>NC_030815.1:91366186-94236186 GCF_001704415.2 Capra hircus | reverse complement strand
TTTTAAAAATTAGGATTGTGAGGTTTTTAGGATTGTGGGAGTATTTTAGGATTGTGAGGTTCTCTCTGAGAAGGAAAGACCTTTCAGTACACTAGAGAGAATCAATAGCAGAAGAACTGGGGCAGAAGAATGGATAAGTGACCTGGAAAACAGAATGGTGGAATTTCCTGCTGCCAAACAGATTATAGAAAGAAGAATGAAGAAAATGAAGACAGTCTAAGATACCTCTGGAACAGTATTAAACACCTGAACATTCACATTGTACCGGTCTCAGGAGGAGAAGAGAGAGAGAAAGGACCTGAGAAAATGATTGCAGAGATAGTAGCTGAAAACTTCCCTAACATGGGAGAGGAAATAACCAGGTCCAGGAAGTGTAGAATCTGGGCAGAATAAACCCAAGGAGGAACAAACCACGACACATAGTAATCAAACTAACAATAATTAAAGATGAAGATAAAATATTAGAAGCAACAAGGGAACAACGATAAGTAACACACAAGGGAACTCCCATGAGGTTATCAACTGATTTCTCAAGAGAAACTCTGCAAACTGAAAGGGAATGGAAAGACCTATTTAAAATGATGAAAGGGAAGAATCTACAGCCAAGAATACACTTGCCAAGAATACCCAGCAAGACTGTCATTCAGATTTGACAGAGGAAACAAAAGTTTCAGAGACAAGCGAAAATTAAGACAATTCAGCACCACCAAACGAACTTTACAACAAATGTTAAAGGAACTTCTCTAAGCAGGAAACACAAGAAAAGGAAAAGACCTACAAGAAACAAACCCAAAACAATTAGGAAAATGGTAATAGGATCATACATGTCAATAGTTACCCTATATGTAAATGGATTAAGTGCACCAACCAAAAGACATAGACTGGCTAGGCAGATGAAAACATGTGTGTGTATGCACTTTCACTTGCCACATCATTCTACTTAACCGCCAAATTGTATGTAATTATTTTGTATTGTTAGGTTAATCATGTTTCCATTATGGCTTGCAGTTTTAATTATCTTTTTTATTTTTTGCCTGGCTATTGATCATGGAAACTTATAAACATCTTTTACTGTTGTGATTATGTAACTATTCCACTTTCTGGTGCTGTCTGAGGGTGACTGAGAGTTTTATTTTCTAAGAGGATATACAACTTGAAGAGTAATAAAGGCTCATCAGTTCAGTTCAGTCGCTCAGTCGTGTCCGACTCTTTGCGACCCCATGAATCGCAGCATGCCAGGCCTCCCTGTTCATCACCAACTCCTGGAGTTCACTCAGACTCACGTCCATCAAGTCAGTGATGCCATCCAGCCATCTCATCCTGTCGTCCCCTTCTCCTCCTGCCCCCAATCCCTCCCAGCATCAGAGTCTTTTCCAGTGAGTCAACTCTTCACATGAGGTGGCCAAAGTACTGGAGTTTCAGCTTCAGCATCATTCCCTCCAAAGAAATCCCAGGGCTGATCTCCTTCAGGATGGACTGGTTGGATTTCCTTGCAGTCCAAGGGACTCTCAAGAGTCTTCTCCAACACCACAGTTGAAAAGCATCAATTCTTCGGTGCTCAGCTTTCTTCACAGTCCAACTCTCACATCCATGCATAGACCACAGGAAAAACCATAGCCTTGACTAGATGGACCTTTGTTGGCAAAGTAATGTCTGCTTTTCAATATGCTATCTAGGTTGGTCATAACTTTTCTTTCAAGGAGTAAGCGTCTTTTAATTTCCTGGCTGCAATCACCATCTGCAGTGATTTTGGAGCCCCCCAAAATAAAGTCTGACGCTGTTTCCACTGTTTCCCCATCTATTTCCCATGAAGTGATGGGACCAGATGCCATGATCTTCATTTTCTGAATGTTGAGCTTTAAGCCAACTTTTTCATTCTTCTCTTTCACTTTCATATAGCCTCCAGAAACTACATCTGAACATGTCCATTTGTTTGCATACAGGGCAAGCCTGGCTCGCCTAGCACAGGAGGGGTCTCTTGACTTCCTCTCAGATCCTGGACTCCACGCAGGGGTCAGACTTTGCACCTGGAGGTATGAGGCACAAGAAGGTGAACATTGTGGGGCTGGGAACATTAGTGAGAGCTTCAGCTCAAGCTGCCTCAAACTCTAGCCTCAGCTTTTCCACTGTCCCATGGAGCCATGGTCGAGAACCTACCTTGGTTTGTTCTGCTTCCCTGATTGCTCACTTGGTAAAGAATCCACCTGCAATGCAGGAGACTCTGGTTTGATTCCTGGGTTGGGAAGATCCCCTGGAGAAGGGATAGGCTACCCACACCAGTATTCATGGGCTTCCCTTGTGGCTCAGCTGGTAAAAAATCTGCCTGCAATGTGGAAGACCTGGGTCCAATCCTTGGGTTGGAAAGATCCCCTGGAGAAGGGAAAGGTAACTCACTCCAGTTCTGGCCTGGAGAATTCCATGGACTGTGTAGCCCATGGGGTCACAAAGAATCAGACACAACTGAGCAACTTTCACTTTGTAACTATTGTTTATTTTAATACCAGTGTATCATGATTGATGAACAGAAAATAATAGAATTCTTTATCACTACAACTACCATTTAATAGAAAATCCTGTAATCACTTTTTAAAATTCAACTGCACTTTAGAATTTTCTTGGAATTTGTTTAAAAAATACAAATGCCCTGGTAATGGTTTTGTTCTCCAAAACTCCAGATGTGATTCAAACAAGCAGCTCTGTTTTAAAAAACTGAACTGTATGATGATCTTTAACTTTTATCTAGTTTCACTTTTCTATTTCATATTCAGTACTCCTATTTCATTAAATTTATGTTTTCCAATTTCTCCATCTCATTTGTTGTTCTTTCTCAAGCCTTTATCAAATATAGTAGAAAAGATTTTATATACATATATATAAATAGTATGTATAATATATACATATATATTAAAAACTTATGGATTTTTGCTTAGCTAAATAATTCATGCCAGTTTGGTCCTCCTTGTTTGACTAAGTATAAATAGAATGCTGCTGCTGCTAAGTTGCTTCAGTCGTGTCCGACTCTGTGCGACCCCAGAGATGGCAGCCCACCAGGCTCCGCCGTCCCTGGGATTCTCCAGGCAAGAACACTGGAGTGGGTTGCCATTTCCATCTCCAATGCATGAAAATGAAAAGTGAAAAGGAAGTCGATCAGTCCTATCGGACTCTTAGCAATCCCATGGACTGCAGCTGACCAGGCTCCTCCATCCATGGGATTTTCCAGGCAAGAGTACTGGCGTGGGTTGCCATTGCCTTCTCCGAATAGAATGCTAGATTCCTAATTTATATTAACTCAAAAACTTGGATATATTTCCATTTATTCTTGCATCTGATATTACTGATGAAAATCTAGAACACTTATTATTTTGGTGATTTAAAAAAAATGAATGAGGCTTGAAACTTCTAATCCAATTCTGAGGATATAAAGAAATACTATGTTATAAAAATATACCAGGAAATTAACATGTGATAAAGTATCACAAACAAAGCTAGTGGAGGTGATGGAATTCCAGTTGAGCTATTTCAGATCCTGGAAGATGATGCTGTGAAAGTGCTGCACTCAGTATGCCAGCAAATTTGGAAAACTCAGCAGTGGCCACAGGACTGGAAAAGGTCAGTTTTCATTCCAATCCCAAAGAAAGGCAATGCCAAAGATTGTTAAAACTACCACACAATTGCAGTCATCTCACATGCTAGTAAAGTAATGCTCAAAATTCTCCAAACCAGGCTTCAGCGGTATGTGAACCGTGAACTTCCAGATGTTTATGCTGGTTTTAGAAAAGGCAGAGGAACCAGAGATCAAATTGCCAACATCCTCTGAATCATGGAAAAAGCAAGAGAGTTCCAGAAAAACATTTATTTCTGCTTTATTGACTATGCCAAAGCCTTTGACTCTGGCAAATTCTGAAAGATATGGAAATACCAGACCACCTGACCTGCCTCTTGAGAAACCTATATGCAGATCAGGAAACAACAGTTAGAACTGCACATGGAACAACAGACTGGTTCCAAATAGGAAAAGGAGTATATCAAGGCTGTATATTGTTACCCTGTTTATATAACTTATATGCAGAGTACATCATAAGAAACGCTGGGCTGGAAGAAGCACAAGGTGGAATCAAGATTGCCGGGAGAAATATCAATAACCTCAGATATGCAGATGACACCACCCTTATAGGCAGAAAGTGAAGAGGAACTAAAAAGCCTCTTGATGAAAGTGAAAGAGGAGAGTAAAAAGTTGGCTTAAAGCTCAACATTCAGAACACTAAGATCATGGCATCTGGTCCCATCACTTCATGGGAAATAGATAGGGAAACAGTGTCAGACTTTATTTTGGGGGGCTCCAAAATCACTGCAGATGGTGATTGCAGCCAGGAAATTAAAGACACTTACTCCTTGGAAGGAAAGTTATGACCAAACTAGGTAGCATATTCAAAAGCAGAGATATTACTTTGCCAACAAAGGTCCGTCTAGTCAAGGCTATGGTTTTTCCAGTGGTCATGTATGGATGTGAGAGTTGGACTGTGAAGAAAGCTGAACACAGAAGAATTGATGCTTTTGAACTGTGGTGTTGGAGAAGACTCTTGAGAGTCCCTTGGACTGCCAGGAGATCCAACCAGTCCATCCTAAAGGAGATCAGTCCTGGGTGTTCATTGAAAGGACTGAAGCTGAGGCTGAAACTCCAACACTTTGGCCACCTCATGCGAAGAGTTGACTCATTGGAAAAGACTCTGATGCTGGGAGGAATTGGGGGCAGGAGTAAAAGGGGACGACAGAGGATGAGATGGCTGGATGGCATCACCAGCTCAATGGACATGAGTTTTAGTTAACTTTGGGAGTTGGTGATGCACAGGGATGCCTGGTGTGCTGTGATTCATGGGGTCGCAAAGAGTCGGACATGACTGAGGGACTGAACTGAACTGAACTGAAAGTATTATTAACTAAACATTTTGTTCAAATTTCACAAAATTTTGCGCTAGTATCCATTGTTTTCTTACGTTATTCAAGATTCTGAATTGTACTTGGTTACATTGAGCAGCTTTCAACAAAATATGATAAATTCTCTTCATTTTTACTGTTACAGATATTTTCCAATTTTCCTTGTTATGGCTTCTTAGATATACCCATCATTTAAAAGTGGAAAATTTAGTTTCCAAATATGGAGTTTTAAAAGTATATTTGATATTAATTTCTCATTTAAATCCTTCATTCTCTGCAATTACCTTGGTTTTCTTTGAATCTTTTAACTTTACTGAGTCTTTCAGTAGCCAAGTCAAAGATATCTCTTGGTAAATGTTACATTGTACTCGAAAATATGTGGGTTATTTTCAAGTATCTTTTGTTATGGATTTCTAAAATTAATTTCACAGTGATAAGAGAACAGACTTTGTATGATTTCAGTACCTTTAGACCATGACATTGTTGCATCTTGTTTTATGTCCCTGATAAGTTCCAGTGTCTTCTGGTTTATAGTCTATGGGAATCTGAATAGAATTTGTATCCTGCTATTGTGGGAAAATTGTATCAATCTTAATTATGTTGAATTGGTTCATAGCTCTTTTCAGAGCACTATACTACTTTTATATCTATTCATTTCTACTAATTTTTGAGAGTTTGTTACTAAAACTCCAATTAACAATCTTAATTCATCTACTTAAAAATAATTGTAATAAGTGGTGGAACTATATGTAACTTTGTTCTGTATGTTCAAGTCAGTCAGTCAGTTCAGTCACTTAGTTGTGTCTGATTCTTTGCTACCCCATGGACTGCAGCACACTAGGCTTCCCTGTCCATCACCAACTCTCGGAACTTGCTCAAACTCACGCCCATTGAATTGATGATGCCATCTAACCATCTCATCCTCTGTTGTCCTCTTCTCCTCCCACCTTCAGTCTTTCCCAGCATCAGGGTCTTTTCCAATGAATCAGTTCTTTGCATCAGGTGGCCAAAGTATTGGAGTTTCAGCTTTATCATCAGTCCTTCCAATGAATATTCAGGACTGATTTCCTTTAGGATTGACTGGTTTGATTTCCCTGCTATCCAAGGGACTCTCAAGTCTTCTCCAATATCTGTGTATCTGAGGTTACTGATACTTCTCAGCCACCACAGTTCAAAAGCATCACTTCTTCGGCATTCAGCTTTCTTTATAGTCCAAATCTCACATCCATACATGACTCCTGGAAAAACCATAGCTTTGACTAGACAGACCTTTGTTGGCAAAGTAATGTCTCTGCTTTTTAATATGCTGTCTACATTGGTTATAACTTTTCTTCCAAGGCGCAAGTGTCTTAAATTCATGGCTGCAGTCACCATCTGAAGTGATTTTAGAGTCCAAAAATATAAAGTCTCTCATTGTTTCCATTGTTTCCCCATCTATTTGCCATGAAGTGATAGGATCAGATGCCATGATCATAGTTTTCTGAATGATGAGTTTTAAGCCAACTTTTTCACTTTCCTCTTTTACTTTCATCTAGGCTCTTTAGTTCTTTTTTGCTTTCTGCCATAAGGGTGGTGTAATCTGCATATCTGAAGGTATTGATATTTCTCCCAGCATTCTTGATTCCAACTTGTGATTCATCCAGCCCAGCATTTCTCATGATGTACTCTGCATATAAGTTAAATAAGCAGTGTGACAATATACAGCCTTGATGTACTCCTTTCCTGATTTGGAACCAGTGTTATTCCATGTCCAGTTCTAACTGTTGTTTCTTAACCTGCATACAGATTTCTCAGGAGGCAGGTCATGTGGCCTGGTATTCCCATCTCTTGAAGAATTTTTCACAGTTTATTGTGATCCACACAGTCAAAGGCTTTGGCATAGTCAATAAACAGAAGTAGATGTTTTTCTAGAACTCTCTCACTTTTTCGATTATCATAATTATTAGTTGTAATTAAAAGAATATTAGATCATAAATTACATTCTTAGGATACCAGATTCCAAATTCTAAATCTTCCACATGCTGTGAAGGAGAGGGCTGCACTACTTTTCAGAATCTAGGTTTACTCATCTGTTACCAGTAGCTTCTTCATAGATTCCATGAGTGAATCAAGAGATATAATATGATGAAAGCCATTTGCAAGCTAAATGTGATATCCAAATGTTTGTTCATTGATTTTCAACATATATATATATAGCAATGGCTTAGTTGTATGCCACACAATATAATTAGGGATGGTGGGAAAAAACTAAATCTTTTTTGTTGTTGTTCAGTTGCTAAGTCATGTTGGACTGTCTGTGATATCATGGGAAATAGCACCTATGCTTCTGTGCCCTCCAGTATCTCCCAGAGTTGCTCAAATTCATGTCTGTTGGGTTGATAACGCTATCTAACCATCTGATGCACTGTTGCCACCGTCTCCTTTTGCCTTCACTCTTTCCGAGCATAGGGACTTTTCCAATGAGTTGGCTCTTCAAATTAGGTGGGCAAAGTATTGGACATTCAGTTTCAGCATCAATCGTTCCAATGAACATTCAGGGTTGATTTCCTTTAGGATTGACTAATTTGATCTCCTTGCAGTCCAAGGGACTCTCAAGAGTCTTCTCCAGAACCACAATTCAAAATTGTTGATTCTTTGATCAGTCTTATTTATGATCCAACTCTCTCATCTCTACATGACTACTGGAAAAACCATAGCTGACCATATGGACCTTTGTTGCCAAAGTGACATCTCTGCATTTTAATATGCTATCCAGGTTTGTCATTCCCAAGGAGCAAGTGTCTTTTAATTTCATGGCTGCAGTCATTTTCTGAAGTGATTTAGGAGCCCAGAAAAATAAAATCTGTTACTGTTTCCACTTTTCCCCTTTCTATTTGCTATGAACTAATGGGACCAGATGCCATGATCTTAGCTTTTTGAATGTTGAGTTTTAAGCCAGCTTTTTCACTCTCCTCCTTCACCTTCATCAAGAGGCTCTTTAGTTCCTCTTCACTTTCTTCCATTAGAGGTTTATCTTCTGCATATCTGAGATTATTGATATTGCTCCCAGCAATCTTGATTCCAACTTGTGATTCATCCAATATGGCATTTTGCACGATGTACCCTGCATATAAATTAAATAAGCAGGGTGACAATATACAGTCTTGTTGTACTCCTTTCCCTATTTTGAACCATTCAGTTGTTCCGTGTCTAGTTCTAACTGTTGCCATTTGACCTGCATACAGCTAAGGTGGTCTGGAATTCCCATTTCTTTAAGAATTTTCCACAGTTTGTTGTAACCCACACAGTCAAAGGCTTCAGGGTAGTCAGTGAAGCAGAAGTAGATGTTTTTCTGGAACTCCTTTCCTTTCTCCATAAAGCAAAAAAACAAAAACAAACAAACAAAAAAAACAACCAAACAAACCACCACCACAACAAAAAACAAACAAACTTGGCAATACAATTTCTGGTTCTGCTGCCTCTTTGAAACCCATCTTGTATATCTGGAAGTTCTTGGTTCACATACTGCTGAAGCCTAGCATGAAGAATTTTGAGCATAAACTTGCTAGCTTGTGAAATGAGCACAGTTGTACTTCAGTTTGAACATTGTTTGGTTTGAACATTTTTTGCATTTCAGGATTGCAATGAAAACTGATCTTTCCCAGTCCTGTGGCTAATGCTGAGTTTTCCAAATTTGCTAACACATTGAGGGTAGCACTTTAACAGCATCATCTTTTAGGATTTTAAGTAATTCAGCTGGAATTGCATCATCTCCACTTACTTTGTTCATCGTAATGCTTCCTAAGGTCCAGTTGACTTTATACTCCGTGATGTCCAGCTCTAGGTGAATGACCACAGAATCATGGTTATCCGAGTCATTAAGAACTTTTTGTGTCATTCTTCTGTGTATTCCTGCCACCTCTTTTTAATTTCTTCTGCTTCTGTCAGGTCCTTAATGTTTCTGTCCATTATCATGCCTATCCTTGCATGAAATGTTCCTTTGCCATCTCCAATTCTTTTAAAGAGGTCTCTTTTCTTCCCCATTTTATTGTTGTCTCTATTTCTTTGCATTGATAATTAAAGATGGCCTTCTTATCTTTCCTTGTTCTTCTCTGGAACTTTGCATCAGCTGGGCACATCTTTCCCTTTCTCCCCGGTGTTTTACTTCTCTTTTGTCAGCTATTTGTAAAGCCTCCTCAGACAACTACTTCACCTTCTTGCATTTGTTTGTGTTTTTCCCTTTGTAATGGTTTTGGTTACTGCCCCCTTTACAATGTTATGAACTTCTGTCCATAGTTCTTCAGTCACTCTGTCTACCAGATCTAATCCCTTAAATCTATTTATCATCTCCACTGTATAACTATAATGGATTTGATATAGATCATACCTGAATGGCCTAGTGGTTTTCTCTACTTTCTCCAATTTAAATTTGAATTTGCAATAAGGAGCTCATGATGTGAGCCACAGTCAGCCCCAGGTCTTGTTTTTGCTGACTTTACAGAACTTCTCCAGAACTTCTCTTTGATTGCAAAGATCATAATCAGTCTGTTTTTGATAATGACTGCCTGGTGATGTCTACGTGTAGAGTCATCTTTTGTGTTGTTGGAAAAGGGTGTTTGCTATGACCAGCTTATTTTCTTGACAAAACTTGTTAGCCTTTGCTCTGCTTAATTTTGTACTCCAAGGCCAAACTTGCCTTTTATTCCTGGTATCTCTTGACTTCCTACTTTTGCATTCCAATCCTCCATGATGAAAAGGACATCTATTTTTGGTGTTAGTTTTAGAAGGTCTTATAGGTATTCATAGAACCAGGAAACTTCAGCTTTGTTGGCATCAGTAATTGGGGCATAGACTTTGATTACTGTGATGTTGCATGGTTTGCCTTGGAAATGAACTGAGGTCATTCTGTTGTTTTTGAGATTGTTCCCATGTACTACATTTCAGATTCTTGTTGACTATGAGGGCTACTCCATTTCTTCTAAGGGATTCTTGCCCACAGTAGTAGATACAACGGTCATCTGAATTAAATTTGCCCATTCTCATCCATTTTACTCACTGATTCCTAAGATGTTGATGTTTACTCTTGCCATTTCCTACTTGATTGTGTCCAATTTGCCTTGATTCATGGGCCTAACATTCCGGTTTCCTGTGTAACGTTTTTCTTTACAACATTTGACTTTACTTTCACAACCAGACACATTCACAACTGAGCACTGTTTCTGCTTTGACCCAACCACTTCATTCTTTCCATAGTTATTAGTAATTGCCCTCCAGTCTTCCCCAGTATCCTATCTGACACCTTCCAACTTGGGGGGCTAATCTTCTGTCATATCTTTTTGCCTTTTCATGTTTATGGAGTTCTCCCAACAAGACTACTAGAGTGCTTTGTCATCTCCTCTTCCAGTAGACCACGTTTTGTCAGAATTCTTCATTATGACCCTTCTGTCTTGGGTGGCCTTGCATGGTGTGGCTTACAGCTTCATTGAGTTACCTAAGCCCCTGTGCCACAGCAAGGCTATAATCCATGAAGGGGGAGTACCATTGACTTATTTCTGTTTCTTGATGAGAAACTTTCCACGTTTAACTGTGAAATATAATGTCAGCTTTTATTCTGTTATAGATAGCCTTTATTAAGTTGAGATGTGTTCCTTATGTACCCAACTTACTTATTTTTTTTAATCATGAGAAAATATTGTAATTTTGTCTCTTTTCTGCTTCTATTGAGATTATCATGTGATTTTAATCTTTTATTCTATTATTGTGATCTATTGCATATATTGACTTATGTATGTTGAACCATCTTTGCATTCCAGTGATAAATCTCACTTGATCGTGGTGTGTGATTCTTGTAATATGCTTTTAAATTCAGTTTGCCAATATTTGGCTAAGAATTTTTGCATCTCTATTCTTCAGGGATATTGGTCTACAGTTTTTTTTTTTTTTTTTCCTTGTAGTGTCCTTATCTGACTTTGGTGTGAGGGTAATGTTGACCTTTGAAAATAAGTTTGGGAGTTCTCCTTCCCCTTTCTTTCTTTCTTTTTGGATGAATTTGAGAAGGATTGATATTAATTCTTTAAATGTTTGGTGAGATTTACCAGTAAAGCATCTGGTCCTGGGTCTGTTTTTATTGGGGGATTTATAATTATTAGTCTCATCAGATTGTTTGTACCTTCATGATTCATTCTGGGTAAACTGCTTCTTTCCAGGAATTTATAAATTTCTTTCAGGTTATCTAATTTATTGGCATATAATTGTTAATAGCAGTCTCTTATGATCCTATGTATTTCCTTGCTATCATTTGTAATATGTCATCTTTTATTTCTGATTTTACGTATTTGAGTTTTTTCTCTCTTTTTCTTAGCCTAGCTGAAGGCGTTGTTTATCAATTATCTTTGTAAAAAAAGCCGCCTCTAATGTTTATCAATCTTTCACCTTGTTTTTCTGGTCTAACTTCATTTATTTACACTCTGAGCTACGTATTTCCTCCTTATTGCTAACTTTGGGCTTGATTTTTCTTCTCTTTCTAGTTCCTTGAAGTTAGGTTATTTGAGATCATTCTTTTCCTTTTATACATTTATTTATCATTATAACCTTCTCTTTCTGAACTGCTTTTGCAGTACTTTATCTGTTTTAGTGTGTATTTCCATTTTCATTTATTTCAACATATTTTTTAACTTCCCTTTGGATTTTTTTAAAATTTAAATTTATTTATTTTAATTGGAGGCTAATTACTTTACAATATTGTATTGGTTTTGCCATACATCAACATGAATCTGCCGTGGGTGTACACGTGTTCCCAATCCTGAACCCCCCTCCCACCTCCCTCCCCATACCATCCCTCTGGGTCATCCCTTTTACACTTTGGTTACTCATAGGTGTGTTGTTTTGTTTTCACATATTTGTAAATTATCCAGCTTTCCCTTGGTTGGTTTCTAATTTCATACTATTGGGTATGAAAAAAAGATACTTGATATGACTTCAGTCCTCTTACATATGCCGAGGCTTGTTTTGTAGCCTATGATAGACATTTTTGTGATCTATCCTGGAGAATGTTCCTTGTGTACTTGAGAGGAATGGATATTCTGCTGCTCTTGGATAGACTGTTCTATATATGTCTTTTAGGTCCATTTAGCTGAAAGTATGACTTAAATCCAATATTTTCATGTTAATTTTCTGCCTGTATGATCTATCCATTGCTGAAAGTGGGGTATTGAATCTCCCTACTATTTCTATGTTACTGTTTTTACCTTTATATCAGTTAGTATTTACTCAATATATTTAGGTGCTTTTTTTATAGGGTGCTTATATAATTGCTATGTTTCCTTGATGAATCCACTCCTTTGTCATTATGTAATGAACTTCTTTGTCTCCCATGAAAATTTCTGTCTTAAAGTCTATTTTATCTGATCTAAGTATGAAAGTGAAAGTGAAGTCGCTCAGTCGTGTCCGACTCTTTGCGACTCCATGGACTGTAGCCCACCAGGCTCCTCTGTCCATGGGATTCTCCAGGCAAGAATACTGGAGTGGGTTGCCATTTTCTTCTCCAGGGGATCTTCCTGACCCAGGGATTGAACCCAGATCTCCCACATTGCAGGCAGAGGCTTTAACCTCTGAGCCACCAGGGAAGCCCCACGTTGTCTTTTGCACTGTATTTTCATGGAATATATTTTGCCATCCCCTCACTTTCAGTTCATGTGTGTCCTTAAAACTGAAGTTTTAAGGCAAAATATTGTTGGGTGTTATTTTTTGTCTGTTTTTGTTTTTAATTGGAGGATAATTGCTTGTTGTATTGATTTCTACTATACAATGTGAATCAGCTCTAAGTATGCATATATCCACTTCTTCTTGAGCTGAAATGAAGTGGATGACCCTAGATCCTGTTATACATAGTGAAATTGGCCAAAAAGAGAAAAAATTATATGTTAATGTATATATGGAATCTAGAAAAATGTTACTAATAAACCTATTTGCAGGGCAGAAATAGAGTTGTAGATGTAGAGAATGGACTTGTGTACATAGTGGAGGAAGGAGAATGTGGGAAGAATTGAGAGAGTAACATGATATGTACATACCATGTTTAAAATAGCTAACAGGAAGAAGCTATATAGCATAAGGTACTCTGCTCGGTGCTCTGTGATGACCTAGGGGGCTGGGATGAAGGCAGAGACTCGAGGGTCTTTTTGTCCCCTAAATTCATCCAGCCACTTGGATCTTTTGATTGGAGATTTCAATCCATTTACATTTAGAATAACTTTTGATATGTAGTGACTTACTAATATCTCCTTATTAATAACATTATGGCTTTTACATATTTCCATTGTATATTTTTTCCTCTTGCTGCCTACTTTTATGGATGCTGATTTTCCCTGTGATATGCTGATTCTCATCTCTTTATCTTTTGGAATTTATCATGGTTAAATTTATAGTTACCATATAGCTTACATAAAACATACAATAGTCTTATTTTATGCTGATAGAAACTTCAGTTCAGTTCAGTTCAGTTGCTCAGTCGTGTCTGACTCTTTGCGACCCCATGAATCGCAGCATGCCAGGCCTCCCTGTCCATCACAAACTCCCGGAGTTCACTCAGATTCATGTGCTTCGAGTCCGTGATGCCATTCAGCCATCTCATCCTCTGTCGTCCCCTTTTCCTCCTGCCCCCAATCCCTCCCAGCATCAGTCTTTTCCAATGAGTCAACACTTCACATGAGGTGGCCAAAGTACTGGAGTTTCAGCTTTAGCATCATTCCTTCCAAAGAAATCCCAGGGCTGATCTTCAGAATGTACTGGTTGGATCTCCTTGCAGTCCAAGGGACTCTCAAGAGTCTTCTGCAACACCACAGTTCAAATGCATCAATTCTTCGGTGCTCAGCTTTCTTCACAGTCCAACTCTCACATCCATACATGACTACTGGAAAAACCATAGCCTTGACTAGACGGACCTTAGTCGGCAAAGTAATGTCTCTGCTTTTGAATATGCTATCTAGGTTGGTCATAACTTTTCTTCCAAGGAGTAAGTGTCGTTTATTTATTTATTTATTTATTTATTGCATCTTTTAATTTCATGGCTACAGTCACCATCTGCAGTGATTTTGAAGCCCCAGAAAATAAAGTTTGACACTGTTTCCATTGTTTCCCCATCTATTTTCCATGAAGTGATAGGACCAGATGCCATGATCTTCGTTTTCTGAATGTTGAGCTTTAAGCCAACTTTTTCACTCTCCACTTTACTTTCATCAAGAGGCTTTTTAGTTCCTCTTCACTTTCTGCCATAAGGGTGATATCATCTGCATATCTGAGGTTATTGATATTTCTCCTGGCAATCTTGATTCCAGCTTGTGTTTCTTCCAGTCCAGCATTTCTCATGTTGTTCTCTGCATATAAGTTAAATAAGCAGGGTGACAATATACAGCCTAGATGTACTCCTTTTCCTGTTTGGAACCAGTCTGTTGTTCCATGTCCAGTTCTAAGTGTTGCTTCCTGACATGCATACTGCCCTTTAAATCCTCCTTTTTATGTTTTTAACAGGACATTTTACCTGTTTTTATAGTCTCTATTTATCACAGTAATTTTTAATGCCCTTTTCCTTTAGTTTTTATACTATATTTAAATGGCTAATATAACATCCTATTATAGAATTAGAATTTTATTAAACTGAGTGTTTCAAAGTGCTGAATATTTTTACATGTTTTCATGTTGCTAATTTAATTCAGTTCAGTTGAGTTGCTCAGTTGTGTCCGATTCTGCAACCCCATGGACTACAGCACACCATGCTTCCTTGTCCATCACCAACTCCGGAGCTTGCTCAAACTCATGTCCATCAAGGCAGTGATGCCATCCTACCATCTCATCCTCTGTCATCCCTCTCCTCCTGCCTTCAGTCTTTCCTAGCATCGAGGTCTTTTCCAATGAGTTGATTCTTTGCATAAGTTGGCCAAAGTATTAGAGCTTCAGCTTCAGCATCAGTCATTCCAATGAATATTCAGGACTGATTTTCTTTAGGATGGACTGGTTGGATCTCCTTGCTGTCCAAGGGATTCTTAAGAGTTCTCCAACACCACAGTTCAAAAGCATCAATTCTTTGTCACTCAGCTTTCTTCATGGTCCACCTCTCATATCCATACATGATTACTGGAAACACCATAGCTTAGATTATATGGACCTTTGTCAGCAAAATAATGTCTCTGCTTTTTAATATGCTGTCTAAGTTTGTCATAGCTTTCCTTCCAAGGAGCAAATGTCTTTTAATTTCATGGATTTAGTCACCATCTGCAGTGATTTTTGAGTTCAAGAAAATAAAGTCTCTCACTATTTCCATTGTTTCCTCACCTGTTTGCCCTGAAATGATGGGACCAGATACCATGATCTTAGTTTCTTGGATGTTGTTTTAAGCTAACTATTTCACTCTCCTCTTTACTTTTGTCAAGAGGCTCTCTAGTTCTTCTTCACTTTCTGCCTTGAGGGCGGTGTCATCTGCATATCTGAGGTTATTGATATTTCTCCCAGCAATCATGAAACCAGCTTGTGATTCATCCAGTCCAGCATTTCTCATGATGTACTCTGCATATAAGTTAAATAATCAGGGTAACAATATACAGCCTTGACGTACTCATTTCCTAATTTGGAACAAGTCCGTTGTTCCATGTCCGGTTCTAACTGTTGCTTCTTGACCTGCATTCAGTAACTCAGGAGGCAGGTCAGGTGGTCTGGTATTCCCATCTCTTTCAGAATTTTCCATTTTGTTGTGATCCGCATAGTCAAAGACTTTATGCATAGTCAGTGAAGCAGAAATATATGATTTTTCTGGAATTCTCTTGCTTTTTCTATGATCCAGCAGACATTGGCAATTTGATCTCTGGTTCCTCTGTTTTTTATAAATCCAATTTGGAATTTCTCAGTTTACATACTGTTGAAGCCTGGCTTGGAGAATTTTGAGCATTACTTTCTAGCGTGTGAGATGAGTGCAATTGTGTGGTAGTTTGAATGTTCTTTGGCCTTTCTTTGGGCTTGGAATGAAAACTGAACTTTTCCAGTCCTGTGGCCAGTGCTGAGTTTTCCAAATTTTCCAGCATATTGAGTGCAACACTTTCACAGCATCATCTTTAAGGATTTAAATAGCTCAGCTGAAAGTCCATCATATCCACTAGTTTTGTTCATAGTGATGCTTCCTAATTAGCGTTCTGTCATTTCATCTTGAAGAACTCCTTTTAGCATTTGTGGTAAAGTGAGCCGTGGTGCTAAATTCCTTCAGCTTTGTTTGTGTGGGAAAGTCGTTATTTCTTCTTTGTTTCTGAAGAGTAACTTTGCCAAAGGTTGGTATTATCTACAGTATAACTCAATAAATTTTCCTAATACATTTAATTCAGTAATGAATTATTTATCTACCTGAATTCATACCTTAAACTGCCCATTCTGTACTTCTTCCCCTCTTCCTCCTCTCTCTCCTGCTTACCCTCTTCCTCCTACTCTTTTTCTTCTTTACTTTGTGTCCTTAAACATGTGGATTCCCTTTGTGTGCTGTGAGTTTATTTTATTGCTTTTCAATATCTTTTTCCATTACAAAAATGGTGATGCCATCCTGCACAAAATCGACCTAAAACAATGAATATAAAAAAGCAAAAACATTAAATTTGTCATTGAATTCACAATGAATTGAATCGATCAATTGAATTGATTACTTTTCAGTTCAAGCATTTCATTTTGATAATTTTCATTTGAATTAATAAATTCTTACTTTGAATTAACATTATTTTGGTAATAATAATTTGAACTAAAAAGCTCTCACATTTCATGAAATTACTTTGGTGAACATTTGCTCCTGTTTTGAAATGTTACATGGGTAGAAGAGTGTCATTTCAATTTGGAGTTTTAGTTCAGCCACAGTTTGTTCCCAACACCACTCTTAATTGTGTCTGTGGGACAATGTCCCTAATGCACGAGAAGGTTCCCATTCCATTGATCTCTCATTCCAACTTTAAATTGCTTTGGGAACAGGGGAACAATTGCAACTGTTGCATAACAAATATTTATTCTTCCACGTCTGAGGAATCAAGCATTGTTTGTTGATCCTAATCTTAATTCAGAATGCTGGCAGTAAGTACTGACAAGAAATGTAGCAAGTTCTTTTAGGAGGTAGAAATAATTTATTAATAATAATGGTAAATCTTGATTGTCATGGCATTGTATCTTTTCAGTCTATAGTTAAAGCTATCGTTTAGTAGTAATTTGTAATGTGAATAGCCTGATGAAATAGAGGTATCAGTTTATCACTAAAATACATCTGTGAATCATTATGACTATTACTATTTCATTATTATTTGTGTACTCTGTTAATCCTTAATTTCCATATGCTATCTCATTATTTCCTAGAAATATTCCTCTAAGGAAAGTAAGGCAAATATTTTTATCATTTTACAAATGAGAAGACAGCTATAAATTAGAGGCAGAGAACCTCAAACCAAAGACTTTGATTTTAATATGAGATGCTTTTCCACTATACAAAACCCATGTCACATATATTTTTACTAAATATTAAATTATTCTCTGTAGTTACAATGCATAAATGGTAATAATTTATATAAAATGGCTGTTGTTAGTATTGACTGAAAAATAGTTTAAAAAGCTAAAACCTGATGTTGATGAACAAATGTGACGTTAAAATTTTCGTGATCATTAATTCACAAATACTGCATGGGAAAATTGCTTGAGTTTAGAAAATAAGCCTTCACCATGTCAGTCAGAACCCATCTATTATGTGCTGACAGTGTATTAGACTTAGGTGTAGAAGGATGAACAAGACAAATAAGCTCCTTCCCCCATGTCTCTTGTTACCTCACAGTGTAACAACATAAACAGTTTAAAGTGCTGGGAGCAGAAGTAAACCAAATGTAGTGAAACAAGCCTAGTTCAAGGTGTGTTTGACTTAGTGAGAGATTTCTGCCTAGGACGGAAAGGCTTGGAACAGATGACTGGAAGAAGCAGTTTAGATAGCCTCAGATGCATTGTCATTGCAGTTGTCTGGAAGAGGAAGACAACAGTCGCTGGAGTCCTGAATTCAGAGCCTGGTTAAAACATCTTCATATATCCTGGTAAATCTTGCTGTCTTCTTCCATTTCTGTTAGTGATTGGTCTGATCAGGGTGCTCATGTTCCTTATCCAGTGCATCCTCTCACCAATTTCTGAGCCTCACTGGGGAGAATTTTGACTTGTCATGTGAAGTAGTATAGAATAAGAGTTGGATTTTTGCCTTCTTGTTCCTGGCACTGTTGAATGAAGGTCAGTTTGACTTTGTGACCCTGACTATTCTAAGGTTCTCACTAACAATAGCCTGCTGTTGACACATGATTTTTATACAAATTTTAATGCTACCAGTTAGGCAAAGTTGTAATATAAAGATAATGGACTATGAATATTGCTTGTTCCTGATTTTAGTCATGTGACATCAGCAAGTGAACTAATTTCAAGCCTTAAATATGACACACAAGATCCTGAAGTAAGAAATTGTTGCATAAATGAAATGAAGGTTTTTTCTTCTCTTTCTTTTCTTTAAGGAAAATTCTTTCCTTAAGCTGAACAAATAAAAATTTACGATGACATTTGGGCTAAAGTTTTCATCTCCAAAATTGAGGTTTTATATTCCCTTATTGTCTTTCTCTTCAAAATTGTGATATTTCTGTTGTGTATTCTAAATTGTTCCTTAGTATGAATCCCTCTGTTGAATTGGATTTCTGATTCTAAGTAATATCTGCTATATAGTGAGTTCCTCAACTACTATCACATGGCAAACTAAGTGACAGAATGGGTGAAAAGTGGCTATGCTGAAACCCTCAAATCTATTAGCCATGTGAGGACTAAGCTTGTGATTTTGATCAATGTCAAATATGGTGGTGATTATGAAAAGATCAGTTTTCACATCCAGTCAGTAATGTGACAAACACATTAATCTAAATATCTTAATTCCTTTTATTATGTTTCTGCTAAAAGTCTCATAGAATCCTACTGTGTGATGACTTATGTGTATACTAAAAGTAGTGGTGCTGTGAACTACACTTGATCTGAGCTTTGAGCTCTACTTTATTATTTACTATGTGGTCAACCTTGGAAAAATTCCATTTTTTAATATTTGAAAAATGGGGATAGTACAAACAATGATTATATTTTGTTAAACATGAAATAGTACATATACCCATGTATACCTATTTATAAAAAAAATATTTAAACATTTTTTGCTGTTCTCTTAGGTTGACAAGTGAGTAAATTATGAAGATACACTATGAAGCCACAGAGTAAAAATAAGTGAAGAGACTATGTAATGTTCTCCAAAGGTTGTCTGTAACATTCGTGTGGAGCTGGTCTATGCAGTGGTCTTGTCATAGGAACAGTCACACAAGAAACTAAGAGGAGCTGGAATATGAAATTAACAGATATCTGTGTTTAAACAGATGTTAAATTTCAGTTTATGCTATTCAATTTATTATTACTAATTGTCTATAAAACAATTAAGGTGACTAATATATACTATGTAGTGTCAGGCATAGAAAGATATATGCCCCCCCAAAATCAGAGTTTCTGTGAATTTTGACCATCATGAATTTCAATTTAAAATTTCCAGTCCTACTGAGTGGTATTTTGCCATCTCCACTCTTCACTTTCTAGGGCAGATGAAGTCAGGCTTGTATTTACTAATTAGTCAGGAGTTTTAGAAACCTCAACCCAGGAACATGTCCTCCATAGCAGGAAAAGTTACTTCTGTATGTTTCTTTAATCATAGGTAGAACTTCACATAGTGGCAATGGCATAGATACTTTATTCATTTCCAGTTTTATTATATTTTGTTGATACACATTGTTGAAGATAACTGGACTTCAGGGCTTCAAGCAAACACTCCTTATAATACATTCTTTAAAAACCAATTGTTTAGGTAATGTGTAACATGTAACACTTGTTTCCTGGCAGTAAATATATCTTATATGAGATCTTCCTTTGACATCCTGAAAGCAGAGGACATGGATAAAATTAACCAGACATTTGTGCCAGAATTTCTTCTTCTGGGTCTTTCTGAATACCCAAAGACTGAGATTGTTTACTTTGTTGTAATTCTAAGTATGTACCTAGTCATTCTAGTTGGCAATGGTGTTCTCATCACAGCAAGCATCTTTGATTCCCATCTTCACTCCCCCATGTACTTCTTCCTGGGAAACCTCTCTTTTCTGGATATGTGCTATACATCTTCCTCTGTTCCTTCAACTTTGGTGAGCTTAATCTCAAAGAAAAGGAACATTTCCTTCTCTGGATGTGCAGTGCAAATGTTTTTTGGATTTGCAATGGGTTCAACAGAGTGTTTGCTCCTTGGCATGATGGCTTTTGACCGCTATGTGGCCATCTGTAACCCTCTGAGATACCCTGTCATCATGAGCAAGGTGGTGTATATCCTGATGGCTTCTGTGTCATGGCTATCTGGAGGAATCAACTCAATTGTACAAACATCTCTTGCCATGCGATTGCCTTTCTGTGAGAATAATATAATCAATCATTTCACATGTGAAATATTAGCTGTTCTCAAGCTAGCTTGTACTGATATATCTCTCAATATTATCACCATGATGGTATCAAATATGGCATTTCTAGTTCTTCCACTGCTGGTCATATTTTTCTCCTACATGTTCATCCTCTATACCATCTTGAGAATGAACTCAGCTAGAGGGAGACATAAGGCCTTTTCTACCTGCTCAGCACATCTGACTGTGGTAATTATATTTTATGGTACCATCTTCTTTATGTATGCCAAACCTAAGTCTCAAGAACTGCATGGAGAAAACAAGTTGCAAGCTTCTGACAAGCTCATTTCCCTGTTTTATGGTGTAGTGACTCCCATGCTAAATCCTATAATCTACAGCTTGAGGAATAAGGATGTAAAAGCTGCTGTAAAATATTTGCTAAACAAAAAACCTATCCAGTAAGTGAAAGGGTAACAGGCAGGAAGGCCAGGGGTCTCCAAATGGAGGAAATAGCATGCAAGTGTCAGATATTTTTATCTCTCTTAAGCGGCAGGAGGAAACAAACTAGGGATATTTTTTTCCTTCTCTACACAAATTTAAAAGGAGGTTTCTCTTAGAATACTGTGTTGCCATAATGACACCTGGTTTCACCTGAAGTTAACTATTCTCAAACCTTGAGATAACCAATGCGTTTTTCTTATGGAAATGTTTGTCTTAAGCTATGCTAATGTATTATACATTTACCCCAAACTCTGTCTTCAAGTCTGTCCTGCCTCATGCCTCAGAACCTACTTGACAAACCAGTATGTTATACTCAGATATTGTTCCCCTAATCTATGTAAGAAAGATGATGCTGTGAAAGTGCTGCACTCAATATGCTAGCAAATTGGGAAAACTCAGCAGTGGCCACAGGACTGGAAAAGGTCAGTTTTCATTCCAATCCCAAAGAAAGGCAATGCCAAAGAATGCTCAAACTACCACACAGTTGCAGTCATCTCACATGCTAGTAAAGTAATGTTCAAAATTCTCCAAGCCAGGCTTCAGCAATACATAAACCGTGAACTTCCTGGTGTTCAAGCTGGTTTTAGAAAAGGCAAAGGAACCAGAGATCAAATTACCAACATCCTCTGGGTCATGGAAAAAAGAATAGAGTTCCAGAAAAACATCTATTTCTGCTTTATTGACTATGCCAAAGCCTTTGATTGTGTGGATCACAATAAACTGTGGAAAATTCTGAGAGAGATGGGAATGCCAGACCACCTGACCTGCCTCTTGAGAAATCTGTATGCAGGTCAGGAAGCAACAGTTAGAACTGGACATGGAACAACAGACTGGTTCCAGATAGGAAAAGGAGCACGTCAAGGCTGTATATTGTCACCCTGCTTACTTAACTTATATGCAGAGTACATCATGAGAAACACTGGACTGGAAGAAACACAAGCTGGAATCAAGATTGCTGGGAGAAATATCAATAACTTCAGATATGCAGATGACACCACCCTTATGGGAGAAAGTGAAGAGGAACTAAAAAGCCTCTTGATGAAAGTGAAAGAGGAGAGTGAAAAAGTTGGCTTAAAGCTCAACATTCAGAAAACAAAGATCATGGCATCTGGTTCCATCACTTCATGGGAAATAGATGGGGAAACAGTGGAAACAGTGTCAGACTTTATTTTTTTGGGCTCCAAAATCAGTGCAGATGGTGACTGCAGCCATGAAATTAAAAGACGCTTACTCCTTGGAAGAAAAGTTATGACCAACCTAGATAGCATATTCAAAAGCAGAGACATTACTTTGCCGACTAAGGTCCGTCTAGTCAAGGCTATAGTTTTTCCAGTCGTCTTGTATGGATGTGAGAGTTGGACTGTGAAGAAGGCTGAGCGCCGAAGAATTGATGCGTTTGAACTGTGGTGTTGCAGAAGACTCTTGAGAGTCCCTTGGACTGCAAGGAGATCCAACCAGTCCATTCTGAAGGAGATCAGCCCTGGGATTTCTTTGGAGGAAATGATGCTAAAGCTGAGACTCCAGTACTTTGGCCACCTCGTGCAAAGTGTTGATTCACTGGAAAAGACTCTGATGCTGGGAGGGATTGGGGGCAGGAGGAAAAGGGGACGACAGAGGATGAGATGGCTGGATGGTATCGCTGAACTCAATGGACGTGAATCTGAGTGAACCCCGGGAGTTGGTGATGGACAGGGGGGCCTGGCGTGCTGCGATTCATGGGGTCACAAAGAGTCAGACACGACTGAGTGACTGAACTGAACTGAACTGAATCTGTGTAAACGAAACTACTTGTATTGTAACCTGTCCTTCTACAAGATTCAAGTTAATCATTTTATGGCCCAGGATGAAGCATTTGGTGCCAAGATTATCCCAAAATACATCTTATGAGTGAGGAGCCTAGTGCCATTCTGAGTTTTAAGACATTCCTTTTCTTTCATTAACAGACTGCTAGTGACTATATATGGAGAAGGCAATGGCACCCCACTCCAGTACTCTTGCCTGGAAAATCCCATGATGGAGGAGCCTGGTAGGCTACAGTCCATGGGGTCATTAAGAGCAGGACACGACTGAGTGACTTCACTTTCACTTTTCACTTTCATGCATTGAAGAAGGAAATGGCAACCCACTCCAGTGTTCTTGCCTGGGGAATCCCAGGTACAGGGGAGCCTGATGGGCTGCCATCTATGGGGTCGCACAGAGTAGGACACAACTGAAGTCACTTAGCAGTAGCAGTAATGACTGTATAACATCCAGCTGAATACTAGCAGGGGGGTACTCTTTCTGACCCCTTCTGATGCCTAAGTCAGAAGCTTTCTCTATCTCCTTTATACTTTAATAAAACGTTATTACACAAAGGTCTGAATGATCAAGCCTCGTCTCTGGTCCCGGATTAAGTTCTCCTTCGGAGGCCAAGAATTCTGGCCATCTTTTCATTCAGCAACAACCTTTCATAAGTATTTCAAGAAATGTAGATCTTTGTGCAATAGACACAAGGATGGACTTCTAGGTAAAAAGGTATGATCTTTTTTTGGGAAACCATGGTTTAGGAGAGATTTTTATTCTTCTCTTCACTGACCTTAACTGCTAGAATTACTCAAAACTATGGTTTGCAACCACCCTGGCGTCCAGTGTTTTCAGATTTCACAAGTACCATCATTTCAGTTCAGTCGCTCAGTCATGTTCGACTCTTTGCGACCCCATGAACCGAGCATGCCAGGCCTCTCTGTCCATCACCAACTCCTGGAGATCACCAAAAACCATGTCCATCGAGTCGTTGATGCCATTCAACCATCTCATCCTCTGTCGTCCCCTTCTACTCCTGCCCTCAATCTTTCCCAGCATCAGGGTCTTTTCAAATTAGTCAGCTCTTTGCAGGTGGCCAAAGTATTGTAGTTTCAGCTTCAACATCAGTCCTTCCAATGACACCCAGGACTGAACTCCTTTAGGATGGACTGGTTGGATCTCCTTGTAGTCAAAGGGACTCTCAAGAGTCTTCTCTAAAACCACAGTTCAGAAGCATCAATTCTTCAGCACTCAGCTTCCTTTATGGATCAACTCTCACATCCATACATGACTACTGGAAAAACCATAGCCTTGACTAGATGGACCTTTGTTGAAAAATAATGTCTCTGTTTTTAATATGCTGTCTAGGTTGGTCATAACTTTCCTTCCAAGGAGTAATTGTCTTTTAATTTCCTGGCTGCAATACCATCTGCAGTGATTTTGAAGCGCCCCAAAATAAATTCAGCCACTGTTTCCCAATCTATTTCCCATGAAGTGATGGGACCGGATGCCATGATTTTAGTGTTCTGAATGTTGAGCTTTAAGCCAACTTTTTCACTCTCCTCTTTCACGTTCATCAAGAGGCTCTTTAATTCTTCTTCACTTTCTGCCATCAGGGTGATGTCATCAGCATATCTGAGGTTATTATTTCTCCCAGCAATCTTGACTCCAGCTTATGCTTCCTCCAGCCCAGCATTTCTCATGATGTACTCTGCATATAAATTGAATAAGCAGGGTGACAATATATAGACTTGACTTACTCTTTTTCTTATTTGGAACCAGTCTGTTGTTCCATGTCCAGTTTTGTTGCTTCCTGATCTACATACACATCTCTCAAAAGGCAGGTCAGGTGGTCTAGTATTCCCATCTCTTTCAGAATTTCCAGTTTATTGTGATCCACACAGTCAAAGGCTTTGGCATAGTCAATAAAGCAGAAATCGATGTTTTTCTGGAATTCTCTTGCTTTTTCTATCAGCCAGCAGATGTTGGCAATTTGATCTCTGGTTCCTCTGTCTTTTCTAAAACCAGCTTGAACATCTGGAATTTCATGGTTCATGTATTGCTGAAGCCTGGCTTGGAGAATTTTGGGTATTACTTTACCAGCATGTGAGATGAGTGCAATTGTGTGGTAATTTGAGCATTCTTTGGCATTGCCTTTTTTTGGAATTGGAATGAAACCGATCTTTTCCAGTCCTGTGGCCACTGCTGAGTTTTCCAAACTTGCTGAAATATTGAGTGCATCACTTTCACAGCATCATCCTTTAGAATTTGAAATAGCTCAACTGGGATTCCATCACTTCCGCTAGCTTTGTTCATAGTGATACTTCTTAAGAACTGCTTGACTTCACAGATGTCTGGCTCTGGGTGAGTGATCACACCATTGTGATTATCTGGGTTGTGATGATCTTTTTTTTTATATTTTATTTTTTTATTTTTTAAATTTTAAAATCTTTAATTCTTACATGTGTTCCCAAACATGAACCCCCCTCCCACCTCCCTCCGCATAACATCTCTCTGGGTTATCCCCATGCACCAGCCCCAAGCATGCTGTATCCTGCGTCAGACATAGACTGGCGATTCATTTCTTACATGATAGTATACATGTTAGAATGCCATTCTCCCAAATCATCCCACCCTCTCCCTCTCCCTCCGAGTCCAAAAGTCCGTTATGCACATCTGTGTCCTTTTTCCTGTCTTGCATACAGGGTCGTCATTGTGATCTTCCTAAATTCCATATATATGTGTTAGTATACTGTATTGGTGTTTTTCTTTCTGGCTTACTTCACTGTGTATAATCGGCTCCAGTTTCATCCATCTCATCAGAACTGATTCAAATGAATTCTTTTTAATGGCTGAGTAATACTCCATTGTGTATATGTACCACAGCTTTCTTATCCATTCATCTGCTGATGGACATTTAGGTTGTTTCCATGTCCTGGCTATTATAAACAGTGCTGCGATGAACATTGGGGTACATGTGTCTCTTTCAATTCTGGTTTCCTCGGTGTGTATGCCCAGCAGTGGGATTGCTGGGTCATAAGGTAGTTCTATTTGCAATTTTTTAAGGAATCTCCACACTGTTCTTTGAACAGTTCTTCTGTGTATTCTTGCCACCTCTTCTTAATGTCTTCTGCTTCTGTTAGGTCCATAGCATTTCTGTCCTTTATTGAGCCCATCTTTGCATGCAGTGTTCCCTTAGTATCTCTAATTTTCTTGAAGAGATCTGTAGTCTTTCCCATTCTATTGTTTTCTTCTATTTCTTTGCATTGATCACTGAGGAAGGCTTTCTTATCTCTCCTTTCTATTCTTTGGAACTCTGCATTCAAATGGGTGTTTCTTTTCTTTTCTCCTTTGCCATTTGTCTGTCTTCTTTTCACAGCTACTTGTAAGACCTCTTCAGACACCCATTTTGCCTTTTTGCACTACTTTTTCTTGGGGATGGTCTTGATCCCTGTCTCCTGTACAATGTCATGAACCTCCGTCCATAGTTCATCAGGAACTCTGTCTATCGGATCTAGTTCATTAAATCTATTTCTCACTTTTACTGTATAATCATAAGGGATTTGATTTAGGTCATACCTGAATGTTCTAGTGATTTTCCCCCACTTTCTTCAATTTTAGTCTTAATTTGGCAATAAGGAGTTCATGATCTGAGCCACAGTTAGCTCCTGGTCTTGTTTTTGCTGATTGTATAGAGCTTCTCCATCTTCAGCTTCAAAGAATATAATCAGTCTGATTTTGGTGTTGACCATCTGGTGATGTCCATGTGTAGAGTCTTCTCTTGTGTTGTTGGAAGAGGATGTTTGCTATGAGCAGTGTGTTCTCTTGACAGAACTCTATTTGTTTTTGCCCTGCTTCATTCTGTACTCCAAGGCCAAATTTGCCTGTTACTCCAGATGTTTCTTGACTTCCTACTTTTGCATTCCAGTCCCCTATAATGAAAATGACATCTTTTTTGGGGTGTTAGTTCTAGAAGGTCTTGTAGGTCTTCATAGAACCGTTCAACTTCAGCTTCTTCAGCGTTATTTGTCGGGGCATAAACTTGGATTACTGTGATATTGAATGGCTTGCCTTGGAAACGAACAGAGATCATTCTGTCGTTTTTGAGATTGCATCCAAATACTGCATTTTGGACTCTTTTGTTGACTATGATGGCTACTCCATTTCTTCTAAGGGATTCCTGCCCACAGTAGTAGACATAATAGTCATGTGAGTTGAATTCACCCATTCCAGTCCATTTTAGTTCGTTGATTCCTAGAATGTTGATGTTTACTCTTGCCATCTCTTGTTTGACCACTTCCAATTTGCCTTGATTTATGGACCTAACATTCCAGGTTCCTATGCAATATTGCTCTTTACAGCATCGGATTTTGCTTCTATCACCAATCACATCCACAACTGGGTGTTGGTTTTTTTTGGCTCCATGCCTTCATTCTTTCTGGAGTTATTTCTTTACTGGTCTCTAGTAGCTTATTTAGGCACCTACCCAGCTGCGGAGTTCATCTTTCAGTGTCCTATCTTTTTGCCTTTTCATACTGTTCATGGTGTTCTCAAGGCAAGAATACTGAAGTGGTTTGCCATTCCCTTCTCCAGGGCCCTCATTCTGTCAGACCTCTCCACCATGACCCGTCCATCTTGGGTGGCCCCACGTGGCATGGCTTGGTTTCACTGAGTTAGACAAGGCTGTGGTCCATGTGATCAGATTGGCTAATTGTCTGTGATTGTGGTTTCAATGTGTCTACCCTCTGATGCCCTCTCTCAGCACCTAGTCTTACTTGGGTTTCTCTTACCTTGGACGTGGGGTATCTCCTTTCGGCTGCTGCTCTTGACCTTGGACAGGGGTAGCTCCTGGGCCACGCAGCCTCTGTTCCTACAAGATCCAAGTACCATGGAAGTCAAAATCTCATCCCTGGTAAAATCCAAAGTGAGTGTTTCTGGTGTTCTCCTTTTATCATTTGGAAGAGTTTAAGATGTATTGATATTCATTTTTCTCTAAATATTTGGTAGAATTCACCCATGAAGATATCTGGTCCTGGACTTTCCTTTGGGGACTTTCTCCTTATTGCATCTCTTTTTGTTATTAGTCTATTTAGGCTTTATACTTCTTATTGATTCAGTCTTGGTATGTGCTGGGGTCCAGCCCTGGTGGATCCTGGGTAATTCGAATCAAGGACAGAGTTGGCATCCTAGGAAAGAACTTATTTAATTACAGATATAAAGAGAGATTAGAAAAGAAATCTCTAGTAGGAAAATTTGTGGAGAAAAAGAGGCTGAATAACTTGGTTTACGTGTAAAACCAATAAAACTCCAAGACAAGGAGTTTGTACCACTTACATAGGCCACCGGCGCCCACTTGAATAGTGGAGGGTGCCCCGCCTTGGGCTCCCTCTTGCGTGAGTCTTAGAAGCCAGGGCAAGTAAGTATACATGGTGAGCCTCCATGCTCCAGATGGGAATTCAGCCAGAAAAGAAGAGAATGAGAAAAGACCACACGGGGGAAACCAGTCTTTCCAGGAACTGGTCCGTTTCTTTATTTTCCAGGTCCACTTTTAGTTATACATGGAGATAAATGTAAGAAACAGAGTCATGCAGGGTCAGCTGCTTCTGACCCTTATCTGAAGACAGTGTCCTCAGCATATCTTTGTTCTTACAAGGGTCTTACGTGTGTTCGCAAAATCTTCTGGTCTGGAGACCGATTAACATTTTATGGCCCCACCTTTCTTTCTGTTGATAAAGGTTAATTGATCAGAAAACTTGTTTTCCCTTAAGATCTACTTAGTCTTAAGATAGTGATAAAGTTACATTTTTACATAGCAAGGACACAATAATTTATAACAAAGAAAGAGGAGTACAGTGATCTATAACAAAAGCAAAAATTCATTAACTCAAAAGTCTAGTATTACTAACATCAAAACTACTATATTTCTTTTTCTACATTCCAATTACATAGATTAACATACTCCCAGGTGCCTAAGGATATGGAGGCCTGGCGGCAATCATTAACTCAGCAATGAAACCCTTCACCAACATGATTTTTATCTTTAGAAAAACCCTTTAGAAAAGACTTTCAAAATACTCCAAACTCTCTGTGCTGTTTATGGTTGAGAGGTTGTAAACAATCATGAACATAGTAGCAAGAGTGTGAATAATCCTGTCACACAAGCTAGTCTACCAGCAGAGAGGTTTGACCTGAGACACTCCTTTTATATGGAGGAGACTATTATCTGGAGCTCTAAGTTAATTTGAGAAAGGTGGTTGGGGATAGCCCCTGTTAATGTCAGAAGAGTAGGTGAAAGCATAATGCAGTAAGGCAGGCAGACTCTGGTTTGGGGGCAGATGCATGAGCAGATCCAGCGAGGCTCCCTTAAGGCCCGACTCGCCTTTGCCTGTCGGGCCCCTTAACCTCATGACCTTTGCCACAGGCGGGACTCGTGCCGGCTCCCGGCATTGACGTATGTTTCTAGGGTTTTCATTTTTTCCAAAGCTGCCAGATTGTTGGCATATAATTGTTCATAACAATTACAATCTGTAGTATCAGTTGTAAAGTCTTCTCTTTCATTTCTGAATTTATTTGAATCTTCTTTTTCTCTTAATCCAGCTAAGTGTTTTCAATTTTGTTTATCTTTTCAGAAAGACAACTTTTATTTTTGTCAATTTTAAAAATTATTTTTATGTTCTCTGATTCATTTCTGCTCTATGTTTATTATTTTCTTCCTTCTGCTAAGTTGTGTTTGGCTTGTTCTTTTTCTGGTTCCTTGTGGTGTAAATTTAGGTTGTTCATTTGAGAAGTTTTTATTTTTCAATGTGGTGTTGATCACTATAAACTTCCCTTTTAATATTATTTTCAGTTCAGTTCAGTTCAGTGCAGTCACTCAGTCGTGTCTGACTCTTTGCGACCCCATGATCGCAGCAGGCCAGGCCTCCCTGTCCATCACCATCTCCCAGAGTTCACTCAAACTCACATCCATCGAGTCGGTGATGCCATCCAGCCATCTCATCCTCTGTCGTCCCCTTTTCTTCCTGCCCTCAATCCCTCCCAGCATCAGAGTCTTTTCCAATGAGTCAACTCTTTGCATGAGGTGGCCAAAGTACTGGAGTTTCTGCGTTAGCATCATTCCCTCCAAAGAAATCCCAGGGCTGATCTCCTTCAGAATGGACTGGTTGGATCTTCTTGCAGTCCAGGGGACTCTCAAGAGTCTTCTCCAACACCACAGTTCAAAAGCATCAATTCTTTGGCGCTCAGCTTTCTTCACAGTCCAACTTTCACATCCATACATGACCATTGGAAAAACCATAGCCTTGAATAGACGGACCTTTGTTGGCAAAGTAATGTCTCTGCTTTTGAATATGCTATCTAGGTTGGTCATAACTTTTCTTCCAAGGAGTAAGCGTCTTTTAATTTCATGGCTGCAGTCACCATCTGCAGTGATTTTGGAGCCCCCTAAAAATAAAGTCTGACACTGTTTCCACTGTTTCCCCATCTATTTCCCATGAAGTGATGGGACCAGATGCCATGATCTTCGTTTTCTGAATGTTGAGCTTTAAGCAACTTATTCGTTCTCCTCTTTCACTTTCATCATAACACATCCCATATGTTTTGTATTGTGTTTTTGTTTGTCTTGATATCTTCTTTTATTAATAATTTTCTCTTTTTTTCCTTGAGAAAATACTTGTTTAAGAATCTGTTGTTTCTATATGTTTGTGAGCTTTCCATTTTCTTTCTGTTATTTAATTCTAGTTACAGTCCACTGTGATGAGAAAAGGATACTTAAAATGATTTTAGTCACTTTAAGTTGTTAAGACTTGTTTTCTGACCTATACTGGAGGATGTTCCATATGGATTTAATAAGAATGAATAGTCTGTTGAGTGGAATGTTCTATACGTGTCTGTTAAGTTTATTTGGTGAAAGTGATTTTAAGCCTGCTGCTTCCTTTTTTGATTTTCTAGATAACTATTCATTTAGAGAGTGGGGTATGGGTGTTTCCTACTATTATTGTATTGCTATCAATTTCTTCCATTAGATCTGTCACCATTTGCTTTGTATACTTAGGTACTTTGACATTGGGTACATATATATTTGTAATTCTTATATTTTCCTGACAAAGTGACACTTTTGTCATTATACAATGACTTTTGTTGTCTCTTATGATAATTTTTGACTTAAAGTATATTTTTCTAATATAAATATAGCTACCTCTCTCTTTGGTTATCATTTGCTTGGAATGCCTTTCCTCACCCCTTCAGTTTCAGCTTTTGTGTGTCCTTAAATCTAAAGTGAATCTCTTGTAGGTGACATATACTTGAGTCTTATTTTTTTAATTCATTCAGCTACTCTTTTTTTTGTTTATGAAGTTTAGTGTATTTACATTCAAAGTAATTATTGATAGCATGGTAAGGAGTTACCATTGTCATTTAAAAATTATCTTCTGTCTGTTTTGTAGCTCTCTTATTTATATCTTGTCTTTCTCTGTGGTTTTATGAAATTTTTACAGTTGTATTCTTTGATTCTTTTTTGGTCTCTTTTGTGTATCTACTATGTCTTTTATCTTTATCATAGGATTTGTATCAACATTTAAAAATTATAGCAGTCCCTTTTAAGTTCATAAGAACGTAAGACAATTGTGTGCAGAAATTTTGCATGTTACTTCCTTTTTATATAATTGATACCATATTTTACTTATTTTTGTATTCTGGTTTTATTTAAAAATATCAGTGGTTACAATTATTCTGCTACTTTTGTCTTTTAATTTGTATGCTAGTATTAAAAGTGACTTACATGCCACCATTACAGTATATAATAATCTATGATATATATACTGTATATATACTATATATATGTGTGTGTGTATATATATATATATATATATACACTGCATATATTTATTCTTAGATGTAAGATTCTTGTAACCATTCTTCTTGAATGGTTTCTCTTTCTATACTGAATTTCTCATTTTGTTCATGTATCATTTTCCTGCTTTTACTTGGTTGTCTGCAGCTCATTGAGTTCTTTTAAGATTTTTTTTTTGAATTCTTTGTCAAATAGTTCTTGGATCTCTGTTTTTTATTTTTTTTTTAGAGTTGGTTTCTAAAGCTTTATTGCTTTCCTTTGATGTATCATTTTTGCCTGATTCTTCATTATTATTGTAGACTTGCATTTGTTTTTGTGCATTTGGAGGAGCATGCCCCTCTTCCAGTCTTTACAGATGATTTTGGCAGGTATTAACCCTCTCCTATTGGATTCTTAGACAACCAGTACTACCTCCAGGATTGCAGTCAAGTGAGCCTGGAGCTAGGTCACAGGGCTGCATCTCTGTCTATAATAGGGTCTATGGTTGATATCAGGTCTGATGCCCTTGTTAATAGGGGTATCAGTGGGCATAATTCATCCTGGATAGATGTTACTGTTTCCAAGACCGTGATCATGGGACTGCTTCAAAGTTTTCAGTCAGGACTATGGCTTGGGAACCTATTACTGGGTTAGTTTAAGTGTGGCTACTGCTAAATCCATATAAGGTCAGAGCTGGTGACAAAACCAAGGATAAGCAGGACTACAGCCAGGTCTGCAGGAGGATAAGGCAGCGGCTGTGTCTGCAATTAGGTCCACAGTTGGTGGGCCTGCTACTGAGGTGTTGGCCTGCTTTCTCAAACTTTGTTCTTCAGTCTGTCTCCACTGGTGTGTAGTACCCTTATAAATTAGATCCTGAGCTCCCACAAAGGCACTTTTATCTATAGATGATTGTCACATCTGTGATTCTCTTGCAGAACTAGGGCTGGGGGCTTCTTCTTATGCCATCTTACTGGCATAATGTCATGCTCTCATTTTAAGAATTTTGGAAATTATTTCAGTATCTAGGAAAAACTCTTGAAGAGGGAACATGAAAAAACAGGAAGAAGACAATATGATATAAATTAACATGATGAGTAAAAGATGTGTGTTTTACTTATTCGATTTCAATAAGATACTGCTGTAAAACACACAGAAGAGAAATATGGGATGTGACTATAGATTTGGATTCATCAGTTTATGGGAAATTGATTGAAACAACAAGAATGGATAAATTTGCCATATGAGATAATACTAGAATCAGGTGGTGACCATTTTTTGGAGGGATATTCATGTCAGGTCAATATGTTTTCATTTTAGATGGAAGGCCAAAGTAACTTTTGAATTGTTGCTCAGTCATTCAACTGTGTCCAACTCTTTTTGACCCCGTGAACTGCAACATGCCAGCCTTTCCTGTCCTTCACCATCTCCCAGAGTTTGTTCAAACTCATGTCCATTGAGTTAGTGATGGCATCCAACCATCTCATCATATTACTCCCTTCTCTTGTCTTCAATCTTTCCCAGCATCAGGTTCTTTCCCAATCAATTGGCTCTTTACACAAGGTGCCCCCCAACCCCGAAAAAAAAATAAAGTATTTCACCATTTCCATATTTGCCATGAATTAATGGGACTGGATGCCATGATCTTCATTATTGGAATGTTGAGTTTTAAGCCAGCTTTTTCACTCTCCTCTTTCACCTTCATCAAGAGGCTCTTTAGAACATTTTTATTTTTTGCCACTAGAGTGGTATCTTCTGCTTATATCAGTTTATTGATATTTCTCCCGCCAATCTTGATTTCAGCTTATGATTCATCCAGCCTGGCATTTCACATGATTTAATCTGCGTATAAGTTAAATAAGCAGGGTGACAATATACATTCTTGTTGTACTCCTTTCCCAATTTTGAACCAGTCAGTGGTTTCATGTCTAAGTTCTAACTGTTACTTCTTGACTCACATACAGGTTTCTCAGGAGACATGTAAGGTGGTCTTTTACTCCCAAATTTTCCATAGTTTGGTGTGAACTATGCAGTCAAAGGCTTCAGTGTAGTCAATGAAGTGGAGATAGATGTTTTTCTGGAACTCCCTTTCTTAGTCTGTGATGCAAAAAAAAAAAAGTTGGCAATTTGATCTCTGGTTCCTCTGCTTTTTCTCAATTCAGCTTGTACATCTAGAATTTCTCAGGCCATATACTGCTGTGAAGCCTAGCTTGAGAGATTTTGAGCATTACCTTGTTAGTGTGTGAAATGAGGGTGATTGTGCGGCATTTTGAACATTCTTTGGCATTGCCCTTATTTGAGATTGGAATGAAAACTAACTTTTTCCTGTCTTTTGACTACTGGTGAGTTTTCCAAATTTGCTGGCATATTTGAAGACCCATTAATTAGAAAGTAGGTACACTGTATAGAATTAGGAAATATGCAGAGACTATAAAACCGCTTAGAATGTTATTGTACCACCCAAGCTAAGAGGTTGTAAGAGCTAAGATTATGACAGTAGCAGAGAACAAATGGTATTATGTGGCCTTTAGGATAAAACAGATCTGTGTTCAAACCCCATCTCAGATACTAACGTTCATGATTACCATTATTTGGAAGAGTACAGGCACTCAAAAATATAAACTACAATTATAATTCTAGTTCTGAAAATAAACTCAAGTTATACTGTCCCAAAGAATACAATAAGGATGAAAAGTAGAAAATATCGAAGAACATATTTTGGCTTCATATAAAAAAGTGTTTCTAACAGCTAATAACTAGATTCCCCGAGAGCTGATGAGCTCCCCATAACTGCTGCTGCTAAGTCACTTCAGTCGTGTCCGACTCTGTGTGACCCCATAGATGGCAGCCCACCAGGCTCCCTTGTCCCTGGTACTCTCCAGGCAAAAACACTGGAGTGGGTTGCCATTTCCTTCTCCAATGCATGAAAGTGAAAAGTGAAAGTGAAGTTGCTCAGTCGTGTCAGACTCTTAGCAACCCCATGGACTGCAGCCTACCAGGCTCCTCTGTCCATGGGGTTTTTCAGACAAGAGTACTGGAGTGGGGTGCCATTGCCTTCTCCTCTCCATAACTAGAGGTGTGTAAAAAAGGATGGATAAAAGCCCATTATGTATTGTTTAGAGGATATTGAAGCATAAACTGTAGAGATAGGTGCTTTTAATTCTGTGAGATCTGATTGTTGTGCTGACTGCCTTTAAACATTATTTGGTAGGTTAAAAACACCTTTCCTTTGAGGAAGATAGGATTAATTGCATATGATATTGGTATCCAGGAACTACATGTGAAAGCGTACAAATGATTTGAGCCAAGGTCTTTTGGTGATAATGGGAATATAACATGATTTGGTTGAAAATATGTCTTAGAGGTTTGCCTGAAGAAAACTTTTACCTTGAAATTCTTCATTTCTTTGGATAGGTGAAGATGATGTAGATATATTTTTATTATTTCATGCTTGTTATTCTTGAAGTTAATGACTTATATGTGTGATAAGGTTCTGCTCTCCAGTATTTCTAAATCTCTGGTGTGATATTGAGGTCTCAAAATTTTGAAAAATTGCCTGAATTTCTTTTCTGTAGTGATGAGAGTAGAAATTGCCATCTATTTTGAGGGTAGACTCATTCTTTCTTTAGGGAAGGACTACAGTAAAAAGTGGTCCTTTGTGCTAAATGAAGCATAAGCTGGAATCAAGATTGCCGGAGAAATATCAATAACCTCAGATATGCAGATGATACCACCCTTATGGCAGAGAGTGAAGAGAAACTAAACAGCCTCTTGATCAAAGTGAAAGAAGAGAGTGAAGAGACTGGGTTAAAACTCAAGGTTCAAAAAATGAAGATCATGGCATCCGTCCCATCACTTCATGGCAAATAGATGGGAAAACAATGGAAATAGTGTCAGACTTTATTAGGAGCGCTCCAAAACCACCGTAGATGGTGACATGAAATTAAAAGATGCTTTCCCCTTGGAAGAAAACCTAGACAGCATAATCAAACTAGTTCAGTTCAGTTCAGTCGCTCAGTTGTGTCTGATTCTTTGTGACCCCATGAATCGCAGCATGCCAGGCCTCCCTGTCCATCACCAGCTCCTGGAGTTCACTCAGACTCATGTCCATCGAGTCAGTGATGCCATCCAGCCATCTCATCCTCTGTCGTCCCCTTCTCCTCCTGCCCCTAATCCCTCCCAGCATCAGAATCTTTTCCAATGAGTCAACTCTTCACATGAGGTGGCCAAAGTACTGGAGTTTCAGCTTTAGCATCATTCCTTCCAAAGAAATCCCAGGGCTGATCGCCTTCAGGATGGACTGGTTGGATCTCCTTGCAGACCAAGGGACTCTCAAGAGTCTTCTCCAACACCACAGTTCAAAAGCATCAATTCTTCGGCGCTCAGCTTTCTTCACAGTCCAACTTTCACATCCATACATAACCACTGGGAAAACCATAGCCTTGACTAGACGGACCTTTGTTGGCAAAGTAATGTCTCTGCTTTTCAATATGCTATTTAGGTTGGTCATAACTTTTCTTCAAGGAGTAAGCGTCGTTTAATTTCATGGCTGCAGTCACCATCTGCAGTGATTTTGGAGCCCCCAAAATAAAGTCTGACACTGTTTCCACTGTTTCCCCGTTTATTTTCCATGAAGTGATGGGACTGGATCCCATGATCTTTGTGTTCTGAATCTTGAGCTTTAAGCCAACTTTTTCACTCTCCTCTTTCACTTTCATCAAGAGGCTTTTTAGCTCCTCTTCAATTTCTGCCAAGGGTGGTGTCATCTGCTTGTCTGAGGTTATTGATGTTTCTCTCAGCAATCTTGATTCCAGCTTGCGCTTCTTCCAGCCTAGCATTTGTCATGATGTACACTGCATATAAGTTAAGTAAGCAGGGTGACAGTATACAGCCTTGACATACTCCTTTTCCTATCTGGAACCAGTCTGTTGTTCCATGTGCAGTTCTAACTGTTGCTCCCCGACCTGCATATAGGTTTCTCAAGAGGCAGGTCAGGTTGTCTGGTATTCCCATCTCTTTCAGAATTTTCCACAGTTTATTGTGATCCACATAGTCAAAGGCTTTGGCATAGTCAATAAAGCAGAAATAGATGTTTTTCTGGAACTCTCTTGCTTTTTCCATGATCCAGCAGATGTTGGCAATTTGATCTCTTGTTCCTCTGCCTTTTCTAAAACCAGCTTGAATATCTGGAAGTTCACAGTTAACGTATTGCTGAAGCCTGGCTTGGAGAATTTTGAGCCTTACTTTACTAGCATGTGAGATGAGTGCAATTGTGCGGTAGTTTGAACATTCTTTGGCATTGCCTTTCTTTGGGATTGGAATGAAAACTGACCTTTTCCAGTCCTGTGGACACTGCTGAGTTTTCCCAATTTGCTGGCATATTGAGTGCAGCACTTTCACAGCATCATCTTTCAGGATTTGAAATAGCTCAACTGGGATTCCATCACCTCCACTAGCTTTGTTCGTAGTGATGCTCTCTAAGGCCCACTTGACTTCCCATACCAGGATGTCTGGCTCTAGGTGAGTCATCTACCATCATGACTATCTTGGTTGTGAAGATCTTTTTTGTACAGTTCTTCTGTGTATTCTTGCCACCTCTTTTTAATATCTTCTGCTTCTGTTATGTCCATACCATTTCTGTCCTTTATCGAGCCCACCTTTGCATGAAATATTCCCTTGATATCTCTAATTTTCTTGAAGAGATCTCTAGTCTTTCCCGTCTGTTCTTTTCCTCTATTTCTTTGCATTGATTGCTGAAGAAGGCTTTCTTATCTCTTCTTGCTATTCTTTGGAACTCTGCATTCAGATGCTTATATCTTTCCTTTTCTCCTTTTCTTTTCTTTTTTTTTTTTTTTAGTTTTTTTATTTTTTAAATTTTAAAATCTTTAGTTCTTACATGCGTTCCCAAACATGAACCCCCCTCCCACCTCCCTCCCCATAACATCTCTCTGGGTCATCCCCATGCACCAGCCCCAAGCATGCTGTATCCAGCGTCAGACATAGACTGGCGATTCAATTCTTACATGATAGTATGCATGATAGAATGCCATTCTCCCAAATCATCCCACCCTCTCCCTCTCCCTCTGAGTCCAAAAGTCCATTATACACATCTGTGTCTTTTTTCCTGTCTTGCATACAGGGTCGTCATTGCGATCTTCCTAAATTCCATATATATGTGTTAGTATACTGTATTGGTGTTTTTCTTTCTGGCTTACTTCACTGTGTATAATCGGCTCCAGTTTCATCCATCTCATCAGAACTGATTCAAATGAATTCTTTTTAACGGCTGAGTAATACTCCATTGTGTATATGTACCACAGCTTTCTTATCCATTCATCTGCTGATGGACATCTAGGTTGTTTCCATGTCCTGGCTATTATAAACAGTGCTGCGATGAACATTGGGGTACATGTGTCTCTTTCAATTCTGGTTTCCTCGGTGTGTATGCCCAACAGTGGGATTGCTGGGTCATAAGGTAGTTCTATTTGCAATTTTTTCAGGAATCTCCACACTGTTCTCCATAGTGGCTGTACTAGTTTGCATTCCCACCAATAGTGTAGGAGGGTTCCCTTTTCTCCACACCCTCTCCAGCATTTATTGCTTGCAGATTTTTGGATCGCAGCCATTCTGACTGGTGTGAAGTGGTACCTCATTGTGGTTTTGATTTGCATTTCTCTAATAATGAGTGATGTTGAGCATCTTTTCATGTGTTTGTTAGCCATCCGTATGTCTTCTCTGGAGAAATGTCTATTTAGTTCTTTGGCCCATTTGTTGATTGGGTTGTTTATTTTTCTGGAATTGAGCTGCATAAGTTGCTTGTATATTTTTGAGATTAGTTGTTTGTCAGTTGCTTCATTTGCTATTATTTTCTCCCATTCAGAAGGCTGTCTTTTCAGCTTGCTTATATTTTCCTTTGTTGTGCAGAAGCTTTTAATTTTAATTAGGTCCCATTTGTTTATTTTTGCTTTTATTTCCAGAATTCTGGGAGGTGGATCATAGAGGATCCTCCTGTGATTTATGTCTGAGAGTGTTTAGCCTATGTTCTCGTCTAGGAGTTTTATAGTTTCTGATCTTACATTTAGATCTTTAATCCATTTTGAGTTTATTTTTGTGTGCGGTGTTAGAAAGTGATCTAGTTTCATTCTTTTACAAGTGGTTGACCAGTTTTCCCAGCACCACTTGTTAAAGAGATTGTCTTTACTCCATTGTATATTCTTGCCTCCTTTGTCAAAGATAAGGTGTCCATATGTGTGTGGATTTATCTCTGGGCTTTCTATTTTGTTCCATTGGTCTATATGTCTGTCTTTGTGCCAGTACCATACTGTCTTGATGACTGTGGCTTTGTAGTAGAGCCTGAAGTCAGGCAAGTTGATTCCTCCAGTTCCATTCTTCTTTATCAAGATTGCTTTGGCTATTCGAGGTTTTTTGTATTTCCATACAAATCTTGAAATTATTTGTCCTAGTTCTGTGAAAAATGTGGCTGGTAGCTTGATAGGGATTGCATTGAATTTGTAAATTGCTTTGGGTAGTATACTCATTTTCACTATATTGATTCTTCCGATCCATGAACATGGTATATTTCTCCATCTATTAGTGTCCTCTTTGATTTCTTTCATCAGTGTTTTATAGTTTTCTATATATAGGTCTTTAGTTTCTTTAGGTAGATATATTCCTAAGTATTTTATTCTTTTCATTGCAATGGTGAATGGAATTGTTTCCTTAATTTCTTTTTCTACTTTCTCATTATTCGTGTATAGGAATGCAAGGGATTTCTGTGTGTTGATTTTATATCCTGCAACTTTACTATATTCATTGATGAGCTCTAGTAATTTTCTGGTGGAGTCTTTAGGGTTTTCCATGTAGAGGATCGTGTCATCTGGAAACAGTGAGAGTTTTACTTCTTCTTTTCCAATTTGGATTCCTTTTATTTCTTTTTCTGCTCTGATTGCTGTGGCCAAAACTTCCAGAACTATGTTGAATAGTAGCGGTGAAAGTGGACACCCTTGTCTTGTTCCTGACTTTAGGGGAAATGCTTTCAATTTTTCACCATTGAGGATAATGTTTGCTGTGGGTTTGTCATATATTGCTTTTATTATGTTGAGGTATGTTCCTTCTATTCCTGCTTTCTGGAGAGTTTTTTTTATCATAAATGGATGTTGAATTTTGTCAAAGGCCTTCCCTGCGTCTATTGAGATAATCATATGGTTTTTATTTTTCAATTTGTTAATGTGGTGAATTACACTGATTGATTTGCGGATATTGAAGAATCCTTGCATCCCTGGGATAAAGCCCACTTGGTCATGGTGTATGATCTTTTTAATGTGTTGTTGGATTCTGATTGCTAGAATTTTGTTGAGGATTTTTGCATCTATGTTCATCAGTGATATTGGCCTGTAGTTTTCTTTTTTTGTGACATCTTTGTCAGGTTTTGGTATTAGGGTAATGGTGGCCTCATAGAATGAGTTTGGAAGTTTACCTTCCTCTGCAATTTTCTGGAAGAGTTTGAGTAGGATAGGTGTTAGCTCTTCTCGAAATTTTTGGTAGAATTCAGCTGTGAAGCCGTCTGGACCTGGGCTTTTGTTTGCTGGAAGATTTCTGATTACAGTTTCAATTTCCGTGCTTGTGATGGGTCTGTTAAGATTTTCTATTTCTTCCTGGTTCAGTTTTGGAAAGTTGTACTTTTCTAAGAATTTGTCCATTTCTTCCACGTTGTCCATTTTATTGGCATTCAACTGCTCATAGTAGTCTCTTATGATCCTTTGTATTTATGTGTTGTCTGTTGTGATCTCTCCATTTTCATTTCTAATTTTATTGATTTGATTTTTCTCTCTTTGCTTCTTGATGAGTCTGGCTAATGGTTTGTCAATTTTATTTATCCTTTCAAAGAACCAGCTTTTGGCTTTGTTGATTTTTGCTATGGTCTCTTTTGTTTCTTTTGCATTTATTTCTGCCCTAATTTTTAAGATTTCTTTCCTTCTAATAACTCTGGGGTTCTCCAACTCTTCCTTTTCTAGTTGCTTTAGTTGTAGAGTTAGGTTATTTATTTGACTTTTTTCTTGTTTCTTGAGGTATGCCTGTATTGCTATGAACTTTCTTCTTAGCACTGCTTTTATAGTGTCCCACAGGTTTTGGGTTGTTGTGTTTTCATTTTCATTAGTTTCTATGCATATTTGGATTTCTTTTTTGATTTCTTCTGTGATTTGTTGGTTATTCAGAAGTGTGTTGTTCAGCCTCCATATGTTGGAATTTTTAATAGTTTTTCTCCTGTAATTGAGATCTAATCTTAATGCATTATGGTCAGAAAAGATGCTTGGAATGATTTCGATTTTTTTGAATTTATCCAGTTTAGATTTATGGCCCAGGATGTGATCTATCCTGGAGAAGGTTCCATGAACACTTGAAAAAAAGGTGAAATTCATTGTTTTGGGGTGAAATGTCCTATAGATATCAATTAGGTCTAACTGATCTAATGTATCATTTAAAGTTTGCGTTTCTTTGTTAATTTTCTGTTTAGTTGATCTGTCCATAGGTGTGAGTGGGGTATTAAAGTCTCCCACTATTATTGTGTTCTTGTTGATTTCCCCTTTCATACTTGTTAGCATTTGTCTTACATATTGCGGTGCTCCTATATTGGGTGCATATGTATTTATAATTGTTATATCTTCTTTTTGGATTGTTCCTTTGATCATTATGTAGTGGCCTTCTTTGTCTCTTTTCACAGCCTTTGTTTTAAAGTCTATTTTATCGGATATGAGTATTGCCACTCCTGCTTTCTTTTGGTCTCTATTTGCGTGGTATATCTTTTTCCAGCCCTTCACTTTCAGTCTGTATGTGTCCCTTGTTTTGAGGTGGGTCTCTTGTAAGCAGCATATAGAGGGGTCTTGTTTTTGTATCCATTCGGCCAGTCTTTGTCTTTTGGTTGGGGCATTCAACCCATTTACGTTTAAGGTAATTATTGATAAGTATGATCCCGTTACCATTTACTTTATTGTTTTGGGTTCGGGTTTATACACCCTTTTCGTGTTTCCTGTCTAGAGAATATCCTTTAGAATTTGTTGGAGAGCTGGTTTGGTGGTACTGAATTCTCTTAGCTTTTGCTTGTCTGTAAAGCTTTTGATTTCTCCTTCGTTTTGAATGAGATCCTTGCTGGGTACAGTAATCTGGGCTGTAGGTTATTGTCTTTCATCACTTTAAGTATGTCTTGCCATTCCCTCCTGGCCTGAAGAGTTTCTATTGAAAGATCAGCTGTTATCCTTATGGGAATCCCCTTGTGTGTTATTTGTTGTTTTTCCCTTGCTGCTTTTAATATTTGTTCTTTGTGTTTGATCTTTGTTAATCTGATTAATATGTGTCTTGGGGTGTTTTGCCTTGGGTTTATCCTATTTGGAACTCTCTGTGATTCTTGGACTTGGGTGATTATTTCCTTCCCCATTTTAGGGAAGTTTTCAACTATTATCTCCTCAAGGATTTTCTCATGATCTTTCTTTCTGTCTTCTTCTGGGACTCCTATAATTCGAATGTTGGAGCATTTCATATTGTCCTGGAGGTCTCTGAGATTGTCCTCGTTTCTTTTAATTCATTTTTCTTGTTTCCTCTCTGATTCATTTATTTCTACCATTCTATCTTCTATTTCACTAATCCTATCTTCTGCCTCCGTTATTCTACTATTTGTTGCCTCCAGAGTGTTTCTGATCTCATTTATTGCATTATTCATTATATTTTGACTCTTTTTTATTTCTTCTAGGTCCTTGTTAAACCTTTCTTGCATCTTCTCAATCCTTGTCTCTAGGCTATTTATCTGTGATTCCATTTTGATTTCAAGATTTTGGATCATTTTCACTATCAATATTCGGAATTCCTTCTCCGGTAGTTTCCCTACTTCTTCCTCTTTTGTTTGGTTTGGTGGGCAACTCTCCTGTTCCTTTACCTGCTGAGTATTCCTCTGTCTCTTCATCTTGGTTATATTGCTGCGTTTGGGGTGGCCTTTTTATATTCTGGTAATTTGTGGAGTTCTCTTTATTATGGAGCTTCCTCACTTTGGGTGGGGTTCTATCAGTGGCTTGTCAAGGTTTCCTGGTTAGGGAGGCTTGTGTTGGAGTTTTGGTGGGTGGAGCTGGGTTTCTTCTCTCTGGAGTGCAATGGAGTGACCCATAATGGGTCATGAGACATTAAAGGTTTTGGGATAATTTTGAGCTGCCTGTATATTGAAGCTCAGGGGAGTGTTCCTGTGTTGCTGGAGAATTTGCATGGTATGTCTTGTTTTGGAACTTGTTGGCCCTGGGGTGGAGCTTGGTTTCGGTGTAGGTATGAAGGCATTAGATGGGCTCCTATTGCTTAATGTTCCCTGAATTCAAGAGTTCTCTGATGTTTTCAGGCTTTGGATTTAAGCCTCCTGCTTCTGGTTTTCAGTTTTCTTTTTACAGTAGCCTCTATACTTCTCCATCTATACAGCACCAATGATAAAACATCTAGGTTAAAGATGAAAAGTTTCTCCACCTTGAGGGACACTCAGAGAGGTTCACTGAGTTACAAGGAGAAGAGAAGATGGAGGGGGTAGTTAGAGGTAACTGGAATGAGATGCGGTGAGATCAAAAGAGGAGAGAGCAAGCTAGCCAGTAGTCACTTCCTTATGTGCGCTCTATAGTCTGGACCGCTCAGAGGTATTTACAGAGTTATACGGGGCAGAGGAGAGGGAGGAAGTAGACAGAGGTGACCAGGAGGATAAGAGAGAGGAATGAGTAGGAGAGAGACAAATCCTGCCAGTAACCAGTTCCTTAGGTGTTCTCCACCGTCTGGAACACACAGAGATTCACAGAGTTGGATAGAGAAGAGATGGGGGAGAAAAGAGACAGAGGCCACCTGGTGGAGAAAAAGGAGAGTCCAGAGGAGGAGAGAGTGGTCAAGCCAGTAATCGCGCTCTCAGGTAAACTTGGGTAGTGAAGTTTGGGTTTTTAAATGTACAAAATTGACAACAAAAACCTAAGAGCAAAGATTAAAAATCTAGAGTAGAGGTTGGATTTTCAAAGATACAATGTTAAAGAAAAGCAGAAGGAAAAAGGAAGAAAGAAAAAAAAAAAGAATTATTAAAAAACAAACAAACAAACAAAAAAACCCACCAACAACCATCCAAGAACTATATATGGTGTTTGCCTTAAAAAAAAAAAAAAAGACTTTTTTAAAAAAAAGAGTAATAATAGGTTATAGAAATAAAAATTAGAGGAGAAATAGAAGACTTATCAATTAAAAAAAAGTTAGAAAAAAAAGAAAAAAGAAAAAAAAACAAAAAACAAAAAAGCAAAAAAAAAAGAATAAATAAATAAAGGAATGATTTTAATAATAGTCAAAAATATATCTGGCCCTTCTCTGATGTTATGGGCCGTGTGGGATCACTTCCAAGGTGGTTCCCTCTGTTTAACTTCTTCTGTTTGCTGGTTTTTTAGGCTCACTAGTTCAGTCGCGCTGTGGGGAGGGGCGATGCTGCAAACAAATAGCACTGTCGTGTGCACACGGTATCTCAGCCCCGCTTGACCTGTCCTTTCTCGCGGTGCACAATCCGCTCCGGCTCTACGATGCTCAGCCGGGAACCGTCTGGGGCCGGCCCTAGGCTGCGTGCACTTCCCCGGTCCAAGCCGCTCAGGTTTGGCGCTCAGGCAGCCCTCAGAGGCACAGATTCGGCTGGGACTGTGCTTTGTGCCCTTCCCAGGTCCGAGTAGCTCAGGAGTTTGGCGAGCACGATCGCCGCGGCTTGTCACCTTTTCTGCCGCTGCTGCTCAGCTTTCTGGGTGGACCGCTGGCGCCCCCCGTGAGGCAGATTGTGACTGTCCAGCACCCCCAGAAGTCTTAGCAAAGGAGCCTGCTTATAGTTAGGTAAGTAAAGTCTCTCCGGGTCTGCAATAGCCCCTTTCCAGTCCTTACGGCTCTGGCTGCCTGTCCCCGGCGGGGGATGGTCTGCAGCCGGCTTTTTCCTTTCCGTCCTTTGTTCTGTGCTCAGTCCTGGCGGTGTCTTATGTTCGAGCTTTTCGCGTGGTAGCTATCCCACAGTCTGGTTTGCTAGCCCAAGTTAGATTGTTCTGGTTGCGCGTGGGGCGTTCCTGCCCGATTCTTACAAAGCACTGCAGCCCGCGCCTCCCGCACGTCCCTGCCCTGCCCCCACTTCCCAATGGCGGATGCAGGCGTCTGTGCTGCTTTTCTGCTGGCGGAGTTCCTGTTGGGCTTGTAATCTGTTGGTTTTAATTATTTATCTATTTTTCCTTCCTGTTATGTTGCCCTCTGTGTTTCCAAGGCTCGCCACAGACTTGGCAGGGAGAGTGTTTCCTGGTGTTTGGAAACCTCTCTTCTTCAAATTCCCTTCCCGGGACGGGCTTCCCTTCCCGGGACGGAGCTCCCTCCCCACCTCCTTTGTCTCCTTTCTCGTCTTTTATATTTTTTCCTACCTGTTTTTGAAGACAATGATCTGCTTTTCTGGTTGCCTGATGTCCTCTGCCAGCCTACAGAAGTTGTTTTGTGGAGTTTGCTCGGCATTGAAATGTTCTTTTGAGGAATTTGCGAGGGAGAAAGTGGTCTTCCCGTCCTATTCCTCCTCCATCTTTCCCTCCCTCCCTCTCTCCTTTGCTTTTCACTTCTCTTCTCTTCACAGCTATTTGTAAGGCCTCCTCAGACAGCCATTTTGCTTTTTTCATTTCTTTTCCACGGGGGTGGTCTTGATCCCTGTCTCCTGTACAGTGTCACAAACCTCTGTTCATAACTCATCAGGCACTCTATCTCTCAGATATATTCCTTTAAATCTATTTCTCACTTCCACTGTATAATCTTAAGGGATAGAGCTTCTCCATCTTTGGCTACAAAGAATATAATCAATCTGATTTCGGTGTTGACCATCTGGTGATGTCCGTGTGTAGAGCCTTCTCTTGTCTTGTTGCAAGAGTGTGTTTGCTATGACCAGTGAATTTTCTTGGCAAAACTTTATTAGTCTTTGCCTTGCGGGCACAGGAGGGCCTAGAAGAGCTATTCCACATTCAAGATCAGGAGGGGCGGTGGTGAGGAGATGCCCCTCGTCCAAGATAAGGAGCAGTGGCTGCGCTTTGCCGAAGCAGCCGTGAAGAGATACCCCACGTCCATGATAAGATAAATCCAAGTAAGACGGTAGGTGTTCCAAGAGGGCATCAGAGGGCAGACACACTGAAACCATACTCACAGAAATCTAGTCAATATAATCACACTAGGACCATAGCCTTGTCTAGCTCAATGATACTAAGCCATACCCATGGGGCCACCCAAGACAGGCAGTTCATGGTGGAGAGGTCTGACAGAACGTGGTCCACTGGAGAAGAGAATGGCAAACCACTTCAGTTATTCTTGTCTTGAGAACCCCATGAACACTGTAAAATGGCAGAATGATAGGATACTGAAAGAGGAACTCCCCAGGTCAGTAGGTGAAATATGCTGCTGGAGATCAGTGGAGAAATAACTCCAGAAAGAATGAAGGGATGGAGCCAAAACAAAAACAACACCCAGTTGTGGATGTGACTGGTGATAGAAGCAAGGTCCGATGCTGTAAAGAGCAATATAGAATAGGAACCTGGAATGTCAGGTCCATGAATCAAGGCAAATTGGAAGTGGTCAAAGAGAAGATGGCAAGAGTGAACGTCAACATTCTAGGAATCAGCTAACTAAAATGGACTGGAATGGGTGAATTTAACTCAGATGACCATTATATCTACTACTGCCAGCAGGAATCCCTTAGAAGAAATGGAGTAGCCATCATGGCCAACAAAAGAGTCTGAAATGCAATACTTGGATGCAATCTCATAAATGACAGAATGATCTCTGTTCGTTTCCAAGGCAAACCATTCAATATCACAGTAATCCAAGTCTATGCCCCAACCAGTAATGCTGAAGAAGCTGAAGTTGAATGGTTCTATGAAGACCTATAAGACCTTTTAGAACTAACACCCAAAAAAGATGTCCTCTTCATTATAGGGGACTGTAATGCAAAAGTAGGAAGTCAAGAAACACCTGGAGTAAGCAGAGACATTACTTTGCTGACAAAGGTCTGTCTAGTCAAAGCTATGGTTTTTCCAGTTGCCATGTATAGATGTGAGAGTTAGACTATAAAGAAAGCTGTGTGCCTCAAAATTGATGCTTTTAAACTGTGGTGTTGGAGAAGACTCTTTGAGTCCCTTGGACTGCAACGAGATGAAACCAATCAATCCTAAAGGAAGTCAGTCCTGAATATTCATTAGAGGAATAATGCTGAAGCAGAAACTCCAGTACTTTGGCCACCTGATGGGAAGAACTGACTCATTGGAAAAGACCCTGATGCTGGGAAAGGTTGAAAGCGAGAGGAGAAGGCGACAACAGAGGATGAGATGGTTGAATGGCATCACTGACTTGATGGACCTGAGTTTGAGCAAGCTCCGAATTTGGTGATGGACTGGGAAGCTTGGCGTGCTGCAGTGCATGGGGTTGCAAAGAGTTGGACATGACTGAGAGACTGAATTGAACTGAACAATAAGAAGTGCTTTTAGTCATATACCCCATTTTTTTTTGAGTTAAGCCTAATGCTTGTAGAAGAAGGAAGTAAATAGACCTCAGAACAAGGAATTAAAGAGAAAAACGTTTAAAGATTCCACTTTGAGGAAGAGTGGCAAGTAGCATATCTGTTACTGCCATTATAAGCACTTTTGCCAAAGATATCTCTGCTGCAAGAATTTCTACCCAAATATACTTTGCTGCCTAACTAATTGACCATAAGGCAGTGTTACTATGGAAGACAAAGTAACTTGTTCACACTTTTTTATTTGAAAGTTTGATTTCAATTAGTTGAAATGCATTAACATTTCTTCTAGTTAGCAATATTATTGAGGGCTTTATTCAGCTGACAAGTGATGATAATTTGCTTTTGCTTCAAGAATTGGTTTCTTAGTTTGAAAAATGATACATTAGGTAGAAAGAGGTGATGGTCTCAGTGGCACAGGTTTGAACCCATATTTCCTATAGAACTTTGGATCATCTGTCAACAGCTGTGAAAATGTAAAGAAAAAAATAACAAAACAGCAGTCTAGAGGTTTTCCCAAAGTAATACAAAGTACAGTTACAAATATGCATACTAGTATTTGGAAACTGATACATCTGTCAATGAAGTAAAAAGAAAAAATGGGGAAAAAGAAAAAATGCAATGCTGAACAAGGAAATATATCAAGCAAAAAAGTGTATAAAATACTATGAATGAATGATTCAGAAGACTAATGTTCAGGTACAAGTCACAAAATAAAATATTTTATTTCCATAGTATCACCATGACTATGCACACATTTTAAATGCATTAAAATATTTTGTATTTTGCAATCAGTCAGTTCAGTCGCTCAGTCGTGTCCGACTCTTTGTGACCCCATAAATCACAGCATGCCAGGCCTCCCTGTCCATCACCAACTCCTGGAGTTCACTCAGACTCATGTCCATCGAGTTGGTGATGCCATGTAGCCATCTCATCCTCTGTCATCCCCTTCTCCTCCTGCGCCTAACCCCTTCCAGCGTCAAGGTCTTTTCCAATAAAATCCTTTAAATTTTGTCATTCATCTTTGTGTGGTATGTTTATGTACTCTCTGATATTCCTCTTTTTTTTTTAAAATTTTACCTTTTATGGCAAATTGCCTTATGGCCAATTGTCTATGCAGCAAAAATGTTGTGGCAAAAATGTCTATGACAAAGATGGTTATAACAAAAGTATCTAGAACCATCTAGAAGATATGAGAAGCAGTGATATTCTATATTAAATTCTTTTTTTTTTTACTGCATCACTTAATTTTGTTCTCAAGTTCAGTTGTTTATTAAACATGACAGCTTCTTGAACATGTATGTGTTCTAGTCACTCTTTGGGGGGCAAAATGGACTGTGGACAGCTTGAATACAATGGAGAAATAGTTATAAGATTATAATAGAAAATGTTAGAGAAGTACAATAGAGCCTTCTGGGGAAAAATCATCAAGAAATAGCAACATGTGTGCATTAATGCAATATAAAGATTATATTATTCCCACCAACAGTGTTAGAGGGTTCCCTTTTCTCCACACCCTCTCCAGCATTTATTGCTTGCAGACTTTTGGATCGCAGACATTCTGACTGGTGTGAAGTGGTACCTCATTGTGGTCTTGATTTGCATTTCTCTAATAATGAGTGACGTTGAGCATCTTTTCATGTGTTTGTTAGCCATCTGTATGTCTTCTTTGGAGAAAATGTCTATTTAGTTCTTTGGCCCATTTTTTGATTGGGTCATTTATTTTTCTGGAATTGAGCTGCATAAGTTGCTTGTATATTTTTGAGATTAGTTGTTTGTCAGTTGCTTCATTTGCTATTATTTTCTCCCATTCTGAAGGCTGTCTTTTCACCTTGCTTATAGTTTCCTTTGTTGTGCAGAAGCTTTTAATTTTAATTAGATCCCATTTGTTTATTTTTGCTTTGATTTCCAGTATTCTGGGAGGTGGATCATAGAGGATCCTGCTGTGCTTTATGTTGGAGAGTGTTTAGCCTATGTTCTCCTCTAGGAGTTTTATAGTTTCTGGTCTTACATTTAGATCTTTAATCCATTTTGAGTTTATTTTTGTGTGAGGTGTTAGAAAGTGATCTAGTTTCATTCTTTTACAAGTGGTTGACCAGTTTTCCCGGCACCACTTGTTAAAGAGATTGTCTTTACTCCATTGTATATTCTTGCCTCCTTTGTCAAAGATAAGGTGTCCATAGGTGTGTGGATTTATCTCTGGGCTTTCTATTTTGTTCCATTGATCTACTGTTGGTGGGAATGCAAACTAGTACAGCCACTATGGAGAACAGTGTGGAGATTCCTTAAAAAATTGCAAATAGAACTGCCTTGTGACCCAGCAATCCCACTGCAGGGCATACACACTGAGGAAACCAGAATAGAAAGAGACACATGTACCCCAATGTTCATCGCAGCACTGTTTATAATAGCCAGGACATGGAAACAACCTAGATGTCCATCAGCAGATGAATGGATAAGAAAGCTGTGGTACATATACACAATGGAGTATTACTCAGCTATTAAAAAGAATACAGTTGAATCAGTTCTAATGAGATGGATGAAACTGGAGCCGATTATACAGAGTGAAGTAAGCCAGAAAGAAAAACACTAATATAGTATACTAACACATATATATAGAATTTAGAAAGATGGTAATGATGACCCTGTATGCAAGACAGCAAAAGAGACACCAATGTGTAGAGTGGACTTTTGGACTCTGAGGGAGAGGGAGAGGGTGGGATGATTTGGGAGAATGGCATTGAAACATGCATACTATCATGTAAGAAATGAATCGCCAGTCTATGTTCAATGCAGGATGCAGGTGCTTGGGGCTGGTGCACGGGGATGATCTGGAGGGATGATGTGGGGTGGGAGGTGGGAGGGGGGTTCATGTTTGGGAGCTCATGTACACCCGTGGCTGATTCATGTCAATGTATGGCAAAACCAATACAGTACTGTAAAGTAAAATAAAGTAAAAATAAAAATTTAAATTAAAAAAATAAAATAAAATAGATTTAACTAACCAGGAAAAAAAAAGATTATATTATTGAAATTTGGTAACTAAAAGAAGAGGTGACTCCTGAATGCTAGAGAAATTGGGACTCCCAATGATTCCTAAAAATGAAAAATTTCTTTGGCAAAAATAGAATGAAAGAGCAAGACTGAGAAAGAGATGGAAACAGAGAATCAAAAATAACAGAAGGAGCGAGGAGCACATGCAGATTGTATTAGAGAAAAAAACAGGGAAAATTAAAGCTGGAGACTAGTGAGGGAGAAAGAGTGGATGAGGTAAGGTAAAATAATGTATTAATCAGAATACACGTGGTTTTAAGCAATTAAAAAATCTATTCAAACTGTTTATTAAAGAAAGTATATTAGTTCAAGCAACTGAGTAGTTTACTGAGTAGTCTGTAATTTTTTAGACCCAACTTTCCAGGAGTTAATGGTGCCATCAAGCACAGTCTATTTCCTTCCCTCAGCTTACTTTCCTCTTGAGTGATTTGATTCTCAGTCTGACTCTCACACACTGACAAAGATGCATAGGAGAAAATCCAGGCTTACCTTAAAAAATGAGTGACTCTTTTATGATACTCAGACTACATGCCAGCAATGAAGACTGATTAGCATGGCTTAGGTCACATGCTACCCTGAATAAATCACTGTGGCTAGGGAGGATGTTCATTTTTCATTGACTCAAAATGTGTTTGTTTCATGATTATCATTCAATCCAGATAGTGTGGTCTGGACTACCCAGCAAAATATGCATTGAGATTGGGAGACAGTTGATTCCTTAACATGAAAAGAGGCATTCTTTGACAAGATGAGGGGATGCTGGACAGACAAAAAGACCAAATATTTGAAGGAGACTAAGAACGATGATAAGGAAGAGACAGAAGAAAGAGAAGGGTATGAAAAGGAAAAAGGAAGTGGGAAGGGGACAGAGAGAAGGGACAGAGTGTTACAGAGAGTGAAAAATAGAGTGAGATACACAGAGAGGCAGGTTTCCCAGGCGTCAAAGTGGTAAAGAATCCAGCTGCCAGTGCAGGAGACACAAGAGATGTGCATTTGATCTCTGAGCTGGGAAGATCCCCTGGGGTAGGAAATGGCAACCCAATCCAGTATTCTTGCCTGGAAAATTCCATTGGCAGTGGAACCTGCTGGGCTACAGTTCATAGAGTTGGACACAACTGAGTCCCTCCCCCAACACACACAACAGAGAGAGAGACAGAATGATATTCATCATTCTATCATGGCCGTGTGGAACCAAGAGCTATTGATGCCTATAACTAGAAAGACTGCTGAAAAGATACTATATGGAAAGGTTTACAAGGATATATCAGTCAGTTCAGTTGCTCAGTTGTGTCCAACGCTTTGTGACCCCATGGAATGCAGCACGCCAGACTCCCCTGTCCATCACCAACTCCTAGAATTTGGTCAAACTTATGTCCATTGATTAGGTGATTGCATCCAACTATCTCATTCTGTGTCATCCCCTTCTCTTCCCGTCTTCAGTCTTTCCCAGCATCAGGGTGTTTTCCAAAGAGTCAGTTCTTCCCATCAGGTGGCCAAAGTATTGGAGCTTCACCTTCAGCATCTGTCCTTTCAATGAATGTTCAGGACTGATTTCCTTTAGGATTGACTGGTTTGAACTCCTTGCAGTCCAGGGGACTCTCAAGAGTCTTCTCCAACACCACAGTTCAAAAGCATCAATTCTTCAGCACTCAGCTTTCTTTATGGATCAACTCTCACATCGATACATGACTACTGGAAAAACCATAGCTTTGACTAGATGGACCTTTGTTGGCAAAGTAATGTCTCTACATTTTAATATGCTGTCTAGGTTGGTCATAGCTTTTCTTCCAAGGAGCAAGCATATTTTAATTTCATGGATTCAGTCACCATCTGCAGTGATTTTGGAGCCCAAGAAAATAAAGTCTCTCACTGTTTCCATTGTTACCCCATCTATTTGCCATGAAGTGATGGGATTGGATGCCTGAAATGCAGTAGTTTGGTGCAGTATCAAAAATGACAGAATGATTTCTGTTCATTTCTAAGGCAAACCATTCAGTATCACAGTAATCCAAATCTATGCCCCAACCACTAATACCAAAGAAGCTGGAGTTGAATGGGCCTCTGAAGACAAGGATGTATACTGTTATGAAAATGAGAACTCCACATTTAGCTTTATATTAACAGTGCTCTTATTTTACTAAGTTCTGCAGGTTCATCTCTGAATACCAAAGTAGATCTTTTCCCCAAACAATTCTTAAGCTCTTTCATATTTTCCATGAGTACAAGTGTCTACTCAAGATTTTATGCACAGCTTGTTTCACATCCTTATTTCTCAGGATGTGGATGATGGGATTCAACATTGGGGTTACCACTCCATAAGACAGCCCAATGATCTCATCAGATGTTTTGTGTCCTTTGACTTGGGTTTCATGTACTTAAAAAGAGCTGAACAATAGAATAAAATGACCACAGTCAGGTGGGCTGAACAGGTAGAAAAGACCTTTTATCTCCCTTCTGCAGATTTAGTTATCAGGTTGGAAGAGAGGATGAAAACATAGGAGATAAAAATTAACACCTGGAACAAGATGGTGGAGGAATAGGTGGACATGGAATACATCTCTCTCCACAGATACATCAGGAATACACCTTTAGACACAGAAGTGAATGCAGAACACCAGCTAAGAGTGGACAGGAGTACCTGACCAGCAGAAAATAATATATAGGCCCACACAAAACTCGGTAGGATGAAGGAACTAGGGGGAAAATGGGAGTGTTAGTAGGAGTGGACCTTCCTTCAGTGGGTAGGGAAACTGAAACAGGGGTCCAATCCCCACACAGGGGCAATTGTCTGAGTCAGAGGAGAAACATTTAAAGATAAGAGAGAAACAGCTGATCTGTGGTAGCCTAAATGGAATGAAAGTCAGACAGTCCTTGCTGCAGCCATACGTATCTTGGACAGTGCAGTGGCTGGGAGCTGGAGTTTAGGGATTGTGGAGCAGTCCCAGGGTGAGGGCTGCTGTTGATTGCAGAGAGACAGATAGAGGGGATGTGAGGGAGAAGATTGTGTTGGGGAATGCCTGTGGAGGAAAGCCAGGCAGCCGTGGAAGCAAGGCGATTATACTAAGTCGTGCATGAGGGTGGAGCCATCACCATAGCCTCTCTCTCCTGACACGCCAGCATTGGCAGCTGAAAAATAGAGAGGCTGACCCATAAGAGTGAAGTGAGCCAGAAAGAAAAACACCAATACAATATACTAACACATATATATGGAATTTAGAAAGATGGCAATGATGACCCTGTATGCAAGACAGCAAAAAAGACACAGATGTGTATAGTGGATTTTTGGACTCAAGAGGAAGAGGGAGAGGGTGGGATGATTTGGGAGAATGGCATTGAAACATGTATACTATCATGTAAGAATCGAATCACCAGTCTATGTCCGATGCAGGATACAGCATGCTTGGGGCTGGTGCACGGGGATGACCCAGAGGGATGTTGTGGGGAGGGAGGTGGGAGGGGGGTTCATGTTAGGGAACGCATGTACACCCGTGGTGGATTCATGTCAATGTATGGCAAAACCAATACAGTATTGTAAAGTAAAATAAAGTAAAAATAAAAATTAAAAAAAAAACTAAATGCAAGTGTTACTTTAATAAAAAGAAGTATAAATAAATAAAAAAAATAAAATAGAGAGGCTGCACTGAACTACTGAGTAGGACCCCATCCAGAGTGCTCTTTTAAGTGACTGATGCACTGATCTACAGAGAAGGACCCCAGGCAGGGGGTCCCTCTATGTGCCTGACACATCAAACAACAAAGAAGGACCCCAGGCAAGGAAGTCCTCTAAGTGCCTGAACAGATGGAGCTACAAAGAAAGACTGGCCAAAGAGGCCTTCTGATCACCAGCTACAAGAGGCTTGAAAAAAGACCCTGATGCAATCTCAAAAATGACAGAATGATCTCTGATCGTTTCCAAGGAAAACCATTCAATATCACAGTAATCCAAGTCTATGCCCCAACCAGTAATGCCGAAGAAACTGAAGTTGAACCGCTCTAAAAAGACCTACAAGACATTCTAGGACTAATACCCCAAAATATGTCCTTTTCATTATAGGGGACTGGAATGCAAAAGTAGGAAGTCAAGAAATACCTGGAGTAACAGGCAAATTTGGCCTTGAAGTACAGAATGAAACAGGGAAAAGGTTAATAGGGTTTTGCCAAGAGAATGCAGTAGTCATAGCAAACACCCTCTTCCAACAACACAAGAGAAGACTCTACACATGGACATCACCAGATGGTCAATACCAAAATCAGGTTGACTATATTCTTTGCAGCAAAGATGGAAAAGCTCTATACAGTCAGCAAAAACAAGACTGCGAGCTGACTGTGGCTCAGATCATGAACTCCTTATTGCCAAATTCAGGCTGAAATTGAAGAAAGTAGGGAAAACAACTAGACCATTCAGGTATGACCTTAATCAAATCCCTTAAGATTAGACAGTAGAAGTGAGAAATAGATTCAGGGAATTAGATCTGATAGAGTGCCTGAAGAACTGTGGATGGAGGTTCCTGACATTGTACAGGAGGCAGGGGTGAAGAGCATTGCCAAGAAAAAGAAATGCAAAAAGGCAAAGTGGTTGACTGAGGAGGCCTTACAAATAGCTGTGAAAAGAAGAGAGGCAAATGGCAAAAGATAAAAGAAAAGAAATACCCATTTGAATGCAGAGTTCCAAAGAATAGAAAGGAGAGATAAGAAAGCCTTCCTCAATGTTCAATGCAAAGAAATAGAGGAAAACATTAGAATGGGAAAGGCTAGAGATCTCCTCAAGAAAATTAGAGATATAAGGGAATATTTCACACAAAGATGGACTCAATAAAGGACAGAAATGATATGGACCTAATAGAAGCAGAAGATATTAAGAAGAGGTAGCAAGAATACACAGAAGAACTGTACAAAAAATATCTTCACGACCAAGATAATCATGATGGTGTGATCACTCACCTAGAGCCAGACATCCTGGAATGTGACGTCAAGTGCGCCTTAGAAAGCATCACTACGAACAAAGCTTGTGGAAGTGATAGAATCCCAGTTGAGCTATTTCAAACCCTAAAAGATGATGCTATGAAAGTGCTGCTCTCAATACGCTAGAAAATTTGGAAAACTCAGCAGTGTCCACAGGACTGGAAAAGGTCAGTTTTCATTCCAATCCCAAAGAAAGGCAATGGCAAACAATGCTCAAACTACTGCACAATTGCACTCATATCAGACGCTAGCAAAGTAAGGCTCAAAATTCTCCAAGCCAGCCTTCAAGAGTATGTGAACCATGAACTTCCAGATGTTCAAGCTGGTCTTAGAAAAGGCAGAGGAACCAGAGATCAAATTGCCAACATCTGCTTGATCATCAAAAAAGCAAGAGAGTTAAAGAAAAACATCAATTTCTGCTTTATTTGATTGTGTGGATCACAACTAACTGTGGAAAATTCTGAAAGCGATGAGAATACCAGAACACCTGACCTGCCACTTGAGAAACCTGTATGCAGGTCAGAAGCAACAGTTAGAACTGGATATGGAACAACAGACTGGTTCCAAATAGGGAAAGGAGTACGTCAAGGCTGTATATTGTCACCCTGCTTATTTAACTTCTATGCAGAGTACATCCTGAGAAATGCTGGGGTGGAGGAAGCACAAGCTGGAATCAAGATTGCCCGGAGAAATCTCAATAACCTCAGATATGCAGATGACACCACCCTTATATCAGAAAGTGAAGAAGATCTAAAGAGCTTCTGATGAAAGTGAAAGAGGAGAGTGAAAAAGTTGGCTTAAAACTCAACATTCAGAAAACTAAGGTCATGGCATCCAGTCCCATCACTTCATGTTAAATAGATGGGGAAACAGTGGAAACAATGACAGACTACCTTTTAGGGCTCCAAAATCACTGCAGATGGTGACTGCAGCCATGAAATTAAAAGACACTTGCCCCTTGGAAGAAAAATTATGACCAACCTAGACATCACATTAAAAAGCAGAGACATTACTTTCAACAAAGGTCCGTCTAGTCAAGGCTATGGTTTTTCCAGTAGTCACGTATGGATGTGATTTGGACTATAATGAAAGCTGAGTGCCAAAGAGTTGATGCTTTTCAACATTGGTGTTGGAGAAGACTCTTGAGAGTCCCTTGGGCCACAAGGAAATCCAATCAGTCCATCCTAAAGGAAATCAGTCCTGAATATTCATTGGGACTGATGCTGAAGCATAAACTCCAATACTTTGGCCACCTGATGGGAAGAACCAACTCATTTGAAAAGACCCTGATTCTGGGAAAGATTGAAGGTGGCAGGAGAAGGGGAAGAGAGAGGATGAGATGGTTGGATGGCATCACCAACTTGATGGACGTGAGTTTGAGCAAGCTCCGAAGTTGGTGCTGGACTAGGAAGCCTGGCATGCTGCAGTCCAAAGGGTCGTAAAGAGTTGGACATGACTGTGTGACTGAACTGAACTGAATTGAGTGCCATAACTCCTGTGGCAGTGGTAGTCTGTCTCCCTGCTCACTTAGCGCTGTGAGGGCCCCTGCAAGACAAGCAGTTGTGCTACCTTCACACTCAACTCTCACTGGAGCAGAGCTGCCACAGGCAAAATAAGTCTTACTCCATGTGCATAGGGTTGCTTCCTTAGTGTCTGACTCGCTGTGACTCTGTGGATGGTGGTCTGCCAGGCCTCTCTGCAGGGAGGGGGGTTCTCCAGGCAAGAATACTGAAGTGTATTGGCCAAAACTGGTTGCTATACTCTTCTAGAGCACTATATTTCCTGCTGCCCTAGCTGCCAACTTCCCTGAGTACCTGGTGCTTCTAGAACCCCTGCGACTCAAGCAGCTGCACCACCTCCACACCTGGCCTCACATGGGCAAACCCAAGTCCTCCAGCACAGCCTCAGGAGCAAACCCCAGTGAACAACCCATATCCAGAGGTGGAAATAAAATCACAATTGAAGCCCAGGGACAGTGTGACTAAGGAAGAAGACCCAAAACCCTCCTACCAGCTGTACAGCTACAGATCAAATCTACATGATCAACTAGGCATACTCTGTGTCTGTGGAACATATAAAAGGTCATTGAAAGCTCTCACAAAAGAAAACACACTAGTTTTGATAGCTATGGACCCTGGAGGCACAACATAGAGGAGTAGGGGCAGATTAGCATCTGAGTTGCCCTCACAGCAGGTCCAGAGATCAGCAGTGTTGGAGGGCATCCTTTCTTCACATCCTAGGGAAGTGAAGTGGACTGTGACTTCCAGAGAGGGAAAGGACTCTGACAACAGTGACTCAAGAAAAACATTTCTTCTTCTTGTGTTTTGACTTGTTCTGTAGATTCTTTTGGATTTTATTTTCTTTTTCTTCCTTTTCCACCCTCTGTTGTAATTGTTGATTTTTTTGGCACTATGAAATATAACTAAGCTTTTGAGCTTCTTGTTTTTCTTTTTTTCCTCTCAGTCATATTTTTTATTGTTATTATAAACCTCTGCCTCTATACTGGGCTTTTGTGATTCTGGGGAGGTTTTTTTTTTCTCTTTTTTTAATTTTAATTTTTAAAACCTATTATTATTTTTTCTACATTTATTCCTTTGTTTGCTTTTCCTACTGTTCCTTCCCCCTTGTAGTTAATCTTTAATATCTATAAATCTTTATCTACTTCTATTTAACTTTGCATATCTATTCTTTCTTTCCTTTAGTCTCAACATATTGTTAGTTTTATTTTCATTGTTTTATTCCCCACTGGGCACCTTGCTTTGGTTTTGTTTTCCAGTTTATGCTTTAGTTAGTTTTGTTCTGATAGACATAATCTTTGATTCCCTTTTTTCACCAGGTCAATCTATTGTACTTTATTTTTGTTTGACTGTTTTGATTTTGCTTATGGGTGTATATGTACATGTACATGAATGAGAAATCAAAAGATTTACAGACAAGCAAAAGCTGAGAGAATTCAGCACCACCAAACCAGCTCTTCACACATGCTAAAGGATCTTCTCTAGACAGGAAACACAGAAAAAGTTTATAAACTCAAACCCAAAACAACATAGTAAATGGCAACAGGAGATACTTATCAATAATTATCTTAAATGCAAATGGGTTGAATGCCTAAACCAAAAGATAAAGACTGGCTGAATGGATACAAACACAAGACCCCTATACATGCTGTCTAAAAGAGACCCATCTCAAACCAAGGGACACATACAGACTGAAAATGAAGGGCTGGAAAAAGATATTTCACGCAAATGGAGACAAAAAGAAAGCAGGAGTAACAATACATGTATCAGATGAAATAGCCTTTGAAATAAAGGCTTTGAAAAGAGACAAAGAAGGACATTACATAATGATGAAAGGATCAATCCAAGAAGATGTAACAATTATAAATATATATGCACCCAACATAGGAGCACTGAAATATGTAAGGCAAATACTATCAAGTATGAAAGGGGAAATTAATAGTAACCCAATAATAGTGGGAGACTTTAGTACACCACTCACACCTATGGGTTGATCAACCAAACAGAAAATTAGCAAGGAAACACAAACTTAAATGATACAATGGACCAGTTAGATTTAATTGATATCTATAGGACATTTCATCCCAAAACAATGAATTTCACCTTTTAGTGCACATGGAACATTCTCCAGGATAGATCACATCCTGGGCCATAAATCTAGTCTTGGTAAATTCAAAAAGGAAATCATTTCAAGCATCTTTTCTGATCACAATGTGGTAAGATTAGATGTCAACTACAGGGGGAAAAATCTATTAAAAATACAAACATATGGAGGCTAAACAACACACTTCTGAATAATCAACAAATCATGGAAGGAATCAAAAAAGAAATCAAAATATGTATAGATAAAAATGAAAATGAAAACATGACAACCCAAAACCTATTGGATTCAGTAAAAGCAGTGCTAAGGGGAAGGTTCATAGAAATACAAGCTTACCTAAGAAATAAGAGAAAAATCAAATAAATAACCTAACTAGACACCTAGACAACTAGAAAAAAGAAGAAATGAAGAAGCCCAGGGTTAGTAGAAGGAAAGAAATCACAAAAATTTGGGCAGAAGTAAATGAGAACGAAACAAAGGAGACTATAGCAAAAATCAACAAAACTAAAAGCTGGTTCTTTGAGAAGATAAATAAAATAGACAAGCCATTAGCCAGACTCATCAAGAAAAAAGGCAGAAGAGTCAAATCAAAGAATTAGAAATGAAAATGGAGAAATCACAACAGACAACACAGAAATACAAAGAATCATGAGACTACTAACAGTAGTTAGTTATGACAACGAAATGGACAACTTGAAAGAAATGGACGAATTCTTAGAAAAGTATAACCTTCCAAAACTGAGCCAGGAAGAAATAGAAAATCTCAGCAGACCCATCACAGGCATGGAAATAGAAACAGTAAACAAAATCTTCCAATAAACAAAAGCCCAGGACCAGATGGCTTCATAGATGAATACTACCAAAAATTTAGTGACGAGTAATACCGATCCTACTCAAACTCTTCCAGAAAATTGCAGAGGAAGGTAAACTCCCAAGCTCATTCTATGAGGCCACCAACACTCTAATACCAAAACCAGACAAAGATGCCACAAAAAAAAGGAAAGCTACAGAGGTGGCAAGAATACACAGAAGAACTGTACAAAGAAGATCTTCACAAACAAGATAATTAAGATGATGTGATCACTCACACTCACCTAGAACAGACATCCTGGAATGTGAAATCAAGTGGGCCTTACAAAGCATCACTATGAACAAAGCTAGTGAAGGTGATGGAATTCCAGTTGAGCTATTTCAAATCCTGAAAGAGGATGCTGTGAAAATGCTGCAGTCAATATGTCAGCAATTTTGGAAAACTTAGCAGTGGCCACAGGACTGGAAAAGGTCAGTTTTCATTCCAATCCCAAAGAAAGGCAATGCCAAAGAATGTTTAAACTACGACACAATTGCACTTATCTCACATGCTAGCAAAGTAATGCTCAAAATTCTCCAAGCCAGGCTTCATCAATATGTGAACCGTGAACTTCCTGATGTTCAAGCTGGATTTAAGAAAAGGCAGAGGAACCAGAGATCAAATTGCCAACATCATCTGGATCATCGAAAAAGCAAGAGATTTTCAGAAAAACATCTATTTCTGCTTTATTGACTACGCCAAACCCTTTTGGATCCCAGTAAACTGTGGAAAATTCTGAAAGAGACAAACATACCAGACCACTTGACCTGCCTGTTGAGAAACCTGTATGCAGGTCAGGAAGCAACAGTTAGAACTGGACATGGAACAACAGACTGGTTCCAAATAGGGAAAGGAGTACATCAAGGCTGTATAATGTCACCCTGCTTATTTAACTTATATGCAGAGTACATCATGAGAAACACTGGGGTGGAGGAAGCACAAGCTGGAATCAAGATTGCTGGGAGAAATATCAATAACTTTAGATATGCAGATGACACCACCCTTATGTCAGAAAGTGAAGAGGAACTAAAGAACCTCTTGATGAAAATGAAAGAGGAAAGTGAAAATTTTGGCTTAAAGCTCAACATTCAGAAAACTAAGATCATGGCATCTGGCCCCATCACTTTATGGAAAATAGATGGGGAAACAGTGGAAACAGTGGCTGACTTTATATTTTTGGGCTCCAAAATCACTGCAGATGGTCATTGTAGCCATGAAATTAAAAGACACTTATTCCTTGGAAGGAAAGTTATGACCAATCTATACAACACATTAAAAGCAGAGACATTACTTTAGTCATGTATGGATTTGAGAGTTGGAGTATAAAGAAAGCTGAGCATAGAAGAATTGATGCTTTTCAACTGTGGTGTTGGAGAAGACTCTTGAGATTCACTTGGACTGCAAGGAGATCCAACCAGTCCATCCTAAAGGAGATCAGCCCTGGGATTTCTGTGGAAGGACTGATGTTGAAACTGAAACTCCAATACTTTGGCCACCTGATGCGAAGAGCTGACTCATTTGAAAAGACCCTGATGTTTGGAAAGATTGAGGGCAGGAGGAGAAGGGCACGACAGAGGATGAGATGGTTGGATGGCATCACCAACTCACTGGACATGGATTTGGGTGGTCTCCAGCAGTTGGTGATGTACAGGGAAGCCTGGTGTGGTGCGGTTCATGGTGTCACAAAGAGTCAGACACGACTGAGGTACTTAACTGAACTGAACAGGCCAATATCGCTGATGAACATAGACGCAAAGATCCTCAACAAAATTCTAGCAAACATAATCCAGCAACATATTAAAAAAATCATACATCGTGACCAAGTGAACTTTATCTCAGAGATGCAAGGATTCTTCAATATTCACAAATCAATCAATGTGATACACCACATTAACAAATTTAAAGATAAAAACCATGTGGTTATCTCAATAGATGCAGAAAAGCCTGTGACAAAATTCAATAAGCATTTATGATAAAAAACTTTCCATAAAACATGCATACAAGGAACACACCTCAACATAATAAAAGCCATATATGATAAACCCACAGCAAACATTATCCTCAATGGCAAGACATTGAAAGCATTTCCCCTAAAGTTAGGAACAAGACAAGGCTGCCCACTCTCACCACTACTATTCAAGATAGTTTTGGAAATTTTAGCCACAGCAAATAGAGAAGAAAAAGAAATAAAAGGAATCCAGATTGGAAAAGAAGTAAAACTCTCACTGTTTGCACATGATGCGATCCTCTACATAGAAAACCCTAAAGACACTACCAGAAAATTACTAGAGCTAATCAAAGAATATAGCTAAGTTGTAGGATATAAAATTAATACACAGAAATCCGTTGCATTCCTATACACTAACAATGAGAAAACAGAAAGAGAAATTAAGGAAACAATCCCATTCATCATTGAGATGAAAAGAATAAAGTATTTAGGAATAAATCTACCTAAAGAAACAAAAGACCTATATATAGAAAACTATAAAACACTGATGAAAGAAATCAAAGATAAAGCAAATAGATGGATGGAGAAATATACCATGTTCATGGTTTGGAAGAATCAATACAATGAAAATGAGTATTCTACTCAAAGCAATCTATAGATTCAATGCAAGCCCTATCAAGCTACCAACGGTATTCTTCACAGAACTAGAACAAATAATTTCACAATTTGTATGGAAATACAAAAAACTTGAATAGCCAAAGCAATATTGAGAAAGAAGAATGAAACTGAAGGAATCAACCTGCCTGACTTCAGACTATATTACAAAGCTACAGTCATCAAGACAGTATGGTACTGGCACAAAGACAGAAATATAAATCAATGGAGCAAAATAGGAAGCCCAGAGATAAATCCACACACTTCTGGACACTTTATCTTTGACAAAGGAGGCAAGGATATACAATGGAGAAAAGACAATCTCTTTAACAAGTGGTTCTGGAAAAACTGGTCAACCACCTGTAAAAGAATGAAACTAGCAAAACCAATACAGTATTGTAAAGTAAAATAAAAATAAAGAATGAATCTAGAACACTTTCTAACACCATACATAAAAATAAACTCAAAATGGATTAAAGATCTAAATGTAAGACCAGAAACTATAAACTCCTAGAGGAAAACATAGACAAAACACTCTCTGACATAAATCACAGCAAGATTCTCTATGACCCACCTCCCAGAGTAATGGAAATAAAAGCAAAAATAAACAAGTGAGACCTAATTATACTTAAAAGCTTTTGCACAACAAGGGAAACTACAAGCAAGGTGAAAAGACAGCCTTCAGGATGGGAGAAAATAATACCAAATGAAGCAACTGACAAAGAATTAATCTTCAAAATATACAAGCAGTTCATTTAGCTCAATACGAGAAATAAATGACCCAATCAAAAACTGGGCCAAAGAACTAAACAGACATTTCTGCAAAGAAGACATACAGATGGCTAACAAACACAGGAAGAGATGCTCAACATCACTCATTATCAGAGAAATGTGAATCAAAACCACAGTGAGGTACCATCTCAAGTGGGTCAGAATGGCTGCTATAAAAAAGTCTACAAACAATAAATGCTCTAGAGGGTGCATAGAAGAGGGAACCCTCTTACACTGGGAACACAAACTACTACAGCCACTATGGAGAGCAGTGTAGAGATTCCTTAAAAATGGAAAATAGAACTGCCATACAACACAGCAATCCTATTGCTGAGCATACACACTGAGGAAACCAGAATTGAAAGAGACAGTTGTACCACAATGTTCATCACAGCACTGTTTCCAATAGCTAGGACATGGAAGCAACTTAGATGTCCATCAGCAGACGAACGGATAAGAAAGTTCTCGTATATATGCACAATGGAATATTACTCAGCTATTAAAAAATACATTTGAATCAGTTCTAATGGGATGGATGAAACTGGAGCCTATTATGCAGAGTGAAGCAAGTCAGAAAGAAAAATACCAGTAAAGTATAATAATGCATATATATGACATTTAGAAAGATTTTAACAATGACCCTAAATGTAAGACAGCAAAAGAGACACAGATATAAAAACAGAGTTTTGGACTCTGGGAGAAGTTGAAGGTGGGATAATTTGAGAGAATAGCATTGAAACATGTATATTACCATATGTGAAATAGATCACCAGTCCAAATTTGATGCATGAAACAGGGTGCTTAAAGCTGGTGCACTGGGACAACCCAGAGGGATGGGATGGGGAAGGAGATGGGAGGGGTGATTGGGATGGGGTACACATGTACATCCATGGCTGATTCATGTCAATGTATGGCAAAACCCACTACAATATTGTAAAGTAATTAGCCTCTAATTAAATAAATTAATTTTTTTTAAAAAGGAAACAATATTTAGAACTGGACATGGAATAACAGACTGGTTCCAAATTGGGAAAGGAGTACATCAAGGCTGTATATTGTCACCCTGCCTATTTAACTTATATCCAGAGTACATCATGAAAAATGTTGTGCTGGATGAAACACAAGGTGGAATCAAGTCTGCCAGGAGAAATATCAATAAGCTCAGATATGCAGATGACATCACCCTTATGTCAGAAAGTGAAGAAGAACTGAAGAGCCTCTTGATGAAAGTGAAAGATTTCAGGAGAGTGAAAAAGTTGGCTTAAAACTCAACATTCAGAAAACTAAGATCGTGGCATCCAGTCCCATCACTTCATGGCAAATAGATGGGGAAACAATGGAAACAATGAGAAACTTTATATTTTGGGGCTCCAAAATTATTGCAGATGGTGACTGCAGCCATGGAATTAAAAGATGCTTGCGCCTTGGAAGAAAAGGTATAACCAACCTACACAGCATATTAAAAAGTAGAGACATTACTTTGCCTGCAAAGGTCTGTCTAGTCAAAGATACGGTTTTTCAAGTAGCCATGTATAGATGTGAGAGTTGGACTATAAAGGAAGCTGAGTGCCAAAGAAGTGATGCTTTTGAACTGTGGCATTGGAAAAGACTCTGAGTCCCTTGGACTACAAGGAGATGAAACCAGTCCATTCTAAAGGAAATCAGTCCTGAATATTCATTGGAAGGACTGATGCTGAAGCTGAAACTCTAATACTTTGGCCACCTGATGTGAAGAACTGACTCATTAGAAAAGATCCTGATGCTGGGAAACATTGAAGGCAGAAGAAGAGGAGGACAGAGGATGAGATGGTTGGATGCCATCACTGACTTGATGGACATGAGTTTGAGCAACCTCCGGGAGTTGGTGAAGGACAGGGAAGCCTAGCATGCTGCAGTCCATGATGTCGCAAAGAATCTGATATGACTGAGCGACTGAACTGAACTGATATTGCCATTTTAAACCTTGCTTTCCAGTTGAATTCTTAGTTCTTCCTTGTGTATTTCTGATTTTCTTTTTGTAATTTAAAGGTTTTCTTTCATATTATGCCTTAGTTACCTTTATGGTTGGTGTGTTTGTTTTTGTGAATCTATTCTATGTTTTGTTTGTGGTTACCATAGTTTTCAAGTAAGTATGTTAAGCCATAACTCTATCTGCTTGCATTAGCCCAATAGTCATATAAGTTGAAACACATTCTGAAAGATTTACATTTTTAATTCTCTCCCCCAAATTTTGTCATGTCCTATTGTACATGTGCATGTGTAATCCTGTTGCTGTGTGTTTAGTTATTATAAATGTTTTTTAAAATCTATATATTAGCCTATGAAAATGATCTTGTCTTTTCATACATTTGCCTTTCCTATTGTGATTTCCCCTTATTTTCTTCTTTGGACTCAGGAAATTTTCAGCCATCATTTCTATAAAGACATTTTTAATTTTTTTTTCTCTCTTCTCTTTCTGGAACCTATTATGCACAGGTTGGCACACTTCATATTATATTATCTTGTATGTTGTCCAGTGAATTCTGTGTTCCATATCACTTATTCACTTTGCATTATTTAGTCTTTTTTCATTGCTTCTAGATTGGTTTTTATCTCAACAGTTGAATTGTCTAATTTTGATTGATTCCTCTGTATAGTTTCTACTACCTTGCTAGAGTGATCTGTGTTTCTGTTGATAAACTTTCTTAATTCTGTTAGCTTTTTTTTTTTACTTCCTTTTTAAACTCAGGGTCTACTGGATTGGCAATGTGTGTTTCATTATGTGTTCTTTCAAGGGATTTCTCTTGTTCTTTTAATTGACAGTAGTTTCTTTTCTCTTTCATTTTTCTTAATTATCTCTGTTTCTATGAAGTTAGTAGAAACAGTAATCTGCTGTGGTCTTGAAAGGTGTTTTTATGTAGGTGCATCCTTAAGTAGACTATGTAAGTCCAATATTTTTGATGCAATTGCCACTTTGTGTATGGATGTCAGCCGTGTTTTTTTCTGAGTGTTTCTGATGTTATCCACTTGATAGAAGGGGTATAATTGATATTGTGGTGTCCAGAGCCTGCACTGGGTTTTGGATGTGTCCTCCTCTTTGCTTTAAAGCTATCACAGCCCAATTGGAGGCAGGGCCCCTCTTAGCTTAATAGTTGTTACAGGCTTGTTGGAGGCAGGGTTTGCTCCCTAGTTGTTGAAGTAATAGTCCTGAGTATCTGGTTCTATTTGGCTCTGTTGCACTTAAGTGTGTACTCCATCCAAAAGGAGATGAGCACTGAATCAGATGAGGCCCATGTGGGCACAGTGAACCTATTCACTGCTGGTGCAGGTGTCTGGAACCATCCTAAGGTCATATCCCTTTCTCTTTTGTGTTTGTCCCTGATCTGGTGCTAGGCGGTTTGGGGAAATGAAGTGCTGTGGCTGTAGGAATCAAGATGGTTGTGCAACCCCTTGGAGACTGGGCTGTCTCTGTGGCACTACTCTCTTAGGAGCCATCTGCCTTAAGTTTGGCTCCAAGTTAGGTGTGGTGTGGACAGAACTATAGTACTCCTCCTAAGAAATGAGTCACTGTGTACTTCTCCCCAAGAGCTACCTGACGGATTCTGTCATTCCATCCAGCATGAATACCAACAAAGTCTGATGCTACCAGACCCACCCATGAGCCCGTCCTTACAGTGTACTCACTGACAGTGCACTCTGAGGTTCAGTATGGGCCATATCTGAAGCTCTCCAGATGTCCCCTTGCAGCTAGATAAGTCTTCTCCCAGGGCTGGCCTGACCAAAATGCAGTGCCTGGCCACCATGCATACCAGCAATTGCATGCATTTTGAGTTGGGAGGTGCAAGGAGGTGGCAGCCACCAGTAATGATCTCTCTCTGCCCTGATTTCTAGCCAGACAAGCACATCCTGCCTGGTTATGTGGGGGTATTTCCTGTAACTTTGATTGTATAAGAGATCTGCCAGTTTCCAGTTGGTTTTCTGTGACAGTTGTTCCACATGTAGATGTATTTTTGAGGTGTCTGTATGAGTAGGTGAGCTTCACATTCTCCTACTATACCATCTTGATCCTCCCTGAGTAGTAATAGATCCTTTGTATATTCTCTGTCCCACTATAACCTAGCAATATACCATAGTTTCTATAAATGCTTTTAGTCTACTAAGAGTCCACTAAATAGGATACTTGTTGCTTAGTTGATGGATTTATTGAAATTGGCTAATTGAACTGAACATAGAATGTACCATTGGAGAGATATGTTTATTATGCTAAGGTGAATGAAAAGATAAAACAACTGAAAATAAAGTCATAGACAAAAAAATAAAGAGAGATTGTTGAGAAAGTGAGAGATTCACTCCTACTAAATAGAAGAATTGGATTTTTGCTGACTGCCAGATGTAATTTGACTTTATGTGCTAATTGGAAGGCTTTATGATATTTCTGAGAAGAAGAAAACCATTCAGAAGTGATGTTTAAGATATATTTTTTTCACTCAAAGATCACAAACCCCAGGGTACAGAAAATCAATATGCTGTAGTAAGGAATGGAAAAGCAAAGACAAATAAGCTTTGCATCTTACTCTTGAGTAGTGTTGAATCACATGGCAGAGAATGAGGTAATGAAGCTATTATACGTTATGATAAAACCTATTTTAAAGCTAAAAACAGTAAAATCACAGACAAATGTAGGTGATGGTATAGTAGGATGATGTAGAGCTCACCTCAAACAAAACCTTGTGTGCACCAGGACCCAGAGGCCCTACAGAGACTGAGCCAGACCTGCCTTTGAGGGTGTGAGTATCTCCTGTGGAGACACAGGTCAGCAGTGGCCTGTAGCAGGGACAGGGGCTCTGGGTGCAGCTACCTGGGTCACACGGCCTATGGCATAAGCCCTCTTGGAGGAGATCACCATTAACCCTACCATAGAGCCACCAAGCAGTTGACTCACAAACTGCAGAACAATTATGCCAAATATTTCTCACACTGTTAAGAAAGTTATAGGATTTCCCAACCTGAGGATCTGGCAAAGGGACTGAGAACCCCCAGGGAATTTGACTTTGGAGGCCAGTGGGATTTGATCACAGAACTTACACAGGACTGGGGAAACAGAATCTTGGAGGGCACAGAGAAAGCCTTGTACGCACTAGGACTCAGGTAACAGTGACCCCACAAGCGACTGACCCAGACTTGTCTGTGAGTATCCAGGAGTCTGGTGGAGGCGTGGGTAGACAGTGGCCTGCTGTAGGGTCAGGGGCACTGAATGCAACAGTGCCCGCACATGACCTTTTAAAGGAGATCACCATTATCTTCATTACCCCCACCATAGTTTGGTCTCAGGTCAAACAACAGGGAGGGAACAGAGCCCTGCCCATCAACAGAAAATGGGATTAAAGATTTACTGAGCATGGCCCCTCCCATCAGAAGGAGACTATTTCCCCCATAGTCAGTCTCTCCCTTCAGGAAGGTTCATAAAGCTCTTATACTTATCTATCAGAGGGCAGACAGAGTGAAAACAACAATGACAGAAAACTAACCAAACTGATCACATGAACCACAGCCTTGTCTAACTCAATGAAACTATGAGTCATGCCATGTAGGGCCACCCAACATGGATGGGTCAAGGTGGAGAGTTCAGACAAAACATGGTCCACTGGAGAAGGGAATGGCAAGCCACTTCAGTATTCTTGCCTTGAGAACCCCATGAATAGTATGAAAAGGCAAAAGGATATGACACTGACATGAACTCCCCAGGTCGTAGGTGCCCAATATCCTACTGGAGTAGATTGGAGAAATAACTCCAGAAAGAATGAAGAGACAGACCCAAAGCAAGAACAACACCCAGTTGTGGATGTGACTGGTGATGGAAGTAAAGTCCAATGCTGTAGCAGAACAATATTGCATAGGAACCTGGAATGTTAGATCCATGAATTAAGGTAAATTTAGTTCAGTTCAGTTGCTCAGTCGTGTCCAACTCTTTGAGACACCATGGACTGTAGCACACCAGGTTTCCCTGTCCATCACCAACTCCCGGACTTTGCTCAAACTCATGTCCATTGAGTCGGTGATTCCATCCAACCATCTCATCTTCTGTTTTCCACTTCTCCTCCTGCCTTCAATGTTTCCCAGCATCAGGGTCTTTTCAAATGAGTCAGTTCTTCACAACAGGTGGCCAAAGTATTAGAGTTTCAGCCTCAGCATCAGTCCTTCCAATTAATATTCAGAACTGACTTCCTTTAGGATTGACTGGTTTAATCTCCTTGAAGACCATTATTTTGCTGACAAAAGTCTGTCTAGTCAAAGCTGTGGTTTTTACAGTAGTCATGTATGGATGTGAGAGCTGGACCATAAAGAAAGCTGAGAGCCGAATAACTGATGCTTTTGAACTATGGTGTTGGAGAAGTATCTTGAGAGTCCCTTAGATTGCAAGAAGATCAAACCGGTCAATCCTAAAGGAAGTCAGTCCTGAATATTCATTTGAGCGAGCTCCAGGAATTGGTGGTGGACAGGGAAGCCTGGCATGCTGCAGTCCATGGCATCAAAAGAGTTGGTCATGACTGAGCGACTGAACTGATCTGAACAGACAAATATCTTCCATGAGTAAATCATGAACATTTAACCTGGATTTGAAGGATAAGTAATACTTGTCCAAGTGCAAAGTTGAGGACAGACATCCCAGGTGAAAAATACGGTAGAACAGCATTTTCAAAGGAAGATGGGGATTTGATTCTTGGGGCATGTTAAGAAGATGACAGGAGTCAGAACAAGGCTTAGGTACTTTAATAAGGATACAGGGGATTTATTTTAACAATGAATAAATGATTAGAAGGGCTAATAAGATATACCCAATATATAGATTTTGTGAATTCAAAATTAAGGCTTCCTAACACCCTCACATATTTGGATCTATAATGTCCTGCTTGGCTCCTGCCTGACACTTAGAAGAGAGACACACTCCTATGGTTTTCCTGTAACATTCTTTGGATAAAAGCTCCTCATGAGAGTGTTAAGTAAAAGGGAGGATTCTTCTGCCTGATTTTACTTATAGCCTATTCCACCTGGTCTTAAGAAACTTAAGTCAGGACAATGGATACGGGTCATTAGAGAATGCTTAGCTTTTTTCATCATAGAACATATCTATTGTGTTAACAAATGGCATAGATTATTTTTATGGATCCACATTTATTGTTGCCCTTATTAGAAAAAAAATGTAGTAGTTTCAAATGAAGACAAATATTTTTAGATTGTCAGATTTCTTCTAAGTTGATCTACAGTGTCTTGCCTAAGAGGATTCCATCTGTGTGTAATGAAAATATACCATTTATCCATAGACATGCATTTGTAAAGAAAACTGGATATTAGCTCTGTGTTTCAGACTTCTTGGTGGGACACACATGGTAAATAAAAGTTAAAGACCTTAAAGATCTTCTGAAACAGACCCCAATGATATCACGGGCAGGAGCCTGAGCTAAAAGGATGATTACTACCTTTGGTCAGTTATGCCACTAGCAACAGGAAAAGAATGTTCTTTAACTTATATTTATGGCATAATCTCTGTGACCATATAGTAGGATTTATATTTGGTGATCCAAATTTATGCTGAATGTCCAAGTATAATTGTTCAAAACACTCTGTTTTAGTGTCAGAAGTGTCCAAGTTTGGATTATAAGTGATGTCTGGCCCTTGTCACAGAGTAGAGTTGCTCAGAAATACTATTTCTCATATTCTACGAATCTGAGATATTGGGGTATTCTAGGTGGCAAAAGTACACAGAAGAACTGGACAAAAAAGATCTTCAAGACCCAGATAATCACAATGGTGTGATCCCTCACCTAGAGCCAGACATCCTGGAATGTGAAGTCAAGTGGGCCTTAGAAAGCATCACTACGAACAAAGCTAGTGGAGGTGATGGAATCCCAGTTGAGCTATTTCAAATCCTGAAAGATGATGCTGTGAAAGTGCTGTACTCAATATGCCAGCAAATTTGGAAAATGCAGAAGTGGCCACAGGACTGGAAAAGGTCAGTTTTCATTCCAATCCCAAAGAAAGGCAATGCCAAAGAATGCTCAGACTACCACACAATTACACTCATCTCACATGCTGGTAAAGAAAGGCTCAAAATTCTCCAAGCCAGGCTTCAGCAATACGTGAACCATGAACTTCCTGATGTTCAAGCTGGTTTTAGAAAAGGCAGAGGAACCAGAGATCAAATTGCCAACATCCACTAGATCATGGAAAAAGCAAGAGAGTTCCAGAAAAACATCTATTTCTGCTTTATTGACTATGCCAAAGCCTTTGACTATGTGGATCACAATAAACTGTGGAAAATTCTGAGAGAGATGGCAATACCAGACCACCTGACCTGCCTCTTGAGAAATCTGTATGCAGGTCAGGAAGCAACAGTTAGAACTGGACATGGAACAACAGACTGGTTCCAAATAGGAAAAGGAGTGTGTCAAGGCTGTATATTGTCACCCTGCTTATTTAACTTACGTGCAGAGTACATCATGAGAAACGCTGGACTGAAAGAAACACAAGCTGAAATCAAGAGTGCCGGGAGAAATATCAATAACCTCAGAGAAACAGATGACACCACCCTTATGGCAGAAAGTGAAGAGGAGCTAAAAAGCCTCTTGATGAAAGTGAAAGAGGAGAGTGAAAAAGCTGGCTTAAGACTCAACATTCAAAAAACAAAGATCATGGCATCTGGTCCCATCACTTCATGGGAAATAGATGGGGAAACAGTGGAAACAGTGTCAGACTTTATATTTTTGGGCTCCAAAATCACTGCAGATGGTGATTGCAGCCATGAAATTAAAAGACGCTTACTCCTTGGAGAAAAGTTATGACCAACCTAGATAGCATATTCAAAAGCAGAGACATTACTTTGCCAACAAAGGTCCGTCTAGTCAAGGCTATGGTTTTTCCTGTGGTCATGTATGGATGTGAGAGTAGGACTGTGAAGAAGGCTGAGTGCTGAAGAATTGATGCTTTGCACTGTGGTGTTGGAGAAGACTCTTAAGAGTCCCTTGGACTGCAAGGAGATCCAACCAGTCCATTCTAAAGGAGATCAGCCCTGGGATTTCTTTGGAAGGAATGATGCTAAAGCTGAAACTCCAGTACTTTGGCCACCTCATGCAAAGAGTTGACTCATTGGAAAAGACTCTGATGCTGGGAGGGAGTGGGGTAGGAGGAGAAGGGGACGACAGAGGATGAGATGGCTGGATGGCATCACTGACTTGATGGACGTGAATCTGAGTGAACTCCGGGAGATGGTGATGGACAGAGAGGCCTGGCGTGCTGCGATTCATGGGGTCGCTAGAGTCGGACACGACTGAGAGACTGAACTGAACTGAGCTGAAGGGTTTCTTTCCTTTCTTTTTTAGAATTTTTAAACAAAAGTTGGGTGGTAGCAGTTTCAGGTGGTGAAAAGTATGTTCTTAGTACTTGCTCTTTTTAGGTGTTCAGTTCAGTTGCTCAGTCATGTCCGAGCATGTATCACTTGACTGACTTCTATGATTCCACTAGAATTCCACTATCATTCCACTAGAGTAGGAGCAGTTTAGTAATGCAGAGGAAATAGTGTGCATTATTGTCCTTAGGTGAGAGAGAACATGAAATAATTGGGTAACTACACTGAATGTAGCACAGTATGTGTGAAGGAATGGGGGCAATGTGGGCAGGAAACCAGAAGGTGAAATATGTGGTTCAAAATGTAGGCTGAGGCAGATGAGTTCTCTGGGTTAAAAAAAAATGTCAAAAGTATTTCAGATGAAGGGTACTGAAAATAGATGTGTTGGGTTTTCTGGAAAAGACTTAATTTTAAATATATTTTTTGTCTCGTCCTCATAAGTTTAGTTGAATTTCTTAGACTACTTAATGTTTACTTTTATGAGATCACAGTTGTTTTCAGAACACGGTATAATTAAACTTGTGATATTGACATTTCTAACTCTGAATTTCTATGATTCTATGTATGACTTTCATTTGTTCTGTTTATATTTAAAACCCTTGCCTCAAAATATGTCAGCTTGTTTTGTTCATAAACTCAAAGATGTCAGTTTCTTATTGTTTTCTCCAGAAACAGTGCTTACTTGCTATTTTTCTCATAGGACTTCCTTGTTCCTCAGGCTACAGATGATAGGAGTGATCACAGGGGTGACTACACCATAGAACAGGGTAATCAGTTTGTTCAAGTCATCTTTTGGACTTTAGCTGCCTTCACATGAATAAAATCGTCTCATAAAACATAAATAACCACTGTTATGTGGGCCGAGCAGGTAGAAGAGGCCTTTTACTTTCTTCAGCTGAACTGATTCTCAGTAATTGCATAGATGATGAAAATATAGGAAACAAATTAGCAGTAATGGAGCAAATGAAAATATTACATTGTCTAACATTATTATACTCTCATTCAAGAAAATACTTAATGAAGACAGCTTTAATAAAGGCAGTATTTCACATACAAAAAATATTACTTCTATTCTTCCACAAAAGAATACTCATAATGTGAGTATATTTTGTGCCAATCCACTGAGAAAGTTTAGTCCCCAGGAGATAGCTGTCATCTAAACACGAAGTGTCCTGTTTATGATGATGAGTAATCGCAGAAATTTGTTGATGGCCATGTAGAAATGTATGTCATCACTGCTAGGAACACACACTCTGTGTACCCCATTATATAAAGAGATAGGCATTTATATAATTGTCTGTTGTTGTTATGGTTTAGTTGCTAAGTTGTATGTGACTCTCTTGCAACCCCATGGACTGTAGCCTGCAAGGCTCCTCTGTCCATGGGATTTCCTAGGCAAGAATACTGGAGTTGGTTGCCATTTCCATCTCCAGGGTATCTTCCTGACCCAGGGATCGAATCCATGTCTCCTGCATTGCAGGTGGATTCTTTATCACTGAGTCACCAGGGAAACCTATTTATATAACATAGGCTATAAATGAGATAGTTTCCTCAATAATAGGAAGAGGATACAAATAAGGATGTGTGCCACATATCCAGGAAGGAGAGACTACCAAAAAGAAGTCCATGATGTCCATGGTGTGTGGAGAAGGGGTTCTTAGAAGGTTAAGAAGACTCAAGTGCTGTTCTCTAGGATTACCAGGCACATCAGTAAAGATATTACAAAAAGAAATTTTTGTCAGTTCCTTGGTATTCAGAAAGATCTCTCAGAATGAACTCAGTTTCAATTTATTAATTGTTCCTTTCCATTTTTCTTTTTTCATTCTCAAAATGACTCTGATAACAAAATAGCACAAAATAGTTAAGTGAGTGGTCCCATGTTACATTAAGATGTATTAATAATTGGGGCAGAGGGTGTAACAACTATGTGAGCACTAGCTGGAGTAGTGGTAACAGCAGTGAGATCAGCTCATGGGATTCCTCTTCTAGCCCATAGAGCAGCTGACCAACACTGATAACTTATTAAAAAAATAGACTGCTGTATTCTGTATCCTGGGATTGTGATATACAAAGTCTTCAGTGACGAAAATGATTTGCATTTTTAGTAAATAACTGTTAAGAGATAGGATAAAAAATAGTAACTAACATATCTCTGTAAAAGTAAAAGAATAATTCCATTTGCTTGAAACATTTTTCTGATGTGACTTATCTGGGTGCTTCACTTAACTAATGTTGGACATAGGATTTTGAGACCCACCTGTGACTTCAGGAGAAGACAGGAAGAAATGGTTAAAGAGCTCTGTTCTTGTGAAGGAAGTTTAACCACACAGGAGCAGAACATGTCCAGAAAGCAGTTCCTTCTAATCAGGCCAACTTCAGAAACAGCGCTGTTGGACACCCAATTTTTTTTTTTCTTTTTTTAAAAATTTATTTGATTTTTTTACTTTACAATACTGTATTGGTTTTGCCCTACATTGACATGAATCCGCCACAGGTGTATATGAGTTCCCAACCCTGAACCCCACTCCCAGCACCCTCCCCATATCATCTCTCTGGGTCATCCCAGTGCACCAGCCCCAAGCATCCTGTATCCTGTATCGAACCTAGACTAGCGATTTGTTTCTTACATGATAGTATACATGTTTCAATGCCATTCTCCCAAATCATCCCACCCTCTCTCTCTCCCACAGGGTCCAAAAGTCTGTTCTTTTCATCTGTGTCTCTTTTGCTGTCTCACATACAGGGTTATCATTACCATCTTTCTAAATTCCATATATATGTGTTAGTATACTGTACTGGTGTTTTTCTTTCTGGCTTACTTCACTCTATAATTGGCTCCAGTTTCATCCACCTCATTAGAACTGATTCAAATGTATTCTTTTTAATGGCTGAGTAATACTCCATTGTGTATATGTACCACAGCTTTCTTATCCATTCATCTGCTGATGGACATCTAGGATGCTTCCATGTCCTGGCTATTATAAACAGTGCTGTGATGAACATTGGGGTACATGTGTCTTTTTCAGTTCTGGTTTCCTCAGTGTGTATGCCCAGCAATGGGATTGCTGGGTCATAAGGCAGTTCTATTTGCAGTTATTTAAGGAATCTCCACACTGTTCTCCCAGTTAGTGGTTTAGTGGTGAACAAATTGTGTTCACTATTTGGGTAGAACAGTTCAGGAAAAGGTGAGCACTATGTGCAAAAATGGCTGAGAGCACCTGGAATGGCTGAGAGCATAAGGTCTTTCTGCCATATTTTCAATAGACTAAGTCAGGAAAAAACCATCAGAATATGTTAATGGTTTAGGAATTATCAGTTCAGTTGCTCAGTCGTGTCCGACTCTTTGCAACCCCATGAATCACAGCACACCAGGACTACTTGTCCATCACCAACTCCCGGAGTTCATCCAAACTCATGTCCATCCAGTTGGTGATGCCATCCAGCCATCTCATCCTCTGTCGTCCCCTTCTCCTCCTGACCCCAATGCCTCCCAGCATCAGAGTCTTCCCAATGAGTCAACTCTTCGCATAAGGTGGCCAAAGTATTGGAGTTTCAGCTTTAGCATCAGTCCTTCCAATGAACACCCAGGACTGAACTCCTTTAGAATGGACTGGTTGGATCTCCTTGCAGTCCACGGGACTCTCAAGAGTCTTTTCCAGCACCACAGTTCAAAAGCATCAATTCTTTGGTACTCAGCTTTCTTCACAGTATGACTTTCACATCCATACATGACCACTGGTAAAACCATAGCCTTGACTAGATGGACCTTTGTTGGAAAAGTAATGTCTCTGCTTTTCATTATGCTGTCTAGGTTGGTCATAACTTTCCTTCCAAGGAGCAAATGTGTTTTAATTTCATGGCTGCAGTCCCCATCTGCAGTGATTTTGGAGCCCAGAAAAATAAAGTCTGACACTGTTTCCACTGTTTCCCCATCTATTTGCGATGAAGAGATGGGACCAGATGCCATGATCTTTGTTTTCTGAATGTTGAGCTTTAAGCCAACTTTTTCATTCTCCTATTTCACTTTCATCAAGAGGCTTTTTAGTTCCTCTTCACTTTCTTCCATAAGTGTGGTGTCATCTGCATATCTGGGGTTATTGATATTTCTCCCGGCAATCTTGATTCCAGCTGTGCTTTTTCCAGCCCAGCATTTCTCATGATATACTCTGCATATAAGTTAAATAAGCAGGGTGACAATATACAGCCTTGATGTACTCCTTTTCCTATTTGGAACCAGTCTGTTGTTCCATGTCCAGTTCTAACTGTTGCTTCCTGACGTGCGTATAGGTTTCTCAAGAGGCAGGTCAGGTGGTCTGGTATTTCCATCTCTTTCAGAATTTTCCACAGTTTATTGTGATCCACACAGTCAAGAGCTTTGGCATAGTCAATAAAGCAGAAATAGATGTGTTTTTTTTTGGAACTCTCTTCCTTTTTAAATGGTCCAGCGGATGTTGGCAATTTGATCTCTGGTTCCCCTACCATTTCTAAAACTAACATGAACATCTGGAATTTCACAGTTCACTAATTGCTGAAGTACACGTACATTGGAGGAGAGGATGGCAAAACACTCCAGATACACTGGAAGAGGGAATGGCAAACCACTGCAATATTCTTGCCTTGATTACCTCATGAACACTATGAAATGGCAAAAAGATATGATTCTGAAGATGAGCCCCCTAGGTCCAAAGGTGTCCAATGTGTTGCTAAGGAAGAGCAGAAGGGCAATTATTAGTAGCTCCAGAAAGAATGAAGCAGCTGTGCCAGGAGCCAGCACGGGAGATCCCACCCATGACAAGGTCATGTGGAGAGACCTGATGGGGCAAGATGAGTCAGGTCTCAAGGGGTCCTCTGCCTGAGCATCTACCCCGAAACCAAAATCTGTCCATTTACTGTTTGCTATACTATACTCTTCTGACACTACAGGGGGCTATACTCGACCACCTTTCTCAGGAAAAAGTTTACTTAGAGCTCCAACTGGTCTGCATATAAAAAGAATGTTTCAGCTCAAACCGCTCTGATGGCTCTCTAACTTGCCTGACAGGTTTAACTACGCATGTGAATTGTTTATGGCCCCCAACTGCAAGAGGCAGGAAGCTTAAAACATCTTAAAGATATAGAGCCCCCTTTTTTAAAGAGCTAATAATTATATTGGTGATGGGTTTCACTGTTGAGTCAATGACTGCTGCCAGACCTCCATATTCTTCATCTTTTAGGCACCTGGAGGATATTAATCAATGTAATTGGGATATAGAAAAAGGAATATAGTAGTTTTTATGTTAGCAACACTAGACTTTTGAGTTAATTTTCTCTTTGTTATAAATCACTGTACTCCTCTTTCTTTGTTATAAATAGTTGTGTCCTTGCTATGTAAGAATGTAACTTTATTTAGTGCTTTCTGAGAGTGGCACCAGACTTTGGAAAGAACAACACTTTTAAGGGCAAATAAGTTTTCTGGTTGACAGACCCTTATCAGAAAAGGGCCGTAAAATGCTAATAGGCCTTCTGGCCAGAAGATGATGTAAATCACCTAAGACTTGTGTATACAGCTAGGTATGCAGAAAGAAAGCCTGGTCTCGATAAGAGTCAGGGCTGCTGACTCTGCATAATTTTGTATTATCCATTGATCTCTATGTACAACCAAAAGTATCAAAAGCTTTCCTGGACAATGAAGGAGGGGCCAGTCACTGGAAAGACTGGTTTCCCCCATGTGGTCTTTTCTCCTTCTCTTCTTTTCTGGCTGAATTCCCATCTGGGGCGTGGAGGCTCACCATGTATACTTACTTGCCCTGGCTTCTAAGACCCACGTGAGAGGGAGCCCAAGGCGGGGAACCCTCTGCTATTCAAGCTGGAGCCGGTAGCCTATGTAGATGGTGCAAACCTCTTGTCTCGAGGTTTTATTAGCTTTCCACGTAAACCAAGTTATTCAGCTTCTTTTCTCCACTAGTTTTCCTACTACACTATTCTTTCCTAATCTTTATATTTCTAATTAAATAATTCTTTCTAAGACGCCAACTCTGTCTCCCCTTCGAATTACCCTGGATCCACCTGGACTGGACCCCAGCACAGCTGGGCCAAAGAGGAAATGACACTAAGTTTTGGATATGTCTGGTGGTGAAAGTAAAGTCTGATGCTATAAAGAACAATACTGCATAGGAACCTGGAATGTTAGGTCCATGAATGAAGGTGAATTGGAGGCTGTCAAGCAGGAGATAGAGTGAACAGTGACATCTTAGGAATCAGTGAACTAAAATGGATGGGCTGGGCGAATTTAATTCAGATGACAATTATATCTACTGCTCTGGGCAAGAATCCTTTAGAAGAAATGGAGTAGCCCTCATCGTCAACAAAGAGTCTGAAATTCAGTATTTGGGTGCAGTCTCAATGACAGAATGATCTCTGTTCATTTCAAAGGTAAACCATTCAACATCACAGTAATCCATGCCTATGGCCCAACCACTAATGCCAAAGAGGATGAAGTTGACTGGTTCTAAGAAGACCCCCAAGACCTAGAACTAATACCACAATAAAGATGCCCTTTTCATTATAGGGGACTGAAATGCAAAAGTAGGATGACAAGAGATACCTGGAGTAACAGGAAAGTTTGGCCTTAAAGTACAAAATAAAGCAGGACAAAAAGCTACAGAGTTTTGTCAAGAGAACACACCAATCATGGCAAATAACCTCTTCCAACAACACAAGAGACAACTGTACATATGGATATCACCAGATTATTAATACGAAAGTCAGGTTGCTTATATTCTTTGCAGCCGAAGATGGAGTAGCTCTATACAATCAGCAAAAATAAGACCTGGAGCTGACTGTGACTCAGATCATGAGCTCCTTATTTCAAAATTCAGACTTAAATTTAAGAAAGTAGGGAAAACCACTAGGTCATTCAGGTATGGCCTAAATGAAAACCCTGAAGATTATTATACAGTGGAGGTGAAGAATAGATTTCAGGCATTATATCTGGTAGACAGAGTGTGTATGTAATGCATTTCAAAGCGTTACTATGAATAAAGCTAGTGGAGGTGATGGAATTTCAGCTGAGCTATCTCAAATCCTAAAGGATGATGCTGTTAAAGTGTTACACTCAAAATGCCAGCAAATTTGGAAAACTCAGCAAGAATGGAAAAGTTCAGTTTTCATTCCAATTCCAAAGAAGGGCAATACCAAAGAATGTTCAAACTACCATACAATTGTGCTCATTTTGCATGTTAGTAAGGTTATGCTCAAAATCCTTCATGCTAGGTTTCAACAGCACGCGAATCAAGAACTTCCAGATGTACAAGCTGGGTTTAGAAATGGCTGAGGAACCAGAGATCAAATTGCCAACATTCAATGGATCATAGAGAAAGCAAGGGAATTTCAGAAAAACATCTTCTGCTCCATTGACTACACGAAAGCCTTTGACTGTGTGAATCACAACAAACTTGGAATGTTTGAAGAGGTGGGAATAACAGTGCTACTGTCTTATCTCTGTTACTAACTAGCGTAGTGATCTTTGAAAGCAGAGAATTGGGAGATGTCAGAAGAAGATAACATTATCTTGATTTTCCTTCGCTTTCTCTTCAAATTTTCACTCTATCTAAAGAGAACACTCCTAATTTACAGTATAAGATGAATGATAGATTTGTTCAAGAATGAGGCACATCCTAGGAAATTCATTTGGTTGGACACATTTTATATTCATAAAGCTGTAAAGTCATAGGATGTTGAGCATAAACATTTTTTACATAGACAAATAAAAAATGTTTGTGGAATTTGAGGTATATTTATTTTATTATTCCAAGTTTGCTTTTTAATTTTAGTAGAAGGAGTATAAACAGTCATGAATTATATTGAATTACCTCTAGCTTCCATCATCATCATTCACAGAGTAAATCTGATGGCAAAAGTTGAGACCATTGATATATGAGATTCATACTGTGACAAAATAAGTTATGAGAACCTATTACTTCCCATATACCAGCTCATAGAACTCCATCCACCCCAACTAAGAGTTCCAAGTAGGTAGAAAACTTCTGAAGTTAGGCATGTTATGTTTGACCCACAGGATATCCTGCATAGTAATTTTGTCTTTTCTAAGAACTTGAGTCTAGCTGCTTCCAGAAACTCTCTGAGATGACTGATTTAGGTCCTAGTCTTTTAACAATTTATAAATTTCCTCTAGAAAATTTATTAAAGCAAATAGAAATTTTAATGTGCTGATTTCTCCTCAGAGTAGAACACCAGAAGGGTTTCCCTTTCAAATGGTGGTGGCATCAAGATGTGGAGGAAAGAAAGGCAAATCACCTGTTTTAATGTAGCCATGTATTCAAGTTTGCTTGGCAAATACACTATCATTATGTTAAATACACTATCTTTATAATACTGATATACTTGTTTAATACTTGAGCCTCTAAAGGATTGACTGGTTTGATCTCCTTGCATAGACAGCATAAACACTGAGAGGGGGTAAATAGTCCTCCAGAAAGACAGGACTTAGCAGCAGTTTATATCCTTACTAGTATTGATCTGTGCATTTTTGGTTGGCTCCTGTCCTTAAAATATGTCATATCTAACAATCAGTTTAAACATCACATTTTAACTTAACATCTTTATGGCCCTTAGATAGCGAGAAGATCCAACCAGTCCATCCTAAAAGAAATCAGTCCTGAATATTCATTGGAAGGACTGATGCTGAAGCTGAAGCTCCAATACTTTGGCCACCTGATGCGAAGAACTGACTCATTAGAAAATACCGTGATGCTAGGAAAGATTGAAGGCAGTAGGAGAGGAGGATGACAGAGAATGAGATGGTTGGATGGCATCACCAGCTCAGTGGAGTTTGAGCAAGCTCCAGGAGTTGGTGATGGATAGGGAAGCCTGGCATACTGCAGTCCATGGGGTCGCAAAGAGTCACTACTGGGCAGCTGTACTGAATGTCTTATATTGATCCTTAGATTAAGTTGCCACACTTTATTGTGCCTGCTGGCCATTTAAAAGTGGACCAGATGTAAGGGCTAAAGATTAATGGATCACCAGTTGTTTTTCCCTCAGGCATATGGAACAGATGTTAATTACTGCCCTTTCCTGGATCTGAGTGCTGATAATTTATCAGACCAAGGACACATTTCAGGAATTCGGGACAAAAGGTATAGTTTTAGGTTAATGGGGTGAGATGTTTATTGAAAAGAAGACCTAGGTCTCAGAGTCCTACCCTGACTACCTAGCAATTTCTACCTCATTCCCAGTCCCTTTGTTGGATCCTCAGGAGGGGAAGCCTGCCGTGGGTTTCAGAACTTTCACAATAGGAGGAGAACTCATTGGGCATTATTGTTCTCCAGTTTGTGGGTCACCCACCTGGCAGGTATGGGATTTGATTTTATCAGGCTGCCACCATCTCGCTGCAGCTTTGTCTTTGTGCAGCTTCTTCTTATCTTTGGATGTGGTGTATCTTTTTTGGTGGGTTCCAGAGTCCTCCTCTGATGGTTGTTGAACAACTAGTTTAATTTTGGTGTTCTCTCAGGAGGAGATCAGTGCCTGTCCTTCTATTCTGCCATCTTGAACCAGAAGTCTCAATTTATTTTCATCTTTGTTCTTTACACCTCTGTGTGTGCACTGGCTAAGGATATACTTTCTTTCCTTGCCTTACTTTCTCTTCCTTCCTTTTTTCTTTCTTTAATTTTTTTATTTTTTCTTTTACAGTATGTCTCAGTTTTAGAAATGTATAATATGTTTATTCAAAAGTCAGCATTTACCTAAGCTAAATATATAAAGTGAATGTCTATAAGACTTATAGTTTCTAAAAAATCTATAAAGAAATTGTGTACTTTAAATAACCATTATACTTCAAAAATGGTGTAAGTGTGTTTGTGTGTTAATATGAGTATGTGTGTAAGAAAGAGCTGTGGGAGAGATAGAGAGAGATAGAAGAGAGAGAGAGACAGAGAGAGAATTCAACTAGGGAAACTTTGATAACATCGCACAAGACTCCTGAGTCTGTGTGAAGCAGAGTAATAGGCTTCCTGTAATTAGGTCTTTAGGGCTTTATTTCTGGAGTTGCAGAAGTTTTATGCATATTTCATCTATGAAGCAATTTAAAACTTTGCACAGAGGTTTAGAAACATCCTTTAGAACATTTAAATTGTGTCTGAAAGCCTGAAGCAGGTTCTTTAGGTATTTGTAGGACTCCACAGTGGGGTCATATTTCAGCCTGGGCTTCAGGGGCAAGTTGTCCTATTCCTAAAATTTATTACTAAATATTAATTTTCTTTCTATTTTGAACTAGAGTAATCTAACAATGCTTTATTTGAACTAGAGGAATTTATCCTAGTTATCATACCTGCAACCTGCATATTTCTATGCTGCTGCTAAGTCACTTCAGTCGAGTCCGATGCTGTGTGACCTCATAGACGGCAGCCCACCAGGCTCCCCCGTCTCTGGGATTCTCCAGGCAAGAACCCTGGAGTGGGTTGCCATTTCCTTCTCCAATGCTTGAAAGTGAAAAGTGAAAGGGAAGTTGCTCAGTCATGTCTGACTGTTAGCAACCCCATGGACTGCAGCCCACCAGGGTTCTCCATCCAAGGGATTTTCCAGGCAAGAATACTGGAGTGGGGTGCCATTGCCTTCTCCAGCGTATTTCTATAGATGCCAACAAATCAGTGAATTTCTATGGCAAAATGATTACTCATCAGTAGCTGCCTCTTTAGAGGTTCAGCACTAATGAGGAGTCATGAAAATTGGCTACATGCAAAAAAGAAAGATAAAAATATCTATTGTTCCTCCAACCTAGAGAGTCAGAACCTGGTGTGAAGGTAAGTTATTGTAAAGACAAGAACCAAATCTTATCAACTACAAGCAAGAGTTGGACTGATGGGTTAAATGTGTCAAGTTTGAAATTAAGATGTTTTTCTCACTGAAGAGAGACTAAATATTGGAAATGGAATTTAAGGATCTAGTCACTGAGAGGTAGTAGGGAAAAATAAAGACTTTTGAGATCACAAGAGCAGTTTACATGCAAAGGCATTGAGCAAGGAACAGAATGGAATTTGCCCAGTAGTTATGAATTACTTTGTGTCAGTGTGTAGCTTTTTAGAGTAGCACACAGTATTTGAACACTGTTATGATTTTTAGCTAATTAAGGCTCACTACACAGTAGAGAGGGAACTCTGTGTTCTGTAGCATGAAATTCATAACAAACAAGTCTTTCCTGGTCCCCAAGCAGCAACTCTGATTCATTTGGCTCAATTAACTGAGAAGGAGAGGAACTACATGCCAGATACTGTGCTAGGGACTCTTTGTGCAGAGAAAACATGTGAGGAGGGAAACTATGACTGATTTGCCTTAAAGAAACCTCATACCTGAAATAGATGATTTACCGAAGCAGTGAATAGCCAGAAAGAGGCCTGATTGAGCATTATCCTAGTGTGTTTGCATACACTATTGGTGACTGTTTTGAATATTTGCTTTTCTATTATTAGGTTATAATTGTAAAAATGAATGACTTCTCTATTTTTTTTAAATGTTATAGGCTTGCTAAAAATGTTAACAGAGTCTCAGTAAAAGAAAAAAAAAATCAGCCATCTTTTTAAGACAAGGAACATACTAATACCTCCCTAAAATCCAATTTTTTTATGAAGTGAATTGAAGCTTATGAGTGGTTTTTCCTTTTTGCCACTCAATTTGCTGACATCCAAAGGATCAGAGTGTGATAAAGGACTGGAGTGTTATATACTGTGATAAAGTGTATTAAGATTCGATGGTAAGATGAACATAATACCATTTGGCAGAACACTGTGTGTGATGTGATTAAACTTTTCAGTGGTATATACTTGGCCATGGAAAAGATGATGACTGGTTCAAAGATGTAAAAAGACTCTAACAAAAGGAAGAACCATGATAGAGAGGCATAAAGGAAACTACTAATAGTGGAAATCATTATTGTGGTAATTGTATAATATATACTATCTCATTTAATCTTATCAACAAATATATGGTACAGGTGCTATCTTTATCTTCATGCTATAGCTGGGGAAGGTGATGATCAGAAATATGCCCAGGCCACCCTGGTTAGTAAGAGGCAGAGATACCATTTAAACTAAGCCTACCACCAAGGCCTGTGTTCCTAACAATATTATGTAATATGTTTGGTAGAATATCATGTAGCATGGAGGCAGCTTATGGAACAAGGGTTTTTGTAGAGATGATTTTTACAGGTGTAGGCCTGCAGAATCCCAGGGACGGGGGAGCCTGGTGGGCTGCTGTCTATGGGGCTGCACAGAGTTGGACACAACTGAAGCGACTTAGCAGCAGCAGCAGAAGCAGATATAACCTCCATTATTCAATAAACTTCACATGTATCTAATGCCCTTTGGTGTCTCAAATAGTTTACACAGTAACCCAGAAAATCTGAAAAATTCTAACAAAATGCAAATTTTATAAAAAGCTACAAAATGTGAAGAGCTGGGGATAGGAGATGAGTTTAGAATGGAGAAATGAAGCTGAGTTTGAAGTGATTCTGAGGTGACTAATTATGTCCAGAAATTGGGAAGATAGATCTGAGATTCAGAGCAAGAACCTTTTAAAGATAGGTGGACAAAGAATTCTGAAGAGGGACGGCTCTTTGGACTTGTGAATGAAACAAGAATAATAGCTAACATTTATTGAGCTGTAATTTTGTTCCAGAAATTTTACTAGCTCCTAAAGGTAGTAGCACATTTAATGGAAAGGAAATGACTAGGGTAGAAGTATAGATTCTAAACCAGATCAGAGGATAGCTTGCAGTTTGATGGAGGGACAGGAGATCCATATGGGCCTGAAAATCCTAATGATACTTCTGAAAGTATCTTGAATATTAAATTGTGACTATATTTAAAAGACTTGTGAGCATGTGTTAATTGCTCAGTCGTGCCCGGCTCTTTGCGACCCATGGACTGCAGCTCACCAGGCTCCTCTGTCCATGAGATTTTCGGCAAGGATACTAGAGTGGGTTGCCATTTCCCTCTCCAGGGGATCTTCCCAACCCAGGGATCAAATCCGGATCTGCACTGCAGGCAGATTCTTTACCGACTGAGCTACAAGGGAAGCAAAGGACTTGTTAGTCTTTAGCAATTCCCATTTAAGGTGTGATACCGAATAAGAACAATTTTTAACTGTATGTAGTTGTGTCCCATGGCAGTGGATGGTTTGATAGAGTGTGCCATCAGAAAAGTGAAAAGAGAAAGGTTATACATCTCAAAGATAAGAACTATTTTAGCTTAAATGTAATTTATTTTATGGTAGGTATTATAGTCACAAGATTCAAAATTTTTAAAAGGTACTGAATAACATACAGTAAACAGCCTCCCTTCCATTTCCGTTAATGAACTATTCATTGCCTTTCCTAGAGATAACAAGTTATTCCTGTTTATTTTTCTATACGTATTCTACATAGGAGCAAAAAAATGGTGTGTGTGTGTGTGTGTGTGCATGCATGTGTGTGTGTGTACAGACACATGTAGTGACTCAGACGGTAAAGAGTCTGGCTGCAGTGCAGGAGACCTGGGTTCAATCCCTGGGTCAAGAAGATTCCCTGGAGAAGGGAATGACAACCCACTCCAGTATTCTTGTCTGGAAAATCCCATGGACAGAGGAGTCTGGCAGGCCCCAATCCATGGGGTCGCAAAGAGTCAGACATGACTGAGCTACTAACACACACATGCACACGCACACGTGTGTGCATGCATACACACACATATATGTAAAATATTTATACACAAAGGTTACTGTGCTTATATACTGTTCTGAACATTTGTATTGGTGTCTAGTTATTAAACCATGTCCTACTCTTCAGCAACTCCATGGACCATAGCCCACCAGGCTCCTCTGTCCTTGGGATTTCCCAGGCAAGAATACTGGAGTGGGTTGCCATTTCCTTCTCCAGGGGTTCTTGTCAACTACCACTGAGCCACCAGGGAAGTCAGTTCTGAATATTACCTTTCCACTTCATAGTTCTTGACGATCTTTCCATATCAATGCACAGAAAGTCTCCTAATCTTTTGGACAGCAGACTGGTATTTCATTATTTCTATGTCCCCTTCTCATAGAAATTTCAATTGCTTCCACATCTGCTATAACAAATGGTACTTTAATGAATCAGGTTTTAAATAAATTACTTTACACATGCAGAGGCATAATTGTGTGGTAATTACCTATGGTAAATTCTGCAGTCAAAGGTTATATGCATGCCTTTATGATTCTGTTTAACACTGCCAATTTGTCCTCCACAGAGGATGCACCAATTTATGTGTTCACTTAGAATGTATAAGAATGCCTGTCTCCTTACCTTTAGAAGGCAAGGTCATTAGAAATGAAACCATTGCTCATCCCCGTAAGACATCAGCTGGTGCTACCTAGAGGATAAGTCACAGTGAGTGATATTAGGAAATTTCTCTGAGCAAAAGTTCCTTAGTAATTTGGTCACTAAGTTTCTTAAACATTTCTTTCAATATATACATGTATGTGTGTGTATATTATATATATATAAACATATAAATTACCAAATAGAGTAACAACATGTCAATTAGCAATAATAGCCTCAATTCATGTATCCATTTGTGTGTTTCTAGCTAATATATATTTTGATCTTCAAATTAATCTAAACTTGATTCTACTAATTTATCTTGGTAGCATCTTAGAATTGTGGAGTAGGGATAGAAATGGAGGAATAAAACTATTGTAGTTCTATCTTCATTTTGTGTTTGAGGGCATAATTTAGGACACTATGAGCATTCTAGTTGAAAAAGTTCATTTGGATTTATCTGTAAACTGGTGCAGAAATACCTGAAGGAACTTTTTGGACAATGCAATAGTTATTTTTTACAAACAAGTGTTTGGTCTGTATGTCAGATTGTGAAAGTAGAGAAAGTTCCACTCATGGAATGGAAAAAATGAACAAAGTGTTCAAGTTAAGGCAAACAATTGGTGAATAACAATTTAATCAGCCAGCAGAAATAAGCAAGTGGAAAATATAAGTAATACAAAATAAGTATGTAATAAAAATAAAGTATATGGAAGAAAAGAAATGAAGTACATTTATAATTGTCTTCTAAAGTGAATGGAGTGAATATGCTCATGAAAAAGCAATGACTGTAAAAAGAATTAACAACTTACACCCACATATATGTTATACATACTTAATGACCAGATATTTTTATACAATTATTATTATATTTATTTTATTATAATAAGAAATGTGACCTATAAGTCTAAAGTTATATATTTTTGGCAGCAAGTTACTTGATCTGTGTTGAAAATGTCAACAAAAAATAGGAATTCTCCTTGGGGGAGATATTATGATTTGTATATATACACACAATACATGTATACACATAATCAGGGCATTTATTGAATGCCCTATTCAAATCTTTGAGATAATTTTCTGTTATCTATATTTAATCAATTCTATGTAAATATTTGTAGTCAAGTTTTACTTGTGTATCTAGGATTATTTTTATATTCTTAGTTTCTGTGTGGTTTAGTGTACACCTGTTTATGGCTGATAACCTTCCTCATAAATGGTGAATGTTATAATTAATTGACCTATTTTTATCACATTTTATCCTTGGATCAGGAAGATCCCCTGGAGAAGGAAATGGCAACCCACTCCAGGATTCTTGCCTAGAAAATCCCATGGACAGAGGAGCTTGGTGTTCTATAGTCCACAGGGTCGCAAAGGACTGGACACGACTGAGTACACACAACAAAGAGAGCTAAAGTTGGGCTTCCCAGGTGACACCGGTGGTAAAGATCCTGCCTGCCAAACACAGGAGATGTAAGAGATGCGGGTTCAATCCCTGGGCCAGAAACGTCCCTGGAGAAGGGAAACAGCAACCCACTCCAGTATTCTTGCTTGGATATCAATATCATAAAAGTAGAATTTAAATTTAAAATACAAAATGTGATAGAAATTAATTGTAACATTCACACTGTATGAAGTTTATCAGCCATAAAGAGGTATATGCTAAACAACACAGAAACTAAGCATATAAAAATAATTCTAGATATACAAGTAAAACTTTATTCAGTTCAGTAACTCAGTTATGTCTGACTCTTTGCAACCCAAAGGACTGCAGCATGCCAAGATTTCCTGTCCATCACCAACTCCCAGAGCTTGCTCAAACTCATGTTCGTCAAGTCAGTGAAATCATCTAACCATCATTATATAGAGTTAATTAAATATAGATAACAGAAAATAATCTCAAGGATTTGAATAGGGCATTTAATAAACCTGATTATGTGTATACATGGATTGTTGTGTGTATATATACATATATATAAATAATATATCTCCCCCAAAGAGAATTCATATTTTTTTTTGACATTTACGACATGAATCAAGTAAATGGAACAAAAAACTATATACCTTTAGAACTATAGGTCACATTTTTTATCAGAATAAAATGAATTAGATATAATAAAATGGAATAAAAGTATCTGATCACTAGGTATGCATATCTAGATAACACTTGGATTAAAGACAAAAGGAGGAAAAATTATCTAGAAACCAGTAACAAGAACATTTCATATAGAAATCTAAGTCTATAGTAAAACAAAGTGTTTTAAATGACCCAGAGCTAGAAAGAGGATAAAGGTAAAATATTAAGAAATATTTTTTATTATTTCATGAAATTATAAAATACCAAATAAGCCTAAAGAAATTTGCAAACACAAAAACCTACATTAATGAAACAAAGTGGAAAGGACAAATCTCTCCAAAAGCGTTAAAAATTTTTTTTGGAGAAAACTTGTAATAGGGAAAAACCTCTTGTGAAACTCATGAAAAGAGAAATCAATTAAGAATAGCAGTGAAAAAGTAGATAGAACTACTCATAAGGGGAGACTACAGAATTATGAAGAATTATACACTAATAGATATATTTTTGTCACAGAAATGAATAATTTCCTTCAAAATATTAAGAATTAAAGTGCCCTCAAATCACCATATTGAACTCTTCTTTCTGACTAATCCCCTATTTTGGTCTGATATTTCTTTTGAAATATTAGTATTGTCTATTAGATTACAAGATATTCTAGACCGTGAGTCAAGTTCTCTGCAAAATGAGCAATTAAGTTTGAACTCCACAGCCATATGGCTTGGATTCAAGTTCTGGCTCAACCACTCTTTAGCTATGACCTTGACCCTGACCTTAAGCAAATTACTTATTTTCTTCCTTTTTTATAATGAAAATGACAATGCTAATAATAGCAATAATTGCCTAATAGGGTTGCTTCTCAGACTAAATTAGGTAATGTACAAATAAAATAATTAGTAGTCATTTGGTCCTTGACTGTATTCATTTATTCAACAGATATTCCTGAACCTCTTATCTCTGGGTCTGTTATATTGTAGATACTGGTATGGTAGAAGTAAACAAGAAAAAGTCCTTGCCTTAATAAATTTTTCATGCTAATGGACAAGTCAGATAACAAGCATAGCAGTATAACATGGAAAAGTGACAAGATCATTAATCTATTGTGTGGGGGGTTGTTGTTTAGTCACTAAGTTATGTTCAACTCTTGTGACCCCATGACTGTACGCCACCAGGCTCTTCTGTTGATGAGATTTTACAGATGAGAACATTGGAGTGAGTTGCCTTTTCCTTCTCCAGTGGTGGTTTGTAGCCAATAAAACCAATAAAAATAGTTTACTTTTCAGTTACACGTAATGCAATACTCGTATTTATTTTAAACCTTAGTTAACTTGTGGTGACAAATATGACCAAAAGCTCAGGCTTCAGCAAGGAAGACTTGGGTTTGAATCTTACCTCTGCTCTAAATTTGCATTTAATTAAGTTTACTTAATATTTTTGCTTTGATTTATTTACTGTAAAATGTGGATGATGATACCTCTCTCCCAGAACCTTGATGAGATTCAATAAATTGCATGGCATATTGCTTGTAGCTTGAAAATATGTTCATTTCTCTTCCCTTCCCCCTCTCTATTCTGTTTGGTCCACTTTATTTCTTTTCTTCTTTCTTTGGTCTACTCCTTTTTATATTTTCTTTTCTTCCTATGAGTATATGGTACTTCTACATTGGTACATAGTTGAATATAATCATAGTAGAATACATATTTTATCTTAACATATTCTAATATGTTACAGGTGGAAAAGAAACCATACAATGGAATGGGAAAACCAAACCATTCTGGTGGAATTTTTTCTGAAGGGGCTTTCTGGTTATCCAAGGCTTGAATTACTCTTTTATGTGCTTGTCTTAATAATGTATGTGGTCATCCTTCTGGGAAATGGTACCCTTATTCTCATCAGCATCTTAGACTCCCACCTTCACACCCCTATGTACTTCTTCCTGGGGAACCTCTCCTTCCTGGACATCTGCTACACCACTGTCTCCATTCCCCCCATGCTGGTGAGCTTCCTTTCAGAAAAAAAGACCATCTCCTTCTCTGGCTGTGCTGTGCAAATGTTCCTTGGCTTGGCTATGGGGACAACAGAGTGTGTGCTCCTGGGCATGATGGCCTTTGACCGGTATGTGGCTATTTGCAACCCTCTAAGATACTCTGTCATCATGAGCAAGGGTTCCTATGTGCCCATGGCAGCTGGCTCCTGGATCATAGGAGTTGTCAACTCTACAGTACAAACTGGGTGTGTAGTGCAATTGCCCTTCTGCAGGAATAATGTCATCAATCATTTCACCTGTGAAATTCTGGCTGTCATGAAATTGGCCTGTGCTGATATCTCAGGTAACGAGTTCATCATGCTTGTGGCCACAACCTTATTCATAATGACACCATTATTGCTAATCATTATCTCTTACACATTAATTATTATCAGCATCCTCAGAATTCGCTCTTCTGAGGGGAGAAGCAAAGTCTTCTCTACCTGCTCAGCCCACTTGACTGTGGTGATAATATTCTATGGAACCATTCTCTTCATGTACATGAAGCCCAAGTCTACAGAGACACTTAATTCAGATGACATGGATGCTACTGACAAGCTTGTATCTGTGTTCTATGGAGTGATGACTCCGATGATTAATCCTTTAATCTACAGTCTCAGAAACAAGGATGTGAAGGAAGCAGTAAAACGTTTACTGAGAAGAAAAATTTTTGATAAGTAAATGGAAAAGGGACAGGTAACTTTTATAATCACAATGTAGAAATCAATTAATCAATTTTGTTGGTTAGTCGCTGAGTCTTCTCCAACTTTCTTGCAACCCCGTGGACTGTAGCCCACCAGACTCCTCTGTCTATGGGATTTCCTAGGCAAGAATATGAATGGGTTGCCGTTTTCTTCTCCAGGGGATCTTCCTGATCCAGGGATCAAACCCTCATCTCCTGCATTGGCAGACGGATTCTTTACGACTGAGCCACCTGGGAAGCCCCTCATATCCAACTAGGAGGCATTAAATTATTCTTTTCTACTTTCAACATAACTGCTTTGGCAGTTTTTTTTTAAAATATATATACCTTCTGATACATGGGATCTAATTGCTTTGCTCTTACAACCAAATACTTGATATTTAAAGCTGTAAATATAAATAACTTCTGAGTCAAATTACCCACTGATAAGAATAGAGCTATATCTTTTTCTCTGTTCCATTGTCTCTCTATCCATGAAGTATTTAATGTATTGCCAATCCAAGAGGAATGTTATTAAGAAATGTGAATCTATCTTTTAGATGGTTTTTACATTTGATTTTTATCTGGGATTTATATTTCTTTCCTCTGTTTGTAACCTTCAATCTTTAAAAAAATCACCTTTGCCATTTTATTTCCTATTTTTATTTAAAATATTTATTTATATGAAATGAATCGCTAGTCCAGGTTCAATGCATGATACTGGATGCTTGGGGGTGGTGCTCTGAGATGACCCAGAGGGATGGTATGGGGAGGGAGGAAGAAGGGGTGTTCAGGATGGGGAACACGTGTATACCTGTGGCGGATTCATGTTGATGTATGGCAAAACCAATACAATATTGTAAGCTAAGTAACCTCCAATTAAAATAAATAAATTTATATTAATATATATATTAATTTATTTGGCTCTGTTGGATCTTAGTTGCAGCATGTGGGATATTGTAGCACATGAACCTTCTAGTTATGGCATGTGGACTCCAGAGCTCACGGTCTCAATAGTTGTAGCACTCAGGCTTACTGGGCTTGGTTGTCCCAGGTATGTGGGATTTTAGTTCCCCAACCAGAGATTGAACCCATGTCCCTTTCACTGCAAGTCAGATTCCCAACCATTGGACCATAAAGGAAGTCCCTATTTCTTCTTGATCTGAGTTGCACACTTTAGATTTTCATCTTAGACTTTAATGTTTATTTATTTATTTTTATTTAAATTTTTTTATTTTTTTTTATTTTTTAAATTTTAAAATCTTTAATTCTTACATGCGTTCCCAAACATGAACCCCCCTCCCACCTCCCTCCCCACAACATCTCTCTGGGTCATCCCCATGCACCAGCCCCAAGCATGCTGCACCCTACGTCAGACATGGACTGGCGATTCAATTCTTACATGACACTATACATGTTAGAATTCCCATTCTCCCAAATCATCCCACCCTCTCCCTCTCCCTCTGAGTCCAAAAGTCCGTTATACACATCTGTGTCTTTTTTCCTGTCTTGCATACAGGGTCGTCATTGCCATCTTCCTAAATTCCATATATATGTGTTAGTATACTGTATTGGTGTTTTTCTTTCTGGCTTACTTCACTCTGTATAATTGGCTCCAGTTTCATCGATCTCATCAGAACGGATTCAAATGAATTCTTTTTAACTAATGTTTATTTTAATATTACATCTCTTTTCTCTCTAACTGCTATCATATTAGCCTCTGAATTTTAAATTTTATTTAGTTTTGATTATGTTTATTTTAAAATTAAAAAAAACTTTGAGGTAGTAAGTTACTTGGTTTTATTTCTCTTTGATTGCTTTAGCTTTCTAATGCTAACAAAAATCCCATAATACATAATTGTTCATTTTTATTTAGATTTTAAAATATTGTTGGTTTTCTTTCTTATCCTTTAATTTTTTTAATCTTGTATTTATTTTTACTATAAGGAAGGCATACATTTCTCCCCTTATATTTCACAAATGAGGCAGTGAGGAACATTATACAGATTATCATAACACAAAGAGAGAAATTGAGTCTGTTCTCTTGAGTCCTTTCTATTTCTATCTCTATCTCCTTGAAACGTTGTTTTAATCTATTAGTAACTTTTTGAGAATGTTCTCTAAGAAATTTGAGATAACCATCAGTTAATTATTCCCAGGTCCTACATATAACTAAAAAAAAGAAAAAAAAAAAAAAGACCTAACTGACTTCCTCTTGGAATGGTATGCTTTTCTGAAACTGTACAGGGAATAAAATGAGTTCTTGAGAGTTTCTTTTCTGAAAAGTATATCAGTTCAGTTCAGTTCAGTTCAGTCACTCAATCGTGTCCGACTCTTTGCGACCCCATGAATCGCAGCACGCCAGGCCTCCCTGTCCATCACCAACTCCCGGAGTTCACTCAGACACACGTCCATCGAGTCTGTGATGCAATCCAGCCACCTCATCCTGTGTCGTCCCGTTCTCCTCCTGCCCCCAATCCCTCCCAGCATCAGAGTCTTTTCCAATGAGTCAACTCTTCGCATGAGGTGGCCAAAGTACTGGAGCTTCAGCTTTAGCATCATTCCTCCCAAAGAAATCCCAGGGTTGATCTCCTTCAGAATGGACTGGTTGGATCTCCTTGCAGTCCACAGGACTCTCAAGAGTCTTCTCCAACACCACAGTTCAAAAGCATAAATACTTCTTCGCTCAGCCTTCTTCACAGTCCAACTCTCACATCCGTACATGACCATAGGAAAAACCATAGCCTTGACTAGATGGACCTAAGTTGGCAAAGTAATGTCTCTGATTTTGAATATACTATCTAGGTTGGTCATAACTTTTCTTCCAAGGAGTAAGCGTCTTTTAATTTCATGGCTGCAGTCACCATCTGCAGTGATTTTGGAGCCCAGAAAAATAAAGTCTGACACTGTTTCTACTGTTTCCCCGTTTATTTCCCATGAAGTGATGGGAACAGATGCCATGATCTTTGTTTTCTGAATGTTGAGCTTTAAGCCAACTTTTTCACTCTCCTCTTTCACTTTCATCAAGAGGCTTTTTAGCTCCTCTTCACTTTCTGCCATAAGGGTGGTGTCATCTGCATATCTGAGGTTATTGATATTTCTCCCGGCACTCTTGATTCCACCTTGTGTTTCTTCCAGTCCAGCGTTTCTCACGATGTACTCTGCATAGAAGTTAAATAAGCAGGGTGACAATATGCAGCCTTGACGTGCTCCTTTTCCTATTTGGAACCAGTCTGTTGTTCCATGTCCAGTTCTAACTGTTGCTTCCTGACCTGCATACAGATTTCTCAAGAGGAAGGTTAGGTGGTCTGGTATTCCCATCTCTTTCAGAATTTTCCACAGTTTATTGTGATCCACACAGTCAAAGGCTTTGGCACAGTCAATAAAGCAGAAATAGATGTTTCTCTGGAACTCTCTTGCTTTTTCCATGATCCAGCAGATGTTGGCAATTTGATCTCTGGTTCCTTTGCCTTTTTTAAAACCAGCTTGAACATCAGGGAGTTCAAGGTTCAGGTATTGCTGAAGTCTGGCTTGGAGAATTTTGAGCATTACTTTACTAGCATGTGAGATGAGTGCAATTGTGTGATAGTTTGAGCATTCTTTTGCATTAATTTTGTGTGTTATTCTTTTACATTTACTTCTTTCATCATGATGGTCAATGAGAAGCTGCCCCAAAAGATTTTTTCTTGAAAAGTGAGATCATAGTTTTTTCACTGGTTTTCAGGTTTTTTCAGTAGTTGGATTCAATGTTGGTCATTATGCACCCTCTAGAAAGTGGAAACACCATATGGAAAGATTGGTCTTTCTTTGGGAACAGAGACTAGCAATTTTCGAATTTCATTTGACTTTATTAGGACAGAAAAATGTGCCGTTCCGAGATAGAATACAGAAGTGTGAGGGAATAGTGGTTTTTAGAAACTTCTGTTTGTGGCTAAGTATTTCTTATTCCTGATCACTATTTAGGCTTATTGCTAGTCATTTGTGCCTGTTCTTCAGTGTCATCAATGTTGATGTGGTTCTTTTTCCAGTTTGTTTTATGCCATGTGTGGATTATTTTCCCTTTGTTCCCTGAGCTATAGCTGGCCCTGGACTTCTTTTTGTTAACTGAAAATTTGAGGAAGAGTTGACTCATTGGAAAAGACTCTGATGCTGGGAGGGATTGGGGGCAGGAGGAAAAGGGGACGACAGAGGATGAGATGGCTGGATGGCATCACCGACTCAATGGACATGAGTTTGAGTGAACTCTGGGAGTTGGTGATGGACAGGGAAGCCTGGCGTGCTGCAATTCATGGGGTCGCAAAGAGTTGGACACGACTGAGTGACTGAACTGAACTGATAAGGAAATTATGATGCAGAAAAGGAAACAAGAAAACCTTAATTAGATATCTCTTTCTTCCTAACCTCCACCATAAGGAAGATTCTTTATCATCTAACTCTCTTCTTATCCCTGGTCTCCTATTATCTTAATAGGGTTCACTGTGCCTTAGTTCCAAGGGTGTATGATATTGTCAGAGATTGATTGTTTTCCTAGCTTGACTCCATGGACTTAGGTCTGGTCCTTGGAAGATATCAGGTGTAAACCAAAGTAGTTTCCATCGTCTATGGGACAAACAGTACTGTTTTAGGGTGCTGGTAGCAAAATATGATGCCAATATTTTGTGTGTGAAGCATCCTGTGGTCTTGAAACGTGATGACCCTAAGGGAAACATCCTTGGAATGGTGACCATATCTTTCGATTTGCTCAGAATTTGTCTAATTAATACCAGCTGCTACAGTGTAATTAGTAATTACTCATTTCATGTCAAAAGTGTCCTAGTTTGGATCATCTAATTTATGGGCACACTAAACTGTAGAGCCTATTTGAGACAATGTGAGAATCAAATTCCAGGGGAGTGATAGGAATAGCAGATCATAACAGTGTGATAGCAGTATCCTGAGGGGGAGGAGGTGGACATCTATTCAGCACATGTGAGATACTCCCAGGGACTCTTCAAGTTAATTGGGAAGGTCGTTCATCAAATTTGGAGATAGTCCACTAGGAAAACATGCTACAAATTAGATTTTGAGTTGTCACTGAAAATTATGTAATGCCTATCCATAATAATAACTTTGTATGGATCTATGAACATTTGGGCAGCAATTCACTAGAATAGTCATTATTTCTGGCAGCTCCTCATTAGGATACTAATACTGTATCATCTGTTTATTTAAAAAGTGTTATTTCCTTCATTATAGAGGGACTGATAACCAACTCATCTAAAATGATAAGTAAGCATTAAATAACAAGTAAAAAATATGAGTACAAAACAAAGAAACTTTGTTTTCCCACTGAAAATGTTAGTTTTTCATTAGACAATCACTTTGAAAAATAATTAAAATATTTAAAAATACAATTTAAAAGGTTATATAATATTTAGTTATTACTAAATATTGGCTATATTTTCTATGTTGTAAGTACATATTTCTAGCCTATGTTATACTCAATAGTTTCTATCTCCCACTAGCATGCCCATATATCCTGCCCCACTCAATACCACTGGTAAGCCCTCATTTGTTCTGTTTGTTGTTGTTCAGTTGAGAAGTCACATCCAACTCTTTGTTACTCCATGAACTGCAGCATGTCAGGCTTCGTTGTCCTTCACTGTCTCCTGGAGTTTGATCAAACTCATGTCCACTGATCTGGTGATTCCATCCAACCATCTCATCATCTGTCGCCCCGTTTTCCTTCCATCCTCAGTCTTTCCCAACTTCAAGGTAGAGGGGAGATCTAGATCCATGAGTCTGCTTCTTTTCTGTTGGATTCACTACTTTGTTGTATTTTTTAGGTTCCGTGTATAAGTGATATCATATCACTTTTCTTTCTTTGTCTGAGTTGTTTCAAATGTCCTCTGAGTCCATCCATATTGCTGCAAAAGGCAAATCTTTTATCTAAGTGTAAGGCCAGATACTACATAAATCCTACACAAATCCTAGAGGAAAACATAGGCAGAACACTCTTTGACATAAATTGCAGCAATAATTTTTTTGGATATGTATCTTAAAGTAAAGGAAATAAAAGTAGAAATAAAAAAATGGGGCCTTCTTAAACGTACTTTTGCACAGTAAAGGAAACCATCACCAAAATGAAAAGACCACTTAGTGAATAGGGGCAGATATTTGTAAAGCATATGACCGATAAAGGATCAATATCCAATATATAAAAATGGATCATACAGCTCAACCTCAAAAAAGAAAACAACCTGATTTAAAAATGAGCAGAAGAACTGAATAGATATTCTTCAAGAGAGGAAATGCAGATGGCCAACAGTAAATGAAGAGATGCCCAACATAGCTAATTATCAGGGAAATTCAAATCAAAATCATAATGAGATATCACCTCCCACATGTCAGAATAGCTACCATCAAAAAGAACATAAGTAACAAATGTTGATGAGAATGTAGAGAAAAGGAAACCCTTGTACACTATTGATGGAAATAAAAATTTGTGCAGTCACTGTGGAAGACAATATGGAAATTTCTCAAAAAGCTAAAAATAGAACTACCATATGACCTAGCAATTCTACTCCTGGATATACATCCAGAAAACACAAAAACACTAATTCAAAAACATATGTGCACCCCAGTGCACATAGTGGCACTATTTGCAGTAGCCAAGACTGTATATTGTCATCCGCTTATTTAACTTATATGCAGAGTACATCATGTGAAGTGCTGGACGGGATGAATCAAAAGCTGGAACTAAGATTGCTGGTAGAAATATCAACAACCTTAGATATGCAGATGTTACCACTTTAATGGCAGAACGCAAAGAGAAACTAAAGAGCTTCCTGATGAAGGTGAAAGAGGAGAGTGAAAAAGCTGGCTTAAAACTCAGTATTCAAAAAATGAAGATCATGGCATCTCGTCCCATCACTTCATGGCAAATAGATGGCAAAAAAGTGGAAACAGTGATAGATTTTATTTTCTTGGGCTCCAAAATCATTGCAGATGGTGACTACAGCCATGTAATTAAAAGGTACTTGCTCCTTGGAAGAAAAGTTATGACAATCCTAGACAAAGTATAATGTTTTTTAAGCAAATTAGATTGCTTCTGAATGAGTCAGGATATGAGGAGCTAAGGTTCTAGAGAGAGAGTTAAACCTACCAATACATTCTATTCTGAACTGAAGGGAGGCCAAGTTTCTGAATTAAGGAAGTTAAATGATCTCAGCAGGTATAATTCATTTACCACATGAAGCACTTGCTAAGTTTTAGGCTGCCCAGAGTAAGAGTGCTGGAAATTGAGCAAAAGGAGGTTAAATATGTTAGGTTAAGTTTTATCAGTCCCACAGTTGGTATGAGATAAAAATTGAAGTCCATTGACTCTTGAAAGGGAAATCTCCCTTGTACACACTCCAGGTTCTTAGTTTGGAACCTAGAGGGATAAATCTAAAACGGGAGATGAAACAGATTTTTGGCCAAGTTCTACAAAACCTGAAATCCATCTCTAACTTGTCTCAGTGACTCTTCGGATCAAAGCAATCTTTCTCAATCTAGGGTTGTATCAAAGATAAAGGAAATTCTCTTTGTATAAATAAAACATCATCCAGAGATTATATGTTTTTTATGTATGATAACTGGTAAGATATAAGATCAAAAGATGAAAACGATGAAAAGATGAAAATCTCTCAGGATGATCCAAATATAGAAGTTACCAGACCTATTTGAAAATAACCAGGGTTAACATGTACCTTTACACACATTACAAGATGACAAGTTCACTTGAGCATTTGATGTTATATTAAAACGTCAAGTAGATATTATGGAGCTGAAAAATACAGCCAGAAGGAGGAACTAGAGATGGATTTACCACAACTTAGACAAAGTTGAAGAAAGGCTTAGCAAATTGAAAGGTTAATCAGTAGAAATATCCAGACTGATGTATGGAGAAAAAAAGAATGGAAAATACAGAAAGGACTGTAAGAGCTTATATGGGTCATGTTGGAAAAGACTAGTATGTATAGCTGACCACTCAGGAGGAGAGGAAAAAGGGGAAATGGGGTAGAAAAGAAATTGGCTAATACTGAATGATTTTCTCAAACTTATGAAAGACATCAAGCCTTAAACTCAAGATCTATAATGTTAAGAAGGGTAAATAAAAAGAAAGCCACATTTAAGAATCTCTTTGTAAAATGTTAGAAAACCAATAATAAAAATCAATATAAAATTCAGTCAAAGTAAATAACAGACATTTTTCCTCAAAGAAGTAGAGCCCAAGAAAACAAGAAAACAATCTAGAACCCGAATCTCACCTTGGGGCCATTTAAAAGTGGAATAAGAATGTTTTATCTGCTATTACTCTGATAACTGAGATAATTGTAGAGATTGCTGAAAATGAATGGGTCACATTACAAGCTCAGAGGCTATTTGGGATGGCATCTCTATATTTCTATTAATTGGAATGTTTGCTATATAGTTCAAGGGCCATCTGCAGAGGAATGGGATAGGCAAATGGTCTCCTCTAGTTCTGCTTGCACAGATATTTCTCAAGAATCAGGCCTTTTTCTTAGCCAAGTGCCTTGAACTTATTACAAAAATTTTACTTTTTTTTTTTTTTTGCCCTGAATTTCTTAATTGAACTTGGAGAATTACACCCAGGAGAAATGGAAACTTTTTTAACTTCTTTAGGTTTCAGAATAACAAAGTTAAATTGTTAAGGGAGTTGGAAGGTCCCTAAAAGCAGTAGGAGACTTTAGTAGTGAAGTTCTAGGGATTGCCCTTCGGAAGATTTTTGGAGAAAATCATAGGGGGTGATTTGGGCAGAACAAATCTTCATATCATTATTTCTCTTCAGAAATTATTAAACAGTTTTTAATTAACATGAGCTATGTATGTTGACATAGTGAGTCAGGCAACAATTGGGTTGATGTTTTGCAAACTAGGAACATCCATGTCCTTTTCTATTATAATCTTCTGATAAAAATACCTCTGCACAACCCACTTTAATACAGTTTTCTTAGAATACTATCAAAATTGCGAATTTTAGAATCTTTTACTCTTTTGAGCACTACACTAGACTCTCAAGAAAGACTTTGCTGAAGATCACCTTTAAATATTGAAGCACACTTTAACCAAAAGTGAAGATGTGCATTCCGTGTGCTGAGGTAAATGGGAACAGACATTAGCCATCTCCCGTAATCTCAGATTTACAGAATTTATTAATAGGTCTTAGCTATGCCAGGAAACCAGAATAAAGATCTTTACTTTAAAGAGAAACACTAGTTGATAGAAAAAATATTGAGATGAAAAATGAGTTTTGAAGGTGGGATAAAACTTTTGACAATGTGTTCCAGATTTTGTCATTTGCCTAGACAAGTCATTGAACTCCCTCAAGTATATGTCAACTATTTTTTTGCATTTAAAATTGTTTATTGATGTACAGTTGATTTACAATATGTGTCAGTGTCTAGTGTATGGCAAGGTGATTCAGTCAAATATATACACATATTCTTTTTCATCATGGTTTATTATAGGATTTACATATATTATAGTTCCCTGAATTATCTGTCAATTTTAAAAAGAGAAGGGTTGGGTTAGGAGTTTAGAGTCTATTCTGGCTCTGACATTTAGAAAGAAAGAGAGGGATTTGTTGAAAAAAGTTTAATTATCTTAGCATTGTAATCAGAAGTCATTTTAGAGACAGAGAAAGTATAAAGTGACTTGGAGTAGGTGAGACCCTGGCAAAGATCTAAGATAAGAATGAGGGAATGAGTGGGACTCAATCTGGATGAGCAGAGAAGGCAACGGCAACCCACTCCAGTACTCTTGCCTGGAAAATCCCATGGATGGAGGAGCCTGGTAGGCTGCAGTCCATGGGGTCGCTAAGAGTTGGACATGACTGAGCGACTTCACTTTCGCTTTTCACTTTCATGCATTGGAGAAGGAAATGGCAACCCACTCCAGTGTTCTTGCCTGGAGAATCCCAGGGACGGGGGTGCCTGGTGGGCTGCAGTCTATGGGGTCGCACAGAGTCGGACACGACTGAAGTGACGTAGCAATCTGGATGAGAAAAGGAGAAGACTTCATTGTTTTGTTTCTAAAAGTAGACAGAAGAGCAGGTGAAGGGAGAGGGAACACGAGGGCCCAGAGCCAGAAAAAGAAAACTGAGTGCTGGGTGGGGAAAACCCAGCAGGGAAACCCTCAGTGGAGTGGAGGCATATGCTGACCAAAGTGGATGTCACAGACCAGGCATGTCTAACTTTTGCCTTTCTGGAAATAATTGGTAAAGTGTTTCATTTTCACACATGGATTGGAGGTTGAAATTTTAATAAATTTTGAAAATTTTGCTATGTTTTAAAAATCTAAGTCAGTGTGGGCCAGGACTATAGCAGCATAGAGGCAATTATGCTTCAGGAAAGCAGGGAGAACATGAAATCATAAACCACTATTTTGATTGTGTGAAATATTAAAGTGATCATGGAATTGGCATTATGGAGGGAGAATTTAAAGCAAGTTAATCTAGATCTTGCAAATCTGCACAAGATAGAAACTATTACCCTTCAGTTGTGTCCAACTCTTTGTGACCCCATGGATCATAGACCGTGAGGATCCTCTGTCCATGGAATTTTCTTGACAAGCGTACTGGTGGGGTTGCTATACACTCCTCCAGGCTTTCTTCTTGTCCCATGAATCAAACTTGTGTCTCTTACATCTCTTGCATCGCTTGCAGATTCTTTACTGCTGAGCCACCAGAGAGCCGGTAAAATCACATTTCAAAGAGGTCAAGTGATTTGCTAAATTTTGCATGCCAGTAAGTAGCATGGTTGGTTTCAGAGCCTAAAATCTCATACTCTGAGGACAGTGCTCTAATTCCTTACAGAAGATGACCTTTTGAAAGTATTTCTTCCTCTTCTAAGAGCATAAGTGATCATTGTCTTTTTCACGTCTCACTGTATCAGTTCAGTTCAGTCGCTCAGTCGTGTCCACCTCTTTGCGACACCATGAATCACAGCACATCAGGCCTCCCTGTCCATCACCAACTCCCGGAGTTCACTCAGACTCACATCCATCGAGTCCGTGATGCCATCCAGCCATCTCATCCTGGGTCATCCCCTTCTCCTCCTGCCTGCAATCCCTCCCAGCATCAGAGTCTTTTCCAAAGAGTCAACTCTTTGCATGAGGTGGCCAAAGTACTGGAGTTTCAGCTTTAGCATCATTCCTTCCAAAGAAATTCCAGGGCTGATCTCCTTCAGAATGGACTAGTTGGATCTCCTTGCAGTCCAAGGGACTCTCAAGAGTCTTCTCCACAGTTCAAAAGCATCAATTCTTCAGCACTCAGCCTTCTTCACAGTCCAACTCTCACATCCATACATGACCACAGGAGAAACCATATCTTGACTAGATGGACATATGTTGGCAAAGTAATGTCTCTGCTTTTGAATATACTATCTAGGTTGGTCATAACTTTTCTTCCAAGGAGCAAGTGTCTTTCAATTTCATGGCTGCAGTCACCATCTGCCGTGATATTGGAGCCCCCTAAAAATAAAGTCTGACACTGTTTCCACTGTTTCCCCATCTATTTCCCATGAAGTGATGGGACCAGATGCCATGATCTTCGTTTTCTGAATGTTGAGCTTCAAGCCAACTTTTTCACTCTCCTCTTTCACTTTCATCAAGAGGCTTTTTAGCTCCTCTTCACTTTCTGCCATAAGGGTGGTGTCATCTGCATATCTGAGATTATTGATATTTATCCCAGCAATCTTGATTCCAGCTTGTTTCTTCCAGTCCAGCATTTCTCATGATGTACTCTGCATAGAAGTTAAATAAGCAGGGTGACAATATGCAGCCTTGACGTGCTCCTTTTCCTATTTGGAACCAGTCTGTTGTTCCATGTCCAGTTCTAACTGTTGCTTCCTGACCTGCATACAGATTTCTCAAGAGGCAGGTTAGGTGGTCTGGTATTCCCATCTCTTTCAGAATTTTCCACAGTTTATTGTGATCCACACAATCAAAGGCTTTGGCATAGTCAATAAAGCAGAAATAGATGTTTTTCTGGAACTCTCTTGCTTTTTCCATGATCCAGTGGATGTTGGCAATTTGATCTCTGGTTCCTTTGCCTTTTCTAAAACCAGCTTGAACATCAGGAATTTCAAGGTTCAGATATTGCTGAAGTCTGGCTTGGAGAATTTTGAGCATTACTTTACTAGCATGTGAGGTGAGGTGAGGTGAAGTCACTCAGTGGTGTCCGACTCTTTGCGACCCTGTGGACTGTAACCTACTAGGCTTCTCCGTCCATGGGATTCTCCAGGCAAGAATACTGGAGTGAATTGCCATTTCCTTCTCCAGGAGATCTTCCCGACCCAGGGATCAAACCCGGGTCTCCCGCATTGGAGGCAGACGCTTCACTAGCATGTGAGATGAGTGCAATTGTGCGGTAGTTTGAGCATTCTTTTGCTTTGCCCTTCTTTGGAATTGGAATGAAAACTGACCTTTTCCAGTCCTGTGGCCACTGCTGAGTTTTCCAAACTTGCTGACATATTGAGTGCAGCACTTTCACAGCATCATCTTCCAGGATTTGAAAGAGCTCCACTGGAATTCCATCACCTCCACTAGCTTTGTTCGTAGTGATGCCTTCTAAGGCCCACTTGACTTCACATTCCAAGATGTCTGGTTCTAGATTAGTGATCACATCATCATGATTATCTGGGTCATGAAGATCTTTTTTGTACAGTTCTTCTGTGTATTCTTGCCACCTCTTCTTAATATCTTCTGCTTCTGTTATGTCTAGACTATTTCTGTCCTTTATCGAGCCCATCTTTGCATGGGATGTTCCCTTGGTATCTCTAATTTTCTTGAAGAGATCTCTAGTCTTTCCCATTCTGTTGTTTTCCTCTATTTCTTTCCATTGATCGCTGAAGAAGGCTTTCTTATCTCTTCTTGCTATTCTTTGGAACTCTGCATTCAGATGCTTTTATCTTTCCTTTTCTTCTTTGCTTTTCTCCTCTCTTCTTTTCACAGCTATTTGTAAGGCTGTATATCAAATACTTAAAAGTAAGAGCTAATCATTTTGTTTCTTAATTCAACTGGTTTCTTTAAGATCAGAGAAATGATCAGGGAAATTTGCAGATGTATGTAACAAGTTCATAGATTTTCAGGCTTTTATGTTGCCACAGAGAACCAAAGTGAAAATACATTTATCTTAACACATGTCAAAAACTTGCCATGTTCAAAGCAGCCATGTGTAATTAAAAATCTTAAACATGACTTATTACTTTGCTAGTATTGTGAGGAACAATCTCTTCACAAGCTCAGTGTCCACTGCAGTGGCAATAGGGATATGCATATCTAGCTATAGTCAGTGTGATATACTTGAACTACATAAAGCATGAAGCTGTACTTATGATTTATGGCATACAGTTTTGGTAACTAATTGAAATACTCAACAAAGTTAAGATTAAAGCTGGGAAGGAAAGGTACTTCAGATAGATAATTGCATATTAAAATATATAAAAAATAAATTTGCATGCTAAGAATATGGACCCACAGAGTGGTTGTTTTAGAGCAGAAGGTAGAAGTAGAGTGTTGGAAGATGAGATCAGAGAAGTAGGCAATGATGAGAATGTGAGGCTGGTGTAACCTGTGGCTGAATTTGTTTGAAATCTATTTTGAAAGACAGTGGTTTTCAAACATACTTCCATATGTGATCAGTTGTGAGATATATTGTAAATAATTTGCTTTACATTATGAATTACTTAACGTAATAAAGGATGGGTTCAAGATTATTCCATAGTCAAAAATGCCTTCTTGAAGACAGATATCACATAGTGTTAGAGTGAGTGGACTCTTGCTGATCTCCTGTTTATATTCCTTAGTGTGTGGCATTTCCATTTGTGTTTTTTTTTCCCACATAATTTGAAACTTTTTGGAATGCATCCAAAACCTTTCCTGTTTCAACTTTTACAACAACAACAACAAAAAATGTTTCTTTGCCCAGAAACTTCTTCTGATCTTTAACTTGACTGAGGCCAGTTCATATTTTGATTAAAACAAATCTCAAAATATCTTCCTAAGCGTTACCCCTGACATAGGTTAGCATTTGTCTCTGTGTTTGCCTAGTATCTTGGGGCATATGTATATCATGTTATTGTAACTTTTAATTTACTTGAGTGTGTCTTTTATTTGATTTTGATTTGCCTGAGAGAACTTGTATGACCTCACTCTAGATTCTCAGTGCCTTAGAGTGTATTCAGTAAATGTTGGATGAATGAGTGAATATTGCTAGTAACATTGGAAGGCAATGCTCCCTTTAAAGTTCCTCTAATAAAAACTCCTTGAAAGTTGGTAGAGTGTAAATTTTAAACATAGGCCATTATACTTTTATTCACTATTACAGATGAACAAAGAAGAATAAAATGGACAAGACAAATGCAACATTCATTTCTAATTTTATTTTTCTGGGATTTACTCACTATCCCAAAGTTGAAATCACCATGTTTGCACTGTGCTTGCTGATGTACTTGATCACCTTACTGAGTAATATTATTCTGATCTCGGTTAGTGTCCTGGATTCTCATCTACACACACCCATGTACTTCTTCCTCAGCAACCTGTCATGTCTGGACATCTGGTACACTTCTTCTGCCCTGACTCCAATGCTGGAAAATTTTATTTCAGGGAAAAACACCATCTCATTCTCAGGGTGTGCTGCTCAGATGTACTTCTCTCTGGCCATGGGCTCCACTGAGTGTGTGCTCCTGTCTGCAATCCCCTGAGATACTCCATCATCATGAACAAGAAGGTTTGTGTTCAGATTGCAGCTGGATCGTGGGTGACAGGATCCTTCACTGCCCTGGTGGAAACTGTGTCTGTGTTGCAGCTGTCACTGTGTGGAAGTAGTGTCATCAATCATTTCACTTGTGAGATTCTGGCCGTCCTGAAACTGGCTTGTGTAGACACCTCCAAGGTGCAGTTAATCATGCTGGTGATCAGTGTACTTCTTCTTCCTATGCCAATGCTCCTCATTTGTATTTCTTATGCATTCATCCTCTCTAGCATCCTAAGAATCAGCTCACTGGATGGTCGAAGCAAGGCTTTTTCAACATGTGCAGCCCACCTGAGTGTAGTGGTTTTATTCTATGGGACAGCTCTCTCCATGTACCTGAAGCCATCAACTATGGATTCACAGGAAATAGATAAATTTATAGCCTTGGTATATGCTGGCTTAACCCCCATGTTGAATCCTATCATTTATAGTTTACGGAACAGAGAAGTGAAAGTGGCTGTGAAAAAATTGCTGGTTAGGAACTCTCTTTGTGCTCTTTCAGTCTCGAGTAGCAAATAATATCTGTAAACATTAAGGGATATTTAGTGCTTTCTATATATATCAGGAGATAATTGGGGTAGACGCTCATTTTTAAATGTGATGTGCAATTTTCTAAGTCTCTTCTTTGACTAAGCACTGAAAGTCTAAGTAATATCAATGTATCATACATAAGTTTATCTGATCTTAAACAAATAGTCTTATGATGACAAATTTTAAATTTTATTCGGAGTTATGGGTTAAAAATAATTATTTTTGTTGGTTTAATGATATTTTTCTTTCTAAAATTTTTAAAAATTGACATATATTGATTAACATGGTTTCAAGTCTATAAGAAAATAATTCATTGGAGAAATGTCTATTTAGTTCTTTGGCCCATTTTTTGATTGGGTCGTTTATTTTTCTGGAATTGAGCTGCAGAAGTTGTTTGTATATTTTTGAGATTAGTTGTTTGTCAGTTGCTTCATTTGCTATTATTTTCTCCCATTCAGAAGGCTGTCTTTTCACCTTGCTTATATTTTCCTTTGTTGTGCAGAAGCTTTTAATTTTAATTAGATCCCATTTGTTTATTTTTGCTTTTATTTCCAGAATTCTGGGAGGTGGATCATAGAGGATCCTGCTGTGATTTATGTCTGAGAGTGTTTTGCCTATGTTCTCCTCCAGGAGTTTTATAGTTTCTGATCTTACATTTAGATCTTTAATCCATTTTGAGTTTATTTTTGTGTGTGGTGTTAGAAAGTGATCTAGTTTCATTCTTTTACAAGTGGTTGACCAGTTTTCCCAGCACCACTTGTTAAAGAGATTGTCTTTACTCCATCGTATATTTTTGCCTCCTTTGTCAAAGATAAGGTGTCCATATGTGTGTGGATTTATCTCTGGGCTTTCTATTTTGTTCCATTGATCTATATTTCTGTCTTTGTGCCAGTACCATACTGTCTTGATGACTGTGGCTTTGTAGTAGAGCCTGAAGTCAGGCAAGTTGATTCCTCCAGTTCCGTTCTTCTTTCTCAAGATTGCTTTGCCTATTCGACGTTTTTTGTATTTCCATACAAATCTTGAAATTATTTGTTCTAGTTCTGTGAAAAATGTTGCTGGTAGCTTGACAGGGATTGCATTGAATTTGTAAATTGCTTTGGGTAGTATACTCATTTTCACTATATTGATTCTTCCGATCCATGAACATGGTATATTTCTCCATCTATTAGTGTCCTCTTTGATTTCTTTCATCAGTGTTTTATAGTTTTCTATATATAGGTCTTTAGTTTCTTTAGGTAGATATATTCCTAAGTATTTTATTCTTTTCATTGCAATGGTGAATGGAATTGTTTCCTTAATTTCTTTTTCTACTTTCTCATTATTCGTGTATAGGAATGCAAGGGATTTCTGTTTGTTGATTTTATATCCTGCAACTTTACTATATTCATTGATGAGCTCTAGTAATTTTCTGGTGGAGTCTTTAGGGTTTTCCAAGTAGAGGATCATGTCATCTGCAAACAGTGAGAGTTTTACTTCTTCTTTTCCAATTTGGATTCCTTTTATTTCTTTTTCTGCTCTGATTGCTGTGGCCAAAACTTCCAGAACTATGTTGAATAGTAGTGGTGAAAGTGGACACCCTTGTCTTGTTCCTGACTTTAGGGGAAATGCTTTCAATTTTTCACCATTGAGGATAATGTTTGCTGTGGGTTTGTCATAGATAGCTTTTATTATGTTGAGGTATGTTCCTTCTATTCCTGCTTTCTGGAGAGTTTTTATCATAGATGGATGTTGAATTTTGTCAAAGGCCTTCTCTGCATCTATTGAGATAATCATATGGTTTTTATTTTTCAGTTTGTTAATGTGGTGAATTACATTGATTGGTTTGTGGATATTGAAGAATCCTTGCATCCCTGGGATAAAGCCCACTTGGTCATGGTGTATGATCTTTTTAATGTGTTGTTGGATTCTGATTGCTAGAATTTTGTTGAGGATTTTTGCATCTATGTTCATCAGTGATATTGGCCTGTAGTTTTCTTTTTTTGTGACATCTTTGTCAGGTTTTGGTATTAGGGTGATGGTGGCCTCATAGAATGAGTTTGGAAGTTTACCTTCCTCTGCAATTTTCTGGAAGAGTTTGAGGAGGATAGGTGTTAGCTCCTCTCGAAATTTTTGGTAGAATTCAGCTGTGAAGCCGTCTGGACCTGGGCTTTTGTTTGCTGGAAGATTTCTGATTACAGTTTCAATTTCTGTGCTTGTGATGGGTCTGTTAAGATTTTCTATTTCTTCCTGGTTCAGTTTTGGAAAATTGTACTTTTCTAAGAATTTGTCCATTTCTTCCACATTGTCCATTTTATTGGCATTCAACTGCTCATAGTAGTCTCTTATGATCCTTTGTATTTCTGTGTTGTCTGTTGTGATCTCTCCATTTTCATTTCTAATTTTATTGATTTGATTTTTCCAAAGAAGACATACAGATGGCTAACAAACACATGAAAAGATGCTCAACATCACTCATTATTAGAGAAATGCAAATCAAAACCACAATGAGGTACCACTTCACACCAGTCAGAATGGCTGCGATCCCAAAATCTGCAAGCAATAAATGCTGGAGAGGGTGTGGAGAAAAGGGAACCCTCCTACACTGTTGGTGGGAATGCAAACTAGTACAGCCACTATGGAGAACAGTATGGAGATTCCTTAAAAAATTGCAAATAGAACTACTTTATGACCCAGCAATCCCACTGCTGGGCATACACACCGAGGAAACCAGAATTGAAAGAGACACATGTACCCCAATGTTCATCGCAGCACTGTTTATAATAGCTAGGACATGGAAACAACCTAGATGTCCATCAGCAGATGAATGGATAAGAAAGCTTTGGTACATATACACAATGGAGTATTACTCAGCCGTTAAAAAGAATTCATTTGAATCAGTTCTGATGAGATGGATGAAACTGGAGCCGATTATACACAGTGAAGTAAGCCAGAAAGAAAAACACCAATACAGTATACTAACACATATATATGGAATTTAGGAAGATGGCAATGACGACCCTGTATGCAAGACAGGGAAAGAGACACAGATGTGTATAATGGACTTTTGGACTCAGAGGGAGAGGGAGAGGGAGAGGTTGGGATGATTTGGGAGAATGACATTCTAACATGTATACTATCATGTAAGAATTGAATCGCCAGTCTATGTCTGATGCAGGATACAGCATGCTTGGAGCTGGTGCATGGGGATGACCCAGAGAGATGTTATGGGGAGGGAGGTGGGAGGGGGGTTCATGTTTGGGAACGCATGTAAGAATTAAAGATTTTAAAATTTAAAAAAATTAAAAAAAGAAGTAGTGTATATATAGATGAACCTTGAAAATATTATGCTAAGTGAAATAAACCAGGCACAAAAAGATAAAAAAAAAAAAAGAAAATAATTCAGTTATGTGTGTGTGTGTATTCTTTTTCAGATTCTTTTCCAAAGTAGGTTATGATAAGATATTGAATATATTTCCCCATGTTTATAGTAGGTCCTGGTTATTTATCTGTTTTGTATGTAGGATTAGGTAATTGGGTATCTATTAGCCTCAGGCTTCTCTGGTGGCTCAGTGGTGAAGAATTTGCCTGACAATGCAAGAGGCACACAGGTTCTATCACTGGGTCAAGAAGATCCCCTATTAAAGGAAATGGCAACTCACTCCAGTATTATTGCCAGGGAAATCCTACAGACAGAGGAGCCTGGTGGGCTATATAGTCTATGGGGTTGCAAAAGAGTCAGACACAACTTAGTAACTAAACAACAACAGCAATCAATTAGTCTCAAATTCCCAATTTATCCATCATCCTCCTTTCATTTTTGGTAATGATAAGCTTGTTTTCTGTATCTGTGAGTCTATTTTATAAATAAATTCATTTTTATCATTTTTTGTAGACTCCACAAATTGATGGTATCATCTATTTGTCTTTCTCTAATTTACTTCACTTAGTGTAATTTTTTCTAGATCCAGCCATGTTGTTGTAAAAGACATTGTTTTATCCTCTTTATAGTTGAGTAACATTACCCTGTATATGTATTCCACATCTTCTTTATTCATTCATCTGTCAGTGGACACTTAGGTTGCTTCCATGTCTTGCCTATTGCAAATATGCTGTTATGAACATTGGGGTGCATGTATCTTTTTGAATTAGCATTTTCTCTGTATATATACCCAGGAGTAGATTTCAGTATTCTATGGCAACTCTATTATTAGTTTTTAATAATAATTAAAAATGGTCTCCATTGTGGTTGTGCCAATCTGCATCCTCACAAGCAATGTAGGAGAGTTCACTTTTCTCCACACCTTCTCTAGCATTTATTATTTGTAGACATATTGATGATAGCCATTCTGATCAGTGTGAGGTGGTACTTCATTGTAAATATAACTTAAACATTAAATTATCATATTGGTGAGTATTCAAAATTATGTACATGTACTCCGGGAGTTGGTGATGGACAGGGAGGCCTGGCGTGCTGCGATTCATGGGGTCACAAAGAGTCGGACATGACTGAGCGACTGAACTGATCTGAACTGAATATACAAATGAATGTGAAGAGTTGGATATAAAGAAGGCTGAGCACTGAAGATTTTATGCTTTTGAACTGTGGTGTTAGGGAAGACTCTTGAGAGTCCCTTGGACTGCAAGGAGATCAAACCAGTCAATCCTAAAGGAAATTAATCCTGAATATTCATTGGAAGGACTGATGCTGAAGCTGAAACTCCAATACTTTGGCCACTTGATGTGAAGAGCCGATTCATTAGGAAAGACCCTGATGAGGGCAAAGATTGAAGGCAGAAGAAGAAGGGGATGACAATAGATGAGATGGTTGGATGGCAACACGGACTCAATGGATGGCATCACTCAGTAGTGTGCTGCAGTCCATGGGGTTGCAAAGAGTTGAACATGACTGAGCAACTGAACAACAACTGATATAACAACAACAATATGCGAATATAATTACTTTACTAGATTTTTAACTAATTTATTATTAGCCTCTGTGTAATGCTGGCTTGTGTCCCTTAAAAAGTCTAATGTGGAAGGGCTGGCCCCCCATCCCCTACTCCCACACATACCTAGTACCTCAGAATGCATCTATATTTGAAGATATAACCTTTAAATGGTGGTTAAATTGAAACGAGGCTGTTATTGTAGGCCCTTATACAATCTGACTTGTGTCATTATAAGAAAAGAAAATTTGAATGCACATAGTGAGAAGGTGACTCTGTAGAAGTCAAACAGAGGCCTCAGAAGACTTTAAACCTGCTAACATCCTAATCTTGGACTTCTAGCTTCCAAAACTATGACCTGATAAATTTCTGTTGTTAAGCCACCCAGTCCCTGATGTTTTGTTATGGCAGCATTAGCAAACTAGTATGAACTCTTTTTTAACATAACTAAATGGACTAGAAGTAATTACATATTCTCTAAATGTGTGGCTGTGTTTTAAATGTGTGGATATGTTTCTGTATGCAGATATGTGTGTGTGTGTAATGTGAACATCTATATACAGATATAAAATATCTGCAGAAATATATCCTGAATAGTAGAGTGGATGAGTTCCAGTCAAGAAAAAAATATCAGAGAGTTTAGTGGCATGTTGTTAGTCTTTAGATGCTGACACTTTTTTTTTTTGTAAATTTACAAGAAGATAAAAGGTGTTTCAGTGAAACTACTAGTTGTTGCTGTTGTTGTTCAGTTGCTCAGTAGTGTCTGACTCTTGTTACCCCATGGACTGCTGCACACCAGGCTCCCCTGTCCTTCACTATCTCCTGAGCTTGCTCAAACTCATGTCCATTGAGTCAGTGATGCCATCCAAGCATCTTATCCTCTGACGTTCCCTTCTCCTCCTGCCTTCAATCTTTCCCAGTATCAGGGTCTTTTCTAATGAGTCTACTCTGCATCAGGTAGCCAAAGTATTGGAGCTTCAGCTTCAGCATCAGTCCTTCCAGTGAATATACAAACACTGTTAGTACTCTGTTTAATCCTGTTATTCCAGACACCTGATTCCTTAAATCCAATGGTATAAATGAACTCATTAGCACTTAGGAAAAAAAAGACATGAAATCTGTGCTGTAGATATTACAATAATGAAAGCCTGTTAAAAGGGTGTAAAATATTGAAATATGTGAAATATTTTATAAACCACAATATACAAAGAATTAAAATGTATACTTAGAAATTTTCAATAAAATGGACAACGTGGAAGAAATGGACAAATTCTTAGAAAAGTACAATTTTCCAAAACTGAACCAGGAAGAAATAGAAAATCTTAACAGACCCATCACAAGCACAGAAATTGAAATGGTAAACAGAAATCTTCCAGCAAACAAAAGCCCAGGTCCAGACGGCTTCACAGCTGAATTCTACCAAAAATTTCGAGAAGAGCTAACACCTATCCTCCTCAAACTCTTCCAGAAAATTGCAGAGGAAGGTAAACTTCCAAACTCATTCTATGAGGCCACCATCACCCTAATACCAAAACCTGACAAAGATGTCACAAAAAAAGAAAACTACAGGCCAATATCACTGATGAACATAGATGCAAAAATCCTCAACAAAATTCTAGCAATCAGAATCCAACAACACATTAAAAAGATCATACACCATGACCAAGTGGGCTTTATCCCAGGGATGCAAGGATTCTTCAATATCCGCAAATCAATCAATGTAATTCACCACATTAACAAATTGAAAAATAAAAACCATATGATTATCTCAATAGATGCAGAGAAGGCCTTTGACAAAATTCAACATCCATCTATGATAAAAACTCTCCAGAAAGCAGGAATAGAAGGAACATACCTCAACATAATAAAAGCTATCTATGACAAACCCACAGCAAACATTATCCTCAATGGTGAAAAATTGAAAGCATTTCCCCTAAAGTCAGGAACAAGACAAGGGTGTCCACTTTCACCACTACTATTCAACATAGTTCTGGAAGTTTTGGCCACAGGAATTAGAGCAGAAAAAGAAATAAAAGGAATCCAAATTGGAAAAGAAGAAGTAAAACTCTCACTGTTTGCAGATGACACGATCCTCTACATGGAAAACCCTAAAGACTCCACCAGAAAATTACTAGAGCTCATCAATGAATATAGTAAAGTTGCAGGATATAAAATCAACACACAGAAATCCCTTGCATTCCTATACATGAATAATGAGAAAGTAGAAAAAGAAATTCAGGAAACAATTCCATTCACCATTGCAACGAAAAGAATAAAATACTTAAGAATATATCTACCTAAAGAAACTAAAGACCTATATATAGAAAACTATAAAACACTGATGAAAGAAATCAAAGAGGACACTAATAGATGGAGAAATATACCATGTTCATGGATCGGAAGAATCAATATAGTGAAAATGAGTATACTACCCAAAGCAATTTACAAATTCAATGCAATCCCTATCAAGCTACCAGCCACATTTTTCACAGAACTAGAACAAATAATTTCAAGATTTGTATGGAAATACAAAAAACCTCGAATAGCCAAAGCAATCTTGAGAAAGAAGAATGGAACTGGAGGAATCAACTTGCCTGACTTCAGGCTCTACTACAAAGCCACAGTCATCAAGACAGTATGGTACTGGCACAAAGACAGACATATAGATCAATGGAACAAAATAGAAAGCCCAGAGATAAATCCACACACATATGGACACCTTATCTTTGACAAAGGAGGCAAGAATATACAATGGAGTAAAGACAATCTCTTTAACAAGTGGTGCTGGGAAAACTGGTCAACCACTTGTAAAAGAATGAAACTAGATCACTTTCTAACACCCCACACAAAAATAAACTCAAAATGGATTAAAGATCTAAATGTAAGATCAGAAACTATAAAACTCCTCGAGGAGAACATAGGCAAAACACTCTCAGACATAAATCACAGCAGGATCCTCTATGATCCACCTCCCAGAATTCTGGAAATAAAAGCAAAAATAAACAAATGGGATCTAATTAAAATTAAAAGCTTCTGCACAACAAAGGAAAATATAAGCAAGGTGAAAAGACAGCCTTCTGAATGGGAGAAAATAATAGCAACTGAAACAACTGACAAACAACTAATCTCAAAAATATACAAGCAACTTCTGCAGCTCAATTCCAGAAAAATAAACGACCCAATCAAAAAATGGGCCAAAGAACTAAGTAGACATTTCTCCAAAGAAGACATACGGATGGCTAACAAACACATGAAAAGATGCTCAACATCACTCATTATTAGAGAAATGCAAATCAAAACCACAATGAGGTACCACTTCACACCAGTCAGAATGGCTGCGATCCAAAAATCTGCAAGCAATAAATGCTGGAGAGGGTGTGGAGAAAAGGGAACCCTCCTACACTGTTGGTGGGAATGCAAACTAGTACAGCCACTATGGAGAACAGTGTGGAGATTCCTTAAAAAATTGCAAATAGAACTACCTTATGACCCAGCAATCCCACTTCTGGGCATACACACTGAGGAAACCAGAATTGAAAGAGACACATGTACCCCAATGTTCATCGCAGCACTGTTTACAATAGCCAGGACATGGAAACAACCTAGATGTCCATCAGCAGATGAATGGATAAGAAAGCTGTGGTACATATACACAATGGAGTATTACTCAGCCGTTAAAAAGAATTCATTTGAATCAGTTCTGATGAGATGGGTGAAACTGGAGCCAATTATACAGAGTGAAGTAAGCCAGAAAGAAAAACACCAATACAGTATACTAACACATATATATGGAATTTAGGAAGATGGCAATGACGACCCTGTATGCAAGACAGGAAAAAAGACACAGATGTGTATACCGGACTTTTGGACTCAGAGGGAGAGGGAGAGGGTGGGATGATTTGGGAGAATGGGAATTATAACATGTATACTGTCATGTAAGAATTGAATCGCCAGTCCATGTCTGACATAGGGTGCAGCTTGCTTGGGGCTGGTGCATGGGGATGACCCAGAGAGATGTTGTGGGGAGGGAGGTGGGAGGGGGGTTCATGTTTGGGAACGCATGTAAGAATTAAAGATTTTAAAATTTAAAAAAAATTAAAAATTTAAAAAAAAAATGAAAAACACAAAATGATATATCAAAACATAGAAATTAGTGTAACAACATTGGGGAAAGTATTGTGAAATCTTGAAACTAGGCAGGAAGAATTAATGCTGAAATCTTTGCTATGATACCTGTGACAAGTCTATTAAAGTAAAATTACTCAAAAAAAAAAAAGAAAAAAAGAAATTTTCATAGCATTTGTAATCCCTCTCTGGACCAGATAGTTGAATGTACAAAACTTATTTGTTTTTTGTCATGGAATCATTAATATCTGTAGATTTTTTTAAACTGTTTGGACTCAAGTTGAGGACTGCCCATTGGTATAGAAGAAAGAGATAGAAGATGTACTGGGATTAATTTTAGGACATTGTTAGCAAGTTATAACAAAGATTTATCTAGTTTGTCCAAAGAGCAACAGCCTCAGGTAGTTAGATTGGAGTCAATGGACTGATCAATAATTATCTGATAATAATACTTGAAAGCAATTATTTTTGTCTATTGGAGCAATAGTAGCAAGGTGAAAGAATGGAGGTATCATAAGTATATATAAATAAATGCTAACACAGTGATGAGGCTTAAGATAATTATTAATTCCAACTTGTCATATTCACTCATCTGCCTTCCTTCAAAGATTAGACTTTCACTGTCTTCACAGGGTCAGAGAGAATCTGATCTATGGATGAGTAAGTAGAACTTAACCAAGCCCCTAAAATTCTATTTTTATATGAGCCTTCCTAAAGTAAAGTTTGCATTCCTTTAAAAGTTTTCTGTTATCTGGCCTTGGGTTTATTATCTCCAAGTAAGTATTTTTCTGAAACTGACTTCACCAAATATGTATAAGCCTATGATTATAACTTCACTTTGTGAAGACCTCTTAGTCTTCTGATACCATTCTAGGTGTTAGTATTGTGGTTTGGTCTGCCTGATTTTAATAAACTTCCATAGTACTCATGCTAGATAATGGTGGATTGCTTGTTATTTTATTGCCTATGACTTGTCGTTCAGTTGCTAAGTCATATCCGGCTCTTTGAGACCCCATGAGCTGCAGTACACCATGCTTCCCTGTCCTTCACTGTATCCTGAAATTTGCTCAAACTCATCCATTGAGTCAGTGATGCCGTCCAACCATCTCATCCTCTGACGTCCGCTTCTCCTCGTGCCCTCAGTCTTTCCCAGCATTAGGGTTTTTCCAATGAGCTGGCTCTTCACATCAAGTGGTGAAAGTATAAGAGCTTCAGCTTCAGCATCAGTTCTTCCAATGAATATTCAGTATTAATTTCCTGTAGGATTGACTGGTTTTATCTCCTTGCTGTCCAAGGGACTCTCAAGAATCTTCTCCAGCATCACAATTTGAAAGCATCAATTTTTTGATGCTTACCCTTCTTTATGGTCCAACTCTTATATCTGTACATGACTACTTGAAAAACAAAACAAAACAAAACATAACTTTGACCATATAGACCATTGTTGGCAAAGTAATTTCTCTGTTTTTCAATATACTGTCTAGGTTTGTCATAACTTTTCTTCCAAGAAGCAAGAATCTTTTAATTTCATGGCTGCAGTCACTATCCATTGTGATTTTGGAGCCCAAGACAATAAAATCTGTGGGTTTCCAGTTTTTCCCCATCTACTTGCCATGAATTAATGGGACCAAATGCCATGATCTTAGTTTTTGGATATTGAGTTTTAAGCCAACTTTTTCCTATGACTAGTATTTCATAATTGGTTATTTTAATAAATTTAATACATCATTTTAATACATTTAATACTTATTTAATACAGTTAAATTAGGATGGTGTTACCATTATTCATTTCTTTTTCAATACAATAAAAAGAGGAAATTGGAAGTCAAGGCTAATGGTTTCTTCCATATAAGAACTTGACCTCTCTGTGCTTTGGAAGATGGACACTGCAATGTCTACATTATGAAGCTGTGACATTTGGATGAGACAATAAAAACCAGCAACCAATTGCTAGTAATTTTTATTATCAAAGGCAAGGGAAGAGAGAGATCCTCTCAGGACTTTTATGAGCATTCATTTAAGGTGAGATGGTTTGATGAAGCCTGTTTGCCAAAAATCTTATCATACTGGGCTTTTTTTCTGTAGAAAGAGCAGGTCAGTGAATATTTTCTCATACTCTTGTGATGTGATCAGGCTAAGATGTTAGGTTTAGAAAGACTGGTCTTTCTACAGTATAGAGGATCAATTGAGAATGGGGCAAATGAGTTAGAGGACCATGGAGACAGTGTACATAGAGGCAGTGAAGACTTAGAAAGCAATGAGATGAAAAGATAGGATGAATATGGGAATTTCATGGTTACAGTATTGGATTTGAGGATCTTTTATGTATGGATAGTCATCAACAATGATTCTACTAGTATAAGTAAAGAACTCTGATGCAACCATTGATTGAATAAGAGGAGAAGCTTAAGGATGATGACTTCATAAAGGTAATGATGTAAGTTGGATGACTGGTTGACTGTTGATGACAAGACAGATTAGTGAAGTCCAGGAGAGAAATCAGGAGTCAAGCTGTATATGAAAAAGTCCTTTGATCAGAGATGGCAATTGAGCCCTAGGTGTAGATGATATTGTCTATGCAGAAGTTTGGGACAGATATCTATAAAATGATTGGCTTCATTTTTCTATAATTGGTCAGAGTTGAAGTAAAGGGAAAAGAACAGAACACTTGTGATTTGGAGTATAGAATTCCAATTTGATTTTTGTCTGCACAAGCTGAGTGAACTTAGGCTATTTTTTAAACATGCTAGTTTTGATCTTCTCTTCTATGAAATACAGATAACTTAGTTACTATATTTATAATAAAATTCTTTCTTGTTACTTCTGAAAGAGCACATGTCAGTCAGCTTATTTTATTTTAGAGTATGATTGATTGATAAAAAATGTGTTAGTTTTAATTTTACAGCAAAATTATTCAGTAATATGTTTGTGTATCTATTAGTCTTCAAATTCTTCTCCCATATACGTTGTTAGTAATACTGAGCAGAGTTCCCTTTGCTATACAGTATATCTTTGCTAGTATTCTTTTCATATACAGCAGTGTATAGATGCCCATCACAAACTCCCTATCTATTCCTCCCCGTCCCTCCTTCTCCCTTGGCAATAGTAAGTTCATTTTCTAAGCCTGTACATCTGTTTCTAAGTTCATGTCTACTTTTCAGTTCAGTTCAGTCGCTCAGTCTTGTCCAACTCTTTGCAACCCCATGAACTGCAGCACGCCAGGCCTCCCTGTCCATCACCAACTCCCAGAGTCCACGCAAACCCATGTCCATTGCGTTGGTGATGCCATCCAACAAGCTCATCCTCCGTCTTCCCCTTCTCCCCCTACCTTCAATCTTTCCAAGCAGCAGGGTCTTTTCAAATGAGTCAACTCTCTGCAATCAGGTGGCCAAAGTATTGGAGTTTCAGCTTCAACATCAGTCCCTCCAATGAACACCCAGGACTGATCTCCTTCAGAACGGGCTGGTTGGATCTCCTTGCAGTCCAAGGGACTCTCCAGAGTCTTCTCCAACACCACAGTTCAAAAGCATCAATTCTTCTAGATTCTGCATAAAAGTGATATCATACAGTATTTGTCTTTCTCTGTCTGACTTACTTTGCTCAGTATGACAATCTATATGTCCATCCGTGTTGCTGCATATGTCATTATTCCATTCTTTTTAATAGCTAAGTAATATTCCTTTCTGTATGTATATCACCTCTTTATCTACACACCTGTCAATGAACACTTAGGTTGCTTCCATGTCTTGGCTACATAGTCAGTTTTTGATCTTTATTCTGGCTAGATTCTAAATTCAACTCGTTTGAGTTTACCTGTGATTTCAATTATATTGAGCAGCATCTGTTACTTTATTTCGAGTCTAGTCCTTTCCCTCTGGCAGCTCTTAGGAATATTAGCATAAAATACCCCCAAATCTCTCCTCCTCTCTTTGTTGTCTGTCTCTCTCCACTCTATCTCTCTCCTCTTTGTCTCTTTCTATTTACCTTTCTTTCTCAGCTTTACTCCATTGCCACCCATTCTAGAATATACTGAAATATTTGTTTACTATTTCATTCATTAAGTCAACATCAGCAACTTGATGGACATGAGTTTGAGCAAGCTCTGGAGGTTGGTACTGGACAGGGAAGCCCAGTGTGCTTCAGTCCATGGGGCTGCAAAGAGTTGGATACGACTGAGTGACTGAACTAAACTGATTTGTTTTCTGATGGGGAAAACAGAAAGGTGGGGAGGATTAGATTATTGCTTCTGACCAGGAAGAAACAGGGACCGTGTCTTGCCCTTCTACCTGAACCAATAAAAATAAAACAGATATAAATGTGAAAAATCAATTTTAAGATATTGAACATCAAACAACATAGGACAGTGATCCCTGAGAGATGAGGAATGAATGACGTGAACCCTTTAATTTTCCCAACTTACTTCCCTGAGTGATGAATTTCCAGGTAATAAGATAGGGAGAGGGAACCCATCGGGAAAGGATTTGAGGATGGAATTGAGAGGCCAGGGAGAACAAGGCAACTAGTTTTCAAGTCCAAATCCAGAGAGGAGGAAGCTACAAAAAAAAAAAAAAAAAAAAACTAGAGCTCTAAAGGGACACTGCTCTGCACCTACTTCTGCTTTATTGACTACGCCAAAGCCTTTGACTGTGTGGATCACAACAAACTATGGAAAATTCTTAACAAGTTGGGAATACCAGACCATCTTACCTGCTTCCTGAGAAATCTGTATGCATGTCAAGAAGGAACAGTTAGAACAAGATACGGAACTACAGATTAGGAAAGGAATACATCAAGGCTGTATATTGTCACCCTGCTTATTAAACTTAAATGACGTGTACATCATGAGAAACCCTGGCTGGAGGAAGCACAAGCTGGAATCAAGAATGCCAGGAGAAATATCAATAACCTCTGATATATAGGTACATCACCCTTATGGCATAAAATGAAGAGGAGCTAAAGAACCTCTTGATGAAAATGAAAGAGGAGAGTGAAAGGCAGGCTTAAAACTCAACATTCAAAAAACTAAGATCATGGCAGGTAATCCCTCCATTTCATGACAAATAGATGGGGAAACAATGGAAACAGTGACAGACTTTACATTCTTGGGCTCCCAAATCACTGCAGATGGTGACTGTAGCCATGAAATTAAATACATTTGCTCCTTGGAAGAAAAGCAATGACCAATGTAGATAGCATATTAAAAAGCAGAGACATTACTTTACCACCAGTGATCTGTCTAGTCAAAGCTTATGGATTTTCCGGTAGTCATGTATAGATGTGAAACTTGGAACATAAGGAAAGCTGAGCGCTGAAGAATTGATGCTTTTGAACTGTTGAAGAAGACTCTTGAGAGTTCCTTGCACAGCAGGGAGAACCAACCAGTCAATCCTAAATGAGATCAGTCCTGAATGTTCACTGGATGGACTGATGCTGAAGCTGAAACTCGAATACATTGGCCACCTGATTTGGCACCTTTTTCTTTGGAAAAGACGATGATGCTGGGAAAGATTGAAGGCAGGAAGGGAAGGGGAAAACAGAGGATGAGATGGTTGGAGAGGATGAGATGGTTGGATGACATCACCGACTCAATGGACATGGGTTTGGGTGGACTCCGGGAGTTGGTAATGGACAGGGAAACCTGGTGTGCTGCAGTCCATGGGCTTGCAAAGGGTCGGACATGCACTGACTGAACTGAACTCAACTGATAGTATTCTATACCCAATGTACATATATTTCAAAGTTAACATTTTTTCATTTATCATTCTTAGAATCAGCACTGGTTTCATTTTAGTGGAAATTTAAATTTAGTAATCAAGGTCTGGCAATGGATTTACAATTACTATTAACATATCACTGCTCCCAGGTGTTCTCAGTGGTCACAAGTGGGGAATAAATGTGCTTTTATATGCACCTATGTACATGTAAATATACACACTTTTACAAATATTTGCATCCATATTTTGTTGTTGTTCAGTCGCTCAGTCACATCTGACTCTTTGCAATCCAATGAACTGTGGCCCACCAGGCTTTCCTGTGTTTCGCTAACTCCTGGAGTTTGCTCAGACTCATGTCTATTGAGTTGATGATGCCATCCAATCATCTCATCCTCTGCCACCCTCTTTTCCTCCTGCTCTGAATATTTCCCAGCATCAGGGTCTTTTCCAGTGAGTCGGTTCTTTGCATCAGGTGACCATAGTATTGGAGCTTCAGCTTCAGCCTCAGTCCTTCCAATGAATAGTCAGGGTCGGTTTCCTTTAGGATTGACTGATTTGATCTCCTTGCTTTCCAGGGAACTCTCAAGAGTCTTCTTCAGCACCACAATTTGAAAGCATCAGTTCTTTGGTGCTCAGCCTTTTTTATGGTCCACCTTTCACATCTGTATGTGACTACTGGAAAAACCATAGCTTTGACTATATGGCCTTTCTTGGCAAAGTGATGTCTCTACTTTTTAATATGCTGTCTAGGAGCTGACTGTGGCTTGGATCATGAACTCCTTATTGCCAAATTCAGACTGAAATTGAAGAAAATGGAGAAAACCACTAGAACATGTAGGTATGACCTAAATCAAATCCCTTATGACTATACAGTGGAAGTGAGAAATAAATTTAAGGGACTAGTTCTGATAGACAGAGTGCCTGATGAACTATGGATGGAGGTTTGTGACACTGTACAGGAGACAGGGATCAAGACCTTCCCCAAGAGAAATAAATGCAAAAAGGCCAAGTGGCTGTCTGGGGAGGCCTTAAAAATAGCTGAAAGAAGGGAAACGAAAAGCAAAGGAGAAAAGGAAAGATATACCCATTTGATGCAGAGTTCCAAAGAATAGCAAGAAGAGATAAGAAAGCCTTCCCCAGTGATCAATGCAAAGAAATAGAGGAAAACAACAGAATGGGAAAGACTAGAGATCTCTTCAAGAAAATTAGAGATACCAAGGGAACATTTCATGCAAATATGGGCTCAATAAAGAACAGAAATGGTATGGACCAAACAGAAGCAGAAGATATTAAGAAGAGGTGGCAAGAATACGCAGAACTGTACAAAAAAGATCTTCATGACCCAGATAATCATGATGGTGTGATCAGTCACCTAGAGCCAGACATCCTGGAATGGGAAGTCAAGTGGGCCTTAGGAACAATCACTATGAACAAAGCTAGTGGAGGTGATGGAATTCCAGTTGAGCTATTTCAAATCCTAGAAAAATGATGATGTGAAAGTGCTGCAGTCAATATGCCAGCAAATTTGGAAAACTCAGCAGTGGCCACAGGACTGGAAAAGTCAGTTTTCATTTCAATCCCAAAGAAAGGCAATGCCAAAGAATGCTCAAACTACCACACAATTGTACTCATCTCACACACTAGTGAAGTAATGGTTAAAATTCTCCAAGCCAGGCTTCAGTAATACATGAACTGTGAACTTGCTGATGTTCAAGCTGGTTTTAGAAAAGGCAGAAGAACCATAGTTCAAATTGCCAACATCCGCTGGATCATGGAAAAAGCAAGAGAGTTCCAGAAAAACATCTATTTCTGCTTTATTAAGTATGCTAAAACTTTTGACTGTGTGGATCACAATAAACTGTGGAAAATTCTGAAAGAGATGGGAATACCAGACCACCTGACCTGCCTCTTGAGAAACCTGTATGCAGGTCAGGAATCAACAATTAGAACTGGACATGAAACAACAGACTGGTTCCAAATAGGAAAAGGAGTACGTCAAGGCTGTATACTGTCACCCTGCTTATTTAACTTCTATGCAGAGTACATCATGAGAACGCTGGACTGGAAGAAGCACAAGCTGGAATCAAGTTTGCTGGGAGAAATATCAATAACCTCAGATAAGCAGATGACACCACCCTTATGGCAGAAAGTGAAGAGGAACTAAAAAGCCTCTTGCTGACAGTGAAAGAGGAGAATGAAAAAGTTGGTTTAAAGCTCAACATTCAGAAAACGAAGATCATGGCATCTCGTCACATCACTTCATGGGAAATAGATGGGGAAACAGTGGAAACTGTGGTGGAGACAGTGTCAGACTTTATTTTTTGGGGCTCCAAAATCAGTGCAGATGGTGATTGAAGCCATGAAATTAAAAGACACTTACTCCTTGGAAGAAAAGTTATGACCAATCTAGATAGTATATTCAAAAGCAGAGGCGTTACTTTGCCGATTAAGGTCCATCTAGTCAAGGGTATGGTTTTTCCTGTGGTCATGTATGGATGTGAGAGTTGGGCTGTGAAGAAAGCTGAGCACTGAACAATTGATGCTTTTGAACTGTGGTGTTGGAGAAGACTCTTGAGAGTCCCTTGGACTGCAAGGAGATCCAACCAATCCATTCTGAAGATCAGCCCTGGGATTTCTTTGGAAGGAATGATGCTAAAGCTGAAACTCCAGTACTTTGGCCACCTCATGTGAAGAGTTGACTCATTGGAAAAGACTCTGATGCTGGGAGGGATTGGAGGCAGGAGGAGAAGGGGTCGGCCGAGGATGAGATGGCTGGATGGCATCTCTTACTCGATGGACGTGAGCCTGAGTGAACTCTGGGAGTTTGTGGTGGACAGGGAGGCCTGGCGTGCTGTGATTCATGGAGTCGCAAAGAGTCAGACACGACTGAGTGACTGAACTGAACTGAACTGTTGCAAAGTGCTGACTCGTTTGAAAAGACCCTGATCCTGGGAAAGACTGAGGGCAGGAGGAGAAGGGGACGACAGAGGATGACATGGTTGGATGGCATCACTGACTTGATGAACATGGTTTTGGGTGGACTCCGGGAGTTGCTGATGAACAGGGAGGCCTGCCGTGCTTCGGTTCATGGGGCACAAAGAGTTGGATGACTGAGCAACTGATCTCAACTGAACTGAACTACGTTTGTCATAGCTTTTCTTCCAATGAATAATTGTCATTTAACTTCATGGCTCCAGTCATCATCCATAGTGATTTTGGAGCCCAAGAAAAAAAAGTTTCTCATTGTTTCCATTTTTTCCCCCATCTATTTGCCATGAAGTGATGAGGCTGAATGCCATGATCTTAGTTTTTTGAATGTTGTGTTTTAAGCTAGCTTTTGCACTCTCCTGTCTCAACCTCATGAAGAGGATCTCTAGTTCCTCTCTGCTTTCTGTCATTAGGCTGGTGTCATTTGCTTATTTGAGGTTATTGATATTTTTCCTGGCTATCTTGATTCCAGCTTGTGCTTCATCCAGCTCAGGATTTCCCATGATGTACTCTGCATATAAGTTAAATAAGCAGGGTGACAATATACAGCCTTGACGTACTGCTTTTCCTATTTGGAACCAGTCTGTTGTTCCATGTCCAGTTCTAACTGTTGCTTCCTGACCTGCATACAGATTTCTCAAGAGGCAGGTCAGGTGGTCTGGTATTCCCATCTCTTTCAGAATTTTCTACAGTTTATTGTGATCCACACAGTCAAAGGCTTTGGCATAGTCAATAAAGCAGCCCAACTCTTAAATTCTGTGATTTTGCATATAGCCTTTATTTCCTTTGTTCTGCTTATACTGAAAACCTTGCATCCAATATATGAGCTCATTTTGTGCATAAATTCAAAGATGCAAATTTCTCGTTCTTTCCTCCAGAACCAGTCTAGCTGTCAATTTTCTCATAGCGCTATACACTTCTGTATTCCTCAGGCTATAGATGATAGGATTGAGCATCGGTGTGACTACTCCATAGAACAGGGCAATCAGTTTGTCAAAAGCAGCGTCTTTGGACTTTGGCTTCATATACATGAAGAGGATTGTCCCATAAAACACAGTCACCACCATTATGTGGGCTGAGCAGGTGGAAAAAGCCTTTTTTCTTCCTTCAGCTGAATTGATTCTTAGTACAATAGAAAGGATGAAAATGTAGGAGATACAAATCAACAGTAATGGAACAAATAAAAATATTACATTACCCAACATGATAGTAATCTCATTCAAGGATATATCTGTGCAAGCTAGCTTGACAAAAGCCAATATTTCACAAACAAAATGATTGATGACATTTTTTCCACAGAAGGGCAACTGTACTGCAAGAATTGTTTCTGTCAATGAGTTGAAAAAGCCCAGTCCCCAGGAGAGAGCTGCCGTCTGAATACAAAGTGCCTTGTTCATGATGATAGGGTATCTCAGAGGGTTGCAGATGGCTATGTAACGGTCATATGCCATCACTGCTAGAAGTACACACTCTGTTGACCCCATTGTGTAAGAGACAGACATCTGAACAACACATCTAGTGAAGGAGATAGTTTTTTTCTCCGATAGAAAGTGTATCAGCATTGAGGAGATAAAGGAAGATGTGTACCAAATGTCAAGGAAGGAAAGATTACAGAGGAAGAAGTACATAGGGGTGTGAAGGTGGGAATCCAGGAGGGTGAGGATGATCAAAGTGCTGTTCCCCAGGAGAATCACCAGGTACATCAACAAACACATCACAAAAAGGAGTTTTTCTGCTCTTGGATACTCAGAAAGTCCCTGTAGAATGAACTCAATGTCAGTCCAATTGGTCCTTTCCATTTCACATTTTCATACCTGGAGTAATCCAGAAGAGATGCGGATTTAAGGAGTCTATACAGTATTATAATATGAAGTAAGAGAATATTGGAGGAAGGGCAACAGGTCAGTATTAGCCGGCTGGGTTTACAGTTGTGAGTTTAGATTTTCAATCTTTTCTTTTAGCTCATGTGTCAGGGAATAGAAGAAAGACAATAATTATGTTGGTAGTTAATTAACACTACAAACTGAATATTCCATTTCTGACATTATGATACCCAAATTCTGAGTCAGGGAAGAACTATTTAATAAATACTTGTTCTTCTTGATTCAGACTTACTTTGAATATCATCATTTTGGAAATAACATGCTTAACTTCTTAAAAATATTGATTTATGGTTTTATATCATGCCAGTCATTAACAAGAACATTGGTTTAGGGTTTTACAATTTATGAAAATTTTCATCGTACTTATTTTATCATCACTATAATTCTCTGAGGGAGATAAAGTTCATAACAGTAAGAAGCATTTTAAAACACAGTAGGTAAACAAACTACTATTCAGTTCTAAATTTTCTGACTTCACATCCCCCCTTTTAAATTACTTGGTTATTGCCCTCAAAATTATAAAAGCTGTCCGAGTGGGAGTGTCTAAGCACCTTTTAGAATAATGCTCTCCAGATGATTCTATTGTATAGCTGAGGAAGAAAATACCCATCCAAATTTTAGTATACAGATGAATCACATGGGAAACTTTGGTAAAAGACTCTCAATCAGTGGATCTGAAGTGGGTTTTAAGATCTGTGTTCATTAACATGCTTTCAGATGTAGATGTTGCTTGTGTATAAGCACATGAATAGCAAGGCCTTTTAAATCATCTCTCTTTGATATGTTTGGAACTTGCCATTGGGGTTTCAGTTCTATGTAGGATTGAAATTGAACAGCAGACAATACAAAACTAAACATTTTGGTGAGACTTCTGTGTAAGTGTATTGCAATTTGTTTGGGATTTCTTAGTTTTTAGAAATACAAACAACAAAATCACACATAGAACAGTTTGCCCTTTATTTCTGTCCATATGAAAGTCGTTCCTTTTCCATTTGCTGAGTTTGCAATTAAGCTCAATAATTTCCAAGAAAGGAAGTTGAGATTATACCAGACCACCTTACCTGCCTCCTGAGAAATCTGTATGCAGGTTAAGAAGCAACAGTTAGAACCAGACATGGAAAAACAGACTGGTTTCAAATCGGGAAAGGAGTACGTCAAGGCTGTATATTGTCACCCTGCTTATTTAACTTATATGCAGAGCACATGATGCAAAATGCCAGACTGGATGAAGAACAAGCTGGAATCAAGATTGCCGGGAGAAATATCAATAACCTCAGATATGCAGATGACACCACCCTTATGGCAGAAAGCAAAGAAGAACTAAAGAGCCTCTTGATGAAAATGAAAGAGGAGAGTGAATAAGTTGGCTTAAAGCTCAACATTCAGAAAACTAACATCATGGCATCCGAACTCATCACTTCATGGCAAACAATGGAAACAATGGAAACAGTGACAGACTTTATTTACTTGAACTCTAAAATCACTGCACATGGTGACTGCAGCCATGAAATTAAGAGATGCTTACTCCTTGGAAGAAAAGCTATACCAACCTAGATAGCATATTAAAGAGCAGAGATAGTACTTTGCCAACAAAGGTCTGTCTAGTCAAAGCTATGGTTTTTCCAGTAGTCATGTATGGATATGAGAGTTCGACTATAAAGCATGCTGAGTGCTAAAGAATGGATGCTTTTGCACTGCGGTGTTGGAGAAGACTCTTGAGAGGCCCTTAGACAGCAAGGAGACCAAACCAGTCCATCTTAAAGGAAATCAGTTCTGAATATTCATTGGAAGGACTGATGCTGAAGCTGAAACTCCAATAGTTTGGCCACCTGATGGAAAGAACTGACTCATTTGAAAAGACTCTGATTCTGGGAAAGATTGAAGGCAGGAGGAGAATGGGATGTCAGAGGATGAGATAGTTGGATGGCATCATGAACTCAATAGGCATGTGTTTGAGCAAGCTCTGGGAGACGGTGAAGGCCAGGGAAGCCTGGCGTGTTACTGTCCATGGTGCTCCAAAAAGTTGGAAATGACTGAGAGACTGAACTGAACTGAACAAGGTCAGAGTTGTGTGCTATAGAGTGTAGAGAAAATGACTTTAATTTGAAAAAAATCTAAAGAGCAGATATTAATTAGTATATGATATTTTTCCCTATAACAACTAAGTAAAACTGGGTTTAATTTTGAAAACACTTCGTCATTCTCAAGATATTCTACCTAGATTAAAAAATATTCCTGGAGAAAAAAAGTTGATTGAATAGATGGGTTTTTACTTAGGGTTTTCAAAAAGTAGTTATGTTTCCAGTATAGGACTAGCTATTTCTGTGATAGTCATTTGCCAATGAGCCATACTGCTTTCTATGAAAACACTAGTTAACAATGGTGAGACAATTCATTCAAAATAGTAGAATATTTACATATCTGTTGACTATAGAAAGGAGATTGCTGTTGTTAGGTCTCCAAGTCTTATCTGACTCTTTTGTGACCTCATGGACTATGGCCCAGCAAGCTTCTCTGTCCATAGAAAGGAGGACACTCATTAAATTCAGGCTGCACCCTACTTTGTAGGCATACATTTCAAAAAGGGTAGCAAGTGTCACGACCAAGATAATCACGATGGTGTGATCACTCACCTAGAGCCAGACATCCTGGAATGTGAAGTCAAGTGGGCCTTACAAAGCATCACTATGAATGAAGCTAGTGGAGGTGATGGAATTCCAGTGGAGCTATTTCAAATCCTGAAAGATGATGCTGTGAAAGTGCTACACTCAATATGCCAGCAAATCTGGAAAACTCAGCAGTGGCCACAGGACTGGAAAAGGTCAGTTTTCATTCCAATCCCAAAGAAAGGCGATGCCAAAGAATGCTCAAATTACCGCACAATTGCACTCATCTCACATGCTAGTAAAGTAATGCTCAAAATTCTCCAAGCCACGCTTCAGCAATACATGAACCATGAACTTCCTGATGTTCAAGCTGGTTTTAGAAAAGGCAGAGGAACCATAGATCAAATTACCAACATCCGCTGGATCAGGGAAAAAGCAAGAGAGTTCCAGAAAAATATCTATTTCTGCTTTATTGACTATGCCAAAGCCTCTGACTCTGTGGATCCCAATAAACTGTGGAAAATTCTGAAAGAGATGGGAGTACCAGACCACCTGACCTGCTTCTTGAAACAACTACATGCAGGTCAGGAAGCAACAGTTAGAACTGGACATGGGACAACAGACTGGTTACAAATAGGAAAAGGAGTATGTCAAGGCTGTATATTGTCACTCTGCTTATTTAACTTATATGCAGAGTACATCATGAGTAACTCTGGGCTGGAACAAGCACAAGCTGGAATCAAGAGTGCCGGGAGAAATATCAATAACCTCAGATAAGCAGATGACACCACCCTTATGATAGAAAGTGAAGAGGAACTAAAAAGCCTCTTGCTGAAAGTGAAAGTGGACAGCGAAAAAGTTGGCTTAAAGCTCAACATTCAGAAAACAAAGATCATGGCATCTGGCCCCATCACTTAATGGGAAATAGATGGGCAAACAGTGGAAACTGAGTCAGACTTTATTTTTGGGGGCTCCAAAATCACTGCAGATGGTGATTGCAGCCATGAAATGAAAAGATGCTTACTCCTTGGAAGGAAAGTTATGACCAACCTAGATAGCATATTGAAAAGCAGAGACATTACTTTTCCAACAAAGGTCCGTCTAGTCAAGGCTATGGTTTTGCCTGTGGTCATATATGGATGTGAGAGTTGGACTGTGAAGAAAGCTGAGCGCTGAAGAATTGATGCTTTTGAACTGTGGTGTTGGAGAAGACTCTTGAGAGTCCCTTGGCTTGCAAGGAGATCCAACCAGTCCATTCTGAAGGAGATCAGCCCTGGGATTTCTTTGGAAGGAGTGATGCTGAAGCTGAAACTCCAGTAGTTTGGCCACCTGATGCGAAGAGTTGACTCATTGGAAAAGACTGATGCTGAGAGGGATTGGGGGCAGGAGGAGAAGGGGACAACAGAGAATGAGATGGCTGGATCGCATCACTCACTGACTTGATGCACATGAGTATGAGTGAACTGCGGAAGATGGTGATGGACAGGGAGGCCTGGCTTGCTGCGACTCATGGGGTCGCCAAGAGTCAGACACGACTGAGCGACTGAACTGAACTGAACTGAACTGAGCAAGTGTTGGGTAATCCAGGATATATCTTTACTTGGTATTAAGATTGGAGCTTGATTGACTATAGGTACACATACCAAATGACTTTGAGAATAAAATTCTGATAGCAGAATTTCAGTCATCTGGGACTTGAATGTACTTCAGTTTCCGGAGGACAGATGTGAATCAGGTCAACAACCTCTTTTTAGAAGCATCTTATAATCCTGATTCCTATTTGGAAATTACTTATAGTAAATAAATGTATTGTACATGAGGTATCCTAGTAGCCCTTTGATAAATTTCTGCAAAAAAAATTTTACTTGCAGATTTTTTAAAGAAAGACCACCAATCTTCTTTAAGGCTTTCAAATGGAGGTGGAGAGGAAGGATAACAGATAATATAGAGGAGACGATTTTCATTACTCTAGCAATGCTAGAGTACCTTTTAAGAAACAGTTAACAAATACTCCATTGAATTGCATTGTGCCTGAAATGCTTTAGCCATTTAACTTTACTTCTCTAAAATGAATTCATAGACTCTGGGAACAAGATTCTATAAAATGAAGATTTTAAAAGGTCCTTGGTAATTTATAATACAATCATTTTCCATGGTATCTGTATATTGGAAGTTATCTTTTAAAACAGTTTTTCATTCTTGTCTAATGCGAGGAGAATTGTTAAATAATCATAGTACAATTATTTTGGGTCATTATTCATCTTTTAATATGACATTTGTGATAAATTTCCACTAACCCCAAAATTACATTTAAATTATTTTAGAATGACTGATAACAAAACAATTATAGCATTATTTGAAAGATCAAAATCTAAACCAAGATAACCTAGATAGAATTGAAAGACTGAAAAGAAATATCAAAACATTAATGGATATCTTAGACACTTTTTTCCTGATTTCTGAATTACCTAAATTCTAAAATAAATATGCAAAAGGAAAAGTGTAATGAAAAAGAGAAAGACACTGAAGTAGGTGTCAAATTATATTAGGAAGATTAACTCAGAGTAAAATATGCTAAAACAATTTAAACATTACAGTGGTTGTCTCATGTGTCTAGATACTAAACATTAAGGCTGAGTTGTACTGGTACATCTTGTCTAGTTATCCATAGGAAGCTACTATTTCTGGTAGACCTGGTACATTTATGATCCTTACTCTCTAAATCTTACAGGTTAACAGTGTTAATTATTTTTGGAGTGAACCAAGATAAAGAATTTGAGTTCTTAGTCATTAATATAATCTCAAAAGAGATTTCAGATCCATGGTCCCTAGAATAGAATTGTCACTCAGTTCAGTTCAGTGACTCAGTCATGACCGACTCTTTGCAACCCCATGAATTGCAGCACGCCAGGCTTCCCTGTCCATCACCAACTCCTGGAGTTCACTCAGACTCACGTCCATCGAGTCAGTGATGACATCCAGCCATCTCATCCTCTGTCATCCCCTTCTCCTCCTGCCTCCAATCCCTCCTACCATCAGAGTCTTTTCCAATGAGTCAACTCTTCGCGTGAGGCGGCCAAAGTACTGTAGTTTCAGCTTTAGCATCATTCCCTCCAAAGAAATCCCAGGGCTGATCTCCTTCAGAATGGATTGGTTGGATCTCCTTGCAGTCCAAGGGACTCTCAAGAGTCTTCTCCAATACCACAGTTCAAAACCATCAATTCTTCAGTGCTCAGCCTTCTTCACAGTCTAACTCTCACATCCATACATGACCACAGGAAAAACCATAGCCTTGACTAGACGGACCTTAGTCGGCAAGTAATGTCTCTGCTTTTGAACATGCTATACACTAGAAGATGATATTCTTATTTGTTGAGGCTTTGAACTGACCTAAATCTTAGCTGTCCTCTAATCCTTCTCAACCAGCTCCTGGTGTTTTAGAGTAATCACTCTGTGGTTCCAGGCTGTGAGGTTTCATTCAGGCACTCCTTTACTGTTGTAACAGACCTAAAGAAAAGTCTGTGACTTTTTTATTCAAGACAGAAGTTAAGCTCTCTAATTTTCTAGAAAGATCCCTAACTTTCTAGAGTTTTTTTTTTTCACTTTTATTGACTTGGTTACTTGAAGATCTAATATTTAAAGTTCTAAGATTTTTCATTGAAAAGCAGATACCATCTATACTGTAAATTCTCACTAGAAGATATAATTCTGTTATCCTGTCCAGTTCTTCTAAATAGATCAATTAAGACAATTGATATTGTGAAAAATTAAGTAGAGTTACCAACTTTTATTCTGTAGGTTTTATAAACTCTGATCTTCAATTAACATACCACATGGAAAGGTGCATTATTAGCTCACAAGAAGAGTGATTGACAACATGTGAGGTCCTAGTCTGTATTTGGCACTTCAAATAATTTTTAACATTTATCTTTCAGAATAATTCAAAATTATTATCCATATTTTAACAGTGAAGAAATTAATTTGATATTTCAAAATTCAAGTACAATTTCAATGTCTTATAGTTGGTAAATACCAGAAGTATTATTTGAACGCTTATCTTTATTTTTTTAAATAGGTATTTAATTTATTTTATATGAAAAAAATTTTCAGACTACTATTTTTGTGCTGTTTTTCAAGGTAGAAAGTGTTCCAGTTATGCAGTTTTTTCCATATAAAATGAACCAGGAGCTCAACATCAAAATGCAGTTTTAATTAAGTTTAAATCCGTATCTTTACGGTCCCCAAACCCCTATTTTTATTGCTATGTCAAAATGCTTACATAAGTATGAATTTTTAAATAAAAGCACAATTTAAAATGATGCACTCAAGTTTTTTCAGGGACCCATATGATAAATACACATGTAAAATGTACATTTACCTCTGAAAACATTGAAGACATTCTTCATCTTCCACTTATGAAGACATTATTCTAATAATGAACTCATATGAAAAAATATTGAAAATTTCTCTCAGGTTTAGTGTAGAGAATTAAGGTCTCAGTAGTGGAATTTGATTAATTATATAAATGAAAGTTCAAAAACTTTTAATACTTTTTTTTTGCTTTGGCCTTCTGAGGATCAGACTAACCCTCATGATTATTTCTTCCCTTTGTTGCTTTTTTTTGGGGGGGTTCTAATCCTGTTTTTATTACAAACATCTTTAATTACATGTATCCTCAAGCTCTTATTGAACATAGTTTATGTGTGAATAATATATAAATCACCAGGCATTCTTTCTCCAGATGCTTTTTACTTAAAATTTTAGTGAACTCAATACTTCGCAATACTCAATTGCATAGCCATTGAAAGCAAAAGTGTTAGCTGCTCAGTCCTATCTGACTTTGCAGCCCCATGAGCTGTAGCCCACTAAGCTTCTCTGTCCATGGGATTCTCCAAGCAAGAATACTGCAGTGATCTTTTCCTTCTCTAAGAGATCTCCCCAATCTAGGGGTCGAACCTGGGTCTCCTGCATTGCAGGCAGATTCTTTACCACCTGAGCCATCAGGGAAGCCTAAGTCTATTATTTATAAAGGTCTTTTGCATTGCAAACTACTTTCTTTTCCTCACAGTCTCTCCCATGGAAAAACTTGAGATTAAAAAAAATTTTAGTTGTATCCCAGTCTTGGAGATGATGCCTGGGTTTTTATATTTGTTTCCTTTCACATAAATAAATATATACATATTTTCAAAACCTCTGAGCAATGGTCACCTCAGCTCAATATTTTTATATTTATCGATGGGATGTTTTTCTTTTAAAAAATTTAATAAAACTTCTCTCTTTAATCTTACCTTCTGACTGAGTTTTAGTCATTCATACCATTCCATTCTATTAACTGAAAGAATTCTCATTTTTGAATTTCATTTGCATTTTATTAAGAAGGCCAGAAGATGCTAAACTTCAGTTGCTTCTTCCTAAAAAGAAATGGGAGAAAGAGCAGCCATGATTAGGCAATCTGTCTGTGCATGAATATTCTTAAGAGGTATGAAGGAAATAAAACATGTTAAAAAAAAGATCAGTGATCCAACTCTAGATTCCCATGATTTGTCTTAAAGAGTTGACACTTACTCAAGAGACTCAGCTTCTTTTGGAAGCTAATTTAGCATTCATTTTTATAAACTTCTTTAGTCCCTAAGGTTGTGAGTCAGAAACTTAGAATTCTCTAGAAAAGTCCCCACATCTGTTCATTCCAAAAACCCAATTAACCTGACTTAACAAAAACCTTCCCTAGCCATACATTTCTTGGAATTTTCTTTGAACACATCTATTTGATGACCTCAGCAAAGTTCTCAAAACACTTAAACTTTCCCTAAGTATTTGTTTTTCTTTTGCTTCCGCAGATAATGCTAGATCAATAGTAATAAAATCCTAGTAAAAGAGGAAGTCATTCTACTTCTTTAAATTATTTTTATCATCCATATCCTTGTTAACTCAAAACTACATAGAAATAATTTTTCTTTATACCAGTATAGATAAAATTTAATTAGCACATTGCATTTTAAATCAATAATTTTATGTGACTTTGCAGTCTTTATAACCTTTCTCTCTAATATTTGAAGAATAATCTACCCTTAATTTTAATACTGTTGGATATTTTAATATTATTTTGATATTTTGAGATTTTGATATAATGATCATTGATATCTTTGTAATCTGCTTTCCTTCTACTAGAAATAACATAAGGTTAACCTCTAGTGATGTGATTATAGAATGGAAAGATGTGAATTGAGAGAATTCTTGATACATTTGCAAAATTATTTTTCCAAAGCTTAACATTTTACTGTGCTACTGCAGTATTTGCACAGACTATTTTTTGCATATTTTCTAGAACCAGAAATGGTATCTATTCTTTTCTGTTTATATAAAACATTACTTTGTTTTACTTTTTATTCCTATGATTGCTCAGTAATTTGAATATTACCTCTATGTTTATTTATTACTTATATTTACCTTTTTATTATTCTTGTCTCTTGGAATTTTGAGTTTTCCTCTTAAATTGTGTGAACTCTTAATTAACACTTTTGTCTCTGTAAATACCTTTCCAATTTGTAGTTTTCCTTCTTATTTTTGACATGCAGTTTAAATTTTCATTAAGATTTTCATTTTATCCCTGAAAAATATGAATGAAATTTCACCTATGGTTTTATTTAGTTTTGTTTCATCTGTGTGAAAACTATGTTGTTTTCTCTAAAGTTGGGTTGATGTTCATTTTACTTCTGTTCCCAACCCAGTGATGTTTAGAGCACTGTATGAGGCCACTCAGGTTATTTTGGGAGACTTATTATTAGAAAGCTCTTTACATTTAACTTTACATATATGCAGCCCTCATTTTTCCTTGTGTAACAACAAGTATATATGCTCGTTTTTTCATGACAGCTTTTCAGGTTCTTCCAGATTGCTGTTTCTGATTCTTTCTTATACCAGGCTGCACTTTTGTTCCTTCAACCATTCCGCATGTGTTTTGTTAAAATATTTTAGAACATACATTGCCAAAGAGAATATTTTAGGATTGTGAGATTCTCTCTGATACAAAAGGACTTTGGCTCAGCAATATATTTCTGGTATTGATTTTGCTAATTCTACAGGAACAAAGTCTTTTCTGTCATTTTGGAGGCAGAAGAGTGAGAGGGTTGAGAACATTAGATTCCAAAGTTAGACAGCCCAATTTTGTCAAGCACTACCTCTATGACCTCAGTGAGGTCACTGAAACTCTCTAAGCCTTGGTTTCCATGTCTGTAAAATGAGGAACTTAAAAATACCTAATATTGTTCTGAGAATTAATGAGGCAATATATATGAAGAATTTAATGTAGTTATGAATGCATAGTAGTTATCAATAATGGTGCTTACTAATCTAATTACATTGATTATTTAAGATACACACCTTACCTTGCAGTTATAAAAAGAGATGGCTTTAGAATTGGATACTCTGAATTCCAATTTTCTGACTTGCGGTTGGCGATCTTGGGGAAAATATTTAAGTTGCAATTGAGTATTATATCTACCTTGTAGTGTTGGTATATGATATAGTACTTATGTTTCTTGGTATTTAATAGGCACTCCATAAAAGGCAGTTAATGTTATTATATTTGATTACTGGTCAGTTAGTTTGAGTATAGTTAGTGCTGTTAGCACTAACTATAAATGATCATTTTTGGTTCGCTTGGATAAATAAAAGACATATAATAATCCTGCTTCAATAAGATACTATAAAAATCAGTAGAAAAAAAGTATCAAAATGAATCATTTGCTGCCAAAAAATAGAATCTATTCCTTGATGAATTGGGGATAATACGGGTTCCTTGTATGAGACAAAATTGTATAACTTACTGAATTTGATTACATAAAGCCTTGACAGATCATTTAAGATAATTCCATAAAAATCAGAGGAGGCTCATTTTTCTTGATAAGTGTGTTTAAATCAATATACTTTAGCAGTTACACTGCCAGGCCTATAAGTTGTGGGGGAAACAAAAATGGGTAATGCATGGCTCTGATAAGTCATGAGCTCCTGAGTGAAGTGGCATTTCTGCAGGAACTTCCTTATTGGTCTCTCAGCTTTCACTCTTGCCTTCCATCAGAATATCCCGCAGACAATGACACTGTGGATCTTCTTAAAATGTGATATAAATAAAATCATTACTCTGCAAACCGTCTAATATAATACGTTATTCTAGCTGTGTTTCTATTCTGATTCACTGTTATCTACCCCTTACTTGTCAGATATATTCTTGAATATCATCACTTGTCAGGGTCCAGTTTGACATTCAAACTAAACTGTGAAATAACCACTACTTGATATTTTATGAGGACTGTGTTGTAGAGAGTGAAATTTATCTCCAGATGAGAGAAGACACTGCTGCAATCTGACTGCATGTTCTCTGCTTTCACATTCAGCACAGGTCCCTATGAAAAAAACTGAAAGCTATTTGGAAGAAGCAGTGCTCATATTTTCAAGGGTCAGAGCTGTCACTTCCATCTTACATTTGGATTGTTCATTTTAAACAGGGCTGAGATAGAACTTTCTGTTTCTCCTGAAGTCCGGGTGGCGGGGGAGGGGGTAAAGTGGAGGCTATGGAAGGAATGAATACACGGTGTCTAATAGGTCAGCGTGGCCCAGGTCTCTTCTCACTGCAGATGCATATGTTGAATGCTACCAGATACCAAAGGGACAGTGTTGATAAACTGTTAGTTGTGATGATTTCTAGGTAATGTTTAATGCACGGCAAAACCAATACAGTATTGTAAAGTAATTAGCCTCCAATTAAAATAAATAAATTTAAATTAAAAACAAATAAAAAAATGATGCAATGTATTTGAGACTTTCAAATTTGAAAAATTACTTGCAAATTAGCACAACCATGAAAAATTTCCAATCAAAGATACTGGCTTGTTTAACCCTAATGTCCTCGTTCACATCTGTGTTATTTTCAATATAAAAGTTTTCTCAACAGATCAGCTCATGTTATCTACTGTTAGAAGCTATCTACCCTGTAGCTACTATTAGAAACCTTGGACATCTACATATTCCAGTTTCCGTAACAGAGGCTCAAACATCTAGGTAGTTTGCTTATCTGAATTCCCAGAAAGAGAATGCTGATTAGTATGTACACCTTTATTATTTAAATTGTTATTTATTGTCTTATTATTTACTTACCATTGTTTGTTTATTTGCCATTTTTCCCCTTACCGCTCCTGATCTAAGAACTTAACTTGTGCCTTTTAAAACTATCATTGTAGATTTTGTAAATTCAGAGTGAGGGAAAAAAAATCCCAATATTTATTGAATCCTACTGTAGGTGTTTCAGGATTCTCCTTTATTGTGACTCAATCCATTATTGTCCTGGACTTATTGAACACTATAGATAAAAGAACTCTCCGCTTCAAAAGGTAGATTATTCTATTTTCAAGAAATCTAATGATTTTTTTAAAAAATCACTTCATTTATATGGATTCTTAAGTTCCCAGGATGAAAATGTACTATCTGCATGATTTTATGTCTTCCAGGAGTCACAAACTCAAACATCTTCATGGCTAGGTAAGGAACATACTTGAGTAAAACAAGCTGAGTCTAAAGCAGTATGGATGAGTGAGGACTGTAACAGATCTCTTTAATTCTATGTGACTAAACAAAATGCATGTGATATGATATTCCTTTTCCTACCAGTTTATCATCTCTGACTCTCTCTCTACTCAGTGTTTTTTATTAGAATTTCTTCTTTATCCTGCCAAATTAAGTTTTATGTATAACTTGGTGATGGCAGTATATAGAGGACTGCTTTCTCCTCACAGAATAAATTGATTTCACTTTTAAAGTTTTCCACATGATGATCTCATCTATTATTTTCTTTACTGTTTAGTTGTGATCAAGGAGAAGAAATGAATCTCTTAGAAATGGCCCCAGATTCCCTCCAGAAAACATGAAGAGGGGAAGAGTATTGTTGTTAAAAAGTTACAAGTTTACTTTAACAAGCTTGACTTTGGACTGTTGCAAGCACATGGGACCCCATCCCTGTGTAACCTGTTTGTACCTTGATGTCAGAAAGGTCAGCTAACTTTTAATGATGTCCTCTGAGATGTAGTTCCTGCTCAGGTGTAAATATCAAACTGTGTTTTTGATTCCAGAGGGAGATCACCAGGCTATGAAAAACAAGTAGAAAAAAAGTGATGTCTTCCAAGGTCTATTGTCCTTTGGAATTACTGTGTAATACATACTTAGAGGTCATATAGAGTTGGAAATTATTCTTTGTCCATCTTCTACAGGGATGGGTAGGAAGTTCTTTCAACAGTCAAAAACTTGATCTATATAATAGGGTGATGAAAAGTGTGTGGATTTTGGAGTCTGTTTAATTGTGCTCTAGTACCCACCCAGTGACACTTCCTGGCTGTGTGGCTGAGGGCAATTTGTATAACTTTTTGGGATTCTACGTTTTGTGTTGTATAAAATCATGTATGTCTTCGGGTTTTTATGAGGATTAAATGTATCTACAAGATCAGTTCATTACAGTTCAGTCTCTCAGTCATCTCCGACTCTTTGCAGCCCCATGGACTGTAGCATGCCAGGCATCGCTGTCCATCACCAACTCCTAAAGCTTGCTCAAACACATATCCATCGAGTCGGTGATGCCATTCAACTATCTCATCCTCTGTATTTCCCAGCATCAGGGTCTTTTCCAATGAGTCAGTTCTTTGCATCAGGTGGCCAAAGTATTAGAATTTCAGGTTCAGTACCATTCCTTGCAATAACTTATTCCTTTTAGGATTGACTTGTTGGATCTCCTTGCAGTCCAAGGGACTCTCAAGAGTCTTCTCCAATACCACAGTTCAAAAGCATTAATTCTTTGGCACTCAGCTTTCTTTATAGTCCAAATCTCACATCCATACATGACTACTGGAAAAACCATAGCTTTGACTATGTGGACCTTTGTTGGCAAAGTAATGTCTTTGCTTTTTAATATGCTGTCTAGGTTGGTCATAGCTTTTCTTCCAAGGAGCAAGCATCTTTTAATTTCGTGGCTGCAGTCATCATCTTCATTGATTTTGGAGCCCCCCAAAATAAAGTCTGTCAGTGTTTCCATTGTTTCCCCATCTATTTGCCATGAAGATATGGGACCGAATGCCATGATCTTAGTATTATGGCTGTTGAGTATTAAGCCAACTTTTTCACTCTTCTCTTTCACTTTCATCAAGAGTCTCTTTAGTTCTTCGCTTTCTGCCATAAAGGTGGTATCATCTGCATATCTGAGGTTATTGATATTTCTCCCAGCAATCTTGATTCCAGCTTGTGCTTTATTAAACCCAGCATTTAGCACCATATGCTCTACATATAAATTAAATAAGCAAGGTGGGAATATAAAGCCTTGATGTACTCCTTTCCCAATTTGGAACCAGTCTGTTATTCCATGTCCGGATCTCACTGTTGCTTCTTGATGGGCATACAGATTTCTCAGCAGGCAGGTGAGGTGGTCTGGTATTCCCATCTCTTGAAGAATTTTCCGCAGTTTGTTGTGATGCCACAGTCAAAGGCTTTGATGTAGTCAATAAAGCAGAAGCAGATTTTTTTCTGGAATTCTCTTGCTTTTTCAATGATCCAAAGGATGTTGGCAATTTGATTTCTGGTTCCTCTGCCTTTTCTAAATCCAACTTGAACATCTGAAAGTTGTTGGTTCACGTACTGTTGAAGCTTGGCTTGAAGAATTTTGAGTATTACTTTGCTATTGTGTGATGAATTCATTTCTGTGGTAGTTTGAACATTTTTTGGCATTGCATTTCTTTGAGATTGGAATGAAAACTGACCTTTTCCATTGCTGTGGCTGCTGCTGTTTTCCAAATTTGCTGGCATATTGAGTGAAGCACTTTTACAGCATCATCTTTTAGGATTTGAAATAGCTCAGCTGGAATTCCATCACTTCTGTTAGCTATTGGCCTGTAGTTTTCTTTTTTGTGTTGTCTTTTTTGGGTTTGGTATCAGGGTGATGTTGGCCTTCTAGAATGAATTTGGAAGTGTTCCTGCCTCTGCAATTTTTTTGAAGAGGTTTAGAAGGATAGCCATTAGCTCTTCTCTGAATAGAATTCTCCTGTGAAGCCGTCTGGTTCTGTGGTTTTGTTTTAGGGGAGATTTTTGATCACTGCTTCAATTTCAGTGCTTGTAATTGAGTTGTTCATAATTTCTGTTTCTTTTTGGTTCAGTCTTGGAAGATTGAACTTTTCTAAGAATCTGTCCATTTCTTCCAGGTTATCCATTTTATTGCCATATAGTTGCTCACAACAGTCTCTTATAATCCTGTGTATTTCTGCATTGTCTGTTGCAATCTCTCCTTTTTCATTTCTAATTTTGTTGATTTGATTCTTCTCTCTTTTTTTTTTCTTAATGAGTCTGACTAAGTATTTGTCAATTTTGTTTATCTTCTCAAAGGACCAGGTTTTAGTTTTACTAATCTTGGCTATTGTTTCTTTCATTTCTTTTTCATTTATTTCTGCTTGGATCTTTATGGTTTCTTTCTTTGTACTAATATCAGGGGGTTTGTTCTTTTTCCAGTTCTTTCAGGTGTAACGTTAGGCTGCCTATTCGATGTTTTTCTTGCTTCTTGAGGTAGGATTGGATTGTCTATAAACTTCCTCTTGGGACTGCTTTCACTGCATCCCATATGTTTTGAGTTGTTGTGTTTTCATTGTCATTTGTTTCTAGAAATTTTTTTATTTCCCTTTTGATTTCTTCAGTGACCTGTTGGTTATTTGGAAACATATTGCTTAATCTCCATGTGTTTATGTTTCTTATTGTTGTTTTTTTCCTTGTAATTGATATCTAGACTCATAGCATTGTGGTCAGAGAAGATGCTTGATATGATTTCAGTTTTCTTAAATTTATTAAGGTTTGATTTGTGACCCAAGATGTGCTGTATCCTGGAGAATGTTCCATGCACACTTGAGAAAAAGGTTTATTCTTCTGCATTTGGATAGAATGTCCTGAAGATATTAATGAGATCCATTTCCTCTACTGTATCATTTAGGACTTGTGTTTCCTTATTAATTTTCTGTTTTTATGATCTGTCCATTGGTTTGAGTGGGGTGTTAAGGTCTCCTATTATTATTGTGTTACTTTCAGTTTCTCCTTTTATGTCTTTTAGTGTTTGTCTTATGTATTGAACTGCTCCTATGTTGGCTGCATAGATATTTACAATTGTTATATCTTCCTCTTGGGTTGATCCCTTGATCATTAATTTTGTTGCTTTCTCTCAAAGTCCTAAGTCTATCCCTTCTCACATATATTTTAGTATCTGATGAACTACTTGATGTTTTCCTTTCATATGGACATATGACAATTATTATATGTCATTTTAGAGCATACTGAAGAGGTTTTTATAATCTACATTTTAGACACAAGGAACGAACTATAAAGGAAATACAGATGTCTTTCCCCATACCTGTTATTTAGTTATGTAAGGAAGTGACAGTCTAACCAAATCTGTTGCTTATGCTCCATCTGATTTGCTATATTTCTCAAGCAAAGAATTGCATATATTATTGTTTTTAAAGATACCTCAAGATAAAATAAAGACTTAGCAGGACGGCTTATCTACCAAAAGTGAAAGAGCATTATAGAGCATTAGCAATACAAAATCACCAATATTTATTGGACATTCAGGACATCCTGCTGCTGCTGCTGCTAAGTCACTTCAGTTGTGTCCAACTCTGTGCAACCCCATAGATGGCAGCCCACCAGGCTCCTCTGTCCCTGGGATTCTTCAGACAAGAACACTGGAGAGGGTTGCCATTTCCTTCTCCAGTGCATGAAAGTGAAAAGTGAAAGTGAAGTTGCTCAGTCGTGTCCAACTCCTAGCGACCTCATGGACCACAGCCTACCAGGCTCCTCTGTCCATGGGATTTTCCAGGCAAGAGTACTGGAGTGAGGTGCCATTGCCTTCTCTGAGGTGTCCATATAGAAATATAAATAGATCCCTGAAATTGTTGGAAAACTAAGCAGTGTTGTGACTTCTAGCACAATGAAGTTTACGTACAAATTTAAATACATATTTTACAAGAGCATGTACATATTTTACAAGAGCATGTGCATATTTTGGGACAAATCAAAAACATAGTTTTGAGTTGGGAAGGAAATATTAGTAGAATCAATTATTATAGGAGAAGATAGGTGACTTTTTAAGGATTGAGGAAATTAATGTGCGGAGGGGTCGAAATTAAAATACAGAGGAACGTGATTAACTTAAAGAAATAGACAAAAGTATAAAAAGAAATGGACAGAGAAAAGCACATATAAAATCATAGAAAGCAATATAAGGTGTATGCTCATGAAAAAGTTCTGATCTATTATATACAATGTAGCTTAATAGACTTTCTGAGTCACTCATTCAAAAATGTGCTATCTGTCTGAAGTCATGACCCAAACTATCCATACTGGACTTTTAAAATTTCTTTCTGGCCTTGAATATATGAATTCACTTTTATCCTATAACTTTGTCTATTTTATTCCTTATGTATATTTCTTTTAATTTCAAAATAGGTTGGTATTGATATCCTGGATGCAGTTAACTTATCTAAAAAATGAAAGTAAGTAAAAAAAAAGTGACAATGCAATTAATTCACAGAAAATGTCTTTTTTATTTCATTCCTAATATCTAGATCATTTTCAAGTCTATCATTTTGGTTGTTTCAACTAGGGATTTAATTTAAATTAACTTTGCTTTGTAAATAAATTTTAAACTAAAAAGCTCTCACATTTCATGAAGTTAGTTTGGTGAACATTTGCCTCTATTTCAAAAAGTTTCACAGGTGGGAGACTATTATTTCATTTTTGAGCTTTAGTTCAGCCACATTATATTCTTGACATCGTTCTTAACTGTGTCTGTGGGACAATGTCCCTAATGCACCAGAAGTTTCTCCATTCAACAGATCTCTCATTCCAACTTTAAATTGCTTTGGGAATGGGGAATAATTACCACTGTTGCACGACAAATATTTAGTCTTTCAGATCTGTGGAATCTGACATTGGTTGTTGAACCTGACCTTAGTTCAGAATGCTGACATAAATACTAAGAAGAAATTAACAGGTTCTCCTAGGAGGTGCAAATAATTTATCAGTGTAAGGGTAAGTCTTGAATAAAATAAAAATATACCCTTTCATTCCATAATTAAAATTCTTATTCAATATTGATTTAAAATATGAACAGCATGAGGCAGTGCAGCCTCCAATTAATTATTAGGACCAAATACAGCTGTGATTAATTATTCAGCACACTTTGGGAGTGTATTAGAAATGCAGAGTCACAGGCCCTGCATCAGCCTCGGCAAAAGAAAATCTACATTTTAACAAAATATCCAAGAAGTTTATATACATATTAAGAATTTAGCAAAGGCTGAAATAATTAATTCTTCATTAATACATCAAGGCCCAAAATTCTGGGTAGTACTTGGTGGGAAAACTTGATATCATAACTTTTGGTGTTGTAGCCCACAGAATTCTATACTTCATGGGTAAATATCTGTGCTTCAAGCTCCACTCTTTACTTATAGGCTGGATTACTTTTGCCACATTCTGTCTTTCACATTTGAAAGAAAATAGAGATAATGAGAAGATTGATTTTTTTAATAAAGTGCTACACACATGTATACCGTTAGATATTTAAGCATTATTAGTGTTTTCTCAGGTTCACTTAAATACATAAATTATCAAGAATAATTTTGATGTCACTGAATGAAGCAAATGAAGAGACTATTTTTCTTCAGAGATCTCCACTGTATTCTTGCAGAACTAGTTTACACACTAGTCTTGTAATGGGAAGTAACAAAATAGTAAGAGCAGACTGAGACTACCAGATCAACAACAAACTTGATGTTTGAACAAATGTTAAATTACCGTGTATGTGATTCAGTTTACTACAATCAAATGTCTGCCCTGTAGAAATACACAATTTAGCAGACTGAATCGAGAACTAAGGAGTCAGGCAGACAAACAAGTATGCGTAAAATCACACTTGCTCTAAGATTTTCAACACTTTTATTAAATACTGGATCAAAATTCCAGTCTTTTTGGTCTTTTGCCTTCCCCACCACTCTCTCACTGAGACTGATTTAATGAAGTCAGATTTATCATCTGAAATATTCTAGGACTTTTATAAAACTCAATTTATAGTGTCTTCAACAGTGGGGAAGGTTGCTTCTGAATTTGCTTCTGATCCTAGGTAGATACTAGAGTGTGTTGCCATGCCTTCCTCCAGGGGATCTTTACAACCCAAGGATGAAACCCAGGTTTCCTGCGTTGCAGGTGGATTCTTTACCAGCTGAGCTGCCAAGGAAGCCACTTCAAACATTAGACACAGGGCATTGAAATTCTCAGTTTCTCAGTATCACTGTGTTTTTGGCAAAGACATTCTTGAAGATAACTGAATGACAGAGTTTTGAAGAAAACACACTGTTTCAACCTAGAATAATGTCTATTCAAGAAATTTGTTATATGTGTTACTTGGCAGTGAAAATATTTTATGTTGGTACTTTTCTGACATCCTGAAAGCTAGGACATGGATAGAATAAATAGGACATTTGTGAATGAATTCATCCTTCTGGGACTCTCTGGTTACCCAAAACTTGAGATTATTTTCTTTGCTGTAATTCTAGTTATGTATCTAGTGATTCTAATTGGCAACAGTGTTCTGATCATAGCAAGCATATTTGATTCCCATCTTCACACCCCCATGTACTTCTTTCTGGGAAACCTCTCTTTCTTGGATATCTGCTATACATCCTCCTCTGTTCCCTCAACTTTGGTGAGCTTAATCTCAAAAAAAAGGAACATTTCCTTCTCTGGATGTGCAATGCAGATGTTCTTAGGATTTGCAATGGGGTCAACAGAGTGTTTCCTCCTTGGCATGATGGCTTTTGACCGCTATGTGGCCATCTGTAACCCTCTGAGATACCCTGTCATCATGAGCAAGGTGGTGTATATCCTGATGGCTTCTGTGTCATGGCTCTCTGGTGGGATCAACTCAATTGTGCAAACATCACTTGCCATGCGATTGCCTTTCTGTGAGAATAATATTATCAATCATTTCTTATGTGAAATACTGGCTGTTCTCAAGCTAGCTTGTGCTGATATATCCCTCAATATTGTTACTTTAGCAGTGTCAAATATGGCTTTCTTGATTCTACCCCTTCTGGTCATTTTTTTCTCGTATATGCTTATCCTCTCTACCATCTTGAGAATGAACTCAGCCACAGGGAGACACAAGGCCTTTTCTACCTGCTCAGCACATCTGACTGTGGTGATCATATTTTATGGTACCATTTTCTTCATGTATGCCAAACCCAAGTCTCAAGACCTCCTTGGACAAGACAATTTGCAAGCTAGAGAAGGGCTTGTTTCCATGTTTTATGGGGTGGTGACCCCAATGCTAAATCCTATAATCTATAGCTTGAGAAACAAGGATGTAAAAGCTGCTGTGAAATATTTACTGAGTCAGAAATCTGTTAACCAATTAAGACCAAAGTGAAATGTGGTTTTAGTGTATCGAGACAAGACATGGCATTAGTAGGCAATCATTGATGACCTCCTTTGGGGAAACCAAAGTTATGCATGGAGATTTTCATTCTTTGTCTTCACTAGCTCAGCTTAGCTACAATCCCTGGGTTCAGTAGTCTGCTATAAACTCAGATTCCAATAGGTTCTGATCCACATTTCAGAAAGACAGACAATTACTTTAGAACCTTGTCCCTGGTGATATCTGAAATGATTTTTGTGTGTGTGTGTGTATGTGTATTGTGTAGTTGTTGTTGTTCAGTCACTAAGTCATGTCTGACTCTTTGTAACCCCATGGACTGCAGCACACCAGGCTTCCTGCTGTCCTTCACTATTTCCTGGAGTTTGCTTGAACTGATGTCCATTGAATTGGTGATGCCATCCAACTGACTCATCCTCTGTTGCTCCCTTCTCCTGCCGTCAGTGTCTCCCAGCACCAGGGTGTTTGCCAATGAGTCAGCTCTTCACATCAGTTTGCCAGAGTATTGGAGATACAATATTGGAAAATATCACACACACTCTTGAAAATAGTGAGTAAGGAATATAAATTCTGCTCCATCACAAATCACTTAATGTTGGGAAAGTTATTCATTTTTTTCTAAAATGCAGCTCCCTTATTTGAATGAAAGGGAGTAATTAAACATTGCTCTCAGTTTTATTATAAAGATTCAGTAAGTTGTACAAAGCACCCAGCACAGTGTCAGTTCATAGTAATTTCCTTTGTAGAGGACTTTGAACTTGACTTTTGCTGGTGACTCAGAATTTAAGAATTGAAGTAGAGACTCCAAAATTAAGATGAATGGCACCAACTTGCACTTAAAAATTTTTTTTAAGCTATCAGTTGTTAGAGGCAGACATCTTCCCTTTGCCTTCCTATTAGTATCAACCACCACTCTTATCTACATTATATAATGTGAACTTCAAGAAAAGAGAAGATATAATCAGAGAAGACTTTTATGCTATGAGAAGTGCTCATGAATGGTGAGAGGTGTTTCACTACTGTTCCTATGAAAGAATGGGAAGACTGTTCTTACCCAAGCCAAGTATGGTGATTCTGCAAAACCTGTTGAGGTTTTGGCTGCCTGCAAAGAAGAACTGACATCTGGCTTGATGAATGGAGGATTGCTGAGCCTTTTCTCTCTAGGCTGTAGTTTAGGAGGGGAGCTACACTAGCAGAGGGCTGTAGGATGGGTATCTTAGGGCTGAAAATAACCAGAAACATTTTAGTTTGCCTGAAATACTTCTTTCAGCTGTGAAGACTGAAATTTGTGACTGGGGAGAGAAATTCATTTCATTTTATATGCGAATAAGTTAAAATTTCTCAATAAACCTATTACAGGCTTTTGAAATAGTTGTGTTTTTTTTTTTCTACTTTCTGTAGATTCTTTTGCCGTAACTGAGTGCAGCATGTCATTGGTCCGCACCACCAGTCTTTTGTGACAGTTGGTTTCAGCCTTATGATACTACCTAAATTTTCTCTTTCTTATTGGTATTAGAACCATAGTATGACCCCAGACATCCTAACTGAGAGCTGTACTCCCTGCCAATCTCTGTCCTTAGGTAAATCCATATTTTTGATGTGTGTGATCTGGTCACTGAAATCCTGCTGCCTGTCTTCTGTCCCCTCTGGGTTAGAGGGTTGTCACTGTAGCAAACCTCTAACTGTGGGTTCTTCTCCTCTGGCTTGTATCACAATGGGTGCTGCTTTTGGTTCTATTGAGACAGGTATGTAGCAAGCCTTGTAGGTGAAGTGTAATCCACTGGGATGAGCCCTACGTTTTAGTCTGTTGCAAGTTTGATTCTTTGCAAACTTTGACCTATGCTACCAAGGTTTTAACACATGTCTGTATGTACATGGTCCTGCTTCTGTTGTCCCAGGCAATTCCTTAGCATCTTAATTTTCCCACACAAAGCAAAGGGTGCTAGCATCTCAAATGCATTTTTATACCAAACTGAATGCTTTATTTATAAAAATTGATTAAAATTATTCTTTCCATTGCCATATCAAAAGTTGGTGCTGTGTTGCTTCAATTTTGACAAGTTCTGCTCATGTTGATGCATGCGTGAAAAATTAACAGTTTTAAAACTAATCTGCCCTCCCAAGAAATTGAGAAGTCTCAGAAAGATTGTATGTGTATTATCTTGTGATATCCCTGGAAGAAGGCATGATTGAAGTGACAACATACACACACACCTTTTGTGATAAAATAATAGATATTTTATAATTTTTTCATAAATGGAAGAGAATAGGGAAAATATTGTTAGCAATGTTGATACCTCCTAGAGGTGACCACCATTAACATTTTTATTATTTGTGTTATTAACTTGGAGGCATAAAATTAATCATTTTAAAGGTGATTTATTTTGATGCACCATATGCACTTGAAATTGCTATTTTGAAAAAAAAAATGTGTATACAACTCATTAGGTTTCATAGAATAGATTCTAGACAAATTACTATAGCAGGTGATATGATTTTTTAAATTATGTGCCCTCCCCTCCTTCAAATCATATTACCTGCTGTCAGTGTCACTGTAAATGTTTCCTCAAATGTTTGCAGCCCTGGCTTGTGTGTGCATGTGTGTGTATACATAGATTATAAACTTTGCATTTTGGAAGTCTTCAAATAATAGAAGTAAAGCTATATAATGGAACTTCATGCACTAATCACTCATTTTAAAGAACTGTTAGTTCATTGTTACATTGATATCTAAACCCACTCAGTTCCTTTATCTGAGTTTTAAGTAAATATTGGATACATACGTGAGTGTAAATAATTTTGTATTTTGAAATAATTCAGACTTATAGGAAAGTTGCAAAAATCACAGAGAGAATTTTCGTTAAGCTTTCATTGAGAATCTACAGATATTACATCTGACCACATTTGCCTTATCATTACTTCATATAGTTATATATGTATATGTATATATGTAAGAGTATAAATACATATATAGAGAACTGTTTGAGAGTGAGGTACATATACTATGACTCTTAACCCCTAAATATTTCATTCAGTTTTACCATAAACAGAATATAATTGTTGACATGAAGAAAAAACACTTTTTAATTTAGCAGTCAGCAAAACACTGACCCTGAGCGTTGTCTTACCACCAGTTTGTGTGGTCTATGAGCTAGGAAGGATTTTTAAATTGTTGAAAAACTAAAAATATATATATAATTCTTTATCAGTTCAGTTCAATTCAGTTCAGTCACTCAGTCGTGTCAGACTCTTTTTGACCCCATGAATTGCAGCAGGCCAGGCCTCTCTGTCCATGACCAACTCCTGGAGTTCACTCAAACTCACATCCATCGAGGCGGTTATGCCATCCAGCCATCTCATCCTCTGTCATCCCCTTCTCCTCCTGCTCCCAATCCCTCGCAGCATCAGAGTCGTTTCCAGTGAGTCAACTCTTCTCGTGAGGTGGCCAAAGTACTGGAATTTCAGCTTTATCATCATTCCTTCCAAAGAAATCCCAGGGCTGATCTCCTTCAGAATGGACTGGTTGGATCTCCTTGTAGTCCAAGGGACTCTCAAGAGTCTACTCCAACACCACAGTTGAAAAGCATCAATTCTTCAGCACTCAGCCTTCTTCACAGTCCAGCTCTCACATCCATACATGACCACAGGAAAAACTATAGCCTTGACTAGACGGACCTTTGTTGGCAAAGTAACATCTCTGCTTTTGAATATGCTATCTAGTTTGGTCATAACTTTCCTTCCAAGGTGTAAGCGTGTTTTAATTTCATGGCTGCAGTCACCATCTGCAGTGATTTTGGAGCCCAGAAAAATAAATCTGACATGGTTTCCACTGTTTCCCCATCTATTTCCCATGAAGTGATGGAACCAGATGCCATGATCTTCGTTTTCTGAATGTTGAGCTTTAAGCCAGCTTTTTCACTCTCTTCTTTCACTTTCATCAAGAGGCTTTTAGCTCCTCTTCACTTTCTGCCATAGGGGGGTGTCATTTGCATATCTGAGGTTATTGATATTTCTCCTGGCAATCTTGATTCCAGCTTGTGCTTCTTCCAGCCCAGCGTTTCTCATGATGTACTCTGCATATAAGTTAAATAAGCAAGGTGACCATATTCAGCCTTGACGTACTCCTTTTCCTATTTGGAACCAGTCTGTTGTCCCATGTCCAGTTCTAACTGTTGCTTCCTGACCTGCATACAAATTTCTCAAGAGACAGGTCAGGTGGTCTGGTATTCCCATCTCTTTCAGAATTTTCCACAGTTTATTGTGATCCACACAGTCAAAGGCTTTGGCATAGTCAATAAAGCAGAAATAGATGTTTTTTTCTGGAATTCTCTTGTTTTTTTCCATGATCCAGCAGATATTGGCAATTTGATCTCTGGTTCCTCTGCCTTTTCTAAAACCAGCTTGAACATCAGGAAGTTCATGGTTCACATATTTCTGAAGCCTGGTTTGGAGAATTTTGAGCCTTACTCTACTAGCATGTGAGATGAGTGCAATTGTGTGGTAGTTTGAGCATTCTTTAGCATTGCCTTTCTTAGGGATTAGAATGAAAACTGACCTTTTCCAGTTCTGTGGCCACTGCTTAGTTTTCCAAACTTGCTGGCATATTGAGTGCAGCACTTTCACAGTGTCATCTTTCAGGATTTGAAATAGCTCCACTGGAATTCCGTCACCTCCACTAGCTTTGTTCATAGTAATGGTTTCTAAGGCTCACTTGACTTCACATTCCAGGATGTCTGGCTCTAGATGATTGATCACACCATCGTGATTATCCAGGTCGCCAGGTCGAGAAGATCTTTTTTGTACAGTTCTTCTATGTATTCTTGCCACCTCTTCTTAATATCTTCTGCTTCTGTTAGGTCCAGACCATTTCTGTCCTTTATTGAGCCCATATTTGCATGAAATGTTCCCTTGGTATTTCTAATTTTCTTGAAGAGATCTCTAGTCTTTCCCATTCTGTTCTTTTCCTCTATTTCTTTGCTTTGATCGCTGAAGAAGGCTTTCTTATCTCTCCTTGCTATTCTTTGGAACTCTGCATTCAGATGCTTATATCTTTCCTTTCCTCCTTTGCTTTTCTCCTCTCTTCTTTTCACAGCTATTTGTAAGGCCTCCCCAGACAGCCATTTTGCTTTTTTGCATTTCTTTTCCATGGGGATGGTCTTGATCCCTGTCTCCTGTACAATGTCACGAACCTCATTCCATAGTTCATCAGGCACTCTATCTATCAGATCTAGGCCCTTAATCTATTTCTCACTTCCACTGTATAATCATAAGGGATTTGATTTAGGTCATACCTGAATGGTCTAGCGGTTTTCCCTACTTTCTTCCATTTAAGTCTGAATTTGGTAATAAGGAGTTCATGATCTGAGCCACAGTCAGCTCCTGGTCTTGTTTTTGTTGACTGTATAGAGCTTCTTCATCTTTGGCTGCACAGAATATAAGCGCGGTAGCTGCAACCTGCGCACTAAGCACGGCCAAGAAGAGTTACCCCATGTCCGAGTTCAGGCTCAGCGGCCCAGAGTGCCAGGCTGCGATGGCGCAGGAATGGCCGAGAGGGGCTACCCAAGTCCGTGGTCATGGGTAGCGACCAAGAGGAGCCACCCTACGTCCGAGGCCTGGGGCGGTGGCCGGGAGGAGCACCCCATGCCCGAGGCCGGGGCGGTGGGGGGTAGGGTGGCCAGGAAGAGCAACCACACGCTCGAGCCCAGGGGCAGAGGCCAGGAGGAGCAACCCCATGTCCAAGGAGCAGTGGCTGCACGGGCACAGGAGGGCCTAAAGGAGCTATCCCACACTGAAGGTCAGGAAGGGTGGCAGTGAGGAGATACCCCTCATCCAGGTAAGGAGCAGCAGCTGCGCTTTGCTGGAGCAGCCGTGAAGAGATAACCCCACACCCAAGGTAAGAGAAACCCAAGTAAGATGGTAGGTGTTGCATCAGAGGGCAGACACACTGAAACCATACTCACAGAAAACTAGTCAATCTAATCACACTAGGACCACAGCCTTGTCTAACTTAATGAAACTAAGCCATGCCAGTGGGGCAACCCAAGATGGGCGGGTCATGGTGGAGAGGTCTGACAGAATGTGGTCCACTGGAGAAGGGAATGGCAAACCACTTCAGTATTGCTGCCTTGAGAACCCCATGAACAGTATGAAAAGGCAAAATGATAGGATACTGAAAGAGGAACTCCCCGTTCAGGAGGTGCCCAATATGCTACTGGAGATCAGTGGAGAAATAACTCCAGAAAGAATGAAGGGATGGAGCCAAAGCAAAACGAATACCCAGTTGTGGATGTGACTGGTGATAGAAGCAAAGTCCGATGCTGTAAAGAACAATATAGAATAGGAACCTGGAATGTCAGGTCCATGAATCAAGGCAAATTAGAAGTGGTCAAACAAGAGATGGCAAGAGTGAACATCAACATTCTAGGAGTCAGCGAACTAAAATGGACTGGAATGGGTGAATTTAACTCAGATGACCATTATATCTACTACTGCGGGCAGGAATCCCTCAGAAGAAATGGAGTAGCCATCATGGTCAACAAAAGAGTCTGAAATGCAGTACTTGGATGCAGTCTCAAAAATGACAGAATGGTCTCTGTTCATCTCTAAGGCAAACCATTCAATATCACAGTAATCCAAGTCTATGCCCCAACCACTAACACTGAAGAAGCTGAAGTTGAACAGTTCTATGAAGACCTACAAGACCTTTTAGAACTAACACCCAAAATGATACCCTTTTCATTATAGGGGACTGGAATGCAAAAGTAGGAAGTCAAGAAACACCTATGGTAACAGGCAAATTTGGCCTTGGAATGCGGAATGAAGCAAGGCAAAGACTAATAGACTTTTGCCAAGAAAATGCACTGGTCATAGCAAACACCCTCTTCCAACAACACGAGAAGACTCTACACATGGAGATCCCTAGAAGCATCATCTTTTAGGATTTGAAATAGCTCGACTTGAACTCTATCACCTCCTCTAGCTTTGTTCGTAGTGATGCTTTCTAAGGCCCACTTGACTTCATATTCCAGGATGTCTGGCTCTAGGTGAGTGATCACACCATCATGATTACCTGGGTCATGAAGATCATTTTTTTTTTTTTTTTGGTATAGTTCTGTGTATTCTTGCCACCTCTTCTTAAATCTTCTGCTTCTGTTAGATCCATACCATTTTTGTCCCTTATTGAGCCCATCTTTGCATGAAATGTGCCCTTGGTATCTCTAATTTTCTTGAAGAGAGCTCTAGTCTTTCCCATTCTATTGTTTTCTTCTGTTTCTTTGCATTGGTCACATAGGAAGGGTTTCTTATCTCTCCTTGCTACTCTTTGGAACTCAGCATTCATATGGGTATATCTTTGCATTTCCCCTTTACATTTCACTTCTCTTCTTTTCACAACTACTTGTAACGCCTCCTCAGACAGCCATTTTGCCTTTTGCATTTTCTTTTCTTGGGGATGGTCTTGATCACTGCCTCTAGGTTCAATTCCTAGGTCAGGAAGATCCCTTGGAGAAGGGCATGAAAACCCACTATAGTATTCTTGTCTGAAGAATGTCTTGGACAAAGAAGCCTGGTGGGCTATGGTCCATAGGTTTGCAAAGAGCCAGTCACAACTGAAGTGGCTTGGCACACACACACATGCTGTTATTTAGGGTATGTACTTGAATGAAGGTGGGCTATGTCAGTTTAAGGTCCCTACAGGCTACTTGACCAAACAAAATGGAACCCAAATCATCAGTACAGTGGTGTGGCTTAGAGAAACCCTCACACTTTTGCTTTAAAAAGTTGACATTAAATAAATCAAATATCGTGAGCAAAAATTATTTTTTTTACCCACATATTACCATTTTCAACACTCTTCATTCTTTTGTGCTGTCATATGATGCTATCTTCTATCCATTGAAAAAAAATATTTTGTTTAGTTTACTTATGGTAATTCCTTTCAGCTTTTGTCCCAAAACTTCCTTATTTCACTTCCATTTTTTAAAGAATAATTTTTCTGTACATAGAAATTGGTTAAGAGATTTAGTTTTCCTTCAACACATATGGCATCTGGTCCCATCATTCATGGGAAATAGATGGGGAAACAGTGGAAACAGTGTCAGACTTTATATTCTGGGGCTCCAAAGTCACTGCAGATGGTGATTGCAACAATGAAATTAAAAGACACTTACTCCTTGGAAGAAAAGTTATGACCAACCTAGATAGCATATTCGAAAGCAGAGACATTACTTTGCCAACTAAGGTCCGTCTAGTCAAGGCTATGGTTTTTCCAGTAGACATGTATGGATGTGAGAGTTGGACTGTGAAGAAGGCTGAGCGCTGAAGAATTGATGCTTTTGAACTGTGGTGTTGGAGAAGACTCTTGAGAGTCCCTTGGACTGCAAGGAGATCTAACGAGTCCATTCTGAAGGCGATCAGCCCTGGGATTTCTTTGGAAGGAATGATGGAAAAGGTCAGTTTTCATTCCAATCCCTAAGAAAGGCAGTGCCAAAGAATGCTCAAACCACCGCACAATTGCACTCATCTCACGTGCTAGTAAAGTAAGGCTCAAAATTCTCCAAGCCAGGCTTCAGCAGTATGTGAACCATGAACTTCCTGATGTTCAAGCTGGTTTTAGAAAAGGCAGAGGAACCAGAGACCAAATTGCCAGCATCCGCTGGATCATGGAAAAAGCAAGAGAGTTCCAGAAAAACATCTATTTCTGATTTATTGACTATGCCAAAGCCTTTGACTGTGTGGATCACATTAAACTGTGGAAAATTCTGAAAGAGATGGGAATACCAGACCACCTGACCTGCCTCTTGAGAAACCTGTATGCAGGTCAGGAAGCAACAGTTAGAACTGGACATGGAACAACAGACTGGTTCCAAATAGGGAAAGGAGTATGTCAAGGCTGTATATTGTCACCCTGCTTATTTAACTTATATGCAGAGTACATCATGAGAAATGCTGGGCTGGAAGAAACACAAGCTGGAATCAAGATTGCCAGGAGAAATATCAATAACCTCAGATATGCAGATGACACATCCTTATGGCAGAAAGTGAAGAAGAACTAAAAAGCCTCTTGATGAAAGTAAAACAGGAGAGTGAAAAAGTTGGCTTAAAGCTCAACATTCAGAAAACGAAGATCATGGCATCCGGTCCCATCACTTCATGGGAAATAGATGGGCAAACAGTGGAAACAGTGTCAGACTTAATTTTTCTGGGCTCCAAAATCACTGCAGATAGTGATTGCCGCAATGAAATTAAAAGACGCTTACTCCTTGGAAGAAGAGTTATGACCAACCTAGATAGTATATTTAAAAGCAGAGACATTACTTTGCTGACTAAGGTCCGTCTAGTCAAGGCTTTGGTTTTTCCAGTAGTCATGTATGGATGTGAGAGTTGGACTGTGAAGAAGGCTGAGCGCCGAAGAATTGATGCTTTTCAACTGTGGTGTTGGAGAAGACTCTTGAGAGTCCCTTGGACTGCAAGGAGATCCAACCAATCCATTCTGAAGGAGATCAGCCCTGGGATTTCTTTGGAAGAAATGATGCTAAAGCTGAAGCTCCAGTACTTTGGCAACCTCATGCGAAGAATTGACTCATTGGAAAAGACTTTGATGCTGGGAGGGATTGGGGACAGGAGAAGAAGGGGACGACCCAGGATGAGATGGCTGGATGGCATCACTGACTCAATGGACACAAGTCTGGGTGAACTCCGGGAGTTGGTGATGGACAGGGAGGTCTGGTGTGGTGCGATTCATGGGGTTGCAAAAAGTTGGACACGACTGAGTGAATGAACTGAACTAAACTGAACTCAACACATTAAGGACAACTGCATTTCTCTGGGTTTCATTTCTACTACTGTGATATATGCTATCTTTATTTTATCCTCTAGCTATAACTTTTCTTTTATTTAGCTATTTAAAGATTTTGTTTTTAGTGCTAATTTTGATGTGGTATAACTATTTATGTGTTTGTATTTGTGTGTGTATGTTTGTATGTGTGTGTGTGGTGTGTTTATACTGTTTGTGGTATGGTGAGCTTCTTGCATCTGTGGGTTTCTTCAAATGTGGAAAAATTTTGGCCATTATTTCTTTGCACTCTTTGAGTTCTCCTACTCTCCCTAGCTACTGAGATGTCAATTATATGTATGTTGAACTGCTTGAAATTTCCCATGTGTCAATGAAGCTCTGTTCATTATTTTTTCAGTCCCTTTTTCTTTATGCTTCAGTTTGAATGGAACGTCAAGTCAAGTGGACCTTAGAAACTATCACTACGAACAAAGCTAGTGGAGATGGAATTCCAGTTGAGCTATTTCAAATCCTGAAAGATGATGCCATGAAAGTGCTGCACTCAATATGCCAGTAATTTGGAAAACTCAGCAGTGGCTACAGGACTGGAAAAGGTCAGTTTTCATTCCAATCCCAAAGAAAGGTAATGCCAAAGAATGCTCAAACTACCACACAATTGCACTCATCTCACTTGCTAGTAAAGTAATGCTCAAAATTCTCCAAGCCAGGCTTCAGCAATACGTGAACCGTGAACTTCATGATGTTCAAGCTGGTTTTAGAAAAGGCAGAGGAACCAGAGATCAAATTGCCAACATCTGCTGGATCATGGAAAAAGCAAGAGAGTTCCAGAAAAACATCTATTTCTGCTTTATTGACTATGCCAAATCCTTTGACTGTGTGGATCACAACAAACTGTGGAAAATTCTGTTCTCCTACAACAGGATCCACAGGATAAAGAAGTCCCAATGTTCTTGCTTCCATCTGGTTTCATGCTTTCAAACTCTCCCGGACTATTAACAAGCCACCTGGTCAGCTTTCCTCCAAATTCCATAACAATGTGGTCAATCTGTCTTTCTAATATTATTGCTCTTAAATTTACCTTCAAGTACATTTTTGTTTTTCTTTTAATTTTCCTTATTGGGACTCTTTTTAAAAAGTTAACTTATTTATTTTAATTGGAGGATAATTACTTTGAAATATTGTGGTGGTTTTTGCCAATCATCGACGTGAATCAGCCACAGGTATACAGGTGTCCCCTTGTCTTGAACACCCCCCCACCTCCCTCCCATCCATCCCTCAGGGTTGTCCCAGGGCACCGGCTTTGAGTGCCCTGCTTCATGTATCAAACTTGCACTGGTCATCTGTTTTACTTACGGTAATATACGTGTTTCAATGCTATTCTCTCAAATCATCCCACCCTTGCCTTCTCCCATATAGTCCAAAAGTCTGTTCTTTACATCTGTGTCTCTTTTGCTGTTTTGCATATAGGGTTGTCATTACCGTCTTTCTAAATTCCATATATATGCATTAATATACTGTATTGGCGTTTCTCTTTCTGACCTGCTTCACTCTGTATAATAGGTTCCAGTTTCATCCACCTGATTAGAACTGACTCAAATGCATTCATTTTTATAACTGAGTAGTATTCCATTATGTATATGTACCACAACTTCCTTATCCATTCATCTGCAGATAGACATTTAGGTTGCTTCCATGTCCTAGGTATTGTAAACGGTGCTGCAATGAACATTGGGGTATATGTGTCTCTTTCAATTCTCTTGAAGCCCATGCCTCAGTGCCTCCAGAGTCTTACCTCTCTCTCAGCCAGCAGCTGCTGTCCTCCACACTCTGCCAGGTTTCTTTCTATCTTTCTGCTTTTGACCTTTCTGCAAGTCTGAAATGAATTCTGTGCCCTACTTCAGGGTCTGAAATATTTCCTGGCTAAGAGCTTTCATTCCTGAGTGCAACGGCTTCTTTGTAGCTTTATAATAAATGGTCTCTGGTTTGTTGTAAATCATAGCATTAGTACACATTGTTTTGAAGTTATCCTTTAGTTTTTCTATGGACTGATAATCTCTTTTCTTGATCTTTTCTTTCATGGTACTAAAATCATTTGATGTTTAATGATAATGATGTACCCAGGGGCAATAAAAGCAGTCACAGGAAATGAAAAGAAAGCACTTGGGTCTTTTCTCTACAGTTGTCTCATCAGTTGATTCAAAGCTTCAGAAGGGGCATCTGTTCTACTTCTTGTTTGACTAAAGAGACAAAGTCATCTCCAGAACTCTGCCTGTAAAGTAGCTGCTTCAGCTTCTTGAACTCTTTTCTGACGTTGCTCAATTTAGTGAGACCACTGTGATCTGTTTGGGGTTCAGTTCAGTTCAGTCACTCAGTCATGTCTGACTCTTCACGACACCATGAACTGCAGCACACCAGGCCTCCTTGTCCATCACGAACTCCTGGAGTCCACCCAAACCCATATCCATTGAGTCGGTAATGACATCCAACCATCTTACCCTCTGTTGTCACCTTCTCCTCCTGCCCTCAATCTCTCCCAGCATCAGGGTCTTTTCCAATGAGTCAGCTCTTTGCATCAGGTGGCCAAAGTATTGGAGTTTCAGCTTTAACATCAGTCCTTCCAATGAACATCCAGGACTGATCTCCTTTTGAATGAACTGGTTGGATCTCCTTGCAGTCCAAGGGACTCTCAAGAGTCTTCTCCAACAGCACAGTTCAAAAGCATCAATTCTTTGGTGCTCAGCTTTCTTTATAGTCCAACACTCACATCCATACATGACCACTGGAAAAGCCATAGCCTTGGCAAAGTAATATCTCTACTTTTTAATATGCTGTCTAGGTTGGTCATAACTTTCCTTCCAAGGAGTAAGTGTCTTTTAATTTCATGGTTGCAGTCACCATCTACAGTGATTTTGGAGCCTACCTCCTTCATAAATTGGAGTCTAAAAAATAATTACTAGTTGCCTTTAACCCTAGGCTCTTCTTCCAGAGATCATTGTCCTGCCTTGCTTGTTCAATATCTAAACAATATTTTTTTTCAACTACTTTGGTTTTCTAAAAGTTCATGGTGGGATTGGATGCACGGCTCTAGCTAACTTACTGTCAAAAGCAGATGTTCCTTCTTAGCTTTTCTGACTGTATAATTTTTCACTTTTTCAAAAAATATGATATTCATATATTATTCTGCATCTTCATTATCACTATATTTTATTCTTAAATCTGTAAATATTTAAATGCTCATTGCTTATCTTTTTGCCCAACTTTCCCCATTCATCTTTTGTTTGAATGAAAATTATCCTACCATTGATTCCCAAAGGGGATTATCAGTATAGCATTCTTTGGGTCTTATATGTTTAAAACTATTTTTAATAGTATTGATATTTGAAGGACAGCATGACTAGATATAAATTTTTTGGTATGCATTTTCTTTCTTGAGTGTTTTGTAAATGCAACTCTACTGTCTGATCTTTTTCAGGCAGGAGAAGACTCTTGAGAGTCCCTTGGATGTCAAGGAGATCCAACCAGTCCATTCTAAAGGAGATCAGCCCTGGGTGTTCTTTGGAAGAATGATGCTAAAGCTGAAACTCTAGTACTTTGGCCACCTCGTGTGAAGAGTTGACTCACTGGAAAAGACTCTGATGCTGGGAAGGACTGGGGGCAGAAGAAAAAGGGGACAACAGAGGATGAGATGGCTGGATGGCATCACCGACTCAATGGACATGAGTTTGAGTGAACTCTGGGAGATGGTGATGGACAGGGAGGCCAGGTGTGCTGCAATTCATGGGGTCTCAAAGAGTCGGACAGACTGAGTGACTGAACTGAACTGAACTGAATATTGAACTAATTCTTTACCCCTATAAGATGTTAACTATTTTGTTTTAAAGATTTGAAGATTTTTGTATTTATCTTTACACTCCAATACAGTAGCTTTATTGAGGTACATGTCAGAGTAGATTACGCTGAGCTTATTTTTCCCAACAGCTAGTGAACACTTTCAGTGTATTATTTACAAAAAAATCTTTTTCTAGACTTAATTTTTAAATATTAATTTTATCTTCTTGTGTTATTTCCATTTTAGAGACTCAAATTTTGTTTATAAAAGACACAGTATTTCTTCTTTTCCTGTGGTTCATTGGATATATTTTCTTGATCTTATTTTCATTTTGTTGATCATTTCCCTTTCTTCAATGCCCTATTTAAATCTTATTGTAATCCATTTTACCTTGGCTACTTTTAGTTTAGTTTTCATTTCTAAGATGGCTTTGTTTTTTACTTATTATCTCCTGAGTTCAAACAATTTTCATTTCTTTCTGATACATTCCTTGATCAATTTCTTTTTAAGTTTTGTATTTCTGATTTTAAGTATTTCTCTCAAATGCTTATTTGAGGTTATTAATATCAACTTGTAGTATTGTTTTACAATTTAAGTTGCCTCTTATTTTTCTTTCTTTGAGGATATGGGGCAGAAGTTTCCATCAGGTGAGGTATTTTGTTTCTCATATTCTAATTCATTTTCTAATAGCTTTGATTACAGTCTGCTTTCACTGTTTATTTCATAATTCAGATTAGTTTATGAGATTCTAGGTCAAGAGTACCCTGATCTGTCTGTGTTTTGAATAATAACTTCCTTAAAATAAAGAGAACCCTATAACAGCTTTAGCTTGCTAAAGCCACATTTATCCTTGTGGTGAGGGTGCTCGAGCTCTCCTTGTCCTTTTTTTTCCTTCTTTATCTTATCTAACCAAGAAGGAGTTGTCAGTCCTCTGATATTTTAGAACATTTTTATTTGTCATGACCCAAATTATATTTTTTGCTTCTTTATTCTTTTACTTCTAAATCTCTAAAAGTACCTCCTTTTCATCTTCTTTTGTCCTAAAAAATCATGACTTTAGAAGACAGTCACCTCAACTCATGCAATCTTTTGTGTCCGGTCTGTATTCAGGGCTCTGCTTTAGTTTTCAGTTCAGTTCAGTTGCTCAGCAGTGTCCGACTTTTTGTGGCCCCATGCACTGAAGTACACCAAGATTCCCTGTCCATCACCAACTCCCAAAGCTTGCTCAAACTCATGTCCATGGAGTTGGTGATGCCATCCAGCCATCTCATCCTCTGTGGTCCCTTCTCCTCCTGCCTACAATCTTTCCCAGCCTCAGGGTCTTTTCCAATGAATCTGTTCTTCACTTCAGGTGGCCAAAGTATTGGAGTTTCAGCTTCAGTATCAGTCCTTCCAATGAATATTCAGGACTAATTTCCTTTAGGATGGACTGATGTGACCTCCTTGCAGTCCAAGGGACTCTCAACAGTCTCCGCCAACACCACAGTTTGGAAGCATCAATTCTTTTTGACGATCAGCCATCTTTATAGTCTAACTCTCACATTGATACATGACTACTGGAAAAGCCATAGCTTTGACTAGACAGACCTTTATTGGCAAAGTAATGTCTCTGCTTTTTAATATGCTGTCTAGGTTGGTAATAGCTTTTCTTCCAAGGACCAAGTGTCTTTTAATTTCATGGCTGCAGTCACCATCTGCAGGGCTTTTGGAGCCCCCCCCAAATAAAGTCTGTTACTGTTTCCATTGTTTCCCCATCTATTTGCCCTAAAGTGATGGGACTGGATGCCATGATCTTCGTGTTTTGAATGTTGAGTTTTAAGTCAACTTTTTCACTCTTTCACTTTCCTGAAGAGGCTCTTTAGTTCTTCACTTTCTGTCATAAGGTTGATGTCATCTGCATATCTGAGCTTATTGATATTTCTCCTGGCAATCTTGATTTCAGCTTGAACATCATCCAGCCTGGCATTTTGCATGAGATAATCTGCATATAAGTTAGATAAGCAGGGTGACAATATACAGTCTTAACATACTGCTTTCCCAATTTTGAACCAGTCTTTTGCTCCATGTCCAGTTCTAAGTGTTGCTTCCTAACCTGAATACAAATTTCTCAGGATGCAGGTGAAATGGTCTGGTATTCCCATCTCTTGAATTTTCCTCAGCTTGTTGTGATCCACAGTCAAAGGCTTTGGCATAGTCAATAAAACAGAAATAGATGTTTTTTTTGATCTCTCTTGCTTTTTTGATGATCCAACAGATGTTGGCAATTTGATCTCTGGTTCCTCTGCCTTTCTAAATCCACCTTGAACATCTGGAAATTCATGGTTCCTGTACTGTTGAAGCCTGGTTTGGAGAATTTTGAGCATTTTACTTTACTAGTGTGTGAGATGAGTGTGATTGTGTGGTAGTTTGAGCATTCTTTGGCATTGCCTTTATTTGGGATTGGAATGAAAACTGACCTTTTCCAGTCCTGTGGCCACTGCTGAGTTTTCCAAATTTGCTGGCATATTGAGTGCAGCACTTTAACAACATCATCTTTTAGGATTTGAAATAGCTCGACTGGAATTCCATCACCTCCACTAGCTTTGTTTGTAGTGATGTTTCCTAAGGCCCACTTGACTTTGCATGCCAGGCTGTCTGGCTCTGGGTGGGTGATCAAAGTATCGTGGTGAACTGGCTGATGAAGATCCTTTTTAAATAGTTCTTCTGTGGATTGTTGCCATCTCTTCTTAAAGTCTGAGCATTTTCTGTATTCTGGTTGTGTGTGTTTGAATAGTTTTATCTGTTATTCTGTATTGTTTTTAGAGGATAGGGAGGGAGAGTGGATTTAACCAACTCCCATTATTATCAGTTACCCATGAGTATACATGCATTTAAAAAATTTTTATTTTATTTATTTATTTTTTGTATAAATTTATTTATTTTAATTGGAGGCTAATTACTTTACAATATTGTAAATGAATCACCAGTCCAGGTTCGATGCATGATACAGGATGCTTGGGGCTGGTGCACTGGGATGACCCAGAAGGATGGTATGGGGAGGGAGGTAGGAGGGAGGTTCAGGATGGGGAACACATGTACACCCGTGGCGGATTCATGTTGATACATGCATTTTTAATTGATTAAAAATTTCATTTCTGAATGTATTAGTGTTTAATTGCCTAAGGGTGAAATTAAACATATTTTATGTATAAATTTTCTATTCTTTATCCCAGTGTGTGGTTTTATTTATTATTTGATTATCTATTTTCTACTTGGATTTCAATTAGAAATTGTGCAAAACTAAGTGAATTGGAAATTCCTTTTATTTTCTTAAGGATTTTCTATATATTAGGTTATAATCATTATGTCATACAAATTGCAAGTTTTTGCTAATTTCAATATCTTTATTATGCTTTTAACACTTTATGTTTATTATGTTATTTGATTACATTTCCATGATAATTTTCAAACAATTTTTAATGGAGAAGCTATTAATCTTATATATTATTGTGTAACCAGGTGGCTCTAATGGTAAAGAATCTGCCTGCAATGTGGAAGAGCTGAGTTCAATCCTTAGGTTGGGAAGGTCTCTTGAAGGAGGGCATGGCAACCCACTCCAGTGCCTGGACAATCCCCATGGACAGAGGAACCTGGTGGGCTACAGTCTATGGGGTTGCAAAGGGTTGGACACGACTGGGCAACTAAGCACAGCACTACTTATAAAGGCATTTTGATTGATTGTCTTCAGTTCAGTTCAGTCGCTCAGTCATTTCTGACTCTTTGCAAACCCATGGACTGCAGCATGCCAATTGATTGCCTTAGATTTTCTTTTAAAAAAATGCCTATTAGTACTGATGCTTTTTTCTTCTATTCCTTTATACTCCTAAGCTTGTGTTACATGCATCTGCATAAGTTGCATTATTCATAATAATTAATGCTTATTAATAATGGTTGTAAAAGTTACCTTTATCTTGGCTCTAACTTTCTTAGAAATGATTCATGTGTTTTACTGTGGAGAATGATATGACTACTGGCTCAAAATTATGTCTTTTATTATTAAAAATGTATTGCAACAGATTTTCAATTTAACTAATATATTCATAATATTAATATTTTCATACCATTTTCTCCTCTTTTTTTAATTTTATTTTTTATTTAATTATAGTTGATTTATAATGTGTTAGTTTCAGATGTACAGCAAAGTGATTCAGTTTTTTATATACATATATATATACATATATATACACACACACATACACTTCTACAATGTACAGGTCATACCTCCACAACAAAGAATTATTCAGCCCGGTTTTTCTCTTCTCTATTTTCCCACTACATCCAAATGCCCAGTAATACCATACTCAAGATACTATAAAATTTTTCTCTCAAGAGCCATAAAATTGTTCATTGCTTTTATAAAGTAAACATATTCCTGGGAATTGATTTTAACTTATAATAAAAGATAAGTGAAAAATCAAACAGGGAAAGATTTTTATTTAAGCATTGGTGATAAAAGGTACTCATTAGAAACAATCTTGAATAGAGGAATGATAGGGTATATATTTCAAATCCATATGAATAAATGCATAGCTAATATAAAGGTAATTAGATACAGAATGGCAACTGCATGGAAAGGGTCAAAGATAGTGTGCCCAGTTCTATAATCAGACATAGAAGATGAATAGGCTACGTTATCATCTGTCACTCCTGCATGATGACAGAGATCTGTAATATTGAATATTGCTGATATAATGACCTAGGGATTGACCTCTCCTCTTTTACTGTCTCTACTCACTACCTTAGTGATCTTATTGATTTTAAATATCATTCATATACTAATGGCTCCCAAATTTCTATCTCTAGCCCAGACTTCTCTAAACACACGACTGTATATGCTTCCTTGTAGTTGTCATGTTTAATCGATAATTTGAACCTAACATGTCTAAAATGAATGCCTGATATTCTCCCACAGATCCATTTCAATTATAGACTTTTTTTGAATCAGTGAGTCACAGTTCTTTCCTTTCCACTTTTCAGTCTGAAAACCCTGAAGCCATTCTTGATGCCTCTCTTCCTTTTTCACCCATACCCAGTCCTTCTGGAAATCCTGTTGGTTCTACCTTTTCAATATATCCAGAATTTTACCATTTCTCATCATCTTCACAGTTATCACATTGGCCTGGAATGACATCTTTTTTTACAGTAAGTTTCTTAAATCTTCCTGACTCTAAAGTTGTCCCCCACAAAATGATATTGGCACAACATGTGATGATTTTTTAAGAATTTATAATAATACTATGATATGTGAACATGATTCACATCTTAAATAAGAAGCTATGGATACCAAGTTAAGGTCTCAAACTCTGCTCTTCACTGTAGCTTCTAGGATCACTCTGTTGTGATTGTCTTTTACTGAAAGGAAGTCTTACTAAAGTAATTTATTAAAAAATAAACTAAGCATCTTTATTTATTTAAACTTTTTATTTTGTATAGTGATATGGGAGCATTGGTGGCTCAGATGTTAAAGAATCTACCCACAATGCAGGAAACCCAAGTTCGATACCTGGGTCAGGAAGATCCCCTGGAGAAGGGGGTGGCTACCTACTCCAGTATTGTTGCCTGGAGAATTCCATGGACAGAGGAGCCTAATGGGCTACAGTCCATGGGATTGTAGAGTCAGACACCACTGAGCAAGTAACACACACACACACACACACACACACACACACACACACAGGGGTATAGCCTGTTAACAAACAGTGTAGTGATAGTTTCAGGTGAACAGAGAAGGGACTCAAACTAAGCATATTTAAATGGCCTTTAAAATATTTCTTCCTCCTAGTGTATATAGAGTGTAGTTTTTAAATTAAATTCTGAACTTAGTTTTTACTTTTTTTCTGTACACAAATAGGAACTGCACTAAACAAGACAGAATGAAACTTAGTATTTATCCAGTTCTTCTTTGATCAGAGTCCCAAGTGTTTTGTGCTCAAACTTTTCACATTTTTAAATGGATTCTCCCTTTCCCTAACACTTTAAACAAAGCTCTGGACTTATTTTTCCTAGATTCTGATCACTTCTGAATTTCTCACCTCCTTGACAGTTAACATATCTCCCCCCATTCTAAAAGTCTTAAGTAATAAGATTCAGTCTCTTTCATTTAGCACTCTGAGTCAAAGTTCCCATAATTCTCACATAAGAATTACCAGGTGTTAGAAAACATATAGAATCAGCAGATATCTCCTCTGGAAATTCTGGTTTGGATCTAAGTTGAACATTTGCACAATATTTTTAGCAAGTGTTCCAGGTAATCCTTATATTCAGGATGATTTGGGAAAGGTTCAGGATTTTAAAACAAGTAAAGTAGCACAGATATTAGTATGTTCTCAATTCAGTTCAGTTCAGTCGCTCAGTCGTGTCCGACTCTTTATGACCCCATGAATCGCAGCACGCCAGGCCTCCCTGTTCATCACCAACTCCCGGAGTTCACTCAGACTCACATCCGTTGAGTCAGTGATGCCATCCAGCCATCTCATCCTCTGTCGTCCCCTTCTTCTCCTGCCCCCAATCCCTCCCAGCATCAGTATTTTCCAGTGAGTCAACTCTTCGCATGAGGTGGCCAAAGTACTGGAGTTTCAGCTTTAGCATCATTCCTTCCAAAGAAATCCCAGGGCTGATCTCCTTCAGAATGGACTGGTTGGATCTCCTTGCAGTCCAAGGGACTCTCAAGAGTCTTCTCCAACACCACAGTTCAAAAGCATCAATTCTTCGGCACTCAGCCTTCTTCACAGTCCAACTCTCACATCCATACATGACCACTGGAAAAACCATAGCCTTGACTAGACGGACATTAGTCGGCAAAGTAATGTCTCTGCTTTTGAATATGCTATCTAGGTTGGTCATAACTTTCCTTCCAAGGAGTAAGTGTCCTTTAATTTCATGGCTGCAGTCACCATCTGCATTGATTTTGAAGCCCAAAAGTTAAAGTCTGACACTGTTTCCACTGTTTCCCCATCTATTTTCCATAAAGTGATGGGACTGGATGCCATGATCTTCATTTTCATTTAAGCCAACTTTTTCGCTCTCCTCTTTCACTTTCATTGAGAAGCTTTTTAGTTCCTCTTCACTTTCTGCCATAAGGGTGGTGTCATCTGCATATCTGAGGTTACTGATATTTCTCCCGGCAATCTTGATTCCAGCTTGTGTTTCTTCCAGTCCAGCGTTTCTCATGATGTACTCTGCATATAAGTTAAATAAGCAGGGTGACAGTATACAGCCCTGACATACTCCTTTTCCTATTTGGAACCAGTCTGTTGTTCCATGTCCAGTATGTTCTCAGATTGTGGCAAATTAGTGAAATGAAAAATAAAAGACCATATCAGAAATTATTTAAAATCTTATTCACCAGAAGGAAAGAAAAGCAGAAATATTTAGAAAAAGACATTAATTAGACTTTCAGGTATCTAGTGGCATGGTTAAGTTTCCATTTATTTTGTGATTGCAAAGGTAAGCATTCATTTCCTCTGAGTTCACATAAATATTTTTGAAAAACATACATGGAAGTGGGCCACAGTGAGATGTTCCTTAAGACTGTGGAATCAAAGTTGCTTTCTTAGAGGTAAAATAGTAAGTTTTCCACAAGGGGTTGAAGTTACACATCTGTTGAAATTAATCACCTGCATGAGAGACCCCTCCAAGGATGCTAAATATAAATATTGCAAAGTATGTACTGAATGCTATTGCAGAGAGGCAGGACTGAAATGTGATACAGTTTGGTAAGCTGCTTTCTAATGAATTTGTCTCCTCTTTTGATAAAGAATGTTAAACAATGGAGGTTGCTCATAATGGAACACAGAATGATAAAGAAGTAATCAAAATGCAGTTCTGGTTTACATATACAATTCTATCTTTGGAAGACAGAAAACAAAACATATTTGGATCATGCAGAAATTTACTCCATCCTGAATCTACTTGTGTAGATAAAATTATTCTTGCTGAAGCGCCTGAAATCTGAGGACCCTCTCTAGGCCTGTGATGATTTAACCAGATGGGTTACAAGCCATTTTATTGAGTTTTACCTCTGGACATCTGGTTGGCTCATCTCTCAGGCAACAATTAGCTCATCCATATCCCTTTAAAACACAGACAAAGTTGTTGAAAAAGATAGCACATGCTGACAGTAGCTGATGAGGCATGGAACTATAGATTTTATTTTCACCCACATAAACAAATAAGATGAATGTGTATAGGCTCAGTGATTGTGATTACCTGGAATCAGTCTTTGATATAAATGACTGTAGAGTTTGGGTGGTAATAGGGTTTACACTTCCTCCTCCTTTCAACCAAATAACATCAGATACCATAGTCATTGTTGTCTGGTAGTGAAATGAAAGTAAGGATGAAAACCCTAATATATTATTCTGCTTTTATTCAATAACACAAATCCCCTTTGGAAGGTTTCTGAATTAATAGAACTGTGCATCTATCTGAGAAAGAAAACAAAATTTTCCTGTATAGTAATGGTACTTGAATTAAGAACACCAGCACAGTTCCTACTTGTTGAATTCTTTTCTCCTACATGGTTCTTTTATGAATCAGTTCACCCTCAGCTGAATTGTTTCTTGCAAGCTCTATTCAGGATAGAAAGTGAAGTTGCTCAGATGTGCCCAACTCTTTGCGACCCCATGGGCTGTAGCTTACCAGGCTCCTCTGTCCATGGGATTTTCCAGGCAATAGTCCTGGAGTGGATTGCCATTTCCTTCTCCAGGGGATCTTCCCAACCCAGGGATAGAACCCGGGTCTCCCACATTGTAGACAGATGCTTTACTGTCTGAGCCACCAGGGAAGGTTCAGGATAGAACCTTCTGTTATAATTATCTATGATTGTCTTACCATCTCTAAGTCTAAAATTAGAAGATATTCTGTCAATGCTAGCAAGAGTCACCTTCTCCATAGAATAAAGCCATCACCCACATATACTTAAGGGCATCTCTCTGATAAAGAGGAATTAATGTATAAGTATTGGTCTCATAATTTCCCAGCACCAATGAGGATGGAAAAGACAAAGAAAAACTGATTAATATGAAATATTGGTGAAAATATAATTTATGTAATTTTGCTCACATTTGTCAAACATATCCATGAATCTTCCCACAATATATGTGTACATTAGTAATTTCTTTTGCAGTGTAATCTCTACAGGGTAGGAATATGTTATTTCTCTGCCTTAACTGGTCAATTCAGCATGCACTAGGAAAAATATGCAACATGGTATATGTGTATATATGTGTGTGTGTGTATGTATTAATGAATTCACTTCCACATTCAGAGTACAATATGAGAATATTTGACCTCATAACCATAGATACTTTAAGGAGCCTGTATAGATCCCCTGAATGCTTTTCCTTTACTCCACTTCAAATGCAAGATTACTGTGTGTAAGTTCTTGTCATGATGTCTTTGCACATACACAGATATTTACTCATCTCCTACATTCACATCCTAAATAAACAAAATCATTCATATGGTAGTTTATCAAATATAACATATTTTACATTTTAACATTTAGAGTAGGAAAAGTTCTAAAATTAATGGTATCTTGGTTTTATGAATTATAATGTGTTTATACTTTGAACTATATACACATTTACATAAAATATTGCTTATTCATAATTTCAGACATAATTGCTAATGATAGGATGATAAGTTATTCCACAATATCCTAGGCTTAATATCATATACTTTTGGCATACTAGTTATTGTCATAGTGATGCTAGATTTGAACATTTAAATGATATAGTGAGTCAAATATGAAAAAATAAGCAATCATCTAATTTTAACATTATATTAATATTCAATGAATGATAAATACATTTCTAGAAATATAATTTATTCTTCCTAAATTACTTATTAATATCAAAAATTTTATTTACCAGGTAAATCAAGATATTGGATTTAATATGGAACTCCTTTCAAAAATAGGTATTTTCCAGGATTTAGCTTATTCCACCTATTTTTCAGTTTTCTGGATAATGTTGGAGATTATACAGATGAGTGTGCTTGCTCCCATATTACTTGAAGACAGAAATTAGGACAATACCAAAAGATTTCCTATCAGCAATTTTTTCACAGCTGCTTTCACCTCTTTATTTCGTAGACTGTAGATGATAGGATTCAACATTGGGGTTAATGCACCATATACCAAAGCTATAAATTTATCTATTTCCTGTGAATCTATAGCTGAAGGCTTCAGGTATGAGGAGAGAACTGTCCCATAGAACAAAACAACCACAGACAGGTGGGCTGCACATGTTGAAAAGGCTTTGCTTCGACCATCCACTGAGCTGATTCTCAGGATGTTGAAGAGGATGAATGCATAAAAGATACAAATTAGGAGCATTGGCATGGGAACAAGAAGTATGGTGAATACCAGCATGATTAACTTCACTTTGGAAGTGTCCACACAAACCAGTTTTAAGACAGCAAGAATCTCACAAGCAAAATGATTTATCACACTATTACCACACAGAGACAACTGCAATACAAACACTGTTTCCACCAGGGCAGTGAAGCAGCCTGTCACCCAGGAGCCAACTGCAATCTGCACACAAACCCTCTTGTTTATGATAATGGGGTATCTTAGAGGGTTGCAGATGGCCACATATAGGTCATATGCCATCATGGACAGGAGCACACACTCGGTGGAGCCCATGGCCAGAGAGAAGTACATCTGAGCAGCACATCCTAAGAATGAGATGGTGTTTTCCCCTGAAATAAAGTTTATCAGCATTGGAGGGAAAGCAGAAGAGGTATACCAGATGTCTAAACAGGAGAGATTGCTGAGGAAGAAGTACATAGGTGTGTGTAGGCGGGAATCCAAGATAGTGATGGAGATCAGAATCATATTTCCCAATAAGGTGATCAGGTACATCAGCAAGCACAGCACGAATATGATGATCTCACCTTTGGGGTAGTGGGAAAATCCCAGGAAGAAAAACATTGTTACAGATGTCAGATTTGCCTGGAACATTTTATTATGTTGAGGTCATTTGTATATACACATAGAAAGATTATCATCATTTATCATATATAAAACACAAGATCTTCCCCATTTTTATTTTCTGGTATTTTTTCTTCACATCAACTTGCAGTATATGCTTAACTGCTTCTTTAGCTTGGTAATAGTATTATTAGTATGTATTTGAATAATTTATCATCAATAAGGAAAATTTCAAGTAGGGAGTCAGCAGATAAAGTATCTTCAAGATTTTCTTTTTGCTGTAATACTTTTTAAAGGTAAAGTTGGGAAAGGGCAAGGTTTATTACATAAATATCATGAGATCTTGAGGAAAGAAAATCTTATGGAGTCTTTCTTTTCCCAAAACCACATCTGTAACTGATAGATGGTGAAGATATCAATTTACCTCTGAACCACTGGGATGATTTTTTTCCCATAGTTGGCTAACAGTCTTCTTACTTGGGAGTTTTTCTGTTTTCCAAGTTCAGTATCTTCTGTCAAAATAATTTTGGGAGATTTATTTAGTAAAAATGATTTCTGCAACCAAAGATTAATTAACTGCAAAGCTTGAAAGTTAAACAAGTCCAGGTTTTCCATCTTAAGCCCAGGAAAATGGTTATAGATATTCTCAGAATAGGACATATAGCAACATTTCCTTCATATAGCCAGAATTTCCTTGACATTTGTGCTCCAGAAACATCCTCCAAAGGGCCATCCTTTCACTCTGTAAGGCAATTTAAGTTTTTTATTGCTTGTGAAAAGTTTCTAATTCATGCAGCAAATTAAAGTTATAAATCTATTTGCACACTATGACAAATTCTGAAACTCCAGGGACAATGTCCCATAGATCCAATTATAGGTAGTAGCTGATCTGCTCTAATTGTTGTGTTATTCAAATAAGAAATAAACATTTTCCTGTCTATGCTGACTTTGGGAAGGGGAACTCTGCTCTACTCCTAATGGTGTTATTAAATCAGTCAGTCAGGTTTTCAGTTGCTACTGTTTCTTTCTTTCTTTGACTATGGCAATGTCATTGATTGTCTTTCTCATTTAGGCAAGATTTACTGCAACCATAATATAAACAGTTGATCAAAAAGGAGAAAAGAGATTGACTGACATCTGGCCCAGAGTCCCATTTCTGACTCACTGGTTCAATTCCTGTAGACCAAAGCTTATGTGGCTGCAGGTAAATCATTTAGGTTGGCATGAATGTGTCTAGGAGTAAATGTCAGAAGAGAACTTAACTTTAGGAATACATTCAGAAAAGTTAAATGGAGGCAGTGACTAAAACTGAGAAAGGTTGCCAAACTGACTCCCTGTTATATATAAAGCACCAAACCACACTTCTGCTTTGGAATTACATTAACACACACTGAAAAGAAAAATTTAGAACCTACATGATAATTTCTGTCTGAAAAAGAAATTGCCAAAATTTTGACAAGTTTTCTCATGCTTATGAGTCTGTATTTTCCCCTATCTCCAATAATAGCAATAACATTTGATCACATACTTAAGCCAGAAATCTAGAAGTAATCTTTGAGTTCTTTCCCCCTCTTATTACATACCCAGCTCAGAAGGAAGTCTGTCAGATCTTCCTAAAAAGTACATCTTAGACTTCCAACTTCTACTAATGATGAAGTATCTTGTGGCAGAGTAGCTTAGATCAGACTCACCCTCATGCTACTAACAATCATAAACTCCAAATCAAGTATAAAATAGCAGCTATTTCATGGCACTTAAAAGTGATCAAAATCAGGCAGAACAGAAGGGAATTCAACTCATAAAAGATATGAACCAGACTGAATGATATCAACAGGGTTCTCCCCAGTCCATGTAGCAAATGTTACTCAAGCAAAAAGTAGCAGCCCTGATGTGAGAAATCAGATCAGCATTTGTGAAATCATTTACTACAGATAGGGACTTGAACCCATGTGGCTGGGACTTGAACCCAGCCAAAACCCTGCTTAGCACTTGAATCCATGTGACTTGGATTCAAACCTGGTCAAAACCCACAGTACCTGGTTTCAGGAGCTAACAAAGCTCAGATTCTTAATGTCTCATTGCAGAAAGAATTCAGTGAGAGACAGAGTGATAGGTAAGAAGTGGATTTATTCAGATACAGAAAGAAGCACACTCCACAGAGAGAGTGTGGGCCATCACAGAGGGCGAATGCAACCCTGAAATTTGGCATGGTTAGTTTTTGTAGGCTGTGTAATTTCATATGCTAATGAGTGGGGGGATTATTCCAGATATTTTTGGGAAGGGTTAGAGATTTCCAAGATTTGGGGCACCGCCCAGCCCCTTGGTCTTTTAACAGTGCCTTGGAACTGTCATGGCACCCCTGGATGTGTCATTTCACTTGCTGATTGAGGTCTAGTCTTGTCTGCCATCTTGGTCCCATTTCATTCTAATTGATTTTATGTTGTGTCCTTGGACTACATCATTCTTTCAAATGTTGTGCCCTGTCCCTTTCCCTCCTGTTACATTTGTGGCTGCCAGAGTAGCTGGAAATTTAGGGATAAATCCTGGAAAAGAGGGAACCATTAAGGGGGAACCTAAACTTAGTGTAAAATCTCTCATCTTACTGACCACTGAATGGGGAATGAAGAGAGTGAGTCTTCTTAGAACCCAAGTGCACACTAAGTCACTTCAGTTGTGTCTGACTCTTTGAAACGCTATAGACTGTAGCCTGCCAGGCTCTTCTGTCCCTGAAATTCTCCATACAAGAATACTGGAATAGGTTGCCATGCCCTCTTTCAGGTGATCTTCCTGACTCAGGGATCGAACCCACAGCTCTTATGTCTCCTGCATTGGCAGGTGGATTTTTTACCACTAGTGCTGCTTGGGAAGCCCATTAGAATCCAGGGGAAAATGACAATTAGAAGGATAAAGAGTTGAACAGAGATTTAATGAGAAGCTGATAGCAGGGGAGACAGAGTTTGGCATTCAAATCCCATCAAAAAGAAAGACTTGGTAAATACTTTTAGCTTTCCATTGAAACCCTAGTTGTTTTTCCATGCATCAGAAAGACATATTGGCCCAAATAATGGGTGTGGTCCTACATGATATTTGCAGTTATATCACACAGAACATTTAAGAAGCATCTTATACCCCAGTGAATTGTGTAGCATATGAAAATTCTTCAGAGAGTCATGTATTATAGATGAATGTATAACCACAGAAAGGTTTATTTTCTATAAATGATTATTTATTTAGTAACACCCTGAAAAGGGCAGTGAATAGATAAGTTCAGTTCATTCCAACAAACATCATTAATCTCTGTTCAGAAATCCAGTTGATAAGGGGCCTATTCCCCCTCTCCCCAAAGAGATTCCCCTGGTAAAGGAACTGAGTGGATCACTGGTAAGTTGTTTAATTCCTTCATCCTTAAGCAACTGAAAATTTCTGTCATAAGGTTTTTACAGTTTACATTGACACTTGTTCCTTGGAAGAAAACTTATGACCAACCTAGACAGCATATTAAAAAGCAGAGACATTACATTGCCAACAAAGGTCCATCTAGCCAAAGCTATGGTTTTTCCAGTAGTCATGAATGGATGTGAGAGTTGGACTATAAAGAAAGCTGAGCACTGAAGAACTGATGCTTTTGAACTGTGGTGTTGGAGAAGACTCTTGAGAGTCCCTTGGACTGCAAGTAGATCCAACCAGTCCATCCTAAAGGAAATCGGTCCTGAATATTCATTGGAAGGAATGATGCTGAAGCTGAAACTCCAATACTCTGACCACCTGATGTGAAGAACTGACTCATTTGAAAAGATGCTGATGTTGGGAAAGATTGAAGGGAGGAGGAGAAGGGGACGACAGAGGATGAGATGGTTGGATAGCGTCACCGACTCAATGGACATGAGTTTGAGTAAATTCTGGGAGTTGGTGATGGACAGGGAGGCCTGACGTGTTGCAGTCCATGGGGTCACAAAGAGTCAGACATGACTGAGTGACTGAACTGAACTGAAAAACATAGAGTGAAAGAAATTAAAGAACCATACTGTAACCCCCAAAAAACACTATAAGTTCAAAATTAAATTTAGCTTAAAAGCTAATAGATGGAATACAATGGAATAAAATAATAATTTAAAACTTCACCTAAAAATACAGAAATAGGAGAAAACAGATAAGAAAAATGGGAGGGACAGATAGAAATCAAATAGTAAGACAATGGATTTAAACTAAAACATATTAATCATTACATTAAATATAAATATTAAAAACTCCAGTTGAAAGACAGAGATGATGTGACTGGATATGAAAAAGGAAGATAAAACTTTGTTGTTTTAAAAAGTACACTTCGTATAAAGATACAGAGGTTGAAAGTAAAAAGATAAAGTTATAACAATCAAAGACTAAATGAAAGCTGGGATGGCAGGCAAATTCACTGCAAGAAATAGAGTATTGCCAGAAATAAATGATAAAATGGTCAAAGCATTAAGAAAACATCAAAATAAAAGCTAAAAATATATGTGGATAATAGCATAGCTTCAAATCTATGAAGCAAGAATCAACACAGCTAAAGGGTAAACAGACAAATCTATGATTATACCATGAAAATTTTAATACTTCCCTTCAATAATTGGTAAAGTAAATAAGAATTTAGTGTGAATTTAGAAAATTGAAAAATATTGTCAAACAAATTGATTCATTAAAATTTATAAAACACTATTCAAAAATTGCCAAATATATAATTTTTTTTCAAGTGAATATGGAATATTCACCAAGATACATGTATGCTGGTTCAAAAAAAATACTCAATAAATTTCAAAATACTGAAAATATATAGATGTTTTCTGACCACAACAGAAATAAATTTTAAGTGAATATAAAAATAATACCTAGAAAATGCCAAAGTACTTGTAAATTAAGCAGTGTACTTCTAAATAATGTTTCAAGCAAGAAATCACAAGGGAAACTCAAACAATATCTTGAGTTAAATGGTCATGGAAATAGAATATGTCAAAATTTGTGGGATGCAGCTAAATCAGTGTTTAGACAGAAAGGAATAGTGTTAAATGACTAGACTAAGAAAGAAGAAAAGTTTTAGGTCAGCTACCTGAAATTTCAACTAAGGCTGGGAAAATAAGACCAAAGTAACTCAAAGTAAGTAGAAGGAAATAATGAAGAGCAGAAATAAATGATTAGAAAGCAACACCCCACCCCACCCACCCTGCACCAAAATTAGAGAAATGAACAAAGCCAGAAGTCAGTTAGTTGAAAAGATTAATGAAGAGGATAAACCTCTAGCTAACTCATTAAGAAAAAAATGTGAAAGCACAAATTAAACACTTCAGGAATGAATGAGGAGATATTACCACAACCTGGATAGCTTTGGTAGTGAATTTTGTCAATGTAAATAGTAAACAATATTAATCTTTCAGAACCATTTATATGAACTCAGAAAAGAAGATAAACTTCCAGCTATCAGGAGAGAAGACCTATGAGACTTTTTTATGAGTTCATCAAACTCTAGTACTAGCAAAACCTGATGAGAATATTATGATCAAAGCAAATTATAGGCCAGTATTACTAGTGGCTTTAGATTCAATAACTATCAATAAAATATTAGTAAATAGCATCCACCACATCAAAAGGGTATCAAAAGGATATATCATGAACAAGAGGGTGTTATACAAAAAAGGAAAGGTAGGTTTAATATGTGAATATAGCCAATTAATTTTATCACTTTAATAGAATAGAGGAAAAATTCTTATGACCATGTCTATAAATACAAATAAAACATTTTTACAAAAATTCAAACTTTACTTATGAAAGTAAAATCTTACAAAAGCTCTCTGCAAACTAACAGTAAAAGAATACTTTTAAAAGGACCTCAGTAATATAATAAAATAGGAGTTATCAGAGCTTGTCCCCTCACAGAAACATCAGTTTGAGTAACTATCTACAGATGAAAATACCTTCACAAGAGTTAAGGATTCCAAGCAAGAGATTAAAGATTGGAAAACCTTCTGGATTTCCACTGAAGCTCAGCACAGAATTAAGAAAAGATCTATTAAAAAGTAAAATAAATGTTTCTCATCATCTATGTCATCCTTCTTCTAAGACCTAGCAGTGCAGTTCATAGAGAGACTCCCAGTTCAATGAAGAAGAAAAGTGAAATGTATACCTGACTTTGCCATGGAAACCAGGACCAGGCTTACCCTAGTGAACTCTGGCACCAGGCTAGCACCTGTTGTCCAAGGCTCCAGGCTTCCCCTTCCAGATCTAGGCTCCTGGCCATCACAATGCCAGTCCAGGCTCCAAGGTTCCCGGGTCCAGTTCAGCCCCCTGTGGACCCAAGCTCAATACCTGCCCCTGGTGACCCAGCTTCCAGGCATACACTAGGTTTAGTTGTCGCCTCCAGCCCCAGGATCTGGAGCACCTGCCACTGATAATTTTGATAGATGCAGAAATATGTATTTGACAAAATTCAACACACTTTTATGATAAAAACTTTTGACAAATTCCCTTGTGGGGCTTCCCTTGTGGTTCAGCTGGTAAAGAATCTGCCTGCAACATGCAGGCTTCGATCTCTGGGTTGGGAAGTTCCCCTGGAAAAGGGAAAGACTACCTACTCCAATATTCTTGCCTGGAAAATTCAGTGAACTGTATAGTCCGTGGGGTTGCAAAGAGTCAGACACGACTGAGCAACTTTCACTTATCACTTCATTTTGACAAATTATAAGAAATGTACCTAAACATTATAAAGGCCATATATGACAAGCCCACAACTAACTTCATAACCAAAGGTGAAAAGTTAAAAGCTTTTCCTTCAGGATAAGAAACAAGACAAATGTTCCCACTCTTGCTACTTCAATTCAATATAGTGCTAGAAGTTTTAGCCAGTGTAATTAGAAAAGAAGAAGAAATAAAAGGTATCCAAATTGAAAAGTAAGGAGTAAGATTGCCTGTGTCTGACACTTATACATACAAAACCCTAGAATCTCTAGCAAAAAAAGAAAAAGCAGAACTAATAAACAATCTCAGTAAGTTGCAAGATACAAAAATCAGCACACAAAAGCCAGTTGTATTTCTGTACACTAACAATTAGCATGAAAAGACATTAAGAGAACAATTTATGATAGTATCAAAAGTAATAAAATACATATGAATACATTTAATTAAGAAGGTGAAAGATACATACAGTAAAAATCACAAGACACTGATGAAAGAAATTGAAAAAGACAAATAAATGGAAAGATATTCTATGCTCATAGATTAGAACAATTAATATTGTTAAAATGTCATACCATCCCAAGCAATCCACAGATTCAGTGCATCCCTACTAAAATTGTGATGACATTTTCTGCAGAAATAGAAAAAAGCAATCCTAAAGTTTATACAGAATCATGAAAGACCTCAAATAGCCAAAACAATCTTGAGAAAGATCAAATCTGGAAGTATCACTCTTCCTAAATTCAAAATATACTATAAAGCTGTAGCAATTAAAACAGTATGACACTGGTGAAAGTGAAAGTTGCTCAGTCATGTCTGACTCTTTGCAACCCCATGGACTATACAGTCTGTGGGATTCTCTAGGCCAGAATACTGGAGTGGGTTGCCATGCCCTTCTCCAGGGGATCTTCCCAACACAGGGATTGAACCCAGGTCTCCTGCATTGCAGGCATATTCTCTACCAGCTGTGCCACAAGGGAATAAATAGACAAATTGACCAATGGAAGAGAATAAGAGACCAGAAATAAATCCATATGTTAATAATTTATAATCAGTTAATCTTTGACAAAAGTGCCTAGATTATAGCAATAGTCTCTTCAGTAAATGGTGTTTGTAAAACTGGATATACATATGTAGAAGAATGAAATCACATCCTTATCTCATACCATCTACTAAAATCACCTCAAAATGGATTAAAGACTTCAATATGAGTTAAAACTGTAGAATTACTAGTAGAAAACAGGAGAAAAGCTTTCTGACACTGGTCTTGACAATGACTTTTGATTATAAGTCCCAAAGCACAGGCAACGAAAGCAAAAATGGGCAATTCAGCTTGCGCCAAAGTAAAAAGTTTCTGTCCAGCAAAGAGAATAATAGAGTGAAGGGTATGACTATGGAATGGGAGAAAATATTTGTAAAACATATATATGGTAAGGTCTAAAGGAACTCGAACAACTCAATGGCGAAAAAATAAATACCCCATTAAAAAAATTGGTGGAAGACCTGAATAGACATTTTCCAAAGAAGATATAGAAATAGCCAATAGGTACTTGAGAAAGAAAATGCTCAACATAACTAATCATCAGGAACATGTATATCAAAACTACATTGAGGTATCACCTAACATCTGTTAGAATGGCTATTATTAAATAAATAAATAAAATATTGGTGAGGATGTGGAGAATAGGGAACCTTGTATACTATTGGTGAGGGTATAAATTAATACTACTATTATGGAAAGCAGTATGGAGGTTCCTCAAAGAAGTTGTACTACCATTTGCTTCTGGGTATATATTTAAAGGAAATGAAATCAGTATCTCATAAAGGTATCTCTGCTCCCATGTTTATTGTAGCTTTAGTCACAATAGCCAAGATAATGGAATCAACCTAAGTGTCTATTGATATATGAATGGAAAGAAAATGTGGTATATTCATAAAGTACCATTTAGCTTTAAAACAGAAGAACATCCTGCCACATGCTACAGTAAGGATGAATCTCAGGATATTGCACTAAGTGAAATAAGCCAGGCACAGAAAGAAAATGGTACAAGATCTCATTTATATGTGGATTCTAAAACAGTTGAATTCATTGGATAATAGAATAGAATGATATTAGGAGTTCAAGATTAGAGAACTGTGAAGAGATTTTGGTAAAATGGCACAAAGTTTTAGTTATGCAGGATGAATAACTTCTGGAGATCTAATGTACAGCATGGTGAAAATAGTTGATAATACTATATTTTACACTTACATTTTTTAAGAGAATAGATCTTAAAAGTTCTCTCCATATACCCTCAAAAATAACTATGTAAGGTGATGGATATGTTAATTAATTTTATTTTGATAATAATTTCACAATGTATACACATTTTAAAACATCACATTATGCATCATAAATATATAACTTTTTGTTTGTCAATTGTACCTATATAAAGCTGGAGAAAAAAGTACGCAACAACAACAACAACAAAGGATACTGCCAAAACATAAAAAGGACATCTGTGGCAACTTCAGCTAACATAAAATATAAGGGAAGAAGAGCTGAAGTTTTAAATTTTGAATGTCATGACATTTGAAATTTTCTTTTATGGCTGTTGATGTTTTTCAGCTCCATTCAGTTCAGTTCAGTTGCTCAGTCATGTCCGACTCTTTGCGAACCCATGGACTGCAGCACACCAGGCCTCCCTATCCATCGTCAACTCCCGGAGTTTACTCAAACTCATGTCCACTGAGTCAGTGATGCCATCCAACCATCTCATCCTCTGTCGTCCCCTTCTCCTCCTGCCTTCAATCTTTCCCAGTATCAGAGTCTTTTCAAATGAGTCAGTTCTTCGCATCAGGTGACCAACATATTGGAGTTCAGTTTCAACATCAGTCCTTCCAATGAATATTTAGGACTGATTTGTGGAAAATTCTGAAAGAGATGGGAATACCAGACCGCTTGACCTGCTGCTTGACAAATCTATATGCAGGTCAGGAAGCAACAGTTGGAACTGGATATGGTACAACAGACTGGTTCCAAATAGGAAAAGGAGTACATCAAGGCTGTATATTGTCACCCTGCTTATTTAATTTATGTGCAGAGTACATCATGAGAAACGCTGGGCTGGAAGAAGCACAAGCTGGAATCAAGATTGCCAGGAGAAATATCAATAGCCTCAGATAGGCAGATGATACCACCTTAATGGAAGAAACTGAAGAGGAACTAAAAAGCCTCTTGATGAAAGTGAAAGAGGAGAGTGAAAAAGTTGGCTTACAACTCAACATTCAGAAAATGAAGATCATGGCATCTGGTCCCATCACTTCACGGGAAATAGATGGGGAAACAGTGTCAGACTTTTTTGGGGCTCCAAAATCACCGCAGATGGTGATTGCAGCCATGAAATTAAAAGACGCCTACTCCTTGAAAGAAAAGTTATCACCAACCTAGATGGCATATCGAAAAGCAGAGATATTACCTTGCCAACAGAGGTCAGTCTAGTCAGAGCTATGGTTTTTCCAGTGGTCATGTATGGATGTGAGAGTTGGACTGTGAAGAAAGCTGAGCACAGAAGAATTGATGCCTTTGAACTGTGGTGTTGGACTGCAAGGAAATCCAACCAGTCCATTCTTGAAGGAGATCGGCCCTGGGATTTCTTTGCAAGGACTGATGCTGAAGCTGTAACTCCAGTACTTCGGCCACCTCATGTGAAGAGTTGACTCATTGGAAAAGACTCTGATGCTGGGAGGGATTGGGGGCAGGAGAAGGGGACGACAGAGGATGAGATTGCTGGATGACATCACGGACTCGATGGACATGAATTTGAGTGAACTCTGGGAGTTGGTGATGGACAGGGAGGTCTGGCCTGCTGCAATTCATGGGGTCTCAAAAGTCGGACACGACTAAGCGACTGAGCTGAACTGAACTGAACTTCCTTTAGGATGGACTGGTTGGATCTCCTAGCTGTCCAAGGGACTCTCAAGAGTCTTCTCCAACACCACAGTTCAAAAGCACAGTTCAAAGTTTATATTTTTGGATCCTATCTAAAAATCTTTGTATTCCCTAGGATAAAAATGATATTCTGTGTGCCCCACAAGAAATTTTATTGATGGAATGTTTATGTTTAGTTCTGTTATCTACCTCTAGTTGATTATTTTATAGTTTGAGATCTGGATATATACTTGTTCCAGCATTGTTTGTTGAAAAAACTATCCTTTCCCCATTGAATTACCTTGACATCTTTGTTAAAAATAAATTGATCAGCTATGTGTGGGTTCCTTTCTGTACATCTTTATTCTGTTCGTTGATGTATTTGTCTTTCTTTGTATCAGTACTGCAAAGACTTGATATTATAGGTTTATAATAAGTTTAATAATGAGTTAGTGGAAATTATCTAACTTGATTTATATTTTTCAAGCCTGTTTTGGCTGTTCCAGTTCCTTTACATTTCCATATCAGCTTAGAATCCACTTGTCAACTTTTCCAAAATTTTTGCCTGGATTTTGTATGGAATAACGTTAATCTGTAAACTGACTGGGAAGAATTGATATCTAAATAACACTGAGTCTTCTAATCCACCGTATCTCTGTAGTACGTCTTCCTCAGTTTCTCTCTGCAGTGCTTTGCAGCTTTCAGTATGAAAGTGTTGCACATCTTGTTAATTTTCTTTCAGTTATTTTATATTTTTAATATATTACAGATGATGTTTTAAAATATGCTTTCCAATTATTTCTTTGTTGGTGAATAGAAATGCAATTGGTTTGTGGGACTTCCCTGGTGGTCTAGTGGCTAATTATCCATGCTCCCAAGGCAGGAGACCTGGGTTTGATTCTTAGTCAGGGTACTAGATCCCACATGCTATAACTAAGAGTTTGCATGCTGCAACTAAAGATCCCCACATGCCACAACTTAAAATTCTGCATGTCACAACTAAGACCCAGTGCAGCCAAATTAATAAATATTTTTTTAAAAAATGAAATGCAATTGGTTTGTGTGATCTGACACAATGTGATAGCTTGGGAAGCTCTCTTGTTAATTTTATTAGTTATTTTGTGGATTTCTTAGGATTTTTATAGTTATTTACCATACACAATGTTTGTGAAAAAGACAGTTTTCTTCTTTCCAACTGTAATGCCTTTTATTTATTTCTCTTGCCTTATTGTACTGCCTGGGACACCCATAACAATATCACACAGAGTGGTTATAGTGAACATTCTTGCCTTGCTCTTTTTTTTTAATTTTAAAAAGTGTATTTTATTTACATATAATTGATTTACAATGTTGCGTTAATGTTTCTGTACAGCAAAGTGATTCAGATATATACATACACTTTATTTTTCATATTCTTTTCCATTATGGTTTATAACAGGATATTACATATAGTTCTCTGTGCTATACAGTAGGACCTTATTATTTATCCATTCAATATATAACAGTTTAATCTTCTAACCCTAAATTTCCAATCCATCCCTCTCCCACTCCCCCACCCCCTTGGAAACCACAAGTCTGTTTTATATGTCAATGAATCTGTTCGGTTTCATAGATAAGTTCATTTGTGTCATATTTTAGGTTCAAATGTAAGTGATATAATAAGGTACTTAGTTTTCTTTTTATGATTTACTTCACTAAGTGGGATAATCTCTAGGTTTGTCCATGTTGCTGCAAATGGCATTACTTCATTCTTTTTAATGGCTGACTGCTATTCCATTGTATATATGTACTACATCTTCTTTATCCATTTATCTGCTGAGGGACATTCAGATTGTTTCCTTGTCTTGGCTATTGTGAATAATACTGCTGTGAACACTGGGGTATATGTAACTTTTCTAATTATAGTTTTGTCTGGATATATGCCCAAGAGTGGGATTCTGGATCATATGGCAACTTTTATTTGTAGTTTTTTGTGGAACTTCCATACTGCATTCCATAATGGCTGTACCAATTTGCATTCCCATCACAGCGTAGGAATGTTCCTTTTCTCCACACCAGCTCTACCATTTGTAGATTTTTTTAGTGATGTCTATTCTGATTTGTGTGAGATAGTACCTCATTGTAGTTTTGATTTGTATTTATCTAATAATTGGCTCTGGGAGTTGGTGATGCACAGGGAGGCCTGGCGTGCTGCGATTCATGGGGTCGCAAAGAGTCAGACACAACTGAGCGACTGAACTGAACTGAATAATTAATACCCCAGCCATGAAATTAAAAGATGCTTACTCCTTGGAAGGAAAGTTATGACCAACCTAGATAGCATATTCAAAAGCAGAGACATTACTTTGCCAACTAAGGTCCGTCTAGTCAAGGCTATGGTTTTTCCAGTGGTCATGTATGGATGTGAGAGTTGGACTGTGAAGAAAGCTGAGTGCTGAAGAATTGATGCTTTTGAGCTGCGATGCTGGAGAAGACTCTTGACAGTCCCTAGGACTGCAAGGAGATCCAACCAGTCCATTCTAAAGGAGATCAGCCTTGGGTGTTCTTTGGAAGGCATGATGCTAAAGCAGAAACTCCAGTACTTTGGCCACCTCATGTGAAGAGTTGACTCATTGGAAAAGACTCTGATGCTGGGAGGGATTGGGGGCAGGAGGAGAAGGGGATGACAGAGGATGAGATGGCTGGATGGCATCACCGACTCAATGGACGTGAGTTTGAGTGAACTCCGGGAGTTGGTGATGGACAGGAACTCCACCCATGGCAAAGGTCATGAGGAAGGAGGCTTGGCATACACAAAGGCGTGATCAAGCCTCAGGAAACCCCCTGTTCCCGAGCATCTACCCCCAAAACCAGAGTCTATCTACTTTACTGTTTCATGCTCTCACTTACACCTCTGACTTTATGGGGGGCTGTTCCCCACCAGTTCTCTCAGAGAAGGAGTAAACGTGCAGCTCCAAGTCAATAAAAATTCCTGGGTGTGACAAGAGTGTTTCAACTTAGGAACTCCTCTGAAGGTTATCTAGCCCACCTGTATAGGTTCGTCAGGCCACAGGTGATTGTTTACAGCCTCCCAACCTGAGAGTCACGAGATGTTTTAGACTTACTAAAGGCAAATTCTTTTGGGAAGTTAGAAATTATTAGTATAGTGGGTTGGTTAGGAATTATATTGGTGAAGGGTTTTTCATTTGTTGTGCCAATAATTGCTGCTAATTCCCTGCCCTGGGTGTGACAAGGGTGTCTCAGGTCAAACCTCTCTGCTGGCAAACTAGCTTGTGTGATGGGATTATCCTTACTCCTGCCACTATGCACATGATTGTTTACTACCTCTCAAGCATAAACAGCACAGAGAGTTTGGAAAGTCTTAATTAGCATAAGGCTTTGCTCATTGTTAAGTCAATGATTGCTGCCAGGCCTCCATATCCTTAGGCACCTGGGAATATATTAATCAATGTATTTGGAATATAGAAAAGGAAATATAGTAGTTTTTAAGGTTAGCAATACTAGACTTTTTGAGTTAATGAATTTTTTCTTTTGTAATAGATCACTGTACTTTGTTATAAATCACTGTGTCCTTGCTATGTAAAAATGTAACTTTATCACTATCTTAAGACTAAATAGATCTTAAGGGGAGCATTGGTGAAAGGATTTTCATTTGTTGGGCTGATGTTTGCTGGTAAATCTCCATATTCCCTGCTCTTATAATGAATATAACTAGCATATAGGAGAAATAAGTATTAACCTTTAAGATTAATCATGTTAACCTTGGGTTAAATAAATTCCTTTCTTGATTGTAACTCACAACACCCTCACCCTATAGGAACGCAACTTTATTTGGAGGGTGGTGCCTGGTTTAAGAAAAAACACCGTTGGAAAAAATAAGTTTTTTGGTTATCAGAAAGAAAGGGTCATAAAATGTCAGCAGGCTTCATGGCCAGAAGATGATGTAAAACCCCTAACATCTTTTTTTATGTAAAGCACCTGATTTTGATAAAGGTCAGGACTGCTGACCCCCGTGTGACTCTGTATTCATCCCTATGTGTAACAAAAGGTATATAAGCAAACCCCAAAATAAAGAAATCGGGATCAGTTTCCGGAAAAACTGATTCCCCCATGTCGCTTCTTTCTTGCTCTCCATTTTTCTGGCCGAATTCCCATCTGGTGCATGGGTACCCACCAAGCCTGCTAATTTTGCCTGGGCTTCTAAGATTGACCTGGGGTGGGGGTTGGGGGCTCAGTGCTTCCTCTCCTTCGGGAGAATGGGAAGACGCCTGCGGCCTACATAGGTGGTGATTGGTATTCCATGTAAACCAAGCTATTCAGCCTCTTTTTCTCTGCTAATTTTCTAATCCCTCTCTATCTGTAATTAAATAAGTTATTTCCAAGGACGCTGACTCCGTCCCTACCTTCAAATCACCCTGGATCCACCAGGACTGGACCCTGGCAGAAGGGGATGGCAGAGGATGAGATGGTTGGATGGCATCACCAACCCAATGGACATGGGTCTGAGCACATGCCAGGAGTTGGTGATGGACAGGGAGGCCTGGCATGTTGCAGTTCATGGGGTCGCAAAGAGTCAGACATGACTGAGTGACTGAACTGAACTGATATATTTTAGTATTATTTGTCTATTTCTGTGAAAAAAGTCTTGATAATTTGAGAGGGATCACACTAAATCTGTAGATGTCTTTGTGTAGTATGGCCATTTGACACTATTAATCCTTCCAATCCAAGAGTATGAGATACCTTTTCATTTTTTTAAATCATTTTCAATTTCCTTTTAAAATGTTTTATAGGTCTCAGCATATAAGACTTTCACCTTCTTGGTCTGGTTTATTGGTAACATGTTTCAGGGAAGAAGCCAGTTCTGACTACATGTTGGAAATTGTTTCTTTGACTTGCTTTTCATTGCTCTTGTTATTACAGTTGTACTTAATGGCTTGTCTGGAGGACTCTGCCCCTCTGCTTGACTGTAAACTAAAGTGCCTTGGCTCAGCTCATGGAGAGAGTTTGTCCCTGCCCACTTATTAATAGAAGAGATTGGTGTTGTTGTTGTTGTTCAGTCATTCAGGCATATCTGACTCTGTGACCCCATAGACTGCAGCATGCCAGGCTTCCCTGTCCTTCACCATCTCCCGGCATGTGCTCAGACCCATGTCCATTGAGTCAGTGATGCCATCCAACCATCTCATCCTCTGTTGTCCCCTTTTCCTCCTGCCTTCAATCTTTCCAGCATCAGGGTTTTGTCAAATGAGTCAGCTCTTCACATCAAGTAGCCAAATTATTGGAGTTTGAGCTTCAGCATAAGCCCTTCCAATGAATATTCAGGACTGATTTCCTTTAGGATTGACTGGTTTGACCTCCTTGCAGTCCAAGGGACTCTCAAGAGTCTTATTCAGCACTGCAATTCAAAACCATCAGTTCTTTGGTGCTCAGCTTTCTTTATAGTCCAACTCTCACATCCATACATGACTACAGGAAAAACCATAGTTTTGACTAGACAGACATTTGTTGGCTAAGTAGTGCCCCTACTTTTTAATATGCTGTCTAGGTTGGTCATAACTTTCCTTCCAAGGAGTAAGTGTCTTTTAATTTCATGGCTGCAGTCACCATCTGCAGTGATTTTGGAGCCCAAGAAATTAAAGTCTGTCACTGTTTCCATTGTTTCCCCATCTATTTGCCATGAAGTGATGGGGCCAGACTTTAATTTCTTGGGCTCCAAAATCACTGCAGATGGTGACTGTAGCCATGAAATTAAAAGATGCTTACTCCTTGTAGGAAAAATTATGACCAATCTAGACAGCATATTAAAAAGGAGAGACATTACATTACCAACAAAGCTCCATCTAGTCAAAGCTATTGTTTTTCCTGTAGTCATGTATGGATGTGAGAGTTGGACTATAAAGAAAGCTGAGCACCGAAGAATTGATGCTTTTGAACTGTGGTGCTGGAGAAGACTCTTGAGAGTCCCTTGGACTGCAAGGAGATCCAAGCAGTCCATCCTAAAGGAAATCAGCCCTGAATATGCATTGGAAGGACTGATGCTGAAGCTAAAACTCTTAATACTTTGGACTGCTGATATGAAGAACTGACTCATTTGAAACATTTGAAAAGACCCTTATGGCAGAAAGTGAAGAGGAACTAAAAAGCCTCTTGATGAAAGTAAAAGAGGAGAGTGAAAAAGTTGGCTTAAAGCTCAACATTCAGAAAATGAAGATCATGGCATCTGGTCCCATCACTTTATGGGAAATAGATGGGGAACAGTGGAAACAGTGTCAGACTTTATTTTTTGGGCTCCAAAATCATAGCAGATGGTGGCTGCAGCTATGAAATTAAAAGACGCTTACTCCTTGGAAGGAAAGTTATGACCAACCTAGATAGCATATTCAAAAGCAGAAACATTACTTTGCCAACTAAGGTCCGTCTAGTCAAGGCTATGGTTTTTCCAGTAGTCATGTATGGATGTGAGAGTTGGACTGTGAAGTAGGCTGAGCGCTGAAGAATTGATGCTTTTGAACTGCGGTGTTGGAGAAGGCTCTTGAGAGTCCCTTGGACTGCAAGGAGATCCAACCAGTCCATTCTGAAGGAGATCAGCCCTGGGATTTCTTTGGAAGAAATGATGCTGAAGCTGAAACTCCAGTACTTTGGCCACCTCATGTGAAGAGTTGACTCATTGGAAAAGACTCTGATGCTGGGAGGGATTGGGGGCAGGAGAAGAAGGGGATGACAGAGGATGAGATGGCTGGATGGCATCACTGACTCGATGGACACAAGTCTGAGTGAACTCTGGGAGTTGGTGATGGACAGGGAGGCCTGGTGTGCTGCGATTCATGGGGTTGCAAAGAGTCGGACATGACTGAGCGACTGAACTGAACTGAACTGAACTGAGGCTGGGAAAGATTGAAGGTGGGAGGAGAAGAGGATGACAGAGGATGAGATGGTTGGATGGCATCATCGACTCAATAGACATGAGTTTGAGTAAACTCCCAGTGTCGGTGATGGACTGGGAAGCCTTGTGTGCTACAGTTCAAGGGTTCAAAAGGAGTTGGACACAACCGAGTGACTGAACTGAACTGATAGGGCCAGATGCCATGACCTTGGTTTTCTGAATGTTGAGATTTAAGCCAGCTTTTTTGCTGAAGAAATTAAAACACCTCTTCCAAAGGCAAGTCATTCCCTTGGAGATGTCCAAAACTGAAGACCCTTTCACTTTGCTTTCCCTCTCTATTTTGCCTTTTGACTTTCATTCCTCATTGCTTTTTTCTCTTTGTTCTATAAAAGAATCTGGCATCCAGACCCCACTGAGATGGTTATTTTGAGGCACTAATCTGCTGTCTTCTTGTTGTGCTGGTTTCCTAGTTAAAGTATTTCCCTTGCCTCAACCCCTCATCTCTCAGATTCATTGGCCTGTTGTGCAGCAAGCAGAGCAAACTCGGACTCAGTAACAAGTAATTTGGGTGTCCTTTTGGATGCAATTTTCAAAGGGATTTTTTTTTTTTTACATTCACTTTCTGATATCTCATCATTAAAGAATATCTTGCCTTATTCTTGATCTTAGGAAAAGGAAAGAAAGTCTTTAAACTATCTGTTTGTTGCTATTTCTTTTTGCCCATATCCCTACATTCTGCATTTTTCTAGTCTATATATAGAAAGAATTGAAATAAATATATCTTAACAAATTTTTAACTGTGGCAAAATTGTTTAAATTTACCGTCTTAACCAATTTTAAGTGTACAATTCAGTTATGTTAAGCATATTCACATTATAGTGCATCGGCTCTCTAGAATTTACTCATCTTGCAAAACTGAAACTCTGTAGCCACTGTATGATATTCCTTGTCCCCCCCCCATCATTGGAAACCAACTTTCTATTTTCAGCTTTTATAATTTTGACTACTTCATCTGAGTAGAAATCATATAGCATTTGTTCTTTTGTGACTAGCTTACTTAGTATAATGTCCTTGAAGTTCATTCATGTTGTAGCATGCGACAGGAATTCCCTTCTCTTCTAAAGCTGCAGGATATTCCATTTTTGTATACACCACATTTCCTTTATCCTTTCAATTGTGACATTTGCATGACTTCTTTCTCTTGTCTATTGTGAGTAATGCTGCATTAAACATGAGCATAGAGGTATCTCTTTAAGGTAATACTTTGAATTCTCTCAGACATATACCCAGAAGTGGGGTTACTAGTCATCTGGTAGTTCTATTGTTAATTTTTGAGGAGGCTATTTAATGTTCTAATAATGGCCACACTATTTTACATTCTCAGTAACAGTGCAAAAGGATTTCAACTTCTCTGTCCTCGCCATCACTTGGGCATAACCTCTGCTGGACTGAGGGGCCCTTCTTACTTAGATAACCCAGTTATTGGGAAATCAACATTTTTAACATTCCCATTCCTACTGCCCTGCAAAAAAGCAAGCAGGCAGGCAGACAAATGCCATGTTTCTCCTGCTCCACTCTGATCTTGTTCCAATGGCTTAATTAACAACAACCAGTTTTCTATTAGTTTTTTAGGTGTTGATGATTAGAAGATGAAGTGTAAACCCTTCCCTTACCATCTTCTTAGTTCTAGAAATATGGTATAAAGATGAGTTATTTGTGAGTCATGGGACTGAATGAGTAACCTTTGCTGTTATCTGAGAATGGGTTACATAGGATTTCCCGGAAGAGTTGATAGCAGAGTTGAATTTAGGAGGTTAGTAAGGGCACCCACATAAGTATGTGAAAGAAAAGCCTTCCACGATAAGTAGAATAACATATTTAAATTTGGAGTGGTAAAATGTCATTTGGCAGTCAGGAAAAGGTAAGTAGATTGGTTTCATCTGATCATTAAATATGAAAGAAGGAGTAGTAGGTAATTAGGCTGGAATTGTCACAGAAAATTGTTTATGCCAATTTAGGAGTTTTTTTGGGGGGAGGGCGGGCAGGAGAGGGGGCTTCCCTCATAGCTCAGTCGGTAAATTATCTGCCTGCAATTCAGGAGATCCCGGCTCGATTCCTGGGTCGGGAAGATCCTCTGGAGAAGGAAATGGCAACCCACTCCTGTATTCTTGCCTGGAGAATCCCATGGACAGAGGAGCCTAGCGGGCTACAGTCTGTGGGGTCGCAAAGCTGGACACGACTTGGTGACTAAACCACCACCACAAGCTCACATTTTAGGTACTAAAGAAGGATTTTCTTTACCAGGAGAAAAGCAGTATGAATATGGCTTGAATTTTTTGAATATCAATTTGGTGAGAGGGGAGATAAAATGATAAAAAATAAGACTGAAATTTAAGCTCTGTCAATGAAACTGCATGGGATGGGGAACACATGTACACCCATGGCTGATTCATGTGAACGTATGGCAAAACCACTACGGTATTGTAAAGTATTTAACCTCCAATTAAAATAAATTTTTTAAAATAGAAAGAAACTGAATGGAAGAGTCGAAGTGCTGAAGGATTAGGGTAAATTTATGTGTATTACTTGGGTTATAGCGCCACCTGGTGTTCATTATATCGTATAACTTGATTCTGTTAAGTGTCCGACTCTGCGATCCTATGAACTGAAGCCCTCCAGGCTCCTCTATCCATGGAAATCTCCAGGCAAAAATTCTGAAATGGGTTGCCATCCCTTCTCCACAGGGTCTTCCCGACCCAGGGATCGAACCCAGGTCTCCTGCCTTGCAGGTATGTTCTTTACCATCTGAGCCATCAGGGAAGCCTCAAATAGTTGAATGTAATTTGAGAAAATTGAGAAAAGAGGAAAATGAGCTCTCAGCTGAGATCGAAATTTGACTTTGCAGGTGCTTAATTAATGTCTTATTTTGACGCATTCTAGAAGTTCCTGGGAGCAGCATGAAAGATGTATCACTTTAAGTCATTTCAGGAGGATCTATGTGCATAGATAAATCATGAGGGAAGTGACCTGATGAATATGTGAGGCTGAGATGTTTCTGATCCTTTACTGATCTCCCCTAAATAAAACAGTCATTCATCCCGAGCGGACATAAGTCTGGCTGAGAAATCATTAACTTTCCCAAAGCAGACTCAAGAGTATCCAAAGACAGCCTTATCTTGTAAGAAGTAGGTCTGTTACTTAAGCTGAAGACTCCATGGAGTCAACTTTTCTAGAGAGGAAAGATAGCTGAACCAAGATTAGGGTTATTGCACAGGAGGATGTGTTAGTTTGGTAGGCTGCCTGAACCCATTATCAAGGCTTAAACAACAAAAATTTATTTTCTACAAGTGCTGGAGATGGGCATCTACAATCAAGGGGCTGGCAGGGTTGGTTTCTCTCCCGAGGAGACCGCTGAGGCCTCTCTCCTTGGTTTGTAGGTGGCTGCTGTCTACATAGGTGTGTGTTTGCATGGCAATCTCTCTGATTGCACCACTCTGGTATGTCTGTGTATCCAAATATCCTCTTATTAGAAGGACACCATAATATTAGATTAGGGCCTGCCCTAACAAACTCATTGTAGCTTGATTATCTCTTTAAAAAAAGAACAAAATAATGCCATTTGCAGCAACATGGCTAGACTTAGAAATTGTCATACTGAGTGAAATAAGTCAGACAGAGAAAGACAAATTTATATGATATAGTTTATATGTGGTATCTTAAAAAAAAAGGTATGAATGAATTTATTTACAAAGCAGAAGTAGAGTTGTGGATGTAGAAAACAAGCTTATGGTTACCAGGGGAGAAAGATAAGGGAGGGATAAACTGGGAGATTTGGACTGACTTATATACTTGACTATATATAAAATAGATAACTAAATAAGAACATGCTGTATAGCACAGAGGAGTCTACTCAATATTCTGTAATGGCCTATATGTAAAAAGAATCTAAAAAAAAAGAGTGGATATATGTATATGTATTACTGATTCACTTCACTGTACACATGAAACACAACAGTGTAAATCCAATTATATGCCAATAAAAATTTGACATAAAATCCTGTCTTCAAATGTGGTCCCATTCTGAGGTACTGGAGTTTATGATTTCATTTTATGAACTGAACTGTGGGAGACACAGTACAACCCAGAGTAGTGGGTATGGTCACTCAGCTGGCTATTATATACTTTCTCAGAAACATTCTCAGGGCTTATAATTAAGACCTGGGGAAAAAAAAATGGAGTCCTGTGAAGTAATCTGCCTGCCAAAATCCATACTGATCAGCTCTCCAAGTAGTAGTGAATTTTCTTTTGTGGTGTCAGGGAGCATACCCACCTGATAAGCATTCTGGCAACTTTCTTGAACACAGACACCAGCAAAGCGATGCTTTAGGCAACTGTGATGCAATTGTTGACACCTGGGTGCACAGATCTGTGTTTGTGCTTCATTTCCTGAACAGAGTAAAGAAGACATTGTCTCATTCCCAGTGGAGAGGGACATCATGGTCTGAAGATCTAATGTAGTGTCATTTTTGCTTCCCAGTACAATTGCTGGCCTTTTGGGTTCTCTAAGACAGGTATAGAAGTTAGAGTTTTTAAAATCATATTTAAGAAAAATTTCTGGGAGCAAAGTCAAAAAAGTGTGATTAAAAGAATCATCACAACAAAAGGTGGTTTCAGCTAAACCAGGAGCCTGGGGGCAAAGCCAAAGGCTTAGAAAGTCCAGGGAAATGAAAGCAAGCAAAAATGGATCCAAATGGACAGAGGGAGGGCTGTAGTGGAAAGAGTAACTAAAATGGGTAAGATTTTTTAATATTTCTGGTAGTGTAGGAAGTGCAGAATAAATTTATTTAAAATCATTTAAGTATGACTCCCTTATATCACACGATTGCCTATTTTGTAGATAAAGTGTCTTATAACACTTTTGATTACCATTACAGTGCCTGGGAAATAGAAGTGGCTGAATAGAAATTAGATAATTGAATAAATGGCTCATCACAGAGGTTATGCTCCTGTAAGTCAGCAGAAGCTACAAGCAAAGAAAGGCTACACTAGCCTACCTGGTGTTGAAATAGGAAGCAGCTCTATATGTGAACTCTACATCTTGCGTTTTTCTAAGTAGTTTTAACTGTTTCGGGAACGGATTGAATTTAAATTTAGCTCCATACTGTTATAACCCTCTATGTCCATTAGATGGCAGCAGAGACAAATTTTTCTTTCCTTGAGACCACCTTATTGAATAGCTTTCTCAGAAAAAAAGAAAACAAATTCACTGGTTTGTTTTCTACCTATTGTTATTGATAGCTACAAGCAGTGAAAAAGTACTTGACTTATATTTTTATTAAGAATATTTTAAAACAAACGAACTATTGAAGAGACTTGTAGTGTCTTATGTGTGTCTGTGTGTGTGTGTGTGTGCGCGTGTGTTAGTTGCTCAGTTGTGTCCGACTCTTTGCGACTCCATTAACTGTAGCTTAACAAGCTCCTCCATCCATGGGATTTAACAGGCAAGAATACTGGAGTGGGTTGCCATTTCCTTCTCTAGATCTTCCCGACCCAGGGATTGAACCCTGGTTTCCCGCATTGTAGGCAGATGCTTTACCGTCTGAGCCACCAGGGAAGTCCCTATAGTGTCTTATATCAAAGATTAAATAATAAGTAATAGTTCTGTTCTCAGCACTGAGCTGAAATATAGGGGAAATAGCAATAAAGAGAAGGCTTTATCCCTGACCTTGAATTTATTAATATCTCTTACATTATGTAATGCATCAGTCAGCGGCTTCTTGATTTCACCATTGCTCAGGATAAACAATAGGAAAGCTCTGTGAAGAGCACCTGTGCTCTAATGCTGATCTGCTTAGTGTAGGCCCCAGATAAGACACAGTGTTTATTTCAATATTAAGTGATTTTTAACCCTTCAGCCAAGGCAGAACTCAGTTGTCCCATTGTGTGGTTTTAGTGGAAGTAGGAGTGGGAGTGTGGTAGTAGCCTGTCTTCACAAGACAGAAACTATTGTCTCCAGTCAATGACCTCAAAGAAAGCGTATTCATTTGCTAGGGCTGCTACAACAGAAGATCACAATCTGGCAGCTTAAATAACAGAAATATATTATCTAGCAGTCCTCAAAGCCGCAAGATGAAAGTCAAGTGTTGGCAGGGTTGGTTCCTACTGAGGGCTGTGAGAATCTGTTCTGTATCTTGCCTAGCTTCTGATGATCTGCTAGAAGTCTTTGGCATTACTCGACTTAGAGAAGCATCGCCCCAATCTTTGCCTCCATCTTTGCGTGGTCCTGTGATCATTTCTGCGTCTAAATCTTCCTTTCTCCCACCTGTTTTATCCTCTGAGAGAAAATACATAGGATGTAGAAGACAAGGTGCTTAAGGATACTATAATTTTTGAAGGGCTATTAATTCACTTATAAATATAATTATAAAGAAATAAATACACATAGGATACAATGAGACATATAAATGCTGACTGAAGGGGACAAAGTAGGGGCTGATTGGAAGATATGTTTATCTTCTGAATTTATAAACCTTTGCCTGAAAAAAGATTTGGAAAAATCAAAATGATCTATTAATTGTAATTTATGTAATGGTTTTTCAAATTACACATGGAAAGATCTTTGATAAAAGGCATGGGCAGATTAAGGAAGGCTGCACATTCCTGGCCTGCACACTCTAGAGCAGGGCATGGGTCTGTGTCCCCTCCCCTGAACTGTGAGCAAACCCTGTGCTTGCTCTAATAAAATATTGCAGATGATGTTCACCAGTTTTTCAGCCCAGGCCTCAAGAAAGTGGCAGCTTTCACTTCTTAGCTCTTGGAACACTTAGTCTTGTAACCCTGAGGTACCACAGAAGCAGCCTGGCTGCTCTGCTGGACCTGCCATGTGGAAAGACCAGGCATTTGGGTGAAGCCACTCTGGACACCCCAGTCCAGTTCTGCTGCAGCCCAATTCCACCAAAATTCCCTTGTTATAAGAAAGGGCTTATCCTACCCCAGTGTGACCTCATCTTAACTAATTATATCTGCAGTGACCTTGTTTCCAAGTAAGGTCACATTCTGAGTTGGGGAGTTAGGACTTCACCATGTGACTATTCAAGGATAACAATTCAACTCATAACACAAGTCTTTAAAACTAGTTTCTTGCAGGATATTATAAGTATCTTCTGGTTGATTTCCTTTTTTAGGGGCAGTGACTTTTAAAAATCATGACAGAGCTCCTGTTTAAAATGTATCATAGAATCTTATGCTAAAAAGCAATAATAAGTTATCGCTTTTTTTTTCTTTCTCCCTTTTTCCTTCCCTCTCTTTTTTTCATTTTTTTTCTCACACAGTGGTGTTGCACTTGCATCTGGTACATGACTAGTAAATACTGAATCAGTAGAAAACAGCAAGAGCACAAAGGTAGGAAAGGAGAGGTTTTTAAAGTATTGAAACGTTAGCAGTCATACATCATGTTTTAAACAAAAAAAAATAACAATATAGAGCTTATTAAGTTGTGAATAAGTTTCCTACAACAGATATTCTAAGGCCACTTAGCTAAGTGAATCCCATTTTTCTTTAAGTCTCGAAGGACACTAGCTGCTTACCTCAGAGGCAAGGCAAGCCGCTTGAAACATCTTTCTGTATCCTCTTTGTTATCCAAGATGAAGCACCCTGGAGAATGGCGTGGCCTTTGGCAGCCAAACTGGCCATAAGGAAGAATATTCAAAAACAGGATGTTAGTGAACTTAGTGAGTGCATGAGTCAACCTTGTTGAACTGTAACTGAACTCTTGGTGTTGAATTAAATTTGACTTCACAAGATGCATTATTTACATCATTCCCTGGTGGCTCAGATTGTAAAGAATCCACCTGCAATGTGGGAGACCTGGGTTCAATCCCTGGGTTGGGAAGATCCCCTGGAGGAGGGCATGGCAACCCACTCCAGTATTTTTGCCTGGAAAATCCCCATTGACAGAGGAGCCTGGTGGGCTACAGTCCATGGGGTTGCAAAGAGTCAGACATGACTCAGCGACTAAGCACAGCACAGCACACCGTTTATGATTAGAAAAATGCTGTTTTCTTCATTTACATATACAACAAACTTCTGAACAATTCTTTCTGTGTGAAGGCTCAATCTTTAGTACAGAGAACTCAGAACTAGGTAAGGCATGATCTTCTTTTTCAGGAGAATCACTCCACACAGTTGAGTCATTCAACAACCCAGATACACACTTGTGCATAACAGCAGCATGAAGAACACCTGAATATCCACTGAGCCTGGTGCCAGAATCCCAGACAAGAGTCGGAAACTGCATGTGCAGGTTGTCGATGGTGATCCCCTGCCAGCCTGTGGGGAATTCTTGTGCTCTTGCCATCGTCACTTTTCTCAAACCTCTTTGACTGTTCTGCTGGCCACGTTTATGGGTCAGGCAAGCGAGGGTAGGCAAGACATCTGGAGAACGTCTCCTGGATGTACTCTGAGCACATTTGCTGAGTATGATTGTCATCATGATTAGAGTCCAATGAAGGATGAGTCTTGAATATCCTCTACTAACCTTAATGCACTCATTGATTCTTCAATCCATCAGCATTCTCAAATAATATATTTAAATACTTAACTCTTCTTTCACTGGTTCGAATTTATTTTCAAAGCTCTCAATTTTGTTTTATTCAACAGCTTTTTAATATGTGAAACAATGTATTCCTGATTATAATTATATAATTTATTCATGCAGTAGAGTCCTATTTTTGCAGAAAAAAAAAATCTTCCTCATTTGCATGCCAGATCAGTAATATGTCTTCAGAGAACACTGTGTTTTTCAGCTGCTCTGCCAAGTGAATAAGTGTGAGTCCCTCTGTCACATGAGAATACAACCAGAGAGCTGGGTGGAAAACTGTCAGGCAAAATGTACATTCCTAAAAATTGCAAAAGGAGCCCTTGTGGTAGGACCTGGCTGGAAATGGAAGTCCACATGTTAACATGAGATGTAGTTCAAGTCTTCAAGGAGTCCCACAGATGAAAGATGGCACCTCATTTGTTCTCATTCACACTGTGTTCCCAGTGCTGAGCACAACATCAATGCATGTTCACTGACTGTGTAACAGGTTGAAAACCGTTAACTCAGTGGTCTTATTGGAAACTCTATTAAAAACTGCTTAAAGGACCAACAATTTAGTTGACAAATGATTTTCAAGTAAGTCATAGGAAACTATAAGCCCAGAATTTATTATTGATTTTATTATTTTTAAGAATAAATAATTTAGAAATTGACAAACATAATTGAAGTATGGCCTATAAGATCAAATCAAAGAAAATTTGCACATTTATAAATCAATAAACCAGAACAATTACATATCATGAAATAAGTATGAATTCTTTGCAACCCTAATTTCCTATGAATATCCCATTACACCAACCTAGTGCTCCTGACTAGTGCATGGTGTTTGCTTGACTAGCTAGCACTCAGTAACCATTTATTTATTTAAAATTGAAGGAGAAATGTCTAAAACTAATCTCAGTGAGTTTGGAGGATGGATACAATGTATACATATGGCTGAGTTCTCTCACTGCCCACCTGAAATTATCACAACATTGTTAATCAGCTGTATTCCAATATAAAGTAAAAACTTAAAAAATACAAAGTAATTTCAAGTCAAAAGCAATGTAAATTCTTTTGTAATAAAAACTTTACACCATGATGACAAGCTTAAAGATCCCATTTGAAATTACTTGAGTCCCTACTATGTATCAGATATTCAGACTTATGCAACTTCCTTTTCTGGACTTTATTCATCATTTCACAATAATAGTTTTTCTTACCATGTGGATACAAATTAAATTGGATATCATACTCTATTAATAGAGACAAAATTTCCTTCATTAAGCTGTTATTAGAGACACAAGTCTTCCCACTCTGAGAAAGATCAAATAATTTCTAGCTTTTAAAATTCTTTAATTCCATAAAAATTAATGCTAGGAATATTTCAGTTAGGGAATATGTAAAGTAGTCAACTTGTTTAAGAGCATGGTAAAAGTCATTTCAAAGAGATTCAATTCATGGAGGACATTAATTATAGCAAAAGGTCTTTTGATATTGACATCATGTTTGTGCTAAGGTCATAAACTTTCGTTATAATTTAAGTGTTTTGACATGTGCTGACATGTTTAACTTTCTGAAACACATTTAAATATATAAATCATCTACTAAAAATGAAGAGAATACTACTGTTAACACCAAGTAACCTTGAGAAATGGCCACGGCATTTACTATGAAGACACATTACAGAGTCAAAATTGCTAGTCTTTCTGCAGTGCAAAATGGAAATGTTTTATGAGTCTAATTGGGACCAATGAGTATTGGTGCTGCCGTTTCTAAAGCAGCTGTGGCAAGGTCACTTCAATGCTTGTAGGTAGATAAAACCATCCTATTTATCTAAGAGTTTAATTATCTGCAGACATAACCATACAGTTTAAAAATAACTGACGGTATTACATGCAGTGTCCTCACCTTATTAAAGTGACCAGGCTAAAACAAAGAAAAGTATCACTGAGTCATCTGCAGTGTGCATATTCATGTAAACAAAAGAGAAGTCTTACCTACTAAAGTGAAGAAAAAAAGCGGTTTCGGTCAAAACAGAACAACTATCCAAAAGACACAGTCTAACCACGAGAAAAGTGATCAGGATTGTGAGACCAGGAGAGATTGCTTCTTTAAAAGATTCCTAAAGAGCATCCAATTCCTTTGCTCTGATTCTGTGTTACTGAGCAACCTTCTGATGACATATTCATTTCCAAATAATTGAAGTCTCTTGTATCTAATACCAGGTAGAGTGCCCTGAATTTGTTGGAGGTATTTGTTCTCCCATGCTAAATTAACAAACTTGCCTGTATCTGCTTTACCACCTGTCTCTTGAGAATGTGGTTGTTATAAACCAGTCCCTAAGAAATCAGTTAACTCTTGGCACACTGACAAATTCAAATTGGGGGGATTAAAAAGGAAGAAGCTTTTGGAGATAATCGGTATAGTTATACCTGGATAGGGGTGACAGTTTCATGGATGTATATATATGTCAAAACTCATGAAGTTGTATATTTTAAATATGCTCAGTGGGTCTTCCCTGCTGGTCCAGTAGCCAAGACTCCCTGCCCTCAATGCAGGGGGCCCAGGTCAACCATTGGTCAGAGAACAAGATCCCACATGCTGTAACCAAGAGTTTGCATGCTGCAGCTAAGTTTGCATGCCAAAACTAGAAGATCTCTCATGCCAAAACTAAGACCCAGCACAAGCAAATAAATATTAAAATGAACAAATATGTTCTTGCATAATAATTATACCTCAATAAAGCTTTAAACAAAAAAAGAAAAGAAAACAAAACAAAATCAAGCTGCATACTCTGGGCCCTGTAAGCTCAGCAGTCGCTGAGGCTTATTCTATTCTCTTTCAAGGTCAACATGTTCTAATCATCACTTGTCCTTAGTACAACTGTTTGATACAACAACAGCAGCAGTAAGAAATTTGTGAGTGATTACCACGAGTTAGCCAATATGATGGGTACTTTATCATATATTTAGTTATCTAGTTATCTCTTTGCCCCGTGAGACAATCTCCATTTTATAGGTGAAGTAATAGAGGCTCAAGGTAATAAAATAACTTAGTCACACAGTGGTACATTTATGGCTTGAACCTAGGCTTATTTAACTCCAAGATCTTTATGCCATTGCCTTCTGTCTCTCTAACTTATTAAGTGCATTTTAATAGAGAGCCTGTCCTTTACTAGTACAACAAGTTTCTGGTAAAGAAAACTCCTACATTGCAAACAATCTATATGTTAACAGTAGAATAGATCTCACCAATTAAGACAGAGGCATATCTAATAATTGAACTGATTTAGAATTTTTTAATAGGCCTCTGTTTAACTAAAAGATTTTAAACTATTGATCTACTCTGCCATGGTTGGACTGAGTTGATTGCCTGTGGCTTAATTGCTCCAATGCCCTCCACACTGGCAGTCTTTTCACAAATTCCTTTAAACCTGAGTCCACTAGTTGGTGTTGTGAAGGGCTATCATATTTACTCTTTAGGCTGTAAGTTCTAATAAAAGAAGTAGTTAAATAAATATAATTGTAATGAAATGTGTTGTTATGACTGTCTGAACCAATTGCTGTGGGAACCAGAGGTAAGCCAGTAAATTATTTAAGTTTATAGGAGAGCTTTCAGAGAAGGCAATGGCAACCCACTCCAGTACTCTTGCCTGGAAACTCCCATGGATGGAGGAGCCTGATAAGCTGCGATCCATGGGGTCGCTAAGAGTCAGACACAACTGAGCAGCTTCATTTTCACTTTTCACTTTCATGCATTGGAGAAGGAAATGGCAACCCACTCCAGTGTTCTTGCCTGGAGAATCCCAGGGACCGGAGAGCCTGGTGGGCTGCTGTCTATGGGGTTCCACAGAGTCAGACACGACTGAAGTGCCTTAGCAGTAGCAGCAGCAGTGTAAGAAAGCTTTATTGGTGAGGAAGTATCAGTTGGGTCAAGTCTTCAAGGATAGGTGAGTGTTTGCCAGGTGAAGAATTGAATAGGTGAAATTGCTTTGCAGGCAGTGAACCCAGGCTCTGCAAAGTATTAATGTGGGAAAAAGTTCTATAAGACCACAGAAGGATAGGGAATGCAGTGTGGTAGCTTAGTTTGATTTTGTAATTATGAGCAGATTGGCTAGGGGTTGAGACAGGTAGCATGTAAGGCTGAGCCAGAGTATGCGGGAAGATTTGACTGTTGCTTACAGTTTTCTCTTGGTGAGGGACTACGGGTCTAAAGGAGGAGACACATGAGGCAGATGTCGTCCTCCATCATCAGGTAGGTTCCAATTTTTAAGTCTGATTATCTCAGCTTTCTGGACTTTGATTAGCCTCTGTTTCAGGTCATGTTCAGTGTAGGCAGTGAAGAATGGATGGATCTTTTCATTCACACTGAGTATTCTTTAGATAAGAGATTGTCAATGTGTGATTAAGAGACCATTGTATCAGAAAATTCTGTAAAGTTTGCTGAAAAGGCAGATTCCTGGGTCCTGGTATTTTGATATTGTTGCTTTGAGTTAATATTAGGAATCTAAACTTTGAACATTCTGATTCTGTTGCATGTGCAAATGTGGGTACCTTTGTTCTATAGGATAAAATAACGAAAAGATATAGTTAATTGATTAATTGCTGCTCTCATATAATTCAGATATTTTCTTCACTTTAAGAGAAAAGAAGCTGCAAGACAATATATTGATAACACAGAATTACACGTTTAGCTTCAAGATTTAGAAAACTAAGTATATCACGGATTAGGAGTAATTCAATGTGTATTATTCTTATATACGTTACAGCAAAGGCTACACAGTTAAAGGCTATTCAACCTGAATTTGCTCCTGGAAGTGTTTGTTTTGGCCTGTAAATTTCTTAAAGCTTAAATTAACTTCCTCATTTAGACACAACAATATTTTATACAAAATATCACATTCACACAATGCATTAATAAACAGTTGGAACTCGTTAGTTCCAACTGTTTTCCTTTGGGAAAGAATCCAGACTATGCAGTTCAACATAGACTCCACCAAGTCTAATCTGCCCTGGGCTCTTGCCGGGCCCATAGGACTTGCGTTGTCTCCCTGCAATGAGGCTGTTCTGCACCTAGCCAGTGCATGCCTTCTAGTTCCATCCTTGCCCTTTCTCCAGTTTTCCTCATGCTCAACCATTGCCAAATTGGGAGGTGGTTGGTCAGAGACCTTCACACTTCTATGTCTGCACACGCTCTCCTTAGGTCTAAAATATCCTTATAAACTTTATATTTTTGGTCATCTTTTAAGAGTCACTGCAAGTATCATACCAGTTTTGCAGTCTTCCCTGACTCCTCCTAGGTTAGGTTAGGAATTCCACCTCTGCTCTCTAACAACTTTGCAAAACTCTCTGGCATCTCATAGCATGTTGTACAATAATTATTGGGCTGAACATCTCCACCAGTAGACCATCAATTTATTCAGTATTTGACATTTAAAATAAAATTTCACCTAGGCTTGATATAGAAAAGATACTTTCAGACCTACAAGCAACCAGAAGATCTAAAATAATCCAAGTGACCCAACTGTTTATCTTACTAACAGACATTGTGGCATTATTTTACAGGAACGCATAACGATTTTGACATTATCAGAAATGTTTGGGCAGAGCTCTTCAAGTAGGTACAGTGTATTCTTTCTTATTTCATTACTGTTATGACACTTATGAAATACAGCTGAATATATCACAGGAAACCTAAAAGCCTACTTACTAAAACTCTTCCTATTAGATACACTATAGCTACATCTTAGCTGAATGCAATTTATGATAATTCCTTAAAAAAAATCCTATTCTGCTTTTAACTATAAACTTTTCTAATATTGAAGTCACATTTAACAGAATTTTGTTTATTCTTTTTTTGATAGAGTAATCTATTGTCCCCTTCATAATAATTCTGGTTTCAACTGTTCTCTATCACTTTCGACATTCTATTTCCTCCAAATATCAAAGGAAGTTATTTTTCCTTTTCTTGAACATATTTATTAATTTCTCCCTCTCTTTTTCTGGTCAAATGCAATCAGGTTTTAATTAATTCCCTCTACAATATCTCCATGCTATGACTTTCTTTAATTTATTCTGACTACTCTCTTGCCTTATTTAATTCAAGGAAACATTCGGGGAAAGGATATAGTTTGCATAAAAAATGCTTCACAAATAAATTATTCTGCTTCCAACTGCCAAAATGGGTAAACAAAAACTTGTAAAGCCATTTCTGTAAAGTTAATCTGCAAACAATGAGAACATTTCTGATTAATGTGTGTTAAAGCTACACTGAAAGTCATTAGTACACTTCAGTTGCACTTGCCCACTTCAAATTTTAAAAAGTGATACTGAGTTTAAGTGTTTGAAATTACACTTTCAGGACCAGTTTTAAAAAGAATGCGTAAATCTGTCTTTGTTTGACTAATAGTCCTCTATCCAGATGGAACTGTGCATATGAGTTTTTAGAGCAATACAAGCTTGGAGGTCCAGTGATGGTGCCATGATGTTTCACAAATCAAATTTCTGTCCTGTGTGAACTGTTTCCAGTGTGATTGTATTTAATTTCTTGAAAAGTAACTTTAATTCCATTAAAATGAATTGGTTGAACTAATATAAAGCATGTTTTTGGAAGCTGTTAGGAGAAGGAGAAACCTAAGGAGATGGAGAGACAGAGTTAGAGGAAAAAATACTGGTATAAAGTAACACAGAGGGGAAAGTATCTGATTAGAGGTCTCTGAGAGAGAGACAGGGAGAGAGGGCACAGCACAGGCTACCAGGCTGTAATGATTTTTTTCACGTTTCTTACTCTCTATTATCTCTATATAGTCATCAAACTTTATGACTTGATATTTTATAAACACTCGTGTAATTGCTTATTATCTCTTTCATGCAGTAGAGTGTAAGTTCTAGGAGTGCAGAGATAGTTTTATTTTCAAATATATACCAAGTTCTGGTAAATCATAGATTCTCAATAAATATTTGCTCAATAAAGTAAGAAAGGCTGAGAAGTTAATACATTTCCAAGTTTTGGAAGTATATGAGCCAAAAAGATCTGAGCAACCCAAGCAGGAAAGGAACTGTGATGGCAACTTAAAGGTAAGCACAAGGAAAAATGAGACGGCAGGAAGACTACAGGTGGAACAATGGAAAATTCTGGTGTTTTCTTACAAAATTAATATAACATTCAAAAATCCTTAAAGGATAAAATAATCTGTTTGCAGTAGATTAAAGTAGATAAAGACATAATTGATGTTATTATGTGTATATATGAGTTTTATGGTGAAAAAGTAAAGAAGTAGAGGAAATAGAGGCATATTTTGTGTGTTTAAGCAGGTATAGTTATTGTCATCATGTTTCTGAACAAATGGGAAACTCTTCTTTTGCTTGTCATCAGTTTACTGTTTTTCTCTTCTACTACTACTTACTACTACTACTAAGCCGCTTCAGTCGTGTCTGACTCTGTGCGACCCCATAGACGGCAGCCCACCAGGCTCCCCCGTCCCTGGGACTCTCCAGGCAAGAACACTGGAGTGGGTTGCCATTTCCTTTTCTCTTCTACCAAAATAAATTTAAAACATCTCCATTCAAGGTTGAAAGGCAGTATGCTGCCAAGTGGCCTCCTTTAAGTCTTGTCAGACAAAGGACGGGTGAATTCCACAACAGTTTGTATAGTAAGGGGTAAGAAGTAGGTTTTATTGGGTAAAAAGAAATAACGCAAGACAAGATCGGGGACACAAATGCACATGTCTGCCAGTCTCACACTATTGCACAGAACGGTACTCCAGAACCACGGCTTCCACTGATGAAGCTGAGGATCTCCCTTTTAAGGGCAAAAATGAGAAGGTGGCTTTATCAAGGAGGGAATAAACTGACTGGTTTGATTGTGGGCATTAGTTATTTATAGGAATATAAATTCCATCTGGAGTGCCCATGGGCTTCCTAGGTGACGCTTGTGGAAAAGAACCTAACCTACCAACACAGGATATGTAAGAGATGCAAGTTCAATCCCTGGGTCAGAAAGATCCCCTGGAGAAGAGCATGGCAGGTCACCCTGCTATTCTTGCCTGGAGAATCCCATGGACAGAGGAGCCTGGCGGGTTATGGTCCAGAGGGTCACAAAGAGTTGGACACAACTGAAGTGACTGAGAATGCATGCACAAATGGGATGCTCATGCCCACCGTCTGAAGACCTGGAATCTATGCAACATTGCAATTCTCAGGTGAAGGAAGCCTGACACCTGGGATGCTGAGCCTGAATAAGCTCCTTTCACTGGGAGCCTACATCAGTTCCTCAGCCTGTTTATTGTCTGGGAAACCCAGGCAGAGAAGCACAAGTCATTAGTAGTCCTTTCTTTGTGCCCTTGGACAAACTAACTTCTCAAGGTTCAGCTTTTTTATCTCATGTGTATCTCATGGAATTCCTTGGAAATTTTATTTTAAATGAACTACTAGATGTATTTTTTTCCTCAAAAATGTACTATAGAATCATTTATTAATGACCACTGAAAACCATGAAATTGCATTTTCCTAATCTTCATGACTTTTTGAAATTTACATACAAACAGTAGCTCCATTTCAGGTATGAGGTAATACTGGGATTTAAGTGCAGAGTGCTTAAATCTAGAAAGCTAGAATTCTGCCTGAACTTAAACATTGTTTAGCATTTGTTTTAACATTGTTACATGGACCTCAATATTAGATAACAAAATGCCCAGTGGTCAACACTTTGAGACCTTATTATTTACACTGTTACTGCAAAATAATTCTGGAAGAAAAAACAAAAGGGTGATATGATTGTTTAGGTAATGTCAAAAGGACAATTGCTGAGTTTTCTGGTACATATTAAGAGCATATTTCTTTAAAAAAAATAAAACTGGCATGGAGAATCTCAATGTCTATGTTCTTACTGCTCAGAAATAACTCAAGCAAGACAGTCCATATAGTTGGAGAGGCTAAGGATGTTCTAGACCAGTCTATGAGGAAGGAGGTCTTAGTGTGGTGGGCTGTAGAGCTAACAGGATGCCTTCTTTGTACCAGGCACCATGATTTACCTTTTACACATATGACTGCATTGCACTGCATTTTCACAGCAGTTCCTGCTGTCTTCCTTTATGGTTCATCTAAGGAAAAATAGATTACTGAAGAATACTGAGTAGCAATCTGAAGAGAAAAAGTACCTACTTTTCTTTAGTGAAGGAATGGACGATTCAAAAAACTTTCTGTAGACTTAAGGTCTTACGAAGTTTCAGAGCTAAGCCCAAAAATATTCTTTTAAAATAACTAAATTAGTTAAAGGATAACAGACAAAAGTCTAAATAGAAAGGTGCTTTAAATGAGAAAAATGCCAAAGTGACCACACTCAGACTGTAGTAGAAGACAGGGTCAGGGTCTGCAAGGAGGGCACTGGGCCAAGTTATCCCAGAACATCATTGTGCATGGAGGTCAGAAATTAGAAGCTGGAGAGACACAGATCAAGATTCGAGCCCCATATTTCTATTCTCCCATTATGTGACATTAGGCAAGTCATTTAGGTTCCGAGCTTTTGTTTTCTATTTATAAAATTAGAATAATCAAATGCTCTGTCATACAAAACAGATTAATTTAGTTTATACAAATTGCACCTAACACAGTGCTAGGTACATGAACATTCAGTAAGTAGGCTTATTAATATTAAAATTTTTACTGTCTGGGAAACTTTTCAAGGGTTTCTGATGCATAGGTTTGGAGTGAATCTAAAGTGCCTAAGATTTCTCAGTCTCCAGTTGAGAAACCACTATCTTGGAGTGCCGTGCCTGGGTTCATAGCTTAAGGGAGTAACATTAAGGGAATGACATTTATCTTCTTTCATTTATAACACAGGCACTCATCAGAAAGGAGACACTCTAGAAAAAGAAAGGAGATGCTCTTTTTAATCCTGTTTATAACAAGTGCCATGTTTCCCATCTCTTATAAAGTAATACATGGACTTCAAGATGAAGTCTTTGTTAAAGAAAATGTGATATGAATTATGACAGCGGTGGTTTAATTGCCAAGTCATGTCCAACTCTCGAAACCCCATGGACTATAGCCTGCCAGGCTCCTCTGTCCATGGGATTCTCCAGGCAAGAGTACTGGAGTGGGTTGCCATTTTCTTCTTCAGGGGATCTCTCCGACCCAAGAATCGTCCTCCAATCTCCTGCATTGCAGGCAGATTCTTTACTGACTGAGCTATAAGGGACTATATGAACTATAGGCTTTAATAAGTTATACATACTATTTTAAATGATTGGTACTGATTCTTGGCATTTGTATATTAACAGGTACACAGTGCATGAATTTATAGCAAAACACAGGTCTTATCTGAATATCCTTTGACAATAAGAAGAGTTAACTCTTCATTTCTTACTGTCTTTTCTCCTGTGTAAAGGAAAGGCTTTTTCCACTTTTGAGTGGAACATGAAAGCTACTTTTCTACAAAATAGGTATACAAATACTCTGATAAAATTCTGATCATTCACTGCTACAAAATAAGAGACATGGGTTCGATCCCTGGATTGGGAAGATCCTCTGGAGGAGGGCATGCAAGCCACTCCCATATTCTTGCCTGGAGAATCCCAGGGACAGAGGAGCCTGGTGGCCTACAGTCCATAGGATCGCAAAAAATTGGGCATGACTGAAGTGACTTAGCACACACACATGCATGCTACAAAAATTAAAATATAAAAGACTTACTGGAATTTCTTTTAATCACCTTGTAAATCTAAAAGTATAGCCCAAGTAGAACGTTGCTATTGTTAGTTGCTAAGTCACGTCTGACTCTTTGCAACCCCATGGACTTCAGACTTCATTTCTGAAAAGATCTTTCCTATAGGGCATTATGCTGTTACATAATTTCAAGAACTCCTTTATATCACTTTGTGTGAGTTTTATAAATTAATGAAGATCTTGCTTTTGGGGGAAACATGCTATTTAAGATACTGTATGTTAGAGCTCCAAAACTTGTAAGTTCCCTTCCATTTGGGCATTTGAAACACTCAGGTTATGCTAGAATGCCATACGCAATTGCATCTGCAGATGAGCAGCAGAGCCCAGAGGGTTGTCTGAAAGATTCTTTGATCCATGGCTGATGTCACTGGAGGGATGTTTCAGTCTAAAACCTGAAATGTCTTCAAAGACCCAGGATCTGCAGTTTAATTATGATGGAAGGATTGAGGTGTGTTAAGGGGAAATTTTTTAAAAGAGCATCAAGACAATAATTTACAGACTTCAAAGACAAAGAAAGCAGACAAGATAGTAGTCCCAGAGGATGGAATAAAATATTCTAGTAAAAATGGAGCAACATTTTCTTTCTTTTTAAGGTCTCTTGAAAATTACAAAACAGAAAATATTCAAAACACCCTCCATAGCTTTGGTTCTCAGATTTCTAGGTTCATCAGGATTTTTTGTTAAAATACAGTTGCCCAAGCCAGACACTGAGTTTAATGATAAAGATTTTCAGTGGGAGAAGCTAGGTAATTGTAATTCAATCAAGGTCTAAGAATAGCTACTCTATAGTTTTTGTTACCTAATATACCAGGCAATAAGGACAGAGATCTGCCTTTTAAGGGGCCTCCCCGGTGCTCAGCAGTAAAGAATCCCGGGGTCAGGAAGATCCCCTGCTGGAGAACGTGGCAGCCCACTCCAGTCTTCTTGCCTGGAGAATCCCCATGGACAGAGGAGCCTGGCAGGCTACAGTGCATAGGCTTTCAGAGAGTCGAGTACTATTGAAGCAGCTCAGCATGCACACACTAGCTCCTAAGAGAGTAAAGCACCACTCTTTTTTTTTTTTTTTTTTTTTTTTACTTAGATATAGCTGCTGTCCATGGAGTTCTCCAGGCAAGAATACTGGAGTGGGTAGCCATTACCTTCTCCAGGGGATATTCCCAACCCAGGGATTGAACCTGTGTCTCCTGCATTGCAGGTAGATTCTTTACCATCTGAGTGACTAGGGAAGCCCTCATAGTTGATGCACAATATTATATAATATTTAGGCTTATAGCATAGCAATTCACAATTTTTAATGTTTATATTGCATTTATAGTTGTTATAAAATATTGACTATATTCCCTATGTTATACAATATATCATTGTAGCTTATTTATTTTATGCATAATATTTTTTACCAATTAATCCCTTAACACTATCTTGATCCTTCTCCCTTCCTTCTCTACATTGGTAACCATTACTTAGTCTCTAGATTTGTGAGTCTGTATCTTTTTTTTGTTATATTCAATAGCTTGTTTTATTTTTTAGATTCCACATACATGTGATATCATACAGTATTTATCTTTCTATTTATGATTTATTTAACTTAGTATTATACCCTCTAAATCCATCCATATTGTTGCAAATGGCAAAATTTCATTCATTTTTATGGCTGAATAGTATTTCATTGTATAGATATATGGTACCTTTTAATCCATTCAGTTGTTGATGGATACTTAGGTTGCTTCTATGCATGCTAAGTTGCTTCAGTTGTGTCCAACTCTTTGTGACCCCCTGGCCTGCAGTCCACCAAAGCCCCTCTGTCCATGGGATTTTCCAGGCAAGAACATTGCAGTGGGTTGCCACCTCCTGCTCCAAGGGATCTTCCCAACCCAGGGATTGAACCCAAATCTCTTGCATCTCTTGCATTGGCAGGAGGGTTCCCTAAAATCAGCGCTGCCTGGGTGCACAGAATCAAAGCCAGTCAGAGGCCTGAATTTATCTGGGTTTGCTATCTACACCATTAATGCCCAGTTATCCTCTGGCAGTGTAGACCTGAATCAAGAAGACTAGAAAGTCCGGATCTTGGAAGGAAAATCCCCATGATGGTGTGTGTTTTGATTTCATCATTAATTCTCAAAGGCTAAATTTTAGAGATCATCACATTTGGTTCTGCTCATTTCCAATACTTGGAATGTTCCTCTTGCTTGTCTGTGCTCCTAATCCTGGCCAAATCTAATTGTAAACAATACTATTATGGACATCGTGGGAGCATGTATTTTTTTAAATTAGTGTTGGTTTTTTTTTTCAGATATATACACAGGAGTAGAATTGCTGGGTCATATTATAGTTCTAGGGGCTTCCCTGGTGGCTCAGTGGTAAAGAATCTGCCTGCGATATAGGAGACCTGGGTTCACTCCCTGGATTGGGAAGATCCACTAGAGGAGGGCATGGCAACCCACTGTGGTACTCTTGCCTGGAGAATCCCATGGACAGAGGAGCCTGGTGAGCTACAGTCCATAAGGTTGCAAAGAGTTGGACACAACTGAGCGACTAAGCCGCAGCAGCAGCAGCATGATAGTTCTGTTTTCAGTTTTTTTGAGAAACCTCCATACCGTTTTCTACAGTGGCTGTAGAAATTTACATTCCCATCAATAATGTATGGGGTTTCCCTTTTCTCCACATCCTTTCCAAAATTTGTTATTTGTGTTCTTTTTGATGGTAGCCATGCCGACAAGTATGAAGTGATATCTCATTGTGGTTTTAATTTCTATTTCTCGGGTCATTAACAATGTTGAGCATCTTTTCATGTGTATATTGACTATCAGTATATCTTCTTTGGAAAAATGTCTACTCAGGCATCCTGCCATTTTTTAATTGGGTTCTTTGTTTTTTTGATGTTGAGTTATATGAGATGCTTGTTGAATATTAACCTCTTATCAGTCTATCATTTGCAAATATTTCTCCCATCCAGTGGATTGTTTTCATTTTGTCATTGGTTTCCTCTGGGTTTTTTTCTTCTATCATATGGACTCATGAAAAGTGGAAATTTTATTAGAACATTAATCAGTATTGTTAGAGATACCAAGGGAACATTTCATGCAAAGATGGGCTCAATAAAAGACAGAAATGTTAGGGATCTAACAGAAGCAGAAGATATTAAGAAGAGGTGGCAAGAATACACAGAAAAACCGTACAAAAAAGATCTTCATAACCCAGATAATGATGATGGTGTGATCACTCACCTAGAGCCAGACATCCTGGAATGTGAAGTCACGTGGGCCTCAGGAAGCATCACTACGAACAAAGCTAGTGGAGGTGATGGAATCCTAGTTGAGCTATTTCAAATCCTGAAAGATGATGCTGTGAAAGTGCTTCACTCAATATGCCAGCAGCAGTGGCCACAGGACTGGAAATGGTCAGTTTTCATTCCAATCCCAAAGAAAGGCAATGCCAAAGAATGCTCAAACTACTGCACAATTGCACTCATCTCACACACTAGAAAAGTAATGCTTAAAATTCTCCAAGCCAGGCTTCAGCAATGCGTGAACCATGAACTTTCAGATGTTCAAGCTGGTTAAAGGCAGAGGAACCACAGATAAAATTGCCAACATCTGCTGGATCATGGTAAAAGCAAGAGAGTTCCAGAAAAACATCTATTCCTGCTTTATTGACTATGCCAAAGCCTTTGACTGTGTGGATCCCAATAAACTGTGGAAAATTCTGAAAGAGATTGGAATACCAGACCACCTGACCTGCCTCTTGAGAAACCTATATGCATGTCAGGAAACAACAGTTAGAACTGGACATGGAACAACAGACTGGTTCCAAATAGGAAAAGGAGTGCATCAAGGCTGTATATTGTCACCCTGCTTATTTAACTTATATGCAGAGTACATCATGAGAAGTGCTGGGCTGGAGGAAGTGCAAGCTGGAATCAAGATTGCCGGGAGAAATATCAATAACCTCAGATACGCAGATGACACCACCTTTATGGCAAAAAGTGAAGAAGAACTAAAAAGCCTCTTTGATGAAAGTGAAAGAGGAGAGTGAAAAAGTTGGCTTAAAGCTCAACATTCAGAAAACTAAGATCATGGCATCTGGTCCCATCACTTCATGGGAAATAGATGGGGAAAAGGTGGAAACAGTGGCTGACTTTATTTTTCTGGGCTCCAAAATCACTGCAGATGGTGATTGCAGCCATGAAATTAAATGCTTCCTCCTTCGAAGGAAAGTTATGACCAACCTGAACAGCATATTTAAAAGCAGAGACATTACTTTGCCAACAAAGGTCCATCTAGTCAAGGCTATGGTTTTTCTAGTGCTTATGTATGGATGTGAGAGTTGGACTATAAAGAAAGCTGAGCACTGAAGAACTGATGCTTTTGCACTGTGGTTTTGAGAGTCCCTTAGACTGCAAGGAGATCCAACCAGTCCATCCTAAAGGAGATCAGTTCTGGGTGTTCATTGGAAGGACTGATGTTGAAGCTGAAACTCCAATACTTTGGCCACCTGATGCAAAGAGCTGACTCATTTGAAAAGACCCTGATCTGGGAGAGATTGAAGACAGAAGGAGAAGGGGATGACAGAGGATGAGATGGTTGGATGGCATCACTGACTCGATGGAAATGGGTTTGGGTGGACTCCGGGAGTTGGTGATGGATAGGGAGGCCTGGTGTGCTGTGGATCATGGGGTCGCAAAGAGTCAAACATGATTGAGTGACTGAACTGAACTGAACTAATCAGTACTGTTGTTCAATCACTAATTTGTGTCCAACTCTTTGCAACCCCATAGACTGCAGCCTGCCAGGCTTCCCTATCCTTCACAATCTCCTGGAGTTTGCTCAGACTCATGTCCATTGAGTCGGTGATGCCATCCAACAATATCATCCTCTGTCACCCTCTTCTCCTCTTACCTTCCATCTTTTCCAGCATCAGGGTCTTTTCCAGTGAGTTGGCTCTTCATATTAGGTGGCCAAAATATTGGAGCTTTAGCTTCAGCATCAGTCCTTCCAATGAATATTCAGGGTTGATTTCCTTTAGGATTGACTGGTTTGATCTCCTTGCTGTCCAAGAAACTCTCAAGAGTCTTCTCCATCACCACAATTTAGCAGTGGTGTTTATTCAAAGATTTTATGTTGGTTACGTGTGTGTTCATTCAATAAGTGCTTTTCGTACACCCCACTAAGTATAATCCAATGTAATACCTATTGACAATAAAGGGATTATCAAACAATTGAAATTATCTTTAATTTACTCACATTCTAATTGTAGAGGCACACAAGAAATGAAGAAAATACAATAGAGGATGTGAAGGTAGATAAACACAGATAGAGGATGGCAGTAGGGAGTGAGAGCCTTAATCCAACTGAAGAGAAGAAGTTCTCAGAGAAAATTAAGCCAAATCTTGAGAAATGATCATACAGCTAAGTTAACTTGGGCTTGTCTATTGACCATATTTCAGTCAGAATTGATCTGGCTAAAAAAAAAGTCATGAAACAGCTGGAGTAGCCACAAGTATTTAAATAAATGTCTTTTTAGTATACTTCTGGGTGTGCATAATTAATACCAGTTAATTAGAGTAATTAGGTATATCCAGAGTAAACAGTTGTGGAAGAAGTGCAAATGATGGAAAGGAGCAGATCACGACAGTCTTGTTCAATAAAATTAGAAATTTAAATTTTATCCTGTAAACAAATGGCAACGCATTCCAGTGTTCTTGCCTGGAGAATCCCAGGGATGGGGGAGCCTGGTGGGCTGCTGTCTATGGGGTTGCACAGAGTCGGAAACGACTGAAGCGTCTTAGCAGCAGCAGCAGCAGCAAACAAAGAACTTCAGAAGGATTTTTAAAAAGCAAAGGAAAAAAAATCAGGTTTGCATATTTGAAAGCCCCTTCTGCCATTCTGATCAAATTATGAAGGATAATTAAAGGTGTGGCAATGCAATTGATGTCTGATGAAATATTATGGTTATCTGAGGCAATGACAGTGATATAGATGGAAATGGATATGAAAGATATTAAGAAGACAATAAACAGGACTTGCAGACTAAATATGAGTTGATTGTGAGTAAATAAATGCATGCAAAATTGACATTTGATCTGTAGAAATACTTCACTGCCAAATGTTTTAATAAAGTGCACCTTCCCCATAAACATATGGGATTTGGAGAGAAAATTAAAGTGAACTTGACTCTTTTAAAATACAGAAACACTGCCCTGTTCTCTGAGGTATGGGGGTGGCCAGAACTATGGATTTTGACAGACATCCAGTCTTGTTTATTGTCTTCTTAATATTTTCTTAATCTGAAAATAGCCTGGTGTTTTAAAAATACTACGTTTAGATCAATAGGGGAAAGATATATAGGTTTCCTCTTAATATTTTAAATGCTCTGATGTTAAGGTGGTTAATCTGGAATCAACAATATCTGATGAACATTCAACAATATTAATTGGCCAATTAATATTAGGCAGCTAGGATGTTCTACTGAGGAGATGACTGAAGGACTCTGTTCATACAGCTAATATTGTAGCGTTAGTGTAGGAAACAGCACATCATGCTCTCTGTCAGATCTTCCAGGAGTGCTTGGTGAGGCAGAGGGAAGAGTAGTTAACCTGGGACCCTTTGTGGTATGGATGAGACTCAAATTTGCTTTAAAAAAATTTGGGTTTTTTGCTTTCCACAATGGCACAAAAAGACAACTGGAGGAAACATATTCGTGAAGTAAAAATCTAGATTCATTTAAAGGGATTAATAATATCTACTTTTCTGATTAATTGTAAGAAGAAGAGGGAAGAAGGGGGAAGAGAAGAAAGAGAAGGAGAAAGGAGAAAAAGGTAGGAAGAAAAAGAGAGAAGCAAATTATTTTTTAAACAATTTCCTGTTGATGTATGGCAAACCAATACAATATTGTAAAGGAATTAACCTCCAATTAAAATAAATAAATTTATATTTTAAAAAATTTCCTGTAATACTTCCATCCAGAGATTAGCTTCATTAACAGTTTTCTGAATAATATTCAAGTCTGTTAAAAGTACATATTGCACAATGATTGCAGTTGTTTTTGCTTTAATTTTATATTATTTTTCATTAAGTAATTATGGGGCAAATAAACAGGTCTGAGAATTAGGTGAGAATACTAACCTTAGCCATGTTTATACTTGTCTGTCCAGCTTTTTACATTTAGTATTTTAGTGTAATTATGTTATTGTTTTGAACAATAACAAACATGATGGCAAATAACATAATTCTGCTATGATAAAATAGGAGCATTAATATTTTGGTGTTTTTTTGTATCTCTATCTATATATTTCCTTAATATATATTTATACCTGGTGACTCAGTGGTAAAGAATATACCTGCCAAGCAGGAGACATGGGTTCAATCCCTGTGTCAGGAAGATCCCCTGGAGAAGGAAATGGCAACCCATTCCAGTTTTCTTGCCTGGGAAATCCCATGGACAGAGGTGCCTGGTGGGCTTCAGTCCATGTGGCTGCAGAAGAGTAGGACACAGTTGAGTGACTAGACAACAACAAAATATAGACAATTTAATATTCTTCTTTTCCTACTTACAATGTAACTTTATCCCAAGCTTTTTAAATATTTATTTGAAAACTTATTCTAAATGACTGCGTGTTATTTTATCACGAGTCGTATTTTTAAAAATATTGTTAAACATTCTGGTTACACATAAATACATACATTTGTGTATATGTTGTTGTTCAGTCACTCAGTCATGTCTGACTCTGTGTGACCCTATGAACTGCCGCATGCCAGGCTTCCCTGTTCTTTGCAATCTTCTGGAGTTTGCTCAAACTCATGTCCAGTCATGGAGTTTGCTCAAAATCATGTCAGTGATGCCATCCAGCCATCTCACCCTTTGTCAGTCTTCCTGTTGTCAATCTTTCCCAGAATCAGGGTTTTTTTTTCCAATGAGCAGCTCTTTGCATCAGGTGGCCAGAGTATTGGAGCTTTAGCAACAGCATCAGTTCTTCCAATGAATATTCAGGGTTAATTTCCTTTAGGACTGACTGGTTTGATCTCCTTGCAGTCCAAGGGACTCTCAACAGTCTTCTCTAGCACCACTTTGAAAGCATCAGTTCTTCAGCACTCTGTTTTCTTTATGGTCCAACTCTCACATCCATACATGATGACTGGAAAAACCATAGCTTTAACTATATGGACCTTTGGTGGCAAGGTGATGTCTTCTCTTTTTAATATGCTGTCTATGTTTGTCATAGCTTTCCTTCCAAGGAGCAAGCATCTTTTAATTTTGTGGCTGCAGTCACTGTCTGCAGTGATTTTGGAGCCCAAGAATATGAAATCTACCACTGTTTCTATTTTTCCCCCATCTTTTTTCATGAACTGATGGGACCAGATGCCATGGTCTTAGTTTTTTGAATGTTGAGTTATAAGCCAGCTTTTTCGCTCCCCTCTTTCTCCCTCACTAAGAGGCTCTTTGGTTCCTCTTCACTTTTGTGTACCTCTGTAGGTGTATTTCCTTAGTACACCCTGGCAGTATGGTAATAAGGAATGGGTTTTATTTTACTGGTTCATACTTCGCCTGCTAGTACAGAGTCCAACTTTCCCTTTGTTCCATCATCATATCTGTAGCCTCCTGGTTATCAGTTTCAGGTGTGCTCATCGCTGAGGCTGGGCTTCCCTGATAACTCAGTTTGTAAAAAATAAATAAATAAATACTATTACCAAAAAAAAAAAAAAAAAGAGAGAGAGAGAGAGAGAGAATCTACCTGCAGTGCAGGAGACCCCAGTTTGATTCCTGGGTTGGGAATATCCGCTGGAGAAGAGACAGGCTGCCTACTTCAGTATCCTTGGGCTTCCCTTGTGGCTCAGCTGGTAAAGAATCTGCCTGCAATGTGAGAGACCTGGGTTCAATCCCTGGATTGGGAAGAGCCCCTGGAGAGGGGAAAGGCTACCCACTCCAATATTCTGGCCTGGAGAATTCCATGGACTGTCTAGTCCATGGGGTTGCAAAGAGTCGGACATGACTGAGCAACTTTCACTTACCGCTGAGGCTAGCCTGCTGTCATATGACGTCTTTCTGTTCCTTGTTTCCTTGCCTGCCTGGATGACTCCAGCGGTCCTGTCTCTGTCCCCTAAGCTAGGCTAGTTTGTGATTTCTCACTCTCCAGTACTGACAGGTGAACTATTTCCCCTCTGGTGCCATATGAATGCTGGGTACCACTTAATATTTTGTCTATTTCATCTGACTGTGAGCTCACTTCTACAATGTGCCATCTCTCCTGGAGGGGCAGTATCATCACTGTCTCAAGCTTTCTGCACTGCTGGTCTTATCCTGGGGGTTTCTACCACTTTGGTGAGGTCAGGGTGACAAAACAGCTTTGGGTATTCTGAAGCAAAAAAAAACACACACAAAAAAATCTTGAACAAGCCAACAAAAAGTAAGAGAGGAAGCTTTCCTTTCAGAAGCAAAAGCTTTTATAAAAGTATTTATACATTTTCAGATCCATAAAGAAGTGTAACGTGTGCCCTAATCATTAATAGCAATTTTTGTAAACTAACTTTTTCAGCTTTTATCTATTGCCCTCTCATGAAATTTAGATTTACTTACAACAGGAACTGGGCTAGAAAAACATTTAGAATGGGAAACATGTTATATTTTAAATCTTTCTGCCTATTCAATGACTGTGATTTTATTGTCAACCTCCTTGTGCCTTTTATTAAAAACAATCTTTATAATTTCTTCTTTGGGCATATTCTTTCAAGAAAGAATGATGTTTAAATTTAAACTGGTATTTCTGCATACTTTTCTCTCTACTACATTCTCAAAATTCTTTTAAAAGATCCTTACTAATATCTAATAATCTGTTCTGGATGTGCCTTGGGATGAAAATATTTTTAATAGAGTCACCCTATCTCTTCCCCGTGGGCAGGCTGTTAGAGATGAAGATTTGCCAACTATTTCAAAAATGTGAATGAGAATCCCAGTCTAGACTCATGTAAGTGAATTCTGGCAATAGTCATTTTCTGGCTTTGTCGTGGGAATCTCAATCTCTACCTAGGCCTTTTCCATCCTTGGGTTTCCTCTTAGGTTTGCTTGCCATTTTCTCAGGCAGGATGACCCATTTGTCATGGGTCAGGCTAGGCAGGCTATTTCATGCCTAGTGTGGTGTAGGAACTGATGCAGAATCCTGTCTCAAAGACACGAGAGCTGGATTTGGCAAGCTTCATAACCCTCCTGTCTTTCCTTGCAGACTTTCTCTAGATTCTGCTTCAGACTCTGCAGGTCATCAACCAATTATCAGAAATCTGAAAGATCTACCTCGGTGAACCATGAAATACTCTTCATGCTTCTGTATAGGTTGTCATAGTACCTGCTATTGGCCCCTTTCTCTGCTCTCATTATTTCCGTAGTGTGCTTTTCAATACATCAGCAAAGCAAAAGAAGCTGTGCTCGTAAGCATCTGATTTCTGAATCCATGTGGGTCAAACATACAAGTCAGAAAAGGTTGTCGTCAACAAGAACAGAAGACAATCAATAAACATATGAAAAGGTGTTTGACATTTGCATATAAAAGTAAATGTAATACATTAAAACAATTATAGATCTCATTTTTTATGTATCATGTTGATCTTCAGATGGTGAGGACCAACTTATGCAGAAGCACGTACTGATGCTGAGAGAATAGACTGGACCTCATCAGTATCAACCTGACAATACGCATATAAATTAAAACTGCTAGTACCTTTGTTCCAGAAATTATACAACTAAAATTTACCTCTTAGATAGCCTCAATCAATTGTGCCAAGATATACATATATGTATGAATATTAATTTAATGTTGTGATATAGAAAAATAATCAATAGCCAAAAACAAAGAAATGAAAAGACAGCAAAAAGATCTGGATGCAACCATAACTTCAATCAATGGAGAAATGAGAAACATGTTATTGAAAATAATAAGGTATATACTGAAAAGGAAAGATTTCTAATATACATTAGAGGGGGAAAGCAATATAAAGAACACAATATATATGGAATTCTGGTCTATGGAAATAAAAATGAACCTATCCATGTGGTATTCAATTTTTTTCTAGAAGATGAAAGTTACTACTAATGGTTATTACCTTTGAGAAGATCAATCAGTTGAAGAAGAGCAGCTTCGATTGATGCTGAGATAGATAAACTCTCATGCTAAAAGCCAGTTCAAAACCTCATGTACCTACTATTTATCCACCTGTGATATGTTTGCAGTGGCTGCCATTAGATTGTTCTCAGCAATTACCCCAGACGCTGCCTTTCTCTCTGATGCACAACATCACTCTCAAGTTTCTACTCCCTTTCTCCTCGTGGCTTTTGAAATTGTGGTGTGATAAGGACTTGATATCGCTTGCAACTAATTTTCAGCTTTGGGAAGATGCTCCTCTCTGATATGATCTTTCAAAACTTGTTCTCTGGCATCAGGTTTTAGTTAGCCCTTATAATGTCCTCCTTTGCTTCATGAGCAAAAGGGGTCAGATAAACGTATTACAATTACAGTTATGTTGACAATATTCCCAACATACCTGATATTGAAGTACAAAGAGCTATTAGGTGGTAAAATATTAAGGCCAATATTCTCATCACTACTATCCAGAAATATATACTGACAATGTGATCTAAAGGAAACAACAACGAAAGGAAGCCCATTCTAGTTCACTTGTAAATTTTGCTTTACAAGTAAGCTTAAACAATCTTTATTATTGTTAAGTAATAAGTTATTGCTTCCCTGGTGGCTCAGATGGTAAAGCGTCTGCCTGCAAGGTGGGAGACCTGGGTTCGATCCCTGGGTTGGGAAGATCACCTGGAGAAGGAAATGACAACCCACGCCAGTACCCTTGCCTGGAAAATCCCATGGACAGAGAAGCCTGGTAGGCTACAGCCCATGGGGTCTCAAAGAGTCTGATACCACCAAGCGCCTTCACTTTCCTTTTCTTTTTCCTTTTTCAGTGAGTTATTGCTGAGGATGGGAAGGACTCTGCCAAGAAAGATTCAAATCAAACATATGATTCCCCCCACTATTTAATTCTCTTATTTCTGTATTAGTTTCAAACTCAGGCATTTCATGAAACTCTGGACAAATGCCGAGGATAAAATTCAATATGTTGTGCCTGACTTGAAAAACTAAATTACAGAAAAAGTTCTCAGAACTTAAGTTCCTTAAGTGTGAGTGAAGCAAAAGATACTAAAATAAAGCCTGGATGTATTATTATTGCAATTACTAATTTTATCATTTAGATAGGAATTTTCATTTTTTATTAATTTAAGGGACAATTCTGGCTTTATATATGTGTTCATATATAAATAAATGTAAAAAAAAATGAGACTGGGAGCTCACTGTGGCTCAGATCATGAACTTATTATTGCCAAATTCAAACTGAAATTGAAGAAAGTGGGGAAAACCATTAGACCATTCAGGTATGACCTAAATCAAATGTCTCATGACTATACAGTGGAAGTGAGAAATAGACTTAAGGGGCTAGATCTGATAGACAGAGTGCCTGATGAACTATGGATGGAGGTTTGTACAGGAGACAAGAATCAAGAACATCCCCAAGAAAAAGAAATTCATAAAAGCAAAATGGCTGTCTGAGGAGGCCTTACAAATAGCTGTGAACAGAAGGGCAGCAAAAAGCAAAGGAGAAAAGGAAAGATATAAGCATCTGAATGCAGAGTTCAAAAGAATAGCAAGGTGAGATAAGAAAGCCTTCCTCAGTGATCAATGCAAAGAAATAGAAGAAAACAACAGAATGGGAAAGACTAGAGATCTCTTCAAGAAAATTAGAGATAGCAAGGGCATATTTCATGCAAAGATGGGCTCAATAAAGGACAGAAATGGTATGAACCTAACAGAAGCAGAAGATATTAAGAAGAGGTGGCAAGAATACATAGAAGAACTGTACAAAAAAGATCTTCACGGCCCAAATAATCATGATGGTGTGATCACTCACCTAGAGCCAGACATCCTGGAATAGGAATTCCAGTGGGCCTTAGAAAGCATCACTATGAACAAAGCTAGTGAAAGTGATGGAATTCCAGTGGAGCTGTTTCAAATCCTGAAAGATGATGCTGTGAAAGTGCTGCACTCAATATGCCAGCAAATTTGGAATACTCAGCAGTGGCCACAGGACTGGAAAAGGTCAGTTTTCATTCCAATTCCAAAGAAAGGCAATGCTCAAACTACCACACAATTGCACTCATCTCATACGCAAGTAAAATAATGCTCAAAATTCTCCAAACCAGGCCTTCCAGATGTTCAAGCTGGTTTTAGAAAAGGCAGAGGAACCAGAGATCAAATTGCCAACATCCACTGGATCATGGGAAAAACAAGAGAGTTCCAGAAAAACATCTATTTCTGTTTTATTGACTATGCCAAAGCCTTTGACTGTGTGAATCACAATAAACTGTGGAAAATTGTGAAAGAGTTAGGAATACCAGACCACCTGACCTGCCTCCTGAGAAATCTGTATGCAGGTCAGGAAGAACTGTTAGAACTGGACATGGAACAATGGACTGGTTCCAAATAGGAAAAGGAGTATGTCAAGCAGTGTATTGTCATCCTGCTTATTTAACTTATATGCAGAGTACATCATGAGAAATGCTGGGCTGGAGGAAGCACAAGCTGGAATCAAGATTGCCGGGAGAAATATCAGTAACCTCAGGTATGCAGATGACACCACCCTTATGGCAGAAAGTGAAGAGAAACTAAAAAGCCTCTTGATGAAAGTGAAAGAGGAAAGTGAAAAAGTTGGCTTAAAGCTCAATATTCAGAAAACTAAGATCATGGCATCTGATCCCATCACTTCATGGGAAATAGATGGGGAAAAGGTGGAAACAGTGGCTGACTTTATTTTTCTGGGCTCCAAAATCACTGCAGATGATGATTGCAGCCATGAAATTAAAAGACGCTTATCCCTTGGAAGGAAAGTTATGACCAACCTGAACAGCATATTCAAAAGCAGAGACATTACTTTGTCAATAAAGGTCCATCTAGTCAAGGCTATGATTTTTCCAGTGGTCATGTATGGATGTCAGAGCTGGACTATAAAGAAAGCTGAGCACCAAAGAATTGATGCTTTTGAACTGGTTGGAGAAGACTCCTGAGTGTCCCTTGGACTGCAAGAAGATCCAACCAGTCCATCCTAAAGGAGGTCAGTTCTGGGTGTTCATTGGTAGGACTGATGTTGAAGCTGAAACCCCAGTACTTTGGCCACCTGATGCGAAGAGCTGACTCATTTGAAAAGACCCTGATGCTGGGAAAGATTGAGGGCAGGAGGAGAAGGGGACAAGGGGGATGAGATGGTTTGATGGCATCACCGACTCAACAGACATGGATTTGGGTGGACTCTAGGAGTTGATGATGGACAGGGAGGCCTGGTTTGCTGCAGTTCATGCAGTCGCAACGAGTCAGATACGCCTGAGCGACTGAACTGAACTGAAAGTAGGAATGGTGGCCTCTTCTATATCTTCTTATGGAGGACATTTTTAAACTCTTATAAAGCCACTAAAATGTATATTCTTTTTCTTAAAAACTGGAGGTGAATCCTTATCATATTCAGATGTTTTATACCTCTTGATAGTGCTCCACCATTCTTGACAGTTTCATTGTTTTCCTTTTCCGGTATTTTTCTCTTTGAGTTTCAGGTTGGAAAATCACTGTTGACCTAACTTCAAATTAACTGATTCTTTCCTCATCTATGTTGAGTCTAATGATGAGCCTATAGGAGGCATTCTTCATTTCTGGTACTTTTTAATTTTTTCTTGTAATTTCCTTTTCTTTGTTGGCATTACCCATTTTCATTTTCATATGTGACTTCAAACACTTTTACATAGTAGACAAACTTTTACAAACATTTGTCCCTTTTTGCTCCACATTGCACACTATAGGCATATCAAATTACTTCATGTATTGATAATTTTATAAAAACGTTTCAATGTTTGAATTCCTTGTTTAGTGAAATTCTTTCCTTTCAATACCATGCTCAAATATTAGTATGCGAAGCCTTCCGAATGTGACTCCACCTCTCTTGGCACAATTAATTGTAGCCCCTTCCTATGTTTTGTCAGAATATTTTTTCTATGTAACTTTATATACGTATTATACATGTTGTTAGTATATTACATTATATTCAGTTCAGTTCAGTTCAGTCACTCAGTCGTGTCCGACTCTTTGCGACCCCATGAATTGCAGCATTATATTATACCTATTATATTATTATTGCGTCTATTTCTGGATATCTATGTACTTTATAAGACTATAACATTCTCAACAACAAGGAAGACTTTTTACCTATAATTCCTGACACATAGTAAATATTCAGTATTCAACTACTTATATTCTGTCTTATTCTTAAAAGCACAGGAGAAGTTTGAAACAAAGCATAAGCAAAAAAGGGACAAATTATTAATGGAAATATAGAATCCAAATAAGTGGAAATGCATGTAAAATGTTAAACCCTTTCCAATAATCCAAATATTCAGACTATTTAAAGATACAACTGAGTTTTAATCAGTCTCTGAGCTTTCTAGAAGGTAAATAAGTAAAATGAGATATGTGATATATTAGGAAGCAAATTGCTACAACAATGAGAGGTAACCACCCACAACTTCTCAGTGGTCCACACCACTTATTTATCATGCATCTCCAGGTCAACTTGAATAATTCTGTAGATCTTAGCTAGGTTGAGATCTGTGGGTTAGCTGGGTATTGGCTGATCTAGGTGGTAGTGATAAGTATTCTGTTTCAAGCTGCAAGTATGAGAGTCTGCTCTGGTGTCTCTCAAATTTCCTGGATCAATGGGCTAGACAGATCATGTTCTCAGGGAGACATGGGGATCAAAATGACAGGACCAATATTGCAGGTACCTTCCAAGCCTTTGGCTCTGTCATGTTCACTAATATTCTATTGCCCAAACTAAGCCAGATCCAGTGTCAAGCAGCACGAAAAGTACCCTGTTTCCAAGGAGGCACTGAAGATTTATGGATCATAATCTAATAATACATCAAAACTACTGAATATATTTTCAAAGAATATTGTTTCATAAGGGGAAGCAAAACTTGACATACTAGTCTAGTACACCAATAAATATTTCTCAAATGCTATTTTATGTAGGAAGTCCTTAGTGATACATTGGCCATATCACTGATAATATTTTCTAAGCCTATCTGGTTTTAAATTTGCATCACTATTTCCTTAGCTTCATTTAATACAAATAGGTGCTTATGTTATGGTTATTGTTTCACATGCATTATTTAATAATACCTCTATAACCATGTCAGGAAGGGAAGGCAATATCTTTATTTCCATTTTATAGATGAGGGATATTAAGGGAGATTAAGTAATATTTCCAGTACAAAAGATTTAATAAGTGACATAATTTAGATATCACAAAGCCCTTGTTCATTCTATTATGTCATGTAGTTTTTTCAAGGACTGGAACTGCTTTAATTCTGAAATTGATGGAGTAAATAGAAACTGCATTCATACAAAAGGCTAATATTTGTGTGTGTGCTTAGTTGATCAGTCGTGTCTGGCTCTTTGCAACTTCCTGGACTATAGATTGTCAGACTCCTCTGTCCATGGAATTTTCCAATTCCCATGGAATTTTCCAAACCCACTCAATAGAGTGGGTTGCTGTATCCTACTCTAGGGGATCTTTGTGACCCAGGGATCAAACCCACATCTCCTGTATATCCTGATTCTCCTGCATTGGCAGGCATATTCTTACCACTGAGCCACTTGAGAAGCCCAAATATTTGTGTGCTGTATTAAAAGAGCTCACCACTGCCTACTATTTTTTCTAGCCTCACCAGAATTCACAATGGTATTTACATTCATTTATTTTTACATATGAACGTCCATTTGTTCCAGCATAAGTTGTTGAAAAGACTATCCTTTTTCCATTGAATTATCTTTTATCCTTTGTAAAAAAATTCAGTTGGCTATGTTTGTGTGGGTCTACTTCTGGCTCTCTGTTCTGTTCTAATGATCTGTCTATTCTTTTACCAAAATCATATTATTTTGATTATTGTAGCTTTGTAGTAAGTCTTGAAGCCATGTAATGTCAGTCTTTCCCCTTTGTTCTTCTTCAAAATCACTTTCTAGTGGTCTTTCACATACAGATCCTTAACATGTTTTATTAGATTTGCTCTAAATACTTCCTTTTCATGCCATTATAAATGGTAGTATATAATAGATTTAATTTTTCAGAGCATTTTGAGGTTCTCAGCAAAATCGAATGGAGGACAGAGATTTCCCATATACCTCCTGCCCTCAAATATATACCCCCTCCCTCAGTATCAACATGTCCCACCAGCATACATGTGTTACACTGAAGAAGCTACATTGTCATGTCATTATCACCCAGAGTCCAAAGTTTATACTGGGATTCACTCTTGGTATGGTACATCTGTAGGTTTAGACACATATATAATGATATGTATACCCCATTATGGTTTCCCAGGTGGCTTAGTGTTAAAGAGTTGGCCTGGCAAGCAGGAGACATGGGTTCAATCTCCGGATCAGGAAGATTCCCCTGGAGAAGGAAATGGCAATACACTGCAGTATTCTGGCCTGGGAAATCTCATGGACAGAGGAGCCTGGTGGGCTACAGTACTTGGGGTCACAAAGAGTCAGACACAATTTAGCAACTAAAAAGCAGCAACAGCAGCATACCCCCTTATACTATTAATATCATATAGAGTAGTTCCACTGCCCTAGAAATTCTCTGTGCTCTGCCTATTTGTCTCCTAGCAACCACTGGTCTTTTATTGTCTCCAGTTTTGCCTTTTCCATAATGTCATATAGTAGGAATCGTACTGTATGTAGCCTTTCCAGTTTGGCTTCTTTCACTTAGTAATATGCATTTAAGTTTCCTCCATGTCTTTTCATAGTTCATTTCTTTTTAGTGCTGAATAATATTTTATTGTCTGAATGTACCACAGTTTATTTACCTACTGAAGGACATCTGGTTGCTTCCAAGTTTTAGCAATTATGGATAAGCTTATATAAACATCTATATGCAGGAGGTTTTTGTTTAGATATAGGTGTTCAACTTCTCTTAAATATCAGGGAACATGATTGTGGGATCAAAAGTAAAAGTAATGTTCAGTTTTGTAAGAAACTGCCGATCCGTCTTCTAAAAGTGACTATTTTTCATTTCCACTAACAATGAGTAAGAGCTCCTATTGCTCTACAACCTCTCTAGCATTCAGTATAACCAGTGTTCTGGATTTTGGTCATTGTGTTGTGCTGTTAATTTCAAATTCCAATTTTCCATGATTGGCATAAAGGAAAGCAATGGATTTCTGTGTATTAACTTTATATCTTTAACCTGGCTATAAATGGTTATAGGATTTTTGTTGTTACTGATTCTTTGAGATTTTCTACATAGATATGCCATTTGCCAAAATCAACACCAGCTCCATAATAACCAATTTTATTCTTAAAACCCAAATTGTATACTTTGAATTTCCTTTTTTAAAATTCTGCCAGGACTTTCTGTTACAGTTTTGAAAAGGAGAAGTGAAAGAAACATTACTGTGTCTTCACATGGTCTTTCCTCTGTGCAGACATACCCCTGATATCTCTTTTGTGTGTCCTAGTTTTCCCTTCTTATAAGGACACAAGTCAGATTGAAGTAGGGCCAATGACTCTGACTTCATTTAACCACTATTACCCTTTTAATCATCCTGTTTTCAAATATAGTCACATTATGAGATACTGAGGGGTTAGGGCTTCAACATATCAATTTTGAGGGACATAATTCAGCCCATAAAAAAGTGTATAAACAGAAAAGCCTCAAGTAAACCAAGTTTCTACTAAGAAGGACATAGCTACTATTGCCTTTCTTCTTCTCCTTTTTTTTTTAATTGAATGCAGATGTGACAGATGGATGCACAGATTGAATGCAGAGCAGCCATCATGTGATCCTGAAATAAAGACTAAGTCAAGTCTATGTCAAAATGTACATTGTGGACTCTAAAACTAACACTAGTAGCCATGTAGCTCCAGACTCCTTATTATGTAAAAATTAAAAACCTGATTAAAATCCTGAATAATTTAAGGCTTTTAAACCAAACGTTTTATTATTTCCTGCCAGATATAATTATACCTAAATATACTTTCTATGTTAGAGATTTCATAAATTTTGATGATGAAGTTTTGATTATTAGCACAAATTAAGATAATGTGTCAGTTTCAATCAGGGTCCTAGCAGGAAAACTGAATTCATCCTAAGTATTCCCAATGAAGAAACTTAAATGAAAAAGTTATATATACTCTATAAGACTAAGAAAAGGAGCAGTGAAGAAATACACGGCAGTCTCTGACTTCTTGCCTTCAGAATGCCTGCCTCTGCTGCTAGTGTCCAAAATCAATGGGATGACCTTTGGCAGGGGAGTCTGTTAGATAGAGTCCATGTTTGTCAGTATCCTAAGGAAAGTGAGGTGAGAGAAAGGCAGAAAACCAAATCTTGGAGAGGTACAAGGGAAATGAAAAATCATCATCACAGATTTTTAGAAAACTTTACCCTGACTTTACTTATTTTTCATTTCAGTTACTGTTTGACATAATACCATCAGTAGCTCTTCTCTAATATCAGATAACCACACTTTAACTAGAATGTACAAACCTATGAATTAAATTCAACCACTCTCTGGAAAAAGAGATTTGACTAAAAGTATATGAGTGAAATGTCTGTGATAATGCGAATTGAGAAACTGAAGCTTATAATCAGTTATAATTCATCAGAAAACTTCTAAAAAATAATCCATATCTGCAGCCTAAGTATACCTTTGTCTTAATCCAATGAAGATGAAAAAGTGCTACTTAAAAGCAGTTGGAAGATCTGGGAAGAAGTCTTAGTTTCTTTATCTATAAAATGAAAGGAAGCAATCCCATAAATTATATTATGGATACCTAAGAAAGCTGAGCACTGAAGAATTGATGCTTTTGAACTGTGGTGCTGGAGAAGACTCAAGGAGATCCAACCAGCCCCATCCTAAAGGAGACCAGTCCTGGGTGTTCATCAGAAGGATTGATGCTGAGGCTGAAACTCCAATACATTGGCCACCTCATGAGAAGAGTTGACTCATTGGAAAAGACCCTGATGCTGGGTGGGATTGGGGGCAGGAGGAAAAGGGGATGACAGAGGATGAGATGGCTGGATGGCATCACCGACTCGATGGACATAAGTTTGAGTGAACTCCGGGAGTTGGCGATGGACAGGGAGGCCTGGCGTGCTGTAATTCATGGGATCGCAAAGAGTCGGACACGACTGAGCGACTGAACTGAACTGAACTGAACTGAAGAATAAGACGCAGTATCAGTTATCAAATACATAAGACTAATGTTTGATAAATATTTTTTTATAATTCACATGGTTAATTAAGTTATAGGAAAGCCTATATGTTAATGCTAACCCAAATTTATTAAATACCTCTGATGTATGAGTTAATCTTTTCTTCCTTCTTTCATTTCTTCTTGCCTTCCTGCCTGCCTCCCTTCTTTGCTGCTTTTAACAAACACTTCTTGTTTTTGTTTTTGTTTTTTTTTTTTGTAGTTATTGAGAATACAAAGAGCTATGGTATTACTAGAAGTAGATAACCTAATCTGGGGTCAGGATACAGAACCCATTCTGAAATTTGAAGATCACACAGAAGCTGTCTGTGGAAAGAAGTGGGGGAGGTATACAGACCATGTACAAAGATACTGAAGGCAGAGCACATAGTGAATTTTCTACTGCATTTTCTAAACATGCCAGGAGAATATAGAGTGAAGAGTGGAAGCAATCAAGGGTGAAAGAATGTTGGGGTCAGAGGGATACATATGACTTGCTGAAGAGTGTGATTTTAAATGTATTAGAATTGCTCACTGAAACTAAGAAAAACTTGAAAGTGAGATTTGGTGCTATTAATAATTACCTTGGGATAAAAGTTATAAACTGAAAATGGGCAAACCTGGATTTATGGCAAACCTGGATTTATGGATTTTAGAGATACATTCAAGGGTTTTAAGGAGAGATGTGGTATGATAAAAATTCCCCTTGAGGTAAAACAAGTTTGGATGCTATTTAAAAAGTTAATGAGGCAGATTCTGAGACCTTGGGCCAAACCAGCAGTAGAGGGGCTGAATAGGAGTTATTTGAAAAATATAAAACAAGTAGTATTAACAGGAATAGACATGGAAGATTAAGGAGTATAAATATTTCCTATGTCACTTCAGCAAGATAGCTGTCTCATATTCCTCATCGATTGTAGTAACTGTTTTATATCCATATCTGCTACAAATAGATTTTTAAATAAGTCAGATATTTTTCTTGCTTATAATTCCCACAGGATTTCTAATTGCATTTAGAATAAAATCCAGACTCTGTATGGCCCAAAGTCCCTGTGGGATCTGATGATTTCCTGTCTCAGCTAAGCTCAGTGTCTGCTCCACTGAGGCAGGAAAGTTGTCTGTTTATTGTTTATTACCTGTGCTCAGTGCCTGGCACATGGTAGGTGATTAATGAATATTTATTGAACATATAGACTGACACATGGATTCTCCACAGAGTCTTCTTTGGCTCGGTTTTGACTGGAAGAAGATCAAAATTCGTATAATAGGTTTCATAGCTAGATGAGACCAAGAGAAGTCATTAAATCAGTAGTCTTCCTTCAGACAGGTAATTTAGTAATTAGTCTTGGTTAATGAAAGGAAAGTGAGATTCAGTTTACTTGTCTAAAGTCATACATCTTTATCTTTCATTTGGATCATAGAACTCTGTTTATTTTGCTTGATTTTCTATATTGATTTCTGTATAATGGACTTCCCTGGTGGCTCAGATGGTAAAGAATCCCCTTGTAATGTGAGAGACCTGGGTTCAAGCCCTGGGTTGGGAAGATCCCTTGGAGGAGGGCATGGCAGCCCATTCCAGTATTCTTGCCTGGAGAATCTCCAAGGACAGAGAAGCCTGGCAGGCTTAGCCACCCTGTCTTGAAGGAGAGGTCTTGTGTAGGAGGTAAAACTTTTTGTTCAGCCTTGCCCCACTTCTTGGTTGTCTCTAAAATATCTATGCTAATTCAAGAAACCTACTATATCCTCAGGCATATTATTCAGAAAACTATTATATCCCTCAGGCTCTAGTGGTAAAGAACCTGCCTGCCAATACAGGAGACGCAAGAGATGAGAGTTTGATCCCAAGTGAGAAAGAACCCCTGAAGAAGGAAATGGCAACCAACCCCAGTATTCTTGCTTGGGAAATCCCATGGACAGAAGAGCCTGGGAGAATATAGTCCATAGAGTCGCAAAGAGTCAGACACAACTGAAGCACATTAGCATTATATTGTCAATAGCTCTCAGTAGTTTAGGATGTCCTAAGACCTATCAATGTCCCAAAGGAAAAGAATTCACCATCTAGATTCAGGCTGGCTGGAAGCTGGGTCCTAAGGCAGCAGCCTATTGGTTCAGTTCAGTTCAGTTGTTCAGTCATGCCCGACTCTTTGAGACCCCATGAATCACAGCATGCCAGGCCTCCCTATCCATCACCAACTCCTGGAGTTCACTCAAACTCATGTCCATTGAGTCGATGATGCCATCCAGCCATCTCATCCTCTGTCATCCCCTTCTCCTCCTGCCCCCAACCCCTCCCAGCATCAGAGTCTTCTCCAATGAGTCAATTCTTCACATGAGGTGGCCAAAGTATTGGGGTTTCAGCTTTAGCATCAGTTCTTCCAATGAACACCCAGGACTAATCTCCTTTAGGATGGATTGGTTGGATCTCCTTGCAGTCCAAGGGACTCTCAAGTGTCTTCTCCAACATCACAGTTCAAAAGCATCAATTCTTCGGCGCTCAGCTTTCTTCACAGTCCAACTCTCACATCCATACATGACTACTGGAAAAACCATAGCCTTGAGAAGACGGACCTTTAAAAGTATGCAAAAATGCAGTCTTGAAGAGCTGCGAGCAAAAGCCGTGCTGACCACTAGAACCAGGTCACCTAGAAGGGTGCCCTGGGTGGCAGTCCTAAACATCGAAGGTTCAGACAAATGAATAAGCTGCTTTCTGGGAGATAATGGTAAGCTGGAACAAGGCAGAGGGAAAGTGTCAATATATTTAAATATTCATTTGTGATAAAAAAGTGAGACTTCCAAGAATACATATGGTCACTTCATTTAAATGAATTTTCATTTTCCTCACACTAAATATGATGTAAGGCTCATATTTACTGCATTCTTTAGCTTGTCTTTTAGGTGGCCACACTCATAGGACAATTAATAAACAAAAAGAAAGTAAGGAAAATAAAAGTTGAATAATTCATGAACCAATTTCTTTTTTTTTCCACTTGTTCAAGCTGTTCCAGGGACCAAACTGGGTGCTGAGGATACCACAGATACTGTCCTTGACCTGAAGGACTGAGAGTCTAATAGGGGATAGAGTCATAAACTGTAGTGCTTCAAGACTCTTCTATGTGTTGTGATAAGAAGCAGTAAGGGTCATGGAGTGGCAGTAAGGCTTGTGAATGTTTTGGATTCAGACTGCCAGAATTCATATCTGAGCACTATCGCTTACTACCCATGTGATGTTGAGCACAATTCTTAATCTCCCTGAATTTCAGTTTTCTCATCTGAAAAATGAAAACAATAATAAATGCACCTTCCTAGGGTTATTGTAACTACTAATTTATTAATATGTCTGAAGTTCCTGGCAATAATAAGATATATTCTCAATAGCTATTCTGTCTGCTGACATCTAGAGAGTTTTCCTACAAGAACTTTTCTCTGTCTGAGATGATTCAAGGAAGGGTGATTGAGAATATTTCCATGTTTGTGAGAACATTCTGAACAGATAGAACATCATGAAAGAAGAGTCACCATGAAAGAGATACTCAGGAAAATGTAAGTCTTTTGATTAACTTAGACCTCTGTTCTTCTGGTTTAAAGTGGGTTTTCATTTGAGAGGGAGATGAGGTTGGAAGACAGAGGCCAGATAATGTACAGCCCTGTATGACATGTAAAGAGGTTTGGGTTTGATCCAGACTACTGTAGAGATAAAAGAGAATTTTATTCAGAGAAGTCACATAATCAAATTAGACCTGGAAAGAAGTGCAGAAATACACTGGAGCATGAGAAACTGGCTGCCAAGAAAAGTAGTTAAAAGATGGTTGCAATAGTTCAGCTAATAGATAGCAATGGCCTGGAGGTTACAACTGTGGGTGTGGAGAAAGATGCATAGTTCTGAGACATTATAGAAGGTAAAATATATAGGACTTAGTGATTTATTTAGCTTGTGGGTGATTAAGGAGAGAAAGTCTAGGCTCTTACAAAAATGTCTATAAAATGAAAAAAAGAATACATTCTTCCAGATAAGTTAAATAATGACTATTCCAATTAGTGCTGCAGTTTGTCTCTATTGTGCTTACCCCTGGGAGCATAACAGCTTTCTTCACTGATCAAGTACTCACCTGATTGAAGATAGGCAGGCACATTATTGATTCTTAAAGGCCCATAGTTAATTCTGTGCCTAATCATTCATGAAAACTAGTGTTTTTTATACAAAAATAGAGTAAATTCAATGATCAATTATAATACAGAAAGTTGGAGCTAGTTAAAGAGATCTGTGACTCAAGAATAAACTTTGAATTTATTTCTAATTCCAGCATCTCAATGCTTTAAACACTATGCACTAATGGATTTCATTCCCAGAGCAACTAATATTCTGAAATTGAATCAGCAATGTCATTAATTCCATAACAGAAAGTTTTCTTGCCTGTAGTTTACAGTTGCTGTATGTATTCTGATACAGACTACAAAAAATATTATTTTTCAGCTTTCTATTGCTTTGAAAACCTTAACTTCTTCCTTAAACAGCCTAAAATAGTCAAAGAGGAGTAGTTTGAGATTATGAATTGGAAAATGTTAAAGCTACCTAGGTTAGTTGTTTTCCACTTTAATTTGTCCTGCTAATTAGAAGACTTCTCACAATGCACGTTACTCATGGAGGAGTCATCTAAACTAGTGGGCATTCTGTTCTGGTTTAAGGAATGAAAAGGTAAGCTGTAGCTTCTCTTTGAACTAGACATCATGAAATAGGATGAGAAGTTATTCCCTTTCAAAGTGCATTTTATTTTTTGCTCTATTTGTAAAATATAATTTACATGGCCTGACCATTGCCGGGAGAAATATCAATAACCTCAGATATGCAGATGACACCACCCTTATGGCAGAAAGTGAAGAGGAACTAAAAAGCCTCTTGATGAAAGTGAAAGTGGAGAGTGAAAATGTTGGCTTAAAGCTCAACATTCAGAAAACGAAGATCATGGCATCTGGTCCCATCACTTCATGGGAAACAGATGGGGAAACAGTGGAAACAGTGTCAGACTTTATTTTGGGGGGCTCCAAAATCACTGCAGATGGTGACTGCAGCCATGAAATTAAAAGATGCTTACTCCTTGGAAGAAAAGTTATGACCAACCTAGATAGTATATTCAAAAGCAGAGACATTACTTTGCCAACTAAGGTCCATCTAGTCAAGGCTATGGTTTTTCCTATGGTCATGTATGGATGTGAGAGTTGGACTGTGAAGAAGGCTGAGTGCTGAAGAACTGATGCTTTTCAACTGCGGTGTTGGAGAAGACTCTTGAGAGTCCCTTGGACTGCAAGGAGATCCAACCAGTCCATTCTGAAGGAGATCAGCCCTGGGATTTCTTTGGAAGGACTGATGCTAAAGCTTAAACTCCAGTACTTTGGCCACCTCATGCAAAGAGTTGACTCATTGGAAAAGACTCTGATGCTGGGAGGGATTGGGGGCAGGAGGAGAAGGGGACGACCAAGGATGAGATGGCTGGATGTCATCACTGACTTGATGGATGTGAGTCTGAGTGAACTCTGGGAGTTGGTGATGGACAGGGTGGCCTGGCGTGCTGCAATTCATGGGGTCACAAAGAGTCGGACACGACTGAGCTGCTGAACTGAACTGAACTGAACCATTTTCATTTGTACATGTGATTATTGGATATTAAGTAAAGGAATTAAGTAAAGGGCTTCCCTGGTGGTTCAGCTGGTAAAGAATCCACCTACAATGCAGGAGACATTGGTTCGATCCCTGGGTCAGGAAGATCCCCTGGAGAAGGGTAGGGTACCCACTCCGGTATTCTGGCCTGGAGAATTCCATTGACTGCATAGTCCATGAGATTGCAAAGAGTTGGACACAACTGAGTCCAACTCTTTCACTTGCAAGTAAAGGCATGCATTATTTAAGCAGTATATTTTATGCCAGGATGCCAGCACTAACCAGATGCATCTAGAATTTACTGATTCTAGTTAATAACTAGCAAAAGTTAAAAATTACCAATAGAAATATAAATGTTGACTATAGACAGTATTGTAGAAAAAACGCCATAACTTTTTTGTTTCAATTTCTCTTTAAAGCAGCCTACAAATTTATTATGAGATGTGATATGTTATATTGTGAGAAGACTGAATCAGGAAGTGATTAAAGAAATTATGATATATTTAAAAGCTTATTGTACATAAGTTTTTTGTTTACTTCTTTGAATGGATCTTAAGACTTCACAATTTCTGCTCCAATTCCACCTTTACCTCCAAAGAAATTATTGAAGGAAAATAGACCAAAATGTTAATCCTAAAGTATTATGTACTTAAGAAGATTTAAGATGACAGAGTTTTCATTTGAATCAGTTTTTCAGCCTAAATTTCAATCTCTTGCAATAAGAATAAGTCATTAGGATATGTGATTATAAGCTTTGCCTCCCATAGCTACTCAGATTGTTTCATTTGAAAAAAGGTGACAAAAAATCCATCAAGGTCAACCAATCATATTTTTTGTGCTATTTACTTTCTTCAGCAAATCATTAAATTCTTTTAATCATAAACAAATTTTGGAATGTTTCTGATCTGTTTTATGTGCCCTTGCTTTGGGATTCTGTTGTTTAGTTGCTAAGTTGTGTCCAACTCGTTGCAACATAATGGACTGTAGCCCACCAGGCTCCTCTGTCTGTGAGATTTCCCAGGCAAGAATTCTGGACCAGGCTCCTCTGTCTGTGAGATTTCCCAGCCAAGAATTCTGGAGTGGATTGCCGTTTCCTCCTCCAGGGGATCTTCCCAGCCCAGAGGTTGAAACTGCGTCTCCTGCATTGCAGGAAGAATCTTTACCATTGATCCACCAGAGAGAGAAGTCCATTTAATGTATAGTACAGTTGGGCACGACTGAGCGACTTCACTTTCACTTTTCTCTTTCCTGCATTGGAGAAGGCAATGGCAACCCACTCCAGTGTTCTTGCCTGGAGAATCCCAGGGACGGGGGAGCCTGGTGGGCTGCCACATATGGGATCACACAGAGTCGGACATGACTGAAGCGACTTAGCAGCAGCAGCAGCAGTGTCCCAATATAGCTTTCCCCACCTCCATGCCATTTCCCTCCCGCCCCCGATACCCATAGGTTTGTTTTCTACATTTTCTATTTCTGTTTTGTATATAAGTTCATTTGTACCATTATGTAGATTCCACACGTAAGCAATATGTATCATATGTGACTCTGTCTGACTTACTTGGCTCAGTAGGGGCCATCCATGTTACTACAAATGGCATTGCTTTGTTCTTTTTTTGTGCCTGAGTAACATTCCGTTGTACATATGTACCACATGTTTATCCAGTTATCTGTTGATGGATGTTTAGGTTGCTTCCATGTTTCAGCAATTGTAAATAATGCTGCAGTGAACACTGGAGGTGCATGTATCTTTTCAAATTACAGTTTTCTAGGGCTATATAGCCAGGAATGGGATTGCTGGGTCATATGCTAATTCTACATTTAGTTTTTTAAGAAATTTCAGCCATGTTCTCTATAATGGTTGTACCAATTTACATTCCCATCAGCAGTGTAGGAGAATTCCCTTTTCTCCACACCCTCTCCAGCATTTATTGTTTCTTGAGTTTTTAGACAATAACAAAAGGCCAGTGTGAGGTGATACCTCATTGTAGTTTTGATTTGCATTTTTCTAATAATGAGTGACATTGAGCATCTTTTCATGTGCTTTTTGGCCCTCCATGGCTCAGACAGTAAAGCATCTGCCTCCAGTGCAGGAGACAGTTCAGTCCCTGGATTGGGAGGATCCCCTGGAGAAGGAAATGGCAACCCATTCCAGTACTCTTGCCTGAAAAATCTCATGGATGGAGGAACCTGATAGGCTATAGTCTATGAGATCTCAAAGAGTTGGACATGACTGAGCAACTTCACTTTCTTTCTTTCTTTATGTCTTCTTTGTAGAACTGCCTATTTTAGATCTTCTGCCCATTTTATTGTTTTTTTCTTTTTTTTTTTCCATGGAGCTGCACAAGCAGTTTTTATATTTTGGAGATTAATTTCTTGCCAGTTGCTTTGTTTGAAAATATTTTCTCCCATTCTGTGGGTTATCTTTTCATTTTGCTATGGTTTTCCACTCCCTCTATTTATTTTTTCCTTGAAAATAGATTTAATCATATTTAAATTAGAAATGTTTGGTGTTTTTCTCCCAAATCCCCTCCAAACAAAAGTCTCCTTTTTTTCCCCAGGTGTGTTGTTTAAGTTTTTAATAAGAATTATATATATATATATACACACACACACATATATATAAAATTTGCAGAGTGATGTTTTAATATGCAGTGTTTACTTTAGAAAGTTTGTAATTAACTTCTTTCTCTGTCTTTCTGAGATACATGTAAATCTTTTAAAACTAAATAAATCTTTTTCCAGCTTTATGGTCTGGGAACGTCTTTTTCAAGGACCTGAAAACTCTCTCTTTGAAACATAATCATCAAGATGATTATGTTTATTTATCATCTTCTATCTTCCAGTTCCTGAGGAAGAGTAAGAACCTAACCTGAGCCATCCAATGCCTTGCTCCAAGTTGCAAAACCACCTTTTCTCATAAAGATATTAGAAATTTACATTCCTTTGGATTAAGTCAACTACTTAACATAGATGGTCCTCCCAAATATTAAATAAAATTAAAATGGATTATATGACACATGGTGTTGTCAAGTCCACTTACTTGAGAACCAATTATTGTTTATTTTGAGAATATTCATGTAAATGGGTTGTATCTGCTTTGCTATATAAAAAGATGAGATTTCTGTTTTTATAATCTCTTAGCAGATTGCCTGGTTTAAAGGTTATTTAATAATAAAGTTGTTTCCTTTCTCTTCTGCCTTTAGGAGAAGTTTTCCAGATTAGAAAGAAATTTTGTTTTTATTATATTTCTCCAACATATGCAGGACTTAAATTTAGGTAGTAAAGAGTTAAATAATGACTTAATCAATCATAATGCTCACATCAGTCTGTGCTTATTATATACATGAGTTTCTGCTTCCAAAAATTGTCTAACATTACTCCCTTTCCTTGTACCTGAATATTTAATGACCAGCCAGCTGCAGCTTTGCCAAAGAAAACGTGGCAAGTTGATCCATGGAGCATATAGTTGTTAGTGATGTGTGTTAATCTAATATTACAGGTATACCAGCTGCCATGTCACTGCCAAGATTCTATATTTGAAACTCAGAATTCTGCAGTGAGGTTCATGAAGAGCTTAGTGCCATGACAGATGCTTATGAAAGGCTGAGCTCCATCTTCAACCAACTCATGTCATGAGACCTTATCTTAACTTTATCCCTGTAGACTGGAACTTTTGTCCTGGACTGGAGCATAGCGCCTGAGATCTTGAAATCTGTAGACTGACTAACCTGAGGTTGCCTGCTTGCTGGCCCAGACTTTGGAATATTACCCATCCATTCATCCTCCTTTACCTCTGGCTACCACTGGTCAGACCACAGTACATTTTATCCTGAACGGTCCCTGAAAAGAGGTGAGAGACTGAATCCCTGCCTGTTTCAGACAATAGCCAAGATTCTGGAAGCAATTGGGAAGGGTGGTAGGCAAAGAGAGATGCCACGTGGGAGGCTACAAGGAAGGAAACATAAAGAAATTATTGTAACCATGCTGCTAATACAGTATTATGTTAGGCAGGTAATTCTGAAGTATGTCTGTGTGAGCATGTGTGTGTATACTTACATATTTCAGTTTGTTTGCCTATAATTATATTACTTCAAGCCAACAAAGTTCAGTTATTTATTATAACTATAGTTGTATATGACTTTATGAAACAATATATAGTATCTTTTTGTTTTCGAAGCAAACTTGTACCTTTTACATGTCTAAGCTGTCCAGATGCCAGTTACTCAGCACAAAAAAGAAGAGCGCTCTGGACAGGGCAGCATTTATAATTTCATTGTTGATATAAGCCCTAAGCCAGAGTACTTATTCTTGCCTGGCTCTTCTGTTCATTAAGCTCTTGAACTCTTGAACAGTTAGGATCCTACTTTCTCTTCAGAAGTAACTGATGACAAATAAGTATTAGTTTATCTCTTGAACCCATGCTATACTTCTTAGATACAGCTTTGTTTTCTGGCCCCTCAGAGTAGCCATCTTTCCTTACCCAGACTCCACTAAAAGATAATTTGTAATGTTTTATATGAACTGAATTATTCTAAATTGTCCAAAGTTTGGTTCTTAGGTATTCTAACAATTATTCCACCACAGACTCCAAATTTATTTATAATATCTGTAGATTGCATTTGGAAATATTGATTATGGAGAGCAAACAAGAGTGTATTCTGGGACTACATAGAATTAATGAGGTTTTTTGATGTTCGTTTAGTCTGTTAATCTGTTACGGTATGTATTCATCATTAACAAAAAGCCACATAACCAATATAGGCCTTGGAAAATCTAGAATAAAATATTAGTCCTTAAGTACAAATTAGAGATCAGAAGAGGGACAGGTCAACATCTAAGACGTGTGTGTTATTAAAGAGTCATGTTACAATTTTCACACTGCAAAAGTAACAAAAAGATAAAATCAAAAGAGTTGGTGCAGCCTGTTGGATCACTTGCATAGAGAATTAATGGTCAGAAAAGGAGGATTAGAACAGTTCAAGGGGTATGTGAGGGGACAGAGAATGAATAAGAAATATTTCCATTTCTTTTCAAGGCAAAGGCACCATTAACTTGACAAATGGCTGGTTCATGGTTGTGCTGTTGATCACATATATTTATAGCGTCAGAAAGATGTGGTGTGACAATGAGAAATAGGGTAGTTTGAAACTATGGTTAGCAAAGCAAAGATGAAAATAAATGAAAAATTGTCTTAACAGTTTCTAAGATAATGGGGGAAAAAACCCCATGAATATTTGCCATCTCCTGAAACACCCTACCCTATAATATCAAAATCAAAATAATTAAATTTATCTAAAAATTCCATCAGTACCCAAAATCATTCATTTCTATGGGAAAGTTCTAGGAATTTATATCCTTTGAAAAGATTATCCCAAGTGCTTTTTGATAAATACTTTCCCAGACCTAAAATATATTCTAAAATATGTTTCCTTACACTAGAGATTGGGAAGAATAATATAGGAGACAGAGAAGACTGGAGGATCTCAGAAAGAAAAAAATTGAAAGCATGTTAGGGAATGTGGCAAGATCTGAGATAGAAATAATGTTTTGACATAAGCAGATGGACCATGCCTAATATTGTAGCAAGTTTCCATGTCATTAGCATGAATCTAAAGTAGCAAAAAGAGAACAAAATTCCCCTGTGTGAAACACTGGGTGCCTTACAGCTGGATGGAAACTGAGTCATCCACAACTGACTACTCAGTCTTTGCTGAATAGACCCAAGGTCTATGATGTTGGTTGTGTCCATTTTTGATGTGGACTTATAATCACCAGAAGCTAGAGTCTAGCCTAGAGACCTCCTAGCAATGATTTAATGCTTGACTATACCCTGAGACGTTGTCTAGTCCCCATCTAACTTAAGCTATGTGGATACCCAGAAGCCATACATACAATGTCCAGTGATACCCACAAGCTCAGGAAGAGATGTACACCCTCCTTCCTGGAGGAGGATAAAGATAAAGGAGTACTTGCTTTTTTTAATTGAATCAAACATGTGGTAGGCGCTCCCTACATTTCATTCAATGTATGCTATTTAGCATTTGGGAAAAACAATTTAAAAATAATTCCCTCCGGGAGATGGTGATGAGCAGGGAGGCCTGGCGTGCTGCGATTCATGGGGTCGCAAAGAGTCAGACATGACTGAGCGACTGAGCTGAACTGAAGGTATTATAATAGAGAAACACACTAACAAGTTGCACTCATAATCAACATTCTGGTGCTCAAAATATATTTCTTAAAATGTCATTTTGAAACAAGACTTGTTTCTGGCTTGCTGTTTAGCATATTATGTATCTAATTTTTAAAAATTCATTTACCTGGACTTGGTTAATATTTGCATTATAATTCTAGAAAACACTTTCTATATCAATTATTTCTTTGTATATGCTTTAATCTCTTTTCATCTTTATGAATGTAATAGTGATTTAATTGCCATATCTGTCACCCCATTCTACACCAGGATTGATTCAAATGATCCATCTGGCTATCAGGAGCCCACTTTATCTTATATCTATCCAAATGTTTCTTCCTAAAGTTTCACTCTTAACTGAAGAGATAACCTTTTTCTTTCACTAAACTCTAATATTTATTATATTTCTGGTCTCAGAGAATGAATTAATAGAATGTACAGGATGGGAGAGAGAGATAAGTGAATTTATTGTTATGCAGTTAAAAATATATAATCATGTAAATTTTTTACTCTGATATACTATACAAAAGAAGATTCTCAGGAATTTAAGAGGACATATTGCTGGACTTTCCATCTAGTGGTGATGGTATTCATTAAAGGCTTCTCTGAGAAATAATATCTGTGATGATATTGAAAGGGTGAAAAAGAGTCTATAGGCCAGAGAAGGAGAGGGGAATCACAGGACAGAAAAGACCATTTCAGGACAAAGACTTTGTTAGACTCTAGTGTGATTTTCTACTAATAAAGGGGAGAATTTCTGTACTGCTAATTCATTTATCATATGCTAGGCACTTTATAAGATGCTGGGAATACAGTGGTGGGTAAATAGTTATTTACTTGACTGTTTTTCCATGCAATTATTTATTTACTTAACTTGTAGTCTAATGGGGTAGAGAATAATTAACAAGATTATTACAAAATAAGTATAAAATTTCATGCTGTAACAAGATGCTTTATAATATATAATATGAGAATATCTTCCCTGAAAATAATATTCTTGAGCTAAGAGCTAAAAGGTCAATAGATATCAAATAGGAAAAGATAGGAGAGAATTAATTTTCAAATAAAACAATAGGAGGCCAGTGTTCAGAGAAGACAGTATCAGAGGAAGTGCCTTAAAAGATGAAAATGGAGAAATAGGCAGAGGCTAAGTTGAACAGGGCCTGTTGGAGGAAGGAAGGAAAAAAAGTGCCCTCTAAACTGAGAGGGCATCTTTTTTAAAATATCTTGCATTTATTTAGTATCTTATAGTTTACAATGCATTTTCATGTTCACCATCTAATGTAAATGAGGAGACAAATTCTATGGAACAGCTAAGGGCTTATTCCATCACAGTCATCATTTCAAGTGGAAAAAAAGCAGTGGCTTTTATTTTTACATTATTTATTTACTTTAGTGAGGTATAGCTGATTTACAATATTATATGTTTCAGATGTACAACATAGTGATTCATAATTTTTAAAGGTTATACTTCATTTATATTTTTTATAAAATAATGGCTATACAATTGTATACAATTATATACAATTCCCTGCATTGTACAATATATCCTTGTAACCTATTTATTTTATGAACTGTAGTTTGTCCTTCTTAATCCTCTACCTCTCTCTTGGCCCTCTCCCTTAACTTTCCCCACTGGTCACTACTAATTTGTTTTTCTTTACCTCTGTGAATCTGTTTCTTTTTTTTTAATTTTTATTTTTACTTTATTTTACTTTACAATACTGTATTGGTTTTGTCATACATTAACATGAATCCACCACAGGTGTACATGAGTTCCCAAACATGAACCCCCCCCTCCCACCTCCCACCCCATATCATCTCTCTGGATCATCCCCATGCACCAGCCCCAAGGATCCTGTATCCTGCATCGAACATAGACTGGTGATTCGTTTCTTACATGATAGTATATATGTTTCAATGCCATTCTCCCAAATCACCCCACTCTCTCACTCAGAGTCCAAAAGTCCACTCTACACATCTGTGTCTCTTTTGCTGTCTCACATACAGGGTCATCATTACCATCTTTCTAAATTATATTCAGTAGTTTTTTTTCTCTAGATTCCACACATAAATGATACCATACAGTATTTGTCTTCCTCTGTCTGACTTATTTCACCTAGAAAAATACCCTCCAAGGCATCTTGAGACGGAAAAATAAAGCAGAGAGCTCTATATAATCAATGGATCAGTTTTTTATAGAGAAACTTACTCAAGGGGTAGGATTCGAATAGGGAAGACAACCATCCAGAAGTGCTGACACTTGCACTCTGTACTACCAAGGGGCCATAGGGACAGTTTTACAGATAACCAAGGGTATGAGGGTAGGTGCTTGAAAACAGACACACATTCCTAAGTTAACTTGGTAACTGGTCTTGTGGGCCCTGGGAATACACAAGGAAAGGTTTACATCACTGGGAGATAACAGAACACAGAGGCTACTTTGTCGTAATGACTATTAAACAATATCTGTTACAAACCTATGGCAAATACTCCTAGACAGTGTATTAAAAAGCAGAGACAAAGGTCCATATAGTCAAAGCTATGGTTTTTCCAGTAGTCGTGTATGCATGTGAGAGTTGGACCAGAAAGAAGGCTGAACACCGAAGAACTCATGCTTTTTAACAGTGGGGCTTAGGGAAGACTCCTGAGAATCCTTTAGACAGCAAGGAGATCAAGCCAGTCAACCCTAAAGGAAATCAACCCTGAATATTCATTGGAAGGACTGATGCTGAAACTGAAACTCCAATACTTTGGCCTCCTGATGTAAAGAGCTGTCTCATTGGTAAACACTCTGATGCTGGGAAAGATTGAGGGCAGGAGAAGAAGGGGATGACAGAGGATGAGATGGTTGGATAGCATCACCTACTCAATGGACATGAGTTTGAGCAAATTCCAGGAGGGACAGGGAATCCTGGTGTACTGCAGTCCATGGTGTCCAACGGAACAACAGCAACGATTAATTACAAAGCCTTTGATAACAGGGAAGTCATTCACTGAACAGTATAGTCCTGGTTAAAGTCAGCAAAAGGACATGACAAACCATAAGGAACCAAGATGGTATCAGTTTTATTAACAGCCATACAGGGCCTTCCAAGTGGAATGTGTTAGTTTGGGTTCTCCAAGAAGCAAATGCCAAGACAGGATTTTATTAGGGGAAATAACGTGTAAAAGGAAATAGGAAATAATCAGGGAAAACTGGTAGGACATTCAGACCATGATGTTAATCGGGTGCTAACATCAAAAGACTGATGTTCAGTCTAAGGGAGTTTCAGTAAAGCTTTCAGTGATACCTCACACCAAAGTCTGTGGACAAAGACCTCCATGTCTCCTAGGAAGGAATCTGCCATAGTAACTGGTAAAGAGCAGCCCATGGGCATCATGGGCTTGTAGTAAGACCAAAAATGGATTTCAAAACCCTGTGGCTTTATATTTTGCTGATTGCATCTTACAGTCCACTTAACACTTTCTTCTGAGTTTACAATACCTGTAAACTGGTAGTTATGTCTAATGACCAGATTAGATTCAAGTATAATTTCTTTTTCAGGATACCTTTGCTTTCAGTTTCCCTTATGATGCCTTTTTTTGATACAAGGACATTTAATGTTTTGCTGTATTCAAATCTGTCAACACTTTCCTTTCTATTCCCTTTCTTGTTTGCAATGTTTAATCTGTGTCTATGCCACTCTGTGTAATAGTATATGGACTTTAGACTGCCTGAATTAAATTCCTGTCCATGTCATTATATGACTTTAGACAAGTTTCTCAATACATTTAATATTTATTGAGCTCTCACAGTGTATTAGGCACTAAGGTAAGCTTTATTTCTTTTGTTTGTTGTCTCATTGCTTTTGTTCTATCTTGTTTTGTTTTAGTTTTGGTATTTCTTTTCCATTTTTGTATCACAGTGTCTGAGATATAGGAGATACTCATTTGTTTAACAAACATTTACTTGACTATAGACCAAGTATGGGAATACAAAGATGAATAAGATTTGATTCTCCCATATGAACTTCTCTTTGACTAGTTGGGAAGACAGATTGGAACACATTAGGTATTTGATTTTTCTCCCTTTAATAACACAGCCTACTAGATAGAAAGCAAAGATTTATTTTTAAAAAGCATATGTGTATTGTTTCAATCACCTTAATATTTTAAAACTAAAGTAATATCATTTTTGCTTCTCTAATAGTTGAATACAAATAGTTGAAAGCCTGATTTTCCATAACAAAAACTATATAATCAGAGTTAGCAACTGAAAAACAAGGTCCTTCACTGCAAATTCAATACCTGCCTCAGATCTCTCTGTAACACTGGGGCTGCCTGGCTGCAGGGTGCAGGGCATGCGGTGGGAACAAAACCAAGAATCTACACTGGTCTGCTTGCTGATGGACCTGGCCACGTGCTCAGGCCAGCTCTGCATGTGAAACCAGGTTAAAAGCCCAGGGCCCCAGGGAAGACATTGGGCTGCCTCACTTTTCTGAGTCTAAAAATGGGATGACGACCTAGGGCTTTTGGTAATGGAGTGTGCAGCTCTAAAGCACATGTTTCAGCTTCCTTGTGTGTTTGGCCTGGGTTTTGTGAGTGCATTGCTATTTACTCCATGAAATCACGTGTACAACACTCTGCTTTGTAACTGGACTTGTATTATCACATTTTTCTGTTACCACCCATTTCATGTTAGCTTCATTGTTAGTCAGTTTATAATTAAATTAACCATGAATCATTTTAGCGGCCTGTGAAGTGGTAACTAGTCCATTTTGTGGTCTTTTGACACACTGTTTTTATAATTTGCATCATTGGCTAATTAGTTGATATTTAAAATTCTTTGACGATTTCTCTGTGGTTTCATGCTTGATTTCTTTCCAAATATTTGTTAAAGAACAGTTCTGTATGTTTTCCTTGCTGTTGGAGTGCTCTGACGGTGTGTCTGCTTTCATCATTGGTTTTAATTTCCTGTCTCATCCTGTTGTCTGCTTAGTCGTCGTCAATCCAGACCCCTCCCCCGCCCCCGAGGCTGTAGTTTACCCATCCATCTCCCTTCCCCTGTCCTCCCACTTGCTCTGGTCATAGCCGTGCTGTGGTCCACAGCATGTGTGCCCTTAGTCGGGTTTGTGCTTTGTCTTCATGTCTCATTAAATGGTGTTTTTCCCCCATAGCAGTAAGTTGAATTGGTGTATCACTATGCAGTTACAGGAGAAGGCAATGGCAACCCACTCCAGTACTCTTGCCTGGAAAATCCCATGGACGGAGGAGCCTGGTAGGCTGCAGTCCACGGGGTTGCACAGAGTCAGACATGACTAAAGCGACTTAGCAGTAGCAGCAGCAGATTAGTATTAGTTTAAAGTGCTCTGGGTGAAGTAGACCTGGGTATGGCATAAGTCCTCTTGGAGGAGGTCACCATTAACCTCACCATACAGCTGCCAGAAATTACACAGGACTGGGAAAACAGACTCTTGGAAGGCACAAACAAAACCTTGTGTGTACCAGGACCCAAGAGAAAGGAGCAGTGACCCGACAAGAGACTGACGCAGACTTCCCCATGAAGGTCCAGGAGTCTCCAGTGGAGGTGTACATCAGCAGTGGCCTGCTGCAGTATTGGGGGCACTGAGTGTAGCAGTACCTGCAAGGGACCTTTTGAAGGAAGTCACCATTATCTTCATTACCTCCACCATAGTTTGGCCTCAGGTCAAATAACAGAGATGGAACACAGCCCTACCCATCAGCAGAAAATTAGATTAAAGATTTACTGAGCATGGCCTCTCCCATCAGAATAAGACCCAGTTTCCTGCTCAGTCAGTCTCTCCCATAAGGAAGCTTCCATAAGCTGCTTATCCTTCCCCATCAGAGGGCAAACAGAGTGAAAATCACAATCACAGGAAACTAACCAAACTGATCACATGGACCACAGCCTTGTCTAACTCAGTGAAACTATGAACCATGCCATCAAGGGCCACCCAAGACAGACGGGTCATGGTAGAGAGTTCTGACAAAATGTGGTCCACTGGAGAACAGAATGGCAAACCACTTCAGTATTCTTGCCTTGAGAGCCACATGAACAGTATGAAAAGGAAAAAATATAGGACACTAAAAGATGAACTCCCAGGTCAGTAGGTGCCCAACATGTTACTGGAGATTAGTGGAGAACTAACTCCAGAAAGAATGAAGAGATGGAGCCAAAGCAAAAGCAACACCCTGTTGTGGATGTGACTACTGATGGAAGTAAAGTCTGATGCTGTAAAGAACTATATTGCATAGGAACCTGGAATGTTAGGTCCATGAATCAAGGAAAATTGGAAGTGGTCAAATAGGAGATGGCAAGAGTGAATTTTGACATTTTAGGAATCAGCAAACTAAAATGGACTGGAATGGGTGAATTTAGCTCGATGACCATTATATCTGCTACTGTGGGCAAGAATCCCTTAGAAGAAATGGAGTAGCCATCATAGTCAAAAGAGTCTGAAATTCAGTACTTGAACACAATCTCAAAAACGACAGAATGGTCTCTGTTCATTTCCAAGGCAAACTAATATCACAGTAATCTAAGTCTATGCCCTGATCAGTAATGCTGAAGAAGCTGAAGTTGAATGATTCTATGAAGAATATAAGACCTTTGAGAACTAAAAAGATGTCCTTTTCATTATAGGGGACTGGAATGCAAAAGTAGAAAATCACGAAATACCTGGACTAACAGGCAAATTTTGCCTTGGAGTACAGAATGAAACAGGGCAAAGGCTAATAGAGTTTTGCCAAGAGAACACACTCATCATAGCAAACACCCTCTTCTAACAACACACGAGAAGACTCTACACATGGACATCACCAGATGGTCAACATAAAAATCAGACTGATTATATTCTTTGCAGCCAAAGATGGAGAAACTCTATACAGTCAGCAAAATCAAGACTGAGAGCTGACTGTGGCTCAGATCATGAACTCCATATTGCCAAATTCAGATTTAAATTGAAGAAAGTAGGGAAGAGCCACAGGACTTCAGGTATGACCTAAATCAAATCCCTTATGATTATACAGTGGAAGTGACAAATAGATTCAAGGGATTAGATCTGATAGACAGAGTCCCTGGAGAACTATGAATGGAGGTTCATGATATTGTACAGGAAGCAGTGATGAAGACCAACTCCAAGAAAAAGAAAGGCAAAATGGTTTTCTGAAGAGGCCTTACAAATAGCTGAGAAGAGAAGAGAAGTGAAAGACAAAGGAGAAAAGGAAAGATATATGCATTTGAATGCAAAGTTCCAAAGAATAGCAAGGAGAGATAAGAAAGCTTTCCTTAGTGATCAACGCAATGAAATAGAGGAAAACAATAGAATGGGAAAGACTAGAGATCTCTTCAAGAAAATTAAAGATACCAAGGGAATATTTCATGCAAAGATGGGCATAATAAAGGACAGAAATGATATGGACCTAACAGAAGCAGAAGATATTAAGAAGAGGTGGCAAGAATACACAAATAACTATTTTTTTTTTAAAAGATCTTCATGACCCAGATAATCATGATGATGTCACCTAGAGCCAGACATGGAAAGCAAAGTCAAGTGGGCCTTAGGAAGCATCACTTCAAACAAAGCTAGTGAAGGTGATGGAATTCCAACTGAGCTATTTGAAGTCCTAAAAGATGATGCTGTAAAAGTGCTGCACTCAATATGCCAGCAAATTTGGAAAACGGCAGTGGCCAAAGAACTGGAAAAGGTCAGTTTTCATTCCAATCCCAGAGAAAGGCAATGCCAAAGAATGCTCAAACTACTGCACAATTGCACTTATCTCACATGCTAGCAAAGTAATACTCAAAATTCTCCAAGCCAGGTTTCAACAGTACATGAACCATGAACTTCCAGATATTCAATCTGGATTTAGAAAAGGCAGAAGAACCAGAGATCAAATTGCCAATATCCGTTTAATCATTGAAAAAGTGAGAGAGTTCCAGAAAAACGTCAACTTAGGTTTATTGACTATGCCAAATCCTTTGACTGTGTAGATCACAACAAACTGTGTAAAATTCTTAAAGAGACGGGAATACCAGACCACCTGACCTGCCTCCTGAAAAATATGTATGCAGATCAAGATGTAACTGTTAGAACTGGACATAGAATGACAGGTTGGTTCCATATGGGGAAAAGAGTACATCAAGGCTGTATATGTTGTCACCCTGCTTATTTCACTTCTATGCAGAGTACATCATGAGAAATGCTGGACTGGATGAAGCACAAGCTGGAATCAAGATTGCTGGGAGAAATTCAATAACCTCAGATACACAGATGACACTACCCTTATGGCAGAAAGTGAAGAACTAAAGATCCTCTTGATGAAAGTGAAAGAGGAGAACAAAAATGTTGACTTAAAACTCAAGATTCAGAAAACTAAGTTCTTGGCATCTGGTCCCATCACTTCATGGCAAATAGGTGGGGAAACAATGGAAACAGTGTGAGACTATATTTTTGTGCTCCAAAATCACTGCATATGGTGACTACAGCCATGAAATTAAAAGATTTTTGCTCTTTGGAAGAAAAGTTATGACCAACCTAGACAGCATATTAAAAAGCAGAGACATTACTTTGCCAACAAAGTCCATCTTGTCAATGCTATAGTTTTTCCAGTAGTCATGTATGGATGTGAGAGTTGGACTATATAGAAAGCTGAGCACCAAAGAATTGATGTTTTTGAAATGTGGTGTTGGAGAAGACTCTTGAGAGTCCCTTGGACTTCAAGGAGATCCACCTAGTCCATCTAAAGGAAGTCAGTCCTGACTATTCATTGGAAGGACTGATGCTGAAACTGAAACTCCAACACTTTGGCCACCTGATGCGAAGAGCTGACTCATTTGAAAAGACCCTGATGCTGGCAAAGATTGAAGGCAGGAGGAGAAGGGGATGACAGAGGATGAGATGGTTGGATGGCATCACTGACTCAAAGGACATGAGTTTGAGAAAACTCCGGGAGTTGGTGATGGACAGGGATGTCTAGCGTGCCACAGTTCATGTGGTTGCAAAGAGTCAGACACAACCAAGTGACTGAACTGAAGCGAACTGATATATATATATATATATATATATATATATATATATATCCATTAAAATAATTTGCATTTTGTGTCTGCTGCTGCTGCTAAGTCGCTTCAGTCGTGTCTGACTCTGTGTGACTCCATATACAGCAGCCCACCAGGCTCCCCCGTCCTTGGAATTCTCCAGGCAAGAACACTGGAGTGGGTTGCCATTTCCTTCTCCAATGCATGAAAGTGAAAAGTCAAAGTAAAGTCGCTGAATCGTGTTCGACTCTTCGCAACCCCATGGACTGCAGCCTATCAGGCTCCTCCGTCCATGGGATTTTCCAGGCAATAGTACTATACAGAATCAAAAAATGATCTATATATAGATATTTGATTATTTATATTTGGTCTGCAGGAAATGTATCAAATGTCTTCCCTGGTGGCACAGTGGCAAAGAACCCTCCTACCAATGCAGGAGAAACAGGAGACGTGGGTTCAATCCCTGGGTTGGGAAGAATTCCTGGAGAAAGAAATAGCAACCCACTCCAGTATTCTTGCCTGGAAAATTGCATGGATATAGGAGCCTGATTGGCTACAGTCCATGAAGTCACAAAGAATCGGACATGGCTGAGCAGGCACACATTACCAAAATGTATCAAATATCTGACCAGCATACTTTCAGTTGTCCTTTCTGTACCTGTGACAGAAGTTGCTATTCAAGAGTTACTTTCTCTCTATTCTTTTTGTTTTTGGACCCAAAATACTTTTTAGCACATTCTTTCAGGTACTATTATCAATCAATTCACATTGGTACATGAAAACTATTTGCTTCCCACAATCTCCATAGTATAAAATATCTTTTAAAAATACAATGTAAATGGCATAATCAATTATTTTAAGCAAAGTCTCTTAAATATGTACCTGCCTAGTAAGTATATTAAACTTTAGTATATAACTTTTTTTTCATTTGACAGTTTTTAAAATTTATTCAATACATTTTCATTTAACTTGGAATAATACTGTAAAATAGGAAATCTCTATTATATACAAGGAAAGAGAGACTGAGATAGGTTTAGGGACTTGCCTAATGATACACAGTTAGACAGCTAAATAGGGGTTGACCTTTTGGCAGAGGAACTTTAATGAACAAAATTTAATGCCTAGAGTTTGAGACAAAAGTAAAAATTTAGCCAGACCTGAGATATAACTTTTATTGACAATTTACTGTATATTAGATACTGTATAAGTACTTTCCATATATTAACATTTTAATTTTATAATACTGTATAGTATCATTGTCATATTGATTTTACAGAAAGGAAGCTGAAGCACAGATGATTAAGTAACATGTGTAGGGTCCCACATTTAGTAAATGGGGGACCTGGGATTCACCTCTGGCTCATGAGCCTATAGAGTTAACCACCATGAACGGAAACTGAATCTGTGTCAAGATATGCCTGAAAGTTGTTTTACCACAAAGTAAAGAGAAAATTAATAATCAAATTCTAATTGTTCTAAGGCATTAGAAAATACTAACATTTTCAGGACTTCATATTTATTGCCAAGTTCAGTTCAGCCACTCAGTCGTGTCTGACTCTTTGTGACCCCATGCCAGGCCACCCTGTCCATCACCAACTCCCGGAGTTTACTCAAACTCATGTCCATTAAGTTGGTGATGCCATCCAACTATCTCATCCCCTTTCTTCCTCTTCTCCTCCCACCTTCAATCTTTCCCAGCATCAAGGTCTTTTCAAATGAGTCAGTTCTTTGCATCAGGTGGCCAAAGTATTGGAGTTTCAGCTTCAGCATCAGTCCTTCCAATGGATATTTAGGACTGATTTCCTTTAGGATGAACTGATTGGATCTTCTTACTGTCTAAGTGACTCTCAAGAGTCTTCTCCAATACCACAGTTCAAAAGTATCTATTTATTGCCAAATCAGTTATGAAATACATTATTTTAATTGACAGTGATGTGTGTATGCATATATATGTGTGCTTAGTCACTCAGTCCTGTCCAACTCTGCAACCCCATGGACTATAGTCCACCAGGTTCCTATGTACATGGGGATTCTCCAGACAAGAATATTGGAGTGGGTTGCCATGCCCTCCTCCAGGGTATCTTCCCAACCCAGGGATCGAACATGGATCTCCTGCACTGCAGGTGACTCTTTACCATCTGAGCCACCAGGGAAGCCCCCGTGTGTGTATGTAGGGAAGCATTATGGTAAGTTAGACCACAAGGTAAAACATGCAGATGTACTTATTATATTAACACATACTTTTTGGAGTACACTATGCTGTACTGAAACTATTACATGACAAAATCAGGAAACATGGGTGCCAGTGTCTGTGTTGTTCCTTACCCCTTCATGCCTCAGTGAAGAACATCATGGCATTCAGGGAAATAAATATATGTATTTATTGCTGTTAGCACTGTCAATTACAATAATATATTTGTAAACTGGTTTGGCAATAAATAGTTTCAAAAATGTTAGTATTTTTGACCCACTAATCCCAATCTGGGAAAACTTCCAAAGAAATAATTTAAAAAAAAAAAGAACAACTGATACTTACACATCAAGATTACCTTAGTAAGTTAAAGTAATAAACAACTAATATGTCCCAAATTGAGATGATGTGGAATGAACTATTTTAAATTTATTACCATGTTCATTATCATAGAATTAAATATTAGTAATAGTATGGAATAATAGGTGTCAGGAATGAAAAATAATTGCCAAAGTAAGTTTAATCCCTTTAAATTAAAGAGTCAATTGTAGTTGAAATGAAAATTATCATAATGAACTGATATGGCATTATGTCAATAAATCAGTGAGAAAGGAGAGTCTACCATGTATGTATAAGTGGGTACATAGGTCACAGATTTCCAGGGAATAGAGTTGGCTCAAGTAGGATTTCAATAGAGCTGTTTAACTAAAGAAGTTTTTCCAGAGAAAATTTTAAATGGTTGTTCTAATGCCAGAAATCCTAATAATGTAAAGATATTGACTTGTGGTCAAAGAACCCACTTAGAATGAACATTCCAGGACTTTATGTGACAACCTACTATGGTAGTTATTTTACACATCAGAATGAACAGTTGACTTTGCAGTGACAAAGAGGGAAAGTTGAATCATTTCAAGTAGAGGGGTAATGCGCAAATCCTATTATCATGCATAAAATATCCAGGAAAAAAGAAAGTCTCTAAGATACTCTATCAACACTGGGGACTAGTGCCTCTTAACTCTTGCGAACCAAAAATAGGGCAATTTGTAACTATATTGTATCTACTGAACATTTATTATATGCTAAACACTCAGACTCTTCCCAAGTATTATCTCAATTGATCTTTACAAAAGCCTTACTCCTTTTTTTTAATGAATAACCACAAGAAAATTAGTTTAATTTTTGTATTATGTGCTGTGCTGTGCTTAGTCACTTAGTCATGTCCCACTCTTTGCGACCCCATGGACTGTAGTCCACCAGGCTACAGTGGGCAGGGATTTGGAATTTCTGACCAGCATTTGACCCTCTAATGGGCATTCTTTGCTCCATAGCTGCCCATTGGGTTATGCTACCTATTGCCTATTCAGAAACAAATCATTTCCTCTCTTCCCCTAAAACTTAGTCCAGGAATTAGAAAAGGTACTACTCTAAAGGATGTCTTATATTCTTATGTTTACTAAACTAATTTTATTACATTTCATAGTATTAAGACTCTTTCTGCACCTGTAGTCCTGTTACTATCTTTAATTCAAAGTGTTTTGATAATAAAACCACTTCATATGCTTGGGAAAAAATAATAAGCATCACTAAAGAACTTCCCTGAGGGCTCAGATGGTAAAGAATCCACCTGCATTGCAGCAGAACCAGGTTCAATCCCTGACTCCAGAAGATCCCCTAGAGAAGGAAATGCAACCCACTCCAATATTCCCACCTGGGAAATCCCCTGGACAGAGGAGCCTGGCAGATTACAGTCCATGGGGTCACAAAGAGTCAGACACAACTGAAGGACTTTCACTTGGTTACTACTCAAAGAACATAAACGCATCTTCATCTACACCATACTCTATTCCTAGTCCATCTTCCTGGAAGTACTCACTTTTCAATATTTAAGGCAATATCTAGGGATTCTCTGCTGTTTGAAACAATTTCATTGTACTTGCACAAACTCTTATATTCCTTCCCAATTCTTTTCCAATTAAAAATAATAAATATTTTGTGTGAGAGTCTGTCCTATCAGAAATTTATCTTGAAATTATATACTTAAGCTTAAATGATTGACTTTACAAGATGAGGGACTTATAGGATGAGCAGTGCTTTTTCATTTTCACTTCTTTTTACTTCTCCTGACCCTTTCCTTTGTCAATTTTCTGTCAGACAATTGTCACTATTTCTAACATTTTCATAATGCCTATTATGAACATGAAAAACAAATCATTGTAGAATCAAATAATATTACTAACTTACAGAAAGAGAAATGTAATTATAGTTTATATATCTTGTCAGCTAAAGATTAATCAAAATGAATAAATTCTATATTCACATATTTCATCAATTATTCACAATGGTACCGCATTTTAGTTTCCATTCTGTATAGATTTCTGTCTTCTCTGTACTTTCTACTTATTTTTCTTTTTGCCATTATTGAGAGGTTATATATATATATGTATATAATCTATACAATATCATTAAAATTTTCTAAGTTCTTATTTATATATTATAAATTTTGTGTGTCTACTTTCTTATTAAACTTCTTGACTTCCTGTTCTAATTTAAACCATTTGTTTTCTTTGCCTATATACATATATAACTATATACAACTGACTGTTTATTGCAATACTGGTTTAGCTTCATTGTTGGTGGATTTCCATGTCTTTTTCTCTTTTAGATCATTTTTCTGTTCTGCTGAAGTTTGTCCTAAATGAATTTTAGGGGCAGAGAAGATAAATTTCTAAACCTTTGCATGTCTGAAATGATCTCTTTAATTTGTCTTCACGTTTATTTGACAGTTTGGGAAGTATAGAATTAAGGGGCAAATTCATTTGATTTTGAAAATTTGAAGACATTTTCCCCAGCTACTTCATCTTCTTATATCCAAAGTTGATGAGAAGTCAAGTGCCTTCCATGATGAATGTTCCTTTTTATCATTTTCTGCTAGGTGAAACTTTTTATTTTCTTGCATATATCTTTAAAATTTTTTAACTAAAATTATTTCATTGGAATATAGTTGATTTACAGTGCTATGTTAGTTTCAGGTATACAGCAAAGTGATTCAGTTATACGCATGTGTGCATGCATGCTAAGTTGCTTCAGTCTTGTCAGACTCTGTGCAACCCTATGGACTAAAACCCATCAGGGTCCTCTGTTCATAGGATTCTCCAGGCAAGAATACTGGAGTGTGTTGCCATACTCTCCTTCCGGGGATCTTCCTGACCTGGGGATCAAACTCACATCTCTTCAGTCTCATGCAGTGGCAGGTGGGTTCTTTACTACTAATGCCACCTGGGAAGCCCAGTTATACATATACATATATACATTCCTTTTCAGATTCTTTTCCCAAATCGGTTATTACATAATATTGAGAGAGCTCACTGTACTATACAGTAGGTCCTTTTTGTTATGTCTTTTATATATTCAGTTCAGTTGCTCAGTCGTGTCCAACTCTTTGTGACCCCATGAATTGCAGCACGCCAGGCCACCCTGTCCATCACCAACTCCCAGAGTTCACTCAGACTCATGTCCATCGAGTCAGTGATGCCATCCAGCCATCTCATCCTCTGTCATCCCCTTCTCCTCCTGCCCCCAATCCCTCCCAGCATCAGAGTCTTTTCCAGTGAGTCAACTCTTCACATGAGGTGGCCAAAGTATTGGAGTTTCAGCTTTAGCATCAGTCCTTCCAAAGAAAGCCCAGGGTTGATCTCCTTCAGAATGGACTGGTTGGCTCTCCTTGCAGTCCAAGGGACTCTCAAGAGTCTTCTCCAACACCACAGTTCAAAAGCATCAATTCTTCACTGCTCAGCCTTCTTCACAGTCCAACTCTCGTTCCATCCATACATGACTGCTGGAAAAACCATAGCCTTGACTAGACGGACCTTAGTCGGCAAAGTAATATCTCTGCTTTTGGATATGCTATCTAGGCTGGTCATAACTTTTCTTCCAAGGAGTAAGCGTCTTTTAATTTCATGGCTGCAGTCACCATCTGCAGTGATTTTGGAGCCCCCCAAAATAAAGTCTGACACTGTTTCTACTGTTTCCCCATCTATTTCCCATGAAGTGATGGAACCAGATGCCATGATCTTCATTTTCTGAATGTTGAGCTTTAAGTCAACTTTTTCTAGTAGGGAATATAAGTTAATCCCAAGCTCCTAATTTATCCTTACCTTACCACATTTCCCCTCTGGTAACCATAAATTTGTTTTCTAAATCTATTAAGTCTGTTTCTGTTTTGTGAATAAATTCATTTATATCGTTTTTAATTAGAATCCACACATGAGTGATTTTATATGACATTTGTCTTTGTCTGACTTACTTCATTTAGTGCATAATCGATGAATTTTTAGATTGTTATGATGCACTAGCCTGATCATTGCCCCAGTCAACTGTGCACTTTAAGCCTCTTCACTGCTTATCCTGAAATAGCATGTTTGTCTCCATCACTGACTCTCCCAATGTGTATTCAGAGTTAGAGTCTTCTTCATACATATGTATATGTTGTGGCCCAATCTCCATTTTTTAGAAAGTCATAAAAATGTGTTTTATACATAGAAATTTGTCAAGTTGCATATATATATTAAAACCTCTTTTACAGTCGTTCCAATAGGAATGACTTGGGAGGGGAGGTGGGAAAATATGTGTGTTCTGTCACTGGAACAGGAAATAGCTCATCGCTAATGTCCACAGATCCACAATAAATGAGCCTGTTTCCTTGAACCAAATGGACACAATTATTAGTTGTGGTTAACAGAATGGGTAGACTAAATAAGGAATACAAAATTGTTATGGGTGGTCCTCTCATTTAACAGATAGCAGTGGAAAGGTAAACCATGTCTGTAAAATCTGATTTGATATAAAGGATCAAGGCTTTTGGAGAAGGGCATGGCAACCCACTCCAGTATTCTTACCTGGAGAATTTCATGGACAGAGAAGCCTGATGGGGTATAGTCTGTGGAGTTGCAAAGAGCTGGACACAACTGAGCGACAAGCGTGCACACACACATACCACCCTCCAAGGATTTTATTCACCTGAAGAGAAAGCAAACTCACCTTCACAATCAGCATTCCTTTACTGTCATTTTTTATACTTGTATTAATTAAAGTATTTTTTTGACAGAAAGGAACAGAATTCAATCCTGATTTTCCTACTCAAAGAAATGGAATTTTTGAATGAGATTATGGAGTGTCAGTAAATCTAAAGGAAGATGGAATAGACAACAAGGAAATGGCAGAAGTCAGGGAAGCTCTAGGAACTGAAGCAGTCAGTATTCATGAACCCCTTTTTTTAGGGCAGGAAATCAGCAGCTTAATTGACTTCCATTCATTATATCCATTCCAAATTCTTGGTAGAGAGCTACTGATAGGCAAAATATTTGTTAGGAATCTGCCCCTAAGTCAGTTAGGGGTAGAGTTACATAATATAAACAGAGTCAAAAACCAGCCCTTACAGAATGCTACTCATCTGAAGCATTAGCAAAATGTCTATGCTTTGTGTGGTGATTATGCCTCTTACTTCGCTCAAACAGCATTTAGGGTGTAGTATCACAGTGAAGCTCATTAGCCACTGAGCTCAAAGATGAAAACATCCTTAGGATAAACGTCCTGGCTGCTATCACTACATAGGAAATTCAGGAGCTTGTGTTGGAAACAAAATCCTTCTTTCTATATATTTTTTCATAGTTTCAGATGCAAAAAATACTAGGGCCTCAGAAAGCAGAAGGTATTTTTATATTGTAATATTTACATACATTTATACCTCTTCCAAACAAATAAGCAAACAAAACCCAACAAAAATGAGAAGGGAAGATACAGTTAGTCAAGCAACGAAAGCAAACAGAATAAATGATCAAACCTAAGGAGGCATTTTGTGACTATGTCAGTTGGCTCTAAGAAGCACCCTAGTGTAGCTTTACTCTTGTAAGTTAATATACAATCCTAAATTGAGACTATAACATCCATGTTTAAAATCATAGAAATATGTAAGTCATAAAGATGACATAGAAAATTGTGTCATTTTATAGATAAGAAAACAGTCTCAGAAAAAAGAATCATATGCGAAGACTAAAGAGTTGCTATTGTAAGAGAAAGACTCCAATCCAGACCTCTCACCCTAAATTCAGGGCTCTTTGAACTAGTTTCTAGTATAGTATTACAGTATTACAACAGGATTCTATTCTGTCTGCTGTTGGAATCTTTCGGTAATAATTGGGGTTATTCTGCTGGGGAAAAAATCCTGCTGCATTCTATAAAAGAATAAGTTTTCTCCAAATCGATTCTCTATTTTATTTTTAGGATGAGTCTTTGCCTAGAAAGGTTGAAATTGTCAGTAATACCATTTTGATTAGTTTCATACTTGCAGTTGAGGGCATTTTATATAGTTAAGTGTTATGACTAAGCTTATTGCCCTGAGATTTTAATTAGTAATTAATTTAAACCTTATTTTTTCTCATGCCTTCTGATCAAGTTTCACTTGATCAAAGTGCCTTTATTAATTTCTTTATTGAATTTCTAATCCAAATGCTTATTTAAGCAGAAAATAGGAGCTGACTATTTTTGAGTATGGAGATAGAAATCTAGATATGTTTTCTACTTTTGAGAAATTCATAGGACAGATAACAGACAGATACAATAAAATAGTTATGATGCAATGTAATAGGTGATACAGAGAAAAATCAATGTTATTAAAAAACGCAGTACTGTTCACAGGGAATGTGTATGTGTGAAAAGTTATAGTTCCTTTCCTTAAAGATTTCACAATTAGAGACCTTCAGTATTATTCTCTATCCAACAAGGCCTTATTGTGAACACGATTTTCGTGACCATATTTTTTTAGAAATGGGGATAATGTTACCTACCTATTGTTGGTAAATATTAAGTGAGAAATCAGTAAATAATACTATCCTCATTTTTTAAATGAGAAAATTGATACTCAAAAGCTTAAAGCTACAAGATCTTAAAAAAATTTTTAACTCCAAAAATTCTACCAAAGTTCCATATCCTTTAATTAGTATTTATTATGCACTTAGTAAATCTTGCTTGAATGTTAGATGGTTGAGAAGTGGAACATGGAGGATAGTGACATTTATATGGTAGATAACAAGATAATGATGTGTGGTGGATGGTATCAATTAAAATAAGTGAAAGGAAAAATAACATGTGTCACCAACAGGACATTGCCAGACTCCTGACATAAGGAAATGTTTATAAAACATTTTCCTAAATGGAATTAAAAATTTGGATTTCATACTGACCAATATCGGAGAAGGCGGTGGCACCCCACTCCAGTACTCTTGCCTGGAAAATTCCATGGACAGAGGAGCCTGGTAGGCTGCAGTCCATGGGGTCGCTAAGAGTCGGACACAACTGAGCGACTTCACTTTCTTTCATGCATTGGAGAAGGAAACGGCAACCCACTCCAGCGTTCTTGCCTGGAGAATCCCAGGGACGGGGGAGCCTGGTGGGCTGCCGTCTTTGGGGTCGCAGAGTCGGATACGACTAAAGCGACTTAGCAGCAGCAGCAGCAGCACTGACCAATATTAGTATTATTGGGATACAACTTTTTAAGGCCTCGTTGACTCCAGTTAAATTCAACAGCAGAAATAATAGTACCATGAATCTTCAAACTGGCGATTGAATCGATCTGTATTTATATCTACATCAGGAAGCCATAATTCATTCTCATTGGATGCCAGTTAATGAGATGTTTTGTCTTAGTGAGCTTCTCCATATAAACTGTGTTTTTAATCTAACTTAAATGAGAAAGCCAATTTCCCATGCCTCCCTGGGATTTTGCCTAGAGATAAATTCCTTTAAAATCCCAAGTTCCTTTGCTGCATTGCTTTAATGATGTTCTTCTATTAAAATGCTCATGAAAATTAAAAAAAATAAGACATATTTATACTTATAAAAACTTATAAGAAAAGATAAACATGTGTAACTCCAATGTGCAGTATATTTGTCTGTCTCTCCCTCCATCACCACAATTTGCTGAGCAGTTTGAAGAAAATTTGTGATCTGCAGGGCACCCTGCAGAGACTTAACATCATCCTGCTGTTTCTTCAATAGTAAACAGTAAACTCTGCTTGGGTTTCCCAAACAATTATAAGATAATTAAGCTTAGCACTTTAAGGATGAATTCAGGACTAGAACTGACCACTTCTTGGCTAAATAGTGCTCTGAGGGCAAAACAATTATAGAAGATCGTTTTAACACTGTCCTTCCCGCCCCCCGCCACACACACACACACACACACACGCACACACACACGCACACAGAATAATCTGAGTCCTTTGTAATAAGTAGTACCATTTTTCTTTTCATGGATTTAAATGTTTTGTAGATCAAAAACCCTTCTAATTACAAATGAGAAAAACTAGAAATACATTTCTTGAGACATGGTGACACACATGAAACCTCTCACTGAGTAAAATCGGAAGTCTAGAAGCCAGCAGAAACTTATCCAATTGTACACACCTGAAGAACATACAAGAAGCAAGTCGTAGGGGAAAGAAAAAAGTCTCTAGAGACCCTCCAGTCATTCCGTCTCTTAGTTTCTTCTGCTGCCTCGGCTCTGTGTCTTGGTGAACAGGAAGTAGATGGAAGGACTTGCCCTCATACGCCTCTTCTAAAGGAGGCAGAATCACATACTCTGGATAGATGCGTATTCAGGACATGCGGGACTTCTAAAAGCGAGACTGCTGGGAATTCCCTGGTTGTCCACTAGTTCGGATGCTGAGCTTTCACTGCTTCTCATGCAGGTTTAGTTCCTGATCAGGTAGCTAAGATCCCTCAAGCCCTGTGGTACAGTCCAGAAAAAAATAAAACGGTAACTATTTTTAATCTCTCCTTACTTGCCTACCCTTTGGAGTTAGCTGGACTTTATATAATATAAACTCAAAACTGAATTTTATCTCTCAACCTGTTTATAAATCTGTAAAATGAGGCCAGTATCCGTCTCACAGGAATTTGTAAGAATTAAACAATATATGTATGTAAAAGTGTTTATTGAATTTCTGAGGATAAAGTATTTGAAATGTGTTGAATGAATCAGTCCTATCATTAAATGTTTAAAAATATCTATGGAAGTTATAATTGAGATGTGGCACAGTGGTCCTTTGTATATCCTGGTACTGAATCTAGATTTTGATTCCAAGATAAATTTGAAGTCTTTGAAGAGTTTTAAGTGAGGAAGAGAGGTAAGATGATTTGACTTACATTTTTAAAAGATCACCTTGATGGATCTGTGGGAAACTCCTTGAATAATAGCAAGAAATTGACAGGAAACAATTGATGATGCTTTGCAACTGTCAGATGAGAAATGATGATGATTTAGGCCAACTGATATTGGAGTAGATCAAGTGATGTTTAAACAAGAATATTTAGTTACAGATTGGGTGGAGGTTTTTGGAAAGATGCTGGATAACAGGAAACAATTTAGAATGAAATTCAAACTTTGCTGTTAGCAACTGAGAGGACATAGAAATGTCATTTTAAAGTATGAAGAAAAAATAGATTGTGTAAGAAATGTGCTGGCACATTTCATTAAAATTTTGGAAACACAATTTAGATCACTTTCTCATATCATGCAGTCAAAGAAGTTCCAGAGAGATTATTGCACTGACTGAGGAAAGTCTGAAAACCAAATTTAATAGAATAAAGTGCAGATAAAAGTGTATCTTATTTTTGTTTGAGGAATTTCTAATCTCAGAAAAAGCAAAATAATAAATAAATTGGGAAAATGAAAACACTTAAATACAAATATCTGAAAACTTTTCAATATCAAAATAAATGGTGAGTAATATAAAATGGGTTTTCCTGGTGACTGAGATGGTGGAGTGCAGAAATGATGCAGGAGACCTGGGTTCGATACCTGGGTCAGGAAGATCCCCGGGAGAAGGGAATGGCAACCCATTCTAGTATTCTTGCCTGGAGAATTCCATGGACAGAGGAGCCTGGTGGGCTACTGTCCATGGGGGTCACAAAGAGTCAGACAAGACTGAGCGACTAACAAACACAAACATACAAATATATAATAATAATATAATTAGCTTAAAAATACAAATGGCAGGAGGGAAAAATTAGCAATGTAATTCTTGAAAGAAGATTGCTATTTCATATTTATCAAGGATAAGTTGGAAGGGTAAAGCAGATAATTTTAATAAAGCTAAAGAGTAAGTATACAGGAGGAAGAACTAACACAAAGCTTTTTATATAATAGTTACAAATGAATATTGGAAGCCTGAAACTGGAGTGATCTGAGCAAGAAGAGACACATTAAAATGTATAAATTTTATCAAAAGGTCAGTGGAATAATAATCAAAGATGCTCATATGACTAAGAAAAATTCTGGCTACAAAGTAGGGAGTGGTTTTGTGTGGTCAAGACCAGAAACAAAATATTTGGTTAGAATCATACAGGAACCAAATTCTTTTAAAAAGTTATAAAAATAACAAGATATAATCACTTGGTAGAATAAGGGACGCTATTACAAATGACTCCTAGGAAGGTGTTCCATTCCTGAGAGTTCTTTTATAACCTTCATTTATATCTAGAAAGTACTTTTGTTCTCTGCTTACAAAAAATGTCTTTCATGATACAGTTTTTAAGTTTTTTGTGTTGTGTTCTCTGCTTACTCCCACCCTCTCTATTTCTAGCCAAATGTCTTTCTAGATAAAGTGCTTTAGGCTTTCTGCTTCATTTTATGATTGTGAAATTAAAACTGCTGACTTGTATAGATAAGTGCCTGTATTTGATTATTGTTGTTAAAAATGTGGGTCAAATCTTTGACCCAGTAAACTCCTTCGTGGGACTTTATCATAATTAAATAATCCAAAAGCAAATAAAGAAGACTAGCTGAAGCAAAAGAATTATAAATGATGAACTGAGTAACATAATATGTTCTGTATCTCAATAAAATAAAATAGCCATTAGAATGACTGTCATAAAGAATATAGCAATAAGAATATTCTGATGAGTCATTTTAAGCAAGATATAACTGTGTATCTATACTATGGTTTTAAGCATTGTAAAAATAATATGTATTTGGGGGCCAGGTCTGGATAGGATCAATAAAAATGAAAACAGTTTGATTCACAGAGGTGATAAATTAATGGTTCTCAAACTATAATGTGCAAATGAGTCAGCTAAAATACTTCAAAATTCCAGTTTCTAGGCCCACCCTGAGATTTATATTCAATTACTCTGAAGAGAGACTTCAGATAAAGCATTCTCAAGTAATTCTGAGGCAGGTCATAAGTAGTTCTCTGTTGGGGACACTGTGACAGGATCAGGGATGATTTAAAGGGTTTATAACCACAGTATTAAAATTCACCTGTGTGCTTATATTGTTTGCCCCACAAACAAAATATATGGCACTGATTGTATTGCCCCTAGTCAAAATATGATAGACTAAATTATACACGTGCATGTGCTAAGTCACTTCAGTTGTGTCCGACTCTTCATGACTCCATGGACTGTACCCTGCCAGGCTTCTGTGTCCATGGTATTCTGTAAGCAAGGATACTAGAGTGGGTTTGCCATGCCCTCCTCCAGGGGATCTTCCTAATGCAGGGATCAAAATTGAGTCTCCTAGAGCTCCTGCATTGCAGCCTGATTCTTTACCACTGAGTCACTAGGGTAGCTCAAATTATACAAAGTTGACGTATAGTATTATGATATGAAGTGAAGTGAAGTGAAAGTCACTCAGTCATGTCTGACTCTTTGTGACCCCATGAACTATACAGTCCATGGAATTCTACAGCTGGAGTGGGTAGCCTTTCTCTTCTCCAGGGGATCGTCCCAACCCAGCAATTAAACCCAGGTGTCCTGCATTGCAGGTGGATTCTTTGCCAGCTGAGCCACAAGGGAAGCCCCAAAAAACTGGAGTGTGTAGCCTATCCATTCTCCAGTGGATCTTCACTAGTTCAGTTCAGTCCAGTTCAGTCGCTCAGTCATGTCCGACTCTTTGCGACCCCATGAACTGCAGCACACCAGGCCTCCCTGTCCATCACCAATTCCCAGAGTTCACTCAGACTCACGTCCATCGAGTCAGTGATGCCATCCAGCCATCTCATCCTCTGTCGTCCCCTTCTCCTCCTGTCCCCAATCCCTCCCAGCATCAGAGTGTTTTCCAGTGAGTCAACACTTTGCATCAGGTGGCCAAAGTACTGGAGTTTCAGCTTTAGCATCATTCCTTCCAAAGAAATCCCAGGGCTGATCTCCTTCAGAATGGACTGGTTGGATCTCCTTGCAGTCGAAGGGACTCTCAAGAGTCTTCTCCAACACCACACTTCAAAAGCATCAATTCTTTGGCGCTCAGCCTTCTTCACAATCTAACTTTCACATCCATACATGACTACAGGAAAAACCATAGCCTTGACTAGACACCCCTTTGTTGACAAAGTAGTGTCTCTGCTTTTGAATATGCTACCTAGGTTGGTCATAACTTTTCTTCCAAGGAGTAAGCGTCTTTTAATTTCATGGCTGCAGTCACCATCTGCAGTGATTTTGGAGCCCCCCCAAAATAAAGTCTGACACTCTTCCCACTGTTTCCCCATCTATTTCCCATGAAGTGATGGAACCAGATGCCATGATCTTCGTTTTCTGAATGTTGAGCTTTAAGCCAACTTTTTCACTCTCCTCTTTCACTTTCATCAAGAGGCTTTTTAGCTCCTCTTCATTTTATGCCATAAGGGTGGTGTCATCTGCATATCTGAGGTTATTGATATTTCTCCCGGCAATCTTGATTCCCGCTTGTGTTTCTTCCAGTCCAGCATTTCTCATGATGTACTATGCATATAAGTTAAATAAGCAGGGTGACCATATACCGCCTTGATGTACTCCTTTTCCTATTTGGAACCAGTCTGTTGTTCCATGTCCAGTTCTAACTGTTGCTTCTTGACCTGCATACAGATTTCTCAAGAGGCAGGTTAGGTGATCTGGTATTCCCATCTCTTTCAGGATTTTCCACAGTTTATTGTGATCCACACAGTCAAAGGCTTTGGCATAGTCAATAAAGCAGAAATAGATGTTTTTCTGGAACTCTCTTGCTTTTTCCATGATCCAGCGGATGTTGGCAATTTGATCTCTGGTTCCTCTGCCTTTTCTAAAATCAGCTTGAACATCAGGAAGTTCACGGTTCACGTACTGCTGAAGCTTGGCTTGGAGAATTTTGAGCATTACTTTACTAGCATGTGAGATGAGTGCAATTGTGCAGTAGTTTGAGCATTCTTTGGCATTGCCTTTCTTTGGGATGGGAATGAAAACCGAACAATTCCAGTCCTGTGGCCACTGCTGAGTTTTCCAAATTTGCTGGCATATTGAGTGCAGCATTTTCACAGCATCACCTCACCAGAGTAGCCCAAATTATACACAGGTGATGTATAATATTGTGATGTATACATACATATTTCTCATCCACATTAACCATTTTTTTAATTACCTGTGTCTTTGGGACTCTATTTTTCCCTGTTTACTCCCTGGAACAGACTGACTCAATTTGCTAACTTTCTGCTATTCAGTTCTCAATATTGATCAGGGTAAATGATAGACTGACATAAATTTGTTGTTTGATAAAGGCCTTTAATGATAGTTCTTTAATGGAGAAGGATTAGAGTTAAGCCTGCTGTCATGGATTCAATATTCACATTTCTAGGTGAGCCTATTCTTAGCTGTATCTCAGCTATCCCCCTGCCTCCTCAAACCTGGTTTCATTTATCCTATTGAAGCAGATCCCATCTATGAACCAACACACATATTCTTGCACCACTGTATTCTTGCTGACACTCTCCCTAGTGTACTGAATTGCCTCTCTTGGAAATTCTAGTTAGCTTCCTGCTTTAAAGGTACTTTTCAGTGGGAAACATATAGCTGTAGCTTGCTATGATTAATTAATGATTGATACCTAAATGACTGCTGTACTTAAAACTGTGGCTGGCATATACTTAGAAAGTAAACAACAAAGGTTAGGGGTTATGGACTGCATATGTTGGTCTGCATTGATACTAACCCCAGCCATCTCCATATCTACACTGGATACTTGAAGTGTTAGTCACTCAGTCGTGTCCAGCTCTTTGTGACCCCATAGACTACAGCCCACCAGGTCCCTCTGTCATGGCATTCTCCAGGCAAGAATACTGGAGTGGGTTGCCATTTCCTTCTCCAGGGGATCTTCCCCACTCAGGGATCAAACTTGGGTCTCTCACGTTGCAGGCAGACTCTTTACTAACTGAGCCATCAGGAAAGCTTTGGATACTTGAACTGAACTTTAAATAAGTTAATCGCTATGGCTTCATGAATGGCCTACAGTTCCAACTTTTTCTGGTTCCTGTTTCATCTTTCTCACTATCTACTAATAGGAATGAAGTTTCAGCAAGTATAATACCCAGTGTTATCATATTTATCATATCATTTATGATTATATTAGAAAATGAATGCAATATCTAAGTAGACCAGTTCAGTTCAGTTCAGTCACTCAGTCGTGTCTGACTCTTTGCGACCCTACAAAATGCAGCATGCCAGGCCTCCCTGTCCATCACCAACTGCCGGAGTTCACTCAAACTTACATCCATTGAGTTGGTGATGCCATCCAGCCATCTCATCCTCGGTTGTCCCCTTCTCCTCCTGCCCCCAATCCCTCCCAGCATCAGAGTCTTTTCCAATAGAGTCAACTCTTCGCATCAGGTGGCCAAAATACTGGAGTTTCAGCTTTAACATCATTCCTTCCAAAGAAATCCCAGGGCTGATCTCCTTTAGAATGGACTGGTTGGATGTCCTTGCAGTCCAAGGGACTCTCAAGAGTCTTCTCCAACACCACAGTTCAAAAGCATCAATTCTTCAGCACTCAGCTTTCTTCACAATCCAACTCTCACATCCATACATGACTACTGGAAAAACCATAGCCTTGACTAGATGGACCTTTGTTGGCAAAGTAGTGTCTCTGCTTTTCAATATGGTGTTTAGGTTGGTCATAACTTTTCTTCCAAGGAGTAAGCATCTTTTAATTTCATGGCTGCAGTCACCATCTGCAGTGATTTTGGACCCCCCAAAAGTAAAGTCTGATACTGTTTCCCTTGTTCCCCATCTATTTGCCATGAAGTGATGGGACCAGATGCCATGATCTTTGTTTTCTGAATGTTGAGCTTTAAGCCAACTCTTTCACTCTCCTCTTTTACTTTCATCAAGAGACTTAGTCACATTAATAATCTTCCCAACATGTACTATACAGACTAGCTCTGTATTGAAAAAAAGGAAGAGGATGTAATACTATGTCGGGAACTTGGCATACATAATTAAGTTTACCTCATAACAATTCCGTAATATGTGAGGAAAGTGAAACTTGTAGGTAATAGAGGTTTTAACAAAATGACAGAGGCATGATTTCAAATTGTATCTGGCTAGAATGCTTTTTTTTTTTTTTGCTACTATACTACAATGCTAGTCAATCTGTCTGATTTGTTGAATTTAGTAAGTAAAAACAAATTACTTAGAAGGAAAAGTGTATTGCTAACAGCATGATGTCAGACAAGCCAAGCTGTTGAATTAAGGTTTTTAGCTTGTGTATTAAAATTTTTTCTAGGACTGCTTATCTTAACTATCAGGCTATTGTATAACTTTAGATTTTGATCAAGTCCAAAAATAATGAAAGAGAAAAGAAAAATGAGATTTTATATACTATGGACAAATTCTTGACATAAAATTAATGTGCAGGGAAAATGGGGAGCTGAGCAAAAATGATTAATTGCTCATTAAAATTTACCTTGGTATTAAAGTATGTCAAGGGCATATAGTTCTGACGCCTATCGGACAAAACTAAGAGTGTGAGAAAAATAAGAAATGGCCATGAGGTCATTCTTTTGTTCTGTTCTGTGAACTTAATAGACATGAGAACCATTACATAATGACTGACACAATGATACAAATCAAAAGTGAACAACACAGAAGTGCAAATTAAGAGGCTGGTATTAGTTTGACTTGGATAGGAATAATGAATAAGCAAGGTCAGGTCATGTGAGAATTCTTATTGTATTTAGGAGCTCTAATAAGAGTTTTAAACAGAAATTGTAGTTTGTATTTTAAAGATGTCAGTACTTTTTTCATTAAAATGCTCACAGAGACAAAGATAACACATACAAATAATTCTGAGAATTGAGGATGTGTGTCAACCATTGGAAAGGGACCCGGAGGAGTTTACATGAGCCATCAGAATTAGATAAAACTGGATTGACAAATACAAGTATAACCTATGTATTAATTCCTGGTGGGAGGAAGTGGAGATTAAGAATAGGAAATCAGTGTAAAATATATTTATTCCTTCCAACATAAGTTGGAGACTTTAGATTAAAACAACCCAAACAACTAAAGATTTACCTATGGATATGCTTTCTTTACAGCTAGAATCAGGGCCACAGGCCATTCACCACTGTCCCTCATCAATATCTCTCTTTTTGCATCCACCCCAAGAAACAAACTCTCAGAGTATGATATACAGTAGCACATAGAAGAAGGGGAGGACTAAGAGTGTGTTATATTTCTTCACATGTGTTTTCACCTATATACACTGATGTATGTGCAGAGAGAGACAAGTATAATATTGATATAAATAATGCTGAAGATTGTAGGCTTTTATGTACTCTGATGGGAAAAGAGCCACAGATACATTTTTACCTCATCTTCATTTGTTGAGGTACTGAAATTGAAACAATCCTCATTTATATCAAGATCAATTCAGTTTTGTCAATTTAATGTGCTTTTAACTCTTAACATTTATTTTGACATTTCTTACATAGAAGTACTATACATTTCATGCTTATTTATTTTTAATTATATGTTAAACATTTTATTCATAATTATCAAGTTGATATTGTTACTATGGAGGAAACTTATTACCATTTAAATCAGAGACCATGGTGAGAATTTGGACTAGAACAGAGAGTTGATTAATAGACTCAATGATTCAATCAAATAATGCCTTTACCTAAGTAGGAGCTAAAATGCTAATGGCTTGAACATTAGGTAATGATATAGCTAAAATCTAGGGACAAAGACTTTGTGATCACTTCCTTCTACAAGTTACAAGATTCCTATTGCTGATTTTAACTTAAATTAAGTATACCCCATTATTGTCAGAGACAAGAATCTGGTTCTGTCAGAGCCAATATTCCTATTCATTAGGAAACCTTAAAAAAGGCAAACCCCAAAACTTGCAAACTTCATTTAGAAATTTGAATGACACAAGTATTTCCTAAGTAAGTAAATTTCTATTCATCCAAGGAACCTAGAAGTGAGACTATAGTAGTTTGAGGAACTCAGAATTATACATCTTTTAGTTTAAAAATAAACTAGTCTTAAAGGTATCTACAATGAAGTCAGGGTATTAAACGTTCCAAGATCTTTGACCCAAAATATTCAAAGTAGCTTCACATTACACAAGGTCATTCCCTGAGTAACACTTGGAGTAACAGTTAAAGTCAGAGGAAGCTGAAATGTCTAATGTGAGGAAATGAGAAAAACCAACAGATGCTAGCCCCTTGAGTTCATTGGTGTCTGCCTCACTCCTGCCTATGATAGGACTTTAAGGAAAGCAAATGTAGACCAAGAAAAATGATAAGTATTGAGATTGAGTTGGAGCTATGATTAGAAAAATTAAAGCCATCCTGAGATGGTGATGGACTGGGAGACCTGGCGTGCTGCGATTCATGGGGTCGCAAAGAGTCGGACATGACTGAGCGACTGAATTGAACTGACTGAATCTAAAAATATTAAAAATGGAAGCAAGGCAAAAAGAAGCAATTATTAGCATTATTGAAACAAATAAAATAATAGAAAGTATTAGAAATGAAATAGAAAATCTCTGCAAAACAATAAAATATAAAGAGGACCAAATGGAGATTTTAAAACTGAAAATTTTAACATTGAAATATAAAAACTCAGTGGATGAGTTTACAGTACTATGGAAGAGAAAGAGGGGGGAAAAATCAATGAATTGTGTCCAAATAACCCAGAAATTACCCAGTCTGAATAGCAGAGAAAAAAATAAACCAGAGATAGAAGAAAGAACAGAGACAAAGGCCAAGGCCAAGGGACCTGTGGTCTTTAACCGAAAGTCTAACAGTTGTACCATCAGAGTCCCATAACGAGATGAGAAAGAGAGCAGGGTAGGAAGAATACACAGAAGAATAATGGCTTTAAACTTTCCAGTTTGGCAGAACATGAGCCACAGATTCAAGAGCTGAATGAACTCCAAACAAAATAAACTCAAACAATTTGAACTAAATTCATCATAGTCAATCATCTGAAAACTAAAGAAGAAAAAGCTTAAAAGCAATGAAAAAGGAAACACACCAAGTTCTGAAAGAATTGTCAACCTATATATTATATCCAATGAATATATCTTTTAGAAATGAAGAAGAAATCAAGACATTCTCAGATAAAAGGAAACTAAAAGACTGGTATGCTGGGAAAGATTGAAGGCAGGAGGAGAAGGGGATGACAGAGGGTGAGATGGTTGGATGGCATCACTGACTCTATGGACATGAGTTTGAACAAGCTCCAGGAGCTGGTGAAGAACTGGGAAGCCTGGTGTGCTGCAGCCCATGGGGTCACAAAGAGTTAGACACGACCAAGTGACTAAACAACAATGAAAAGAGCTTATCACCAGTAGACTTAAAGAATGACTAAAGTCCTGTGAACAGAAAGAGATGCTGAAAGGGACCCATGGGACATCAGGAAGAGGAAGAAGAGCAGAGGAAGCCAGAGCACTGGTGAATACAATAGACTTTCCTTCTCTTCTTGAGTTTTCTAAGTTATGTTAAACTGTAGAGGTGAATGCTAGTATCTGTCTTCAGTTCAGTTCAGTTCAGTCGCTCAGTCGTGTCCGACTCTTTGCGACCCATGAATCGCAGCATGCCAGGCCTCCCTGTCCATCCCCAACTCCCGGAGTTCACCCAGACCCACGTCCATCGAGTCAGTGATGCCATCCAGCCCTCTCATCCTCTGTCGTCCCCTTCTCCTCCTGCCCCCAATCCCTCCCGGCATCAGAGTCTTTTCCATGAGTCAACTCTTCGCATGAGGTGGCCAAAGTATTGGAGTTTCAGCCTTCAGCATCAGTTCCTTCCAAAGAACATCCCAGGGACTGATCTCCTTCTAGGAATGGACTGGTTGGATCTCCTTGCAGTCCAAGGGACTCTCAAGAGTCTTCTCCAACACCACAGTTCAAAAGCATCAATTCTTCGGCGGCCAGCCTTCTTCACAGTCCAACTCTCACATCCATACATGACCACTGGAAAAACCATAGCCTTGACTAGATGGACCTTAGTCAGCAAAGTAATGTCTCTGCTTTTGAATATGCTATCTAGGTTGGTCAAAACTTTTCTTCCAAATAGATCATAACCTGGCCATAAAACAAATCTCAGCAAATTTAAAATAAAAATAAAAATATAGAGTATGTTCAGTGACTACATAGAAACCAGCTGAAATTCATTACAGAAAATAACAGGAAAATCTCCAAACAATTGGAAACCAAATACATTTCTAAATAATCATGGGCCAGAAAGGAAATCTCAAGGTAAATTTTAAAGTTAAATTAAATGGATTTAAAATAAACATATAATAGCCTAAAATTTTTGTAGCAAACTCAACAGCAAAAAAAGAAAAACAAACAAGCAAAAAACAAAATTCAGTTTAAAAACTGGCAAAGGGTGTGGATAGCCATTTCTCAAAGAAGATATACAAATAGCCAACAACCATATGAAAAGATGCTTAGTATCACTAATCATTGTACTCAGTCATTAAATTGTGTCCAACTCTTTGTTATAGCCTGTGAGGCTCCTCTGTCCATGGGATTTCCCAGGCAAGAATACTGTAGTGGGTTGCCATTTCCTTCTCCAGGAGATCTTCCCAACTTAGAGATCAAACCTATGTCTCTGGCTTGGGCAGGCAGATTCTTTACTACTGTACTACCTAGAAAGCTTCACATTAAAACACAATAAGATATTGCTTCATACCCATTAAGATGGCTATTAAGAACTAAATAGACATTTCTCCAAAGAAGACATACGGATGGCTAACAAACACGTGAAAAGATGCTCAACATCACTCATTATCAGAGAAATGCAAATCAAGACCACAATGAGGTACCATTTCACACCAGTCAGAATGGCTGTGATCCAAAAGTCTACAAGCAATAAATGCTGGAGAGGGTGTGGAGAAAAGGGAACCCTCTTACACTGTTGGTGGGAATGCAAACTAGTGCAGCCACTATGGAGAACAGTGTGGAGATTCCTCAAAAAACTACAAATAGAACCGCCTTATGACCCAGCAGTCCCACTGCTGGGCATACACACCGAGGAAACCAGAATTGAAAGAGACACATGTACCCCAATGTTCGTCGCAGCACTGTTTATAATAGCCAGGACATGGAAGCAACCTAGATGTCCATCAGCAGATGAATGGACAAGAAAGCTGTGGTACATATACACAATGGAGTATTACTCAGCCATTAAAAAGAATACATTTGAATTAGTTCTAATGAGGTGGATGAAACTAGAGCCGATTATACAGAGTGAAGTAAGCCAGAAAGAAAAACACCAATACAGTATACTAACACATATATATGGAATTTAGAAAGATGGTAACGATAACCCTGTATGCGAGACAGCAAAAGAGACACAGATATAAAGAACAGAATTTTGGACTCTGTGGGAGAGGGAGAGGGTGGGATGATTTGGGAGAATGGCATTGAAACATGTATACTACCATGTAAGAAATGAATCACTAGTCTAGGTTCAATATAGGATACAGGATGCTTGGGGCTGGTGCACTGGGATGACCCAGAGAGATGTTATGGGGAGGGTGGTGGGAGGGGGGTTCAGGGTTGGGAACTCATGTACACCTGTGGTGGATTCATGTCAATGTATGGCAAAACCAATACAGTATTATAAAGTAAAAAATAAATAAATAAATAAATAAATAAAAATTAAAAAAAAAAAAAACAAAAAAACAATTCCTGGCAAGGTTGTAAAGAAATTGGAATGCCTTGCTGGTGGGAATGTAAATGGTGCAGCTGCTGTGGAAAGTGGTGTGGTTGTTCCTTAAGAAATTGAATATAGATTTACCACATAATCCAGCAATTCTACTTTTGCATATATACCCAAAATAAGTAACAGTATGAACTCCAAGTGATGGGACCAGATGCCATGATCTTAATTTTTGAAAGTAGTTTTAAGCCAGCTTTTTCACTCTCCTCTTTCACCTTCATCAAGAGGCTCTTTAGTTCCTCTTTGCTTTCTGCCATTAGGGTAGTATCATCTGCATATCTGAGGTTATTGATATTTCTCACCACAATCTTGACTCTAGCTTGAGCTTCATCCAGCCCAGCATTTCACATGATGTACTCTGCATATAAGTTAAATAAGCAGGGGGACAATGCTAATGGCAGAAAGGGAAGAGTAACTAATGAGCTTCTTGATGAAGGTGAAGGAGTAGAGTGAAATAGCTGGCTTAAAACTCAACATTCAAAAAGTGAAGATCATGGCATCCAGTCCCATCACTTCATAGCAAATAGATGGGGGAAAAATGGAAACAGTGACCAACTTTATTTTCTTGGGCGCCAAAATCACTGCAGACAGTGACTGTAGCCATGAAATTAAAAGACTCTTGCTCCTTGGAAGAAAAGCTATGACAAACCTAGATAGCGCATTAAAAAAGCAGAAACGTCACTTTGCCAACAAAGGTCTATGGAGACAAAGCTATGGTTTTCCCAGTAGTCATCTACAGTTGTGAGAACTGGACCATAAAGAAGGCTGAGCACTGAAGAATTGATGCTTTTGAACTGTGGTGCTGGAGAAGACTCTTGAGAGTCCCTTGAACAGCAAGGAGATCATCAAACCAGTCCATCCTAAAGGAAATCTGTCCTGAATGTTCATTGGAAGGACTGGTGCTGAAGCTAAAGCTCCAGTACATTGGCAAGCTGATGCTAAGAGTCTTCTCATTGGAAAAGACTGATGCTGGCAAAAATTGAGGCCAGGAGGAAAAAGGGATGACAGAGGATGAGATGGTTGGATGGTATCACCGATTCAATGGACATGAGTTTGAGCAAACTCGGAAGGTTGTGATGGACAAGGAAGCCTGGCGTGCTGCAGTCCTCACAAAGAGTCATACACAACTGAGCAAATTAACAATAACGGACTCCAAAAGATATTTGTATACTATGTTCATACCTGCATTATTTACAATAGCCAAAATATGGGAGCAATTCATGTGTTCATCTTCAGTGAATGGATTAGTAAATTGTGGTATATAGATACAATCGAATATTATTCAGCTTTAAAAGGGAAGAACATTTTGACACTTGCTACAATATGGATGAACCTTGAAGACATTATGCTAAGTGAAATAAGCCAGTCAGAAAAGGACAAATATTGTACAATTCTACTTATATGAAGTATTCTGAATAGTCAAATCCATGGAGACAGAAGGTGGAATGGAGATTTTCAGGGATTGTGGGGAATGAGCAATTGAGAGTTATTATTTTGGGGGTACAGAGTTTCAGTTTGGGAAAAAAGAAAAAGTTCTAGAGGTAGATGGTGGTAGTGGTTGCAGAACAACGTGAATAATGCCATGGAATTTTAGTCCTAGAAATGGTTAAAATGGTAAATTTTATGAAATTTATATTTTATCACAACTACAAAAATGTGAGACATAGCTAAAGTAGTGATGAGAGGAAATTTTATAGCACAAATTGCACACATTAGAAAAGAGGAAATGTCTCAAATCATTAATGTGAGATTCCACCTCAACAATATAGAAAAAGGAGAGCAAAATAATCCCAGAGCAAGCAGAAGGGGACAAGTAATAAAGATAAAAGCAGGAATCAAAGAAATTGAAGAAGAAAAAAAGTGAGATATTTAACAAAGCAAAGAGCTGGCTCTTTGAAGAGTTTAATATTATTGACAGTTAAGACTGACAAAGGAAAAAAGAAAGACTCAAATCACCAATATGAAGAATGAAACATACTATATCACTACCAACTTGCCCAAATATATATCAAGTACTCTATTTGAGACATATTAAATTTGACACATATCTTGAAACTCCCAAGTTATAAAGTAAGCACTGGGATTTAGGTGTCTTGGTGTACAGGAACTCTCGTTGAAACCTGCCTTGCTGCTGCTGCTGCTGCTGCTAAGTCGCTTCAGTCGTGTCCGACTCTGTGCGACCCCAGAGACGGCATCCCACCAGGCTCCCTCATCCCTGGGATTCTCCAGACAAGAACACTAGAGTAGGTTGCCATTTCCTTCTTCAATGCATGAAAGTGAAAAGTACAAGTGAAGTCTCTCAGTCGTGTCCACCCTCAGTGACCCCATGGACTGCAGCCTTCCAGGCTCTGCCGTCCTGGGATTTTCCAGGCAAGAGTACTGGAGTGGGGTGCTATTGCCTTCTCCAGAAACCTGCCTTAGTGGGTCAAAAGAAGGTTTTGGAAATTTACCATATGGCAATGCATCTTTCATCTAAGAACAGACATACCTGATTAAACTATTATGTGGAATACATTGTACATCCAGGTTTAGTGTATTTCATCCCATAAATGTAATTTAAGTTATAACAAGAAATACAATGCTAGGATATCAGTTTCCTTATATATTTTTTATTATGTCATGAACATTGTTGCATGATTGCCTCTTTATAATAGCTCCATTAGAGAATCAGCCACCTCTACATCCCAAGTGATGTCATTGTTGTCATTGGATATAAATGAAGGAAGGTCACCCACAGAAGAAAGGACTTATAAGGTTGTGTCTATTAGCTTAATTGCTAGTGAACTTCATTTATCCACCTCCTTGCAAGATAGCTAGGGGCTGGGTGATTGATCGGGTAGCATGTTCTCCAGTGCTGCTCAGACTTTTGAAACCTGAAGCAGAAAATCTTCAACACTGAAATTCAGAGAAATTAGAGTGGGTCATAGCTGGTTGCTACATACTGTCTAGTGGAAAATGGAGATTTTGTTGAAAAATCTCTCAAGCTGATATCTGTCTCTAAGTTCTGAACATTTCACTCCCTGATTATAAAAAAACCTACTATATAATTATAGACCCAAGAGGGAGAAAGTTTCTACCAAATTTGGGCCACAATTTCCACTAAAACAACAGGGAGACACCATCATGTATGCCATTTATTTATTTATTTTATTTTACTTTACAATACAATACTGTATTGGTTTTGTCATACATCAACATGAATCCACCACGGGTGTACACGTGTTCCCCATCCTGAACCTCCCTCCCACCTCCCTCCCCATAACATCTCTCTGGGTCATCCCAGTGCACCAGGAACAAGCATCCTGTATCCTGCATCAAACCTAGACTAGCGATTCATTTCTTACATGATAGTATACATGTTTCAATGCCATTCTCCCAAATCATCCCACCCTCTCCCTCTCCCACAGAGTCCAAAATTCTGTTCTTTACATCTGTGTCTCTTTCGCTGTCTCGCATACAGGGTTATCATTACCATCTTTCTAAATTCCATATATATGTGTTAGTATACTGTACTGGTGTTTTTCTTTCTGGCTTACTTCACTCTGTATAATCGGCTCCAGTTTCATCCACCTCATTAGAACTGATTCAAATGTATTCTTTTTAATTGCTGAATAATACTCCATTGTGTATATGTACCACAGCTTTCTTGTCCATTCATCTGCTGATGGACATCTAGGTTGCTTCCATGTCCTGGCTATTATAAACAGTGTTGTGATGAACATTGGGGTACATGTGTCTCTTTCAATTCTGGTTTCCTCAGTCACAGGAATATCTGCAATTACATACAACAATGTTTCTATTAATAAAAAATTGGGCAATTTTAGGTCTCCACTAGAAAGTATGTTTTTAAAAGATTTATCAAAGTTTAAAACAATAATACAAATAAAACAGAATATTTAAAAGTTGATAATTATAATAATTATTTCAGATCAGTGAGAGAGATGAAATTATCTGAAATCTCAGCAAGCTTTCTATATCTGGCTTAAAATCAATGGCTGTAGTTGTCAACTTGAGCCATATTCAGCTGATATATTCTTTTTAATTCCATTCTCTGTTAGACAGTTCTAACTTAAATTTTAGTCATCAGGAATGGACAGCAGTGTCCAGTGTATGTTCAATGGTTCTGGAGATTCAGATTTAAAATGGACCTAAAATTTATAGATAGATTTTTCAGTGACTACATACACTGTAATAATGGTTCAAAAGCTGAAAAGTTAAATGTCTCAACATGAAAGATAATGGTGAACAGGTCTTTATCCACTCTTTCATTCATCTCTGGAAGGCATCGTTTCAGGTTTTGATTACATATGCCCACATTATAAACCTACAGTTTCATTCTCCAACAGGTAAAAATGCCATCAGGTGTTGTGAAAGAGTGAAACTTTGCCATCAAGCAATCTGTAATATGCTTTAGTTTTCTTTTGAAACCTTACTGTTTTATCTTTAACTTGAAAAATTGTAGTATATTAACCTGGTGTCATAGAGTCAGACTTCAAGTTTCTGCCTATTTCAATGAGAAATACAATTTAAGTAAATACTTAAAATCTTGGGAATGATCTGACATTATCAGAAACGTTTCATCTAATGACTGATTTCACTCATTTGCATGTCTTTATAACAATGTGCATTCTTATGCACATTTCTTTTCGTAGCATATTAAGAATACTACTCTATTTGATCATATTCACAATTATCCTCTTTTCTTTTTGACCCTGAATTCAGATCAGGAGTGGACTCGAGCTGGAATGCCTGAGTTTGAATTACATCTCAGTTAGTTACTAGCTGTATGACCATGAACAGCTTACTTAAGCTCTTAGTTTCTTCACTGATAACCTGAAGATCGCTGCTGCTGCTGCTGCTAAGTCGCTTCAGTCGTGTCCGTCTCTGTGTGACCCCGTAGACGGCAGCCCCACCAGGCTCCCCCGTCCCTGGGATTCTCCAGGCAAGAACACTGGAGTGGGTTGCCATTTCCTTCTCCAATGCGTGAAAGTGAAAAGTGAAAGTGAAGTCTCTCAGTCATGTCCGACCCTCAGCAACCCCATGGACTGCAGGCTCCTCCGTCCATGGGATTTTCCAGGCAAGAGTACTAGAGTGGGGTGCCATCGCCTTCTCCAGAAGATCATACTAGATAATGACAATTTCATAGGTCATAAGTGAAGTGAGTTAAAGTTGCTCAGTCATGTCTGACTCTTTGTGACCCCGTGGACTATACAGTCCAAGGAATTCTCCAGGCCAGGATACTGGAGTGGATAGTCTTTCCCTTCTCCAGGGAATCTTCCCAACCCAGAGGTTGAATCCAGGTCTCCCACATTGTAGGCGATTTCTTTACCAGCTGAGCCACAAGGGAAGCCCAAGAATATCAGAGTGGGTAGCCTATCCCTTCTCCAGCGGATCTTCCCAGTCCAGAAATGGAACCAGGGTCTCCTGCATTGCAGGCAGATTCTTTACCAACTAAGCTATCCAGGAAGCCCATTCATAGGCCACAGTGGTCATTAAGTGAGCTAATTTATCTAAAGATTTTAGAGCCATGCTTGATATATAATAAGTATTGAGTCCATGCTATTTCTTATTATATATGAATAACAGGAAACCTAAGAACTTATAGAAATATCAGAGATTTTATCTTGTTGCAGTATGTACAGTACATGTGGTTTTAATTGCTTTTCTGAGTGATTATGCTTTATTAGTCAGAACTTTCTGTCATGAATTGAAAGAATAAAACATTGAACATGGCTTGAATTGAGAAAAGGAATACATTGATTCGCATAAACTGGGAAATCCTAGAGGAAATTTCTCAACTTGGCTGAATTAAGAATTTAGACAATGTTATCAATAATAAATCAACCTATTTTTCTCTCTCTCTTCAATCTCTTGGTTCTACTTCTTGCAATTTAGCTTTATTCTCAAGAAAGATGTGGCTTTAAGCTACCCTGTGCTTATAGTTCTTAACTATTACAGTCTCAAAGAAGACTTTCGCTCTCACAGCATCCTTATGGATCCCCATGTAAAATAAACACATAAAATGGTTTATGGGAAAATCAATCTCTAGTTAATTGCCACTTTCACCTTCTCTCTAAAAGCATTTCTCCTGATCCCTGAACAAAATCTCAGGCTTGTTTTATATCTTTTAGTTAATAACAAATAGTTTTCTTTCTTAATGTTAAAAAACCCAGGCTAATATTAAAACTTCAATGTTTCATCCACTTCGTTCATCTCCCAGACTCTCCCTTCTTCAGACTGGAAATTCTGCAATGGGAACACATAGGGGGTGTTGGTTTCCTCACCTTTTTCTGTTCTTGCTTCTTTACTCCTGTCCCATTCACTATGCTTCTTTTAAATCCTTTAGTGTTGGAATAGAGAATTAGGAGAAGAAAGGACAGAAAAGGTTTGCTCATATGATGTGGTCATTATCTAGCATGGGTGCCCTCTGGGACTGGCAGGTGTCCAAAGGCTTACTCTTCTATTGGGATGAACAAAATATTAGTTAAGTTTTTTTCATAAGTTTCCTCTGTTGTAATGCTTCATTGTCTTTAACTTCATTCAAAATAATTTTGTTAGATTGTATTGTGACCATTGTCATATCAGTGCTGCATTAAAAAAAATACTTATCAAAATTGGTGGACTCTGTGTAGCCATTTTAATATTCAAGATGGAAGAAAACAGCGATATTTTGGTATATTATACTTTATTATTTTAAGAAAGGTAAAAATGGAACTAAAATGCAAAAAAATTAAAAATAAAACAGAAAGAAAATGGTGGTGCTCTTGACTGGGAGTCCTTTAAAACATGCAAGTCTGTCTGTCTTCCTCAGGCATCATATCACGTCTTTTGTGCCTCACATCTTGCCCCCAGACTCTGGAAGTCCAGGACACTTGTGTTGTGGCTCTTTTTGCTGGGCTTGGGAATGAGCAGGCAGTATGAGTTATCCGTTTACTATGAGTTTGTCTTGCCAGGCTTGCCTGATGTCCTGGTGCTGTCTTGAGTAGAGAAACTTTTCTAATTTTTGATATGTCTTGGTAGATGTGTGTGGCTCTTCCATAGAGTGCCTTTTTCAACAATCATATAGGTGATATTTTAGTTTTTGATTTTATTATTTATTTCTCACATTGTTCGGAATCTAGGTAGGAAAAGTACTTTCTCTATTAGAAGGTAGGAAAACTCTCCAGTTATCTATAGACTATCTCTTACTGAGAAACACTAATCTATTGGGGAAAATATAAAATAAAATGGAGAAGGCCTAGGGCATGGCCTCTGCCTTCAAATTTTTAGTTTACTTAGAGAGCTAGATAAGTAAAACAAAACATATAGTTCAGAGAACTTGCGCCAAATTAGGAAGAGTCAGAGCTTGAGTTTGAACCCAGTTCTCTCTGATTCCAACATCTTAATCCTTCCTAAGACCTTACTCTGACTTTTAGAAGCTTAGAGTTTAACAGAGTATCTGGTACTCAATCTTCATTTCAAGATAATAAGAAAAACCTTACCTCTATCAAGTGTTTTTATGTAATAAATATTATGATAGAAGGTCTTTCTTCATATGCCAATGTCATTAGTTGGCAATGACAGAGTGACTGTCTTGGTCAGCTCAGGCTGCTGTAACAAAGTACCATGCACCTGGTGACTTATTAATGACAGACGTTTCTCACAGTTTTGGAGGCTGGAAGTCTGAAATCAGCATGCCAGCATGGTCAGGTTCTGGTGCGGAATCACGGTCAGGGCTGCAAATGGCTGATTACTTCTTGTGTTCTCACGTGAAGAAAAGAGAGTGAGCTAGTTCTCTGGCCTCTTCTTTTAAGAGCACTAGTCTCATTCATGATGCCTCTACCCTCATGACCTAATTACCTCGCCAAGGCCCCACCCCCAAATACCATCACATTTAGGTTATTTCAACTTAAGAATCTGGGGGGACACAAACATTTAGTCCATAATAACGTCCTGAGTATAAGTACATGAATCAGCATAATTATTAAAGCTCATCTCTGGCACCCAACCAGTTTAGTCACTCTCTACTTGTATATACTGACCGTGTGTGTGTGCTCACCAAAAAGCAATGCGTTTTTCATATTCTGAAACATCAGAAAACAATTCAAAATCATAAAACCCCAGTTTCTGAGATTTCAAAAGGATTATTTTTACTGTACTTTGTTATGTATGTAAAGAAATATAACATTCAATTTCACAAAACTGACATTTGTATTCTGATTTTATTTTAAAAGTGATATTTTAAATATATCCACTCATTTGATACTTATAATGATGTTATGGAATAGATTATCATCATTATTATTATTATCAACATTGTAATTCTCAGTATATTATCAGGAACCTAAGGCTCAGAGTTATAAAATAGCTTGCCAAGTTAGCAGCTGGCTGGGTTCTCTTCTGATTGTAAATCTTTCTGCTCTACTTCAGTGCCTTGGATACTGCCAGCAGTCACTCTAGCTTTTCTTTGGCTAGTTCCTCCAGAATGATGGATATCTTCAAAAAGTTGCCAACGTGACTGCAAGGGCTGATTATTAGCTGACTAGAAATAAAACATGTATCAGACACTGTGGTAAAGTACATTTATACAGGCATTGTTTTTAATTATGAAAAGCTGGTATGATAGGTACTTTTTTGAAATATTAAATCATATTTTGCTTTTCTAGTTATAAAAGAAAAGAAAAAAGAATGAGCACTATTTATGTTTTAGACTTTGTATTTTCCTCTCCTCATTTCAAGAAGGCAACCAGGACCTTGTATTCCCTTCCCTTGAATATAATTTCTAAGCAAAACATAATTACTGATAGAAAAATCACTTTTTATAGCCTTTTTAGAAGCTTAAATTCCTGGCAGGTATCATGAGAATGACAAAAGAGAAGCCAGTCTCTTCCAGGATGAGAAGTAGATAAAAGCAAAAAGGGTATGGCAATCTGCTAATTTGTGGTGTATTTGAAATGTGAAGTCTGATCCATTGAAAATGCCCATGGAAAAAAGGCTATTTCAAGGGAATGATTACTTGAAAAAGGTCAGAAGGCTGGGCCTTAGACATTATGGCTGAAACATAAGCAAACATTCTGGTGCCTGACAGTACTACAAAAGCTCCAGAGCCACGGGGCTTTCAAATTCAGTATAGGATGAATGTTAGGTGTATCAGCTCTTCAGGAATGTCTCAAAGGCAGGCAAAGCCTCTGTGGACATGGTTTTACAAAAGCCTCCATCTCTATGAAGGCAGAGAGAGAAAGGATTCACCAAAAATTGCTTTTCTAGACAGATACTAGCTGGAAACTGGGAGTCAGATTTAATTTTACTTAAAGACAATAAAGCTTATACATGCATATGTGTGAAATGGAATTGCATAGTTGAAATGAGCCTGGCAAATGTGGACCATTTCTGACATTGAATGATGGGTGTATCGGGGCCCATGATGCTATCCTCTTTTTGTTAAAAAAATCATAATAAAGCATTTTTAAGAAGTCAACGAGGTAACAATTCTTGCACTCCTGTTTATAGAAAAAGATTCATCATGGTGATGCTGTAAAGAGTCTAAGAAGTACAAAATGCTTGCCATGGGCTTAGAATGGAGAGTGGACAGTATACATGACCTGCATTTTCCATTCTTGATTAATATTCTCCAATGTTTATGTTTTATACAGATTCATCAAAAATCACAATATTCTGTTTTAGTCATCCTCACACAGAAATACAACAAATATGTCATGCTTTTGTGGGGATGGGTTAATAATTTGAATCGACAGCCATGTCTTTTATTATAAATAAGGTTATTGTCCAATATTTAATTCTATAGCCTTTTAAACCAAAACCTGAAAGAAATGTTTCTGCTTGCTTTAGTTCCTGGGGAAGCTCTACTAGGAACAGATACAGAATTTAACTAGAGTCTCTGATCCACTAAAGCTGCTAGATCCATATAATCTTGCTGGCTTTGGTCCACCTGACTAGAAAATGATGAAATAAAACCCAGCCTGTATCTACACCAGAGTCTGGGGGCTGGATTTCACTTCCAAGCTCAGAAAGAAAAACAAAAAACCTAGTATCCAACTCCTCCTCCACCATCAGTCACGATGCCCAGCATCAGAATTCAGATTCCTACTCTTCGGAGAGCCCTAGAGCTGTCAGGCTCCCTGAGGCTCCCCAGTCCAGTTGCCAGCTTCTTTCAAGTTAGGCGGTAAGACCTGCAGCTCAGCTGGCCCGTAAGCCTGAGTCAGCAAAGCTCCTTCTTCCAGACTGTATTCCTAACACCAAGATACCCGAGATGAGCTTAGTCCAACAGAGAGAAGTCTGAGCACCACCGGAGAGGCCTGGAGCACATCTCTATGGACTGCTGGCCCTCCTGCTGCCCCGGGGAGGGGCTGTGCTCCTGGGAGGCAATCATGACTGAAAGCTTCTGGTAGCTCAAGTAGATTTGAAATTAGCTCCCGAGGAGCATGTACTACTGAGCAACTCTCCACAGACCTCTCTAGGTCTTTGAAGAATGTCCAACCACACTTAGGACTAATCCACGCGCGGCCATTTCCCCATTTCCAAAACGGCTGCTTTGGAACTGCTCTTCCACATTCAGGCCCCTGGGGGTTTCCTGTCTCTCAGAGCTGAGGGTGGAGTATCAACACCTGTAGCCTAGGGAGCAAGCGTGCAGTGCTCAATTGCCTCTGACTCTTTGTGACCCCACCAGGCTCCTCTGTTCATGGGATTCTCCAGGCTAGAATACTGGAGTGGGTTGCCATTTCCTTCTCTAGGAGATCTTCCCAGCCCAGGGATTGAACCGAAATCTCCTGCGTCTCCTGCATTGCAGGCGATTCTTTTACTGCTGAGCCACCCTGGAAGGTCTCAAAGACCTCCCCCCAAATTTCAAAATGATGTACAGGAAGAAAATGTTACAACTTTTATTTATATTCGTCTTTATTTAATGGGCTGAAAAGAAAGTACACTTAAAAACGTATATGATTGACAGTGGAATCTCCACTTGGTGCATGAGTCCCTTAGGTATAAGCTGTACCCTGAAGGGAGAGTATAAGTTCCACTCCTCAAAGGGATTGACAACTACACCCCCACACTTCCATTCAAGTACATAGCACCCTAGTGTGGTTCACATAAGCTTGGCTATGTGTATTTATGAATTTGGTATCATGAAATGTAGACTCTATATAATGCTTAAATTGTAATGACATAAGGCGTGACTGTATAGATCTATTTTATGCAGGTGTTATTTTCATTTTGTGCCACATCGTTCCCTTATTATCTTTTGTCAAAGAAGCTAAAAGAGTAACAGTTTTCTTTCACTAAATGACAAGTGTTCCAAATTCACTGACCTTTTCTGTGATGACAAGTAGCTGTTGATAGAATGCCACCTAACAGAGATCCTTAAAAAAGATAAAGACACATTGTCTTCTTTCAAGGTAGAGGTGACATTCTAACAATGAGTGAGAAAATGATTGTTTTTTGCTTTGTTTTCTTTTATTTTTAATCCTTCTCTGGGAAAAGAATGTTGAAAAATTAATGTTTGGAAGTGTTTATATTATTGTCAAAAATGATGTGTCTCAGGCATAAGCTTCTCATATCTTACATTTAATAATAATTGAAGCAGAATTCTCTAACATGTTTTAAAGAACTTTGAAATAAAGAGTTTTAGTGTTTTTTTTAAAAAACCATTTGATAAAAGTATTAAAATCCCTTCTGACTCATTCCAAAAAGAAAATCTGATTTTGACATCAGGAAAAGGGAGAATTAATTGACTGTTTACAATGCAAATGAACAAGAAATTTTTAAAATGAAGCTAAGATATTAATACTGTGATTTAGAAAGTGCAGCCAATGATGCACCTCCTCTGTTGGATGCACAGATCTTTTGAGAAATATCTTGCTGCAATATTTTTATGGTCATCAAAACCAAGTATGAAAATAAAATAAATACAGCTAGACTTTAAATTTCTGCAACATAAAGCATTGAATCAAAATTTTTATTTAATTAATGAGGCATATTCCCATCATATCACAATGCTCAAAGTGTTATTAATAATTTAGTGAGCATGTAAATACAAATTCTTGTTTAATTAATGCATATACTTTATTTCTAGTTCACTTGATTGCACTCTTTGTATAATGTCTATTTTTGTAAATTGTTTGCAGTGTGCATAATACCTAGCGCTTGCATGCATGCATGCTAAGTCACTTCAGTCATGTCCAGCTCTTTGCAATGCTATGGGCTGTAGCCCCCCAGGCTCCTCTGTCCATGGGATTCTCCAGGAAGAATTCTGGAGTAGGTTGCCATACAGTCCTCTGGGGATTTTCCCAGCCAGGGATTGAGCCTGTGTTTCTCTTACAACTCCTGCATTGGTAGGTGGGTTCTGTACCACTAGTGCTACCTGGGAAGCCCTGCATAATACCTCGTACTATATTACAAATATGTATACACACATACATGGGCTTCCCAGGTGGCGTTAGCGGTAAAGAACCCACCTTCCAATGCAGGAGACATAAGAGACCAGGGGTTCAATCCCTGGGTCAGGAAGATCCGCTGGAAGTGGGAATGGCAGTCCACTCCAGTATTCTTGCCAGGAGATTTCCGTGGACACAGGAGTATGGTAGGCTAGAGTTCCTTAGTGTCGAAAAGAGTTGGACATGACTGAAGCAACTTAGCATGAATACACACACACACACACACACACACGTGTGTATGTATGTAGAGAGAGAGAGAAGGCGGGGGTGGGGTGGGGGGGGGGAGCCAAAACATATGAAAAAATGTTCTTAGGTCACATGCATGAGATCCAAAATATCTGGCCATAGCTTTTCAACCACAGCTTAAATCAGAGACTCTAAGGACAGTTCATCTCCATAACCCTAGGGTTAAATTCAAACCTTGGCTTCTAAACTGTAAGTGATGAATGAAAAATTTAGTATGACTAGAGGTTTTAATTGTTCTCAGATAATAATAAGCATCAATGAATCTTTTCAAAAATGTTTTAATTCAACCAGGTACACACAGAGCAGTAAAATAAAATTGCAAAATATTTACCTTTGTAAAATATTTTCTATTTCTGTTATACCTGAGAAAATGTGCCCGATGTTTTTTCTATTAACCACTAGATGGCAATAGCACTGTATTACTCTCCATCTCACTTCCTAGGCAGCCTAGAGGTCTTGGAGGTAGCACTTGGAATAAATGTTATCTCTGCAGATATTTGCCAAGAAAGGGCATATCTGCTTTAGGAACTCTGAGATTGATATTATTAGTGCAAATGCATTTCTGTGCTTGTTTTTTTTGTTGCATATGTCTATGGCTCCTGCAACAGTTATCCACCAATTTGATTATCTTGGGGCTGTAAATTATTATAGCAAAATCAATAAAGAATTTATTTTAAGACATATGAGTTCATAAAGGTCTACACATGGAAAGTTTAAGATAACTGCAGTGCTTTTATATAGCATTCTGATACTCTCCTCTCTCCCCTTCTTCCTCCTAACCTATTGGCTTTGGAATTGCTGAATGACGTCTCATGTTTTTTCACAGCTATAAACATAAAGGCAACAGAAGCGGGAGTTCTGCTCTTGCTTCTCTTCCTGGCTCTTGTTGTGTGTTCACAAATAAGTCACCTAACTGTGACTGAGAGCTGTCCGGTTCCTCTTCCATGGAACAGATCTACAAAGAGCACCTGCAAAATGCATGAGGTTTTGGACAGAAAAATGACAGAACTGGAGACGGGATAATGACTGGGCAGCATGAAACACTCTTTGGCTCATTATCTTGAGAAGAGTGATACTGTGTAATTTTATTCTGAAATAGAAACAAAATGCAAATAAATACTTTCACAGGCGTTTTGTTTGCATTTACTTCTGTAGCCATAGCAGAGTAGTGGGAAAAAAAAAAATAATAAAACCATGCCCAGAGTCCTAGAGTTGGTGTGATCACTAACTTGTTGCTGTGGTTGTTCAGTTACCCAGTCATGTCTGACTCTTGTGACCGCATGAACTGCACCACACCAGGCCTCCCTGTTGCTTACCATCTCCTGGAGTTTGCCCCAATTCATGTTCATTGCCTCAGTGATGCCGTCCCGCCATCTCATCTTCTGACGCCGTCTTCTCCTTTTGCCCTCAATCACCGATCATTAACTAGTTTGACCTAAAGCCCTCAGAGATGAGACATAACAATATCCCTTAAGATTTCTTTGTTTTCTACAGCTTTAAAAACTATTAGCTCTAAATGACTCAAAAATTGGAAAAAAGGGTCAAATTAGATTTTTTAAAAAACCTCTTGACCTTTAAATTTGTGTCTTTTTATTTCTCAAATAGTTTTAGCTCTGACAGGTTCAAAATTGCAATTTGGTTTTAGCATCTTTCTATGTCCTGAAAACTGCATCTTGTTCTCCAATTTTTAAAGCTTTCTGAAGGCAATATTTAAAAAGAGAGTGAGAGAGTGCTGAAATGCACACACCCTGAATGTTTATTTTATTAAATTAAGTAAATATGAGCGAAGAAAAAACAAAAGGCCACAGTTTTCTGTAATATATTTAAGGCATACTTGGCTGTTTTATATGGAATAGGCTCCGGGAGTTGGTGATGGACAGGGAAGCCTGGCATTATGCAGTCCTTGGGGCTGCAAAGAGTCGGACACGACTGAGTGACTGAAGTGACTGAACTAACATGGAATAGAGTATAAGTGACTAATCTCCCTCAAGCTTTCTACACTCACTTAACTTAAATTCCATCTCAATATAATTCTTATAGGTTTCTTTCAGAGAGAATACTGAAGGATTATTTTGGGTTTGAATCTTCTCTTGGCTACCTACAAGCAATTGATAAATGTGCTATCTCAAAAAAAGAAAAAAAAAAAAAAAAGAAAAAACCCAAGCTGTTATTCATTCAACAAACTCACACAGAGAAATCCAGCTATTGTGTTCCCACAGAACTGTCTAGAGCTGGAAGGAAGCAGATGGCAAAGGGGTCTTCTGCTTGTGTGCCTTTGTTTTCAGGGGGGATATTTTTTCTGGGTATCTCCCTCACTTTGCTCACATCTCTTTGGCCAGAATTGGGCCCCAAACCCCTTTTAGACTCACCCATGGGAAAAGTATATGGGGAAAACATTTTATAAAAGAAAACATTTGAATTTGGTCTTGAGAAAACTATGGTCTTGATATAATATTATACAGAGAATAGAAATGCATCAGAGAAGGCAATGGCACCCCACTCCAGTACTCTTGCCTGGAAAATCCCATGGACGGAGGAGCCTGGTAGGCTGCAGTGCATGGGGTCGCTGAGAGTTGGACACGACTCAGTGACTTCACTTTCACTTTTCACTTTCATGCATTGGAGAAGGAAATGGCAACCCACTCCAGTATTCTTGCCTGGAGAATCCCAGGGCTGGCGGAGCCCGGTGGGTTGCCATCTATGGGGTCGCACAGAGTCAGACAAGACTGAAGTGACTTAGCAGCAGCAGCAGCAGCAGCAGAAATGCATATCTATCATTTTCTTTCCAGTGAGTAATTTATGATCCTCAAAATACATTGGAAAATTCCCTTTCATGCTACTACCTAGGTTTCTCTGATGATTTTAGAATCAGAGAAAGAAAACAAGTTATTTCAACTGAGAAATCATCCACTGGGTCCAAACAAAGTTTGTGATGTTATAAAGGAAGATAGGAGCACAAGAAAACAGGGAATCAAGTGGAAGCTGAAATTTTTGAAAAATCAATTGCTGTTAAAGGAAGATCAGTCAAGAAAGGAAACAGTAGCAGTAACTCTGAAGGTTAGCCATTGATAGCGCAGTCCATGCTGTTCCTAATAGATCCTTAAGCACACACCAAGAGAGGTGGTAAATGGTGGTGGTAGAGAGTAGCTAAACTCTATTGAAGAACTGATTTCATCTTGCCACTAAGGAATATAATTTCCACTTCAGAGAGAACTAGAAAGCTCATTATTCCATAAATAAGTATCTAGGATATTATGTAGTGCTAACTAGGGAAGTAAAGCTAAAGAATATTTCATGTGAATTTTGGGAAATTCCTAACTGTATGGGTCCCATGGGCTTTAACCTAGATACATGAGTTTAATTCTTAAACTCTGCCATTTAATAGCTAGAGTACCTTGATACGGAGAAGGCAATGGCACCCCACTCCAGTATTCTTGCTTGGAAAATCCCATGGATGGAGGAGCCTGATGGGCTGCAGTCCATGGGATCGCGAAGTCGGACAAGACTGAGCAACTTCACTTTCACTTTTCACTCTCATGCATTGGAGAAGGAAATGGCAACCCACTCCGGTGTTCTTGCCTGGAGAATCCCAGGGGCAGAAGAGCCTGGTGGGCTGCCATCTCTGGGGTTGCACAGAGTCGGACACGACTGAAGCTACTTAGCAGCAGCAGCAGTACCTTGATAAGTCATTTATTTTTAAGAGACTTCTTGTCCTTAATTGTAAAATGGTGCTGCGGGCCACCAGGCACTGCAGGAGCAAGGTGTGAGAGGAGTCATCTGGGCTTGCAGAATCCTGTTGCTGGAGAAGCCGTAGTGCTGCAGGAACCGGGACTGAAGTTGTATGCAGTGAAGGGACCAAGCACTGAAGAAGCTGCAAACACTGCGGGAGCCTAAGAGTGGAGCACTCTGAAACCTGAAAAAAGATCCCCTTCCTCTGCCGCTGATCATCTCCCCAGAACTCTCTGTTGACAAACATTAGCATTGCACTTTAGTTCAAAGAAGAAAGAATTTAAACCACAACTGCATTTCACAGATCAGGCAAAGAAGAGTAGATTTGTAGTTGATAGGCCACAAAATAATCAAGGCACACTGGCTAACTTAGCTTCCTCTTTGGGGGTGCATCAGTGCAGACTCATTCCCTGATTTTATCCAGAGGACCTGGTAAGCATGAATGGCCAGAGATAGGCTGGCTAGCTTCCAGGGAAGGGCCATCTAAGGATGCTGACTGTATTAGGAAAAGCAGTCATATATCCTAGCTCCCTCACCTTCTCATGAAAAAGAAATTGTTAATCCTGTCAAATTCTAGGCCACAGATTCGACCACAGTTGCTAATGGGCAGGAACACTGTGCCAAAAATATCAGGAATCAACATTAGACTTTTTTTTTCCTTCACTTTTTCTCTTTTATGGTGCTATTGGTAGGAACTCTGTTATTTCTAATTTTTTCCATAAAACCACATCCTGGTCAGTGTGTTAGGTCCCTTATACCATGTGGTTGGTCATTGGGTGGTAATACTCCAAAATTTGAATTTAGGCTGATTGGACACAAAGGGCCGCAAACCTCTAATTCAGCTTTTCCAATATTTTGCGTTAAGAGTTATTAGGTGCTTACCCCCAAATAACAAACTAATATTTGTTTCCCATTGGCTTTGTTCTCTGTGTCCCTCTCCCTGTAAAATTTTCAGGGATGAATTATGATTTGCAGAACAGGATTCAAGCATTCCTACATTTTCATCGTTGAAAGTTGCTTAGTTGTGTCCGACGCTATTCAGTCCATGGAACTCTCCAGGCCAGAACACTGGAGTGGGTAGCCTTTCCCTTCTCCAGGGGATCTTCCAACCCAGGGATCAAACCCAGGTCACCTGCATTGCAGGTGGAATCTTTACCAGCTGATCCACCAGGGAAGCCCTATGTTTCCATAATCACCTTCAAAATTCCAGCTTAATTTCTCACAACTGTCATCTTGTTTTTGCAACCAAATGCCTAAAGTAGTTGACATTTTTTAAATACTTCTTATACTTACAATCATAAATGCAGAAATATTTAAGTAGCAATTTATATTCTTCAACAGAAATATATATATATAACAGCTTCATAAACAACTTCACATGTTTCCCTAGATCATCTTTACAACTTTTTAATGACATAATAAATCAATCAAAATTAATTTTAAAATTCCTGGCACTCTTATTTACAAATAATAGGTATCTATAAATGTTGACTTTATAAGTCCTTGGGCTTCCCTGGTGACTCAGACAGTAAAGAATCTGCCTGCAGTGCAGGTAGACCTGGGTTTGATCCCTGGTTCAGAAGATCCCCTGGAGAAGGAAATGGCAACCTACTCCAGTATTCTTGCCCGGAGAATTCCATGGACAAAGGAACCTGGTGGGCTACAGTCCATAGGGTCACAAAGAGTTGGACATGACTGAGTGACTAAGCACAGCACAGCCCTCTATTTGGTGCTACCTGCTTCCTTTGTGTAGGATGTAGGTCCTGTTAAGGCAGCTTACTTTCAGCTCCCATTGCTATGGTAATGCCAATTATTTAATATCTTGTTCTAAAGGCCAAGCTCCCAATGGAGATTATACACAGGGCTCCTGCTATAATAAGCATGGCTTCTGGTGGTGGGAAGAAATACATTTTGATCTGTTCCTACAGTATTACAAAGTGGCTTTGCCATTTGTAATTTTTGTTTATTGGGAAACAAGATAAATTCACCCCAGTATGTGCTCATGCTGTTTAAACCTCCACACTTGTTTTTAAAGTTCTCAGAAAATGTAACTCTAAAAAATAGCATTTAGGACAGCAGGGTCAATTGTTATAGATAGACTCAGATAGTAAAAAGCATAGGATATCTGATGCTTTTTAAAAAAAGGTTTTTTTTTCAAAATACTGTCGGGCATTAAGAGCTTTTGAAGAAGCAATGTTTAACCACTGTTATTGCCAGACCACACAATCAGTTCCTGTTCATTCAGGATATTTGGCCCACAAAAATGCACTTCCCTGGTAATGTAGGAAACTTGATTAGTGGTTCTATAGAGAAATAGAAAATAAGGAGGCAAGATGCTCATTTCTTCCTCTCTGTTATCTCTGTCAGTGGTGGAACATCCTCAGAAGCAAATGTGCTCTTGGATTCTGATAATACTTCTTCCCTTTCGTTCTCTAACATTCGGGGAGATACGTGGTTTCTACTAATTTTGGGAAACATTCCTTCTTCTTTATTCTTCCAGGACCCCTCCTCAATTTTCCTCTTCTAACTTTCCACTGCTAGGGTAATCAATCTGAGTGTATGTTAGTCGCTCAGTTGTGTTTGACTCTTTGTGACCTCATGAACTATATCCTTCCAGGTTCCTCTGTCAATGGGATTCTCCAGGCAAGAATACTGGAGTGGGTTGCCATTTCCTTTCTCCAGAAGACTTTCCTGACCCAGGCTTTGAACCCAGGTCTACCTGCATTGCAGGCAGATTCTTTACCATCTGGGCCACCCGGAAAGCCCAGGATAATCAATTCCTTCATTCAGAGCCCCCTAAAAGATTGTTTTCCTGATTGAACCTAAATGATGGCGGAAATAAATCAGTATGTTGATTTTAAACTGTGTCAAGATCTTTAAAGGAGATAAAAGGTAAAATGGGGTTCTTTAGATATTGTTATCAAAGCCTTCTTAAAAGTGAGATGAGCTGGGGTCACAAAGAGTCGGACACAACTGAGCGACTGAACTGAACCGAACTGAAGGACACCTGAAGGAAGTGTGCTTCTTTGGATGATGACTAGTGATAGTTTGGATTAGAGAAATGGCAGTGGAGATGAAGTGGGTGGATTCAAGATGCATTTTCAAATACAATACACAAAGAATCGTTCATGAAAAAATAAAAATTTGGGTAAGAGCAATAAAAGATGGTGTGGTAGGCTGAATGTGCCTGCATGCTAAGACGCTTCAGTCATGTCCCACTCTTTGAGATCCTATGGACTATAGCTCACTAGGTCCCTCTCTCTGTCCATGGGATTCCCCAGGCAAGAATACTGGAGTGGGTTGCCATACCCTCCTCCAAGAGATCTTCCTGACCCAGGGGGTTGAAGCCATTTCTCTCATATCTCCTGCATTGGCAGGTGGATTCTTTATCACTGTCACCACCTGGGAAGCCTGGTAGGCTGAGTAATAGCCCCCAAACACACTCAGTTTCTAATCCTTAAAACCTGTGAAGGTTACTTTACTTGACAGAAGAGACTGCAAATGTTATTAAGTTTAGCGTCTTGAGCTGGAGAAGCTTAGGCTGAATTGCCTGGGTGGGGCCTAAATGGAATCATATGTGTCCTTGTCAGAGGGAGATGCGATAGGGTGGAGAAGGAGGCTGTGTGACAGAAGCCAGGGGAGGCAGAGTCAGGGAGAAGGTGCCAAACACTGGCATCCAGGATGGAGGACGCGTCCCAAGCCAGAGAGTGAAGGCAGGTACTAGAAGCTGGAAAGCGAAAGGAAATGAATTTCTCCCTTAGAGGCCCTGGAACAAATGCAGCCCTGCCAACAGCTTGACTGTGGCTCAGCAAAATCCATTTTGGACTTCTGGCTTTTAGAACAATAAGAAAATTAATTTGTCTTGTTTTGAGCCACCACATTTGTGGCAATTTGTCAGAGCAGCCCTAGGAACCCAACACAGATGACTCCCAGAATTTCATGTTGAGCAACAAGGCAAGTGTGATATCATTTAATAAAAATGAGAAATATTGGGAAATGAGCAAGCAGTTTTGAAGGCTGGAAAGTATCAAGAAATATCAAGAGATCATTTTGAACCTGCAAGTCTTTAGATCTGTGAGTAACCCAAATTATAAATGATTAGTTGGCTGTTCAATATTTTCTACTTGAAATTGGCCCAATTTCCTGGGTTGGCTGTGGGTTTTCTTCACACTTGGGAAATATTCAACCTTATTTCTTCAAATATTTATTCTGCTCCGTTATCTCTCTTCTCCTTTGCTGGGACTCCCATTCCAATATGTCAGACTTCTTGATATTATTTGACAAATCACTGAAGCCCTGTTATTTTTTTCCATTAAAAAAAAAATCTGAGTTCGGAAGTTTATATTTACCTGTCTTCAATTTAATGGATACTTTTCTTCTGAAAATCCTTATTTTAATTTCAGATATTTTAGTTTTAAGCTCTTGAATAGCCATTTGGTTCAGTTTTAGTTTCCATATATTTTCCAAAATATGTTTACTAATATCCATTTTTCCTATTAACCCTTTAATATAATATTCATTTTAATTATTAGCTAATTCCAATATCTGTGTATATTCTTATTGGCTAATTTTTATTTTGGATACAGGTATCAGTTTCCTGCCTCTTTTCATTTCTAATAATTTTATTGTACATTGAATAATATTTTGTAGAGTTTGGATTCTGTAACATTCCTCTGAAAAATGTTAGTTTTATTTTACCAGGCAATTAAGTTGCTGGTGAATCAAATTGACTCTAATTTGGTTGATTTTGTTTTTAGTTTTGTTAGAGAGACTGTAGTTGCATTTTCACTGTCAATTCAGGGCATAGCTTTTAGCCCTGGGAATGGTCTCTCCTACTGGTAGATGTGGTCCTTCTGAACACCAGTTACAAACCCTAGACTTGATTCCTCTAATTAGGTGGGATTTGAATTCCAAACTGTGTCTCCTCAACATTAGGCAGCTACTAAAATTCCTGTTCCGTGTTTCAGCCTTCCAACTGTTGTTCTCTGCTAAGTTCACTAGAATCTCGCTGTACACACGTGCAGTTAAATTTTGAAAGAGTTCACACACAGGTTGGGGGCCACACCTTCTGCGGTTTCATCCTTTCCTGCTCTTATCCATCCCCATCAGTTTCTAGCAGCCCTGATCTTTGACCTCAGACTTCTCTTTCTGGCTTGAACTCTGTCTCCTGTGCACAGGGCAAACTAAGGAGCATTATCATGTGAAAAGCCAGTTAACTATGGATTTCATCCAGTGTTCTCAGTTTTGGAAAGTATAATATCAGCTCCAGTTTCAGCCTGTTTTCAGTTGATATGAAGAGACAGAAATATATTTGTCCAAAGTTTATAATTGTTACTGGCAGGAGACTTAATCCAATATAAATCGCCATACTATCATCAGAATCCTGACAGTTGAATTGTTGAATCTTGATTTCTGGAGCTAATATAAAAATTCATATTTATCAATAGAAACATAATCTAGTAAAGTGCTTCTAATTATTGGTTTCATATTTGAGGAACCTATTTACCCATACTACCGCCAGACTATCTGATTCAAATAAATCAATTTCTGAAGGTGTCCTTAGTTGTTTAAGCTCCTCAGGTGATTAAAAAATGCACTTAAGTTGAGAATCTCTGATCTTGAAGATCAAAGCAGTAAGAGAAGAAGTAGATTCAGATTTGAGCTTCAGTATCATTCAGTAAAGGAACTGAGGAGGACCAACCAGAGGAAAGTGGTGTCCTGTAAGCCAAGAGGGAAGAGTTTTTCTAATCAGGGAGAGATCATCAGATGTGTTAAGTGCTGCTCAGAGTTTAAGTTGACAGAAAAGCACTCATATTTTGCAACATGGTATTTATTGGTGATTAATATGTCAAATCAAATGCAAGAGTTTTAATATTGTGATCAGAGTAGATGAGCAGGATTGGGATATACATACCATTAATATGTCTCAGATATGGATACAAAGAAAACCTTTCTGTTACTGCTCTCATCCAGATGTCTTCTATTGTTGCATAGTCATGAAAGAAAAATTAAACTGCCCACCATAGCTCTCTCTCTTCCAGTTTGGAAGTCTCTTTCAAGTCAAGTCAGCCTCTTTGAGATCCTTAGTCATGACCATAAATTGAATCAACTGTGTCCTTTTCCCACTGTCTTTTTATGTATGTGTGGTAGGGGCTGGAGAGACATTGAGTTTCTGGGTTGCATGTGTGCTATCTGGGATATTAGGGTTACAGAATGGTGGATTTCCAATGAGTCTTCACTGGATTCCTTATACGTATCCAGCAACAACCAAGTGGCTGGATAAGGTATTATGCTTGTCAGGTTCCTTATTCTTGTATCTGTTCTGAAGTCTGGGGTCACAACTAGAATCTCTGACCTTGAAGTCTCCCAAATGTATATTCCCTCCTCTAGGCTTCCATACCATCTCTTCGTTATTCCCCACGGTACATCTGAAACAAGGCTAAAGTTTTAAAATAAGGACTTATTAAAGATCAAACTTATGGTAATGATAAAGGGAATATAGCAAGTAATATGTAAGTTGTTAGTCCATAGAAAAATATTAAAGCATGTTTATGTTAGAGGCCCTAATTCAAGAGATCAAACTTAGATATCCATTCAAAGTTATTTCTCTTTTCTTTGTTCTGCCTTGATAATTCATCATTTCCCGGTGTTTTCCTGGAAACTGCTTGTTCCAAAGGTGACTGATTCTGATAATATCTTAGCCTTTTAGGCAGATCACCTCTTCATACAATCTATCAGAATGTAATAGTTATAATAAAATATAGTAATTCCAACACCCACAAAAGATGAACACTAAGCAAGTGGCTCATTTTCTTAAATTTCAAATACAAAAATATTGAAGCATTAAATTTAAAAAAGAACAAATTGATTTATATATGGAAAACTTGAACATATGTTTAAAAGCAAAAGACAATTTTTTGTTGGAAATACAATTGAGATGAGAGATACACAAAATAATTTGAATAATTCATTAGTTTGAAAACACAATGCACATTTTTTTCCCAAGGATTCAGAGAATGTAAAAACTGTATCTTGCTTAAAGGAAACAGAGAGAATCTGGGACTCAAACTAAGTGACCTGTCTCAGTATTCACTGTTGCTGATGGTGTACTTCTTGTTCCTATTTGTGAGGACGATATTTGCAGGTGAACTTTTATAAGGCTGATAGATGTGGGTGGTCCAGGTGCTAACTATGGAGCTTAGAGAAACAATACAAGCTGTAGTTAACTACATGGCCTGAGGTCTACACATGAGAAAACTTCTAAAGTATACATCTAGGGGTTAAGTGAATGACTGAAATAAAGAAGCAAGAAGAGAAACAAGTTCAAATAATTATAATGAATTGATATTATCTAGGAGGTTACTACCAAAAATGTAGTAGCATCATCAACATTATCTAGGAGCATGTTAGAAATTCAAACTCTCAGACCCTATCACAGACTGAATCAGAATTTGCCTTTAAATAAGACCTCTAGATGACTTGACACAGAGTTGGACAACTGATCTAGGGTATAGCTGAAAACAAAGCAAAGCTAATTTATGTAGAGTCTAGGGTTATAATTTTTAATTCTTCTTTATAAAGCTAACTTGAATAAGATTATGATATCAAGGAGTGAGAAATAGAACTGGAGAGGGAAATTTAACTAATGCAATAATTTGGCCTCAGTGTGGCATGTAATGGTACAAGGTCAGAGGAAGTTATGGTAAATGTCTATTGAGGGAATGCAAGTCACATAGGAATGAATTTATATTGATTCCCGTTATGGGATGTTTGATCTGAAATACTTTACCTCTGATGAGAGTTAATACTTCTCCTTTGTTAAGCTGGAAGGAAATGAAACTCACTGATTTGCCAAGGTCCAGGAATAGCAGTGATAGATCAAAATAAACATTAAATGCTAGTTCAAATATTTGTGGGTAACAAGGATTGGAATTGAAAGCACACTTGGTTGATTAGCAAGTGATAAATACTCTTAAATCTGAGTTTTATCACACCTAATAAATGAGGCCAGAATGAATTGAAAGTCTAATATGACAGCTCCTAAAATCTTACCTTCAAAACAATAATCAATGTTAAACATCAAAGTTAAATTGAAACTTGAAGTTGCTTCTGCCTACATAGCTTTGCACAGTCTGACAATTTTCTTCCTCTGAATTGGCCTTGGTAAAAATGTATTTGCTTATAATTATGGTTTCTTGATTTCATATATTCTTTCAGTTCAGTTCAGTTCAGTTGCTCAGTCCTGTCTGACTCTTTGCGACCCCAGGGACTGCAGCATGCCAGGCTTCCCTATCCATCACCAACTCCCAGAGCCTACTCAAACTCATGTCCATTGCATCGGTGATGCCATCCAACCATCTCATTCTTTGTCGTCCACTTCTCCTCCCATGTTCAATCTTTCCAAGCATCAGGGTTTTTTCAGACAAGTCCGTTCTTGGCATCGGCTAGACAAAATATTGGAGTTTTGGCTTCAGCATCAGTCCTTCCCAATGAATATCCAGGACTGATTTCCTTTAGGATTGACTGGTTGGATCTCCTTGCAGTCCAAGGGACTCTCAAGAGTCTTCTCCAACATCACAGTTCAAAAACATTTGTTCTTTGAGGCTCAGATTTCATTATAGTCCAACTCTCACATCCATACATGACTACTGGAAAAATCATAGCTTTGACTAGACGAGCCTTTGTTGGTAAAGTAATGTCTCTGCTTTTTAATATGCTGTCTAGGTTACTTATGACTTTTCTTCAAAGGAGCAAGTGTCTTTTAATTTCATGGCTGCAGTAACCATCTGCAGAGATTTTGCAGCCCCAAAAAATAAAGTCTGCCACTGTTTCCCTACCTATTTGCCATGAAGTGATGGGACCAGATGCCATGATCTTTGTTTTCTGGATGTTAAGCTTTAAGCCAACTTTTTCACTTTCCTCTTTCACTTTCATCAAGAGGATCTTTAGTTCTTCTTTGCTTTCTACCATAAGGGTGGTGTCATCTGCATATCTGAGGTTATTGATATTTCTCCTAGCAATCTTGATTCCAGCTTGGGCTTCTTCTAGCCCAGCATTTCTCAGGATGTACTTTGCACAGAAGTTAAATAAGCAGGGTGATAATATACAGCCTTGATGTACTCCTTTCCCAATTTGGAACAAGTCTGTTATTCCATGTCCAGTTCTAACTGTTGCTTCTTGACTTGCATAGAGATTTCTCAGGAGGCAGGTCAGGTGGTCTGGTATTCCATCTCTTTCAGAATTTTCCAGTTTGTTTTGATCCACACAGTCAAAAGCTTTGGCATAGTCAATAACACAAAAGTAGATGTTTTTCTGGAACTCTCTTGCTTTTTCAATGATCCAGCGGATGTTGGCAATTTGTTCCCTAGTTCCTCTGTCTTTTCTAAATCTAACTTAACATCTGGAAGTTCACAGTTCATGTACTGTTGAAACCTGGCTTAGAGAATTTTGAGCATTACTTTGCTAGCACAAATGTAGATGAGTACATTTTTGCAGTAGTTTGAACATTATTTGGCATTGCTTTTCTTTGGGATTGGAATGAAAACTGACCTTTTCCAGTCCTGTGGCCACTGCTGAGTTTTCCAAATTTGCTGGCATATTGAGTGCAGCACTTTCACAGCATCATCTTTTAGGATTTGAATAGCTCAACTGGAGTTCCATCACCTCTGCTTGCTTTGTTCATAGTGATGCTTTCTAAGGCCCTCTTGACTTCGCATTCCAGGATGTCTGGCTCTAGCTGAGTGATCACACCATCGTGGCGATGAAGATCTTTTTGTATAGTTCTTCTGTTTATTATCGCCACCTCTTCTTAATATCTTCTGTTTCTGTTAGGTCCATATCACTTCTGTCCTTAATTGTATTCATCTTTGCATGAAATATTCCCTTGGTATCTTTAATTTTCTTGAAGAGATCTCTAATCTTTCGCATTCTATTTTCCTCTATGTCTTTGCGTTGATCATGGAGGAAGGCTTTCCTATCTCTCCTTGCTATTCTTTGGATCTCTGCATTCAAATGGATATATCTTTCCTTTTTTCCTTTGCCTTTAACTTCTCTTCTTTTCTCAGCTATTTATAAGGCCTCCTCAGATAACCATTTTGCCTTATTGCATTTCTTTTTCTTGGGGATGCTCTTGATCACTGTACACTCCTGTACAGTGTCATGAACTTCTGTCCATAGTTCATCAGGCACTCTATTAGATCTAATCCCTTGAATCTATTTCTCACTTCCACTGTATAATCATTAGGGATTTGATTTAGGTCATACCTAAATGGTCTAATGGTTTTCCCTACTTTCTTCAATTTACGTCTGAATTTGGCAATAAGAATTTCATGATCTGAGCCACAGTCAGCTCCTGGTCATATTTTTGCTGACTCTATAGAACTTCTCCACCTTTGGCTGCAAAGAATATAATCAATCTGATTTTGGTATTGACTATCTGGTGATGTCCATGTGTAGCGTCTTCTCTTGTTTTGTTGGGAGAGGGTGTTTTCTATGACCAGTGCCATTCTCTTGGCAAAACTCTGTTAGCCTTTGATCTGCTTTGTTTTGTACTCCAAGGCTAAATTTATCTGTTACTCCAGGTATTTCTTGACTTTTGCATTCCAGTCCCCTATAATGATGAGGAGATCTTTTTTGGGTGTTAGTTCTGGAAGGTATTGTAGGTCTGCCTAGAACTGTTCAACTTCAGCTTCTTCAGCATTACTTGTTGGGGCATAGACTTGGATTACTGTGATATTGAATGGTTTGCCTTGGAAATGAACAGACATCATTCTGTCATTTTTGAGATTGCATCCAAGTACTGAATTTCAGACTGTTGTTACCTATGACAGCTACTCCATTTTGTCTCTTGCCCACAGGAGTAGATATAATGGTCATCTGAGTTAAATTCACCCATTCCAGTTCATTTTAGTTCGCTGATTCCTAAAATGGAAGGAATCACTCTTGCCATCTCCTGTTTGAGCACTTCCATTTGCCTTGATTCATGGACCTAACATTTCAGGTTCCTATGCAATATTGCTCTTTACAGCATCAAACTTTACTTCCATCACCCATCACATATATTCTTTCATCAAACATTTATTAAGCATCCTTCATGTACCAGATAATAAGCTAGATTCCTGGCATTATGAAGAAGAGGGGAGACTGTTGGAAGGCTAGAGAGCCAAAGAATATAACTATACTGAAAAATTATTTAATGTATATAACCTTTATAAAGGAAGAAATGATTAACACTGTCTCATTTGATAATTTCAGGAACCATGTTAAATAGGTATTAATCTACTTTGCAAATGAAGAATCTGAACCTGAAGGAAGATTAGCAACTTACTCAAGATTTTAAAAGCAAGTGGTGGTTCTAAAATGAGATCCTGGGTTTTGTAATAGAGTTACAGGCCTTCTGCCTAACTAGCCCATGACACATGACTATTCTAAGTAATAACATGTCCAGGAGTAATATTTTAGAATACTTCAAGATCCTCATTAATTAACTTTGAATGTGGTCCTGCTCAAAGATATGTTAGCTGATTGATTGAGAATGTTTGGATAATGTAATAATTTGCTTTCTTGCTTTTCTTTCTCTCTCTCTGAAATCTGGGGACTTGTTAAAAAAATAACCACCTTCCAATTCTCAGGTAAAGATAGGTGAGTGTTTGGATTTCATTGCTAGAAGTTTAAACTATGCTTATTATGCTATTTAAGGATTATTTATAAGGCATGCACCTACCATGTACAAAGCGTTATATTGGGGGTTATGTGAAAGAACAACATTTCTGATAATCAAGTTGTCCAGAACTACCCCCAAATGAACTAAATCAGAATCTCTGCTAGGTGTACCTGGGCATCAGTGGTTTTTAAATTTCCCCAGGTAATTTCAACATGCATCTGGATAGGACTGAGTCCAACGTAATGTAAAATAACTACAGCAAAGACAACAGCTAATTGCTTGTCACTACTTATCCTAGGCTAGGCAACATGCTAAACTCTTTAATTAGACATTTAATGTTCACAACAATCCAATGAGGATACTGTTAGTTACCATTATCTCAACTTTTTATGTGAGAGAAATGAGGCTTTCTCAGCGGCCCCATAGTATGTCCAAGATCAGTGGTGAACCTTGATTTCTGATTCCAGATTCTATGCCCTAGCCACTAGTTTATACTGACTTCCCTTAATAAAGCCAAATATAAGAGACATGTTTTGGGGGACTATTTTATAAAAATTAAATTTGGAAGACAGTTGGGATAAATTTAATTCAGTACTCCAGTACATTATTCTTTGTCCAGTGCAGAAAAAATGAGTAGAAAAAGATGAAAAATTGATCCAAATGAGTGACCGCCTCTTGTTTTATTTCCTTTAAATTTAAGAGAAGTGTTTTGATGCAAATCTATGGATTAAAAAATATATCTAAGGGGCCTATGAGGATAGCATGGCCCACAGCTAGTATCTGGAATGAGGCCCCTGTAGCAGATCCCAAGTCAAATACACAAGAGAGCATCTTCTTCCAGAAGAGGGGGAAGAGCTTGCAGAGGATGGTGGTGACAAATTTAAGATCACTTAAAAATCAAAATGGAGCTACCGTGGTTCAGGCATCCAAAATGGAGATGTTGTTTCAGACACGTTCCTACATCACTGAGAACTTAAATTTTTTCTAAACTGTATCAAACTCAAGAATACCACCAGTGATAGACTGGGAGTTTGGGATTGACATGTGCACACTGCTATATTTAAAATAAAATGCCTTTCCTTGAAACCCAAAAGAATACTACCAGCCAGTTTTCAAAATAATATCTGCTAGCAGCTGCTAGCTGCAACACATAGCTTCAAAGTTTCTTCTACCCTTTGAAACTATGTAACCATTTTAGAGCCCAACCACTCCTTTCATAACAAGCACTCTTAAACCTTGTTAGCTATGATCCTAATTCTTGACAACAATTGATGTAACCTCACAGGGTTTTTGTTTCTTTTTGGCCTTTATAAATTCCCCTCATTTTGCAGTCTAGTGGAAAACAATTCAAGTGCTTCTTGAATCTATATTTCCCAGGCTGCAGTCTTAATAAACCCCAATCAGATTTCTTTTTTTTTGAAATTTTATTTAATGACAGAGTGGGTGTATTCAGTGGGGTTCTGGAATATCAGAAAATTATGAGGTCTGAGTTGCAGAGCCATGCACATCTTCCAGTTTCATGTGCTGAGGAATTATCATTACATAAATATAGACTGCCTGCTTAATGTTCATTTTATATGAAGTCCTATAGCATATTAGTCACCATATATACATGGCACAGAGCCAGAGCTAGGTTCAATCTTGGTTCTAAAGTAGAATAATATTAATCTTACACATGGTTGTTGTGAGAATTACAAGAAACAGTGTGTGAAATATATATTTAGTCTTCATGCCCATTTCTGGCATGGAGTTCCTAAAACGCTTGGAATTTCCTAAGTGGTAGTAAGAATAAAAGTATCTTTCATTAGGTTAGTAAGGTGACTTTTGGAACTCTTCTAAAGATGGGGGCTGGTTGCCAGGGGAACTAATGTATGATTAGAGTGTTGAAATTTTCAGTCCCTCCCCTCTACTGCAGGGGAAGAGAAAGGGGGTAGAGATTGAGTTAGTCACCAATGGCCAGTGGTTTGATTGATCATACCCGTGTAATGAAGCCTCATAAAACCCAACAAGGCAGGGATCTGAAGAGCTCCTGGGTTGGTGAATATGTGATTTGGGGTGAGTGGCATGCTCAAAGAGGTCTTGGAAGCTCAGCAAACTTTCCCCATACTTTGCCCTATCAATCATTTCCATCTGATTGTTCCTGAGTTATGTTAATGTTGTTCTGTTGCTCAGCCATGTCCGACTCTTTGCAACCCAATGGATTGCAGCACTCCAGGCTTCCCTGTCCTTCACTATTTCCTGGAGATTGCTCAAACTCATTTCCATTGAGTCAGTGATAACATCAAACCATCTCATCCTCTGTCATTCCCTTCTCCTCCTGCCTTCAATCTTTCCCAGCATCAGGGTCTTTTCTAATGAGTCAGCTCTTCACATAAGGAAGCCAGTGTATTGGAGTTTCAGCTTAAGCATCAGTCCTTCCAGTGAATACTAAGGGTTAATTTCTTTTAGGATTGACTGGTTTAATATCCTTGTTTTCCAAGGGACTCTCAGGAGTCTTCGCCAGCGTGAGAGTTCGAAGGCATCAGTTACCTTTTTTATTGTCCAACTCTCACATCCATACATGACTACAGGGAAAACCATAGCTTTGACTATATGGACCTTTGTTGGTAATGTCAGCTTTATAATATGCTGTTTAGGTTTTTCATAGCTCTTCTTCCCAGGAGCAAGTGTGTTTTAATTTCATGGCTGCAGTCACCATTTGCAGTGATTTTTGAGACCAAGAAAATAAAGTCTGTCACTGTTTCCACTGTTCTCCCATCTGTTTGCCATGAAGTGATGGGACCAGATGCCATGATCTTTGTTTTTTGAATGTTGAGTTTTAAGCCAGCTTTTTTACTCTCCTCTTTCACCTTCATCAAGAGGCTCTTTAGTTCCTCTTCAATTTCTGCCATTAGGATTGTGTTATCTGCACATCTGAGGTTTTTGATATTTCTCCTGGCAATCTTGATTCCAGCTTGTGCTTCATTCGAATAACCTGGCATTTCACATGATGTATTCTGCATAGAAGTTAAAGTTAAATAAGCAGGGTGACAATATACAGCCTTGGTATACTCCTTTTCCAATTTTGAACCAGCCCATTGTTCTGTGTCAGGTTCTAACTGTTGCTTCTTGAATGGCATACAGGTTTTGCAGAAGGCAGGTAAAGTGGTTTGGTATTCCCATCTTATTTGGTTTCAGAATTTTCCAGTTTGTTGTGATTCATACAGTCAAAAGCTTTAGCATAGTCCATGAAACAAGTAGTTGTTTGTTCTGGAATTCACTTTTTCTGTGATCTAACAGGTGTTGGCAATTTGATATCTGGTTCCTCTGCCTTTTCTAAATCCAGCTTGTATATCTGGAAGTTCTCAGTTCATATACTGTTGAAGCCTAGCTTCAACAATTTTGAGCAACCTTGCTAGCATGTGAAACGAGTGCAATTGTGTGGTAGTTGAACATTCTTTGGCATTGCCTTTCTTTGGGATGGGAATGAAATTCCTGTGGCCACTGCTGAATTTTCCAAATTTGCTGGCATATTGAGTGCAGCACTTTCATCATCTTTTAGGATTTGAAGTAGCTCAACTGAAGTTCCATCACCTCTGCTAGCTTTGTTCATAGTGATGCTTCCTAAGGCCCACTTGACTTCGCATTCCAGGATGTCTGGCTCTAGGTGAGTGATCACACCATCATGATTATCAATAGGTAATTAAGACCTATTTGGTATAGTTCTTCTGTGTATTCTTACCACCTCCTCTTAATATCTGCTGCTTCTCTTAGGTCTATACCGTTTCTGTCCTTTATTGTGCCCATCTTTGCATGAAATGTTCCCTTGGTATCTCCAAATTTCTTGAAGAATCCTTCCCATTCTATTGTTTTCCTCTGTTTCTTTGCATTGTTCATTTAGGAAGACTTTCTTATCTCTCCTTGCTATTCTTTGGAACTCTACATTCAGATGGGTATATCTTTCCTTTTCTCCTTTGCCTTTCCCTTCTCTACTTTTCTCAGCTGTTTATAAGGCCTCCTCAGACAATCATTTTGCATTGTTTCATTTCTTTTTCTTAGGGGTGGCTTTGATCACTGCCTGCTATACAATGTTACAAACCTCCATCCATAATTCTTCAGGCATTCTGTCTACAAGATCTAATCCCTTGAATCTATTTGTCTCTTCTACTGTATAAATGTAAGGGCTTTGATTTAGGTTATACCTGAATGGCCTAGTGGTTTTCCCTACTTTCTTCAATTTAATTCTGAATTTTGCAAAAAGATGTTCATGTTCTGAGCCATACATAGTCAGCTCCCAGTCTTGCTTTTGCTGACTCTATAGAACTTCTCCATCTTTGGCTATAAAGAATATAATTTATCTGATTTTGATATTGACCATCTGATGATGTCTATGTGTAGAGCAGTCTCTTGTGTTGTTTGAAGTTGTTTGCTATGCTCAGTTTGTTCTCTTGCAGAATTCTGTTAACCATTGCCCTGCTTCATTTTGTATTTCAAGGCCAAACTTGCCTGTTACTTCAGATATCTTCTTGACGTCCTACTTTTGCGTTCCGGTCCCCTATGATGAAAAGGACATCTTTTTTGGTGTTAGTTCTAGAAGGTCTTGGAGGTCTTCAGCCTTGTGGAAGGAAAGGAGATTTTGCAAAGCTATAGAATCTCATGGCCCAAGAACTATGGCCCAGTGGGTATCCTTGAAACACACCCATTCTTAAGGAGCCAGTGATGGTGGGTGCAGGTGGGAGCCTGATCAGCCTTCAGAGGTCAGCTTTCCTCAACTTTTGTTTCTTCTAAAGATCAGTGGATTGTCAGAAAATCTCTTTTTGTATCTTTATGTGGCTCCTTTATTAGTTTTTCACAAGCCATATATAGTCACATATTTGGGAAGCCTGGGCAACTAATTTAGGCAATGTGAATGCAGTTATGCGGGCAAAATACACATGGATTTTGCTTTCTGAATAAATTAGAGTGACTGAATAAATTAGACCTTTTTATTGTGCTGGAGTCAAATCAGTCAGTGAGAACTTTAAAAAAAAAAAAACAAGAATGCTACAGAAGACAAAACTGTCTCAATCTAAGAAAAGATTTCACCAGAGAGTAAATAATAGTGAATTAATTTAAAAGAACAAGATTAGCAAGATCACTTATAAAGTGAGAGGAAATTCAAATTTTAACACAAATGTATATATTAAGTGAAGAAATATAACATCCAATCATGTATGCTTGACAAAATTAAATATTTAAATTATTGCATTTAAAAGATGTAGTTAGACATTCATGCTTCTCACTAAGTCTCCTTTGTTTTACTAATTATTGAAAATATAGAAAAGGTCTCTTAATCCACATCAACAAGAAACAAATCATGTGCAGTTTCATCTTTCAAAAAGCAATTCTGCATCTGGCTAACATCTTCATTTGTATTCCTGTGATTGTAAGATGTATATATATTTGTTACTTCAATTTCTTGTCTTCCCGCGGAGGAAATTTTCAACAGAGGGTTTGTATTCAAGTATGTAAGTCCATGAATATGATTTAACACGCATTGCAGAACTAAAGTATGTCACTACAATTAAAGTATCATAATGTTTTATTTCCACCGAGCTTATAGTCCAGCAAGGACCAGTTGGACTGGCAGACCATCCCCTTAGGCCATCGTGAGAATTCCTTTTGATATTGTCCCCCAAAGTGTCTAATATGGGTCAGTAGAGGAATTAATTGAGTGACCCCCAAAGGTGTCCTCTGAATTAGAATGAATTATCTAAGTTTCTGTTTCCCCTTCTCCTACCTATTCTCCAGACAAGCTTTTACAAGATTTGTCAGCTAATAGCAAAGCCCCAATAATAGAAAGCCAACAACTAAAATGCCCCAATTTTGCAACCAAATTTGCACATTTTAACTATATTAACCCTTCATGTTATTATATAAAACTTCTTTTACCACAGTGGTATTTAATAGCTGAAATTAAATCTTATATCCCTTTTTACAGATAAATTAAAGTCCTAGATTATGCCTAAAAGCATTTTCTCTCTTGCGTTTTCTTCTTATTTTACTGAGCCTCGTTAAAGGAGAACTCACCTAGGTGTCTTGGTAGAGAAATGTGATTTCTTCATCAATAGTGCTCTGATGAAGACCTGCATTTTCCCACTGCATGTAGTAGAGATTGTTAGCAACTCCACATGGACCTCTTTCAGCTAGAAAACTCTATGTTCTTGCAGAATTCCCAAAGGACCACAAGACATATAAGAATGCTGTAGCACCGGTCCCACACTTATACTCCATAAATACCCAGCACCCATATGGTATTGGCAGCCCCTGAAATCTAAGCATGTCTCCATAAATAAAAGCATTTTCCTAGCAAAAGTGATATATCAAAACACAAAGGATGTTACAAGATAGAACTGCTTTCTATTACAAATAATAGATAACTTCAAAATATTTGTAATAGCTGGAAGACTTAAGAAGGACAAAAAATTAAAGAGAAAACTTTCTTGGATTATTTAGCTTTTCCAGGGTATTCATCAATTTCCTGAATCCAGTGCCTGTGAATTTAATCCTCACATATGAGAAATGTTTTGCTTAAAGCTAACTGTAACACTCTGCTTCTTATATTCTGAGAACAGTAAAACAAAAGATAAGAAAATAATAACAGTAAAACCCTCTGCCTTGAGTACATAAATTGGGAAAGGTTTATTAAAAATGTCCTTACCTTCTTTTTTTTTTTAAGATTTAAAATGTTTTATTTTATTTATTTATTTTTTAATTTTAAAATCTTTAATTCTTACATGCGTTCCCAAACATGAACCCCCCTCCCACCTCCCTACCCATAACATCTCTCTGGGTCATCCCCATGCACCAGCTCCAAGCATGCTGTATTCTGCATCAGACATAGACTGGCAATTCAATTCTTACATGATAGTATACATGTTAGAATGTCATTCTCCCAAATCATCCCACCCTCTCCCTCTCCCTCTGAGTCCAAAAGTCCACCTTCTTAAATATATATATATGAAAAGACTTCTCTTTTTTGTTACTACATTTCTCCTTTGTGTTTAGCCCATTGATCTTAATTCATATTTCCCCTTTAGAGACCAGAGTTCTTGGAATCCCAAGTTTTTATTGAGAGTGGTCTCTAACTAGGGCTGGAACTTCTTTCTTATGAGCTGAGAGTTTCAGGCTTACAACAAAGACTGGTCTAGTTTATGGCTTGGCATTTCCTATTTCCCCAAATTCTCTCTCGCTCTCATTTTCCATCCTCAGAAGAACCACCATCTTCCTTAGCCATTTGCTGACATTTATGTTACTATGTACCAATGGTTGGAGCATCAGCCCCCAACTCCTGAATTCCTGAGACCTTGGTTGATCCTCTCAGAAAAGATTTCTTCCTTAGTTCACATTCATTTCTACTAGAGAAATAGACTTATGAACTAGAGATGGAATTCCTTTGGCTTTGCAAACCTGTATCTTTGAGCCCAGTACAAGCATTTACATATCCTCCTCCCTAAACATTGTTTTTCCTTGAATTTCCCTGCCTTCTGAAGCCTTCTGTATCCTAGTTGCAGCTGAAAGACTCCTTACATCTTTAATTTATTATCTACAGAATGAAATCTGACTCTAGAAATCCATTTCTTTTTCATTTTGGTATCTCTCAATACCCTTTTGAAAAGGCCAGTTGAGATTTTAACACTTCAATGTGCTTCTTAATTTGATCCATTTCTCCTTGCCTGTGTATAAAACTTATGTATGCTGAGTTGGAACGTCTTCCTTCCCTTCTTTTACTATTTCCCATAGCTCATGTTTTAACTACAAGATCAAAATCTTTTACAAGTGGATTTTCTTGCTCCTGAGTTTCTGATAGTTTTCTTATAAAATGCAAACCGTTTTCTGTTGCCAGCCTTCTTACCTGCTGATTCTGTAGCCTATTAGTGAATCTGAGAGCAGAGTTACTGTTTCCTTCTTAGCAACTGAATTTTTGATAAATAAATTATTTTTTCTCCTCAGTGCAAGGAGATAGTACAACTTTTGTATACTAGATTCCCATTTCTCCTTATATTTATTGATGGATTTTAGAAAAAGAACTGTACCAGAACTGGATCCCTCTAATTCTGTGCTATTATCAAGATTTTGTCATTAATAGGTTCCTTACAACTTGGCTGGAGATAGGGGGGTTAAAAAAAAAAAGATGAAAAGATACTGGCTTAAATACATCTATCTGAAAGTAAAAGGTTTCTGTCCCAATAATTTTGAAGTGAGTTTTCCATGATCTTAGAAGTTAAAATGAACACTTAAATCAAAATAAGCAGAAGAGTGGCAAAGAAAGTGTTCATAAAAACCCCTTTTCCCCCTTTTGGGATCATAATTAGACTACATTTCCTAGCCTTCTCTTCAGCTAATGAAGTCTGATCCTTGGGATATGAGTGAAAGTGATGTATGCAACACCCAGACCTGGCTCATAAAACCCTTCAGTGTGACCCTCAACGTGCGCTTTTCTTTCTTTGTTTATCTGCCATCCAAAGACATGATTCATTTGATGCCTCCAAGGACCTGGGAACAGTGGGGCACCCGATAGGATGAGCCTGGGTTCCTGAGAGACTCTGTGGAGCAGAGCATTCACCCTTCTTCTCCATCCTATTGGACTTTGAGTTAATGAAGAATACAATTCTGTTTTATTAATCCACTAAGATGTGGAAATTGTTTCATCAGATAGACCATTCTGAATAATACAACAAAATGAAGACTGGTATAATAACTTTTTTACGCAGGCAAAGAATGGATTTATTCAGCATTTTCTGACTCAAAACTCAAGTAGCAGTGTCCTGAAATCAAAGCCACTCTAAGATAAAGTGAGGTTCCCAAACTCCCTTTATCTTTTATTTTCCTATTTATTAAAATAACTACCTGGTGATAGCTCAATTCTTTTTTCTTGGAAAATTTTATGCTTTTTCCTAGTTTACTGTATATAATGTATCTCATTTTAACTTTTTCTTGCTCTGCTGCACATGGAGGAGTGACCCAAGAAAAACTAAAAATATAAAATTGAATATCATAAAGTGTGGAAAACTCAGAAGCTAAAAGTACAAAGAAAACTCTCCAAGCTAATATCTCTTACAAGCTAATGGTTAAATTTGAAGTTTGGGTTTGCTAGTCTCTGATGATGTTCAAAGTGTTGAGGTGCTTGTGATAATGTCAAAAAGTCACTGAATTAGGAAAGGATTATCAAATATTCAATAGGAAAAGGAGCTTTTGGCGATGGCAATGCGATAGACTAGGGAGTAGAGAACTCTGATGACCCCACAGGCTGAAATTAGGCAGGCTTGATATTTCTCCTTTCAGATAGGCCTTACTCTTTTTCTAATACATATCTCAGTGTGGCTGAGGGGGTGGATACAGGATGAACCTGTATTCTGGTGGGCCATGGCTTAATGCAACCTTGCCCACATAAAGAACTTAGATGGAACCTGCCATGACTCAGAGCAGAAGCAAAATACTTTATCTTCTTAACTCCAAAGCTTCACCCTCTGACACTGTAATCTAGTTAGAGAAGTTAATGGTGCCTCAACAGAACTACCTCTTCCTAGGAGTGGAGCAAAGAACCAAAGCAATAGTTTCCAAGTTAATTTATTTTTTGAATCGGTAGACATAGTGCATAGTGGTAGGAACCTTTTATCAAGTTGAGTAACGAAGTTTTTAAGAAGAGAGGCAGTTGTTAAGAGACCAAAAAATGACTTAAATGTTGGATGCTGGCAGATTAATATTTTTACTTAATTTCACCAAATGAAAAACTACTCTAAACAAATATTTTAATGTCACTGGATGAAATCAGAATAGAAATTTGTAGAGGAACATAGATAAAACACAACACTAAGAACCTCTGAGTCTAGGCTCCTGGCTATACTCTCCTGGATTTTGTTTGTTTTTGAGTATTTAAAACTAACTGATTTTAATCTTCGGTTTCCTAAGTGGTCTTGCAAATGTATATAGCTATGCTTTTATGGATTAGAAATCAAAATAATTGAAGATCTTATTTCTAATTGATATACTGCACATGATTTTCTGCATTCTGAATAATATCCCATCTTGTTCTAGTGGCCACTTTTGTCTGTACTACATAGGATGTCACCAACAGTCACAGGGAAGGAGTCTCATTTAAAATATATCTATATAAGATAAAAGTCTAAATGTCACAGGAATCCATGAATTATGTCTGTAGGTTTAAGTCCAAGAAAATAAAAACTTTGAATTTCTAGATTGTTAACTCACATGACACACTTACATACAAACACAAACATTTCGGATACAAACACAAACATTTCGGATACAAACACAAACATTTCGGATACATGAGATCTCTTGAGAAAACAGAACTAACGTGAGACAGCCAGTTGAATGCCACACATTCAGGCTCTTATTTCATAGTCTAGAATCGTTGCTAGTTGAAGCAACCATCTGGGAATTACTTTTCCCAACCTTCCTTGCCACTAGGTAGCGCCACATGAATGAGTTTTCTAACCAACAAAATGTGTGCAAAACTAACATAAGCCGATAAAAACTGACCAAATCTTGTTCTCCCTTCTCTCTTTCCTCATCATCTGACTGAATGTGAACCCTCAGAGCAACCTTGGAAGTCATGTGTTGAATCTAAGTGATGGGTATTTGGCTGTTTATTGTAATATTTAAAAAATATTTTCATTTGTTTTATTTGTGCTCTCCTCCCTTAGCTGGGCCCACTTTGGGGAGGCCATCTTCAGGGAGAAAGCAGCCATGCTCCACTCCTCCTCTCATTTCAGTCGCTCAGTCGTGTCTGACACTTTGTGACCCCATGAACTGCAGCACGCCAGGCCTCCCTGTCCATCACCAACTCCCGGAGTCCACCCAAACCCATGCCCATTGTGTAGGTGATGCTATCCAGCCATCTCATCCTCTGTCATCCCCTTCTCCTCCTGGCATCAATCTTTCCCAGCATCAGGATCTTTTCAAATGAGTCGGCTCTCCGCATCAGGTGGCCAAAGGATTGGAGTTTCAGCTTTAACATCAGTCCCTTCAGTGAACACCCAGGACTGATCTCCACTCCTCCTCCAGTTCCCTAATTTGTATCCCTTCCCTCCCATGTTGCTAACCATGGTTTCTGACATGCCCAGTAGACAGGACAAGGATGAGCAAGGGCAATAGACTATTTCTTTCTTGACGCTGTTATCAAATTCTCTATATGATGGGGAAATAAAGACTACATTTTCTGAACCTGCCTGGCAATGCAGGAGATGTCTTGTAAGAAGTATGGGTTCGATCCCTGGGTCAGAATGATCCCTGCAGGAGAGCCTGGCAACCTACTCCAGTATTCTTGGAGAATACTGGATTCTCCAGTATTCTGGAGAATCCCATGGAAAGAGAAGTCTGGTGGGCTACAGTCCATGGGGTCACAAAGAGTCAGCTATGACTGAGTGACTAATACTTCAAGTAATTCAGTAATTTGTGCTGGGAAAGGTGACTACTCATATATATATATATTTAAATCTCTCTGTAAAATAATATTTTCCAGATGGAAAAAATATACAAAATTAAGTTATAAAACTTAGAAGGAAACATAGAAAACTGTCCTCATGGCCTCAGAGTATGGAAGGATTTCTTAAATAATTCAAAAAGGACAAACATAAATAAATTTAAAAGTATCATTACTAAAAATACCTGTATTTAGTAATGCACACCACTGGGAGAAAGCATTCATAGTATATATAACTGGTAAAGGATAAATGGACACATGCACTTAAATATATTTTCTATAAATTAGTAACAAAATAGAATAAAACTATTTTAAAAGAAGAAAGCAATACCAAACCTAAGAATGTAGAGAAAAGGGTGAGACTCTTAATTAAACCCATCTCTTTGGGAAACAAAGTTGAAGATGTGCATGTTCTCAAGTCCCTGTTTGGGTGTATACTTTGGCTCTTTGCAATCTTGTTTATTGTAGCTGAAAATAGGCTTCATCTTTATAATTTACTGCTGGAGATAGAGTAATAAATTATTACGAACTCACAACTTAAGATGAAAAAACTGAATATAAATTAATCCACAAGGATAATTTCCAAAAACTAAAAATGTTTAGAGAAGGAAAAAGAGGATGTGTCCTTTTCTTCAGTGCATGCTTTTCATCCTGGAGTAACTCTGCCCCTCTAGCCTTAGCATCCTCTCTCTTTTGAAGAGCACCTATCATAGGCTTTAGATATGTTTCAAAGAGTCTATTTTCTAGATTCAGCCATGCATAGACAGTTCTTGGGAGTACAGTGATCCTGAAGGCATTTGAATCTGTGAAAGTCTCTGCTTTTTAAAATAATGACTTTAATTTGCTCACTGGAAGGAATCTGTCCAGTGAGCTCTCTAGGCTCATCACAGCTTTTTGTCTTACTAACTTGCCTTTGCCAGTTTATCTCTACTCTTTTCTTTAGGAATCATATCATTTCTCTTGTCCCAATTTCAGAGCTGTCCTCTGCTTTTCTACCATTTTGTTCTACTGAACATATTCGTTTTTATCAGCAAGTTTCTTGCAGTTCCTTTAGTTCCTTGATGAAGTAGCTATCTCACGACCTCTTTTCTTTGATAATCTTAAGTCTCTTCATTGGGAATTATTTTCAATCCTGTGCCCCCCAAAGGTTGCAAACAGAACGAACAAGAAACATCAAATCGGTTGACTACATAATTTCAGCTGCTCCTAATAGTCCCCACATTGAATTACCCCTATCTCTAAGAGAAGTAAGGTTTGGCCATCTTTCTCAGACTCAGGTCCAATATGCCATCTCTCAGCTGGTAAACTGAGAAACTAGTAAACTAGTGTACCTTAAGAAGAGAAGAAATGTGAGTTACTTTATGTCTTACAATTATCAGAGGATATGCTTAGGAAAAGTGCCTAAGAAGCTCTTTCCAAAGATCTTAAATATGCCTTTACAGTCAGTGCAAAAATTTTGTTTAAATTTTGCATTTCTGAATGTAGTCACTAAAGAGTAGAAATTTTCTTGATTTCTAAGAACCCATTTTGCAATTTGAGAAACTTCCTTTTAGATTGCTCTGATTTGAGCTAAAAACTTCCTTAAGCTTTTAAGACCAGTTAAATAAGGTGAAGCAGGGCATCTGAAGACTTCATGAAACCAGACAATCAATCTGAGTTGAAAAGACTTTTCTTTCCACTCCTCTTTAATTAGACAGTGCTTTCCTCTTGATTTTTGAATAATGTCTCTTCCCAAACCAAATGTCTCCATGTTCAGAAAAACTAAAAACTGCCAGCCAATATTCAAATATTTGGTCTGGTCTGCATAACTTCTAAACATTGCAAATTTTGGAAATGCCTAGACAACTGTTCCTGGGTATCTTCTATTACTCCCAAATCTACATCTATCCACATATATATATGTATTTACAATTTTTTCTCTATTGTTTGTTAATATCTTTGTTAGATGATTGACAGTGTTAATATCCATATATCATTTTTGAGAAAATATAACAGGACAAAGATTGCACTGTTTTCCATCAGGAACCTGGAGAAACGAACACAGAAGTATGGTGCCTAAGATATTCACTGTCCTTCTTGCCCACTCACAGCTATAGGCTGTACAGTGTTAATCATAAAAGCATAATCATAATCACAACCTAAATTTTTAAGGACACAGAGCTTCCTCTGGCATTAAAATTAAACATTCTGAGAAAAGATAAAAATTACTTTGACTCTGTCTTGATTATTTAATATTAGCAAATACAATAGTTAACAAATAATGAATTGTTCTTTACTAATAATTGTAATGGAGTGGTTGGAAGCTTGGTAAAGCATGAGAATATATTACTTGCTCATGTATATTCTGACTTCTCTAAATATTTCATTGTGTTTTTGTGTGAGAACGTCTAGAACTATGCCTTTAGCAGATTCACTGCAGCTCTGTTCCAAATTATTTCCATTCTGGGAACTAGACAGAAGGAGTAAATGCAATTATACATACATGCAACATACAACAAAGAGAAAAATATCTATAGTACACTACTGATTTTTAACATTTTAAAAGTGACAATCACAACTTTTGATCTCTCATTGGTCAAAGAAACTTACATGAATAAGGAAAATATTGATGGAGTATGAAATATAATCCTCCTGCGGGGAGAGATACTGAAGGAAGAGGAAAAAGATCAACCCGTCACACCCTTCATAAGCTTATTTTTATTAATCTGTCTGCTAAAAGTACTTCCATTATCTTTCACAACTTGCTGTTTCCTCATGTGTTGTGTTTGTGTGCAATCTGAAAATTTAAATCTGCCAGAATCCCTTGTTTTGATTTTTTTCTTGGCAATTTTCTGCTCATTCTTTAGGAACTATAAGACCTTTTATGGGGCCTTTGTAGGCCCATTTTAGCATCAATAAACTATGTGGTATATTTAGAATTACTGTTATTGAGAAATTTCTCATAAGTGCATAACTCTTTTCATTACTTTCATAGCCGCAGCTGTATATGTTAATGAATCTGAGGCTTGTGCAGTCACAGCCTCCAAAGTTGAAGGTGCCAGAGTTGGAAATAATACCATGTTTGTTTTATTATAAGTGGTGCAGGCCCGTTAAACAGAAGACCAACAGAGGGGTACCTGTCTTTGCTTCTGTTTAAAGGCAGATATATTTATTTCTAGAGTTCCCTAATGTGGGGAACAAACCCACCACTGAACCTCATCGGGCACAAGATTTCCTAACAGGCCGAGGACTGAGTGTCAAAAGATCAGTGTAATTAGGGTATTATTTGGTATGATTATATATTATTCGGCATTTTCAAAACATAACATTTGGTGTGCTACTCTTTTTCTTACAGGTAGCAACCCCCAAATGGTTTTCCTGTCTAAATGTAATAGTTTCCCCTCACATACTGTCTTTAGTTCATCAGTCTTGTTCTTCCATGAAAATAGTTTGGTGATGTCCAGACCATCTTTCCTACCATAGCAGAGAAACCACTGTGATTGCAATAAAGTCCTGCGGTTACAAAAGACTATAGGGTAGAGCGTCAGAGACGTAAATGGAAAGGATCAGAACACTCTTGCTCTTCTCCCAACTTCTGGGAATTTCTCTGACTCTGTGTCTCTGGGGGCTTTAGTTAGCTCTAGAATTTCATAAACCCGAGCCTACCTGAGTTTTATGAAGCTTTTGTCATTTTCTGTTACTGTAAGGAGAGATGAGAACTAATAGAACATTCAACACCTGGTAAATATATGATAAATGTGTTAAAGTATGAAATTTGAAAGTCAGAGAGAACTTTAGAAATGATCCAGTCTAGAGGATGCTAAACATTTCTGCACACCAGAACCATGTTGGCGGATTTTTAAATTATGTATGCTGGAGTCAAAACTGCAGAGAAACTGATTTTGTGTCTCTGAAGTGGGGGGCAAAAGACTCAGTCATCAAATCCAAGCCTCTCTTTACACTTTACCAGTTATCATCCCACTTCTGTTATCATCCCACAGCATTCAATTCAGGAAGCTACAGAGAGCAGGCGCATATAAATGTGATTGAATGACATCAAGTACACATCCAGAATCCCTTTTTTTTTTTTTTTTTTAGCTGACAGCACATCCCATGTTGTCTTATAATCTAGACAGACACCTAGGATATTCTTTCAGCATGTAACATTTAAGTCAGCTTCTTTGCTTTTGATGGACATGTCTGATTCTTACCTACTCATTCCCACCCACGTTGCAGAATGAGAGAGTAACCTGAATATCACCATTTACCACCACCACCAAAAAATAAAAATCTCTGAAAGGAATTTGTTTCACCTACTCAGCTAAAAAATAATGCTCAGGAATATCCTGGGATATTTCTCAACTCCTCATCCCAATATAAAATTGTAATTTTATGATTCAATGTAATAAATAATTTGGGGTACTACTATATGCCAGGTACTCTGCTAGGTGATGGATTATGTGACCTTAATTGCACTGATGAGAGCATGCAAGATCATAGCAGATGATGGAGCTAGTTATCATCCTATTGGCATCCTTGCCCCTCACACTCAGCTTAATATGTGCCCCTAATGTGTTCAGCGATGCGATTTCAATGCCTTGGTGCCCTTTACTTCCAGAGCTTTTTTCTCTGTCAAGGTTACATTGAACAAATATACTTTTTCTACTCTGCCCTCTGGTTTATGGTTCTTTTCTCTGCCTATGACCCATGGTGCTTTTTTCCCCACCCTCAGTTCTACTCATGAAATCTAAAGCACTTTTAACTAATTTCCAGATTTTTTTTGCCTTTTGAAAGTAGTTGCATTCAATTCTTAACGAGTTACTTAGAAGAGAGCACCACTACCTCCTTTGTAAAAGGAATCTGAATTAAATTTAAAGTTTCTGCCACAGATTCAGATAGTCCTACTGCAAACACCACTGACTATTCTAAATCAGCCCAGTTCATTCTTGGGTGCCATACTGACTGGTTCCAAGACAAATTTGTTTTTGTTCTGTGCTCTTGCCATTGTTGATGTCTTGCCATTACTGGTGACCAAGAGTCATCATGACATAATTGTCATCACCAGATATGTGATTTGCTCAGTGTTGCTTACTTTGTTGTCTCATCAACATAATCAGTGAATTGTATGTGTTGCTGGTACCAATCATGTTGAGTTTAGTTGCTTTTCACAGTGTCTTTTATAAGATTTTTATAATTTACTATTTAAATAAAAATATATGCATGCATAATGTCCTGAGCACAGAAGAGCATGATATATGATTATAAGTGTAAAAAATCTAAAAGTATTCTTTAAATAAATTATCAAATTAATATTCTAAGTGAAAAGAAAATCATGCCATAGTGTCATTGGTAGAAAATTTTTTTCTTTTTTAGTGGTGTATAAAATGTTGTGTTTCACACTTACAGTTTTTAGAGGAGGCACTGTACCTAACAAAATATTGTACGGCCCAACTTTGCATACTGCCTGAGATGGCCAAGTGACTTAGTTCCACACATTGAGATGTGATCAGAAGTCACTGGGTTGGGATTTTAAAAAAGACAAACGAGAAAAAGTTACTCCTTTAAATGGGTAAACTTAACTGGCAAATGCTGTCTTCCATCTTCCTCACCAAAATGAAGACTTGATAACGGAACATGAGTACCTTTCTTAAGATGATGTGACCTGGAATACATGATAAAGATGATAAAACTATAGGAGCAACCTGAGTATTTTATGAATTTGTGAGGCCAAGATACCAGCCTTGGACTTCCTGCAAACACTGTGGTATATGAGAAGCATCAAATCTTAAATTTTCACTGTTTTTCAGGGATCTATAATTAACCTGATCACAAATTGTGATACTACACACAGATTCAAGTAAAAATAAAATAAAATTTATAAAACTTCAATAGCATCCCAATGAGATTATTTCTAAGTAGCTCAGGAAGAATAGTCTTCCAGGATGTTTTATTTTACTTGTATGATAATATAGGTTCATTGTGTTAGAATATATAGATGAATAAACTTATATAAGTTATCATCTAAATTCCCAACACTAGACTACTAATTAATGCTTTCCAATGTAAATAATGGAGAAAGTGATAGCACCCCACTCCAGTACTCTTGCCTAGAAAATCCCATAGACGTAGGAGCCTGGTAGACTACAGTCCATGGGGTCACAAAGAGTTGGACACAACTGAGCGGCTTCGCTTTCACTTTTCACTTTCATGCATTGGACAAGGAAATGGCAACTCACTCCAGTGTTCTTGCCTGGAGAATCCCAGGGACAGGGGAGCCTGGTGGGCTGCCGTCTATGGGGTCACACAGAGTTGGACACCACTGAAGCAGCTTAGCAGCAAGCAGCAGCAATGTAAATAATAAATATAAACAAATACATATTAAGTTCAAACTTTTATAAAGATAGGTCAAAATATCCGATACATATGCTGAAATCAAAGTGAATAATTTAAGTGTTCATTATATTAATACTATTCTTTCCATTTTTAAATAGGTTTAAAATTATTCAGGTTATATATTATATATACCCATGTATATATGTGTATGTATAAAGCTTCTTTGTGTATTTTCCAGAACATTTGATTGACAAATACTATAGGTGGAGAAATGTTTGCACTTCCTTCAGTGCTTCTTTGGCCAAAGTCAGGATTCCAGCACTGAGAACCAAATATCTGAGTCTTTTTCACTGAGCCTAGTCTATAACTATCTTAACACAGGACTTAAAGAAATTCTTTTATTTATTCTTCCTTTCCCCATCCTAGAAATTATATCCCTCAAGCATATACTCACTGCCCAGTTTAAAAACTGAAACAAAAATTCTTACAATGCAGAGGTGTGTTATACAATAAAAGTAATTAGAATCCTTTGGATTTGAATGAAAAAGGGAACCTTCTGTACTGAGACAGAATTATCAGAAAATGCCTGCTCTCAAGTGTATTCACATTTGATAAGTGAAATGGCTTTTAATATGTTGTTAGGAATCTCACAGTAGATCATTAATGAGCTAGTCCCCATAACTGATTACAAGTCAGTTCTAGCAAGGGATGTAATTAAAGTCTCAAATGTTTTGATTTTCGTGAATAGAAGTTTGTCCTCCCTTGGTGCCTTTTATCCATGCTCAGAGTTCTTTTGCAATTATTAGCTCATTAGTCCTAGTGGATTTTTTAATTTAATTGTAAATTAGTAGACCCTACAGAGTTAAATATAAAACAAACAGAATGTTAATAGCCCATTTCATGAATATATATACCAATGGCTCAACCTTTATTATCTTAACATATACATTAATAGTACGAGCAGTTACCTCAGCTCCCTTCTAAAGCACAGTTTCATGCTTCACACATATCATTAATCCGTCAAATTTGTCTCAACCTGAAAGCTTTTTTTAATACACTATTCCAAAGTTTAGCTTTTGGTAGGATGTCTATATATGTTCATCTCACTATTTTGGTATATTAATGTAGTAAAATCACATGCTTTTGAGATAAACATTTTTTGATAAATACTCTGATTACTGAGATATCAGTGTAATTGTTTTTCAAGGATTTTACATGGTCATTTCTTCTAGTGATGCCTTCAACCTGAGAAGGAAATCCTGGACATTCCCAATGTTTCCAGGGGCCTGAGAAATGTTTGGATTTATATAGAAGAGAAAATTTCAGGTGTAACTGAAAGACTGAAAGAGTACAAATATTTATCACATGGATATATAGAGAAGTGAACTCTGATGCCCCTGAAATGGATAGAATGTAGGGACCTGTACTGTTGACAGTTGAAGTTCACTCTACTCAACTTCCTTTCATCCTCCAGTTCTAACTTCCCCACGAGACTCACCCCTTTCCTCAGTCTGTTCCAGTGCTGTCGTTCCATTGCTGGTACAGTGGGCCTGTGTGTGACTAATTCCTGGCTAGAGTATTGCTTTCAGCTGACCATGGTGATAGTTCCATGTATTAGTTTCCTGATATTGTCATAACGAAGTACCACAGACTGCGTGGCTTGAGCAATGGAAAGTTGTTGCCTTAAGGTCTGACAGTTCCAAAATTAAGGCACCAGCAGAGTTAGTTTCTTCTGGAAGCTGTGAAGGAGAATCTGGTCCATGTCTCTCAGTTGGCTCCTGGTGTTTTGATGGAAATCTTTGGCATTTCTTGGGTTCCTCTGCATCATCCCAGTCTCTGCTGTCACGTGGCATCCTCCCTGTGTGCCTCTGTGTCTACGTATTTCTCCTTTACAGGAAAATAGGACACCAGCCATTTGGATTAGGGACTCACCTTCCTCCTGTATGACCTCATCTTAACTAATTACATTTGCAATGACCTTATTTCCAAACAGGGTCACCATCACAGGTCCTGAGTGGAGTAGGACTTCAGTATATGATTATATATAAGGGGACATAGTGCAATCCATAAGAGTCCAAAATAAATGCATAAGCTAATGAGACTCAGTGAAATATAATAAAAAATTCACTGTGAATCCTAAGAAATGTTTTCAATCTTTCCTCCATAAGAGAATGCAGTCATATAATAGCTGCTGGGTGGGAGTGAGGGTCTGTGGAAAATGTATCTACTGTTGTGGAAGCAAAGCCAAGAAATGAAGATAAAAACGTCTATTTGCTTCTTATTGAACACTGGGTAAAACCATATCTGAAGCCAAATAACCCCGTAATTGTCCGGCTATAGGGTGAAAATACCCCTCCTTTGTTAAGCCTGTATTAGTATCACTTTCTTCCAATTACCACAGAAATAGAGTCAAGATTAATGTGATTAAAGAGTAGGACTAGAGATGGAGTATTCATGTGAACTACAAAAAGAAGGGTGATGGAATGAATAATTCCTTTCTGCTTTTGTATTATTTTCGATCAGACTCAACTTGATGAGTTCCTGCACAGTAATATGTAATGCCTTGAAAGCACAAGTGAATCTAATCATTTTGTTTCTATGAAATATTGAATCCCTTCACACAACAGCAATAGACTAAGGCACAATTTCCCGTAACAACAAATCTCCTAGCAAAGAATCAAGGTACATGCTTCCAATGCTAGGTCCATGCCTTGTTGGGAATAAAGAGACAATCAAACTAAGGGCAAGAGGATTAGCACAGAGCTAACAGCCTTATAGGTCAAATGCAATCAGAGTCAGTGACCTTGAAAAGTGGTCTTGCATCAGAGACAATATCCAAACAGTGAAATTAGAGATCCATGCTAATTCTAAGGGAAAGCAGTTCTTGGGAATGGGATGGCAACTTGACTTTCAGAGTGCATGGTGGTGATGACGGTATGTCAGGCAAAGTAGAATCATCTCTGAGAAATGTTTAGGAGCAGGGAGGAAGGGGAGCAAAGCCTAGTTTTCAAAAATATGGCAGAACATGCTGTGGCTGGTTATTCCACGATATCATTGACCATGGATCTTCAAAATACTTTAAGCATTCCAACACTTACTTTATGCACTAGGAACCTAAGGAGCCTGGTGCCAGACCATCAGTAGTCTTATTGTCTCTAGGGGTCTTTGATAGTGAGGTGGTTCCATTCAGAGTGGAGACTTATGCCAAAATTATCAAGGCGTGCTTGGTATCCTAATTCTAATTTCCATATCTTATTCATTTGCTAAGTGTGTACCATAGATTTGAATATAAATTAGCTTCTCATTGGCCTTGGGTGAAATACAAAGCAATGGGCAATAAGAACAGAAAGGAGAATAGGAGTAAGAAATTGACAGTATAAAGAGCAAAGAAGATGACACTGTACAGAGACTCCAATGAAACAGTGTGTAAGAAGCATAACTTTATGATATTTTTAGCAATTCTGAGAACTCTGGAAGTAGTTCAGTGCATAAGTAAGGGTACTCAGCCTTGGGACCTCACACTTCTAAGTTGCAGGCTCACTGCCTAACAGTAGCCTTCTGATACATGCATGACTGTATTGGACAATTTCTATGCCTTGTGTCTGGTCTTCTTCAGCCATGTTTTAAGCCAGCCATTGTTGTAACAACTAACTTCCTATAAACATATAATCTGAGAGCACCTCAGCTTTACCTGTTTGCCTGTTTGCATGCCCAGGTCTTCTCTGACACTGTGGTGTGGGATGTTTGTATGAACTGGGTGGCAAACTGGAGTGCCAGAGAGTAAGCACATGCTGGGGCAATCCTTGACCACTGGAGGAAGGGAGCTGGTACATGAATGCCTTCCTCTTTTTTCCTTCCAGTGAGCAATTTGCAGGCACATTCTACATTGCTCTTCAGAAGATTCCAGCATAAACTAGCCCCATTCTCCACAGCAGTGACCAAATCAAGAACACTCCTTGTTTTATTCCGTGGAATTACTCCTCCCCCAAATTACCTGCACTCAAGACCTTATCTCAGACCCCAATTTCTGGGGGAAGCTCAGGCTACCAAAGTGACCTTCTAGTTTATCTACATGTTTTACAGCTAGAATCTCATTGTGGTTCAGGGGACTAATCACTTGTAAATAGAGCTTCTTACAGTGAAGGACACAAAAAAGAGTTGCTGACGTGTGAAAGGCAACAATTCACAAGTCAAAGCTGACAAATGAGAATAGCAAGTGCTGTGATCTGGGTTTGATCTCCGGTGGCCTCAGCCTGCAGTGGCTTGGAATGGGGCTTGCGTTCCCAGCTAGAGACTGGGGCTGGGTTGCAGTGGTGAAAGCACCAGATCCTAGCCACTAGATCAGTGGTCAGTAACAAGAGCCCTGGCCCTTTGGCTATACAGAAAAGAATTCCCACAAAGACGGACAGTAGTGAAATAAGTGAAGTATTTGTTAAGAGGAAAAAGAGTACAGTACATGTGGATAGACACACGGGAGAACTCAGGGAGAGTCGCTGAGTTTGCACCCTTGTGGCAGTTTTAATTACTTTTCTGATGTATTTCTTCCAAGTTCCTTTTAGCCAATCACTTTGATTTGCCTGGTTCACAGTCCATATTTGGCATATCTCAGGATCCTCCCATGTGTGCACACATATCTCTTAGCAAAGATGGATTTTACCCAAAAGGCGTATGGGTAGGGAACATCCCTTGGCATCACTCCCCTTTAGCCTCCAATGAAATTTTCTGAGAATGTGTGGTCAGGGAGGTCCCCTGACTTCGAGAATAGGAAATATGTGGTCTAGGCAGGGCCTAGCCTTCTCCTTTGCTTGTCCTACTATTCCATCTTGAAGTTTCCGTCCATAGGGAATGACCCTCCAGTCGCTTTACCTGGTGTGTACTTAGTCACTCATTTGTGTCTGACTCTTTGTGACCTCATGGACTGTAGCCCACCAGGACCATCTGTCCATGGGGATTCTCCAGGCAAGCATACTGGAGTGGGTTGACATGCCCTCCTCCAGGGGATCTTCCCAACCCAGGGATCAAACCCAGGTCTCCTGCTTTGCAGGCAGATTCTTTACCATCTGAGTCACCAGGGAAGCCCACTGTATCTGCGGGTGGCTCATCTACGTCCTGCACCAGGTGCATATTTTAAATCTTCACCGTTTTCTCTATAATGTATGTTCTGACCAGAAGCCAGCCAGTTCTGAACTGGTATCATGGTTGCACTTGCTATGGTTGATGAAAATTCCTGTTTTGGATTTTCCACAGGAGCCTCCAGAGTGAATTTTGTGAACTACAGGTTAAGTCAGACCAATTCAAATTCTCCAAATTTGGTACTTAAATTCACTTTTATTGTAGATTTGCTTTTTAGGGTATGTGAAAGAATGGGAGTGGTGATAACAATTGATGCCACAAAGTACTTAACTATATAAAATATTTTATTCCTAAACCTGATTACATGTAAAAATCACCTGGAGAAAAAATTTTTTTGAAATAATAATACTTGAGCTCCATCCCAAAGGCCCTGACTCCATTGATCTAGGCAGAGATCCTGAGATCTACATTCTTAAAAGCTTCCCAGGAGATTTTGATACATGGTCAAATTAGGGAAACAGTGATCTAAATAATTCATGGAGGATTTTAAGAGAACTTGTTACCTAAAACTATAAATTTTTCTACCATAGGGTTGGAAGCTTAGGCGTTTTCCAAATCACATTTCCTTATTTTCAAGTGAGGAAAAGTCTTAACCTCTTGATTTGGGAAGGGAAGTTTAGAATTTAATTTTCAGAATAAAAGGTCTAATTTCGTATGTTTTGATCTTTCTGAAGATTAACACAGATAATTTTTTTACATAGTTTCACTTGTAGGCATCTATAGACAGGCTTAGTTTTAAAGAAACTATGTCTAAGTGTAATCACAGATAGCAGAAAATGTCCATTTGCGCTTCCCTCGTAGCTCAGTTGGTAAAGAATCTGCCTGCAGTGCAGGAGACCTGGGTGTGATTCCTGGGTCGTGAAGATCCCCTGGAGAAGGGAATGGCGACCCACTCCAGTATTCTTGCCTGGAGAATCCCATGGCCAGAGGAGACTGGCGGGCTGTGGTCCATGGGGCCTCAGGAATTGGACACGACAGCAGCTAGACAACAGCCACCAATGTCTAGGTGTAATCATAGATAATAGAAAACGTACAAGTTAATTATAAATACTTCATCAAGTAATTAACATTAATTAACTATGCAATTAAGATGTTGATTGACAGAGACAATTAAGTTGATTCTCAAATATGCATGCTCTTAAAGTATTCACTAACTAGTTCAACCGTAACACATTTCCTAATAGACTCCCGGAAAGAAATATGGTATTTCTTCTTCTTTTCAGATATTACCTTAATAAATGAATGCTTCTTTGTGTCCAGGTGAATCCATAGCTTCTCGAGATGGCAGACAAGCCAGAGGGAGTGAGATGCTTAGCAAAAGGGTATGGGCTATTCTCTGAGAAACTGAACACTGTTTTTTTTTTGTTGTTGTTGCAGTGCCTTTGTCTGTATTGATTGGCAGTGCTTCCGTGAACAACAAAAAAAGAAGTGACAGAAATAAATGACATAAAAATATTAATAAGCAAGATTATAAATATAAATTGGATTCTTGATATAATTTTTGTTGGGTAAGTTCCTTTGCTAAGGGATTTTCTAATGTGATCAACTTAATTTAGATGAAAAGAGATTTTTTATGAAAATTCAGTTAGTTTTAGAATTGTAAAACTTGAATTGTGTCTGTAGATTTCCTTTACCTATCTGTGGCAGAAATGTACTGTTACCACAGAAAATAAAAAGGAAAATATAACCATGGTGCGTTCAATCAAACTACAATGAAGCTTATAGAAAGATAGCAAAATTGCTAATTGGAAATTTCTGTTCATTCATTTAATTATTCACCCAACAACTATTTATTTATTATCTATTCTCTCAATTACTGTACTAAACAGTAGGGGTATATTAGTCAATGAAATACACAGAACAAAATCCCAACCCAACTGGGGACTTACATTTTATATTTTCTACCCTTCTTACTAGAAAAGTATCTATGAAATTACCATGGGTAACTAAGAATTACTGTTGTTGCTTGTCTGAATATAATGCCAAAGCAGAAATGTACCTGAAATATGGTACAGACTGCAAACAACAGTACTTGTGTTTCATCTTCACCTTCTTTTCGTTATGATTCATGAGGATGCCAAAAATCCTTAGACGTATCCGTGGGCTTATAGAAAATGTCCTATAGCTTAAGATTGCTGAGTGTGTGCTACCCATCCCAGCTTATGAAACCATCTAATCTGAACTGCCTGAATGAGAAATTTGGACATCTCCTTTGGCTGTGTATCTGATATTCAGAAAATCTCAATAGAGTATATTTTAAATGATATGAATATTTGACTAGTATTAAACTGAGAAAAAATATAATAAGAGTCTTTGAGAAATTGGAATCAGGTCAGCATTTTAATAAGAAATTTACTTTTCTGAAAGCCAACTTTATAATGAGTCTCATTTAAACCTTTGGTTCTCACCAAAAGCAGTGCTTCAAGTTCAGTCTCTTTTGTTTCATCTTGTTTTGCCTGTGACTGCTCCTTTTACATCCGAGAATCCTTTATTATGAGGCTTAGAAATAGGACATTTTATTATGAGTCATTAATAGAGTTTAGGGCCCTTAAGGGAGTAGATAGTCTTGGATTTTGAGGTGCAGAAGAAAAGCATGGTCCGGAATACTCCTGTACTAATAACAGGGCATGCTGTGGGGTACTCTAATACCGATATAAAAGGAAAGAAGAGGAGAAATAAAATCTATGGTAAAAGTGCCTCTGAAACAAAGAATGAATAATGACCATGCATTTTGGCCACTGTAAAAAAAGCAGGATTTTTGCCAAGCCTTTTTGTCATCCTTCCTATTTTTATTTCCTTTTCTTTTCTCTACCTTCTCCTCCTCCTCATTCTTCATCTTTGTCTTCTTCTCCTTTGGATTAAGGGAAGATGGAGGGTTTTCTATGGTTTATACTATGAGTCGCTTTGGAATGTTCCTAAATGGGAAATTTGGCTTTCTTTTTCTTTGCAAGCTGCTTCTGCTATTGTGTCTAGACTTGATCACACTGCCAGTGAGCGCCAATTAAGGACACCTGTGTTAAGATCAAGACCACCAAGTGCACGCTTATCAGACTATACTCACGCTTTAGTCATACATAGAATTCCACAATCAGGGGTGATCTAGTCAGACAAGCCCCTGGGGCTGGGGGTAAGGATTCTGATTTAAAGTGTTGGATGATTTCTGTGCTTTAAAGAACTCTCACAGTGGGTGATTTCAAGATATTACATGATGAATTGAATTTAGAGTTAGGGAAGAGAGTCACTTTGCACTCTACTTGTTTTGTGAATAAGCTGTATCTTTTCTGAAATTCAGAGTGAACTATTCAGTGATTGATGTGGGACAGTTTAAGCTTAAATGTAAAGAGCATGTATCACTATGGGAAAGAAAAGGGAAATTTTAGTGTAAAAATGGCTTAGAGACTTTTTTGTGAGAGTTTTAATTGAAGCTTCACAACTCTAATCATCTCTCTACTGGAAAAGTAGGAAACCTGGACTCCAGTTTCCTGGGACTGTTATCTCTGGTCTCCAAGATTAGACACTATCAATGCCTTCTATTAACCAGTGTTATGTATGACCAATAGTTACCTACTCCATCATTTATTGAAGAATATTTTGCCCTCTTCTTTCTCCATGTGAAGGATTTATGTAGTTGGATGCCATCTGATTTATTGAGGAATAAATGAGGAGGTCTCTAGGTGATACATCAGTACCCAGATGTTCAGAGTCCATATCCATCTGGAAATATTTCAGTGCTCAGTTCACTATAAAAGTTACCTAAGATTTTCCAAGCCCAATAGCTGTTTTCTCTATATTTTACTAGAATTGAAGGAGTTGCAGGTCCTAAAGTGGGATGGGGTTGTGGGAAGAGTCCTTGAATTAGTCCTCAAATTAGAATCACAAACATTTGGTCAAACTCATCTGTTATCACAAGTTAGGTTTTCTATTTAAGAAACTGACATTCTCGATTATTTAGTCATAAGCTCTTTATATGAATCTCTATCCACTAGATGGATATCTTCATGAGAGCTAAAAGTTTTTTCACCTAAACTTACACTGGCCCCTATCACTGTTACCTTTAGATATGATTCATTATGTCATAGGACAATGGAAAATAGAATGCAACTTCTCTTAAATATTTAAATGTGTTGTGAGACCAAAAGCATATTTTGAAGTAGATTTATTATCTGAACAAAACAAACTAGTGCTGTGATGATTTTTAGCATCAGAAATCCTTTGGTTCGATGATGTTTCTAAAGTCTATTTGATAACATGAAAAAATATGCGTTAGAAAATAATGAAAAATTATAAGAATCCAAATTATATGTAATTAATCACAGTCCTATGGCTCAGTGATAAAGAATCTGCTTGCCAATGCAGAAGCTACAGGAGATGAGGATTGGATTCCTGGGTTAGGAAGATCCCCTGGAATAGGAAATGGCAACCCATTCCTGTTTTCTTGCCTGGGAAATCCTGTGGACAGAGGAGCCTGCTGGGCTACTGTCCATGGGGTCACAAAGAGTTGGACACAACTGAGTGAGCGCTGATGCATAGACCATAGATAATATACTATATTATTAATATATAGCAGAACTATGGATAATGAATATTTTTATTTTGGAAATTGTATGTAATAGTATATTACATAAGAGTTTTAAATAAAGTAAAAAAGTCGTCTATATGAGAAGAATATGCTAATGTTTTCTTATGCTTATTAACTTTTAAATCCTGGATCAAGAATTTAAAGCCTGCCTTTAAAATTTCTCACAAAGAAGATTTAGAGAGTTTTAGAAGTGAACAGACGTTACTTCTTGTGACCTATTCAACTCTCAAACTGAAACCTTCCAAACGTTTTTTATCCCTGAGTTAAAGTTTCTGATGACTTAATTTTTCAGGAAAAGTAGGGCAAAGTTTGATCACAGGACATTTTCAGAAATCAAATGAGGTCAGAGATCACTGAACAGATTCATACCATCTGGGAGGCCAGAGCCAACAGAGACAGCTAAATCTTGAAAATGCAATTTACCAGAGGCTTTGAAAATTCTCTGAGGGTCACTTATAGCTTTAGGCATTTCAGTATTAATTTTATCCCAAGTTAAATGAAGTTACTGTTATTTTAAATTTTAAAATATGTGCTTGTTTTGGAGGATACAAAATATAGGAAAAGAGAAAGATGAATAATGATAACGTTTTTGCTCCATGAAGGCAAAGTGAAGTCGCTCAGTTGTGTCCGACTCTTTACGACCCCATGGACTGTAGCCTGCCAGGTTGCTCCATCCATGGGATTTTCCAGGCCAAAATACTGGGAAGAAAGTGAAAGTGATGTTGCTTAGTCGTGTCCAACTCTTTGAGACCCCGTGGACTCTAGCCCACCAGGCTCCTCCATCCATGGAATTTTCCAGGCAAGAATACTGGAGGGGGTTGCCATTTTCTTCTCCAGGGGATCTTCCTGACCCAGGGATCGAACCCAGGTCTACCTGCACTGCAGGCAGACTCTTTACCGTCTGAGCCACTAGGGAAGCTCACGAAGGCAAAAGTGGCCAACAGTTGGTGTGCGTCCTTTCAATACTTTTCTATAAATATTTTTGTTGTTGTTCAGTCACTGAATCGTGTCTGCCTCTTTGTGACCCCAAGGGCTGTGGCACACTAGGCTCCTCTGTCCTCCACTATCTCCTGCAGTTTGCTCAGATTCATGTCAACTGAGTTAGGGACGCTAACTATCTCATCCTCTGCTGCCCCCTTCTCCTTTTCCCTGCAATCAAATCACCTAATAAGTGTGATAAAATCCAGATTTCCTAACTCCAGCCCCAAACATTCCGATTCAGCAACCTTGAGGAAAGACCCAGGGGTCTACATTTTTAATAAGGAACTTGGGTGTATGTATTGCAAGAGATTCTGGAAACACCACTGAAAATCAGTGGATTAGATCTCACTTTGTTCTAAAAAATTCTTAGGGAGGAGTTAGAAAAGCCCATAGAAAATAGAAGACTTGCAGGGAAAATGCTAAAGTTGCCAGCGCTGCATCTCTCAAGTCCAGGAAACCCAGGATAAGCGATTTTGCAGGCATAGCTGGTCGAAGGGCTGTAGCCACTCTCCTCAAGGCCTGCAGTCTTTTCCACCAAGCGGTGTCAAGCATCCTTTAAGTTCATGGCATCCTTTCTTTTCCTATATCTTCCCTTCATACATATTTCCCATGGCTTTTTCAGTCACAAATTTCATTAAAGATAAAGTTCATATAGGAATGTAAATCTTTTGACTCTTTTCCAAGGATTTTCTCACTGAATCATCCTTAAAATCCTGAATTTCAAGCTTCCCAACAATATCTCTTTAAAGAAGCCTTTCCCAGTTCTTGAGTCTTTTCTGTGTTTCTGTAGTAACTCTCCCTAACCTGGGAGTTTCTTTCTTTCATCATTCTTATAGTTAGTTCACTTACCGCCTTTCCCTACTAGACTGAGTTACCCTAGTGCCAAGCACAATCCTGGGCACAGAATATGTGCACCATAATGTGTAATGAATTAACAAGTTAATGTATTTATGGTTAAAAGGACATAGCACATCTCCATGGTATGTTTTCCACCCCTTGGTTAAGTTCTATGCTTTTTCAGATTGCCAATATTTTGAAGCTTCATCTCTTGTTTAGGAAGCATTTATAGCGATTCATCTTTTCTGAAACAGCAGGAATATATCATTTCACTCTATTACACATACATCTTGAGGTAGGATTTCTTTTTAAATTTATTTCAACTGGTTGGCCTGATTTTCACTGGAGACTGCATTTTAAGTTGTTACTTTATCCTCTGATTGGAATAACTACTCTGTAAAGGAAAGGAATAAAGTGTTCAAAGAAGATAGTTATGTCTGTTGATGCTATATTAAAATTCAAATGCAATGCAAGCTGGAAGAAGTCAGGCTGCCAAATAACCTGGATCATTTCTGAGTCCAGAAGAAAAATTCAAACTACTCATTCCTCTGTAGCAAGCCACTGCAAGCCTCTACATGCATATTCTTTAAAAGAAAAACAAGGAGACTAACTACAGAAGTGAACCGGAGAATATTCATTTTTCATGTTTGAGAACACTCACATTTTCTAATGTATTTTCAAAAATAAATTTTATTTAAAATTATAAGCATTACACAAATCATTTCTGAACCATTTCGGGTTTCAAGGAAACACAAGTCCCACCTTCTTAGCGCAAAAACTGTCTCCAGATACCTTTCATACCTGTCAGTCAGTCAATCAGCTCAGTCACTCAGACTCAGTCACGTCTGACTCGTAGTGACCCCATGGACTGCAGCATGTCCAGCTTCCCTTTCCACAGCCAACTCCTGGAGCGTGCTCAAGCTCATGTGCATCGAGTCAGTGATGCCATCCAACCATCTCATCCTCTGTCATCCCCTTCTCCTCCTGCCTTCAATCTTTCCCAGCATCAGGGTCTTTTCAAATGAGTCAGTTCTTCCCATACAGGTAGCCAAAGTATTGGAGCTTCAGCATCAGTCCTTCCAATAAATATTCAGGACTGATTTCCTTTAGGATTGACTGGTTTGATCTTGTTGTCCAAGGGACTCTCAAGAGTCTTCTCTAACACCACCATTCAAAAGTATCAGTTCTTCGGTGCTCAGCTTTCTTTATGGTCCAGCTTTCACATCCATATATGACCACTAGAAAAACCATAGCTTTCACTATAGGGACCTTTGTCTGCAAAGTGATGTCTCTGCTTTTTAATATGCTATCTAGATTGGTCATAGCTTTTCTCGCAAGAAGCAAGCATGTGTTTTTTGTTGTTGTTGTTGTTGTTTAAATTTCATGGCTGCAGTCACCATCTGCAGTGATTTTAGAGCCCAGAAAAATAAATTCTCTCACTGTTTCCATTGTTTCCCCATCTATTTGCTGTGAAGTGATGAGACCAGATGCTGTGATTTTAGTTTTTAACGTGAGTTTTAAGCCAGCTTTTCACTCTCCTCTTTCACTTTCATCAAGAAGCTCTTTAGTTCCTCTTCACTTCTGCCATAAGAATGGTGTAATCTGCATATCTGAGGTTATTGATATTTCTGCTAGCAATGTTGATTCCAGCTTGTGTTTCATCCAGTCTGGGATTTTGCATGATATACTCTGCATAGAAGTTAAATAAGCAGGGTGACAATGTACAGCCTTGATGTACTCCTCTCCCAATATGGAACCAGTCCATTGTTCAATGTCCAGTTCTAACTGTTGCTTCTTGACCTGCATACAGATTTCTCAGGAGGCAGGTAGGTGGTCTGGTATTCCCATTTCTTTAGGAATTTTCCACAGTTTGTTGTGATCCACACAGTCAAAGCCTTTAGCATAGTCTGTGAAGCAGAAGTAGATGTTTTTCATAGCTGTCAATAAACCTAAATATTGACCCTGTTTTGTTTACCTGTTGGTGGTCATTGCCTTTAGGGACCTCTTCACCTAAGACTCATTGAGAGTTGTATAGAATCTGCCCAGCTCCTTGCATTCCTGTAGAAATTGGACATAAGATTTCATAATTGAAGAATTCCCTTGCTAGCCCTCATCTCGATATGTTATCTGACTCTCATTTACCTCTCTAATTTTATCCCTTCCATTCTGCCCTTGCCTTACTCCATTCTAGCTTCTCTGATTTTCTTACTGGTCCAAAGCCCCCAAACACATTCCTGACCAGGGCCCTTGTTCTTAGAGTCATCTTTGCTTGCTCTGCTACTCCTTTCCCCCAGAACTCAGCTTAGCCCACCTCCTCACTTCCTTTGAGGTCTTTATTCAAATGTCAGCTAATCAAAGAGGCTGCTTTCTTTATTTCTTCACTCTGCTTTATAATTTTTTTCATAGCATTTATCACCCATTGATACCTTCGGCTGTTTTAGGTCAATTACTGTGAATCTGAATATGTTAACATGAGAACAATGACTGCTTTCATCACAGCCCCTGCCCTGGCACCTAAAAAAGTACCTGGCACATAATAGGTACTTAAAAATGTGTGTTAAATAAATGAGTGATTACTGTGGGGGAATAGTGAGGCAGTGTTTAAAAAGGATAAATGACAAAAGTTCTGAGGTATTAAAATAGCATTTAAAATGAAGCACCTGACCTTTATACCTTTATAGACCTTTAAAGACAGTTAAACCTTCAGAAGGGCTTCCCCGGTGGCTCATACTAGTGATGTTTATAGACTTAGTTTTCATTTCTGAGAGGAATTCCATCGTTGCTCCCTGCTTTTTCACACCTTGACTTAAAACAGAATTCTATTTTCTATAGGAATGCAGATTTGTAAGTGTCAAAAATTATGTATAAAAATGGCATTATAAGTACATACTCTTTTATAACTTCATGTTACAGAGGACTAATACAATAGTACCCCATTTCTGGCAAAAATTAGCCTTTATAATGTAGCTTTGCAGGGTAAAATAATTCCCTTCACAAATCCCCAATAATTAGACATTTAAGTTATGTCCAAGATTGCAGTTTTCTAAGCTATACTGAGATGTCCATTCATGTGAAAAAATCTGTAAATTCATCTATAAATACTTCTATTGGCTAATTTCCTAGATGTAGAATTGTTGTCTCAAAAAGCATGGCTATTTTTAAAGCACTTAAAGTACACTCACAAATTCCCTTCCAGAAAGACTGTAGCAATTTACCAGCAGTGCAATAGAGTGACTATTTATGGTGTCTGTGTTAGTTAGGGTTCTCCAGAGAAGCAGAACCAATAGGATACAAAAAGAGATTTATTATGAGGAACTGACTCAAACAATTACGGAGACTGAGAAGCCCTGCAAGCTCCCATGCATAAGCTGGAGACCCAGAAAAGCCAGTGATGTGATTCCCTCTGAATCAAAGGCCTGAGAACCAGGAGAGCTGACGATGTAAACCCCAGCTTGAGGGCAGAAAAAGAAATGAAATAGCCCATCACAAGCAATAGGCAGAAAAGGGGGCAAATCCCTCCTTCTTCAGTCATTTTGCTTTCCCCAGATTAGGTGCTGCCCACCCACACTGGGGAGGGCAATCTACTAAATTAATGATTCAATGCTAATTTTATCCAGAAACACTCTCACAGACACTCCCCCAAATAATATTTCATCAAATATCTTAAGCATCCCCTGATTCAGACAAGTTGGCATATAAATTTAACTATCACAATTCCACCCTTTGTCAACTCAGCACTCACACCCATCTCCACAAACCATACTTAATCTCCAAACAAAAACCTAACATGGTACAACATACATACAGCCAAAACCCCACTAACCTTTTAGCCAGAAGAGTTCTTGAAGAACACTCTTATTAAAACAGAATTTTCCACAGAATTCAAGGAAGCCAAATCAAGACAGAATTGGCAGAATTGTCCTTTTGGACTTCATGATTAATGTGTTTACATGCACACACAATCCCTACCTGTTTTGTGTCTTTAAAAGCTACTCTAAGTCTAAAGGCCTTCATGTCTTGTGTTTTGGTAGTAACAATGTCTTCCTGGCCTTGCCAGACACATAGTGATTCACGTGCAGCTCATGGACCTGGCCAGCACCAGGAGGCTGCTGGTGGACACCCCCATACACAAAGGTATCCTGAGCTGCATTGCTGTTAACCTTTAGGGAAGAAGAATTGCCATCTGGAAAAGGGGCTCATAAGAATGTCTGCTACTTCTATCAGGGCACTGAATCCAGGAAATGTGAAGAAAGTTCACAAGCAGCAAATATTTAGCATAATCAGGACAGTTCCTTTATCTGTGCGTCTCATGACCCTGGCAAAAGGAATGAAGTGAAGTTGCTCGGTTGTGTCCGACTCTTTGCGACCCTGTGGACTGTAGCCCGGCAGGCTCCTCTGTCCATGGGATTCTCCAGGCAAGAATACTGGAGTGGGTTGCCATTTCCTTCTCCAGGGGATCTTCCCAACCCAGGGATCGAACCCAGGTCTCCTGCATTGGAGGCAGACTCTTTAACCTCTGAGCCACCAGGCAAAAGGAATAAGCAGTCTAGTTTGGAATCAGGCAATTTCCTTCCAAAACATTTCATTTCCAAAGAGAGTTTTCCCAAATTTCAGGTTCCTTCAGCTGATCACCCAACTGAAGCGCTGAATGTGCCCCTCAGACCCTTCTGGGGCTAATGCTGACATGCTGTAGACCTGTGGGTAACAGGCAGGAAGGGACTTCCCCAATGACCTTTGGCCTCAAAGCCATATGAATCTTTTGCTTTCCTGTGGAAAGCTTTCCATTATGAAAAAGAATAACTACCAGGGCTGGAGTAGATGCTTACGTGGCTTTGAACAACTTGTACCTGACTGTTGGCTTGTTATCTTTTAGTTCAGCTGTGAAGTTTAGCTTTGGCAGTTCCACTGCATTCTTTACATCTAAAATTTGAATTGAAATTTGTTCTTTGGAGACAAATTTCCTCATTTTTACTGAGCAAATTGGCAAATGTTAGTTCTTATAGTGTGGTTGGTAGTTTAGTCGCAAAGTTGTGTCCGACTCCTGTGTCCCCACGGACTGCAGACTGCTCTGTCCATGGAATTTTCCAGGCAATAACACTGGAGTGGGTTGCTATTTCCTTCTCCATCTTATAGTGTAACAAGACTTAAATAGAATAATAATACCAGCAGCTCACCTTCAAAATGGAGGAAAATCTCTTCTTCAGTGAAGAGACAAAGACATGGTTATTATAGAAAATGCAATGAGAATGTTTCCCCTTGTGTAAATTCAATGTTGTGATTTTTCTGTGCCTGGAACATCATTTGGTTATGTGTGCACACATGCTGCCGTCCCCTGTTCTGTGTTACAGTTGTTAGAATTGATGCAAAACACCAGACCCCACCCCTCAGTGAGCCTAGGTGCCTTGGGGCATAGCCATCCTTCCAGGGGGCTTAACCAGGTCTCTTAAAAAGGAAGAATCAGCTTTATGCAGGATTAAGGCTCAATTTTCTGTTATGTGAAGGGATCATAGACTTTAAAAATTAGTTGTTTAATTTAGAGTGTATGAAGGAAAATATTCTATGTCTCTTTCAACAAAGTGATACAGGAGAAAGTGTCCTCTGGTGATTTCTGTCAGTTTTAAGCATAATGCCTTAGTCTGTCATTTCTACTTAGCTTTCTTGTCATCTTTTTCTCTCCCCAACATTTATAAGAAGAGCTACTCATTAACATATTGAAAATGAAAGGCATGTTACATTTTTTTAACGTTCAGTTCAGTTCAGTCGCTCAGTCGTGTCCGACTCTGTGACCTCATGAACTGAAGCACGCCTCCCTGTCCATCATCAACTCCCGGAGTCCACCCAAACCCATGTCCATTGAGTTGGTGATGCCATCCAACCGTCTCATCCTCTGTCGTCCCCTTCTTCTCCTGCCCTCAATCTTTCCCAGCATCAGGGTCTTTCAAATGAGTCAGCCCTTCGCATGAGGTGGCCAAAGTATTGGAGTTCAGCTTCAACATCAGTCCTTCCAATGAACACTCAGGACTGATCTCCTTTAGGATAGACTGGTTGGATCTCCTTGCAGTCCAAGGGACTCTCAAGAGTCTTCTCCAACACCACAGTTCAAAAGCATCAATTCTTCGGTGCTCAGCTTCCTTCTTAGTCCAACTCTCACATCCATACATGACCACTGGAAAAACCATAGCCTTTACTAGACGGACCTTTGTTGACAAAGTAATGTCTCTGCTTTTTAATATGCTGTCCAGGTTGGTCATAACTTTCCTTCCAAGGAGTAAGCATCTTTTAATTTCATGGCTTCAGTCACCATCTGCAGTAATTTTGGAGCCCAGAAAAATAAAGTCAGCCACTGTTTCCATTGTTTCCCTGTCTATCTGCCATGAAGTGATGGGACCAGATGCCATGATCTTCGTTTTCTGAATGTTGAGCTTTAAGCCAACTTTTCCACTCTCCTCTTTCACTTTCATCAAGAGGCTCTTTAGTTCTCTTCACTTTCAGCCATAAGGGTGGTCTAATCTGCATATCTGAGGTTATTGATATTTCTCCTGGCAATCTTGATTCCAGCTTGTTCTTCCTCCAGCCCAGCGTTTCTCATGATGTACTCTGCATATATGTTAAATAAGCAGGGTGACAATATACAGCCTTGACATACTCCTTTCCCTATTTGGAACCAGTCTGTTGTTCCATGTCCAGTTCTAACTGTTGCTTCCTGACCTGCATATAGGTTTCTCAAGAAGTAGGTCAGGTGGTCTGGTATTCCCATCTCTTTCAGGATTTTCCAGTTTCTTGTGATCCACACAGTCAAAGGCTTTGGCATAGTCAATAAAGCAGATGTCTTTCTGGAACTCTCTTGCTTTTTCAATGATCCATCAGATGTTGGCAGTTTGGTCTCTGGTTCCTCTGCCTTTTCTAAAACCAGCTTGAACATCTGGAAGTTCACAGTTCACATATTGCTGAAGCCTGGCTTGGAGAATTTTAAGCATTACTTTGGCGAGCTGCAATTCATGGGGTCGCAAAGAGTCGGACACGACTGCGCGACTGAACTGAACTGAACTGAACTTACTAGCGTGTGAGATGAGTGCAATTGTGCGGTAGTAGGGCTTCCCTGTGACTCAGATGGTAAAGCGTCTGCCTTCCATGAGGGAGACCTAGGTTCGATCCCTGGGTCGGGAAGATCCCCTGGAGAAGGAAAGGGCAACCCATTCCAGTACTCTTGCCTGAAGAACTCCATGGACTGTCTCCTGAGAAGCCTGGTAGCCGACAGTCCATGGACTCGCAAAGAGTTGGACATGACTTCACTTTCACTTTCACTTTGGCATTGCCTTTCTTTGGGACTGGAATGAAAACTGACCTATTCCAGTCCTGTGGCCACTGCTGAGTTTTCCATATTTGCTGGCATATTGAATGGCATATTTTAACATTAAATGACTACAATAAGTTATGGTCTCGCTATTGTTAATTACTATTTGCAACATTTATTTAGTTTTCTTAAATTCTTGACAGAGATTTAATTTTGTGTTTTGATTTCAGGTTGTAAATATTTATAATCAGCCTAACAGCAAATTCTGTTTTGCAACAAATGTGACAAAGAGACTAAAAAGACTAAAGCATGAGCATAATATAATAATTATGCCCTTCATGGTTTGGACCTTAACCCAAGTGCCCTTAATAGGCTCCCACTGGCAGCATGATCTGGAGTCCAGATCAATAGCTTAACCAGCTTGCAAAGAAGAAAGAAAGCCCAAACTCCCCCATTAGGGGCATTCCTGAGCATCCCAAAGCATCCATAATTCAAAGGAAATTCCCTTCCTCCCTAATTCAAAAGAAGAGATGATGAAGACCAATACCTTGGCAGAAAACTGGTAATAGGATACAGAAAAGCAATTCACAGAACATAGTTGTCCAAAAAGTATTATGAAACAAGCCTTGCTTCACATTTAATAAGGAAAAAGAACTATTAATTATATATTATGTTTTGTCTGTCAAGCTGTGGACTTATAGTGAAACTCTAAATTAGTAAAAACTATCCAAAAAGCAGCTTGGCAATAAGTAGCAAAAATTAAAAAACAAAAAACCTTTGACCCAGCATTTCTAGTTCTAGGATTCCACTCTTAGGAAGTCACCAGAGATGTAGAGATGTGGAGAATGATTCATGTACAAAAGTGAACATTATACAGTTCCTAAAATATAGAAAATTAGAAGCAATGTTCATGCCCACATGTAAATTAATAGTTGCATAATTTATGGAATAGCCTTATGGTGTAATATTATACAGCTATTAAAATATCATTTTCAGAGAACATTGAAATTATAGGAAATGCTCATGGCATAACTTAAATGAGTATAAATACATGATAAATATATAATATTATATATGTATGCATGAAAGAAGTGTATTAAGTATTTATGATAGTTATTTCTAGGTCTTTCACTTATGAATATTCATTTTTATTTTCTCCTTTATACTTTTCTTAATTGTCAGTGTTTTATTATAAACATGCAATCTACTTTTAACAGGAAAACACTAAATTTTATTTTAATATCTAACAACTTCAAGGGGGGAAAATCTGTGAAACACTATTAATGCATTACACTTTCAGAATATATTACATTTTAATAAAGGTTTTGTTTTCAATACCAAACTTATGCTTTAAATTTAGTTTTGTGGAATAAAATTCTCAGTTTTAGGAAGTGACATTTTAGCATTTCTTATTCTATTGGGAAATTTTACCAGACTAATCCTCAGCTCAAACTAGTAGAGATTGATGGGCACATATGTTGAGCAATGCACAGAGTTTGCACAGGAACAGAAACATTTGGAGAGATTGATAGAGCAATTCTTTTCAGACAATATATACTTTACTTGTCTACAAATTCACACTAAAACAAAAACACAGTTTTGTTAGCTTGATCTTTTCTTTCTCTATTTGTTTTGGGAAAAAAATGTCTCCTGAATTTTCATGTCTATAAAATAGTGCTTTGGAAGAAGCAAACATAAAATTCATGAATAAAAAGTTCTTTGATCATATAAACGGTCCTAAGGAATATGTTTAATTATGTCACATCTTAGATTTTACATTTTAGAAATTAGGATGATATTCACATTATTACTATAGCTTCAAATTTTGTGTCTCAAAGAGGACTGATATATTCATTATGTCCAGGAGGCTTTGCAATCATCCTGCTCTCTTTCATCCATAATAGTGCCAAAAAGACTTTCTGAACTACCTATCTAGTTACATGCTTCTTTTCTTAGGCATCTTCAAACTCTCCCCTTGCTTTCAGGATAGTTGTAGAGACCTTCAGTTTTCAGTTCAGTCCCTCAGTCATGTCTGACTCTTTGCAACCCCAGGGACTGCTCACACCAGGCTTCCCTATCTACCACCAACTCATGGAGCTTACTCAAACTCATGTCCATTGAGTCAGTGATGCAATCCAATCATCTCATCCTCTGTTGCCCCCTTCTCCAACCTTCAATCTTTCCCAGCATCAGGGTCTTTTCAAATGAGTCAGCTCTTCTCATCAGGTGGCCCGAGTACTGGAGTTTCAGCTTCAACATCAGTCCTTCCAATGAGTATTCAGGACTGATTTCCTTTAGGATGGACTGGCTGGATTTCCTTGCAGTCCAAGGGACTCTCAAGAGTCTTCTCCAACACCACAGTTCAAAAGCATTAATTCTTCAGCACTCAGCTTTCTTAATACTCCAACTCTCACATTCAAACATGACTACTGGAAAAACCATAGCTTTGACTAGATGGACCTTTGTTGACATTGACAGAGTAATATCTCTGCTTTTTAATATGCTGACCAGATGGTCAATACTGAAATCAAATTGACTGTATTCTTTGCAGTCAAAGATGGAGAACTCTATACAGTCAACAAAAAGAAGACTGGGAGTTGACTCTGGATGGGATTATGAACTCTTTCTTACCAAATTCAGACTTAAATTGAAGAAAGTAGGAAAAACCACTAGACCATTCAGGTATGACCTAAATCAAATCCCTTACAATTATATGGTGGAAGTGAGAAATACATTCAAGGGATTGGATCTGATGGAGTGCCTGAAGAACTATGGACAAAGATTCGTGACATCATACAGGAGGCAGGGATCAAGACTATCCCCAAGAAAAAGGCAAAATGGTGGTCTGAGGAGGCCTTACAAAGAGCTGTGAAAAGAAGAGAAGCAAAAGGCAAAGGAGAAAAGGAAAGACATACCCATTTGAATGCAGAGTTCCAAAGAATAACAAGGAGAGATAAGAAAACCTTCTTCACTGATCAACGCAAAGAAACAAAGGAAAACAAGAGAATGAGAAAGGCTAGAGATCTCTTTAAGAAAATTAGAGATACCAAGGGAATATTTCATGCAAAGATGGGCACAATAATGGACAGAAGTTGTACCGACCTAAGAGAAGCAGAAGATATTAAGAAGAGCTGGCAAGAATACACAGAAGAACTATATAAAAAAGATCTTCATGATCCAGATAATCACTATGGTGTGATCACTCACCTAGAGTCAGACATCCTGGAATCTGAAGTCAAGTGGGCCTTAAGAAGCATCACTACGAACAAAGCTAGTGGAGGTGATGGAATTCCAACTGAGCTATTTCAAAGCCTATAAGATGATGCTGTGAAAGTGCTGCACTCAATATGCCAGCAAATTTGGAAGACTTAGCAGTGGCCACAGGACTGGAAAAGGTCAGTTTTCATTCCTATCCCAAAGTAAGGGAATACCAAAGAATGCTCAAACTATCACACAAATGCATTCATCTTACATGCTAGCAAAGTAATGCTCAAAGTTCTCTAGGACATGCTTCAACAGTATGTGAACCATGAACTTCCAGATGCTCAAGCTGGTTTTAGAAGAGGTAGACAAACCAGAGATCAAATTGCCAACATCCATTAGATCACTGAAAAAGCAAGAGAGTTCCAGAAAAACATCTATTTATGCTTTACTGACTATGCCAAAGCTTTTGACTGTGGGGATCGTAACAAACTGTGGAAAATTCTTAAAGAAATGGGAATACCAGACCACCTGACCTGCCTCCTGAGAAATCTGTATGCACGGAGGAAGAAACAGGTAGAACTGGACATGGAACAACAGACTGGTTGTAAATCAGGAAAGGAGTACATCAAGGCTGTACATTGTCACTCTGCTTATTTAACTTATATGCAGAGTACATTATGAGAAATGCTGGGCTGAATGAAGCACATGCTGGAATCAAGATTGCTGGGAGAAATTCAATAACCTCAGATACACAGACGACACTACCCTTATGGCAGAACATGAAGAGAACTAAAGAGCCTCTTGATGAAAGTAAAAAGAGGAGAGTGAAAAAGTTCGTTTAAAGCTCAACATCGAGAAAACGAAGATCATGGCATCCAGTCCCATCACTTCATGGCAGATAGATGGGGAAACAACGAAAACAGTGGCAGACTTTATTTTCTGGGGGCTCCACAATCACTGCAAATGGTGACTGCCACCACGAAATTAAAGGTAAGGTAAAGGTAGGTCGCTCAGTCGTGTCCGACTCTTTGTGACCCCATGGACTGTAGCCTACCAGGTTCCTCCGTCTGTGGGATTTTCCAGGCAAGAATACTGGAGTGGGTTGCCATTTCCTTCTCCAAAATTAAAAGATGCTTGCTTATTGGAAGAAAAGTTATGACCAACCTAGACAGAATATTAAAAAGCAGAGAAATTACTTTGCCAACAGAAGTCCATCTAATCAGCTATGGTTTTTCCAGTGGTCATGTATGGATGTGAGAGTTGGACTATAAAGAAAACTGAGCACCAAAGAATTGATAGTTTTGAACTGTGGTGTTGGAGAAGACTCTTGAGAGTCCCCTGGACTGAAAGGAAATCCAACCAGTCCATTCTAAAGGAACTCAGTCCTGAATATTCACTGGAAGGACTGATGCTGAAGCTGAAACTACAATATTGTGACAGTTCAGTTCAGTTCAGTCACTCAGTCGTGTCCAACTCTTTGCGACCCCATGAATTGCAGCACGCCAGGCCTCCCTGTCCATCACCAACTCCCAGAGTTCACTCAGACTCACGTCCGTCGAGTCAGTGATGCCATCCAGCCATCTCATCCTCTGTCGTCCCCTTCTCCTGCCCCCAATCCCTCCCAGCATCAGAGTCTTTTCCAGTGAGTCAACTCTTCGCATGAGGTGGCCAAAGTACTGGAGTTTCTGCTTTAGCTTCATTCCTTCCAAAGAAATCCCAGGGCTGATCTCCTTCAGAATGGATTGGTTGGATCTCCTTGCAGTCCAAGGGACTCTCAAGAGTCTTCTCCAACACCACAGTTCAAACGCATCAATTCTTCGGTGCTCAACCTTCTTCACAGTCCAACTCTCACATCCATACATGACTACTGGAAAAACCATAGCCTTGACTAGACGGACCTTAGTCGGCAAAGTAATATCTCTGCTTTTGAATATGCTATCTAGGTTGGTCATAACTTTCTTTCCAAGGAGTAAGCGTCTTTTAATTTCATGGCTGCAGTCACCATCTGCCGTGATTTTGGAGCCCCCAAAAATAAAGTCTGACACTGTTTCCACTGTTTCCCATCTATTTCCCATGAAGTGATGGGAAACACCGGATGCCATGATCTTCGTTTTCTGAATGTTGAGCTTTAAGCCAACTTTTTCGCTCTCCTCTTTGACTTTCATCAAGAGGCTTTTTAGTTCCTCTTCACTTTCTGCCATAAGGGTGGTGTCATCTGCATATCTGAGGTTATTGATATTTCTCCTGGCAGTCTCGATTCCAGCTTTTGTTTCTTCCAGTCCAGCATTTCTCATGATGTACTCTGCATATAAGTTAAATAAGCAGGGTGACAATATACAGCCTTGACATACTCCTTTTCCTATTTGGAACCAGTCTGTTGTTCCATGTCCAGTTCTAACTGTTGCTTCCTGACCTGCATACAGATTTCTCAAGAGGCCACCCCACATCCAAGGAGCCGTGGCTGCGCGGGCACAGGAGGGCCTAGAGGAGCTATCCCACACTGAAGGTCAGGAAGGGCGGCGGTGAGGAGATATCCCTCATCCAAGGTAAGAAGCAGTGGCTGTGCTTTGCTGGAGCAGCCGTGAAGAGATACCCCATGCCCAAGGTTAGAGAAACCCAAGTAAGATGGTAGGTGTTGCAAGAGGGCATCAGAAGGAAGACACACTGAAACCATACTCACAGAAAACTAGTCAATCTAATCACAGTACTGTGACAACCTGATTCGAAAAACTGACTATTTGAAAAGACCCTGATGCTGAAAGATTGAAGGCGGAAGGAGAAGGAGATGACAGAGGATGAGATGGTTGGATGGCATCACTGACTCAATGCACATGAGTTTAAGCATGCTCCAAGAGTTGGCAATGGACAGGGAGGCCCGGCATGCTGCAATCCATGGGGTCACAGAGTCGGACATGACTGATTGACTGAACTGAACTAGGTTGGTCATAATTTTTCTTCCATGGAGCAAGTGTCTCAATTTCATGGCTGTAGTCACCATCTGCAGTGATTTTGGAGCCCCAAAAGATAAAGTCTCTCACTGTTTCCACTGTTTCCCCATCTATTTGCCATGAAGAGATGGGACCAGATGGCATGATCTTAGTTTTCTGGATGTTGAGTTTTAAGCCAACTTTTTCACTCTCTTCTTTCACTTTCATCATGAGGCTCTTTAGTTCTTTGCTTTCTGCTATAAGTGTGGTGTCATCTGCATATCTGATATTATTGATATTTCTTGATATTATTGATATTTCTCTCTGTAATCTTGATTCCAGGTTGTTTTTCATCCAGTCCAGTGTTTCTCATGATGTACTCTGCATATAAGTTAAATAAGCAGGGTGATAATATACAGCCTTGATGTACTCCTTTCCCAATTTGGAACCCGTCTGTTATTCCATGTCCAGTTCTAACTGTTGCTTCCTGACCTGCATACAGGTTTCTCAAGAGGCAGGTCAGGTATTTCCATTTCTTTAAGAATTTTCCAGTTTGTTATGATCCACACAGTCAAAGGCTTTGGCATAGTCAATAAAACAGAAGTAGATGTTTTTCTGAAACTCTCTTGCTTTTTTGATTACCAACATGAGAGAGTCAATTCTGAGGCAAGGTGATAAGTCCTTGGTTCCCCAGGAGGAGAAAGGTATCTGGGCTCTCGAAGTGGAGATAGGGGTCTGGGATTCTCAAGGAGGCAGAAGGGACCAACATCTTTTTTCTCTACATTCCGTTAGTCTTAGTCACATAAAATGCTTTTTTCTTTAAGCCTGGAACTGATGATTACACAACAAACAAGGCAGTTTAAACTCTGTACTAAGGATTATATAACAACAGTGTATCCTGCTTGATGACAGTTTCTCCTTCCTGCAAGCCTTCTGGCTAATCCTTTTATTTTAAAATGTAAATTATGGGATTGGGTCAACCTTGAGACATTCCGTTGAATGTCTTCTTTGAATGTAATGTAATGTCTTCCATTACATTTACTGTAATAATTAATTAAAAAGTATATAACTCCCTTGCTAACACTGGCCGGGGTGGGGTGGGGGGAGGTGGGGTGGCATTCTCCAACCCCTTCTGATGTCTGTGTCAGAAGCTTTCTCTGTCCCTTTTCTTACCTTAATAAAACTCTGCTACATAAAAGCTCTGGAGTGATTAAGCATGGTCCCTGGTCCCGAAGCTAAATCTTCTTCAGAGATCAGGAATCCAACATTGTTCATTATCAGCTATCAAACGAATGTTGGCAATTTGATCTCTGGTTCCTCTGCCTTTTCTAAAACCAGCTTGAACATCTGGAAGTTCATGGTTCACATACTGTTGAAGCCTGGCTTAGAGAATCTTGAGCATTACTTTGCTACTGTGTGAGATGAGTGCAATTGTGCAGTAGCTTGAGCATTCTTTGGCATTGCTTTTCTTTGGGATTGAAATGAAAACTGACATTTTCCAGTCCTGTGGCCACTGCTGAGTTTTCCAAATTTGCTGGCATATTGAGTGCAGCACTTTCACAGCATCATCTTTCAGGATCTGAAATAGCTCAACTGGAATTTCATCACTTCCACTAGCTTTGTTCATAGTGATGCTTTCTAAGGCCCACTTGACTTCAGATTCCAGGATGTCTGGCTCTAGGTGAGTGATCACACCATAGTGATTATCTGGGTCATGAAGATCTTTGTATAGTTCTTTGTATTCTTGCCAGCTCTTCTTAATATCTTCTGCTTCTGTTAGGTCCATATAATTTCTGTCCCTTATTGTGCCCATATTTGATGAAATGTTCCCTTGGTATCTCTAATTTTCTTGAAGAGATCTCTAGTCTTTCCCATTCTATTGTTTTCCTCTATTTCTTTGCATTGCTTTGAAGGATTTGCAACCTATGTCCTCTGCCCAAACTTCTGTCCCTCCTTCCCACTTCTCTGCCTCTTCCACTCTGGAAACTGTATTCCAGCTATGGAAATTTTCCAAATGAGCTGGGCTCTTTCCAGATTCGTCTTAGTTCACTGTTCCTTCTGCATCAAATTCGTGTCCCTAGCTTCTGTGGCTAGCAAGAAACTAGCTTCATCCTGTAAGATTCATCACCGATATAATTGTCTTAGTGAAATGTTGCCTACTTGCCCCAGGATAGTTTTTCCATCTTTCTTCCCACAGCACCCTCCTCACAGCTTCCACTGTAGCATTTATTGTACTGCTATGTACGTATATAATTGTTCCTGTATGGTTGTGATGGGAATGGTGTGTTTCCCATTGCTGTTCAAGTCCAGTGCTGGAACCAAAGGATGAGGTAGGCTGTAGTAGGAACCCAGCGTTGGATGGGTGGTTTATTTTGGCGACTATGAATCCCCTTTAGTTCCAAGCATATGGACTTCTCATGCCCAGCTCACCTTTCTTACTGGGGAAGAGGAAGGAGAAAACTGAGGCTGGGGACTGGGCAGAGGGTGAACTTCCTATTAGCAGTATATCTTTTCCAATTATATTCAGTACCTTTAATAAATACATTCCTTTCTCTCTACTATTTCTTGAGATCCCAGGGCTCTGATAAATGAAAAGCAGCTCTCCTGACTATAAAACATTTGAGGAAACTGCTGGGCTGATAATAACTAATGTTATTAAGCATTCACTATGTGCCAGGCATTCTTCTAAGTGCTTTACATATATTAACGCACTTAATCCTCAGCTCCACGAGAGAGGAATCATTAGTGTAGATGAGGAAATGCAGACACAGTTAATAAAACTTGCTTAAATATATATTGTAAGCAAGCGGCAGAGCTGGAAGTCAAACCCAGGCAATATGATCCAGGTTCCAACAGCTTTCTGCCAGCCACGATCAAGGGCACATTGTCCTCAGAACTACTGCCACCTTCTCTAGTTGTTAGCCCCTGAACATTTAGTTCTTGAGGTTCAAGATTGTACTAGCGGAACATAGCTGTTTTCTAAACTAGTTCTCTTCAAAGTCCAGGAAACAGCTTACCAAGTTCATGTAACCTTTTTGCCCTCTGCTCCTCTTACTCTTATTACTCTTCCTACCCTTGTTACTCTGCTTTTCTTTCCTTTGCTTCCATTTATACACTGTAGCCAGCTGATCCGAAAATATACAAATCTGATCATGCTACTTCCCAGCAAAATGGTCCTTCAGTATCACCCACTGCTTTGGTGGTGATGTCCAAACAGCTGAGCATAAAATGCAAAACCTTGCATGAAATGGGCCCCGCGTCAGAGCTGGGCTTGGGAGAAGCCAGAAACAAAGGAGGAGATCAGAACATAATAAGACCCTGAGGGAAGTTTCAGGATGTGAGGCTCACATACATATATGCCCTAACTGACCCAGAATTTCTCCAAATCCACTGGGTTCTTTCACACATTTCATATGTCGTTCCCTACCTGATCCATGCCTCTCTTCCAGACAAAGTTTTATTTATAGTACTGAGCAAGGTCAGACCACAAAGGCTGGTCCAAACTGAAGGACCTAAGAGAGTAGCTGCTTAGTCTTCATTTAATTTGTTTCACAGGATTGGGCAGAGGAAGAAGTTGAGTAGAGATGTAGTTGCAGCAAAGGCCTCAGCTGGTGCTATGCTGTATCATTTTCCTGTGGCTGCTGGAACAAACTACTATCAAATGGGTGGCTTAAAATAATACATTTATTTTCTCTCACTTTCTAGAAGAGGACTTCAATCAGCCCAAAGTCAGAGTGTCTGCAGGACTACCCTCCTTCTGGACACTCCAGGGGAAAATCCACCCCTTGCCTTTTCCTGGTTTATAGCCATATCACTCCAGTTTCTGCCTCTGTCTTCACATTACTTTCTTCTCACTTGATTCCATTTAGGGCCCACCCTGATAATGCAAAGTCATCTCTCAATCATTAAACCCTTAGTCAATCACATCTATGCACATCTGGTTCTCATATAAAATAATATTTACGGGTTCCAGGGATTAGGACTTGATATCTCTGGGGGGCTATTTTTCAGCCTACCACATGGGAGCTCTGGCAGTCAGATTACCCACCAGCATTACCCTCCATCAGGGGTAATGCAGTTAAGTTTTTTCGTGCTTGAATTGATAAATCAATCTGCCTCTGATAATGGAGGCATTGGGACCCCTGTGGAGGAAGGTGATTTGCAGGGGAAAAACTCAATTTTGAGCTTTCAGCAGGTAACATAGCTGACAGCCGGGGTTGAAAACTTTGGTTTTAAAGGGGTGATCTGATTGGTACATCACTATACCTCCTCAACCTACGACCTTTCTATGGCCTGTAACTATGCCACAGTTGCTGATTTCTGGGGTTTATTTCTAACTATATCATGAAGCCTTCTATAACCCTGGCTGTTGCCTACCACAAGGGCATAATTTAAATGTCACTTTGTAAACCTTCCTATATCTTGCCCTTCTCCACCTTCTCTGCAGAATAAGTCTTTCTCTTTCCTGTTGTTGCCATGTTACTTTATTCATACCTCTTCTGGTAAGTACTTAAACTCATTGTGTAATGATTAATATTCATAGGTACATCAATCCCTTACTAGACTATTAGCTCCTTAAGGGTAGGGTACCTGATTTGTTCCTATTTGTATTTATCTCAATATCTGGCAGGTAGTAGATGTTCACAAATGTTTAATGAATGAACTAACAAAAGTAGCTTAAAGCAGCCACTGTCTGTCTCTTCATCAATTGGTGGTGCAGACGGAACAGCCAACTGTGTGAACGAAAGCCATCAAGCATGTCCAACAAAAGTGACTGAGTGTGTGTCGGGAGGCAGTAAAGTAAACAATATCTCAAGGGTCACAGCTGTTTCACTCTGCCTTTCAGCCAAGAAATGCCATGATTTACTGTCTGCTCTTGCCAAGGATGAAGAAATAAAGTCATAAACAAAAAGTGAAAGAGTGAGGAATTACTCAGTTTGGATGGACAGGTCAATCTGCTTGCCCACCTGTGGCCAACTGAGCATGATCAAAAAATAATATACTTTCCCCTTCTATCCCATATCATAGTCTTTATTCTTTAATAAAAAGGAAGGATTATATATGAGAAATAGAGCGTCAATCCTGATACCACTAACAAAGTCAGTTTTATACACAGATGACAGTGGATATCCCCAACATTGTAGGGATTGTATCAGAATTTCTCCCGCAGACATACCGCTTCTTGCTTCAGGTTGCTAAATTCTAAGAGCATGCCTATGCATATCCATTTCACAGGGACATTCGAGGAATTTAACAGATTAGGAATGAATTAATGAAGAGTTGACTCATTGGAAAAGACTCTGATGCTGGGAGGGATTGGGGGCAGGAGGAGCAGGGGACGACGGAGGATGAGATGGCTGGATGGCATCACTGACTCAATGGACGTGAGTCTGGGTGAACTCTGGGAGTTGGTGATGGACAGGGAGGCCTGGTGTGCTGCAATTCATGGGGTCACAGAGAGTTGGACACGACTGAGTAACTGAACTGAACTGAATATAGAAATGCTTACCATAGGCACAAGGTGTGAGCCTAATAAATGTTTTTCTTTTCTTTTTTTCCTGTTACACTTTTAGCCCAACAATGAATAATTCATTAATATGGAAGATGTGGAGAAATAAAGTCAATATGGCAGTTAGTACGAATTCTATTTTGGATATTTTAAGTTTTTTTAAAGTAACATCAGTTAAGTCACTCAGTTGTGTCCAGCTCTCTGCAACCCCATGAATTGCAGCATGCCAGGCCTCCCTGTCCATCACCAACTCTCCTGGATTTCACTCAGACTCACGGCCATCGAGTCAGTGATGCCATCCAGCCATCTCATCCTCTGTTATCCACTTCTCCTCCTGCCTCAAATCCCTCCCAGCATCAAAGTCTTTTCCAAAGAGTCAACTCTTCGCATGAGATGGCCAAATTACTGGAGTTTCAGCTTTAGCATCATTCCTTCCAAAAAAATCCCAGGGCTGATCTCCTTCAGAATGGACTGGTTGGATCTCCTTGCAGTCCAAGGGACTCTCAAGAGTCTTCTCTAACAGCACAGTTCAAAAGCATCAATTCTTCGGTGCTCAGCCTTCTTCACAGTCCAGCTCTCACATCCATACATGACCACTGGAAAAACCAAAGCCTTGACTAGACGGATCTTTGTTGGCAAAGTAATGTCTCTGCTTTTGAATATGCTATCTAGGTTGGTCATAACCTTTCTTCCAAGGAGTACGTGTCTTTTAATTTCATGGCTGCAGTCACCATCTGTAGTGATTTTGGAGCCCCCAAAAATAAAGTCTGACACTGTTTCCACTGTTTCCCATCTATTTCCCATGAAGTGATGGGACCAGATGCCATGATCTTCGTTTTCTGAATGTTGAGCTTTAAGCCAAATCTTTCACTCTCCTCTTTCACTTTCATCAAGAGGCTGTTTAGTTCCTCTTCACTTTCTGTCATAAGGGTGTTGTCATCTGCTTATCTGAGGCCATTGATATTTCTCCCAGCAATCTTGATTCCAGCTTGTGCTTCTTCCAGCCCAGCGTTTCTCATGATGTACTCTGCATATAAGTTAAATGAAGCAGGGTGACAATATACAGCCTTGGTGTACTCCTTTTCCTATTTGGAACCAGGCTGTTGTTCCATGTCCAGTGCTAACTGTTGCTTCCTGACCTGCATATAGGTTTCTCAAGAGGCAGGTCACGTGCTCTGGTATTCCCATCTCTTTCAGAATTTTCCACAGTTTCTTGTGATCCACACAGTCAAAGGCTTTGGCATAGTCAATAAAGTAGAAATAGATGTTTTCTGAAACTCTTTTGCTTTTTCCATGATCCAGCGGATGTTGGCAATTTGCTCTGTGGTTCCTCTGCCTTTTCTAAAACCAGCTTGAACATCTGGAAGTTCACGGTTCACGTATTTCTGAAGCCTGGCTTGGAGAATTTGGGGCATTACTTTACTAGCGTGTGAGATGAGTGCAATTGTGTGGTAGTTTCAGCATTCTTTGGCATTGCTTTTCTTTGGGATTGGAATGAAAACTGACCTTTTCCAGTCCTGTGGCCACTGCTGAGTTTTCCAAATTTGCTGGCATGTTGAGTGCAGCACTTTTACAGCATCATCTTTCAGGATTTGAAATAGCTCCACTGGAATTCCTCACCTACACTAGCTTTTTTCATACTGATGCTTTCTAAGGCCCACTTGACTTCACATTCCAGGATGTCTGGCTCTAGGTGAGTGGTCACACCATTGTGATTATCTTGGTCGTGAAGAGCTTTTTTTGTACAGTTCTTCTGTGTATTCTTGCCAGCTCTTCTTAATATCTTCTGCTTCTGTTAGGTCCATATCATTTCTGTCCTTTATTGAGCTTATCTTTGCATGAAATGTTCCCTTGGTATCTCTGATTTTCTTGAAGAGATCTCTAGTCTTTCCCATTCTGTTGTTTTCCTCTGTTTCTTTGCATTGATTGCTGAGGAAGGCTTTCTTATTTCTCCTTGCTATTCTTTGGAACTCTGCATTCAGATGCTTATATCTTACCTTTTCTCCTTTGCTTTTTGCTTTTCTTTTCACAGCTATTTGTAAGGTCTCCCCAGACAGCCATTTTGATTTTTTGCATTTCTTTTCCATTTGGATTGTTTTGATCCCTGTCTTCTGTACAGTGTCAGAAGCCTCTGTCCATAGTTCATCAGGCACTCTATCTATCAGATCTAGGCCCTTAAATCTATTTCTCACTTCCACTGTATAATCATAAGGGATTTGATTTAGGTCATACCTGAATGGTCTAGTGGTTTTCCCTACTTTCTTCAATTTCAGTCTGAATTTGGCAATAAGGAGTTCACGATCTGAGCCACAGTCAACTCCTGATCTTGGTTTTGTTGACTGTATAGAGCTTCTTCTTCTTTGGCTGCAAAGAATATAATCAATCTGATTTCGTTGTTGACCATCTGGTGATGTCCATGTGTAGAGTCTTCTCTTGTGTTGTTGGAAGAGGGTGTTTGCTATGATCAGTGCATTTTCTTGGCAAAATTCTATTAGTCTTTGCCCTGCTTCATTCCGTATTCCAAGGCCAAATTTGCCTGTTACTCCAGGTGTTTCTTGACTTCCTACTTTTGCATTCCAGTCCCCTATAATGAAAAGGACATCTTTTCTGGGTGTTAGTTTTAAAAGGTCTTGTAGGTCTTCATAGAACCGTTCAGCTTCACCTTCTTCAGTGTTACTGGTTGGGGCATAGACTTGGATTACTGTGATATTGAATGGTTTGGCTTGGAAATGAACAGAGATCATTCTGTCGTTTTTGAGATTGCATCCAAGTACTGCATTTCGGACTCTTTTGTTGACCATGATGGCTACTCCATTTCTTCTATGGGATTCCTGCCTGCAGTAGTAGATATAATGATCATCTGAGTTAAATTCACCCATTCCAGTCCATTTTAGTTCACTGATTCTTAGAATGTCGACATTCCCTCTTGCCATCTTCTCTTTGACCACTTCCAATTTGCCTTGATTCATGGACCTAACATTCCAGGTTCCTATGCAATATTGCTCTTTACAGCATTGGACCTTGCTTCTATCACCATTCACATCCACAACTGGGTATTGTTTTTGCTTTGGCTCCATCCCTTCAATCTTTCTGGAGTTATTTCTCCACTGATCTCCAGTAGCATATTGGGCACCTAATGACCTGGGGAGTTCCTATTTCAGTATCCTATCATTTTGCCTTTTCATACTGTTCATGGGGTTCTCAAGGCAAGAATACTGAAGTGGCTTGCCATTCCCTTCTCCAGTGGACCACATTCTGTCAGGTCTCTCAACCATGACCTGCCCATCTTGGGTTGCCCCATAGGGCATGGCTTAGTTTCATTGAGTTAGACAAGGCTGTCGTCCTAGTGTGATTAGATTGACTAGTTTTCTGTGAGTATGGTTTCAGTGTGTCTGCCCTCTGATGCCCCTTGCAACACCTACTGTCTTACTTGGGTTTCTCTTACCTTGGACGTGGGGTATCTCTTCACGGCTCCTCCAGCAGAGTGCAGCTGCTGCTCCTTACCTTGGACGAAGGATATCTCCTCACTGCTGCCTCCACTGACCTTGAATGTGGAATAGCTCCTCTAGGCCCTCCAGCGCCCATGCCGCCACCGCTCCTTGGACGTGGGGTAGCTCCTCCTGGCCACTCCTGCGTTGTCGCAGCCTGGCACTCTCGGCTGCCGCCCTGACCTCGGACATGGGGTAACTCCTCTTGGCTGCTGCCCCTCGGGCATGGGGTCTCCCGGCTTCTGCCTCTGACCTTGGACGTGGGGTAGCTCCTCTGGGCCATGCTCTGTGTGCCGTCGCAGCCACCCGCACTATGTGTGCCTTCATGGCTCCCCGTGGTTCAATCAGCATGAAGCAGTTTTAAATGAAAACTTTTTTTCTGTCCTCCTCTCACCAAACCTTTGGTTGGCACAATTATTCTAAACAATATACTGAAATCTGTTTTTCTCAATATATCAATTTTAAATAATAACTATAAACCTTACCTACAAAATGTAAGAAATTTATACTACTTCTTCCCTACTACTTTTATTTGTATTGTTGCTTAGTTCTTCTATTGGTTTCATCTGTAGTTCTAAATAATATATACAGATATAGAGATTCACATATAAATTTCTACTTTTGTCATCATGTATATTGCTTCTTAACACCTACCATTTAAATAATGAAATTATAAATTTGCTGAATCTCCTACCTAGTGGTTTACAGGTAAAGTCATTGGTGGGGGAAGGGAGTCTGATTTGTTGTTGTTATCCAGTGCTAAGTCGTGTTTGACTGTTTGTGACCCCATGAACTGCAGCATGCTAGGCTTCCCTGTCCTTCACTATCCCCAGGAATATTCTCAAAGTCATGGACTTCCCTGGTGGCTCAGACGGTAAAAGCATCTGCCTACAGTGTGGGAAACCTGGGTTCGATCCCTGGGTTGGGAAGACCCCCCTGGAGAAGGAAATGGCAACCCACTCCAGTACTCTTACCTTTAAAGACAGAGGAGCCTGGTAGGCTATAAAGTCCATGGGATTGCAAAGAGCCAGATAGGACTGAGCGACTTCAGTTTCACTTTCACATGTCCATTGAGTTAGTGATGCCACTCAACCCTCTCATCCTCTGTCGCCCTCTTTTTCTCTTGCTCTCAAACTTTTTAGAATCAGAATCTTTTCTAATGAGTCAGTTCTTTGTATCAGGTGGCCAAAATATTGGAGCTTCAGCATCAGTCCTTCCAATGAGTATTCAGGGCTGATTTTCTTTAGAATTGGCAGGTTTGATCTTGTAGCATTTACTCATTGTTGTGACTGATTTCAAGCTACTAACCTGACTTTACATTTCCTTTTGTAATTAATCATTTTTAATGCTGCTTCTATGGCTTGACTTTTTAACAGATCAATAAACTGCACTTACTTACAAAATTATGATAATGCAAATGTTATTCAATATAGAATCAAATATTGTGATTTCCCATAGAGAAAGAAAAATAATCTTGATGGGAATTAAATAGATAATCAAATAAGCTAGAATTTTCAATTTCCAATTGTATTTTAGAAATAATTAAACCTATCACTCTGAGGGAGAAATTGACTCTTCCAAAATTCTAAAAGAAAATACAAGGAGGCAGGAACAACAGATAACAGAAAATGAGTGTTAACTTTTACATAGTTTTGACCATGGGAGCGTGCTGTTTTGCAAAACAATTGGAAGAACAAATGGCAGTCTTAGCATTGCTAATGGTTACCACCAAAAAGAGGACAGAGAAAGTTATTTCATAACCACATTTAATGACCCCACAAACGAAGCAACCAGAAATTTGAGTGGTGTGAAACAAAGGGGAGAGAGGTTTTTGGTTTTTTACAAACATGTAAAACCATGCCTTCCTACCTGAAAAGTTATTGGCCACTGCAGACCTGTGACTTCTTTAAGTACATGTAAATTGCCTCTCTTTTGATTCGTTTGCCCTGCTAGTCTTCATTTGTTGGAATGGTAGAAGTTTCTGTGATGATTAAAAATGTTTATTTCTTCTCTGCTCAGTTTCATTCAGTCATTCTTCAGATGTAGTCATTAGTTGTATGTGCTGTTGAGCACACTTGCAGTGTGACCAGAACAACTAGAAAAGGAATACTTAGCTCTATTAATTTTAATTCAATTTAAAGCTAAAAGCCTCATGAGGCTGATGACTATGTACTGGCAGTACAGTTCTTAAAGGAGCCATCAGTTCAGTTCAGTCCAGTCGCTGGGTTGTGTCCGACTCTTTGCGACCCAAGGGACTGCAGCACATGTGACCTCCCTGTCCATCACTAACTCCCATCCATCACAAACTCATGTCCATTGAGCTGGTGATGCCGTCCAACCGTCTCATCCCTTGTGGTCCCCTTCTCCTCCAGCCTTCAATCATTCCCAGCATCAGTGTCTTTTCAAATATGTCAGTTCTTCACATCAGGTGGCCAAAGTATTGGAGTTTCAGCTTCAGCATCAGCCCTTCCAATGAATATTCAGGACTGATTTCCTTTAGAATGGACTGGTTGGATCTCCTTGCTGTCCAAGTGACTCTAAATAGTCTTCTCCAATACCACAGCTCAAAAGCATCAATTCTTCAGCTCTCAGCTTTACTTATAGTCCAACTATCACATCCATACATGACTACTGGAAAAATCATAGCTTTGACTAGATGGACCTTTGTTGGCAAAGTAATGTCTCTGCTTTTCAATATGCTGTCTTGGTTGGTCGTAACTTTTCTTCCAAGGAGCAAGTGTATTTTAATTTCATGGCTGCAGTCACCATCTGCAGTGATTTTGGAGCTCAAAAAAATAAAGCTTGTTACTGTTGCCACTGTTTCCCTGTCTGCTTGCCATGAAGTGATGAGACCATATGCCATGATTTTAGCTTTCTGGATGTTGAGTTTTAAGCCAACTTTTTCACTCTCTTCTTTCACTTTCATCAAGAGACTCTTCAGTTTTTCTTCATTTTCTGCCATAACGGTGGTGTCATCTGCATATCTGAGGTTACTGATATTTCTCCTGGCAATCTGGATTCCAGCTTGTGCTTCCTCCAGCCCAGCATTTCTCATGATGTACTCTGCATATAAGTTAAATAAGCAGGGTGACAATATACAGCCTTGATGTACTGCTTTCCAGATTTGGAATCAGTCTGTTGTTCCATGTCCAGTTCTAACTTTTATTGCTTGACCTGCATACAGATTTCTCAGGAGGCAGCTCAGATGGTCTGGTATTCCATCTCTTTCAGAATTTTCCACAGTTTATTGTGATCCACACAGTCAAAGGCTTTGGCATAGTCAATAAAGAAAATGTAGATGTTTATCTTTAACCCTCTTGCTTTTTTGATGATCCAATGGTTATTGGCAATTTGATCTCTGTTTCCTCTGCCATCAAGCCTGAACATCTGGAAGTTCACAGATCATGTACTCTTGAAGTCTGGCTTGGAGAATTTTGAGCATTACTTTGATGAGATGAGTGTGATTGTGCAGTAGTTTGAGCATCCTTTGTCATTGTTTTTCTTTGGAACTAGAATGAAAACAACTTTTCCAGTCCTGTAGCCACTGCTGAATTTTCCAAATTTGCTGGCATATTGAGTGCAGCACTTTCACAGCATCATCTTTTAGGATTTGAAATAGCTCAGCTGGAATTCCATTACCTCTACTAGCTTTGTTCATAGTGATGTTTCCTAAGGCCCACTTGACTTCACACTCCAGGATGTCTGGCTCTAGATGAGTGATCATACCATCGTGATTATCTGGATCATGATGATCTTTTTTGTATAGCTCTGTGTATTCTTGCCCCCATCTTCTGTTTCTGTTAGGTCCATACCATTTCTGTCCTTTATTGAGCTTATCTTTGCATGAAATGTTCCCTTGGTATCTCTAATTTTCTTGAAGAGATCTCTAGTCTTTCCTATTCTATTATTTTCCTCTATTTCTTTGCATTTATCACTGAGGAAGGCTTTTTTTTTTTTTTTAATCTCTCCTTGCTATTCTTTGGAACTCTGCATTCAAATAGGTATATCTTTTCTTTTCTCCTTTGCCTTTCACTTCTCTTCTTTTCACAGCTATTTGTAAGGCCTCCCCAGACAGCCATTTGCCTTTTTGCATTTCTTTTTCTTGGGGATGGTCTTGGTCCCTGCCTCCTGTACAGTGTCATGAACCTCTGTCCATATTTCTTCAGGCACTCTATCAGATCTAATCCCTTGAATGTATTTTTCACTTCCATTGTATAATCACAGGGATTTGATTTGGTCATACCTGAAAGGTCTGGTGATTTTCTCTACTTTCTTCAATTTAAGTCTGAATTTGGCAAGAAGGAGTTCATGATCTGAGCCACAGTCAGCTCTGGTCTTGTTTTGGCTGATTGTATAGAGCTTCTCCATCTTTGGCTGCAAAAAATGTAATCAGTCTGATTTCAGTATTGACTGTCTGGTGATGTCCATGTGTAGAGTCTTGTCTTGTGTTGTTGGAAGAAGGTGTTTGCTATGACCGGTGTGTTCTCTTGGCAAAACTCTATTAACTTTTGCCCTGCTTCATTCTGCACTCCAAGGCCAAATTTGCATGTTACTAGGTATTTCTTTTTAAATTTTTTTTAAAAAATATTTATTTTAATTGGAGGCTAATTACTTTACAGTATTGTAGTGGGTTTTGCCACACATTGACATGAACTAGGTATTCCTTGACTTCCTACTTTTGCTTTCCAGTCCCCTATAATGAAAAGGATACTTTGTGCACACCAGGACCCAGAGACCCCACAGAGACTGAGACAAAACTGTGTTGGTGTATCTCCTGAGGAAGTACAGGTCAGCAGTGGACTGCTGCAGGGACTGGAGTTCTGGGGGCAGTAGACCTGGGTATGGCATAAGCCCTCTTAGAAGAGGTTACCATTAACCCCACCATAGAGCTGCCAGAACTTATACAGGATTGGGAAACACTCCTGGAGGGCACAAACAGAAGCTTGTGTGCACCAGAACCCAGGTGAAAGGAGCAGTGACCCCATAAGGAACTGACCCAGACTTGCCTGTGAGTGTCCAGGAGTCTCCATTAGAGGCATGGGTCAACAGTGGCCTGCTGCAGGGTTGGGGGCACTGAGGGTAGCAGTGGGACATTTCGCATGGGACCTTTTGAAGGAGGTTGCCATTATCTTCATTACCTCCACCATAGTTTGGCCTTAGGTCAAATAAAAGGAAAGGAACACAGCCCCGCCCTTCAACAGAAAATTGGATTATAGATTTACTGAGCATGGCCCCACCCTTCAGAACAAGACCCAGTTTCCCCCTCAGTCAGTCTCTCCCATTAGGAAGTTTCCATCAATTCTTTGGTACTTCAGTTTCTTTATAGTCCAACTTTCACATCCATACATGACTATTGGAAAAACCATAGCCTTGACTAGATGGACATTTGTTGACAAAGTAATGTCTCTGCTTTTCAATATGCTGTGTAGGTTGGTCATAACTTTCCTTCCAAGCAGTAAGTGTCTTTGAATTCCATAGCTGCCGTCACCATCTGCAGTGATTTTGGAGCCCAGAAAGATAAAATCAGCCACTGTTTCCCCATCTATTTGCCATGAACTGATGGGACTGGATGCCATGATCTTAGTTTTCTGAATGTTGATCCAAGTCTATGTCCCAACCAGTAATGCTGAGAAGGTGAAGTTGAATGGTTCTATGAAGACCTACAAGACCTTCTAGAACTAACACCCAAAGAAGCCATAGACTAAGACAAAGATTTTTCCATTTCTCCACTAGGGACTCTTTAGTTTGGGCTGGGAATGAAACAATCTACTCAGCTACTGTACAGAAAGTCCTTCTTGCCCTGGGGGTCTGGCTCTCACAGTCAGGAGAAAGTAAGAGGGTCAACAGTTGGATGACATTAAATAGTGCCACTGGAGACTAAATTAGCTAAGCATGAAAATCAAATGGAGTCTCTTTCATTTCTCTTTATTGCTCAAAATTGTGATACATTTTATTTGGACTGTGATGTTCTTGCATGTATTTCTCTAGTTATTTCAGAAGATGCTAAATGTTTTGCCTTACCTGGTGTGCAGAAGAGCTATATGCCTTCAAAAGCTTCCAACTGCTTTTTTTATGTTACATGTTTAATGGAAACCACTTTTCATGGAGACAGTATTCTCAGGACCTTGTGAATACCCCCACTAATTTAGGCCTTTTGCTTTCTTTACCTGCTGAAAAGCTAACTAGCACCTTGAGTTTTCTTGTCATATTCCTGAATTAGTTTCTTTATACATTCATTAAATATTTGTTGAACACCTCCTGATGCCAGATATAGTCATAAACACTGGGAAATCAGCAGGGAACAAAACCAAGTCCATGAACTCACGAAATTTATGTTTTAGTATGGGGAGATAACAGGTAAACACATATAAATAACATGTCAGGCAGTGAAAATAAACAAGAGTAATGGGGTGGGGGGTGCCATGAATGGAGAAAAGCCTGTAGCTATTTTACACAGATTGGTCATAGAAACATTTACAATAAGACCACAGTCAGAACACAGGACTAAAGAACAAAGAACAAAGTCATGTGAATATTAGGTAAAGAATGTATCAAACAGGGACAGAAGATGCAAATGTTCCCAGGTGTGGCTGCTCTTTGTCCATGGACAGTTTGCCAGCCTGTCCTAATCTGTGGCAATGGGAGAACATAGGGGGAACACTTCACAGAAGGTTCAGCTCTGGGTCAGGAACACCTTTATTAGAGATTTTAGTTTCTGCCTTTGTTTGCTAAAAATAGAAGATCATGACTTCAGCCTGATTCCCAATGTGTGTGTGTGTGTATGTGTGTAAGAGACAGAGGAGTAAGACAGTTCACCTGGCTATTGGGACAGCAGTTCCCTAATTGTTTGGACGTCTGCATCACGGCTCACTTGAGTTCTGTGTCCACAACTTTCACTTCAACTGCAGGTTTTCTTTATTTGTGTTGTGGAATACTTTCTCTCTGTGTTCTGATTTATCAAACAATCCACGCTGCTTAACAAATTACAAAAAAAATATCCGCATCTGTCATCAGTATCTGTCATCAGTAATACCAAGCTGGGGCTATATATAGTTTATTCTTTACTTACTAACATTTTAATAGAATTTTGGAAAGAAAGTAAATGCATGTGCTACCTTAAGCTTGAAGTCAAAATTCTTCTGAGTTGGCATGGCTAGAGCCTGAGTGAGAGCAGACTGTGTGGGACAGTCCTGAGTGGGTCACCACTGTGAGGAAAGTCCTGAAGAATCAGCCCTTTACCGCTGTGTTCTTAGAGCACAGGGTATGAAGGTTACAACGACTGGACTATTACAGTTATATTGTATGCTAAAAAATCAGTGTTGTTAGATTGTGAGTCAGGTCACAGAAAGACCTGGGAGGGGTCTATAGGAAGGTGAGACATGGTTAAGGTTGGGGAGGGAAACATCAATTTTAGTAATCCAGTGACATCAACATCAGCATGAAATGGATATGTCCCTTGAAACAGACATTGAGACAACATGTTCTGAAGAGTCTTGGGTATATGGTTTTAAGATTATATTTTAGTCTTTTACTCATCTTTCCTAAAATGGAGAAATCTTGAGGCAGGCTAGTCCAGTGGTTAAAATGAAGACTCCAGAACCAGATTTGGAGGTTTGAAATCTGTTAAATGCAACAGGTTATTAAATAGGCAGTGACCTGGAAGACTGAAAGCTGGAAGTGGTACTCAGGGTTTTCAGGTCGATGAAATGAATGTGTCCTGATCATCATTAGATGCAGTTCCAGTGCTGGTCCCTGAGGCTAGAGATACAGGAAATGTATTTTCCCTGTGTGGAGGGAGCTTGCAGCAAAATAGGGAGGTGGTGGCATAAAGAAATGATTACTCTTATCTAACTTTTCCAGGTTAAATTAAAAAGGATATAATATTAAAAATTTTATCTTATAAGCTCACCATTAGAATATGTATACACTGGGCTTCCTTGATGGCTCAGATGGTAAATAATCTGCCTGCAGTGCACAAGACCCTGGTTTGGTCCCTGGGTTGGGAAGATCCCCTAGAGAAGGGAATGGCAATCCACTCCAGTATTTCTACCTGGAAAATTCCATGGACAGAGGAGCCTGGTGGTCTACACTCCATGGGATCACAAAGAGTTGAACACAACTGAGCAACTAATACTATGTGAATATTAAACTTTTAAAATCAGATGTCAGAAGCTATGTAGCTCAGCAAGATTCTAGCACATAGTAGGAAACTAAATAGAACTGGATTGAAATGCAGGAACTATCAACAAAATTGCTAACAAATTTGATGATAATGTGTGGTGAAAATATCCTCAACACTAAAAGAGAAGAAGGAATTGAGAGAATTTCTAGTCTTTCCTACTGACTTTATAAATAAAGAAACTGTGACCTGGAGACTCATCTGGAAAATACCTCGAATTTAAGACCACATGTAAACTTTAAGTCAGAAGTTCTTTTTCACTATAGTTGCAGTATAAAAATCTCAGATAAGGCTTACAAGGCACACACAAGGCACAGAAATCAATTGTATTATGTCACAGCATCCACCCTGATAGCCAGTTACTCTTCTTTTGCCTTCTTTCATTTTAACCAGTTGTCCATTCATTCAAAAATATAAAGAGAAGTATCAATTCCAGCCCCTGTGGTAAATGCTGGAGATAAAGTCCTTGCCTTCATGGAGTTCATGATCTAGTAGGGAACACAGCTAAAAATAATATAATATTATATATAACAATTATATTACTAGAATTATGTGTAATGTGTACAAATATGCATAATTATATACATATAAAGGGGCTTCCCAAGTAGCTTAGCTGGTAAAGAATCTGCCTGCAATGAAGGAGACCCCGGTTTGATTCCTGGGTCAGGAAGTTCCTCTAGAGAGGGGATAGGCTGGGTAGCCCAAGAATACACTCCAGTATTCTTGGACTTCCCTGGTGGTTCAGATGGTAAAGAATCTGCCTGCAATGTGGGAGACCTACGTTCAATCCCTGGGTTGGGGAGATCTCCATGGCAACTCACTGTAGTGTTCTTGCTTGGAGAATTCCCATGGACAAAGCAGCCTGGTGGGCTACAGCCCATGGGGTTACAAAGATGGACACGACTGAGCAACTAAGCACAGCACATATACATATGCAACCATTATAGAAGGAATCAACTGCCAAATATCTAGAAAAAAGAGAAATGATTACTCTGTTTGTGGAATAAACAGCAGAAGCATGGAAAGGCACAGAAGTACATAACAGAGGAACTGACTGCACAGTCAGAGAAAGCGATCAAGAGGGAGTTCTCTTGATCATGTGCTAAAAAGTCAATAGGATCCTTCAGGTGGAATCTGGCAGGCAACTAATCCAGGTGAATGTGCCTACCTCCAGATGTTTGCCTATGCATGTCTTAACAGGAAGAGATTCCAGGGTCGGATTCTACCACCTCCTGGACTACATTTGCTGAGACCCTTGTTCTTGAGTTCTTAGCTCTGCGTGTGTCAGTCGCTCAACTGTGTCCGACTCTTAGCAACCCCATGGTCTATCCATGGAATTCTCTAGCCAAGAATACCAGAGTAGGTTTCCATTTCTTCCTCCAGGGGATCTTCCAGACCCAGGGATTGAAACCTGGTCTTCTGCAATGCAGGCAGATTCTGTCTGAGCTACCAGGGAAGTCCCATTCTTAGCTATCCTTTTGCTTTTCTATTGGCTGCAGAGTTATCCTCTCACCCGTAGTGGTAGTGATGGAGTGGGGGATGGATTTACTTACCTGCATCATTGCTGTCACTTTTATTGTGTATATTTTTTTTCTCTTCACTAGGAGTGGATTTTGGTGGATACAAAGCCAATCAACTCTGCTAAGAATGTGCTGTGAAAAAGTAACTGTATTATCTTGCTATTAAAAAGGGGAGGGGACTCCAAGGTGCCCAGCCTTTGAGAATAGCTTACAGATACATTATCCAACTCAAACGTCTCCTTTTCTAGGAGAAAATTTTGAATAGAAGGCATGATCTCAGTTATAACCTCACTTGAAACTATAAAATTTTCTTGCTGGGGTGAATTTAGACCTACTCAAAACTGGAGAGTGATTTCTGAAGACAGAGAAGGGAGCAATTATTTTAAAATGAGTAGTTTTTTTTTATTAGAACAAAACAAACATATTGCAGATAATACAGAAAATTATAAAGAACAAAGTAAATATACCTAGTAACCCCATCTCCCCAAGTTAATTACATATGTAATATTGTGGGATATTCCCTTAATCTTTCTCCTAATCATATGACATTATGTTTGGAAGATAAAATTAAATGTTATGTTATTTATGTTTTGTTAAAAGTAGTTATGTTAAACTACTTAACATATTGTGGTATTTTAATAGAATCCAGTTCTAATATTCAGAGGCTTTCTTATGCTTTCTATTTCACACGAATATTTTATCTGTCCTTCTTTGGACTTGCTGAGAAATAACCAGAAGCTACGTTCTCTTTTTATTCCAATGTACTTTTGTCAGTATTTTCCAACTACCTTTCTTTCCTTTTTCTTTCCTCTCTGAATCTGTGATGATCACATTACTCTTCATCTTTCAGGCTTCTGTCTTTAGCTTCCATATGACCAGCTGAATTGAAATTCTCTCCTAGTAGAAGGTTTTTTCACAAAACAATGTTAAGAATAAAATAAACAATTGATATTTAAACTTGATCTAGTTGGTTTCTCCTCAGAATATTAGAATAATTACCGAGAACAAGGACATAAAGAACGTTTAGTCCTCTATTCCAAGGAGATATAAAGCACCAATTATTTAACTCTGGGGGAAACTTTTAGTTCAAAGGACAGGTGAATGTTCAGATGCACCTCAGTGGGATACCATCTTATGAAGAAATCAAGGTAGAAAAGGAAAAATATCAAGGACTTGGAGATTCTGATATAAACAAAATAGAATTCCAGGAAAGCTGCAAATGCTTCAAATGAGAAGTTCTTATAAAATGACTGAGTAAACCTATATTTTTACTGTTGCAATACTTTGGCCACCTCATGCGAAGAGTTGACTCATTGGAAAAGACCCTGATGCTGGGAGGGATTGGGGGCAGGAGGAGAAGGGGATGACAGAGGATGAGATGGCTGGATGGCATCATGGACTTGATGGATGTGAGTCTGAGTGAACTCCGGGAGTTGGTGATGGACAGGGAGGCCTGGGTGCTGCGATTCATGGGGTCGCAAAGAGCCGGACACGACTGAGCAATTGAACTGAATTAGAGTAACCTTAAGTGCAGCACTCTTCAGAGAACTTACCTTTAACAAAGTCATAATAGCAGGGTTGTTGTTAACTAAAAATTGTCATGTTCATTATTTCTGTCTGAACCATACTTCTAGATCAGTTCTTGTTAACAAATAGTGTGTTCAGCAACAAATGGAAGATGAATGAATATTGGATTGGTCTTCAAAATGTTGAACTGTAAGATTTAACCTGTGGGGAGCAAACTTATATTGACTAGTGAGGTTTACCTATAGGTCTTAGCAGCATAAAAGCATGGGAACAAAAGTCAGGGGCAGTAGTAAATGATGAGCTCAGATTGGATGACAAGGATGCTGGGAGCAGGAGTAGAGTCACCTTCTGGGGGAAAATAAGACTGTAGGTTCCACAATGTTGAGGACCACAAGTGGTCACACTGTGTACTGCTAGCAGAGCACGATGCGAGGCACAGAGTAGCAGCTCAGAAATAAAATTTGTGATATGGATGACTAATGAATTCTAGCCCAGAAGGTGGGCAAGCATGCACATAGGAGTGTATGAATGTGTTAGTATTTGTTCAGAAATACCAATCATAGGCAGCAAGGAACAGTCTTATATATCTAATGAGTAATTGTCATCTCACCTGTTTTTATAGGTTTAGATGTACATACAAGAGATTTCACCCTGGGGTATCTCAAGTGGCCCACATATCTTCTCACAGAAGCTGACAGAATTGATTTTGGTTACTTGGGGAGTATTGATAGATTTTACCCAAAAGCAGAAATGGTGTAAGATCTATTTCTTAATACAGTTTCACCTTGTAAACATTCAAGATTTAAGAAGGAAATGGTGCAAGAAGTATTTGTATTTGATTTGTTTTTCCCTTTTTGATTTCTTTCACTTCTGTTGCATTGAGCAGTAGGCTCAAGGGATAATACAAATTCGTATCACTTTCACTTTATTAATTGGTCTTAACAAAAGTCTGGTTGGTTGGTATTGCATCTTATTTGTTTAGTTAGGAAAACTAGAATTTACTGAGTTGAGTCAATACTTTTCAAACTTGATTTGCCTGAGAATCAGAAAATCTTGTTAAAATGTAGATTCTGGTTCAGCATGCTGTTGTTGGGGTCAGTTGGTCCATCACTGATCTCCTTCTCTTTATGAACAAGGCTAGAAGCATTCTGGACTACTTTTGCTTTCTCCATATGGCATGCTTTGTCATAAATCTATGCCTTTCTACTATCAATCTTTTCAGAGCTCCTAGACACCAAATGGGCATTTGCCAGACTCCCATGGATTTAGTTTCTATGGTTATGCATAACCAGACACATCCTGTTAAGAACATCCTATAGGGCCTTCCTCCTAGCAAATATCACTTCATCATTTACCAAGAGGACTAATTATCTAAGACGACTAATTAACATGCTGACATGGAGATTAGACTAGGTCACCTGTCCTCTTTGCTTTCACCTAGTAGCATACTGTTGGCAAAGGGAGTGAATGGCCCTTGTATCAGCTGATTTAGTTCCTTTCTGACTTGATGTCAAGATGGGGTGATTCTCTGCTCATAATAGAAGGACAAAGTTAAACGCTTTCAGTGGAGACATAAATAGAGGTGGTGTTCCTGTGAACTGGAACTTATTCTTATTTTCCAGAATCTTTTTGATTAATGCACCTTTTGTTTTTATAGCATAAGCAAAATAGTTTAAATTATAAAATTAGCACTTAATCATTTTCAAGCAATATAAAGCATTCAGAGAAGCAATGATACAAATAACACATGTTCCCCTACTCCAGTGGTAGTGTTAAAATTTTGATTGATATCTTTACAAAATAAAAGAGATCACATTATAAATGCTGTTATATATATATTTTTGGAAATTAATTATGTCATTCACTTATTTTATACGATGTGTCCAGCCTAACTCTCCTAGATCGTCTTTTCCCACTCTCTACTTTTCAACCTGGGTGCCAGTCATGGAAATTAACAACTCTCAAAGTGGGTATTATATTGCCTATGTCTTCACATATATTTTTCACTTGGTCCAAAAGCCTCTTTTTTTCTTTACAACCTATTTAACCACTGATGATATTTATCACTCAGTGAAAGTCTTGCCTACCCCAGGATGCTTTACCTTAACCACAGAATATAACTTAGGAGTCCATCAGCATGTTCTTAAAGTTCATAAAACCCTGCTCTTAGCCTTTCCATAAATCACACTTACAAGAATATAATCACTGATTAATTTGTGTATTTCTCCACTGACTATAATCTCCTTAAGAACAGGCCATTTCTCAGTTGGCCACAATGCCAGATATTAAGTATAAATGTTCAACTCCAATCAATGGGACAACTCTTTTTTTCAGATATGAGATATCATATTAAAAGAGAGGGAAGTAGAAGGGGATAGAATTCTCTCAGACAAAACTGACTTCAAAGGACCAGCATCTCCATCTTTTCTTTCCATCCCATCCCATTCCATCCTCACAGTTTCCAAAAAACAGGTAAGGAGAGTCATCTGTTTTTTGATGGACCTGATACTGAATAATCTCGAATACTTTGACTGTTTGCTTCAGAATATGGGGAGAAAGAGGACAGGCCCCACTACATCTGGTATAGTGGCTACACTAGATGGGAGTAGCATACTTGTCTGGTAATTTTGGCTTCCTCAAAAGGCTGGAAGTGGTCTGCTTTTCATATGCTCACAAGAGAGGCTTCTTCAACTCTCAGCCATGTTGTCTGAATCATCTGAGAGTCCCCCTGACTCCTTCATTAACTCTTCTCAGTGTCAAATAGAGCAGGCTTGCTGTGACATCTGCCATAATGTGTCACAGACTGACAGGCAATCACTTCGTAGAGGGTACTGCTCTGCTACAGAGCACATATCAGACTGACGCACTGCCTCTCCTTGATGGAGAAGAGCAGTTCTTCCACATCCTTAGGTAGAAAAAACTGGCCTAAAATGCTAGGCTCCTGTAGCAATATGATGTACATAGGGCTATTATATATGGGAGCTTTTATAACTGTCATTCACCTTCCTGCACTTGGGATGTGTGACACATGGTTATGATAATCGCTTGCCCTCATCTCAAGCATATTGATTCATTTATCTGTGCATTTATGCATTTGTGTATTCAACATATATGAGGGTTACTTTCTAAGATCCAGGTACTTGAGGAGGTGCCAAAAGGACTGATGGGTAAACAAAGCGTTGTCCCTGACATTAGGGACATCTCGTTCAAGTAGCAGACATGGGCATGTAAACAGGGCTGTAATGCAGTGAGACAAGTGCTTGTGGGAGTCAGGCATGAAGAACATCAAGCAGAGAACAGTGGAAAGAGCCATTCATGAAGCCTCAGGGAATCGGGGAAGGTTCCACAGGGGAAGCGAAATAGGAGCTGGTTTTTGAAGGACAGTGACATTCACATGGGCTGGGTAAGGAAGAAGTGGCAACGTCATGTGCAGAGGAGGTAAGCTTAAAGTGGCATGGGCCACACTGCCCTGTGGCTGGAGCATGAGCTAAGCAAGTGGGAGTCACAGGAGATGACATCAGGTGGGTGGGGAGCGTAGTGTGCAAGCCTCTGACTTCCTCATGTTGGCAATGCATGGTCATCCGCTAAGCTTAGGCAGAGTGGGCCAGGCATGTGCTCCCCAACATTGTGCAATCAGGAGCAATAATAAGCTTTTCAAACTTTTGTATCTTCCCCTTGTTTGTTTTTTTTTTTTTTTATCATTCTCTGTATTTTCATAATGGTTAAAATCTCTAAAACATACACAAAAGATCTGTTGGTTTATGTTTGTGAGTAGCGTGGAAAGAGGGAAACCTGGGAGACTGAATCTCACTCTGCAGGGTAAAGCAGGTCACAGAAGCACAATAAAAAAAGGAAGGAAAGCTGAGAATCTTGAGACAAATAGAGGAAGGAGAAGAGAGGTACAAATCTGGGATAGAGAAGTGGTCCAGTGACTTTGGAGCTGATTGCCTGATCCCTCTTCCAAGGAGGGTTGACCTGGTGTGCTGGGGTCCAGCCCCGGTGGATCCAGGGAATTTGAAGGGTGGACGGAGTTGGCGAGGAAAAAAACTTATTTATTTATTTATTAATATAAGATTAGATTAGGAAGAAATAGTGTAGTAGGAAAATTAAGTGGAGAAAGAAGGCTGAATAACTTGGCTTACGGGGAAGGCCAATAAAGTTCCAGACAAGGAGCTTGCACCATCTACGTTGGGCCACTGGCGCCCACTTGAATATCAAAGAGTGGCCCTCCTTAGGCTGCCTTTCTCGCGGGTCTTAAAAGCCAGGGCAAGTAAGTAGACATGGTGAGCCGCCCCACTCCAGATGGGAATTCAGCAGTCCAGCGACTGTCTCCATCCTCTATTGTTCAGAAGGCCTTTTATACTTTTGATAAAACATGGAGATCAATGGGTAACACAAAGTTATGCAGCGTTAGCAGTCCAGACTCTTATCAAAACCAGGCTTTTTCTCTCTGCATACCTAATTGTATACACTAGTCTTAGGTAATTTACATCATCTTCCAGCCAAAAGGGCCAATTAACATTTTACAGCCTTTTTTTCTGATAAGGGTTTGTCAACCAGAAGACTTATTTGTGTTGATCTTCCCAAAGTCTGGTGCCATTCTCAGAAAGCACTAAATAAAGTTACATTCTTACATAGCAAGGACATAAGGGGAGTGCAGTGATATATAACAAAGAGAAAAGTAATTAACTCAAAAGTCTAGTGTTGCTAACATCAAAACTACTATATATCTTTTCCCATATCCCGTTTACATTGATTAACATCCTCCCAGGTGCCTAAAAGATAAAGAATATGGAGGCCTGGAGGCAATCATTAAGTCAGCAGTGAAAACCTGTCACCAATATGATTTTTAGCTCTTTAGAAAAGGCTCTGTATCTTTAAGATGCTTTTAAGCTTTGTGCCTCTTGCGGTTGGGGGGCTGTAAGCAATTCACAAGCTGTAAGAGGTCCGGGGAACCTGTTAGGCAAGCTAGAGAGCTATCAGAGGGGGTTTAACTGAAACATCCCTTTCAAATGCAGAAGACTAAAGCCCTGAGTTGACTTTTTCCAGAGAATATTAGAAGAGTGGAAAAGCAGGCAGATTCTTATTTTTGGGGGGTGGATGCTCAGGAAATTCCAGGGGGAAAACCTGAGGTCTGATTAGCCTTGCCATCAGAGCTCTGCCGCATGACCTTGTCACGGGTGGAATTCCTCACGCTGGCTCCCGGCACTGGTGCCTGGTGTCAAGGGACTATTTTGCAGGGCAAGGGTCTGGAGGGCACACACACATAGATAAATGTGGAAAACATCATGGATAACATACTTATCTGTGCTGGTAGAGGTTGATTCTTTGCTGATTGCACATTTGCTTAGATGGCTATGTTCCTTAAAATTTGTTTGTGGGGATAGAGAGGCAGATGAGAAAGATATTAGCAAGCAGATGGCCATGTAGGTCTTCCTTTTATCCTCCAAAGGATATGACTAACCTTATAAGGCAGAAATACTGCCTAAAATTATGCCAGGTACTCAGCAACAAAGTCATTGGGACTGGACATAACTAAGTTTAAATCTTAGCCCAACTTCCACATCTCTTGTCTCATTTTTAAAATAGGCATGAAAATACCTTTCAGCATAATTGCAAGGATTAGCTGAAATATGTAAAATATTCAGCCTGCTGCCAGACATTTAAAAATGAAGCTATTCCTTTACACAGTTACTATACTTTACACATTGTATTTTCTCTGTAGCATAGTACTAGACACTCAGGAAACTTAGAACTACCCCTTGGCATGACTCCTCTCAGTTTGCAAGTGCACTGGAAGTTTAATCTTTTGCAGGCTAAGGTACATTAAGAGTTATCACCAGTTGGTATTGAAGGAGATAGTCATTTGTCAGTAATATTGACCCAAGGAAAACCAGTCAGGTATAAAGAGGCATCACTTTGAAATGGTGTGACAATGAGTCTCCATCATTTGAATGAGGAGACAGTAATAGGGTCAGTGGGTCTAGTGGCCCTGCTCTGACACATAGTCAACAGTCACTGCAATCCTAATAAATGGGACTTTTCCATCGCCTGCATGAGCTGGGGGTTGAGAGTGTGGGTCCATAGTAAGAGTGGATTTGTATATTCCAGCATCAAAACCCGAGGTAGAATGATGACTTGAGTAATAAATATAATGTTGTGAAAAACGCAGTAAATAGGTGTCAGTGTCCCAGCCAAAATATTAGTACATCTTTGAATATTTCTTTGACTATATACTCACTCACTTGTTAGACTTATTCACTGATAAGCCTTAAGTGTTCATCTCTGAAGGGCAGCAAATTTTATTTAAAATTAACTGAGAGTGGGTGAAATTTTGACACACTTCTATTCTTCCTTTGGCACTCAAGTGTATGTTTAATTCAGTGTTTCATAATTTGCAATGAAATAAACTTCTTCATGCATGAAAAATTGATAAAATATGAAGCAAAGGGAGTACATGTCAGAGTATATAATAATATCATTAACTGCTTTAAAAAATTGTTTATGAGCCATGAACTTACACCTGTGTATTGAAAGGGGACGTAGAACTTAATATTGGATGCCAAAGGAGTAGAAAGGTTTGTATTCCCTTTCCAGATCACCTTATAAAAACTGGAGTTTCACTGTCTAGCACTGCGCTAGAGACAGTGGATAGTGTACCCTCCAATGTAGTGGTTTCCCTGCCTCCAGCCTCTCTCATGTAATTCCTCCCCCATTACATGAGAATTGCCTTTAGGAGTATGTTATTTCAACTTTAGTTTCTATGGTCCCCATTTATCTCCCCCTCCCTCCTTCCTCCTCCCTCTCTCTCTTGCTATGCCCCCTCTTCTTTTCCTCCTCTCTCTCTTCTCTCCTTTCCCCCTCCCTCCCCTGGGGCAGCAGGAAGCTATGAATGCTCTCTGAGGAGCAGAGGCAATGGCTGTGGTGGGCTCCAGCACCCCCACTAGTGAGCACTCTCCTCGTTTTGTTACCTCTCTGGTTCTTACAGTCCTAGGAACTTCCTGTAATTCTTTGTCTCTGTATTACCTGTCTTCCTTTATTCTTTTGCAACTTTTCAAACATGTTTGAAACAAGCATCCTTTAAATTACCTCTGTTTGAAATAAACAGTGTAATTGTATCCTATTTTTCTTATTGAACCTTGAGTATAGGTAGGGTCAGAGTAACAATAGCAACACAAAATTTTTTCTCCCCATCATCTCCTCACACAGAGCTGAGCCACCTGCAACATGCTTCTCCCTTAAGTATAACGAGGGGTCCACGGGAAGAGCTCGTGTGTGCCAATTTAGTTGAGCAGAGCCTCTGCGTTGCTGAGATTCTTGGGCGTCTGCCATCTCTTATCATGCATCAGTCTCCATCATTGCTCTGCTGCAGGCTTCCTGGGCATTGCCACTCATGCCAAAGCACTGCCCCATGCTTCTCTCCACACTTCATCATCCCTTTCCACCTGGGACCCAAAGCAGAATTATTTGTGTCACTGGAAATCAGACTGCTCATTAGAAAAATAAAGTTACTAATTCTGTTCTCAAAGCCCCATATAGGTTAGATATAACAAAAAGATGCTAACACATGGTGGCTTCAGCATGGCAGAATTTTATTTCTGTTGATTCATATTTTTGAAGTGAGCAGCCCAGGACTTTGACCCCCACCACCACCAACCCCAGCTGATGGGCTGACTCTGCCATCCTCAAAACGTGGCTTCTATCTCTATATCTCCATCACTGCCATTTCCCAGACAGAGGACTTTGCTTTAGGATATGATTGGAAGTTGTTTTAGACACCACTTCTGCATACATCCCATTAGTTGGAACTAACTACAACAGAAGCTGGGAAATTTGTCTCCAACTAGATAATCAACTGCTTAGTTTATACTGGGGTTCAGGGCAGCACATGCAGGCATGTGGGCTGTGGTCTGTATGAGTGCCTTGCTGAGAGGTGAGGACAGCTGATACACAGCCCATGCTCTGCTCACCAAGCTATGAGCCCCGATCCACCTTCTTTTCAGAAAAGTTTCTCTGCTTGTCAAGCCATGTGTCTGCAGGGCTGTCTCTGTCCAAGGGGGATTCCTCATGAAAGAAACAGGAATACCGTTTCAGACTCAGATATCTGATGTTGCAGCCTGACGGAGCAAAGACCAGAACCTGCCCCATGACTCCGAAGGTGCGGCAAACAGCACCCTCGTGATCGTCCTAGAAAGCATGCCAAATGGGACGACGTGCTCTCTGCTTTGCCCCACTGCCTGCCCCTGTGTCCGTCCCCATGGAAACAAAACAGGCTGTTCCTGATCAACAGCAAAGCCTTAACTTTATTTCCACATTATGGTGTGCTGATCAAACTCCCCAGTATAGCTATTCCTTAATGATCTCATGTGACTTCTACCAACAAAATGCAGGCTGAAAGGAGCCATTCTGTCTTCCTGCCATGGAGAGCAGGAGGGCTCCCAGACTCCCCGCTTGCCGAATTATATGTGTCTGTCTTTTTATTATGCACTCGTTCAGGTTTTTCTCACCCGCTGTGCCGGACGCGGCTATCTGAGACAGAAACAGTAACTCTCTGTATGGTTTGTATCCAGTCCATGAGGCTAGGGAAGGTGAGAAGAAATTAGGAACAGATGCCATCCTTCGATCTCCCACGTTTTCTTCCTCCTATGTGAACACAGTACCAAAATCTTCTTGCTTCAACAAAAATAGCAAATTGACTACCTCTTATATCCTCCCTGCTATTTCATTTACTTCCTTAACCCTCAAAAGTCTGGGCATGGTTATTATTATTTACAGGTTATGTATAAGGAAACAGACGCAGAGATGTTAGGTAACTTGCCCAAGGTCACACAGCTAACAAGCAATTAGATATGAATTTTGTCCCAGGTCTAAGTGACTCCAAATCCACTGCTTATTTTATTATCATGCTGCCTATTAAGTTACAAGCACCAGTACCTTGTGACAAACATGAATGCCTTCTAATATGAGCCTTTTTAATAGAGAAGTTCCAGGGGACAGGACGTCACCAGGGCCACACTGTCATTGTGGTTTACACTTCCCATGAACTCTTTCCAATAAACATTTCATTTAAATTTAATAAAGTAGTTAATAAAGCCATAAAGGTTAATTACTAGTTAAGGGAAAAATATGACTTCACATTGGTGAACATGTGAAAAATGAATCAATTTCGTTTTGCCATTAACCTAGGATTATACAGGCAATAAAGCATAATTATGGATTTAACATGTTAATTCCCAGTGGATTTAATAGCAGTGCTGAGAGATACATGACCAATCGCTAACCCATCTGACAAGCCTCAGACAGCACTAATCAAAATTAAATCACTTGGCCCACATGTGGATGCAATATATCTTTCAAGATGAAATGACTATAATTTTTCATTGTGGAGTTATTATAAATGCCTCCGGATAGGGTGAAATGAAAAGACAGGAAAAGTGGGGGACATAATCTGTGATCTCAATCTGACATTTACTCTGGTAGCTACGTTAGAAGAAAATAACTTTTTTCCCCCATAAATTTAAGGTTCTCTGCAGGGTTTTATTGCTCACTCTAATGGTTCATGATTTACCTATAATTTGTAGAATAAATCAATGCATCCACATCCCTTAAGATTTTTATACCTTTTTTTCTTTGCCTTTCCAAAAATAATATATTGGCAGTCAGCCCTTTGTGACACTAAGATTCTATATTTCAACAACTGTGTTTCATCAGTGAGACCAATTCTTAAGAAACAGAATCTTAAAATAACACTGTATTTCACTTACCATGATTTGTACCACATGGTAACCATAAAAGAAAAGTTCTTACTACTTGAAGAAAAGCAGTCTGATAATGATGGACTGTGGGCCAAATCTGGCCCACCAACTATTTTTGTAAATAAAGTTTTATTGGCATGCAATCACACTCTTTCATTTACGTATCATCTTTGGTTGCTTTCATGCTCCAATGGCAGAGGTAACTAGTGACAGAGATGATGTTCCCGTAAAGCCTAAAAGATTTACTATGTGGTCAAGTACAGAGAAAGTTTTCTTAATCTTAATCAAGAGGTTCATTTTTTTTTTTTTTTCTGAATTCTAATTTAACTCAAATATGGTTGGCTTTAGGGCCTTCTGTTTCTCCTACTCATATTATTCATGTTGGACTTTGGTTCCCAATTTTCCAGACTCTCACATCAAAACTGCTCCCTCGTAGTGATGAGAATTAAATATGGGAGAATATAGTCTAACATATGGCACTTACCCAGTGGCTGAGTGGTAAAAGAATCTGCCTGCAATGCAGGAAGCACCAGTTCAATTCCTGGGTCGAGAAGATCTCTTGGAGAAGGGGAAAGTTTCCCACTCCATTTTTCTTGCCTGGGAAATCCCATGGACAGAGGAGCCTGGCAGGCTACAGTCCATGGGGTTGCAAAAGAGTTGGACGTGACTGAGCAGCAAATCAACAACAACTCTAATATACACAGAAACTCAGAAACATGAATTCATTGCCCCTGCTGCAACATACTGCAGTTGCTATTGCGTTAACAGGAGAAGGTACAGTGTGAAGGCCAATAGCGTGGATTAAGAAGAGTCCAGCTCTGACACTATAACCCTGGGGCAAGTCACCCTGGGCAAATTCTTAATTCCTCTATGCCTCAGTTTCTTTGTCTGTAAAATAGGGATCATAATAACGTTCCTTTCAAGCGTTCTCAGTAAGATTAAGAGAGATAACCCAGGCAGTATGTTGAGATTAGTCTCAGTGTGCAGCATGCACTATAGACCTTTGTTAGCTGCTGCCACCATCACCGTCATCATCAAAAGAGCTTACATCACATTTGGAAAGAATTAGCCCATTGCCGGAGAAGGCAATGGCACCCCATGCCAGTACGCTTGCCTGGAAAATCCCATGGATGGAGGAGCCTGGTGGGCTGCAGTCCATGGGGTCGCTAAAGAGTCAGACATGACTGAGCAACTTCACTTTCACTTTTCACTTTCATGCATTGGAGAAGGAGATGGCAACCCACTCCAGTGTTCTTGCCTGGAGAATCCCAGGGATGGGGGAGCCTGGTGGGCTGCTGTCTATGGGGTCACACAGAGTCGAACACAACTGAAGCAACTTAGCAGCAGCAGCAGCCCATTGCCTACTGGTTAAACAAATGGATTTACTTTAGGTCAGTGTGGGGTGTTAGGCTGCTGGCACTGTCCCTGGCACATTGTATGTACTCAGTAATTAGTGCTTTCCTCTGTCTCTCTGTCCCCTTTATGGTGGCCTGACCCTCCATATGTCTCCATTTCCTGATTTCACACTCTAAACCCCAGTCATGCTCATTGCATCATAATTGCTCATTTGCCTTCTATTCTCTGCTTCTTCACTTCCTATTGTGTGCCAACTCTTGTGTCCAGACTAACCTGTATTCTCTTATATGCCAAGTCTTTATTAATAATAATAATATTAAATAATAGTGATTTGCAAATATATATATACACACACATATATGTATATAGCCCTATTGGCAGACATTATTTTAAGCATTTTATATATTATCTCCTCATTACAACGCTCTGAGCTAGTTACTATTATTATCCTCATTAATAGATGAGGAAATTGAAGAACAGATGTTTTAAAAGATTTACCAAAGATCACACAGCTTTTAAGTGTAGAGCAAGGATTTGCATCCAGAGAGCCTGGCTCTGGAGTCTGTGCTTTTAGCCACTGTGCTTTACTTTTCCTTTAAATGCTTTCAAAAGGGCTCTGGTTAAATCTGTGTTTTGTAAAGTTTGATCCTGATGGGCTTCATAAACATACTCTATCAATTCATTTCTGCACGAGAATTTACATTCATGTATGTTGCACGTATGGAATGATTCATGTTTCTTACACATATAATGTAAAAGTTATATATTCTCTGTGTTTTTCTAAAGAGGTACTCATTCAAGTGATTATAGATAATGAATAGTTAGTTAAATTCATTAATTAGATTGTGCTTCCACAACCTCAACTTTTTTGTTCTACACCTAAAATCTTGTTTGTTATAGTTACAACAGCTGGCTAGTATATGATAGAAGACTTGTATTTTAAAATTTTGGGTAAAATAGTTCCTAGCCAGGGTTCAGCCCCACAATTGTTATTTTAAAGATATATCTCTCAAATAATATAAATATGAATCATAGTTGACTATCTAAGGGCATCCTTTATTATCTTCTAGGGACATACCTTGCTGGGGCACAGTCCACTGACTTTGAGGTTATAATAGAGAAGAGTGAGTAGAATGGCTCACATTGGACTTCATGGCAGGAACCCTGCTTGAGTCACTCTTTCCTCATGATGGCTCTGACAACTGTTTATTCTTTCAACTTTCAGCTAAAACTTTGTTCTGTATCCTTTGTTATTCATTCATATGACATTCAATAAGCACTTGGTATGTGCCCGCCTGAGCCTTATTCTAAAGAAGCTCTCATTCTTAAGACAAGAGAAAGGGAAGGTAGACTCAGACATGTGAGATAAGAAGTCAAAATAAGTATTTTTGGTGTTATGATAGAGGTTTGTATGAGGGCATAAAGAAAGTAATTGTTCACTTCTAACAACTTGACAGTTGCAAAAGTGTAAGGTAAGGTTTCAAAGAGAAATTGTCCCTTGAATAGAGTCTAGAAAGAGGAGTTGTCTAAGCAACAGTGGAGCAAAGAATACTGCAAGCTAAGTACTCAGCAAGGTGGACAATGACCTGGCCTGACTGAGGAACCAACTTTCTACTGGTATCATTGTGTCATGGGTCTTTGGCTCATCTGGAGGCAGAAAGAAAGAAAGAAAGCAAAGAACTTGCTGCAGCAGATAGTAGGGACTGAAAAAGCATTAAAGGGTTAAAGAGGGAATTGATTGATCACTGTCTTGTATCAGCAATAGGCTGTTGCATCTGTTCCTTGCTTGTTTTAGCTTCCAGGAACTATATTTATGCTGAAGCTTCCCTGAAAGCTCAGTTGGTAAAGAATCCATCTGCAATTCAGGAGACCCCAGTTCAATTCCTGGGTCAGGAAGATCCCCTTGAGACAGGGTAGGCTACCTGCTCCAGTAGTCTTGGGCTTTCCTTGTGGCTCAACTGGTAAAGAATCTGCCCGCAATGTGGGAGACCTGGGTTTGATCCCTGGGTGGGTTTTATCCCCTGGAGAAGGGAAAGGCTGCCCACTCCAGTGTTCTGGCCTGGAGAATTCCATGGGCTGTAAAGTCCATGGGGTCACAAAGAGTCTAATAGACTGAGCAACTTTCACTTTCACTTCATATAGTACCTTGGGCTTCTCTGGTGGATCAGACAGTAAAGAATCCACCTGCAGTGTGGCAGACCTGGGTTCTATCCCTGTCAGGAAGATCCCCTGGAGAAGGAAATGGCAACCTCCTCCAGTATTCTGGCCTGGAGAATTCCATGGACAGAGGAGCCTGGCAGGCTACAGTCCATGGAGTCACAAAGAGTTGGACATAACTGAGCTACTTTCACTTCACTTCGCTTCATATAGCACCTTAGTCTTCTGAGAACCCTGATAAATATGTGTATATACAGAATCTTCATATTTCAAAATGTTGTTGTATAGTATTTGGTTTATAAAATAATATTTATAACATATTTGTTTCTTATGAAGCCTAACAAAAAATATACCTAACTCTGTAAGCAGCTTTACAGTTGAGTATTATTGAAACATTTGAAGCTACTTCTGTTCAGATACTATATGACATATATTAAATATACATATTATATCAATGAGACAAAAGTTCACATGACAGTAATTCCAAACAATGTCATAAAATTTTCTTTGGGTCACTTAATAATGTGATAACATCTACTTTCAGTATGTAGCTGTACAATACTGCTAATAGTTCACTAGTCACTTTGAAGTCACTATTTAACTTAATTCTGAACTGTGACGTTAGAGAAGACTCTTGACAGTCCCTTGGACTGCAAAGAGATCAAACCAGTCAATCCTAAAGGAAATCAACCCTGAATATTCATTGGAAGGACTAATGCTGAACCTGAAGCTCCAATACTTTGGCCACCTAATGCGAAGAGCCGACTCATCAGAAAAGACCCTGATGCTGGGAAAGATTGAAGGCAGGAGAAGGGGACAACAGAGGATAGATGGTTAGCTGGCATCACCGACTCAATGAACATGAGTTTGAGTAAGCTCCAGGAGATGGTAAAGGACAGGAAAGCTTGGTTTGCTATAGTCCATGGGATCGCAAACAGTCAGACACGACTGAGTGACTGAACAACATTATTGTAATTAGATCCCCAAATCAAAGAATTATAGAATATTAGAAATTAAAAGAAATCTAAATAAATCCTGTAGCAGAATGTTGCCAAATCCAAGTTATATTATAAGCTAGCACACAATTTAAAATCCACCATATACTCCAATATTTTTTAAAGACTAGGTGAGTGTGTAAGATGAGTTCAGTCAAAACCACTGCCATGAAGCACTATGAGAAGGTTTAGATGTAGGCCAGTGACATTGTTTTACAGAATATTAGATTCTATAATGGTTCAAAAGCCATTGAGTTTAACTGAGGTGAAAACTTGTTTGCAGAGATGTTGATTAATCCAAGATCATACAGTTCCGTAGTCCTAGACCAATTAGAGGAAATGTGCTTATTGAACACCTAATATATATAGAAGACCTTGAAATAAGTGTTGTGAAGGGAATATGTTTGTCTAATGCAGGGGAGTTACAGTCTGTACTATGGGTAAGATATTTGCTGTATGCAGATATAAAGATGTTTGTATATATGTCCTTGTGCATGGTATATATGTGTGTATTCTGTGCTGTGTTGTGCTAAGGTGCTTCAGTCGTGTCCGACTCTGTGACCCCATGCACTATAGCCTGCCAGGCTCCTCTGTCCATGGGATTCTCCAGGAAAGAATACTGAAATGGGTTGCCATTTCCTCCTCCAGGGGATCTTCCTGACCCAAGGCTCGAACCCATGTCTCTTATGTCTTCTACATTGACAGGTGGATTCTTTACTAAGAGCTCCACCTCGGAAGCCCATGTATGTGTGTGTGTATATATACATATATCTATATATATATAGATATATGTATGTTTTTTTTCAGGACAAAAGGATATAGGACTGGATTGGGGCCAAAGGGTCCTTATATGCAAGACAAGAGAATTTGGACTTTATCTTCTGTGCAATGGGAAGCTAATGGAGAATTTTAGGCAGGGAAATTACTCACATAAATTCATATATTAGAATAACTGTAGCAGCGTGGATGATAATCTGAAGAGAGAATTCAGAGGCAGGGAAACCAGTTAGGAGGATATACTAATAGTTCCAGTGAGCGCAGACAGAAGGCTTTTCTTAAGCAGTAGCTGTGGGATATTAACAAATATACATTAGCTAAAATATTCATGATAGAAAGCTATAAGCATTAACAAAAATTATTCATTTTTAAAAAATTATTCACATCTGACAATGAAATATCTTCAGAAACCTCATTTCTCCCTTGCCCTGCCTCTCAATTTGGGATGAAATATACCTCAAGTAGTGTCAGCCCAAAGAACACTTGAGTCAAGGACAGAGATAAAAACTGGCCCTGGGCTTCAGAGTTTCTGCTGACCCTCCTGCCGTAGAAGATACTGTGTGAACTGAAGCATATGTATTGAAAATCATTCACCTGCCTCCTCCCAGCTGGCTCAGATGAACCCCATTAGCATCAAAAGGACAATTCAGGGTGAGCTTGGAAAGGAGAAATTGGCTTTTGTCCCTATAAATAAGTAGAGACGACCCCTTAATGCCTCACCGTGCATGGTTGTATGAGAATTCAGGATTTTAAATGAAAAAGGGCTCTCAGTAGCAGAAAAGACTCAGGTGATTGAGGGTCATAGGTGCATTTGAGTTAGATTTGAAAAGCCCAGTCAACCATGACAAGCTATATAAAACCCAAGTGTGGGCAATTAGACTTACAGTTTGGCTCTTTTCTGTTCCTTGTTTGTAATAATCTCATTGTAACTTGTTTTCCTGATTGAAAACACAGGAATAATTAAATTTAGTCACTTCTTATTAAGATAAAATGACATAGTGTTTATGAATGCGTTCACCACAGGGTATGAAAGATAGTAGATGACTGAAAAAATTTATATACAAACAAAACATTATGCAAAAAAAAGATTAAGCAGTGTCAGTTCAGGTTTAAGATCAGTCATTCTGGAGTTAGGGCTGTCTGGGTTTAAATTCGGACTTCCTGGTGGCTCAGATGGTAAAGCGTCTGTCTACAATGCAAGAGACCTGGGTTCCATCTCTGGGTCAGGAAGATCCACTGGAGAAGAAAATGGCAGTCCACTCCAGCACTATTGCCTTGAAAACCCCATGGACAGAGGAGCCTGGTAGGCTACAGTCCATGGGGTCTCAAAGAGTCGGACACGACTGAGCGACTTCGCTTAAATTCAGACGGCAATATTTACTATCTTTGCGCCCTTCAGCAAGTACATCTCAATTTCCCTCATCTTTAAAATGTGGATCCAAATAATACTTCACAGAGTTTTGTGTATGTGTGTATGTGCTGCAAATAATTAACTTCAATATTTCTTACTATTACTGTGTTATCATTGACTTTTTTTCCTTTTTCCTATCCAAGGAAAGTTGTTGCACTGTTTTAAAGGTAGGATATTTTTGGTTTATTAGTAAATTTCTGTGGCTTGTTTGTCTTTGAGTTAAATGAGAATTTATAAAACATTCAGTCATATTTGCTACATTATAGGCATCCAACCAAGCATGGACACGTCCAAAGATCAGGGCTCCTTCCCTCATTGGTCGCTTGACCTACCATATGTCCATTCTGATTGGAACCGTATGATACTTCTTAATACGAGGTTTTCTTTGATTAAGAAAAATCACTGCCTCTTCTATAAATTTCTCAATGTCAAATTCCTTTCCTAGATGACCTAGGGAAATATACTTTCCTAAAGAACATCCATTCATATATTTGAAGATACTTAAATATCTATTTTGATTTTCCCTACACAGAGAAATTTTCTACATATTTGAATGCAGTCTAATATTATTGGTTCACAAGTACACTTTTGATCACAGTAACAGTTTTGCTTTATTTTTTAATGTTAGTTATAGGCATACTCAGAGACCCAGTTTATCAACCAAGTTTAAGTAACATTTTTAATCCTTTATTGTCATTTCAACAGTCTTCAGAACATCTTTACCAGGAGTAGATCCCATCTCAAGAAACTACTTTTTAATCTCATACTTAAGGAGTAACCTCTTCATTTGTTAAAGTTTTATCATGAGATTGCAGCAATTCAGTCACATCTTCAGGCTCCACATATAAACCTAATTCTCTGGCTGTTTCCACTACATCTGCAGTTACTGTCTCCACTTAAGTCTCGAACACCTCAAACATCCTTGAAGGCTGGAATCAGCTTCTTCCAAACTCCTGTTAATGTCGATATTTTGGTCTCTTCCTTTGACTCACAAATGTTCTGTTTTCTAAATTGAAGTATAATTGACTTAAAATATTGTATTAAGTTAGGTATACAACTTAGTGATTCAATATTTTTATAGATTACACATGATACAAGGTATTATTAAATACTGACTATATTCTCTGTACAAGGTATTATTAAATACTGACTATATTCTCTGTGCTATAAATTACATCCCTTTGATTTATTTATTTTGTGTGCATGTGCTGTGTGTGCATGTGTGTGTGCTCAGTCATGCCCAACTTTTACAACCCCACGGACTGAAGCCCATCAGGCTCCACTGTCCAAGAGATTCTCCAGGCAAGAAGTGAGTTGCCATTTCCTCCTCCTCGAGGGAATCTTCTCGACCCAGGGATCAAGCCTGTGTCTTCTGCATCTCCTGCATTAGCAGGCAGATTCTTTACCACTGTACCACCTGGGAAGCCCCATTCATTTCATAACTGCTAATTTATTCTTCTGAATTCCCTTCACCTATTTCACCCTTCCTCCTCCCCTTCTCACCTCTGGTAACCACCAGTTCATTCTCTGTGTGTCTTCATTTTGTTATATTTGCTTATTTGTTTTGTTTGTTAGATTCCACATATAAGTGAAAACACACATTATTTGTATTTCTTTAAAAATAAATATTTATAATGGCTTCTAGAATGATGGGTCTTTTCCAGGTTTTCAATTTACTTTGCCCCAATCCATCAGAGGAATCACTATCTGTGGCAGCTTTAGTCTTATGAAACGTATCAATATTTCTTAAATGATAAGATTCAAAAGTCAAAATTATTCTTTGATCCATGGGTTGCAGAATGGATGTCATATTAGGAGGCATGAAAACAACATTGATCTTGTTGTATGTCTCCATCAGAGCTCTTGGGTGAGCAGCTGCATTGTCAGTGGGCAGTAATATTTTGAAAGGAATCTTTTTTTCTGAGCAGTGGATCTCAACAGTAGACTTATAATATTCAGTACATTAAAAGACGCTTACTCCTTGGAAGGAAAGTTATGACCAACCTACACAGCATATTAGAAAACAGAGACATTACTTTGTCAGCAAAGGTCTGTCTAGTCAAGGCTATGATTTTTCCAGTGGTCATGTATGGATGTGAGAGTTGGACCATAAAGAAAGCTGAGTGCTGAAGAATTGATGCTTTTGAACTGCAGTGTTGGAGAAGACTCTTGAGAGTCCCTTGGACTGCAAGGAGATCCAACCAGTCCATCCTAAAGGAGATCAGTCCTGGGTGTTCATTGGAAGGACTGATGTTGAAGCTGAAACTCCAATACTTTGGCCACCTGATGCGAAAAGCTGACTCATTTGAAAAGACCCTGATGCTGGGAAAGATTGAGGGCAGGAGGAAAAGGGGATGACAGAGGATGAAATGGTTGGATGGCATCACTGACTCGCTCAATGGACATGAGTTTGGGTAAACTCTGGGAGTTGGTGATGGACAGGGAGGCCTGGCGTGCTGGGATTCATGGGGTCGCAAAGAGTCAGACACGACTGAGCGACTGAACTGAACTGAGACCATGTTTTACATAGATGTGCTGTCATCCAGGCTTTGTTGTTCCATTTATACAGCACAGGCAGAATAGATTTAGCGTAAGTCTTAACTGCCCTAGGATTTTCAGAACAGTAAATGAGCATTGGTTTCAACTCAACTAAAAGTCATCAGCTTCATTAGTCCCTAACAAGAGAGTCAGCCTTAAATCTAGGCATTGACTTTTCCTTTTTAGCTATCAAAGCCCTAGATGACATATTCTTCCAATATAAAGCTGTTTTGTCTACATTGCAAATCTGTTGTTTGGTGTAGTCACCTTCATTAATTATTTTAACTACTTTTTTTTTTGATAACTTGCTGCAACTTCTGTGTTTGCATTTGTTGCTTCACCTTATACTTTTATGTTTTGGAGATGGCTTCTTTCCTTAAAACTCATGAGCAAGCCTCTGCTTACCTTCAAATTTTTCTTCTGCAGCTTCCTCACCTCTCTCTGCCTTCATAGGATCTATGAAAGTTACGACTTTGGTCTACGTTAGGCATTGGCTTAAGGGCGTGGTATGGCTGGTTTGACCTCCTATCTAGACCACTCAAACTTTCTCCAAATCAGCAATAAGTCTCTTTTGCTGTCTTATCATTGTTGTGTTCACTAGAGTAGCACTTTTAATTTCCTTTAAGAACTTAACTTTTCCATTCACAACTTGGTTAAACTGTTTGACACAAGAATTGTAGCTTTTGGCCTCCCTCAGTACTAAGCTTAATTGTTTCTAGCTTTCGGTTTAAAGTGAAAGATGGGAAGTTTTTCTTTACTTGGACATTTAGGGGCCATTTTAAGGTTATTAACTGGCTTGATTTTAATACTGTATGGCTCAGGAACTAGGAAGTCCTGAGAAAAGGGAGAGAGACAGGGAAGGGCTGGTCAGTGGAACAGTTAGAACACACACAACTTTTATCAATTAAGTTCACTATCTTATAGAGCCCATTTCATGGCATCCTCCAACAGTTACAGTAGGAATGTCAAAGGTCACTGGCCACAGATCACCATAGCAAATATAATAATAAAGAAAAAATTTGGAATATTGAGATAGTTACCACTATGTGACAGAGAAACACAATGTGAACAAATGCTGTTAAAATTTTATGTCAGTAGACTTGCTTGATGCAAGGTCGTAACAAACCTTCACATTAAAAAAAACACAGGGTCTGAAAAGTACAAAGAAAAGCACAATAAAATGAGGTCTGCCTGTGCTACTAAGTTGTGGTGACCTTGAACCACTGTAATTGATTTCCTGATCCTTAAACTTGGGAGTTTGCCTGTATTCCCATGAACCTTTACTATGAAAGGTGTAGCTCAGGGTTGATAGTGGACTGCTCAAATAACTTGATGCAAGTGTAGATTTTAAAAAAGCAACATATAAACATTCAGTGTTTACAACTAAATGTACTGAAGCACATTTATATTTTTATAAATGTGTGTTTACACAGGTTTTCTAAGATTTTTAAAAGAACATGTCTTTGGAGATATTAAAACAAAATGGTGGGACGTCCCTGGTGGCCCAGTGGATAAGACTCTGAGCTTCCACTGCAGAAGGCATGGGTTGAATCCCTGGTCAGAGAACTAAGATCCCACATGCTACACAATCAAAAAAAAAGGAAGGTATTTAATAAAATTAATTTAAATTTTGAGTCCTGCCCTATGATTAGGTGCTCATGATGCATCTTCTCAACTGAGGACCCAGAAAAGTCAGGTTTCATTATTGTTCACAACTTGGTATCAGCCCACCTCTCAGTATTTCTCTCTGACTTTTCCAGTCACATCAGAGGGAGAATGCTGGAAATTTTTATTTTTCTTCTTCCTTTTTTCCAAGTTGCTTATTTCTCTTGACAGTTTTTGCCAACACATTCACCTGGAAAAGTCCTACTCACTTTTCAAGACTATATTCATATCATTTCTCCAAGAAACCTTCAGAAACCTCCCCAAGAGAATTTCTGCTCCCTGATTACCCTCTCACAGATTTCCAACATATACTTCCCAGTGAATTGTTTGATTACAGTAATTGGCAACCCCAATTTAATAAGAGAGGCAGAGAAGAAATGTATTAACTTAAAAAACCTAAAGAAATGTTAAAAAATAAAACTGTTTGGCTAAAAAAATTTTTTTTAAGTCATGGCCACATTACAAAATTTAGAAAAATCAACAAAGGCATCACTAATAAACTACTACTGAGATGTTAAAAAAAATTAATGGCCTTCTTCATGGGGGGAAAAAAAAACCCACCTGTGTGAAAAGCAAAAGGGTAGCTCCAGTTCTAGAAGATCCAGGTCCTGACTCCAAGACTCTCTCCTCATGACTTATCGTGCTTGTCTTGGTTAGCTTTCTCCTCTCTTACCTCAACTGACTTTTTCCACAAATTGAGAAATACAGCTCTTAACCTTTTACCATTTGCTACTAGTGAGGGAGAATGATCCTATTTATCAGAACCACTGCAGAAAATCTCAGGGAAGTACCATGACTTGGCTACCATTGGATTCATCAATTGCATGACCAAAGGGAAAACACAGCTTGGTTTAAGTGTAGCTGCCATCACTCAGCCAGATTTTGGTGGGTAGGGAATCAGTTACCTAAATCCTGGTACCATTTAAAGAAGGTGTCTAGATGTCACGACATATGAAGGTGTGGTTTTCAGGGTAGGGAGATAGGAAGGTAGTGCCAAATATCCCATATATGTTCATTGTTTCCTACTTATGTGAATGTATTTTTACAACTAGATTTTGAAATCCTTGAAGGGAATAACTCCTCCTCCTCTCTGGTGCCTAAGTCTGTAAAGAATCTGCCCACAATGTGGGAGACCCGGGTTTGATCCCTGGGCCAGGAAGACCCCTTGGAGAAGGGAATGGCAACTCATTCCAGTATTCTTTCCTGGGAAATCCCATGGACAGAGGAGCCTGAAGGGCTATACCCATGGGGTGGCCACAAGTTGGGCACAACTGAGCAACTAACACTTTCATTTTCATATCTAAAGACAGTGTCCATGCTGCCTCATTTTCCAGGAACTAAAATTTCATAAGATCTGGAACACACACACACACACACACACATGCTTCCCTGATAGCTCAGTGGTAAAGAACCCTCCTGCCAAGGCAGGAGACGTGCATTTGATCCCTGGGTCAGCAAGATCCCCTGGAGAAGGAAATGCAACCCACTCCAATATTCTTGCCTAGAGGAGCCTGGTAGGCTACAGTCCATGGGGTTGCAAAGAGTTGGACATGACTGAAGTTGCTGAGCATGGCATGGCATGTGTATATATACATATATGTGTGTGTTTTTAATATTTAATATGCATAACTTGTGCTTGGTAACATATACTCCTGTTGTTTCTATAATGTTTACAACTCTTTGCAGCCAGTCTTCATAGTTAAATCTAACAACTAAAAAATAAGTCAAATATTTTAATAATTCAATTCATAAGAAAAAAGCAGACAAAATGATATTTAAATATATGACCAGTTTAATAATATGCATTTGTCTCCAAAAGGAGCCTTGAATTTAATTGTCAGGCTTTTGATTGCACTCATGAAGTGATGGGATGAATCTTTTCAGTTATCTTTTTCAGATTATATTCATAACTTTCCAAGATTCTTAGTGGCTAGTTGAGTAGAGTGATTGGCCTTTCAAAATGATTTGCACCTCTGTGTTTCTGATTGTTTGTCTCCTTTCTGCTCACTTTTGGCCTGGTGATGTTTCTGAAGGCTTGGATTCTCCTTTTCCTTTCTCATTTGCCTCCTGCAGGAAGGTACACACTCAGAAAGATTACTCTTTTGCCTCAGATCATTCAGATCCCCTATTTCATCACTGACTTCCTCTGTGGTTTGTGTATCTGGACAATGATACTTGTTTCTCCTGTGCCTAACTGGTCTGGTTTTAGCGCTAGGAAATGTTTTTTTGTGATTCATTTCTTGCTTACTTGGGGATGTGAGTTTCTGACTCTGTAGACAAGTGGGACTGTTACAGTGGCTTCCAGCTTGGGAAGAATCTTTACTTTTCAAAGGACACTTGGGTCTCTTCCCAGCATTTGAATGAAACTTCATGTATTGGATGGTGGCTGAAGACGGCCTCCCATAGTTTGATTCATAGGCACGTGCCTTCTTTCCTTTTGAGAGCTCACAGCATATATTCTGGGTGAAGCGTTCACTTCTGTGGCTTCCTCTCAGAGAGGGATTACTTGATTCTCTGCTTATAGATCTATTTGTAAGTGCAACACACCAGGATTTAGATCTTTGAGTACTGGACCTTGATTGTCTTTGGATTCCCCTGCTGCAGTGTGAACCAACTTCTGCAAATCGGAAGGGTTGTCTGTACTTCATCCTCTTTTTTCTGAAAGAGTTCAGCTTCCTCCCATCTCTCTTAGAAGAAACGGCAGTTTCTGAAATGCAGCTCCAGGAGGGGTCCCTCTTTCTAGATTTGCAATTTATCAAGGATCTTTCTCTGGATAATCTTCTTTGAAAGGTCCTTGGTGAAGAGTCTGAACATTTGGTTTTTTCTGCTTCTTTTTTCTGGAAATTGATCTGTTGGCCAATGTTCAAAGCCTTTTTTTCTCTTAGGCTGTTCTTCCATGGATGCCCTTGATTCAAAATTGCTGAGGAACTGAAGGTGCGTGCAGTTGTTTCACTCTTTCCCATATCCTGGGCATGACCTGGAAACAATGTTATCCTTTCTGCCTTCCTCACTTTAACATTGTTTTTGCAATTCAGTGAGCCTGGGCCCTTTTTCCTTGGTATAGCCCAGTTCAGGAGCATGCTATTGGTAGAAGGTGTGACCCTGAGGTCACCTGGTTCTGATTTGTCTTTGAGCCAAGCACGGATTTTGCTTCCTGTGTTATGATGGAGTAGTGGGACTTCAGGTTTCTTCAAGCAAGAGTTACCACTGGGAAATGCTTTCATGCCTGACAGAGGCCTCTGCTCATTATTCCATTGGCCCTGGGTGTTTTTAGACTGTTTTATATCATGTTGAGGTGCCAGTACAGCCTGATCCTTAGGCAAAGGCAAAACAGAAGCTGATGCAACAGACTTTTTTTCTACCCAAGGTGAAACAGTAGGAAATTGATAGATGGCTCGTTGGTCATAAGTCTCCATGTTGTAAGGTGAATGAACAAAACTGATAAATTCATGTAGAAAATGGTGGGTGTGTTGTTGGAGATAAGGTTCTAGGAGGTTAATGAAGGAGTCGCTGTCTAGATCATATTTTGTCATGTGATGGAGGATGGTGGACAGAATATTCTTCACTGTGTAGCCATAATCTCCATAAACAGCTGTTAGTTCTCGTTTCAGCCAGGGAACCAGCCGATGTAAACAACCAGGGTTTCTCTTGAAATAATTAGCTGATAAGTGCTTTTCAAATCTGTAGCCTTGGACATATGCCACCCAAATTCCGGAATAATACAGAGCTCTTCTGAACTTCATTACCACCTGGTCTCTAAAGTGACCCAGAGACACGGAGTTTGGTTGGAACTTCCTGCTGTCCCCAAACTCTCTCAGCAACTCCTGGACAGTCAGCTCTCTCAATGGCCTGATTTTCTTTGTAAGGCCCTCAAGTTTCATGCCAAGATCATTGTTTTCAGAAGTCACTAAGTAGCTTTCTTCTTCCGAGGGAAGGAACACTGAGTCTTCTTTGGTGTCTTCCTCTGGCCTGGTGGAACAACCCTGGGAAGGAAAGCACTGCATGCTGGATGAAGGCATAGATTTATTTCTTTGTCTTGAATGTAAAGATTCATCACTGTTCGTGGAACAGGGGTTCCAACTGGCCCCATTCTGTATATTCTCCAAGCAGTTGGGACACTCACAGTCAGATGAGAAATCTAATGGCATCTCCGTGAACAGATTGTATTTCACAGTCATATGTGAGAAAAATTGGTTCAAATCAGTTCCTCATCTGGCATGAAAAATATCTATTAAAACCATTCCGTGCATATTTCTGTAATACATTTTGTCTCCATGGAATAAATTCTGGGATAAAGTTAAGAAACAAACTATTTCTTCACATTAGTAAATAACGCTCTCAATAAAACCCAACGTAGACAAGGCAATGAGAATTCAGGCACACCGTCTCTCTTAGTTTTGCAAACTCTGAAAAGCAAATTGGAAATAAACATTAAAATTTAAGTATCACATCTTTTAACCCAGCAATTCTAACTCTAGAGTTTTAATCTATATATACAAGTCTGTAAACATATATACATGGATTTTTCTAATAACAACAACAAAAAAACCTGAAAACAATCGAAATATCCATTAGTAGGGAACTTATTAAATAAATGATGTTTTATCTGTAATATTTAACATTATGTCACCATTCCAATAAAACAGGCAAATCTGTACATATTAATATGTGAAATGGATGAATATATTGTTAAATGAAAAAGCTTATATAGAAGAATGAGAAGCTATTATAAAAATCTTAAAGAGTAATCACTAATTTCTGGCACTATTGTGAACTAGACACCTTGTCCTAGTGGGACACACTGTCCCAGTAGAAGTAACAAAATAATACTAGCTGTAAGTAAATATAGGTAAATATATCTCAACTTAAGAGGTAATGAGTAAAATTCTTAGAGGCCAAATCAATCCATAAATAATAGTAGAAATCCAGAGAGGGAAGTGAGCTCTGATACCACAAGTTGCTCAGAACTGGTATCCTTGATCTTCAGTTAGAGAATAACAAATAGCTGCAGATGGCAGGAGAGGAAGAACAGAATCTGCCAAAGCTTGAATGTATAATCGAAACCTCTGCATAAAGCTGTGTAACAAATGTTTACATTCTTACTGAAAAGGTGATTTAGAAAAATAGTCACCCCACACACAGTCAGCAGGAAATCTTAGCTGAGATTTTGTAACCAGAAACAAGTATGACTGCAAACTAAATTCAAGCAGTGTCTTCCTAAAAACCTCAAAAGGGTAATTTATTTTGAGGTTGATAGTAACCATGGGCAACTGGCAGAGGCAAACACACATTCTTCCTGGAGGAACTTTATAAACCCAAGTTTCATGACAAATTTCCTCCAAATTCACAGTCAAAAGTCACTAACAAATAAGAAATAGCCATCATAATAAGTCTGAGTCCACAAAAACAATAGAGAGCAAATTTGATTCCTAACAGAATCTGAAAATAAAATTAGCTTGCTGGATGTACATGAATTTCATCCCTTCTCTTACAGATGGTTTCAAGCTCTCCTTTCCAGAAGTAATGCTCTCATTAAGTCATCATTCATCTTGAAAAGCAAAGATGACAGAAACAAATTACATTATTTAGCAGATTTACCTCCTAGAGGATCTTAAAGTGTCCACGCTCATATGAACCTTAACCACGGGATTAATTTGGTTGAAGGAGATCACTGCTGTTTTGTTGGCCTTAGAGATAGAATTTAGAACACAAGTCTAGTTCTGCTATGGTTTGGAGAAAAAGAAACTGCTCCAAGTTGTCCATGAAACTTGGCATCTTATGTTTTCCAGCAGTGTCTGGAGTGACTTTAAGATACAAATCCTTATTAAGATAGAATCCATGTCCTTTTGACTTATAGGTTGCCAGAATGCTTTAATTTTTCAATAGGTTGATCAAACCTGACACTGTAATGTGTGGTCTGAATCAGAAGAAAGCAGGACATGAGGTAGAATATAGGTTTTCCTAATGAAAGAACTCCCTGAAGAACAGCTGTTAGTCTAATAGCGTTAGTGTTCGTCATTCATTCGTGTCCAACCCTTTGCGACCCGGTGGACTATAGCCCTTCAGGCTTCTCTCCCTAGAATTCTCCAGGCAAGAACACTGGAGTGGGTAGCCATTCCCTTCTCCAGGGGATCTCACTGACCCAGGGATTGAACCCAGGTCTCCTGCATTGTAGGAAGGTTCTTTACTGCCTGAGCCACCAGGGAAGCCCCTAATAGCAATATTTAGATTTAAATTCTTTAGTCAGAAAGTTGTCGATTTTTCTTTAAATGCAAGAGCTGAAGAAACTTGTTAGCATGTGTGCAGTGTGATTAATCAACATCTTGATTGTCTGTGTCCCAGCTTTTTGGTTCAAAATGAAAAGCTGTCATATTTTTCAAAACATTTATTCATCCATAGCTAAATACCACTTAATACAGACAACACAGTTGGGAAGTCATTGAAAATAAATGTTTTTTTCTCTTTTTTTGGCTTCACTTGCTGTTATTCTGTTTTTAAGTTTAGTCATGCTTACTCAGGCTATTGGACTGCTGTTAGATGCAGGTGAAACCAATTTAGCTCATGAGCTATTTTGGAGAATTAGATAAGCAACTTTGTGCTTAGCATCTAGTAGCAGTTTAATGGAATAGCCATTTTAGTGTTTTTGAGTAGGTTTCATTGCAAATTCCCAAGACAGTGCATTAATTTTATTTAAAAAATGTGTTTTGTATGATTTTATAATTCAAAATAGACACCATTTTTTATGTCCTTGTAACTGTAGGGTAATATAGAACCACATTCCCTATAACTTTCAAAACTATGTCAGCCCTATACAGAGGAAAGAACAGTACCGACGTGAGTTCTTATTCTACTGCTCACATATGCTCCCATTCATGGGTTAATCATCTGTGAAATAAGGCTTATAGAAAGACTCAAAAGAGAATAGATGCAAAAAGAACTTTGTGAAAAACAATGCTTATTAGTAATAAAGTGCTCTTAGGAGACACTCTCATCTGCACACTGTGTTTCCATGGTGAAAATACTTGATAAATGTTTGTTGAAGAGAAGGAGAACTTGAAGGCTTAGAGGGAAGAAGGGAAGAATCAGAAACATAAGAAAAGGCTGTTCAGGTGTCTCTTCTGGATGCTTTGTATTCGTCTGTCCCTTTTTTTTTTTTTTTTTGGTCATCAATTTATTCCTTTCCTTTTCTTCTTATTTTCACTCTCTTAGTTCCTAAATACTCAAAATTATGAAGAAGTTTAGAAAGGAAGACATGGTTGGGAAAGGGGTGCATTGGCATCCAAAGTGAGAGAACTTTAGAGTCAAGAATTTCATAAATTGACAATGGCAGCATGATGCTGAACAATTAATCTGATGTATCAGTAGCCAACAGATCAGATCCTTCATTTTCTTATCTAAGTTCTGAACCAACTACATGGAAGCCGTGATTTTCTATTTTTTTTTTTAAATCATGTTCCATGGCTCTAGAGCAGAGTTTCTATCTCAGCACTATTAGGGCCAGACAGTTCTTTGCTCTACTTTGTAGAATATTAAGTACCATCCCTGATCTCCATTCAATAGATGTCAGTATCCCCCACACCAAGTATGACAATAATAAATGTCTCAAGATATTGTTACATGTCCTCTAGGAAGGCAATATTGCCCTCTGTGTTGAGAACCACTGCTGTACAATCTACAGTTATTGTGTTTTGAGATAAGGTTTTCCTCACTAGTTCTAGGAGCAATTCCCCTACCAAGAAGCTATAGTATATACACTCATGAGAAGAATCAAGTATTAAATAAGCTGAAAAGGCATGGGTTTCAAAGCCAGAATTCTGAGCTTGAATTTTGACTCTATTCATTTGAATTTGTCTTTCATAAGCAACTTAGTTAAATTCTCTGAGTTTCATCTATTTTATACATCACAGCATGGACGTTTTCTTCACAGCATTTACCATTATCTGCATATTACACATTCGTGTGTCTGTTTCCTCTCTGACATTACTCTAAGCTTCATGAAGGAAAATAGATGAAACCTTTGGTTTATACACTACTGTTTCCTCATAACTTAGAATAAGTTTGGCACATAGGAAGGAGTCTATATTTGCCAAATAAATTTTCTGTACTGATCAACACATTCCAGTAGGTGTCAATAATTGTATTTACAGACAGTTTTCATTATTCAAGACAGTTACATTCTATAAAGTCCTCACAATCACTGAATTGGTTAACTTTGAACCAATGCTCCCAGGGGAACAGGATTAGATTCCACCGGGCCGCTGGTCACCCGGAATGATACATATAACTTTGTTTTACTTGTGTCTGCTTAAAGACATCTTAATATATATTATTGAGTCATTAACAGTAAACTCTCAGCCAATAGCACTATAATTCCTAGCCTGAATGAAGCTCATCTAACACATGTATTTTCTCCATAAAGCACATCACAATTTTCTTGCAGTTAGGAAAACTAGCCAGCATTTGAGTATTATGCATGGAGGTCAATAAAATGGCAAAATCACCAAAAAAAAAAAAAAAAAAAAAGGGAAAATACGCATTAAACATGAAAATAACCTCATTTATGGTGTGAACGCTGAAACAAGAAGGCAGAATGTCACTTTGTTTGACCTTGGCTGGGAATATGTGAGCTGAGTGACTAAAATTCTTTGCCTTTCTGCCATGTCCATGAATGGCATGAAAACACCAGGAGCACTGATTTTAGGGTTACAAATAAACTTTAGGGAGTAGACAAAAATAAATACAGAATCTACAAATGATGATTGACAAATTTGTGGACAAGGTCAGCTTCTGCAAGGGGACACAAGAGAATTCTCACTAACTTAATTATCAGGCAGAGTAATGAGATCTCATTCCAACCTTTGTATCTTAATCTTTATACCTAACAAATGAACGGAACCTCTCTTGCCAAAGTGACCCCTTCACAAACACACAAAGGAAAACATTGACTCAAGATTCCAAGTGAATTCTTCATTCCAGTCTTTGTTCCTTATGGGCCTTTATTCTCCATGTATTTAGAGATTTTCCTACTATCTTTCTGTTACTGATTTCTAGTTTAATTTCACTGTGGTCTAACAGCATACTTTATATGCTTTCTACTGTTTTAAATTTTATTTATTTATTTATTTTAATTGGAGGCTAATTACTTCACAATATTGCAGTGGTTTTTGCCATACATTGACATGAATCAGCCATGGATGTACATGTGTTCCCCCTCCTGAACTCCCCTCCCACCTTCCTCCCCATCCCATTTCCTCAGGGTCATCCCAGTGTACCAGCCCTGAGCACCCTGTCTCATGCATCAAACCTGGATTGGCGATCTATTTCATATATGATAATATACATGGTAAGGTATGTTTTATTAGCCAGAATGCAATCTACCTTGGTGAATGTTAAATGTGAACTTGAGAAGAATGTGTATTCTGCTGCTGTCAAATGGAGTGTTCTAAAATGTCAATTAGATCAAGTTGACTGATAGTGTGGTTCAGGTAAACTATATTTTTACTGATTTTCTGCCTGTTTGATCTATCAATTACTGAAAGAGAGGTGGTACTGAAGTCTCTAACTATAATTGTGCATTTGCCTCTTTCCTTCTCGCGTTTCTATCAGTTTTTGCTTCATGTCTTTTGATGTACTGTTACCTGCGTGTGTTCTCAGAGGACTGATCCATTTATCATTGTATAAGGTCCCTCTATATTTCTGAAAATTCCCTTTTCTCCTTTGTATGAAATTAATATAGCTTTCTTTTAATTAATGTTAGCATGATATATCACTGCTTTATTTTTAATCCAAGTCTTTATATTTAAAGTGGATTTCTTATAGACAATGTGTAGTCAGGTCTTTTTTTAATATCCATTCTGACGTTCTTTGTCTTTTATTAGTATATTTAGACCCTTCATATGTAGAATGATTATTGATATGGTGGCTTTAGCATCTATCATGTTTTTAACTGTTTGCTTTTTGTTGCATTTGGTTTTTGTTTCTTTTAGGTACTTCATTTTATTCTCATAAACATGCCCTGAGGGAAGTTTCTCACGTTAGTCTTATTTAGAAATGAAAGAACACTACTTAAATTGACTTAACCAAGGTTACACAGGGCAAATATAACAAAGCCATCAGTCAGTTCAGTCACTCAGACATGTCCGACTCTTTGCGACCCCATGAACTACAGCACAACAGGCTTCCCTGTCCACCACCAACTCCCGGAGCTTGCTCAAACTCATCTCCATTGAGTCAGTGATGCCTTGCAACCATCTCATCCTCTGTCATCCCCTTCTCCTCCTGACTTCAATCTTTCCCAGCATCAGGGTATTTTCAAATGAGTCAGTTCTTCTCATTAGGGAGCCAAAGTATTGGAGCTTCAGCATCAGTCCTTCCAATGAATATTTAGGACTGATTTTCTTTAAGATTGACTGGTTGGATATCCTTGCTGTCCAAGGGACTCTCAAGTCTTCTCCAACACCACAGTTCAAAATCATCAATTCTTAGGCACTCAGCTTTCTTTATGTTCCAACTCTCACATCCTTACATGAAAAACCATCCTTACTGGAAAAACCATAGCTTTGACTATACAGACCTGCTTTTGAATATGCTGTCTAGATTGGTCATAGCTTTTCTTCTAAGGAGCAAGCATCTTTTAATTTCATGGTGCAGTCACCATCCACAATGATTTTGGAGCCCAAGAAAATAGTCTGTCAGTGTTTCCATTGTTTCCCCATCTATTTGCCATGAAGTGATGGGACTGGATGCCATGATCTTAGTTTTTTGAATGTTGAGTTTTAAGTCAGCTTTTTCACTCTCCTCTTTCACTTTCATCATGAGGCTGTTCAGCTCCTCTTTGTTTCTGCCATAAGGGTGGTGTTATCTGCATATCTGTGATATGTAACAGAGCCATAAGTTGATACTGTCTAATGTTCTTTACTTGACAGAACATTTTCTTCTGTATACCCAGTGAATTCAGCAATAAAACTCTGATAAACTTCCAAATCAATGAAAAATGTGCCCTCAGAATCATTAAGATTTGTATACCTTCCCAAAGCTTTCCTCTCTCCAAAACCTGGGAAGGGGATATTAAGAACTTAGCATCTTTGCTCTAGTTTAACCAAAATGTCATGTATTAACTAACAGTTAATAACAAATTCTAAAAAGTCTAGCATAAGAACAAAAGCAAAAGGAAAAAAAAAAAGTTTTGCTTCATTTACAAATAGACCAGAATTATCCATGGAAACCAAACCTATAGTTTCAGGGTGCCAGATTTCTTAAAGAGCAAGAAAAAATTTAGCCCTCTTCTCAAACTAGGCTGTTCAGTTTTATTTTCCCATTGACTGAGGTCATTTAAAATGAATTGTTACAACCTGGCTCCTGAATAACCATCTATTTTCCTGTGAAAATGCTTCTCCTTGCTTCCATAGGGAAGAGGGGAAAGACAGAACTGGACCTGAGCCCAAACCATAATTTTAGTAATTACTAAACCAAGTGACTGCAGCCATAATTGAGTCATTCAAAGCCAAATGGTAGCAGTAATTAGTTTGTCAAATTTGAATAAAAGAGCTTTTTTGGCGAGAACAAGTGCAGTGGAGCTAAGGAGCCCCGAACTGTCAGCCATGGAGTGGGAGACCTTTTTCAAGCAGAGAGGGTCTTCCCAGCACTGTGATTCTCTTGTGTGACAGTGATGGATGTTCTTCGTTAAAGATTATGGCCTTGTCACACTTAAACTAATCTCTCTTCATGTCTGCAGGCCCTGCTCATTCCCCAGGGCAGCAGTCATCAATTTACATAGAAAGGCACCTAGGGAAACACGGAATCTATTTATCACACTTGCTCTGAGTGTACTAACAGCAACTCCAACCCACGCATGGACCCACATTTCAATTGGGCTTCACCTCTGCAGCATCATAAATAGTGTGAAAGGATGTGTTGCTAAGAAAATGGATAGAAGGAGAGTGAGAAATTCATGAAAAACATGGGAGTCAGTGAACTCCACCCTCGTATGACCACCTCAATGTGTGTAAGAATTCAGCAAGATTTAGACTACTTAGACTAAACTTTATACTTCCTTTCGTTGTTGTTGTTTAGTTGCTAAGTTATGTCTGACTCTGTGACCCCATGGGCTGTAGCCAGCCAGGATCCTCTGTCCATGGGATTTTTTAGGCAAGAATATGGAATGGGCTGCTATTTCCTTCTCCAAAGGATCTTTCCATCCTAGGGGCCAAACTCATATCTCTAACTTGGCAGGCAGATTCTTTACCACTGAGCCACCAGGGAAACTCTTAATCTTCTTAGACTTCCCTTTAACATCCTGGAGTCACCTGTATACTGTGGACTATGGATTACCACTTCAGCCTGCCAGCTCCTGGAAAAGGAGCTACATTAGATTAGGAACAGAGAAGTCAGAGAAGCAGAGTTCAGACCCATAAGTCCTCTTTCCTCCAATTCCCCAGCCATATCCATTCAATTATTTGCTTCATTACAGACACATTTTCTATTCTCTTTGGCTAAGTTCTGTTTGTTCCACTGAGACCAGTCAGTGCTATTTCTGCCCAGAGCTGAGTTTCCCTCTCCATTTCCAAGGAATGTACTTCCTTCCCAAAGTCACAAATTTCTCAGGCTTTGCTAACGGTGCAAACAGCACTGCTGGTATTCCTTTACAGTCACAGAGTCAAGAGGGAAAGCAAATCTTTAGTGTCGGTGGACTCCAGGTCCCAGAGTTCCATCAATTCTAAGGGTTGGAATTCCTCCTCGTTTCTGAATCTACTGTGAATATAATAAACACCTATTTATTTTAAATTATTCTGCATTTTTTTCCTCAAAAATATTCTCTTTTGTGGATACACCCATCAGTTTCATACAGTAAGCTAAAACATACTTAGTGCTATTTTTTTCAATCATTTTGCATGCATTTTGCTTATAAAAGATTTTCTTTATGTTGACATTTCCTGTCACTTTTGCACAATGGTTATTTGACTTGATGTATTTTATTCTTCTTACCAGCAAATTTTAAGTAGAATTGCCTAATAAACATATGAATAGGTCACATATTAATAATTAAAAGTGGCATGAATTCTGTCCAATTTGTCAACAAAGGATGGGAATGGGAGAATCAGCTAATCATGACTAAAACCAAAAATTAAAAAAATTTCATGTATATATCTCACTAAGTTGATATTACTCATAAAACTAGTCACAAACCATATATTAAAACTTAAGGGCTTCCTTGGTGGCTCAGTGGTCAAGAATTCACTACCAGTGCAGGAGATACTGGTTTGATCCCTAGTCCAGGAAGATCACACACGCTGCAGGGCAACTAAGCCCTAAGTTCATGCTCTGCAACAAGAGAGGCCACTGCAATGAAAAGCCCACACACAATAACTAGAAAGTAGTTTCCACTCGCCTCAACTAGAGAAAGCCTGAATGCAGCAACAAAGACCCAGCACAGACACAAATAAATAAGTAAATAAATAAATAAATAAAATTTAAAAAATAAAAAGCTGTAGCCAAAATTATGCTTACAAACAAATCTTACAAGATTTAATTGACAAATCAGAAAAAAGTAAATAAACAAAGATTTTAATATAAGAAATTACAAAAAGCAATCAAAAATACATAAACAGATATAAAAGATGAAAGCAAACAATTCTGAAATAGGAACAAAATTGGTGAATTAATAAATGAAGAGATGATATTAAAATAATAGTGAATGAGAAAAAGATACTATCCCAAAGAGGAAAGTTATATAAAACATCAGAAAATCTGAACTATAACAGGTTGCTTATATAACTCATTATCTTGGTAAAGTTTGTTGCAAGGCCATATGTCTGCAAATGAGGCCACCTCAATAAGTAGTCCTCACTGAACTAGGCTGGATTTGCCTCATACACTTGATATCTTCATGTCCTTCTCATCCCTTCCTTTCTCTCTGGCTGATGTTGAAACAAATATAGTGATTTCACACTGGCCTGAGGAGTCTCAAGTGTCTGAGCCTGGATTCCCCCCAGTACTTTTACAAACAGGAACTGTTTGTGTTTCCCATTCTCTCTATGCCAGGTAACTCAAGTAGGAAAAATTGCTCCTTCAAAAACAGCAATATTAGGCTGCATAAAACAATTAATTTCCTCTCTCTCTCTTTTTTTTTTTTTGGCTGCATCTGCAGTAGGCTATATAGCTATGCAGAAAAAGAAACTTCACAAAGGACTAAAATTTTTTGGACATTTTCACTATTTCTATTCAAATTTTTAAACTCTTCCCTTGATTAATTCTACTTATATCACTCTGATCTGTTTCCAGAATTTTAGGTGTTTAAAGCTGAAAGAGAGCTTGGCATCTTATGATTGCAAGCATTCATGCTTTAATATATTCTGTTTCCTCAGATTAGACTGGCATTACCTCCATGGTTTTGTCGGCAAACTCTTACTCGATTCTTCAATATATGTTTCATGTCTCTCTTAAGTTCTTCCCTGACTATTCGAGGTTGTCTTATGTTACTGAGAAGCTCCTGGGAGTACTGGTTAAGAGTAATAAACTCTGGAGCCAAAATCCATAGGTTTGAATCCCAGCTTCCCAGCTTACTAAATGTATGACTTTCAGTAATCAGTAGCACATATTCCTCAACAGTGTAATGGAAGTGATAATAGTCAAGACGAATTAAGGGTTGATGTGTGTCAAGTGCTTAGAATCGTGACTGATAGAGTAAATGTTACAAGGACTGATTATATTATGGTGAAAGAATAATCACAAATTTATTTATCTTCTACTTACGATTGTGAGCTCTTTGAAAACAGGGTATGTCATTCATTCATTTGTTGAAAGAATAAATGAACATTTTTGTCTTTTTAACAAACAGTGAAACATTTACATATCATAATATTCATCCATTTTAAGTGTATAATCCAGTAACTTTTAGGGATGGTACGAAGTTTCACATCTATCATCATGGTGCAATTTTAGAGCACTTCTATCACCTTATTAACTTATAGTTAATACCTATTCCTATCCCCATTTTATGATTGAGGAGACTGACACCCAGAGAAATTATTTGACATTCTAAATGCCATAGAAATGAAAAATGTGAGAAGCAGGTCTAGAACTTAAGTCTCCTGACATCCTCTAGGTCCCAACTCATTTCACTATACCATGCTCTCTGCCAGGATAATCTAACAATAATTAAATCTAAGAATCAGTTATGACTCCATTTTTCTTTGTCAACAACAATTTTATCATTGTTATCAGCATTTTCATCATTATCATTGATGAGGATTATAATATACAATACTCATCATCTACCAGTCCTTGGCATTATGCAGCATAGATTACCTCACTCAGGATAGAAGCTATCACTCATGCCGTGTGGCAGCTCCAGCCATCTTCAAGCTTCAAATGAGCTCAAAGACTCTACTGTCAGGGCCATGCCATTTTCAGGTTTAATGATTATTTGCCTGACTGCCAACTCAGCAAACTCAATCTGGAATCCTAAAATCTACAGTTAAAATGAGTGATGAAAGCTGGAATATGAATTAGAAATCCTAATCCCTATGACAGGGTTGTCATAGTGAAACTTACTCCTTAACAATGCAAACATTTTGGCATAGAGGAGAACTAAAGAAAAATCCATGTTTGCAGTGAAGTCTTAAAAAGCTACTCTTCCTTTTCTTTATTAGACTTGATTCTTAGTAGGTATATCTGCTCTCTGCTAATCAAGAAAACGTTAGATATTAAAGTTCTATGAATAGTGAAATTGCCTTTGTTCCAGAGCACCATCTTGATTTGCATGCTGTTGTCAGAGCATGGCAAAAGTGGATTTTCCCATCAATTCTCTGTGCACCAATAATGTTTTGGTTCATGCTTCAAGTAATGGACTTGATCAGCTCTCACTTGAAGCAGCTGTTCAAAATTCACTAATCCAGAATGATTATTTTATGAAAACAAGCACCTCTGAAAACACTTTAGCAGACATCTACTTAAAAAGAAAATAATGCTGGCAGATCAAAATGAAAATAAAAAAGTTGATGTGTAGTCCTTACATTAAGCTAATTAACAGCTTGGCAGTTCTAACATTGAAAGCATCAGATTACCACAGGCCAAGATACTGGCCATCAACATTTTAGTAATGCAGTTGGCTCTGAAAGCATCATACAAATAACTTGCAGCAAAAGGCTAATGGAGACAGACGCCAATGCCCCAGACCAGCTTGAAAATGGAAACTGGAACCCGAAGCAATTAGACTTCTCATTATGAAAAAAGTAACTGAGGCTATTTGAGAGTGACATAGTTAAGAAGTCCAATTGCTTCTCAAAAATAAACTGTTACCATCTTTTATTCTGCTCCATATGAAGTTGAACCTTCACTCTATCAAAAATGTCTAAACAGATGACTTTCCAACAGTGGAGCAAGAGATGATCTGAATGCTCTGCTCACAGACAGCATTGCTGAAAAGTCTATTTTGCCTTCTCATGTGTACATAGTATTTTGTGCACATGTTTAGGAATCTCATGGATTTCTCTGAACTCCATGCATGGAGATCCCTACTGTAATGCCTTTGTGGGTATAAAATATCTAACATAGAGTAGGAGAACACTATTGTTTAAGGAATTTGTTTTGATGGAAAAATGACTAAGTGGACAAACACAGGCTAATTCAAATTTATGTACTGAGTTCCTTGTTATTGTTTAGTCTCTCAGTCATGTACATATCTTTGTGACCCTATGGACTGCAGAATGCCAGGCTTCCCTGTTCATCACCATCTCCCAGAACTTGCTCAAACTCATGTCCATTGAGTCGGTGATGCCATCTAGCCATCTCATCCTCTGTCATCCCCTTCTCCTCCTGCCTTCAATCTTTCCCAACATCAGGGTCTTTTCTAATGAGTCAGTTCTTTGTATCAGGTGGCCAAAGTATTGGAGCTTCAGCTTAAGCATCAGTCCTTCCAATGAATATGCAGGACTGATTTCCTTTAGGATTGACTGGTTTGATCTCCTTGCAGTCCAAGGGACTCTCAAGAGTCTTCTCCAACCCCACAGTTCAAAAGCATTAGTTCTTCAGTGCTCAGCCTTCTTTATAGTCCAACTCTCACATCCATACATGACTACTGGAAAACCCATAGCCTTGACTAGACGGACCTTTGTTGACAAAGTAATGTCTCTGCTTTTTATTATGCTATCTAGGTTTGTCATAGCTTTTCTTCCAAGGAGCAAGTGTCTTTTAATTTTACGGCTGTAGTCACCATCTGCAGTGATTTTGGAGGCCAAGAAAATAGTCTGTCACTGTTTCCATTGTTTCCCAGTCTATTTGCCATGAGGTGATGGGACTGAATGCCTTGGTCTTAGTTTTTTGAATGTTGAGTTTTAAGCCAGCTTTTTCTCTCTCCTCTTTCAGTTTCATCAAGAGGCTCTTTAGTTATCCTTCACTTTCTGCCATAAGGGTGGTGTCATCTGCATATCTGAGGTTATTGATATTTCTGCCAACAATCTTGATTCCAGCTTCTCCTTCATCCAATCTGGCATTTTGCATGATGTACGTTGCATGTAAGTTTAAAAAAGCAGGGTGACAATATACAGCCTTGACATATTCCTTTCCCAATTTGGAACCAGTCCATTGTCCAATGTCTGGTTCCGACTGTTGCTTCTTGACCTGCATACAGGTTTCTCAGGAGGCAGGTCAGGTGGTCTGGTATTCACATCTCTTTAAGAATTTCCACAGTTTCTGGTGATCCACACAGTCAAAGGCTTTCACATAGTCAATGAAGTAAAAATAGATGTTTTTCTGGAATTCTCTTGCTTTTTCTATTATCTAACAGATGTTGGCAATTTGATTTCTGATTCCTCTGCCTTTTCTAAATCCAGCTTGAACTTCTGGAAGATCTTGGTTCATGTACTGTTGAAGCCTAGCTTGAAAGATTTTGAACATTAATTTGCTAGCATGTGAGATGAGTGCAATATGTGGTATTTTGAACATTCTTTGGCATTGCTTTTCTTTGGGATCGGAAGGAAAACTGACATTTCCAGTCCTATGGCCACTGCTGAGTTTTCCAAATTTGCTGGCACATTGAGTGCAGCACTTTAACAGCATCATCTTTTGGGATTTGAAATAGCATTCCATCACCTCCACTAGCTTTGTTCATAGTGGTGCTTCCTAAGGCCTGCTTGACTTCACACTCCAGAATGTCTGGCTCTAGGTGAATGATCACACCATCATGGTTATCTGGGACATAAAAATCTTTTTTATATATAGTTCTTCTGTGTATTCTTGCCACTTCTTTTAATGTCTTCTGCTTCTGTTAGGTTGCTACTGTTTCTGTCCTTTATTGTGCCCATCTTTGAATGAAATGTTCCCTTGGTACCTCTAATTTTCTTGAGGAGATCTCTAGTCTTTCCCATTCTGTTGTTTGCCTCTCAGTTCATAATGCAGGTCAAATACTGTGCAAGGCAGTGGGACACATGAGTGGGGATATCACTCTTTGCTTTTCTTGAGGATTTCCTGGTCTAGTGTAGAAGGCACATAGATAAAAAAGTGAGATCTGACAAAGATTAAGTATCATGATAGTGAAATGATCAGGTTATAATAGAGGACAGAAGGAGACTGAGATCAAATCTGGAGGAAGGGATAGAGGATGAGTTAATGAACGCTTCATGGAGATCACTCTGGTTTTCATTTACTATATAGCACATATGCTTTCATTTCTGGAAATTAAAAGATGTCACTTTCCTCACATTGTGAAGTGTATAAACTACTTGTTGCTGAGAAGTAGCTGCTTGTTTTCTGTTCTCTGCAGTGTAGGTGTTTTATATGAGCTGTCTTCTTTGGGATGTAAAGAGAAAATTTTCAGGATTGAGTACTCTGGAAATGTCTTTCCAATAAAAAGAAGGTACTGATTATCACTGTGCTAGGCAGAACAATTTCTAATCTCTAGAACCTATGAATGTGTCACCTTTCATGGCAAAATGGACTTGGCAGGTGAGATTTAGCTAAGGATTTTAAGATTAGCCTGTATTATCCAGGTGGTCCATGTTAAATTGCTTCAATCATGTCTGACTCTTTGCAACGCCATGGACTGTAGCCCGTGAGGTTCCTCTGTCCATGGAATTTTCCAGGCAAGAATACTGGAGCGGATTGCCATTTCCTTTTCCAGGTGGTTCCAGGTGGATCCAATGTAATCAAAAGCATCTTTGCAAATCAAAAAGGAAGGCAGGTGGTCAGAGTCCAAGAGAAATATGAAGATACTATGCTGATAGCTTTAATGGTGGAGGAATGGGCATGCCAGGAACTAAGGATAGAGCACGTCTCTAAAAAATGTGAGGAACCAGATTCTCCACTGGAGTCTCCAGAAAGAATAAATCCTCACTAATACCTTAATTTTAGCCCAGTGAAATGGATTTTGACCTCCAGAAATCTAAGCAAATTAATTTATATTGTTTTGAGCAACTAAATTTGTGTAATTTGTTAAAATACAAATGGGAAACCAACATGGATATTGTCTGATGTTGCTGTTAGACACACTCCACAAGTTCATAGCCAGTCTTACAACATGGAGTGAATTAAGCATCAGTTCAGTTCAGTTCAGTTCAGTCCCTCAGTCATGTCCAACTCTTTGTGACCCCATGAACTGCAGCATGCCAGGCCTCCCTGTCTATCACCAACTCCTGGAGTTCACTCAAACTTAACGTCCATCGAGTCGGTGATGCCATACAGCCATCTCATCCTCTGTTGTCCCCTGCTCCTCCTGCCCCCAATCCCTCCCAGCATCAGAGTCTTTTCCAGTGAATCAACTCTTTGCATGAGGTGGCCAAAGTACTGGAGTTTCAGCTTTAGCATCATTCCTTCCAAAGAAATCCCCAGGTTGATCTCCTTTAGAATGGACTGGTTGGATCTTCTTGCAGTCCAAGGGACTCTCAAGAGTCTTCTCCAACACCACAGTTCAAAAGCATCAATTCTTTGGTGCTCAGCCTTCTTCACAGTCCAACTCTCACATCCACACATGACCACTGGAAAAATCATAGCCTTGACTAGATGGACCTTTGTTGGCAAAGAATTAAACATACACACTGTATTTTAGGCAAATGGCTGATATATAAGTTTACTCAACTATCTGTGGTAAACTAAGATTCTACTTGCTGGTGTATTCTACTTCCATTCTTACCCTTAGGCTGAGGTCTCTCTCAGGACTTTGAGTCCTAACAGTGATCATTTCCGGTCAGAATCCCAGTTTTGTTCACAAACATTAGTTATTAATCACCTAGTAGTCAGCTGTTCTCCCTTAGGCTGTTTCCCTTGAGATATTCCCACAACACCCCTACCCCGTGAGCTCATCCCTTTGTATTCCTCCCTTAGTGTTCCTCTGTATCTTTTTGTCTATACTTAAAAAACATGAGTCTAGGAACTCCATGAAGTTGCTGCAGGGATCGTAATACTTCATGTGCTGGCTCAGCGTCTCCCACTTTACAGTTAAGCGAACTACTTCACCTTGATGAATCTCATTTTTCTCACTTGTGAAATAGGAATTGTAATAACACAGAGAGTTAAGGTAAGTAAAGTAACAGAGGTGCCCATGCACACATACATAGTAGGTGCTCAGTAAATGTTACTTCCCTTTCAATTTTATTTCCCGTAAGTTTTTAATACCTTTCACAGTTGATAGAGTAACAATATTTCTACTATTTGTTTCTTTTGGGAAATACTACAGTTTCAGTCACTTTTCTGACATTCATGTCAGCCTGGGAAATTCCTGTCTCATCTTCTCTTTCAACAAAGACAATAATAAATTGGCATGCAGAGTGACCCAGACCAGAAGACTAGGTTTCCTCATCCCCAGCTAGGGGACTTGAGCAATTGAAACTTTCTTCAGTTTCTAAAAATTTGCTAAACTATATTCATTTTTTCCACCAATCTTTCTATCACCAAAAACACATTCTATTATTTTTCAAATTAATGTTTTTAAAAAGTGTTATTGCCAAAAGCATTGTTTTTTATTATAAAATTATTCATTTTCTTGAAGTTTGTTACTCAAATACAAATAGATCTGACAATCAACACTTCTAATCAGTATAAGTTAATCAGTGTTACCACACAGAGTTAGTATGATTTCAGACAAATTCAGAACAAGTAGAAATTCTGAATTTTCATAGGTAATTGGAAAATCACTTCTTTTCCACCCCTGTCCCCATGACCACATTTCTGATCCCTAAGTGACAGGAATCACCAGGGGACTAGATCCTTTTCTAAAGTTCTTTCATTCCTAAATTCTATTAAAATTCACAAACAACTCCAGGTACATTTTATCTGATCTGCAATAATATTAAATTACCCCTCAATTTTCAATCTTATTAGCGATGAGCATTTTGCATGTTTTGAGGTTGTTGAGAAGAGTGAAGAATGATTTGGTTCTCATATGTTGGGTTTTAATTGTAATATGTTTGCTTTCACTTTAGACCTTTAAACTAGTGTGCCAAGCAGCCAAATGACCTTAATTGGTTCTTATAAGAATTTTGTGCTTTGCAGGATTTTTTAGAGGCTTGCCTAACGAGTATTATTAGGACTCATTGAGGGAAAATTCTGCTTTGAATCTGTGATTTTACAAAAAACTTCTATTTTTCCCCAGCTTCATTTATTTATTTACTGGATGGGATAATTATAGATACATCTGATATCTTCTCCTTATCCAATCTTGCATTTGTGCTCAGAGAAAACCACTCTCTGGAAGTGAATGTGTATCTTTTTAGGCCCTGATCTTGTAATATTATTGTTTAGAAAAATCCATAAACCATATGTAATCATTTGCATTTTAAAATTTTAAACAAGCTACATGCATCATACTTTTGTTGTATTTCAACATGCTTTTTTATGTTTGCGATGTGATTTATACCAAGAAATATGTTTGGTTTTTGTCCCAGTTCTGACACAGAACTGAAACCCTCAGAATTTGTTAGGTGCTGGGAATAACAAAGGTGTCTTTTGTTATGTTAATAAGGTGACTTTGGGATCCCACCTGGGCTGGTTGCCAGGGGAACCAACCACATGATTAGAGGGTTGGAACTTTCAGTCCCTTCCTCCTAGTTTCTGGGGAGAGGACTAAGGCTGGAGTTTTATCAATTGCTAGGGTCAATGATTAAATCAGACATGCCTAGGCAATGAAGCCTTCATAAAAACCCAAAGGACAGGGTTCAACGAGCCTGGAACTTGTGGAAATGTTGGAAGGACAGCATGCTTAGAGAGAGCATGGCAGATCTGTGTCCCTTCCCATATACCTTGCCCTGTGTATCTCTTCATCTAGTTGTTGAGTCATATCCTTGATATCCTTTGTAATAAATTGGTAAGCTAGTGAGTAAATTGGCTTCTTGAGTTCTATAAGCTGCTCTAGCAATTTCATCCAACCCAAGGAAGGGGTCATGGGAACCTCTGATTTACAGCCAGTCAGTCAGAAGTACAAGTAATAATCTGGCATCTGAAGCAGAGGGCAATCTTGTGGGACTGAGCCTTCAACCTGTGGAATCTGATGCTAACTGCAGATAGAGGCTGTCAGAATTGAATTAAGATTGTAGGCCACCGAGCTGGTTCGCCAGCACTGCTTGGTGGTGTATGGAGAATTAGGTCCAGGAACACAAATTAATGTTCAACTTTGTATTTTTAACATTTATCTATATTGATATTTGTCATTTTCATTTATTTTTACTGGAATCATATTACATCACATGAATATGATAAATGTTATTCATTCTAATGGAAACCAGTCCCCTAGTAGCTAATTCTTCCCCAAGCAAACAGACTCTTGGTGGACTGGCTTTATCAGTCTATCAAACAAAACTAGACAAACGGATTCTAATATGGACTGAAATAAAGTTCAAGCCAAGAGCTCCACTGTTCTTACTGTTTTTCTTCTTACTGTCTTACTGTCCACTGTTTTATTATCATTATTAGTTCTGTTTCAGTTCATAGAGACAAGAAAGTGAAATGTTTTATATGCATTTAATACCTAGAATATGCCAGCATATTGAGTATATTTTGTTCTTTGTAAAGGGCAGGACAGATCAGGCCTCCTTAGCTGTCTGTCAAAGGAATGGCGCCCAAGAAATGAGGAGGAAGAGTGCCTAGATGCTTCTTTAAATATAGACACTTCTGCAAGTTTTCCTAACATGAATCAGCTATAGCATTGAAAAATTAGGAAGTAATATTTGCATTGCTTATCTGTGTTACTTTGCAACTACTGGGAATTGTGACCTTGAAACCCTCTAGTCCTAACCTTTTTTCACTGAAACAATTGCTTTCTTCATGTGATCTTTTAAGTAATGTGAGATTTCTTAAGAATGCCATTACTAGATTACAGCATACAGAGAGTATTTGGATTTTTTAAAAAAATATTTCAAGCAAGATTCATATTATTTAATAATTTTGGCCATTAATAAAATGATTTTTATATTTATCTTCTCTAGTTATTTAATTTTCCAAAAATGAATCTTGTGATAGATGCAGATAGAAGGAAATTTAAATTTAGGGTTAACTCTAAAAAGTTGATAGGTAGTCAAGCAGAGAGAACTTCTGAACCAACTGTACAGTTATTAGATACAGTGAACACTGTTCGTTCTCTATTGCAAATTACCAAAACAGGAAAGCCAGGCTAAACTTTTAAAGTTATTTAAAAGTCCTCATTTTTACGCATTCTAACTGCAAGAAGAATAATACAAACATTGTTCACAAGAAGATATAATCCAAACTCCAACATAAAAGTAAAACATAAACTGGTCTAAAATAACAATCGTCAATGTAGTTGATATGAATGCAAAATAAAGGAAGCTCTTTCACTCATTATTTGTTTTGTATAGTGTTTTAATACATTATATGCTGCTGCTAAGTCACTTCAATCGTGTCCGACTCTGTGTGACCCCATAGACGGCAACCCACCAGGCTCCCCCGTCCCTGAGATTCTCCAGGCAAGAACGCTGGAGTGGGTTGCCATTTCCTTCCCCAATGCATGAAAATGAAAGGTGAAAGTGAAGTTGCTCAGTCGTGTCCAACTCTTAGCGACCCCATGGACTGCAGCCCACCAGGCTCCTCCGTCCATGGGATTTTCCAGGCAAGAGTACTGGAGTGGGATACCATTGCCTTCTCCGAGTTATGAGTAATTTATTTCCTCCAATATCATTTGCATTGTTTCTGTGTGTGTGCTTAGTTGCTCAGTGGTATCTAACTCTTTGCAGCCCCACAGATTGTAGCCCACCAGGCTCCTCTGTTCATAGGATTTCTCAAGCAAGAATACTGGAGTGAGTAGCCATTTCTTCCTCCAGGGTATATTCCTGAGCCAGGGATCGAACTTGCATCTCTTGTATCTCCTGCATTGGCAGGCAGATTCTTTACCACTGTACCACTTGGGAAGCCAAATGAGTTCTTAGTGCTTTTCCTATGTGTTTGTTTAGAATAGTGTTTTTTAATTTGGTTTGTTGTTGCTTCATTCTGACCGCTTATCTGAGTCTGAAAAAGAATGCCTTTCCTCCAGGATGTTCTGTAGAAACCATCAGCCCTTGCCCTCACCGCTGGTCTTTCATGGTGTAGCAGCCCATTTTGTAGTACATTGTTGTGATAAGAGGATGGTTTTAAACACTTTTAGCAGGAAGAGTCACTTCCAGCTTGTACCCAGAGCTGAAATGAGATCTCACATCATAAAGGATGCCTATGATTTGCTGTATAGCATGGACAAGTGTTGCTCTCACATCACACCCAGGGCAGCAGTCCATTTGAAACATGCAGAACAGATAGCCAGACTTTCTGTGATCTCTGCTGGCTCTTGGAAAGTTACCAACCTTATCTCACCTTAGAGGACTGGAAGGCTTGAAATAGTGTTACTTATACTTCTACCTATCCCCATGGCTCTTCCTTCCAAGTTTACCAAGTCTTGGCAACTGTGGAATATGGCTCCAGCCACTTCCTCATCTCAGTTTTTCCTGTTCTCTTCTTATAGGAATCCTGCTAGTGGGATACTAGATCCTTTATGTAATATAAACTATCACTTTATCTTTTTGTTTCATGCTGGAATATTTTCTTAAAAGTGTTTTCTAGTTTCCCTATTAAATTTCTCATTTCTGTAATTTTGCTTCAGTCTTTTAGAAGCTTTTCTTTTCTATGACTATCCCAATTTTATACTATTTTTCTTGTTTTATAATTTCTCACAAATATATCTGTATGAAATATTTAGAGTTTCAATTATTTTAGTCTTATATGTATTTATCTGTATCCCCAGATATATATTGGTTGAAACTAATAAACAGGTAAATCATTTTTTGTTATTTTTTCCCTTGATTCCCCCCCCCCAACCTTTTTTTAGGATCTTTGTTTGCTCGTTCTTTCTTTTTCATATTGTTCTCTTTTACATATGTGGTGATTATTCATTCATTGTTCACTTTTTTTTTAGACAGAAGTGGGATGTAACTAATGCTGGAGCATTGTCAACACAAGGGTGTTATACATATGGCATGGTTTCACAGATACAGAGCTTAAAACAGGCAAAACTAATCCCTGGTATTGTCAACATGGCTGTTGACTTTGGGTGGTGCAGGGACCAGGGGGGACATGGAAGGTTCTAAGACACCGGGTGCTTTCTGTTTCTTGATCTGAGTACCTTTCCTTTGTGAGAATTTATCAACTGTAGTCTCATGATTTGTTCAATTTTATGTATATATTTATACTTAAATAGAAAGATTTTTGAAAAAAAATTATGGGAAACATTTGATAATGAGATACAAGAAGTGGTCAAAAATTATAGAGAAGGCTAAATAATTTGGGAGTACATTTCAAGATGTTCTTCATCTAGACTTTGTTTTTCCCCACTAAGACCATGAGGTTTATCAAAAGCCCTGAGGTTTATCAAAAGCCCTGCTATTGTGGCTAGTGAATGCAGTCATGAGCACTCCAAATGTTTCATACTGTACAAAGAAATCACAGCCTCCATTAACACTGGTATAAATGAATTAGGGACAAATGTAAACTAGAAAGAAAGCAAGAAGATAAGCAAGTAAATGTCACCTTCTATGGGGAGTATTAATTAATTCTCTTTTCTGATTTGGAAACACTTTTTTGTGGTTCCATATAACCCTTGCATACCTGCATCACAGAAATTTAAAACTTTACTGCAATTGCCCATTAACATGCTCTTCCTGTCCTCTAGAATAGGAGTGTGTCACAGAAACATAATGCAAGTGATTTATGAAATTTTACAGTTTCTGTTAGTCTTATCAAAAAAAGCAAACAGGAAACAAGTACAATTAATTTTAATGATAAAAAATGTTGTTGTTTTTAGTCAGTAAGTCATGTCTGACCCTTTTGTGACCCTATGAACTGTAGGCCACCAGGTTCCTCTGTCCATGGGATTTCCCAGGCAAGAATCCTGGATTGGGTTGCCATTTCCTTCTCCAGGGGATCTTTCCAACTGACCAAAGGATCAAACCTGCATCTCCTGCATTGTGGGTGGACTCTTTATTGCTGATCCACTGGGGAACCCCAACCTTAATAATAGTTTTATTTAATCGATTAATATTAATTAAATATTTTAAGTTTGTAATTAATATAATAAAATATTAAGATGTTTTACATTTTTCCAGACTAAATATTTGAAAATCAGGATGTATTTTATACTTACATCACGTCTCAGTTTGGACTAGATGCTTTCCAAGTGTTCAGTAGCCACATGTGACTACTGGCTATCACAATGGACAAGCAGTTATAGAATGAAACTTTGAGGGCAGTGGTTATATATTCTCTTCATATCTTTAAGAAGATAGTTATATTGGATTGTGCTGTGCTTAGTCGCTCAGTCGTGTCCAACCCTTTGTGACCCCATGGACTGTAGCACACTAGGCTCCTCTGTCCATGGGGATGCTCCAGGTAAGAATACTGGATTGAGTTGCCATGCCCTCTTCCAGGGGATCGTCCCAACCCAGCCACTGAACTCAGGTCTCCAACATTGAAGGCAGATTTTTTTTACCATATGATTCACCAGGAAAATCCATGTTATGTTAGTTATCTTAACTAACATAGCACCACCATATGGTAGGTGCTGAATAAACAATTCTTTTTATCATCTCCAAAGATGCATAAAAAACTGGAATAATAATTAGAAAAGGTTCTCAGTCTGAATTAATTAACTCTATTTTGAGACTTATATAAACCAGCCCCTGTGCTGGATGCCATAAATTAGCATAGAGTATAAACTGGAAAATGGATCACAAAATGATCTAAATATAGCCAACTAGAATAAGGCTTTATAAATAATCTAGAGAAGAGAGAATGAAAATTAATGCTGGACAGAAATTACACTTTCAAATCATGCTTAGTGCTAAACCTGCTATGATTTTATATTAATTAAAGTGGTTAAAAGCATAAACTCTGGTTATCAGACAGAATTGGATTTGAATTTTACCTCCTACAATTTTTTAGCTGAAGTGAAGTTTATTCGTTTCTAAAACAGGAATAAAATTTATTCTATATCCCAGAGTTCTTGAAAAGATGAAAAGGCATGGCACATGTAAATAGAGCTTTATATAGTGGCTGGCACATAGAAAACACTTGATAGAGGTTTATTGTTTCTATTTTTGTATGATAAGGTTGCTCAACCTTCTATTAACTATTACCTTGAGGCATCACACTACTTAATTTCAAAACATACTACAAAGTTATAGTAATCAAACAACAAAGTACTTGCATAAAGACAGACATATAGACAACTGGGACAGAATAGAGATCCCACAGATGAAGCAATGTATATAAGTTCAACTAATATTTGACTAGAGAGCCAAGGATTCTACAAAGGGGAAGAATAGTCTCTTCAATAAACAGTTTTGGGAAAACTGGATACTTACATGCTAAAGAATGAAACTGGACCCCTGTCTTACACTGCACACAAAAATCAGATCAACTGGATTAAATATATTAATGATTTAGGCACAACAGCTGAAACTATAAAACTCCTAGAAGGAAACATGGGGCAAGTTCCTTGACATTGGTCTTGGACTTTACACTGAAAGCAAAGGCAACAAAAGCAAAATTTAAAAAGTGGCACTATATCAAACTGAAATATTCTGCACAGCAAAGGAAACCATCAGCAAAATAAAAAGGCAGTTTATAGAGTGGGAGAAAATGTTTGCAGACCATATATTTGAAAGGGGCTTAATATCTAAAATATACAGCAAACTCATATAACCCAATAGCAAAAAGCAAAATGACCCAAATTTTAAATGGACAAAAGACCTAAATAGACATACGAATGTCTACATAAATAGATACATGAAAAGGTACTCAACATCACTAATCATCAAGGAGATATAAATCAAAACCACAATGAGATATCATACCTATTAGTATGTTTATCTAAAAAACAGAACAAATGGTGAGGATGTAGATAAAAGGAAACCCTTGTACACTGTTGATGAGAATGTAAATTGGTGCAGTCACTATGGAAAACAGTATGGAGAGTCCTCAAAAAATTAAAATTAGGGAGAGAGGGAAAGATGGCGGAGGAATAGGACGGGAAGATCACTTTCTCCCTCACAAATTCCTCAAAAGAACATTTCAACGCCGAGCAAACTCCACAAAACAACTTCTGTAGGCTGGCAGAGGACATCAGGCAACCAGAAAAGCAGACCATTGTCTTCAAAAACAGGTAGGGAAAAATATAAAAGACGAAAAAGGAGACAAAGGAGGTGGGGAGGGAGCTCCGTCCCGGGAAGGGAAGCCCGTCCCGGGAAGGGAATTTTAAGAAGAGAGGTTTCCAAACTCCAGGAAACACTCTCCCTGCTGAGTCTGTGGCGAGCCTTGGAAACACAGAGGGCAACATAACAGGAAGGAAAAATAGATAAATAATTAAAACCAACAGATTACAAGCCCACCAGTAACTCCCCAGCGGAAAAGCAGCACAGACGCCTGCATCCGCCATTGGGAAGTGGGGGCAGGGCAGGGACGCGCGGGAGGCGCGGGCTGCAGAGCTTTGTAAGAATCGGGCAGGAACGCCCCACGCGCAACCAGAACGATCTAACTTGGGCTAGCAAACCAGACTGTGGGATAGCTACCACGCGAAAAGCTCGAACATAAGACACCACCAGGACCAAGCACAGAACAAAGGACAGAACGGAAAAAGCCGGCTGCAGACCATCCCCCACCGGGGACAGGCAGCCAGAGCCGTAAGGACTGGAAAGGGGCAATTGCAGCCCCGGAGAGACTTTACTTACCTAACTGCAAGCAGGCTCCTTTGCTAAGACTTCTGGGGGTGCTGGACAGTCACAGTCTGCCTCACGGGGTGCACCAGCGGTCCACCCAGAGAGCTGAGCAGCAGCGGCAGAAAAGGTGACGAGCCGCGGCGATCGCACTCGCCAAACTCCTGAGCTACTCGGACCTGGGAAGGGCACAAAGCGCAGTCCCAGCTGAATCTGTGCCTCTGAGGGCTGCCTGAGCGCCGAATCTGAGCGGCTTGGACCGGGGAAGTGCACGCAGCCTAGGGCCGGCCCCAGACGGTTCCCGGCTGAGCATCGTAGAGCCGGAGCGGTTTGTGCTCCGCGAGAAAGGACAGGTCAAGTGGGGCTGAGATGCGGTGTGCACACGACAGTGCTGTTTGTTTGCAGCATCCCCCCTCCCCACAGAGTGACTGAACTAGTGAGCCTAAAAAACCAGCAAACAGAAGAAGTTAAACAGAGGGAACCACCTTGGAAGTGAGCCCACACGGCCCATAACATCAGAGAAGGGCTAGATATATTTTTAATATTTTTAAAATCATTCCTTTTTTTTTTTTTGCTTTTTGCTTTTTTGTTTTTCTTTTTTTTTCTAGCTTTTTTTTAATTGTTAAGTCTTCTATTTCTCCTCTAATTTTTATTTCTATAACCTATTATTACTATTTTTTTTTTAAGGCAAACACCATATATATTCTTTGGATGGTTGTTGGTGTTTTCTTTTTTTTCTTTTGCTTGTTTGTTTGTTTTTTAATAATTTTTTTCTTTCTTCCTTTTTCCTTCTGCTTTTCTTTAATATTGTATCTTTGAAAATCCAACCTCTACTCTAGATTTTTAATCTTTGCTCTTAGGTTTTTGGTTTTTGTTGTCAATTTTGTACATTTAAAAACCCAAACTTCACTACCCAAGTTTACCTGAGAGCGAGATTACTGGCTTGACCACTCTCTCCTCCTCTGGACTCTCCTTTTTCTCCACCAGGTGGCCTCTGTCTCTTTTCTCCCCCATCTCTTCTCTAAACAACTCTGTGAATCTCTGTGTGTTCCAGACGGTAGAGAACACCTAAGGAACTGGTTACTGGCAGGATTTGTCTCTCTCCTACTCATTCCTCTCTCTTATCCTCCTGGTCACCTCTGTCTACTTCCTCCCTCTCCTCTTGCCCGTATGACTCTGTAAATACCTCTGAGTGGTCCAGACTATAGAGCGCACATAAGGAAGTGACTACTGACTAGCTTGCTCTCTCCTCTCTTGATCTCACCGCATCTCATTCCAGTTACCTCTAACTACCCCCTCCATCTTCTCTTCTCCTTGTAACTCAGTGAACCTCTCTGAGTGTCCCTCAATGTGGAGAAACTTTTCATCTTTAACCTAGATGTTTTATCATCGGTGCTGTATAGATGGAGAAGTCTAGAGGCTACTGTAAAAATAAAACTGAAAACCAGAAGCAGGAAGCTTAAATCCAAAGCCTGAAAACATTAGAGAACTCTTGAATTCAGGGGACATTAAGCAATAGGAGCTCATCAAATGCCTTCATACCTACACTGAAACCAAGCTCCACCCAAGGGCCAACAAGTTCCAAAACAAGACATACCACACAAATTCTCCAGCAACACAGGAACACTCCCCTGAGCTTCAATATACAGGCAGCTCAAAATTATCCCAAAACTTTTGATGTCTCATAACCCATTACGGGTCACTCCACTGCACTCCAGAGAGAAGAAACCCAGCTCCACCCATCAAAACTCCAACACAAGCCTCCCTAACCAGGAAACCTTGACAAGCCACTGATAGAACCCCACCCACAGTGAGGAAGCTCCATAATAAAGAGAACTCCACAAATTACCAGAATATAAAGAGGCCACCCCAAACGCAGCAATATAACCAAGATGAAGAGACAGAGGAATACTCAGCAGGTAAAGGAACAGGAGAGTTGCCCACCAAACGAAACAAAAGAGGAAGAAGTAGGGAATCTACCGGAGAAGGAATTCCGAATATTGATAGTGAAAATGATCCAAAATCTTGAAATCAAAATGGAAACACAGATAAATAGGCTAGAGACAAGGATTGAGAAGATGCAAGAAAGGTTTAACAAGGACCTAGAAGAAATAAAAAAGAGTCAAAATATAATGAATAACGCAATAAATGAGATCAGAAACACTCTGGAGGCAACAAATAGTAGAATAACGGAGGCAGAAGATAGGATTAGTGAAATAGAAGATAGAATGGTAGAAATAAATGAATCAGAGAGGAAACAAGAAAAACGAATTAAAAGAAACGAGGACAATCTCAGAGACCTCCAGGACAATATGAAATGCTCCAACATTCGAATTATAGGAGTCCCAGAAGAAGAAGACAGAAAGAAAGATCATGAGAAAATCCTTGAGGAGAATAATAGTTGAAAACTTCCCTAAAATGGGGAAGGAAATAATCACCGAAGTCCAAGAAACAGAGAGAGTTCCAAATAGGATAAACCCAAGGCGAAACACCCCAAGACACATATTAATCAAATTAACAAAGATCAAACACAAAGAACAAATATTAAAAGCAGCAAGGGAAAAACAACAAATAACACACAAGGGGATTCCCATAAGGATAACAGCTGATCTTTCAATAGAAACTCTTCAGGCCAGGAGGGAATGGCAAGACATACTTAAAGTGATGAAAGACAATAACCTACAGCCCAGATTACTGTATCCAGCAAGGATCTCATTCAAATACGAAGGAGAAATCAAAAGCTTTACAGACAAGCAAAAGCTGAGAGAATTCAGCACCACCAAACCAGCTCTCCAACAAATTCTAAAGGATATCCTCTAGACAGGAAACATGAAAAGGATGTATAAACCCGAACCCAAAACAATAAAGTAAATGGTAACGGGATCATACTTATCAATAATCACCTTAAACATAAATGGGTTGAACGCCCCAACCAAAAGACAAAGACTGGCGAATGGATACAAAAACAAGACCCCTCTATATGCTGCTTACAAGAGACCCACCTCAAAACAAGGGACACATACAGACTGAAAGTGAAGGGCTGGAAAAAGATATACCACGCAAACAGAGACCAAAAGAAAGCAGGAGTGGCAATACTCATATCCGATAAAATAGACTTTAAAACAAAGGCTGTGAAAAGAGACAAAGAAGGCCACTACATAATGATCAAAGGAACAATCCAAGAAGAAGATATAACAATTATAAATATATATGCACCCAATATAGGAGCACCACAATATGTAGAGAAATGCTAACAAGTATGAAAGGGGAAATCAACAATAACACAATAATAGTGGGAGACTTTAATACCCCACTCACACCTATGGGCAGATCAACTAAACAGAAAATTAACAAAGAAACACAAACTTTAAATGATACATTAGATCAGTTAGACCTAATTGATATCTATAGGACATTTCACCCCAAAACAATGAATTTCACCTTTTTTTTCAAGTGCTCATGGAACCTTCTCCAGGATAGATCACATCCTGGGCCATAAATCTAAACTTGATAAATTCAAACAAATCGAAATCATTCCCAAGCATCTTTTCTGACCACAATGCATTAAGATTAGATCTCAATTACAGGAGAAAAACTATTAAAAATTCCAACATATGGAGGTTGAACAACACACTTCTGAATAACCAACAAATCACAGAAGAAATCAAAAAAGAAATCAAAATATGCATAGAAACAAATGAAAATGAAAACACAACAACCCAAAACCTGTGGGACACTATAAAAGCAGTGCTAAGAGGAAAGTTCATAGCAATACAGGCATACCTCAAGAAACAAAAAAAGTCAAATAAATAACCTAACTCTACAACTAAAGCAACTAGAAAAGGAAGAGTTGGAGAACCCAGAGTTAGTAGAAGGAAAGAAATCTTAAAAATTAGGGCAGAAATAAATGCAAAAGAAACAAAAGAGACCATAGCAAAAATCAACAAAGCAAAAGCTGGTTCTTTGAAAGGATAAATAAAATTGACAAACCATTAGCCAGACTCATCAAGAAGCAAAGAGAGAAAAATCAAATCGATAAAATTAGAAATGAAAATGGAGAGATCACAACAGACAACACAGAAATACAAAGGATCATAAGACTACTATCAGCAATNCCTCGCTCTCTTATCCTCCTGGTCACCTCTGTCTACTTCCTCCCTCTCCTCTTGCCCGTATGACTCTGTAAATACCTCTGAGTGGTCCAGACTATAGAGCGCACATAAGGAAGTGACTACTGACTAGCTTGCTCTCTCCTCTCTTGATCTCACCGCATCTCATTCCAGTTACCTCTAACTACCCCTCCATCTTCTCTTCTCCTTGTAACTCAGTGAACCTCTCTGAGTGTCCCTCATGTGGAGAAACTTTTCATCTTTAACCTAGATGTTTTATCATCGGTGCTGTATAGATGGAGAAGTCTAGAGGCTACTGTAAAAATAAAACTGAAAACCAGAAGCAGGAAGCTTAAATCCAAAGCCTGAAAACATTAGAGAACTCTTGAATTCAGGGGACATTAAGCAATAGGAGCTCATCAAATGCCTTCATACCTACACTGAAACCAAGCTCCACCCAAGGGCCAACAAGTTCCAAAACAAGACATACCACACAAATTCTGCAGCAACACAGGAACACTCCCCTGAGCTTCATATACAGGCAGCTCAAAATTATCCCAAAACTTTTGATGTCTCATAACCCATTACGGGTCACTCCACTGCACTCCAGAGAGAAGAAACCCAGCTCCACCCATCAAAACTCCAACACAAGCCTCCCTAACCAGGAAACCTTGACAAGCCACTGATAGAACCCCACCCACAGTGAGGAAGCTCCATAATAAAGAGAACTCCACAAATTACCAGAATATAAAGAGGCCACCCAAACGCAGCAATATAACCAAGATGAAGAGACAGAGGAATACTCAGCAGGTAAAGGAACAGGAGAGTTGCCCACCAAACGAAACAAAAGAGGAAGAAGTAGGGAATCTACCGGAGAAGGAATTCCGAATATTGATAGTGAAAATGATCCAAAATCTTGAAATCAAAATGGAAACACAGATAAATAGGCTAGAGACAAGGATTGAGAAGATGCAAGAAAGGTTTAACAAGGACCTAGAAGAAATAAAAAAGAGTCAAAATATAATGAATAACGCAATAAATGAGATCAGAAACACTCTGGAGGCAACAAATAGTAGAATAACGGAGGCAGAAGATAGGATTAGTGAAATAGAAGATAGAATGGTAGAAATAAATGAATCAGAGAGGAAACAAGAAAAACGAATTAAAAGAAACGAGGACAATCTCAGAGACCTCCAGGACAATATGAAATGCTCCAACATTCGAATTATAGGAGTCGCAGAAGAAGAAGACAGAAAGAAAGATCATGAGAAAATCCTTGAGGAGATAATAGTTGAAAACTTCCCTAAAATGGGGAAGGAAATAATCACCGAAGTCCAAGAAACAGAGAGAGTTCCAAATAGGATAACCCAAGGCGAAACACCCCAAGACACATATTAATCAAATTAACAAAGATCAAACACAAAGAACAAATATTAAAAGCAGCAAGGGAAAAACAACAAATAACACACAAGGGGATTCCCATAAGGATAACAGCTGATCTTTCAATAGAAACTCTTCAGGCCAGGAGGGAATGGCAAGACATACTTAAAGTGATGAAAGACAATAACCTACAGCCCAGATTACTGTATCCAGCAAGGATCTCATTCAAATACGAAGGAGAAATCAAAAGCTTTACAGACAAGCAAAAGCTGAGAGAATTCAGCACCACCAAACCAGCTCTCCAACAAATTCTAAAGGATATCCTCTAGACAGGAAACATGAAAAGGATGTATAAACCCGAACCCAAAACAATAAAGTAAATGGTAACGGGATCATACTTATCAATAATCACCTTAAACATAAATGGGTTGAACGCCCCAACCAAAAGACAAAGACTGGCCGAATGGATACAAAAACAAGACCCCTCTATATGCTGCTTACAAGAGACCCACCTCAAAACAAGGGACACATACAGACTGAAAGTGAAGGGCTGGAAAAAGATATACCACGCAAACAGAGACCAAAAGAAAGCAGGAGTGGCAATACTCATATCCGATAAAATAGACTTTAAAACAAAGGCTGTGAAAAGAGACAAAGAAGGCCACTACATAATGATCAAAGGAACAATCCAAGAAGAAGATATAACAATTATAAATATATATGCACCCAATATAGGAGCACCACAATATGTAAGAGAAATGCTAACAAGTATGAAAGGGGAAATCAACAATAACACAATAATAGTGGGAGACTTTAATACCCCACTCACACCTATGGGCAGATCAACTAAACAGAAAATTAACAAAGAAACACAAACTTTAAATGATACATTAGATCAGTTAGAACCTAATTGATATCTATAGGACATTTCACCCCAAAACAATGAATTTCACCTTTTTTTCAAGTGCTCATGGAACCTTCTCCAGGATAGATCACATCCTGGGCCATAAATCTAAACTTGATAAATTCAAACAAATCGAAATCATTCCAAGCATCTTTTCTGACCACAATGCATTAAGATTAGATCTCAATTACAGGAGAAAAACTATTAAAAATTCCAACATATGGAGGTTGAACAACACACTTCTGAATAACCAACAAATCACAGAAGAAATCAAAAAAGAAATCAAAATATGCATAGAAACAAATGAAAATGAAAACACAACAACCCAAAACCTGTGGGACACTATAAAAGCAGTGCTAAGAGGAAAGTTCATAGCAATACAGGCATACCTCAAGAAACAAAAAAAAGTCAAATAAATAACCTAACTCTACAACTAAAGCAACTAGAAAAGGAAGAGTTGGAGAACCCCAGAGTTAGTAGAAGGAAAGAAATCTTAAAAATTAGGGCAGAAATAAATGCAAAAGAAACAAAAGAGACCATAGCAAAAATCAACAAAGCCAAAAGCTGGTTCTTTGAAAGGATAAATAAAATTGACAAACCATTAGCCAGACTCATCAAGAAGCAAAGAGAGAAAAATCAAATCGATAAAATTAGAAATGAAAATGGAGAGATCACAACAGACAACACAGAAATACAAAGGATCATAAGAGACTACTATCAGCAATTGTATGCCAATAAAATGGACAACGTGGAAGAAATGGACAAATTCTTAGAAAAGTACAATTTTCCAAAACTGAACCAGGAAGAAATAGAAAATCTTAACAGACCCATCACAAGCACGGAAATTGAAACTGTAATCAGAAATCTTCCAGCAAACAAAAGCCCAGGTCCAGACGGCTTCACAGCTGAATTCTACCAAAAATTTCGAGAGGAGCTAACACCTATCCTCCTCAAACTCTTCCAGAAAATTGCAGAGGAAGGTAAACTTCCAAACTCATTCTATGAGGCCACCATCACCCTAATACCAAAACCTGACAAAGATGTCACAAAAAAAGAAAACTACAGGCCAATATCACTGATGAACATAGATGCAAAAATCCTCAACAAAATTCTAGCAATCAGAATCCAACAACACATTAAAAAGATCATACACCATGACCAAGTGGGCTTTATCCCAGGGATGCAAGGATTCTTCAATATCCGCAAATCAATCAATGTAATTCACCACATTAACAAACTGAAAAATAAAAACCATATGATTATCTCAATAGATGCAGAGAAGGCCTTTGACAAAATTCAACATCCGTTTATGATAAAAACTCTCCAGAAAGCAGGAATAGAAGGAACATACCTCAACATAATAAAAGCTATCTATGACAAACCCACAGCAAACATTATCCTCAATGGTGAAAAATTGAAAGCATTTCCGCTAAAGTCAGGAACAAGACAAGGGTGTCCACTTTCACTGCTACTATTCAACATAGTTCTGGAAGTTTTGGCCACAGCAATTAGAGCAGAAAAAGAAATAAAAGGAATCCAAATTGGAAAAGAAGAAGTAAAACTCTCACTGTTTCCAGATGACATGATCCTCTACATGGAAAACCCTAAAGACTCCACCAGAAAATTACTAGAGCTCATCAATGAATATAGTAAAGTTGCAGGATATAAAATCAACACACAGAAATCCCTTGCATTCCTATACACGAATAATGAGAAAGTAGAAAAAGAAATTAAGGAAACAATTCCATTCACCATTGCAACGAAAAGAATAAAATACTTAGGAATATATCTACCTAAAGAAACTAAAGACCTATATATAGAAAACTATAAAACACTGATGAAAGAAATCAAAGAGGACACTAATAGATGGAGAAATATACCATGTTCATGGATCGGAAGAATCAATATAGTGAAAATGAGTATACTACCCAAAGCAATTTACAAATTCAATGCAATCCCTATCAAGCTACCAGCAACATTTTTCACAGAACTAGAACAAATAATTTCAAGATTTGTATGGAAATATAAAAAACCTCGAATAGCCAAAGCAATCTTGAGAAAGAAGAATGGAACTGGAGGAATCAACTTGCCTGACTTCAGGCTCTACTACAAAGCCACAGTCATCAAGACAGTATGGTACTGGCACAAAGACAGACATATAGATCAATGGAACAAAATAGAAAGCCCAGAGACAAATCCACACACATATGGACACCTTATCTTTGACAAAGGAGGCAAGAATATACAATGGAGTAAAGACAATCTCTTTAACAAGTGGTGCTGGGAAAACTGGTCAACCACTTGTAAAAGAATGAAACTAGATCACTTTCTAACACCCCACACAAAAATAAACTCAAAATGGATTAAAGATCTAAATGTAAGACCAGAAACTATAAAACTCCTAGAGGAGAACATAGGCAAAACACTCTCAGACATAAATCACAGCAGGATCCTCTATGATCCACCTCCCAGAATTCTGGAAATAAAAGCAAAAATAAACAAATGGGATCTAATGAAAATTAAAAGCTTCTGCACAACAAAGGAAAATATAAGCAAGGTGAAAAGACAGCCTTCTGAATGGGAGAAAATAATAGCAAATGAAGCAACTGACAAACAACTAATCTCAAAAATATACAAACAACTTCTGCAGCTCAATTCCAGAAAAATAAACGACCCAATCAAAAAATGGGCCAAAGAACTAAATAGACATTTCTCCAGAGAAGACATACGGATGGCTAACAAACACATGAAAAGATGCTCAACATCACTCATTATTAGAGAAATGCAAATCAAAACCACAATGAGGTACCACTTCACACCAGTCAGAATGGCTGCGATCCAAAAATCTGCAAGGAATAAATGCTGGAGAGGGTGTGGAGAAAAGGGAACCCTCCTACACTGTTGGTGGGAATGCAAACTAGTACAGCCACTATGGAGAACAGTGTGGAGATTCCTGAAAAAATTGCAAATAGAACTACCTTATGACCCAGCAATCCCACTGCTGGGCATACACACCGAGGAAACCAAAATTGAAAGAGACACATGTACCCCAATGTTCATCGCAGCACTGTTTATAATAGCCAGGACATGGAAACAACCTAGATGTCCATCAGCAGATGAATGGATAAGAAAACAGTGGTACATATACACAATGGAGTATTACTCAGCCGTTAAAAAGAATTCATTTGAATCAGTTCTGATGAGATGGATGAAACTGGAGCCGATTATACAGAGTGAAGTAAGCCAGAAAGAAAAACACCAATACAGTATACTAACACATATATATGGAATTTAGGAAGATGGCAATGACAACCCTGTATGCAAGACAGGGAAAGAGACACAGATGTGTATAATGGACTTTTGGACTCAGAGGGAGAGGGAGAGGGTGGGATGATTTGGGAGAATGACATTCTAACATGTATACTATCATGTAAGAATTGAATTGCCAGTCTATGTCTGATGCAGGATACAGCATGCTTGGGGCTGGTGCATGGGGATGACCCAGAGAGATGTTATGGGGAGGGAGGTGGGAGGGGGGTTCATGTTTGGGAATGCATGTAAGAATTAAAGATTTTAAAATTTAAAAAAATAAAAAATAAAAATTAAAAAAAAAGGAGAGAATAGCATTGAAAAAAAAATTAAAATTAGAACTATCATATGAAATTCTACTTCTGGGTATACACCTAGTAGAAATGAAAACAAGCCATCAAAGAGATACTTACATTCACGTTCACTGCAGCATTAGTCACAGGAGCGGCGCTAGTGGTAAAGAACCCGCTTGTCAATGCAGGAGACGTAAGAGAAACCGGTTTGATCCCTGGATCTGGAAGATGAACTGGAGAAGGGAATGGCTACCCACTCTAGTATTCTTGTCTGGAGAATGCCATGGACAGAGTCCGTGGGGTCGCAAAGAGTCAGACACAACTCAAGCGACTTAGCACTAGATATGAAAACCGCTTGAGTGGTCCTCAGTCAATGAATAGATGAAGAAAACACGAAAGACAGAAATCCTGTCATTTGTGACAACATTCATGAAACTGGAGGGCATTATGCTAAGTGAAATAAGGCAGGCAGAGAAAGACTAATATTGCATGAAAAAAAGCAAAAATTGCTCAGTCATGTCCAGCTCTTTGCAATCCAATGGGCTATAGCCTGCCAGGTTCCTCTGTCCATGAAATTCTCCAGGCCAGAATACTGGAGTGGGTAGCCTTTCCCTTCTCCAGGGGATCTTCCCAACCTTGGGATCAAACCCAGGTCTCCCACATTGCAGGCAGATTCTTTACCAACTGAGCCACCAGAGAAGCCCAAGAATACTGGAATGGGTAGCCTATCCCTTCTCCAGGAGGTCTTTCCAACCCAGGATTCAAACTGCAGTCTCCTGCATTGCAGGCAGATTCTTTACCAGCTGAGCTACCAGGGATAGTATCACTTATATGTGGAATCGCAAAGGAAAAAGTCAAAGTCATAGAAACAGAGTGGAATGGAAGTAGAGGAAATACGGAAAGGCTGGTAAAAGTATACAAATTATAGTTATCATATGAATAACTTCTGAGGATCTAAGGTATAAGATGGTGACTATAATTACTAATACTATATTATATAATTGGAATTTGCTAAGATAGTAGTAACAAAAAAAAGTAAATGTATGAGATGATGGATGTATTAATTAACTTGATGGAGGAACTCCTTTCATAAAGTATAGTACATTAAATTATCATATTGTGTACTTTATATACACTATAATTTTATTTCTCTTTTTTTCTCTATTTCTGCATAAGGTAATGGTGAAACAGCAATTAATGTTTACATTGTTATGACTTCCAAAACTTGTGTTTTGTAGTGCTATTTGAAGTGAGAAAGCCTTTCAAAACTCAATATTTTCCTTAATGAATCAGTGGCTGTGGCCATGAAACTTAAGTATTTCACCTGAAAATAGAATATGAATATTTATTTGGCCTTGCAGGTGGCTCAGTAGTAAAGAATCTGCCTGCAGTGCAGGAGATGCGGGTTCAATCCCTGGGTCGGGAAGATTCCCTGGAGAAGGGAACTGCAATTCACTCCACTATTCTTGACTGGGAAATCCCATGGACAGAGGAGCCTGGCAGGCTAGAATCCATGGGGTTACAAAAGAGTCAGGCACAACTTAGGAACTAAACAACAACAACATTTACTTGACGGTTCTCAACATATATTAGTTATTATTCCTATTAGAAAGAAATGTGATCAGTGAAGTAGAAGAAGTAACTGAAACTAGAATAGGAGAAAAATACCATAGTGGATGTCAATTTCAACTTGTAATAGACAGTCTGTTGATGAAAAAATAGGCTTCTTTTCGTGAATACCTGGACACATTTGTTAAAGTGTAATTGTGATTGTTATGTATGGAGGTCTTGAATGTGAAGATTGGGATAAGAATAACAAGTTTGAATTATTAATATTTTTAATGACTTCAGGCTAGTAGTATTTATTTACACTTGGCCAAAACACTAATCCATTACATTTCTTCTGCATAATGTTCCCTCCAGATGCAGAGTTTGATGATGACACATGGCTTTGAGGAGATTTTGAATAGATGTTTGTTTTGCTTTCTTGTAAGGTCTCTTGGACTGCAAGGAGATCCAACCAGTCCATTCTGAAGGAGATCAGCCCTGGGATTTCTTTGGAAGGATTGATGCTAAAGCTGAAACTCCAGTACTTTGGCCACCTCATGCGAAGAGTTGACTCATTGGAAAACACTTTGATGCTGGGAGGGATTGAGGGCAGGAGGAGAAGGGGACGACAGAGGATGAGATGGCTGGATGGCATCACTGACTCGATGGACGTGGGTCTGAGTGAACTCCGGGAGTTGGTGATGGACAGGGAGGCCTGGCATGCTGCGATTCATGGGGTTGCAAAGAGTCGGACACAACTGAGTGACTGAACTGAACTGAAGGTCAAACTATTCATGGGGGACATGTCTCAGCTGATGTAGCTAATAGAGATAAGACTATTATTTTGTTCTTAATAAGATATCAATAACATTTCATCAGGTATCAGGAAGAAATAGTTATGTCCTAAAACTGAAATATCAAAAAAATAAAAAAATAAATAATAAATAAAACTGAAATATCCATCAGATATCAGCAGAGAGCTGAAAATAATACCAGATCACTGTGAGCAGAGCTAGAGTTTTAAGATTGGATAAGGTATTTAATCACAGGGCTCACATGAGGATGAAAAGTTGTGTTAGATGTGAAGTTAACTATCAGTCGCTCAGTTGTGTCCAACTCTTTAAGGCCCCATGGACTGTAACACACCAGGCCTCCCTGTCCATCACCAACTCCTGGAGTTTACCCAAACTCATGTCCATTGAGTCGGTGATGCCATCCAACCATCTCATCCTCTGTCTTCCCCTTCTCCTCTCACTTTCAATCTTTCCCAGCATCAGGGTGCTTTCAAATGAGTCAGTTCTTCGCATCAGGTGGCCAAAGTATTGGAGTTTCAGCTTTAACATCAGTCCTTCCAATGAATATTCAGGACTGATTTCCTTTAAGATTGACTAGTTTGATCTCCTTGCATTCCAAGGGATTCTCAAGAGTCTTCTCCAACACCACAGTTCAAAAGCATCAATTCTTTGGCACTCAGCTTTCATTATAGTCCAACTCTCATATCCATACATGACTGGAAAAACCATAGCTTTGACTAGAGGGACCTTTGTTGGCAAAGTAATGTCTCTGCTTTTGAATATGCTGTCTAGGTTGGTCATAACTTTTCTTCCAAGGAGTAAGCATCTTGTTATTCCATGGCTACAGTAACCATTTGCAGTGATTTTGGAGCCCCACAAAAATAAAGTCTGCCACTGTTTCCACCTTTTCTCCATCTATTTGCCATGAAGTGATGGGACCAGATGCCATGATCTTTGTTTTCTGAATGTTGAGCTTTAAGCCAACCTTTTAACTCTCCTCTTTCACTTTCATCAAGAGGCTCTTTAGTTCTTCTTCACTTTCTGCCATAAGGCTGTTGTCATCTGCATAACAGAAGTTCACTATGGCACATAGAAAACACAAGCAAAAGCACTTTGGGAAAGCAAAAAAAAAAAAAAATTAATCCTCTGCATGGAAATGTTCTATTTGTTTGAAATGATAAGGAAGTGTTTAATTGTTTAACTTGGTGGAGTAGAAAAAATGGCAGAAGCCTCACAGTTTTCATAGACTCATAATTTCAGTATTATGGCATACTTCCCCAGAATGTCAGAACCATCAGTGCCTTAGAGATTCTCTGTCTTTAGTTTCCCTTTGGGCAATTGATTGATGTTTCTTTGTGTATAGTAGAATTTTCCTTTCCTAGGAATGTCTTGTTCTCTTTATTTTCTTATAGATGTCTTGTTTAATCTGACAAAGGTCAGTTTCATGTCATTTCCTCTCTGAATTCTTTGTACACAAAAGTCACTGGATATATATAGTATCCTTTGGAATTAACAAACCTTTCTCTAAAATCCTATATCACCTGGCTTTTAAATCATATTAGAATGAAATTTCAACTACTCGCCTGGCTAGACCCAAAGCCTCTCCTGACCCCACAGAGGCATTAATAAGCAGGCCTTGTGCCCAGGAAAACTACCATTTCAGCTCATGCATTTAATACATTTTCAATTCCTCTTCTTTTCTAGCAATTAAGGACTTCCCCACCCCACCCCCATTTTTTTCCTTTTGAGCTCAGCTATTCATCTCTTTTAAAATTATATTTTATCCACTTTATTTCTAAGTTTTGGTAGCAAGGTATTTCATATTAGCTGAGTCCACTGTCTTGCCTGAACTGCTGTATTTGCTCAAAGTATACATTTTTTTAAAAAGTATCTGCTTTTCAAACACTGCAACCTAACACTCATTTCTCAAAGGTGGCATTTTAGAATACCCTTGAAGAAACAGATGTTCATAATAGTATTTAGTTCACATCCTTACCATGCTATTTATCAAAATAAGCTGCATCTAGGTTGTATCCAAAAGCTAACTGCTGATATAGCCAGACCAGTATCTCATGACATCTGTCCTCTTCTTCCTCAACCCATAGATGATATTCTTCCCCTTTGCAAGATAATGTACACACTTTGCAGATATTTTCCAAGGTCATAGAAGAATGAAAAACTATGTCTACTCAGTTATGAGGAGCTTTGTTGTGCTATGCTTAGTCACTCAGTTGTGTCCGACTCTTTGTAACCCCATGAACTGTAACCCACCAGACTCCTTTGTCCATGGGGATTCTCCAGGCAAGAATACTGGAATGGGTTGCCATGCCCTCCTCCAGGAGATCTTCCCAACCCAGGGATCGGACGCAGGTCTCCTGCATTGCAGGTGGATTCTTTATCAACTGAGCCACCAGGGAAGCCCAAGAATACTGGAGTGGGTAGTCTATCACTTCTGCAGGGGCACTTCCCAAGCCAGGAATCGAACGAGGGTCTCCTGCATTGCAGGCAGACTCTTTACCAGCTGAGTTACCAGGGAAGCCCATGAGCTTTAATTTGCTCTGTTTTGTAGTGATTCTGGATTTGTCTCACAATCACAATCACAATCAAAATCTCTGCTTTAGTGTGTAGACACATATACCGTGTGTGCTTTTCTGCTGCTGCTTAGTAGAATTGAGGCACAGCCTTCCTCATTTGTGAAGGCAGGTTTACTAGAAGTAATTGATAATGGATAAAAGACAGAAATTAAATGCATTAAAATGAATTACAACTTTTGGGGGAAATTGAATCTGGTGTTAATTTGGTGATCAATGGGGCGTTTGGAGTTCTGTTTAGCTTTATAATTTAGCTTTGCAGCTACCCTTCACACGTAAACTGATTTGTGAGAGACAGTTGTTGGTACATGAAATATGTAGCTATTCTAGATGTTATGAATATACTGTTTATCTTTTTAGTTTCAGCAAGCTCTTGATTATGTTCCATAAATAGCCACATTAAATCCTTTTGTCTTTTATTCTCAGATTTATCCTGAATATGTCATACAGATGCAACCTAATAAAAATCACAATATGGCCAACAGAGGGAAAAAATAACATATTGGTAGGTGGGATGTTTTCTCATGCTAAGACAGTATAGGTAAAATTCCATCTATTAAACAGAGTGGGATAGCATCAAATTTTCTCATTTTATAATACTGAAAATTTTTATTCACTCTCTCTGAATACTTTTTGATCTTTATTCTCTAGTTTTTTTTCCTTATAATGTCCCTCTTATAAGTGGATTTTAAGATATCATGTATATGTTATGAAGTATAAATATTATTTTAAATGTAATATTTGATATAAAATAGTTTGTATACTATCTATTATTGCTTTTTTTCAGTCACTCAGTCATGTCCGACTGTTTGCAACCCCATGGACTGCAGCATGACAGGCCTCCCTGTCCTTCACCATCTCCCGGAGCTTGCTCAAACTCACATTCATTGAATCAGTGATGCCATCCAACCATCTCATCCTCTGTCACCCCCTTCTCCTGTCTTCAATCTTTCCCAGTATCAGGGTCTTTTCTAATAAGTTGGCTCTTAGTATCAGGTGGCCAAAGTATTGGAGCTTCAGCATCAGTCCTCCCAATGAATATTCAGGACTGATTTCCTTTAGGATGGACTAGTTTGATCTCCTTGCAGTCCAAGGGACTCTCAAGAGTCTTCTCCAACATCACAGTTCAAAAGCATCAGTTATTTGGAACAGTTATTTGGAACAGTTCCAAATAACTGATGCTATATTTGTTTTTCTTGTCTATTTCATATACGAGAAATACAAATATAGCATGGCAAATGATGAGGAGGTATAAAAGTGATTGCTAATAAAATCTGGTAGTTATAGTCTTATGATCTTTATTATGATGTAACATTTTAAAAATTTATGTTTATGATAAAAGGAAGTGAAGCAACATTAAGTAATTCAGCTCCTTACTACACAAGACCTTGGCCCAGGTAGGATGGTTATGGAGTGGTTGGGGAAAGGGATCAGCTTCCCTGAGACATATGCTGGGAAAGGGATTGTCAACCTTTCAGAAAAGCCATTCATCCCATATTGCAACTCATCCAATACTATAAGATAGTAATAGACAGTGAGGTCAGAGAGTTGTTTAGATTCATGGACTGAGTTAGCATTATAAAGTGCTCATAGATTATAAGAGGAGTTAGAATATCCAAGAGGAAAATCCAAGCATCATGAGGGAGGTACAGAAAAGCTGAGAAGAAGATGGATCTGGAATCCTCTGGCTGAGGTGATCAGTTGCAGCTATGTAGATCCTATAAAGCAAAGCAAAGGGAGGTCTGGGCAATGATACTGGCATAGGTCAGTATACCAGGAATTGCCAGTTTCATTATCTTCAAATGATAGTTAAAAAAAAAAAAGCAAGCCAGCGCCAGAGATAAAGAGGATAAACCAAAACAACTAGACGCCCAGACACAACAGAAACAGACACCTCCGTAACAACACGGGTAGAGTGCCTCCTCCTCACCTCCTGTACAGAAGTGGGAGCAATCACAGTAGACAGTTGGTGCTCTGGACTGACTTAATATTTACCCTCTTCACCAAGAAAAGAGATTGTTTAAACCTCAACTGCAGAAATGCTTCATGGTTCTAAGGTCTTTTGTTGGTGAGATTCTTGCCTCCTTCTGGGTCTTATACTCTGGTCCTAAAATTACCAGGATTAATAGTGGCTACAGTTAAAGATGAGTTAAGTTATGGAAAACAGATAAAAATAGTCTTTGGAACATCCAAGCTGGTATGAGTAAATATCTGTGTTTACACACTGTTTTAATATCCTGATCCTACATTTTTTTTTTTTAACAGAGGTATAGTTGATTTACAATGTTGTGTTAGGGTCTGGTGTACAGCAAAGTGATTCATATATACATATACATATATATATATATATATATATATATGCTTTTTCAGATAAATTTCCATTATAGGTTATTACAAAATATTGAATACAGTTTCCTCTGCTATACAGTAGGTCTTTGTTGTTGATTTATTTTCTATATAGCTGTGTGTATATGTTAATCCCCAAATCCTAATTTATCCTTCCCCCTTTTCATTTGGTAACCATAGTTTGTTTTCTATGTCTGTGAGCTACTGCTGCTTAGTAAATTGATTTGTATCACTTTTTTTATATTCCTCATATAAGTGATATCCTAAAATATTGATTTTTCTCTGACTTACTTCGCTTAGTATGATAATCTTTAGGTCTGTCCATATTGCTGGGAATGGCATCATTTCATTCTTTTTTATGGCTGAGTATATTCCATTATGTATATTTACCACATCTTCTTTATTCATTCATCTATCAGTGAACATTCAGGCAACTTCCATATCTTGGCTATTGTAAATTGGCTGCTGTGAACACTGGGAGGCCTGGCGTGCTGCAGTTCATGGGGTCACAAAGAGTCGGACATGACTGAGCGACTCAACAGACTGATGAACATTGGAGTGCATGTGTCTTTTTGAAATAGTTTCCCTCTTTTCTGGACATATGCCCAGGAGTAGGATTGTTGGATCATATGATAACTCAATTTTTAATATTTTTAAGGAAAAATTTATTCCTAACTATTTATAGGAGAGTTTTAAGCCGTGTATAGATGACATAGATTGAAAAAGAAATAATTTTACTTGGCCACTTTTCTTTGTACATGCTCATGTCACTCATCATTGCCCAGACTAGTTTCAGTAAACTGCACCAGCTTCTACCAATGCTGGTCTAAGGCTGTGATTTGCAAATCACAGCGTTAGAGCTCTGAGGGGAAGATCATGTCAGTGATGTCCTCCTCTGGAAGTTCCTGATGTTGTTAAGGTTTTCTATTGGGATAATTTCTGCTTCTTCTCTGGATATTATACATTTTTCTACCCCACCTTTTAAAAAAATTAACTTATTTTAATTGGAGGCTAATTAATTTACAGTATTGTAGTGGTGTTTGCCATACACGGACATGAATCAGCCATGGGTGTACATGTCCCCATCCCGAACCCCCCTCCCACCTCTCTCCCCATCCCATCTCTCAGGGTTGTCCCAGTGCACTGGCTTTGAGTGCCTTGTTTCGTGCATTGAACTTGGACTGGTGATCCATTTCACATATGGTAATATACATGTTTCAGTGCTATTCTCTCAAATCATCCCACCCTTGCCTTCTCCCACAGAGTCCAAAAGTCTGTGCTTTATATCTGTGTCTCTTTGCTGTCTCACATAAAAGCCAAATATAGTAGTCCATGCTTTTAAAAATCACAAAACACAGACTGTCCATCTAGAAATGTCATTCTTTAAAAGAGGTTGTCTTTCATTCTAGAAAATTATCAGTTCTACCTAATTTTAAATAAATTGATTTCTAACCTCTCAACCAATTATGAGTACATTCTCTATTTGCCAAATAAAATGATGAAATGATTTATAATCTTGTTAACACCAAGTCACTGTATTTCATAAAGCTATTATTCTCAATAACTGCCTAAGATACAATTGCATAGGAGTCATTTTGCCTGATAAATTTTACTGTTGTAAAATATTTCCTTATTGCAGGAAATTTTGGGTTTATCAGAATTCAAGATTACATATGTGAACACTCACATATGTGTGTGTGTTTGTCCAAGTGAAATTTTTATTTTCATTATTTTGGGTACTATGTATTTCTTCTACACAAATAATTTTGATAATTTGACATATTCAAATCATACCATTTTGATGCATGTATATGTATGGCTGAGTCCCTTCACAGTTCACTGGAAACTATCACAACATTGTTAATCAGTTAAGTGTGCATGCATGCTAAGTTGCTTCAGTCGTGTCTGAATCTGCAACCCCATGGACTGTAGCCCACCAGGCTCCTCTGTCCATGGGATTCTCCAGGCAAGAATACTGGAGTGGGTTGCCTTGACCTCCTCCAGGGGATCTTCCCCACCCAGGGATCGAACCTGGTCTCAGGACTCCTGCATTAATTAGCAGGAGGGTTCTTTACCACTAGCATCACCTGAAAAGTCCTGTTAAACAGCAATACCTCAATATAAAATAAAAACTTTTTTAAAAATTACCACTTTTCAAAATGTCAGTCTCTCTAATGAGAAATAAAAGGATTGAAATTGAGCAGGTAGGCTTTAGAGACAAGCAAACCTGGTTTGAATCCTGGTTCTGGAAAGCTGTAAGCTTAACAAGTTAGGCAATTTCTTTGAGTCATTATGAATCTCTAAACTATGTGACAGTATACAGCAATAAATTGTGAGGATTAAATGAGGTATAATAAGGTGTTTATCTCAGTGCTTGCCACAAAATAGGTTCTCTTTGAAGCCAAAGTTATAATAAAAGTTATTCTCTTTGAAGCTAAAGCTTCAGGTTTCATATAAGATTAAACTGATGAGGTTTTGTTTCAGGATATTTCTCAGCTTTATGTTTTGTCTCTTGTGTATAAACTTGTTCATCATTGGAGGCTGAACTTACATTTTTATAGTACAGTAGACACATGAACAATACAGGGGTGGACGCCCACTCTGTGCAGTAAAAAATTCGAGTATAACTTCATAGCTGGCCACTGGTATGTGATTCCTGCATTCACAGATTGAGTCAACTGTGAATCATGCAGTAGTATAGTCCAGTCCATGTTTAGTAGAAAAAGAAATCCATATATAAGTGAACCCATACAATTCAAACCTAGGCTGTTCAAAATTTCTTCTTTTTTCTCATTTTAATTCAAGGTGTAGAACTGAAACATTAACTCATTATTTAAGTTTTGTGGGTTTAAAAAATTATTCTTTAGAGCATTTGGAATTAAAATACTGTAATAATTGGTACATGAATTTAAACATGAAATTTGGAAATGCTAAGCACAACCTGGGCAGGAAGTATAATGTATGGACTCATATAATAGACTACTGGCTAATACTTAACATGTATTTTGGAGAAGGCAATGGCACCCCACTCCAGTACTCTTGCCTGGAAAATCCCATGGACAGAGGAGCCTGGTAGGCTGCAGTCCATGGGGTTGCTAAGAGTCGGACACAACTGAGTGACTTCACTTTCACTTTTCTCTTTCGTGCATTGGAGAAGGAAATGGCAACCAACTCCAGTATTCTTGCCTAAAGAATCCTAGGGATTGGGGAGCCTGGTGGGCTGCCGTCTGTGGGGTCACACAGAGTCGGACACAACTGAAGCAACTTAGCAGCAGCAGCAGCAACATGTATTTATTGAATGAACATTACAAAGTTTTAAGATATTCATGTTTCATCTTGGTAGAAAAATACTCTCTTTCACAGTAGTTATACTTACAAAAGCAAGCTGAAAATATGCTCCTAAGCAACATTCCAAAAATAAAAAAGCATCACAAAGAATTAGAACTGGAATATTCTCTGGCTCCATCACTAACCCATTTTGTGATCTTAGACAAGTTATATCTCATTCCCAGGTCTCAGTTCAAAAATGTGTAAAAGTAGGAGTTAGGACTCATGCCTTTTAGAATTTTCCAATTTGTGCCCAGTTTCTTTACATTTATTTACTATGTGAAGCAAACAACACATAATCACAACTATAACTAGAATATTTTGTCATCCCACTTTAAGTGATCTTTGATGTTCTCTGGTTTTCAATAAACATAGACGTAGACAGACTATATGGGAGAGGTAACAGAAGAGCTAACAGGACCACATGGTAAATCTTACACCTATATTATATAGAAGCATCTAGCCCCCTAGCATCTTACACTATGAATTCCGAGAGGGCAGGGATCATATCTGCCAACTCACTGTGAATTCTCAGCAACTTATGCTTGGCACGTGGTAGTTGATGAATAAATATTTGTTGAGTGAATGGTAAAATGGCTCCTATGTGAATAAGGATATTTAGGTGCAAGGAAGTTTTCACTGCAGTTCACTATGGATTATCTAAATACAATGGAATACAATAGTATAATAAATATGTGCTAAGCCTACTAAGAGTTGAGGACTATGATTTTCCCTAGAGACACAGAACCTTAACCTTGAAAAATTGGATGTGACAATTTTTCTCATGTGGTAGATTATTGCTATGTAATATGGAAAGAGAGAAATAAAGTGATGGAAGGATTTAGCCTAGCCAGGGAGGAGTTTCTGGCAAGGCGTTTTGAAGGATATAAATTCTGAGGTGAATCTTGGAGGACAGGTGAAGAAAGGGAGAAGGATATTCCAGGTTGAAGTAACATGCCATTCATTAAGTAAGGCATGCCATTATAAGACAGTTCTGGCCTCTCCTAAGATTTCTAATCAGAGTAAACTATTTAGCAACTTGCTACATCTAATGTATGGGCTCTGTGTTAGATGGATGCTAACTTATTTAGTAATTAACTAGACTGTGGTGATAAATCTCAGAGGGAATCTTAATTGAGAATCCATTTAACTGACTAGCTCTTAAGAGACTGGGCTACAGCTCAGCAGTGCTGGCATTTGGGTCAATGTTTCCAAAAGGAAAACACAATTATTAATTTTGGATTGGTTGGAATTTTTTTGAATTCTGGAGCGAACATCATGATCAAGGAAAGCTGACCATATGAAATAAAAGGTGGTTTTTCATACACTGTCTGTCACTGGCCATAGCAGTGTTCCTGTAACACTGTAAGTTCCTAAAATACACGTTCTAGGAGTGGGTCTGGGGCTACAGGTCAACTCCTAGACTGCATGGTTTATGCAAAATTTTCTGGAAATGACAATGTTGATTTTGCTTTTTTTCTTACCCTAGACTGGCTTCCATTCCCTGGTTTTACTGTGATGCCAGAGATACAGGTAAATTTGAGAATGTGACTGATGAAGATCGGTATAAATGTCTAAACTTCTTATTCAGACATAGCCAAGTGAGGCACCCACAAGAACCCATGTATTCTGTTTCTTCTGATTTCCTTTTTGTATTCCACACTAGCCTACATCTTCCTAAGGAAGGGGGTCCACATCTGTCACTGTTATATCCTCTGTCCCTAACCCAAACTGGGCACATTGTGGATTTTCTGTGATTTCAAGGTATAAATGGCTATAGTTGTGCTCTACTTAACTATATAGGAATACACTAGCACACAGGAGAAAATTCTAAGTGCCAAATACAGTATGCCACAATTTGCTTTGCATTTCACAAGGCTTTACTGCAAAAACATCTATTATCCTGCCATCTGCCTCACAGCCGTTTCTTGGCCCATTTTTATGATTACCACTTTTAAAAATTATTCCTAGGAACTCCCTAGTGGTTCAATGGTTAGGACTCAACACTCTCACTGCAGAAGGTATGGGTTCCATCCCTGGATTAAGGAACTAAGATCCCACAAGCCATGCAGTGTGGCCAAAATAATAATAATAATACCTCCTAACAGCAGAGTCATTGCCACCCTTTCTATTGAGGTGGGCATCAATTTATTTTTCAATTAAAAAATGACTTTATATTGTAGTATAGTTTTGTTAGTTTCAGATGTACAGCAGAGTGATTCAGTTATACATGTATCAATTATTTTTCAAATTCTTTTCCTATTTAAGTTATTACAGAGTATTGAGCAGAGTTCCCTTTGCTATACAATAGATCCTTATTGGTTATTTATTAAATATAGCAGTGTGTCTATGTCAATCCAAAACTCTCTGTCAAGGTAGGATGATTTTCGACTCCAGTGACCCTATATAGCCTTCTTTGCTCTTTGGAGTCAAAGCCTTCACAAAGCAAGGACACTCCCAGCTTTTCTTTCCTAACATAGTTTCCTTAGATGACCCACCAAACCCCCAATTCCTCACCATACCAGGTTTATCTCCCCATTTCCCCAAGCGACTATTTCAGAACTTCAGTTCTCTCTTGTCCCACCATGCCCCTTTTCCATTCACCTTCAGGAGATAGCTTTGTACTGATCATGAAAATATAGACCCACCCCACCCCATCCCTGTCACCTATGATATTTTGCCCTCTAGTTTTACAAATATCTTTTTTCTCTTTAGATCAGCCCTTTCCTATGGCTCTTGGCTTCAGTTCTCTTGTGTTACCAAAGTTGTTTGCTTCATCAAATGTAACTCTCTTCTTGCAGTTTCACAATCTTCTTTCTACAGGTCATTTCTCTTGGGCTATATGTACCTCTCCTCTCTAAAGAGAGGCTTCCCTTGATTCAGATCTACCTCCAGATACTAATCAAGCTTTCTGCTCACTTCTCAACCATTGTTTCACTTACATACTCATTCTTCAGTGCTTAATTCATAGTGATTTGACTCGTACTCCTGCTATTCCAGGGACACTGCCAGTCATCTTCATGTTAACACACCCAAAGAAACTCTGCTACAAATGATATAGTGGACCTTCTTAACTCTTTAAAAATTGTTAGCTTCCATTACAGCTAATGGCTGCTCCTTCCCCCATTCTTCTCTTACCTTTTTGAACCATTGATTCTTGATCTTCTTATTGGTCTATTTCTCTCCAGTTCATATCTTAAATATTGGTGTTTCCCCAAGAATTCTGCTGTGCCCTCTCCACTTTCCCTTTTATTTCCTTTCTCCAGATGACTTCATAAATTATCATGTTTTTACTCTCCCCCTTAACAGGGGTCCCCAACCACCTGGGAGATCAGACCACACAGCAGGAGGTGAGTGGCAAGCCAGCAAAACTTCCTATTGCTTGCATTACTGCCTGAACCATCTCCCCATCCACTTTCATGCAAAAATTGTCTTCCACAAAACCCTGGTGTGAAAAAAGGTTCAGGACCACTGCCCAATATAATAAGGACTTAAGTGTATTGTCACTATTGTTGACCCCTCCTCTGAGCTTAATTTAACTGACTATCTACTATATCATATCACCACATAGGTGTTTCATACAAATCAAACCTAACATTTTAAAGCTGATTGCTTTTGTTTATATACTAACTCCAGATTTATTCCTTCTCTGTATCTTCTATGACAATGCATCCTGCATTATCATTGAATAACTTCAAGCAGAAACTTGGTGAATGTGTCTACTTTCTACGCTATCACTGACTATGCCTGTATCAGTCAGGATTTGATCAGAAAAATAGAACAGCTAGGAATGATAGAAAATATGAATTATAATAGAATTTGACCCTAGGAATTATGGGAGATAATTTATAGTTTATATATAGATTCCTTCTGTTTCTGGAGCTTATTCTGGCTCCAGAAGAGCTTAAGGAGATCCAGTGGGAATTGGAAGGGCTCTGAGCCCAGCAGTTGCTCAAGCCAGTAAGGCAAACCAGTATATCAGCAATAGTATATCAAGCTGCAACTGTGCCAAGGACCCCAGCTAGTATTCCCAGCATGAAAACAATATTACTCCTGCTTCGCGTCTGCCTTTCAGATCTCACATGAAATGTTTCACATAGTTCATGCTAACCTGAGACTATTCAGGGAAGAGAATTATGAGACACATGGTTCCAGATTAGCTATGCTGACATGCTGCTGCTGCTGCTAGTCGCTTCAGTCGTGTCCGACTTTGTGCAACCCCATAGATGGCAGCCCACCAGGCTCCCACGTCCCTGGGATTGTCCAGGCAAGAACACTGGAGTGGATTGCCATTTCCTTCTCCAATGCATGAAAGTGAAAAGTGAAAGTGAAGTCGCTCATTCGTGTCTGACTCTTCGCGACCTCATGGACTGCAGCCTACCAGGCTCCACTGTCCATGGAATTTTCCAGGCAAGAGTGTTGTAGTGGGGTGCCACTGACTCCTTACCTTAAACTTTAGCAATTCCAGATCATATTTATTCTTTACTCCCTAATCATGTATAAACTGGTTTATGCTTCACCTTCTATCTCAACCACTCCCTCATCGAATCCTTACTCCAACATAGTTAACTCATAGTTAAATCATTCTTACCCAGCAATTTTTGATGCAGTTTTAGCTGGAAAATCTTTCACTGATCTCCATTCATTCCTTCCTTTGCACTGGCTTAATTCTCCCTCACTTAAGTTCTTTAACCAACCACATCTTGGGCATTTCACTTTCATAGTAAGCACACATAATTTTGAAATAATCTATGTGTCCTCTCTACTCTTGGGCAAGAAATTCCTTTAACATGAAAACTAGGACTAACTTGTTTTCTTTCCTTCCCAAACCTAAGATCAAGTTTGAAGCATAAAATACATTTGACAATGTTTGCTAAATCAAACTGAAGTGGCAATGCCATCCTATCTTCCAAAAATTATATCCTGGGACTAGGTCTTATGATATCAAGAAAGGAGAAAAGATAGGAAGATATACTGCCTTGTATTTTATGTCCAGGAAGAACTATTATCTCATCTCCTAAGATGTGCCTTCTAGTGCTTCTTTCTGAGAAGATATGAATGAGATGAAAAAGTTAAGCTCTCATAAAATTATAAAGGAGATAATAACTTTTGTGACGAGATAATAATTTCATGGAATTTCTACACTGAAATAGATTTCATCACTGAAGAAGATTAACTGAAAAATATATGATGTATAAGAATTCAGTCAAGTTGTCAGATAGTCAGTAAATAAATGACAGTCTGTCAGTACAACATTTCTTTAAACTAGCAACAAACAGAAAATATACTGAAACAAAGAACCTTATTCTTAATCTCAAGAAAAATGCCAGGAAATAAACTGAAGAAGAAACATACAGGATTTTCATCAAGAAAATTATGGAAGACTCACTGAGGTTGATATGGAGACATGAATAAATGACCACCTTCCTGTAATAAAAGGAGTGACTTTTAAAAGAAAATGTCGATTCTTTTTATTATGATTAATAGGTTTAATGCAACTTATTTAAAATCTAAAGAAAACTTCTAAAGACCTTCAAAAAATCATTTAAATGCTTATTTGGAAGTATAAATGGATAGCTATAGGTATGTAAAATTTGAAAAAACAAGTGTCATAGGGACCTAATCTTCTCAGATATTTTGAAATGTATTATAAAGTTAAAATACTTAAAGCATTTTAGAAATGAATGAAAGGTTAATGGAATAGAAAAAATAGTTCTAAAGCATAAACTAACATGTATACAAAATTAAAGATAAAGGCAGCATTTCAAGTCACTGGAGAAGGAAGCATTGCTCAATAATTTATACTGGGACAGTGGTGTCTGTATGCAAGAAAAAATGAAATAAGCTGCTGCTTTCATCCCAAAATCTGAAATATATTCCAAAAGTGTGAAAAGGTTTTATTTTTTTTAATGGTGGATATTATCTATTTCAAAGGTTCTCAGCTAAGAGTGATTTTGCCCCCCACCTCCACCCAGGTGACACTTGATAATGTCCAGAGACATTTTTGATTGTTACATCTTGGGAAGGAGATGCTATGTCATCTAGTGCCCCAGAATCTAGCCAGGGGAGCTGGTAAACAAGCTACAATGCACAGGGAAGCCCCTTATAACAAAGAATTATCCAGATCAAAATTCCAGTAATGCCAGTGAAAAATCCTGATCTGATAAAAAAGGTAAAAATCATAGGGGTTAATTGCTCACTGAAAAAAATACACAGCCTAAAATTTGTGAGTTATGTTTTATTTGGCGACTTCACTGAGGCTGATAGCCTGAGTTGTTGTCACTCAGTCACGTCTGACACTTCATGTCAGCATGTCAGGCTTCCCTGTCCTCTACCATCTCCCAGAGCAAGCTCAAACTCATGTCTGTTGCGTCAGTGATGTCATCCACCATATCGACCTCTGTCATCCCCTTCTCCTCCTGTCTTCAATCTTTCCCAGCATCAGGGTCTTTTCTAATGAGTCAGGTCTTCGCATCAGGTGGCTGAAGTATTGGAGCTTCAGCAGTATTCCTTTCAGTGAATATTCATGATTGATTTCCTTTAGGATGGACTGGTTTGATCTCCTTGCAGTCCAAGGGACTCTCAAGAGTCTTCCCCAACACCACAGTTCAAAAGCATCAATGCTTTGACTCTCAGTCTTCTTTACAGTTCAACTCTCACATGACTACTGGAAAAACCATAGCTTTGACTATATGGACCTTTGTCTGACACAGCCTCTTAAGATAGCTCCGAGGAGCTCTTCCAAAGAAGTAAAGGAGGAGTCAAGATATATAGGAGTTTTTGTTGAAAAAAATCACACATACACATGTAGTTCAAAAAATTACTGCTAACCACAAAACAGACATCTCAAGTTAATGATTTTAGTGCTTTTCTAGTATGGAAAGATGCAAAAGTCTGGGCTCATTGACACTAGAACTGAGAATGGTGTTTATCAGTTAGTGTCTAATCAAGAAACAGAAAACACCCAGTGATTTGAATAGGAAATAACTTTTTGAATTATGTATAATGGGGGGGGGGTTGTAGAAATGAGGAATTGGCCTGTAAGAAGTAAAGAAAACTCTAAAGAATCTAGCGATATCAGTTATTAGGAGCAGTCACTATCCCTGGAGATGAAATAACACCCAAAGGAGAAGTTCCCCCAAGTACTGAGGCAGATTTGTTGGAGAGGGCACACTCATTGGGTGGCAGAGAAGTGACTACGGTTCCATGCCAGCACAACTTGCTAAAAATCCATCTTCCAGATTTCAGTGGTTAGGGTTTGATCTTAAATTACAGCTATGGAATTGTCTCTTTCCACATGTCCTGACCTATTGCAAAGACTTTTGTGGTTGATATTGTTGTACTCCTCTATGACATTTAAAATTTGTTCTCTCTGGCTGGTTCCTAGTCCAAGACATTGTGATACTCAGGTGTGTTTTTGCCTTTGAATTGTGAGAGATGCTTCTGTGTTCTTATGATCAGTCTCCCTTTTGCAAGAAGGGTTGAGGAAGAGGGGTGAAGGGGAGAGGAGGGACAAGAAAAACAAGCAATGACATGACTAAAAATTAAAGAAGAAAAATTAAAATGGCTAATGAGTATGGCAACACAAGAGAAGACTCTACACATAGACATCACCAGATGGCCAACACTGAAATCAGATTGATTATATTTTTTGCAGCCAAGGATGGAGAAGACTATACTGTCAGCAAAAACAAGACTGGGAGCTGACTGTGGCTCAGATCATGAACTCCTTATTGCCAAATTCAGACTTAAATTGAAGAAAGTAGTGAAAACCACTAGACTATTCAGGTATGACCTAACTAAAATCCCTTATGATTATACAGTGGAAGTGAGAAGTATTTTTAAGGGACTAGATCTGATAGAATGCCTGATGAACTGTGGATGGAGGTTCGTGACATTGTACAGGAGACAGTGAGCAAGACCATCCCCATGGAAAAGAAATGCAAAAAAGCAAAATGACTGAGGAGGGCTTACAAATAGCTGTGAAAAGAAGAGAAGGGAAGAGCAAAGGAGAAAAGGAAAGATATAAGCATCTGAATTCAGAGTACCAAAGAATAGCAAGAAGAGATAAGAAAGCCTTCCTCAGTGATCACTGCAAAGAAATAGAGGAAAATAATAGAATGGGAAAGACTAGAGATCTCTTTAAGAAAATCAGAGATACCAAGGGAACATTTCATGCAAAGATGGGCTTGATAAAGGACAGAAATTGTATGGACCTAACAGAAGCAGAAGATATAAGAAGAGGTGGCAAGAAGAACTGTACTAAAAAAGATCTCCAAGACCCGGATAATCACGATGGTGTGATCACTCACCTAGAGCCAGACATCCTAGAATGTGATGTCAAGTGGGCCTTAGGAAGCATCACTAGGAACAAAGCTAGTGGAGGTGACTGATTTCCAGTAGAGCTATTTCAAATCCTGAAAGATGATGCTGTGAGAGTGCTGCACTCAATACACCAGCAAATTTGGAAAACTGAGCAGTGGCCACGGGATTGGAAAAGGTCAGTTATCATTCCAATTCCAATGAAAGGCAAGGCCAAAAATGTTCAAATTACTGCACAATCACACTCATTTCACATGCTAGTAAAGTAATGCTCAAAATTCTCCAAGCCAGGCTTCAGCAATATGTGAACTGTGAACTTCCAGTTGTTCAAGCTGGTTTTAGAAAAGGCAGAGGAACCAGAGATCAAATTGCCAACATCTGCTGGATCATTGAAAAAGCAAAAGAGTTACAGAAAAACATCTATTTCTGCTTCATTGACTATGCTAAAGCCTTTGACTGTGTGGATCACAATAAACGTATTGTGAAAAATTCTAAAAGAGATGGGAATACCAGACCACCTTACCTGCTTCTTGAGAAATCTGTATGCAGGTCAGGAAGCAACAGTTAGAACTGAGCATAGCACAACAGATTGGTTCCAAATAAGGAAAGGAGTACGTCAAGGCTGGATATTGTCACCCTGCTTATTTAACTTATATGCAGAGTACATCATGAGAAACACAGGGCTGGATGAAACACAGGAATCAAGATTGCTGGGAGAAATATCAATAACCTCAGATGTGCAGATGGCACCACCCTTATTGCAGAAAGTGAAGAACTAAAGGGCCTCTTGATGAAAGTGAAAGAAAGTGAAAAAGTTGGCTTAAAGCTCAACATTCAGAAAACTAAGATCATGACATCCGGTCCCATCACTTCATGGGAAATAGATGGGAAACAGTGGAAACAGTGGCTGACTTTATTTTTGGGGTCTCCAAAATCACTGCTGATGGTGATTGCAGCCATGAAATTAAAAGACGCTTACTGCTTGGAAGGAAAGTTACTCTGGGAGTTGGTGATAGACAGGCAGGCTTGACATGCTGTAGTCCATGGGGTTGTAAAGAGTTAGACATGACTGAGTGACTGAACTGAACTGAAGCGAATTAGTATGAAAAACTGTTTGGCCTTTCCAATTTCTAATTTATAACTGGATAATAATTTTAGATATTAAAGACAGTTTTGAAAACTAATGTAGAGCTACAATGCTTTCTCGCCTTTTTTAGTGCCTCAGTCTTTCATCTCTTATAGATCATGATTTTTAATTGTGAGTTAGTGTTGGGTAAATTATCCTCATATGTGTAATATTAAGTTAATCGCACCATTCAGTAGTCCATATTTAATGAAACCTAAGAGTAATTGAAAGTACTTACCAACAGGAAGTCATCAGGGAGCATAAAAGTTGAAAAATGCAAAATAAATATCTTGTCTGCCTGAATTAATTGATCTAATCAAGAAGCATGTTTCTGTTGATGCCACGATTACTGTGCTGTACCCACGGGGGAAGCTGAAGCCTTTGTTTGTGCTTATGCTAAATGCTATCACAAGATTTATTATCAGAGAACTGACACATTTTCAAAACAGTACATTGAATTCAACTAAAATCTGTAGCCAGAGAATTGAGAAATAAAGATTGAATATTCAACATACCAAGTAGTTTTAACTATCTAAAGGTGATAAAGTCACCATAATAAAAGCATCTACAATTTTTTGAGAACTTACTAGATACTAGGCATAAAGAGTAGATATTTGTTTTCCCCAACTGTATGTCACAAGCAATTTCTCACATTGGTAAATATTTTTCTGAAACATGCATTTTAATGACTATACTATATTAAAAATATAGCTACATACATAATGGCCTTTTAATCATTTCTGTAGTGTTAAGCATTCAGCTAATTTGTGACTTTTCAAATTTATAAATCTTTATGTATAATAAAATATTTATATAAAATCATTTATAAACTTCATTACTATAAATTCATAGAAATACTACTATCTGGAAGAAATCATAAAAAATTAATCTCCAGAAAAATTGTAGTAATTTCTATAAGTTTATGCATACATTTTCCTGTCTTCTTGATTATAATAACTCCTGGCTGTTATTTAATTTGAACACTTATAGAAAAGTAGTATCTTCTTGCCTTTTCATTTCTTTTCTTGTTTTCTATATTAGATTTATTTCATTCGAAGCATCTTACATAGGTCCTGGTTAACTCAAACAAAAAGGGATTTTAAAAAAAAGAATACAGGGTAATTGCACATTGAAAATACAGATTGGAACAGTCTGATCTCAAATGAAGCTTGGTAATATTGGAAGCATGAACTAATGAAGTTTCTTGGAGATGTTGCTGTTTAAACAACTCAACTTTAAATTTCCTCTGGAAAGACTGTTTTGTGCCATAGTTTGTTTGAACAGGGCCATAGCAGGGGCCAGACCCTGTGGAGTAGAGGAGGCATGTTTCCCCAAAAGGAAATAATAGACAAAAACAAAAGACAACTTCATCAGTAAAGAAAAATATATCCCCATATGTATGTTGGCTATTGACATTTCTCCTTTAAGTGAACTGCTTCTCTGCATGCCCTTGACTTTCTCAACTACTGCATTTGTCCTTTTCTTATTGTTATAGTGGGGTTTTTAAAATATATTAAGAACATGTATCCCATATTTTTCATATTTACTGTAAATATTTCTTCTTCCTAGTTTAATTTTGCATTAAAAATTTGAATGTAGGATGGGAACTTATTTGTAAACATTTTAAACTTTTATATAGTAAGTTAGTAGGTTATGTTGTCATTTCTCCCCTTACTATTGTGTTTAGAATGTTATTCCTAGCCCAAAAATCTTTTTAAATTTATTATCCTAGCTACTGTCCTGGGGCTTTATCTTTTTACTTGTATGTATTTTCTTGCACATTATTATTATTTTTGCTCCTTTCCCCTATGGTTTACTCTTTGCTGTTAGTTCTTCCCATACCTTGCATTCTTTTACAATTAATTTGTATTGGAATATAGTTGCTTTACAATATTGTGTCAGTTTCGTGCTGTACAGCGAAGTGAATCAGTCACATAAAGCAAAAGTGAAAGTAAAAGTCACTCAGTCGTGTCCAACTCTTTGTAACCCCATGGACTGTCCATGGAATTCTCTAGGCCAGAATACTGGAGTGGGTAGCCTTTCCCTTCTCCAGGGGATCTTCCCAACGCAGGGATCAAACCCAGATCTCCTGCACTGCAGGCAGATTCTTTACCAGCTGAGTCACAAGGTAAGCCCAAGAATACTGAAGTGGGTAGCCTATCCCTTTTCCAGTGGATCTTCCTGACTCAGGTCGACTGTTCCTCCCTTTTCCAGTGGATCTTCCTGACTCAGGAATCTAACCGGGGTCTCCTGCATTGCAGGCGGATTCTTTACCAACTGAGCTATCAGGGAAGCCCCTTGGTTGTACATAAACATATACCCACTCTTTTTTTAGGTTTCTTCCCCATTTAGGTCACCACAGAGCACTGAGCAGTGTTTCCTGTGCTATACAGTGGGTTCTCATTAGTTATCTGTTTTATATATAGTAGTGTGTTCTTGGAGAAGGCAACGGCACCCCACTCCAGTACTCTTGCCTGGAGAATCCCATGGGGGGAGGAGCCTGGTAGGCTGCAGTCCATGGGGTCGTGAAGAGTTGGACACAATTGAGCGACTTCACTTTGACTTTTCACTTTCATGCATTGGAGAAGGAAATGGCAACCCACTCCAGTGTTCTTGCCTGGAGAATCCCAGGGATGGGGGAACCTGGTGGACTGCCGTCTATGGGGTCGCACAGAGTCGGACACGACTGAAGCGACTTAGAAGCAGCAGCAGCAGCAGCAGCAGTGTATATATGTCCGTCCCAATCTCCCAATTCATCCCACTGTCTCGTCTTCCCTTGATAATTGCAAATTTGTCCTCAACATGTGTAGCTGTATTTCTGCTTTGCAAATAAATTCATCTCTACCGTTTTCCTAGATTCTACATATGAGCGATATTATGTGATATTTGTTTCTCTTTTTCTGACTTGCTTTACTCTGTATGACAGTCTCTAGGTCCATCCCTGTCTCTACAAATGGCACTACTTCATTCCTTTTATGGCTGAGTAATATTCTATTTTTCATACCTTGTATTCTAATTTCATCAACTGGGCTCACACAAATTCCTGTGTTTAGGAACTTCATGCCCAAATGCCAATAGTCACAAAATAGTTATTATATTTCTCAGTATATAGATACTTGTTCAACATCTTGACAGACCTCATAATCCCCTGAGATATCCCATGAACAAAAAAAATTGATTAGAATGCCAGTAGCATCCTTGGACCTGCTGCCTGCTAGCTAATTTTCATTCTGTTCTCTTCCCCTGAGGATCTGACCCCACCTCTGCCCTCCTCCTCATCCGGAGTTCAGGGACAACAATGAAGCAGCCCAAACCCTGGAGAAAAGTTTTCTTCCCACAGCAACACAAATAAGAGTCACCACCATACTTGGCACAAAGTAACCTGTCATAACTACACATTGTCTGAATATCTAATGGGATTTAAGCATCCTGAATACCAAGTCTTAAAATAACTTATTTTTTAACCCTATGGAAATCTTCAAATATAAACAGAACCTCTCTAGTTCTCATCTCCTAGTTTCAACTACGAGTAAGATAATTTGGAACAGCTCTTTAAAGAAGATTAGCATGTCAAGATCAAATTACTGACAATTAAGATTTCTCTCAGCAGCATTCACAGGAATATATTTCTGAAAGTTCTCAATGGAGGCTATAAGTCTCATCCAGCTAACAGAGTCAAGTTCATTCCTCCCATCATTTGTCAATATCTGTTCAGTATCATGGGAGATAAGAGTTAAATGAGATATTTGTACATCTAGAATCCATGGGGATACCTGAGTAGTGCAAGGGAGTGTAATGGAAATTTAAAGCAAATGGGTTCAAATTTCTAGTAATGTGTTCTTGGGCATGTTGATGTTGTGGGAGTGTTTTCTTCCTTAAAAAAATCTGAAAATTAATAATATCTATTTCTTAAGGTTTTATTTTTTCTTTGGTATCAAATGATATTTTATAACTCTTTGCTTAATATAGTACCTGCATTATGTTTAGTAAATTGTCTTCCCTATCCAAAATTCTTTAGATTTCTAGAATTCACCTGTTCATTATGAACTTCTAGTTAACCATGTAAAAAACTAGACCAAAGATTGTTAAACAATTTTACTTTAAAAAAATAGAGAGGCTGTGGTCAAGTTTTGAGTGTAAGTTGTCAAATCCAATATGAAGGAATGTGAAGGAGGCTGCTGAGGGCAAAGGTCTGGAGATAATCCAGCCAACACAGATTTAATGTGGAAGCACTGAACAGGTGTCAGGCTCCAACCTAGACAAGAAGACAGCAGCTGAAGTATTTTTTTGCACAACAAACTGAGGAGAGCTTTCAGCTCTAGTTCTAAGGAAAACACTGTAGTCTTTCCTTTTTTAAATGAAGAGACTCTGAGGTTTATGTCAATCTGTTGGAATATCTGTAACATTTAATATTGTGGTTTTAAAGACTCTACAGGAACATCATACAAAAATATTTGTATGATGCAAATTAAACTTTAAAAAGTGGAACACAAAGCAGGACACTGCAGTTCCAACTATAGAAAATGTTGATTTTATAAGGATAAGATGTAAACAAGACCAGAAGAAAATGAAACAGCTAGTAGATTAAGAGGTAGAATTGTTTTCTTTTTCAGTTTTCTTTCTGTTATAAAATTGGGCAGTCAATAGAAATTTAAGAAGTAAGAGTAAGAGTCTATAGGACTGAAGGAAGGCTGAGTGAGATCCTAGTCTATCAGAGGGCTTGTTGTTCAGTCTCTCATTCGTGTCCGACTCTTTGCGACTTCATGGATTGCAGCACACCAGGCCACTTCATTCCTCACCATCTCTTGGAGTTTGCCCAAGTTCATGTTCATTGTACTGGTGATGCCATCCAGCCATCTCATCCTCTGATGCTCTCTTCTCCTTCTGCCCTCAATATTTCCCAGCATCAGGGACTTTTCCAATGAGTCAGTTGTTTGCGTCAGGTGACCAAAATACTGGAGTTTCAACTTCAATATCAGTCCTTCCAATGAGTATTCCAGATTGATTTCCTAAAAGACCGACTGGTTTGATCTCCTTGGTGTCCAAGGGACTGTCAGGAGTCTTCTCCAACACCACAGTTTAAAGGCATCGATTCTTTAGTGCTCTGCCCTCTTTACAGTCCAATTCTCACAACTGTATGTGACCACTGGGAAGACCATAGCCTTGACTATATGGACCTTTGTTGACAGAGTGATGTCTCTGCTCTTCAACACACTGTCCAGGTTTGTCATAGCTTTCCTGCCAAGAAGCGATCGTCTTCTGATTTCATGGCTGCAGCCATCATCCACAGTGATTTTAGAGCCCAAGAAGAGGAAATCTGTCACTGCTTCCACCTTTTCCCCTTCAATTTGCCAAAAAGTAATGGAGCCAGATGCCATATCTTAGTTTTTTTAAGATTTAGTTTTAAGCTGGCTTTTTCACTCTCCTCCTTCACCCTCACAAAGAGTGAAGGATTCTCTAGTTCCTCACATCAGAGTGAAGTATTCCTTAGTTCCTCTTTGCTTTCTGCCATTAGAGGGGTATTGTGCGCATATCTGAGTTTGTTGATATTTCTCCCACCTATCTTGATTCCAGCTTGTAAACTCACCCAGCCTGGCATTTCTCATGATATGCTCAGAGTATAAGTTAAACAAACGGTGTGACAACAGACAGCCCAGTCGTACTCCTTTCTCAGTCCTATACCGATCAGTTCCATTCAGGATTCTAACTGTTGCTTCTTGACACACATATAGTTTTCTCAAGAGACAAAGTTAAGGTAAAATTGGGTAAAATTTGGATTTCCCTGGTAGCTCAGCTGGTAAAGAATCCACCTGCACTGCAGGAGACCCTGGTTTAAATCCTGGGTCAGGATGATCCCCTGGAGAAGGGATAGGCCACCCACTCCAGTATTCTTGGGCTTCCTGTGGCTCAGCCGGTAAAGAATCCACCTGCAATGCGAGAGATCTTGGTTCCATCCCTGGGTTGGAAAGATCCCCTGGAGAAGGGAAAGGCCTCCTGGAGAAGGGAAAGGCCACCCACTCCAGTATTCTAGCCTGGAGAATTCCATGGACTGTTTAGTCCAGGGGGTCACACAGAGTCAGACATGACTGAGCAAATTTCTCTTCACTTTGTTCACATCTCTATAAGAGTTTTCCACAGTTTATTATGATCCACACAGTCAAAGGCTTTAGCATAGTTGATGAAACAGAGGTAGGTGTTTTTCTGGAATTCCCTTGCTTTCTCTATGATCTAGTGAATGTTGGTAATTTGATCTCTGGTTCCTTTGCCTTTTCTAAACCCAGTTGCCCTCAGTAAAAGTCTGGGTGAAGGTAGAGTCTCCAGGAAATAAGCACGGGGTTATTTACTGACCTCGCCTTTACTCTTGGTGTTGTGCCAAAGGCAGAGAGAGAGATCAGAACCTTGAGAGGAGAGTTCTAGGGTGGGTAGATGGAGATGAGAGATCGTTGTTGGAGACAGACTAGTGGAGGTGTTTGGTAACAACTTTCTTGAATCCTTGACTAGGAGGCCCATTGTCAATCCAACATTAGATCTTTGTCAAATTCACCCAGCTATTGTTCAGATCTTTTATTTATTGGCTTCACCCACTCCTAGAGTCAGGACTTAGAACTTGTTCTATTACCAAAGAAACAAAGTGAGCAACAGATACTGCTGAAGCTCTCATAGGGAAGGAGAAGAAGCATTTTTTTAAAATCACACATTCAATAGCACACTATTTTCAAGTCTTTTAAAGATTCTTAGCTTTCCTAATAGCTAGGGGATTTTCCATCTTCACCTTTTCTCCACTCAGTATTTAACCTGTTAAGCCCTTCTTTTCTTTGTTCCCATATCTTTTCCCCATCTCTGTATAATTTCCTGTTCTTAGGAAAAGTTAGCCTGGTTGCCACTCAAATAAGCAACCCTGCATACTCTTATGCATCACCCTGCAGTTATCAGAATCCACTCATCTAGGAAGGCACTGGAGAATTGAATAATATATTTTTCTTTTCTCATTGGCATTGGATACTCTGTATATGTGCTTATCATCAATCTACATGACTTTTTTAGTTTTTAATTTGTAATGTGTATTATAGTCAGAAAAACTTAATTAGAAGACATTGCATTTCACAGATGTAAAATGATCATTCCAATTTTATTTTGGAAATGAAATGCATTAAGAATTTTAAAGTTTAGAAACACTGTGCAGGTTAATATTTTTAACTTGCCGGTGCTATTCCTATAGATACATGTTTCATCTTGGAACATGGCACAATAGAAAGAGAAATGGCATTAATTTAGTAAATTTTAAAAAATACATTAAGCAGAGAAAACTGCGATTTGTGCATTTCTAATGAACTTTTGGGTATTGTACAAATAAAACATAGTGGTTTCATCTTCTGATTTGTAACAAATGAATTCCGTACCCTGATGGAATAGTTAATGCTTTTGGTTTATGCTGCAATTCATTTTTCATTGCCCAAAATTCTATATCCTAAAATGAGAAAGGATGTACATCTTTCCTCATGAGAGATTATGACAATTTCTTAATTATAATTGAGGGGCTCTCTGAAAATGAGTAAGTGGTGTATAAATTATTAACTCTATATTGCCTTCAGGGTAAGGAAAAAAATGGGCTTTTTAGTTCTCCTTATACATTCTTTTTAGATAAAGGCTAGACTAACTGCTATAGCAAACAACTTCATTATTTCAGAGGCTTAATTAAGATTTATTTCTTACTTATAGCATAATCTAGAGCACATCAGATGGAGAATTCTGTTCTCTGTGGTCATTTAGGTCCCCAGGTGAGTATGTCCTACTTCAGGTTCTTCTCCGAGGGCCTTGAAGTCCTTTCTTAAGTTCTCAATAAATAGTCAAGAGATAAAGAAAGTGTATGTGTGTGTGAGAGAGAAATAGAGAAAGGGAACCAATCAAGATTAAGAAATGGCCACCAGGATTTGGAGTGGTACCTCGCATTTCTCCATCTACATTTCCTTGTCTGGAATTCAGTCACAAACCCTTATTAACTGCAAGGGGCTGGGGAAGATAGTCTGTCCATCTGTTCAGAATCAGAAATATTGGTAAGAACAATCTGCTGTATGACAAAGTCACCATTAAAACACATGAAAGACTCCTCTCAACATTTCTTGGGATACTTGGCAATGTTCAGTTCAGTTCAGTTCAGTTCAGTAGCTCATTGTGTCCGACTCTTTGTGACCCCATGAATCGCAGCACGCCAGGCCTCCCTATCCGACACCAACTCCCGGAGTTCACTCAGACTCACGTCCATCAAGTCAGTGATGCCATCCAGCCATCTCATCCTCTGTCATCCCCTTCTCCTCCTGCCCCCAATCCCTCCCAGCATCAGAGTCTTTTCCAATGAGTCAACTCTTTGCATGAGGTGGCCAAAGTACTGGAGTTTCAGCTTTAGCATCATTCCTTCCAAAGAAATCCCAGGGCTGATCTCCTTCAGAATGGACTGGTTGGATCTCCTTGCAGTCCAAGATACAAAGATGTACAGTATTCATTTAGTTTATCACCACCACCCTATAATTTTAGCTGCCAGAAAAAAAAGAAGGGGATATTGAGATTAAAAAGCTAGTCAGTGGTAGAGCTGCAACAGTAACCCAAGTATCTTGGCTTCTAGTTCACTATTGTTCTTTCCACCATACATACTACACATCTTCACAGAAATTAAAGTATAGGCATGTGGCCTGGAGATTTGATTTAGTATGTTGTAACTCTGGAAGGCAAAATGAGAATCAGGTGGCTAAAGAGAAAGAGAAATGATTTATGTTTAATGTATAATATGTAGTTAGTTGGTCTAAGGGAGAACGGGCTACCAGGTAAAATAACAAATTTACCGTAAATGGAGTATTAAGTAAAAGTTCCATGGCCAGTTCTTGGAATATTGCTGAAGTAAAGATTTGCATCAGGAAAACTCAGTGGTTCTTTTCAACTAGAAAAACTATAATAACATTGTCTGTTTTCATTTCCTTTTTTGGTCAGAAATATATTTTATGATTGTGTCTATAAGAAAAATGTTCATCCTAATAGAAAATAAAATCTTTCATGACAAATGCCCTTCTTTTTGATTTTTAAGAAGTTCTTGGTCTATTCGGTCTCTCATATACACACACACATTTTATCTCAAGTAACTAAAACTAAAGTCAAGAATGGCCATATTAGTCAAGATGCAGGAAAGATAAAAGGGTAAAGCTTTAGTTCTGCCCAAACTCAGAGTTGGTCTTGACCAAGATTAGATATTTTGTGATACTTGGTGGCAAAAGCCTCACCAATAATGGACACTAGAAATAAAGAGTTAACAAAAGTTTTCATTCTTCCTATCTCATCTCTGAATCATGAAGTCTTTGTTGTTCTTATCCAATATCCTTCTTGTAAACAATCTGAGAGATCCACTTACAAGAAGATAAGTTCTTACCTAAAAATGTTTTTGCAAAAGATACCTGATCTTTTGGGATAGCTTATTTTAATTAAGCCTATAGTTTTATGGAATTATGCAATGTGGGAACAGAGGCTCTCTACCTACCAAATAGAATATAGAAACTAAGAAACCCCAAACTTGAATGGCCCTCCTCTGTGCCAATTGGAACCACATACAGTTGGTGCTTATCCCTGTGAACCAGAGCACATCTTGGTGTAGGAAAGAGACTTCACAGGCCTTATCTGGTAAATTCAGGACTTTCTTGAGCCTCCTATGGAGTTTGTGGCTGCTTTGTGCTTATATTCTTTGCCTATGTTTAGTAAGTTTTGATGCAATTATGATCTATGATTTGTGTGAAGTTGCTTTGAGAATTTAACCTTAAATTTTAAAGCAATAAAGACAAATTTGATTCTAAGATACAAAAAGTGAATCTCTCAAATTATAAAATTAATACTCTGGATGCCTAAAATGGTATATTCCTCCTACTTTGTTCTCTAATAGAGTCATATAAATGAGATGTCACTGTTTGTATCATCATTAAGGAAATTGAACATATTTGTGTTTCACAGAGTAAAAAAGGAATAACAAGATCTGGAAATTTTGGTCATTGATTAACAAACTGCATCAAATAGTGAGTCAGTATCTACCATCTGGAACTACCCCCATCACATGCAACAGCCCCAGATGGCTGGTCTGAATTAAGAGATTCTGTAAGTGTAAAATACACACTAGGTTTTTGAAGACAGCACAAACACACACAAAATGAATGTAAAATATCACTTACTTTTGTGTTGATCATTTGTTGGAATGATAATATTTTGGATAGATTAGCTTAAAAAAGGACATTAGTAAAATTAATTTACCTTTTTTAAACTTTAGTGGATCTACTAGAAAATTTAAATTTTTTTTTGAGGTTTGCCTTATATATAAGGTTAGCACTGTTGTTGTTTTTCAGTGCAAGGCAATGCAAAAAGTCGTGTCTGACTCTTTGTGACTCCATAAAATGCAGTATACCAGGCTTCCCTGTCCTTCACTATCTCCCTGAGTTTGCTCAACCTCATGACCATTGAATCAGTGATGTCAGCCAACCATCTCATCCTCTGTTGCAATCTTCTCTTCCTGCCCTCAGTCTTTCCCAGCATTAGGGTCTTTTCCAATGAGTCAGCTCTTCATATCAGGTGGCCAAAGTTTTGGAGCTTCAGCTTCAGCATCAGTCCTTCCAATAAATATTCAAGGTTGATTTCCTTTAGGATTGACTGGTTCGATTTCCTTGCTGTCCAAGGGACTCACAAGAGACTTCGCCAGCACCACATTTTGAAAGCATTAATTCTTTAGCACTCAGCCTTCTTTACGGTCTAACTCTCACATCCATGCTTGATTATTGGAAAAGCCATAAAGACTATACTCTTTGCTGACCTCTGTCGGCAAAGTGATGTCTCTGGTTTTTAATATGCTGTCTAGGTTTGTCATAGCTTTTCTTCCAAGGAGCAAGTGTCTTTTAATTTCATGGCTGTAGTCACCATCTGCAGTGATTTTGGAGCCGAGGAAAATAAATCTGCCACTGTTCCCACTTTTTCCCCATCTATTTTCCAGATGAAATGACAGGACCAGATGACATGATCTTAGTTTTTTGAATAAGTTTTAAGCCAGACTTTTCACTCTCTTTCACCTTCATCAAGAGGCTCTTTATTTAGTTCCTCTTCACTTTCTGCCTTTAAAGTGGTATCATCTGCCTATTTGAGGTTGTTGATATTTCTCCCAGCAATCTTGATTCCAGGTTGTGAGTCATCCAGCCCAGCATTTAACATGATGTACTCTGCATTTAAGTTAAATAAGTAGAGTGACAATATACAACGTTGTACTTCTTTCCCAATTTTGAACCAGTCCGTTGTCCTGGTTAGCATTACAAAGCATAGTTGACACGGTTAAGCTTCTAGATTAAATAGGTCCATTTGTATAAAGTAGCTTTTTTCTGACCTGAAAAGTAGGTAGTAAATCTTAGTTATTAAGAGGTTTTCCTCTTGGGACTTCCCTGGCTGTCCAGTGTTTAAGACCTCGCCTTCCAATGCAAGGGATATGGGTTTAATCCCTGGTTGGGGAGCTAAGACCTCATAAGCCTTGTGGCCAAAAAAAGAAAAAGAAAACATAAAGCAGAACCAATATTGTAACAAACTCAATAAAACTTTAAAAATGGTCCAAAAAAAAGCAAGCCTCTTAAAAGATTTTCCTCTGCTTGGCTGCATCACTAACTAGCTGTATGACCTTGGGCAAGTTACTTAAATTCTCTGAGCTTCATGTCCTTCCTCAGTTAAATAAAAGTAGTAAAAATACCTATGTCATTGTGTTTCAGTGGCTGCAACATGTAAATACTCAATAAATGGTATTCCCTATTATTATTAATCTTATACATGCTCATTCTCAGTTACTTCAGTCATGCTCCACTCTCTCGAGTCATGTACATGCATGGGCTCCTCTGCCCATAGGATTCTCCAGGCAAGAATACTAGAGTGGGTCACCATTTCCTTCTCCAGGGAATCTTTCCAACCCAGGGATTAAACCTGTGTTAACCCTATACAGGTTCTGCCAAGCTTCAGGTGAATTAATTTTGGAGAGTATTGTCTGTGACATGCAGAAAAACCACTCACCAAATAATACGCAGACCTTGACACAACATGTGCCTATCTCATCATAATTTAGAGTAGAAGATCATCTAATATCCACAGGAGGGGAATTCTGTATATATCATGATTTATTAAAATGCAACTATTAACATGCAATTGATTAACTTAATACATTCTATTATTTATCCCACTTAAGGAAAATTGCTCTTAGATATATGACCTCAAATCATTTTGCTTCTTTGTGACTCACTTTCTGCATCTTCGAAAATATAAGAATAAACAAAATATTTTATGTAAAACATTAAAAATATTGTCTCAGTTCAGTTCAGTTCAGTCACTCAGTCATGTCTGACTGTTTGCAACCCCATGAATCACAGCACGCCAGGCCTCCCTGTCCATCACCAACTCCCGGAGTTCACTCAAACTCACATCCAGTGTGTCAGTTATGCCATCCAGCCATCTCATCCTCTGTCATCCCCTTCTCCTCCTGCCCCTAATCTCTCCCAGCATCAGAGTATTTTCCAATGAGTCAACTCTTCGCATGAGGTGGCCGAAGTATTGGAGTTTCAGCTTTAGCATCAATGAAACTAAGCCATGCTGTGTGGGGCCACCCAAGATGGCCGGGTCATGGTGGAGAGGTCTGACAGAATGTGGTCCACTGGAGAAGGGAATGGCAAACCACTTCAGTATTCTTGCCTTGAGAACCCCATGAACAGTATGAAAAGGCAAAAATATTGTCTAGTGATATGATAAACTAAACATATGTTAGCAGTTAGTATATAGTTATTGAAAATTAAATGTAACATTATTAGAGCATATTTGAAAAAAATGAGGGAAAATCACTCATTATTACATCTTCCTAAACATTTTTGCTATTTTATTTGTCTTTCTCCATGTATGCTCAAATTGTTAACATAATTCTAATCCGAGTGTGCTTATGAGCCATTTTGTAAAGGCAGACTACAAAAATGAGTCTACATTATAATCTTTACATTAAAATGTATTCTATACTTCTTCTTTTCCAATTTGGATTCCTTTTATTTCTTTTTCTGCTCTGATTGCTGTGGCCAAAACTTCCAGAACTATGTTGAATAGCAGTGGTGAAAGTGGGCACCCTTGTCTTGTTCCTGACTTTAGGGGAAATGCTTTCAATTTTTCACCATTGAGGATAATAATGTTTGCTGTATGTTTGTCATATATAGCTTTTATTATGTTGAGGTATGTTCCTTCTATTCCTGCTTTCTGGAGAGTTTTTATTATAAATGGATGTTGAATTTTGTTAAAGGCCTTCTCTGCATCTATTGAGATGATCATATGGCTTTTATTTTTCAATTTGTTAATGTGGTGAATTACATTGATTGATTTGTGGATATTGAAGAATCCTTGCATCCCTAGGATAAAGCTCACTTGGTCGAGGTGTATAATCTTTTTAATGTGTTGTTGGATTCTGATTGCTAGAATTTTGTTGAGGATTTTTGCATCTATGTACATCAGTGATATTGGCCTGTAGTTTTCTTTTTTTGTGGCATCTTTGTCAGGTTTTGGTATTAGGGTGATGGTGGCCTTATAGAATGAGTTTGGAAGTTTACCTTCCTCTGCAATTTTCTGGAAGAGTTTGAGTAGGATAGGTGTTAGGTCTTCTCTAAATTTTTGGTAGAATTAAGCTGTGAAGCCGTCTGGACCTGGGCTTTTGTTTGCTGGAAGATTTCTGATTACAGTTTCAATTTCCATGCTTGTGATGGCTCTGTTAAGATTTTCTATTTCTTCCTGGTTCAGTTTTGGAAAGTTGTACTTTTCTAAGAATTTGTCCATTTCTTCCACGTTGTCCATTTTATTGGCATATAATTGCTGATAGTAGTCTCTTATGATCCTTTGTATTTCTGTGTTGCCTGTTGTGATCTCTCCATTTTCATTTCTAATTTTATTGATTTGATTTTTCTCTCTTTGTTTCTTGATGAGTCTGGCTAATGGTTTGTCAATTTTATTTATCCTTTCAAAGAACCAGCTTTTGGCTTTGTTGACTTTTGCTATGGTCTCTTTTGTTTCTTTTGCATTTATTTCTGCCCTAATTTTTAAGATTTCTTTCCTTTTACTAACTCTGCGGTTCTCCATTTCTTCCTTTCTAGTTGCTTTAGGTATAGAGTTAGGTTATTTATTTGACTTTTTTCTTGTTTCTTGAGGTATGCTTGTATTGCTATGAACTCTCCTCTTAGCACTGCTTTTATAGTTTCCCACAGGTTTTGGGTTGTTGTGTTTTCATTTTCATTTGTTTCTATGCATATTTTGATTTCTTTTTTGATTTCTTCTGTGATTTGTTGGTTGTTCAGAAGCGTGTTGTTCAGCCTCCATATATTGGAATTTTTAATAGTTTTTCTCCTGTAATTGATATCTAATCTTAATGCATTATGGTCAGAAAAGACGCTTGGAATGATTTTGATTTTTTTGAATTTATCAAGGTTAGATTTATGGCCCAGGATGTGATCTATCCTGGAGAAGGTTCCGTGAGCATTTGAGAAAAAGGTGAAATTCATTGTTTTGGGGTGAAATGTCCTATAGATATCAATTAGGTCTAACTGGTCTATTGTATCATTTAAAGTTTGCGTTTCTTTGTTAATTTTCTGTTTAGTTGATCTGTCCATAGGTGTGAGTGGGGTATTAAAGTCTCCCACTATTATTGTGTTATTGTTAATTTCAGATGACATGATCCTCTACATAGAAAACCCTAAGGACTCCACCAGAAAATTACTAGAGCTCATCAATGAATATAGTAATGTTGCAGGATATAAAATCAATACACAGAAATCCCTTGCATTCCTATACACTAATAATGAGAAAGTAGAAAAAGAAATTAAGGGAACAATTCCATTCACCATTGCAACGAAAAAAATAAAATACTTAGGAATATATCTACCTAAAGAAACTAAAGACCTATATATAGAAAACTATAAAACACTGATGAAAGAAATCAAGGAGGACACTAATAGATGGAGAGAGATACCATGTTCATGGATCAGAAGAATCAATAGAGTGAAAATGAGTATACTACCCAAAGCAATCTACAGATTCAATGCAATCCCTATCAAGCTACCAGTGGTATTTTTCACCGAACTAGAACAAATAATTTCAAGATTTGTATGGAAATACAAAAAACCTCGAATAGCCAAAGCAATCTTGAGAAAGAAGAATGGAACTGGAGGAATCAACTTGCCTGACTTCAGGCTCTACTACAAAGCTGCAGTCATCAAGACAGTATGGTACTGGCACAAAGACAGAAATATAGATCAATGGAACAAAATAGAAAGCCCAGAGATAAATCCACACACCTATGGACACCTTATCTTTGATAAAGGAGGCAAGAATATACAATGGAGGAAAGACAATCTCTTTAACAAGTGGTGCTGGGAAAACTGGTCAATCACTTGTGAAAGAATGAAACTAAATCACTTTCTAACACCACACACAAAAATAAACTCAAAATGGATTAAAGATCTAAACGTAAGACCAGAAACTATAAAACTCCTAGAGGAGAACATAGGCAAAACACTCTCCGACATATATCACAGCAGGATCCTCTATGATCCACCTCCCAGAACACTGGAAATAAAAGCAAAAATAAACAAATGGGATCTAATTAAAATTAAAAGCTTCTGCACAACAAAGGAAAATATAAGCAAGGTGAAAAGACAGCCTTCTGAATGGGAGAAAATAATAGCAAATGAAGCAACTAACAACTAATCTCAAAAATATACAAGCAACTTATGCAGCTCAATTCCAGAAAAATAAGCGACCCAATCAAAAAACGGGCCAAAGAACTAAATAGACATTTCTCCAAAGAAGACATATGGATGGCTAACAAACATATGAAAAGATGCTCAACATCTCTCATTATTAGAGAAATGCAAATCAAAATCACAGTGAGGTACCACTTCACACCAGTCAGAATGGCTGCGATCCAAAAGTCTACAAGAAATAAATGCTGGAGAGGGTGTGGAGAAAAGGGAACCCTCTTGCACTGTTGGTGGGAATGCAAACTAGTACAGCCACTATGGAGAACAGTGTGGAGATTCCTTAAAAAATTGCAAATAAAACTGCCTTATGACCCAACAATCCCACTGCTGGGCATACACACCGAGGAAACCAAAATTGAAAGAGACACATGTACCCCAATGTTCATCGCAGCAATGTTTATAATAGCCAGGGCATGGAAACAACCTAGATGTCCATCAGCAGGTAAATGGATAAGAAAGCTGTGGTACATATACGCAATGGAGTATTACTCAGCCATTAAAAAGAATACATTTTAATCCGTTCTAATGAGATGGATGAAACTGCAGCCTATTATACAGAGTGAAGCAAGCCAGAAAGAAAAACACCAATACAGTATACTAAAACATATATATGGAATTTAGAAAGATGGTAATGATGACCCTGTATGTGAGACAGCAAAAGAGACACAGATGTGTAGAGCAGACTTGGACTCTGAGGGAGAGGGTGGGATGATTTGGGAGAATGGCATTGAAACATTATACTATCATGTAAGAAACGAATCGCCAGACTATGTTTGATGCACGATACAGGATGCTTGGGGCTGGTGCACGGGAATGATCCAGAGAGAGGATAATGGGTGGGAGGGGGGTTCATGTTGGGAACTCATGTACACCCGTGGTGGATTCATGTCAATGTATGGCAAAACCAATACAGTATTGTAAAGTAAAATAAAGTAAAAATAAAAATTAAAAAAAAATGTATTCTATATACCTAGTTCCAAAGCATGAAGGAAACAGGTAAACTGCCTGGTCTATTGGGCTTACCAGGCTTATTGGTTGATTTTCTTCCTTTCTAATTTGGGTTAATGTTGTTAGTGCAATAAATATAAAAAGTTAATTCTTAAAACTTACACTGCTAGAAAAGCATTGACTCATGAAGAATCCCAAAGTACAAAACATGGTTTCCTCTACACTTCCTACTATCTTATTATCTATCTATGCACTTGTGAGTGAAGGTGGTTAAGAAATTATTTCTTTTTTGATAACATATTTCATGTCAGGCTTTTAGAACAGAACTAATGTATTTGAACAACAAATTCAAAAAGCAATTTCAAGGACACCATTCACTAGAGCAAGGATATGTTTTCCCGCAATATTCTCATCTGCTCTCATGATTGTTCGTCTGTCAAAAGCAAATTAATAAATATCTTAATCCACCTGGCAGCCACTGGTTACAGCAATAGAATGACCTCTGTTACAAGTGTAGCTAAAGTGACAAGCTCTCTTCATGAATAACAGTAAATGTGTTTAGTGACAGATATTGATAATACCTTTTAAAATCATTTCCCCAATCCATTATAAGTTATCCTCTCCAGATTCTTCTTAGCAGGTGCATTTATTATTAAATTTATGCTCCTTTATAAGAGCATATTTTTATGCTCTCATAAAAAGAAGCAAATTTTTTCCCTTTATGAGAAGGGAATATCCTATAATGTCCTCTACTGTTTAAGTGCATTATATTTATTATATAATTTATTTTTAACTATAGCCTTTGAGATAATTATGTGCTTTTTATCGATGAAGACATGAAGGTTAAGCTGACATAGAAACCAATATAACCAAGATATTAATACAGTGTGATGGGCTCCAAAAATACATTATTTTTTCAACATAAAGATCAATAAACAATGTTACTTTTGAAATTATATGATCACAAATTTAAGTCTGAATTTTATAGTAAAAATAATAGTGCTTTAGAGCTTCTAGGTTTACATGAGATCAGATCAGTTCAGTTCAGTAGCTCAGTCGTGTCTGACTCTTTGTGACCCCATGAATCGCAGCATGCCAGGACTGCCTGTCCATCACCAACTCCCGGAGTTTACTCAGACTCACGTCCATAGAGTCAGTGATGCCATCCAGCCATCTCATCCTCTATCGTCCCCTTTTTCTCCTGCTGCCAATCCCTCCCAGCATCAAAGTCTTTTCCAATGAGTCAACTCTTTGCATGAGGTGGCCAAAGTACTGGTTCAGCTTTAGCATTATTCCTTCCAAAGAAATCCCAGGGTTGATCTCCTTCAGAACAGACTGGTTGGATCTCCTTGCAGTCCAAGGGACTCTCAAGAATCTTCTCCAATACCACAGTTCAAAAGCATCAATTCTTTGGCGCTCAGCCTTCTTCAGTGTCCAACTCTCACATCCATACATGACTACTGGAAAAACCATAGCCTTGACTAGACAGACCTTAGTCAGCAAAGTAATGTTTCTGCTTCTGAATATGCTATCTAGGTTGGTCATAACTTTCCTTCCAAGGAGTAAGAGTCTTTTAATTTCATGGCTGCAGTCAGCATCTGCAGTGATTTTGGAGCCCCCCAAAATAAAGTCTGATACTGTTTCCACTGTTTCCCCATCTATTTCCCATGAAGTGATTGGACCAGATGCCATGATCTTCGTTTTCTGAATGTTGAGCTTTAAGCCAACCTTTTCACTCTCCTCTTTCATTCTCATCAAGAGGCTTTTTAGTTTCTCTTCACTTTTTGCCTTAAGGGTGGTGTTATCTGCATATCTGAGGTTATTGGTATTTCTCCCGGCAATTTTGAGTCTAGCTTGTGCTTCTTCCAGCCCAGCGTTTCTCATGATGTACTCTGCATATAATTTAAATAAGCAGGGTGACAGTATACTGCCTTGACGTACTCCTTTTCCTATTTGGAACCAGTCTGTTTTTTTTCATGTCAAGTTCTAACTGTTGCTTCCTGACCTGCATATAGGTTTCTCAGGAGGCAGGTCAGATGGTCTGTTATTCCCATTTCTTGAAGAATTATCCACAGTTTATTGTGATGCGCACAGTCAAAGTCTTTGGCATAGTCAATAAAGCAGAAATAGATGTTTTTCTGGAATTCTGTTGCTTTTTGACATCACCATATGGTCAACACCAAAATCAGATTGATTATATTCTTTGCAGCCAAAGATGGAGAAGCTATATACAGTCAGCAAAAGAAAGACCGGGAGCTGACTGTAGCTTATATCATGAACTCCTTATTGCCAAATTCAGACTTAAATTGAAGAAAGTAGGGAAAACCACTAGACCATTCAGGTATGACCTAAATCAAATCCCTTATGATTATACAGTAAAAGTGAGAAATAGATTTAAGGGTCTAGATCTGATAGATAGAGTGCCTGATAAACTATGGAATGAGGTTCATGACATTGTACAGAAGACAGGGATCAAGACCATCCCCATGGAAAAGAAATGCAAAAAAGCAAAATGGCTGTCTGGGGAGGCCTTACAAATAGTGGAGAAAAGAAGAGAAGTGAAAAGGAAAAATATAAGCATCTGAATGCAGAGTTCCAAAGAATAGCAAGAAGAGATAAGAAAGCCTTCCTCAGCGATCAATGCAAAGAAATAGAGGAAAAGAACAGAATGGGAAAGTCTAGAGATCTCTTCAAGAAAATTAGAGATACCAAGGGAATATTTCATGCAAAGATGGGCTCGATAAAGGACAGAAATGATATGGACCTAACAGAAGCAGAAGATATTAAGAGGAGGTGGCAAGAATACACAGAAGAACTGTACAAAAGAGATCTTCACAAACAAGATAATCATGATGGTGTGATCACTCATCTAGAGCCAAACATCCTGGAATGTGAAGTCAAGTGGGCCTTAGGAAGCATCACTATGAACAAAGCTAGTGGAGGTGATGGAATTCCAGTTGAGCTGTTTCAAATCCCGAAAGATGATGCTATGAGAGTGCTGCACTCAATATGCCAGCAAATTGGGAAAACTCAGCAGTGGCCACAGGACTGGAAAAGGTCAGTTTTCATTCCAATCCCAAAGAAAGGCAATGCCAAAGAATGCTCAAATTACTTGTTTACATGTTTATATGTGTGTGTGTGTATATATCTTTTCTCTTAACTGTTGAAACTTTATGATTAGCAGAATGGTTAGCAGAATAGAAGTCCCTGAAATACTTCTTTATTGTGAAATGATATCAATTACCCTAAGAACTTAGACATAAAATCACCCTCTGCAAGAGTTTACTAAGAATCAACACCAAATTGGGTAACAGAGGCAGGAACAGAAGTGATCAAGTTTAAAAGAAGGTTTATAGATGTGTTTCCAAGAAAAGCTTGGGAAACACTCAAAGCCAATCATGGAAATCAGGATGCTTGAATTTGGACTGTGATTAAATAAAGCCTGGGATATAGATTGTCCTTGCGCTTCTTCACCAAAACTGAGGGCTAAATGTCCCCAGTAGCTGTTCTTCCTCCCAGGGGTCCTATTGAAGCTGCACTGTCAATTTATCAATATTAGTTTGATATCACAAGTCAAGGCTGAATCTGGTAGAGCAAATACCTAGAGAAACCAGAATCTATTTGGGCTTAAAAGGTATAAATGATCATGTTTAAGGATGAAAACAAAGTCAAATGCACCATTTCAGCTAGCAAATCCAGTAAGGGGTTGAATGCACAAAGGGAAGTAGGCATCTTGAAGCTGTAAAGGCACGGGACAGAAAGCAGAATTGAAGAATTGAAGGAGGAATTGGAGAAGGCACACGAAGATTCTTAGTTTTAAGTTTCTCAAATCATTCTCCTGCTGGGTATTGAGTCGGCTGTGCTTAAGTCAGTAGGCCTGAGTTAAATACTGAGAAGTTAGATGAATACTGAGAAACTATCCTAGCCATCCTACATGAAAGTGAAAGTGAAAGTGAAGTCACTCAGTCGTGTCCGACTCTTTGTGACCCCATGGACTGTAGTCGCCAGGCTCCTCTGTCCATGGGATTCTCCAGACAAGAATACTGGGGTGGGTTGCCATTTCCTTCTCCAGGGGATCTACATAAGTTATAATTAATCAAACTTGTCAACCCAAGCTTTAAGACAAGGAGTATTACCTGAAATAAACAGGATATTTAATAAGCATAGTGGGATCAGTTCATCAGGAAGACATTAAAATAATAAATGCAATGTATCTTAATTGGGGTGATAATTAGATGGGTGTATATATTTACTTATATTCATCATATTCTACAGTTAAGATCCATGAATTTCATTTTCTATCAAGTTTACCTCAGTAAAAGTTTTACAGAATGCACCAATTTTCAGCTATAATATATAATCAGCTATATAATAATAATTTAGCATATCCTATCAAAAAGGTATGCATGTGTTAAAGGCAGAGGGAAAAGAGAACTACTTTAGTCCTACCTGGAGAAGTCCTTCTGAGTCCATTCCCAGATTTTTAGAAACATGATGTCAAAGAATTTATTAAGCTAGTTTATTTCTCTCTATATATATAATGCCTAGCATAGGGTCTGATGCATAGCCAGTCAGTAAGTATAGAATATATACTGACTAATCAATGCGTTCGCCTATCTGCCTAGTTTCATAGGGATAATGGCTTCTCTTTCTTCAGATTCTTGAAGATAAATTCTGTGTTTATTCTTTGTCAGCAGCAGTGAACATGAGTCGTACTGTTTGGTATTTCTGAAATTAGATGCTCCCCCTTTGTCTTTAAAATTTAGCATGTTTTTGCACACCCATGTTAACTGCAACATTATTCACAATAGCCAAAAGTTGGAAATGTCCAATAATGGGTAAGCAAAATTGGTATATACATATAATGGACATTATGCTAAGTGAAATAAACCAGTCACCAAAAGACAACTGCTGCTGCTAAGTCACTTCAGTCGTGTCTGACTCTGTGTGACCCCATAGATGGCAGTCCACCAGGCTCCCCTGTCCCTGGGATTCTCCAGGCAAGAACACTGGAGTGGGTTGCCATTTCCCTCTCCAATGCATGAAAGCGAAAAGTGAAAGTGAAGTCGCTCAGTTGTGTCTGACACTCAGAGACCCCATGGACTTCAGCCTTCCAGGTTCCTCCATCCACCAAAAGACAAATATTGTATAATTTTACTTTTATGAGGTATCTAAAAGCATAAAACTCATAGAAATGAAAAGTAGAATGATTGGTTGGGGGCAGGAAAAATGGAGAGTTACTGTTCAATAGGTGTATAGTTTTAGTTTTGCAACATAAAAAAGTTAGTTCTGGAGATTTGTTGCAAAACAAGCTGAACATACTTAACTCTGTTGAACTGGACAAGTTAAAATGAGTAAGATGTTACATTTTATGTGATTTTTAAATCACAAACTTTTTTTTTTAATGTGATTAGCTCTTTCATGTCTCATGTACAGGGAATGTAAAAGTAAGCTGCCAGCAAAGATGTCTGTCTCAGGTATGGCCTTTAAGATAACTTCCTTTACCCAGTGAACTTGGGTCTCTGTGTTCCTGGTGCCAAATTTCTATGATTTCTTGGCTCTGTCCTCAAACTTTCAATGAGTGATCCAAGCTCTTCCCCTTGTTTCGCTGCCCTTCCTGATATACTGCTTGTTGACCTGATCTTACCATTGCTGGTCCCTTGTTGACTCAGCATATTCTTTTCACACTTGGAGCACCAGAGACCCAAGTAAGAAACACTACCTCTATGTGGCAAGGCCTGCAAAATCTCCACTTCCTTGGTTACACATCCTGTTCCTCCAAAAGAAGGCTGATAGGGAATTTTGTATCTGGCAGTAAAATGGGCCCAACGCAGACATGTGGACCAAAATCCTTGTACCAACTTTACAAGCATCCTGCAGCACAGAACATTCAGATTGACCAGAGACCTCTGCTCAAAGTCTCCTAGCAAGGGTATAGTTCTTCCTATAGAAGAAGGCATGACATGTCAAGTGTTCAATTTTGGAGTCAGAGAGCTCTGAGATCAGACCCAAGCTCTGCACTTTCTTAGAAAACACTCATTGATGTGAATTCTTTCATTTTCATCAGCAGCGTGGATGTTATAAAGCTAAACAGATAGGGATATGTCGAAAATGAGATAACATTATATAAAGTAGATACTTAGTAGTAATTGTTATGAGACTTCTCTGGTGGCTTAGATGGTTAAGAATATACCTGAAATGCAGGAGACCTGGATTTGATCCTTGGGTTGGGAAGATCCCCTGGAGAGGGAAATGGCTACCCACTCCAAAATTCTTGCCTGGGAAATCCTATCGTTAGGGGAGCCTGGCAAGCTATAGTCCATGGGGTCGCAAAGAGTCAGACATGGCTGAGTGATTTGCAGTTCAATTTCAGTCATTATTACATGGTAGATTTTGATAGCTTTCTTAACTTTTCCTTTTCTTTTATGGGGAATTAAGACAAGTTTGGGGAAACTAAGTTACCTAGGTCAGGACAGAATCAGCAATAAGTAGTCTCAACTCAGAGAAGCAAACATTAGAACAATCTCCAGCCTCCCCTTTCCATTTGACTAAGGTCATTTCTGAGCCAATGAGAGGACTTGATTCTGGGATAATCTGGTAACTTGAAATTTCTTAGCATTGTGAAATTCATTGAATAACATTTTGAGCTTGTAAACATAAAGGTAAATTCCATATTCCTCACAAAACACTATCATATAATCACAGGTGGTAAGCAAGGTTTCTTGCAACCTGACTAAAGGATTCATTTCATGGATGAACATCATTAGGGTAATTTAAGTGTTATTTGTAAGAATAAATTTCTTCAACCTCTGTCCTAACCTGGCCATATGGTCTAAGATTCTCTGGAAGGATGATCCCAGGGCAGGTGGCACCACATCAGTTCACAAAACTAGTATCTTTAGCACCTGGAGATAGAGTTTAGGTGATTCACTAGACTAGTGGTGTAAGGTACAGAAAGAAAACTCTAGCAAATCAGATATAAAGAAATGACTTTGACACTTAGGTGCAGGCATTTTATGGAGATTTAAGGCAGGATAGTGTGATCACTCACCTAGAGCCAGATATCCTGGAATGGGAAGTCAAGTGGGCCTTAGGAAGCATCGCAATGAACAAAGCTACTGGAGGTGATGGAATTCCAGTTGAGCTAGTTCAAATCCTGAAAGATGACGCTGTGAAAGTGCTGCACTCAATATGCCAGCAAATCTGGAAAACTGAGCAGTGGCCACAGCAATGGAAAAGGTCAGTTTTCATTCCAATCCCAAAGAAAGGCATTGCCAAAGAATGTTCAAACTACCACACAATTGCACTCATCTCACACAAGAGCAAAGTAATGCTCAAAATTCTCCAAGCTAGGCTTCAACAGTAGGTGAACCATGAACTTCCAGATGTTCAAGCTGGATTTAGAAAAGGAGAGGAACCAAAGATCAAATTGCCAACATCCATTGGATGATTGAAAAAAGCAAGAGAGTTCCAGAAAAACCTCTACTTCTGCTTCATTGACTATGCCAAAATCTTTGACTGTGTGGATCACAACAAACTGTGGAAAATTCTTCAAGAGATAAGAATATCAGACCACCTGATCTGCCTCCTGAGAAATCTGAGTGCAGGTCAAGAAGAAACAGAACTGGACATGGAACAATGGGCTGGTTAAAAATTGAGAAAGGAGTACATCAAGGCTGTATATTGTCATCCTGCTCTATGCAGAGTACATCATGTGAAATGCTGGGCTGGATGACTCACAAGCTGGAATCAAGATTGTTGGGAGAAATATCAATAACCTCAGATATGCAGATGATATCACCCTTATGGCAGAAAGTGAAAGAAGAACTAAAGGGTCTTCTGATGAAAGTGAAAGAGGAGGTGGAAAAGTTGGCTTAAAACTCAACATTCAAAAAACTAAGAACATGGCATCTAGTCCCATCACTTCATGACAAATAGATGGGGAAACAATAAGAGACTTTATTTTCTTGGGCTCCAAAGTCACTGCAGATGGTGACTGTAGCCATGAGATTATGAGATACTTGCTTCCTGGAAGAAAAGCTATGACAAACCTAGACAGTGTATTAAAAAGCAGAGGCATTACTCTGCTAACAAAGGTCCATATAGGCAAAGCTACACTTCTTCCAGTAGTCATGAAAGTATGAGAATTGGGCCATAAAGAAGGCACAGAACCAAAGAATTGATGCTTTTGATCTGTGGTGTTGGAGAAGACTTGTGAGAATCCCTTGGACTGCAAGGAGATTCAACCTATAAATCCTAAAGGAAATCAGTCCTGAATATTCATTGAAAGGACTGATGCTGAAGCTCCAATACTTTGGCCCTCTGAGGCTAAGAACTGACTCATTGGATAAGACCCTGATGCTGGGAAAGATTGAGGGCAGGAGGAAAAGGGGACAACAGAGGATGAGATGGTTGGATGGCATCACCAACTCAATGGACATGAGTTTGGGTAGGCTCTGAGAGTAGTGATGGACAGGGAGGTCTGGCATGCTGCAGTTCATAGAGTCGCAAAGAGTTGGACATTACTGAGCGACTGAACTGAACTGAACGAAAAACCAAAATCAAAGGAATCTTTGTCTCTTTGGCCCCTCCAAATCCTGACCAACTCCCAAAAAGGATATGCAACAAAACAAAACACACCAATAGTCAATCAGAATAGTCAAAGGACTGTAGAGTGTTATTATAACACTCAAAGTTAATAAAGAAAGCATGAGTATTGTGAATTGGTAAAGAAAGAGATTAAAAAAAGTAAATATAGACTAGCCTAGCAAGAATATAATTTACAAAACAACGTGTGAGGCCCTTGCTGCTGTTTTGACAGAGACTAATATAGGAAGGTACTTTGTTCTTTGGTTTTAGAAGAAATTAAAGAAATATTAGGGGGAAATAAACCACAATTATCCTCTCTAAATAACCCATTTGTAATATTTTACCATCTAGTGCTTGTTTTCATACATCATACCTTACAGTTATAATCAGTATAAATGCCATTTTATACTGACAATTCAATTACTGTGCTAACATAGCAATTTTTCCATATGACTAAGTAATTTTAAAAGTTATTATATTCTCCCCTTCTTAATACTTTTATTTATTCTTTTTTTAATCTCTCTTCACTGTGTAGGAGACAGTCATACAAATACTTAATGGCTTTCCACCTCTGAAAAAAATGAAGGGCAATTGTCAGTGGTACAGAGGGCATCTCTTCCAGAAGTAAAAATAAACAATTACATGGTGCATTTTCTGCCACAAAGAAGGAAGTTCAATGTCTAACAAGCCACTTTGGGTTCTGGAGATAGCATTTGACACCCAGGAATAGTAATAGGCCCATATGCAATAAATGTGAAAACAAAGTAAAAATTATCATCTTTAAGTGGGATCCAGAATAGAAAGTCTACAACAGAACTAAATGATGATTCAGGAAGTCCTGCCATGAAGGCATAACAGTCTGGCAGACTCTATGGTAGACCACAAAGATACATGTATGCTAAGTCACTTCAGTCGTGTCCAACTCTGTGCGACCCCATAGATGGCAGCCCACCAGGCTCCCCCGTCCCTGGGATTCTCCAGGCAAGAACACTGGAGTGGGTTGCCATTTCCTTCTCCAGTGCATGGCAGTGAAAAGTGAAAGCAAAGTCACTCAGTCATGTCCGACTCTTAGCGACCCCATGGACTGCAGCCTACCAGGCTCCTCCATCCATGGGATTTTCCAGGCAAGAGTACTGGAGTGGGGTGCCATTGCCTTCTCTGAGATACATGTATAGTTTGTGGGAAAGTCCAGTAGAAGAAGTACAATGAAGGCACATTGGGAGCAAGAACACTTACACTAAAAATAAGAAAGTAATTAGTCTGAATTATCACCACAAAATTGTACCATAGCCTTTAGCATGATATTTCGTCATAAGATTTTCTAAAGCCCCAATAATTGCCTTACTGGACCCCCCAGTCTACATGTCTACTTATTCCTCTGACCCTTCCTTACTTCTCAAATCTAAATTGAAATGGCATTTAATCATAGAAGACTGTTCTGACTCCCAGTTTGAACAACCCCATCTTCAACTCATCCAGAGTTACTTTCTTTCATAATAATAATTGCATTTGGTAATTACATTTGTGTGTTTGTTTTATATCTATACCCTTCTGTATCTGTCTCTATATCTAAGCATCGTGAAAACCATGATCATCAAGTCAGTTTTGTTCACTGCCATATGCTCAGTATCTAGCACAGTGCCTGGCAATAAGTAACTATTGAATGAATGAATGAATGCAAGCTCAATGATTTTTCTTTTCTCTTTTGGTATGAAGTTTTCTTATAAATAAATATGATAAAGTTCACCAGTTTAATGGAAATAGAATATGAACTTGTTAAAATTCTGACTCTCATGGAGCTTTCATTCTAGTCATGGAGACTTTTTGAAAACATAACATCTAAGCTGACTCTTATTTTTAGATGAAGGCCTATCCTGCAAAAGGAAAATAGGGAAGAAAACATGTTATGTATAGAGATGGTAGCAAAAATTCTATTGTGGAATCAGGTTTGCTAAATATGATGAACAGATGTCCAATAGGTTTAAAGAACATAATAAGCAGGTAATTATAGAAGATGAGGCTATGAAGGTAGGTAGAAACAAGTTTGTTTAGGACCTTGTGAGTTTTGGTAAGATTCTTTTACTTTATTGTAAATGAAGTGTAGAATCATACTAAGTCTTAAGGAGAGCAACAACACCTAATTCAGATCTTTAAAATGCTGTTCTTCCTTTATGTAAAATAAAGAGAATAAAAGTGGATGGAAGGAGTGGAAACAAGGACACCCATTAGTAAACTGTTGTTTCAGTGTGGGAGAAATATGATGGCTTCCAGTCATAGTTTGGAGGCAGAGAGTCAAGAGAGGACTTAGTAAAAGTTTTTAATTCTAACATGAATTAAAGGTGCTGGTTGTGAGATAATGAGGGAAAGAAAAGAAACAAAGATGACTGCTACATTTTCAGTTTGGTAAAGTGAGTGGAAGGTGGCATGTTTTCTTGGGAATAAGGGTAATTTTGGTTGGAAACAGAGCTAGAAATCAAAAGTTTTCTTTAGGCATGTTAAATGGATACTGCTTATTAGAAATGTAGCTGGAAATGTCAGGTAGAAGTTGGGTAGCTGAGTTTAGAATACAGGAAAGTGGTCAGGGTGTAAAGATACATAAGGAAGTAGTCAGTATGACTGAGATCAAGGAAGTCTGAGAAGAGAAAAATAGGAGAAAGGGCCAAGGTTGGTCGCCAAGCCCACTGACATTTACAGGTTAATTGGAAGAGGAGATTTCAACAAAGGAGACTGAGAGCAACACCAGGAAAATGTTGTGTCATAGAAACAAAGAAAATAGTTCAGGAAAGAAAGAGCCATTAATTATCAAAATCTATTAGAACAGTTGAGCAAAGTAAGGACCATTGGGTCTGGCAAGCTGGAGACCATTGGTAATAATGGCAGAAATCATTTCAATGGAATAGAAAGAATAATAGCTCAAATAGAGTAGACTGAAAAGAGAATACCTTAATAATATTGGCAATATCATCACTCCACTCTAATGCCTATTCAGAAAATTAGATATTTAGTCAACAAATATCTAATTTGTTTATTCAGTCATTTAACAGTTCTCCCTAGCAAGAAGCTAAGGTTTCCAGGTAGTTAAGGGATGGACCCTATCCTTGAAGGTATTATCTTTTAGATAACTTAGAACTCCCAGGAATATATCATTAAGTTCTAGAAATTTTTCTATTATAGCTGTTCAATTTTGTACCTGCCAAAAGCTGATTTAAAATTTTATATCTCCCTGATGCTTTTTTCAGGAAAATTAAGATAAGGCTTGATCTAGTTATACACCTTTTCAAATTCTTCACTCTGGCAAGTGTTTCCATTCATTTTATGTTTTTTATGTTCAGTATATTAAAAAAAATCCTTTCATGAGTTTAAATGAAATAGAGGATGGCTATTCATACTCATACCTTCTTTAACAAGTTATCTTTATTTGCCCTAAATTCTTGTCCTAAATGACTTGGCAGTTTGGGGTCAATAACTGACTATGAATAGATTCTCTTATTAAATTCGCTAGTTCTTCAATAACAGCAGAGAACTCATTACAATGAATGAGTTTCTTAGTGCAGTAATTAGAGAGTTTGATATTGATTCTCTATGCTGTGACAATTGCTGGCATTTCTGTGACAAAAATAACCATTATATTTAGAGACTCCTTTAAATACTGAATAGAAATAGAAGCACAGATACATCCATTATTATATCAAAAGTAGTTAATTTCTTTTCTCTACCACAATCCAAAGATAATGAACTGTTCTTCTACTTTACTGACTTGAGATACAGATTAGATTGCTCTTTCAGACTATTTTACTTTAAAAATGAAAGATGTTTATTATTATCACTGATACAAGGGTAGGGGTTATTTCAATGTCTATCATACTGAAATTTTAAAAGTAAAAGAAACCCGTGATCCCACCATTCAGAAATAATTATTGTTTTATATATATATATATATGTGAAGTTGCTCAATTGTGCCTGACTCTCTGCAACCCCATGGACTGTAGCCTACCAGGCTCCTCCATCCATAAGATTTTCCAGGCAAGAGTACTGGAATGGGTTGCCATTTTCCTTCTCCATGGGATCTTTCCAACCCTGGGATCGAACCCAGGTCTCCTGCATTGCGGGCAGACGATTTACCATCTAAGCCACCAGGGAAGCCCTTATATATATATTTTGCAAATATTTTTCTGTGCTTTTGTCTAAATTTAATGCTTGAGAATAGGTCTTGCTGGTATACCAATGCTCCTTTGTATTTTTCAGGGAATACTTTTATTTAGTTGATTTTTTTTTCTGTTTTCAAAGAAAATATTGGTTTTTGTAGAATATTTAGTGCTTCAGAGTAATAAGAAACCCCTTCACCATCACTACCACTAATCTTATCACCCAAATTAAAAACAGAGCCAATAGTAACATTTGGGTGGTTATCCTTCCAGAATACATTTTACATTTGTAGTTAGTTTACATTAATAGAGTATTTACTGTGGATAATTTTGTATAGATTAAATCATATTATGCATATGTTTTGCAGCTTGCTTTATTTAAAAAAAATTAAGTCATTACATCTTTTAATGGAAATGAATGCAGAGGATATCCTTATGTGGTTGTAACTTATTTAATCAATCATTTATTAAGGAGCACTTAAATTCTTCTTTTCAGTTATTTTGTACTATTTTGAGTTGTGATGAACATTCTGGTGCCTTCTCATTTGAACTCTTGTCAGTGCATCTCCTTGTCTATCCTTAATCTCAAAGTAGTATTCTCTTAAAAATGTAACTCAAGTGTTTTGGCCATTGAAATGATATAGCTATAAATATATACATTGTTAATGGTCTGTTTCTGGGTGTTTTGGACTCTTATATCTCCCCTTGGTTTTCTTTTATGAGGAAGTCAGCAGGGTCAGATGGGGTCATAATGTATCATCTAATGTTTAAGGAGGGAAATAGGGCATTACAACCCCCTCCTGTGAGACAAGTGGGTACGCAATGAATAACTCCTTTTATATGAAGTCCTAGGAAATGAAAACGAATCTATACAGACAGAAACTCAGTCATCAGTTGCTGGTGATGGTACAGGATGGGAGGAGCAGGGCAGGGAGATTACAAAGGAGATGAGGAAGCTTTTGGAGTATGATGGATCTGTTCATACTCTTGATTGTAATGACAGTTTCATAAGAGTATACAAATGACAAAACAAAATAAATTGGACACCTTAAAATGTGCAGTTATTGCATGTCAATTATATTGACAATTATTGATAAATTTGTCAAAAATATTACAGAAAAGTATTAATAATGGACACAGATACAGACACAGCTTTCAAATACACATAGATACTGAATTGCAACCTAATATTACATATTTACATTTTGCTTTTAAATTTATTAAGAACTTTAATTACATATTCCCACTTAATCCTCCCAATAGTTTTGCTGGGTATGCTAGTCAGGCATTTTAATCCCATTTTACAGCTGAGAAAACTGAGACTCAGAAAAGTTAAGTTGCCCACGATCAAAAAGCTACAAAGCACTGGGTCTAGACTTTGCCTGTGCTGAGCTGACTTTCCATTCTGTGCAATTTTCTATGACATTGCATTGACTCCCTCTCACCAGTTACACTTTTGATCCCTCATTTGCACGATCTCTAACTTGATGTTGCATTAAGCATTATACAGATCTGGAGAATATTATTCAACCTTCAAAAAGGAAGGAAATTCTGACACATGCTATATCATGGATGCACAGGGGGAAAACCATTGTAAAATTTAATTTATATGACATATCTAGAAGAGTCAGATTCATAGAAACAAAATAAAATGGTGCTTTCCAGGGACTGTAAGGAAGGGAGAATAAGACATTATTTAATGTGAACAGAGTTTCAACTTTGTAAAATGCAAAGAGTTCTGGAGATGGAAGTTAGTAATAGTTGCACAATAATGTGAATGTACTTGGTGCCGTGAACTGTACACTTAACAATAGTTAGATAATAAAGTTAATGTTATGTGTATTTTATTACAGCTTAAACAAAACTTTGACATGAGGTTTTTAACATACTCTTTATGTTACTCTTTGGACAGGTGGAAACCTAGGAAGCTTGTGTGGGCTTATTACAAAAACAACAGCAACAACAACAAAGTGTCAACTGTTTACTTTGTTGATGTTCTCAGCATGCACTGAGACTTGTTATAGACTGCTAGCAAAGCCAGGCTACAGTGAGCCTATCCCTATACAGAAAGGGAATGAAATAAAGCATATGAAATGTTCTCCACCTCAGGCCTGCAGTCTGACTGGAAATCCCATGATTTGGAGCCTGAAAGAACTGGGAAAAATCAACTTCTGTACTCGGTCAGTTCTGCCACAATTTTTAGCTGCAGTCACCCTCTTGATTGCTTCTAGATCATTCTCTACGCAGTAGCCAAAAAAATAATTATGGTGTTATGCTAAGTGAAATAAGTCAAAAAAATACACACACCAGATGATCTCACTCATATGTGGATTCTAAAATAGTTGAATACAGAGAAGTAGAGAACAGAATGGTGATTGCCAGGGGCTGGTGGTGGTCAAAATGGGGAAATATTTGTCAAATAGGAAAAAAATTTTATTTATAAGATGAATAAATTCTGGGAATCTAATGTAAAGAATAGTGACTGTGGTTAACAACACTATTATATATACTTGAAAGTTGCTAAGAAAGTAGATCTTAAATGTTCTCAACACTCACACACACACATGCACAGTATGGTAATTAACTAACCTTATTGTGGTAATCATTTCATGATATATAAGAATATTAAATCATCATATTGTACACCTTAAACTTACACAATGTTATATGTAAATTACATCTCAATAAAGCTGAAAAAAACACATCATTTCATGTTGTCAATTCCTAAAGGCTTCCTATTTCATGTAGTACAATATCTAAACATGTCAGTGTGACATATAAGGTGCTATGTCATCTGATCCTCAGTATCTGGGCCTTTTGGAGCTACTTGTAGCACTCTGCCTCTCTCAGCATCCCCCAGACCACTGACACTCTTTTTTTAAACATGTCAAACTCCTGCCACAGGTCATTTGCACATGCTACCACATTGCTTGAAAGGCTCTTTCCTCTACTTTTCAAATGGCTTCTTCCTTGTCCTTTGGATCTCAAATATTACTTCTTCACAGAAGTCTCTTATGAGTACCTTATTTAACATGGATCCATCTATTATTCTCTGTCTCTTTCCCTCTTTGTTAACTTTATGACATTTAACACAATTTGTAATTATGTTATTATTGATTCACTTTATTTTTCTGTTGCCCTGACTTGAATCTCAGCTCTTGAAGTGCTGGAACTTTTGTTTGTTTTGTTTGCTATTAGCCAGAGTACCTAGCAGGAATTAGGCACTTAATAGCAAATCAATAAAAATTTGTTGACTGATTGAGTGAATAAAAACAAAAATTAAATACAACCTAAGTACCATCAATAGAGGAATAGGTTTTCTATAAAGTGCCATTCTATTGTTTAATAGAATGAGAGAGATGCCTATATAATATTGTTACATGAAAAAGCAGGTACATAACAGTACACTCTTACAGTAATATATTTAATAAAAATGTAGAAATGTGATTCATGGATTGATTCTGGAAAGAATTATCATAAAATATAGGTCAGAGGGAACCTCAAGAATTCCAACTCACTTCTAGCATTCGGAAATGCTTTCTCACCTAGAGGAGGCATGAGTATAAGATAGCTTCAGGCTCTCCAGGAGGAGCATCAGATGGCCTTGTAGACTTCGCAGTTTTGAGCTTGAGGCCACTTCTTTTTCCAAGTTATGCCTTCATCTTCTTTGCCTCAGAGATAAGAGTCTCTTCCTGCAGCACTTTAACACTGTGATCACCAACAGTTATGCTTCTTTTCCCAGCCTGGCCACAGAGTGGAACACAGTCTCCAAGAATCTGCTTTCCTTGATATTCTGAAAGGAATGTATGAAGTACTTGGGCATGAAGTAGCTGAGCAACAATGCCTCAGAGTCACAGGCAAGCAGGAGTGGTGGGGAAACCCATCCTGTGTTTCTAGGAAGGATTGTGGTATAACACTAGGGTATAAAATTTTAAATCTCCATCAGTGGCAGTAGGCAATTTCCAGCTCAGTCTGGATCGCTGCCAACTTACTGGTGTATAGTTCCATGAACATAGATTTCGAGAATGCATTTTCTCTTATTGAGACATTTTGAATATATAATATTAAAAGTATTTTCCTTCAATTCCTGATTATAGGAAGACCAGTCTTCTTCCTCACTCCATGATCCCTACATCTGACTAGGAAATAGAAACGATTACCCTCTTGAAACCATTAGGAGAAAATATTCTGTCCTCATCCCCTCACTCATGCACCCCATAGAAGGAAGCACTTAACTGAATGGGAGAAGGTCTTCAGAGTTACAGGCTTCTGTAAGAAACCACTTGCCCTACAGGTTACATATATTCATTCCTTTCCCCTCTCCTGGCTTCTCTCTGTGGCAAGCCTAGTAGTTATTTACCAAAAAAATGTTTTGATATTTCTCCCTTTGCAAATTCTATTTCTCAACATGTTCAGAAAGATGAAAGAGAAAGGTCTCCATGGAAATGTTCATTGCCTTCATGGCTTAAGTCTCATATTGATGGATGTCTATCTCTGATCCACAAAGTACCAAATAATGTGGATGCTTAAGACAGAATGAGGTAACAATATATTTAAGTAACATTTATGGAATTTAGCAAGCAAAGGCCACAAACAAAGCTAATGAATGAATGAAGATAAAAAGAGCTAATATTTAGTGAACACAAGCTAGGTGCCAGAGGCACACACAATTGGTAACATACTTCATCAATCAGGGTCCTTTCCAGAAACAAAGTTCCACTCAGATTATTTCAACTCCAGGACCTTTAATGAAGGGACTGTTTACAGAAGACTAGACAAAGTTAAGAGAACCAACAATGGATGCTGAAGCATCCAGGAGTAGGAATGAGCAAAAGCCATTAATTATGATGCTTCAACCTGCAGGGCTAGAGGAAAAATAGTGTTGCCAGGGCCCAGTAGCAGCACAGTCCCTGGAGAAGGGGCTGTGGGACAGAAGGAGAAGGGTCAAATCTACTGCCACAATGTGCCAGAACCAGAATATTTAAGCAGAGAGAAAGTACTGAAGAAAAACCAGCTACTTCTCCTTTTTCCCTGTCTCTTATCAGTGCCAGAAGCAATCAGAAATAAGCCAGTCAGAGAGTCTGGATGATGCAGTGTGTAGGGATCAGCCTTAGAGCACAGAAGAGGGTAGAGAAGGACAGAGAATGAACTGATCAGAGCAAGGAAGGGTGAGAGAAAATGAAAAGCAGAGAACACAAATGAGTGATATAAATTACTTAATTTTTAAAACTATCTTGTGAGATAAATACAGTTACTCTCATTCTACGTTTTTTAAAAAGTGAGATTTAGAGATGGTAAATAAACTGTTCCATTAGAGTCTACAGGCTGAACAACTAAACTATTCTAGATGCAAAGTATATGCCCCCAGAAATGTTTGCTTCAATAATTAATTGATTAAATAGGATCTATAGTTGATGTAATTAGGCATGCATTTTCTTTATAAATATAAGCTAATTAATCATAGTAATTTTTGGTCCATAAAAAAGAGATGGCTTTTATCCCCTGAGATACCAAATGCCACTTAATTAGGATTAGGAAACAAATGAAGGAACATACAGATTAGAACTGAAAGGCAGAGGAAGCAGAGATTCACAAGAAACAGAGAACACAAAAGGCAGGTTCTTAGGAAGCCAACAGAGCCAAGTCCTAGCTGAGTTCCAAACATCTTACCTCCTCATGTCTGTTGTGATTCAGACCGAAGGTGTCAATTTAGCGTCTAAGCATGTGATTCCTGCCTGACTTTGAGCACTTCCATGTGCTGTTGCCTGGGCCTGAGATAACTTTCTTCCCTTTCTTTTCCAGATCTAATTATCCAATCTGTTTTTCAAAGCCATGTTCAAAGCCGTTTCCTATATGAGATCCGCCTTAAGGCTAGGGATGTGTCTTATACTTCTGTGTACTCCTCATGCCTTACAAATAGCCTGAAACATATAAGACACTCTGTGAATGTGCTTAAATTAATTAAACTAAGAAGAAATGATCATTGAGTTCTGAAGCTTGCAGACTTTGGGGGAAGCAACATAGACAAAGGACTGAAATTGGGTAGGTAGACCAAATTGATACTGCACTTTTCTCATTTTACATGTTATCTTCTCTCTTATAGTTGAGAGCTAAAGTTGACCTGAATCATTTTGATCACAAATATACACTATCTCTTCCCTAATAGAATGGCTTCATTTTAATATAATCTTTTTAGGAGTTATTGTTTATCTCAATTTTGACTAGTCTTAGAATCCATTATTAAAAGCTTCTTTTCTCCCCATTCCTCCCACCCTCCATGCACTCAGATTTATATGGAGTTGATTGATGTGTTAGTTAAACATCATACAAGGCATGGAAGAGGCTATGATGTGGATAAAATGTGGTTTCTGACACTAGAAAGTTTGGGCTATAGCAGGAAGAGTAAGAATAGATATGCAGTAATTGATCAAAAGAATATAATTTTTGAGGTGCATACATAATTTCTAGAGTGTAAAGAGATGAGAGAACTCACTTCTTTTATTTCTATTTGGGTATAGATGTTTTACAATTTTGTGTTGGTTTCTGCTATACAACAAAGTGAATCAGCTGTGAAAGTGAAATTTGCTCAGTCATGACCAGCTCTTTGCAACCTCATGGACTGTAGGCCAGAATACTGGAGCGGGAGCCGTTCCCTTCTCCAGGGGATCTTCCCAACTCAGGAATCGAACCCAGGTCTCCCACATTGCAGGTAGATTTTTTACCAGCTGAGATACCAGGGAAGCCCAGAAATACTGGAGCAGGTAGCCTATCCCTTCTCCAGAAGATCTTCCTGACCCAGGAATTGAACCGAGGTCTCCTGGACTGCAGGCAGTTTCTTAACCAGCTAAGCTACCAGGGAATCAGCTATATGTATACATGTGTCCCCTCCCTCTTAAACCTCCCTCCCACTCTCTTCCATCTCACCCCTCTAGGTCACCACAGAATACCAAGCTGAGCTCCCTGCCCTATACTGCAGAACTCACTTCTAAAAAGGAGAATAGGAAGGGCTACATGAAGAATACAACATCTTTTTATTTTTATCCAGTTTTCAAAATGCCATAGACTTTATGTTTATGAACCAAGGACCAGCTAGAAGAATTATAAAGAAGAATTATAAATTATTTGCTACCTCTTTTAAAAGGATTAGAAAGGGAATGGCATTCAAATTTAGAGTGACACTGGAAGAAACGGGGACAAAGATGCATGCCATAGAGGATGATTTATAAAGTTATTCAATTCAAGGAAGCAGATGCTCAGAAACTAACATGACTCAGTTCAGTTCAGTTCAGTTGCTCAGTCGTATCTGACTCTTTGTGACCCCATGAATTGCAGCACGCCAGGCCTCTCTGTCCATCACCAACTCCCGGAGTTCACTCAAACTCATGTCCATCGTGTCAGTGATGCCATCCAGCCATCTCATCCTCTGTCATCCCCTTTTCCTCCTGCCCCCAATCCCTCCCAGCATCAGAGTCTTTTCCAATGAGTCAACTCTTCACATGAAGTGGCCAAAGTATTGGAGTTTCAGCTTCAGCATCACTCCTTCCAAAGAACACCCAGGACTGATCTCCTTTAGAATGGACTGGTTGGATCTCCTTGCAGTCCACGGGACTCTCAAGAATCTTCTCCAACACCACAGTTCAAAAGCATCAATTCTTCAGCGGTCAGCTTTCTTCACAGTCCAACTCTCACATCCATACATGACCACTGGAAAAACCATAGCCTTGACTAGACGGACCTTTGTTGGCAAAGTAATGTCTCTGCTTTTGAATATGCTGTCTAGGTTGGTCATAACTTTCCTTCCAAAGAGTAACTGTCTTTTAATTTCATGGCTTCAGTCACCATCTGCAAGGATTTTGGAGCCCAGAAAAATAAAGTCTGACACTGTTTCCACTGTTTCCCCATCTATTTCCCATGAAGTGATGGGACCAGATGCCTCAAGATAGTCATAAATCTCTTCCCTTCCTACCCTGAGCCACCATATTGCACATCAAGAGACACCATACATGTCATAGTCTATATACATGAAAAACCATCAGAAGCCTTCAGGAATCATTTTAGATATTTTTCCCCTTGCTGCTTTCTGATGAAATTTTAATACCACAGATATACTGTGTACATATATCTGTGTTTCATAATTAAAAGAGTAAGATTTTTTGTCCTTCCCCTTTGCCTGCCCCTCATTAATAAGAACAAATTTTCACCTCCTTGGGAGTGATATGAGAATGTATGATGGGAAAACTGTATCCATTTCCATTATAGAGGACAGCTTTACAGACCATAACGTGAGGGGTTCTGCTGGAGGGGAGATACCCAGCTCCCCTATACCACTTTGAAGCTCCAGAAATTGGACAATAATTAAGTGATCCTATGACAGGCAATTTTAATTTTGAGACATTTTAATTTCAGTCTCAAGTGTTAGGTTATCTTAGTTGACATGTAAGTCATACCACAAATGACAACAAAAATATTGCAGATACTGAGAAGGATTCCCACATTTTTACAAGGTTGAAGGAACTTTCCTGAAAGGCTCTGAGTCACCTATCACACAGGGTTTTGAATGTACAGCAGACTTTAGAGAAGGATGAAGACTTTCCCACTTTATTATGTGGGGTACTTGGCCCTTCCTGATTCTGCATCTCAAGCACCCTCATAAAGATTCAGTAGTGTCGTTACTCTCAGCTAGCAACGACTTTGAAATATCACTTTCATTCTCACTTTTCCTATTAAACTTTTTCATAGAAGAGTGAATGTGGAGATTTATTTTCTTTCTAATGTAAACTGTCTCCTAAATACACAGATATTAAAAGGTCAGAGTGGTTATTATTATTTTATAGTTTTAAATAACATTTCTTCCATTATGGTATGTCATGTATCATTATAGATATTTTAAGAAATTGTAAAGGTTCCATTTGGGATTGCTGGCCAGATTCTCTTTTTGTTTTTTCTTCCCATTTTTCAAGCATTGCTCTTTAAAATGGCAAACAACAGCAAAATGTTTTTCCTTTTATTTAATGAAATGATCTGTCTTGAGAATGAATTAGTTTCTCAAGGCCCTATTCAAACATAAGACTCAATGGCCATGATCAAGTTTGTTAAATATAAAGAAAATTCTCACAAGGAAAACAAATCTAGACTGAAACCTCTAAGGTCCTTTCTAGCTCTTAATATTCCAAAACAGCATTTCTTTTTTAATATAGCTAGAATCTTAGAAGATGCCAGTACACTAGGTTCAGGTTATAATCTAGGACCATGGAAGATATTTTCACCAGCCATTTTCCTCTTCAATATTAACCAGACATCTGGTCTACACTGTACCCATCAATTTCCTTTCTTGCCTTGAGTTTTTATGATATTGATTACCGTAGGGTTGGGAGATTTTATTGCATAAAGTTTAAAGGATGTGTACACTTGATAAGGAACACAAAAGTAACTAAAAACTCTCCACTATAAAACATCCAGTATTTCATACAGTCTATTTCCTTCCTTATCCCCTAAAGATAGTTCTGATTCTATCACATCACGCCTTCAGTAGCTTCAGTTGCCATCAGCAAAAAGTAAATTTCCTTAGTGTGACATACAACGGCAGACTCTCAGCCTCATGCCATCTTCATTTATGATTTTATTCCAAGCAGGCCTTTCTCTTACTTTTCCTATGTTACTGGACTTTTCTAAACAAGACTTTTCCCCCCCTCCATTTCTGTGTCTCTCTGTCATTCCTTCTGTTTAGAAATTACCTGCTTCTCATGATGACCATCAACAACTAACGGCTGACACCTCCCTTAACAAGTGGTCACATAACTAGTCACCCTTCTCTAATGCTGTTGCACTTTGCATGTACCTCGATTGTAGCTCTTCTCTGATAGAATTGTGGTTATTTGCAGGCTCACTCCTCGGAGAAGGCAATGGCACCCCACTCCAGTACTCTTGCCTGGAGAATTCCAAGGACAAGGGAGCCTGGTAGGCTGCCGTCTATGGGGTCGCACAGAGTCGGACACGACTGAAGTGACTTAGCAGTAGCAGCAGGCTCACTCCTACTAATAGACACTCTTTTTGAGGGTATGGACAGTGTTAACTCAGTAAAGTGCTTATGACTCCACACATTTACTTATATTTTATACTGAACTATATAAAACTGCTGATATTTAACGATTTTTTGATCTCAAAAATGACAATACTTATATTATTTTTGTCCCATTTCATATTAAAAATACCTCTCAAAATCCTGTTGAAAATACACTGAGACAGACAGTATGCTCACCAGGTATTGCATTTGAAGCTCTATACTTCCTGACTCCATTGCTACTGATAAGGACCTTACAGTGAGGCCTGGTCAATAAAGCAACAAAAAGGTGAACAGAAGTGTGTCCCTTGGTAGCTGAAACAGTGAAAATAGCACATACATTTTTCCAGGTGCTCATCTCTTGCTATAATGACCAGGGAAACTGCATGTTCCAGATGGTGCAGCTACAGATGGTAAAACTTTTTAGCTTGGGCTGCTGGTGGGAAAAACACTTGACTTGAACTTCCTTGGGTTCCCACCAAAAGGAAAACACCATCTCTTGCAAAGTTTAGTCTCAAAAAAAAAAATAAAATAAAATAAAGAAAGAAAAAGAAAACCAACTTATAACAGTGCTGTAAATTCTGGATATATATTGAATAGATCAACTTCTTACTATCATTATTTATGTGTGTACTGTATATCAGGAAATTAGAGAATAGCAGCATTAGATCTGGAATGATTAAAGGAGTCTTTATGAGAGTCAGTCAGAGAAACCTCTCAACTGTGCCAAGCCTAGTCTAACATGAGATCAATTACCTTTCTATCTCCAGAGGTGTTAACCTTGAATTTCCAATTAGCAAATGATTCTAAACAAAAGAAGGCAGATGTTGTAGTAAACCACTCACTTTGTGCATGCATCTTTAATAAGTTCCTTTTAAAAGCCTTCTTTTTAGACAGTGCTCAACTGCATGTTAACAAATCCCCAACAAAGAATTTTACATTAAAAAATTCTTAGTTCAGAATGAGAATAACACCTCTAATAATTCTGTGAGAATCACAGGGCACTGAGACTGTCAATAAGATATTAATAATTTTATTCTCCAGACTTTTGTTGAAACCAAGACAATAATTATGAGTTGTTATCTCTCCAGTTACATATTTCCAAATTAGAATATAAAGGCATAATTGTTATGTACAAAATCCCATGGACGAAGGAGCCTGGTAGCCTGCAGTCCATGGGGTCGCTAAGAGTCGGGCACGACTGATTGACTTCACTTTCACTTTTCACTTTAATGCATTGGAGAAGGAAATGGCAACCCACTCCAGTGTTCTTGCCTGGAGAACCCCAGGGATGGCGGAGCCTGGTGGGCTGCCATCTATGGGGTCGCACAGAGTTGGACACGACTGAAGTGACTTAGCAGCAGCAGCAGCAGCAGCAACAATATATGTGTATATAAGCATTTTAATCAAAAGGCTTGTAAGACTAAGGGTCATTTTTATTATCTTCTTTATACTTTGCTTTTTTCAAAATATTAATAATTATCTATATTATTTTTATAATCAGAGAAATATATTTTTAAATACATAAAATTCAAACATTTCAGCCTTTTGATTTAATTGGTTCTTGGTGCTATCTGTCCACCCGCTCCTCCTCATCTACAGTCATAAACTTTAAAGACAGATATGGTATCATACTTACCACTTATTATGCCCTTTACCACCTCTGTCTTTCTTTCTTTTTTTGAAATTTATTTATTTTAATTGGAAGCTAATTACTTTACAACATTGTAGTGATTTTTGCCATACATTGACATGAATCAGCCATGGGACATCCTGAACTCACCTCCCTCCCCATCCCCTCTCTCAGGGTTGTCCCAGTGCACCAGCTTTGCATGTTCTGTTTCATACATCGAACTTGGACTGGTGATCTATTTCACATATGGTAATATATATATTCCAATGCTATTCTCACAAATCATCCCACCCTTGCCTTCTCCCAAAGAGTCCAAAGGTCTGTTATTTATATCTGTGTCTCTTTTGCTATCTTGCATACAGGCTAATCATTACCATCTTTCTAAATTCCATATATATGTGTTAATATGCTGTATTGGTGTTTTTCTTTCTGACTTACTTCACTCTGTATAATAGGCTGCAGTTTCATCCACCTCATTAGAACTGATTCAAATGCATTCTTTTTAATAGCTAAGTAATATTCCAATGTGTATATGTGCCACAGCTTTCTTATCCATTTGTCTGCTCATGGACATCTAGGTTGCTTCCATGTCCTAGCTATAGTAAACAGTGATGCAATGAATATTGGGGTACACGTGTCTCTTTCAATTCTGGTTTCGTTGGTGTGTAACCCCAGCAGTGGGATTGCTGGGTTGTATGGCAATTCTATTTCTAGTTTTTTGAGGAATCTCCACACTGTTCTCCATAGTGGCTGTACTGGATTGCATTCCCACCAACAGTGTAAGAGGGTTTCTTTTTCTCCACACCCTCTTCAGCATTTATCGTACCTCTGTCTTTCAAAGCTTCTTTGAGGATGGAAACTCTTATTATACATAAGCCGGATAGGACTATATAACACAAAACTCTCTGCATCCCCACTGGCAAAGTTCATAAAGAAGACCACTCCTACTTTACTTCTAGATACTCCTGCTTCAGCTGATGTGCCCCAACTTCTTGTCCTAAGTAATGTAACATCCCTGCCCATCTAATACAATCTGTAATCTCTTGGCTCAAAGCCAAAATCATTCAAACTCTTTCTATGCCTTTTTATCCAAGCCATACTATTCATTTCCAGAAATTCACACCCAATCCTCTTACCTTATTCAAAGCAATGGCATCTATGTATGGCCTTCAACTCCTCATACAACACTTTAATAATAAAGTGGAGAGAAGAAGAATATGAGTTTCTTTTTCATATCAGTGGATCTAACATCTGGAACAGCAATCTTTTCACGTGATGTTCAATAAGTAACTATAAAATCAATCAGGAAATTATAACATATTGCAGTAATCTCTTGCTCTGTCTAAACTTAGGAAAGGAAAAGGAGCATCTCTGTTCAAGTCAGTAGACCCTCCATGTTTTGAGTAGACAACATTTATGTGCATACATGCACACACACAATCCTCCAGGTAAGGTTGAGTGGCTCACCAAACGATCCTCATTTTGTCCTCCCAAATCTCCATCTCAGTTTCTCCTGAAGTACAGTATCACAGATAATTGTCACTGATCCCAAATAAAGTCCTTATACTCCCCAGTTCAGGCTCTTTTGTTTCCATTTCTCCTGAGAGTCAATTCACTTCTCCCACAAAGGGGCTTCTCCCCTTGTGGCTACTTCTCCCACAAAGGCTTTTCCCAGAAGAAATGGGAAAGTCTACATCATTAATACATTGATGTAAAGAGCTGATAGTATATTTGGTTGACACAGCATTCTGGAAAGCAGTTTTGTGATAAATATGAAGTGTTAAACTTCTGCATAAACTATGTCCTCCAAATTTTACTTCTGGTTATTTGTCCTAAGGAAATATGGATATGGATATGTACAAAGTTTGCCTTAAAATGTTTATATAAAATTATGATGTTTTTAGAAGAAAATGTTAACAGCTTTTATTTCAACATAATATGATTACATCTTTTATTTTCTTCTTAATAGGTTTTTAAAATATATTTGAATGTTTCTATGATAAAACTAATCAGACATAAGAATTCCCATTTCTAACCTGAGGGTAGGCCTTGTCCACAGGCAATCAGCAGGACTGAGTGACTGATTCAAATAACTTTACTTTTTATGTAAAAGTTTTCCCTCCAGAATCAGAAGAAGGGTGTTGTCAAGCCAACATTTATTTAAGAAGTATTCTTCTATCGTAGAAGAAGGGCCATTAATCCAAACTGCTGTAACAAGCAGATCTTTGAAAAAGTCACTTCCCACTTGAACCATCTGCTAAAACCCTTCTTTAGCCACTCAGGTTAGTAATCCATATTTGCTCTATTGTACAGTTATAAATCATCAGCCCCCTGATTTAGTTTGAATTACTGAAAATCCCTCAAAAAGAGTGCAAATACAGAAATGTTGTTTTCATGTGTTAATGTTCCTGGGAATATTCCCTGGCCAAAGGGAATGGCTGACACTCAGGGACTGGTTGATGACAGAGAGCAAATGTCTGAAATCCTTACCTCAACTTATGAAAATCTCTGAATTGATATTTCAAATGATGTTCCCTACAATACTGCCTGGGGCAACAATATGATGGAGCCAGGTCATAGCTTACCCACAAAACCTAAGTTTTGAATATTCAGGGCAAGTACACTGGACTTGTTATCAAAAGACATTGGGGCTCAGGAATTACCTTAACTTATTGAGCAAAGCTGTTTGGCCTCTGGGGGCCTCAGTGTCATTACTACATCATTTTAAATACATTAAATACATTACAGTGTATTCAAAATGGAATAATTCCTACTTCTCAAGTATATTGTGAGGATTAAATAAGAAAGGTCTGGCTCACGGTAAATATTTATTAAAATAAGAATATGCTAGGAAAAATAGTAACTGACCAAAGGATATTGTTTTCAGCTTGTCCAGTGAGCTGTTTGTCATTTTCCTTTACAATGCCTTTTTTTCTATTTCTTCTGGCATTTTCTTGACTGGTAAGGTCATGTGATGATAAAGAATACAGCCTTAGGAATGAAGAGACAGGTTTCAATCCAAGCTGTGAACCTGTGATATGGAATAAAGCTTTCTGGGTTACAATGACCTTAACTACACAAAGCAGGATAGCTATTTATGTGAAGGTATCCCGAAGTTACAGAATTGCATGATCTTATCTTTTCACCTTTATTTCATACAAATTATGAATCAAGCTTGAACCTCTCTAGTTCCTCTTTACGCATAAAACAGCATCCCTCCCCAAGTATCTGTAAGTATTCCAGTCACAGCTTAGCTGTGAGAATGTAATAGAGGTTTAGAGAGAGAGTCTGAGAATGCTATGATGCACTTCAGCTTGAACTGCTTCCAGTGAAGCCATTGGCAAGCATATCTTTCTCTTCCTCCATGTCATAATCATGGATTGGGAACTAATTGGGTTTGGCTCACTACATGTCTAACCTTCCAGGTCACTGGCTAAGCTCTTAGGTAAAACTTGGGTCGCTCTAGTTTTTGCCCTGGACATCATATATGCATCACTTACCTTGATTGCCTCAGTCAGTGCTTTTTCCCTTTAACTCACTCAAGCTTCTGGAAGGTTTTCTTCTTATCATCCACAACAAAATATCTTTCAAAACTGAGATCTCAGAGCCTCAGATAAGAAACCCGTTAAGGTATCTTAGGTCATTTATCTGTACCTTGAAGAGGTATTATTCCTATGATCTATTGTTTTCTTTCAACAAAATTTCCTCTCTGAGATCCCTGTGTATCTCTTGGTACCTCTGATTATTTCTGATTTTGAATAGCAGTATTTCAGATTTAATATAATAAATATATACTGAGAGTTCATGCCAATATTACTTTGGGGACCAAATTTAACTGGTACCTAAAATTAATAAAATGTTACCTTTTATTTTTAAGCCAATATTTTACTTTCAATATTTACTTCATACCAAAATTTCTATAATTCACTTAAAAGGCACCTTGGTAAGGAGGAAATGACCTATTAGACTTTTGAGTTACAGGTTGAATCTGATTCTGTGAGTTCTAGACAGTTTCCGTAAAAGAAACCTCTGTATGAAACACATAACAGCTTGAAATGTCTCATTTCTGGAAAAGCTTGCTTAGAATTTATTTTAAGAGAAAAATACCCAAGATGATTGTAGAACTACCACTTGAGGAACAGGCACCAATCATAAGACATCGCTTCTGAAAGTGCTGTCTAGTCAAAAGCCCTTGCTAGCTAACAAAACATTGTAAGAATGCCAGAATGTTCAACAAGAGTGGTGGTTCCCTGGAAGTAGCTGAGGTTGTAGCAATGATTAAGACAGCTTTGGAACCCTGGGCTATAGTAACAAAGGTATTAAGTGCAGGCCTTTGTGGAACACATACGTATGTGGTTGGTAAGTGAGGTACCACAGACAATGAATAAAGTTCAAGGAGGCTGTAAATGTTGAAGATGGTCTTGACAACTGTTGGAAGTTAGCTAGGTGCTTACCCAGTCCCTCCCTGGGTTTCTGCAGTGCTATCCAAGGTCATATCTTTGAGAGCCAATCCAAAATGTTATTTGTTGATGCAAACCAAAGTAAAGCAAACTGAAACAGAATAATTGCAGCTTTAATCTTGGTCCTTTTTGGATAGTTCAGTTCAGTTGCTCAGTCATGTCCAAACCTTTGCAAACCCATGCACTGCAGCATGCCAAGCCTCCCTGTCCATCACCAATTCCTGGAGCTTGCTCAAACTCATGTCCATTGAGCCAGTGATGCCATCCAACTGTCTCATCCTCTGTCGTCCCCTTCTCCTCCTGCCTTCAGTCTTTCCCAGCATCAGGGTCTTTTCCAATGAGTCAGTTCTTTGCATCAGGTGGCCACAGTATTGCAACTTCAGCTTAAGCATCAGTCCTTCCAATGAATATGCAGGACTGATTTCCTTTAGGATTGACTGATTTGATCTGCTTGCAGTCCAAGGGACTCTCAAGAGTCTTTTCCAACACCACAGTTCAAAAGCATCAATTCTTCAGTACTCTGCTTTCTTTATGGTCCAACTCTCACATCCATGCATGACTACTGGAAAAACCATAGCTTTAAGTGGGTTCCAATTCAAGCGCTGACATTCACCAGCAATACGATTTGGGGCAAGTTCCTTCAACTTTCTAGGCCTTGCTTTTCTTATCAATAAATTAGACAAAGTAATGCATACCTTATAAGGTCATTGTGGGGGTTAAATTCAAAGTATATATAAAATACTTCCTATGTAATAGGTCCTTAATAAATGGCAGCTGTAATTACAATTAGGTTAACGATGTATGATAGTGCTAACAGTGATTTTTAAACAAATATCACAGCGTTTGGCACACAGTAAGAAATTAGCACTTCTTTTTCTTCCCTTCTCATTTGAGACTACTTCATGTCTATAATTTACAGTGTAATCTACCAATAGCTTTTCTCCCTGATGTCCCAAAGAAAAATATACTGCATTTTTCTCTAAAGAGTTTTAAAATTCTTCTCTAAGAAAGATACTCTGTTGCGTTTTAGGTTAGAAGTGGGAAAAATGGCCTTTGGAATCAGAATAGTTCATTTTTTCCCCTTTCACTATTCTCTAAGTTGTAATGAACATCTGTGTTAGAGTCATTTTTCTCTTATATGAAGAGAATATTAATTGCACCAAAGCTCTTGAACCTTGCTGCATCCAAAATATAATGACAGTAAGCTACCATTTGAGAACACTTGCAGTGCATAGGTGTACCATCTTATTTAATGATTACAATATTATTACATGATTATTGCTACCATTTTCATTTTTCAGATGAGGAAAATTTGGCTGATAAAGGTAAAAATACAACTGGACCTAGGTCACATAGCTAATAGGCAACAGAGCTGGGATTTAAACCTCTGTCTGACTCTAAAGAATATGCTGATATTCACTATGCCATACGTCTCCTCGGCAAAGGTGGAAAGACTAAGAAAGCTTATTCTCTTAGGGAACTATAAAATAATAAAAATTGAGTGAACCAAATGTCAACTTTCTCATTAAGATAGGAAGTACACACAATATAAAAATGATAAATCAGTTAACATTTGTTTTTTACAACATCAGTGTTCCATGAGAAAACTAAATTCATCAATCTTTCTCCCAACTAATTCTTTCAACATTAATAATTTCCTAAAGTAAATTATGAACTGGGAATTAATTTAATGAGCTTTTCTTCCTAATGACATAAGCCTCATATCATCATAGTTTCCAAAGCAAATTGCCATTTAAGTTATCAAAAAATGTGGACTGCAGCCCTCTATGGAATTCAGAGTTAAAAACAGAATTCAATAATTAGAATTTCTCATTGAAGTGGACCCTTTCATTCTTAAAAAGAAAAAGGTGTGTTAAAATAGCCAGCAGCCTAAATTCCTTAGCAATTTAAGGATGTTTATTTCTTGTTATGTGTTACCTGCTCCACAAAACACATGCTGCCCATATAAAATATGGCTTGTATACAATTTTTAATACACAATTATAATTTTCAATGAGCCATGTACAAGGGATATACTGGATCATGTCATTTGCATAAAATGTTAGTCAGATTGGCAGTTAGTTCACCCTTTTGCTGTCCTTGACACAACACACAGAATGTTGAATCTCATACTGTCATTAGTGATGACAGTCAGAATAAATATCAGTCACCCAATTTAACTAAAAGAATGAAAAATTGAATCACCTCTGATTTGTCAAATCATTTCACAGAGTAATGATACCATAAATAAACTATATTAGTCCTACAAAGGGATTCAAATTCTCACCATAACATTTATGAGCAAGCCATTATATTTGAGGAAGAAGAGATTATATCAAAAGGTTTGGATACTTTTAAAATATATTAGTACTTGAAAAGGATTAAATAACTTGATGTATCATCTCTCCAATCAATCTAAATTGTTTATTTGCATTTTAACACCCACTGTGGACAAGATGCTTTTCATAAGGGGAATGACTGAACAGTTTTAAAAAATTGAGTTCTCTATGCTAAGGGATGAGTAATTTACCGAGTTTATAAGAGAGGTGGAATATGATGGTGAAGGATCTTGAAACATATGGGGAATGGTTGAGGAAAATGGATTTATTTAGCCTCAAGAAAATTCAGCAGAGGACATCCTAGGTGCTTTCATTTATTTAAAACTGTCATATGGAAGTAGATTAATATACAAAACAAAGGCAAATAGAAGATACAAGGAAGCCAGTTTCTACTCGTCATAGGAAGAGACTTTGTAAATATTAGAGCTATGTATGACTGTCCATTCTGCATACCATTGGAAATACCCAAACATAAGTTGAGGTTAGAACACTATAGGGAAAAATTATTGTATAAAAGAAAAAAATCTAGGTAGATGGCTGGCCAGTAATGTTTCCTTCAGTGTTAAATTTCTCTGTTCAATAGCTTAAAAAGACACAGACATGAAATTACTCAAGAAATTACAAAGGCAAAAGAGAAAAATCCACACTGAGTGTGAAGTCTTGTCATGGGTTGAGTTTCTCCAGAACATGACTGTAAGACTGAATTTAGTTGGCTGAATGCTTATCCAGGGTGAGGACAATCTCTGTAGATAGGCGAAATAGGAAATGGGATTGAGGGAAGAGAAAAGTTAAGCAAAGAGTTAAGCAAAGGACCAGTGACAGCCTCAGCCTACTCTGAAAGTTGTTATGAAATTCAAATATCCTTTCAGAGTTGTCCTGAGTTGGGCCAAGATGGTTAGTTCTTCATACAGATTTATCAGTCATTCATTGGATGTGGATCCAAGGCAGAGAGATAACCTTGCACAAGGTCACTTGTGCAGCTGAGGTCAAGACTGCTGAAAGAGCTAGTGGCTGAAGGCTTTCAGCCAGCAGCACTCCCAACAATTGGGGCCATAAGTCCAGCACTGAAGGGAGGTCTGGGGGACACATTATAGTGTCCACCAGGTCCACTCTGTGTGCAAATTGATTCTATTTATTGATAAACAATTTGTGAGCGACTTCCATGGATTCTAGCAGACTTGTCTTCTTAAATGAATTTTACAGAGGAGGAAAGTTAGTGAAACAAACTTCAGATACTGCAGCCGGTCTCAGAGGCACAGCTGACCCTCATTGTCTCCCCACCAGAGGACCAGAGCTCTTCATTCTAGATACCAGGTTAGTAACAATATCAACTCAATCAACAATGGTGAGTAAAAATACCTATTCTTGGGCACAAGCACAGACTCCTTGCACTATGCGTCTCTTTCATCAGAGTCTGTGACCCAGACTCTTTAAGGAGTCAGGGAAAAGGGGCCATTGGGACCAAGAGCACGCAGGTGCTTCTCCTCCAGGGGTCCTATGCCGATCCCCCAGCCCCATTATATCTCCTGAGATCCTGCAAGACGCGGCTTCCTCTTGGAAGACTGAGCTGGCGGAGGCAGCAGTTAAGGCCTGATTCTGCAGTTCTCAGAGCCTCCCAGGCACCTAGCACAGCCTAGCTGGTCCTCTCCCTGCCCGTCCAACAGGGCCCCTGCTCATTCCTTGCACCATCCCCGCCCCCCGCCCGCCCCCCACTGAGCCACAGAACGCGTGTGAAGGCTCCAATTTGTCTTCCTGGGAAGCCACACACTCCACACCCTCATCAGGCCCTAGGCCTGGTCCTCAGGTGCCACTTGGGCTACTCAAAAGAGGGGAACATTTCCTGACAGAGGGGCGTGGACGAAGGAGCCAGGGCCCCATCACAGGGTGTGGGCAGCAGGGCTGAGTCAAAAGAAAGAGCAGGGCTCTGAGGCTGAACCGGGGAAGGCTCCGGCAGCAGGCAGCCTCCTGGGAGAATTCCTGACACCTCGCTGGGGCTGGGAGGAAAAATTGCCCTGAGGATACTGTAACCCTGTGCTGAGCTGTTGGACTGCTCCGGCGTTTGACCTGCTAGAGCTAAGCCTGTAATGCAATCGCCGGTATCCTGGGGCTTGCCTAGGACTCCCAGCCAGTGCTGGTCTTTGCCGTGACCAGGTCGCAGATGTGCCTGCCTTTGATCTACACTGGGAGGAAGCCTTGTCCTTCTCTCTGCGGGGGGGCCCACAGGACAGCTGCTGTCTCGGCGTGGCTCTGGCCTTTGGGTCAGGGGAAGGGTGTGGGGAAACCGCTTTGCGTGGTTTCCTGAGATGGGGCAGGCAAGCGTCGGAGGGAGAGGCCCCAGGTAATGGTGGTGGACTACGACCATGTGCTCCCTGTGTAACAACCAACTTGAATCATGATAGAGCATTTTTATCTTTAAAAGGATTGTTGCAGGGCCCGCCTGACTTTACGACTTAGAAAATCTGAGAACGGAGCTGATAATGCACCACTGAGGCTGTGTGGGCACTTGGTACCCCGTGGTTAGATAGCTCATTTCTACAAAGGAGCACGGGGGAATGGTTTTTCAGAAGCTATTAAAGCCTCTGCAGATGGTATGACCTTGCTCCGTGATTCCGTATTGTGAATGTCCCTTTGGTGGTTGTCATACACTCCAAATGCTATCTTTACCCACAGCAAGTAAGGCCACAGGGTATGACTGGTTTGTTTCAAATAGCAAGGCTATTTCCATCATAGGCTGGTCTCCCTACAGAGCTTTTCCTATTTGGGTCTCACTCAGAGCTTCCATGTCACTTGGTGTACACGTCCATACAGTGTTCCCAGTTGTTGATTCCTTTAGAATCTGAAGAAGCCTACATGTCATTCTACCTCTTTCTTTGTACTGGGATGTGCAAGAGGCAATAATTTATCTTTTACTTGGCATGGAATGCCCTAGAATGCCTGTGACCACTACAGTTTTACCAATGTGACCTATCCCTGAGTCCTTAGGGTTAATCTCTCATCCTCTGGAGCACAGGGTCTTTCTTAACAAGGCCTCTGACATGTTAGCCACTTCTCACTCTCACTAGCATGCACTCACTGATACAGATAGTGATTCAACATGGTATTTTGCAAGAAGTTAGACTAAACTCTAAATAAATACTGTTGCCTTACCGTTGTCTGAATTCAAACTATTTCTGATCCCCTATTCTGATAGTTATGGGAAAGAATACGTTTGATGAATCATATTCTGTGTACCTGGGGCTGTTTTAATATGCTCAAGATAAGATGTCACACATGGCATGGTGGCTGTAATTAGGACTATTCCTTGGTTGGGTTTGCCATAGTCTAATGCCATTTTCTAGAATCCATCTGGTTATCACAAGGGGCCGGGCTACTGAAGAAGGTGTAGAACTGACTGGAAACATTGACCCTGCCTTCTGTACATTGTTGAGTGGCATGAATTTCCATCAGTCCCAGGCATGTGGGCTTCCCTGGTGGCTCAGAGGTTAAAGCATCTGCCTGAAATGCTGGAGACCTGGGTTCGATCCCTGGGTCGGGAAGATACCCTGGAGAAGAAAATGGCAACCCACTCCAGTACTCTCGCCTGGAGAATCCCATGGAGGGAGGAGCCTGGTAGGCTACAGTACATGGGGTCGCAAAGAGTCGGACACGACTGAGCGACTTCACTCCCAGGCATGTGGTAGTATTTTTGATTTGCTGTGTTGGAAGGGAGTTTTACAGTATCAGAAACTTCCTACTTAGAATTCACACCAAAACATCTTTGTACCCTACACGCCAAGCATCCCTTGTAGGTGTTGTAACGTTACCAAGGATGTCTATCTTGACTACATTTGGGACAAGGAAAATAACCACTAGGTGGATCCATGTACCCAGTGAATCCTTTGAGTCAGTTTTCCTTTTTTTCCATTTGTTACCTGGCTTCCATATGCCCCCATGTTAACAGATCATGTTGACACTTTAGACTTCTAGGTACCAATTTAATTCACACCCTTTACCCATCATTCCATAAAATGTTTAACTATTTACCTTCCCCTAGGGTGAGTGAGTGAGTGAGTGAAGTTGCTCAGTCGTGTCCGACTCTTTGCGACCCCATGTACTGTAGCCTACCAGGCTCCTCCCTCCATGGGATTCTCCAGGCGAGAGTACTGGAGTGGATTGCCATTTCCTTCTCCAGGGGATCTTCCCGACCCCAGGACTGAACCCAGGTCTCCACCATTCCAGGCAGATGCTTTATTTAACCTCTGAGCCACCAGGGAAGCCCTTTGACCCTAACATATAGTTTGGTCTTCTTTGTTAATCTGAAAATCTTTGTCTTTTGGTGTGGTTATACCAATTTTATTTAATGTAATTATTGATACATTTCAATTTTGGCTCATAATTTTATTGTTCTTTTCATCTTTCTGTTTCTTGCCTGATTTATTGTGGATTATTTGAATATGTTTGAGTATTTTATTTTATCTATGTGAATTTTTATTGTATGCCTTTATTTAAATTTTGTTAGTGACTACTGCAGGGATTACAATATATACACCAAATTTTTCAGCTCTACTTAAAGTTAATATTTTAACCTCTTCAAGTGAAATGTAGAATCATTATGGCTACATAGATCTCTTTATCCTACTCCTTTATTTTGTAGTTGTCATATGCATTATACATGACAGGAAGTGTAGGGGGAGGAAATAGGACATGAACAAGAAAGTAATAAAATAAAGAAGAAAGACTAGGTAAGAAGGAACAATGAAAAAGTATCTAGCTTCTTAATATTGATTAGTTCTACTAACAGAAATACTGATAAGTTCTACAATTCTTGGGGAGGGGGGAGATTCGAAACATACTGAGGTTTTAAATGAAATTAAAGCTCTTCTTTTCATTCCACCTACCAAATGTACAATATCCACACTAAACATGCTCCTATTTCATTCATCAATATGCAGATTTTGTATTTTGGCCTGGGTTAAGAAAGGCTTGCAGGTTGACAAGTTGGGGTGGTGTGGGGTGCTCTAGAGAAGATAGGTACATTTACAATCAGGAAAATCAATTGAAAACCCCATCAGACAATTTTATAGGCTTTGCTTTCCATGAAGTGAAGTGAAGCGAAGTTGCTCAGTCGTGTCCGACTCTTTGCGACCCCATGGACTGTAGCCTACCAGGCTCCTCTGTCCATGGGATTTTCCAGGCAAGAGTACTGGAGTGGATTGCCATTTCCTTCTCCAGGGGATCTGCCCGACCCAGGGATCGAACCCAGGTCTCCTGCATGGTAGACAGACGCTTTACCATCTGAGCCACCAGGGAAGTCCTTGCTTTCCATAGTCATATATATTTTGAAGAACTAGAGAAGATATGTTTATTTTGCATATTATTTATTTACTGTTCTGTGTCTCTTTCTGAAGTTCCAAATTTCCTTCTGATACCATTCTTCTGCCTATACAACTTCTTTCTTTTAGAAAAGGTCTTCTGGAGGCAAATTCTCTTTATTTCATCTTGTGTTCTAAGTCACTTCAGTTGTGTAGCTCACCAGGCTCCTCTGTCCATGGGCTTCTCCAGGCAAAGATACTGGAGTGGATTACCATGCCCTCCTCCAGGGGATCTTCCAGACCAAGGGATCAAACCTGTGTTTCCTGTGGCTTCTGCACTGCAGGTGGATTCTTTACCCTTGAGCCACTGGGGAAGCCCAAAGTGAAAGTGAAAGTTGCTCAGTCCTATCTGACTCATTGCGACACCGTGGACTATACAGTCCATGGAATTCTCCAGGCCAGCATACTGGAATGGTTGCCCTTCCCTTCTCCAGGGGATCCTCCCAACCCAGAGATTGAACCCAGGTCTCCCACATTGCAGGCAGATTCTTTACCAACTGAGCCACCAAGGGAGATGGCCTTATTTCTCCTTTATTTCTGAAGGCTCTTTTACTGGATAAAAATTCAGGGCAGATAACTTTCTCTTTGGAATTCCAAGTAATTTCCCCAGTGTTTTACACCCCTCATGGTTTCTGGTGAGAAATCTAAGGTCATTTGAGTTGGTTTTTCCCTTTATGTAATATGTTGCTTTCCTCTGGCTGATTTTAAGATTTTTTTCCTCATTCTTATTTTTTAGTTGTTTGATTATGATGTATTGAGATGTAATTTTCTTTGCATTTATTCTAATTAGATGTCACCACATTTTTTTGTATCTGTTTAATTATATCTTTAACCACATTTTGGAAAATTTAAGCCATTGTTTCTCTAAATTTTTTTAATTGAAGGATAATTGCTTTACATAATTTTGTAGTTTTCTGTCATACATCAATGAGATTCAGCCATGGGTACACACGTGTCCCTTCCCTCCTGGCCCTGCCTCCCAGCTCCCTCCACTTCCCACCCTTCAGCCTGTCACAGTACCCATGTTTGAGTTTCCTGAGTCATACAGCAAATTCCCATTAGCTATCTGTTTTCCATATGATATTGTAAATTTCTATGTTTCTCTCTCCAAACATCTCCCCTTCTCCCTCGTATCCTCCCTCTATGTCCATAGGTCTGTTCTCTATGTCTGTTTCTTCATTGTTGCCCTAAAAATAAATTTAAGCCATTGTTTCTTAAAACGTATTTTCTACATTGATTTTTTTCCTTCTATTTTTCTGGCACTTCAATGACATATTTATTAATTATCCGATTTGGAAAAAAGTTTCAGATTGGAAATTTTCAATTGTTCTATCTTCAGGTTAATCGATTTTTTTCCTTCGTCATATCCATTTTGAAAGTGAGCTACATGTGTTTTTTGTTAATTCCATTACATATTATTCAGTTCTAAAATTGTCATTTATTTCCTTCTTTATAATTTCTACTTCTTTCTTGAGAACATCTATCTTCCCATTTAAGAACATTTTCCATTACTTCATGAGGCATGGTTATAATCTCTGCTTTATATTATTTGATAATTCCAATATCTGAGTCATCTCAGGGTTAGCATCTGTGAAATTTCTAGCATCTGTGATTTTTATTAAGATTTTACAGGTACTTGTATATCAATTATATACAGAACTTTTTGAATATTATGAGATTATTAAATTGTTCAGAGAATGTTGTTGGCATTTTCTTTTAGCAGCAGCTGACCTCATTCGTTTCTGATGCAAGTCTTAACTTGTTTTTTGTGGGCTATAGTTTACAGGCCAATTTAGTTTTCAAAGTTTATATAGTGCTCTTTGTGCCAGTTTGGAAATTCATCAGTGGTTTAAGCCAGCAGTCCCCAATGTTTCTGGCACAGGGACTGGTTTCATTGAAGATGATTTTTCCATGGACAGGGAGTGTGGATGATGGTTTGGGAATAATTCAAGTGCATTATATTTATCGTGCATTTTATTTCTATTATTATTACATCAGCTTCACCTCAGATCCTTAGGCATTAGATCTTGGAGGTTGGGGACCCTGATTTAAACTATAGTGTGACAGCAGAAAAAGGAGGAAGTCAAGAGCTACCTGGAGTAACAGGCAAATTTGGCCTTGAAGTACAAACAAAGCAGGGCAAAGGAGAATAGAGTTTTGTAAGAGAACACACTGGTCATAGCAAACACCCTCTTCCGACAACACAAGAGAAGGCTCTACACATGGACATCCCAGATGGTCAATACCAAAATCAGATTGATTATATTCTTTGTAGCCAAAGATGGAAAAGCTCTACACAATCAGCAAAAATAAGACTAGGAGCTGACTGTGGCTCAGATCATGAACTCTTTATTGCCAAATTCACACTTAAAGTGAAGAAAGTAGGGAAAACCACTAGACCATTCAGGTATGACCTAAATCAAATCCCTTATGATTATACAGTGGAAGTGACAAGTAGATTCAAGGGATTAGATCTAATACAGTATCTGAAGAACTATGGATGGAAGTTTGTGACATTGTACAGGAAGCAGTATTCAAGACCATCCCCCCTCAAAAAAATGCAAAAAGGCAAAATGGTTGTCTGAGGAGGCCTTACAAATAGCAAGAAAAGAAGAGAAGCGAAGGTAAAGGAGAAAAGGAAAGATATTCATTTGAATGCAGAGTTCCAAAGAACAGCAAGGAGAGATAAGGAAGCTTTCCTCAATGATCAATGCAAAGATAGAGGAAAACAACAGAATGGGAAAGACTAGAGATTTCTTCAAGAAAATCAGAGATACCAAGGGAACATTTCATGCAAAGATGAGCACAATAAAGGAAGGAAATGGTGTGGACCTAACAGAAGCAGAAGATAATAAGGAGAGGTGGCAAGAAAACACAGAGGAACTATACAAGAAAGATCTTCATGACCCACATAACTATGAGAGTGTGATCACTCACCTAGAGCCAGACATCCTGGAATGTGAACTCAAGTGGGCCTTAGGAAGCATACTATGGAGCTAGTGGAGGTAATGGAATTCCAGTTGAACTATTTCAAATCCAAAAAGATGATGCTGTTAAGGTGCTCCATTCATTATGCCAGCTTATTTGGAAAACTCAGCAGTGGCCACAGGACTGGAAAAGGTCAGTTTTCATTCCAATCCCAAAGAAATGCAATGCCAAAGAATGTTCAAGTTATCACACTATTGCACTCATCTCACACGCTAGCAAATTAATGCTCAAAGTTCTCCAAGCTAGGCTTCAACAGTATGTGAACCATGAAATTTCAGATGTTGAAGCTGCATTTAGAAAAGGCAGAAGAAGCAGAAATCAAATTGCCAACATCTGTTGGATCATCAAAAAAGCAAGAGAATTCCCCCAAAGCATCTACTTTTGCTTTATTGACTATACCAAAGCCTTTGACTGTGTGGATCACAATAAACTGTGGAAAATTCTTCAAGAGTTGGGAATACCAGACCATCTAACCTGCCTCCTGAGAAATCTGTATGCAGGTCAAGAAGCAACAGTTAGAACTAAACATGGAACAGACTGGTTTTAAATCAGGAAAGGAGTACATCAAGGCTGTATATTGTCACCCTGCTTATTTAACTTATATGCAGAGTACATCATGTAAAATGCCAGGCTGGGTGAAGCACAAGCTGGAATCAAGATTGCTGAGAGAAATATCAATAACTTCAGATATGCAGATGACATCACCCTTATGGCAGAAAGGGAAAAAGAACTAAAGAGCCTCTTGATGAAAGTGAAAGAGAAGAGTGAAAACGTTGGCTCAACATTCAGAAAACGAAGATCATGGCATCTGGTCCCATCACTTCCTGGCAAATAGATGGGGAAACAAAGGAAAGAGTGACAGACTTTATTTTTGGGCACTCCAAAATCACTGCAGGTGGTGACTGCAGCCATGAAATTAAAATATGCTTGCTCCTTGGAAGAAAATCTATGAGCAACCTAGACGGCATATTAAAAAGCAAAGACATTACTTTACCATCAATGGTCCGTCTAGTCAAAGCTATGGTTTTTCCAGTAGTCATGTATGGATGTAAGAATTGGACTATAAAGATTAACACTGAAGATTTGATGCTTTTGAACTATGGTGTTGGAGAAGACTCTTGAGAGTCCTTTGGACTACAAGGAGATCCAAGCAGTCAATCTTAAAGGTAATCAGTCTTGAATATTCTTTGGAAGGACTGATGCTGAAGCTGAAACTCTAGCCCTTAGGCTACCTGATGCAAAGAGTGACTCATTTGAAAAGACCCTGATGCTGGGAAAGATTGAAGGCAGGAGGAGAAGGGTATGACAGAGGATGAGATGGTTGGATGGCATCACTAACGCAGTGGACATGAGTTTGAGTAGACTCCAGGAGTTGGTGATGGACAAGGAAGCCCGGGGTGCTGCAGTCCATGGGGTTGCAAAGAGTCAGGCACAACTGAGTAACTGAACTGAACTGAACTGTGACAGCAAATCTCAGGTTAATACCATGCTTATGCAGTTCAGAGGACAAGCCTGTGGCTTTATACACAGGTTTAGGGATCTCTTGCAACAGATCCTTCCTCTCTGTGATTTCCCCCATACTCTCTGACTTCAAGAGGTCCTATTTGCTAACTCTCTGGCTATTGGGCTAAAGTTTTAGTGTCCTGTTTTCTCATAAACTCCTGGAGAAGGAAATGGCACCCCACTCCAATATCCTTGCCTGGAAAATCTCGTGGACACAGGAGCCTGGTGGGCTGCAGTCCATCGGGTTGCAAATAGTCAGGCACGACTGAGCAACTAAAACTTACACTTTGTTATAAACTTCCTATTATTGAATATACCTCAGCATTAAAGTAGTGAGAGAAAAAGAGAGAGCAATAGCCTGAATTTCCCCTGAAATCTTTGGACTAAAGGGACTTCTTTTCTGAGTTCTTTTTGTCAGAAAGCAGGATTTTATCACTTGATTTTAGTGCCCGAATGGCCACTACTCCTATCCTTGCTATGCAGATGCAGCTTCCTGACTGGGGCTTGCATAAGGCTTGGGCTGTGTGGTTTTGTTAAAAAAACAAACAAACAAACAAACAAACTGGAATTTCCTATACAAATCAAAACCACAATGAGGTGTCACTTCACACTCCTGGGAATGCTGTTACTAAGAAGTCAAGAAATAACAAGTGTTGGTGAGAATGTGGAAAAATAGGAACCCTCATATATAGTTGTTAGAATGTAAATTGGATGCAGCCACTGAGGAAAACAGTATAGAGTTTCCTAAAAAAAAAAAAGTAATAGAACTACCAAACAATCTAGCAATTCCATTCATGGGTATTTATTTGAATAAAATGAAAACACTATTTCAAAAAGAGGTATGCACCCCTATGTTCATCAGTGTTGTTTACAATAGCCAAGATAAATAAATAACCTAAGTGTCCATCAATGGATGAATGGATAAGGAAGATATGTATACATACACACACACAAACAATGGAATACTACTCAGGCATAAAAAGATGAAGTCTTGCCATTTGTAATAATATATGGGTCTTGAGGGTATTATACTAAGTGATATAAGTCATATAGAGAAAGACAGATACTGTATGATTTCACTGATATGTGGAATATAAAAAATAAAACCCCAAATATGTAAACAAAACACAACAAACCCATGGCTGACTCATGTCAATGTATGGCAAAAACCATAACAATACTGTAAAGTAATTAGCCTCCAATCAAAATAATTTAAAAAAAAACAACCAAATACATAAATACAGAGAACAGAGTACTAGTTAACTAGGGGAAGGGGCTGAGGACAAAATGGGTAAAGGGAAAAACTATAAGTTGACAGATAGCAACTTAATTTTGGATGGTGAACATGCTAGTTTATATAGAAGTCAAAACGTAATGTACACATGAAACTTATATAATGTTATAAAGAAATATTATCTCAATAAAAACAAACCCAACCCCACAAAAGAAACAAAACTGGAGCTTCCTCTACAACTATTCTATAGGGTTCTCTTTCCTCATTCTCTGGACAGAGAAGAAGAGAGAATTTCTTGGTAATTTTTCTGTTCATACCCACAAATTTGTGATGTCTTAAAACCTGAGATCATGGGAGTCATGGGAGAAAAAAAACAACACAGGTGACTCATGGCTGTATTAGTTATTCTTCATGTTTTTATTTCCTTCCTAAATCTACTTGCTATTATTATATAATATTATATATATAATAGTATATTATTATATATATTATTATATAATATATATATTATATTATATATTTGAAAGTTCTCAGTTAGTGCCTTGTTTACATATAATAAGTTTGGGGGGAATAGGGTAGCTTGAGTTTGTGTGTGCATGTGTGTGTGTGTGTGTATGCACGTGTGTGTGTATGCACGTGTGTGTATGCACATGTGTGTGTGTATGCACGTGTGTGTGTGTGTGTGCGTGTATGCACATGTGTGCTCAGTTGTGTCTGACTATGAATGCATGGACTGTAGCCAGCCAGTCTCCTCTGTCCATGGAATTTTCCAGGCAAGAACACTGGAGTGGGTGGCCATTTCCTTTTCCAGGGCATCTTTCCAATCCAGGGATGGAACCTGCATCGCTTACATCTCCTGTGTTGTAGGCAGATTCTTTACCACTGGGCTACCTGGGGGTTTAGGCTATACTTACTCCATCTTAATTAAAATTCAAACCTCAAAAAATTGAAGCTTGAGATTTAGAAATAAATTAATGGGAACCTCACAAAAGAGCGACTAAATCATTACTATTCTGATAAATTAGGGTCATGACATTTAAGAAACCCATAAACTCTCTGTAAGGAGGATTCAATAGTTTTTTCTTATTAAATGCTTTTTACTTAGTTGGTTGGATTTTGAATTATCCTGTAGTTTCAGTTCTTCTCATGCATTAAATTATTTCACTACTCCTTGACATAATAAGGACTGGGTGTTTTGTTTGACAAATGATTCATTTGACCTATTTATGAATAAATGGAATTGTTTGACATTTCTACTACAAAGAGTAAAGATATTTTAATTTTTCTATATTGTTTTTCTTCCTCAGTGAAATGACTTCTTAAATGTTAAGAATTTTAGTCACTTTTGAGAATAAATTGCTTTATAGCAAAAATGGTTTTAACATCTATATATTGTAATAAATTACATAATAGCATCTACTTGCACTATGCACAACTTTAAAAATTTTAGATGCATTATAACAAGAAAGAACATTGACTGTAATACTATCCCTTTATGATGCACTAAATTCTAAATTGAATACTTTTCATAATAAAAGGGAACAGTTTAAATTTTAACAATTGCCACACCTTCTATAATTCCTACCTTTTCAAATTCTCATAAATATTTTAATCTTGATAATGAAATTTATTATTATTTTTAAAAAGTTATCTGTACTCTACCTCTTACTAACAATCATTCAAAGCAAGTTGCTTCATCTGTTGGTGCTGCAGCTTCTCTGCTATACAATTGTAATAGCACCCATCATTTTACATGATTGTTACTAGGATTCCATGAGGGTACAATATCTGTGAAAAGGACAGGCATAGTAATTTCTAGTTACTAATGGTTATAATGTATTATTGCTTCTCCATACTACCACCATGGCTTCTCATTATCAAACTCATCCACTATCAATAGATGACATTTGTGCTATTCTTGATGTTCCCAGCTATGCCAAACATAAAGCCTCTGACCCCATCATGTAGGCGCTCTTAATAGAATCCTCATGCATTGTCCATTTAGAAGAATGTATTGGGTACACAACATTACTGTCAGTTTCTAGGTACCAGTTGTTTTTAGGAAATCTATGAGGACAAGATTTATATTGATGACATTACAAAGCTAAAATGAGTCAAAGGGACAAGTGAGCTACTTTCAGGAGTACAAAGGAAATCAGGCACTCAACATATATTTCCCGAGCTCCAGCTCTATAACAAGAACTGGGCTAAGATTGGGAAATTAAAATGTAAACAAAATGTGTCTACACACAGATTTGTGGAGAAATCAGAACTCTCTAAACTATAAATTCATTCAGATAAGGATCACCTTTCATTCATCTTAATGCTCTCAGCATTTAGCAGAACTTCTGACATATGATAAAGTAGTAAATCAAATTTTTGAGTTATATTTCATGGCTAATTTTTATTGCTAAATAGCATCATTTTTAAGACCTGGACTGGACATGACTCAGCAAATAAGCACAGTGATAAAGAGCCCACAAGCCAATGCAGGAGACAATAAGAGACGTGAGTTTGATCCCTGGGTCAGGAAGATCCCCTAGAAGAGGGAATTGCAACCTGCTCCAGTATTCTTGCCTGGAGAATCCCATAGACAGAGGAGCCTGGCAGGCTACAGTCCATGGGGTCTCAAAGAGTTGGGCATGACTGAAGCAACTTAGCGTGCATGCAGGGTCACACCCTTTCTACAAAATATAACCCCAGTAGTAAAATCTGAAACTGTTTTGATAGACTCGGAACAAGATATCAAACCCACTGGCTTCTCTCAACCTTGTGGCAGGATACCTAAGGGACCTAACTTGAAGATCATCCTTCTAAAGAAGCACCACCACTTATTACATCAGATGTGAAGAATGTCCTGTTGAATGGTATTTGTGTTTCTAGCTTTTCTTCAGTACCTCCCATTTTCTCTTACATAAAAATCTTGTCAGAACAATATATGATCATTACACTGAGCAAAAATCACAAATTCTATTCTTTGTTACTTTTTCATTAAAATAGTGAGAGTCAGAGGCCTGCCATACAACAAAGGAATTCATGATCCTGTGTGTCCTGAAAGCAAACCTATTCCTGGCAGCTCCCACCGAGTCTCATGGACTCCAGGGAAGGCACAGATCTGTGGGGGATTTGCTTAAGCCTCCCTCTTGATTATGGTTTCCCTCTGTATGTTTCAGTGAGATAGGGAAATCCCAGTCACATATTCTCTCCCCACATCTTCATTCTAATCCATATAGCTGGGATTTCTCATCTCAAAGTGTTCTATAGAAATAAATACAGAGAGAGGGAGCAGATTAAGCCCATTGTCTGAGAGAGTAGTGAGAAATAATTGAGTTTGAAATAAGAATGTGGATTAAAATATATTTCATATTCAAAGAATTTTAAACTGCTGAGTAGTGCTTCTGCTCTGCCTAGGAAGGAAGCCTGGTCAGAGAGTCCAGGCAGTGAAGAGTCCATCTTGCAGTTGTGCTCCCGCCCCACCATGGAACACGAACCCCGGCCCTACCTGACCCAGGAGCCTGAACAGGCAGCCTTAGAGCCCAGTCTGTGGTGCTACTTCAAGTGAATATTTTTTTCCAGTTCAGTTCAGTTCAGTTCAGTTGCTCAGTCGTGTCCGACTCTGCGACCCCGTGAATCGCAGCACGCCAGGCCTCCCTGTCCATCACCAACTCCCGGAGTTCACTCAGACTCACGTCCATCGAGTCCATGATGCCATCCAGCCATCTCATCCTCGGTCATCCCCTTCTCCTCCTGCCCCCAATCCCTCCCAGCATCAGAGTCTTTTCCAATGAGTCAACTCTTTGCATGAGGTGGCCAAAGTACTGGAGTTTCAGCTTTAGCATCATTCAGCTCATTTCTCTGTAGACACTTACCCAATGTCCCACAAATTTAACTTAATTCTGACACTGTCTCCCTGCAGATAGCATGAGATTCCACAGGTTATGGAATCTTAGTCACAAGACTGACCACACTTCAGAGGCCAATTACAGGGTCAAGTCATTCATTACCAGTGCTTCTGATTGATTTGTTATAAATCAGAGGTTCCCAAACCCCTCCATGGGTTTGATTAATTTTCCAGAGCAGCTCACAGAACTCAGGAAACCAGTTTACTTACTAGATAACTGATTTATTACAAAAGATATTAAAAGATACAAATGAATAGCCAGATGAAGAGCTATATAAGGCCAGGTGTGGGGAAAAGGGGCACAGAGCTTAAATTCATACTCATTCTGAGCTTGCCCAGCACCTTCACCTGCTCAACAGCCTGGACGCTCTTCCACATCCATCCTTCTGGGTTTCTATGGAGGCTTTGTTACATAGACATGACTGGTGACTGAACTCAGTCTTCAGCCTTTCTCCCTCCCCCAGAGAGGCTGTTCCAACACTCTCATCACAAGTTTGGTTCCCTTGGAACCAGTTCCCCATCCTTTGCTTGGTGTTCTTTCAGTCAGTTAAGTCTTGTCCAACTCTCTGCAGCCCCATGGGGTATAGCTCTTCTGTCCATGGGACTTTCAGGCAAGGATACTGGAGTCATTGTGATTTCATTCTCCAGGGCATCTTCCTGCTACAGGGATGGAACCCAAGTCTCCTGCATTGGAAGGCAGATTCTTTACCCCTGAGCCACCTGGAAGCCCTTATCCTTAGGTTACCTCCTGCTGCTGCTGCTAAGTCACTTCAGTCGTGTCCGACTCTGTGTGACCCCATAAACAGCAGCCCACCAGGCTCCCATCCCTGGGATACTCCAGGCAAGAACACTGGAGTGGGTTGTCATTTCCTTCTCCAATGAATGAAAGTGAAAAGTGAAAGTGAGGTCGCTCAGTCTTGTCTGGCTCCTAGCGACCCCATGGACTGCAGCCTACCAGGCTCCTCTGTCCACGGGATTCACCAGACAAGAGTACTGGAGTGAGTTGCCATTGCCTTCTCCTAGGTTACCTGAGTGAGTGAGTGAAGTCGCTCAGTCGTGTCCGACTCTTTGCGACCCCGTGGAGTGCAGCCCACCAGCTCCTCTGTCCATGGGATTTTCCAGGCAAGAAAACTGGAGTGGGTCTCCATTTCCTTCTCCAGGGGATCTTTTGGACCCAGGAATCGAACCCAGGTCTCCCGCATTGCAGGCAGGCGCAGGCAGACGCTTTAACCTCTGAGCCACCAGTGGCTTTCTAAAAGTCACCTCTTTGACATAACAAAAGACATCTTTAGCTTCTCATCACTTAGCTGAAAGGGGTTTAGGAGCTCTGTGCCAGAAATGGGGACAAAGACCAAATACATATTTCCTATTATCAGTTCAATTCAGTTGCTCAGTTGTGTCCAACTCTTTGTGACCCCCATGGAATGCAACACACCAGACTTCCCTGTCCATCACCAACTCCCAGAGCTTACTCAAACCCATGTCCACTGAGTTGGTGATGCCATCCAACTATCTCATCCTCTGTCGTCCCCTTCTCCTCCTGTCTTCAATCTTTCCCAGCATCAGAGTCTTTTCCAATGAGTCACTTCTTCGCATCAGGTGGCCACAGTAACGGTGCTTCAGCATCAGTTCTTCCAATGAGTATTCAGGACTGATTTCCTGTAGGACTCACTGGTTTGATCTCCTTGCTGTCCAAGGGACTCTCAAGAGTCTTTTCCAATGTCACAGTTCAAATGCATCAATTCTTTGGTGCTCAGCTTTCTTTATGGTTTAACTCTCACATCCATACATGACAACTGGAAAAGCCATAGCTTTGACTAGACGGACTTTGTCAGCAAAGTGATGTCTCTAATTTTTAATATGCTGTCTAGGTTTGTCATAGCTTTTCTTCCAAGAAACAAGATCTTTTAATTTCATGGCTGCAATCACCATCTGCAGTGATTTTGGAGCCCAAGAAAATAAAGTCTCCCCATTTCCATTGTTTCTGCTTCTATTTGCCGTGGAGTAATGGGACCAGATGCCCATGATCTTTATTTTTTGAATGTTTAGTTTTAAGCCAGCTTTTCCACTCTCCTCTTTCATTTTCATCAAGAGGCTCTTTAGTTGCAGGCAGATTCTTTACCAGCTGAGCTACCAGGGAAACCCAACATGATGACTAGAGTTAACAATATTGTGTATTCGAAAGTTGCTAAGAGAGCAGATGTTAAGTGTTCTCACTACACACACACACACACATACAAACAACACAATTGATAATTATGTGAGATGATGGATGTGTTAACTAACCTTATTGTAATAACCACTTTGCAATATATACATATATCAAATCACCGGGGGAAGCCCAGTAGCTCAGCTGTAAAGAATCCGCCTGCAATGTAGGAGACACGAGTTCAATCCCTGAGTCAGGAAAATTCCCTGAAGGAGGAAATGGCAACCTACTCCAGTATTCTTGCTGGGAAAATCCCATGGACAGAGGAGTCTGTAGTCTTAAAAAGCGTTGGACACAACTGAGTGACTGAACACAACAATATCAAATCATCACACATACACATTAAACATTGTTAAACTGACAATGTTATATCTCAGTTAAAAGGTATTTTAATCTTTTTATTATCTCTGTATTAGACTAGCAATTGGACCAGGGGAAAAAATGTGAAAGCTTGTTGTTTGATCACTTCTGTAATTCATAATTCATTTCAGTACTTCCCTCCCTCTTTGCTCACCTGGCCCCTAAACCCCCACTTTCTATAACCTTCTTCCACCATTGCCCACCCACTCACTCCCCAACCACTACTAGGATTGGTTTTCCCTTAGTTTTAATCCTTTGGCTTCCAAGGAAGCCAGAATACCTGGTTCAGTTCAGTTACTTGGTTGTCTCCGACTCTTTGTGACCTCACGAACAGCAGCACGCCAGGCTTCCCTGTCCATTACCAACTCTCGGAGTCCACCCAAACCCATGCCCATTGAGTCAGTGATGCCATCAAATCATGTTATCCTCTGTCATCCCCATCTCCTCCTGCCCTCAATCTTTCCCAGCATCAGGGTCTTTTCAAATCAGTCAGCTCTTTGCATCAAGTGGCTAAAGTATTGGAGTTTCGGCTTCAACATCAGTCCTTCCAATGAACACTCAGGACTGATCGCCTTTAGGATGAATGGGTTGGATCTCCTTGCAGTCCAAAGGACTCTCAAGAGTATTTTCCAACACCACAGTTCAAAAGCATCAATTCTTTGGCACTCAGTTTTCTTTATAGTCCAACTCTCACATCCATCATGACCACTGGAAAAACCACAGCCTTGACTAGACAGACCTTTGTTGGCAAAGTAATGTCTCTGCTTTTGAATATGCTGTCTAGGTTGGTCATAACTTCCCTTCCAAGGAGTAAATGTCTTTTAATTTCATGGCTGCAATCACCATCTGCAGTGATTTTGGAGCCCAGAAAAATAAAGTCAACCACTGTTTCCCCATCTATTTGCTATGAACTGATGGGACCAGATACCATGATCTTAGTTTTCTGAATGTTGAGCTTTAAGCCAACTTTTTCACTCTCCTCTTTCACTTTCATCAAGAGGCTCTTTAGTTCTTCTTCACTTTCTGCCATAAGGGTGGTTTCATCTGCATATCTGAGGTTATTGATATTTCTCCCTGCAATCTTGATTCCAGCTTGTGCTTCCTCCAGCCCAGCATTTCTCATGATGCACTCTGAATGGAACTTAAATAAGAGGGTGAGCATATACAGCCTTGACGTACTCCTCTTCCTATTTGGAACCAATCTGTTGTTCCATGTCCAGTTCTAACTGTTGCTTCTTGACCTGCATACAGGTTTCTCAAGAGGCATGTCAGGCGGTCTGAAAGCTGATTGTTCACATATTGCTGAAGCCTGCCTTGGAGAATTTTAAGCATTACTTTACTAGCATGTGAGATGAGTGCAATAGTGTGGTAATTTGAACATTCTTTGGCATTGCCTTTCTTTGGGATTGGAATGAAAACTGACATTTTCCAGTCCTGTGGCCACTGCTGGGTTTTCCAAATAAGCTGGCATAATGAATGGAGCACTTTAACAGCATCATCTTTTTGGATTTGAAATAGTTCAACTGGAATTCCTTCACTTCCACTAGCTTTGTTCATAGTGATGCTTCCTAAGGCCTACTTGACTTCACATTCCAGGATGTCTGGCTCTAGATGAGTGATCACACCATTGTGATTATCTTGGCCATGAAGATCTTTTTTGTACAGTTCTTCTGTGCAGTCTTGCCACCTCTTCTTAATATCTTCTGCTTCTATAACGTGCCTACCATTTCTGTCCTTTATTGAGCCCATCTTTGCATGAAATGTTCCCTTGGTATCTCTAATTTTCTTGAAGAGACCTCTAGTCTTTCCCATTCTATTTTTTCCTCTATTCCTTTGCATTGATCACTGAGGAAGGCTTTCTTATTTCTCCTTGCTATTCTTTGGAACTCTGCATTCAAATGGGTATATCTTTCCTTTTCTCCTTTGCTTTTCACTTCCCTTCTTTTCACAGCTATTTGCAAGCCCTCCTCATACAGCCAGTTTGCTTTTTTGCATTTCTTTTTCTTGGGGATGGTCTTGATTGCTATCTCCTGTACAATGTCATGAACCTCTGTCCATAGTTCATCAGGCTTCTGCCTATCAGATCTAGTCCCTTAAATCTATTTCTCACTTCCACTGTATAGTCATATGGGATTTGATTTAGGTCATACCTGAATGGTCTGGTGGTTTTCCCCACTTTCTTCAATTTCAGTCTGAATTTGGCAATAAGATGTTCATGATCTGAGCCACAGTCAGTTCCCAGTGTTGTTTTTGCTGACTGTATAGAGCTTCTCCGTCTTTGGCTGTAAAGAATATAATCAGGATGATTTTGGTGTCAACCATTGGTGATGCCCATGTGTAGAATCTTCTCTTGTGTTGTTGGAAGAAGGTGTTTGCTATGACCAGTATATTCTCTTGGCAGAACTCTATTAGCCTTTGCCCTGCTTCATTCTGTACTTCAAGGCCAAATTTGCCTGTTACTCCAGGTGTTTCTTGACTTTCTACTTTTGTGTTCCAGTCCCCAAAAAGCCTCTTGATGAAAGTGAAAGTGGAGAGTGAAAAAGTTGTCTTAAAGTTCAACATTCAGAAAATGAAGATCATGGCATCCGGTCCCATCACTTCATGGGAAATAGATGGGGAAACAGTGTCAGACTTTATTTTTGGGGGCTCCAAAATCACTGCAGATGGTGACTGCAGCCATGAAATTAAAAGACGCTTACTCCTTGGAAGAAAAGTTATGACCAACCTAGATAGCATATTCAAAAGCAGAGACATTACTTTGCCGACTAAGGTCTGTCTAGTCAAGGCTATGGTTTTTCCTGGGGTCATGTATGGATGAGAGAGTTGGACTGTGAAGAAGGCTGAGCGCCGAAGAATTGATGGTTTTGAACTGTGGTGTTGGACAAGACTCTTGAGAGTCCCTTCGACTGCAAGGACATCCAACCAGTCCATTCTGAAGGAGATCAGCCCTGGCATTTCTTTGGAAGGAATGATGCTAAAGCTGAAACTCCAGTACTTTGGCCACCTCATGCGAAGAATTGACTCAATGGAAAAGACTCTGATCTGGTAGGGTTTGGGGGCAGGAGGAGAAGGGGATGACAGAGGATGAGATAGCTGGATGGCATCGCTGACTCGATGGATGTGAGTCTGAGTGAACTCCAGGAGTTGGTGATGGACAGGGAGGCCTGGTGTGCTGCGATTCATGGGGTCACAAAGAGTCGGACATGACTGAGTGACTGAACTGAACTGATAGTGAAAAGGATATCTTCTTTGGGTGTTAATTCTAGAAGGTCTTCTATGTCTTCATAGAACTGTTCAATTTCAGCTTCTTCAGCATTACTGGTCAGGGCATAGACTTGGATTACTGTGATATTGCATGGTTTGCCTTGGAAATGAACAGAGATCATTCTGTTGTTTTTGAGATAGCATCCAAGTACTGCATTTCAGACTCTTTTGTTGACTATGATGGCTACTCCATTTCTTCTAAGGGATTACTGCCCACAGTAGTAGATATAATGGTCACCTGAGAAAATTCACCCATTCCAGTCCATCTTAGTGTACTGACTCCTAGAATGTCAATGTTCACTCTTGTTATCTCCTGTTTGACCACTTCCAATTTGCCTTGATTCATGGACATAACATTCCAGGTTCCTATGCAATATTGCTCTTTACAGCATCGAACCTTGCTTCTACCAGTCCCATCCACAACTGGGTGTTGTTTTGCTTTGGCCCCATCCCTTCATTCTTTCAGGAGTTATTTCTCCACTGATTTCCAATAGCATATTGGGCACCTACCAACCTGGGGAGTTCATCTTTCAGTGTCCTATCTTTTTGCTTTTTCATACTGTTCATGGGGTTCTCAAGGCAAGAATACTGAAGTGGTTTGCCATTCCCTTCTCCAGTGGACCACATTCTGTCAGACCTCTCCACCATGACCCCACATGGCATGGCTCAGTTTCATTGAGTTAGACAAGGCTGTGGTCCATGTGATCAGATTGGCCTATTGTCTATGATTGTGGTTTCAGTCTGTCTGCCCTCTGGTGCCCTCTCTCAGTGCCTACCATCTTATTTGGGTTTCTCTTACCTTGGATGTGGGGTATCTTTTTATGGCTGCTCCAGCAATGCGCAGCTGCTGTTCCTTACCTTGGGTGTGGGGTAGCTCCTCTAGGCTGCACCTGAATACCTAGTAGTTCAGTGATAAAGTCTATCATGCCTTAGACTCTGAGTCATGACCTTCCTTATTCAATCTTCCCTCAGCCCAGTTCCTGGGACTGAGCTTTCCTTCTTTTTTGCTATTCATTCATGTTCTGCTTTCCTGAGAATGGAGTTCTATAAATGCACCTGCAAGTCATGTGCCCAGAACTACCTCCCTTTCCAGTAATGTTTCCCCTCCTGAACAGGTTTCCAGAAGCTGACACAGTCCCCAGTGCTGGGTTGATGTGCTTACTTTGATTAAGCTATACTCTCATAACTTGTGTACCCTTCTTTACTATGTTATACTTAACAAGGTGTTTATTAATTTTTTATTAAAAATTTAAATGAAAAACAAGAGGGCTCTGTACAAAACACCATGAATTTGGACAAAGTATTTCTATACCTTACAGGAAATAACATTTGGGAGGAGAATGTCTACATGGTTGATGGGGACTGATAAGAGACGCTCAGAAATGTTGGATAAATTATTCTGTTTGGCATTGGAAGTGTGTGTGTGTGTGTGTGTATGTATGTGTGTGTAGAAAGAAGACAAACAGCTAGAAAAGCCCTCAGAGATGTCTTGACTTTTAGTTAAACCCTGCAATGAATTTTATAAAATGCTACCCAGTACTTTTCTGATGATAAGTTTCCATATCATCCTTGTGACTCCACAGGTTCTGTCATGTCTGGATTTCCCCTGTGTGCCCATACCCAACTAATTGGCATCTGCAGGTGACAGAGTAAGGGCTGTGCATGCCATCACCTTCTCAAAAATTAGCCTTTCAGGGTCAGTTTGTCTGGCCTACTTCCTGTGCCCTCCTGAACACCTATCTTGTATTGACCCCAATATGCCGAAACCAGCAGCCTTTTATAGCCATGTCAAGTGTTTTCACACACAATATAAATGTTTCTGCTCTCTGATGTTGAGGCAGGCCATAAAACATAGTTAGTATTGTTATTTAAAGTTCAATTTGACCTGAGTCCCTGGTAGCCTGGGGTGAGAAAATTCTGAGGATAAAAAGGTTACTAGTAGTTTTTATGGATCAGGAAAGCTCATTTAAGGGATAAATCTGGAGGACAAGAGTAAAAGTTGTCTATAGATAAGTTATATCATGACAAGATGGTGCCCTGAATAACCCTAATCTGCATAAACTATATCACTGTGGAAAAAATGTAATGGTTTTTCCTTTAAAGACACTTTGAGGTTATTATGAGCCATATTTCCTAAATATTGTGGGATTTTGCTTGTTTGTTTATGGCTTATGCCCTAGTCACACAAAGAAGAGTACAGAATTTGAGCCAAGAAAAAGTGAAATCATGTTATAGAAGCTACATTTTGAATTCATTTTATTTGAAACTAAATACAGGTGAACTACCTAAAATATTCATGGTGTCTTGCTTATCTTTGCCAAAAATGGACTTTGTCAGCACCAAATTCTTGTGACTACCAGTTCTGATCTTTAAAATGCAATACTGTTTGAACACTCTGATAAAAAACTGTTCTAAAACTGGTTAGAAGTTTGTTAAGCATTGTAGTTACTCTCTTTAGTCTAAACCCATACTGAAGAAAATGGATTACTCACAAATTGTGTTAAGGTTCTAGGAAAGCATAGATAAACATATTCTTGAATTCAAGTGATCTAATTTTGGAATTTAGAAGTATACAGTTCAGACTCATAAGGGTTATACTAGAAGAATGTTCGCAATCCTGCTGCTGCTGCTAAGTCACTTCAGTCATGTCCGACTCTGTGTGACCCCATAGACGGCAGCCCACCAGGCTCCCCTGTCCCTGGGATTCTCCAGGCAGGAGTACTGGAGTGGGGTGCCATTTCCTTCTCCAATGCGTGAAAGTGAAAAGTGGAAGTGAGGTTGCTCAGTCTTGTCCGACCCTCAGCGACCCCATGGACTGCAGCCCATCAGGCTCCTCCATCCATGGGATTTTCCAGGCAAGAGTACTAGAAGCATGAAAAAACCATGACAATGCAAGTAATGCCTATGTTGGGCTTTGAAGAATGAGAGCTGATCAGGAAGTAGGGATAGGTCATGAATGAATGTGTGTATCATGTTATGGCTGCAGAAAAGCACCTGGGAGTGAGACAGTTGGGTGGTGGAGATCAAACCTGCAGCAGAGAACACAGTTACAGTATCACATTGCAAGGCTATAGCAAAAATCTGTGTGTGTTTAGTCACTCAGTCATGTCTGACTCTTTGCAACCCCCTGGACTTGTAGCCCGCCAGGCTCCTCTGTCCATGGGATTCTCTAAGCAAGAATACTGGAGTGGGTTACCATTTCCTTCTCCAGGGGATCTTCCAATCCAGGGATCAACCATAAATCTAAGTAGTAAAATTTACTATCACATTTAACATATTTTCAGTATTGGACAGTTCTTTTTTTAAAAAAATATAAATGTATTTATTTTAATTGGAGGCTAATTACTTTACAATATTGCATTGTTTTTGCCATACATCAACATGAATCCACCACGGGTGTACATGTGTTCCCCATCCTGAATCCCCCTCCCTGAGCCCTCCCCATACCATCCCTCTGGGTCATCCCAGTGCACCAGCCCCAAGCATCCTGTATCATGCATCAAACCTGGACTGGTGATTCATTTCTTATATGATATTATACATGTTTCAATGCCATTCTCCCAAATCATCCTACCCTCTCCCTCTCCCACAGAGTCCAAAAGACTGTTCTATACATCTGTGTCTCTTTTGCTGTCTTGCATACAGGGTTATCATTACCATCTTTCTAAATTCCACATATATGCGTTAGTATACTGTATTGGTGTTTTTCTTTCTGGCTTACTTCATTCTGTATAATAGGCTCCAGTTTCATCTACCTCATTAGAACTGATTCAAATGTATTCTTTTTAATGGCTGAGTAATACTCCATTGTGTATATGTACCACAGCTTTCTTATCCATTCACCTGCTGATGGACATCTAGGTTGCTTCCATGTCCTGGCTATTATAAACAGTGTTGCGATGAACACTGGGGTACACGTGTCTCTTTCTATTCTGGTTTTCTTGGTGTGTATGCCCAGTAGTGGGATTGCTGGGTCATAAGGCAGTTCTATTTCTGGTTTTTAAAGGAATCTCCACAAAGGAAGAATTAGAATGTTTGTAATTCGATTTATAAATGCTTTGAAAATTGTTCATTTAATAAACACTTATTAGATATGTGTCATGTAACAGGTTCTGGAGAAGGGAATGACAACCCTCTCCAGTATTCTTGTCTGGAGAATCCCATGGGCAGAGCAGCCTGGCAGGCTACAGTCCATGGGGTCGCAAAGAGTTGGACATGACTGAAGTGATTTAGCACATGTAACAGGTATTGAAAAACCAGAAATATATAAGGATGTGTGCAAAGATTTAGCTATAATGATATTCATCACAAAGGTACTTACAACAAAACTTGGAAACAATCAAAGACCCACAATTATTAGACTGGTTAAAAATAGCAGCTTTTCTGTTTTATACACACACAAATATTTACACACAACCTGTATGAAGAGCCAACTCATTGGAAAAGAACCTGATGCTGAGAAAGATTGAGGGCAGGAGAAGCGGGCAACAGAGGTTAAGATGGTTGGATGGCATAATCGACTCAACAGACATGAGTTTGAGCAAACTCCAGGATATAGTGGTGAACACGGAAGCCTGGCATGCTGCAGTCCATGGGGTTGCAAAGAGTTGGACATGACTGAGTGACTGAACGACAACAAGTATGTATATATACAACTTCTCTTTTAAAAGGCACATGAGTTTTGTACATTTTCTTCCATTTTACAAAATATTATGAACAATTTCCATAACTACTTGCTATCTGAATATAAATGCATTCCATCAAAGTTATAGCATGTATGTATACATATACATGTAATATAGATGTAAGTATTGCGAGGTCATATAAAAACATAGGTACTGTAATTATGATGAATGTATTAATATATGCTGTGCTGTGCTTAGTCCCTCAGTTGTGTCCAACTCTTTGCGACCCCACAGACTGCAGCCTCCCAGGCTCCTCTGTCCATGAGGATTCTCCAGGCAAGAACACTGGAGTGGGTTGCCATGCGCTTCTCCAGGGGATCTTCCCAATCCAGGGATTGAACCTAGGTCTCCCACATTGCAGGTGGATTCTTTACAGTCTGAGCCACCAGGGAAGCCCATTAAGTAATATACATAATTTATTTTATAGTAAAAGTACATGAAAACTTCTACAAATTGTTCATATGTTTTTAAAGAAGACAATGTAAAAATATGTACCTTTCTAAATAAGAAAGGATATATTCCTTACTTACAGAAAGAAATACCAAAGGTGTATACATGACAGTGTGGATTGGTTACAACTGGGTAATACCACTGTGATTTTTATTGTCTTATATGTGTGTTCAATAGTGAACTACATGTTTTTGTAAAGAGAAAATTTTTGTTATACCAGATATAGTCAAAACTTTTCCACCTCTATATGAAGTTGCAAAGGCCAATAGAACTCACACAAACTATTCTATGACCTGTGAATGCAAGGTGAAATCTGAATATATTTGCTTGTGTTTGAATGGGTGACTGTACCTGATGGTTATTTACAAACCTTTTGAACCTGAGAAACTGCTGACTATCGATATCTGAATTATACCTCTGTCCACATTATTTCTGCATTTCTGAATATTACCTTAGCAACAGACCAGAGTGGTTTATGTCAGGCTAGATCAATTCGTCTCCAAATTCTTGGCATAGAAATTTGATCCAAAATTCAGATTGCACTCTAAAGAGTATGCACTTAATGTTTAAACGCACACATAGAGTTAATCTGGCCTGTGGAGCTGACTTTTTCTTTACCAGTATGTCAGTAAATTGGGAGCTAAATGGTTTCTAATTTCATTTTAATAGTTCTAATAAAATTTAGAGCCACAATAAATTTAGAGTACCATAATTATAATAAACTATGATTATAAAGAAATTTTATTTTGCATGAAATACAGATTTGTGACCACTTAATAATGAGAATGTACACTTCTAGTGGAAATGTAGTAAACATTATTGTGCTGTATACCTTCTTTATTTTATGGAACACAGCTGTGCTTTGTAAGCCTAACCTAATTTGAATTCTTTTCAGGTAGTTTGTCAAACAATTTAAAAAAATCAGAAAGAAGGAAAACCATTTAAGTTAGGCACCACTGGAATACAATATATTGTATCCAATATATACAATACTATATGAAATTTTAATTGCTATCTCAAATGATTATCAATTTGACTGAACATAGAGTTCATCTATTACAACTTTTCCCCATGTAGATTCTATTCAAATATCTTTTCATATATAATATTGTGAAGAGATATCAAGGCTAGTCAGAGATTTTTCCTTCACCAATGAAATTCTTTATAAATAAAGTACATATGTTTATATATTACTTACATTTAAATTATATATTTGTGTATTACTTATAGTGTTTTACCTAGATGTTTTTCTCTTCATTAAGCACTAAACACTCAGCCCTTTTAAGCTCAAGCCTTTTTGTACTTCAGGAAAATATTCTTCCCTTACATCTATAGTTTCTAGAAAACTTGTTTATGATTTCTTTAGGAAGAGTATTAGGTCCCTTTCGCTAAACTCTGTTAAGTTAGTTTTCTCTTTATGCCCCCTTTTCCCCCCGAGTAACTAAAAGAGTATACTTGTTTTCTATAATATTGATCTAGCTTTTCAGAGTGACCTTAACAACTTTTAATATAAATTTTAATTTTGTTTTTTAGTATCATTAGATTTTTTAATCTCATACTTTCTTTTTATTTGTCTGCTTCTCATTACAATTTTGTTCTAGTATATTTTAAAGTATATCTTCTCTACATTGTAAGTACTTTATTTATAGTTTATGTTGCAGAGTCATGCTATACACAATATACTGTTAAGTGATTTTTGGGGGGGGGAATTAATTTATTTAACTACTAGAAGTGTCTGACAGCTTAGTGCATAGACATATTTTTTGCCTAGTCACTCAGATGTGTCTGACTCTTTGTGACCCCTTGGACTGTAGCCCATGAAGCTGCTCAGTCCATGGGATTCTCCAGGCAAGAATACTGGAGTGGGGCTTAGACATACATACATATATGTATGTATGTATGTATGTATTGGACTGTGAAGAAGGCTGAGTGCTGAAAAATTGATGCTTTTGAACTGTGGTGTTGGAGAAGACTCTTGAGAGTCCCTTCGACTGCAAGGAGATCCAACCAGTCCATTCTGAAGGAGATCAGCCCTGGGATTTCTTTGGAAGGAATGATGCTAAAGCTGAAATTCCAGTACTTTGGCTACCTCATGCGAAGAGTTGATTCATTGGAAAAGACTCTGATGCTGGGAGAGATTGAGGGCAGGGGGAGAAGGGGATGACAGAGGATGAGATGGCTGGATGGCCTCACAGACTCGATGGACATGAGTCTGAGTGAACTCCGGGAGTTGGTGATGGACAGGGAGGCCTGGTGTGCTGTGATTCATGGGGTCGCAAAGAGTCAGACACGACTGAGCAACTGAACTGAACTGAACGGAACGGAATATACACTTTCACTGCTCTTAGAGTCTCATTTGCAGATGGATGGTTAATAAATTCATACGAATGTGTATGATCATCTCAGATCATTTCATGGCTGATTATGAGATTGAGTCATGGATAGTTCAAGCAGGGAAATGACATATTATTCATTAGTCTTCTTCTCAGCTGAATCAATTTTCTTTACATAATTTCCTTTGTGTTCCAGCATCCAGGTCAGATACAAACTATGGTTGTTTCTAGTCTTCTTAACAATGTTATCCTCATTCTTTCTAAAACATGAAATATACTATAATCTATATACCTATCAATAATATGGATGAGTTAATTGAATACAAAAACACTCCTAAATACCACTATCCTCTGTGATTTCGTGTTTTGCACAATACTTTCCAAACCTTTTATGTATCTTTCAGAATTTTACACAGTAAGAAAAAAAGTACACACATGTAGTATTCTCCTAGACGCAATCACAAATAAGGAAAAATGCAAGCTTGTGTTTTGACCAAGAAAGCTTTTCCAAGAAGCTGGGACCTAGAGAGTGTGTTCCTCCCTCATGATATAATTTTCTTTCTACCCAGAGGGGAGGGAGGCAGGTTAGTGAACCATGGAAAAATTAATTCAGTATTGTCTAAATAGAGTTGAAAGTATACAGAAGCTATGCCATTTAGTATGCAAAGCAGCAGAAAACTTGACACAAAACACTACCTTGAATTCTTTTGTAAGAATAATTGAGACACACTAATGTTCTATGTTTACAATAAGAATGACATAAAAGTATATCACCAATGAGAGAAGAATAAGTGTGAACGGATTAATATTATATCATTCAGTTCTTAGTCTTGTCTTAGAATAAAGTTGATTTGCCTTGTCTACTTGTGAGAAGTCCACTATACAACACGGATAGGGAGATTACAATATTTTATTGAGGATGCAAATACAAAGTAGAATGTATGACAGAATTTCTTCTCAAACCAATTAAATGGAAAGGTCACTTCCATATCACCTAAACGAAAAAGAAACCTGCTCTAATAAAACCTTGAAACTTTATGATACTGACACAAAGGAAAGGGAATTGCTAATATTCTTTAGGAAAGAAAGACTGAAACAGAAGTGGTCTAAAGGCATTATTCTAGAAATAGGAATGTGGGTGGAGAGAGGCCAGAGGGGCCTCCATTGTTTTCTGTTTAATGTTTACACATAAAATATAAATGGAGTTCCTCCTCCCCTGCACATCCACTTTTATTATAATATAGAATAAATAAAAATAGTTACAATAAGTTTAATGATGTAATTTAAAGTTTGAGGATGAGGGAATATCCAAATATAGTTCTAGAAGTCCAGCATTACTTTCTAATTCTGTTTCATATGCATGTACAATGGAAAAGATATCGGTGGTTTGGGGCATTTTTGCTTTCTTAGAAAATGACAGAGAGCAGAAGTTGTTGTTTTTCAGTCACTAAGTCTGATTCTTTTTGACCCCATGGAATGAAGCATGACAGGCTTCCCTGTCCTTCATTATCTCCCAGAATTTGCTCAAACTCATGTTCATTGAGTCAGTGATGCATCTAAACATCTCATCCTCTCCTGCTCTCTTCTCCTCTTGCCCTCAATATTTCCCAACATTAGGGTCTTTTCCAGTGAGTCAGTTTTTCACATCAGGTGGCCAAAATATTGGAGCTTCAGCATCAGTCCTTCCAGTGAATATTCAGGGTTGGTTTCCATTAGGATTGACTGGTTTGATCTCCTTGCTGTCCAAGGAATTCTCAAGAGTCTTCTTCAGCACCACAGTTCAAAAGCATCAATTCTTCAGGGCTCAGCCTTCTTTATGGTCCATCTTTCACATCTGTACATGACAACTGGAGAAACCATAGCTTTAACTAGATGGACCTTTGTCAGCAAAGTGATGTCTCTGCTTTTTAATATGCTGTCTAGGTGTGTCATAGTTTTTCTTCCAAGGAGAAAATGTCTTTTAATTTCATGGCTGTTGCCACTGTCTGCAGTGATTTTAGAGCCAAGGAATATAAAACCTGTCATTGTTTCCACTTTTCACCCACCTATTTCCCATGAAGTGATGGGACTGGATGCTATGATCTTAGTTTTCTGAATGTTGAATTTTAAGCCAGTTTTTTCACTGTCCTCTTTCACCTTCATCAAGAGACTCTTTAGTTCCTCTTTACTTTCTGCCTTAAGGGTGGTGTCATCTGCATATCTGAGGTTATTGATATTTCTTCTGGCTCTCTTGATTCCAGCTTCTGTTTCATCCAGTTCAGTGTTTTGCATGATGGACTCTACATGTAGGGCCCACCAGGGCTCCCCTGGTGGCTCAGATGGTAAAGAATCTGCCTGTAATGCGAGAGATCTGGATTCAATCCTAGGTTGGGAAGATCCCTGGAGGAGGACATGGCAACCCACTCCAGTATTCTTGCCTGGAGAATCCCCATGGACAGAGGAGCCTGGTGGGCTACAGTCCATAGAGTCGTGATGAGTCAGACATGACTGAGTGACTAAGCACAGCACTCTACATATAATTTAGATAACCAGGGTGACAATATATAGCCTTCTCATACTCCTTTCCCAATTTGGAACCAGTTCCATGTCTGGTTCTGTTACTTCTTGACCTGCATACAGGTTTCTCAGGAGACAGGGAAGTTGGTCTGGTATTCCCATCTCTTGAGGAATTTTCCAGTTTGTTGTGATCCACACAGTCATAGGCTTTATAGTAGTCAATAAAGCAGATGTAGTTTTTTTTTTAACTCCCTTGTTTTTTCTGTGATCCAGTGGATAAACATTATATTCAACAGATAAGTTCTCCTGCCATATTTTCTAACAAAAGTGATCTATGAACTGATGCCACATTCTCTCCAAATAATTGCTGCCGATTCATTGTTTTCTGAGTCATATCAACCAAAAAGAAGGTGTGGGTTTTAATAAGCTCATTTTGAAACCTTGTAACACTAAATAATACATACTTGCTATAAGAAAATACCAGGTGAAATTGAGTGTTTTCAGGTGCAAACAGGAATTTGTATCAAGAGTGATAATTTGGGTGAGAAGCTAAAAACTAGAACTGAAAATCTCTGAGCGTGTGTTCTCAGGAAAGAAAATGTTAAAAACATGAAGGCTGCTAATGGCAATTTTAGTGGAATCTGTCACAACCTGCACCAACCCGTTAATTTGTTATCACCCTGAAAGAGTCAGTGCTGAGAAATTCTTCCATTGTGGCCGTTGCTACATTTATAAACTTAATGTGCAACAAGCCTTTTTATCTGGATTATTTGATAATTTTCCCTGTGACATGTTGGAGAACATCAATGATGTAAGGGATTCTGCAATTACTAGATTAGTTGGCATTATTCTCAAAAACTTTTGATGTTCTTTTAGAGTAAGAAAGCATGTGTGAGTCAATTGCTTGTTAGCTTATTTGTACTTAAAAATATTCTAAAGGTCCAGATTTCCTTCCCAGACAAGCAGATGCAGATGATGCAAGGCTTGATGAAAGGCTTAGTGTGGGCTGTAGTTCTAGACACTGAGACTGAACCTGGGAGGGAAGTAGGAACACGGCTTTGGGGGAAAAACTGTCCTGTAGAAATTCTGGCAAAGACCTACCTGCAAAAGCATGCCATTAAACATTAAAAGAAGGCCAGGCAAAAATGGAAGAATTAGTCAGCAAGACTTGAGCAGGTAGGGTCAGGAGGGAAAAAGAGGAGAGTGCCCGAGGCAGGGAGAAAAGAAAAAAAGTGACTTGTGATTTTGATGCTCTGTTACTCAGACTCTAAGGCTGAAGCACCTAATGTAAGCCAAACCTTATTTCTGTCCCAGGTTACTGAGTTAAGCTTGTCATCATGTCTGTGGTTTAGATAGCAGAGGGGACCAAAAGTTACAGCGAGTTTTCATTAATGTGCTTGGAGATAAAAAGGTAGTGAATTGACAGTTTTCACACCATGAATTTGAGTGTGAGTTTATCAAACTATAAACTATTTAGCTATAGATGGTGACTTTGTAATAAAAAGCAAATCAGAAAGCCCAGATGGCATTAGGTGTGGCTCCTTTTCCAACAATTTTGCCTAAAATGCAGGAACATTTTAATTATATCTCTGGTCATTGCTCTTGTTAGAATTGTGCTAAATTTTCTAATTTCTAAATGGGGCCGTAACACATTTGAATAATTTTTGTCTGTTTTCCTTATATATTTTAGGGGGAAGTTTCAGTTTTATTCTCTTGACATCTGATTAGATTTTCTAGCATCAGTTTTCCCTTCAATCCATTCAAATCAATTTGTTGAGGACAGCTGAAAGTCAGAATTTCCTCATTCCAGTCCTAGACCACTTTTCCAGCTTGTTTTTTAAAAATGAGGCAAAACAGTTTCATCTTATACAACATATAACATCAGGTTCAGTTGTACAACATAATATTTGTACACATCATAAAATGACCACCACAGTAAGCCTATTATAACATCATCATACAGCTACACAATTTTCTCTTAGGTAACTTTTAAGATCTCTTATCAAATTTCAAATATATCAATATAATATGGTATTAACTATAATCACCATGCTGTATATTACATCCCCATGATTTATTTTGTAACTGAAAGTTTGCACTTGTCAACCCTCTTCAGCCATTTTACCCATCCCCTACCTCTGGAAACCACCAATTTGTTCTCTTTGAGCATAGGTTTTCTGTTTTGTTTTAGATTCTACGTATAAGTGAGATCATATGGTATTTGTCTCTGTCAGACTTATTTCACTTAGTGTAAGGTCCTCAAAGTCCATCCGTATTGTTGCAAATGGCAAGATTTCCTTCTTTCTATGGCTGGATAATATTCCAGTGTATGTGTGTGATAGTTTCTTTATCCATTCATCCATTAACAGACACTTGTTTCCGTATCTTGTCTCCACATGCTAATGGGAATACAGTTTAACACTTTTTTTTCCCTGTACCTTGTATATTTTAAGAAAGGTCAAGCATGTACCATGTTCTAATTTTTCTATCCTAACAGTTTGGTATTATCAATTTCACATTATGAAAAAGGCATAATAAATAGGTTATATTTGACATTTTTATAGGACTTTGAGAAATTAAAAATTAGACCCCAAATAGTAAAGTTATTCTGGCTCACTTTCCTTAGTCCCAAAATAATGCGCAGGAAGGGTGTTCTGAAACTGTTACCATTCAAGTGGAAAAGCTTTATCCTACATAAAGTATGATGGAACACAGGTGTGGATAGTAAAAAATGCTACTGTGAGAAGATCCTTGCCTTTGTCAGAGAATAATGATCGTCTGTACAAATTATACAGGTATATCGTTGATATACTAGATTGCAGTCTTTTTCAAACTGCAACTGCAAGGTCTCTAGGTATACATTCTCAGGTCTGTAATGCTTTCTTGGTTAAGTGTTTACGCTTTTATTTTGGTAAGTTTAAAAATAAGAACATATTTGGGGCTCATCTCAGCAACTTGCATCTTAAGCATTGCATGGTGATCTCACTTATATTGGGTGGCCCAGAAAGTTAATTTGAATTTTTCCTCAACAGGTTTTCCTGTAGCACGTTAGGGAAAAACCCAAATGAACTTTTTGGCCAACCCAATACTTCTATAATTCTCTTTAGCATGAACTGGAGGTATTTTAATAGGATATGAAATTAAAGTATTCTTAATATGGACACCTAGTAGGTGATGAGAAAATGACACTATAGCATGCTCTGTAAGGTTTTATAGTGGTGAAGAGAGAGGAAAATGGTGAGAAAATGATTGATTACAAGATTTGTGTGAACATGCTGCTCTTCAGATAATATCAAAGTCTCACCCTAAGCAGTAACTATTTCACCTTTATCTGCATCAGTTCAGTTCAGTCACTCAGTCGTGTCTGACTCTTTGCAACCCCATGAATAGTAGCATGCCGGGCCTCCCTGTCCATCACCAACTCCTGGAGTTCACTCAAACTCACGTTCATCGAGTCGGAGATGCCATCCAGCCTCTCACCCTCTGTCAACTTCTCCTGCCCCCAATCCCTCCCAGCATCAGAGTCTTTTCCAATGAGTCAACTCTTCGCATGAGGTGGCCAAAGTACTGGAGTTTCAGCTTTAGCATTATTCCTTCCAAAGAACACCCAGGGCTGATCTTTTTTTTTCTATTGCAATTTTTTAATTTAATTGGAGGTTAATTACTTTACAATATTGTATTGGTTTTGCAGGATATAAAATCAACAGACAGAAATCCCTTGCATTCCTGATCTCCTTTAGAATGGACTGCTTGGATCTCCTTGCAGTCCAAGGGACTCTCAAAAGTCTTCTCCAACACCACAGTTTAAAAGCATCAATTCTTCGGCACTTGGCTTTCTTCACAGTCCAACTCTCACATCCATACATGACCACTGGAAAAACCATAGCCTTGACTAGACGGACCTTTGTTGGCAAAGTAATGTCTCTGCTTTTCAATATGCTGTCTAGGTTGGTCCTAACTTTCCTTCCAAGGAGTAAGTGTCTTTTAATTTCATGGCTGGAATCACCATCTGCAGTGATTTTGGAGCCCCCCAAAATAAAGTCTGACACTGTTTCTGTTTCCCCATCTATTTCCCATGAAGTGATGGGACTGGATGCAATGATCTTTGTTTTCTGAATGTTGAGCTTTAAGCCAACTTTTTATTAGATGTTATTGAGCTAAACTTTGTTTCATGGTGTTTGTGCTTATTTTGTATTTTTTGTTATTTTACTGTTTTAATGAAAATGGAGGGCAAACGGGGTTCATCTCAAAGTTATGTTCATATTTAAGTCTTGTGTGGAAAGGGTTTTCTTTCAAATAATTTTATATTTTAAAATAATATTTTAGAAACAGTTGTGCAGTTGAAAGATCATGAACCTTGCAAGTAAAGACATTCTCAAATTCTGATTTTGTGGCACCATAATTGAGGTAAGTTAACTTCTGGAAATGGCAACCCACTCCAGTGTACTTGCCTGGAGAATCCCAGGGACGGGGGAGCCTCATGGGCTGCCATCTATGGGGTCGCACAGAGTCGGACATGACTGAAGCGACTTAGCAGCAGCAGCAGCCTCTCTTTGTGCCTGTTTTTATCATCTGAGAATGATCACAGGAACTTTCTTGTTAAACTAGGTAAGAGATGAAACCACGTGCGGTCAATATGCTTGTTTTCCTCCTTCCTTTTCTCTCTTTATTCTGAATCTACATTTCACCTTCCAACCTTTTCAATAGCAACCCACCAGGAAAGAACATGGCCCATCGATTGGCAGCACAGTGCATTTTTGGTCCATTTAGCCCTAGTGGAAATTACTTGAGAGAGGGAGTGGAAGATATGGCTAATGCACTGGAATTATTTATAAAGGTAAATTACTCATGCTGTTTCTAGTCCCCAAAAGCACAGGTAATCAGGATGTACTTAACACCTGCCTCCTTAGGCTGAGCTGGAAGCAATCTAAGGATAAAAGTCTCTTTTAGACTTTTTTTCTCAAATTACCATCTGCCTTGAATTTTTAATACTAAGTAATTACCAATAAAGCAAACTTCTATACCTCTTACTAACAGATTTGAAATTATCTTTTTGATTAAAGTTGGTATGAAATAAAAACCTTTCAACTTTGGAATACAATGGTTTAAACAATTTATATACTTTTCACACCTATAGAAACAGAATAGCAAGTAACAGATAATAAAAGGGCTGACATGGCTGAACCTAATCGGCAATCTGTTCTCTACAATGGATTTAAATATATCACTCCTTGTTCTGACCCATGCATGACAAGTTTAAGAATCTTGGCAATGCAAAATAGTATGTTTTCTCAGCTCCAGGTACAAAGCATTAAGTATACCCAACTCATAGTTTGTTACATCATAATGGGATATGGCTCTTCATAATGGGATATGGCTCTTCAGCCACAGTGTGAGTCTAAATTCTGCCTCCACCCCTTTCTAATTGTATGACTTTGAACAAATTATTCAAATTTCTTGTCTAGAGTTGAGAATAAACACGGAGTTGGGAACAGGAGGAATATTAGATAATGTGGATATTCTTTCTTGATACAAACAACAAAAAGTGACAGCTTCTTAAGCCAGTTGCAATGTGGAATCTGAAACCAAAAGTTCTACCTTGTAATATTAAAATCATCAGTCTTTCCTGTAATTAGAATGGCTATTTTACCCATCCATGATTTTTTAACGTGGACATATTGGTCACTGAAAAATACCATTCACTGAGTTACAAAGATCTTCAAAATGCTAATACATTTCATTCTACAATATTTTTAAAAAAAACCCATGTTAACTTTGCCACCAGTGTTATCAGAAAAGTCTTTAGAAATTGAACTGATATCAGGCTCACAATGAGGAATACAAGGTTGCCAATATTCTAATTTTCATTTCAAAGCTACAATTATTTGCAACATGTATGTTAGGTTCTTGTGACAGGCTCACTTTGTTCATTTTGAGAAATGTCTAACAATACCAACAGTTTGTTTTTAAGTTATCTTTTCAAGTAAAAGTGGAATTCTATGAAAAAAGTTTCTTCACCCAACTGAAATAATTCAATTTCTGCAAAATAACCATCATGTTTTGATATGCAACGTAAGTGCTTTATACATAATTCACATTTAATCACTGAGATTATTAGACATGTACTCAGGAAGCTGAGATATAAAATAACTCTTACAGCTTTATTAAATACACTCAAAATGCCATTTTAAAAAGTTCAAATGCATGGTAGTGAATGCAGTTGGTACTACTTATACCACGTGGCCTTGATTTAAACTAAAGTGACAGCAGTTTCACCTACCATTTTGCACCATTCATGCAAATACTGAACATGTGAATAACAAGTTTTCTTCATTTTGCATGTGATTCTGTTAACTGTACACTGCAAGGGCTTCCCTGGTAGCTCAGCTGGTAAAGAATCTTGCCTGAAATGCAGGGAACACAGGTTTGATCCCTGGGTTGAAGAGATCCCTTGGAGGAAGGCATGGCAACCCACTCCAGTGATCTTGCCTGGAGAATCCCCATGGACAGAGGAGCCCAGCGGGCTACAGTCCATGGGGTTGCAGAGTTGAACACCACTGAGCGACTAAGCACAGCACACTGCAAATTATTTCTCGGAATCTGTGGTTTTTGTTTTCCTGTCTTTTGAAGAGATTTTCAATGTAATGTTTCTTTTTTTTAATGCCTTGTTTTTTGTTCTAGGAAATCTTTGCCTAATCTGTGACCACTAAAAGTGTCTTCTAGAAGTGTTGTGACTATTACTTTTAGGTCCATGACTCATTTTTAGTTATTTTTCATGTATGTTATAAAGGGTGAGTGCTCGTTTTCCATATATGTCAGCTCCATCTGTTGAAAAAATCTGAAAATGACTTATTTTATAGATGTTAGATTGTTTGCTAATATTTTCAGGATTTTTGTTCATGAGGACCATTGTCCTGTAATTTTCTTGTTTTGTAGTGTCTTGGTCTAGTTCTAATATCAGAACAAGGCTGACCTCATGAAATAAGTTGGAACTATTTCTTCCCCCTCCATTTTCTGAAAAATTTTGTGTAATGATGACTGGAAGAAATAACAAGAGAAACTATATGGGATTGGAGTTTTCTTTGTGGGAAGATAATAACTTCAACTGTATTCATAGTATTTGAAGCTATTCAGATTTTGTCTCTTCTTGTGGCAGTTCCACTGATTTTTATTTTCCTAATTTTCCCATTTTGTCCTAAGTTGTCAAACTTACTGACATAAAAATGGTCATAATTTGTATCCTTAATTAAGATCCATAGTGGCAACTCTTCTTTCATTCCTGGTATTAGTGACTGGTAGTTTCTCTGGTTTATTTGATTGGTCTAATTAGAGATCTACTGATTCTGTTGCTCTTTTGAGAAACAAATGTTGATTTCATCAATTTTTATCTTATTTTTCTCTTATAAATTGAGTTTTTACCTTCTACTATTTCCATCTTTCTGTTTAATTTGGGTTTGCTTTATTCTTATTTATCTAGAATAAATATTAAGGTAGGTAATAAAGAATATCTACCAAAAGCCTGTAACTAACATTATATTCAGTGCTGAAAGACTGAAAAGCTTTCCTCCTAATTCTGAGAAAAAGGCAAATATGCCAGCTCACATCACTCTTACATACAACGTGGAGCTGAAAGTTCAAGCCAGTGAAATAAGGCAGGAGAATAAAAAAGGTAAGAGATTAAAAAAGAAGCAACTTCCTTAATTTGCAAATGACATGACTGTGGGAGTGTTAGCCTGTTAAATTACTCCACCATATAGTGTAGAAGAGGGATTCTCTCATCTGTTTTGGAATTTGCTGTTAGCATACCTGAAACCCCAATAACAAAAAAGCAAGGAATCCTTTCTTTGAATGTTTAAGGTTTTTCCCTAAGTTTCACATGGTATATATTGGTCATCTAGACATCTTGTAAATTTACTATGTATAACAAATGCAGATGTTCAAGCTATCAGAGAGGTAGAGTATAAATAGGTTCTGGAGACTAACAGTAAGATCTGTATTTTGGCTCTGCTGGTCACTAACTGTATTAACACAGTGGGCAAGTTTCTTAACCTCACGGCTCAACTGAGTTTCCTCAGTTATATAGTGCTAATGATAACAGCATTTACCTCACTGGACTATTATGAGAATTAAGTGTGAAAACATGAATGAATACAGTGTCTGATGTATAGAAAAAGCTCAAATACATACTCATACTACTGTGAAACAAATGTTCCCATTCCCCTTAATGTGTTCCCTCTAATTAAAGAATAATGACAACATTACTCACAAAAGTTTAATACATTAGAGGATTTCCATCAAAAAGCAAGATTATATACATAGACAAAAATTGGAAAAGCAAACAAATAGAAAATTTGTTGGCAGAGGAAAGAAAATTAGCACATATGGTAAAAAAGTCAATCCTACGAATTACTTACAAAATTATAATTAATATAGAAATTAAATACCATTTTATAACTAGTAAATTAGAATCATTATAATTAACAGCCACTGCTGACCAGGATAGAGTCAACAGGTATACTATATTGACAACAGTGTGAATTAATTCTTTTTGGCAAACAATTTGCAATACATTTGGAAAGAAATCTCATGAAATTGATGGGCTACAGTTCATGGGGTCACAACAGTTGGACACGACTTAGTGACTAAACCACCACCACCATACTTACATCTACCGTATACAATACTGGACCTTCCTGTAACTCAGCATTTATAGCTTTGTCTCCTCCAACAAAGGACAGAACTAATTCCATATTCAATCTTTCCAATGTGCCCCACAGTTACCTGGGTGTTACCTGACATCCTCAGCTATGTATGAGGATGAAGGATGAGAAATATTAAACCCAAGACCAGGAAGTATGAGCATATACTAGGAAAAGGATACCAAAAAGGAACAAAAACTCAAGTAGTAAGAAGAAATGTGGGGCCAAAATAACATACCTGAGGTCAAGTTAAATCACGTCAGAACTTTCAAGATTTGGAGTTTGGAAGACATGGTTCTAGGGATAAACTAGGAGATACTAAGATTCTTACCAATAGTATTCTTATGCTGTTTGTTAGCGCCATCTTTTGAAATCTTAAAAGGAAATTCATGGTTTTGAATTGGAAAACAAAGGACACTAAGAAATAGTCATGAAATTTTGAGTCCTTTTGGTAGAACAGATGAATCTATTTATTTACATATGTATCTGACTGAAAGAAAAAGATTAATTTGCTTTAGTCTGCTGGCTCCTATATTCTTACTCACCAACAGACTGTTATTGATTGGATTATGAAAAGGCTAACAACATCTCTGACCATATTAGGAGACTTCAGATAAACCTGCAGCAGAGAGCAGCATGCAGAGGATACCTTTCTCCCAAGCTCTTATTAAAATACTCATAAAGACCGAAAAAAAAGACTGCACAGACCAATTACTAAGCATAATATGATATTCAAACATCATTAAAATAACAGGAATCTTTTAAAAATCTGCTTTCTATTTGAGTCTAAATCAGAGACCTGGCACTGTCCTCAAGGAACTAAACAAAATAGCTCAGTGCCTGGCTAACAGCTTTCTTTGTGTTCCCTCTGTTGGTCCAGCTACTTGCTATATGATTCTTCCTTACCTGAGTGACATTATTAGCAACAGAAAACACTAATATTAATTTAGGAATTAGCTATTAAAAGCTAATTATCAGCTATATTTATTCTATAATATGATTTCATCTGCTTCTTGGTAATTTTGCTCTTACATACAAAATTTACCACCAACTATGTATCTCAGGCTCCCTAATATAGAAAAGACTTGTGTAAGAAAAAAAACTTGGTGACATACTTAAAATCACAATTACAGTAATTGGACCATAGTTAACACTGATTCAGAAAAGAGGAATTTATGCTCGGTTATAACTGATTATATAAGGAAGAGAAAATGGGTTAGGTAACAATATTAAATTTTTATATAAACAACATGAATCCCAAGTTCTTATAAAGTGTATATTTAAAAAACAGGTCAAGGTGAAGGAGTGAATCTTTACTTTTAACTTCATGTGTGATCATTTGGGTCGTTTTGACTTGGATTCGTTTTCCTTTGGAACTTTTCCATTTTGACACTGAGTAAATCTGGCTACTGTAGAAACACCATCCACAAACTTGGTTTTGAAAAGGACGTTTGCATTGTTGAACATACCTTCTTTTAGGGATACCACAATGAACTTAAGGGAAAAAGGAAAACATAAAAGAAAAATTTGCAGCATCCGTGAAGTTCACTCTTTTTATACTGTGGTTAAGAATCATTTGGAAAAAATTTGATTTTGCTATCTCTTTAAATGCTGGGCTCTAAGCAAATGCGCATAATAAATAGTTATCATTAGGCACCTAAATGAACTCTTTCCATATGCAGTTTTAGGAGTCTCTTAATTTTACTGTGAGTGCTTCATTACCCAAGTTACTATTTCCTGCTGGTTGACTGCTTGTTGCTATCTTCTCCAGTTAGTATCAAATGTCTTATTGCTAGCTCTAAATGCCACTGTTATCTGCTAAAAACCTGCCATAATAAATACACAATCTATGATAACTGTAAGAAAAGCCCCCCAGAGCTGTTCAATGCTTTATCTATTTGGTAGCCCTAGTTACTGCAGCAACAGTTCAATAAAAAACTGTTTTTAGCTTCAAGGGTTTTTCTCTGCATTTTAGGAGGAATGAAGAGTATATCTATCAAGCGACACATGACTTTCTGATATATTTTCCAGGTACATCTTTGAAACAGTCTTGTTTTGATTGTGCATCTTCTGGCAGCTAGCTAGAGAAAATAATTAACCTAAATAATTCCAAGTGACAAAAAAAAATAGATTCCTCTTCAGGCTATAACCTGCAATTATAATTCCAGGCGCTTTCTTTAATAAGAGATGAAAGCCTCTTTCCTTCTGGAACCATTTGAATAGAATTATATATTTAAAGAGATATACAACACCTCGGTATTCCTCAATCCTAAATTCCTTATATATATTGACCACTACTAAAGAATAGTTTTAGAAAAACAAATCCTAGAACTATTCTGAGGCTCTCTTTGGTTCTTACCTGAGAATGTGTGAAATGAGTACGCAGCATATGGCCAATATTCTGCGTATGAGAAAGATCCAGGGCTGCATCGACCTCATCCAGGATGTAGATTGGGGCAGGTTTGAAAAGGAGCATGGACAGGATTAATGACAGAGCCACTAAAGACCTGAGGGAAGAAGGCCGACAGAAATACCATCAAAACTCGAGTTTACCACTTTTTACCAAAGCGCTGAAGCAAACCTGCTATCCTGTTATTATGGATAGTGCTGATTTAGCCAGAAGATAGTTATACAAAAAAGAATCTTAAGTTTCAAACTTGAAAACTTTTGTTGTATGAAAGTGTTTCTTTTAGTTTAGCTTTCCATTCTTCCCTCTCTTCAATGAGTATTATTTTGAATAGAACAGTTATATGTTCTTCTTTCTTGTCAGATAATTAGAATGTTAAATTTAGCATCTAATCTTAAGAGACATCATATTAGTGTTAATAGTTTTTCCTTTCCTTCCTCAAAACTCTTTTTCAGTTCTTTTATATCCCTTTTAATTGTAACGGATTTTGTTCTAATCTGGCATGAAGAAATACAATACTTCTCATAGTATTTTTTTCCTAAGCATTTCATTAAAAATCTTTATTTACTGTAATATAAAACATTCATAATTATTTAAAAATAGAATTAAAGTTACAGTAACAGCTGTAACACACTTAACTCTATAACTTCAAATATCTTCTAGCATGTGGCACTAAACAGTCTAATGCTTACTGTATTCCAATAGGGTATTTATTAAGAAACAAAAAAGACACAGATGTGTATAGCGGACTTTTGGACTCAGAGGGAGAGGGAGAGGATGGGATGATTTGGGAGAATGCCATTGAAACATGTATACTATCATGTAAGAATCGAATCGCCAGTCTATGTCCGATGCAGGATACAGCATGCTTGGGGCTGGTGCACAGGGATGATTCAGAGAGATGTTATGGGGAGGGAGGTGGGAGGGAGGTTCATGTTTGGGAACACATGTACACCCGTGGTGGATTCATGTCAATGTATGGCAAAACCAATAGAGTATTGTAAAGTAAAGAAAAAATTAAAAAAAAAAACAAAAAAAAACACGTAAGTGGGGGGAAAATGTGTGTAGCAGAGGGGGTCTAGGAAAGTGAAACCAAATTTTCTAGCAAAGGAAAGGAATGAAACAGTACAATAAAAAGCAAACAAGCTGAACAGAGTAGCTGAGGTCATTAAAGTGACCTAAAACTACTTTTCAATGGCTTTCTCTGTGCCGAATATTTAAGGCATTGAGCTTTCAACTTATTCATTCAGGAGGAAAAAAAAAAAGGCTCACCAAGAGTTAAACTACTATGCTAGACTGTGGTATATCTGAAAATAAGTTTATATTGTCTTAATTATGGAAATAATTTTTAGGTTCCAGTAAGAAAATAAGCAAATATTCTCTATTTTCCTCAAAGTTTTTCGAGGACTTTGGCAAAAACAATTAAAGATGTTGTGATCTATACTGTGGAATTCAATTTTGATTGACCAGGAAGCAGAAGCTGTCTTTTTTGACTCTTAGAACATTTAGGAATTTTATCAACAGTGAAAAATAAAGAGTGGACTGCTATTCTATTCATAAAAACGACAAAAGATCTCATAAGAGAAATGAACAGATCTCAGTATTTTCTATATCCAAAGGAGACGAGTTCCATGACAGCAAAGAGCACATGAGAACAATCAAGGAGTACGGACTGTACATCCCGCAGGGGGAAAATACAAAATTAATACACATCTTCAATTATATGAATATTCACAATTTTCTCTCAGAGGTTTTTAATCATTTGGCTCTCTGCAGGTAAAGTGTGAGGCCTAATGATTTTTTAAAGTTTCTCTCAGTATGCTGTCTGAATCACTGTGTAAGGCTGCAGAAACTTTCCTGAAGTCTAGAACATATTTCCAGTACACTTCATTGTCATGTAGACCCAAGTTTCCATTTGTATTTTCCTTTCACCAGAGAACTTCCTTTAACTTATACAGCTCTTCCACCTTTTGTTTTTCTGAAAACAAATATTGCCTTCAATATGAAGACTATTTCTACATATAGAATTCTAGGTTATCACGTTTTTCTTTTAGCACTTTATAGATGTTGTTCCAGACTTCTGGCTTGCATAGTTTTTGACAAGAAGTCTAAAGTCATTCTTATCTTTGTTCCTTGGCATTTAATGTGCCTTTTTACCTCTGGCTGCTTTTAGGATTTTTTTTCTCCTAATCCTGGTTTTCAGCAACTATGTATGACATGCTTTGCTGTGTTATTGTTATGTGTAGGAAGAGAGTACATACATTTATCCTACATGTGAAAGCGAAGTGTTAATTCCTCAGTGGTATCTGATTCTTTGCCACCCCCACAGACTGCAACCCACCAGGCTCCTCTGTCCATGGAATTCTCCAAGCAAGAATACTGGAGTGGGTAGCCATTCCTTTTCCAAGGGATTTTCCTGACCCAGTGATCCCAGCTCTCTTGCATTACAGGAAGATTCTTTAACATCTGGCCACCCCTCATCCTACCTGGGGTTCACAGAAATCAAGTATGTGGATTTATAGAACTCTTCAAATCTGGAAAATCTGGGCTGTTATTTCTTCAAGTATCTTGTTTTACCTCTTCCTCTTTGAAATTCCAATAATATGTATGTCAGAGTACTCAATATTACCCCACAGGTCACTGAAGCTCTTTCTAAGTTTAACTTTAATAGTTTATTGCTATGTTTTCAAATTCACTCAAGTTCCTTTTAATGTTGAATTTCTTATCAATCTCAGGCAGAGAACTTTTCTTTCAGGTTTGTTTTTTAAAAAATCTCTAGAAGTTTCACTGGCATCTTCTTTAACAGTTTCCATTTCTCTTGCCTTGTAATCTTTGGACATGCTTAATGTAACTCTCTTTAACTTCCTGTCTGCTAGTTTTATCATCTGTCACTTCTGGGTCTGTTTCTCCTCTAAGTTATAAATCACATTTTCTTGATTTCTGCCTAGTAGTGTTTAATAGATGCTGAACACTGTGATTATGTTGTTTACAGTCTCAACTTTGTGGTCTGTCTTTAAATAGCGTTAGGCCTGCAATTAACCTTTGCTAAGGTGTGTCTAGAATAGCCTTCACTTTAGGGACGGTGCAAATGTAATGAATGCCATGATGTACTTCCCTGGGACTTCCCCAAATTCGAAAGTTTCCTTCATTTAGTAAGACTACTGGGCTTTGTGTGGGTTTCCCTGCCTGCATCTGTAGTCAAGAGTTACTCCTAGGGAGAAAGCTAGGGTAAACACTGGACTAAGCATTTTGTTTCTTTTCTCTCAGGATCGTACTCCTGGGTCATTCACTTTCCAGTATCTGAAAATAACTGTTTCTCATGTATTTGGTCTAGTTTCCTAGATGCTAATCCTTATTTCTACTTTGTTACCTATCATTTTAGCCAAGTGTTCTAATCAGAATTCATAGTCTCACAGATTAGGCTCCTTAAATTCCACATGCAAATACAGAAAAGCAAATGTGAAATAAAATCAGGAGGCAAAGAGTTGATGGATTATAATAAGAGGAATTATTTCAAAGGGAACACTCACTCACCTCTGACCACCACTAAGTTCAGTTAGGTTTTCTTTCCAAGTATTTCCTAAGGCAACCTTAAACTCCAGACCATCCAACACAGTCTGCCCTTCTGGTGGTGCAAGCATAGCATTAGCACCAGGCAAAAGAGTAGAAAAAATAGATCCAAAGTCCTTGTTTACCTGGATGAAAAAATGATTTATATCATAGAAGGTTCTCCAAGAAAAATCAAATGACATGTATATTTGCAAACCAGCAGGTGAATTTTGTTATCTGTTACTCTTGTTTTGAGGTTGGCAAATTATGGTCCATATGACAAATCTGGTCATGCCCATTCATTCATGCATTATCTATAGCTGCTAGCAATACACCATCGCAACATTAGAGTCCAGTGGTTGCGACAAGAGTATATAAGGCTGTGATATATTTATGTGTCTCTTCACAGAAATCATTTACTGAGCTTTGCTCAAACTTTGAGGGGAAACTACAGGCTGTACCTCTAACACTAAGGTGAAGTTTGATACAACAGGTGGCCATGGTTGCAGGAATCCTCAGAGACACACAACTGGATAATATAGGAGGTTGAATTTTCAGCTAGAGGAGAAAAACAAAAACTTTTTTTGGTATAATTTGTTTTCTGTTGACTGATATGGTAAGACAGGCCTATCATTATCAGCTACCTTTAAAAAGCTTAAGATCAGAGTGAAGTCTAGGAGAAAAAGAGGCGTGAAATCAAAACACATCTGGTAAAGGTGTTTAATGGTTCTTTTCTATACTTTTCACAGATTGTCAAGGGACAGGAGCAGGACTGAGCCCCAAAAGTAAAGAGCCGAAGAAGCTATTTGGCCTATCCCCATAAAGCTGCAGCAGGAGATTACACAGAGATTTAGGACCAATATTCTAGGCTGTAACTGGGTAATTTCTGTGCATACACATTTGAGAATTCAGCCATCTGTCTTCAGACATGACTAATAATCTTAGAGGTTCACCAGACAAAATTGAGTGTATATACCCATGCACACCGCCCCCCGCCAACAAAGATATATGACAGCCAGGTTCTCCAATCAAGTATAAGATTCAAATGCAAGTACATATATTATGAATATCTGTAGTAATAAGGAAATCTCCTAGACTTAAACAGCCTCCTAAATATAAATTTGCTAAGGAACACATATTTTAAGAACAACTGCACACATGCTAATAGCCTACACAGAGAAAGTAGATTCTAGTTTTATCTAGGATAGACTTCCAGAGCTACACAAGGTTCATTACAATGGGGAGAGGTCTACTCTTTTTATGGGGGAAAGATGGAAGATAACATAGTGTCTATAAACACTTAAAATTTTTTGACCAGACAGACAGGAGAAAGACAGCTCAAAATTAAGACAGTGGAATGCTAATAAATCCAAAAGATGACCATGGGATCCCATGTGGATTACTCAAAAGGGAAAAAAGAATCTTATCAGTTAATAGGTAGAGAAGAATACAGCCCTATCATAGACAGGAAATAAGTCGAATATTGAAAATCCAATGAGGTTAAGAAGGAAACAAAAATACAACCAGTTTCTAAAATACTCTGGTGTTGTGAAGGAAGTACACTTAAAGCCATAAGGAAGTATGGAATGCTGATAATAATACCTATCTCATTAGGTTACTGTTGAGAATTAAATAGGAAAATTAATATAAGAATAGTGTCTGACATATATAATAAGCACTCAGTAGATTTACTTGGTTTGGGAGAACTTTGGAGACTGATGAAAAATCAGTTTAAAATATAAATTTGTACTCAAATTAAATCCAGGAATCATGGGGAAACCAAGAGACAGAATCTCAGATCTAGTGTTAAATCCAAATGTTGTACTGTGGCCAACTTTCTGCAAGCATGTTTTAAATGACAGAAATACTACAGGGAGATGGAACACTGAAAGTAAGTTGTAGAGCAGGAAAAATAATCCGAATGAAAAAGATAACTATTCTGCCATTACAAAAAATAAAGTTCCTGTAAAATTAAAAAGAGAAAAAGTGGTAAGGTGCCCAGTTAAATCCTAGAGGCCCAGGCTTGCTAACATGCCAAACAGCACAGTGTCTATGAAAGCTTTTGACTAGCAGTCTTTTGTTATGATAGGAAAACTTTACAGAAGAAGCTAAGGATTATGCTAAAGGAGACAAATCTATGCAGCCAGAGAACTAGAAATAACAGTAAGGAACCTTGAAATCTGCTGAAGTTGTCATAAAACAAAACCAAAATGGTTAATTGGGATTTTGTTGAATATGAATCCTGGAAATACTGACTTTCCAATTAACCAGTTCTAATTCCTAAAGAGTAACAAAAGGTAATTTTAACTTAAGTTCTAATTTAGGAAAAGAGAATTTTCTAGTTTTCCTATCTTTTGACTATTACGATCTTAGGCTAATTTCAACTTTCTAAGCTTTAGTTTCTTCATTTATAAAATAGAGATAATAATTATCAAAACTATGGAATTATTTTAAGATAATTCATGTGAAATAAGAGCAAATGGTCTGTTAATAAGTTATACTTACATAAAATAATATTTTATAATTATAAATCTAATATTATAAAATGATTTGCTAAAAAACCTAAGAATATATAATACTTATGAATTCTGAAACAATTAATAATTTGTAAGTGGAATACAATTTTGCTATAGAAATATTCTTAGCACTAATATTTGACCTCTGTGGGTTATGGCAAGAGAAACTGAAGAGGTTACAACTGAAGGGGTCCTTTGGAGAGGTAGTCCAACAATTAGCACTTCTGCAACGGGAAACAAATAATGCTTCCAGTTTTATGCAGAGGATGAGTAAGGATATGGCAGATATTTGGAAGAAACCTTAGAATACTGTCCAATATTAGAACCTATGATCTCATGAGAAAGAGGGCAAAGTCCCCTTTAAAGGTAACCCAGAATTAGCAAGTGATGGAGGGAAATCTACAGAGTTAACTTAATGTAGCTTAAGAACCAGACAAGCAGACGATAAGACCATAATGGCAGCAGCAGCAGTTAAGTCCAAAAGGACAAAATGCTTTAAAATGCTTGCTTGGGGCAGGTGCATGGGGATGACCCAGAGAGATGTTGTGGGGAGGGAGGTGGGAGGGGGGTTCATGTTTGGGAACGCATGTAAGAATTAAAGATTTTAAAATTTAAAAAAAAATAAAAAAATTTATAAAAAAAAATAAATAAATAAAATGTCTACAAGGTTTTAAGGTATGAGCATGTGCCCCATTCAAACACAAAGCTGTTGCTTCAAATTTATCTTAGAGTACAATGCTATTAACATGATGTCATCTTCCATCTTTGCCTCATACAGAATAAACAATAATATTTTGGGGTTCAAATACCTTTTGCCAAGCAATATTTATGGCTTGGTTTTTCTTCTGGTCAAGGTCTTCTATAGTTGCCAGGATTTTGGATTTGTCGTTTTCTACAATTCTCTTCTTCTTCATCAAGTCATTATACTAGTAAGATAAAAAGCAGACTTAATCGAGAAAACCAAAAAATTTCTATTTTAGGCTTCGGTCAAGAATAAAGAGATTTTACTATTTTTATATGCAATACATACAACTCCTTCTTACCAAAAAGATAACACTACATTGAGTTACAATATAAGCCAAACTGAGGGAAGTAAACACATCTACATGTAAAATTCAATTACTATAGCTGAGAATTGATAGCACAAACTCTTGAAACATTTTGACTCCACTTATATTCCCTTATCTACCCAGTAGCCAAGGCGAAAAAAGGAGTATTTGTCATGTAAACTCAAAAGTAGCCCTGCATGCAAGGTTAGTCTTAGCAGTGACATAAAGGTTTAACTTTTTTAACTATTCACCGTGACGTATAAAGTCCCACATAATTTGGCTCCTATTTATCTCTGAACTTTTGGCGACACACCTCCCCAGGCTCCAGCCATATGGTCTCATTTTCAGTTTCCTGAGCATAAGCTCACTGTAGCCTTATGGCCCCTGCACTGTTCTTCTTCTACTTCAGACATTAACTGGCGCCTCAGGTTTCCACTCCCACATCTCATTTTCAGAGTGGCCTTCTCTGGTTAATGAAGAAATTTACTGAAAAAAAAATTTGAGGGAGACTACAGAGGGATAATCAAATCATGAGGAGCAGCAGAACTTTCTAAAAACCCTTTTAACTTATTTCTCCTCACAGCCTCACATTTCAAGGTGGCTTCATATTCTCCCTGCAAAACTACAGCCAGTCTTGCTAGTTTCCTTGCTGCCCCTTTCCTTTGTGAAGAAAAGGTTTTAGGAGCTTGGCCACATTTTTATCCTATTCCTTGCATAATTCCATATATTTTCTTACATGAGGTGACCCAAAATACAATAACAAAAAAACAAAAGGTGAACCACTGATCAACAATATAGGCCCTTCCTCTCTGATATGGAGATGGGAGTTGTAAAATTAAAAAACAAAACAAAACAAAAAACCCAAAAAACTAGCTCAAGTTATTATTATATAATAAAAGCAAACAAGTATAAGGAAACAAATTTCACAAGGTTAAGCAGCTCAAATTCAGACAAAATATTTCCCTTCCACGAAGATGCCATATATTGCAAAGACTTAATGGAGAAATGAAAACCAGCAGGAATATTTAACAGAAAGGTCACAGTATGTGCATTATTAATCTATTTAGTATCTGACATAATATAGATTCTTTGTAGATACTAATGTCAGTAACAGCTTTAAGAAACCCATTACCAAAAAATTTGTTAAAAGTGATTGAGCTCATAGGTACTCACTTTTATAGCACTCTCATTAGCTGTTATACAAATTCAGTTTTACAGAATTAAAGAAGATACAGGGCAAAATATAAAATTACTCAGATTGCTATTTCCTATGGGGCCATAAAGAATAGGAATTGCTTTCCCCTTTGGGTTTTTCTAGTGACATGCAGACTGTAAAAGGTAAGGGAGATGAATAACACCATCAAGTAACTGAGAGCATTAAAACAGAGAAGATGCTGCTGGATTTACAGATTAGTAAAACAGTGTTAATGTATATAACAGTTTTAGTCATTTACTTATGTAATGGTTCTTGCAATACACTGGAATCAAAGGAAGACACTGGTTAGAACAGACAGGTATTCTCTCACTTTTTCAAAGTTCACTTTGTATCACTGCTTTTACAAGAAACGGTAAAAAGCACAAATAACGTTCAGCATGTGTGCTGCAGTGAGCCATTTCTTATAGAAGCAGCACACACCCTAAGCAGTGAGAGTGGCACCATCAAGCTCCTCATGGGAACAACACTGAGCATCTCAGCATCAAGCCTCCTCCCAGAGCTTTGAACTGTGTCTGTGAGCATCTGTGCTTTATTTCAGTTTGCTCTGTGCATCTGTTAGCAAGACGGGCCCTACGGTAATTGCTTCTTTGCTTTATACCATTTCGGCATAGGAAGGGTTTCAAAGGAATGCCCTACTTTTTGGATAGTGGGGAAAATCTGTAGAGTCTTCTTCAAAGCCTTTCAAAAAGACAAGTGAAAGAAATGGTAAAAATGTGAGGAGTTAACAAGATCGAAAGTGTTTTTATTTAAACCAAAAATAAGAGAGGGGTTGAACATGTTCAAAGCAAAAGCAAAAGCCAGTGGAAAAGTCATTTAAGCACAACAGAACAGGTAACTGATGAAACAAAAAGAATGAAATAAGAAAAGAAATAACCGAAAAGGAAGAAAAGGAAAACAGAAAACAAATTTTCAAAAGCATAAAGCAAAGATTTTAAATCTAAAATTTAAGCCTAAATTATTAGACTGACTCTAATGATTGTCTCAAGGGTCGTATCTGCTGGAGACACAAATGGCAACCCACTCCAGTATTCTTTCCTGGAGAATCCCGAGGACAGAGGAGCCTGGCGGGCTACAGTCCATGGGCCACAGACTGAGCGCACACACGCCAGGGGTCATAAAATCCACCAAGGCTACTCATGTTTTGCAGCGGCCACAGGCAGAGCAAAGTGACTTACACGCTCTTCAGCTTCAGTCAGCACATTCATGGCTCTCATGTTGACATTTCTTCCCAGTTTCTCCTTCATTTCTTGCAACTTCTGAAGTCTCTCACCAGCTTCTTTTGGATTGTTAGCTTTGAAATCATAGGTGCTATTGGGTTGCCCAAAGAGGTGTTTTTCTACAGTAATCCAGTCATAGTCTTTCAACATTTTGGATACCTAGCCAAAAGATGATAATAGAATGATATCATTGCTCATAAACCTATATTTAAAAATTAGTTTCTTAAATATTTACTAATTTTTACAAACATTTTTTAGAAAAATCCCACAATGACTCATTTGAAAAAAAAATGAGACTCATTGTTGACTGTGAACCTGTAAGAAGTATGAATATTTTTATCTAGAGGATAGGCTAAAAAAAATAGAAAAAGATATTACTTAAGCATCAAAATAAATATGAACTCAGAGAAACAGTTAAGTGTATGTGGGGGTGTGTGTGTGTGTAAACATTGCCATTATAATGAGATGAGGCTCCAGATTTTACCAAATTCAATGTATTACTTCAAAAAAACAACTTGTGAAAGTTTAGTCTTATATGAATATTTAAGTCATAGATACTGTAAAATCATGAAAGCCTAATCGTGACTGGTACCTAATAATTCTTGAAATTATAATCTAAGTAAAACATTATCTTAAATATTGACTCCATCCCCTTGCTACCCTCATTGACAAGGCACAGTAAAATACTCATGTAAAATAACCATTAAGGATTTTTAATTATAGTGCTTAAGAAGACTTTCTTCTACTATAACTGTTTAAGATTGGTACTGACTGCTGAAAGCTAATCCTTGTCAATCATCCTTATTAATCCCATGAGTACAGTCACACCACCAGACTCCAAAGTAATATGGTCATTTCTAGCCTATCTTTTTTTCCTGCCCATCTGTGAGCGCCATGAACACATTCTGTGGCATGTTGCTTATTCTTGTATCTTTAGTGCCTGGTAAAGTGAAAGTGAAGTCGCTCAGTCGTGTCCGACTCTTTGCGACCCCATGGACTGTAGCCTACCAGGCTCCTCTGTCCATGGGATTTTCCAGGCAAGAGTACTGGAGTGGGTTGCCATTTCCTTCTCCAGGGGATCTTCCCGACCCAGGGATCGAACCCAGGTCTCCTGCATTGTAGGCAGATACTTTACCATCTGCACCACCAGGGAAGTCAGTGCCTGGTACAAGTATACAATAAATATTTGATAAACTATGTATTTTAAAGAATACTTGACTTTTTAGCAGTTCTGCTTGCAAGTCGCTCTTTGTACCCTCTTCACTTAACTGTAAATAGAATCCCCTAGCAACCACCAATACTAGTATTGTCAATTATATTTTTTAAAAAACCTATTAACAGTAATATTAGCATTGGTAATAGTTCAGTGAATCCACTAATACTAGGCTACTAGGCAAATGGGAAATCAATACTAATAAAATATTAGGATATTATCATGTGGTCATTAAAAAAATGCTTCTTAAACAAAGTAATGAACCTGAACAGGCACTCATGGCTCTTGCAGAAAAGGGTGGAAGACTGTTTTGTATGTTCTCATCTTTTTGAAATTAAATCTCCTGTACTTTTATGATGCTAAAAAAGATTTAAAAGGCACCAAACTGTTACACACCAGTAAGAAAACATGATGAGTGAATTATTAAAACCACAAAAATGAAGCCTCCTAACTAAGCAATGAATTCCTGCAAAACTATGTATTTTCTTTAAAGTACTTAGGTTACTGTGATACATGAAAGAAATTTTAATTAAGAGTGACCAAAAAACTGTGGCATAACTTCAAAGACACTGCCTGGCAAAATGTCAGATTTCAAATGAGACTTCGAACACTGACTATACTAATCCTCATAAGGATATCCTAAACCAACTAAGTCCTTACTTCAGAAGTTCCTTGTGTATATTTCTCTGTGAGTTCCCTAAATTCAATTTGCAGTTCGGTAAAGAATACATATTACTACTATTAATACATTAGTAATTAGTTCTATGAACAACTGGGGATTAAAAAAACAGTCATTTCCATGGGAGGCCATTCAATATTTGGTTAAAAACATCTTGGAGATGGGAATAAAGCCCCTGAGATTAAATTTAAAAATAAAACATTTTTGCCATTTGGTGACTGCTGAGAAGCAGTCATAGTTGCATGCCTCAAAATTGTTACACAGCAGTTCTGCCATTTACAGTTAAGTTCTTCACTGAGCACTTTACCAGAACATTTCAAAAACCCAGAGGCAAAAATTTGATTAAAAATAAAAGTGAACAATACAAACATGCCTTTGCAGCAGCATCTTCAGCTTCCCGTTTATGTTTGCTGATGTTATGGTCCAGTTCCTTAATTTTAAGCTGAGATTCATTGTTTTGCTCCTTGTGTTTTGCTACTTCTGCATATTTAGCTTTAATTATGTTGTCTTGGGCTGTTATCACTTCTTTTTGCTTGGTCACCTCTTCCTGAGCTTTGTTTACTAACTCCTGAAATGAATAATTACAAGATAACATACAGCAAGGTAAGATGGAGACATTTTTTGGTTTACTGAAAGATCATCCAACAGACTTCTAGACAAGATGGCAATGTGTCATCTAACCTTCTACATTTTATATCCCCATGAAAATGACTAACACATTTACAAATAAAACTTTTATTACCACTACGGAAAAAGGGATGCGATGCATTGTTCATGCTGGAAGCAACAAAGTTCCTGTGACACAGTATAACTGGGATCACCTAGGTGGAGGAGGGGTTACTGGGATTTGCCCTGTACGGTCTCTCAAAAGAGTGGGATTCTGGTGGTGGTTACAAGATAATATGACAGACCCCCAGATGCCATTTATTATGAAGGCAAAGAATGGGGGTGGAAGTAAGGTAAGCTGGCATTGGTTCTTTCCCTTCTATAGAAGTAAGCCATAAGGCCTCTGACAGTGGCAACAAAAGGTCAGGGTGTTTGGTTCTAGCACAGGGGTTAAAACAGAGATATGGAAGAGGAAGAGAAACTTTTCTGAAGAAACATATCTGTGGCACAAAGAAAAACTTCTCACTCTTTTAGTATCATCGGTTTGTCTCTGAAGTGAAAATTACAGCTGGGATTTAGTCTACCAACTCTCACCTCCTCCCCATGAAAGTTCTTTGCTAGATCTTAAAGGTCTTTCTGGTAAAGATATGGTCACAAACTCACACAAACATCTGAAAAAAAAAAGAACCTAGCTCAACTCAGATTTGGGAGGGAAAAACAAAGAGTAGAACAACTTGCTAAAAGACTGAGGAAGAATAGATACCTTGAAATGATGATAAGCGTCAGTAAAAATTTAGGAATTTTTTAAGGCATGCTCATTAGAAAACAAGATAATTTTGAGCGATAAACAATACCTGACATTATGGTTAAGTTATTGAACATGACATAAGTAATTTCTTTATAATGTCTGTATCATAAAAGGTCCTTTGCAGGAGGAAGTTAAATCTCAGCATTCATCTAAAAAATCCAAAACAAAAGCGCATGACAAAAACATGTTTATGAAAAAGATTCTCTCACACCTAAAGACTGAAGATGGTGTCACAGGTGTAACTGTTTCAATTTACAATGGTTAAGAGAAAAACAAGGATATCTATCACTTCAGATTGAGCCAAAGTTTTTAGTTTTGTTTGAACATAATTAATTTGAAGGCAATTTATCTTCTTAGCTCCCTAAGAGGGCAAACAGAAACAATTTAGAATATAGAGACTAAAAGAACAACATTTACAAACTTAGAGATACATTTTATAGTTTTCCATGGAGAAATAGATAATCTCTTTATCGAAATATGTATATGCTTTTGATTTTATCATTATTTAGATCAAGGAAGAAGTGACTTATTTTACTTCTACATTTCTCTTTAAAAATATGACATCTAATTTTTAAAAAAATTCCACAACGTGATGTCCATGAAAGATGGTAAAAGATATGGAGGAATGAGACAAAAAGGCAAGTCAGAAGGCAGAAAAGAAACTGTAGAAAAGGTAATCAGCAAGACAAAACACAAAGCTGAAAAGCATTTTGAACCCTGATTCAAAAAGATAGTTAAAAAATTGTTCTGCTATTGATTTGATAATGTGTTAAAAAAAAAAAAAACCCTTGAGTTTAACCACAAATAGAATGAAGAGAAAAGAACTACTTTCTAAAACAATGCACACTACAGCAATTAAAACAATCATCTCAAGGAAAAAATGTAACAGGAAATGTAAAAGTAGAGGACAAAGGCAAAAAAAAACACACTTTACTATATCCTAGGTAAATGGATGGAATGCCCCTGTTAGAAGCTGTTACATTTTAGTTAACATGACCTACAAAAAGTACATAACTGCAACAGAACAGAAAACTTGAAAAAAAAAAAGGTGTATCAAAAAACCAAAGGTGGTTATACTTTGTAGGGCATGGTGACAGTACTTAATAATAACTACTACTATGTATTTCAAAGTTGCTAAGACAGCACATCTTAAAAAGTTCTCATCACAAGAAAAAAACCTGCTATGGTTACCAGACGTATTGGGGTGATCATTTCACAATATATTAAAATGTTGAACCATTATATTGTACACCTGAAACCAATATAAATGTTATGCCAATTATATCTGAGTTTTAAAAAGTATGAGTAGAAATAATGAAACAAAACAGAATTCAAGGTCAAAATCAAAGAAAGGGTCAAGAGGGTATCCAATATTCATGAGGGAGCATTTCTAATATTTGTAGGAAATAGAAATATCTTCACAACATGAAACCATCATACCCCAAATCCACCCTTCACTGCCTGCTTCTGAGATGGGAACAACTCTCCCTTGCCGAGTGTAACAACATGAAGCCTCATCAGTAAAGGATGCTTTAGGGACACTGGAGAAGGAAGAGGCTTTACTTCTTGGTTCTGATGTGCTTTTCTCAAAGGCAAGGTTGTCACTTACATGGCATACCCAGCAGCAGTCTTTGCAGCCTGTTCACAGGCTGGGCTCCTCCCTGTGGCCAGTCCCCCTGTCATCCCAGAAAGCTGTTTTCCCAGCAGATGTCCTGTGCAGCACTTTGCTCAGCATGGTTTCCCTACTACATCAAACCCCACCACCAGAGGGCCACAATGATGTGTTTTCCAACTACATGTAGTTCTCAGCCTTGCAGGTAGAATGGGGCTCTTTTCCAGATTTTTTCCTTCTGGGGGTGCACTGCTTCAGCTTATAGGTAATAACTGCTCCTGTATCTGCTATTCATTCTTTAGAGTTTTCTCTACCCCTTAGCAATCCAATCGTACATCATTCCAAATTCCTGTTATAGTTAATAATTTTTATTTAAACTCGGCCTGGTCAAATTACTGGGTGTTTTCATTTTCCAACAGACCTGGACTAAAACAATTAGTGTTATTATTTCAGGACTCTTTCTGATTGGTAATCATCATTTTCCCTCTCATCATGACAGGGGTGAAGAGACTGAGACCTCTGAAGTCAAACATCTTTAAGCCACCATTTCAGAAGCAGACTGACATCTGTATTTCTCTAATGTGGTTAAATCACTCTCACCTCATTTTTAGCCACCTCAGAGGCCATTACTGCAATCTGACCCTCGTAGGATATGATAGCTTCCTTTACAGCTTCAAGCTGTTGTTCATAGGATGCATGCTCTCTCCTGAGCTCCTCCAGCTCCAGGGTGATAGCTTCAACTTCCTATAAAAAACACAGCATCTGGGCATTCAACAGTTACTAACTACTGTGGCTCAGACAGTAAAGCGTCTGCCTACAATGCGGGAGACCCAGGTTAGATCCCTGGGTCGGGAAGTTCCCCTGGAGAAAGAAATGGCAACCCACTCCAGTATTCTTGCTTGGAAAATCCCATGGACAGAGGAGCCCAGTAGGCTACAGTCCACTGGGTCACAATGAGTCGGACATGACTGAGCGAACTTCACTTCAGCAAAACTAATAAGATACTCAAGCAAGTAAGGACCATAGCTTACTCAACTACTGAAAACATGTAAGCTGCTTCCAAAGAAGAAAAAGGGAAAAGAAATTTATTTTTCTATATTAAAAAATGTACATACAATTTTTATGGGTTCAAAGAACTCTGCATAAACTATTTCATCCTTTTATTCCTATAGGGAAAAATAATACAGAATTCTATATAGCAGATAAATTAGGAGAGGTTAAAAACCTTTTTTAAACAATTATTTAATGACGAAAAAAAAATAGCTTCTCTTCTTTCCCATTATAGCCTTTAGTTCTTTACAAAATGCTTTGTATAAAGCAAATATTTAATAATAGAATCATAAGGTGGGTTTAAAAAGAACTGTGAAGCAAAGTTAGATTTAAGTGAAATTGTATTCAATAGTGAAATTGTATAGAATAGTGATTGAGCATGTAGCCTTCTTTGTAAACAGAAGAACATAGGTTCAAATTCCAGCCTTGAAACAATCCAAAATAGTCTACAACTGAATAGCACTACAAATATAACATGCTTTGCCATCATTATTCCTTCACAGTGTCTGCTCAAACAGATGATCACCAAACAGAAACGTCAACAGTGATTCTCTGATAAGACACAGCTTGGCTTACATGATACAAGCTTTGGTCCACTCCTGAATGAAACATTATCAAAATCAAACCTTTATCAAGCAACTTTGTCTCTCACTTTTTGATTTGTGACAAATATCGATGAAGAAGGCCATGTCAACCAATGGTGCTCTACCACCCTTCAGTTCTACGCTGATGCTAAAAGATTAATTCTATTAAAAAAAAATTACCTGTTGTTTTTCTTTCATTTTTTTGCTAGAAGCATCTGCTTTAGTTCTGGCACAATCTAGTTTTTTCTGTGCATCCTTCAGTTCTTTCTCTCTTTCAGCTTCAGCATTTTTCATTTTATTCTCCAACACCTCATATTTTTCTTCGGCTTTTTTCTGAATTTCTTTGGTGTTTTTTAAGGTCTCCTCACTTTCCTCTGCATTATAAAGCAGGCAAATACAACTAAATGAGATCTTCCAACTAGTAACAGTTACAGAAAAGGGCTTACAAATTCAACTTTTAAGAGAAGAAAAGGTATAGAAAGTTGGAGGCAAGAGCTCAAAAAAAATTAACTGTTCTAACTTTATTCTAGAAATAGTATGTTGAAAACACAGGTCATACCTTAGAGCCATACTTGAATTATCTAAATTCTGTAAAGAGATTATTTCCAATCACATGTAATTGAGTAACATAAACTTTACCTACAATTTAACTTATAAAAAGATCACAGACCATTTTATATACCATATGCTTTATAAAACCAGAACTGAGCACATAACTATGGTACTTTTATTTTAGTTATAAGAATACTTTTAATTAACCCCATAAAAAAGCTTAACTTAGTGTTCCTTGCTCACTTATTTTTATTCAAGGAAACTCTTATTAAAGTGGAGAAATATTGTGAGACTATACTTAGGACGAAGCATAGGAAACATATTACCTCTGAATTTACACATTAAAAAATAAAGTAAGATAGAATGAGCATGTTATGCTCACAATCAACATACACTGTTAAGTGTTAGGACTAGGTACAAACATAACCTTGAAAGCCAAGATTATACAATTTCCTATACTAGTTTCCACTGTAGAATATCATTCTAGAAATCAAAAGAGAAATTTAAAAAATACCCAACACAAAGATAAACAGAAATACAACAAACCAAATGTACATTAGATGTAGCAAAATCAGTTCTAGGAGTTAAGTTCATAGCAACAAATGCCAACCTAAAGAAATAAAGAAAAATCTCAAACAACTTTACACCAAAAATCTGTTGTGTTTCTATATACTAAACAGTCCCATTTAGAATTGCATCAAAAAGAAGAAAAAACAAAACCCAAAGTTAGTAGAAGGAAGCAAATAATAAAGATCAGTGTGGAAATAAATGAAATTGAGACTAAAAAGAAATAGAAAAAAGAATCCATGAAATTAAAAGCTGGCTCTTTAAAACCAATAACCTTCCAGCTAGACCTAAGGGGGAAAAAAGAGACTCAAAGTCAGAAATAAAAGATACTACAACTGATACCACAGAAATATAAGGAATCATAAAAGGTAACTATGAAAAATTTCACACCAACAAATCAGACAACCCATAAGAAATAAATCCCTAGAAAAAGACAACCTAACAAGATTAAATCATGATGACATAGAAAATGTGAAAAGACAGTAATATGGAAATTTAATAAGGAATCAAAAACCTCCCAACAAACAAAAGTCCAGTTGAATTAAATCAAACATTTAAAGAGTTAATACCAATCTTTCCTTTTCAAATTCTTCCAAAAATCAGACAAAAAGAAAATTCTTTCAAATTCATTTTGTGAAGCCATCATCATCCTGATATCAAAACCAGACAAAGACACCATAAGCAAAAAAAATCACAGGCTGTCATCCCTGATGAACATAAACGCAAAAATCCTCAACAAAACATCAGCAAACTGAATTCAAGAACACACTGAATCATACGCCATGACTAGGTGGGATTTACTCCAGGGATACATTGATGTTTTCAGTTCAGTTCAGTTCAGTCACTCAGTCGTGTCCGACTTCTTCACGACCCCATGAATCGCAGCACGCCAGGTCTCCTTGTCCATCACCATCTCACGGGGTTCACTCAAACTCACGTCCATCGAGTCGGTGATGCCATACAGCCATCTCATCCTCGGTCGTCCCCTTCTCCTCCTGCCCTCAATCCCTCCCAGCATCAGAGTCTTTCCCAATGAGTCAACTCTTCGCATGAGGTGGCCAAAGTACTGGAGTTTCAGCTTTAGCATCAATCCTTCCAAAAAAATCCCAGGGCTGGTCTCCTTCAGAATGGACTGGTTGGATCTCCTTGCAGTCCAAGGGACTCTCAAGAGTCTTCTCCAACACCACACTTCAAAAGCATCAATTCTTCGGCACTCAGCCTTCTTCACAGTTACACTCTCACATCCATTCATGACTACTGGAAAAACCATAGCCTTGACTAGATGGACCTTAGTCGGCAAAGTAATGTCTCTGCTTTTGAATATACTATCTAGGTTGGTCAAAACTTTTCTTCCAAGGAGTAAGCGTCTTTTAATTTCATGGCTGCAGTCACCATCTGTAGTGATTTTGGAGCTCAAAAAAATAAAGTCTGACACTTTCCACCCAATTAGTGAATATGATACACTATATTAACAAACTCAGGATAAAAGTCATGGTCATCTAAACAGCAGAAAAGGCACTTGAGAAAATCCAACATTTATGATAAAAACACAGTAAAGTGAGTATAGAGAGAATAAATAAGGCTATACACATGACAAGCTCACAGCTAACATCATGTTGCTTGCTGCTGCTGCTAAGTCGCTTCAGTCGTGTCCGACTCTGTGCGACCCCATAGATGCAGCCCATCAAGCTCCACCATCCCTGGGATTCTCCAGGCAAAAACACTGGAGTGGGTTGCCATTTCCTTCTCCAACACATGAAAGTGAAAAGTGAAAGTGAAGTTGGTCAGTCGTTTCCGACTCTTTGCAACCCCATGGCCTGCAGTCCATAAGGCTCCTCCGTCCATGGGACTTTCCAGGCAAGAGTACTGGAGTGGGTTGCCATTGCCTTTTCCAACTAACATAATCAGTTCAGTTCAGTCGCTCAGTTGTGTCTGACTCTTTGCGACCCCATGAATCGCAGCACGCCAGGCCTCCCTGTCCATCACCAACTCCCGCAGTTCACTCAAACTCACGTCCATTGAGTCGGTGATGCCATCCAGCCATCTCATCCTCTGTCGTCCCCTTCTCCTCCTGCCCCCAGTCCCTCCCAGTATCAGTCTTTTCCAATGAGTCAACTCTTCACATGAGGTGGCCAAAGTACTAGAGTTCAGCTTTAGCATCATTCCTTCCAAAGAAATCTCAGGGCTGATCTTCTTCAGAATGGACTGGTTGGATCTCCTTGCAGTAGAAGGGACTCTCAAGAGTCTTCTCCAACACCACAGTTCAAAAGCATCAATTCTTCGGCACTCAGCTTTCTTCACAGTCCAACTCTCACATTCATACATGACTACTGGAAAAACCATAGCCTTGACTAAATGGACCTTAGTCAACAAAGTAATGTCTCTGCTTTTCAATATGCTATCTAGGTTGGTCATAATGTTCCTTCCAAGGAGTAAGTGTCTTTTAATTTCATGGCTGCCATCACCATCTGCAGTGATTTTGGAGCCCCCAAAAATAAAGTCTGACACTGTTTCCACTGTTTCCCCATCTATTTCCCATGAAGTGATGGGACTGGATGCCATGATCTTTGTTTTCTGAATGTTGAGCTTTAAGCCAAGTTTTTACTCTCCTCTTTCACTTTCATCAAGAGGCTCTTTAGTTCCTCTTCACTTTCTGCCATAAGGGTGGTGTCATCTGCATATCTGAGGTTACTGGTATTTCTCCTGGCAATCTGGATTCCAGCTTGTGCTTCTTCCAGCCCAGCGTTTCTGATACTCAATGGTAAAAAGCTGAAAGCATTTCCTCTAAGACCAAAAAAAAGATAAGGATGCCACACCACTTATTCAACAAAGTGTTGGAAGTGCTACAGCAACAGGGCAAGGAAAAGAAGGGCATCCAAATAGGAAAGAAAGAAGTAAAACTATCATTATTTGTAGATGACAAAACAGAAAACCCTATTATAAATAGAAAACTGTAAAGACTCCATCAAAAAGATGTTAGAAATAATAAGCAAGTCAACAGAGCTGCAGAATACAACAGAATACAAAATCAATTACAAAAATCTGTTGTTTCTATACAGAAAACAATCCCATTCACGACTGTATCAAAAAGAAAATACCTAAGAATAAATTTAACCAAGGAGGTAAAAGATATGTACACTGAAAACTATGAAACACTGATGAAAGAAACTGAAGACAGAAATAAATGGTAAAATATTCTCTCTTCACAGATTGGAAGGATATTGTTAAAATGTCCATATTACCCAATGCAAGCTACAGATTCAAGTCAGATCCTTTCAAACTTTCAATGTCCTATTTCATAGGAATAGAATGAACAATCTGAAAATCTGTATGGAACCACAAAAGACCCTGAACAGCCAAAGCAATCTTGAAAAAGAACAACAAAACTGGAGGCACTATATTCCCTGATTTCAAACTATATTACCAAGCTAGAGTAATTAAAGCAGTAGAGTAGTGGCATAAAAACAGACACAAGGATCAATGGAACTACTGAATAAAAGAACCCCAAAACAAAGCCCATGCACACATGATCAATTAATTTATGACAAAGGAGTCAAGAATATGTTATGGGAAAAGACAGTCTCTTCAGTAAATGTTGCAAGGAACCTGGACAATCACTTACAAAAGAATGAAACCAGACCACTTTCTAACACCACATACAAAAGTTAAGTCAAAATGGATTAAAGACTTGAAGGTAAAACCTGAAATCATGAAACTCCTAGAAGAAAACAGGTGGTAAGCTCCATAACATAGGTGTTGATGATTTTTGGAATTTGACACCAAAAGCAGAAGTGAACAAGGGGGACTACATCCAACCAAAAAGCTCCTGCACAGCAAAGCAAATCATCAACAAAGCTAAAAGGCAACCTACTGAACAGGAGAAAACATTTGTAAATCATCTATCTGATAAGGGGTTAATATCAAAACCATATTAAGAACTCATATGATTCAACGGGAAAGAAAACTGATCAAATCAAAAAATAGAGGACCTGAATACACATTTTCCACACAAGATGTACAAACAGCCGAGAGGTAAATGAAAAGATACTCAGCATTAATCATAAGGGAAATTGAAATCAGAACCACAAAGAGCGATCACCTCAACTGTTATACTGTCTATCAAAAGACAGGTGGTGTTCACTGCTTCATTATTTACAACATGGAAACAACCTGAGTCCACTAATGGATGAACAGATAAAGAAACTGTGGCATGAACATACCACAGCATACTATTCAACCATAAAAAAAGAAGGAAATCCTACCATTTGCAATAACATGGATGGACTTTGAGGGCATTACATAAAGTGAAATAAGTCAAAGAAAGATAAATACCATATGATCTCACTTATATGTGGAATCTTAAATATCTTAGGTCACAGAGAGATGGGAGAGTGGGTGGGCTGCCATCTATGGGGTCACATAGAGTTGGACACGAATGAAGCGACTTAGCAGTTAGCAGCAGCAGCAGCAAAGGCAGGGGGTGGGGAAGGTGAATGAAGTGAATACATTTTTAATTTTATAAAAGAGAAAAAAAGAATAAAAATATTAGTGGGGGAAAATAGGCCTGTGAATAGTCCTAAGGAGTAAGAGAAATTTAAAACTGCCACATACAATTAAATTCTGATTAAAGGTGTTAAGATAGGTTCTTAAAATTAGGGACAGAGATAGTTATACACATATAACAAAAATACTATAAACATAAACAAAACCAAAAGACAAGCATATAACACAAAAGGTATTTATAAATGTGGTACATGAGAACAATAAAAACAAGCTATGAGCAACCCAACAAAAAAGCGCAAATTAACAGAAAATTATTACATATAATTAAAACATACAATAAACATGAGAGCTTCAAATACCTAAAGTATGGTTATCAGTTGAAACAGATCAGCACAAAAGGTTTTAACTTACCAATGATTTTTTTAAGAGCATCTAATTCTTCCTGTTGCTTGTGATACGAGCTTTGCTGAAGCTTGGTTTGTAATAAATCTACCTCCTCAGCTTTCATCTCCCACTGCTGTTTTAGGTGGCGATACCTTAAGGAAGATAAATTTATAATAAATGACAATTTTTCTGATGTTTGAGACATGCATTTAAACAGCTCTTACCTAAAACAAACTCATACAACATAATGTAAGATGCCACTTTACAAGACTCATTTTGATGACTTCCACACTTCTGAAACATCAATTAAACTCAAGTTTGACTTGGTTACTGAAGGTACTCTAAATGACCAAGACCAATAGTAACTATCCACAGAAATATTCTTAATTTTAGAAAATACTAATAATCTTTGAATAAATAAGTTACCTTAAAAATAACCCTTCTCACTGATCCTTATCTAAAAGAAAAACTCCATAACAGCCTCCATCACAAAAATAGAATATAAAACAACTGTATAAAATTTCAAAAGTTTGGTTAGCTTAGTCCCCAGTTTCAAATGTTTTAAAAAATAATAACACTGCCTCCATTTTGTAAGGAGACTGGTGGTTCAAAATGACATCAAGCACTTATTTTTTGTAGATCCTTTAATTGTCCCCCAGTTCTGGCAGCTTCAAATTATGGCTTTGGAAGGTATTTTGCTAATTCAGCTGCAGTGAAATTTTAAATTATAGTAAATTCAAAGGTTGCTTGTAACTAGAAAATCACGAGGTTTGAGGGCAAAAAACAAGCAACTTATAAATACTCCCTTGAGTATTCTTGTCTAAGATTGCTTGACAGCAATTAAAAAGCCATAATTTTAACTCAGAGTCATTTTTCAACTCATTTAAAAATGTAAAGAAGGTTTTTAAAAAAGGCAAGCTATTTTCCTGATATGGTCTATGAAAGAATGGCTTTAGGTGACCCTTCCACTTTCACTTTTCAAAATCTTCTTTTCTTCCTGGACCTCAGGGCCACAATTAGTCTACAAAACAACTCTGTAGAATAAACGACCTAGTACTGCTCAACAAACAGTTCCAAGCCAAATGTGACTACAATTGAGTTTGTAATTCATTCCCTTGACAGAGCTTCCACATTTCAGAAACATCTTTTTATCTTTCTCACAAAAAGTTCTTTCATTTTATGATTAATGTCATATGTCAACGAAGGTAAAAGGTAGGCTTTACATGTATATGTTTGAAAGTGGGCATTTATGATACAATTTACATCTTGGAATGGCCACTTTGACTTACTGTAAACAATCTTTTCCATATATATATTGTGTCCCAAAAAAGTCTTAGTACTATTCTAAGCTTTGATAATTTCAGAAGATAAATGCCAAAAGTTTACCCCTCAAAAAAAATTTAAGTTTTTATCTTTTATTTTCTCTTACCTTTATTCAGTATTGTGAATTCTAAATAAAATGTTTATCTCATCTCCCACTTGCCATCTTCAGAGGGATTAGAAAAAAATTACGATTAAACTCTCAAATACTGTACTTTGTTAAGTTTGTGGCATTTATACTCCTGAAGTTTTTAAAGACTCTTCTGGATAACCACATAGTGAGTTCACTCAACATCATTCAGGTGTTTATTCAAAAGTCATCTTCTCAGTAAGGCTTTCCCTGCCCACCCCATATAAACTTTCAACACTTCTTTCCTATTTTACATTTTCACTCTAAGAATTTAGATTATCTAACATACCTTTTACCAATTTAACTTTTTATATTGTCTGTTGCCCCAACTCCACATATGGAAATAAGATAAAGGAAGAAATTTATCTATTTGATTCACTGCTATATTCCCAGGTCTTTGAAGAGTACTTGGCACATGAGACATGCAATAGTAAATAATGTTAGGAGACAAAAAGGGTTACATTGAATAGCATGACCCCAATTATGAAAAAAAAATGTGGCATACATATATTTCATCATACATAAATATGTATCATACACAAACAGAAGTAATGTTGAACAGTACACACACATATCTATATCCACACCCACAAAGAAAGAACACTGGAAGTAAACACTTTAATTTTAGCAGTGACTTTTGACATAAACTTGTTTAACTTCTCCACAGGCAACCTAGCTATTTTCAACATGTATAGGACAGCCATAAGGCTGCAAAACTTAGTTACAGACACCCAATCAATGCTACAGTATATTACATCATTTCAAATCAAGGACTCAAGTGTCCTTTGGCATCAACCTTCAGAGCATCTGTGTGTTTCCCCACTAATCCCCACAGAATGTTAACAGAGTATATATCTCAGTAGAAAAACAGGAATATTTGGTTGATTTTTCTTTCTTCTTTTTAATTAACTTTCCATAATTTTGTAAAACAAAGACATCACTTATATTAAAATATATATATAACTGATAAGTTATTAATTCACAACTTATTCAATACTAAGGTTATTATTTATTTTTAAAAAATTTTAATAACAGCTTAATCCAACCAAAGTCTTACTTTTCAGCAGTGTTTTTAAGACTGGCTAATTCCTCTTCTAGAGCCTGTAGCTCATTCTCCTTGGTTCTGAGCTCATCTTGAACATCTTTGAGTTCTTGAAACTTCATTAAAATGGAAGTTGCCTGGGATCGAGCACCTGACAGAGGCAAATTGAAACAGGCCTTGGACACTGAGTTGCCATATATTTAGGAAACAATACAGTTTTGTAAGAGATGTACACTTGAAATAATTCAACAGCCAATCTTTAGTGGTTTATGAAGCTACAGAATCCATTTTATCACTTGAATCTTAGGGCATACATATATGATAACAAATACTCTATATGTGGTGGATTATTTATTCAGAATCATCATTGCCTTTGCTCACTGGGTGGATCCCTCTCAGAACCACTTTCTGCTCTACTAAGATCAGGCTTAGCCATGTGCTTTGCTCTAGCCGATGAGGTGGAAAATCTGCCTCTTCTGAGGGTAAGCTTTAAGAGGGAGCACATCATTTACCATGTGTTTTCCCTTTCCCATGTGAAGTATGTTCAAAAAAAAAAGATTTATTTTCCAGTCAGCCTAAATCCCATAATGAGAATAACATGGAGCAGAGACAAGTAACATGATGTAGCATAATTATAGAATAAACCTGTAAGCCACTGAGATTTGGGAGCTGTTCATTACCATATCGTAACGTGGTCTAAACTTGACACAGCATAGTAAACTGGTTTCACCTTACATGCATTATAACTGTCTGGCAGTAACAGGCTGAGGTGTTCAGCTGTCAAGAAAACTCTAGGTTGGATGGAAGAAAGGAAGGTCAATCAACAATGCTATTATGAACACTTTGCTTATGTGACATGGGGTTACATATCTGCCATCACTTAAGGGGGGATTTCAAGAACATATAATTCAGTGAAATCTAAAATGTTCCTTCTAATCTAGATATTTTAAAATACTTGGTCTCTATCTTCCAACTGTAAAATACTAGTTATTGTGTACTCTGAGGAACTTGATCATGAAACTCATTATATTGGCTACTGTTTTCTTGGACTAGAAAGAAATTAAGATACTTCATAACTCAAGAGGCATCCAAGTCTCTTGGTTTGGTTAAAAGCACAAACTGTGAAATCAGGCTACCTCTTTAAACTCTGACCCCTGGCTCTACCACTTATCAGCAAATTCTTAACTGTTCTATGCTTTAGTTTCTACAAACATATAATGGAAAAGATAGTTATATCTACTTCAAGGTTGCTATAAAGATTAAATGAACTAATTAAAGTCCTTAGCATAGGGCTTTATAGAATGATAGAAATGTTCCATATCTGCACTATCTAATTACCCACTAACCACTGTGGTTACTGAGCCCTTGAAATATGCCTAGTGCAATTAAGTAAATTATTCTATTTAATTTTAATTACCTTATTTAAATGGAAAGTCACATGTGGCTAGTAGCTACTGTACTGGATGTACAGGCTTAGAACACTGCTTAGTACACAGTAAGTACTGTGTTCAGTATTTGTTAGTTTATCACATGGTCACTTGACATGGATATGGAAACAGTGTCACAAATATTAGGACAGGAAATACATGCTCACTACTTAAGAATTCCTTTCTTAAGGCACCGTCTCAGGGCAGATTTAAAGTTTTGCTTTACTTTTGACAGGAGCAGTAGCATATACACATATTAGAAGTTAACATGTTTCCTAAAGGAAAACTGGGTGGTCAAGCTACAATTGCACTGAATAAAAATACTTTGTTTCCCAGTGACTAGAATATCTGGCAAAAAAGAGAAAACAAGAATAGGTGAGCAAGAAAAGCTATAGTACTGATTATTAGACTATGAGTTCCATCTGGATGATGACAGTGTATAATTTCTCAATTAATAATAAGTAACTGTCACAAATGACAACTCAATCCTTTAGGAATGAAACACTGAATTATTCCAACCCCAATAATTCCTATTAAAAAAAAAGTCCCCATCCTATTTAGAACAAAGGAATTAGGAGGAAAAAATGATATAAATCCTACCTCCACTCAATGTCCCATGAGGATCAAACACATCACCTCCTAGAGTTACAGTTCTAGTCATTATCCTTTTATCAAAAGCTACTTTTTTTGCATTATCCATATTGTCACAAACAAATGTCATTCCAAAGACAAATTCCATTGCTTTCTGAAGTTCTGGTTTGTATTCAACCAGGGAAAGAGCCACATGAACATTATTAGGGCCAACCTGTGAGAAAACATATATGTCATATGTCATAATACATATTACTCCTTTCCTTTCAAATACTATTTTATAAAATACTAATAATGCCCACAACTGTTAGTATAAATACTAACAGTAACTTAATATACAAACCCAGCACTACAACTCTTTTTGAATTTTCTAAAATGCTATAGAAAACTCACTTTTAGAAAAAAACAATTCAAGTTTAAGCACTGAAAAATCTAAGTAAAACATTTAGCTAAAATACCAGTCATGAGTTTCAATCAAGTAGAAGCCCCTATCAAGTTTCTAAATTCAAAGTGGATTATCTGTGAACACACTTTCTTAAAGTACAATTTCTAGATCAACACAGTTACACAATTACATGTTTTACTTCAACTATCAACTTGGTTGTCCCAAAGTGAATACTTTTCCACTCAAATAAAACATGCTAGAGCAACTACCTTCCAGTTATAGAAACGAAAACAGTAATTGAGAGTAAAAAAGTAACTTAAAAAATCTCTCAATCTTTTATTTTGATCCAACTGTCTTTTCTCACCCTTTGTTTTTTAATGTCTACCTCAGCCTATTTTTAAAACAACCTAATATGGCATCACCGACTCGATGGACGTGAGTTTGAGTAAACTCTGGGAGTTGGTGATGGACAGGGAGGCCTGGCGTGCTGCGATTCATGGGGTCGCAAAGAGTCGGACATGACTGAGCAATTGAACTGAACTGAACTGAATATACTTTACAGAGTGCAGCAGTAGCAGAAATCATAATCAAGGCAGCTCTCTGCAACATATGTTCAGCAATGTCCTCTGACATAGCAGTTACCATTCAGTGTGTGTGGCTAAGGGATCTGGGTAAAAGTACTTTTGTTGTTACTTAAAACCCCAACTTACTTCTAACACTGGAACTTGACCCCAGATGAGAATAACTTCCTTCTAGACTCAGGTGATTTTTCAAAGTAAAAGAAGTACTAACCAAAATTACCACCTATTTACTCTATACTCATCTTTCTTCTGACAGTAAACAATTTCCATTGAAGGCTTCTCAATTTCAGAAATTTACTGAATATGCTTCTCAATTTCAGAAATTTACTGAATATCCATTTATTATCTTAATTATACATGCAGTTTCAGGTTTCACATAATTGTTTTTTCAACTTATGAACTTAGAATACCTGCTCAAATACTGATATCACTACTGAAAGTTAAAACTGGTTTCATGTTCTTACCAAATATTATACAACCACAGTAGCCTTTTAAATATATTTCCTTGCACTCATTTATTCACTAGAAACCATACTACTTTAGATCTAGCCCAGCAGCTGACTGCATATCCTGGCTACCTGCTTTGTATGTTCACAGGTTGGTGGGCAATCTAGAAAAACTCTAGTAGAGAAGCATCTCTGCAAGACTGACAGATTATGTTCCATAACGGTTATCACCATAGCTGGTTTAAGTGTGCCTGGAATGAAAAAAAAAAACCTGCAGAATTCCTATATTCCTCTATAAGTTCTATAATTCTCATTAATCAGAAATCAAAAGTTTAATATTTAATGTGAAAGTGAGTCACTCAGTCATGTCCAACTCTTTGCAACTCCATGGACTATACAGTCCATGGAATTCTCCAGGCCAGAAAACTGAAGTGGGTAGCTATTCCCTTCTCCAAGGGATCTTCCCAACCCAGGGAAGGAACCCAGGTCTCCCGCATTGCAGGTGATTCTTTACCAGTTGAGCCACAAGCCCTAGTGATGAAAGAGAAAAACCTACAATGAAGAGATTACTCTACACAGAGGGATCTCATTCAGCTTCAACAGAGAAATCAAAAGCTTTACAGACAAGCAAATGCTTATTTATAAAACAGACTCACAGATTTTAAAAATCCTATTTACGGCTTCCACAGGGGAAATGTAGGGGAAGTAATAAATTAGGAGATTGGAGTTAACATTTACACACTACTATAAATAAAATAGCGGAGAAGGAAATGGCAACCCACTCCAGTATTCTTGCCTGGAGAATCTCATGGACGGAGGAGCCTGGTGGGCTATAGTCCACGGGGTTGCAAAGAGTCAGATATGACTGAGCGAATCCTTAGTATAAATAAAACAGATAACCAACAAGGACCTACTACTGTATAGCACAGGGAACTCTGCTGCCCAGATGGCGCTCGTGGTAAAGAATCAACCTGCCAATGCAGAAGGCATAAGAGAGGAAGCTTCCACCCCTGGGTCAGGAAGATCCTGGAGGAGGCCATGGCAACCCACTCCAGTATTCTTGCCTGGAGAATCCCAGGGACAGAGAAGCCTAGCAGGCTACAGTCCATAGGGTCACAAAGAGTCGGACATGATTAAAGTGACTTAACACACACAACACGCAAAAATAAAACAGATAACAAGGACCTACTGTACAGAACAAGGAACTCTACTCAATATTCTGTAATAATCTATATGGGAAAAAAAGTCTGAAAAATAATGGATATACACATGTATGTATAATTGAATCATCTAGCAGTATACCCAAAACACATTTAAACCAACTATAGTCCAATAAAAATCTTTTAAAGAAGACATTCTAAAATATCAAAGAGCATTTAAGTCTTCCAACATTTCTGTTCTCTTTCCATCTAATTTCACAAAAGCTGATTTTATTCTCTTGGTATCTTAACTTTTTAAAGCACAGTAACACAATAAAATTGTGTGGTTTGATATATGACTGAAATCCCAATTTACTTCAGAGGACAGTTAATGTCCTATAATTAAAAAAACAAAAAACAGTAAGATGCAGACAAAGCATATAAAAAAGACTTACCAGATTCTGAGCAATCCTCAGAGTTTCTGGAGCAATACATCTGGATGAAATTTTATTAAGTGGAATTATAGTGTATCGACGCTTCAATTCCCCCTTTTCTAGTAGTTTTTTTCCAGTAACCTAAAACATCGTGCATTAGAAATGAAAAAAATATTAATGACAACAAAAAACATTTAAATGGAAACAGTACAAGTTTAGGAATTTATAAATATGCTGAGTGCCTACTATCCCAAACAATCAAAATTCTAAGATGGATATGTGCATTCTGGACTCTGGAGTTAGCATACGACTTCCTCTGGAATAATGTTAAAAAAATGTAAAAAATCATTATCTCTATCGTTTTACCCTGTAAAGATAAACATTTAGCCTTAAGTGAAAGTCGTTCAGTCATGTCCAACTCTTTGCGACTCCATGGACTATATACAGGCCATGGAATTCTCCAGGCCAGGATACTGGAGTGAGTAGCCGTTCCCTTCTCCAGAGAATCTTCCCAACCCAAGGATCAAACCCAGGTCTCCCACATTGCAGGCAGATTCTTTACCAGCTGAGTCATCAGGGAAGCCCAACATTTAGCCTTAGAAAAAGTTTAAAACATCAATAAAGTACCCAATTCTTCTAAGAGCACATGATTTTTCAAGCTAGCAGCTATTATAGTTTTAACAGCAATTATATGTTTTAAATAAAATCAGTTTACCTCTGTGTCTACTACAACATTGTAGAGTCGGTCTCCAGCCACTAATTCTAAAGCAGTGGTTGCAGAAGTATCTTTTACACTGATCAGTGAAGCTACAAGTCCTTTCACACAATTTCTATTCCAGTTCTTCTCTGGATCCCTAAAACAGAAAAGTGGACAAAAATTAATCTTAGACAAGAAAATAGAAAAAGTTGTATTTTACTAGTCAAGAGCTCTTTCTGACAATACATTAAATGGAAAGCACAATAATCAGCAGTTTTATCAAAATTAAAAGATTTCAAATGTCTTGTGATTGTCCAGCTACAGACACACCTTTTATTGTGTTTCACAAATATTTATGTTTTCCGTTGTCACTTTCTTTTTTACAAATTGAAGTTCTGTTGCATTGTCAGCTGATAGTCTTTTTAGTAATGAAGCTTTTATAAATTAACGTACCCTGGTTTTTTAAACTATGTATACAGTATGCTAATTTATCCTTAATAGACTATTGTTTTAAAATCAAAAGATCTTTAAATAAACACAATGGTTTGAAGGTAACAAAAATAACTTTAATGTTCTAATCTTTGTAATACATATATTAAGTATTCCAAGAAAAAAACCATATAGCATTAATAAAACAAACTGTAAAATGTTAACACAGCTATTTAACATTAATGATAAAAATAAATTAAAGAAACTTTTTGGACTACGATTAAATTCCCCTTGTTTTGGTTTTGAGATGAGTGGCATTAGTAACCTTAAATTTCACAAGAATTTCCTGTCTACAAATCTGAAACGTTCAATAAAGATTTAAGGAAAAAAGAAAAAACAATTAAGGAAAAGCAGCTTACGGTATCTTTTATACAAAAATATATCCTAGTTACTACCATGTTCAATTTCAAGATTCAACTCTTACCTATAGGCAAATCGAAGATTGGGAAATCTGGCCAGGAGAGCTTCTTCTGTTTCTTTTAGTCTACTGATATCACGAGATAGCTGCCTGCGCCTTTCCAGAAGGCTTTCCTCCTTGTTTTCTGAACAGTAAGCCATAAGTAAATTGAAACCATGTTTTAAAAACTCAAATATTCTACTTTTTTAAGGAAAATATTAGTAATCTCTATTTCCAAAGCATTTCTAAAAGCAAAATGCAAATTCCTGATAAATATTAAAGAAAAGCATACTTAACTTTTGAATTTCTATTAAGTGTCAAGTAGACATATTTTCAACACATAAAACCATTTTCATCCTTTCAATTCAAAGGACTGTTTTATGCTTTGATATTTTTCTGATTATAGTATAAATAATTTTTATACTATTCCCATTAACATTAATGAGGTAAAAAAAAATTTCCTACTTGCTATTTCCTTTAAGTTTCTATTAATAATCACTATTTCCTAATGATTTAACATGTCTTTAAAGGCAAACCTTCATAATTTAGCCTTTTCATTTCAGTTTCAAGTTTTTCTTTAAGTTTTTTCACAGCTTCTAATGCTTCTTGATCTTTCCTATAGCCACTATCCATCTTCTTAATTTCTGTTTGTTTAGTCTTTAATTCTTGTTGGGCGTGTTTCAACTTCATCTGAGCCTGTAACAGAAAAACATAAAACAGGCTATACGAGGCAGATAGTGCTAGTGATAAAATGGCCACAGATTTAGATTGTTTTAAGAGACATCAGCCTTGAAAATTTAACTGACTACTTGGATCACTATATTAACAGGTCAATTATTTCCCAATGTATTCTCCTCAAAATACTACTCAGAATATAAATGAATATATGCTCAAATATTAAATATCTTATAATTTAAGTCTATATTTTTAATATTTATAAAACTAACATCAATGAGCTCAAAGATTAATATCAAAGAATTGTCATTAGTTGATGACACCACATTTATGGCAGAAAGTGAAGAGGAACTAAAAAGCGTCTTGATGAAAGTGAAAGAGGAGAGTGAAAAAGTTGGGTTAAAGCTCAACATTCAGAAAACGAAAATCATGGCATCTGGTTCCATCACTTCATGGGAAATAGATGGGGAAACAATGTCAGACTTTATTTTTGGGGGCTCCAAAATCACTGCAGATGGTGATTACAGCCATGAAATGAAAAGACACTTACTCTTTGGAAGAAAAGTTATGTCCAACCTAGATAGCATATTCAAAAGCAGAGACGTTACTTTGCCAACAAAGGTCCATCTAATCAAGGCTATGGTTTTTCCAGTGGTCATGTATGGATGTGAGAGTTGGACTGTGAAGAAAGCTGAGTGCTGAAGAATTGATACTTTTGAACTGTGGTGTTGGAGAAGACTCTTAAGAGTTCTATGGACTGCAAGGAGATCCAACCAGTCCATTTTAAAGGAGATCAGTCCTGGGTGTTCTTTCGAGGGAGTGATGCTGAAGCTGAAACTCCAGTACTTTGGCCACCTCATGTGAAGAGGTGACTCACTGGAAAAGACTCTGATGCTGGGAGGGATTGAGGGAAGGAGGAGAAGGGGACGACAGAGGATGAGATGGCTGGATGGCATCACTGACTCGATGGACATGAGTCTGAGTGAACTCCGGGAGTTGGTGATGGACAGGGGGGCCTGGTGTGCTGCAGTTCATGGGGTCACAAAGAGTAGGACACGACTGAGCGACTGAACTGAACTGAACTGATCAAATTAAAAACAAAATAGAAAGCTAGAAATCACTTCCTTCTTTTTCACTTAGGTATGCATATTTGCACTTATATATATTTATGCTGTCCAACTGTGCACCTAACTGTATTGATGAGAGTAAAAGTATACAGGAAGAAGATGTTAAACTGACGGAAAAATGTATATGCTCTAAGTCTGACACTGAAATGCTATAGTTTAAAGTGTTGCAGGCATATAAATGAAGATGATGTTTTTATTTTCCTATTAAAGCTTAAAACTTCAACTTTATAATGTCAATAAAATACCAAAAAGATGAAAACAAATGCGCTAACCTCAAGTATTCCATACAATGCTGAAAACAGAACATTTATTGCACTTAAGATTTCAATTAATCTATAAAGGTATTTTATGCTTTATGGCATCTTACACCAACATTGTCAATAGGTAGTGATCAGTATATTTGAATTTCATTGTTTTAGGTGCTAAGCAGCAGCAGAATGTAATAGTTGATAGTTATCTGAATATTTTCAACATTTTGTTTAACAACTGCCAAAGCATAGTGTGAAGGAGCTTCACAAAAAATAAAATAATAATAAAGAAATAAAAACTGCAATCACATAGTTCTTACTGTCTATACTTACCTGTTTGGCTTCTGTCTGAGTTTTACTTATGTCATTTTTACAGGCCATCATCTGACCAGCAAGAGTTGCTTCTGCTCCATCTTCATTACTGGACAGACCAGCAGAAACAGCATTAAAGTGCTGCTGTGCAATGGCCAAAGCTTCAGCATCTTTATTACTTGCTTCTTGAAGGGCACTTAGTCCATCTGTTATTTTTTTAACCTCTTTTTCCTTTGCTGCTAAAGTTTTAGAATCCTTTAGGAAGAGTTTGAAATTGGAAAGTATCATATTTTAGGAAACCACTGAAACATATATACCTTTAATGTCATCAAATTTCATACCAATTTGAAGTGAACATGGTAATTTAACCATAATTTTAAATATTTTATTCCCACTTTGAAATTTCTCAATTTTTACGATAAATGTACCTCTTATCCTAAAAGAAATACCTTCATTCCATGTTATAGTCAAATCTGAGAGAATGAGTTAAAATATTACTGCAAATTTAAACAAACCACTTGAAACAACTAAAAATCACATTCTAGAACTATAATATTAAAATAATATCCACTCTACCCCAAGCATAAAAGAAATTTCAGGATTAAGAGCATGTATATGAAAATGCTTTTATAAACTATTAAAGGCCATAAAATTTAAGTATTAAATTATTATGGGAATAGCTTCCCTGGTGGTTCATACAGTAAGTAAAGAATCTGCCTGCAATGCAGGAGAACCCGGTTTGATCCCTGGGTCAGGAAGATCCTCTGGAGAAGGGAATGATAACCCACTCCAGTCTTCTTGCCTGTAGAATTCCATGGACAGAAGAGCCTAGCAGGCTACAGTCCATCAGATCACAAAGAGTTGAAACGACTGAAAGACTAACACTCGCGCTTAAATTCTAATAACCAGATATCTAATCCTATACAAGATACCTGCACCAAAAAAGAAAAAAAAAAAAATCTCATATTTACATGAAAGTGATCAGAAATTTGGCTCACTTAATTCATGATTCACTGGGTATTTCTTAGATATTTACCATGTACCAGGCATTATTCTAGACATTAAAGACACAGGGTCCTCAGGGAGCCTACATTTCTAAGGTGGAAGACATAGTAAATAAATAAAGCAAAAAATGATGGAACTACAATTTTAAGAGAAATGAGAAAAGGCCTTTTTGTGATGACATTTTGAGCAGAAACTTAAATGAAACAAAAGGTGTGACCATGCAAATACTAGGGGGATGGTACACTTGCCAAGCTCTGAGGAATATGCTTGGGTATTGGAGGAACTGTGGCTGGAACACAGTGAGCAAGTAAAAAAAAGGCAGCTAATGAGGATACTACTGAGTACCTTCCTGGGAGGTGATGGCATGAACCACATGAGGAGTGAAAGAGGTGTGAAAGGTGGCTGTATTCTGGATATACACATATATCTGGATATTCTGGATATACTTTTAAAATCAACAAAATCTGTTGATGAATTAGATACCACAGGGTTGGGAGACAGAGGAAAATTCAGGACTCCAGGTTCTGGAGTGAACAGCAGCATTACTTACATGAGGAAAATTCAGTAGCTCAGGCAGGTTTGGGTAGGTGAGGAAAATTTAAGAGTTCTATTTTGGATACGTTAAGTTTTAAGTTTTTTAAAGTCATCCATATAAAAATGTCAATTTAATAGCTGGACAAATGAGTCCTTCAAAGAAGGAGTCAAGGTTAATTATAGGTTTGAAAGGCATCAACATGTAGATGGTACTGAGGGGTACAGGGCTGGATGGGATCACTGAAGAAATGAGTACATATAAAGAAGTCTGACCATTAGCCCTGGTGCATGCTAAAATACGTATTTTGATTTGCATTTCTAACTTGGATTCAAAGTTCATATTTTCAACTATCAAATCAATATCCTTACTTAGATGTCTAACTATCTCAAGCCTATTATTCGCCATTCAACAAATGGTAACCATATTTCAAACTGTCAACAACAGAACTCCGGAGTTATCCTTCAGTCCTCTTTCATATTCAAACACCAATCTGCTGGGCATTATTTATAGTAGCAAAGACATGGAAGCAACCTAAATGTCCATCGACGATGAACCAATAAAGATGTTACATACACACACTGGAATATTACTCAGACATTAAAAAGAATGAAAAACTGCCACTGGATCAATGGATACCAAGGACCTAGAGGTTATCAAACTGAGTGAAGTCAGTCAGAAAGAGAAAGTCAAACATCATGATATCACTTACATGTGGAACCTAAAATATGATACAAATGAACTTATCTACAAAATAGAAAGACTCACAGACACAGAGAATAGACTTGTTTTCAAGGGGAAGAGTGGGAAGGGGAGGGAAGGACTGGGAGTTTGGGATCTGCAGGTGCAAATTGTTATGTATGGGATGGATAAACAATAAGGTCTTCCTGTATGACAAAGGGAACTACATTCAATATCCTGTGATAAACCATAATGGAAAAGAAAATTAAAAAAAAGAAAATACATGTATAACTGAGTCACTCTGCTGTACAGCAGAAAACAACATTCTAAACCAGTGAACTATACTTTAATTAAAAAAAAAAATCTGCGGGGTATATCTGTTGGCCTACCCTTAGAGTACACATAAAATCCCACAGCTTCTCTAATATTCCACCTTCTACTGCATCTATCCAAGGATTATCACCTGCACTACCAATTACTACCTAGTTTCTCTCCTTCTTCCCTTTAATTTATCCTCAAAACAGCAAGAATAGTACTACCAAAATATTAAAATGTCACCGTTGTGCTCAACCAACTCCAGCAGCTTCCCATGCCACTCAGAAAAAAGGGCAAAGTCCTTCATGTATTCTGCAGAATCACATGTGATCCTATACCTCATCTCTACTACTCAGTGGTAACCAGCTTTACATCTCTCTGCTTTCCTAATACCTTAGGCACTTCGGGGCAGCTGCTGCTCTTTTGTCTGGAACATCTCTCCCCAGAGCCTCCCAATCTATCTACATCCTTCTCTGATCACTTTCAGGTCTCTAATGAAATACAAGCCTCCCAATGAGACCTTTAATGTTTACCCAGTTTAAAATTCCAGACTGCACCTCTCTGCTCAATACTAACCCTATCCACTGCTTTTTTTCTCCTCATCAGTTACCACTATATAACATACTTCATATTTCACTTATTTTCTTTATCATCATTTTCCTCATTGGAATGAAGACCCACAAGGCATTTTGTTCATTACTGTCATTTTGTCAGTTGCTACATCCTAGCCTAAACAATTACCCTGGGTCCACAGCAGGCACTCAATAAATATTAACAGAATGGAGGAATGTATATTACTAGAATTAAATTACACTTCTCATTTGCTTACCTCTACCATATTTTTCTCCAGTTCTTTGCGTTTGTTCTCTTCACTTGCCAGATTTTTCTTCTTGAAATCAAAGGCACTTTGAGATTTAGTATTAACTCGCTGAGCTTCTGTAAGAGCATCTTCTAAAGATCGAAGTATACCTCCAACTTCCTATAATCAAAGGCACCCAATTCAATCATATACTTAAAAATCTGTTAGCGTATAATTTATATATATTTATTTTTAATAAACTATGGACTCTACACATGGACATCACCAGACAGTCAATATCGAAGCAGACTGATTATATTCTTTGCAGCCAAAGATGGAGAAGCTCTATACAGACAGCAAAAACAAGACCAGGAGCTGACTGTGGCTCAGATCATGAACTCCTGATTGTCAAATTCAGACCTAAATTGAAGAAAGTAGGGAAAACCACTAGACCATTCAGGTATAACCTAAATCAAATCCCTTATGATTATACAGTGGAAGTGAGAAACAGAGTCAAAAGATCAGATCCGATGGAGAGAGTGCCTGAAGAACTATGGATTGAGGTTCGTGACATTGTACAGGAGGCAGGGATCAAGACCATCCCTAAGAAAAAGAAATGCAAAAAGGCACAAGAGTTGTCTGAGGAGGCCTTACAAATAGCTGTGAAAAGACGAGAAGCAAAAAGCAAAAGTGAAATGAAAGATACACTCATTTGAAAGCAGAATTCCAAATAGCAAGAAGAGATAAGAAAGCCTTCCTCACTGATCAATGCAAAGAAATACAGGAAAATAAAACAATGGGAAAGACTAGAGATCTCTTCAAGAAAATTAGAGATATCAAGGGAACTTTTCATGCAAAGATGGGCACAATAAAGGACAGAAATGGTATGGACCTAACAGAAGCAGAAGATATTCAGAAGAGGTGGCAAGAATATACAGAAGAACTACACAAAAAAGATTCAAGACCCAGATAATCATGATGGTGTGATCACTCACCTAGAGTGAGTACCTCCTTAGAAATCTGTATGCAGGACATATAGTCAGGTGGGCCTTAGGAAGCATCACTACTAACAAAGCTAGTGGAAATAATGGAATTCCAGTTGAGCTATTTCAAATCCTGAAAGATGATGCTGTGAAAGTGTTGCACTCAATATGCCAACAAATTTGGAAAACTCAGCAATAGCCACAGGACTGGAAAGGTCAATTTTCATTCCAATCCCCAAAAAGGAAATGCCAAAGAATGCTCAAACTACCGCACAATAGCACTCATCTCACATGCTAGTCAGAGAAGGTGATGGCACCCCACTCCAGTACTCTTGCCTGGAAAATCCCATGGATGGAGGAGCCTAGTAGGCTGTAGTCCATGGGGTCGCAAAGAGTAGGACACGACTGAGCAACTTCACTTTCACTTTTCACTTTCATGCATTGGAAAAGGAGATGGTAACCCACTCCAGTGTTCTTGCCTGGAGAATCCCAGGGATGGGGGAGCCTGAAGCGACTTAGCAGCAGCACCAGCAGCACACGCTAGTAAAGGAATGCTCAAAATTCTCCAAGCCAGGCTTCAACAGTACATGAACTATGAACTTCCTGATGTTCAAGTTGGATTTAGAAAAGGCAGAGGAACAAAGATCAAATTGCCAACATCTGCTGGATCATCAAAAAAGCAAGAGAGTTCCAGAAAAACATTGATTTCTGCTTTATTGACTATGCCATAGTCTTTGACTTTGTGGATCACAACAAACTGTGGAAAATTCTGAAAGAGTTTAGAATACCAGACAACCTGACCTGCCTCTTGAGAAATCTATGCAGGTCAAGAAGCAACAGTTAGAACAGGTATTGGAACAACAGACTGGTTCCAAACAGGAAAAGAAGTACGTCAAGGGTGTATATTGTCACCCTGCTTATTTAATTTCTATGCAGAGTACATCATAAGAAATGCTGGGCTGGATGAAGCACAAGCTGGAATCAAGATTGCCAGGAGAAATCTCAATAACCTCGGATATGTAGGTGACACAATCCTTATGGCAGAAAGTGAAGAAGAACTAAAGAGCCTCTTGATGACAGTGAAAGAGGACAGTGAAAAAGTTGGCTTAAAACTCAACATTCAGAAAACGAAGATCATGGCATCTGGTCCCATCACTTCATGGCAAATAGATGGGGAAACAATGGAAACAGTGACAGATATTATTCTTTTGGGCTCCAAAATCACTGCAGATGGTGACTGCAGCCATGAAACTAAAAGATGCTTGCTCCTTGGAAGAAAAGTTATGACCAACCTACATAGCATATTAAAAAGCAGAGACATTACTTTGCCAACAAAGGTCCATCTAGTCAAAGCAATGGTTTTTCAAGGAGTCATGTATGGATGTGCGTTGGACTATAAAGAAAGCTGAGCACCAAAGAATTGATGTTTTTGAACTGTGGTGTTGGAGAACTCTTGAGAGTCCCTTGGACTGCAAGGAGATCCAAGTAGTCCACCCTAAAGGAACTCAGTCCTGAATATTCACTGCAAGGACTGATGTTGAAACTCCAATACTTTGGCCACCTGATGTGAAGAACTGACTCATTTGCAAAGACCCTAATGCTGGGAAAGACTGAAGGCAGGAGAAGGGAACGACAGAGCATGAGATGGTTGGATAGCATCACCAACTCAATGGACATGAATCTGAGTAAACTCCAGGTGTTGGTGATGGATAGGGAAGCCTGGTGTGCTGCAGTCCATGGGGTCGCAAAGAGTCAGACACAACTGAGCAACTGAACTGAACTGAAACTATATCATTATCATACATTAAGATAAATTTTTTTCATTGGAGAACACAATGCCCAATAAACTCAAAATAGTTACATTATTTAATATTTTTCAGTGTAGTATTATTCTTACACATCTGACCTTATCTTTTCTGTTTTCCAACTCTTCTATTTCATGACTAAGTGCTTTTATTTTTTTATCATTCTCAGACACTTCTTCTTGAAGCTTCTTGATTTTATCCTGCATTTCTTTTAATGCCTCAGCTGAGCGTTCTTTAGTATCTTCAGCCAGCAAAAACTGATAAGCTATATATAAACGACTCAGATGTTCTATTTCTCTCAATAGCTTTTGGTACTCCAAGTAGGAAGATCTTTCCTAAAAGAGAAATCACCAATAACGTATAACTCTACATTAATATTTTTAAACAAATTTGGAAAGAATTTAAATACAGCAACACATAAAAAATTTCCCATTACACAATAAATATAATAGATTTTGTCATAAATTTGGGTAATTATGGACTATTAATTTTAGGAAACCTCAAACAACATTAGAACTGTGGCTTTTTAGATAGTAATGTCATCTTAGTGAATTCTCTGTGGCTACTTCTTCTCAAATATAACCACACAGTTGGGATTAACAAAGAAATATGGACGTAGGAGTCATAGACTAGTGCGAATAAGTCTATAAAACTATAAAACCATGAATGATACACTATTAAATGTATTTTGTAGTACTATTACCAAGATGCCCACCCTATATTAATTCATATAACTATTTATAAATATTTGTTCACATATTACTAAACTTCATTCCCACTGGTACCTACTAGGACAGAGTTAACAATGAAAATTCCTAATCTGCAGATGAAGAAACAAATTCAGGGTGATTAAATAAGCTCTTCATATTATCAGATATAGAATTTGGCAAAATCAAATATGACACCTAGGTTTAAACTCGTGAACTAGTTTTTCTACTAAATCATACATACAAAAGCAGAACCTTCAAGTTCACAATTTTTCAGTTTTTCCAATTACATCTATGCTACTGTATAGATTCAGAACAGAGCTTGAGAAGTATCAAATTTTAATGAACATTTAAGAAATTTCTAAATACATGACTTAAAATACTTTCACTGAAACACTGATATGATGTCAGAAGTGCAAAGATTATAGAGAAAACAGCCATCTGTTTCAATACCTATTGTCTACTAACTGCCTTGACAGCAGTAATTTTAGTGATAGCCCCTCTTACCCTAGAAGTTACTCACTCTACCAAGAGGTTCTAAGAGTACCATAGCTGTAAGAAATATTTATTCCACTCAATTCTAACTATCCAGGAAAATTTAGATTTACACTTGTCTTCAACAAAGAATGAAAATCTGGCATGTTGTTTTCTGGGATTATGACAGTCAATCTCTAAAACCATTATGACTTAACAGATACGAAATGCACTGTCCCCTATGAGCAGAAGGTTGAGCATGGACTATCAACTCTAACTCCTTATCTCATCTCCCAGAAACACTTCTGAGGAGTGGTACACATGTCACCCCCATGAGTATCATCATGGATTCATCACCAATTTTGAGAGACATTCTAGCTGGCTGTCCTCACATATACAGTACACACCTCTTTTAATTTTTGAATGGTTGGAGTAATTTCTTCTTCAAGTATCTGGAAAATAAAGGAAAAAGTATTTTTGAGAACGTGAAGTACCACTAAAGAAATTTAAAAGGTAAGAGACTAAGGAAAACTGACCAAAGGCTGGGGAGAGGACAGGTGTGGTAAAATTTCCCTCTTTTACAGCAGAGAAACTCTAAAAGAAAAGTACTCTCTTCCCTAAAAATATTTTATATAAATTTAATTACCGTCTTAATTTCTCTCAGCTTAGCCTCCTTTTTTTCTATAGTCCTCTGAGCATTTTGTTTTTTGTATTCATACATCCTGGTTCCAGCTGCTTCTTCTATCATGGACAAAATCTGGAAAGATAATTGCATTAATGTTTTAAGAATCAAAGCCAGTGAGTCTCACTGGAATTTACATTAGGATATTACTTAAGGCCTTAATGCCATGAAGTAACTTAACAAAATAGTTAAGGACCATAAAAGTTAAGTACATTTTAAAAATGTACATATTATCTATAACCCTAAGATTCAACAAATATTTCTGGCCTTCACTCCAATTCTAAAATCAAACTTTATGCTACACTGAGGTTCCAGAGTACATATCTTTGAAAACTGAAGCCAGTAATTCCTGAGAGGGTAACAGGCAGGAAGGCCAGGGGTCTCCAAAGGGAGGAAACAGCCTGCAAGTGTCAGACATTTTTCTCTCTCTTAACTGGCAAGAGGAAACAAACTAGCGATATTTTTTTCCTTCTCTATACAAATTTAAAAGGTTTCTCTTAAAATACTGTGTTGCCATAACGACACCTGGTTTCACCAGAAGTTAACTATTCTCAAACCTTGAGATAACCAATGCATTTTTCTTATGGAAATGTTTGTCTTAAGCTATGCTAATGTACTATGCATTTACCCCAGACTCTGTCTTCAAGTAGGTTTGGCCTCTTGGCTCAGAACCTACTTGACAAACCAGTATGTTATACGCAGATATTGTTTCCCAGAGGTTAAAGCATCTGCCTATGATGCGGGAGACCTGGGTTCGATCCCTGGGTCGGGAAGATCCCCTGGAGAAGGAAATGGCAAACCACTCCAGTACTCTTGCGTGGAGAATCCCATGGACGGAGGAGCCTGGTGGGCTACAGTCCACGGGGTCGCAAAGAGTCGGACACGACTGAGAGACTGAACTGAACTGAACTGAACTGAATCTATGTAAACGAAACTATTTGTATGGTAATCTGTCCTTCTACAAGATTCAAATTAATCATTTTATGGCCCAGGACGAACCATTTGGTGCCAAGGTTATCCCAAAATACATGTTATGGGTGAGGGGCCTGGTGCCATTCTGAGTTTTAAGACATTCCTTTCTTTCATTAACAGACTGCTGCTGCTGCTAAGTCGCTTCAGTCATGTCCAACTCTGAGATCCCATGGATGGAAGCCAACCAGGCTCCCCTGTCCCTGGGATTCTCCAGGCAAGAGAAGAGACTGCTAGTGACTGTATATAACATCCAGCTGAAGATTAGAAGTGGGGTACTCTTTCGGCCCCCTTTTGATGCCTATGTCAGAAGCTTTCTCTATCTCCTTTATACTTTAATAAAACTTTATCACACAAAGCTCTGAGCGATCAAGCCTAGTCTCTGGCCCCAGGTTGAATTCTTCTCCTCTGGAGGCCAAGAACCCCGGCCGCCTTTTTTCCTTCAGCAACAACCTTTCATTCCTCCTTCTTCTCTTCCTTCAAATATAAGAAGAAAGTAAAAGCTAACTAATACTTCAATTTATAAATTTCTACTTAAAACTGTTCCAAGTGAGACTTGAGCTGTTTTGTTCCTACAAAGATGAAGCGTGGCCTAACATTTACATTCCAACTGTGGCAGATACTTTAAGAACTTGGGCAAGTAATTTAGCTTTCCCTGTTCCTCTTTCTTCCTCTGCTGAGGACTGAAAGTATCTCAGTGTCGTTGAGAAGTAAAGTAATTCACGTGAGTACACTGAAAAAGGCAAACACTAATTATAATTTTATAAGGACAATTTTTTAGCACTCCCTTATCAGAAGCTTCTAATCACTATCAATCCCTACCTCAAGAGGATTATTTCTCTGAAAACTAGTTTGATTTCTATATATTGGGCAGATTTTGAATGAGAAGTTTCCCTTAAGATGTTATCTGCAGAAAGTTAAGTGTGACCTATGGTTAAACCAGACTAGTATCATCAATTTTCAGTTGTCTTTTTAGTTCTTCTCCATAGATAAAAATGCCAAAAGAGCCTTTGCTCTTATACAAAACATTTATTCCTTCTTATCAACTCTTCTCAAGGGGGCTCCAAAACAAAATTAAGTCTTAATGTCTTAAGCAATCCATTATATCTAATCAATTAATTTCACTCAAATCTCTTCCCATAGGGTTTAACTCTGACATGGAACACGAGCTGAGAAAAGCTACTTTAGAACCAAAATTTCTTTTAATACTGTATGGGCACATAGAACTCCTAGAAAAAAAGTAAGTGGTAAGCTCCCGACATCTGTGTTAGTGATGATTTTTTTTTTTTTGGATTTGATACCAAAAGCAAAGGCACTAAAACCAAAAATAAACAAGCAGGACTACATCAAACTAAAAGGCTTCTGCATAGGAAAGGAAACCATCCACAAACACAAATCAGGCAAATACAAATCAAAACCACAATGAGACATCACCTGTCAGAATGGCTTTTATCAAAAAGACAAAAAATAACAAAGACTGGTTAGTATGTGGAGAAAAGGGAAAACTTGTATACTGTCTGTGGGACTGTAAACTGATGTATCCCTTATGGGAAATAGCATGGAGGTTCCTCAAAAAATTAAAAATAGAACTACCATATGATCCAATAATTCTACTTCGGGACATTTATCTGAGGGAACCAAAGACCCTAATTTGAAAAGATATCTGCACTTCCATGTTCACTGCAACATCATTTGTTACAGTTAAACATGGAAACAACCTAAGTGTCCACTGATGGATGAATGGATAAAGAATACAATATTTATATATATAAATTAAATGGAATGTTATTTAGGCATGCTGCTGCTGCTGCTGCTAAGTCGCTACAGTCATGTCCGATTCTGTGCAACCCCATAGACGGCAGCCCACCAGGCTCCTCCGTCCCTGGGATTCTCCAGGCAGGAACACTGGAGTGGGTTGCCATTTCCTTCTCCAATGCATGAAAGTACAAAAAGGAAATCCTGCCATTTGCAACAGCATGGATAGAACACACGGGCATTATGCTAAGTGAAATAAGCCTGACAGAAAGATAATACAGTGTAATTTCTCTTACATGTAGGATCTTTAAAAAAAAACCCCAAACTGAACTCATAGATACAGAAAACAGATTAGTGGCTGACAAAGGTGGGGGATAGGTGGTGAGCAAAAGTTAAAAGTGCCAGTTATAAAGTAAAAGGTCCTGGGGATGTAATGTACATGGTGACTATAGTTGATAATACTTAACTGCATATTTGAAAATTGTAGACAGTATAATTTTATCTTCAAAAAAAATTCTGAAAGATGATCACATCAATATATCACGTTGATACAGTGATCAATGTTGACTAAACTGCGGTGATCATTTTGTGATATACATATATACTGTATCCTGTATATGTATCAAACCTTTTTGATGTACACCTGAAACTACTTTATCAATTATATCTCAATTAAAAAAAAAACTTAAAAAAACTGCTTAACAAGGTCCTAGGACTTTCCTTTTACTTCTTTTAAAGATTCTGATTTAATCCGCAGAATAGATCTTGAGGTAAAGGTTACAGACTCCAGTTTATGGATGAGGAAACTAAGGCTCTGAAAGTTTACATTATATCACTTAAAAAAACCTAGGGCATGGTGTCAAATATTAAAAAACAAAATTATTTTATCCACTAATCATTCTTAAATAAACGTTCCCAAGAATTTTAATAATGGAAAAATTATGTTTAAAAATTGATTAGCTAAAAGATTAAGACAGTTATCTACAATTACTATTTTTACTGCACCTAAAGAGTGCTCTTACCTCTGGAGGTTTCATATTCATCACTTTTGTAATTCGGCCCTGAAAATAAAATGACAAACTTACTGTAATAACAAAAAATTCAGAAAGAATAACCTAAAGGCATACATGTTTATCTGTACTAAAGCTGTTATATCCTAATATACAAATCTTTGGGTAGTTATTTCTCCCACCTACATGAAAAGATGTTTCTTTTTTAAGATTTGAGAACAAGGGTAGCTTATAATTCTAGAATTTTACTACTTACTTTCTTACTAGTGATATAAATTACATAAATAATACAAAGTCAACTCAAGACTTTTTCTGAGACAGGGAATGATGTAATAAGTCTCCAACTCTAAAATGGGTAAGCGTGTAAATAAATGTTGGTATAATTACTGAACATCTCTTGATTTTTTAGAACAATAGCCCTTCAAGATAAGTCAAAGAAAATTAATTCCAGATATTCTTCAAAATTCAAATGTATGCAATATACCAGAACACATAAGTACAAATAACTAACCCACATTTATTAACAGGTGCCCAAACATCAGCCTAACAGCAAATTAAAAAATGAAAAATCCAAACAGAAGTATTTCCCCCGTAAGTTAAAAAGATGCCAAAACTATTATGAAAGAGATATAAAGTCCACAAACAAAATACCTGCATGATGAGAAAGTGAGGGTTGTTAACATTAAGACCAACAGAACAGAAGAGATCGTATACTCTGGTATTGTTTGCATTTACTCCATTGATTAAATATTTATTTCTGCCACCAATAACTACCTGCAAAGGAAATAATTTTAAAAGACATAAATGAACACACATATCTTGAGCTAAGATGATAAATTCCCAAATACATTATCTTTATTTGTTTTTTCCAACTAATGATAAATAAAATGAATCTAGGGTAAATAGTAAAGAAAAAGTATAACATGGTCAAAAACAATGTGAGACTGGCTTCTAATCTAGGGCCTCCTAACCTCCCACGGTCTTTAAGGTGCCCTCCACCTTTACATCTCCAAGGATGTATAGAATGCAGCTTCTATCCCTGATCACCCTCTTCTACAACTTTCCATACTCAGAGGCTGACCCATCTTCCTCCACTTTTTGATTTCCAAAGGAGTCAAATACCAAAAACAAAAGACACACAGTTTTAGTAACAATCCTTGTCAAGACTCTAAAACTATTGATAAAAGATAAGACTTGCGAATATTTGAAAGAAAAAGAACAATCATGGAACTGCAGCACGGGTTTAATAGGAGCAACTTACACTAGATAACAGCTTGTTCAGTCTACTACAGCACGTACATTGTCATTTTGGAGGTATGACTGCCTCATCCATTTGCTGAGGTCCTTAAAGACAAGATCTGTTTCTCATTCTTTCTATCTGTATTTCCCCGTGCATCTGAGAATGCCCAGCACACATCAAGCCCTTAATATTAAATAAATATGAGTTCACTTTTTTTCCTGACAGTATTAGGGTGGTAGATCATTTCTTAATATTTGAACAACAATCCTAATATAGCCTAAAGAAATGTGAGGAAGTCTTTATAACAAAATTCTGGTGAAGAAACAGTCATATGGACCACAAGAGGACAGGAATTCTGGGTAGATTAGTAGCAGATTTTCTTCAAATCCTGAAGAGGTAATTATTTGATAGATGTTTAAAGACAGAGAACAGGATTTTGTCCCAATATAGTTAATCCTTTTTTTTTTCAACCAGAGTTTTCATTAACATACAGATGGAAATCTGTAAGCTACATAATGCTAAGATGAAGAGCAAATGAGAATTAACAGAATTTTTAAAGATAAAACTCTGACAAACTGAAAACACGATCTGATTATCATAAGATAAAAAGATTTTAAGGGACAAATGTTAAGGTCCTCCACTGGTTTCAAGAACCTGCTTAGATGCAGAAATGGCAGTATATGGCTTAAGTAATAACAGGAACAACTTAAGAGTGATTGTAAGTAAATCAGATATGAGTTCATAATATATCATGAACTCTTCAACATCATATTGAGAAAAATAGAAGTAGAGTACTTAAAATGAAAGAAGTGACAATTCTGCTTAATCCTGTCCCAGCCAGACCAATTCTGGCACATGCAATTTGAAGTGCCAACCATTAAAATACATATATATGTGTATGTATAAATAAAACTGGAGCAAATTTGCATTCCATGTGATGACACAAGTGGAAGACCTAGAAACAACTAAATATCAATTGAAAGACCTAGAGAATTTAGCTTAGAAAACACACTTCCAGAAGAACACTGATATATTGAAATAAAGAATAAATTACATGTTATCTTGGTGCTCTCAAGATAACTAGGATTTATGTGTAAAATCTGAAAACAACACTACAGTATGGCTCAATTTATAAGAATAACTTTCTAATTTCCAAAAATAGAATAGGTTACCTCAGAAAACAGTGAGATCCCAAGAACTACAGGTGTTCCAGCACAGAGACAGACTCAAGTGTACGGTTTATGGTTTAAATAAGCATGGCTGAGTGCTTATACGGATGGATTTCACATCCCTTTCAATCCACTTGGTAAATGGTGGAATTTGCTTAAGCAAAACAAGATATTCTTAAGGAATCTAGTCAGTATTTGCTCATCATCTTTCCAGTAATCGTATTGCCAAAATGCACATGAGACACGCAAGCGTTTAGGTAACCAAATGTTTAGTAGTCACTCACTCACCTGCCTTGTTACTGTAATTTCATCATGAACCTCAAATCCTAAAGGACTCTGCTTTTTGTCAGAATTATCAAAGGTGATTGACACCAAAGCTTTTGTAATACCAGCTTGCCCATTTTTGTAAACTAAATCTTGTAAGTTAGAAGCCCGAACCTAAAATAAAGGAAAAGTTTATCAGTTACAAAACTCAGTACTGCACAAAATAGCACTAAAAATAGCTTCCTTGCTGTGAGAAAACCACCCATGTAGTATCCATTAAGAAGTCAAGAACAGGCAGTGGTATTCATAGGCAAGGAAAGCAAAGAAAATGGGCATCAACCTGAAATGGGCCTCTCTCTCCATAGGACCTTTCTAATCCTGAACTAAACTGTTTTCTACTCATTTCTTAACAAGAGCTCACTTGAAAAATTAATGGAAAGACAGTGTCTAAAAATTTCATTATTCATTCAATCCCAATAGTAGATCCTGAAAAGACATTATAATGAGGGTGGGTGCAGGTGGAAAGCATACAAACTCTGGAATGAAAATGTGTGAGTTTCAATGCTGCTTCAAACATCTTTAGAGGATTAACCGTATGCAACTCCTCTAAGTTTCTATGTTCTCACCTAAAATATGGAGTTATAATACTTACCTTTAAAGGACTGCAGTGAGGTAGAAGAAAATTCACGTAAGAATGCAAATGAAGAGAATATTGGTAATACTGGTCCTCTCCAAGTGCAAAGATTCCCTTGAGGTTTCTCAAACTTAAATTCACATACATCAGAAAGTTTACACTTTACCTGAGACAGGTTGGAGATGCCCAGCAAAAAGCAGATGGAGTCCAATATGTTGGATTTTCCACTACCATTTAAACCAGTGATAGCATTGAACAGAGGGTCAAAACCATTGACTTCAGTCCTCTGAGCATAGGACTTGAATCCCTCAAGAATGACTGACTTAATGTGCATTTTCACTACTGACTTGGACAGGTAAATCTCTGCTAGAAATCAAGCCACAAAGCAGTTCTGTACAAAACAGAAAAACAACGCATAAGTGGAATGTAAAACTGGAATCATAATAAATAGACTACATCATAATGACAGCGCAATAGAAACAAAACAGCCACTTCCTGAGCTTTTTCCTCTGATGTAAAGGTATCTTTCTTTAACTTAAAAATATACAAGAATTAGCCTCTATTTAGAAGTTAACTGGGCTTCCCGATGGCTCAGCAATAAAGGAAATTTCTTGCAATGCAGGAGCCACGGGAGATGTGGGTTCCATCCCTAGGTAGGGAAGATCCCCTGGTGGAGGGCAGGGCAACCCACTCCAGGATTCTTTCCAGGAGAATCCCCATGGACAGAGGAGCCTGGTGAGCTACAGTCCATGGGGTCGCAAAGAGTCAGACACGACTGAAGTGACTTAGCACGCACATACACAGAAGTTAATTGAACCTAGAAGCCAACCACCAACTTCTCAGGCTTATAATCTTCCACCATTATCATACTCCCGCTAACACAGACTACTGATCATTTACCATCGCATCCCCTTTGCCCAGAATGCACTTATCCCGCACACTGACACGGCTCACTCTCCTTTACATCACTCACGTCTTTACTCAAACGTCACCTAACTAGGTCCCATTCCCTCTCTGCTTTTTCCTTCACGGACTTACAGCTGACACTAATCAGTACTTACTTATTGCTCTACCCAACCTATCATAATGTAATCTTCCGTAGCATCTTCTACATTCACCGTTGTATGCCAGAATACTGCCTGACTCGAAGGCGCGGGATGGGCGGGTGGTCTGTAAATATTTCTTAAATATCAGTAGATATACCCCCCAGATAAATAGCTGAAGGCTTTTGCTTTTACTCAGGCTCTTCCCTCGCCCCACCAGGGCTTTCTGTCAACCCTTGCTCGCCCTACTCCAAGGCTGGACAGAAACTAGTCATTCTGCTAGGAATCCCTTTAGGACTAAACTTACTCTGAAGTTCCTTGCTACTCTGCTCCCCAGGCCCCGACGCCCATCTCCCGCCAGGAATGCCCGGCTAGGCCCAACCGGCCGCGCGCACGCACCTGCCTCGCCGCTGCGTCAGGTCGCCTGGGCTTGAGGCGCAAGCTCTTCCTAGTCACTAGGGCAGAGTGCGCCAGTCTTGCCCAGCTTCGGGCGCCAAGAGGCGAATGCCACCAAAGCTGCTCCTACATCTGCCCCGCGCGCGGCACCGGAGCGGAACTATTTTTGCCTTTGAATTTCGGCGCGATCACAGGACCCCACCTCCACTACCTATTCCATCGGCTGGTGCCTCAGAGATGCCTGACTTAAAAGTTCCATTTTTCTCTTCCATCAAGCAGTTAAAGGGACAAAGAGATAGAAAAGAAGGTCGAGAAGAGGACGGCTCAGGAAAAGCGACGGGTCGGACCTGAGGACTAAAGAAGCTGGCGGCAAATGTTGAGCTCGGTATCCGGCACACCTCGGGCAGCCCCACACCTCAGCCTGGGGGCCTCGCGCTCGCCGGCAACGCCCTACCGCAGGCCGGGTCTGGCCGCCATCGCGCCCGGAAGTCCCCGCCTACTCTCAGGCCCGGCGGGCTTCAGTGGGGCAGGCGCCCGTGATCGCCGAGTACCGGAGGCAGGATGGCTTCGTGTCGGTCTCCTCGTTCTGCTTCAGAATCCCCCTGGGTTGGGCCAGGGTCCTCTAAATGGAAGCCGCACCTTGTTGCGGCTGGGGCGGCGCCGAACGAACTTCTGAGGACTGTGGATCGAGTTCTGGCTCCGCCCCTCGCCGGCGAAGGACCTTGGAGGGCTCGGGTTTCCTGTTCCAAAGGGCCGATAAGACTGTCACCAGATGCAGCGCTTGCGGGAGAAGTTGAGTGGGGCTGATAGTAGAGGCTGGACGAATAGGAGTTTCCCTCGTTTCTCTGAAAAGCTGTGGAATGATAAGCAGTGGCAGAACTAACATTTCAGAGAATTTTAGGGGGAACACCTTATAACAGCTGATATTTATTGATTTCGGGTGCCAGGTTGCGTTTCAGGCGCTTGTTAAAATCTTAGCAACCCTATGAAATCCGCGTTATTGTTCTCATTTTACAAATGAGCATACTGAGTCACAGGTTAAGCAACTTATTCCAAGTAGTAAGTGGGAAAGCTGAAGTTTTTTTCCACGCGGTCTTGCTCCAGAGCTAATGTTTACTTCTCTTAATGTACAGACTCCAGTGCTAGTAATAACAGATGCTGTTGTCAATGTGTATTTTTCTTAAAAACAAAAAACCAGCCAGTTTACTTACAGTTAAGCATGTTGATACTAATGAGTTAGGAAGGACATAGCTTCATCGTGCTCTCTGGTGCTTTCCCTAGGTGATGTGTAAAACAGATGATGCGGCCAGCATGCTATTTTGGGGTTATATATTTAAAGTTGCTTTCTCGGCCTCGACTTTGCAGTATTGGACACCAGTCAAGCTACCAATAATGGGTCACTGATTTGAAAATCTTTTCTACTTGGGAGAATTAAAAGTTTTGTGGGGGTTTCCTGTTTGTATAAGAAAAATTATTTACTCTTATCTCACCCACTTAGATAAGTCAGTCGTTACAGGCCTAACATTCAGTCAAGCAGTTATTTTTGTCTTGTTGCTATTTCATAGTGGTTCAGATAGTAAAGAATGTGCCTGCAAGGCAGGAGACCAGGGTTTGATCCTTGGATTGGAAAGATATCCTAGAGAAAGGAATGGCTACCCACCCCAGTATTCTTGCCTGGGAAATCACATGACAGAGGAGCCTGGCGGGCTACAGTCCATGGGGTTGCAAAGAGTGGGACACTACTGAATGAATAACACTTGGCTTTGTCAATGGTGATTCCTTCATCCCTTATACTCCTCAGCTCTTCACTTGTATTCTCTTCAGTCTTAAATACATTTCTTTTCAACTATGTCCTCCTCATTTCATTTCTTTGAGAATGAAGAATGTTAATTTGCCAACAGACCCTAGTGTGGATTTTATCAAGTTGTGAAATAAATAGTCTTTGGGGTGAAAATGTAAGTGTTAGGACAGACGTTGTTACCTTTTGTACTATTTTAATAAATTAATAACCAGCTGATATTTTTTAAGTCAAGTGGATGAAAAAATACATGCAAATACACTTTTGCTGTATAAGGATTTCTGGGTAGTTATAAAAATAGACACATCTAACTACTTCCACTAAAAGTATTTATTATAGTGAAAATTGCCTATAAAAGGAGAGGTCTACAGCAGTTTTAGTCTTAAAGCATATCTGAAGCACTAACGAATTGCAGTTAGTACAGATGAACTTCAGGAAATCTCTATGGCTTAGTTAAAACTGGCCCCTGAGATTGCCATAGAGAAGTGGAGCACACCAAGGCATGAAACCACTTGGACTGTAACCTACTAGGCTTCTCCGTCCATGGGATTCTCCAGGCAAGAATACTGGAGTGGATTGACATTGCCTTCTCCAGGGGATCTTCCCGACCTAGGGATCGAACCCGGGTCTCCCGCATTGGAGGCAGACGCTTTAACCTCTGAGCCACCAGGGAAGTCCATGACACCACTAAAACCCCTCTAATGTGGAGAGATTAGGAATGGAAGTAAAGATAGACTATAGGGTTGTTGTTCAGTTGCTAAATAGTGTCAAACTCTGCAGTCCCATGGACTGCAGCACACCAGGCTTCCTTGTCTTTCCAAACCCAGAGTTTGTTCAAACTCAAGTCCATGGAGTATAGGGTAGATACAGAATAAATAGGGCACTGTTCTTGTTTCATCACCGTGAATCAAAAGCATTTGAATACTTCCCTATGGTCCAGTGGTTAAGAATCTGCCTATCAGTGCAGGGTGTGGACACAGGTTTGGTCCTTGGTCCTGGAAGATTCCTCATGCCATGGGGCAACTAATCCCATGCATCACAACTACTGAGCCCATGTGCCGCAACTACTGAAGCCTGCGCACAGTAGACCTTGTGCCCTGCAACAAGAGAAGCCGCCGCAATGAGAAGCCTATGCACCACAACTAGAGAGTAGCCCACGCTCACTGCAACTAGGAAAGGCTGGCATGCAGCAATAAGACCCAGCACAACCAAAACTAATTTTTTTAAAAAAGCTTTTGAAAGCTTGAACATTGGCGGGCAGGTGGAGTCTTTGTCCTTATGTAGAAGGCGGTAGTACCAGGACACATAAATAAAACAGGAGCTGGGAAAAAGATTTGATCTCTTCCGGGTATTGGGAGGGACCCACTTCCCAAAGCCTCACTTTTCTAATTTTGGAGTCCTACACAATTATATGTTACTGAGTCAATCCTCTTTTGCTGGAATTTAGGACAGAAGGGGCGGGGGGAGAAAGAATTTTACCTTCATTGCAGAAATAAGGAAAGTTTGGTTCATTTTGTTGAGAGATTAATTTTGGGTTCAGTGGGAAGAACTGAAGTTCATATTGCAAAATTGTATTGAGTAGCAGCACATTTTGAATACACCAAATAAAACCAATCTGGCAACTTGGAAAGAATGCCAGCTAAGCATAATTTAAAATGAGGACTAAAAAAGGATGTGATTATATTCTTTCATGTAGACACATTTATTTTCATTTCACTGACAATGTTTTCAGTGGGCTTCCCAGGTGGTGCTAGTGGTAAAGAATCCACCTGCCGATGCAGGAGATGAGAAATGTGGGTTCAGTCCCTGAGTTGGGAAGATCCTCTGGAGTAGGGGGTGGTGACCCACTCTAGTATTTTCACCTGGAAAATACCATGGACAGAGGAGCCTGGACTGCTGCGGTCCATGGGCCGCAAAGAGGCAGATGCAACTGAGCACACTGTCTTCAGTACTACACGTTCTGTTTGGTTCCTTGTGAAATCTGCTTATATTTTCCTTCTGATTCCTGTTATTTTGCCTCCTTAATCAAGTTAAATATCTTTATCTTTATTTTAGGTAGTTCTACTATTTCAAGCTTTTGAGTTCCTAACTCTGCAACAGTTGCTGACTCTTACTCATAGTGATTTGTTTCCTCCTGTGGTGCTGTTCTTGGATGGGATTGTTTGGTTTATGGGAGTCTGTGGTTCTTGGATGGGGTTATTTGGTTTATGGGAGTCTCTTATGCCCCGAGTTGTGAAAGGGTCCCTTCAGAGCACTTACACATTTGTTTCTGCCAGGGTTCTTTGGCTCTTAAAGATCTGGGAACATTTGTAAAGGATTTTTTCTCAGTTTGTGGTTCCTGAATTATACAGATATCATAAATTCATGTCTGTTGCAGGTCTGTGGTTTTAATTTATCACAAGTAGCTTTTGTTTTATCTCCCTATCCAAAGCTCCAAACAAAAAACAAACCTTCCTACCTCTTCCAGAGGCTAGTATGTGGAGCTTTTCCAATTGCAATGACTGGCAGATCGTTAAGGCTGCAGGTTTCATATAAGGGCCTAGTTCCAGCTCCTCTGGCTCACTGAAGCTCAAGGGCTACTGCTTGTGCCTTAGAACCCAGCCACTGGCTCCTGAGCCCTATTGTTGTTGTTTAATCATTCAGTTGTGTCTGACTTTTGGGACCCCGTGGATTGTACCCACCAGGCTCCTCTGACCATAGGATTTCCCAGGCAAGAATACTGGAGTGGGTTGCCATTCCCTTCTCCAGGGGATCTTCCCAACCCAGGGATTGAACCCACACCTCTTGTGCTTCCTGCATAAGAAGATATTTTTTACCACTGAGCCACAGGGAGAGCCACATGGGAAGCCCCCTGAGCACTATAGCCAAGTATAAAATAAATGTTGGAAGGCTGCCTGTCAGAGCCTGTTCTTTACATTTTCAGGTTGTTTCTGGCATTTTGAATTTTCTGGTTTTTGTTACTGTGCATGGTATATGGTTTATATGACAATAGTTATATTTTACCCAGTAGTTCTATGACTTTATGAAGAGAATTTCAGTCAACTAGGTTAGAGGAGGCCCTTCCACTTACTCTTCATGAAGCACATTAGTGATCTTTGTTTTGCTCCTGCTTTCAGATTTTCAATTCCACATTCAAATGAGCTTTTCCTAGAAAACAGAGAAAGATGTCTGGTATATCAGCTCTTAAGAAAATATTTTCATGCACTACTCATAAAATCCAGTCTCTTGGTACTTATTTTGTATTTGTTCTTTCAGTGTTTCCTGTTCTCGATGGCTTTTATCACTTCCACACTGGTTACCAGCCAAAGCTACTCATCTCACTGCTCTTCTGCTTTGCAGCAGCCCTTCCTTTATGGGGAGGATCATTCACTCCCCTTTCTCAAATACCATTCTCATTTCATTGTTCTCCCTTTCACAGTAGTCCTTACCACTTTTTACTCAAGTCCACACACATCTGCTTGACGGTCTTTCAGTTGGTTTCCTTTTATTACCAGCTCAGTTCTTACTAGATATCACTCTTAGATATTTTCCACAAGATCTGCCCTTCAGTAATCAGCATTTTCTCTCTCTGTTACATTATTCAAATTCCTACTTAAATTTCTACCTCAGCAATACTTATTAGCCACCAGTCTCTGCTCTCTCTAAATGTCCTACAAAATATATGTTTCTATATCAGAAATATGACATCTCTTTACTCTGTATAAACTCTTGGTGAAAATTGCCTATAGAATTAATTCTAACCTCTTTAAGATGGCATGCCTGGCCTTTTGTAATTTATTCTCCATCTACTTTCCTAAGACTCATGTCCTGCAACTTCTTCCTTAGATTACCTTGTCATTTGTTGTTCACTACTATAAACCAAGCACCAACCAATGACAAAAAAAAAGTGACAACTTTTAAAATGAACAGATGAATTCAATAGGCATTTATAGAATGCCTACCTTATTCTAAGAATCTATGCTCTGGAATACAAACATGGATAAGATGTGGGCCTGTCCCCAAAGGGTCCATAGATGAATAGAGATGACATGCATAAAGAAATTAACCAGAGGAAGAATGAAAGGCATTATAAATGATATATTGCACAAGCAAGGACATGGAAGATAAACACAGTGTAAGAGGCAAGAAGTAGCAAGATTTAGTGTAGGATAAGCCAGATTATGGAACATTTTATGTGCCATCTTGAAAAGTTTGTTATCCATTTTGAAATATTGATGTTCTCTTCTACATCTTTACGTCTTTGCACATGCTGAACTTATCCCCTCTCCATATCTACTCCCTTGTGTATTTCTACTTATATTTTAAACCCTGAATTTGATCCATTTCTGGGAGAATTATTTTCAGATTCTTATGTAATCCCTTAACCTTTTATCTAGACTTTACTTGTAACCTGTATTCCTACTGTGACATACCTTCTGACATTCCTCAGTACCTAGCACAATATTGGTTGAATATGAATAAATTTAGGAGATTCATTTGCTGCTTTCTGATTTAGGTAAAGGAAAAGAACAGATTTAAAAAGTCAAAGGACTTGGAAAATATTGAAATATACAGCATAATCAATAAACTCTTCAACAAGCTAATGGTGGTGATTATTTCATTGATCTGACATTGAAAAAATTTTTACACCAGCTAGCAGTGTTCTATTTGTGTAATGTCACCAGCAACCACCTATTTCAGATGCTAAAAGAAGATGCTGCTTAGTGCTGCACTCACTATGCCAGCAAATTTGGAAAACTCAGCAGTGGCCACAGGACTGGAAAAAGTCAGTTTTCATTCCAGTCCCTAAGAAAGGTAACACCAAAGAATGTTCAGATCACCCGACAATTGCATTCATTTCACATGCTGGGAAGGTGATTCTCAAAATCCTTCAAGATAGGCCTCAATAGTATGTGAACTGAGAACTTCCAGATGTAGAAGCTGGATTTAGAAATAGCAGAGGAACCAGAGATCAAATTGCCAAAATCCACTGGATCATAGAAAAAGCAAGACAATTCCAGAAAAACAAAACAAAACACATCTATTTCTGCTAAAGCCTTTGACTGTGTGGATCACAACAAACTGTAGAAAATTCTTAAAAAGATGAGCATACCAGACCACCTTACCTGCTTCCTGAGAAACCTGTATTCAGGTCAAGAAGCAACAGTTAGAACTGGACATGGAACAATGGACTGGTTCAAAATTGGGAAAGATATATGTCAAGGCTGTATATTGTCACTCTTTTTATTTAGCTTATATGCAGAGTACATCATGCAAAATGCCAGGCTGGATGAATCACAAGCTGGAATCAAGACTGCTGGGAGAAATATCAATAATCTCAAAGATGGCAGATGATGCCTCCCTAGTGGCAGAAAGTGAAGAGCTAAAGAACCTCTTGAGGAAAGTGAAAAGGCTGGCTTAAAACAACATTCAGAAAATGAAGATCATGGCATCTGGTCCCATCACTTCATGGGAAATAGATGGGGAGAAAATGGAAACAGTGGCAGATTTTATTTTCCTGGGCTCCAAAATCATTGCAGATGGTGACTGTAGCCATGAAATTAAAAGACACTTGCTCCTTGGAAGAAAAGGTATGACAAACCTAGATAGAGTATTACAAAGCAGAGATATCACTTTGCCTACAAAGGTCTGTAGTCAAAGCTATAGTTTTTCCAGAAGTCATGTACAGATGTAAGAGTTAGACCATAACAAAGACTGAGTACCAAAGAACTGATGCTTTCAAACTGTGGTACTGGAGAAGACTCCTGAGGTCCCTTGACAGCAAGGAGATCAAACCAGTCAATCCTAAAGGAAAACAACCCTGAATATTCATCGAAAGGACTGATGCTGAGCTCCAGTACTTTGGCCACCTGATTCAAAGAGCAGACTCACTGGGGAAGACCCTGATGCTGGGAAAGATTGAGGGCAGGAGGAGAAGGGGATGATAGAGGATGAGATGGTTGGATGGCATCACCGATTCAATGGACATGAGTTTGAGCAACCTCTGGGAGGTAGTGAAGATAGGGAAGCCTGGTGTGCTGCAGTCCATGGGGTCACAAAGAGTTGGATACGACTGAGCAACTGAACAACAACTACAACCAGTGGCCACTGTGACATTCATAAGGAATCTGCCATGGAATGAGCATTAACAGCTGCTGGCTTCTCAGAGCTCTCAGCCATATACTTTTCCCTGTCGTTTCTCTTTTGACCTGTAAAATAAAAACAAGCTTCTACTAACGCTGGAATAGCTGAAGTTTCAGGTTGAAAGAATATAATTCAGGTATAACCACACTTCTAGCTTCAGTCCAGGTATAATCACACCCTTTCTTCCCACTCCTTTATTATATACACAGACTTATGTTACATGGTGTTCTATTTATTCATTCATATAGTTGTCTCTCCCTGCTGTGAGCACCATGATGTCAGTGGTCTTAGCTTATCAGGGTCTGTAAACCTTGCCTCCAGTGCAGTTCTTGACACAGAGTTGTTCTCCATAAATGTTTATCAAATGCATGAACTATTACATGAACATGTAAAGATTATTAAGGTGGTTGTTTTTTCTAAATCAGAGAACACTCATTCTCTGTTTTTCAGATTTTTCAAATGAATGTTGGTGGTTGCTTTATTGTTATTTTTGCCCTTACTTAAATTCCTACAGATTTGTGTGATACTCAAACACTAACATGCACAGAAACTTAGAAATTACCTTGATTACTATCTCTTTTCTTTTTCTCATTCCCACCTTGTTTCCAAACACTGACTTCCATCCCACTTCTGTTGCACATCCGGTACATAGCAGATAGGAAATCCCTGGTTTATTACCTTTCAGTCTCCACCCTTCTTCTACTCCATTTTCCTCAAATCCCACTCATTCTCATAAGGGTGGGATCTTGCCCTTGGGCTCCTAAGGGACTACAGACCAGGGCAGTGTAACATCAATATATTTGTAAGATTTGAGGGCATTTCCCTTCAAAACATCAGCTTTTATGGGACATTCACAGTAGAGTTCAGGGGGTCTTCAGAAATCCAGATCAAGTTCTATTTATGTCCTTTGTCACTGGACAAGGAAGACCGTGTCACCAAGTCTCTTTCCTGTCCTTGCTCTTTTGACCTGTAAAATAAAAACAAGCTTCTACTAATGCTGGAACAGCTGAAGCCATTTCAGCTATTTATGGCTTCAGCCACCAAGCCATTTCAATATCTCCTCTCCCAATCTGTGGGTAGTTGCTTGAAAAAAAAAATCCTAATATACTTTTGTTATGTTACTTCATGTTATTCAACAATTCCATGTTATTATCATCTCTGTTTTATAGACAAAGAAGGTGGATCATAGAACTAAAGATTAGAGTAGCACTGGGACTAAAGTCCATCCAGTTATTCAGCAAATGCTTGAGTGCTCACAATATCAGGGAGCAGTACAGCAAGAATTTCTGCCTTACAGAGCTTATACCGTGGTGGATATCAGTTCTTATTTTATTGATTGTAAAGCGTAACTTTTTACAGCACTCTTATTCTGCCTTAGTAGTAGCTATCAGTCTCAATGCCTCAAATAATTGTTCTTTCCATGTGATTGCTGAAGCCCTCAAGTCATAGAAACCCCAGCTGGCCTATTTCACCAGATGCTTGGGCATTCTCAGTCACGCTTGGACATTCTCAGTCATGCTTGGACTTATAGTGGGCACTCAGGCTTAGGTCAAGAACAAAAGCTGAAGCATTTTAAACACTGCTCACAGGGAGTGAATTCTTAGCGAAGTAGCAATGTTCCACTAGGAGTAAATGCTGTAACAGGCTAAAGGGTGGACTTGTAAATATTCCTAAAAAGTAGATTGGATTTAGTATAGGTAGAAGTCTTGAGCAGGTACAACAGGAAGAACTGCTCCTGTTAGGGTTGGTTGGTGGGATCTTCTTATGTACAAAAAAATGTTGCCAGCAATTCTTCTTGGAAGACTAATTTAGAATAATTTTTATTTTGTATATTTTTTATTAGTTAATGAGATCTAGGAGTGTAATAACCTGGTGAGAATTTGTCTGCAAATGGCAATCAAATTAGTCTTATTTATGAAACTCATAAATAAGCTATAATTCAGCATTTTATGTCTAGGGGAATTAAAATGGGGGGTCATGCTGTTTAAGAGGATAATGGAATTTAACTATACACTGGGGAATTTAGAGCAGATTTATGATGAAGATATATCCTAAGTGGAAACTTAATTGTGATTTAAATTACAGGTCAAGCTGTGCAATGTGTTTTCTTTTTAGGGGAAAATCTTTGGGGAGATAAAGTGTGCTTGTTTAAAGAAGAAGCAGAAAGTAAATGAAAAGGCAGATTGCATTTTCTGTTTTTCTCTTAAAATTTCAAGCTGCTGTAAGTCGAATCACTCCTGAGTTCCTGATGATGGCTGTTGCGAAATGTCTTTGTTTTACTTTCTTTGTGTTATTCTTGCCCTCTATTCCAGAGCAGTTATTTTACTTGACAGTAACAAAAAGATGTAGCCAGCATTTCTGCCAGCAAACTAATATGGAAACCAGAGATAAGGTATTCTCAACTCTTCTAGAATTGTGACATCCTATCATTTTAGGCTGACTCATAAAATCAGCAGCTTCTGCTCATAGAAGGGCCTTTGAAGAATTATAACCACACATTTTTCAAATGGGGAAATTAAGGCTTCTAATGATTTTCTTAAATTTACTCTTTATCTCAAGTCTATTGAGGAAATAAAATATATGTATGAATGATTTCAAAATATAAAGAAATTGCTTTCTGGTGAAATAAAAATTCAAACATTATCAGAGGTTGGCTATGTAGCAGAGATCTTTACTTGGAAAATAACAGTCTTACAGCCCAGACCTTTATTCTCTGACATATCCCTCTCCCTCCAAGAAATACTTCAGTAAGAACAACCACCATTCAGGATTCAGTTGTGTATCGGGATGGAGTCTGGGCTGAGCAATGGCGACAGAAAACCTGAAAGGGAATGGGAATGATCTGTTTTCCTTTTAAGGCTCTGAAAGAAGGTAAAGCCAAGAATGGAATATTTAAATAATCCTTGACTAGAATGTTAAGAATAATACTGGAGAAAGGATACAATATGGTGAAAAGAGAGAAGAATATAGCTTACAAGACACAGCATGGGTAAGAAGATCCTCTGAGACTCAGAGGTGTAATGTCCTCTGTGCCAGAAAACACACATGCCACCAGAGTGGAGTGTCCCATTGGAATTCCTCTTCTTATTCCCCCTGCCCCACCATCTTCCACCTTAGTTTCTCTATGCCTTGTTTGAGAAGCAACCTGAGTTGTTTACTTAAAGGACCTTTTCCTCATGTAAGGCAAGTATGTAACATAGGATTGGTGCAGGTGCCCAGGGAGTCCACAAAAAGAAAAAAAATCAAAGCTGGGACCATAATCAAGAGGTACATCCTTGGAGGTTTTCCTAGGTAGTATTTGAGCTGAATCCTTAAGGAAAAAATATACCTTTGACAGGTGGAGATAGGGAATCAGCAGTCCAAGTGTAGTAGATTACCTGGTACAGCCTTCCAATAAGTTTACTAGAAATTTATACTCCTCTAATAATGGCTGCTGAACCACGCCACACAGAATACCCCTTTGGGACCAAGGCATGAGATCCACCAGTTGCCAGGAGAGCTGGTTGCAGATGGCTCACAGCTGAGCCTCTTCCCTAGCATGGCTCTCCACGGAAGGAAGCTGCCTGGCTGAAGTTAATCTCCCCTTTGGTGTTGGGCCATATCCAGTGACTGGTTGGTGCAGGGACACAAAAGCCCCTTTGCTTCAACCAGGATAACTATAAAGGGCATTGCAACAGCTTCTCAGGCCATGAGCCGAAGCCTTGTGACTGCACCATGGTGTGGCTTCTCCCACTGGCCAATTCTGTTTTCTGCACTAGGGCACGGTTGTTCTGGACAGCGCTCCCAAATAAACTTTTTGCACACAAATCTCTGTTTCAGTCTACTCTTTGGGGAACCATCTAAGATAATACCAGATAAAATTTGAAATACTATAGGCTATTTTAGGGGAATTCCCTGGTGGCTCAGAAGGTAAAGAATCTGTCTGCAATGTAGGAGACCTGGATTCAATTCCTGGGTCAGGAAGATACTCTGGAGAAGGGAATGGCTATCCAGTCCAGTATTCTTGCCTGGAGAATCCCATGGACAGAGGAGCCTGGTGGGCTACAGTCCATGGGGTTGCAAAGAATTGGACATGAGTGAGCAATTAATACACACACATATACCAGCTATTTTAACAGAATCTAATGTAGAGCTCAGAAAGCTTAAAGTGTGCATATGATTTAGTCATTAGAAGTGCTGATTCATGGTCTCTATGGTAACAAGTTGACATCTCAAGTTAAGTGCTGAATTACTAAACCAATTTATACTCCACTGGCAACTAGAAAGGAGAGAAATCATACCTGAGCTATGGTCCTTCTGTTCTCAGATTTTGCCAAACCCATCAATAGGTTCTGGACACCAAGTATTAGGAGCTCTATCAGAAGGGCTATATCAGGAAGTTACGCTGTAGGAAAAAAGAAAAAAAAAAAAATTACCAACTGCCTCTTGCCTGGCAAATCTCATGGACGGAGGAGCCTGGTAGGCTGCAGTCCACGGGGTCGCTAGAAGTCGGACATGACTGAGCGACTTCACTTTCACTTTTCACTTTCATGCATTGGAGAAGGAAATGGCAACCCACTCCAGTGTTCTTGCCTGGAGAATCCCAGGGACGGGGGAGCCTGGTGGGCCGCCGTCTCTGGGGTCGCACAGAGTCAGACATGACTGAAGCGACTTAGCAGCAGCAGCAGCAGCCTTAAAAGCAACAATGGTTTATTTCTTGTTCATGCTATATATCCATTGCAGAGGCAGGAGACATTTCTGCTTTTCATAGTCAGTAAGGAAGCAGCCATGACCTAGAATCCTGTGGATCCCTGCTAGAGGGAACAAGAGCTCTGGAAGAGACAAGAACAAGAATTTAAAATACTTTGTCAAAACTGACACACACCACCTATACTCACAATTCACCACAACTATTTATTACGATGCATGCAAGCTATGTGTGCCAAGTCACTTCAGTTATGTCTAACTCTTTGAGACCCTATGGACCATATAGCCCTCCAGGGTCCTCTGACCATGGGATTCTTCAGGTAAGAATACTGAAGTGGGTTTCCACAATGGGCTCAGGAAATGCAATATCAAAATGTGCCTGGAAAGGCACAGAGTCAGAGGGGAGAACTGGACTCTTTGGCAGGGTTTCCCAGGTGGTGCTAGTGGTAAAGAACCCATCTGCCAATACAGAAGATTTAAGAGACCTGGGTTTGATCCCTGGGTTGGAAAGATCCTTTGAAGAAGGAAAGGACAACCCACTCCAGTATTCTTGCCTGGAGAATCCCATGGACAGAGGAGCCTGGTGGGTTACCGTCCACAGGGTCGCAATGAGTCGAACACAACTGAAGTGACTTCACTAATGACTAATGGAAGATCTTGGAGTCTAGAAACTCAAAAAGAAAAAGAAATAGGTTAAATTGGTAGTTGAATTTTCAATTAAAAAGAATCTTGGTAGCAAGTAATCATTGATCCTTTATTATCTTTCAAATTATATTTGTGCTATTGTTTTTATTTTATCTATTCTGAAAATATGTACTAAGTATCTTCTAATATTTGCAAAGTGCTGTGATGGTTACTCTTAGGGAAAAAAAAACTCTGGATTTGTTTCTTTAAAGACACATATTTAGTTGGAGATACAGGGCTTCCATGGTAGCTCAGTTGGTAAAGAATCTGCCTGCAATACAGGAGACCCTGGTTTGATTCCTGGGTCAGGAAGATCTGCTGGAGAAGGGACAAGACACCCACTCCAGTATTCTTGGGCTTCCCTTGTGGCTCAGCTGATAAAGAATCTTCCTTCGATGCTGGAGACCTGGGTTTGATCCCTGAGTTGGGAAGATCCCCTGGATAAGGGAAAAGCTACCCACTCCAGTATTCTGGCCTGGAGAATTCCATGGACTATATAGTCCATGGGGTCACAAAGAGTGAGACACGACTGAGCGACTTTCACTGTATAGGAATTCAAAGTATACAGAAGAAGAGAATTAAGAGAAGATGGCAGGGATAGGGGGTTGAGGGGACGTGAAAGGGTGGGCAGTGTTTAGTGGGTGTAAAAGAGGGAATTGTTAAATACTGAGTTTCTGTGCTTAAAGCTAGACTGGACCTTCTGCAAGTATATTGGAAAACACCCTGCTGATCTGGGCTATACGAAAGGGACAGATAAGCAAAAGTATATGTTATATTATTGCTTTTAAGTACACTTATTGATTTCTGTTTTCCCCCTCCCAGTTCAGGCCCTTTAATTTACATTTAAAAATTTCCATATTTGTGTGGTTAGGGTAAATGATTGTGAACTCAAAGGTGATATCGTTGCTCCTTGAAATTAGGAGCCCTGCTTTTTTGGTACTCTGTACATTCCCTTCTAAGTTAATGATGATTTATGTTGATAATTATAATATATTGCTCCTCTAATGCCTCTAAAGCAAGTTTACATACCTATTAAAGTTATTTCCACAATATGCTCAAGAGTTAGGTTCAGGGAGTTTTAATAAAATTACTCCCATACCATAGATAGAGGGATTGAGACTGAAAGAATTAAAATAATTTTATCATGAGAGCAATAATTTGTAGCTGTGAACAAACCACCCTAAAACAGTGGCTTAAAATAATAGCGCTCATTTCTTTGCTCACCTGAGGGATAATACTTGGGTTCTCTCAAGCAGTTGCAATCTGGTGATGGCTGAGGCTGAGGTCACCTCTGAGGTTTGTTTGATGCCTGGGCTGGAAAGTCTCTAACATCCAGTGTGAGAGCAGGTAGGGCTTCTTCAGGCATAGCTCTCTCCATGGGCTCCCTACATGGACTCTCCACACTGGGTGTGGCCACCCTGGGAAGGGGTGTGAACTGGGGACCTGTGGTTCTCTGCAGCCATCTCTGAAGATGATGGCAGCCGTGGACTGCCTGCCAACAGGACTCCCAGCAGCTGAGGCAACACGATATTCACTGAAGGAAGATGATCTCACTTTTGTTCCAAATCCACTACCCTGATATTTGCATTGTCTCCACTGATTTAACAGCACTAGTCTGTTGACATTAATACACCTTAATTGTGAATTATACAGTGAAAATAAGTAATCACATTGGGACACTTCATTAAACAATTATATAGCATTCTGTGTGTATTTCTATTATGGGAACATGCTATTCCTCACTAATTTGTAAGTTTCAATGAGCTCACATCCACATGAGCACCCAAATCTTACTTGCTTCAAGCTCCCATCCACTCCTCCAACAACTCGAGCTCCTTTACTCTTACAGTAACCATCCTCAAACATACGTGGGAATACCCAAGAGATGGGGACATGTGGATTATGAGCCAGCTGAGGCAGCCACCTGCTGTCAGCCTACATGTAATGTTCCAGACTGCACTATCAATGCTCCTATACCTAATTCCATGCTTGTTGCAGAGGAAAATTCACGGCTGGACACCAAGCTCCAGACTCCTATGTTTCACCGCTTAATCAACATTTCCATTAATATCAAGGCAGCATCTCAAAGTTTACTTGTTCAAAAGAAAACACTTGGTTTTTCTCACTTAAAAAATTTTTAAATGACTACATTTCAGTAAATGGCATAACCATTCTCCAAAACCTAGATGTCATTCTTGATTCCTTTCTTTGTTAGCCATCTGGATACAAATATCTAAAATTACCTATTTACTAATCTACTTGTTTGTTTCCTATCTCTTCCTTCTAAAATTTCAGTTCTATGAAATCAGAAAATCCATATGTTTTGTCCTCTAGTGTGTGTCCAGCACTTACATTTAGGACTCTGACTTAAGATAGAGGGAAGGCACTAGGCAAATATATGATGGATGAATCTGTAAAGAAGTTTAATTAGTCAATTAATTTCTGTTAACCAATTCAGGATTCCACCACCATCAGCCTTAAGAATTTGACAGAAATGCTGCTCCAAGATGACACATCTCTGTTCTAAGCAGAGATACCTCTCACTGGCCTTAGAATCAGACCATCTTTTATCACCACTATTTATTGAAAACCAGCTACTCTCAAGATTTGCTGATGTCACAGCCAAGGTTGCTACTATAATAGGGATTTCCTAGCTGCTGCTCCAAATCTGTTCTGCACTTATTTTAACAGCACCATGTCCAGTGATCTATGCTGGCATGAGCCAGTATTACTGCTGCCAATATGCAAGTACCTCTGCACTTGTGAAGTATGTTATGTTCAGTTGTAAAAAGAAGTGTTCCACAGGAGAGTTATTTGGGTCCCAAATCATTACTGAGTCTAGTGAAACAGACCTTTCAATTAACACAGAGCCCTTTTTATTCTCTGTGGATGTATATACAATCCTAGCTTGGGTTAGAATGGATACAAATAAAAACTTAACACTAAAAGGGAACCATCTCGTTTCAGACCAATTCTTTTTACTCTTAAAAACAGTTCTCTTGCTGAAATGCTATTGTCCCTTACTGTAGTCTGGCTTCAATTTATCAGTGTCCATCCTTCTTTCCTTCCTTCTCTCTTTCTCCTTCCTTAACAAATAGTCACAGAACACCTAATCTGCTATGTACTGAGGAAAGAAAGATGAATTCATCTATAATTCCAAGGTACAGACATATGCTTGGAAAGATGCAAAAAAAAAAAAAAAAGGCTTCAGGTTTATGACAAGTATATGTTCAAGCTAAAATAGATCACAAAGATAGGAGAGGTCAATTATTAGTGAGCAATTAATAAATTCTTAATTCAAGATGAGAAACAAATTGTGTCTGGCAATAGGGTTAGGGTTTTTCCCCTTCAGGGTGATGATGAAGCGTTGGAAGTGAAAGGAGAAAAGCAGGTACAGGCAGTGGGAGCAAAACACAGTTGGGTGGCTTTCCTTGTGACACACTATAATGTGTTAAGTCAGCCTAAGTTGGACACCCAAAGATTTGGCTTTGTCTTCAATTAAAAACATATGACATGTGGATGTCTGCTTGATCGTGTCCAACTCTTCACAAACCCATGGACTGTTGCCTACCAGGCTCCTCTGTCCATGGTTTCAGTTCAGTTCAGTTCAGTCACTCAGTCATGTCCGACTCTTTGTGACTCCATGAATCGCAGCACGCCAGGCCTCCCTGTCCATCACCAACTCCCGGAGTTCACTCAGACTCATGTCCATCAAGTTGATGATGCCATCAGCCATCTCATCCTCTGTCATCCCCTTTTCCTCCTGCCCCCAATCCCTCCCAGCATCAGAATCTTTTCCAGTGAGTCAACTCTTCACATGAGGTGGCCAAAGTACTGGAGTTTCAGCTTCAGCATCACTCCCTCCAAAGAAATCCCAGGGCTGATCTCCTTTAGAATGGACTGGTTGGATCTCCTTGCAGGCCAAGGGACTCTTAAGAGTCTTCTCCAACACCACCGTTCAAAAGCATCAATTCTTTGGCACTCACCTTTCTTCACAGTCCAACTCTCACATCCATACATGACTAGGTATATGCAATTCATACACGGAGAAGGCACCCCTTTATTTCTCTTTCATAAATTTTTCTGATGGATACTTAGATTGGAGAAAGAGATATTGATAGAATTTTATCACTGAATTTTATTTTGTCCTTTTCAGTTACAATTAGAAAAAGTATGATAGTGGTTTTGCCACTTGCTAGCAGTGTGACATTGGGAAACCAACCCTTTATGTTTAGTTTTTCACCTTTATCTTATCTGTAAGTCAGAAGTGTTGAACCAACTTTTGAGGATCTCCCCCTGCTATGAAATTCTGTGGCTGTAAGACTCAAAAGGGGATAGAATATAAGATGCACAGGACCTATATAACATTGAGTCTAAAGCTCATATTTACACAATATTATTTCTAGGAACTCAGGACAAAATTCAGTTTTGTCTAGCAAATGCCAGTAAAGTCTGAGAGGAAAACAACATAAATTAAAGGGAGTCATTTTGGAAGAATGATATAAGAGAAGCAATACTTTTCTAAGCAGAAGCACTGTGTTACAGTCCATGGTTTGCTAGTTTTTGGCTGTATAAAAGTACAGCCCAAGTATAAAAGTATAAAAGTATAAAAAAATACTTTCCTTTCCTGATTCCCAGTTGTTTCTTCTGGAATAAATGAGGCTACTGGGAATTGAAGAGGTTAATATATAATTATATCCGTAAAATGATATATCATTGAAATATATCATTATAATATCAGAAAACTTGATGCTACCTGGAAGGTCAAAATCAGAACAGGAGGCAAAACTATCAGTACTCATGTGGATGTGAGCTCTCTACTATCAGTAGTTAAGCATTCTTTCCTCTCCACTCCCAAATTCTCCTAGAAAGCCTCCTTTCTAGGCAATGGAGGGAGGAGGGCAAAATTTGGATGCTCCTGGTGTATAACACAACACATACCAAAGGTGTCTCATTCCAAAGACAAAATAAGCTTCTCAATATATAGAGCCTTCCTAGGAGAATTTGGGAGTGGACAGGTAAGAATGCTTGACTACTGATTCCCAGACTACAAAATACCATGAACCGTGCCCTGTGAGATCTGTATGTTTATTTGCAGAGCATTCATCTGGATATAGTCCACCTTTAACAAATCATACATACCTTTTATATGGGAACAGAGAGAGGTCCCATTCTTAACACTCTTGATTTCTTCCTCTCACAAAATAAACATCTTCCTTGCTTTGATCCATGGTGCAGGAATTGGTAGGTTTAATCAGGATTCATGATCTTAATGAAGAGTCTGGCAGTTACCATAGTTGAGTATGACACTGAGGTCTGAGTCAAGAGACACATTGCAGATGTCATTATATGATAACAAGAAAGCACATAACTTATTACTGAAAGAAAAATTTGGAGAAAGGGAACTTTCAACAATGGCAAATGAATTGTGAACTGGTAATATCTAAGAAGTATATTCCCTACAATTCAGCACCGTTTTGTTTTTGTTTGTTTTTAGCAGAGAAACTCTTCCATGTGTGCAAAAGGAGATATGTCCTAGACTTTCTGGCAGAATTGTTTGAAAGGGGAAAAATAAGAAACAATTGCAGTATCCATCCACAGGAGAATAAGTAGTGTCATATAGTCATAAAACAGAATGTTACAAAAATAACGCAGTCAAAATAAACAAACCAGAGCAACACATATATCAATATGGATAAAGATCACAAAGCAATTTGAAAAATAATACCTATAACATGATAGAGAGCTCAAAATTCTGCAAAATTGTAGTATATGGTTTATAGATAAATACAAATAGAAATATTAGAAAACATAACTATAAATAAACACACTGAGTTATTGAGAGTAGATTATCTGTGGGAAGAAATGAAGGTAATGATAAAATGAAAGATTTTAGAGAAAATCCCAAAGCAAATATGAAATACTGGGAGAACATGATAAAGCTAGGTGCTGGGCACATGATTTTTATATTATTCTACATTGTTGTCTGTGTTTTTTGAACCACTTCATAACTGTGAAACAATACTTTTAAAAGCTTAAATATTGTATATGGCACATTCAAACTTAGGCATTTTGCTTATATGTATGAAAATTGCTTTTGACACCATAAAAAATAAAAAGCCAATCAAAAACATTAGAAATACTGAAATGCCTACTCAGAGTTCTGTAGAAATATGTGAATCTGTACCAGAAGATTAATTAGAGAAATTTCATTATCGCAAATTACATTTTCTTATTGAATGAGAGAAATTTTATTGATTTTCATATGACTCAAATCCCAATCCTGAATTTTACTACATATATAAATGTAAATTTTCAATTTTATCTTGGAAATGCTGGGTTTTTTTTTTTTCAGATTATTGTTTCAAAGTTCTCTGGCAAGATAAGGTGGCTTCTATTTATAAAACTGTAAGTATAATAACATCAGCATATCTGTTTGGCTACTAAACATGATGTGTGCTTTACCTCAGCAAGTAAAACTCATGAGAATGCATTCTCACCATGTCTATCTAAGACACACTGAGGAAGTGAAGTTCGAAGGTGTTATGTTCCTACAGCTTTCTCTTATGGTAAAAATCCTTGAAGCATGAGAAGTGTGTAGCCACACTGATTTTCTCCCAGCATGCGATGCAGAATTTATATACTCTATTTTGATTCCATAAAAGAAAATCTATTGCCAAAAATAATAGTCCTGAACAAATTATATATTGAAAATGATCACACACCTCCTTTTAAAATTCCCACTTTTTATATGACATAAAAATATAAATTAGGAAATAGGAGTTTAAAGGAAAATGGTTAAAGTTGTCATGACTTTTAGCGTCAATTTTTATTTTGCTATGCATCTTATATAATTTGAGTTAAATATAATTTTGAGGCAATAATGTATTTAATTGCATATTTTATTGAAATATTAAAAAATTATTTCCCAGAAAGTCTTCTAGATTATATGTTTCTATAATCCATTCATTTGGTGTTTCTTGTGGACTTACTTTGTGCAGGATTTGTGAGGCTGAGATGTGTAAAGGAATGTAATTTAACATGTATTGAGTATAAATATATATTTAAAGCATTTGCTAAGGATTTTAATCAAATATTTTGTGAGTTCTGAAATGTAGGTATTCCCATTATGCTGATTTTGGCAGTTCCTCCCTTCAAGAGGTGGACTCTCTTTCCCACCACTTGAATCTGAACTTCTATTATGATTAGTTCTTGGCCAACAGACTATGATAGAAATGACTGTCATTTCTCAGCTTAGGCTCAAAGATACTCACTTTCTCTCTCAGCACTGGCTCTGCCATGTGAGAAAGCTCAGTCTACCTTAATGGAGGATGAGATATTATGTGGAAAGAGTCTAGTTATCCTAACTGAGACTTCCCTACATCATCTATTGCCTGCCAACTAACAAATACATGTAAGAACCCAGCCAACACCAGTGAAGCTGCCTTCTTGAACAAGTCTCATTAAAGATACATTAGTAAGTGGAGCCAAGACCAGAAGAACCACGTAGCTCACTCATAGACTAAAGAGCAAGAAGAAATCCTTATATGTTACATAGCAATAGGTGGTGCTAGTGGTAAAGAACCCACCTGCCAAGGCAGGAGACATAAGACATGCAGGTTCTATCCCTGGGTGGGGAAGATCCCCTGGAGTAGGAAATGGCAACCCACTCCAGTATTCTTGCCTGGAAAATGGACCCCATGGTGGGCTACAGCCCATGGGGTCGCCAAGAGTCTGACACAACTGAAGCACTTAGCTTACAGTAGTTAATTAGCACTCTGATCTTAGAAACGTGATATAATTTAGACTAGAGAAGAGTACTGAATCACATCTGTACAACTTCAAAGCCCATGTTCTTTCTATCCTCTGTATGGAATAAAAAAAACTGAAGTAGAAGAGAATAGAACAAAGTCATACAGCTATTCCAAAGAAGTAGAAGTTACTTTGACTCAAATAATTAATAAATTTGTCATAAGGAAGATACCCTTTGGATTAGGCTCCTAATAGTTAAAGAAGAAAGTCTGCTGTTGAAGTCTGCTGATGTAGTAGGCTAAGGTGCAGAAACAAGAAGGTGAAAATCATGGCCAAAAATGGCATATAGCCTGTAACATAACAGAGGTTTGGGAGATAAGGCCCTATAAGTATTTTTTATTCATGTGTGTGTTAGTCTCTTAGTTGTGTCCAACTATTTGCAGTCCCATGTCCACCAGGCTCTTCTGTCCATGGATTTGTCCAGGCAAGAACACTCTAGTGAGCAGCCATTCCCTTCTCCAGGGATCTTCCTGACCCAGGGATCAAACCCAGGTCTTCTGTATTGCAGGCAGATTCTTTACTGTATGAGTCACTAGGGAAGCCCTTTATAAAATTCATACTAGATTTTAAAAATTCAGGTGAAAATTTATATGGAAAGAAATATTTCTTGTTTTAAGCAGAAATAGTAATTCATTGAGTTTTGATTACATGGGTTATAACTGATTCATGTCTTAAAATATACTAATGTTAAAGTGTACTTTGTAATAGAAAATTAAGGTTTAAAGAAGAAAATACACTTACCCTTTCCCTGGTGGCTCAGACGGAAAGCGTCTGTCTACAATGTGGGAGACCTGGGTTCGATCCCTGGGTTGGAAAGTTCCCTGGAGAAGGAAATGGCAACCCACTCCAGTACTCTTGCCTAGAAAATCCCATGGACTGAGGAGCCTGGTGTCCATGGGGTTGCAAAGAGTTGGACACGACTGAGTGACTTCACTTTCAAATGACTCAGTATAAGTGAAAGATCATAGCTGTAGAGAGAGACAATATTGGATGTGAAATTCACCTTAGCCATTTACAACACAGATCCAGACAGGATACTTCTCTGATTCCTAGTTTCCTAATCCATAGAATAGAGATAATGGACATTTACTTAATAGGACTGTTGGCAAAATTAGATATAAGTGAAAGTTGATCAGTCATGTCTGACTCTTTGTGATCCCATGAACTACATAGTTCATGGAATTCTCCAGACCAATATACTGGAATGGGTAGCCTTTCCCTTCTCCAGGGGATCTTCCCAACACAGGGATCAAATCCAGGTCTCTCGCATTCCAGGCAGATTCTTTATTGGCTGAGCCACCAGGGAAGCCCAAGAATACTGGAGAGGTTAGCCTATCACTTCTCCAGGGATCTTCCCCACCCAGGAATCAAACCGGTGTCTCCTGCATTTGCAGGCAGATTCTTTACCAACTGACCATCAGAGAAGCCCATATATAAATGTCTGGCACATAATAAGCACTTGAAACAAAGTAGCTGTTTTTCTTTTTTTTACAAAATTAGAATTTAATACATTTAAAAAGTCCCCTTAGAATCAAAGAGCAAATAGTGACCTTATGAATAAACTCAGTGGTACTCTTAAATTCAGGGGTCCTTATATTTATTTATAAATATTTATAAATATAAACATATTTTTAAGTTATTTAACTTATGTTAAATAAATATAAATAAATGACCTTCTGATCTTAATTAGTATCCCTACTTCCTCTATAAGATGAAATGCAGAATGATACATACCATGTTTCAACATCAGAAAATATTGAGTTAGTGATTTTGTGCTAAGAATAAAGTATAATACAAATCCCTGTCAGACGTAGTTGAAGAATAAGCCAGGAAATTGGGAAGGGGCTAAAAGAGGGATAGGATCACTTTCTCTTCAGAGGATTATCAGTTCCCCTTAAAACCTTGTCATGCTTTTAATAGTCCTTATTTTAGGGAGCTGCAATCTAGAAGGGGATCATGAGTCTACACACCAATAATCACATAGGGAACAAAGTTGAATGTATTTGTTAAAGAAGTAAAATCAAATGATGTATCTTTTTACAACTAGTAAATTAGCTTATATGTGCAAGTTTGTGTTGAAACTACAGCACTAATGCACATTGCCCTGAGGATGAATTAATAGTTATTTTTTGAGAAAACCAAATAGCAAAAAGTTTGAAATAGTTCCCTGGTGGCTCAGACGGTAAAGCATCTGCCTGCAATGCAGGAGACCCAGGTTTGATTCCTGGGTTGGGAAGATCCCCTGGAGAAGGAAATGGCAATCCATTCCAGCACTCTTGCCTGGAAAATCCCATGAACAGAGAAGCCTGATAGGCTACAGTCCATGGGGTTGCAAAGAGTCAGGCACGACTGAGCGACTTCACTTTCACTTTTGAAAATTTTAAAGTGTTTGAACCTCTTATTACTATTGTTGAGACTCTATGTTATTTGAAAGAAAAATGAAAAATCATATGCAATAGTACTCATTGCTAACTTAATTATAATAGTGAAAAACTGAAAGCAGCTTAATATCTGAAACTGAGAAATGGTTCAGCAAATAGCACAGTATCAATTTGTAGACTATAAACTACCCATTAAAATGTATTGTTGTGAAGAATAGCAACATATAAGAATGTTTATAACATACTGTCAAGTACAAAAAAAATTAAAGTGTACACTGTACTTTCAAATGCATAAAATTTGTTTTCTTATGATCAAGAGCATATAAAAAGTGAAAACAAAGGATTTGTTAGTGAGGTGGGAGAGATTTTATTTTTATGTATGTCTTTCATTATTGGTATAATGCTGCTTGTGCTACAAGCAGAAGACAGAATTAGAAATTAATAAAATGGAACTAATTATTCCCAAGTGATACTTTGGAGGCACCTATAAGTGGATTCTCCACAGTTTATCAATATCAGTGTCATTTCCTATTTCCCCTGAAATGCTTCATCTCCTTTATTCAACAAATTAAATTAAATGTTCTTGAATCAGTAAACTGACATCAATTTGAAATAAATGCTATGAGGATAACAGACTTGAATTTATGTAGTGTGCATTGGGTAGAGTTTAGATTAAATGATAAAACAATTATTTGCCAGTTCCTTAACACTTCAATACATCTTAGATAGGGTAAAAGAAAAACATGGATTCTGGAAAATGGTGTTTTCAATGTCTTGTGGGTCATTTTTGAAAAAAGAGAATACTTTTTTCCCCGATAATAACACTTGCATGGATTTTAGCTAATTATATTATTCACATTTCCCATGAAGTTATACAATTCTTTATTAAAAATAGAGTTCTTTTTTTCTGTCACATCACAAAAAGAACCATAATAATACTGATCATTTTAAGGAATCATTTTTATGCACCAAATGCTGATTTTTAGGATGTTTTGATCCGAATGCCAGCACTAACTTCTGAAAGACACAGTACCTGATTTGAGTTTATCTATACACTAATACGGCACCCCACTCCAGTACTCTTGCCTGGAAAATCCCATGGACAGAGGAGCCTGGTAGGCTGTGGTCCATGGGGTCTCTAAGAGTCGGACACGACTGAGCGACTTCACTTTCACTTTTCACTTTCATGCACTGGAGAAGGACATGGCAACCCACTCTAGTGTTCTTGCCTGGATAATCCCAGGGGCGGGGGAACCTGGTGGGCTGCTGTCTATGGGGTTGCACAGAGTTGGACACGACTGAAGTGACTTAGCAGCAGCATATACTAATACTAACTTCTCTCTTTTCTCTGCTTCTCTGGAAAAAAAAAGTATAAAAAACTATAAATTAATGAAAATAACTGAATTCATTGGAAATGTGTAAAATAATAAAATTGCAATTGCTACCCTTTAGAGAAGTATTAATAAATATTGAAAAATTCTATTACAAAAAGGAGAGATATGTCTTCCTGTTCCTACATATTAATTCCTTTTGCAATTCAATAAATATTTACTTGGAGTCAACAACCACTATGCTAGATGCATGGAATACAACCATAACAATGGCAAAATTCTTGTTATGAAGCCTAATTAAAAAAAAAAGAAAACAGATAAATGAACAGGCAATAACAGTACAGTTTAATAAAGTTTATGGTAGAGTACTAAAGCAATGCTATGGATTGAATGTTTGTCTCCCCACCCCGAATTCATATGGTGAATTCCGAATCCCCAACGTGATGGTATTTAAAGGTGGAGCCTTTAGGGAGTGGTTAAAGGTTTTGAATGAGGTTGTGAGTGTGGAGCTCTCATAATGAGAGACAGAGCTAAGACAGAAATTTACATCAAGAAGTACAGTTCCACTCTAACAAAGAACTAGATGAAGAGTTTTGAGGTGCATACCAGAAAAATTCAGCATTGCTGTAAAGGGATTTTTAAAGGCAATCTGGTAAGGGCTCAGAACAAGAAAAAAACCGTAGAGGAAGATCTAATCTTCCTTTCAGTTCAGTTCAGTTCAGTCGCTCAGTCGTGTCCGACTCTTTGTGACCCTATGAATTGCAGCACGCCAGGCCTTCCCATCCATCACCATCTCCCAGAGTTCACCTAAACTCATGTCCATTGAGTTGGTGATGCCATCCAGCCATCTCATCCTCTGTTGTCCCCTTCTCCTCCTGCCCCCAATCCCTCCCAGCATCAGGGTCTTTTCTAATGAGCATGAGGTGGCCAAAGTTCAATCTTCTTTTAAAAATGCATTAATAATGATGTACAGAATGTTGGTAGAAATATGAATGGTAGAGGCCATTGTGATGAGGTCTTTGAACTGTGGCAACTCTTGAGAGTCCCTTGGACTGCAAGGAGATCAAACCAGTCAATCCTAAAGGAAATCAGTCCTGAATATTCACTGAAAGGACTGATCCTGACTCTAAAGCTCCAATACTTTGGCCACCTAATGCAAAGGGCTGAATTCATTAGAAAAGACTCTGATGCTGGGGAAGATTGAAGCAGGGAGGAGAAGGGAACTACAGAGGATGACATGGTTGGATGGCATCACTGACTTGATGGACATGAGTTTGAGAAAGCTCTGGGAGACGGTGAAGGACAGGGAAACCTGGCATGCTGCAGTCCATGGCATTGCAAAGAGTCAGACACGACTGAGTGACTGAACTGAACTGGATCAAGATGAGGAATATATTTCTGGACAGTGGAGAAAAGGCAATCCCTGCTAAGGCAGTGAAGCACTTGGCTGAATTATATTTGTGTTTTAATGTTTTCTGGAGGATATCATTTACAAGCAATGAAGTTGGACTGTTAGCCTAGGAGATTCCTAAGCAAAATATTGAAGGAAAGGCTTGGTTCTTCCTCACTACTTACAGTAAAATATGACAGAAGAATGATAAATGGAAAATGAAATCATTTAGCAAAAAAGAACAGAACTTGTAGACTTTGAAAATTCTTGGCCTGCTCATATTACAAGAAATAAGAACATCTAGGGTGTGTCTGAATGACTTTTTAATATGGGGATTAAGTGTGGGTATGAACCATGAATGGACTTCTCAGTAGCTCAGTGCTAAAGAATCTGCCTGCCAATGCAGAAGATGCAGGATTCATGGGTTCAGTACTTGGATGGGGAAGATCCCCTGCAGAAGGAAATGGAAACCCACTCTAGTGTTCTTACCTGGGAAATCCCATAGACAGAGGAGCCTGGCAGGCTCTAGTCCCTGGGGTCGCAGAAGTGTCAAACATAACTCAGCGACTAAACAACAACAAGACCATGGATACTATCAACCGTCTCAACAGAGGGCAAGAATCAAGATGGAATTATACCAGCAGACACTGCTAGTTTGTACTAAAGAAGACAGAGAATGTAGAATGAAATGAAGGAAAATTGATGGCTTTCTTAAACCCTGCTCCACTGGACCATAGAGTTATTTGTCTGTGAACTTGTGCTGTCTTTCAAGAAAAGGGAAGGCCCTAAGATTGATTCAAATATTGTCAAGGCCAAACCATTTGATTTTAGTTCTATTTAAAAAAAATTAGGGAAAGATATTAAATTAAAAAAAATTTCTTGTGAGTCCGGTAATGCTTTAAAAAACATATATTACATAAATACAATATCTAGTTGTGTGGTATTTAGAAGCATCTTCAAAATATCTTGACTCTATAGGATCATAAAGGGAATTGAGCTCATCATCTGAATCAGAAGTACACCCCCATATCAAACTTTAAAAAGAAGAAAGCCAACAGTAAAGATGATATATAATCTGCCCACATTTTATAGCTAGAAATTTTCATACGTAGGATGGGAGTCCAGACTTGTCTGCACCAAAGTCTGTGCTGCTGCTGCTGTTGCTAAGTCGCTTCAGTTGTGTCCGACTCTGTGCGACCCCATAGACGGCAGCCCACCAGGCTCCCCCATCCCTGGGATTCTCCAGGCAAGAATACTGGAGTGGGTTGCTATTTCCTTCTCCAATGCATGAAAGTGAAAAGTGAAAGTGAAGTCACTCAGTCGTGTCCAACTCTTAGTGACCCCATGGACTGCAGCCCACCAGGCTCCTCCGTCCATTGGATTTTCCAGACAAGAGTACTGGGGTGGGGTGCCATTGCCTTCCCTGAAAGTCTGTGCTGTTTCTTTTTTTTTTAATTTTATTTTTACTTTATTTTACTTTACAATACTGTATTGGTTTTGCCATCCGTTGGCATGAATCCGCCACGGGTGTATACGAGCTCCCAATTCCCACCCTCTGTAGGTACATATAGTGGGAAATATAAGGCATCATATTAATAAAATTCCTGTATATTTGCCTTCACATTATGTTATTTGCAGGAAATCAATTGTTGATTTTATTAGGATACCAGAATATGTTATTTTCAGAGTACCAACCATAGCTTTTCCTTGTACCTTTGAGTACTCTTCCTTCTATACCAACTACATTGAGATTTGCAAAAGCAGGAGTTCTGCTGCTTTGTCATGATTCCGTGGCTCCCTGTATCCCATTTGTAGTCATTTCTGTGGTCTATCACATTTCAGTAATTAGAGAATCTAGATTCTCAAGTAGTTTCATCAAACCAGTCCCCAAAATCACAGCTACTGCTTTCCTGTAATTGGAGTACATTAACATTAAATTCATTAATGTGAAGGTTTGGATGAAAGATTTTTATCTAAAGTTTTTTTTCTCCCCATACCCATTTTGTGATTTAAACATTTTTAGCATGTTGCATTGCTGTTTAATTTTTATTTTTTTTTAACATAATAAAAATCCACACCTAATTTGATGTGATTTCTTTGGCAGTTAATAAGAACACATTATACAGTTAAATGAATCTGCAAACTAAATAATGGTTGTAGTGGGTGTGAAAATAGGGATATTTAAATGCATAAGGAAATTTAGCACACATCCCAGTGGCCATGTAAATAGGCTTCTGATTCTTTTATAAATTGTAAACACTTTCTTGTGCAGAAACACTGTGAAAAATATAATCCTGAAACCATACATAGAGCTTATTATCATACCTCACTGCATGCCTATTATCCACTTAAGAGCTCCATTAAAACACCCACTCTTGTTTTAGCAGCAGCTACACAAATCAAAAACTAAGCCTCATTTGTCACTATTTATCCTCAGAGACTAAAGACAGCTGTATTTATGAAGTGTATTTAAGATTACATCTCCTGTTATTTTGATAAAAAATTTTCAAATATGACCCTGTGTCATATAAAATTAGTGCTCAAAAACTCATTATCAGCATGAATTCTAGAACAGACTCCAAAGGAATGTCTATAAAGAAAAATGTGGGTAATGGACATTTGGTGGGTTGTACTGTAAACTTACTATAAGTAACTTAAGCTTTTTGATGTCCTAGCTATTTATTGCCATTTACAGTTTACATGCAAGGGTATCTATGTTCAATAATTTACCTGAAAGTAAAATAATTTAAAAGATAACACATCACTGAGAAACTGATATTGATATCTAGCTTCAGTTCAGTTCAGTTCAGTCGCTTAGTTGTGCCCGACTCTTTGTGACCCCATGAATTGCAGCAAACCAGGCCTCCCTGTCCATCACCAACTCCCGGAGTTCACTCAAACTCATGTCCATTGAGTCAGTGATGCCGTCCAGCCATCTCACCCTCTGTCGTCCCTTTTTCCCCCTGCCCGCAATCCCTCCCAGCATCAGAATCTTTTCCAGTGAGTCAACTCTTTGCATGAGGTGGCCAAAGTACTGGAGTTTTAGCTTTAGCATCATTCCTTCCAAAGAACACCCAGGGCTGATTTCCTTTAGAATGGACTGGCTGGATCTCCTTGCAGTCCATGGGAATCTCAAGAGTCTTCTCCAACACCACAGTTCAAAACCATCAATTCTTTGGTGCTCAGCCCTCTTCACAGTCCAACTTTCACATCTATACATGACCATAGGAGAAACCAAAGCCTTGATGAGATGGACCTTTGTTGGCAAAGTAATGTTTCTGCTTTTGAATATGCTATCTAGGTTGGTCATAACTTTCCTTCCAAGGAGTAAGCATCTTTTAATCTCATGGCTGCAGTCACCATCTGCAGTGATTTTGGAGCCCCCCAAAATAAAGTCTGACACTATTTCCACTGTTTTCCCATCTAGTTACCATGAAGTGATGGGACCAGATGCCATGATCTTCATTTTCTGAATGTTGAGCTTTAAGCCAACATTTTCACTCTCCTCTTTCACTTTCATCAAGAGGCTTTTTAGTTACTCTTCTTAGGGCCAAGTAAAGAAACCATAATACAGACTGTTGACATTCAGATGTGCCATGGAGATGATGCATTTTGAAACCTGCATTTTAAAAGGCTGTGATATTCTCTTCCCTTTTCATTTGGCCCCAACTGTCTATTATTTTGGATACCACTGACTATTTTTTAAAAAAATAATTGTATTGCCATTAAATGGGCAGATGTAGCTGTATATGAAAACATAGCCAGAACATGTTAGATTATGCTTCTGAAATGAACACAAAAGGAATGACCAATCAGGTGCATGCTAAATCCGTTCAGCTGTGTCCAACTCTGTGTGACCCTATAGACTATAGCCCACCAAGCTCCTCTGTCCATGGGATTCTTCAGGCAAGAATACTGGAATGGGTTGCCATTTCCTTCTCATAGAGATCAAATAATTATTTGCGTGCATCATGACTGACTTTAAGATGGATGCCATTAGATGAATTGTGACTCTGATGCTGGGAGGGATTGGGGGCAGGAGGAGAAGGGGATGATAGAGGATGAGATGGCTGGATGGGATCACTGACTCGATGGACATGAGTTTGGGTGAACTCCAGGAGTTGCTGATGAACAGGGAGGCCTGGCGTGCTGCAATTCATGGGGTTGCAAAGAGTCAGACACGACTGGGCGACGGAACTGAACTGAACTGATCTGATGTCAGTTTAAGTGAGCTAAGATCAAACCCCTACATGTACACATGTGCTTTCCCACATTTAAACATAAGAATGCATTACTATATCAATCTATGCCTCTACCTTTTTTGCAAACAAAATTATTGGGTTTTCAATACAAATATTTTTTTTAGCATCTAAACCTAGATACTTCAGAATGCTCACTGCATAGAGGCACTTTACTGCCTTGAGTATTCTGTGGGCACCTGATGCTAAAACCATATTGGAACCATGATATTATCATGTCTCTTCTAGGCCAGTGCAATAGATGGACTGAAGGTTATTATATGAGTCTGAACAAGGAATTAGCAGCGAGGATAGAATGGGTAGAATAGGTTCCAGAAATATTTACTTGATTAATATTGAAAGGAACTGAGAATTGATTTGATACAATGAGTGAGAGAACAGGAGTTGTTGAAATGAAATGAGGTTTCTGCCTTGGAAACTAAGGAGTGATCAATCTATTAACCAGGATAAATAAAAGATAAGGCTTAGTATGTCTTTAGATGTCAAGGTACTATTGCCTAGAAAACACTGATCAGGGATTCAGCTCAGGTGGATTATAAGTATTAGAGTAAAAGTTATGTATTCAGAACCATTAGTTTATAAATATTATGTAAAGTCATAGGTATAAATGAGATTAAAAGATGTGGGAAGTTTTTCTAAATTATTCTTTATATAATTTTTTCCTTTTTATCATTTATTTGGGTGTTCAAAAGCCCAACTTATTTACCATGTATCCAACTGCTACTGAATATCTTTTTACTTGTAAGACTTGTGGGTACCTCAGAGACAGAATATCTAAAATCCATTCCCTATCTTTACCAAACCCCATCCTGTGTTTCCATTCTTTATTTTCAAACAAATAAAAATGAAGTCATCCTCCTTATCACAGAATTAGTGAGTCATTGAGAACCCTGCTTTTTCTTTAGTATTTCATATATAATCAGACATTCTAGTATATCTTCAGTTTATTACCTTTTCTCCATTCCTATGATGATTTTAGCTAGTGAATATAGCATTCATTGACTGGATTACAGAGATAGTTTCCAACTTGACTTATGTGCTTCTGGTTTTGACCCCTCCAATTTACTCTCCATCCAAATTGTTGTTGCAGTGGAAAACTTACAGTGTAAAATTAATTGTGAAACCCTCATGCTCAAAATCTCTTAATGATCATATTATTCAGGATAAAACAGATTTCTTAGCTTGTTATACTGACTCCTCACTGTTTTCCACCTGACTACATACTCACCTTTCCTCCCTCTATTTTTCCTATACATGTAGAGAAGCACACACACGTGGAGTCAGACATTCTAGAGTGTGAAGTCAAGTGGGCCTTAGGAAGCCCTGCTGTCATCAAAGCTAGTGGAGGTGATGGAATTCTAGCAGAGCTATTGGAAATCCTGAGATGATGCTATCAGAGTGCTGCATTCAATATGCCAGCAACGTTGCAAGACTCAGTAGTGGCAAAAGGACTAGAAAAGTTCAATCCTCATCCTAATTCCCAAGAAGGGCAATACTAAATGAAATTAAAAGATGCTTTCTTCTTGGAAGAAAAGCTGTGCAAACCTAGACAGCATATTAAAAAGCAGAGACATTACTTTGCCAACAAAGGTCCATCTCATCAAGGCTACGGTTTTTCCAGTAGTCATGTATGGATGTGAGAGTTGGACCATAAGGAAAGCTGAGCACTGAAGAACTGATGCTTTTGAACTGTGGTGTTGGAGAAGACTCTTGAGAGTCCCTTGTACTGCAAGGAGATCCAACCAATCCATCTTAAAGGAAATCAGTCCTGAATATTCATTGGAAGGAGTGATGCTGAAGCTGAAGCTCCAATACATTGGCCACCTGATGTGAAGAACTGACTCACTTGAAAAGACCCTGATGCTGGAAAAGATTGAAGGCGGGAGGAGAAGGGGATGACAGAGGATGAGATGGTTTGATGGCATCACCACCTCGATGGACATGAGTTTGAGCAAGCTCTGGGTGTTGGTGGTGGACAGGGAAGCCTGGTGTGCTGTAGTCCATGGGGTTGCAGAGTCAGACATGAATGAGTGACTGAACTGAACTGATGAAGACCAGTTACTACTCTAGGGTGTCAACCTGACCCTGGTGTTTCAGGTACCTAACCTTCTTCTATATTCCCTGTTCGACTGTTTGTGACCCCATGGATTGTAGCCCAACAGGCTCCTCCATCCATGGGATTCTCTAGGCTAGAAAACTGGAGTGGATTGCCATGCCCTCCTACAGGCGATCTTATCTACCCAGGGCTCAAACCCACATCTGTTATATCTCCTGCATTGGCAGGTGGGATCTTTACTATTAGTGCCACTTGGGAAGGCTCTGCATTCTGCAGGAAATAAGAAGTTTTTTCCTAGAGAAACAGAACCAGAGAGTCTCTGAGCCAGTCAGTGTAGGGGGTCTCAATGGTGGGTGTAACATAGAAGAGAGTTTAAACCAAGCATCATCAAATGAATTGCCTTCCTCAGTTGTTTAGTACATACTGGAGCTAATTTTGGCATAGACATGGCTGTTCAGCCCTGTGTAAGCCTGACCCATTCTCTTTCCTCTAATTTCACCCTAGTGTGCCAATCAGTGATTGTCCCCAGATGCCTTTCTATTTCCCATCTGTCTTTGGCTTGCAACTATTTTCCTTGTAGAATAAAAAAAAATGTGAGCAAAGAAAGATTAGTATGAATAACCATGTTTAGTAGAAAAATTCATCCGGTGAATCTACACACCAATGAGTAATGTCATATACAATTACACTGTAGAGTTAAAAAACAAAAACTAAAGGCATCACACTAATTACTAGGACAAAAACTAAAGACATGTTTTTTCAAGCTCTTTCTTCAAACAATCTCATACAAAGTAGGTAAATATGGAGAATTTTTGACTGAAATAGAATCATATTTGGAGAGAGGAACATAGCCACACAATATTCAGAAAGAGATGCCTTTCAGCACCAGTAATTATCAAGAGAAAAATACATTAATGTTTGCAGTATGAAATAAGAAATGGAAATACCAATGGTCAGACAATGAGACACTTCGAGAAAGTCTTTCTTCTGTTTGCTCCTTTATCTCTGAAGGCACAAGATTCCTTCAAAGGCTTGCTTTACATGCCTATGGCTCCCCTCACTGTGCTACGGCCCATGAGGAAGCTCTTAGCCTCTGGCTTAAATAATATTCACTCAGTGCTTATCACTTCTTTTCAAACAAGGCTATAAAACTTCTTCATGTTGATGAAGAAATTTCTTCATGTTGAAGCTTACAGCGTTGGGCTTTTGACATTTTAATTTGGGGATGTTGCTTCTTGGCTGGTGAATTCACTTTTGGCAAACCTCATTGATTGGATGGAAGCAGATTTAGGGACGAATCTAAAGTATTGTAATTTTTAAAAACCTCTTGTTTTATTATCAAGGAAGCTAGATGATAGAATATGAGAGCATAGTTTAAGAGAATGCTTTGGGAAATAGGCTCAATGAATAAATAAAAACAACTGTAATTAGCCTATTACATATAGGTATTACTTATAAATGTAAATGATGCTTTTAAAGCACTCAAGGTTGCTTGAAAGTAATTTCATCTTCGAATTAGTTATAAACTTTAAGCATTCTGTTCACAATGGTTTTCCTCTATTAATTTGCTTAACAAACCATTTCTTCATCATTAGAGCAAAGGTAAACTTCAACACAATTAAGAATATTTCCAAATTATGGTAATTTGATACAAGCAAATTTCACTGTCAGGGCACAGTAGGTGTAAACTTAAATGTCAGAAACAGACATTAGCTATCACTTGAACCTTTATTATTTATATCTGATCAGCCAAGAACTAGAATATGTGTCAGAACTGGAATAGTCTTGATTGTAAGACTAACACACAGAGTCGGAGAACAGAGTTCACCTCTGAAGATTTTGCATCCCCAAGTTCCACCAGTATGTAGGGTCAGAGGAGAATCCTGTGAAATATTAGAGCAGAGAAGTGAGTCCAAGGGAGAGCAGATCCCTGAGTTTCACAGTGATGGTGAGAGGACTACTGAGTAACTGGGAGCTGTCAAGCAGAATCAGCTCCTGTGATAGATGCTCTCAGTTTAAAGAAGTAAAGGCAAAATCATAAGAGAAATAACTTTTTAGCACAAAATCCTAGAGGCCCTTGAGGATAGATGATGCCAGAAAAATGTGAGATTATTGTGCCTGCCAGAGTATATTAATGCTGTAAATATAGATAATTTCCTGAGGAAAAAGATCCTTGAAGATGTATCAAATGTATGGTGTTGAATATCAAGTTTAATAGCAAAGACACAGAGTGCCAACTGAGCATCGATTCCTGCCCTTCCTCCTCCACTGCTGCTGCTGCTAAGTCGCTTCAGTCATGTCCCACTCTGTGGGACCCCATAGACGGCAGCCCAGCAGGGTCCCCTGTCCCTGGGAATCTCCAGGCAAGAACACTGGAGTGGGCTGCCATTTCCTTCTCCATCCTCCTCCACAGGGTACTGAAATAAGGCTGGGATGTCTCCCAGGTACCTTCAATTCAATGGGGTTCCTATCTGAATTCATTGATTATTTTCTCATATTTTTTTCTCTTTTCAGATTCTCCATCTTCAGTAAATTAAGGGATCAGATCAGTTCAGTTCAGTCACTCAGTCGTGTCCGACTCTTTGTGACCCCATGAATCGCAGCACACCAGGCCTCCCTGTTCATCACTATCTCCCGGAGTTCACTCAGACCCATATCCATCGAGTCCGTGATGCCATCCAGCCATCTCATCCTCTGTCGTCCCCTTCTCCTCCTGCCCCAATGCCTCCCAGCATCAGAGTCTTTTCCAATGAGTCAACTCTTTGCATGAGGTGGCCAAAGTACTGGAGTTTCAGCTTTAGCATCATTCCTTCCAATGAAATCCCAGGGCTGATCTCCTTCAGAATGGACTGGTTGGATCTCCTTGCAGTCCAAGGGACTCTCAAGAGTCTTCTCCAACATCACAGTTCAAACGCATCAATTCTTTGGCGCTCAGCCTTCTTCACAGTCCAACTCTCACATCCATACATGACCACAGGAAAAACCATAGCCTTGACTAGATGGACCTTAGTCGGCAAAACAATGTCTCTGCTTTTGAATATACTATCTAGGTTGGTCATAACTTTTCTTCCAAGGAGTAAGTGTCTTTTAATTTCATGGCTGCAGTCACCATCTGCAGTGATTTTGGAGCCCCCCAAAATAAAGTCTGACACTGTTTCCACTGTTTCCCCATCTATTTGCCATGAAGTGATGGGACCGGATGCCATGATCTTCGTTTTCTGAATGTTGAGCTTTAAGCCAACTTTTTCACTCTCCTCTTTCACTTTCATCAAGAGGCTTTTTAGTTCCTCTTCACTTTCTGCCATAAGCGTGGTGTCATCTGCATATCTGAGGTTATTGATATTTCTCCCAGCAATCTTGATTCCAGCTTGTGCTTCTTCCAGCCCAGCGTTTCTCATGATGTACTCTGCATAGAAGTTAAATAAGCAGGGTGAGAATATACAGCCTTGATGTACTCCTTTTCCTATTTGGAACCAGTCTGTTGTTTCATGTCCAGTTCTAACTGTTGCTTCCTGACCTGCATACAGATTTCTCAAGAGGCAGGTTAGGTGGTCTGGTATTCCCATCTCTTTCACAATTTTCCACAGTTTATTGTGATCCACACAGTCAAAGGCTTTGGCATAGTCAATAAGGCAGAAATAGATGTTTTTCTGGAACTCTCTTGCTTTTTCCATGATCCAGCGGATGTTGGCAATTTGATCTCTGGTTCCTCTGCCTTTTCTAAAACTAGCTTGAACATCTGGAAGTTCACGGTTCACATATTGCTGAAGCCTGGCTTGGAGAATTTTGAGCATTTCTTTACTAGCATGTGAGATGAGTGCAATTGTGTGGTAGTTTGAGCATTCCTTTGCATTTCCTTTCTTTGGGATTGGAATGAAAACTGACCTTTTCCAGTCCTGTGGCCACTGCTGAGTTTTCCAAATGTGCTGGCATATTGAGTGCAGCACTTTCAAAGCATCATCTTTCAGGATTTGAAAAATCTCAACTGGAATTCCATCACTTCTACTAGCTTTGTTTGTAGTGATGCTTTGGTAGGGCCTAGAGGACCTATCCCACGTTGAAGGTCAGGAATGGCGGCGGTAAGGAGATACCCCTCATCCACGGTAAGGAGCAGCGGCTGTGCTTTGCTGAAGCAGCCATGAAGAGATACCCCACTCCCCAGGTAAGAGAAACCCAAGTAAGGTGGTAGGTGTTGCAAGAGGGCATCAGAGGGCAGACACACTGAAACCATACTCACAGAAAACTAATTAATCTAATCACACTAGGACCACAGCCTTGTCTAACTCAATGAAACCAAGCCATGCCTGTGGGGCAACCCAAGATGGGTGGGTCATGGTGGAGAGGTCTGACAGAGCGTGGTCCACTGGAGAAGCGAATAGCAAACCACCTCAGTATTCTTGCCTTGAGAACCTCATGAAGAGTATGAAAAGGCAAAATGATAGGATACCAAAAGAGGAACTCCCCAGGTCATTAGGTGCCCAATATGCTACTGGAGATCAGTGGAGAAATAACTCCAGAAAGAATGAAGGGATGGAGCCAAAGCAAAAACAATATCCAGCTGTGGATGTGACTGGTGATAGAAGCAAGATCTGATGCTGTAAAGAGCAATATTGCATAGGAACCTGAAATGTCAGGTCCATGAATCAAGGCATATTGGAAGTGGTCAAACAAGAGATGGCAAGGGTGAATGTCAACATTCTAGGAATCAGCGAACTAAGATGGACTGGAATGGGTGAATTTAACTCAGATGACCATCCTATCTACTACTGCAGGCAGGAATCCCTCAGAAGAAATGGAGTAGCCATCATGGTCAACAAAAGACTCCAAAATGCAGTACTTGGATGCAATCTCAAAAACAACAGGGTGATCTCTGTTCATCTTCAAGGCAAACCATTCAATATCACAGTTATCCAAGTCTATGCCCCAACCAGTAACACTGAAGAAGCTGAAGTTGAACAGTTCTATGAAGACCTACAAGACCTTTTAGAACTAACACCCCAAAAAGATATCCTTTTCATTATAGGGGACTGGAATGCAAAAGTAGGAAGTCAAGAAACACCTGGAGTAACAGGCAAATTTGGCCTTAGAATGTGGAATGAAGCAGGGCAAAGACTAATAGAGTTTTGCCAAAAAAATGCACCAGTCATAGCAAACACCCTCTTCCACAACACAAGAGAAGACTCTACACATGGGCATCACCAGATGGTCAACACCGAAATCAGATTGATTATATTCTATGCAGCCAAAGATGTAGAAGCTCTATACAGTCAACGAAAACAAGACCGGGAGCTGACTGTGGCTCAGATCATGAACTCCTTATTGTCAAAACAAGACTGAAATTGAAGAAAGTAGGGAAAACTGCTAGACCATTCAGGTATGACCTAAATCAAATCCCTTATGATTATACAGTGGAAGTGAGAAATAGATTTAAGGGCCTAGATTTGATAGATAGAGTGCCTGATGGACTATGGAATGAGGTTCGTGACATTGTACAGGAGACAGGGATTGAGACGATCCCCATGGAAAAGAAATGCAAAAAATCAAAATGGCTGTCTGGGTAGGCCTTACAAATAGCTGTGAAAAGAAGAGAGGTGAAAAGCCAAGGAGGAAAGGAAAGATATAAGAGTCTGAATGCAAGAAGAAATAAGAAAGCCTTCTTCAGCGATCAATGCAAAGAAATAGAGGAAAACAACAGAATGGGAAAGACTAGAGATCTCTTCAAGAAAATTAGAGATACCAAGGGAACATTTCATGCAAAGATGGGCTCGATAAAGGACAGAAATGGTATACCTAACAGAAACAGAAGGTATTAAGACGAGGTGGCAAGAATACACGGAAGAACTGTACAAAAAAGATCTTCACGACCCAGATAATCATGATGATGTGATCACTAATCTAGAGCCAGACATCTTGGAAAGTGAAGTCAAGTGGGCCTTAGAAAGCATCACTACAAACAATTTAGGGATAGCCATCCTTTAACTCAAGAGCTGAATGATCAGGTTCATTCTTTCATTTAACAAATCAAAGCTACTCTGTAGTTCTGAGCACTGTTCGAAGTACTTAGGATACATTTGTGAACAAGACAAACAAACATTCCTGCCTTCCTTGAACTTTTATTCTAAATAGTATGGACATGCATGCATGCTAAGTAGCTTCAGTTGTGTTCAACTCTGCAATCCTACTGACTGTAGCTGCCGGGCTCCCTTGTCCTTGGGATTCTCTAGGCAAGAATACTGAAGTGGTTTGCCATGCCCTTCTCCAGATAGTATGGACAGATGAGAATAAATATAAGATATAATTGAACTATGTACTGTTTTAATAAATACAATGGAAAGTCAAATAAGGGGGGGTCAGAATTGTGGGAAGGAATGGTGGGAAGGATGGGTTGCAATTTTAAACTGAGTGGGCAGGATAGACTGAAACTGAACAAAACTCAACTCTACCTCCTGCTCTTCTTCCTTACCTCTTGCCAGACCTAGCTGAGTTAGAATCTAACTATTCTTCAATGTCCTGTTCAAATGACATCTCCTTTGTGAAGCCTGCCCTGATTTCCTTAGCATGTCTTCAACATTTCTCCTTTGTATCCCCTATGTGGCTGACTGTGTTACTCACCTCACCTCCTCTGAGTTGTAGACACATCCTGTGCCAGTGAATGTACATCTGACAGGTTCCCATCTCAAGTGCTTGCATCTCTGCTTCTCTGCCTTAGGACTTAGGCACTTTCTTAACACAGTGCGAGTGCTTGGAGAGCAAGGAAGCCCTAAAGTCCTGGGGATTTACCACCTCCCAGGGATAATACAAAAACTTTAAGAGATGGGAATGGGTAGATAATAACTACTGAAACTCCCCCATTTGCTAGCAGAGAAATTCCTCAGAACCTACCAATGGGATTAAGCATCAGTTGCCCATAGTATCTGTTAATAATGCATTATTTCCTGGTGTTTTGCCCAACCTTTCCTCCCTCTCAGTACTTTCTCACTGTGCTCACAATACTAATTTTGTAAATAACTGTCCACATCCAATTCCTTTCAGTTCAGTTCAGTCACTCAGTCGTGTCCGACTCTTTGCCACCCCATGAATCGCAGCACGCCAGGCCTCCCTGTCCAGCACCAACTCCCGGAGTTCACTCAAACTCACGTCCATCGAGTCTGTGATGCCATCCAGCCATCTCATCCTCTGTCGTCCCTTCTCCTCCTGCCCCCAATCCCTCCCAGCATCAGAGTCTTTTTCAGTGAGTCAACTCTTCACATGAGGTGGCCAAAGTACTGGAGTTTCAGCTTTAGCATCATTCCTTCCAAAGAAATCCCAGGGCTGATTTCCTTTAGAATGGACTGGTTGGATTTCCTTGCAGTCCAAGGGACTCTCAAGAGTCTTCTCCAACACCACAGTTGAAAAGCATCAATTCTTTGGCGCTCAGCTCTCTTCACAGTCCAACTCTCACATCCATACATGACCACAGGAAAAACCATAGCCTTGATGAGATGGACCTTTGTTGGCAAAGTAATGTCTCTGCTTTTGAATATGCTATCTAGGTTGGTCATAACTTTCCTTCCAAGGAGTAAGCGTCTTTTAATTTCATGGCTGCAGTCACCATCTGCACTGATTCTGGAGCCCCCAAAATAAAGTCTGACACTGTTTACACTGTTTCCCCATCTATTTCTCATGGAGTGATGGGACCAGATGCCATGATCTTCGTTTTCTGAATGTTGAGCTTTAAGCCAACCTTTTTTTTTTTTCCCTTTTTTATTATTATTTTTTTTAATTTTAAAATCTTTAATTCTTACATGCCTCTCCACTTTCACTTTCATCAAGAGGCTTTTTAATTCCTCTTCACTTTCTGCCATAAGAATGGTGTCATCTGCATATCTGAGGTTATTGATATTTCTCCCAGCAATCTTGATTCCAGCTTGTGCTTCTTCCAGCCCAGCGTTTCTCATGATGTACTCTGCATAGAAGTTAAATAAGCAGGGTGAGAATATACAGCCTTGATGTACTCCTTTTCCTATTTGGAACCAGTCTGTTGTTCCATGTCCACTTCTAACTATTGCTTCCTGACCTGCATATAGGTTTCTGAAGAGGCAGGTCAGGTGGTCTGGTACTCCCATCTCTTTCAGAATTTTCCACAGTTTATTGTGATTCACACAGTCAAAGGCTTTGGCATAGTCAATAAAGCAGAAATAGATGTTTTCTAGAACTCTCTTGCTTTTTCGATGATCCAGCGGATGTTGGCCATTTGATCTCTGGTTCTTCTGCCTTTTCTAAAACCAGCTTGAACATCTGGAAGTTCACGGTTCATGTACTGCTGAAGCCTCTCTTGGAGAATTTTGAGCATTACTTTACTAGCGTGTGAGATGAGTGCAATTGTGCAGTAGTTTGAGCATTCTTTGGCATTGCCTTTCTTTGGGATTTGAATGAAAACTGACCTCTGGTCCACTGGAGAAGGGAATCGCAAACCACTTCAGTATTCTTGCCTTGAGAACCCCATGAACAGTATGAAAAGGCAAAATGATAGGATACTTAAAGAGGAACTCCCCAGGTCAGTAGGTGCCCAATATGCTTTAGGGAGTTCCTTTAGGGAAATCTAAATTCAGAGAGTTCAGCATTTCAGTTCTGAATTCCTTATGGTCTTATTGGATTTTTCTTTATATTATACTATTTATGGGCATTTGTCTCATCTATTAATTCTAACTTGTTAGTTCCTCAATTTACATCTTAAAAATTCTATATTATTAAATGTAGCTTTTGACTTTTAGTTCAAAATACTATTAAGATACCAATATATCTAGTTTATCAATTACCTGTGTTCTAAATCCTCATTCTGTCATGTAATAACTGTATTCATGGGCAGAATTCTGTCCTTCCAGTTTCTCTTTGGTAAACTGGAGATTAAAATCATCTTCCTTAGATGATTTTTCTGGGGCTAAAATAAAAGAATGTACCCAAAGTTCTTAACATAGTATGTGGCATACATTAGGCACTCAAGTCCTTTCCTGCTTCTCCCTGCCTTTCACTCTCTTGCTAAGTTCAATTTTTTAAAACAAAAAAACATAGCAGGAACAGAATCTCAAGTCTGTTTGAAATATACTAAACCAGAGGCATTTAATCTGAATAAGAAGTTTAACTATAAACTGATACATTTTTCTATATTTTCCTCTATTCCTTTTAATTCAGTGAAGAATTTGACATCATGTATGGCAAGCTTCCCTATATCTCTTTAAAGCATCTGCTATATATTGCAGAAATACACTGCCAATAAAACAGTTACTTTGGCCAACTGGTTAGCTAGGGCAAATGTGTGAAAAATAAGTATTGCATTATCTGTAGCATGTATTTGCCAATCAAAAAAGAAAAAACAAAACAAAACATGTTGATCATTAAATACCCATTTTTTTCTATTCTTTATTTTAAAATAGTGATTTGAGCACAAGACAATGACTTAAGTGCGGTGCCTTTCAAATTATAAGAATACATTATTTAACTTATTATAACTGGAGATAAAGAAATATTTTCAGAACTTCAATTTAAGAAATATTTCCTGCATATGCAAAATTCTGTGTCATGTCAACAGAAGGAAAAATAGAACATGAGAGCTGTAAGTTGAGAAGCAAGAATCTGGGTTCATAAAAATTTCTCCTGAAATATGTCTAACTATCTGAGGGCCTTATTTTGTATTGTAGGTCAGTGACTACAGTGGTTAATAACTTAATCTTTGTAGAACCAGATGGCAAGTCATATTCCTTTTGACTAAGGCAGTCAGGTGCTTAATGCATACAGAGAAGAGTAAGTGTAGGGGTAAGATTTAGAATTGTGTATAATACTATAGAATGGGATCAAATCTATGTCATGAGAGAAGTAGGACCTCATTATGACAACATGGATTCAAAACAGTGAAGGATAAGGTTTATTTCAGAAATCAGAAAATCTTTCAGAAGAGATACATTCTGAGATGAGTGGGCCCTGAGGATTTTCATATGCACAAATGAACAGAGAGTGTTTCTGGAATGAGGGGCAGCCTATACAAAGACACGGTCATGGGGAATCAGAGAATGTATCCTAAAAGAGATTGCAGCCTTCCAGTTTGGCTCAAAAGTGAAGTGTATTGAAACAGGATATAGATGAGGGAGGACACAGACATAAGGTGAAGAATCTTGAAAGCCAGAAAGACAGATTTGTATTTAGCTGGCATCAAATGGGAATGCTTTCCACAGCAAGTAACTGAAAACTCTGCCTTAATTCATTTAAACAATAAGGAAAATTTTTTGTCTCACATAAGCAGAAAAATACTCTGCTTTTGTATTCAGGGTATCCTGGGTTTGGTTAATTAAGTATCTCACCAATATTATCAAAGAGCCAAGTTCTTTTCATTTTTCTCTCTGCTAAAGCTAGGATATCAGCTTTGTCCTCTGCCAGCTATCTTGTGATCACAAGTCACCTACTGTAGTTTCAGGCATCGAATGCAGGTAAGACATGACCCATCAGAGGAAGAACTGTCTTTATATGTGTATAGGAACGTCTTTCAGAAATCTCCTTCCCTGAACAGACTGCCTGTTACATTTCACAGGCTAAAATTAGATCACATGCTTCTTTCAAATCAATTAGTGACAAATCATGTTGGCTAAGACAACTTAATTTGTATCATCTAAAACATGTTGAGGAGGAGTGAATGCCAGGAAAAAAAAAAAGTTTTTCTTTCAGAAAGAAGAAAGGAGGCATGATTATTGAGTAGGCAACCAAAAGTCGCTGTGAAAGTTACAGTGACCACAGTCTTCTGAAATGTTCTGGACCATTCCTGCTATTCCAGTGGATAGAATGATGAGTTCATTTTTGACATGTTGAGTTTGGTTCTGCTGGGAAAATTGGATAAGACTACAAGGGGTTTATCAATAGCTTCTGAGAATTTATTAGGTATATAATCTTTTGGTAGCCTTTCATGGAGCTGAAGCTTATATCCCAACAAAAGCAAACAACTACACAAAAAGCATTTTAGTCATCATTGACTCAGTAAGTATTGCTAAGTGCAAGACATGGTTCTAAAAGCTGAGGAATAAGCAGTAAGCGAAGTAGTCCAAGTCTCTTCCTTCTTGGAGCTTAAATTCCAAAGAGGGAATCACACTAAACACATAAATGTAATATTAAGGCACACTATGATAAAGACTATAAAAGGAAAATAAAAGTATTTGGGGGTGATCATGGCAGTCTTTTCTGATAAGGTGATGACTGAGTAAAGAACTGAAGGAAATGAACCCTGCAGACATCCAAGCAATGCATATTATAGCCTGATAGAAAAGCAAAGACTCTTAAAGATTCTTAGAACATAGAGGAATAATAAAGAGATGAATGTGTCTGGATTCTAGGGAAAGAGAGGCCAGTGACTGGTTAACAACGTTAGACAGATAGCCAGAGTTCACACTGGATATGATTGGGATCACTTTGGATTTTGCACTGAATGAAATAGAAGGCCATGGGAATTAATGCTGAAGAGTGGAGAATAGATTGCTGGCTGGCAAGGTTGGAATAGGGATACTAGTTAGGAGGCTATTGAAATTTTTTTTAAATAAGAAATTATAGTACTTTAAACTAGGGAAACAGCAGTAGAGATGGTGAGAAGTAGATTCAGAGTGTATTTTGAAAGTAGAAAGAGTTGCTGATGGATTAGGTGTTGGGTGTAAGATCAGAAAAGAATCAAGACCATGCCAAGATTTTGGCCAGGACATGGGAAGGACTCATGGAGAGGCATATTTGAGGGAGAGTCTGGCTTCCCTAGTAGCTCAGCTGGTAAAGAATCTGCCTGCAATGCAGGAGATCCTGGTTTGATTCCTGGGTCAGGAAGATCCCCTGGAGAAGGGTAGGGTACCCACTCCAGTATTCTTGGACTTCCCTTGTGGCTCAGGGGTAAAGAATCTGCCTGCAATGTAGGAGACCTGGGTTCAATCCCTGGGTTGGGAAAATTCGCTGGAGAAGGGAAAGGCTACCCACTACAGTATTCTAGCCTAGAGAATTCTGCGGACTGTATACTCCATGGGGTCACAAAGAGTTGGACATGACTGAACAACTTTCACTTTCACTTTGGCATACTTTGCTTCTGGAATATTAAGTTTGAAATGCTTGATTAGACACTGGTGTGAAGATGCCAGCAAGGCCAATGGATAGATGGAATTTGAGATTCTGCAGAACAGTAAAAGCTAGAGATGAACATTCTGTAGTCCACAAAATGTAGACATAAGTTTTGTAGTCATTAACAACTATGAACCTGGATGAGATCCACTGGAGAGTGAGTATAGCTAAAAAAAAAAGAGAGAGAGAACAGGTCCAAGAACTGTTAGCCCTGGGTCACTGGTTGAAAGATCAGGACAATGTTGCAAGGTAGGCGAAGAACTAAAAGTGTAATGTTGTGGAATCAGTGGTGTGATGGTAAACATTTAACAAATGTACTTTCACCTTGGCCAAATTTAAGCTACGAACTATTTAATAATAGGCTTGCAAAATTCCAAAAAAGTTAACAGTTGTCTTTTGCAAGGAGGGTTCCAGTGTACCACTGCTTGAAGATGTTATATGGAAGAGGAAGTGATAAACTGTGCCAAATGCTACTGACAGAATGAGCAAGAAGAATATTAAGAAATGATCATTGGATTGACCACATGAAAGGTAACTGATGAACTTGACCAAAGAAAATGACAAATGTTTAGTCTTTGGACATTTCTAGTAAAGATAAACATTTCTGCAACTTCTCTCTCAAAAAAAAATTCTACTGTACTCTTCATCCTCATCAAAAATGAACTTATACTGCATTCTGCTTTAGAATTTCTGAAGGTGGACATCATATATTAATCTTCCATTTATTAACTTTATTTTTATCATTTAATTTATTATAAAACTTCCTAGCTTAGGGGCTGGCGCATGAGTTAGGGTTCAAAACTGCTTGTTTGTCTGAACTAAAAATTGGGTATGATACTGCAGTGGGAGTTTAAGTGGTCATGGCTCTGGGCTTAGAGCAGAATTAAATCTGGAAGCTTTGACCTAAAGCCTCAATAATGCCTGATGATTTGTGGAGAGGGATGCTGTGGGCAACACTGTCTCCCAGGTTGTTCTAATGACAGTGGGTGCTAGGAAAATGGGATTTTCTTTGACTAACACTTGAGGACAGGTCTTTCTGAGCAGCACAGGCCAATAAAAGTGAGACAGTGATTCTTCTGTGCTTCTGTAGCATGGTGGCTGCACCACCACTGTGGCTCTTATCTCTCATCATAGGGAGAGAAGGAGACAAGAGATGATTCACATCCTAAATCTACCTGTCACTTCCTAGGTCTAGTATAACCTTTAATAAGGAGCTCTGTGGATTTCACATTATTTACAATGTGTTTTCCTTCCAGGGTTGATATGACATTTCAATGGAAAAATAGTTATGTACCTTGTAAAAAAACCCTGAAATTCTGTTTATTACTCTGGTTGACTAACTGGTAGTTGTTGATATTGTCACATTTTTAGACTGACTTCTTTAAGTCAGGAGTTATACCTTGTCTACCTCCATGTCCCTGATAACAAACCTGAGCCCAACTTAGAGTAGTGAATCAATAAGGAGTTAATAAAAGTGATAACACTGACTTTTTGGAAGCTGAAGCTATGCATCAGCAGCTTTTTCTAATCAACTGTTAAAGTCATCAAGAAAACTGCAAGAAATATGTAATTGAATGAAGACAGATATTTATATTTTAATTATTAATAAGATATCTTTAATCAAACTGACTCTTTTTGTTTGCCACTGTCAGTAAACATAGTAATTCTCATTATAAACTAGTTTAAAAAGTTAATTTTCCAATTAATACTTATATACAAATATAAACTGTGTTTTTATGATAAGACAATTATAATAGCTGCTGGCAACTTTGGAAAGAAAACAAAGGCATTTGTTAGTGGCAAGAACTAATGAGAAATCTGATGGACTAAACTAGAAAAATTGACAAGCACAATCCCCGCCCCCACCACACAAGAACAATTTGTTACTGATGATGAAATTGAGAAATAACCAGAATGAAAGTTGTGAGATTCATAGTGAAAGCCCTCAGGGTAAAACTGATTTCTTTATAACACATTTTAAAGGCACGCAAAAGGAAATTGCTTGTGCCAGATGGGATAGGAAAGGCATTGAGAATAAAAATTAGCCTATCTTTTCTGCTTACAAATATTTGAATTAAGATGATACCAGTGTGTCTAGTTAATGGGATAACAGTATTGTTGGTTGCACAACTTTCAAAGATTTTCTCATTCTTCTTAAATGGACTTTGTCAACACAACCATGCACTTTAAGCAATATATTAAGCCTGACACCATCATAACCCATTTATTTTCTTTGAATTATTGTTGCAGGCTAAACAGGAAGAACATGATGGCTAAGGTGTTGGATTTAGAGTCAGAAGGACCACCGTGTAGCTCTGGCCCTACCACTGAGTGGAAGGAGGCTACGCAAGTCATAGACTCTCTTATGAACAGTTTCTTCATTAGCAGAATGAAGATAGGAATAGCTGTTCTTCTATTAACTAAGTTCCATGATGATCAAATGAGAAAGAGAATAAATGTAAATATATCTTGAAAACCATAAAGCATATGCATGTAAACTTTGATTCTGTAGCTTCTTTTTCTGGAAATGGTCTGAAAATTATCTCCAGTGCTGTCCTGTATCTTATCTGAACTGTAGGTTTGCAGCTGCTAGGTTTCTTCTTATAATCTCATGTATCTTTATGCATAACATTTCATATCTAATCATTGAGGAGGCATCTGATGGTGATCACTCTGTTCTATGTACCTATAATTATTATTTAGTATTTATCATTCATCACCATTTATCTTCAAATTCATATGTCTTTTCCACTTGGGTATAACATAAACTTTTGAATGTTAACACTGCTAATAATAGCTAACATTTATTATTTACTGTATGACAGTCACTGTGCTAAGCATTTTAAACAGATTACCAAATTTAACAAAAAATTGATAATGAATCTTATTTTTCAGTGGGGTCACATTATGCATCTGTTATGTAAAGTGAATTAACAGCTCACGCTCAGTAGCTCCCACACTTAAAAATATGAGTTTAAATAGCTTTAGAAATTAATATCTATATAGTATAAATGTTTGTCCTGCCATTTCATTCTATGAGCTTATGTTCCAGAGCAAGAGTCAGCTGAGGTCATTTCCCATATAACTTTCATTGAGTGGGTATCTAGCTACAGAAAGGATGATTGTAATATCTAAATACGTATCTTTCGGTACAGTATGGACTGTGGATATAGGCTATATATTTTATCTGATACCGAACTAAGGAAAGTTTCAATGCCAGAGAGAAAAACTGGTTTTATTATACTTCGTATGAGAGGATGTCTTAGTCTCCAATGAGGAACCTTCCAAGATATTTCAACTCTATGTAGTTTCTGCTGTACATGCTGTGTTATCAGTGAAGTGAGAAGTAAGGGCATCTGTTGAAAGGAAGGAGAAATCTTGAGCAAAGAGGGAAGGAAGCATGGGAAAGAGAAGTATGGTAGAGTGGGAGAGTAAATGAATTAGGGAAATGTAGGTTTGTCCAGCAATGGTAAAAATCCCCATGGGCTTTTTATTTTGAATTTAAAGTATAACAATTAACATGATTGTGCCTTTTTTTCTCATTACATGTAACTGCTCAAGAACAGAGGAAGAAGCAAATAAATTTTGATTAACAGGAGTAGGGGTTTTACATTGTAAGTTCTTCAGGGGGAAAGAAGGAGAAAAAAATGCAGATACTTGAAAGAGGATTATTTTATGCTGGGTCATGGCATCTAAACTGAGTAAGAAACAAGTGAGGACATGGGTTGGGAGAGTGAATAATGAAAAAATGATAGTGAATATGTTGAAAGACTTGGGGTAGACAAATAATGTTGGAGTGGAAGTACAGAAGGAATATGCTAAGAAGACATGATATATTTGTCCTAGACTAGGATGCTAGAAAATAAAAATTTCAGTGCTGATGATATAATTGATAATAGCAACTTTGAGAGTATGATGATGGGAATGTCTGGTTGAGTTGTGGTAGATAAGAAAAGCCTATGCTTATGACTATTACTTTATTATTCTAATCTTCTCCCTCCAGAGATAAACTCTGGTGAGTCATAAAATTAACAAGAAAAAAAGAAAAATTTCTCCCCAACTGTCTATTAGAAATCTGGAGCAAAGATCTTGAATTTTGGATCAAAAGATCTTGTTTACTTGCAGTTCACTGTAAACAGTAAACAGTTTTCTAGACCAACACTGTCCACTAATGGGGTTTGGTGCCTCTTTGCCCACTGGCATAAAAAACAGGTAAAAACCAAAGTATGCAGCCTGACTGTCTTTGTTACCCCTAGCCAACACCAAAGACTGATACTGAATCAGTTTGTACAGCTGGTCCTCTGCCCACACAGGCAGAACCTGTGGATATGGAGAGCTGCCTGTACTACATCATTTTACATAAGAGACCTGAACATCTGAGAATTTTAGTATTCATTGCAAATCCTGGAATTAATACCCCTCAGATATGAAGGGACCACTGTACAGTTGTGAAAGTGAAAGTGAGTTGCTCAGTGGTGTCCGACTCTTTGCAACCCCATGGATTACACAGTCCATGGAATTCTCCAGGCCAGAATACTGGAGTGGGTAGCTGTCCCTTTCACCAGGGGATTTTCCCAACCCAGGGATCAAATCCAGGTCTCCCGCATTTCAGGTAGATTCTTTACAAGCTGAGCCATGAGGGAAGCCCAAGAATACTGGAGTGGGTAGCCTATCCCGTTTCCAGTGGATCTTCCTGTCCCAGGACTTGAACTGGGGTCTCTGGCATTGCAGGCAGATTCTTTACCAGTTGAGCTACCATGGAAGCTATGACCATACCAATAGTCCAACTGATGAAATAAATGCAAATAATCTGAAAAATAACTATTTCAAGGCTCCCCCATGCCTACTGGCTTAACTAACCAAGCTAGTAACTGTGGGACCACTCTGGACCTCCTCAAGATACAAGGAGGGGTTAAAATTCAGCCCAGAGAGTTTCTAGGACCCAATTCCAACATCTCAGTTGAGGGCTGTCCACTCTAATTGACAGGATCCATGCTCTATCTGGTATTTTAACATCAACTCAGCCAACATTCAAAATTGAAGACCCTCATCTTCTCTACCTTCCTATTCTACCTACTCTGTACAGCTCTGTGCTTCTTTTCCACCAATTCATTTCCTTCTTGTTTTACTTACTGCTAAATCCTTTCTGTCCTACCTTCAATTTTACTGAGAACTTTGAGAGCACCAGGCAGGAATTTCCTCTGCTATCTCCAACAGATTTATAACATGGAGTACTACATTCAACGACTTTCCTTGAATTTCAGAGCTTTCCTAGGCCAAACAAATATCTCTATCTGTAATTTGGATCGTATCCATTCCAAATTCTTTAAGGATCTTGTTAATTCAATGGTTTTCTTTCTTCTAGTTAGTTCCTCCCCCCAGCTCACCACAATCTCTGCTGCAAATACACACACTCTGTTCTGAAATATTAAAATAAAAGACCCCTGCATTTGCCACACAGTCCTCAATAGCTTACTTCTCACCTCGCCTTTACAGTCAAACTTTTTGAAAATTAACCTCTTTTCACAGAAGAACTGGCTTTCTCACTGCCAATTCATATCAACCTACTAAAATCTACCTGCTGTATGTGTCACTCAATTGTAACTGCTTTAAAAGTGGTTGCCAATAATTTCCTAATTGTTAAATTCAACCTCTTTATTTTCCATTCTGATTTTATTTGAACCTACAGCAGCACCTGACACTGTTAACTATTTCCTCTTTCACACACTCTGTCCTCCCTTAGTTTGGGTGTCATTAGTCTCATCAGCTTTTCTTCACATATTTGAGCCAATTCTTCTCAGTCTCTTCTAGTTCTGTTCAAACCATAACTCTTGGTAGTTTTCAGTCCTGTTCTCATCTTTCTGATCTTCTCGAACTACATACTGATCTTGTATGACACTCTAAAGTTTTCATTGAATGAATATTTTCCATGTGTTGATGATGTTCAAATTTTATTTTCACTCTTCTTGCTCTATTTTGCTTATATGGTTTATTTATATTTTTTCTATTTTATTTTATGTTTTAAATTGAAAGAGACACGTGTACCCCAATGTTCATCTCAGCACCATTTATAATAGCCAGGACATGGACGCAACCTAGATGTCCAGATGAATGGATAAGAAGCTGTGGTACATATACACAATGGAGTATTACTCAGCCATTAAAAAGAATACATTTGAATCAGTACTAATGAGGTGGATGAAACTGGAGCCTATTATACAGAGTGAAGTCAGCCAGAAAGAAAAACACCAATACAGTATACCAATGCATATATATGGAATTTAAAAAGATGTTAATGATAACCCTGTATGCAAGACAGCAAAAGAGACCAAAAAAAAAAAAAAAGAGAAAAAAAAAGTTCAGTTGCCACAAGGATATCTACCATTGCATTTTCACTACTACCTTGTTTCATGTATATATATATATATATACATATATATATATACCTGAATGATTTATCCACTCATATAAATTTACATGTCTTACAATTATTTTTTATTTTCAAATAAATGGAACCATCTCTTTCCAACCTCTAAAACAAGAATTCTAGGACTTATACTTTATTTCTACAACATACTCAACTCCTTCCACCTCATGGATTCACTCAAATCACTCAATTTGCAAGAACTGTAACTTCTATATTCTGACATCTCATAGCTATATTATCTAGAATACTCATAGCTTATTTCCTATAAGTCATTGCTACCCTAATCTATCCCATCCTAGCATCTACATTATTTCCAAGATGACTTACTAATGAGAAAATTATGCCATGGCTTCCAATGGGTTTCAAGATTATGAGAACATAAGGGTCTTCATGATCTGTTCATTGCCTACCTCTCTATCACTGTCACCTAATTCCCACTCCAAGCTGCACTGCCATCCACCCATTAGTTGCCTCAGACATATGTGAGGTTTCCACAATTAATTCATGATTTATTCTGCTTCTGTTTGGCCTTTCTCATGAAACTGCATCTAAAAACTTCAGTCTTTAATGGATGCCTAGCAGGACTAATTCCCTGCACATTGCTTTTAGAAACTAATCATTTCTTATCATCTTCCATTTTAAAAAGTGACATGTTTTTCTAGTCTCTTAAAATTGATTATGAGGACCCTGAGACAGGGACTGAATATTATGCTTAATTTTATATTTTCTGTGGCACTTAATATAGTTTTAAATACATAGGAGATGCAAAAAGTATTTGTTGGAAAATAAATATATAAATAATTGAATAAATGAAAAAAATTTATTAGAAATAAACCTTTACTTTTATTATTTGTTAGTTATTATCTGTTTCTTTTGGATGACTGAGTTTAAAATTTTGAATTCTGGCTCAGTGGGAGAGCATTTTAAAAGTCTGATGAGACTGCATGATTTTTCCGATCATGTATAGACCCGAGATAAAGTCCTTTAAAACATGGGAAGAGTTACAGATTTGGAAGTCCATATTCACTTTAAAAGTTTGGTGCTTTTTTGATGTTATTTCATCAATAATGGAGAGTATCACTTCATTCATTTATTCATAAGCTATCATTGAATCCTTATACTAAACTAGACTGTGAGAGGTGCTAGAGGTTACAATGGTGAGCAAAAGAAATACAATTCATGCTCCAGTGAAATGTACAACCTTGTGGTGAAAACAAATTTAATATCTAACTAATCACATAAATGAAAGAAAATTGTAAACGTTATAAGCACTATGGAGGAGAGGAACATGGTATCATAAACACTCATGAGAGATTCGATTTAGTCAGGGTGGTTGCAGAGGAAGTGGGGCTTGAATAGAGATATGCTTGGCTTCTCTGAACCTCTTGTTCATCTCTAGTGTAGAAATAGAGAACTACTGTGGAGTCTGAATACAATTGTACCTATGAAAGTGCTTTGGAACTACATATTATTATTTCCACTGGATTTAAATCTACTCTGTATGTTGTGTTTCTTTCTCTCCCATAAGAGAGTAGGACTTTGTGCTAAGTAATTAAGTCATTAAGCCTCAAAAAGACTTTGTTCATTGAACAAAATTCTTTATAAATTTTATTTTGAAGAAACATATACTGCCTGTGACATTTAAGTCTTTAGTTTTTGACCTATAGGTCAAGTTTTCCTGAGATGGATCTCAGATCATTACTGAATAGATTTTAATCAGGTTATTATTCAGCAAAAATAACTAGCCAGTGAATGGATTTAATAAACTGTCATATACGGTTCCATCTTAGATCATACCTGTTTCTGGAAAAACAGATGGTTATGTCAAGCCTCTGTGTCACTACCACAACCAAGACAGGCTTCTTGGGTATCTTGCTCTGTGTCCATGCAGAATCTCTTCATAGTCTCTCCAATATGGTGGCATGACTAGTTGGACTTTCAAGTGGCAGCTCAGGGCTACAAACATTCAAGTCATGGAGAAAGAGAGCACCAGGTAGAAACTATATCAACTTTTAGATCTAGCCTTGGAAGTCATGTAGCATTCTACTTGTTAGAATGTGATTATGTATTTTAATACTGGTAAATACTACATACAGTAAATATATTTTTGTGTATTATCCTCTTTGACATATTATTTTAGAGTCATTCTCTATAGAAGGAATAGCCTTAACTCCTTAATTCTAAATAGGGGTTTATGGATTTAAAATGACATTTTCTCCTTAGTTATTTATTTTTCATGCAGTGCCTTACAAAGGAGTAACAATTTAATTACATTTAATCATTAACCTTTATTGAAAGAATACATGAAACTTAGATGCCTCAACTAATCATATCACTAGAGTCTGACTGTAAATTGGAATTGTGGAAGGAAGGAAATATGAAGGATATGAGCATAGCAAATTAACTAAATAATGTAAAACCTCAAAATAAATTTTAAAATTTCAAGTAATTTCTTTCCACACTTGAAGAAAAATTTCAAAATTTCATGGGGAAGTATAGAAACAGAACAATTTGACTCTTCACAAGAACTGGAAAATATTATTTTATAACTTCAAAAAAACCCTCTAATTTTTGTGATCCCAGACAAATGAATAAAGGATAGGTTATGGGGAAAATGAGTATTAATTGTCTATAGAAATATCATTCTCTTCTCTTTCCTTAGTAATAGAAACTCCAATTTTAAGCTTGAAATAACGTTCACATTTCTTGGACTCCTTTACATCTTCATCTAGGTTTGGCCATATGGCTAAGTAAAGTGCACAACTTCAGGGAAACTGACTAATGAAAGAAAGTACGTTTTTCCTTATCCCATACTTCCAAAGAGTGGTTGGAATATGGACTTGGTTGAAGAGCATATGAGCATCCATCTTGGACTATATGGCACCATATTATGGTGGGTAGGACAATATGTCCAAGTGAGCCCGAGTCACTGATGGCTGTGGCTAGAGCTGTCCTGCCTGCTCAGGCTTTATGTGAGAGAGTGAATTATTGTATAAGTCACTGCCCTAATCCTAAGGATAACTATATTCTTTCTTGTTTTTAAATACGTGGTTCTTTCCTCTCTCTCTTTCCTGCTTCTCAGTTGAATTCTCTCCTCTACCTTGACCTTCATCCTCCTGTTTAACTCATCTCTCTTTTTCTTTTGCCTCTGATTCCCCTCATTCCATTAAATGTCAATAAAATAATGTATTTATTTGGTTGAATCATCCCATAACAGTGAGAGTTAAAAGATACAGGTTATATATTTCCTATTCTTATTCTTATAAGCCAGAAAATATAATATTTTGTACTTCTTTTTTCCTACAAACAAATACAAAAATACCTCATTACATGAAATTTTTTTCTTGGCCATGATATTCTATTGAAGGTTTTTATCTTCCAGTAAGTCAGTGTTTCATGACTGACCAGTGTTTCTGCATCCTCAATAAGGTCACACAAAGCTTATATTTCAAAAGTTGCAACAAATTGAAGTTTTCTTAAGTTTATGATTTAAAACTCCCTGCCTCAAGGGTCTGTTCTGAAGTGGGAAACTCTTAAAAATGAGTCATGGCTTGGGAGTAAAATGTCTGTTAAAAACAAACATAAAACTCTTCATAGCTGAGAGTTGCCTTTTCATTTTTAGAAATTCATTCTAGTTTCCATAATGTTATAAAAATTTAGACTCTGATCTCTGGTCATATCTCACAGGTTTTCAGTAAAAAGTGGTTGGCAGAAAATACACTCCTTATGACTTCAGCAACATTAAATTGTCATTTTAAAGTATTCAAAATGCAATAAACAGAATGTAATAAACCAGATTACTTAACATCCATCCTTGCTGAACACTTAGCCATTATCCTAGAACTAGCCCAGATTCCTGTTTTGCATCTTTATTAAAAGATGACTCCAACCACACAGTCAGGTGATGTACTAAACCTAATGCACAGGGACCTCTTTATAGAACAGGAATTTATGCTGTCTCTCAATTCTCAAAAAATGTTCCTTTTTGTTTCCTCAATAATTAATTTGGTATAAAGTCTCATTTAACAATTTTTTGAAGACATAAATGAAACTCTTCTGTTATATTTAGAAAAGATTGAAAGCATGGTGTACCTCATTCTTCCAAGCTTATTTCTAAATGCTTATGGATTTTAGTTTGTAACTGAGAAGTCTGTTTAATTCTATAAAACAATTCCAGATTCTGCCTACTAAGGATATAGATAGGTGGATAGGTAGATAGCACTTCATAACTCAACTCTTAAATCTAGGTTTTTATAAAATTTTATACCAATTATTCCAATTTTTGTGTGTTACAGGACAGATTAGCCTTAATTATTGTACCTGTTAAATGGAGGTTTAAAAAAAGTGTATGCCATTCTGAAACATAAAGTACAACACATTATAACACAGTGTAAGCTTATCCCAATCTTTAGTGTCCACTTGATGCCTGGGATATTGGGACATGTCAGACGTGTGCATGCTCAGTCACTCAGTCATATCCAACTTTTTACAGCACTATGGACTGTAGTCCACCAGGCTCCTCTGTCCATGGAATTTCCCAGGCAAGAATACTGGAGCAGGTTGCTATTGCCTTCTCCAGGGGTCTTTCTGACCCAGGGATTTAACCGACATCTCCTGCATTGCAGGCAAATTCTTTACCACTGAGCCCCTGGGTAAGCCCAACATGTCAAATACCCTACCCCAAATATTTGCTATAGGAAAAGTATGCTCCTGCTGCTGCTAAGTCGCTTCAGTCCTGTCCAACTCTGTGCGACCCCATAGATGGCAGCCCACCAGGCTCCCCCGTCCCTGGGATTCTCCAGGCAAGAACACTGGAGTGGGTTGCCATTTCCTTCTCCAATGCGTGAAAGTGAAAAGTGAAAGCAAAGTCGCTCAGTCGTGTCCAACTCTTAGCGACCCCATGGACTGCAGCCTACGAGGCTCCTCCATCCATGGGATTTTCCAGGCAAGAGTACTGGAGTGGGGTGCCATTGCCTTCTCTGTAGGAAAAGCATAGGTGACTATATTCTGTAAATATTGAAAACTTCATATGGAACTGTTATCTCTGGATTTCCTTCCTATTATTGTGACACCTTTGTCCTGCTGTTTTTTATTTTTATTTTTTCTGACTCCATGATCTTTGTTCATTTTGTCCAAAGACAGTGATGGTAATAATGGGAAAATTATAATTATGGATTTGGGGTAATTTATTGGCTCAAATGAGTAGGAAATGGAATGCAAAAATACAAAAGCAAAAACTACAACAAAATTAAAACTAAAACCCCCCATGAGGTAAGAGTTTACAAGATTAAACTCCAGTTATCAAACAAATCCACCATTGACTCAATTAACAGGTGAGTGATGAGGAATTATAACCCACTCAATCACAATCTCAGGACCTGATGGGGCATGAATTTCTTTATATTTTCTTCCCCTTAGCTTGCTTCTTGGAGTAAAAGAATAAAAGGAGGAGAAGACAGAACTCTGTTCTAAATTTTCTTTTTCTATACTCTCTCATTAGGTGACAGCATTCACTACTAAGACCTTAGAAACCATGTACATGCTATTGACTCTACAATGAATAGCTTTACTTCATATATGAACCTCAGGATTACTTATCCAATGAACTACTTGGCATCTCTGCTTAGACATACCAGTATTAGTATACCACCAATAGAACCAGTCACCACTTTTCCTACCCTAGTCCCACAATGTCTTCCATCTTCCCATCAAATTAAATAACACAATCCATTCAGGTATTCTTACTAAAAACCAGAGAATCACTTTTAGACATTCTATTATATTCATTCTGTCCCCATGATATATATGTCAGTTCTGTCTTCAAAGGACATCCAGAATCTAAACCCCTCTCTCCACCTTTGTAGGTATCACCTTAGTCCTCGCCATCATGCTCTCTCAGTTGTAGGGCTGTAACCGACTCCTAAATGTTTCCTCTCTTGCCCACCTTCCTTGTCTCAATACACAGTTTACTGTATACATGGAAGCCAAAGTACTATTTTTAAAACACAAATCAGATTATGCCAGTGCCTTGTTTAAATCCTCCCTGTGTCCGAGTCTTTAACTTAATCTTATATTACTTTTATTCTTGCGTCTTATATTTCTGTCACCCTGATTTTGTCTATTATTCAAGTGCATTAAACGTTCTTCCACCTTGAGAGCTTTATCCTCTGCCTGGAATGTTCTGCAAAGACAGTTCCACTACCAATCCTCTTCCTTTCTCTCATGACACCCTTTGTGCTTTCCCTAAAGGAGTTATGAAATTTCAGTGCTGAGACTTCTGTTAATGTATTATAATTTTATTCCAGAGTATTTTTCTTTAGACATAAAATCTATTCTGTTACCTAATGTTTCTTTCCATAATTATGTTTTCTGAATGTTCCAACCAAATACTCTTGGGTATTCACTCTTCCTAAGAAAACGTATCTCTTTTCCTGGTTCCAGGCAACTAGAATATTTGAAAGAGAAACAAAATCTCACATAATTGAAGTCAAAATAGTTGCCTGTGAGACAAGCATTATGATCTTATTTACACAAGTCTATTCATCCATCCTCAATATCTTTTAATAGAGGATTTAAGGTAGACCACAATAATGGCTTAATATTATTTAACTTGTAATAACAATATTATTATGATTCAATAATAATAATATTAAAAAGCAGAGACATTACCTTACTAACAAAGGTCTGTATAGTCAAAGCTATGGTTTTTCCTGTAGTCATGTATGGATGTGAGAGTTGGACCATAAAGAAGGCTGAACACTGAAGGACTGATGCTTTTGAATTGTAGTGTTGGAGAAGACTCTTGAGAGTCCCTTGGACATCAAGGAGATCAAACCATTCAATCCTAAAGGAAATCAATACTGAATATTCTATGGAAGGACTGATGCTGAAGCTCTAATAATTTGGCCATTTGATGAGAAGAGCTGATTCACTAGAAAAGACCCTGATGTTGGGAAAGAGTGAAGGCAGGAAGATGAAGCGGCGACAGAGGATGAGATGGTTGGATGGCCTCACCGATTCAATGGACATGAGTTTGAGCAAGTTCTGGGAGATGGTGAAGGACAGGGATGCCTGGCGCACTGGAGTCCATGGGGTTGCACAGAGTCAGACACAACAGTGACTGAACAACAATGAAAATAACCAATTCAATAAAATTACAATAAAATAGGGAAAAAATTAGAGGAGTGAGAAACAAAAGATAGATATGGCTACAATGAGGGCCCAACTATTTCCTATAGCTGTATTCCAGATTGGGCTCTGAGTTTTCTGTCAGAGAAGATGCAAGCAGAGCCTAGATGTGTTACACTTCTCTTAATATCAAAGAGAAGAAAACAAGTGTCTGTGGTTCCTTAGAATGATTAAACCTTCTTCCTGCACTAATTTCATGGTGCTCTTTCTTGGAATGACCCTTTTGCTTAGAGAGAAACATAAAACAACAAACAACAAAAGCTATAACCATAAAACAATAATAACAACAACAATAACAGCAATAAAACTAAGGCAGTGACACTGATTCTGTGGAAGGCTAAGGTAATAAGTTTAAAATATATAAGCTGCTGAAAATGATTCATTTGTCCTGGTCACATACAAAGACACATTCAATTATTGCATCCTGTGGTGGTAATATTTTGACCAACTGTTGGCAATTCATGATGTGTACAGTGGGAGCGCTTATATATGATAAATGCTGAGCCAAGATTTCAAAGCACCCAGGCTGCTCCTGGATGGTAAGTATTGCCCTTTTGAAGGCTGCTATCTAATAATCTAGTATTTCATTGCGCTTAGTCTGATTCGGTGTTGATTAAGTTTTCAGTCCTTCAGAGTTCACCACTCTTTTCTGTCAGTTGAAGATGATTGCCTCAATTTCTGTGCTTTTTCCCGGAAAGTGTATCCCTTTCAAAATGTTGCCTGAACCAATTTCTTAGCATCTGAAGGCAGAGCAAAGCTATGCTATAATGAAAAAAAAGGATCATCTACAACACAATTTCTTTGGCTCAACAAGAACTTGTGGAGAAAACCAGCACGTAAACTTTTCCATAGAAATATTATACCTGAAGCCCTGAAGAAAATTCAGTAGCTGTTATCCATAATCAGAAATTACATAAATCTCTTACTCAACTTCTTACCTTCTACAATGAAAGAGGAAAAGGACAAAACAACTATGTTGTTTTTATTCTAGTTGTAGGATCATTGGATTTAAAATTGGTAAACTCAGATTTTATATAGCTTTGGGTTTTCACGTAAATATATTTCTTTTTTACTATGAACCTGCATTTTTACAAAAATAACAGGAAGGATTGAACTAGGTCAGTGTTTTCAGCTTTATCACAGCCAACATCTCCTTTTATAACAAATATTTCTAATGCCCTCTTGATCCCTGAAAAGAAATTCAAAGATAATAGAACTTACTACATATATGATTACCAGAAAAACAGGTTGAAATATCTTTAAATAAAGATAAATTTTAAGAAAGTAATTTATAATAAATTAACATATGTATTTCAACAGCAAATGTTCAGGTGTGATTCTACAGAAGGACATATTGGGATGGTTATAAAATTGTACTTGCTTACAATAAATGTTTGGATTTATCCAAACACCTGGTATATATCAGGTGGTCAGAAGCCATTTTATAGAAGACATATAGAGAAGTAAGAGAGAACTGTGCACATTTAAATAAGAAAAATAACTTAGACAGTAAAAGCAGGTCAGACTTATCTGTACATGGTAGAAAAAAGAGAGAAGTGAAGTTAACCAAAAACAAGTTAACATGCCAAGGTGAATTAGAAAGGGAGAAATAAATACAATGAGGGAGTGTTTTATAATTGCAAATGAAATGGGCCTTATCTTTTAATGAGTACCCAAATAATTCTTTATTTTATGATATAGATAAAGTACTAACAGAAAAAGTATTCCCTATTTTGAAATCCTTCAATGGGCCTCTAATACTTGAAAGGACCTAGAAACTGTATATTTTGACATGTGGTGGATATAAAGAATAGACTGGAAAAATAAACATTAACATAGGATGTACAGGTACATGACAGATCTCTGAGGATAATATTAGATTAAGATTAAAAACCAACTAGCACACTCAAGTTAATGATTTCAATACATACTTTGTACATCTCTGCTGTAATAGGGCATATATAAATATTTTGAAATAGCTTACATTAATAAATTCATATAAATCTCTGATTTTTATATCTCTTTACTAATTTAATAATATTTGGTTCTATATTAAAAGAAGTTTCAAATCTCTTTTGTTACATGTTTACTTGTGAAAGCTGTAAATGCAGCCAGGTAGAGGCGTGTAGTACTTTGTGCTGGCACTGACTCTGGTAATGATTCATTTTTGGTGATAAGATTTTGAGGATAAGATTCTTATGTAGGCTAAGGTTTGGAGAGGTAAAGCCTTCCTAATTGAACAATGCAGAGAAATAGAGGATAACAATAGAATGGGAAAGACTAGAAATCTCTTCAAGAAAATTAGAAATACCAAGGGAACATATCATGCAAAGATGGGCACAATAAAGGACAGAAATTGTATGGACCTAACAGAAACAGAAGGTGTTAAGAAGAACTGGCAAAAATACACAGAAGAACTATACAAAAAATATGACCCAGATAATCACGATGGTATGACCACTCACCTAGAGCCAGACATCTTGGAGTGTGAAGTCAAGCGGGCCTTAGGAAGGAAGCATCACTACAAACAAAGCTAGTGGAGGTGATGGAATTCCAGCTGAGCTATTTCAAGTCCTAAAAGATGATGCTGTGAAAGTGCTACACTCATTATACCAGCAAATATGGAAAACTCAGCAGTGGCCACAGGACTGGAAAAGGTCAATTTTCATTCCAATACTAAAGAAGGGCAATGCTAAGAATGTTCAATGTACTGTACAACTGCACTCATTTCACATGCTAGCGAGGTCATACTCAAAATATTCCAAGCTAGGCTTCAACAGTGTGTGAACCGAGAAATTCCAGAGGCACAAAATGGATTTAGATAAGGCAGAAGAACCAGAGTTCAAATTGCCAACATCCATTGGATCATAGAAAAAGAAAGAGAGTTCCAGAAAAACATCTACTTCTGCTTCATTGACTATGCTAAAGCCTTTGACTGTGTTGATCACAACAAACTGTGGAAAATTCTTAAAGAGATGAGAATACCAGAACACCTTATCTGCGTCCTGAGAAACCTGTATGCAGGTCAAAAACCAACAGTTAGAACGGAATATTAAACAATGGACTGGTTCAAAATTGGGAAAGGAATGCGTCAAAGCTGCATATTGGCACCCTGCTTATTTAACTTACTTGCAGAGTACATCATCAAAATGCCAGGCTGGATAAAGCACAAGCTGGAATCAAGATTGTTAGGAGAGATTTCAAAAACCTCAGATATGAAGATGACACCACCCTTATGGGAGAAAGTGAAAAGGAACTAAAGAGTCTCGTGATGAAGGTGATAGAAGAGAGTGAAAAAGCTGGCTTAAAACTCGGCATTTATAAAATGAAGATCGTGGTATCTGGTCTGATACCAGGCAAATAGATGGGGGAACAATGGAAACAGTGACAGACTTTATTTTCTTGGACTCCAAAATCACTGTGAATGGTAACTGCAGGCATGAAGTCAAAAGATGCTTGCTTCTTGGAAGAAAAGCTATGACAAACCTAGACAGCATATTAAAAAGCATAGGTGTTACTTTGCTGACAAAGGTCTGAACGGGCAAAGCTATGCTTTTTCCAGTAGTCATGTAAGGTGTGTGAGTTGGACAATAAAGAAGGCAGAGTGCCAAAGAACTGATGCTTTTGAACTGTGGTGTTGGAGAAGACTCTTGAGAATCTCTTGGACTGCAAGGAGATCAAATCAGTGAATCCTAAAGGAAATCAACCCTAAACATTCATTGAAGGGCTGATGTTGAAGCTGAAGCTCAAATGTTTGGCCACTTGATGCAAAGAGCCAACTTTTTGGAAAAGACCCTGATCTGTCAAAGCCTGAATGCAGGAGGAGAACGAGATGACAGAGGATGAGATGGTTGGATGACATCACCGGCTCATTGGACATGAGTTTGAGCAAGCTCCAGGAGATGGTGAAGGATAGGGAAGCCAGGAGCACTGCAGTGCATGAGATCGTAAAGAGTTGGATATGACTGAGCAACTGAACAACAGTAACAATGTTCAGGTCTCTAAAGCACAGGTCTGCAACCTCCAGGATCTAATGCCTGATGATCTGAGGTGGAGCTGTTGTAATAATAATAGAAATGAAGTTCACAATAAATGTAATGCGCTTGAATCATCCTGAAACCATTCCCTTATCCCTTACCCTGTTCCATAAAAAATCTGTCTTCCATGAAATTGACCCCTGGTGCCAAAAAGGGTGGGCACCTGCTGCTTTAAAGGATATTTGCAAGTGACAGATGATGAGCGATGTCTTCATTTTTCATAGCTGTCCCACACATTGCAGGGCATCCAGCACCTCTGATTCCCACCTACAAAATACCAGTCAGATCCCCAGTAATGGCAACATAAAAATTAACCCTAAATTTCTAAAATGTTTCCTGAAAGGTGATATTATTCTTACTGAGAAATGCCAACTAATGGCTGAAGTCCCATCTTTGATTCTATCAATATCACTTCCATGGAGGCAATAGGAACCTAAGAGGCAACACAATTCAGAGTTCACAAGTTCAAAAACAAAGCATTTAGTAAGGCAGCCATAGGTTATCTGCCTGGAGTTGGCTAGAATCGTGTTCAAATGAAGATGTTGCTTTTTGGTAATTCTGAAGTGTAATTTAGCAGACGGAAGTGGAAAGGCATAAAATGAAGCAGAAATAAATTCTAATTCTAAATGTCCTAGGTTAGTGGTTGTTCTACTTCAGATTTCTCCTGAAGGTTCTAAAACATGGCTGGTTCACCAATTGGTTAGTTACAATTGAGCAGACAATTTTTATGACTTGAATTTTGGTGCCATGAAGGAGTGAGAGTTTGTTAACCCTTATTGTTTTGTCAACCTTCTAGAAACCCAATCTATAGAATTCCTCAATCCTGACTAGTGCAAGAACTTCAGAAAGTTATTTAGCATAACTGTAAAAAATACTGAGACACTCAAGATTTTGTAAAGGAGATCCATTAGTAGCAGAAACTTAAACTAGCAATCAACATACGAGTTTAAAATAGATAAAAGGACTACATATTGAGAAGAAGTGAAGTGAAGTGAAGTTGCTCAGTCGTGTCCAGCTCTTTGCGACCCCATGGACTGTAGCCTACTACCCTCCTCTGTCCATGGGATTTTCCAGGCAAGAGTACTGGAGTGGGTTGCCATTTCCTTCTCCAGAGGATCTTCCTGACCTAGGGATGGAACCCAGGTCTCCCAGACTGTAGGCAGATGCTTTACCGTCTGAGCCACCAGGGACGTTCATATTGAGAATAAGAACTAAATCTCAGATTATGTTTATTGTATTAGTCAGGATACAGTCTGATAATCAGAGTTTTGAGGTGAAATATTAATGAAAGCCTAATATGAATTCTTGATAAATGACAGAAAAAAATGGAACTTGGCGTTTCAAGTCCAATGAGTGATGGCTGCACTAGTGCAGGAGGGCCTAGAGGAGCTACTCCACATTCCAGGTCAGGAGGGGCGGTGGTGAGGAGATACCCCTTATCCAAGGTAAGGAGCAGGGGCTGCGCTTTGCTGGAGCAGCCGTGAAGAGATACTCCATGTACAAGGTAAGAGAAACCCAAGTAAGACGGTAGGTGTTGCAAGAGGGCATCAGAGGGCAGATACACTGAAACCATAATCACAGAAAACTAGTCAATCTAATCACACTAGGACCGCAGCCTTGTCTAACTCAATGAAACTAAGCCATGCCCTCTGGGGCCACCCAAGATGGGTGGGCATGGTGGCGAGGTTTGACAGAATGTTGTCCACTGGAGAAGGGAATGGGAAACCACTTCAGTATTCTTGCTTGAGAATCCCATGAACAGTATGAAAAGGCAAAATGATAGGATACTGAAAGAGGAACTCCCCAGGTCAGTAGGTGTCCAATATGCTACTGGAGACCAGTGGAGAAATAACTCCAGAAAGAATGAAGGGATGGAGCCAAAGCAAAAACAATATCCAGCTGTGGATGTGACTGATGATAGAAGCAAGGTCCGATGCTGTAAAGAGCAATATTGCATAGGTACCTAGAATGTTAGGTCACCTAGAGCAAGAAATCCTGGAATGGGAAGTCAAGTGGGCCTTAGAAAGCATCACTACAAACAAAGCTAGTGGATGTGATGGAATTCAGTTGAGCTATTTCAAATCCTGAAAGATGATGCTGTGAAAGTGCTGCACTCAATACACAAGCAAATTTGGAAAACTCAGCAGTGGCCACAGGACTGGAAAAGGTCAGTTTTCATTCCAATCCCAAAGAAAGGCAATGCCAAAGAATGCTCAAACAATCACACAATTGCACTCATCTCACATGCTAGTTAAGTAATACTCAAAATTCCCCAAGCCAGGCTTCAGCAATACGTGAACCGTGAACTTCCAGATGTTCAAGCTAGTTTTACAAAAGGCAGAAGAACCAGAAATCAAATTACCATCTGCTGGATCATCGAAAAAGCAAGAGAGTTCTAGAAAAGCATCTATTTCTGCTTTATTGACTATGCCAAAGCCTTTGACTGTGTGGATCACAATAAACTGTGGAAAATTCTAAAAGAAATGCGAATACCAGACCACCTGACCTGCCTCTTGAGAAACCTGTATGCAGGTCAGGAAGCAACAGTTAGAACTGGACTTGGAACAACAGACTGTTTCCAAATAGGAAAAGGAGTACGTCAAGGCTGTATATTGTCACCCTGCTTATTTAACTTCTATGCAGAGTACATCATGAGAAATGCTGGGCTGGAAGAAGCACAAGCTGGAATCAAGATTGCCGGGAGAAATATCAATCACCTCAGATATGCAGATGACACCACCCTTATGGCAGAAAGTGAAGAACTAAAGAGCCTTTTGATGAAAGTGAGAGAGGAGAGTGAAAAAGTTGTCTTAAAGCTCAACATTCAGTAAACAAAGATCATGGCATCCAGTCCCATCACTTCATGGGAAATAGATGGGGAAACAGTGGAAACACTGGCAGACTTTATTTTTGGGGGCTTCAAAATCACTGCAGATGGTGATTGCAGCCATGAAATTCGAAGACACTTACTCCTTGGAAGGAAAGTTATGACCAACCTAAATAGCATATTGAAAAGCAGAGACATTACTTTGCCAAAAAAGGTCCATCTAGTCAAGGCTACGGTTTTTCCAGTGGTCATATATGGATGTGAGAGTTGGACTGTGAAGAAGGCTGAGCACCAAAGAATTGATGCTTTTGAACTGTGGCATTGGAGAAGACTCTTGAGAGTCCTTTAGACTGTAAGGAGATCCAACCAGTCCATTCTGAAGGAGATCAGCCCTGGGATTTCCTAGGAAGGAATGATGCTATAGCTGAAACTGCAGTACTTTGGCCTCTTCATGTGAAGAGTTGACTCATTGGAAAAGACCCTGATGCTGGATGGGATTGGGGGCAGGAGGAGAAGGGGATGACAGAGGATGAGATGGCTGGATGGCATCACTGACTTGATGGATGCAAGTCTGAGTGAACTCCGCGAGTTGGTGATGGACAGGGAGGCCTGTGGGGCTGTGATTCATGGGGTCGCAAAGAGTTGGACACAACTGAGCGACTGAACTGATTGACTGACTGGAGTTTCAGTGAATTGTCTCTTTGCACACTTTTGTTTTTTTGCTTGTTTTGACTAGTTTTCTCCCCTCCGGAAAATTAACAAAGGAAAAATAATTCAAGTGAAATGCAGGCTTGTGACTTTAATGCTAACCAAATAATTGGCAGATAAGAGCAGTTCTGATTTAAGATAAATTTCTAGTGTGACAGCTCTCTAATTAATCAATTGAAGTCTGACAGAATACAAGAAGGAAAGATACCCTCCTTCAAATCCATGTTCAAAGCTTCCACGGCATTTTCTGAGGTTTCATTTTATAAATGTTCAATAAATTTGTGTACCACTTCTGAAACCAATGTCTGTTTTCCTTTTCCTTTGTCTCTTCTTCAGAAGTTTTTATCGATATCAACAATTCCCATTTAAGGTGTAAACATCTCAATTAACCAAGAAACTTGTATTGAATATGTGACCTAAAATCAGATCCCTGTCTCTTAATCCTAGTGCTAGCGGTTCCTGATACAAGATAAGGAAGACACAACAAGATTAGAAATAAGACAATGCTGCAAGTGTAATGAAACCTAAGTGCAAAGCAGAGATGAAGCACAAAGGAGAGTGATTTTGATTCATTCTGGCTGATAATCAGTGAAGAGGTGACTTTCATGTATTGAAAAGAATAAATATACTTGACCCAGATAAGTAAGACATATATCCTCACATGTAAAAGTAGCAGTTCACAGCTTTACAGAGCATATTATGTTGAACATTCTACAATATTGCCAGACTGATGTAACCTGAGAAGTTTTTTTCACTGTTAAACTTTTTTTTGAAGTTCTGAGTTTAATAACTGATAATTCACAATTTCATAACTTACTTGATTATTCTTCTATATTTGAACGTTTAGGGTATTTCTATTTTTTCATTTTAGAAAATCTAATGTGTATCAGCTCAGTTCAATTCAGTCGCTCAGTGTTGTCCAACTCTTTGCAACCCCATGAATTGCAGCACGCCAGGCCTCCCTGTCCATCACCAACTCCCGTAGTTCACTCAAACTCATGTCCATCGAGTCGGAGATGCCATTCAGCCATCTCATCCTCTGTTGTCACCTTCTCCTCCTGTCCCCAATCCCTCCCAGCATCAGAGTCTTTTTCAATGAGTCAACTCTTTGCATGAGGTGGCCAAAGTATTGGAGTTTCAGCTTTAGCAGCATCAGTCCTTCCAATGAATACCCAGGACTGATCTCCTTTAGAATGGACTGGTTAGATCTCCTTGCAGTCCAAAGGACTCTCATGAGTCTTCTCCAACAGTTCAGTTCAGTCACTCAGTCGTGTCCAACTGTTTGCGACCCCATGAATCGCAGCATGCCAGGCCTCCTTGTCCATCACCAACCCCCGGAGTTCACTCAGACTCACGTCCATCGAGTCCATGATGCCATCCAGCCATCTCATCCTTTGTCGTCCCCTTCTCCTGCTGCCCCCAATCCCACCACAGTTCAAAAACATCAATTCTTTGGCGCTCATATTTCTTCACAGTCCAACTCTCACATCCATACATGACTACTGGAAAAACCATAGCCTTGACTAGACGGACATTTATTGGCAAAGTAATGTCTCTGCTTTTCAAAATGCTATCTAGGTTGGTCATAACTTTCTTTCCAAGGAGTAAGTGTCTTCTAATTTCATGGCTGCCATCACTATCTGCAGTGATTTTGGAGCCCCCCAAAATAAACTCTGCCAGTGTTTCCACTGTTTCCCCATCTATTTCCCATGAAGTGATGGGACCAGATGCCATGATCTTTGTTTTCTGAATGTTGAGCTTTAAGACAACTTTTTCACTCTCCCCTTTCACTTTCAACAAAAGGCTCTTTAGTTCTTCACTTTCTGCCATAAGGGTGGTGTCATCTGCATATCTAAGGTTATTGATATTTCTCCCGGCAATCTTGATTCCAGCTTGTGCTTCTTCCAGCCCAGCATTTCTCATGATGTATTCTGTATATAAGTTAAATAAGCAGGGTGACAGTGTACAGCCTTGACATATTCCTTTCCCTATTTGGAACCAGCCTGTTGTTCCAAGTCCAGTTCTAACTGTTGCTTCCTGACCTGCATACAGGTTTCTCAAGAGGCAGGTCAGGTGGTCTGGTATTCGCATTTCTTTCAGAATTTTCCACAGTTTATTGTGATCCAGTCAAAGGCTTTGGTATAGTCAATAAAGCAGAAATAGATGCTTTTCTAGAACTCTCTTGCTTTTTCGATGATCCAGCAGATGTTGGCAATTTGATTTCTGGTTCTTCTGCCTTTTCTAAAACCAGCTGGAACATCTGGAAGTTCACGGTTCATGTATTGCTGAAGCCTGGCTTGGAGAATTTTGAGCATTACTTTACTAGCATGTGAGATGAGTGCAATTGTGTGATTGTTTGAGCATTCTTTGGCATTGCCTTTCTTTGGGATTGGAATGAAAACTGACCTTTTCCAGTCCTGTGGCCACTGCTGAGTTTTCCAATTTTGCTGGCATATTGAGTGCAGCACTTTCACAGCATCATTTTTCAGGATTTGAAATAGCTCTACTGGAATTCCATCACCTCCACTAGCTTTGTTTGTAGTGATGCTTTCAATGGTCCACTTGACCTCCCATTCCAGGATTTCTGGCTCTAGGGGAGTGATCACACCATCGTGATTATCTTGGTTATGAAGAATTTTTTTGTACAGTTCTTCTGTGTATTCTTGCCACCTCTTCTTAGGATCTTCTGCTTCTATTAGGTCCATATTATTTCTGTCCTTTATCAAGCCCATCTTTGCATGAAATGTTCCCTTGGTATCTCTAATTTTCTTGACGAGATCTGTAGTCTTTCCCATTCTGTTGTTTTCCTCCATTTCTTAGCACTGGTTGCTGAGGAAGGCTTTCTTATATCTCCTTGCTACTGTGTATAGCTTTCTTAAAGTTCTGCTTGCAAAGATACCACCTTGGGAAGTGAAGAAAAGAAAACCGGTGTTAGTCTTTGCTTAGAGACATTGTATATAATCATCACAAATTGGAAAATAGGTAAAAATGTACAGTATATGGACTCTTAGAGGATATACAGAGATTCAGAGTTACTTTCTATACCCAATTTTATAGTTTGGCAGGACTATTGCAAATATATTTGTTTTTATTACAACTAATTAATTTTGAATCTGTGTGTATTTTGTTGTATGGTAACATAATTAAGAAGTCTACAGACAGCACATCAAAATAGGAGGGTTAGACATCATATCTGTAATTAAATTTAATCTCTACTTTAACCTATTGTTTAACTTGATGGCAGAGAAACTTAATTTCGGCACTTCTAGGTAAAATCAGTAAATTTAGTTGCTTCAGTGTTATTCCATTAAATTGGTATTTTTCCCCTTTCACTTGTTCTTGTAGTTGGGGGAGGGCATGGCACCCTCTCTAGTATTCTTGCCTAGAGAATCCCATGGATGAGGAGCCTGGTGGGCTGCAGTCCATGGGTTCACAAAGAGTTGGACACAACTAAAGCAACTGAACACGTATCTCAATGCAGGGAGAATGTTAGGTATAGGAAGAGGTGGCTATATAGCATCAGGACATGAGAAGTTAACATGAAATACAGACCCATATCCAATGAAATGCACAGTTCCAAGTGGCCTTTGGCCATTATCATCTCTTCATCTAGTATCAGTCCAGGTGTCCATGTTTGCAGTTGGGTTGAACACTCTGTATCTGGGAAACCTCCATGATAGGATAGAGGGTCTAAGGCTCTCTCCCTGCAATTAACTTCTTGTCTGTCTCTGAGGCCTGGGAGAGGTGTGGGGCTTCCTTGACACCGTGGGAAATCGCTGGGGTTGCTTCAGGCACTTCAAGCCCTTAAGTTCCAGATAACCAGTCCTATTGTGTCTACTTGGGGTGACATGGGGAACTCCTGCTATGGTTTCTCAGGGTCTCAGCTTTATTATAATTACTTATATTTAAAGGGGCTTATATAATTCTCTATTATTGAGTCACCACACATCTTGTAGGGCTCCTGTACCCTCTCTCATAATCCTGTACCCTTTCTCATACCACTAGCTGGAGGTGCATTCAGGGCTCCATCTTGGAAACGATCTTCAGTGCCGTAACTGGCTAGTCTTCAACTCACCTTTCACCCACAGCCCAGAGAGATTTTCATTAAAACTTATTTTTCCTTAAATGAGAAATAATATCTCAACCATCATTGTCCCATATTTCCCTTATGATGTAACCATTAGTTTTTGTGATAGTTTTTTTTGTTTAAATTAAAGACTGGGGATTTGATACCTTTCTTGCTGTTTCCGTCTGAGGAAAGTGGAAGCTTAAGGTCTAAAAGCCTAAAAAAAAAAAAAAAAAAAAAAAACCAGAAAATTTCTGTCTATTTCTCTTCACTAAGAACAACTATAAATATGGAAATGCTGCTGCTGCTTCTGCTGCTAAGTCACTTCAGTCGTGTCCGACTCTGTGTGACCCCATAGATGGCAGCCCACCAGGCTCCCCCATCCCTGGGATTCTCTAGGCAAGAACACTGGAGTGGGTGGAAATGCAGCAAGAGGCAACAGAAAGAGAAATCTGAAAAGTGATGAGGAAGGTAAGTCGATTAGGGAATCTAGGACCAGAGGAACAGAGCACCAGGGCCTCTTAGGACTCCCACCCAGCTGAAGGAGGCATGTCATACCTGGCATTTCCCACCCTCAATTTGGCAACAGAAGGCAGCCCATGTAGGCTCATTCCCCAGCCAGACTGATGATTCCAGAGGACAATATCAGTAGAACAGGCAGCATCCACAGATGATGAATCCACTGGGATCCCTGCTGAAAATAAGCGGCCAGGGAAGCTTTCTTTTCCCACTGGGCCTGAGACTCTCTTCTCCCACCCAGAGATACCAGGAGCTGGGTGGGTCTGGCCAGGAGTTTTGACACAACCAGTGGCTGGACAAATAAGTCTCTTCATCCCAGGACTGAGATTCCTCTCCCCCTGTGAGAGATGTGGGAGCAGCCAGAGGGCACTGGTGATGGAGGTCCTGCTGTAACAGTGGCTGCCGTGAGAATGCTCTGTGTACCTCTGATCTTTTCTCCAAACCTAGAGACTTCAGTTGGTAAAGAGTCTTCCTACAATGCAGGAGACCCTGGTTTGATTCCTGGGTTGGGAAGATCTGCTGGAGAAGGGATAGGGTACCCACTCCAGTGTTCTTGGGTTTCTCTGATGGCTCAGCTGGTAAAGAATCTGCCTACAATGCGGGAGACTTGGGTTTGATCCCTGGGTTGGGAAGATCCCCTGGAGAAGGGAAAGACTACCCACTCCAGTATCCTGGCCTAGAGAATTCCATGGACTGTATAGTCCATGGGGTCGCAAAGAGTCGGACACGACTGAGTGACTTCCACTTTTTTTTCACAGAGGCACCAGAGGAAGCTCTTTTTCTTCTGAGAGTAACAGAAGGGACCAGTGAGCAATCTAGAGGCACCAAATCAACCAAGCCAATCAAATTCACACTGCAGAGCCTCCAGGAATTTTGTGGTTAGTGGAACTACAACCTACACAAATAGGCCAGGGCTTGTGTGTTAAACAGGGCAACTACCTGCTAAGATAAAAGAGTTAACTAAGATCACAGTCTCCTAATATAATAGATAAAATATCCAGTATGTAACAGAAAATCAACGGTCACCCCTCAGACAGACATACCTCAGTCTCTCCTGTTGTTTCCTGACTACCTCAGCCAACTCATTTACTCTGGCAACTGTTACACTCTCTATAGAGGATCATTATTTGCATAGCAGTGGTCATTCAAGCAGGGAGAAGTCAAGCTTTTTAAAAGCATCTCATCTAAGGTGATCACAGAGACTTCTCATATCCCAAAGCATAGTTAAAACTAAATTGTAACATGAAACAGAATGGAAAGTTGTTGTATTCATTTTCTAGGCCTTCATAACATATTACTATAAACGTGGTGGATTAAGCAACAGAAATGTATTCCCTCATAGTTCTGAAGTCTGGAAGCCCACAGTCTGAGGGCCAGCAGGGCTACATCCCTAGGAAGGCTCTAGAGGAGAATCCTTCCTTGCTTCTTCCAGCTTCTAGTGTTCTTTTGCTTATAGACCCAGAACTCAAACCTTGACCTCTGGAAACCGATTCTGCATTTTCCTCTCTGTGTATTTCTGTGTCCTTTTCTGTCTCATACAAGGACACTCTCATTGGATTTAAGGCCTACCCTAATACTGTTAGATTTCCTTATTCCTTGCCTTGATCATACCTGCAAACTTCCTATTTCCAAATAAAGCTACATTCTGAGGTTATGAGTGTCCATAAATTTTTGGAGGACACTATTCAACCCATGTAGAGAACAGAATTATAATGTATAGAAGAAGAAGGAGAAGGAGGAGAGGGGTAGAGGGAGGGGGGAGGGGAAGAAGGAGAAGTAACTAAATATCTCAGTTTTGAGAATCCAAATATTTTATGTACAATGAAAACAAAATAACTTTCTTGCCAAAATATCTTCAGGCTCAATTAAGATATGGATTTGACATATTAAATAATATAAACAACAATAAAAACATGAAAGGGGAGAAATAAGATATAAGTAAGATTACCAGGCATTGCCTATATTTTTTTGTTCATAATACTGCTGCTGCTACTAAGTCACTTCAGTCGTGTCCGACTCTGTGCGACCCCATAGATGGCAGCCCACCAGGCTCCCCCGTCCCTGGGATTCTCCAGGCAAGAACACTGGAGTGGGTTGCCATTTCCTTCTCCAATGCATGAAAGTGAAAAGTTAAAGTGAAGTTGCTCAGTTGTGTCTGACTCTTTGCGATCCAGCCCACCAGGCTCCTCCGTCCAGGGGATTTTCCAGGCAAGAGTACTGGAGTGGGGTGCCATTGCCTTCTCCTGTTCATAATACATGCATATTCTATTTTAGATAACTGGTATTTATATATTTCATTTAGTCCCTTTTATATTTGTATGCTCCTCTAGTGAAAAGACCACACCTCATTCATCTTTGCCCAACATAAGATTTTACACTCTTAAGATACCTTTGATACTTGTATCAGTAAGTCCAGAATACACTAGAACACACACAATATAACAATACTTTATGTTAAAACAGAAAATAAGAACACATGAATTATTTCATCTGCAAACTGAAAAATCCACTTCAATCAGCTTAGAAATGCCTTTAAAATTTTTATTACAGAAAGCAGAGAGGTAGAACCATCTTTGATATTGACTGATACAAAGGTTCAGTAATTTCATTAAGATTTGTATCTTATGGCTGATTCCCTTTGTGGTTGGCAGGTAACTGCCAGGAGCAATTGGTAAAGACCTCTTAGAAATCTCTTTCAGCCCTCTCTTCTGAAAGATGAAGGAACTTGTCCCCAAGGAAATTAACTATTTGGCCCAGAGTAACAGTGACACAAATCTGCTCATGTTCAGTTCAGTTCAGTTCGGTTCAGTTCAATCGCTCAGTTGTTTCCGACTCTTTGCAACCCCATGAATTGCAGCACGCCAGGCCTCCCTGTCCATCACCAACTCCCAGAGTTCACTCAGACTCATGTCCATTGAGTCAGTGATGCCATCCAACCACCTCATCCTCTGTCGTTCCCTTCTCCTCCTGCCCTCAATCTTTCCCAGAATCAGGGTCTTTTCAAATTAGTCAGCTCTTCGCATCAGGTGGCCAAAATACTGGAGTTTCAGCTTCAACATCAGTCCTTCCAATGAACACCCAGGACTGATCTCCTTTAGGATAGACTGGTTGGATCTCCTTGCAGTGCAAGGGACTCTCATGAGTTTTCTCCAACACCACAGTTCAAAAGCATCAGTTCTTTGGCACTCAGATTTCTTCACAGTCCAACAACTCTCACATCCACACATGACCACTGGAAAAACCATAGCCTTGCCTAGACAGACCTTTGTTGACAAAGTAATGTCTCTGCTTCTGAATATGCTATCTAGGTTGGTCATAACTTTCCTTTCAAGGAGTAAATGTCTTTTAATTTCATGGCTGCAATCACCATCTGCAGTGATTTTGGAGCCCCCAAAATAGTAACCATTATACCCATAATGGTTAATTTGGCAGGAAAACAAGCTTATTCATCAATGCATCATCACATGGCCAACTTAAGTTCTCCACTGAACAAAAGAAAATGAAAACAAAAGCATTATCAGGTAACAAACATAAAGCAATGAGCTGCTCTATTGTTTGCTCTGTTTGTTTTCATAGCAGCGTCTATTCACCTGTACATCTGTGATCCTATGTGAGCACCTCATTTCTATCTTCAGAGAAGAGATCACCATAAAATAGTGAATGGAAATAGGACAAATAGAATAAAAATCAGGAGACAACTTCTAGTCTCAGAAAAGCCATTTTCTACTTATGTGCCAGTGGGAGGAGGGCCTGGCAAACCACTTTCCCATCTACAACCTTTCTAAATCTCTGCCTAGTCCATTCTTCCTTCTATTTTTCTTTTTCTTTTTTTTTTCTCAGGTTTCCAGTGATCTCTGTGGTTTCAGTTTCAATGTCCCTTTTTCAGAGGAAGATTTCCTGAACTTCTTATCTAAATTAAACTATCCTGCTGTGATCTCTGATTACAACGTTTTATTTTCTTCCAGAATTTGTGATACTTACTAACAGATCATATTTATCCCTGTCTCTGCTATTAGATTTAAGACTCATGAGGACAAAATCCATGTCTGTTTTATTCACAGCCATATCCTTGATACCTCTCTTGTCCAACACTCAGAAAACTCTCAATAAGAATTGATAAGTAAATTAAAGTCTGAAGGTCTTGATTTCCTTCCCTATAAATTATGAATAATGATCACAGGGTTGTTATAATCAATGTGAATTAATACATATTTTGCAGATAGGAATCCAGTATAAGGTGTTATTATTTAAATAAAACTAACTTTCATCAGTAATAGTGTGTCTCAGTATAAATGCTTACAGACAACATTTTATAAACATACTTCTCTATCATAATAAACACATTTTAAAACATGCTGGACAATATGCAATTCAAAGCTTTTGGATTTGACATGGACCTGCTAAAATATGCAAATTTCCTGGGGGAATGTTATCTGTTTTCCAATTATGATCCTGATTGAGAATGTTGTAGTCTGAAGAAGTGATTTACAATAACAAGAGAATGCTAGTTGAACTGTGATGGGTGGACTTATCATGTGGGGCAAGAACTAAAGTTACCTGTGTCCAGGAAACAGATGGCATTCCAATTCAACAATGCAAATCCATAGATTGCTTATGAAAGAAATGAATTCAGGAGATTATAAAGTCAAACTAGTTACTTCTGAGGGGAAATTATTGGCTGAGTTTCCAATAATTTGGCTTGTCATCCCCAACATCTGTTGCTTTTGCTGTTATACCACTTAGCTCCTGATGACAAATTGAACAAGATCAGAGCTGGTGCATGATAACTAATAAGCATCTTCATGGGTAGAATCAGTTAACATCAAGCACAGGACACTCGCATCACAGTGTGAAATTTCCTGGTAGAAGCCTCTCCATTTTTATTGTCCTTACATAATTCTTACATTCCTCATGAATACCTAATTTTACTCATCCCTCCCAGAAAAGATCTTAATTATACTATCCTACTTGCAAAAGTAGCCCTAAAAGAAACACATGTGTAATATAATTATGAGAATATCTGATACATGTTTTCTGATGTAGGATTATCTATCACAGTTCTATCTATAATGAAACTGAAAAAAACAAACAACAAAAAAAAAACCTACATCGAAAGAGTACAAAATGATTTGGCTCTGCCTTCTGCTTGGCCCATCTGCTGTTATTTTTTTCCCCCTACTGGCAAAATGTTAGACAATATTTCAACTTAGCATCTCATAGACAGTTACACAACAGAATAGATACACTATATTAATGTTTCATTTACTTAATTCTAAACTGTTTTGTTTCTCCCCTCAGTTAACAGCAAGGCTAAGTAGATCATCATGCTTTATCTGATACAGATATTTTCACCATGTCTTCTTAAGAAATAACATTACATATCTATCTTTCCTTCATGCTATATAATGGATAAACTGGAGTTCATTGATACTATTGCTCCACAGATGAAAAAACTGCTGTATAATGTTATAAAAGACCCAGTTGATTTTAGGTAAGGATGACAGTCTCAGGAATGAAACCTAGAATGTGTGCCATCCGTTGAATTAAATTTTTAAAATAACTCCTATCTGAAATAGACCTTCAATGATGTAAGTTCATAATTGCCTACTAAGGATAGACTTGGTACTGTAAATAAAACCTTCATTTTGCTAAAAGTGAAAAAACACTGACTTTAATTTCATCATACATTTACTATTCAGTCATTCTTTACATTTTTTATTTAATCTGCATGACCTCAGGCCTTACCAGGTTTGGATAAGTATGAGGTTACATGATTTTAACACTCAGTTTTCCATAACTATTAGCTCTAATTTTTATGGTGGCAGAACCTCAACTTCCCCAGTAGACATAATTATTTTTGGGAATCCCCAAAAGAGAGTTTATATGATCTCTGAATAAATCATTTCATATTCTTCTGCTCTTACATATTTGCCAAAAATCTGAGCTCCTGTGTGACTGTGGGGACTTCCTGTAAGTGTGAATTTTTGCTGGGAGCCATGTCCTCCTCTATTACTTGGTCAAAATAGAGATTTTTTTCATGGGTCACCATCTAAACCCTCTTATCCTGCAGGCTGGGGTAGGGTGGGACAATTACTTTGCACCTACCTCTGTGAAATTCTGCCATAAGGACCTCTAAATTAGTACTTCTTTCTCAAAGTTTTACAATATCCCTTTTCATGATTCCTTTAGTGTCTTCCCATTGTTGCTCTTTCTACCCAGGACAAATTATCTCTTAGGCTGGATCAGAACAGGTGTATCTTGTCTTCCATTTCCTCATCTTATCTCCCCAATAATCAGTACAAAAAGAAAAAGAAAAAAGTGAAAGTAACAAACCCCATTCTCTTTTTCTGTATTACAATTCATTCCAAATAAAATAAAATGCATATCAAAACTAGCAAGATGATTTTCAGGTTTTCCTAATCCACTGTTCTGCAAAGAACCAGCCTGAGTCCCAGCTTTACTCAGAATAAAAAGTTACTGAGCATCTACTTGATCCAGATCTGTATTAAGCACTGGATCAGAAATAAAAATGAGGCTCCATCTCCACCTTTTTCAATGAGCTTTAGTTCAAGAACTGACATACAATGATACAAATATAAACTAATTAAATGCAGTGTCATAAATGTAATATTAAAGATAACTAGGTATTGTGTTCATACATGAGAATGAGTACTTTGGCAGGGTACAGCATTTAGAGAAAAGATTCTCAGAGATACTGACAAGGTGCATTTGAGTTGCATGTTGGTGGGTGTATGAAAAGGCTGATTTGGATCTCATTAGCTAGAGAAAAAGACCAAGGGCACCGAGCAATACAATGAGTAAAATCAAAGTGTTCTCAAATGCTCACAGACTTCTTTGGGAAATAGAAGTTCTGTCAGGCTGGTGTGTAAGGTAGAACAAAGGGAACTGGAAGGAGAAGAAGTTTGCAGTAAGATTGCCATATTGAGATATATGGACTTTACCCTGTTAGATGATGAGTGGCTTTTGGAGTCCTTAAACTGACCTACAATTATGTGTGGTCATAATACTGGAAAAACTTGGCAAAATTGATTGGAAGTGAAGTGAAGTTGCTCAGTCGTGTCCGACTCTTTGCGACCCCATGGACTATAGCCTACCAGGCTCCTCGGTCCATGGGATTTTCCAGGCAAGAATACTAGAGTGGGTTGTCACTTCCTTCTCCAGGGGATCTTTCCAACCCAGGGATCGAAACTGGGTCTCCCACATTGTAGGCAAATGCTTTACCGTCTGAGCTTTATGTGTTGTCATAATACTGGAAAAACTTTGCAAAACTGATTGGAGCAGGGAGAAATTGTTGAAATGAGGATGAATTTGGGTGCTTTTGAAAAAAAATCCAGGCTATATGTAAAAAGAGCTGGAATTAAGGACAGAGATGGGATAGAGAGAAAAAAAATTTGAGATGGTTTAGAGTCTGGATGTGGGAAGGAAAGAGAGAGAGGAGTCACTGCCGGTTTTGGAATTTCTATCATGGTCTATAAGAAGAAAGGTGCTATGAGAGGTAAGTACAAACAGAGGAATAGGTTTTTTAAAACTTTGTATTACCAAAAAAATGAATAAGTGTTTGGTAGATAGAATAACACTCCTCAAAGATGTCTATGTTCTAATCTCTAGAACCTGTGAGTATGCTGCTGTTGCTGCTAAGTTGCTTCAGTCATGTCCGACTCTGTGCGACCTCATAGACGGCAGCCCCTAGCTTAGAGTAAAAGGGGCTTTCCAGATGTTGTTAGGCAAGGATTTTGACTTGGGAGATTATCCTGAATTACTCAGCTGGATTCAGTGTAATCACGAAGCTACTTATGAATAGGAAAACAATAAAATCAAAGTCAGAGAAAGGAGATGTGATGATGGAAGCATAGGTTAGAATGATGTCTTTGAAGATGGATGAAGAGACAATAAGGCAAAGGAATGCTGGTAGCCCTAGCAACTTGAAAAGGTAAGGAAACAGATTATCCCTGAGAGCCTCCAGAAACAATGCAGTTCTGTAGACATCCTGATTGTAGACCCATGTCTGCATCCTGATGTACAGAATCATAAGGGAACTCATGTTGTTTTAAGTCAGGAAGTTTTGGTATCAATCTGATATATCCAGATGATCTCTGTGCATGTTAACTAAAAGTACTTCAGCATTTTTTCCTCAGTGGAAAAATATAGAATTCTTCAGTATCATTAATATTTGTATTTATATTTTAGATCACTTAAGAAGAGGTGGGAGTGATCCAGGAAGAGTAAACAACTTGGGCAAAGGCCGCTATTCTAAATGCCTAAGAGGAGATCTCTGCTTAGGGTCTGCTTGACCTGCATTTTGCCAGGGTCACTGGCATTCTTCATGTTGGTTCTTAACTCTAGCAGCCTTAGAGAAGTGAAAGCCCTTTTCAGGCAATGGTTGCCACATGTTTCTGGGTGGTTTGATTCTAGTTCCTGGACTTTTCTCTGCAACCCTTGCTCTGATGACCTAGTCTGGACTCCCTTTTCTTGAAAATACGCCCTTGCAGATTTTGTCACTTGCAAGCTGTGTGAATTCGTACAATATATAAATCTCTGGGTTGGACAGTCAGTCACTCACCCATCAAATGGGGACAATAATGGCAACTCAATCCTTGATTGAGTTAGGATTCTGAGGTTGTCATTTGGCTTTCTGATGCAAAGCAGCAACAGGTCGAAGGCACTCAAGCTCAGAGTAAGCAGAACAAGAGCCACGTTGAACCTTCTTGCCAGCAGGACCCAGTCCACATGGCTTCTTATTGCCATTTTCTTTCCCCATGAGCCTTCACATCTGACTGCAGGATGAGAGACCCATATTTCTTCTGGATTCATAAGTGAGCTGAGTGAGGGCATGAAATAAGTTTCCCTTAGAAGGCCTGGTGGTACAGTTGGTGTTTGAAAGACTTTCCAGCAGAAAGTCTTATCATAAATTACAAGTAATGAGAGGGGCTGCAATAGTTGATCCTAGAATTAACCTATATACTTTCTGTTTTTCCCATTCACTTGTGAGCAGGTGCAATTTCTTTAGATACACCCTTTTCACTCTCCTGTTTATTCCTTCTTCCTATGCCAGTCCACACCACTGACTTGAAGATCTGAGCAGATGGATAATGCGGTTTGTAGAGTGTAGAAATATTTCTTCCTCCCATTTCCAATTAATGGAATTTTGGCAATGCATATCCTAAGGTATATGAATATTTTGATGTGGACATCGAGGAAAATAGGCCCAATTAGCATCTATTGAGTATTAAGTATATGAGAAGCACAGTGCTATGTATTTTATATATATTCTTATGTAAAACACATCAACTTTAGAACTTTGGTGTTAACATGTCCATTTTATGGATGATTAGCTGATAATAGAGCTTCCCTGGTAGCTCATCTGGTAAAGAATCTGCCTACAATGCAGGAGACCCTGCTTCAATTACTGGATTGGGAATATCCCCTGGAGAAGGGAATGGAAACCTATTCCAGTATTCTTGCCTGGAGAATCCCCATGGACAGAGGAGCCTGGTCCTCTGGGTCCATGGGGTTGCAAAGGGTCAGACACAACTGCGCGACTTAGCACAGCACTGTGGGATCTGGTGCAGAAATCTTACAACCTGAAATGAGAAGACTTGGATGTGTACACAATTTTGTACACACTAGCCATGTGACTTATGACAAGATTCAAGTCTTTCTGAGATTCATTATTACTGGTGGCGTCACATATGTAATGATGAGTGGGAACAGGACTTGAATAAAAACTGGGTGTTTCAATTTTGGGTTCCAGCTCTGCAATTAATGGGCTTTATGATTTGGGGGATATCACTTATCCTGTCTAGATTTAGTGTTTTATTTATTTATTTTTTAATTTTTTATCTGTAAAATCAGAAGACTATGGAAGACTTATTCTTTGTAGGTCTGAAATTTTATTAGACTTAGAATTGCAGCTTTAATAATAATTTCACTCAGGCAGCTAGTGGGAGCAATTCTAATTGCTCACTAAAACAGACTTCATCTTCCTCAAACAATGAAATACTACCCTGACCAGCCTCAGCTCCAGCTAGATACATTTGCAAAACATCTTTCAACTTGAAATAGAAATTTATTGCTCAACCATCTGTTACAATTAAGAAAAGGTTTGAAAATGTTTTCTATGTGTTTGACTAATCATGTTTTAGGGCCCTGTGGGTACTTTACAAATTACATGCTGTCTCTTCTTGGCATCATTAAAAATCTGGGATCTGTTTCCAAAATTCACCAGCTCTCTATCTCTCTCTTATTGTTTTCCCTATTCTTTTTTTTCCAAAGAAACTTGTTTAGAGTCTCAAATGGAACAGAGGAAGCAAATATGCTCCAATGTGAAGTTGGTCCATAGCTAAGTATTTGTAATTTGTGTTTGATGATAAGGACTTGGCTGGTATCATCCATGACAAGTTAAGCCATTAAGACCTAAAGACTGAGTTAGAACTGGTGGAATTTCTGGTTGCTCCTTATCCCGTTTAAGAAAATAGTGGTGCTGGGTAAACTGGTCAACCACTTGTAAAAGAACGAAACTAGATCACTTTCGAATACCATACACAAAAATAAACTCAAAATGGATTAAAGATCTAAACGTAAGACCGGGAACTATAAAAATCCTAGAGAAGAACATAGGCAAAACACTCTCAGACATAAATCACAGCAGGATCCTCTATGACCCACCTCCCAGAATACTGGAAATAAAAGCAAAAATAAACAAATGGGATCTAATTAAAATTAAAAGCTTCTGCACAACAAAGGAAACTATAAGCAAGGTGAAAAGACAGCCTTCTGAATGGGAGAAAATAATAGCAAATGAAGCAACTGACAAATAACTAATCTCAAAAATATACAAGTAACTCCTACAGCTCAATTCCAAAAAAATTAACGACCCAATAAAAAAATGGGCCAAAGAACTAAACAGACATTTCTCCAAAGAAGACATACGGATGACTAACAAACACATGAAAAGATGCTCAGCATCACTCATTATCAGAGAAATGCAAATCAAAACCACAATGAGGTACCATTTCACACCAGTCAGAATGGTCTACAAGCAATAAATGCTGGAGAGAGTGTGGAGAAAAGGGAACCCTCTTACACTGTTTATGGGAATGCAAACTAGTACAGCCACTATGGAGAACAGTGTGGAGATTCCTTAAAAAATTGCAAATAGAACTGCCTTATGACCCAGCAATTCCACTGCTGGGCATACACACCGAGGAAACCAGAATAGAAAGAGACACATGTACCCCAATGTTCATCGCAGCACTGTTTATAATAGCCAGGACATGGAAACAACCTAGATGTCCATCAGCAGATGAATGGATAAGAAAGCTGTGGTACATATACACAATGGAGTATTACTCAGCCATTAAAAAAAAATTTGAATCAGTTCTGATGAGGTGGATGAAACTGGAGCCTATTATACAGAGTGAAGTAAGCCAGAAAGAAAAACACCAATACAGTATACTAACACATATATATGGAATTTAGAAAGATGGTAATGATGACCCTGTATGCAAGACAGCAAAAGAGACACAGATGTTTAGAATGGACTTTTGGACTCTGTGGGAGAGGGCAAGGGTGGGATGATTTGGGAGAAAACATTGAAACATGTATACTATCATATAAGAAACGAATTGCCAGTCTATTATCGATACAGGATACAGGATGCTTGGAGCTGGTGCACGGGGATGATCCAGAGAGAGGATAATGGGTGGGAGGTGGGAGGGGGGTTCAGGATTAGGAACTCATGTACACCTGTGGCTGATTCATGTCAATGTATGGCAAAACCAATACAGGATTGTAAAGCAAAATAAAGTAAAAATAAAAATTAAAAAAAAAGAAAAGATAGTGATACAGTATGATTCCGTTCAGTCCTAAATTACAAATGACCCATCCATGTAGTCAGTCTCAGGTGGAAGCTCTGGAAACCTCTCATCTCACTTTACCTTTCCACACTTCTCAGCACTCTTACTTTTTATCTCTGTGTTTCACCTTATCCTTACACTTAGGGAGGTAAGAGGTAAAAATTAGCATTTGGACTCTGTTTCATTACACTTCATAATGTGGGGAATGATCTTTCCTTTCTGTAATGGGAGAGATGAACTCCTCTTAAAGATACTGCCCTTAGTGACATTTTCAAGTGCTTCTGTCAGATTTGTTATGGTGGGATGGTGAGGTTCTTTCCTCCTACCTTTATCTCCATGCATGTCTGTCTGCTGGGTCCATAGTTTCTGCTCTTGTAAAAGGGAAGCTCGCCTTGTAGCTGAAGGGCTGGCTATCAGTGATGATTTGAGGATGATGAGAGAGGATCATGATCACTGACAGCTGGGTCTTTTCCACACTATTTCCACAATCTCTGGAGCAGCCTTTCTCAATATTCCTACCCTAGGGGAACCATTGAAATAATACTGGGATGTCAGGGAACCTCTGCATAAAAACTATTAGAGCAATAGTTTATGGTGCCTAGGGATTACCAGTAAGTAAATAAAATAATCCTGCAATAATTGCCAATGTTCTCTTAAATAGAGAATGATATTTTTCTGTGGATCTATTTATTTGACCAAATTATTAGCCTATTTTTTGTAGTTCCTCTTCCCCACAGAGGAAATAAACTCTATGCAAGTCAGTAATATTGATAAAGAAAAGTTCAGGCCTTCTTTTTCTTAAATTTTGTACTTGATTTTAAAAAATCTTAAGTAGGTTTAAAAGTCTTTGCACAAATTTCCATTATACAAGCTGCTGATCAGGCTTTTCTCTATTTAAAGAATAACATTACAGTCCAACTTCTTGGGAAAAAAAATTCAACTAGAATTTTTTTTTTTTTTTTAGAAAAAGGCAGATTTTATTGGACTTATTTTCATCACTGTTTGTTGTTTTTTTTTTTAAATTTTTATTTTTACTTTATTTTACTTTACAACACTGTATTAGTTTTGCCATACATTGACATGAATCCACCACGGGTGTACTTGCGTTCCCAAACATAAACCCCCTCCCACCTCCTTCCCCATAACATCTCTCTGGGTCATCCCCGTGCACCAGCCCCAAGCATCCTGTATCCTGCATCGGACACAGACTGGCGATTCATTTCTTACATGATAGTATACATGTTTCAATGGCATTCTCCCAAATTATCCCATCCTCTCCCTCTCCCTCAGAGTCCAAAAGTCCGCTCTACACATCTGTGTCTCTTTTGCTGTCTTGCATACACGGTCATCATTACCATCTTTCTAAATTCCATATATATGTGTTAGTATACTGTATTGGTGTTTTTCTTTCTGGCTTACTTCACTCTGTATAATAGGCTCCAGTTTCGTCCATCTCATTAGAACTGATTCAAATTTTTTTTTTAATGGCTGAGTAATACTCCATTGTGTATATGTACCACAGCTTTCTTATCCATTCATCTGCTGATGGACATCTAGGTTGTTTCCATGTCCTGGCTATTATAAACAGTGCTGCAATGAACATTGGGGTACATGTGTCTCTTTCTATTCTGGTTTCCTCGGTGTGTATGCTCAGCAGTGGAATTGCTGGGTCATAAGGCAGTTCTATTTGCAATTTTTTAAGGAATCTCCACACTGTTCTCCATAGTGGCTGTACTAGTTTGCATTCCCATAAACAGTGTAAGAGGGTTCCTTTTTCTCCACACCCTCTCCAGCATTTATTGCTTATAGACTTTTGGATTGCAGCCGTTCTGACTGGTGTGAAGTGGTACCTCATTGTGGTTTTGATTTGCATTTCTCTAATAATGAGTGATGTTGAGCATCTTTTCATGTGTTGGCTACCGAGCATCAACTAGAATTTTAAGACTAGCTTAGATTTGTCTTTATTTTTCAAACATTTTAAAACTCGAAGGCAAACAAAGTATGCTTCTGTTAAAAAAGGGCCAAATCATCCTGTAAAGGGCTAGACGGTCAATACTTTAGACTTTGCAAATCTTATGGTTTCTGTACAACTATTCAATTCTGCTGTTGTAGGAAAACAGCTGAGGAAAAACAGCTTTGGATGATACATAAAGAAATGGACATGGCTGTGTTTAAAACACATGGCTGTGTTTGTGAAAACATGTTTTCACGCAAACTGGATTTGGCCTGTGGGCTGTAGTTTGCCTGTGGTGAACAACTGGTTTAAGTCAAAGGAAGATTTAATTTTCTAAAGGTAGGCTTGGTATATTTAATTTAAATAAAGATGCTAATTTTAGTAATGTGAATTACAACATGAAAATTTATTGACAGGGTTGAATACAGTAAAGTTACTAAAATCATAAGGCAAGATAATATAAAATATATACCCTAAATACAATTTCATGCAAGGCTTTGATATATTTTTTAAAACCAAGTGATATGTGATTATGTCAGTTTTAATCTTAACTCTATTATAACTGTAGCAGTTGCAAAATTATTATATATATATGTATATATTGGTTTCTTATTCTCTTTTATAAGCTCATATATACACGGAAGTGTTGCTTTTGAGACTAGAGATAAAGAATGCTTTTACCTTTAAATGTGGAATCTGTGTTTCATTTTTTACTGTACACATTCTTCATTCTGGATGAAACTTAAGCACACAAAAATTTTCTTTTCAATAGAAATAAGATAATTTCTGTCTTCTTAATGACTGCTAAATGGAAAAGCTGGATCAACCACCAAGATTTGAGAACTTCTGCATGGTGTTCGTTGCTTTCCAATGAATGGCTGGATGCTTTTTATTCACAGAAATCTAGAACTTGTCTAAACCAAGTGAACAAACATCATCTTGAGTATCAGATCAGTTTGCAGCTCATAAAGTTATTATTTCTTCTCAAAGTCAAGTTCTCAGGTTGAGCAGAAGTTTCAGAAAAAGGGGCATATTTAGTCAAACATACGTGATACAGGAAAGAAAAAATGCTCATTTTTTTCCCCCTGCATTTTCAATATAACTTGATTCCCTTCCTATATTCTCAATACCAGAAGCAGTGGCAACATTACAAAAATTTTTTTCTATCACATGAAATTCCCACCCCCTGCAAAAATTCAGCTTCCTTTTACATCTAAAAATCTTTCACTTGTGTTTAATGAGTTCACGTGAAGCAAAATCTCCCTTAAATAGGCTAGTTTCTGTATCATTCCTCTTCTTTAAAGCACTCAGCAAAATCAGCTGCTATGTTTTAAAGTACAAACATCCCTACAATATATATTTTAGTTTAAACACCATATTGAGAACTCTTCTCTGCTAAGCCAACAGATGTCTGCATTTAGAGGAAATTTACATGCCTTTCCCTAGGTTTTTACAGTTTTAAAAACACTCTCAAGTAAACTGGCTTTTGCTGAACAAAGCTTGATTTCTGCCGCATTAAGCAGAATGCAATCCATCTCATCAACACCTCTCTGTGCAGAAATCAGTGTGCTGAGACAACGTTAGCATATTCTTTAAAAAAAAAAAAAGAAATGAACTCTCCCATGGAGCCAACCATCAGTGGGATACCATCAGGACAAACGCCAATGTAAGCTCTCCAAGACACACTTATATTTTATTTTTTCCAACTATGAAAACAAAACATTAAATGCATTTGACCTTTGTTTCCTTGGGCAACTTATTGTGGCAGTGAAATCTTTCTTGAATTCCTCCAATAGTCACCCATCTTACACATGCTATAGTGTAAGTACATTTATTGGTGAGGTCCTTTTCTCTCATCAATCTGGATAGAAAAGCTTTTGCTTTTCAGTTCATTACATAAAACCTGTTCAACATTATGTGACATGCCATCGTTGTTTTGACATACATTTTCAAGAGTGGAACATTTTCAATTTCTCCGACTGAACCTTATTTTACTCAGTATATGCTGGCATTTTTAGTTTCTCACCAACTATGTAACTTTTTTTCTTCTAGGCAATATATTTTGTTGCTCAGTGACATGATTTTGAGACTTTTCACTGAATGTGACCTTTTATTGACAAAAGCTTTACTCTATTTTGAAATTCCAGCAGATGTTTAAAATAATCAGCACCTTTTCTTGTCAAATGGATGTGATTTTCAGCTAGGTGTCATTCCAAGTTTTCTGGAGGCATTGCTGCATTTTAACGTGCATGCCACAGATAACACACAATGCATCAATACAACTTGTATTACTAGTCCATGTAAAATCCAGGGATAAATCAATATTTATATAAAAGTCCCATGTAGTAAAAGGAAGTCTTTCTGTCTTTTTGTCTCCCTTGATTATTAGTGCAGTGAAATAATCAAAATCATAATCCTTCATCACTAAACATGTGGGAATTGTTTATAAATCTAACTCTAGAATCTTCTTTCCTCTTCCATTCTGTCTTCAAAAATTGCCACACTGGATCATTAGACTTGTTTATAAAATAAAAATAACTTATAAAATATTTTAAGGGGTATAAAAATTAATGAGGCTTTACAAAAATGGTTACCTCAGATTGATTATATTCTTCACAGATGAAGATGGAAAAGGTCTATACAGTCAGCCAAAAAAAAGAAAAGATCTGGAACTGACTGTGGCTCAGATCATCAGTTCCTTATTGCAAAATTCAGGCTCAAATTGAAGAAAGTAGGGAAAGCCACTAGGCCATTCAGGTATGACCTAAATCAAATCTCTTATGATTATACAGTGGAGGTGACAAATAGATTCAAGGGACTAGATCTGGTAGAGAGAGTACCTGAAGAACTATGGACAGAGGTTCATAACATTGTACAGAAGGTGGTAACTAAAATCATCCCAAAGAACATGAAATTTAGGAAGGCAAAGTGGTTGTCTGAAGATGCCTTACAAACAGCCAAGAAGAGAAGCAAAAGGCAAAGGAGAATGGGAAAGATATACCTGACTGAATGCAGAGTTCCTGAAACAGAAAGGAGAAATAAGGAAGCCTTCTTAATTGAAAAACGCAAAGAAATAGAGGAAAACAATAGAATGAGAAAGACTGCAGATCTCTTTAAGAAAATTGGAGATACCAAGGAAAATTTCATGCAATGATATTTACAATAAAAGACAGAAAGAGCAAAGATCTAACAGAAACAGGAGAGATTTAAGAAGAGATGGCAAAATACACAGAACTGTACAAAAAAATGTCTTAATGACCCAGATAATCACAATGGTGTGGTCACTCACCTAGAGCTAGACGTCCTGGAGTGTGAAGTCAAGTGGGTCTTAGGAAGCATTACTGCAAACAAAGCCAATGGAGGTGATGGAATTCCAATTGAGCTATTTCAAATCCTAAACTATGATGCTCTTAAAGTGCAACACAATACATCAGCAAATTTGGAAAACTCAGCAGTGGTCATAGGACTAGAAAATGTCAGTTTTCATTTCAATCCAAAAGAAAAGCAATTCCAAAAAATGCTCAAATTAATGTACAATTGCACTCATTTCACATACTAGCAAGATTATGCTCAAAATCCTTCAAGGTAGGCTTTAGCGGTATGTGGACTGAGAAATCCCAGATGTACAATCAGGATGTAGAAAAAGTAGAGGAACCGGAGATGGAATTGCCAACCTGCATTGGATCATCGAAAAAGCAAGGGAATTGCAAAAATACTATCTACTTGTGCTTCATTGACTACTAGGAAGCCTTTGACTGTGTGTAACCCAACAAATTGTGGAAAATTCTTAAAGAGATGGGAATACCAGACCACCTGATCTGCCTCCTGAGAAACCTGTATGCAGGATAGGAATCAACAGTTAGAACCAGACATGGGACAATGGACTGTTTCAAAATCACGAAAGGAATGCATCAAGGTTGTATTTTTTCACCTTGCTTGTTTAACTTATATGACGAATACAACATGAGAAATGCTGGGCTGGATGAAGCACAAGTTGGAATCAAGATTGCCAGGAGAAATATCAATAACCTCAGCTATGCAGATGACACCACCCTAATGGCAGAAAGCAAAGAGGAGCTAAAGAGTCTCTTGATGAAGGTGAAAGAGGAGAGTGAAAAAGTTGGCTTAAAACTCAACTTATAAATTATGGCATCTAATACCATCACTTCAAAATAAATAAACAGAGAAAAAGCAGAAACAGTGACAGATATTATTTTCTTGGGCTAAAAATCATTGCAGACAGTGACTGCAGCCACAACATCAAAACATGTTTGCTTCTTGGAGGAAAAGATATGACAAACTTTGACAGCGTACGACAAAGCAGAGACATCACTTGGCCGACAAAAGTCCATGTAGTCAAGCTATGGTTTTTTCTAGTAGTCACGTACAGATGTGAGATTTGGGCCATAGAGAAGGCTGAGCACTGAAGAGTATATGCTTTCAAGCTGTGGTGCTGGAGAAGACTTTTGAGAGTTCCTTGGACAGCAAGGAGATCAAACCAGTCAATCCTAAAGGAAATCAACCCTGACTATTCATTGTGAGGCTAATAGAGTTTTGCCAAGAGAAAACCCTGGTCATAGTATGGCAAAACCAATTCAGTATTGTAAAGTAAAATAAAGTAAACATAAAAATTAAAAATAAAATAAAATAAATAAATAAAAATAAAAAAAAAGAAAGAAAACACCCTCTTCCAATAACACAAGAGAAGACTCTACACATGGACATCACCACATGGTCAACACTGACATTAGATTGATTATATTCTTTGGAGCCAAAGATGGAGAATCTCTATACAGTCAGCAAAAACAAGACCTAACTGTGGCTCAGATCATGAAATAATGATTGCAAAATTCAGACATAAAGTGAAGAAAGTAGGGAAAACCACTAGACCATTCAGGTATAACCTAAATCAAATCCCTTACAATTATACAGTGGAAGTGAGAAATAAATTCAAGGGATTAGATCTGACAGAGTGCCTGAAGAACTATGAATGGAGGTCCATGCTGTTGCACAGGAGGCAGGGATCAAGAACATCCCCAAGAAAAAGAAATGCAAAAAGGTAAAATGGTTGTCTGAGGAGGCCTTACAAATAGCTGTGAAAAGAAGAGAAGTGAAAGGCAATGGAGAAAGGAAAGATATATCCACTTGAATGCAGAGTTCCAAAGAATAGCAAGGAGAGATAAGAAAGCTTTCCTCAGTGATCAATGCAAAGAAATAGAGGAAAACAATAGAATGGAAAAGACTAGAGATCTCTTCAAGAAAATTAGAGATACCAAGGGGATATTTCACGCAAATATGGGCACAATAAAGGACAGAAATGTTATGGACCTAACAGAAGCAGAAGATATTAAGAAGAGGGGGTAAGAATACACAGAAACACTATAGAAAAAAGATCTTCATGACCCAGGTAACTATGATGGTGTGATCACTCATCTAGAGCCAGACATCCTGGAATGTGAAGTCAAGTGGGCCTCAGGAAGCATCCCTACAAACAAAGCTAGTGGAGGTGATTAAATTCCAGCTGAGCTATTTCAAATCCTGAAAGATGATGCTGTGAAAGTGCTGCACTCAATATGCCAGCAAATTTGGAAAACTCATCAGTGGCCACGAGACTGGAAAAGGTCAGTTTTCATTCCAATCCCAAAGAAAGGCAATGCCAAAATATGCAGTAACTACTGCACAATTGCACTCATCTGACATGCTAGCAAAGTAATACTCAAAATACTCCAAGCCAGGCTTCAGCAATACGTGAACAGTGAACTTCCAGATGTTCAAGATGGTTTTAGAAAAGGCAGAGGAACCAGAGATCAAATTGCCAACATCCATTGGATCATCAAAAAAGCAAAAGAGTTCCAGAAAAACATCTATTTCTGCTTTATTGTCCATGCCAAAGCCTTTGACTGTGTGGATCACAATAAACTCTGGAAAATTCTGAAAGAGATCGGAATACCAGACCACCTGACCTGTTTCTTGAGGAAATCTGTATGCAGGTCAAGAAGCAACAGTTAGAACTGGACATGGGACAACAGACTGGTTCCAAATTGGCAAAGGAGTACATCAAGGGTGCATATTGTCACCCTGCTTATTTAGCTTATATGCAGAGTACATCATGAGAAATGCTGGGCTGGAAGAAGCACAAGCTGGAATCAAGATTGCTGGGAGAAATATTAATAACCTCAGATATGCAGATGACACCACCTTTATGGCAGAAAGTGAAGAACTAAAGAGCCTCTTGATGAAAGTAAAAGAGGAGAGTGAAAATGTTGGCTTAAAACTCAACATACAGAAAACGAAGATCATGGCATCTGGTCCCATCAGTTCATAGCAAATAGATGGGAAAATAATGGAAACAGTGACAGACTTTATTGATATGCGCTCCAAAATAACTGCAGATGGCAACTGCAGCCATGAAATTAAAAGACTCTTGCTCCTTGGAAGAAAAGTGATGCCCAATCTAGACAGAATATTAAAAAGCAGAGATATTACTTTGCCAAAAAAATGTCCATATAGTCAAGGTTATGGTTTTACTGGTAATCACGTATGGATGTGAGAGTTGGACTATAAAGAAATCTGAGCACCAAGGAATTTATGCTTTTGAACTGTAGTGTTGGAGAACACTCTTGAGAGTCCCTTGGACTGCAAGGAGATCCAACCAGTCCATCCTAAAGGAAATAAGTCTGAAACATTCATTGGAAGGACTAATGCTGAAGCTGAAACCCCAATACTTTGGCCAACTGATGTGAAGAACTGACTCACGTGAAGAGACCCTGATGCTGGGGAAGATTGAAGGCAGGAGGACAAGGGGATGATAGAGGATGAGATGGTTGGATGCCATCACCAAGTCAATGGATATGAGTTTGAGCAAACTCTGGGAGTTGGTGATGGACAGGAAGGCCTGGCATGCTGCAGTCCATGGGGTTGCAAAGAGTTGGACATGACTGAGTGACTGAACTGAACTGATTTATTGTAAGGACTGATGCTGAAGCTGCAGCTCTAATACTTTGATCACCTGAGGTGAAGAGCCAACTCATTGGAAAAGACCCTGATGCTGGGAAAGATTGAGTATAGGAAGAGAAGGAGGCAACAGAGGATTAGATGGTTGGATGGCATCATTGACTCAATGGACATGAATTTGAGCAAACTCAAGGACATAGTGAAGCCTGGCATCCTGCAGTTCATAGAGGCCCAATGAAATGGACATGACTTAACAACTGAAAAACAAGAAATCCTAGAGTAATTAACTTTTAATCTATGCAATTTATGGTTTATACTGATTATTTTTAACAGCAGCAAAGCAACAGAAAGACAGTTAGGTTATGGAACATAATTCTTTTTTTATAGTGAAAATATCCCTCTGATTGTTACTTCAGAAAAGTTGTTTTCTAGGAAACCAGTTGAAAGCCTGTGGGACCAACAGTGCTGAAAGGGATTAAAAGGCTCAGTGATGTGGACAACGTGGTGAAGAAAAATTATGCAAGGCTACAAGTCATACCAGAGGTTTCAGTGGGAAACCTTAGGGAACAAACCCTTCACCAAGACCTTTAGGAATGCACTCAATGGATGGGCATCACCATCTCTATTCGCTGGTCACAGCTTGGCTAGTTAATAATAATGGGGTTGAGTAGGTCCCAAAGCTGCAGCAAGAAGACTGCAATCACTGATGAGTTCTAAAGGACAGCCAAGGAAGCTTTAGTTCAGTTCAGTTCAATTGCTCAGTCATGTCCTACTCTTTGCAACCCCATGGAATGCAGCACGCCAGGCCTCCCTGTCTGTTACCAACTTAAACTCATATCCATTGAGTCAGTGATGCCATCCAACCATCTCATCCTCTGTCATCACCTTCTCTTGCCTTCAATCTTTCCCAACATCAGGGTCTTTTCAAATCAGTCAGCTCTTCACATCAGGGGATCAAAGTATTGGAGTTTCAGCTTCAACATCAGTCCATCCAATGAACACTCAAGACTGATATCCTTTAGGATGGACAGGTTGGATCTTCTTGCAGTTTAAGGGACTCCAAAGAGTCTTCTCCAACACCACAGTTCAAAAGCACCAATTCTTTGGCACTCAGCTTTCTTTGTAGTCCAACTCTCACATCCATACATGACTACTGGAAAAACCATAGCCTTGACTAGATGGACATTTGTTGGTAAAGTAATGTCTCTGCTTTTTAATATGTTGTCTATGTTGGTTATAACTTTCCTTCCAAGGAGTAAGCATCTTTTAATTTCACGGCTGTAGTCACCATCTGCAGTGATTTTGGAGCCCCAGGAGAAATAACTGTGCAAAACCATGGCAGGTTTAGACTATAATGCTCTCCCCAAAGATACTTAGAGCCATTTACTCAGGTGACTGGTTGAAAGATGTAGTGATATACAGACATTTTGAAGGTTATCAGATGCAGGGTCTGAGTTGACATTGTTATCTGTGGTCTCAAAGTATTATTACAGGCCTGTTAGAGTCTATTCAATGTAACTAGTCCGGTAAAGATGAAACCCTTTGATCACAGACGTTCAAGGAACCCCTACTGACATCTTGCAGAATCCTAGGATTCCAGAGAACCCTACTTAACAAACTCTGCTATAGACATTTCTTCTTCTTCCTCCCACTCATTTCCCCTCATTTTTTTTAAATGAATCTCTATTTCCTGTTTAAATTGCTATTTTTTTCCTCCTCTCTGCTGTCTGTGAGGCCTAACCTTATATAGTTTCTGTGGGGGAAAAGACAACCCTCCAAGTTACTTACTCCAAGTAAGCCTGTGAGTTTTGAACATTTATTTCTATTTTGGAGTATACTGGAGGTGAAAGAATGTCATTCAATGTTCTGTTAAGAAAGAACAGGAGAAAACAATTCCATAAGATTACTATGGGATGTAATCCTGTCACATATCTTTTTAGCAAAGAATTTTGGAGCTTTAGAAAAGTCTAGAAAGCATTAATCACAATATTTAAATTTAAATAAAAGATTTCTGTATAACCCTGTCAAACTTCCACCAACTCCCTTTCTTTCCCCTACATTCCCATGACTCATAAATTTTATACTTTTTTCAACAGACTTATTTTTTCCTGATAGGCAGGTGATAGTTCATCCTATAGAACAAAAAACAAAACAAAACACATGACTATTTGCTTGGCTCTTCCAGCATCTCTAATTCCTAATTTGTTGATTTAATGTAAATTTTAATTCTTATCTCTAATGCTTTCCATTTGTTTTATATCAATTTATGATTTTAAAGATTTTTTTGCTATAAATTATTAAACATCTCTATCAGTAGGTTGAAAAAAAAAAGCAAAAAACACATCCTGGCAAAAAAAGGGGGTGAATATTTGATGACAGACACAGACTTCCAGGGGAGACACAGTCTTGTAATTAGGTTAGAAGACTGTCAGTTGATGATTTTTTTCAGTGAGCCTACCTGCTTCCCAAGAGCTGAAACATAATTTTATGTCAAAATGAGGACCATGCAGATCTGAATGTCAAAAACCTGAGGTGGAGGATATCAAAGATCTTTTCTTATTATTCCTATACTTATGTCTACAGTATATTATAGAATTAGATGTTCCACAAAACATATTTCCCAGTACATGTAACAACTCCTTTTAAATGACAGTTAAAAATATATTCTACTCATTGTGGTGAAAATATATCAAATGATCATTACATATTTCACGGACTTTCTAAACTGTTCACTCTTGAATTTTGAGGGGGTTCTTATCAAATGAAGAAGGTCCTTAATGCCCACCATCACGTTTGCTAACTCATTTCCCTGTAATACCACTGGTGTGGGAAGTTTCTCACTTCAGCTAGAGCTTTTGTTTATGACAGAGTCTCTGCTCTGTGTTTCTGACTTCTTTCACATCCTGGTGGGCTAGAATTAACAACATGAAGGAAGTCCCAAGTCCTACTTTTCCTTCTCCCCTGAAGCCAAATTCCAAGCTCAGCGAAAGTGGGCAAGCCTTCTCCTTCAACTCCAAAACTGTTTGCACTTTCTCTTTTCTCAGGGGAAATTCCCTAGGGAAATTTTAGTCCTTAGGAAACTGAGATATCCCTCTTGTGAGATTATTAAAGGAATTCTCAGCCTTTCTTGTAAACAACATTTTAGATCCAAACTTTTAGACTTACAGACTGATAGGAACTTGTCTGACTTCTATGTTGAAACGATTAGGCTACACATGGGATTCTTGACTTAAATGCATTCATAAATAAAGAGCCTCAAGAGACTACTTATTTCACTTACATTCTTTTTTCTTCCGTATGTGTACTATGCATATGAGGAGCTTTCAAGACAGGCGTAAAGTTCCTCGGGCCACTAGAACCAGTTAATGTCACCAGGGATGGCCATCTGAAATTTGGGAACACTGTAGAGGTATTTCTATGTTTAGCCTACTGTGACCAGAGTTGAACACCACCTGTGATGGTTATTGCAAGTATGCTTTGTTGCAAATTACCAGGTTGAAAATACAGTTTCACATTCAGAAGACCTGGGAACGTTCCCGGTTCTGCAACTCATTAGCTCTGTATAACCAGCGTTAATTACTTTACATTTAGCATCCTCAAATTTCTTACCTGTAAAAAGAGATATTAATGCTTAATGTCTTCAACAAAATTCAACTGAGTTTTGTTGAAGATTATATGATAGAATGGGGCTTCCCAGGTGGTGTTAGTGGTTTAAGAACCCGCTTGCCAATGCAAGAGACTTAAGAGACATGGATTCAATCCCTGGATCAGGAAGATCCCCTGGAGGAGGGCACAGCAACCCACTCCAGCATTCTTGCCAGGAGAATCCCATGGACAGAGGATCCTGGCGGGGTATGGTCCATAGGGTGGCAAAGAGTGGGACATGACTGAAGCAACTTAGCACAGCATGGCACAGCATATGGTATAATGTGGAATCTTGAATATTGCAAATTGTTACACAAATATAAGGATGTATTATTAGTAGGGAGCACAAAAATAAGGAATTATAGAAGAAGAAGCAAGAAGGAATATATGTCATCACTTTGTCTAACCATCTTTCTAGAGCCTTTGCAAGGGACAAGAATTACTAGACTGTTCATAGCCTGAGACATTCACTGGGACTCATTCAACTGGAGGGAGGGGTTAACTATACGCAAAATAAAGGGTCTTAAGTTCTACTTCCTCTCTTGTAGTCTGTGAATCTATGCGGCTAGAGTACCTGGCAAGGCTTACTTCAGCAGGCCCAGCTTTCATGTGGTTCTATGTTGTGACAGTGGCTAAGTAGATGAAGTAGGTTCCACCCTCATCCACAGAGACAAGAAATCAACAATGGCCCAGGTTCAGAGAAACTGAGCAAAGGGAATGCCATATGTTCTTCAAGGCTTAATAAATCCTTTCACATCAACAGTATTTATCAGAAGATCCTTGTACCTGGAAGAATAAAAAAAAATTACCTTACATTAACAAAGCTTATTCTTCATTACCTATCATGGTATTACTACTTTTGTATTTGGCTCTATTGGCAGAAACGTCTAGAGGGAGGGAGAGTAAGTATTTGTATTCCAGCACCAAAATTATATCTCAAGCTTCTAACACTAGGCAGGGGATATAGAGGGAAAAAAAAATTATCATGAGCTCTGGGAGGTCAATTTCTAGTAAGGGAAACAAATGCCTAAATAAATAGTTACAACAGCACTCAAATAAAGTGGCGAGATTGTACAAACTGTATTTGGCTGCAACCAGGTCTGGAGAGCTCAGGAAGGATTCCAGGATGCTGTGAAGCCTGAGTTGAATCTTAAAGGGTAAGCAAATGTCAGCTCAGGGAAGATAATTAGAAGTTGCTTGAGGTAGAGAAAGAAGCATGAGTAAATGCACAGGGTTGTTTGAGTAGAAAATTGTTAGCAGTGTGAAACTGTTGAAGCACAAAGTTCAAGGTAGAGTGAAGTAATGAGAGATACAGCTGGAACACAAAGCAGGGGATGCGTAATGAAGGGTTTATGCCACATCAGAGACTTGAATTTTATCCTGGAGTCAAAAGGCAAGTGTTGAAGGGTTCTGAGTAGACAGGGTGGCGTGGCCATATTTGCATTTATGAAAACAAATTGTGGCAGCCCTGCACTTGGTACATTTGAGGGGACTATGACTAGAAACTTGTTAGGAGGCTCTTTCAGAAATGAATTAGGTCAGAAATATAATGTAGGTCTTTAGCATTATGTACATAAATATGTATATGTAAAGCACCTATGTGTTTACAGTAAGTATTATATGTGTTTTAAGCAGAGACTTAAAAAACTATAATATTTAATGCTTTCTCCCATTTTACATATGTACTAAGCATATATGTAGCGTTTTCAAAATAGAGGCATATCTGAGTGCCTTGGGAAATTGGATTAGGACATGTGAATGAGCTCTGAATGGCTTCAGGGATAAGCATATGAATTTTGAGGATGTTGCAGAGATATTTCTAACATATTTAGTCATTCTGTCATCCACTTTAAAATCACTCATGCACGGGCATTTGCAGTATGTGTGGTTGAAAATTGCTTCGTTGATAATATCACAGCATTTTATACTAAAAGTCTACCTTGCTGTTACTGACATCTTGGAATATGATATGTTTTTATTATGATGACAAATAATGGTTTGCTTTCCTTCTATTAGAGAAAATGAATTGAAACCTTCAGGACAATATTTGCTTGAGCTCTGTTCACAAGTTTCTCTGAAGTGAATTCATCAATTAAATGATTAATAATTTCAGTTGCTAGTCATCCAAGAAACATCATGCTTGGCTACACTTTTAGTGTGATATAATCATTACTTATGACTAGGGCTTCCTCCTTCACCAAATAAAATTTATGATGTTTACTCAGGTGAACTCCAGCATGCAGGTTAAGTCACAGAATGCGCCAAGGTAAGTGAGAAAGTCAAGTATCTACTGTCTTCAAAGTGTTCCTCTGGGAAATCTGATATTTCTTGAGGTATAACATTTCACATTTTATTGCATGGTACTTTTCTATATGTGATTGTATCATGCTGCTGCTGCTGCTGCTAAGTTGCTTCAGTCGTGTCCGACTCTGTGCGGCCCCATAGACAGCAGCCCACCAGGCTCTGGGATTCTCCAGGCAAGAACACTGGAGTGGGTTGCCATTTCCTTCTCCAATGCATCAAAGTGAAAAGTGAAAGTGAAGTCGCTCAGTGTGATTGTATCATAGTAAGTGAAAAAAAATATGATTGTTAAAGGATAACAAAGCATCATCATATATTCAGAATACATAGGTATTAAGCACCTATCTCAGGAACGATTTATTGGAAAGACATGATATTCTGATCTAGATTCAACTCCTAGTCCCGCCACTTCTTGGAAATGTGACCAAGGGCAAGTACTTAGCCTCTAAGTGGTTATCTCCTACAAATTGTGAGTAATAAAACCTACCCATTGGTGCTAGCGGTAAAGAAGCTGCCTGCTAATACAGGAGATGCAAGAGATGTGGGTTCAATCCCTAGGTCAGGAAGATCCCCTGGAGGAGGGCATGGCAACCCACTCCAGTATTCTTTCCTGGGAAATCTCATGGACAGAGGAGCCTGGTGGGCTACAGTTCATGGGTCTCAAAGAGCCGAACGCAACTGAGCAACAGCACACACAGAGTTATTTTGAAAACTGGATGTGGCAAAGTATTTAAAGTGCCCAGACTGGCAAATAGCAGGCATTCTATAAGTGAAAAGTGAAGTCGCTCAGTCGTGTCCGACTCTTTGCGACCCAGCGGACTGTAGCCTACCAGGCTCTTCCCTCCATGGGATTCTCTAGGCAAGAGTACTGGAGCGGGTTGCCATTTCATACTCCAGGGGATCTTCCTGACCCAGGGATCGAACCCAGGTCTCCCAAATTTCAGGCAGACGCTTTAACCTCTGAACCACCAGGGAAGCCCATATTTTCTTTTTATTCTTTGTTGTCACTTTCTGATAATTGATAATTTTCTCCCTTTACCATTTGCTGCTCTTTTTCAGTACTTTTGTCATCTCTTTTTTGCTAATTGTTGGAGTACTATAGAAGTGTGACCTGCAACACTTGTTTTGTAACTATAGTGCCAGGTGGCATCATTCATTTTCAAGAACATTTCTCAGTGTGCTTATGATGCCCAAATCTTTATCCAGGTCACAGCTTCCTTCAGTAACTCTGGATTTGTGTATCCAATTGCATACTTGAAATTACTACTTAGATGCTTAATGGACATATTGTTTATCAAATAAATGTTCATTATGTTATTATTACTATAAATATTATTACTGTAATTGTAAGTGCTGATGATATATCAGCAGGAAAAACAGATGGAATTCTCTCTCCATATGCTTATACTCTACAAATGACAAGTTTATAATAATCAAAATGAATAATATATGGTATGATAGCAATAGGTGCTTTGGATAAAAATAAAGCAAGTTAAAAAGCTATTCATTACTGTATAACAAACTATCCCCAAATTTAGTAGCTTAAAGCAATTCATATTTATTATCTCCCATTTTTGTGAGTTAGGAATATAGGCACTGCTTAGCTGAATAGTTTCAGCTCAGGGTCTTTCGTGAAATTTCAGTTGAGATATTGACCAGGGGTGTTATTTGTGTCTGGAGGATCTGCTTCCAAGATGGCTCATTCATGTGGCTGTTGGTAGGAGATCTAAGTTCCTCACCACATGAACCTCTCCTTGGGAATTTTTGCATGACCTCACAACAGGGAGGTTGTCTTCTCTCAAAACAAATGATCTGAGAGAATGAAAGCACAATTCTTTGCCTGGCCTCTCAGATTTATAGTTAATCTGACACTTCACTTTAGCTTCATTCCTAAAAGTTATCTTTTAGGTAATTTCTGCCTCCAGGTGATACAGCCTACATCTATACCAGTCTGTCCTATCCTAGCCCTGCATTGTAGAACTCCAGCTTAGATTTTTTGAACAATCAGATCATTTGTTTTAAAGTGTTCATTTTGTTATTATTACTATAAATATTATTACTGCAACTGTAAATGATGATGATATATCAGTAGGAAAAACAGATGGAGTTCTCTCTCCACATGCTTATACTCTACAAATGATGTTTACAATAATCAAAATAAATATTAGAGAAATGCAAATCAAAACCACAATGAGGTACCACTTCACACCAGTCAGAATGGCTGCGATCCAAAAATCTGCAAGCAATAAATGCTGGAGAGGGTGTGGAGAAAAGGGAACCCTCCTACACTGTTGGTGGGAATGCAAACTAGTACAGCCACTATGGAGAACAGTGTGGAGATTCCTTAAAAAATTGCAAATAGAACTGCCTTATGACCCAGCAATCCCATTGCTGGGCATACACACTGAGGAAACCAGAATTGAAAGAGACACATGTACCCCAATGTTCATCGCAGCACTGTTTATAATAGCCAGGACATGGAAACAACCTAGATGTCCATCAGCAGATGAATGGATAAGAAAGCTGTGGTACATATACACAATGGAGTATTACTCAGCTGTTAAAAAGAATTCATTTGAATCAGTTCTGATGAGATGGATGAAACTGGAGCCAATTATACAGAGTGAAGTAAGCCAGAAAGAAAAACACCAATACAGTATACTAACACATATATATGGAATTTAGGAAGATGGCAATGACGACCCTGTATGCAAGACAGGAAAAAAGACACAGATGTGTATAACGGACTTTTGGACTCAGAGGGAGAGGGAGAGGGTGGGATGATTTGGGAGAATGGGAATTCTAACATGTATACGGTCATGTAAGAATTGAATCGCCAGTCCATGTCTGACGTAGGGTGCAGCATGCTTGGGGCTGGTGCATGGGGATGACCCAGAGAGATGTTGTGGGGAGGGAGGTGGGAGGGGGGTTCATGTTTGGGAACGCATGTAAGAATTAAAGATTTTAAAATTTAAAAAATAAAAAAAAATAAAAAAATAAAAAAGTAAAAATTTAAAAAAAAAAGAAAAAAAATAGTATATAGTATGATAGCAATAAGTGCTTTGGATAAAAATAAAGCAGGTTAAATAGTTAAATAATACCATTTTAAATGTTAAATGATACATTTTAAAAAACCACACCACTGAAACAATGGAAAGTAATAAGCTGAAATAAGGTAATCATTGTGCAAGAAGTACTAGCTACATGTTTCTAAATAAACAGATATACTAGGCTGGAACCAGTGGAACTGTGGAGGGAATTTCATGAGTTTTGTGTATTTAGTTATGAAGACTATTTCCTCTTCTTCCTTATTGTCCTGATGAAAGAGAACATGTCTTAAGTGAAGAGAGATCCATTCAAAGAAGCTGTTAACAGGAATTCCAGGGGAGGGTCCACCCTAAACATTGCAGTATGTTTTCTCTCCATGGTGTATATTGATTAATCACTAGAAAAGCTTAAAGTCAGTATCCAATTAAGGGATGGTATCACAAGAGGGACTTCCCTCGTGGCTCAGAGGTTCAAGCGTTTGCCTGCAAGGCGAGAGACCTGGGTTCAATCCCTGGGTTGGGAAGATCCCCTGGAGAAGGAAATGGCAGCCCACTCCAGTATTCTTGCCTGGAGAATCCCATGGGCAGAGGAACCTGGTAGGTTACAGTCCTTGGAGTCGCAAAGAGTCGGACACGACTGAGTGACTTCACTTTCATCACAAGAGGAATGAAAAGTGAAAGTGAAAGAAATTCACTGGTAAAGTATCTGTGAAAGCACTTCTAGCCCTGAGAAAAAGCCTTAAAATAAAGCTGGGGGGCAGGATTATCTCTATCTGCAAAGGAATGAAGAAGCACTGAACACTGTGTAAAGAATAAAAGAAGGTCCATAAGAAATGAAAATTAAAACCTCTAAGATATGGATCCTACCACAGTGTAATCAGAAATACTTCAATAAAATGACAATGCCTTGTGTTAGCAAGGATGTGCAGCAATGGAAATTCACATTCACTACCGGTAAGTGTGTAAACCTGCATAATGAAACTGAACAAATTCATACTCTTTTACCCAGAAATTCACTCCTAGAGATTCTACAGAATCTGGGGAAACTTCTGATCACAGACATACATAGGAATGTTCAGAGTTACACTCTTTATAATATCCAAATGTTCAGTTCAGTTCAGTTTACCCAGTCATGTTCAACTCTTTGTGATCCCATGGACTGCTGCGTGTTAGGCCTCCCCGTCCATCATCAACTGCCAGAGGTTACTCAGATTCATGTGCACTGAGTCAGTGATGCCATCCAACCATCGCATCCTCTTCTCCTCCTGCATCAATCTTTCCCAGCATCAGGGTCTTTTCAAATAAGTAGTTTTTGACGTCAGGTGGCCAGAGTATTGGAGTTTCAGCTTTAAAATCAGTCCTTCCAGTGAGTATTCAGGAATGATCTCCTTTAGGATAGACAGGTTGGATCTTGTAGATGTCCAAGGGACTCTCAAGAGTCTTCTCCAACACCACAGTTCAAAAGCATCAATTTTTTAGCACTCAGCTTTCTTTATAGTCCAACTCTCACATCCATACATGACTACTGGAAAAACCATAGCCTTGACTAGATGGACATTTGTTGGCAAAGTAACATCTCTGCTTTTCAATATGCTGTCTAGTTTGGTCATAACTTTTCTTCCAAGGAGCAAACACTTTTAGTTTCATGGCTGCAGTCATCATCTGCAGTGATTTTGGAGCCCAAAAGAATGATGTCTGTCATGGTTTCCATTGTTTCCCATCTATTTGCCATGAAGTGACTGGACTGGATGGCACGATCTTAGTTTTCTGACTGTTGAGATTTGAGCCAACTTTTCACTCTCCTCTTTCACTTTCATCAAGAGGCTCTTTAGTTCCTCTTCACTTTCTGCCATAAGGGTGGTGTTATCTGCATATCTGAGCTTATTGATATTTCCACCAGCAATTTTGATTCCAGCTTGTGCTTTGTCCAGCCCAGCATTTCTCATGATGTACTCTGCATATAAGTTAAGCAGGGTGATAATATACAACCTTGATGTACTCCTTTACCGATTTGGAAAGGAGTCTGTTATTCCATGTCCAGTTCTAACTGTTGCTTCTTGACCTGCATACAGATTTCTAAGGAGGCAGGTCAGATGGCGTGGTATTCCCATCTCTTTCAGAATTTTCCACAGTTTATTGTAATCCACACAGTCAAAGGCATTGATGTAGCCAATAAGGCAGAAGTAGATATTTTTTCTGGAACTCTCTTGCTTTTTCAATGATCCAGCAGGTGTTGGCAATATGAACTCTGGTTCCTCTGCCTTTTCTAAAACCAGCTTGAACATCTGGAATTTCATGGTTCACATACTGGTGAAGTCTGGATTGGAGAATTTTGAGCATTACTTCTATAGTGTGTGAGTGAGTGAGTGAGGTCGCTCAGTCGTGTCCGACTCTTTGTGACCCCATGGACTGTAGCCTACCAGGCTTCTCCGTCCATAGGATTCTCCAGGCAAGAATACTGGAGTGGGTTGCCATTTCCTTCTCCAGGGGATCTTCCTGACCCAGGGATGATGAGTGCAATTGTGTGGTAGTTTGAGCATTCTTTGGCATTGCCTTTCTTTGGGATTAGAATGCAAACTGACTTTTTCCAGTCCTGTGGCCACCGCTGAGTTTTCCAAATTTGCTGGCATATTGAGTGCAGCACTTTAACAACATCATCTTTTAGGATTTTAAATAGCTCAGCTAGAATTCAATCACCTCCACTAGTTTTGTTCATAGTGATTCTTCCTAAGGCCCAGTCAAGTTCTCATTTCAGGGTATCTGGCTCTAGGTGAATGATCACACCATCGTGATTATCTGGGTCATGAAGATGTTTTTTGTACAGTTCTATGTATTCTTGCCACCTCTGCTTAAATATCTTCTGCTTATGTTAGGTCCATACCATTTCTGTCCTTAATTGAGCCCGTCTTTGCATAAAATGTTCCCTTGCTATCTCTAACTTTCTTGAAGAGATTTCTAGTCTTTCCCAGTCTATTGTTTTTCTCTATTACTTTGCATTGATCACTGAAGGCTTTTTTTTTTTAATCTCTCCTTGCTATACTTTGGAACTCTGCATTCAAATGGGTATATCTTTCTTCTTCTCCTTTGCTTTTCACTTCTCTTTTCACAGCTATCTGTAAGGCTCCCTAGACAACCATTTTGTCTTTTTGCATTTCTTTTTCTTGGAGATGGTCTTGATCCTTGCCTCCTGTACAATGTCATGAACCACCTTCCATAGTTCTTCAGGCACTTATTCAGATCTAATCCCTTGAATCTATTTCCCACTTCCACTGTATAATTGTAAGTGATTTGATTTAGGTCATACCTGAGTGGTCTAGTGCTTTTCCCTACTTTCTTCAATTTAAGTCTGAAATTGGCAATCAGGAGTTTATGTTCTGAGCCACAGTAAGCTCCCAGTCTTGTGTTTGCTGACTGTATAGAGGTAGTCCATCTTTGGCCACAAAGAATATACTCAGGGTGATTTCAGTATTGACCATCTGATGATGTCCATGTGTGGAGTCTTCTCTTGTGTGTTGGAAGAGAGTGTTTGCCATGACCAGTGCATTCTCTTGGCAAATCTCTATCAGCCTTTGCCCTGCTTCATTCTGTACTCCAAGGCCAAATTTGCCTGTTACTCCAGGTATTTCTTGACTTCATACTTTTTCATTCCAGTCCCCTATAATGAAAAGGACATGTTTTTTGGGTATTAGTTCTAAAAAGTCTTGTAGGTCTTCATGTAACCATTCTTTTTTTTTTTTTTTTTTTGATGATTTTTTTTTTTTTTATTTTTTAAATTTTAAAATCTTTAATTCTTACATGCGTTCCCAAACATGAACCCCCCTCCCACCTCCCTCCCCACAACATCTCTCTGGGTCATCCCCATGCACCAGCCCCAAGCATGCTGCACCCTACGTCAGACATGGACTGGCGATTCAATTCTTACATGACCGTATACATGTTAGAATTCCCATTCTCCCAAATCATCCCACCCTCTCCCTCTCCCTCTGAGTCCAAAAGTCCGTTATACACATCTGTGTCTTTTTTCCTGTCTTGCATACAGGGTCGTCATTGCCATCTTCCTAAATTCCATATATATGTGTTAGTATACTGTATTGGTGTTTTTCTTTCTGGCTTACTTCACTCTGTATAATTGGCTCCAGTTTCATCCATCTCATCAGAACTGATTCAAATGAATTCTTTTTAACAGCTGAGTAATACTCCATTGTGTATATGTACCACAGCTTTCTTATCCATTCATCTGCTGATGGACATCTAGGTTGTTTCCATGTCCTGGCTATTATAAACAGTGCTGCGATGAACATTGGGGTACACCATTCAACTTCAGCTTCTTCAGCATTATTGGTCAGGGCATAGACTTGGATTACTGTGATATTGATGGCTTGCCTTGGAAATGAAGCGAGATCATTCTGTTGTTTTTGAGATTGCATCCAAGTATTGCATTTCATACTCTTTTGTTGACTATGATGGCTACTCCATTTCTTCTAAGGGATTCTTGCCCACAGTAGTAGACAGAAGAGTTATCTGAGTTAAATTCACCATTCCAGTCCATTTGAGTTCACTGATTCCTAAAATGTCAATGTTCACTCTTGCTGTCTCCTATTTGACCACTTCCAATTTTCTTTGATTCGTGGATCTAACATCCCAGGTTCCTATGCAATATTGCTCTTTACAGCATCAGACTTTACTTCCATCACCAGTCACATCCACAACTGGGTTTGTTTTTGCTTTGGTTCCATCTCTTCATTCTTTCTGAAGTTATTTCTCCATTGATCTCCAGTAGCATATTGGGCACCTACCAACCTGGGGGGTTCATCATTCTTTGTCCTATCTTTTTTGCATTTTCATACTGTTCATGGGGTTCTCAAGGCAAGAATACTAAAGTGGTCTGCCATGCCCTTCTCCAAGGGACCACATTTTGACAGAACTCTCCACTGTGACCCGCCTGTCTTGGGTGACCCTACATGGCATGGCTCATAGTTTCACTGAGTTAGACAAGGCTGTGGTCCATGTGATCAGATTGGTTAGTTTTCTGTGATTGTAGCTTTCAGTCTACCTGCCCTTTGATGGAGAAGAATAAGTGACTTATGAGAGCTTCCTGATGGAATTATGAAATGGCAACCCACTCTAGTATTCTTGTCTGGAGAATCCCATGAACAGAGGAACCTGGTGGGCCACAGTTTCTGGGGTCACCAAGAGTTGTGCACAACTGAGTGATGGAACACACATACATACATATATATATATATATATATATATATATATATATAATTTATCATAAGGAACTGGCTCACACGCTTATGGAGCTTGGGATGTCCCACAAGTCTTCATAAGGTTCCATTCTCATTCAGTTCAGTTCAGTTCTTCAGTCATGTCCGACTCTGTGTGACTCCATGGACTGCAGCATGTTAGCCCTCCCTGTCCATCACCAACTACTGGAGTCTACTAAAACTCATGTCCATTGAGTCAATGATGCCATCCAACCATCTCATCCTCTGTCATCCCCTTCTCCTCCCACCTTCAATCTTTCCCAGCATCAGGGTCTTTTACTGAGTCAGCTCTTCACATCAGGTGGCCAAAGTATTGGGGTTTCAGCTTCAGCATGAGTCCTTCCAGTGAATATTCAAGACTGATTTCCTTTAGGGTGGACTTGTTGGATCTCCTTGCAGTCCAAGGGACTCTCAAGAGTCTAATCCAATACCACAGTTCAAAAGCATCAATTCTTTGACTCTCAGCTTTCTTTAAATCCAACTCACATCCATACATGACTACTGGAAAAACCATAGCCTTGACTAGATGGACCTTTGTTGGTAAAGTAATGTCTCTGCTTTTTAATATGCTGTCTAGGTTGGTCATAACTTTCCTTGCAAGGAGTAAGCATCTTTTAATTTCATGGCTGCAGTCACCATCTGCAGTGATTTTGGAGCCCAAAAGAATGAAGTCTGCCAGTGTTTCCACTGTTCCTCCATCTGTTTGCCTTGAAGTAATGGGACTGGATACCATGATCTTAGTTTTCTGAATGTTGAGCTTTGAGCCAACTTTTTCACTTTCCTCTTTCACTTTCATCAAGAGGCTCTTTAGTTCTTCACTTTCTGCCATAAGGGTGGTGTCATCTGCATATCTGAGATTATTGGTATTTCTCCTGGCAATCTTGATTCCAGCTTGTACTTCATCCAGCCCAGAATTTCTCATGATGTACTCTGCGTATAAGTTAAATAAGCAGGGTGACAGTATACAGCCTTGACATACTCCTTTCCCGATTTGGAACCAGTCCATTGTTCCATGTCCAGTTCTAACTGTTACTTCCTGACCTGCATACAGATTTCTCAAGAGGCAGGTCAAGTCGTCTTGTATTCCTGTCTCTTTCAGAATTTTCCACAGTTTATTGTGATCCACACAGTCAAAGGCTTTGGCATAGTCAATAAAGCAGAAATAGATGTTTTACTGGAACTCTCTTGCTGTTTCGATGATCCAGCAGGTTTTGGCAATTAGATCTCTGGTTCCCCTGCCTATTCTAAAACCAGTTTGAACATCTGGAAGTTCACAGTTACCCTGGTGAATTTTCAATGTCCAGGATGTGATCATCATTTTTACAATCTCATAAACATGAATTTTATTTTAATTTCCAACACAGGTAGAGTCACAGTAATTAGATTAATCAAACTGATGAATAAATCAGAATTTGAACATATTAATTTAAAGAGAAAAGTGACATTTTAAAGAAAGTAGCATCTATACAAACATTTCTAGAATGTCTTCATTAAGTCAGCAGGCAAATCAAAATCTGGAGGGCTTGGTAAGCACAGAAGCAGAACAAACCCGCCATCATCTCTCACTTATACTCCGTCATTAAATTTTCAATCTACTCTCTTATATACTTACTCTTCCTTCTTCAATCATGGTGAATCCATGATGGACTTATTTAAAAAATGCAAAGTGTACTGTTTTTTTCCTATGCAAGATTCTTCAATTGCAGGCAGAAAACCTAAACCCTTTACACTGCCTAAAAGTCTCTGCATATCTTGACTTCATTTCACCCTGAGAAAATTTAATCTGAGATACCTAAATTAGATATCAATAGTTTAACTTATAAAAATACCATTATTGAAATTCCTTTCAGAAAAATATGTTTACTGTGACTCTGAAACTATCTAGCTCATATTCCTACATTCCTCATGGAAAAGATTGCTATTAAAATTTATTTTTAATGACTCTGTTAAATTAATTAAACAAAGAGGCCATTGGACTAATGTGGTTCTAATGTCATGATGACCTTCGTAAGCAAGCCAAAATCTAGGTTTGTAAATAGCTCAAGATTATGAAATCAAGATGCTGTGGAAACCAAGTCACAAGTAGCCAACTACTTGCGATTATAGCCAATCAAATAATTTCATTTCTTTGCTTCTGCACTGTGTACCCTGGCTCTTATGTTAATAGAGGGAGCACTCCTAACTACTTCTGGCTTTGCACTGCCAATCAGAATGACTATACACCCAATGATCTCTTAAATTTTTAATATGTCTCAGTTTATCTTTTAATAGCAGATTTATTTTCAGCAAAATAACTTATTTTGAAAGTAAATTATTACCAAAATAGGCACAATCTCTATGTTAATGACTTACTAGAGAAGCTAACCTATGCAACAGACATTTAAGGAGAGTCAGAATATCATACTTAGAGGTTCATGCATTTAACATTTATTAAGCACCCTCTAAGTATCAAGCACTGTTTTAAGTGTGACACAAAAAGCAACCACAATACATATAGATTTCTTGCTTTTTCATGGAGTTTAATTTCAGGTGAAGGGGGAGCCAGCAAATAAACAAGAAAAATATCTGATAGACCTCAAGATGCATGCAGAAAATTAAAAGAGAGTCAGGGGAGACTGAATTATCATGTTTTAAGGATTTGAAGAGAAATCTTAGACACTCTGATATACAAATAGGATCTGAAAGGAGGTTTATCTAGTTAATATTTGAAACATTTCCTGTGGTTTAGAGTAGAACTTAATAATTATGTGTAAAAATGTTACTAGGAACATAGACTCCCTTTATCTAAATATTGACATATGACATTTGGAATAGGACCTCTGATTCCATACTGACTGCTAGGATCCCTTGCGGAATCATTTGTGTTTTGAAAGAAACTTGTAAGGGGCACCATGCTAGTTCAGGTAAGCATGCACATTTTAAGGTACTTTAAATTCTTGAGAACTCTCAAGAATGCTTGAATGGGGTTCATAGGAACCAACTATTTGCTATTAATAGTGAATTTGATCATTTTCTTAGCAAACAGGTTTGCAACTCAGCCAGCTGTTTCACTAGATAAACTATGAGGATTGTTAAAAAGCCTAAGAAGTATTCTGAAAGTGTAGTTAACTTGAAGACATCTCTTTTATGAAGATATATTAAAACTTCTACCTAATCTATTAAGAAATAATAATCTACTTGGGTGTTAAAATAAAATGTTCAAAACCAGATCATTTCAGTTTAATCTTTTTTGAAATCCTATTTGGGAAGGGTAGGGTGAGCCAGAAGCTAATGTGGTGATTGCTTCATGGAAAAATAAAGTACGACAGCATATATTGACCATGAAAAACATTGTTGAACAGGTCCCCTCTCCAGGATTGATTTCCAGAAAATCTATTCACAATAATTTTATTTTACCTCCTACAGCAATTAGAAAAAGTAGCAGAACAAATATATTCAACATTTGGATGAGGCAGGACTTTGAAAATTTGATCTGTGGTTAAATTTACCTCAGTGGTTATATTTGGAAAGATGATAAAATTCAGAAAATTAGAAATATCAAATACTGGCAGTGTTCAGAAATCTTAAAAGATGGCAACTGTTAAACTGGAGTTATTTTTAATGACTATGGAAAGAAAACTAGCTGTTGGACCAAAAAGCTTGCGCTTAATTTTCTGTATAATTCAGTTAGTTAGTCAGTTCAGTCACTCAATCGTGTCCGACTCTTTGCGACCCCATGAATCGCAGCACGCCAGGCCTCCTTGTCCATCACCAACTCTCGGAGTTCACTCAGACTCATGTCCATCGAGTCTGTGATGCCATCCAGCCATCTCATCCTCTGTCGTCCCCTTCTCCTCCTGCCCCCAATCTCTCCCAGCATCAGAGTCTTTTCCAATGAGTCAACTCTTCTCATGAGGTGGCCAAAGTACTAGAGTTTCAGCTTTAGCATCATTCCTTCCAAAGAAATCCCAGGGCTGATCTCCTTCAGAATGGACTGGTTGGATCTCCTTGCAGTCCAAGGGACTCTCAAGAGTCTTCTCCAACACCACAGTTCAAAAGCATCAATTCTTTGGTGCTCAGCCTTCTTCACAGTCCAACTCTCACATCCATACATGACCACAGGAAAAACCATAGCCTTGACTAGCCAGACCTTAGTCGGCAAAGTAATGTCTCTGCTTTTGAATATACTATCTAGGTTGGTCATAACTTTTCTTCCAAGGAGTAAGCGTCTTTTAATTTCATGGCTGCAGTCACCATCTGCAGTGATTTTGGAGCCCCCCAAAATAAAGTCTGACACTGTTTCCACTGTTTCCCCATCTATTTCCCATGAAGTGATGGGACCAGATGCCACGATCTTCGTTTTCTGAATGTTGAGCTTTAAGCCAACTTTTTCACTCTCCTCTTTCACTTTCATCAAGAGGTTTTTAGCTCCTCTTCACTTTCTGCCATAACGATGCTGTCATCTGCATATTTGAGGTGATTGATATTTCTCCCCGCAATCTTGATTCCAGCTTGTGTTTCTTCCAGTCCAGCGATTCTCATGATGTACACTGCATAGAAGTTAAATAAGCAAAGTAACAATATACAGCCTTGATATACTCCTTTCCCAATTTGGAACCATTCTGTTGTTCCAAGTCCAGTTCTAACTGTTGCTTCCTGACCTGCATACAGATTTCTCAAGAGGCAGGTTAGGTGGTCTGGTATTCCCGTCTCTTTCAGAATTTTCCACAGTTTATTGTGATCCACACAGTCAAAGGCTTTGGCATAGTCAATAAAGCAGAAATAGATGTTTTTTCTGGACCTCTCTTGCTCTTTCCATGATCCAGCAGATGTTGGCAATTTGATCTCTGGTTCCTCTGCCTTTTCTAAAACCAGCTTGAACATCAGGGAGTTCACAGTTCACGTATTGCTGAAGCCTGGCTTGGAGAATTTTGAGTATTACTTTGCTAGCATGTGAGATGAGTGCAATTGTGCAGTAGTTTGTGCATTCTTTGGCATTGCCTTTCTTTGGGATTGGAATGAAAACTGACCTTTTCCAGTCCTGTGGCCACTACTGAGATTTCCAAACTTGCTGGCATATTGAGTGCAGCACTTTCACAGCATCATCTTTCAGGATTTGAAATAGCTCTACTGGAATTCCATCACCTCCACCAGCTTTGTTCGTAGTGATGTTTTCTAAGGCCCACTGGACTTCACATTCCAAGATGTCTCGCTCTAGATTAGGATCACATCATCATGATTATCTGGGTCATGAAGATCTTTTTTGTACAGTTCTTCCGTGTATTCTTGCCACCTCTTGTTAATATCTTCTTCTTCTGTTAGGTCCATACCATTGCTGTCCTTTATCGAGCCCATCTTTGCATGAAATGTTCCCTTGGTATCTCTAATTTTCTTGAAGAGATCTCTAGTCTTTCCCATTCTGTTGTTTTCCTCTATTTCTTTGCATTGATTGCTGAGGAAGGCTTTCTTATCTCTTCTTGCTATTCTTTGGAACTCTGCATTCAGATGCTTATATCTTTCCTTTTCTCCTTTGCTTTTCGCCTCTCTTCTTTTCACAGCTATTTGTAAGGCCTCCCCAGACAGCCATTTTGCTTTTTTGCATTTCTTTTCCATGGGGATGGTCTTGATCCCTGTCTCCTGTACAATGTCATGAACCTCATTCCATAGTTCATCAGACACTCTATCTATCAGATCTAGATCCTTCAATCTATTTCTCACTTCCACTGTATAATCATAAGGGATTTGATTTACGTCATACCTGAATGGTCTAGCAGTTTTCCCTACTTTCTTCAATTTAAGTCTAAATTTAGCAATAAGGAGTTTATGATCTGAGCCACAGTCTCCTCCTGGTCTTGTTTTTGTTGACTGTATAGAGCTCCTCCATCTTGGCTGCAATACTACCTCAATATCCTTAGTAAATTCTTTTCTCTCTATATATATTTTTCTCTGTATATACATATTTGATAACTTTAGCTAACATATTTTGAAATTTACTATGTGCCATCTTATTTCACCTTCATAGTAATATGTCACTGGTATAGATAGTAGCAATATTCATATTTTGAAAATTAGGAAGCTGATCATTATGGCTACTATAAATCTTCCCTTGTGTGCATGTCCTAAGTTGGATCTGATTCTTTGTGGCCCTACAGACCGCAGCCCACTAAGTTCCTCTGTTCATGGGATTCTCTGGGCAAGAATACTGGAGTGGATTGCCGTTGCCTCCTCCAGGGGATCTTCCTGATGCAGGGATGCAATCTGCATCTTTTATGTCTCCTGCAGTGGCAGGTCTCATCCATTCTTTACCACTGCACCACCTGGGGAACCCAAATCTTTCCTTAGGTCAAACACTGATAAATGGAAGAGGCAGTATTTGAAATTAGGTCTGAGACCAAAACCTGAGTCTCCAACCCCTATGTACTAGCATCAGAAGGTCACTACAACAGTAAATGGAATAACATATGGGACAGTGCCTAACACAATTGAAGCACTCAATATAAAAGAAGTTAGGAACGTTAGCATGAATCCTCAACTGAGAAGAAAAATAAATATGTGTTTCTTTTTAATCTGAAAAATCAGAATTTAAGTCCTTGTTCTGCCTTGCCAGCCAGAAGAAGTTCAGTCTGATTCATGATTTGGGCCTAATATTTCTAGTGTTAAAGTGTCTGGGTTCTGTGCTGTGCCAAAGAACTGGAGCAGGCTCTTGTCTTCTTTTATGATTTGGTGCTTACTGGCTTATTACTGAGAAATTCCTTATTCCTTTCAGCATCATTGCCTCAGATCCAATAGTTCTGAGATAACTGAGGCAAAGAAATCTTTGTTGAGTCACGGAGGTTGGGGTGGGGGTTCATTCATTAATAAGTATCTTTTAGTATGAAGTACTATCTTAGGTCAGTTCATGGGACTGCAAAAAGTCAGACATGACTGAGCGACTAACACTTTCACTTTTCATTATCTTAGATACTGAGAAAAAAGCAGCAACAAGACACATTTTCTGTTCTCCACTTTCTTGGAACAATGATACACCCTGTGGAATTTTGCCACTTCTTAACAGGGTGCTACAGAGTGACACAGAGATTCCAGACAAGGATGAATTCACCATGAGGCTAAAGAAGCCTGGGCTGCAGGGACCCTCATCTTCATTTTTCCTTGCAATACTTTTAAGATGGGTGTCAAGAATGTGTACACAAGGTAAATTCTTTGTTTTGTTTTTTCAAAGTAAGATATTTTAACTGTCACCAGTTAGATGCTTGCTTAATCTCCATGTATTTTTGTGATCTGGCCAAAAGAAAATAGACTTTACTATTAACATTACTATATGTGATAATATTATGATGGTTATATAAAAAGTGTACTCATTTATTAAAGGTATGCTTTGAATATGTAGAGACAAAAGGACAAAAAATATGGAATATTTCCTCCAAAAGGAAAAAAGTGGATACAGTGAAAATAAAAAATGTACTAATATAATATTTATAATCTCTAAAGCTGGATAATGGAAACATAAAGTTTAATTTTATTGTTTACTTTATTTTTGTGTATGTTTGTACATTTCTAAAATAAGGAGTTAAAAAAATGCCAGTGCTCAGAATAAATCTGGGTGTGATTTATCTTACATGTTTTTCACATAGCCTGGTAAGTCATTTAATGTGTAATTTCTAATTCATTTCCCCCTAGAAGTGTTTGAATTATATCTTGGTCTTGCCTTTGCTATTAATCTTATTGCATTTTCAGGAGAAGCATATTTAATTCATAGCCTGAATCTGTGATTCTGCTCAAAATGTTTATCATAAACTCTTATCAAGTTTATCTCTGTCTTTTTACCTTGTATCTCATTTATACAATTTATTCTCCATATTACTAATTTTTTTTCTGGAAGTCAATTCTACTGCTTATTGCATCTCATTAAAGGTTAAATTTTTGTTCTTGAATTTGGGGTTCTTTGTATTATAAATTTTTATTAATTTAATGAGTTCATTTTGCTTCTTAGCCTTTACTTCTTTTGACTTCTTTATAGCTCTCTGTTCTTTCATGAAGCAACTTTTAAAATAAACCAATCAGAGAACCCATTTTTCTAGGTTAGAAACTGACCTAAAAACACACCTGAAAGAGGTGTGGGTGGAATTAATCTTTTCCTTTTGCTGCACTCAGAGGCTTCATAGGTGAATGAGTGTGCCATGCATCTCCTGGAATAGGCAATGTTCTCCAGATACTTGATTTTCTTTTCCCCGAGACCTACACAAATCTCCTGTAATACTACTCCATGGAATCTCAGTTTGGAAAATTTTGGCTAAACATTTTAAAAATTGTTTTATTTTCTGCCCATAATCAGAAGATTATGGAAGGCAGAAGGTAAATTCACACCTTGGATATTGTATGTGTCTTTATCATTACTCAATTCAATAAAATATTAGTTTATATCTGTAATGGACCAAGTCCTGTGCTGGCTCTAGGAATACAAAAAACCAATACTTCTTCTCAAGGCAACATTACTTCATGGTATCATAAACAAACACAGGTGATCTGGCAACAGAGAAAGGAAGGCAAATGTAACTATTACTAATAGCACTGAATTTAAGACTACAAAAAATCCATTAACAGAGAGAAGCTTTTTCCAGGAGTAGAAACTCAATTACTAAGTGGTTCCTTTTAAGAAATAAAAGCAAAGTGTTATCTTTGTAAGTTAAGGGTTTTTTGGTTTGGGTATTTTGGGGAGGAAGGGGTAACCCTGAGCAAAAAGAAAACTCATTCCTTTTTGCCAAAATGTTTCAAAACATTTTAATGTGCATTAAAATAAATGGTTGCCTGAATTGAGAGAAAGGAAAAAAAAAAAGGGTTATTCTGGTTCAATGCTAAACCTCTTTGAGATTTACTGAGAGAATGTTTAACATTAGAACAACTGTTTTGGTTCATTAAATATTTTAAGAGATTCTAAACTTTAATCAGTGAGAACTTAAGCTTCTAACTGAAAAAAGAGTCTAATTTTAATTAATGTGACAACTTTATTTTTTTATTTTTTATTTTTTTTATTTTTTTATTTTTTTTTAAATTTTAAAATCTTTAATTCTTACATGCGTTCCCAAACATGAACCCCCCTCCCACCTCCCTCCCCACAACATCTCTCTGGGTCATCCCCATGCACCTGCCCCAAGCAAGCTGCACCCTACGTCAGACATGGACTGGCGATTCAATTCTTACATGACAGTATACAAGTTAGAATTCCCATTCTCCCAAATCATCCCACCCTCTCCCTCTCCCTCTGAGTCCAAAAGTCCGTTATACACATCTGTGTCTTTTTTCCTGTCTTGCATACAGGGTCGTCATTGCCATCTTCCTAAATTCCATATATATGTGTTAGTATACTGTATTGGTGTTTTTCTTTCTGGCTTACTTCACTCTGTATAATTGGCTCCAGTTTCATCCATCTCATCAGAACTGATTCAAATGAATTCTTTTTAACGGCTGAGTAATACTCCATTGTGTATATGTACCACAGCTTTCTTATCCATTCATCTGCTGATGGACATCTAGGTTGTTTCCATGTCCTGGCTATTATAAACAGTGCTGCGATGAACATTGGGGTACATGTGTCTCTTTCAATTCTGGTTTCCTCCGTGTGTATGCCCAGAAGTGGGATTGCTGGGTCATAAGGTAGTTCTATTTGCAATTTTTTAAGGAATCTCCACACTGTTCTCCATAGTGGCTGTACTAGTTTGCATTCCCACCAACAGTGTAGGAGGGTTCCCTTTTCTCCACACCCTCTCCAGCATTTATTGCTTGCAGATTTTTGGATCGCAGCCATTCTGACTGGTGTGAAGTGGTACCTCATTGTGGTTTTGATTTGCATTTCTCTAATGTCTATTTAGTTCTTTGGCCCATTTTTTGATTGGGTCGTTTATTTTTCTGGAATTGAGCTGCAGAAGTTGCTTGTATATTTTTGAGATTAGTTGTTTGTCAGTTGTTTCATTTGCTATTATTTTCTCCCATTCAGAAGGCTGTCTTTTCACCTTGCTTATATTTTCCTTTGTTGTACAGAAGCTTTTAATTTTAATTAGATCCCATTTGTTTATTTTTGCTTTTATTTCCAGAATTCTGGGAGGTGGATCATAGAGGATCCTGCTGTGATTTATGTCTGAGAGTGTTTTGCCTATGTTCTCCTCTAGGAGTTTTATAGTTTCTGATCTTACATTTAGATCTTTAATCCATTTTGAGTTTATTTTTGTGTGCGGTGTTAGAAAGTGATCTAGTTTCATTCTTTTACAAGTGATTGACCAGTTTTCCCAGCACCACTTGTTAAAGAGATTGTCTTTACTCCATTGTATATTCTTGCCTCCTTTGTCAAAGATAAGGTGTCCATATGTGTGTGGATTTAAAATTTTATAATTTTAAAGCTCATTTTCACACAATTTTTTCATGGGTGCCCCAGAAGTTTTGGATTTTCCTAATGAGATAATATTTACAAATAAAAGGCTATAAACTCTATAGGATATAAGGACTAATAGATATGAGTTTTAGAAGTCTAAATTTGGATTGTACTTGGGGTTTTATGACCAACCTAGATAGCATATTAAAAAGCAGAGACATTACTTTGCCAACAAAGGTCCGTCTAGTCAAAGCTATGGTTTTTCCAGTGGTCATGTATGGATGTGAGAGTTGGACTTAAAGAAAGCTGAGCACCGAAGAATTGATGCTTTTGAACTGTGGTGTTGGAGAAGACTCTTGAGAGTCCCTTGGACTGCAAGGAGATCCAACCAGTCCATTCTGAAGGAGATCAGCCCTGAGTGTTCTTTGGAAGGAATGATGCTAAATCTGAAACTCCAATACTTTGGCCACCTCATGCAAAGAGTTGACTCACTGGAAAAGACTGATGCTGAGAGGGATTGAGGGCAGCAGGAAAAGGGGACGACAGAGGATGAGATGGCTGGATGGCATCACCGACTCAATGGACATGAGTCTGAGTGAACTCCAGCAGTTGGTGATGGACAAGGAGGCCTGGTGTGCTGCGATTCATGGGGTCGCAGAGAGTTGGACAGGACTGAGCGACTGAACTGAACTGAACTGAACTGGGGTTTTGAGATTATTGTTTTAAAGCTAATAATGGTTAAGAGCTTTATGGTTTAGTGTTTTTCTCTGTTCTATTTTGTAATCATTTTTATGTCAGTATTGCCAACAAAGAAATGATTACAAAATATAACATTGTGTTAAAATAATAACATGTCATGAGATTACATATTGACAAGGAAATGTTGAATGGTCTATAGAAAAATGGACAAAGGATATAAAGAAAAAGTGCATCAACAAGTCAAAAATAAAAAATGCCAATACATCTGTAAAAATCTGAACAGCTCAACAGTAACAACAGCAACAAGAAAACAGCATCTATTAAAATGGCAAGAACTAAAGAAAATATTAAACTGGCAAAAATATTTAAAAAACAACAGTCCTCTTTTTTGTGAGATTAAATATGAACTCCAGTACAATGCTACTGAATTTGCTAATTGACATAGCCCTTCTGGAAAGGGCAAAAGTAAAATGTAGCCCCCGCAGTTCAAAACCATTTATAATCTCTGATTTATTAGTATCACTTCTGGAATTCATCCTAGGAAAATCTATTCACTGTATTCACGCATAATATCTTTATAAAACTCTTGTTATAGTTTGATTTTTAAAAAATGATCATTATTCCCATGTTACAGAGGAGAATGACAAAACCCAGAGATGCTGACTTGTTCAAAATACCACAACTAGTCAGTGCCAGGCATAGATCAGACATTTGGGATGTCAACTTCATAATTATTGCTCGTGCTGACAATATTTGACCCTGTACTTTTTTGGAACATTCTCCACAGTATGTTCAACAACAGATTCTGAGTTTACAACATAATGTTTACTGAACATTTACTGGGTCTCTCTAACTTCTTCACATGTAAATTATCTCATTTTACTCTTGGGACAAGCCTTTGGAGTTTGGAGATCTGTTTTTACAATGAAGAAGCTGAGTAATTCTCCAAATGACAAATAGCTAGCTGAGTTAACAAAACAACCTAAGCAATCTTGGTGGTGGTGGTTGTTGAGTTGCTAAGTTGTGTCTGACTCTTGCAATCCCATGGACTATAACACTCCAGGCTCCTCTGTCCATGGAATTTTCCAGGCCAGAATACTGGAGTGGGATGCCATTTCCTACTGCAGGGGATCTTCCTGACCCAGGGACTGAACCCTCATCTCTTGCATTGCAGGCAGATTCTTTACCACTGAGCCAGCCGGGAAGCCTTAAGAATCTTACTCTTCAGAATTCTCTCTCAACTATTATATTGAATTGTCTCCCCAAGATTAACTACCCATAGATCCTGTCCTCAAAGAGCTCAAGTGTAGTCTCAGAGAGACAAATTTTTTACAGTTAGCAATACATGACAAAAATCCTGGAGGACACAGAGGATAAAACTAACATAACTATGCTTTGGTCCCCATAGTGCTGATCCTGGGGGGGTAGTAGATTTTTCAGTACTATCATCATTGTAAAGAAAGAAAGTGAAAGTCACTCAGTCGTGTCCAACTCTTTGTGGCCCCATGGACTATATACAGTTCATAGAATTCTTCAGCAATACTGGAGAGAGTAGCCGTTCCCTTTTCCAGGGTATCTTCCCAATCCAGGGATCAAACTAGGTCTCCCTCATTGCAGGTGGATTCTTTACCAGCAAGACACTAGGGAAGTCTATTTGTAAGACCAATTTATATTCGAATTTGCAACTTCACATAATCACATCCACTGTCTGAGAATACTCTAACAAGATACCTACATTTTTACTTATTGATATAAAACTCTGTTTTAATCTCCTTGTTTAAAAGAAAGCAGACCCATTAATATTCATAGAAAAGTAGTAAAATGCAATAAAATGTCAACAGGATCTATCTACTGTCACCAATAAAAAGATTGTTTTTTTCTTTTCTTTATGTCTCTTTGCTTTTCTACCTAGACAAATGCTATATTAGTATATTTATATAAATTCATTGTATTAATTTACATAATGAATATTAGCGTCAAATACATAATTGCTACTTCTTGGAGGTTATCTCATAGTCCAGCAAGTATTTAGCAAATGCATGTTTAGAGGCAAAGGTCAGGGAGATGCCATGTGTACTTTCAGTGATTTTCCAAATTCCAGCTTAGGTTACAAGCTCATGAACTGGGTAATGTGCATGCTCTCATACTGGTCTTCCTGGGAGGATTTAATCAGAGCTTAATAGTTCAGGGGCAGGACTGGCCACAGAAACAGTACAGTGACCATGGAGCTGAAGTGTTGGTTGCCAAACCAAATAAGAAAATGCATAGAACTGCATCTGAAAACATGTAATGGCTATATATATAAATTCAAGACATATTATCAAGCTTTAAAAGTATGAAGTGGAGTCTCATTAGAGAAACTGCCAAAGGAGTACTGCTATCCAGAGCATTCCTGTCTTTGATCCTAGCCATGGTATAACCACTGTTAGCCAGGTAACCCAAAGGTAAATTATGGGTGAAATAACTTTCAGGCTCAAATACAAACAGCAAAGATCAATTAAAACTTCCTTATACTAAAGTGCTTAAGGGCATTACTCATTTATTTGAGCCTCCTCACAATAGATTTTTGTTGTCATCACTACAAATGTGGGATCAGAGGCTCAAGGTCACAGTTTTGAGTTGTAAAGCCAGGAAGGAAACCCAAGCAGAACTGGGCTCTTATTCATTACTGGCTGATCTTTTGCACAGAAGAAATAAATGAATTAATATTTGAAATTTGATAATCATGTTTCCCATGTCTTTTTATTACCACCCACCTAGCCCATAACAACTCCTCCAATACATTGGACAGCATTTTAAGAATGCTAATTAATATATGTTCTGTGCTTAGTTGGTCAGTTGTATCTGACTCTTTGCAACCCCATGGACTGTAGCCTGCCAGACTCCCCTGTCCATGGGGGTTCTCTAGGCAAGAATACTGGAGTGAGTTCCCATGCCCTCCTCCAGGGGATCTAGGTATCATTTAAAGTTTATGAGATAATTTGGTAAAGACAACCAGAAGTCCTAGTAAAAGAATTAAGATTCTCTGGTGCAGATAAAAGAGATAAACTGAAGATAATACCTTCCTCTATCCCTTCTTTATTATTAATATATAATGTTTTTAATAACTATATGTGATTTTGTAGTTTTTTTTCAAATATACCCCCAACTCAGTAATTCACAAGTTTTGCACCTCTCTGTCATTCTGCTTGGAACTTAGAAAATTTGATAACTCTGTTTATTGAATCTAAATGTGTCTACTATAAGTTTAAAGAAAATAATACTGCCCTATTATCTTCATAGAGTGTTCCTTACTACTAGGAGGAGGGGTTGAAGAGAACAAAGTACATTTTCTAATTCTGATTTTTGTGCTAATTATTAACATGAATCTGCAATTAATGCATTAGGTCAAGAGGAGAGTCTTTAGCTCATCTCTGGCAAATATAAATACATAGAGCAGTATAAAGGTAGGAGAATCTCCTGGGGATCACAGGAGTCCCTGCAGGGGGTGTGCAAGTCTAGTTTTAAAAAATACTAGTAAAAACTTCAAAAAGGGCGGGCAAAAAGAATATAATGAGACAGCATGGAATAGAGGAAATATGGAAGCAGTTGCCATTTAAATAGGTTAAACTTTCATCTCTGTGATGTACAAACTACATTACCTCTGGAAGTTCAATTTAAAAAATTGCTATTCTGATCTAATTCTATTTTAAGAATTAAATGAGTGTATGCAAAATTCTTAAATGCAGAACACAGTCGGTACCAAATATGTGAGTTTTCATATCTTCTCTTAGATTACTAATTCAGGGACAGTTATATTTACTGTAAAGAGTTATCATGAGAATTACATGAGTTTCTATGGAGAGTTTCTCTGTACCAGTTAAACCCTTGGATGAATCTCTTTGTTCTTGGTTAAGCTTTTGTAGAAACATTAATCCATTTATAAAATTCAGTTGCAGAATTTCCACATTTCCACATAGTATTCTACCTATCCACTCCAGTGAATTTTTCATTCTCTTTCCAACAAGCAAGCTCCGTTGTTATAATCTGACCTAAATAATAAATGTTATCTTGAAGGAAAAAATAATCCTTGTTCTAGAAAAATTTGGCCACAAGGGGGAAGTAGAAGAACTTGCTCGGGGAATCAAGCACGGTTTTCTTTGTTTAATTTCTCTTCCTTACTTTCCCCCTCACTTCCTCAGTTCTGTTTGGCATCTTGTACTTATCTTGCAGGCTTTCTGATTCTAAAAATACCCTTATACTCTCTATACTTGGAAAGTTTATCGAATTCAACCACGTTTTGATATCAGAGTGATGTCTGCAGGATTAAGTAAGTGGTGCCTTGCTGACAATGTTGCCTTCAATGCCAGGTCTGTCCTCATGGATTGTAAAGCAATAATCACTCCCTGCAGTATTGCCCCAGTGTGGTTAATCACTGAGAAGGAATTAGCTGTGGACACAGTAAGATAGCTGTATAATAGTGAGCCCAACATCTACATGGGAAGAGGTCCTTTTAGGACCTGCTATCTCAGAGAAGTACTCATTTAGACTGCCTACTTTTAGTTTATAGGATTTCCCTGAAATCTACCTGTTTTGTTACTACTAGGGGCTGTTTAAGAAAGTGGATTATCTTTTATCTGCCCTTGATAATAATTCAAGCTCTAGGCTACATCAGTTTAGTTCAGTTCAGTCGCTCAGTCATGTCCGACTCTTTGCGACCCCATGAGTTGCAGCATGCCAGACCTCCCTGTCCATCACCAACTCCCGGAGTTCATTCAAACTCATGTCCATCGAGTCGGTGATGCCATCCAGCCATTTCATCCTCTGTCGTCCCGTTTTCCTCCTGCCTCCAATCCCTCCCAGCATCAGAGTCTTTTCCAATGAGTCAACTCTTCGCATGAGGTGGCCAAAGTACTGCAGTTTCAGATTTAGCATCATTCCTTCCAAAGAAATCCCAGGGCTGATCTCCTTCAGAATGGACTGGTTGGATCTCCTTGCAGTCCAAGGGACTTTCAATAGTCTTCTCCAACACCACAGTTCAAAACCATCAATTCTTTGGCACTCAGCTTTCTTCACAGTCCAACTCTTACATCCAAACATGACCATAGGAAAAACCATAGCCTTGACAAGACAGACCTTTGTTGGCAAAGTAATGTCTCTGCTTTTTAATATGCTATCTAGGTTGGTCATAACTTTTCTTCCAAGGAGTTAGTGTCTTTTAATTTCATGGCTGCAGTCACCATCTGCAGTGATTTTGGAGCCCCCAAAAATAAAGTCTGACACTGGTTCCCCATCTATTTCCCATGAAGTGATGGGACCAGATGCCATGATCTTCGTTTTCTGAATGTTGAGCTTTAAGCCAACATTTTCACTCTCCTCTTTCACTTTCATCAAGAGGCTTTTTAGTTCCTCTTCACTTTCTGCCATAAGGGTGGTGTCATCTGCATATCTGAGGTTATTGATATTTTTCCAGGCAATCTTGATTCCAGCTTGTGCCTCTTCCAGACCAGCGTCTCTAGGCTACATAGATTTAATCAATTGTGTTTGAAGTTACTTATTTTAATAAGTGCGCATTGTAGGCTATGTATGCCATACTTTCCTCTAGGCATTTGTTACAACATTGAATAAGGCAAAGGCTCTGTTTCTGAAGAACCTGTAGTGCAATAGGTTTTCTTCTGCTAATGTTTGAGCTGTAAGGATATCTTTATATTTTAAAGCTTTTGGTTTTCACTTCGTGCAGAATTAAGTCCAAATCTCACAAAATGTCAGGCTCTATAGATTAGAGTCCTTGTAGGAAGATGACTCACTGAAAAGAAATCATTTACAAAGTTGCGTGTGGGGAAGGGTAAGGAGGAATTCACATTTTATGGTAAAGCCTTAGCCTCTATTCCTGAACTGGGAGAAAGATGCAGCTGAAGGGATGGTCACTTTGGTACTCAAATGGCTGGGTTTCAGCCTGGAAAGTAGGGAATCAAGAAAACAAATGTTTCAATTTATCAACCACTCCTTCTGTCTCATAATCTCTATCTGCTGCATTCAATGGCAAAACCCAATATCATGTCAGATGATAAGCGAACATGGTATGGTGGTCCCCAAAGTCTAGTCTCCTGGAACTCTGGTGAAGGTGGAGTGTGCATCAGGAAGGGAGCAAACAGAATAGCCAGCACAGAGGCCACTCCAAATTAACTCTGACTTAATTTGCCATCTATTATAGTTCTATCCCTCTGTTTCTGTATCTGTGTTCTTAGTCATTCAGTTGTGTCTCTTTGTGACCCCTTGGACTGTAGCCTGCTAGGCTCATCTGTCCATGGGATTTTCCAGGGAAGAATACTAGAGTGGGTTGATACCCTCTTCTAGGGAATCTTTCTAACCCAGGGATCGAACCCAGGTCTCGATTCTTTACTGTCTAAGTCACCAGGGAAGCCCCTACTTGCAGCTATTCCAATTCTTACAAGTGTAGATAATTCTGGAGTTAAAATTCCCTTTCACAGCAAGCATTTGACATTAAGTGAATTAATATTTTTGGAGTGCATCCTATATGCCAGACACATTTTCAGCAACTGGAAATGATCTCTGTTCTTCTGGAGCTTTCCTTTGAGTGATTGATGTCATTACAAAGAGGGTTACAGTACAGTGTATAATAAGAGAAACACACAAAGAATTCAGAAAAGTTTTCCAAATACAATAGTGGTTAAGCTTACGGAAGAAGACATAAGAAAAGAAGAATAGAAAAATATACTCCAGACATAAATGAAATTTGAGCATGAACCTGAAAGAGGAGAGAACATATCCTTTTGTGGAGTTGCAGACAGTTGGTACTGCAGGGCAGAGCCGAAGGTGAAAGAAGAAGAAGAGAGGTGAGCAGAGACAGAGCACAAAGACCTTGGAAGTCACGTTCGGGAGTCAGGTTCCTGGGTAATTAGGCTGCACTTTCAGTCTGCTCCACTTTCTGCAAAAATCCTGTTATAAAATGTTTGAGAGTTTTTCCTAGGAAAGAAGGCTGTTTGAAGGAAAACCAAAATTTCTCCAGTATATCCTGGTTCTGAAGCCCTTTGATCTGTGGTTGCTCCTTGTGTGGTTCCATTATTTTAGTCCACCAGGACTAAAAATTATCCAAAGGCTGTCTTGGTGGTTTCTACCCTTAACCAGTGGGTCACCTTTAATTCAGCATTACTGCAGTTTAATTCCTATGGCAATAAAGGCCTCCTCAGTGTTTTGTCACTGCCGAAGCCGGTAAGGATCAGAGCATCAGCTCGTGGCTCCATTCTCAGTAATCCCTGGCTTTTACTCACCTTCCCCTGCCCCAGAGCTGAAAATCAAGACTGTCTACATGAAAGTTCAGGCTCTGACTTAAGACTAGTTTTATGACATTCAATTTTTCTTGAGCTATTTTCTCATCTGTGAAATCTTGAGCATTCTAACTTTTGTACTGAAAATACACTACAGGTTTTTAAGGATGAAGTGATTTTTTTTAAGGGGGGTTATAACATGTAAACCCACTGCTGCCGAGGCTTCCAGGACCTGACTTTAGGAGTAGGTGCCTCTGATCCTGAGCGCAAGGTACAAAGAAGCCTTCTGGGTTGAGGTCCATGATGTTGGGAGGAGGTAGGGAGGCACTGATTCAGTGGTGGGGCAAAGCCCTTGAGTGCGGGCATTGAAGGAAAACTAATTGTTATTTTTCATAATCATTCTACCTTCTTGACAAACATTGTGACTCAGTGTTTTAAAACATTTTATCAGGCAAGACTGTCCTTGGGGATGTAGGAAGCCAGGTTACAGGAGAATAGCACCTACATGGCTTGTGTTCCTGATGGATAGTGGACCAGTGCCTTGAAGTCCATGCTTCTATTTCTGCAGAGGGAAGCTAAGTAGGGTCACATCCTTTACTGAGATTCTCAGAACAGCACAGATGTGCCAGTGGGATGCTTGCTTTTCTCTCTGGTGTCTAGACTCAAAGGGCAGCCGGCTAGGTTCAGTGCCAGGATTCCACCCTGGAACAGCAAACAACTCAGTCTCCGGACCGATCTTAAATATGCTACACCCGATCCCAATCTCAGTCCAGGATGCCAGCATCTCAGGAGAATGTCTGATTACTTTTCCCAGTTGGAAGCAAGAGGATTGGTATAACCAATTCAGGGCTGGGATTGAAGCTTGGGAGGACAGCATATAAATGGGTATGCTAGGAGGATGAGAACTGGGTCCCTCAGTGGATTGGGAAGCCATGGAGACATCAGCAAGTCAAGCAAGCACACCCGGAAACAGGACTGGGTGAAAGCCAGACCTAAATGCTGTTTCACTCACACATACTTATAAAATCTCTGCAAACTGATGGCCAGGCAAGCTGCTGCTTCTCACATGAGTAGAGATAGGATCCATGCTTGAATCTTGGTCCTGCATGGGTGAGCAAGTAATTTGACTTCTTTAACACTCATTTTTCTGACCTGTAAATATAATATTTCTGACTTAGCTCTCTGAAAAGGTTTTATGAACTTCAAATGATATTTATCTAACATTTTTTATAGAATATATAATATCATAATAAAGTATCTATAGTACTACATGTGGAATCTCTATGCAACAGATATGCACTTGCTAATTCTAAAAGATGATTTATTAGTTGAAAAATTCTATAAAATTATAATCTAAACTTGTCTGGGTCATTTTTTCCATTTGATAAAAACTGCATAATTAACAAAAATGTTTACTTGTATTATAATAATTTCATATACATGTGTTTGTGCTTCTTAGACTTTTTTCCTTGTAATTGATATCTAGTCTCATAGCATTGTAGTCAGAGAAGATGCTTGATATGATATCAATTTTCTTAAATTTACTGAAGTTTGTTTTGTGATCCAAGATGTGGTCTATCCTGGAGAATGTTCCATGTGCCCTTGAGAAGAAGGTGTACTCTTCTGCATTTGGATGGATTGTCCTCAAGATATCAGTGAGGTCCATTCTCATCTAATGTATCATTTAAGACTTGTGTTTTTTTATTAATTTTCTGCTTGGATGATCTGTCCATTGGTGTGAGTGGGGTGTTTAAGTCTCCTAGTATTATTGTGTTACTGTCAATTTCTCCTTTTATGTCTGTTAGTGTTTGTTTTATGTATTGAGTTGCTCTTATGTAGGGTGCATAGATATTTAAAATTGTTTTGCCTTCCTCTTGGACTGATCCCTTGATCATTATATAGTGTCCTTTCTTATCTTTTGTAATCTTTATTTTGTCTATTTTGTCTGACATGAGGATTGCTACTCCAGCTTTCTTTTACTTCCCATTTGCATGGAATATATTTTTGCATCCTCAGTTCAGGATTGGGAACACATGTACACCCATGGCAGATTCATGTTGAAGTATGGCAAAACCAATACAATATTGTAAAGTAAAAAATGTATTAAAAAATGTGACTTAAGGTCTGAAGTGGGTTTCTTGTAGACAGTATATATATGGCTCTTGTTTTTGTATCCATTCAGCCATTCTTTATTGCCAAATTCAGACTTAAATTGAAGAAAGTGGGGAACACCACTAGACCATTCAGGTATGACCTAAATCAAATCCATAACAATTATACAGTGGAGGTGAGAAACAGATGTAAGGGACTAGATCTGAGAGACAGAGTGCCTGATGAACTATGGATGGAGATTCATGACATTGTACAGGATATGGATTGAGACCATCCCCAAGAAAAAGAAATGTAAAAAAGCAAAATGGCTGTCTGAAGAGGCTTTACAAATAGCTGTGAAAAGAAGAGAAGTGAAAAGCAAAGGAGACAAGCAAAGATATACCCACTTGAATTCAGAGTTCCAAGGAATAGCATGGACAGATGAGAAAGCCTTCCTCAGCGATCAGTGCAAAGAAATAGAGGAAAAAGATAGAATGGGAAAGACTAGAAATCTCTTCAAGAAAATTAGAGATACCAAGGGAATATTTCATGCAAAGATGGGCTCAATAAAGAATAGAAATGGTATGGACCTAACAGAAGCAGAAGATGTTAATAAGAAGCGGAAAGAAAATACAGAAGAACTATACAAAAAAGATCTTCATGACCCAGATAATCACGATGGTGTGACCATGCACCTAGAGTCAGACAACGTGGAATGTGAAGTCAAGTGGGCCTTAGGAAGCATCACTGCAAACAAAGCTAGTGGAGGTGATGGAATTCCAGTTGAACTATTTCAAATCCTAAAAGACAATGCTGTGAAAGTGCTGTACTCAATATGTTAGCAAATTTGGAAAACTCAGCAGTGGCCATGGGACTGGAAAAGGTCAGTTTTCATTCCAATTCCAAAGAAAGGCAATGCCAAAGAATGCACACACTACTGCACAATTGCACTCATCTCACATGCTAGCAAAATAATGCTCAAAATTCTGCAAGCCAGGCTTCAGCAATACGTGAACCATGAACTTCCAGATGTTCAAGCTGGTTTTAGAAAAGGCAGGGGAGCAAAAGATCAAATTGCCAACATCTATTGGATCATCAAAAAACCAAGAGAGTTCCAGAAAAACATCTATTTCTGCTTTATTGAGTATGGCAAAACCTTTGAGGTTGTGGATCACAATAAACTGTGGAAAATTCTGAAAGAGACAGGAATACCAGATCATCTGACCTACCTCCTGAGAAATCTGTATGCAGGTCAAGAAGCAACAGTTAGAACTGGACATGGAACAACAGATTGGTTCCAAATAGGAAAAGGAGTACGTCAAGGCTGTATATTGTCACCCTGCTTATTTAACGTATATGCAGAGTACATCATGAGAAACGCTGGGTTGGAGGAAGCACACGCTGGAATCAAGATAGCTGGGAGAAATATCAATAACCTCAGATACGCAGATGACACCACCCTTATGGCAGAAAGTGAAGAGGAACTAAAAAGCCTCTTGATGAAAGTGAAAGAGGAGAGTGAAAAAGTTGGCTTAAAGCTCAACATTCAGAAAACGAAGATCTTGGCATCCAGTCCCATCACTTCATGGGAAATAGATGGGGAAACAGTGGAAACAGTGTCAGACTTTATTTTGGGGGGCTCCAAAATCACTGCAGATGGTGACTGCAGCCATGAAATTAAAAGACACTTGCTCCTTGGAAGTAAAGTTATAACCAACCTAGATAGCATATTGAAAAGCAGAGACATTACATTGCCAGCAAAGGTCCGTCTAGTCAAGGCTATGGTTTTTCCAGTGGTCATGTATGGATGTGAAAGTTGGACTGTGAAGAAAGGTGAGAGCTGAAGAACTGATGGTTTTGAACTGTGGTGTTGGAGAAGACTCTTGAGAGTCCCTTGGACTGCCAGGAAATCCAACGAGTCCATTCTGAAGGAGATCATTCCTGGGCGTTCATTGGAGGGAATGACGCCAAAGCTGAAACTCCAATACTTTGGCCACCTCATGCGAAGAGTTGACTCATTGGAAAAGACCCTGATGCTGGGTGGTGGTGGGGGGGGGGGGCACGAGTTGGGTGCAGGAGGAGAAGGGGACAACAGAGGATGAGATGGCTGGATGGTCACCGACTCGATGGACATGAGTTTGGGTAAACTCCGGAAGTTGGTGATGGACAGGGAGGCCTGGCGTTCTGTGGTCCATGGGGTCACAAAGAGTCAGACTCAGCAAAGAGTTGGACTCAGCAAAGAGTTGGACTGGGAGACTGAGCTGAACTGAGGGTTAGCTCTCTGGTAGTCTAGGGTCTTGGAATCAGTGCTCCCACTCCAAAGGATCAGGGCTTGATCCCAATTCAGGAACGAAGATTCCACAAGTGATTTGTTACGGCATTAATTGAGATTAAAACAAATATTCATAAATGAGAAACCAAAGATGAACCCCAGACAAATGGCAGGTAAAAAATCAGGCAAATAATAATCAAAATAATGGAATATATCCATATATATATACACCCATGAACAAAGTGGAAACAATCCAACAAAAATAAAGTACAGTAGATTGACTGAATAAAAGGAATAAAGGAAATCAAAAATTATATTTACCAGTTAAGAACAAAACTATAAAGCATGAACTAGAAAACAAAACTAAAGCAAGGTGCCCATTGGGGAATGAAGCAATGAAAATAAAGCTAACAAATATGTTGAGAAGAAAGGAGACAGAACAAAAGAAAGAAAGGAAGAATTGATAAGCATAGATAAAGCTTAGATAAAGCAAAGAATAGATAAAGTTAAATAAAGACAGATAAAGAAGATTTAAATAAGTTAAAGATTAACTGCAAGGGGAAAATAACAGTAGGAAAAGCTATCAAAGGAATAAATGTAGAAAAAATAATAATAGTTTTTAAAAATTAAAATTAAAAAAAAAGAAAAAAAAAAAAAAGAAAAAGAGGAAAACTCCACAGGATGTCAAAAGCCCAATCTAGAGGCAAAGCTTTATGACAACAATAAGAAATGTGACTAAGGGGGGGAAAAAAAACTCAAATGCTTAATTGGATTTCTTAGTGCCAATAAAACAAAAAACTACAATGGGGGGGGTGGGAGGGGGGAGGAAAAGAAAGAAAAGAAAAATATTCAAAAGAATCTACAGAACAAGTTAAAAAATAAGAATAGCAAATGTTTTTCTTGAGTCACTGCTGTCAGAGTTTTCCTCGCTGGCAGTCACAGTCCACTTTACCTCCCTAGGATGCCCTCCAACACTGTGGTGATCTCTGGACCTGCTGTGCGGGCAGCTCAGATTCTAATCTGGTCCTACTCCTATGTGTTCTTGCCTCCAATGTCCACAGCTATCAGAACTAGTGCATTTTCTTTTGCGGGAGCTTTCAATGACCTTTTATATATTTCATAGACAGAGTCTGCCTAGTATCATGTGGATTTAATCTGCAGCTTGTACAGCTGGTGGGAAGATTTTGGGCCTTCTTCCTTAGTCACACTGCCCCTGGATTTCAATTATGGTTTTATTTCCACTGCTGCATGTGGGTCATCCACTGGGGTTTTGCTCCTGTGGCTGCCCTGAAGGGCTTGGGTTTGCCCCAGTGTGGGCCAGGTGTGGAGGTGGTGCAGCTACTTAGATCGCAGGGGTTTTGGCAGCACCAGGTATTCAGGGCGTTTGGCAGCTAAGGCAGAAGGAAGTATAGTGTTCTAGAAGGGTATGGCAACTGGTATTGGCCAACATGCTCCAGTATTCTTGCCTGGAGAACCCCTTCTCTGAATGAGAAGCCTGGCAGGCCACAGTCTACAGGGTCGCAAAGAGTCTGACACTACCGCAGTGACCCTGTGTGCATAGATGCAAAATTTTTTAGCCTGTGGCAGCTCTGCCCCAGTGAGAGTTGAGCAAGAAGGTGGTGCAGCTGCTTGACTTGTAGGTACCCTGGAGGCACCAAGTGTGCAGGTACACGGACTGCCTCTGCCACAAGAGTTACGGCCCTATCAGTCTTTTTCCAAGCCTCTTGTAGCTGGCGATCAGAAGGCCTCTTTGGACAGTCTTTCTCTGCAGCTCCACCCATTCAGGGACTGGGGTCATTCTCTGTAGTTCAGTGTGCCAGTCGTTTGATGGTCCAGCCTCTCTATTGTTCAGCTGCTGCCCTGCTGGCATACGGGGAGAGAGATGCTATGGTGATATCTCCACTCCCTACATGTGACTCAGCAGTATCATCTTGTTGCTATGGCTGCCTGGCTTTCCTCCACGGGAATTTCCCACCATGATCTCCTCCCTCACATCCCCTCAATCCGTCTCTCTGCAGTCAATAGCAGCCCTCACCCTGGGATTACTCCACAGTCCCTAAACTCTAGCTCCTAGCTGCTGCACCTTCCAGGGGACCAGCATTCCTGCCCAGGGTATGTATGGCCGAGGCAAGGACTGTTTGATTCTCATTCCATTTAGGCTGCCACAGATCAGCTGTTTCACTCTCAGCCTTAAATGTTTCTCCTCTGACTCAGACAATTGCCCTGGAATGGGGATTGGACCCCTGCTTCAGGTCCCCCGCCCGCTGAGGGCAGGTCCAGTTCTACTAACACTCCTGTTTCCCCCGCCCCCCCTCCTAGTTCCTTCATCCTGCCGAGTTTTGCATGGTTTTATATATTCTTTTCCTCTATATATTCTTTTCCTGTCTGCTCTCAGCTGGTGTTCTGCATGCACTTCTGTGTCTGAAGGTGCATTCCTGATGTATCTGTGGAGAGAGACGTACTCCATGTCCACTTACTTCTCTGAAATCTTGTTCTCCTGTTTATCTCCTACTTGTATTATAATACTTTCAGATAAGGTAGGCTGAAGTTTTACTCTTCATTTTGTGGTTATGTTATTGAACAGATTTGGTTTCCCTGTAATGATTTCTCTAAGTACCCAATTTTACTTTACTTTTACTTTCAGACAGTAAAGCTCAGGTCCATGTGAACCACAGCAAATGTCTGAAAATTCTGATGGTATAGTAGAATATAGTTTTCAGTTCTGATTATTCCTGATAGTCTTGCTTCATGTGGTGGTGGTGGTTTAGTTGCTAAGTGGTATCCACTCTTGTGAGTCCATGGCCTGTAGCCCACCAGGCTCCTCTGTCCATGGGCTTCTCCAGGCAAGAATACTGGAGTGGGTTGTCATTTCTTCTTCCACTTGCTTCATGTGCCATTACATAAACTTGAAATTGTACTCTACAAATATTCCAGAGGCATATTTTGCTCATTCATTCTTCCATTTATGCATTCCATACATATCCACTAATTTGACCCTTTATGAACTGGGCATTAGTTGGTTGATAGTGATAGAAATTAAAATCCGACATGGTTTCCACGAGAGCCTATGTTCTAGTGGAGGAAGTATCCACAATTAAGAAGAGAGTTGCCATGTAAAATGATCTCAGAAGTGGAAGCTAAGGGAAATGTGGAAGCATGATTTCTTACTTTCACAAATGTATTTTTTTGACAGCAGAACCCCAACAATTTTGTTGTACTTGAAAAGTCTTTAAGAACCTCATAATCTGCTTGACAGAGAAAGACATGCTTTGTATGTACAAATTACTATAAAAACCGAAATATAAATATTCCTTAGCATCAGAAGTCAAGACAAAGTTAACAATTTGCTTCTGACGTCCTACTACTGCCATAATTTTTTTTGAATCATAATTTTGAGTTTTGTTTATTCTTATTTTGTAAGACCTCTTTCATCCCTCCCCCTCCAGTAATGTCTGTGAGGTTTTCATCTTTTGAATCATTTAAAAATAATAATCACAACTTATTTTTCAGGATAATTTCATAGAAGACAAAATTGTGTGAACCATTGGAACAAAACAGTGTCCTAGGCATTCTTTGTAATGTGCCTTATCATTACTAATTTGTATATCTAATAACTTTCTCATATGTATCATTCACTTCAGTTCAGTCACTCAGTCGTGTCCAACTCTTTGGGACCCCGTGAATTGCAGCACGCCAGGCCTCCCTGTCCATCACCAACTCCTGTAGTTCACTCAGACTCATGTCCATAGAGTCAGTGATGCCATCCAGCCATCTCATCCTCTGTCACCCCCTTCTCCTCCTGCCCCCAATCCCTCACAGCATCAGAGTCTTTTCCAATGAGTCAACTCTTCGCATGCGGTGGCCAAAGTACTGGAGTTTCAGCTTTAGCATCATTCCTTCCAAAGAAATCCCAGGGCTAATCTCCTTCAGAATGGACTGGTTGGTTCTCCTTGCAGTCCAAGGGACTCTCAAAAGTCTTCTCCAACACCACAGTTCAAAAGCATCAATTCTTCGGTGCTCTACCTTCTTCACAGTCCAACTCTCACATCCATACATGACCACTGGAAAAACCATAGTCTTGACTAGATGGACCTTAGTCGGCAAAGTAATGTCTCTGCTTTTGAATATGCTATCTAGGTTGGTCATAACTTTTCTTCCAAGGAGTAAGCATCTTTTAATTTCATGGCTGCAGTCACCATCTGCAGTGATTTTGGAGCCCCCAAAAATAAAGTCTGACACTGGTTCCCCATCTATTTCCCATGAAGTGATGGGACTGGATGCCATGATCTTCATTTTCTGAATGTTGAGCTTTAAGCCAACTTTTTCACTCCTCTTTCACTTTCATCAAGAGGCTTTTTAGTTCCTCTTCACTTTCTGCCATAAGGGTGGTGTCATCTGCATATCTGAGGTTATTGATATTTCTCCTGACAGTCTTGATTCCAGCTTGTGCTTCCTCCAGCCCAGTGTTTCTCATGATGTACTCTGCATATAAGTTAAATAAGCAGGGTGACAATATACAGCCTTGACGTACTCCTTTTCCTATTTGGAACCAGTCTGTTGTTCCATGTCCAGTTCTAACTGTTGCTTCCTGACTCTCCAATATTTTAGACATTTCTTTTACTAATTTTTTTCTGTTTCATCTATTCACTCATCAAAATTTCTTGGCAGAGCCATTCTGTGAGTCCTCTGCTGGGAGATTATAAGACTGTATATATGTATATATGGTTGGCCCTTGACAACATAGGGTTTAGGTGCCCTGAACAGTCAAAATGAAACCCAAGTATAACTTTATAATTGGTCCTTAGCATATGCCATTCTGTGTCTGCAAATTCAACCAACTGTGGATCATGTAGTACTGTGGGTCATATAGTACTGTGGTACATATCCTTTGAAAAAAAAATCCGTGTAAAAGTAGACTTGTGGATTTCAAACTTGTGTTGTTCAAGAGTCAACTGTATACACATGCCTTCAAATACATACCTTCAAATAAATAATAGCCTAGCATGGCAACCCACTCCAGTACTCTTGCCTGGAAAATCCCATGGATGGAGAAGCCTGGTAGGCTGCAGTCCATGGGGTCACGAAGAGTCGGACACGACTGAGCGTCTTCACTTTCACTTTTCACTTTCATGCATTGGAGAAGGAAATGGCAACCTACTCCAATGTTCTTGCCTGGAGAATCCCAGGGACGGGGAAGCCTCATGGGCTGCCGTCTATGGGGTCACACAGAGTCGGACACGACTGAAGCGACTTAGCAGCAGCAGCAGCAATAGCATAAACAGCAAGTTCACAGGAGAGTAAACTATCTTTGCTAAATTCTGAACGAATTAAATGGTTCATTAAAAAAAATAAAGTAGTGAGAGAAGATTCAGAATTCCAGAGATAGACATTAATCAAATGAATCTGTGAAAAACTATGGGCTGAAGAGATGTGGTTTAATCCCTGGATTGGGAAGATCCCCTGCAGAAGGGTGTGGGAGCCCACTATAGTATTCTTGCCTACAGAATCCCATGGGTGGAGGAACCTGTTGGGCTACAGTAAGTCCATAGAATCACAAAGAATTGGACACAACTGAAGTGACTGAGCATGTACACAGGCACACCCAATATATTAAAATCAGATATTACATATGAGCAGTGAAGACTTCTTCTGCTTTAAAAAGTGCTTTCTTCTCTCAGTCACGGCTGACTCTTTGTGACCCCATGGACTGTAGCCCTCCAGGCTCCTCTGTACAGAGAATTCTCCAAGCAAGGATACTGAAGTGGGTTGCCATTCCCTTCTTCAGGGGTTCTTCCCAACCCAGGGATTGAACCCAGGTCTCCCCCACTGCAGACAGATTCTTTACCATCTGAACCACCAGGGAGGCCACCCCCCCTGCCCACCCCCCCCCCCCCACGCCACACACACACCTAAAAAAGATTTGTCTACAGGCAAGCTAATTTGCAACTTTTCTTAGTTGTGGTACTGAGAGTCAGGCTCCTTCTAGTCTTTAATAGAAATACTACAAAGTTAAAAACATTAGAAAGTTTCTTGGATACAGAACTGTACAATATCTTATATATATATATATTTTTTCTTATTGTTAATTACATATTTTTTGAAATGAATTGCCCAAACCTGGGGTATGATGTTCTTCTAGTTACATGTTTATAGTGTAGTTTTATAGTTGAAAGAGTAGTTATGTGGCATATGGCCAAAGAGTCACCAAAGCCTGTGCATTCAATTGCTCAAACGTCCCTTGGCACATTGGCTTGAAAAGGAAAATAGGCTTAGACTGAAAATAAAAGAACCTGATGGAAATACCAGGTCCCTAGTGTTCCAAAACACATGCTTATTCAACTCCACAACAAGTGAAAGTAAGTGCTCAGAGTTATGTCAATGCTGAGCTCCCTCATTTTCTTAAGACTCACAAGTAAAAACACAAATCACAACCAAAAAAAAAAAAAAAAGAAAACACTCCAAAACAAAACCAAACCTGTATGAATTTTTGACATTGTGATTTATAAAAAATCTATGTTGGTTATTCAGATGACCAATATATATTTCTCACTGTTTTTAAAATCCTTGAAATTTCCTGTGATAAGAGCAATAAAGGTGTCTTTTGTTATGGTAATAAGGTGACTTCTGGAAACCCTAGGTAACCTAAGGACAGGGGAGAAGGTCTGATTGCCAGGGGAACCAACATGTATTAGAGGGTTGGAACTTTTAGTCCTCTCCACCCCACCCCCAATTTCTGGGGATGGAAGAGAGGCTGGAGGTCAAATTCAATGGCCAAAGGCCAATGGCTTAATCAATTGTGTCTTTGTAAAGAACACTCCACAAAACTCCCAAGGAAAAGGGTTTGGAAGACTTCTGGGTTGGTGAACACTTAGAGATTTGGGGAGAGTGGTACACTCAGAGAAAATGTGGAAGCTCCATGCCCTTTTCCTACCCACTGCTTGAAGCATCTCTTTCATCTGACTGTTTCTGAATTATATCCTTTCGTAATAAACCAGCAATCTAGTGAGTAAATGGGTGTCCTGATCTCTGTGAGCCACTTGAGCAAATTAATAGAACCCAACAAGGGAGACTTGGGAATCTCTGATTTGTGGCCAGTTGGTCAGAAGTATAGGTAATATCCCGGACTTATAAATGGCATCGAAAGCAAGGGAGGGAGGGCAATCTTGTAGGACTGAACCGATAACCTGTGGAATGTGACACTATCTTTGGGTTGGTGTCAAAGAATTCGCTTGACTGGGTGGGGGTGGGAGAGGAGAGGTTAACCTCATCCTTATGAATTAAAATTTGGATCTAGACACTTTTGGAATACAAATCACCTATTACCTTTTAAAGCATGCACATAAACTAAACACTTTTGTGCCTTCCCTCACTGGCTCCCTTCAGAGCTAAGTCTTCCTGTGATAACACTGACTGCATGCGTGCTGTCAATTCAGTCCTGTCGGACTCCTTGCGACCCTATGGATTGTAGCCTGCCAGGCTCCTCTGTCCATGCGATTCTCTAGGCAAGAATACTGGCGTGGGTTACTATTTACTTCTCCAGGGGGGTCTTTCGACGGAAATCAAACCCACCTCTCTTACGTTTGCGGCTTTGGCAGGCAGGTTCTTTACCACTAGCGCCACCTGGGAAGCCCATGGAGTATTGCATGCTGCTGCTGCTGCAAGTCGCTTCAGTCGTGTCCGACTCTGTGCGACCCCATAGACGGCAGCCCACCAGGCTCCTCTGTCCACAGCATTCTCCAGGCAAGAATGCTGGAGTGGGTTGCCGTTTCTTTTTCCAGAATATTGCTTACCTCTAGTATAATACCCATTCTCATGGAGTTATTATTGTTGGACTTCCCTGGTAGCTCAGATGGTAAAGCGTTTGTCTACAATGCAGGAGACCTGGGTTCGGTCCCTGGGTAGGGAAGATTCCCTGGAGAAGGAAACAGCAACCCACTCCAGTATTATTAGTAGTTATTATTATTAGTAGTTACTATTCAGTGTTGACTGCTGCTATCATAGCACTAATTGTCTGAGTGGGCTTTAAGGGGAACAGATGCATGAGAAAGGAACAAAAGTACTTTGATTTACATTAAAAATTGTTAAATTATTTATACCTGACAGTTTGTGTGTTCCTCTTATTTAGTGTGTAGAGGTCTTTAAGATGCTTAAGATAAGAAAGTGAGGGAACAACAGGGCTAGTTTTAGACTACGTTGATGACACCTAGTGTTCTAGGACAACTCTTGGCTCACAGAAAAATCAGAAATCATAAATAATCTTACATTCACCCAGGAAATTTCTACATATAATTTAGAACTCATTGTTTTTTTTTTAACTAGAGAACTCACTCAAATTGTGGAAAATGTCTTTACAATAATGACTTCCCTAATAACTACTTTTCGATTGCTTAGTTTTCCAACCAGTAAAATAGCCAAATCATTATGGTATATTCTTTCAAGCAGTTATAAAAATAAGTAGGTTTACTTCAGTCTCTTAACAAATTGTCCTTATGTTTAAAACATATATTAAAAAATGTTGGCTGGTGAGATCTTTAAGGAAACTATTTGGTTTCCCCTTTTTGACTCAAATAGGTTTGGCCATATCTGCAGCACAGCACTTTTCTAAACGTACTTCTAAATATGAGAAATTTTTTTCCTAGATAGCTTTGAAACTGATCTTGAAGGCAGTATCAGACAATTTTTCATTTGCTTGTTTGATGGTTCTTTTTACTGTTTTGCTCCTAGTCAAGACAACTCTCTTTTTAACTCCAAGACTTCTGACAATTTGCTTTTAAAATTTGCATGCTTGGCTTTAAAATGTTGCTGAAAAAGAGTTTCATGCAGTAATTGTTGTTTCTTTTTTCACACAGCAGATACTGGAATTTTGTCTAATTTGCATCCGCCCAATAATAAAACCTATACTTTAAATAAACATCTCAGTATATCCTATGATTTTATGTTGATGATTGCTGCTTAGCACTGAGTCACTAATCCTGGTTGAGAAGAATAATATTATCTTTGCTTTAAAGTTGTTCTTTTTTTTTTTTTTTTTGCTTGTTTGTTTGTGTGAAGCTTCAGGGAGTAGACAAGAAGGCCAAGTTTTCTAATAATCCAGAAAAACTTCCTCCCATTCTACTTTCCATCTCTTTTCTAGATACATAGCTAGTATACATGGGCTATGAGGAAGAACTGTCATCATCTCTAGAAGGAGGGTTCTCAGAGTTTAACAGAAGAAGTCATCTTATTCTAATAGACATGAGACTATGCGCTAACAGGCCGGCAATGTGAGCAAATTATGAAAACTCAAAAGAGGGAATCTCTTGTGGATTGAGGAGGGGGAAACAGAAGTCTTCAAAGAGGAGGAGATAATTTAAAGTGGTTTTGGAAAATTAGTTTCCCAGGTTAGAAACAGGAGAAAAATAGAATATCCCATTGAGAATAAATATTATCATCACAGTGAGAAGAAAGGGACTAGCTATTTGAGTGAAGACTGGTAGCCTAATGTGATGTGGTTAGAGCAGCAGGTTTCAATCTTGGTTGTGATCAGAATCACCTATTGGGTTGTTTGTGGGCTACACACTAGATCTACAGAATCATGTACCCCAGGGATATAGGGGTAAGACCTCCATATGTGGGTTATTTACAGAGCCTCACAGTTATTTGTATTTGCTGACAAGACTGTGAGTAACAGGACTGGAAGATCAAGTACCTTAAAGAATGTGAAGTACTATGCAGAGGGCAGGTCAGGGCAGATTGGAAATTTTGAATGCCCATGTATATATTTTGGCTGTATTCTTAATTGTTCTTTAAATTCGCCTGACCATAAGAATTCCAAGGATCCTGATAAAAAGTCAACTTTGTTGGCCCCAGTCCAAACCTACAAAATAAGAACAGACGAGAGAAGATTTCTGGAGATTTCTCTTTCTTTCTCCCTTCTTTCCTTCCTTTCTTTTTTTCTGTTATAGACTGCATGTTTATGTCTCTCCCCCACCCATCAAATTTATATGTTGAAGCCTAATCCCCAGTGTGACATTTTCTGGAGATGGGGCCTTTTGGGAGATAGTACTCATGATGGGATTAGTGCCCTGCTTATTTAATTTCTATGCAGAGTACATCATGAGAAACACTGGGCTGGAAGAAGCACAAGCTGGAATCAAGATTTCCGGGAGAAATATCAGTAACCTCAGATATGCAGATGACACCACCCTTATGGCAGAAAGTGAAGAGGAACTTGTAGTTCAAGTTTAGCCTCTTGATGAAAGTGAAAGTGGAGAGTGAAAAAGTTGGCCTAAAGCTCAACATTCAGAAAACGAAGATCTTGGCATCTGGTCCCATCACTTCATGGGAAATAGATGGGAAAACAGTGGATACAGTGTCAGACTTTATTTTTTGGGGCTTCAAAATCACTGCAGATGGTGACTGCAGCCATGAAAGTAAAAGACGCTTACTCCTTGGAAGGAAAGTTATGACCAACCTAGATAGCATATTCAAAAACAGAGACATTACTTTGCCACCAAAGGTCCGTCTAGTCAAGGCTATGGTTTTTCCAGTGGTCGTGTATGGATGTGAGAGTTGGACTGTGAAGAAAGCTGAGCACCGAAGAACTGATGCTGTTGAACTGTGTTAGAGAAGACTCTTGAGAGTCCCTTGGACTGCAAGGAGATCCAACCAATCCATTCTGAAGGAGATCAGCCCTGGGATTTCTTTGGAAGGAATGATGCTAAAGCTGAAACTCCAGTACTTTGGCTACCTCATGCGAAGAGTTGACTCATTGGAAAAGACTCTGATGCTAGGTGGGATTGGGGGCAGGAGGAAAAGGGGGTGACAGAGGATGAGATGGCTGGATGGCATCACTGACTCGATGGATGTGAGTCTGAGTGAACTCCGGGAGATGGTGATGGACAGGGAGGCCTGGCGTGCTGCCATTCATGGGGTCACAAAGAGTCGGACACGACTGAGTGACTGAACTGGACTGAACTGAAGAGAGAGCTTGCTTCTCTCACTGCCTGCCATATAAGGACACAAGGAGAAGATGGCCACCTGAAAATCCAGTCCTTCCCTAGGAACCGGATCTGCCAGCATCTTGATATTGGACTCAGTCTTGGATCAGTCTCCAGAACTGTGACAACAATTATTTGTCTTTTAAGCCAACCAGTTTATGGTAATTTCTTATAGTCATTTGTTATAGCACCCTGAGTAAAACTCTCCCTTCTTTCCTCCCCTGTTTTTCTATGTTTCCCTTACTTTCAGAAGAATTCAGGTGATTTTCATGATTATTCATGCTGGGAAATTCTTCTTCCCAGTCTGTTGGGAGTCATTTAGACTTCATCAGAGTGAGATCTTTCATAAAGATCATCCTGGTAGAAATTAATTTCTGGAGGAAAGGAATCAGATTTAACTGGGGAAGATGAAATAAAGTCTTGCTGTATAATTTGGGGGCTAGGTGATTAATGGGGACCTTGATTGGTTCACTTTTTAGCTTTTAGTGTGAAACTATGTCCAACACATACCTGGTGCTCAGAAATGTGTTAAAATAATTAAGCAGATGTACTATTTTAAAGGGCATTTTAATAGGTGAAATAATGAGGACTTGATGAAAAACTGAATCTAGAGTGGGGAAGAAGAAGCCCAGAGCATCATTTTGAAATTTCTAGCATAAAATGTTTGATGAGTGGTAACACCACACATTGAGACAGGATCAAGTGTTATTCCTTAGATTCAAACTTGAGAAAAAGACTGTTCCTTAAAAAAGCAAAAAGTTATCAGCAAATGACTTTGTTTAAACACTACAGCATCTCATATAATTCCTCTCCCCTCTTTATACTTCTGTCAAATTATAGCCAAACCTCCAGCACAAATCTCATACTTACGCAAGTGATGCATACTCTCATGGAGTGATGAGTTATGCATTTACAGTCCACACCTTAGACTGGTAAAGCCAATTTTCACACCTGTCAGATCCTCTCCCTTTTGCTTCACTTTCCTTCCTTATTCAATGAAAGCTCTATAATAGCTTTCATACATTAAAACAAAAAGAGAGAAGGCATGACTGAATGAAATGACGGCTGTCTGATTTTGTTACAGTATCTGCTGCAAAATTCTGAGTGAATGGTATAACTTGGTGTTAGAATTTGAAACAGAAGGACAAAACTCTAATTGAATCTAATCTTCAAATAACCAGAGCAATAAAAGAGAAATAAGGGTGGAATTTCATCGCGGTTCAATTTGAGAACTCTTGTAGCTGCTCAGTTTGAGAACTCCACATAACAATTACCTGTGTATTAACAGATCATAGGTGAGTCTTGATTTTTCACCTCAGTGAACATTTTTCTGGCAATAAAACAAGTAGTACTATCTTTCCTTATTACGGTAAAACTGCCACTGGTCTTCATTTAATAAAAATTAACTGTGAATAAATTACAGCATCAAATTATGCACCATGACATGACTTGGTGTGGAAAATCTAGGCAGCTGCAAGACTCCTTGAAGTTAATTCAAGCTGAGCTCAGTAGAAAAACCCTTAATTACTTCCTGGAAACCATGGATCTATTCTCAGTTCCTGGCGCCACTGGGATCACAGTTTAGATGAATTACCAGTAAATGCTCATGAAAGACAGCAGTGGGAATGCTCTACAGAAATGGGGGTCATTTCTTTTTTTTTTTTTTTATTCTTGGATTTGCCTCTCGGCTTTATTAGTACGTGTGTCTCTACAAATTGGTTTGAGAAATCACAGCTGGATTTAGAAAAATCTACATATTGTCTTAGGAAGGAAACAGACTCATTGAGTTCTACCTCCTATGGAGAACAAGCTTCCCTTCGCTGTCATTTCTGACAGGTAGTCAGCCTTTGCTTATAAATAGCTCTATGACCAGAGCTTATTACCTCCTAAAGCAGCTTATACTTACTGCAGGATAAAATTTTTAGAGACCGTAGGTCAAAATCTCTCTGATTTTTATAGTCTTTCTAGATCTAGTTCTGTGAATATGAACAGAATTTCCCAAATTTGTGTGATTAATATCACCTGGTGCATTTGCTAAAACTGTAAATTACCTGACCTTTTCCACCAGAAAATTCTAAACCACGAAGCCTGAATTTGGTCTCAGGGATCTGCATTTTATTACACACATCAAATGACTTTTGCTCAGAGATCAGTTTGGGACACTTCTATAACCACTTCTCAGACACAATCACCTGGGGATCCTGTTAAAATACAGATTCTGGTTTAATGAATCTAGGATGAGGCCTGAGATTCTGAATTTCGAAGGAGCTCCCAGGCGATGCCAGTACTGCTGGCAGGCGGAACATGCACTGAGTTTCAAGACTCAAGAATAACATCAAACTTTCTTTTAGGATGATAGTTCTCAACATATTATTGAAGAAAATAATTTATCCTTAGCTTCTGTGTCTCTAATCACCAAGCTAAAAACCTTTGATTGCTTCAGTAATTTCTCATACAGTGTAGATAATGCTGTAGTCTCCACATGTTTTATTATATCCTTCATCATCTTGGTTATCTTCTCCTGGCTTTATCTAGTTTTGCTAATATCTATCATAAAATATAATGTACATAATCTAATATAATTCTAACATGCTTTGAAATTGGTACTGTTTTTTCTTATAAATTAATCCGATTTCCACCAAATTGTTAGGTCATACTAATTTTATAATCTGCCAAAATCTTAAAATCTTCTTTGCTTAAACTGCTTCTAAGGGTGGTCTTTAGAAGCTGACTCAATTTCATTTTGGTGGGTATGTGCAGGATCTATGGGAAGATTCCCTGGAGGAGGGCATCTTCCCTGGAGTGGAGGGCAACCCACTCCAGTATTCTTGCCTGGAGAATCCCATGAACAGAGGAGCCTGACAGGCTGCAGTCCACAGGGCTGCAAAGAGTCGGACACAGCTGAAGTGACTTAGCACACATACTGATTTTATATATTATCTCTGTTAAGTTTTACATTTCTTTTATTCTTTGAGAAAATTTTCAGTGTTGATTACGTCACCTGCAATAGCAGTTATCCTTTCCAACTTTATTTCATTTCTCCTCATTCTTCATTAATGTCTTTTTTGGAATGCTAAAAAAAATACAGTATTTGCTAACATGTTAATGGAGATGACTAATGTAAACTGACAAGTTGTTGTCTTCTGCTGCTACTGCTGCTAAATTGCTTCAGTTGTGTCCAACCCTGTGTGACCCCAGAGATGGCAGCCCACCAAGCTCCCCCGTCCCTGGGATTCTCCAGGCAAGAACACTGGAGTGGGTTGCCATTTCCTTCTCCAATGCATGAAAGTGAAAAGTGAAATTGAAGTCGCTCAGTCGTGTCCAACTCTTAGCAACCCCATGGACTGCAGCCCACCAGGCTCCTCCGTTCTAGAGCAGTTTTTAAACAACTGGCTTTTAACATGGCTCTACTGGTATTTCAGCTTCCGCAGTTCTTTGTTGTGTGGGATTGCTTTGCATACTGCAGTTCATTTACCATCCCTTGACACTACTCTCTAAATGCAAATAGCAGTCCCTGTCCATATTCCTGAGGCTTCCCCGATGGCTCAGTAGTAAACATCTGCCAGCAATACAAGAGACACAGGAGACATGGGTTTGATCCCCGGCTTGGAAAAATCCCCTGGCGGAGGACATGGTAACCTTTTCCAGTATTCTTACATGGAAAATACCACAGACAGAGGATCTGGCAGGCTACAGTCTAAGGGGTTGGAAAGGGTTGGACGCTACTGTGTGACTAAGTATGTGTCTATTCCCAAATACTCCCAGAGTACTAGACCCTCGATGATTGAAAACTGTCCAGCCTGTATTTTACTTCCTTTGCAGAGTATATCATAGGAGTCTTTACTCAATACTTTTCTGAAATCCAAACTCTTTGTGTTGAACTAAGACCATTACTTGTGTAAAAACTAAGATCATTGCTCCCACATAATTTAACTAATGACACAAACAACTGAGACCACCCATGTCAATATGATTGAATTGTTTGCTCAGGAAATTTTTAACCAGAAAGATAAACTTACAAATCAGTAAATAATTTCATATTTTGCTTGAATAAATCTTTACAGACCAAACTACATATCTGAGTGAATGATTTGGAAAACAGTTCATTCACCTAGACATACATCTTGCTTATTTGAGCAACAGTTTGATAATCTATACTTGCTTCAATTGCTGCTGTTGCAACAATTTTAAATAATATGTCAGAAACTTTTCCCAGCCCCAATTAATTTCCTTAAGTTACTTTAGCTCAGACTCCAGCAGCCAAAACCTTTCTAAATTTCTCCTTTTTTAGACATTATTGAAACTATTAAGGTGGTGATCTCCCTTGCATCAATAAGATTAATGAACTCTGTGGGTTAACAGACTTCTTTGGTAGTCTTTGTAAGGGAGCTGACAGTGTTATTCACAAAGACTTTAAAATATTCCTAGTGGGCTTTTGATTATCTTGATTTATGAATACTGAATATTTGCTCCAAGTTAGTTAATGATTGATATGTACTTCTGCAGTTATTTATTTATTTATTTTTAAATTTTATTTTTACTTTATTTTACTTTACAATACTATATTGGTTTTGCTATACATTGACATGAATCCACCATGGGTGTATACAAGCTCCCAATCCTGAATTCCCCTCCCATCTCCCACCCCATATCATCTCTCTGGATCATCCCCATGCACCAGCCCCAAGCATCCTGTATCCTGTATCAAACATAGACTGGGACTTCATTTCTTACATGATAGTATACATGTTTCAATGCCATTCTCCCAAATCATCCCACCCTCTCCCTCTCCCTCATTTAGAAGGAAAAGAAAAGAAATGAAAAAAGACAAAAGGAGCATCAATGAAGATGACTGAAAGGAAATGATCAAGAAGAGGATTAAGTATACAGAGAAGAAAATGAAGACAAAAGAAACAGGAAAAGAAGAGGGAAATCATTATGGGAATTATGTAATGACAAAGAGGAATATGGAAAAAGACAAAAATATGATTAATTACCTTTTTTCCTCCCTGTTTTTTCCATCATGGAAATAGGTTGTGACTCGTTGTTCTCAGGCAGCATGATTTCAGCTACAAATATAGACAAGAAGGAAGACAATGAGAATAATCAGGGTATTAGGGAATAAATTCAAGGACATGATTAATGACTTCACTCAAAGAAGGCTTCTTTTGCAGAGAAGGCATACTTCTCCTTTGCAGAGTAGGCATACTTCTCCTTTGCAGAGTTAGCTCTTCCCACTCAGTAATCTACTGAGCAGTGTTTGGGACTAGACCAGCTTGGGACTCCCAGAATGAGACACAAAATGAGCTATAATTAATATTTATTAGTTTATTCAACAATTAGTTGAGGTTCATTCTTTTTGACTTTTCCTAGCCAATTTATGTAGTAGTTTGTGTTTCATTATTACTAATATATATCTATTTAGGTCCACACTATTCCAGGATTCTTGGGTTTCCTTGGTGGCTCAGATGGTAAAGAATATGCCTGCAATGCAGGAGACCTGGGTTCCATCCCTGGGTTGGGAAGATGCCCTGGAGAAGGGAAAGGCTACTCACCCTAATATTCTGGCCTGGAGAATTCCATAGACTGTATAGTCCACAGGGTCACAAAGGTCCATACTACAGGAGACTACTATCTTTTATATTTACCTCTTTTCTAGTTCTTTTCCCCTATAATAGAATATCTTAAAAATATTGATAGTTATTTTAAAATAACACTTTCAGTGTTTAAACTCTAAAAGTGCCATCTGCCTAATGATGCATAATTTGGATGCTTCTAATGAGTAAACTTATGCAGGTGAGGAGTGTGTGGCCCAGAAGGTTTTGTTAAGAAGTCTAAATGGCATGGACAGATATAAACAATTCTGAAAAAAAAATTATTCTGAAATAATTTTCTATAATGCAGAATAACATTTCACTTCTGGGCCTTTTATTTTTGTGGATACAGGACAGTCATTAGTCCCTTCTTCATTGGCTCAAGTATACATGTTCTCATATTCTTCCTAAGCCATTGTATTATAAAGTACCCTATTCCTTCTTACAGAATCCAGGGTGAATTCTTGTTCTACCTATGGAGACCACTGTGGTTCTGTTCATTTAAAATCTTTTATTTGTTGAATATGGAGCATATGATAGAAGCAAATAAATTAATCTCAGTGGAAAACCAGTTTGTTAACCTAAGTAAACTACTTCATAAGAAGTAGATGCCACAGCTTCCCCCACTGCAGAAATTCATGCTAAATGAGCCATTATAAAGCAACCAAGAGTGTCTTAAACTGTGGACCCTGGCTGCATTATTAACATGAGGAGTTCTTCCAAGAACTGAAAGCCAGTAACCAGATGTATGTGAGCTGGAACCAGTTTATGTGGATTTAAGAATGCAGCTAAGACAGGATGCAGGCATAAAGTGAGGAAGGAATGAATGGCAGTGAATGTAAATCCAGTATCATAAACTCAGATCTAAGCAAGGTGGACATCAGTTCCAAAAAATTCTACTCTAAACAGGGCAGACATTTTGTATGACCTTATGAATTTGAGAACAACAGAGGGGACACTGGTGAGAAAGATGAGTGATGACCACAAGCTAAGGCCAGAGACTGAGTATTCCCAGCCTATCAGAGGGAGTTTAGTCTGTAGTCAGTCAAGCAGAGATTGGTATAGGTCAAGTTTCAGCATGATGTTCTCATAGGCACCTGGGGTTTTGAACACTTCCAGAAACCCATCATCAGACACTGATAACTGCTGGGAACTATTTCCAAATTCTACTTTCTAAGGGTATGTCTGGAGATCAGCCCTGGGATTTCTTTGCAGGGAATGATGCTAAAGCTGAAACTCCAGTACTTTGGCCACCTCAGGTGAAGAGTTGACTCATTGGAAAAGACTCTGATGCTGGGAGGGATTGAGGGCAGGAGGAGAAGGGGACGACAGAGGATGAGATGGCTGGATGGCATCACTGACTCAATGGACGTGAGTCTGAGTGAACTCCGGGAGTTGGTGATGGACAGGGAGGCCTGGCATGCTGTGATTCATGGGTCGCAAAGAGTTGGACATGACTGAGTAACTGAACTGAACTGAAGAGTATGTTAGTCGCTCAGTTGTATCCAACACTTTTTGTGACTTCATGGACTGTAGTCCGCCAGGCTCCTCTGTTCATGGTATTTTCCAGGCAAGAATACTGGAGTGGGTATCCATTTCCTTCTCCAGGGGATCTTCCTGACCCAGGGATCAAATCCGGGTCTCCCACATTGCAAGCAGGTTCTTTACCATCTGAGCCACCAAGGACGGAAGCAAAATATAAATACAATTTTGGGTAGTGTATGTACTAGTTGGGGTTTAGCCTGATGGTGTGCATAGATCATTCCCAAATGGGGTTAAATAAGTCATAACTGATGTCAAGATATGCTGGTGATATGGTGATATGGGGTAGAGGGTGGAGAGTGGTTAAGAGTAGGCAGCTTCCCTCTGTGGGTATTCTGGTAGAGAGGCCATCATTCTTTCCTCATAGTTTATATTTCTAGGTCATAAGAGGAACTGTTAGCTACAATCAAATATCCTTTGCCATGACTGTTACTCTGTCACAAACCAGACTACAGTCAGAGCCTTCTTTTATAGTATTTAATTAAGTTATCGCATCAACTATGTGAACTACATATTATCAGTTTTTACAGATCAAAGAAAAATGAAGTACAGAGAGGTGAACACTTTTCCTTGTTTGGAAAAGTTGTTCCAGCTTCCATGCTCCTCTTCAACGTTTCTTATTTTGGAGACATTCTTTTTATATCTCCATATCACACAAAGCATCTGCATAAATTCACTTCAGAAATAACCCTTCACAACACAGTAATTAGGCAAATTAAGGAAAAAAAACAAGGTCCTATATTCTTACATAGTGATACCTGGAGGAAAGATAATTTCTGAGACTATGTCCATAAACCTGGTCAATGATAGTAGTATATATCACTGTAAAACCTGATAGCATGATGTGGTGGTATGATCCCATATAGATCACAAATAAGTTATATGAAGTAATTTGTATTTTTATAAATACTATCCTCCTAGATGAAACAACAGCAGCAATCATATTCTCTTAAATCATTATAGCTGCTTATGCTGTTGTGTTTTTCATAACTCTGACTATATAGGTCTTAATCCGGCACTAACACTTAGCAGACCATAGCAATATCTCTTCTGTGCTCTGTTTAGTGTCTAAACATTAAAGTTTTATGAATGATTGCAAATAGATATCTAGTGCCAAGGCTGGCCCCAGTTGCTATTGTTCAGCAGTGTTTGCTCTGCAGCAGTTTTCTGAGCTCTGCAAACATATCTTCCATCTGGCAGCTGGCTATGTTTTAAATTTTTCTCTGTAAAAGCCCTTAGACAATGCCATTTCATAGATTTTGCTATTCAGGCCAAGTGAATAGCCTGTCAGAATCTTCTGAAGAAGTCCTAGTGATCAGTATTATTGATGAAATACAGAAAAATTATATGCATGTATCTGAATAGTCCTCACTAATTAACAGAATCCTTGGAAAAACCCTTAAATGCAAGAGAGTCAGCTTGTTCAAAAAATTATTTTTTATTCTTCTCCTTGTTAATGGTGCATCGACATCCTTTGCCTTTCTCAGTCTTACAATTTAAGTATCACTGGTTACTCTGCATCTCTAAACTCAGCTGTAATCTGAGGTAAAGCTGGTCAAGTCAACCACCTCCACTTCATCTTTTATACAGTCCAGGAATTTATGTTGGTTCTTACAGACTCAGTATGCAGTGTGCCATGGATGACATTCCAGTCCATCTGAGCTTTTAGCATTACAGTATTCCAAATTCCTGGTCTTACATACCAGTGACTCATTTTCACAGAGGGACTCCTGCTCTGGATTTTCCACTTACATGAAAACAGATCTGTTTCTTTTTAATATTTACCCCTGCCTATCTTATTCTAAGTGACTGCCCCAGAAAAAGAGCCTTGCGTGCATATCTACTATTAGTTCATTCAAATAGCATTTTTTTTTTTTGACAGATAGTGCTTTAAAAAGAACCGGTTTAGTTTACTAAGAATAACACAGACTTGGATGTCAAAACTTTGGCCTTCGACCCAGTTCTATGTCTAATTAACGATTTTAAGCACCCACCAATCTAACCCTAGACGTCAGTTTCCACATCTGTAAAATGAGTAAAGATGGGTCTTCACAATCTGTTTGGAAGAAGCAGAAAAGTTTACTCAGATACCTAACACCCAAGAATGAAAAAAATACAGTTTTCCAACATCTGAGAAGATTGTTCTCCTTAACTCTTAGATTCATAAAGGAAAAGCAGTGTACAGTGTAAAAGAAAGAAATCACTTTCTGTACTTGAATTTAATCTCATGGTAGGTTGCCCTAAATTCTCAATAAATGAGACAATTCCTAAGGTATCCTTCAGTTCCAAGTAAGACAATAATTCACTTTAGTTAGGAAAACACAGTCAGATAATCAGCTGATGTAATCTATGATATTAACTGACTGATTTTATAATCAAGCTGGTTTGCATGACATTAACAATAATTAATATGGACCATCAAGTTTTTTACACAATTCTAGCTTCAAAGTTCATCTACTATAGCACACAAAATTCCTGCTGGAAGGTAAAGATAATCTACAACTAAACATCTCCCTAGATTAAATAAACAAAGTCTATCATATGGGAGACATGATTTAGAATCCAATATATTGGTAGCATTATAAATAGAGAGATAAACAAGTTATTGGTTTTGTAGGATAAAAAGAAAATTTTAAAGTAGAAGTGTCACAATAAGATGATGCAAAAATTTTTTTTTTCATTTACACAAATTCTTCCTAAAAGTCAAAAGAACTAGTATCAAAGGATTTGGAATAGAAGTGGAATCAATTTGGGTTCATCACATTCACATACTACTACACATGAAATCTACAAAGAGTTATTTTAAAAACCTCATTTTATTGAAGTGTTAAATCTTCCCATGATTAAAGTGCTATGGGTCTAATCCTTTTTAAAATGTAAATTCTTATTGTGTAAAATGTGGGGAATATTAAAATGAATTAAAATAATAGTCTAGTCTTAATGAATACTAATATTGGGGGATTTTTCTTTTACTATTTTTTGTGCATTTATTTGATTAATTTTGTAAAATTAATATTGGGCTTCCCAGGTGTGCACAGTGGTAAAGAACCCACCTGCCAATGCAGGAGGTACAATGATTCCTGAGTTGGAAATATTCCCCTGGAGAAGGAAATGGCAATGTACTCCAGCATTCTTGCCTGGAGAATTCCATGGACAGAGGAGGCTAGCGGGCTACAGTCCATTGGGGTGCAAAGGGTCGGAGACACATACAAAACAAATATAAGAATGTATTTTTATGTCAAGCAGAGACATTACTTTGCTGACAAAGTTCCGTTTAGTCAAAGCTGTGGTTTTTCCGGTAATCATGTATGGATGTGAGAATTGGACAAGAAAGAAAGCTGAGCACTGAAGAATTGATGCCTTTGAACTATGGTATTGGAGAAGACTCTTGCAAGTCCCTTCGACAGCAAGGAGATCCAACCAGTTAATCCTAAAGGAAATCAGCCCTAAATATTCATTGGAAGGACTGATGCTGAAGCTGGAGCTCCAATACTTTGGCTACCTGATGCGAAGAACTGACTCATTGGAAAAGACCCTGATGCTGGGAAAGATTGAAGGCAGGAGGAGAAGAGGACAACAGAGGATGAAATGGTTGGATGGCATCACTGACTCGATGGACATGAGTTTGAGCAAGCTCTGGGAGTTGGTGATGGACGGGGAAGCCTGGTGTGCTGCAGTCTATGGGGTCGCAAAGAGTCAGGCATGACTAAGTGACTGAACAGAACTAACTGTATTTAACATATGTTATGAATGTTTCCTATTGCATTAAATATTTCTCAAAAACTAAAAGGAAGATTGAATTATTTTATCATGTGGATATTTATTATCCGCATTTTATCATGTGGATATACCAAAGTTTTTAAACATTTTCGTAATGTTTTGTTTCATCATACTATGTTAAGCAAGATAGATTTTTACTATATGAGAGATACTGTTCCAACTTACATGTATTAATAGATTTAATTCTCTTAATAAACATATAAGATTGGTGCTCTTATTTTTCTTAATTTATTCACAAGGCAATTGAGTTTACAGGAAGTTAAATAAGAGCACCTACCTCACCTACCTCTTAATAAATATGCTAATATGCATACTTGCTGAGGCTTCCTAGGTAACGCTAGTGGTAAAGAACCCACGTGTCAATGCAAGAGACATAAGAGATTCAGGTTCTTTCCCTGGGTTGGGAAGATCCCCTGGAGGAGGGGATGGCAACCCACTCCAGTGTTCCTACCTGGAGAATCCAGTGGACAGAGGAGCCTGGGAGGCCATGGTCCATAAAATCACAAAGAGTCAGACCGGACTAAAGCGACTCAGCATGCATGCATACATGCATACCTGCTAACATATCCATTGGTAGCATTTGCTAGCAGAGGAGTCTTTATTATGGAATATTTTTAGTAGAATATACCCAACTGTCTAGAATTGTTTATGTTAAATAAACCTCTAGCTGTAGGGAATAAATAGCATATGTCATATATACCATTTAGATAGTATGCAATTAAGTGACTAAATAATTACTAAAAGAGTTTATTTTTTTGTAACTGATATCTGCTATGCTGGGTCAGTCACTCAGTTGTGTCTGACTCTCTGCTGCCCTATGGAATGTAACCAGCCAGGCTCCTCTGTCCACGGGGATTCTCCAGGCAAGAATACTGGAGTGGATTGCCATGAACTCTTCCAGGGAATCTTCCCACCCCAGGGACTGAATATAGGTCTCCTACATTGCAAGTGGATTCTTTACTGTTTGAGTCACCACGGAAGGAAAAGCATACTGGAATTTCTCCAGGGAAACTTCCTGACTCATGAAAGGAACTGGAGTCTCCTGCATCGCAGGTGGATTCTTTACCAGCTGAACTACCAGGGAAGCCCCTGTGATATAAATATACACTATTTTTAGATACATTATGTGCCAAGAAAGGACCTGAGGGACTTTATTGGTGGTATCAAAACTCTCCTTGATATCCTGTTCCTTGAAATTACTTCTATACTTGAGATTGTTATCTCCATATCAAGATTTTTATCCACTTGATTCTGATTTAACAGTCCCATTCTTTGTGTAATACTAGATATTTTTTTAACATCTAAACTCCGGGAGTTGGTGATGGACAGGGAGGCCTGGCATACTGTGATTCATGGGGTTGCAAAGAGTCGGACACAACTGAGCGATTGAACTGACTAACTGACTGATATTTAGGGTATCATTTTCTATATTTTATAAGCAGAGTCATTTCTGTCTTCATGAAAAACAATTTTTTCATAGATGTTTAAGTAGCAAAAATTTTGGAAGATAGAGTTAAAGTCTTCCTCCAAAGCAATGGATAGGCAAACTTACTATTTAGCATAAAGTAGAAAACTAGGGTCATGGCATCTGGTCCTATCACTTCATGTGAAATAGATGTGAAAACAGTGAAAACAGTGTCAGAGTTTATTTTGGGGGGCTCCAAAATCACTGAAAATGGTGATTGCAGCCATGAAATTAAAAGACACTCCTTGAAAGGAAAGTTATGACCGACCTAGATAGCATATTCCAAAGCAGACACATTACTTTGTCAACAAAAGCCCATCTAGATAAGGGTATGGTTTTTCCAGTGGTCAGGTATGGATGTGAGAGTTGGACTGTGAAGAAGGCTGAGCGCCGAGGAATTGATGCTTTTGGACTGTGGTGTTGGGAAAGACTCTTGAGAGTCCCTTGGACTGCAAGGAAATCCAACCAGTCCATCCTAAAGGAGATCAGTCCTGGGTGTTCATTGGAAGGACCGATGCTGAAGCTGAAACTCCAATACTTTGGCCACCTGATGTGGAGAGCTGACTCATTGGAAAAGACCCTGATGCTGGGAGGGGTTGGGGGCAGGAGGAGAAAGGGACGGCAGAGGACGAGATGGCTGGATGACATCAGTGACTCAATGGACACGAGTCTGAATGAACTCTCGGAGTTGGTGATGGACAGGGAGGCCTGGTGTGCTCCGATTCATGGGGTTGCAAAGAGTCAGACATGACTGAGTGACTGAACTGAACTGAACTGAACTGCATTAAGTTTAGGTCATATTGCATTTCATCATGGAGAAGGGAATGGCAGTCCACTCCAATATTCTTGCCTGGAGAATCCCACGGACAAAGGAGCCTGGTGGGCTTCAATCCATGGGGTCACAGAGTCAGACAGGACTGTGACTAAGACACACACACACACCACACACACACACACGTGCATGTATCACTTGGCCCTCTTCATGTCCCTCTGTGGAGACTGGGGTTTGGGGTACTACGCTGGATGAGTTAGTCGTTCAGTTATGTCTGACTCTTTGTGGCCCCATGGACTGTAGCCTGCCAGGCTCCTCTGTCCATGAAATTCTCCAGGCAAGAATACTGGAGTGGGTTGCTGTTCCCTTCTCCAGAGGATCTTCCTAACCCAGAGATCGAGCCTGGATTTCTCACATTGTAGGCAGATTCTTTACAGTCTGAGCCACTAAGGAAGCCAAAGCAAACAAGGAAACTATGGCTACAAGAACCTCTTCTGTGAACCTCTGCAAACATTTTGTAGGCTGAAATTTTAGCTTCAAAGGAAAGTGGAATCTCAGGTCTTTCACCTTTCTTTATAGGGTTGAATTTTGCTTTAGAGAAGTGCTATCTATTTACAGTGTCAGCAATAATAAAGTGTTTATATAAACGCTTTTGACAATATTGGCTATTATCATAACATAACAGTCAACTCACTCAATTTTGTTAATTGACCATTTAGAGAAAAGTATCTGTTCGAATTCATGCATTTTTATAATTACTAAAGAAGTATCACATGGTGTTATAATTGCCTTACTTGCTTACTCCCAAAATACTCTCAACATTTATAGTAGAAGGACAGTGTCAAAATTATGCTTTATTTCTTATGGTCTAATTCACTGCTCAGCATCTATTAGGTAATCAAAAAATATTTAGTGTACTGAAGAAATAAAATATAGTGTTGCTTCAGGTGTAGTTATAACCTTTGCTGGCTCTTAATCTTTATTCTCTAGATTAATTAGTTATTCCTTTGTTATTCTTGATGATAATTTTCTTGATGCTTAAACATTTTCCTCAAAAATAAGCTTTATTATTTTGGTCATTTCCTATTACCAATAATCTTCCCACTGTCTCAGTAACTTTTATTTGGCTTCCCTGAGAGCTCACTTGGTAAAGAATCTGCCTGCAATGCAGGAGACCCAGCTTCCATTCCTGGGTCAGGAAGATGGCCGCTGGAGAAGGGATAGGCTACCTCCTCCAGTATTCTTGTGGCTCAGCTGCTAAAGAATCTGCCTGCAATGCAGGAGACCGGGGTTTGATTTCTAGGTTGGGAAGATCCCTTGGAGAAGGGAAAGGCTACCCACTTCAGTATTCTGGCCTAGGGAATACCATGGAATGTATAGTCCACGGGGTGACAAAGAATCGGATACAGCTGATCGACTTTCACTTTCACTTTCAAAGTAATCCTTGGTTTCTAACTCTTCAAAGAGAAAATGATTATTTATTAGGACTTTCAGGAAGATCCCTTGGAGAAGGAAATGGCAACTGACTCCAGTATTATTGCCTGGAGAATCCCATGGACAGAGGAGCTTGGTGGGCTACAGTCCACGGGTTGCAAAGAGTCGGACACGACTAAGCTACTTCACTTTCACTTTCACCCTGACAGCCCTGAAAAAGGAATCATATTTTCCAGTCATCTGTTTCTTAAAGCCTTAAAACATTAGTCTTCAATTCAAAGACTCATCTTGTTATCTAGTATCTGTCTCTTTCATTAGTGTAGGCACTTTTTGTTGATCTGTTTGGGACGATTACTTCCCTATTCTATTAAAGGATAATTTTCATTTGATTCTGTGTTTCTTTTCTTAATGGGGAGTTGAAAGCATATTTTCTGTAGGATTATGCTAGCAGTGATTTCTGAGATTTTCATTCACGTATACCAGATTGGCTTGTGTCTACAAATTTCATCTCAAAAAATAAAAATTACAAATATACTGAGCAAAATTAAAATTATAAATCTATTTCCATATAAATCTATATACATTCTAATAAACATACATTAATATTATATGTTGGTACAAACTTTCCAGATAATAAATTTCCCATTTGAATAAAAAATCTTAAAATATGAAAAACATAGCTCCTCTCATTAATTATCCTAAGGGCAACATCTGATAGAGTTAAGACTTTATTCACAAAGACGGTCATTGCAACATTATTGCTAGAGACTAAGATATTAAAAAAAACATAAATGGCCAACATTAAGAAATCTAAGTAATTTAAAAGAATTACTTTAAAATTTTTAATGTTTAGAAGAATCTTAACATTAAGATGAAAATATTTAGTGAATAATACACATGAAAAATGTACACAAGAAATTATTTTAGTACACATGAAAATATTTAGTGAAAACAGAAGTTTTGAAAAAACTACTTTGAAATACAAATCAATAATTATGTTAAGGAAAGAAAACTATTTCAACTAGTTTTTTATATAACAATATTTTCTAAACCTTTTTTATTTGTAACATAGAGATGATAAATGTAGGTTTCTGATACAGTTTTTTGCCTTAAGACTTAGAAAGATAATGGACACAAATTGCTTAGGACAGTGACATGCCTAGTAAATGTGTCGTTAGAAATAGCTATTGGGGTGAAAGCAATAATTTGGACATTTACAATGGGATCAAAATTAAGTTGTTTAAAACAGACTGCTGTAGATATGAGTTGTTATATATGAGCCTCATGGTAACCACAAAGCAAAACCTATACTATATAAACAAATGAAAGGAGAAAGAAATATAAACATGAAGTTAAAAAATGTCATCCAGTGACAAAGGACAGAGCAAAAGAAGAAAGTAATAGAGAAGAACTACTGAAACAGCCCCTACAAGTTTAACAAAACAGAAATAAATACATACCTATCAATAATTAACTGTTCAGTTCAGTTCAGTTCAGTTCAGTTCACTCGCTCAGTCGTGTCCGACTATTTGCGACCCCATGAATCGCAGCACGTCAAGCCTCCCTGTCCATCACCAACTCCCAGAGTTCACTCAGACTCAGGTCCATCGAGTCAGTGATGCCATCCAGCCATCTCATCCTCGGTCGTCCCCTTCTTCTCTTGCCCCCCAATCCCTCCCAGTATCAAAGTCTTTTCCAATGAGTCAACTCGTTGCATGAGGTGGCCAAAGTACTGGAGTTTCAGCTTTAGCGCCATTCCTTCCAAAGAAATCTCAGGGTTGATCTCCTTCAGAATGGACTGGTTGGATCTCCTTGCAGTCCAAGGACTCTCAAGAGTCTTCTCCATTTCTTCCTGGTTCAGTTTTGGAAAACTGTACTTTTCTAAGAATTTGTCCATTTCTTCCACGTTGTCCATTTTATTGGCATACAACTGCTGATAGTAGTCTCTTATGATCCTTTGTATTTCTGTGTTGTCTGTTGTGATCTCTCCATTTTCATTTCTAATTTTATTGATTTGATTTTTCTCTCTTTGCTTCTTGATGAGTCTGGCTAATGGTTTGTCAATTTTATTTATCCTTTCAAAGAACCAGCTTTTGGCTTTGTTGATTTTTGCTATGGTCTCTTTTGTTTCTTTTGCATTTATTTCTGCCCTAATTTTTAAGATTTCTTTCCTTCTACTAACTCTGGGGTTCTCCAATTCTTCCTTTTCTAGTTGCTTTAGTTGTAGAGTTAGGTTATTTATTTGACTTTTTTCTTGTTCTTGAGGTATGCCTGTATTGCTATGAACTTTCCTCTTAGCACTGCTTTTATAGTGTCCCACAGGTTTTGGGTTGTTGTGTTTTCATTTTCATTAGTTTCTATGCATATTTTGATTTCTTTTTTGATTTCTTCTGTGATTTGTTGGTTATTCAGAAGTGTGTTGTTCAACCTCCATATGTTGGAATTTTTAATAGTTTTTCTCCTGTAATTGAGATCTAATCTTAATGCATTATGGTCAGAAAAGATGCTTGGAATGATTTCGATTTTTTTGAATTTATCAAGTTTAGATTTATGGCCCAGGATGTGATCTATCCTGGAGAAGGTTCCATGAGCACTTGAAAAAAAGGTGAAATTCATTGTTTTGGGGTAAAATGTCCTATAGATATCAATTAGGTCTAACTGATCTAATGTATCATTTAAAGTTTGCGTTTCTTTGTTAATTTTCTGTTTAGTTGATCTGTCCATAGGTGTGAGTGGGGTATTAAAGTCTCCCACTATTATTGTGTTACTGTTGATTTCCCCTTTCATACTTGTTAGCATTTGTCTTACATATTGCGGTGCTCCTATATTGGGTGCATATATATTTATAATTGTTATATCTTCTTCTTGGATTGTTCCTTTGATCATTATGTAGTGGCCTTCTTTGTAGACCCATCACAAGCAAGGAAATTGAAACTATAATCAGAAATCTTCCAGCAAACAAAAGCCCAGGTCCAGACGGCTTCACAGCTGAATTCTACCAAAAATTTCGAGAAGAGCTAACGCCTATCCTCCTCAAACTCTTCCAGAAAATTGCAGAGGAAGGTAAACTTCCAAACTCATTCTATGAGGCCACCATCACCCTAATACCAAAACCTGACAAAGATGTCACAAAAAAAGAAAACTACAGGCCAATATCACTGATGAACATAGATGCAAAAATCCTCAACAAAATTCTAGCAATCAGAATCCAACAACACATTAAAAAGATCATGCACCATGACCAAGTGGGCTTTATCCCAGGGATGCAAGGATTCTTCAATATCTGCAAATCAATCAATGTAATTCACCACATTAACAAATCGAAAAATAAAAGCCATATGATTATCTCAATAGATGCAGAGAAGGCCTTTGACAAAATTCAACATCCATTTATGATAAAAACTCTCCAGAAAGCAGGAATAGAAGGAACATACCTCAACATAATAAAAGCTATATATGACAAACCCACAGCAAACATTATCCTCAATGGTGAAAAATGAAAGCATTTCCCCTAAAGTCAGGAACAAGACAAGGGTGTCCACTTTCACCGCTACTATTCAACATAGTTCTGGAAGTTTTGGCCACAGCAATCAGAGCAGAAAAAGAAATAAAAGGAATCCAAATTGGAAAAGAAGAAGTAAAACTCTCACTGTTTGCAGATGACATGATCCTCTACATGGAAAATCCCTAAAGACTCCACCAGAAAATTACTAGAGCTCATCAATGAATATAGTAAAGTTGCAGGATATAAAATTAACACACAGAAATCCCTTGCATTCCTATACACTGAATAATGAGAAAGTAGAAAAAGAAATTAAGGGAAACAATTCCATTCACCATTGCAACGAAAAGAATAAAATACTTAGGAATATATCTACCTAAAGAAACTAAAGACCTATATATAGAAAACTATAAAACACTGATGAAAGAAATCAAAGAGGACACTAATAGATGGAAGAAATATATCATGTTCATGGATTGGAAGAATCAATATAGTGAAAATGAGTATACTACCCAAAGCAATCTACAAATTCAATGCAATCCCTATCAAGCTACCAGCCACTATTTTTCACAGAACTAGAACAAATAATTTCAAGATTTGTATGGAAATACAAAAAACCTCGAATAGCCAAAGCAATCTTGAGAAAGAAGAATGGAACTGGAGGAATCAACTTGCCTGACTTCAGGACTCTACTACAAAGCCACAGTCATCAAGACAGTATGGTACTGGCAACAAAGACAGACATATAGATCAATGGAACAAAATAGAAAGCCCAGAGATAAATCCACACACATATGGACACCTCATCTTTGACAAAGGAGGCAAGAATATACAATGGAGTAAAGACAATCTCATTTAACAAGTGGTGCTGGGAAAACTGGGTCAACCACTTGTAAAAGAATGAAACTAGATCACTTTCTAACACCACACACAAAAATAAACTCAAAATGGATTAAAGATCTAAATGTAAGATCAGAAACTATAAAACTCCTAGAGGAGAATATAGGCAAAACACTCTCAGACATAAATCACAGCAGGATCCTCTATGATCCACCTCCCAGAATTCTGGAAATAAAAGCAAAAATAAACAAATGGGATCTAATGAAAATTAAAAGCTTCTGCACAACAAAGGAAAATATAAGCAAGGTGAAAAGACAGCCTTCTGAATGGGAGAAAATAATAGCAAATGAAGCAACTGACAAACAACTAATCTCAAAAATATACAAGCAACTTATGCAGCTCAATTCCAGAAAAATAAACTGACCCAATCAAAAAATGGGCCAAAGAACTAAATAGACATTTCTCCAAAGAAGACATACGGATGGCTTAACAAACACATGAAAAGATGCTCAACATCACTCATTATTAGAGAAATGCAAATCAAAACCACAATGAGGTACCACTTCACACCAGTCAGAATGGCTGTGATCCAAAAATCTGCAAGCAATAAATGCTGGAGAGGGTGTGGAGAAAAGGGAAGCCCTCCTACACTGTTGGTGGGAATGCAAACTAGTACAGCCACTATGGAGAACAGTGTGGAGATTCCTTAAAAAATTGCAAATAGAACTGCCTTATGACCCAGCAATCCCACTGCTGGGCATACACACCGAGGAAACCAGAATTGAAAGAGACACATGTACCCCAATGTTCATCGCAGCACTGTTTATAATAGCCAGGACATGGAAACAACCTAGATGTCCATCAGCAGATGAATGGATAAGAAAGCTGTGGTACATATACACAATGGAGTATTACTCAGCCATTAAAAAGAATTCATTTGAATCAGTTCTGATGAGATGGATGAAACTGGAGCCGATTATACAGAGTGAAGTAAGCCAGAAAGAAAAACACCAATACAGTATACTAACACATATATATGGAATTTAGGAAGATGGCAATGATGACCCTGTATGCAAGACAGGAAAAAAGACACAGACGTGTATAACGGACTTTTGGACTCAGAGGGAGAGGGAGAGGGTGGGATGATTTGGGAGAATGGCATTCTAACATGTATACTATCATGTAAGAAGTGAATCGCCAGTCTATGTCTGATGCAGGATATAGCATGTTTGGGGCTGGTGCATGGGGATGACCCAGAGACATGTTATGGGGAGGGAAGTGGGAGGGGGGTTCATGTTTGGGAACGCATGTAAGAATTAAAGATTTTAAAATTTAAAAAATAAAAAACTGAAAAAATAAAAAGTGTCTTCTCCAACACCACAGTTTAAAAACATCCATTCTTTGGTGCTCAGCCTTCTTCACAGTCCAACTCTCACATCCATACATGACCACAGGAAAGACCATAGCCTTGACTAGATGGACCTTAGTCGGCAAGGTAATTTCTCTGCTTTTGAATATGCTATCTAGGTTGGTCATAACTTTTCTTCCAAGGAGTAAGCGTCTTTTAATTTCATGGCTGCAGTCACCATCTGCAATGATTTTGGAGCCCCCCAAAATAAAGTCTGACACTGTTTCCACTGTTTCTCCAGCTATTTCCCATGAAGTGATCGGACCAGATGCCATGTTCTTCGTTTTCTGAATGTTGAGCTTTAAGCCAACTTTTTCACTCTCCTCTTTTACTTTCATCAAGGGGCTTTTTAGTTCCTCTTCACTTTCTGCCATAAGGGTGGTGTCATCTGCATATCTGAGGTGATTGATATTTCTCCCGGCAATCTTGATTCCAGCTTGTGTTTCTTCCAGTCCAGCATTTCTCATGATGTTCTCTGCGTATAAGTTAAATAAGCAGGGTGACAATATACAGCTTTGACGTACTCCTTTTCCTATTTGGAACCAGTCTGTTGTTCCATGTCAAGTTCTAACTGTTGCTTCCTGGCCTGCATACAGATTTCTCAAGATGCAGGTTAGGTGGTCTGGTATTCCCATTTCTTTCAGAATTTTCCAGTTTATTGTGATCCACACAATCAAAGGCTTCGGCATAGTCAATAAAGCAGAAATAGATGTTTTTTCTGGAACTCTCTTGCTTTTTCGATGATCCAGAGAATTTTTGGCAATTTGATCTCTGGTTCCTCTGCCTTTTCTAAATGCAGCTTGAACATCAGGGAGTTCACAGTTCATGTATTCCTGAACCCTGGCTTGGAGAATTTTGAGCATTACTTTACTAGTGTGTGAGATGAGTGCAATTGTGTGGTAGTTTGAGCATTCTTTGGTCTTTCTTTGGGATTGGAATGAAAACTGACATTTTCCAGTCCTGTGGCCACTGCTGAGTTTTCCAAATTTGCTGACATATTGAGTGCAGCACTTTCACAGCATCATCTTTCAGGATTTGAAATAGCTCAACTGGAATTCCATCACCTCCACTAGCTTTGTTCATAGTGATGCTTTCTAAGGCCCACTTGACTTCACATTACAAAATGTCTGGCTCTAGATGAGTGATCACACCATCGTGATTATCCAGGTCATGAAGATCCTTTTTGTACATTTCTTCTGTGTATTCTTGCCATCTCTTCTTAATATCTTTTGCTTCTGTTAGGTCCGTACCATTTCTGTCCTTTATCGAGCCCATCTTTGCATGAAATGTTCCCTTGGTATCTCCAGTTTTCTTGAAGAGATCTCTAGTCTTTCCCATTCTGTTCTTTCCCTCTATTTCTTTGCATTGATTGCTGAAGAAGGCTTTCTTATCTCTTCTTGCCATTCTTTGGAACTCTGCATTCAGATGCTTATATCTTTCCTTTTCTCCTTTGCTTTTTGCTTCTCTTCTTTTCGCAGCTATTTGTAAGGCTTCCCCAGACAGCCATTTTGCTTTTTTGCATTTTTTTTCCATGGGGATGGTCTTGATCCCTGTCTCCTGTACAATGTCACGAACCTCATTCCATAGTTCATCAGGCACTCTATCTATCAGATCCAGTCCCTTAAGTCTATTTCTCACTTCTACTGTATAACCATAAGGGATTTGATTTACATCATACCTGAATGGTCTAACAGTTTTCCCTGCTTTCTTCAATTTCAGTCTGAATTTGGTAATAAGGAGTTCATGGTCTGAGCCACAGTCAGCTCCTGGTCTTATTCTTGTTGACTGTATAGAGCTTCTCCATCTTTTGCTGCAAAGAATATAATCAATCTGATTTCGATGTTGACCACCTGGTAATTTCCATGTGTAGAGTCTTCTCTTGTGTTGTTGGAAGAGGCTGTTTGCTATGACACCCTCAGTGCATTTTCTTGGCAAAACTCTATTAGTCTTTGCCCTGCTTCATTCTGCATTCCAAGGCCGATTTGCCTGTTACTCCAGATGTTTCTTGACTTCCTACTTTTGTATTCCATTCCCCTATAATGAAAAGGACATATTTTTTGAGTGTTAGTTCTAAAAGGTCTTGTAGGTCTTCATAGAACCGTTCAACTTCAGCTTCTTCAGCATTACTGGTTGGGGCATAGACTTGGATTACTGTGATATTGAATGGTTTGCCTTGGAAATGAACAGACATCATTCTGTCATTTTTGAGATTGCATCCAAGTACTGCATTTTGGACTCTTTTGTTGACCATGATGGCTACTCCATTTCTTCCGAGGGATTCCTGCCTGCAGTAGTAGATATAATGGTCATCTGAGTTAAATTCACCCATTCCAGTCCACTTTTAGTTTGCTGATTCCTAGAATGTTGATGTTCACTCTTGCCATCTCCTGTTTGACCACTTCCAATTTGCCTTGATTCATGGACCTGACATTCCAGGTTCCTATGCAATATTGTTCTTTACAGCATTGGACTTTGTTTCTATCAACAGTCACATCCACAGCTGGGTATTGTTTTTGCTTTGGCTCCATCCCTTCTTTCTTTCTGGAGTTATTTCTCCACTGACCTCCAGTAGCATATTGGACACCTACTGACCTGCGGAGTTGCTCATTCAGTATCCTATGATTTTGCCTTTTCATACTGTTCATGGGGTTCTCAAGGCAAGAATACTGAAGTGGGTTGCCATTCCTTCTCCAGTGAACTACATTCTGTCAGACCTCTGGAATAAGTATACCACCAAATGCATACTGTGCATGAATGGATTAAAATGAAAACAAGTATCTATATACTGCCTACTCACTTTAGATGTAAGGAAACAAGCAGACAAACTACCTTATGATTCAGTAATTCCTCTTCTGGATATTTATTCAAAGAAAACAAAAGCAGTAACTTGAAAATATATATGCAACCCCATGTTCATTGCAGTGTTATTTACAGTAGCCAAGCAACCTATGTGTCTGTCAATGAACAAATGGATAATGAAAATTAAATATACATATATATAATGAAATATTATTCAGATATAACATAGTATGTAATCTTGCCATTTGTGACAACATGGATGAAGAACTTATGCTAAATTAAATATGCCAGACTGAGTAAGACAAATATTCTATGATCTCTCCTGTTATGTGAAATATATATCAGTTCAGTAAGCTCAGTCGTGTTCAACTCTTTGCGACCCCATGAATCGCAGCACGCCAGGCCTCCCTGTCCATCACCAACTCCCAGAGTTCACTCAAACTCACGTCCATCGAGTCAGTGATGCCATCCAGCCATCTCATCCTCTGTCATCCCCTTCTCCTCCTGTCCCCAATCCCTCCCAGCATCAGAGTCTTTTCCAATGAGTCAACTCTTTGCATGAGGTGGCCAAAGTACTGGAGTTTCATCTTTAGCATCATTCCCTCCAAAGAAATCCCAGGGCTGATCTCCTTTAGATGGACTCATTGGATCCCCTTGCAGTCCAAGGGACTGTCAAGAGTCTTCTCCAACACCACAGTTCAAAAGCATCAATTCTGCAGCGTCCAGCCTTCTTCATGGTCCAACTCTCACATCCATACATGACCACAGGAAAAACCATAGTCTTGACTAGATGGACCTTTGTTGGCAAAGTAATGTCTCTGCTTTTGAATATGCTATCTAGGTTGGTCATAACTTTTCTTCCAAGGAGTAAGCATCTTTTAATTTAATGGCTGTAATCACCATCTGTGGTGATTTTGGAGCCCCAAAAATAAAGTCTGACACTGCTTCCACTGTTTTCCCATCTACTTCCCATGAAAATATGGGACCAGATGCCATGATGTTAGTTTTCTGAATGTTGAGCTTTAAGCCAACCTTTTCACTATCCTCTTTCACTTTCATCAAGAGGCTCTTCAGTTCTTCACTTTCTGCCATAAGGGTGGTGTCATCTGCATATCTGAGGTTATTGATATTTCTCCTGGCAATCTTGACTCCAGCTTGTGCTTCCTCCAGCCCAGCGTTTCTCATGATGTACTCTGCATATAAGTTAAATAAGCAGGGTGACAATATACAGCCTTGATGTTCTCCGTTTCCTATTTGGAATCAGTTTGTTGTTCCATGTCCAGTTCTAATTGTTGCTTCCTGACCTGCATATATGTTTCTCAAGAGGCATGTCAGGTGGTCTGGTATTCCCATCTCTACTAGCAAAGGAGAAAAGGAAAGATATAAGCATCTGAATGCAGAGTTCCAAAGAATAGCATGGAGAGATAAGAAAGCCTCCCTCAGTGATCAATGCAAAGAAACAGAAGAAAACAACAGAATGGGAAATACTAGAGATCTCTTCAAGAAAATTAGAGATACCAAGGTAACATTTCATGCAAAGATGGGCTCGATAAAGGACAGCAATGGTATGGACCTAACAGAAGCTAAAGATATTAAGAAGAGATGGCAAGAATATACAGAAGAACTGTACAAAAAAGATCTTTATGACCCAGATAATCATGATGGTGTGATCACTCACCTAGAGCCAGACATCCTGGAATGTGAAGTCAAGTGGGCCATTGAAAGCATCACTATGAAAAAAGCTAGTGGAGGTGATGGAATTCCAGTTGAGCTGTTTCAAATCCTGAAAGATGATGCTGTGAAAGGGCTTCCATTAATATGCCAGCAAATTTGGAAAACTCAGTAGTGGCCACAGGACTGGAAAAGGTCAGTTTTCATTCCAATCCCAAAGAAAGGCAATGTGAAAGAATGCTCAAACTACCGCACAGTTTCACTCATCTCACATGCTAGTAAAGTTCTATTCAAAATTCTCCAAGGCAGGCTTAAGCAATACGTGAACTGTGAACTTCCAGAGGTTCAAGTTGGTTTTAGAAAAGGCAGAGGAACCAGAGATCAAATTGCCAACATCCGCTGGATCATCAAAAAAAGCAAGAGAGTTCCAGAAAAATATCTATTTCTCCTTTATTGACTATGCCAAAGCCTTTGACTGTGTGGATCACAATAAACTGTGGAATATAAATAAATAAATAAATAGTCAGGCTTATAGATACGAAGAACTGATTGGTGGTTATCAGAGGCGGAGGTAGGAAAATCGGTAAGCTGTTATGTTTTTGTTTATTTTAAATATCTTGGAAACAAAAGTAAAAAAGAAATAACTCCTAGTATTAGATAGACTATTTCTTTAGTTAAAAAAAGAATATCTAACATTGTCTAAAAACCAGTGATGTGCTTGGGGCTACACTCTCCCTCTCCGCCCATAGCACTGTCTTCCAAAGTCAGAAACTTCTAAGTTAACTAGTTCAAAGTCACTCTATTTGAGCATAGAGTCAGAATTAAATGTAAGTCTCTCTAATTGAAAAGTCCATGTCCTTAACTTTTCTGGAATATTACCTCTGTAGGCATCATATGTGTAATTGGAAACAACAACATAGTTCGGTTCAGTTCACTCACTCAGTCGTTTCCAACTCTTTGCAATCCCATGAACCGCAGCAGGCCAGGTCTGTCTGTCCATCACCAGCTCCCAGATTTTACACAAACTCATGTCCATTGTGTCGGTGATGCCATCCAACCATCTTACCCTCTGTCGTCCCCTTCTCCTCCTGCCTTCAATCTTTCCCAACTTCAGGGTCTTTTCAAATGAGTCAGCCCTTCACATCAGGTGGCCAAAGTATTGTAGTTTCAGCTTCAACACCAGTCCTTCCATTGAAGACCCAGGGCTGATCTCCTTTAGGATGGACTGGTTAGATCTCCTTGCTGTCCAAGGGACTCTCCAGAGTCTTCTGCAACACCACAGTTAAAAAGCATCAATTCTTCAGAGCTCAGCTTTCTTTATAGTCCAACTCTCACATCCATACATGACTACTGGAAAAACCATAGCCTTGACTAGATGGAGCATTATTGGCAAAGTAATGTCTCTGCTTTTTAATATATTGTCTAGGTTGGTCATGACTTTCCTTCCCAGGAGTGTCTTTTAATTTCATGGCTGCAATCACCATCTGCAATGATTTTGGAGCCCCCCAAATAAAGTCAGCCACTGTTTCCACTATTTCCCCGTCTATTTGCATGAAGTAATGGGACCAGATGCCATGATCTTCGTTTTCTGAATGTTGAGCTTTCAGCCAACCTTTTCACTATCCTCTTTCACTTTCATCAAGAGGCTCTTCAGTTCTTTATTTTCTGCCATAAGGGTGGTGTCATCTGCATATCTGAGGTTATTGATATTTCTCCCGGCAATCTTGACTACAGCTTGTGCTTCTTCCAGCCCAGCATTTCTCATGATGTACTCTGCATATAAGCTAAATAAGCAGGGTGACATTATGCACCCTTGACGTACTCTTTTTCTTACTTGGAACCATTCTGTTGTTCCATGTCCAGTTCTAACTGTTACTTCCTGACCTTCATGCAGGTTTCTCAAGAGGCAGGTCAGGTGGTCTGGTATTCCCATCTGTTTCAGAATTTTCCACAGTTTATTGTGATCCACACAGTCAAAGGCTTTGGCATAGTCAATAAAGCAGAAGTAGATGTTTTTCTGGAACTCTTGTTTTATCAATGATCCAGTGGATGTTGGCAATTTGATCTATGGTTCCTCTGCCTTTTTAAATCCAGCTTGAACATCTGGAAGTTCATGGTTCATGTATTGCTGAAGCCTGGCCTGGAGAATTTTGAGCATTACTTTACTAGCATGTGAGATGAGTGCAATTGTGCAGTAGTTTCAGCATTCTTTGGCATTACCTTTCTTTGGGATTGGAATGACCTTTTCCGGTCCTGTGGTCACTGCTGAGTTTTCCAAATTTGCTGACTTATTGAGTGCAGCACTTTCACAGCATCACCTTTTAGGATTTGAAATAGCTCTACTGGAATTCCATTACCTCCACTAGCTTTGTTTGTAGTGATACTTCCTAAGGCCCACTTGACTTCACATTCCAGGATGTCTGGCTCCAGAGTAGTGATCACACCATTGTGATTATCAATGGGTCATGAAGACCTTTTTTATATGGTTCTTCTGTGTATTCTTGCCATCTCTTCTTAATATCTTCTGCTTCTGTTAGGTCCATACCATTTCTGTCCTTTATCAAGCCCGTCTTTGCATGAAAATTTCCCTTGATATCTCTAATTTTTTTCGTTAAAGACATCTCTAGTCTTTTCCGTTCTGTTGTTTTCCTCTATCTCTTTGCATTGATCGCTGAGGAAGGCTTTCTTATCTCTCATTGCTATTCTTTGGAAGTCTGAGTTCAAATGGGTATATCTTTCCTTTTCTCCTTTGCTTTTTGCTTCTCTTCTTTTAACAGCTATTTGTAAGGCTTCCCCAGACAGCCATTTTGCCTTTTTTCATTTCTTTTTCTCAGGGGTGGTCTTGCCCTCTGTGTCCTCTGCAATGTCATGAATCTCTGTCCATAGTTCAACAGCCACTCTGTCCATCAGATCCAGTCCCTTAAGTCTATTACTGTACAATCGTAAGGGATTTGATTTAGATCATATCTGAGTGGTCTAGTGTTTTTCCTCATTTTCATCAATATAAGTCTGAATTTGTAAATCAGGAGTTCATGATCTGAGCCCAAGTCAGCTCCCAGTCTTGTTTTTGCTGACTGTATAGAGCTTCTCCATCTTTGGCTGCAAAGAATATAATCAATCTGATTTTGATGTTGGTCATCTGATGATGTCCATGTGTAGAGTCTTCTCTTGTGTTGTCGGAAGAGGGTTTTTCTTTTTTTTTATGACCAGTGCAACATAACTTCTTTTAAATAAAGGAAAAAAAATTGGAATTGTTATGTGTACTGCTTTTATGATTCCAGTGGTACAGATAACTCTGTTTATGTTTCCAAAAATAAAATTCCTGAAGTCTTTCCAATGTGTGCAATATTTTCCATCAATCATCCCAGGAGGATGAATGCCTACTCTTTCCCTCCAAATCTTATATTGTTAAATGGAGACCTTTCCATAGTTTGAATCAAAATTTTATAACCTCTGATGATGTGCTCATAATAATTCTCTGATTATGTCATAACATATGAGACAAAATTTGAACTAAAAGAAGAGTAGATCTACATGGATAAGTAAAAAGTTTGATATTTGTTACATTGCCAAAGGAAACATGGTTTTATTTATTTCAAGTACACTTATTTATTTGAAAAATATAGATACTTAGAGGACTGTGTCAATGTGAGAATAAGAAATTTAAAAAATACCATATCAGTCACATTTACAAGAAGATGCATCTAAAGTAACTTTTAAGTTATTACATTTCTTCAATATAATTTTATAAATTAGTTTAAATAGAAATAGTTTTCATATTTTTAGATCTTGACAATATGAAGTTAAAACATATTCTCAAAACATTTCAAATATATTTGAAAGCATATATTGTGCCTTGAATATAAAGTCTCATTTACTCTCAATAATCTATTAGGTAGGTATTATTATGTCTATTTTCCATTAAGGAAGCTGGTGTTCAGTCAAGGAAATTGGTACATCCTTCTACATTTGATTTTTAGAAAAAAATATTATTTAACATTGTATTTGTGAATTTATCCATGTTGAGATATAGTTTAGGTATTTTCATCTTAAATGGTGTATCCTATTCAATTATATAAATCTACCACAATTTTTGTCTTCTGTCTGTGCATATGTTTCTGTGTTTTGTTATAATAAATATCTCGATGCATGCCTTGTTGGTAAATATGAAGGGATTTCTCAAGGGAGTATACTTACAATTGAAATCTCATTTAATATGCACAGTTTCAACTTTACTAGGTAATGTCAAAGAGTTTTCCAAAGTGATTTATAATATAAAGATTTACTAGCAGTATATCAGTGTCTTCACTGCATCAAAATTTCACTTCTTGGTAGAGCAAACATTTTACCAGTGAAATGAGGATAACGATATTTTATGTCTACCTAAGTTTCACTCATAAAATATATATATATATTTACATTCTTGATCCCACTTTCTCTTTTTCAAATAACTTTATTGGTTTTTTTCCTTTTGATATATTTTCTTACATGAGTTAATAAAATCTAATAAAAATTAGTTTATAAAACAATAGTAATAACTAATTTATGTGGTTTCAAAAAAGATTGAATTCAAATATTGACCATAAAAAGAACAGGAATGTGATGATTGGGTTATGGCTTTTAATATCCTCATATACATATTGGCCACAATTCTATCAGTAATAATAGTTGTAATTATTGGCTCTTACTTTGAGATTTGCCTTTCTTACATTACCTCTGTTGCATTCATTCATGAATAGGAAGTTTTTGTTCTGTAGTCAAGTTTTAATTATTGTTTATAGTTATTGATAATTATTTATCAATTATTATTTATAATTCTTCTCTATACTAGTTATAACATCTTTCTTATATTTTTGTCATAAGTTTTAAAAATATTGTCTTTGTATCTGGCATGAAGCAATAATTCTATTCCATTTTTCACGTTGTAATTACCAAATTATAACAACATATTGAATATCACATATGTTTGCTACTGATTTGGGCTGTGAAGAAGGCTGAGCGCCGAAGAATTGATGCTTTTGAACTGTGGTGTTGCAGAAGACTCTTGACAGTCCCTTGGACTGCAAGGAGATCCAACCAGTCCATCCTGAAGGAGTTCAGCCCTGGGATTTCTTTGGAAGGAATGATGCTAAAGCTGAAACTCCAGTACTTTGGCCACCTCATGTGAAGAGTTGACTCATTGGAAAAGACTCTGATGCTGGGAGGGATTGGGGGCAGGAGGAGAAGGGGATGACAGAGGATGAGTTGGCTGGATGGCATCACTGACTCGATGGACAAGAGTCTGAGTGAACTCCAGGAGTTGGTGATGGACAGGGAGGCCTGGCGTGCTGTGATTCATGGCGTCGCAAAGAGTCGGACACGACTGAGCGACTGAACTGAACTGAAACTGATTTGCATTGCCAGCTATATTTTACTTCATATTTTCAAATGTGCATGAGTGTGTTTCTGGTCTCACCTTTTGGTTTGTTCATTTTCCCTAGGCCTACTCAATAGTGCCTTACTCACTACGGTCTAATAAGTCTTGATACTTGCTAGCACAAATTCCACATATTGTTCTCCTTGAGGAAAGCCTTGGTGTTCTTGAATATATTTTTTAAGTTGTGTTCTTGAGGTATTAGATACCTGCCTCTCTTGCATTGGCAGATGGATTCTTTACCATGGAGTCACCTGGGAAACCCCAATATTTCTACCAATATTCATTAAATAGACTCACTGCTTTGAGTGCCTTCTTTATTAGAAGACATACCCACATATATGTTAGACAGTCTCTGGACTCTCTTTTTTTTCCCCCCTTACTAGCCTTTTGTCTATATTTATCTTTATTGCTATCTTTTAGAGCAAGTTTTTCCATTTGATTTTTCTTTCTAAAGAGTGTTACCTTAGAGTTTGTCAGAAGTGGATTGGGAAACTGATAAAGATGTGAAGGAAACAGAACAGTAAAAATTATGGGGAAGGAGAGGTGCATAGAGTATAGATTTAGTGTGAAAACCTGTGGTAAAACTTTGCATTAAAATTTATTCTTTGAAGATTTTCAGGACCCAGGGTAAGGAACAAAATCGCATGATGACTTTCTCGAGCCCTAGGCACTTTTGTAACCATAAATCTTTTTCTTTACTAAAATTTTTTTAAATTTATGTTTTATGGCTGCAATAGTGGAAAGATGAATATAGTCTAGGCCAGATTTACTATTACATATTTATATAAATATATTAATGCTATTCTTCTGAGTTTAAAGTAAAATATACTATTTTTGTAGACTCCTAAAATTATTAAGGAGCTTTGGCATTGTGCCTACTGTGTCTTATGGGTGTCAGCATTGGCAAAGAAGCTGTTTTTTCATGCTCCTACAGTCTTTGACACTGCTTAATGGCTTTCCAACTCTCTTATTCTATGAGCACTGGGATAAAGAATTGCAGTTGCTGACTATTGGAAGTGAAAGTGAACTTAAGGAACCAGGGTTTCACAAGAATAGAAAAAAAAAATCCTAAGAGATTCTAACATTATTCACTAAATAGTCATAGCTATTTTTGGATCTTTACATTTCCACATAAAATTAGAATCAACATGTTCAGCTCAGTTCAGTCACTCAGTCATGTCCATAGGTGTTTAATTGGAAATGTCTTAACTTTATAGACCAATCTGAGAGGTGACATTTTTATTAAAATACTAAATCTCCTCTATCTCATTAGAATATTATCTATTTATACTTTACAAATGAAAAACAATCCTAAAATTTTTATGGAAACTCTAAACGCTGAATAGCCAAAGTACACCTGAACAAAATTAATAAAACTTGAGGTGTTACACTACCTGATTTCAAAATACACTACAAAGCAATTGTAATAAAAGCAGCATGGTTCTGGCATAAAAACAGACATACAGGACAATCGAACATACCAGTGATGCCAGAAATATTGATCCAAATTGACTTAAGAGCTGCATATATAGAACACTTCATCCAGAAGAGTAGAATGCACTTTTTATCAAGTGCCCATGATCCAGACGATCCAGGATAGATCACATACATGCTAGGCTACATTAATTAACTAATTAGACTGAATTTAAAATAAGGACTTGATTTAATATTAACTCTAAATGGCAATATTTTATCCAAGCTCATTTTATTAAAAATTTTATGTTTACATGTATTAAAACTTTTATATGTGATTCATTAAAATCTGCCCAGTCTGTTGTTATCAATCCTTTTTATGCACTATGAAATAGACTAGTGATCAACTTGCTCTCACATTGGTCTCCATTGAAAAGTGAAAGTGAAGTCGTTCAGTCGTGTCCAACTCTTTGTGACCCCGTAGACTGTAGCCTAGCAGGCTTCTCTGTACATGGGATTTTCCAGGCAATAGTACTGGAGTGGATTGCCATTTCCTTCTCCAGGGGATCTTCCCAACCCAGGGCTTGAACCCAGGTCTCCCACATTGTAGACAAACGCTTTACCATCTGAGCCACCAGGGAAGTCTATTACTGCTGCTATGTAGTGGTCTCCATTACATAGCAGTAAATAGTTGTTATATGTGATACTTCATTATTTATCATTCAGTTCAATTCAGTTGCTCAGTCATGTCTGACTCTGTGAACTCATGGATTGCAGCATGCCAGGCTTCCCTGTCCATTACCACATCCTGGAGCTTACTCAAACTCATGTCCATTGAGTCAGTGATGCCATCCAACCATCTCATCCTCTGTTGTCCCCTTCTCCTCCCACCTTCAATCTTTCCCAGCATCAAGGTCTTTTCAAATGAGTTAGTTCTTCACATCAGGTAGCCAAAATATTGTAGTTTCAGCTTCAGCATCAGCCTTCCAATGAATATGCAGGACAGATTTCCCTTAGGATGGGCTGGTTGGATCTTCTTGCAGTCCAAGAGACTTGCAAGAGTCTTCTCCAACACCACAGTTCAAAAACATCAGTTCTTTGGTGCTCAGCTTTCTTTCTTGTCCAACTCTTACATCCATACATGACTACTGGAAAAACCATAGCTCTGACTAGACAGACTTTTGTTGGCAAAGTAATGTCTCTGCTTCTTAATACACTATCTAGGTTGGTCATAACTTTTCTTCCAAGGAGCAAGCATCTTTTAATTTCATGGCTGCAGTCACCATCTGCAGTGATTTTCAGCCCCAAAAGATATAGTCTGTGACTGTTTCCATTGTTTCCCCATCAACTTGCCATGACGTGATGGGACAAATTAACTTAAAACATGAAATTAAAGGATGCTTACTCCTTGGGAGAAAAGTTATGACCAACCTAGATGGCATGTTTAAAAGCAGAGACATTACTTTGCCAACAAAGGTCCATCTAATAAAGGCTATGGTTTTCCCAGTAGTCATGTATAGATGTGAGAGTTGGACCATAAAGAAAGTTAAGAACCAAAGAATTGATGCTTTTGAACCATGGTGTGGTAGAAGACTATTGAGAGTCCTTTGGACAGCCAGGCAATCAAACACATCTATCCTAAAGGAAATCAGTCCTGAATACTCATTGGAAAGACTGTTGCTGAAGCTCCAATAGTTTGGCCACCTGATACAAAAAACTGACTCACTGGAAAAGACTGTGATGCTGGGAAAAATTTAAGGCAGGAGGAGAAGGGGATGACAGAGGATGAGATAGTTGGATGGCATCACCAATTCAATGGACATGAGTTTGAGTAAACTTCAAGAGTTGGTGATGGTCAGGGAGGCCTTGTGTGCTGCAGTCCAAGGGGTCTCAAAGAGTTGGACACGACTGAGTGACTGAACTGAACTGAACTGATGGGACCAGATGCCATGATATTAGTTTTCGAATGAATGTTGAGTTTTAAGCCAATTTTTTCACTCTCTTCTTTCACTTTCATCAAGAGGCTCCTTAGTTCTTCTTTGCTTTCTGCCATAAGGGTGGTGTTATCTGCATATCTGAGGTTATTGATATTTCTCCTGGCAATCTTGATTCCAGCTTGTGCTTCATCCAGTCCAGCATTACTCATGATGTACTCTGCATATAACTTAAATAAGCAGGGTGACAATATACAGCCTTGAGATCACCCTTTCCGATTTGGAAGCAGTCTGTTGTTCCATGTCCAGTTCTAACTGTTGTTTCTTGACCTGCATGCGGGTTTCTCAGGAGGCAGTTCAAGTTGTCTGGTATTCCCAATTCTTGAAGAATTTCCCACAATTTGTTGGGATCCACACAGTCAAAGGCTTTGGTATAGTCAACCAAGCAGAAGTAGATGTTTTTCTGGAACTCTCTTGCTTTTTTGGTGATCCAACAGATGTTGGTGATTTGATCTCTGGTTCCTCTGCCTTTTCTAAATCTAACTTGAACATCTGGAAGTTCACAGTTCATGTATTGCTGAAGCCTTGCTTGGATAATTTTGAGCATTACTTTACTAGTGTGTGAGATGAGTGCAATTTTGCTGTAGTTTGAACATTCTTTGGCATTGCTTCTTTGGGATTGTAATGAAAGCTGACCTTTTCCAGTCCTGTGGCCACTGCTGAGTTTTGGATTGAGTGCAGCACTTTCACAGCATCATCTTTTAGGATTTGAAATAGCTCAACTGGAATTTCATCATCTCTGCTAACTTTGTTCATACTGATGCTTTTTCTTAAGTCCACTCAACGTTGCATTCCAGGATGTCTGGCTATAGGTGAGTGATCATGTCATTGTGATTATCTGGGTCTTGACGATGTTTTCATATAGTTCTCTGTGTTTTTGCCACCTCTTCTTAGTATCTTCTGCTTCTGTTAGGTCCATAGCATTTCCGTCCTTTAATGTGCCTGTCTTTGCATGAAAACTTCCCGTGGAATCTCTAATTTTCTTGAAGAGATCTCTAGTCTTTCCCATTCTATGGTTTTCCTCTTTCTTTGCAGTGATCACTGAGGAAGGCTTTTTTATCTCTCCTTGCTCTTCTTTAGAACTCTGCATTGAAATGCGTATATCTTTCCTTTTGTCCTTTACCTTTTGCTTGTCTTCTTTTCTCAGCTATTTGTAAGTCCTCCTCAGACAACCATTTTGCCTTTTTGCATTTCTTTCTCTTGGGGATGGTCTTGATCCTTGCCTCCTATACAATGTCACTAACCTCTGTCCATAGTTCTTTAGGCACTCTATCAGATCTAGTCACTTGAATATATTTCTCACTTCCACTGTATAATTGTAAGGGATTTGATTTAGGTCATACCTGAATGGTCTAGTGGTTTTCCCTACTTTCTTTAAGTCTGAATCATTACTTATTCATTATTACATAACCTATAGCCAGTATGTTAATCTGGTATTAATGGTTTCTTAAGAAATTATACTTTTTCTTAACCTTAATAGTAGAAAACTGACTTTAAACACTAAATTTTTTAAACAATATAAAATTATTACTTTGAGATTTTAGATATGTGTGGCCAGGGGTATAAGAAACTTTAAACCTTGTACTGGTTTTGTAACATCTATCAGAATCTCACCCTTGACATATATACAGCCATTGTAACCATCTCAGTGTGCGGTGTGGTAAACTAGGAGAGACTTGGAAAGCAATGCTCACATATCATTTGTCAAATATTAAATGCCATAAACTTTTTTTCACTACAGAGGAGTGTTAGTTATTCAGTCATGTCTGACTCTTTGTGACCCCTAAAGCCTACCAGGCTTCTCTGTCCATGGAATTCTTCAGGCAAGAATACTGGACTAGGTTGCCATTTCCTTCTCCAGGGGAACTTCCCAACCCAGGGATCAAAACCCAGTCTTCTGCATATTGTAACTTACATTAAATTTGTGGGTTAGCATGACCATTGTCATCAGCTGAACTCACACACATATGGGATTCAGATGTAAATGACTTATGAAGAATCACCAACTAAGTTAGGTTAAAACTGGTATTGATAACGCTTGTCTTCTAACGTCCCCTTTTCTGTAGGCAATTATTTATTTATTTGGCCACTTCGTATAGTACAGTGATCTTAGTGCCCTGACCAGAGGTTTAACCCTTGTTCCCCACCATGGAAGCACAGAACACAAACCACTGGACAACCAGGGAATTCCACTGTAGGCAACAACTTTACCTGATAATCATAGTGAATACTTTCTATCACAGGTTAACTTACAGGATGCTTTAACAAAAGACACATGCTTGCATCTGTTTTAATGTGCTTAAAAGTAAAAGACTGTCACCAAAATATAAAAAGAACTCTTAAACAGTAAGAAAATGAACAACCCATTTTTAAGAATGGGAAAACTTTAATAGCTTTATACCTTTGATTACCCAGATAAATAGACCAATTCCTTTAAAGACAAAAGCAACTAAAACTCATACTAGATGAGACAGACAATCTGAACAGATCCATATCTATGAACTAATCAAATCAATAATTGATGACTTTATAAAATAGAAAGTGCTAAGTACAGATAGGCTCACTGATAAATTATATTAAAAAAAGATACTTAAGAAAATAATTATACCAACTCTCTACACTCTCTTACAGAAGAAGAACGTTGAGAGAATACTTCCTGAGTCATTCCAAGAGGACAGCATTACCCTAATGCTAAAAACAGACAAAGACATTACAAGAAAAGTACAGACCAATATCTCTCATGAACATACATGCAGACATCTTCAAAACATATCAGCAGAATTAACCCAATAATGTATAACAAGAATTATATACCATGTCTAAGTGGTATTTATCCCAGATATGCACATCTGTTTCAACACTTTTAAAAATAAATTCATATGACCCCTCAACCAATAAGAAAAATTAATGATCATATCAGTAGATGCAGAGAAAGACTTTTACAAACTCCAACACTATGCTTAAAAACTCACAGTAAGCTAGGAATAGGGGGGAATTTCCTTAACTTGATAAAGAATATCTACAAGTATCTTCATCATATTTAAAGATGAGAAACTTGCATATTTCGCTATAAGATCAGGAAGAAGGTGAAAATGTCCCCTCTCACCAGTACTTTTCAACATTGTACTACAAGTTCTAGAAAATGCATAAGACGAGAAAAGGAAATAAAAAGTATACAAATTGAGAAGAAAGAAATAAAACTGTCTTTGAAGATAACATGATCATTTATGTAGAAAATCCCAAAGAATAAACAAAAAAAGTCCTAGAATTAATAATCAATTGTAGCAATGTTGTAAGGCATTCACAGTAGTCATGTATGAATGTGAGAGTTGGACTATAAAGAAAGCTGAGCACCAAAGAACCGATGTTTTTGAACTGTGGTGTTGGAGAAGACACTTGGGAGTCCGTTGTACTGAAAAGAGATCCAACCAGTCAATCCTAAAGGAAATCAGCCCTGCATATTCATTGGGAGGACTAATGCTGAAGCTGAAACTCCAATATTTAGGCCACCTGATGCAAGGAACTGACTCATTTGAAAAGACCCTGATGCTGGGGAAGATTGAAGCCAGGAGGAGAAATGGGTGACAGAGGATGAGATGATTGGATGGCATCCCTGACTTGATGGATATGAGTTTGAGTGAGCTCCTAAAGATGGTGATGGACAGGGAAGCCTGGTGTGCCACAGTCCATGGGGTCGCAAATAGTTGGACATGACTGAGTGACTGAACTGAACTGGAGGGTATAATTTAACATACAAAAGCCAAATACTTTGCCTGTACCAGCAATGAAAAAGTGCAGTTTGAAATGAAACACACAATATCACTGACAGCAACACTCTAAACAATGAAATACTTAAGTATAAAGCTAGCAAAATACGTACAAAATGAGGAAAACTACAAAATTCAAATGAAAGAAATCAATAACAACTAATGAATGGATAGGTATTTCATGCTCATGGATAAGAAGACTCAATAGGTAATGATGTCAATTCTTCCCAAATTGATCTATAAAGTGAAGTGTTAGTCACTCGGTCATATCTGACTCTTTGAAACCCCATGGACTGAACCCAGGTCTCTTGCATTGCAGGTAGATTCTTTACCATCTGTGACACTAGCTGCTGCTGCTAAGTAGCTGTAGTCGTGTCCGACTCTGTGCGACCCCATAGACGGAAGCCCACCAGGCTCCCCGTCCCTGGGATTCTCCAGGCAAGAACACTGGAGTGGGTTGCCGTTTCCTTCTCCAATGCATGAAAGTGAAAAGTGAAAGGGAAGTCACTCAGTTGTGTCCTATTCTTAGCGACCCTATGGTCTGCAGCCTACCAGGCTCCTCCATCCATGGGATTTTCCAGCAAGGTTACTGGAGTGGGGTGCCATTGCCTTCTCTGTGACACTAGGGAAGCCCCTAATTGATCTATAGATTCAAGAAATTCCAGTGGAAATCACAGTAAGTTACTCTGTGAACATCAACCAACTGATTCTAAGCTTTACATGGGGAGACAAAAAATACAGAATAGCCAACACAATATTGATGGAGAAGAATAAAGTTGGAGGACTGACACTATCTGCCTTTAAGAATCACTGTAAAGTTTTAGTAATCTTTGCCAGTAATGGTACTGGCAAAGAATACACAAATTTACCATTGTAAAGAGTAGAGTCCAGAAGCAGACCTACATAAACATAGTCAAGTGATCTTTGACAAAGGAACAAAGGTAATACAATGGAGCAAAGATAATCTTTTCAATAAACGGTGCCAGAACAACTGGACATTACACACAAAAAATGAATCCAGACATAGACATTATACCCATCACAGAAATTAACTCATAATTATCCATAGGCTTCAAATGCCTATATGATAACATGGGAGAAAATATACATGACCTTGGGTTTGGCAATGACTTTTAGATATAACACCAAAGGCTCCAATACTTTGGCTAGCTGATACGAAGAGCTGACTCATTTCCTCACTCTTGATTCTGGGAATGATTGAGGTCGGGAGGAGAAGAGGGCAACAGAGAATGAGATGGTTGGATGGCATCACTGACTCAGTGGACATGAGTTTGAGCAAACTCTGGGACACAGCGAAGGACAGGGAAGCCTGGCTTCTTGCAGTTTTTGGGGTCACAGATTTGGACATGACTTAGCAGCTGAACAACAACAACAAGAACTTAAATAGCGGGATGGGAAGAGGATTGAATATGAAAAACACTTAATGTGAGCGGCAGTGAGACTATTCTGTATAATGTTATAGTGGTAGAAATATGTTATTATACATTTGCCAAAATTCATAGAATATACAGCACCAAGAGTGAACTCTAATGTACACTATGGACTTTGGGTGATAATGATGTATTAATGTAGGTTCATAGATTATAATAAATGTACTATTCTGGTAGGGAATGTTGATACTAGGGGTAGCTGTGCATGTGAGGGGGCAGAGGGTATAGGTATATGAAAACTCTCTATACTTTCTGCTTAGTCTTACTGTCAACCTAAAACTGCTCTAAAAAATAAAGTCTATTTAAAAAAAAATGTTTAAAACTGTTTCAGCTTTCCAAATATGATGTGGTTTTTCACCTTGGATATATTATTGCTGTTTTTACTTTCATTGCTATGATCACCATTGTTACTACTAATAAAATGAAATGAGAAAAAGAAAAGCAATTACTCATGACTCTTTCCATCCTAATAGAATTCATTTTTGCTTATTAATCTCCTCTTGTTATTTGCAACCAGCTTATTTTATGTAGTTGATAGCAAGTATAAATTACAATATATGGTTTCTTTTCTGCAACTTGAAATTGTATTACAAACAGTTGTCTCCTCTTTGTTTTTATAATCATCATTTTTCATAGGTGTGTAATATCCCATTATCTTTTCCTATTGCTAAACATTTATTCTATTATAGATAACACTGTATTGAATATTCCTTGAGCACATACCTTCTTGCTTTTATCAAATTATTCCCATAGCAGAAATTTCCTAATGTGGAATTAGCACAGAAAAACTCATGAAAATCTTTGATTTTTGCTACATATTTATCATATTCCTTTTAGAAGTATTCTATTAATTTATACTGATATGAGCAGAATATGAATACATCGATTTAACTATATTTTTTTGCCTGAATATTATCACTTCTAATGATCATTTATTAGTTATCATGAGAATGTTTCAAATTGATTTAATCATTTGAATAAAAATTTGGCTTTAATAATTGTATATACATATATGAATATCAGTATTACTTTTTCCTGGTAGTATTTCTACTGATGTGTGAACATTGGCCTTAAATGAAGAAATAAATATTTAAGACAAGTTGATTGATTGGCAATTATAACTTCCATGCAAAATATATGGTATATAAAGTATATAAACGTGGTCAAAAGGTACAAATTTCTAGTCAGAAAATAATTAAGCCCTGAGGATATAGTGTACAACAGAGTGACTATAATTAATAATACTGTATTATAGTAGATGAAACTTGTCATTCATCCCTGCCCCAACTCTTTGTTATCTCTCAAATCTTTGCGCTTGTCCAGCCTATTATATTGTTAATAGCTCCCAGTAGTTGAAGATGTGTCAAGACCTGCCTGTGTTCTTAAGGGGAGAATCTAAGTACCTAGATTCAGGCTGCTTGGAAGCCGGACCCTCAGGCAGCAGCTTTTAGACCTATGCAGATATATACAGTCCTGTGCACCCACAAACATAAGCCCTGTTGGCCAGGCAATCTGGCATTATTCCTTGGGTGGTACTTGCAAAAACAGGTTCCAGATGAGTATGTAGCTCTTTTCTGGGAGACACCAACAAGTTGAAGCAAGGATCAGGATGGCCTCCACAGCCTACCTTTCTTGAAAGCAGCTCCATAGTCCATTAGATATGTCCCAAACTTGAAATGCGTCCCTCTTACTGAAGCTTCAGAACAAGTCAAGAGGACTCCTTCACAGACAGAATGAGGGATGTGTTTCATCTGCTGTCTGTAAAATGCTATGGGAGTGGCAGCCTGCCAGGGTCTGTCTTTCCAATTGCCAGAGTTTCATAGGAACTTCCTGGTCAACAGAGCCAGGTGACCAAGGGGTGTTCCCTGGTCAACATCTGCAAATACTGGGGAGCCAAATGTAAAAACCAGGGTAGCACCACATGTAAAGCTCCCCTCCAGAAGACACTGGCATGCTGGAACATGGCAGAGGGAGAGGGTGAAGATACCACCCACCCTCCAAGATCTCTGGAAAGAATTATATTCATCTCTAGATGTATCTTTATTTAGCAGCTTGCCCTCTAGGCTATAGTCATAATGATTAGCTATTTGGCCTCCTTCACAGAAAGATATATCTCCTCAAATTGTTACCTCTTGCTGTACCTGGGAGTAGCTGTTTAAAAACTCTTTTCTATTTATTATGGACTTCCCTGGTGGCTCAGACAGTTAATAATCTACCTGCAATGCAGGAGACCTGGGTTTGATCCCTGGGTCTATTGATTATAATAATCACTTAGAACTCATGAGTGTAAGACTTGCTAGCCATGACCATCAGGCAACACAGAGGTGTCCCCTGGTAGTAACTTTGAAAATTGAGGTACCAGAAAAAGGTACTGTTTGTTCATGGGGTTCTTGCAGCAAGAATACTGGAGTGGTTTGCCATTCCCTCATATTTTATCAGAACTCTTCAATATGACCCAACCATCTTGAGTGGCCCTGCATGGCATGGCTCATAGTTTCATTGAGTTACTGATCAAACCAGTCAATTCTAAAGGAAACCAACCCTGAATATTCACTGGGAGGACTGATGCTGAAGCTCCAATACTTTGGCAACTGGATGGGAAGAGCCAATTCTTTGGCAAAGACCTTGATGCTGGGAAAGACTGAAGGCAAAAGGAGAAGGGGGTGGTAGAGGACAAGATGGTTAGATGGCATCACTGACTCAATGGACATAAATCTGAGCAAACTCAAGGATATAGTGAAGGACAGGGGAACTTGACCCACTGCAGTCCATGGAATCATAAACAGTCAGACATGACTTAGTGACTTAATAGCAACAACAACAGACAAAGGTACAAACTCCTTTTTGGGTGACATCTATCACTATAGCCACATGGGAACAGGAATCCAAGCTCCCCTGGTATTGAGAAGTAGGCATTCAAGAGGCATCCCTTGGATAGCAGCTGCAAAGATCAAGATTCAAGATGAACCTGAGATTCCTTCTGACAGATACTGGTATACTGGAGGAAGGCAAAGGGAGAATGTGAAAATGGCCTTGCCAGTCTTCATCTCCAGAGAGTGGAGATGGAGAGTCTCCATTTAGCAGGCTCCTAGATGTGTGTGTTAAATGAGATGCTTGCCTTTTAGGCTGCCACTTTAATACAAGCAAATGAGTCTTCTTGATTTTAAGTTTAGGTGCAATGGACTATCTCTGAAATGGAATTTGGATGGACAAGTCTGAACGTGTGAGCCCTTAAGAACTGTCTCCCAGATTACTGCAATATTGTTGATCTTGGAATGAAAGCTCTGTTCATCTTCAAGTGTGATTTGGGGCTCAATTCTGAGGTGTAGGTCCCAAAGTAGAGGTGGCTCATGTGTAGTTTGAACCTGATAAGTGGTATTGAATCACTCTTTCCACTTCTATTCAACATTGTATTAAATGTCCTAGCCAGAGCAATAAGGTAAGAAAAGGAAAGAAAAGATATCCAAATTGGAAAAAAAGAGTAAAATTGTCCCTACTTACAGATGACATAAATTTATACATTTTAAAACCTAGAAACTCTATCAGAACTGTTGGAACTAATAAATGAATCCAGTAAAATTGCAGGATACAAAGTCAATACACAAAACCCTCTTGCATTTCTATATACAAATGGTGAACTATCAGAAGGGAAATATTTTAAAAATCCCATTTACAATTCCTTCAAAAAGAATGAAATACATAAAAATAATTTAACCAACACCTGTATATTGAAAACTACAAGACATTAGGAGACAAATAAAGGGACAGATATTGGTGTTCATGGATTGGAATAATAAATATTACAAAAACGTCCATACTACCCAAAGCCAGAGTTGGACATGACTGAAGTGACTTAGCATGCATGCATGCACCACCCAAAGCCATAGAAAGGAGGTACAACATAATTTCTATCAAAACTCCAGTGGTTTTTCCCAAAGAAATGGAACAAATATCCTAAAATTTATATGGAACCACAAAAAACCCCCAGATAATCCAAGTGATCTTGAGAAAGAACAACAAAGCTGGATGCATCATATTCATTGATTGGAAATTATATTACATAGCATCTGGTCCTATCACTTTATGCAAATAGATGGGGAAACAATGGAAACAGTGGCAGGCTTTATTTTCTTGGACTCCAAAATCACTGCAGATGGTGACTGCAGCCATGAAGTTAAAAGACACTTGCTCCTTGGAAGAAAAGCTATGGCAAACCTAGACAGCATATTAAAAAGCAGAGACATCATTTTGTTGACAAAGGTCCATCTAGCCAAAGCTATGGTTTTTCCAGTAGTCACATATAGATGTGAGAGTTTGGACCATAATGAAGGCTGAATGTCAAAGAATTGGTGTTTTCAATCTGTGGTGCTAGAGAAGACTCTTGAGACTGTTTGATCTCCTTGAGTCCCTTGGACTGCAAGATGAAACCAATCAATCCTGGAATCAGCCCTGACTGCTCATTGAAAGGGCTGATGCTGAAGCTGAAGCTACAATACTTTAGCCACCTGATGCGAAGAGCTGACTCACTGGAAAAGACCTTGATGCTGGGGAAGATTGAGGGCAGGAGGAGAAGGGAGTGACATAAAATGAGATGGTTGGATGTCACCATCAACTCAATAGACAAGAGTCTAAGCAAACTCCAGGTGATAGTGAAGGACAAGGAAGCTGGCATGCTACAATCCATGGAGTTGCAAAGGGTTGGACACAACTGAGTGACTGAACAACATACTAATTAAAACAGTATGACATTGGCATAAAAACAGACACTAATCAATGGAACAGATTAGAGAGGCCAGAAATAAATTCACATCTATATGGCCAATTAATTTATGACAAAGAAGTCAAGAATAAACAATGGGGAAAGGAGAGTCTCTTCAATAATGGCCTTGGGAAAACTGGACAGCCACATGCAAAAGAATGACACTGTACCACAGTCTTGGAAACAGCAATGGCACCCCACTCCAGTACTCTTGCCTGGAAAATCCCATGGACGTAGGAGCCTGGTAAGCTGCAGTCCGTGGGGTCGCCAAGAGTCGGACACGACTGAGCGACTTCAATTTCACTTTTCACTTTTCACTTTCATGCATTGGAGAAGGAAATGGCAACCCACTCCAGTGTTCTTGCCTGGAGAATCCCAGGGACGGGGGAGCCTGGTGGGCTGCCGTCTATGGGGTCACATGGAGCCGGACATGACTGAAGCGACTTAGCAGCAGCAGCAGCAGTACCACAGTCTGGCACTATACACAAAAATTAACTTAAAGTGGATTGAAGACTTGAGTATTTATACATGAAACCATAAAACTTCTAGAAGAAAACCTTGGTGGTAAGCTCTTTGACATAGGTCTTGATAGTTTTTTTTAAAATCTGAAATAAAAAATAATAGCAACTAAAGTGAAAAGAAATGTAGGATTGCAGCATACCAAAAAGCTTCTACACAACAAAGGAAACCATCAACAAAGAGAAAAGCCAGCCTATTGATTAGGAGAAAGTATTTGCAAATCATACAACTGACAGTACAATACAACACTAAATAACAAGCAATCCAGTTAATGAATGGACAGAAGATCTGAGTAGATATTTTCCTAAAGAAGACATCATAGAGATGGCCAACATGTACATGAAAAGACTATTATTACCCTATATTATTAATCATCATTATTAATGAAAACTATAATGAGATATCACTTCACACCTGTTAGGATGGCTGTTATAAAATAAAACAAGAAAAAGCAAGAGTTGATAGGTATGTGGAGAAAAAGGGACGCTTGTGCACTATTAAGCAAGTAAGTGAAGTCGCTCAGTTGTGTCCGACTCTTTGCTACCCCATAGACTGTAGCCCACCAGGCTTCTCTGTCCATGGGACTCTCCAGGCAAAAATACTGGTGTGGGTTGCCATTTCCTTTTCCAGGGTATCTTCCCAACCCAGGGATTGAACCTGGGTCTCCCCAGTTGTAGGCAGATGCTATTAGTAGCAATCTAAACTGGTGCAGCCACTATAATGCATGCATGCTCAGTTATGTTTCCTCTTCGTCCATGTAATTTTCCAGGCAAGAATACTGGAGTGTGTTGCCATTTCCTTCTCCAGGGGATCTTCCTCACCTGGGGATCAAATCTGCATCTCCCACATTGCAAGCAGATTCTTTACCACTAAGCCACTAGTTAAGACACACACACACACACACACACACACACACACACACACAGATCAATTACAAAATATTATTCAGCCATAAAAAAGAATATAGTCTTGCCATTTGCAGCAACATAGATGGACTTTGAGAGAATTATGTCAAGGGAAATAAATCAGGGAAAGATAAATACTATATACTCTCTCTTATACATGGAAGCTAAGAAACAAACAATAATAACAACAAAAATCCCACAGAAGCCAGTTCATAGATTTAGAGGACAGACTTGTTGCTGTCAGAGGTGGACGGTGGAGGGATGGGAGAAATGAGTGAAGAAGGAATAAAATCATTAATTTTTTTAGTTTAAATAATCTGTTACAGATGTCAGACATAACTTCATTGAAGGGAGCAGGGAAAATCTGTATTGTATATTTTAACATTGCTGAGAGTAAATCTTAAAAGTTCTTATAAGAAAAAAATCTCTGTGTGGTGACTGATGTTAGTTAAGACTTCTGCGGTGATCATTTTGCAATATACACAAATACCTAATCATTATGTTGTACAGCTGAAACTAACAGAATACTTTGGATCAATTATATCTCAATTTTCAAAAGCATATAGTTTAGAAAGCTTGAAAATAAATTAATTTCTTAAATAATATGAACACATATCTTGGTAACTGTGTTAAAGTAGTTGGTTGGTTTTTCAAATAATCTCATAAGCATTGCAAACCTTAAGATGTTCTCTATTTAATCAGGCAAATTACAAATTCAGAGGTTTGAATTTAACATTACATTAATAAATGTGAAGGAGGGTAGTAGCAGAGCTTTCAATTTTTAATCATATATTTTAATTTTTCACTGTTCCAATGAAGACATGGCTTTGCGAATGCAGATTGAACAGACTGGCTCAGCAATGCCAGAATAGATTTAGTATTTAAAGTTCACTCAAATACCAAAAGGCCCTAAGGTTTTCTTCTGCAGTAAAATAGCAAATACTAGTACACTGGAAATCAGAAGAGAAAAGAGTAACTCAGCATCTTACTAACACAACTCTTTAATGTTCTCATGAATAGCACTGTCTTTCACAGTGTTTTTGTAGATTAGACTAATCTATAATACATTTTGACTATGTTTAATAATATCTAACTGACAAAAATTAGTTGGTTAAAGTTAATATATTTTCACTGATTTGGACAATTTCTATATGCATTCTCCAAATAGGCCTTTACCAATATTGGTCTGGCCTGTATCTAATAAATGTATGAATTTAATAATAAATCAAAATTTGTTTTTACTTTCCAAGATTTAGTTGTTGATTGCCTTAAAGGAATAGCAATTTATCAGTTGTTTTAGATATTTTTTCTGGACTCAATTCAGTTCAGTACAGTTCAGTTGCTCAGTTATATTCGACTCTTTGCAACCTCCCTGTCCATTGCCAACTCCCAGAGTTCACCCGAACTCATGTACATCGAGTCAGTGATGCCATCCAGCCATCTCATTCTCTGTTGTCCTCTTCTCCTCCTGCCCCCAATCCCTCCCAGCATCAGGGTCTTTTCCAATGAGTCATTATTAAATTTTTATTTAATAATGTGTTCTGAGATAGACAGGAAAAATGGACCTTCTTGAAGTGTTCGTAAGTAGGGAAATTCAACTACTTTATTTCTCTCAGATTAACCAAAGTTCACACTGAATATTTCTGTAGGGAAGAATAAATGTGTGAAACTGTCAAGATTTTTACACGAAAATCAACTCTTTGCATAGATAATTAATACTTGTGGAATAAAAAAACCTTAAGTTTAATCATCAGGGAGATATACTATCTGTTCTGTTACAAGAAATATGTATATTTTAGTATATATTTGACCAGGAGCAAGTCTAGAATTAAAGATAAAATGAGTTTTTTAAAATTTCAATTTCATGCATATAAATAAACACAATACCCTATGGTATTTCAAATTTTCAACAACTTTGGAGAAAAATATATCATGTAAAAAAATTAGTAACGTTCTTTTATAGAAGAAATTTCCTTTACGCTTTTAAGTCTTTGATTATACAATTGCATAATACATGTTAATTTCATCAACATATTAGAGAAAAACTGCACATAAATATCTAACCCTTTATTTATGGATTAAAGATAGACAAGTTTTTGTTATACTTTTTCATTCCCAAATTACTATAGGACCTCTATGATGTTTTTTTTCATTGAAACACTGAATGAATGTTTTGGTCAAATCTGTTTATATACATGGGGCTTACCAGGTGGCACTGGCGGTAAAGAACCCACCTGTAAATGCAGGAGACATGAGAGATGTGGGTTTGATCCGTGGGTTGGGAAGATCCCTGAGAAGGGCATGGCAATCCACTCCAGTATTCTTGACTGGAGAATCCCATGGACAGAAGAGCCTGGCAGGATACGGTCCATAGAGTTGTGAAGAGTCAGACATGACTGAAGCGACTTAACACACACATACAAACATACACAAGTATAAAATATTTATATAAGTGGTTGTTATTTTGTTATATAAAATTTAGGTTTTTAGTTAGAAAGTTACACTTTTTTACTCTTCTTAATCATTATAGAGAAGAGATAATTACATTTAGAATTTTGCTTGCTAAGGGAGGTTTCATAGCAACTAGAATGAGTTACTGATTTTAATAATTTATGAGGTTCAATCTCTAGTATAGGGATTTATCTTACATTTGAACCACATATCCACGTTCATGGTCTTGCTAAACGTTTTGTCATCAGCCAGCCATCTCTGTGCTGCATGTGGAGTGTTTTGCAGCTTAGGGAAGCATTTGGGCACAATAAAGTACATAGCATAAAGACTAATGCTGCAGTTCTCTTCCTACTTTGAACAATTTCTTCTTCCTCTGCTTCCTCCTTTTCCTTGTCTTGGCAGTTAAGTAAAGACAGTGATTCATACTACTTCATTTCAAATCTTTGTTTCTCCACATTATTTAGTATTTATAAACCTTCATTTCAAAAGCAAGATGATAATAAGATGATAATAATAGTACCAACTTCACACAGTTGTTGAAAATTTTAAATGAGTTAATGAATATGTTTAGAGGAGTACCTCAAATACAGTGAGCTTTCTATGAGTGTAACTAGTTACCATCACAATCAGAGCTAACAATTTAAGTTTACTTATGTATAAAATGACAGACACACAGTAGAATTTTCTTTCCATAAAAAGTATAGCACCAAGTTAACTTCCATCTTTGCCTCCTCCCTCCCCTAAACCCTGCATTGTCTTAGAAGTTGTAAATGTACTTGTAAAAATAATATCACCTTGGAACTGAATAGAAAATATCATTCAAGTATGAAAACATAAGACTGAAGTCAGTGCTGAAGAGAAAATAAATCTTTCAAATGCTTTGAGATTTAGGTCCAATGGTCAAAGGAATGAAAGGGTCTCCATAAGAGATTAAGCAAGTGAACTAGATGTCAAATATTCTAAAATGAATTCTCAGAGAAGAACCGAATGCAAATCTTGTTGTCTGATTGATGTAGTTTTATTATTTTAAAAATATAAAAATACATTAGTACCAGGGTTTTCTGGTAATTACAGACCTGTGGGGAAACTTGTTATAGCTACAAATTTATGCTATTAATAATATATGTTCCCCTACTAGAGAAATAATAATTTAATCAATAAATGATGCTGGGAAAACAACAATTTAAAGAGAAATGAAAAATTATGACCTATATTCAAAAGTTAAGTCAGTCGATGGAGACCAAACTTTATGTGACATAAGATGTTGGATCTAGGGTATAAAGATTTAAAATCAGCTCCTATAACTACATTTAAGAATGTAAGGAAAATATGCTTGTAATGAGTGAAAATGCAAACAATCTCAATACAGAAATAGAAACCATAAAATAAAACCAAACTGAAATTCTAGACCTAAAAAGCAATGCTTGAAAAAAAAAAAAGTTAATTGAGGTCTTAAAATAAGATTGAAGATTACAGAAGAAAAAGTCAATGAAGTTGAAGATAAATCAATGGAGATTATACAAACTCAATAAGAAAAAGCAAAAGATTGGGAAAAGAGTGAATTTTCAGTGATTTGTGGGATAAATATCAAATGCCAAACATACATATAGTTGAAACCCTAGAAATAGAAAAGAGAGAACAGGGTAAATATTTAGAAAAATAATGGTCAAAATTTTCCCAGCTAATGCAAAATATTCATTTACAGGTTTCATATAAACATTAAACCGTGAGTAGTACAAAGACAAAGAAAACTACACCCAGGCACATGAAAGACAAATTGCTAAAAACCAGATAAACACCAAATCTACAGAGCTGCTGCTGCTGCTGCTGTTGCGTCAGTCATGTCTGACTCTATGGCACCCCATAGACAGCAGCCCACAAGGCTCCCCTGTCCCTGGGATTCTACAGGCAAGAACACTGGAGTGGGTTGCCATTTCCTTCTCCAATGCATGAAAGTGAAAAGTGAAGTTAAGTATCTCAGTCATGTCTGACTCTTCGCAATCCCATGGACTGTAGCCTACCAGGCTCCTCGTCCATGGGATTTTCCAGACAACAGTACTGGAGTGGGTTGCCATTGCCTTCTCCAGAATCTAGAGAGCAGATCTTACATATAGGGAGATAACAATAAATATGACTTCTAACTTGTCATTGGAAACAATTGCAGCCAGAAGACAGAATTGTATATTTTGCAGAATATCTTTTAAGAATACATGTAAAATCGAAAAAATTTCAGAAAAATTAAAATTAACACAACTTGCCATCATCAGATCTACTTGAAAAGAATTGGTAAAGAAAGTTTTTCAAGTTGTTGGAAATGATACCACACAGAAATTTTCTCTTCAGGAAGGAACAGTAACATAAATGGTAAATATATGAGTTAACATAAAAGATTATTTTTCTATTTATTAAATTAAAATACATATGATTATTTAAAACATTTTAACATACTATGTGTTTAGTGACATATATAGATGTAATACATACAGAAACCATAGGACAAAGTGGGTGATTTCAAGGTTCTTTAATTTTATATGAAGAGGTCTAATGTTAACTCTAATTATCTTGGGAAATATTATAGAAAGAATTCACTAAAAATTAATGCCAAGAGATATGGCAAAGAATGAGAAGATAAAAGGGAATCTTAAAAAATTCAATTAACTTGAAAGAAAGTTAGAAATGAATCACCAAGGAGCAAAAACAGTAAAAAGAGAAAACAATTATTAGAATGGGAAACATAAATACAATCATATCTGTTATATAAATCTATTCATATCTATAATTACATAAGTGTAAATGGACTAATTACTATAATTAGCAGGCAGATATGAGTATAAAGGAAAAATAAACCCAGCAAGGACTGATATGCATGGTTTAGAAGTTATATGTGGGTGCTAAGTTGCTTCAGTCACGTCTGATTCTTTGTGACTCTATGGACCATAGCCCACCAGGCTCCTGTGTCAATGGGATTCTCCACTGGAGTGGGTTGCCATGCCCTCTCCAGGGTATCTTCCTGACTCAGGGATTGAACCTGTGTCTCTAATGTCTCCTTCATTGGCAGGAGGGTTCTTTACTACTAGCACCACCTGGGAAGCCCAGAAATTACATATTTTAAATATAAAGACACACAGAGATTGAAATTAAGAGTCAAAAAGAAATATCAAGTAGATAAAAAGGATGATGAGGAAAATTCTGGTACCAGAGATAGAGACATGTTTCTAAATGAAAAACAGATTAATTCCACAGGGGGAAAAGAATGTGTTCTGTACCTAAACCAGAGGTTCAAAATAAGTAAAGTAAAAATCGACAGATACAAACAAAAGAAATAGATAAATGCACATATTCTGAGATTTTAATGCACCTCTCTCAGTTATTGAGCAATGAGATAAAATATCAGTAAAAGTATGTGTGCACATGCATGCTAAGTCACTTCAGTTGTGTCTGACTCTTTATGACCCTGTGGACTGTAGCCCACCAGGCTCCTCTGTCCATGGAATTTTCCACGCAAAAATAATGAGTGAGTTGCTGTGCCCTTCTCCAGGGGTTCTTCCTGATACAGGGATAGAACTCACAGCTCTGACATCTTCTGTACTGGCAGGCAGATCCTTTACCACTAATGCTACCTGTGAAGCTCCAATAAAGGTACAGAACATCTTTAACCATTTTGACCAAAATGACATTGTTTAGAAGCATACATTCAACAATTTATGACATGCTAAATCACAAAAACAATCTCTATAAGTTACAAAAAAACTGAAATCTGAGACAATACATCTGTGACCACATGAACTTAAAATTAGTAACAATGATATATCTAGAACTTTCTCTAAGTATTTAGAAATTTTACAGCTTCAAGAGAAAACGTGGTGAAAAGAGATAAAAAAATTAACAAATTTCAAAATTAATGAGATTGAAATTATAACATATTACCATTTGTGAGATTCAGCTAAAGCAGTTCTTAGAAGGACATTTTTACCTTTAAGTGCTAATATTAGAAAAGAAGGAATATATAAAATTAGCGATCTAAAGCAGGAGTTGGCACACTATGTCCAATGAGCCAAATCCTGGTATGGACCTTTTTATAGCTCACCAAATAAGAATGGCTTTTGAATTTTAAAATGGTTATTATATATAAACATATTGATATGCATCTGTACATTATACAGAATATATGCGCTTCAGTCTTCAAAGCTTAAAACATTTATTGTTTGACTCTATAATGCAAATTTTACTCAGCAGTGATCTAAAGTTCTGTTTTAAGATGCTAGAAAAGGAAGAGTTAAGTAGTATCAAAGTAGAAGAACAGAAGTGATAAAGATGAGAGCAGAGATCTGTGAAATATAAAAAATGGAGAAAATTAGCAAAGTGAAATTTTGGAGCTTTAAGAAGGTCAAGAAAATTCATAACCCTCTACTTTGACTGACCAAGAAAAATGAGAAAGTGAAAAAATTGCCAATATGAGAAATCAAAAAGTGGATATTAGTAGAGATAAAATAGACATTAAAAGATTAAAAAGTAATATTATAAACAACTATGTGCTAACATTTAATTAAAATAAAATGACAAATGAAGCTAAAATGAATAAATACTTTCTGAATGGAAAAGACCCTGATGTTGGGAACAATTGAGGGCAGGAGGAGAAGAAGGTGACAGAGGATGAGATGGTTGGATGGCTTCATTGCTTCAATGGACAGGAGTCTGAGCAAACTTCGGGAGACAGTGAAAGACAGGGAAGCCTGATGTGCTACAGTTCATGGGGTTGCAAAGAGTCAGATACAACTGAGCAACTGAACAACAACAACAACAAAAGTACAACTTACCATAACTGACACGAGATGGAATATAAAAGTTGAATGGCTTTATATTGATTAAAATGGAATGGAATTTGATACTAAAGAACACACACACACACAACTCCAGGGCCACATGGCTTCATTAATTTATTCTTAGAAAGATACCTCCAGTTCATCTCTCTAGCCATCTCCTTCATTATTCATATGCTACAACCTCATTACATGTATGAGGCTTCTCTTACAGACTAGTCCCACCCTCAAAATTTCCATGCTGTCCCTGAAAGGAACCCCAGCTGTGGTTTTATCTTTGTGTCCCACTCCTTCTTGCTCCCTTGACCCACGTCAATGTAGCAGAGTCTGCTTCTCTTCTGTAAGTCAAAACCCTGCTCTCTTAATTGAAACCACAGTGGTGGAGTGGGGACCAGAAGAGAAATAGATTTGCACATGAGGGAATATTTAAAAAAACCATCTCTAAAGTGATGTATTTATTTGCTATATAGCTTTATTCTGTGGTTGGTGACAATATAGATTGTCAGTGTAAAAAGCCCATAAAGGCCAACAGATAATATAAATATGTGAATCAATCCAGATTTAAGATAAAAAAATGATAGGGATTCTGGCAGACTGGAGAGTACCCTCTCTGTGAAAGTTTACTTACATTTTTTTTTTTAATTTTTTATTTTTTTTAAATTTTAAAATCTTTAATTCTTACATGCGTTCCCAAACATGAACCCCCCTCCCACCTCCCTCCCCACAACATCTTTAAAAAACTTTTTGTCTTTTCAGCACAGTGAACACTGAATAAGTCTGTGTGTGTGCTGTGTACTTAGTCATTCAGTCATGTCTGACTTTTTGCGACCCCATGGACTGTAGCCCACCAGATTCCTCCTGCCATTCCATGGGGATTCTCCAGGCAAGACTATTGGAGTGTGTTGCATTTGGAGTGGGTTGTCATGCCCTCCTCCAGGGGATCTTTCCAACCCAGGGATTGAACCTAGGTCTCCCTCATTGCAGGTAGATTCTTTACCAGCTGAGCTACAGGGAAGCCTTTTGAATAAGTCTAGTTGGCTATAAGTTTGTTGCCTACAGTTTAGTTTACACTGTCTGAAATTTTGCCATTTTATCTATTAAAAAAAATTACATATGTGCTAATTTCCAAGAGAAAATAAAAAGTCACTGAGCTACCTCAGACAAAATTTGGTAAAGCAAATGAGCAAATCACATGTGAAAAGCTAAAGAATGAATCAGTATGCACAAAAAGCCACAAATAATATTAAAGTATATATTACTATTTGTTTAACTTTTGACAAGTAACAAAACATAGAGTCACCAGAAGCACTGTTTCTTCATCTTGACGGCAACTCTGGCAAAATATAGACAAAGTCATATTTGTTAATGATTTTTTCAGATTCTATTCTATTATAAAAGAGATTTAAGATAGCTAAGATTAAGTAAATAAAGAAATGCAAAAATATTTAAGTGACAGATAAGACTTAAAATAGCTCTGAAGGTGAAGTTAGCATTCATGTTATATACCATAAATTTACACGTTTGTTAAAAATGGATGGTACTTGCTAAGTTGTTTCAATCGTGTCTGACTCTGTGTGACCCTGTGGACTGTAGATCATCAAGTTCCTCTGCCCATGGAATTCTACAGGCAAGAATACTGGAGTGGGTTGCCATGCCCTCCTCTGGGGAATCTTCCACACCCAGGGATCAAATCTGTGTCTCTCATGTCTCCTGCACAGGCAGGTGGGTTCTTTAGCCACTAGTTCCACCTACAAAGCCTCAAAATGGATTGTACTTTGGTTTTAAACTAGTGAACTGCTATTAAATTAATAACTCATATTGTTTACAAGATTAAAAAAATAGAAGTTTAGGATGAGTCTATTTCTATAGGAGAAACCAGAAATAAATTTCTCTTATGGATCTTCATAGAGAGCATAAGGGTGATCTGATGAAGAGTATTCTCAATAACAACTGATCAGCACATGTGATAACTGTGATAACCATAATAAACTGATTTTATGAAGTTCCTTTAATATAAACTGATGCCACCAAGCTCTGAGAAGAGGTATGTATACCTATTTGCAGAGAACAAATAAAAAGAATAGAGTAGGTTCTTGCAAAAAGAGGGAACTGAGCTGAGGCTTTAACAGTAATTTATTGTTATATTATATGGAATCTGCATAAATTATTACCAAGTTCTCCGTTATAATCCATATTTTCCAGTTGATAAAAATTGTATTAGAGACAACATTACTTGATCAAAACTATACATTTAATTAGTGACAGAGTCAAGGTTTAAAGGGATCCAGCTAATTCAGATGACCATTATATCTACTACTGGGGGCAAGAATCTCTTAGAAGAAATGGAGTAGCAAACAGAGTCAACAAAAGAGTCCAAAATACTACACTTGGGTGCAATCTCAAAAATGACAGAATGATTTCTGTTCATTTCCAAGGCAAACCATTCAATATCACAGTAATCCAAGTCTATGCTCCAACCACTACTGCATGAAAAGCTGGTGGTGAATGGTTTTATGATGACCTACAAGACTTTCTAGAACTAACACCCAAAAAATATGTCCTTTTCATCATAGGGGACTGGAATGCAAAAGCAGAAGTCAGGAGATACCTGGTGTAACAGGCAAGTCGGGCCTTGGAGTACAAAATGAGTTAGGGCAAAGGCAAACCAAGTTTTGCCAAGAGAATGCACTGGTCATAGCAAATACCCTCTTTCAACAACACAAGAAATGGCTCTACACATGGACGTCATCAGATGGTCAATACCAAAATCAGGTTGCTTATATTCTTTGCAGCCAAAGATGAAGAAGCTCTATACAGTAGGCAAAAACAAGACTGGGAACTGACTGCAGCTCAGATCGTAAACTTTTTGTTGCAAAATTCAGACTTAAATGGATGAAAGTAGGGAAAACCACTAGACCATTCAGGTAGGACCTAAACCAAATCTCATATGATTATACAATGGAAGTGACAAATAGAATCAAGGGATTAGATTTGACAGACAGTGTGTCTGAAGAATATGGACAGAGATTCATGATATTGTAAGGAGGCAGGGATCAAGATGATCCCCAAGGAAAAGAAATACAAAAGAGCAAAATGGTTGTTGGAGGAAGCCTAACAAATAGCTGAGAAAAGAAGAGAAGCAAAAGGCAAAGGAGAAAAAGAAAGACATATCCATGTGAATGCAGAATTCCAAAGAATAGCAAGAAGAAATCAGAAAGCCTTCCTCAGCAATCAACGCAAAGAAAGAGAGAAAAACAATAGAATGGGAAAGACTAGAGACAGCTTCAAGATCAGAGATACCAAGGGAATATTTCATGCAAAAATGGGCACAATAAAGGATAGAAACAGTATGGATCTAACAAGCAGAAGATATTAAGAAGAGGTGGCAAGAATACACAGAAGAACTACACAGAAAAGATCTTCATGACCCAGATAAAGAGGATGGTGTGATCACTCACCCAGAGCCAGACATCTTGGAATGTGAAGTCAAGTGGACCTTAGGAAGCATCAGTACAAACAAAGCTAGTAGAGGTGATGGAATTCCAGTTGAGCTATTTCACATTCTAAAAGATGATGCTGCACTCAATATGCCAGCAAATTTGGAAAACTCAGCAGTGACCACAGGACTGGAAAAGATCAGTTTTCATTCCAATCCCAAAGAAAGGCAAGGCCAAAGATTGTTCAAACTACTGCACAAGTGCACTCATCTCACACACTAACAAAATAATGCTCAAAATTCTCCAAGTAAGGCTTCAACAGTACATGAACTGAGAACTTCCAGATGTTCAAGCTTTATTTAGAAGAGGCAGAGGAAGCAGAGATCAAATTGCCAACATCTGTTGGATCATCAAAAAAGCAAGAAAGTTCCAGAAAAACATCTACTTCAGCTTTATTGACTACACAAAAGCCTCTGCATGTGTGGATCAGAACAATCCGTGGAAAATTTTTCAAGAGCTGGGAATACCAGACCACCTTACATGCCTCCTGAGAAATCTGTATGTAGGTCAAGCAACAACAATTAGAATTGGACATGGAACAATGGACTGGTTCCAAAGTGGGAAGGAGTACATCAAGGCTGTATATTCTCACCCTGCTTATTTAACTAGTATGCAGAGTACATCATGCAAAATGCAGGGGTAGATGTAGTACAGACTGGAATCGAGATTGCTGGGAGGAATATCAATAACCGCAGATACACATATGACACCACCCTTATGGCAGAAAGTGAAGAGGAACTAAAGAACCTCTTTTTGAAGAAGCTGGCTTAAAACTCAACATTCAAAAAACTAAGATCATGGCATCTGGTCCCATCACTTCATGGAAAATAGACAGGGAAACGATGGAAACTGTGACAGACTTTTTGTCTTGGGCTCCATAATCACTGCAGATGGTGATGGCAGCCATGAAATTAAAAGACACTTGCTCCTTGGAAGAAATCTATGACAAACCTAGACAGCATATTAAAAAGTAGAGGCATTACTTTGCTGACAAATTTCCATCTAGTCAAAGCTATGGTTTTTCCAGTAGTCATGTATGGATGTGAGAGTTGGATCATAAAGAAAGTTGACTGCTGAAGAATTATGCTTTTCAACTGTGGTATTGTAGAAGACTCTTGAGAGTCCTTTGGACTGCCAGGTGATCAAACCAGTCTATCCTAAAGGAAATCAGTCCTGAATACTCATTGTAAAGGGTGTTGCTGAAGCTCTAATAATTTGGCCACCTGATGCAAAAAACTGACTCATTACAAAAGACTGATGCTGAGCAAGATTGAAGGCAGGAGGAGAAGGGGATGACCGAGGATGAGATGGTTGGATGACATCATCACCTCAATGGACATGAGTTTAAGGAAGCTCCGGAGTTCGTGATGGAAGCCTGCTGTGCTGCAGTCCATGGGGTCGCAAAGAGTTGGACATGACTGGACAAATTAACTGAACTGAAAACACAAATTCTTTTCATTACACCTTAGGTAGATATTAGGTAGGAGGTGGGTGCAATTAACTAGATGAAGAATTTTACAACTATTTAATATTTTAAAATAACAATTCTCAAAGATAAGGCTCTAAGGAATCATGAGCAATTAATTTTAACTCTATAAAGCTCTCCATTATAAAGCATAAACATAACGATCCTAAAATGGTTTATTTTTGTTTTCACTGGCAAAGAGAGGGGAGAAAAGTGGAAACAGTAACCAATTTTATTTTCTTGGGCTCCAAAATCATTGTAGACAGTGACAGCATCCATGAAATTAAAAGATGCTTGCTCCTTGGAAGAAATCTATGACAAACCTAGACAGCATATTAAAAAGCAGAGACGTTATTTTGCCTATCAATGTTCATACAGTCAAAGCTCTGATTTTTCCAGAAGTCATGTAAGATGTGAAAGTTGGACCATACAAAAGGCTGAGCACCAAAGAACTGATGCTTTCAATCTGTGGTGCTGGGGAAGACTCTTGAGAGTGCCTTGGAAAGAAAGGAGATCAAACCAGTCAATACTAAAGGAAATCAACCTCATCTATTCATTGGAAGGACTAATGCTGAAGCTGAAGCTCCAAGATTTTGGCCACCTGATGCGAACAGCCAACTAATTTGAGAAAACCCTGATGCTGGGAAAGACTGAGGGCAGGAGAAGAAGGAGGTGACAGAGGATGAGATGGTTGGATGGCATCACCAACTCAAAGGATGTGAGTTTGTGCAAACTCCGAGAGATAGTGAAAGACAGGGAAGTCTGGCATGCTTCAGCTCATGGGGTTGCAAAGTTGGACACAACTTAGCAACTGAACAACAACAAGTAACTTTCAGAGCATTTTATATCTGTATAAATGTATATTCCTTTTATTTGATGTTCAGTGACCACTTCTGGTCAGGAGGAAGACTGCACTAGTTGTTATCTCCCTTCCAAAGGTTAGTAATGTTGCAGTCTAATGGCATTAACAATGAAAGTTCTGTGATCTTACAGCCTGAGGGTATCAGAAGTGATGTATGGTACACCAGCCTTATTATTTTTTTTAATTTAGAGTTAAAAATTCCATGCAAAAAGGTTCTAGCATTTGAAAGCAAATAGGCTCTTATCCATTATTAATTCACATAAGAAAAACAGCTATGATGGCAAAGGCCAGATCCTTATATGAAGGTTATAAATATGAATGAATAATTCATTTTTCTATTAATTTTGAATTTATAGCCTAACTGTTGAACTTTATTTTTTCTTTTCCTAAAAGGGCATGTACCAAGCAAAATACTGCACTGTCAGCAATCAGGACACAAAGCGCCGTGGTATGCAAAACAGGATTTACTAGACACATATTTACTTATGTGTAAGTAATGAAAATCACTCAGTTGTGTCTGACTCTTTGTTACCCCATCAACTATACAGTCCATGGAATTCTCCAGGCCAGAATATTGGAGTGGGTAGCCTATCCCTTCTCCAGGGGATCTTCCCGACCCAGGAATTGTGCCAGGGTTTCCTGCATTGAAAGCAGATTTTTCACCAGCTGAGCTACAAGGGAATTGATCCCTTATCATAGACCTCATATTATAGCTCGATAAAAGGTTCTGGAAAATCACATCTTTTCTGGAGATAACCTTAAGTATGAGGGGGCATTTGCTGGAAGGCCCATGTGCCCCCAAATATTGTCCTCCATAACATGTTACTGAGTCCATAATTCAGAACATTCTCTTCTGAATTTCTTTATTATAATTCAAATGTACCTTCTTGTCTGCCGACTTCGCACTCTTAAGTCAGACAACAAAACTGGCAGTCAAAACTCGAAATTTATTCATTATGCTAGGAGGTCCTTGACTATCTCTTCTGAGATTAACTAATTTGATGACTCTTGTTCTTCCTATAACAAATATTGTATTGACCAGTTTCTGTAATCAACGATGATGAGGCCAGCTTGGTGCTATCCTATTGCCCACTGGGTATATGCTTGTACCAAACATAGAAATGAGTACATCATACATAGATTGCCTAAGGCAGATCTATGAAAAATTATCTGACACATTAAAAACAAAAACAAAACCACAACAGTTTACCTCCCCGCTGTGCAGATGCTCCACACATTTAAGTCCATCTTTCCTTCTTCACTCCCATGCACTCTGATGCTGGGTATAAATCACAGGTTTTATTCACATTGTAATATTATTCTTATCCTGGATCTTCATGATACAACCTGATTTAGCTGGCACATTAAGAGTATTTCTGGTATCCATTTCAATAGCAAACAGCTAGTAATACCTTAACTATAAATAGAAGTGGCTCTGATTTACATATATACCAACAAAGTCAGCTAAATACATCTCTGGTTCAACTTCTTTTGGCTAAACTCTAGAATTTTCTAGTTCTTCCACATACAGGGAGGTTAGAATAGAAAGAATTAGCATTTGGACTGGAATTATTATCTATAGGTATAAATAGAATATTCCCCTTTCATAAAATTTGCAAAAAAAATATGTGACCATATGAACCCAATGCCAGGACTCTCAAAGGACTCCTTTATCTGAGGGGACCTGAGGTTTAAGTTTCATTAATTCTTTTGTAGGTTTATGCCTGTGTCCTGTGATAGCATTTCAGATAAAGGAGAGTTAGGAAAGCTTGATGCCGTATTCCTTGGATGATCAAAAACAGTAAGGACAAAGCATACCTGCAGTTTCAAGTAAAAATCCCAAATTATTATAAAGAGTGCCAGCTACTAAAAAGCCAATTAGTATGATGACAGTAATAGTGAAAACGCAATGAAATACACAAAATGGAAAGTTACGTGTCATTTCTCAAAGATATAACTATATCTGAAATTATTAAATTTCCTAAATCCATTCAGCTTATTTAATATGTAATTCATTTTCAGTAAGGTCTTTTTTCAAAAATATAAAGGCTTTCAAGGAATGATTTACACTATTATTAGATAATATAAATATCAGATTAAGCTTTATATGGCCATCTTTCATGATCTTCTTATGAGGCAGGCTTATCTATGCCTTTTAATCTCAAAAACTAATTTTTAAAATGATTTCAGTTAATTGGTTAACAAGATGTTTAAAATGCTTCTCAAGGATATTCTTTTCTGTAGTTCCATTGTATTAATGTATAATTCACTACTGAAAATATCTCTAATTCTGAAGCTACTGTATATTCATGAGGTTACATTTTTGTCTAGGAGGACTGGTGAATAAAAGAATCAGTGAATTAAACGTTAGGATGAGACTTGTGACATTTATTAACCACACTATTTTGCCTTCAGTTATATTTCATATGATTCCAGATAAAATCCATATTAATTTTAACCATATGAAAAGAGGATCCCATTTCTTATTTCCTATACTGCCTTTTACTATACTTCTACTATATGCCAATTACTAAAATTATCAAAAATGAACAGGACTTTGCAAGGTTATCAAATCATTGTGATGTGTATTATTTTATTTACTATGGCATTCCTTGAGCCTAGCACAGTGTCTGATAATCAGATACTCATTACATGTGTTATTGGGGTGAGAAATCATATGGAAGATGATTTTAGAATAACTAGATAGAGATTTTTATTTCATAAAATACCTTGGTGACAACTGTGACAGTAGAAGGATAAGAAATGCTCAAGAAAGAAAGGGCACACAACATTAAGGCAGGAGGCTGGACCTCACTAGAAAGGATGATAGGTGGAACTTCTGTGGAAGTAGTGGGAATGATCCAGGAACTGTGAATTAGTTCTATAAAATATTCAGACATTAACATTTGACCCATATAGCATTCTTTCCCCCAATTATTTAGTGAAGTGACTGCACACAGATCTGAAACAGTAGGCTTTGGGGAATAAAGTGGTCAGAGCAGTGTCCAGTAGGGTGTAGTGCTGCAATTGGGTTGCTCGAACTGGAGGAGAAAGATAGAAAAGAGATGGCAAGCTCAAAGGAAAGAGAATCAGAACAAGAGATGCTAAGAAGACAGACATGCTCCACCCTGACCACAAAAGTCCTTCCAGGGAAATGCTGACTTTCCTTTTGCAGGTAGGGCAGAGATTGAACCAATTTTATTTAAAATAATAAGGACAGGTTGATCTTAACAAACCGGAGGTTTTGAGAATATTTCCAATGTTGAAACAAGGGTTAGAAATGTTTAGAATTGATGGAACAGAGAACGTTGTTTTAACCTTGAGACATAAAGGCTAATGATTGAGAGATGTCCACAGGCAGTTTTATGAATTCTTTTTTTTTTTTTCACGAATTCTTTAATAGAGAGTGTGACGCACATGCAGTGAGAACACAGAACGGCTGTTACACTTTACTTCCTCGAGGGAAGACATCAGGAAGACGGTGTATAAGAAGTAATGGATAAATGGGGTCTGAAGGATAACCCAGGATTTTTTGGAGGGAAAGTGGAGATGGAGAACTAAATGAAAAGGCATTCTGGGGGATAAAAATAAAACACAGAGAAAGTGCAAAATATGAAATATAAAAAGTGCACTGAGGAACTGAAAGAGGACAAAAAACTGAAAATGAAGACAAGTTTTGAAAAGGGCTGTATATACCATTCGAAGGAGGAGGAGCCTGATCCCATTTAAAGGAGGGGATTCCACTAGAGTTTTTTTTTTTTTTTTAAACAAAGGAAGTAGAATATACCTTAATTTCTATCTGTTTTTATGTCATTAACATGGTTTTAAGACTTCCCTTAGGGAAAAACAAGAAAAAAAAAACATTTAGAATATCAGATGAAACCAAGTAAGAATGCAGAGATTTTGGAGCAATGACTAATTATAATTCAGTTCAGTTCAGTTCAGTTGCTCAGTCGTGTCTGACTCTTTGCGACCCCATGAATCGCAGCACGCCAGGCCTCCCTGTACATCACCAACTCCGGGAGTTTACCCAAACTAATGTCCACTGAGTCAGTGATGCCATCCAACCATCTCACCCTCTGTCGTCCCCTTCTCTCCCAACTTCAATCTTTCCCAGCATCAGAGTCTTTTCCAATGAGTCAGCCATTTGCATCAGATGGCCGAAGTGTTGGAGTTTCAGCTTTAACATCAGTCCTTCCAATGAACACCCAGGACTGATCTCCTTTAGAATGGACTGGTTGGATCTCCTTGCAGTCCAAGGGACTCTCAAGAGTCTTCTCCAACACCACAGTTCAAAAGCATCAATTCTTCGACTCTCAGCTTTCTTCACAGGCCAACTCTCACATCCATACATGACTACTGGAAAAATGATAGCCTTGACTAGATGGACCTTTGTTGACAAAGTAATGTCTCTGCTTTTGAATATGCTGTCTAGGTTGGTCATAACTTTCCTTCCAAGAAGCAAGCGTCTTTAATTTCATGGCTCAATCACCATATGCAGTGATTTTGGAGCCCCCCAAAATAAAGTCAGCCACAGTTTCCACTGTTTCCCCATCTATTTGCCATGAAGTGATAGTACTAGATGCCATGATCTTAGTTTTCTGAATATTGAGCTTGCAGCCAAACTTTTCACTCTCCTCTTTCTCTTTCATCAAGAGGCTTTTCATTCTTCTTTGCTTTCTGCCATAAGGCTGGTGTCATCTACATATCTGAGGTTATTGATATTTCTCCCGGCAATCTTGATTCCAGCTTGTGCTTCTTCCAGCCCAGCATTTCTCATGGATGTACTCTGCATATGAAGTTAAATAAGCAGGGTGACAATATACAGCCTTGATGTATTCCTTTTCCTGTTTGGAACCAGTCTGTTGTTCCATGTCCTGTTCTAACTGTTGCTTCCTGACCTGCATACAGGTTTCTCAAGAGGCAGGTCAGGTGGTCTGGTATTCCCATCTCTTTCAGAATTTTCCACAGTTTATTGTGATTAACACAGTCAAAGCCTTTGGCATAGTCAATGAGGCAGAAGTAGATGTTTTTCTGGAACTCTCTTGCTTTTTTGGTGATCCAGCGGATGTTGGCAATTTGCTCTGTGGTTCCTCTGCCTTTTCTAAAACCAGCTTGACCCTCTGGAAGTTCATGGTTCACATACTGCTGAAACCTTGCTTGGAGAATTTTGAGCATTACTTTGCTGGTGTGTGAGATGAGTGCAACTGTGAGGTAGTTTGAGCATTCGTTGGCTTTGCCTTTCTTTGGGATTGGAATGAAAACTTACATTTTTCAGTCTTGCGGCCACTGCTGAGTTTTCCAAATTTGCTGGCATATTGAGTGCAGCACTTTCACAGCGTCATCTTTTAGGATTTGAAATAGCTCCACTGGAATTCCGTCACCTCCACTAGCTTTCTTTGTAGTGATGCTTCCTAAGGCCCACTTGACTTTACATTCTAGTATGCCTGGCTCTAGGTGAGTGATAGCACCATCGAATTATAATCACCTGCACTCAGATGGAAAAATGAAATCCTCTTAGTTCCATTTCTTGATTGTTTTCCCTAAATGGCATTGGATGTGTGTTTCACAATGCATTTTGTGAACTGACACAATTTGCGCATTTCTTTCCAAGGCTTTGCCTGTTTTATATCAATGTTTCATTCACAAAAAGACACAGTAATAGATTATTTTCACTTGTCCATCCATTTCTGGAGTTACAGACTGATCTATATTCCACTTTCTGCTCTAAGAAATGAAATAAAGATGCAGTGAAACTGTGCATGCAGAGAAAGTTACAGGAAATCTATAATGCTAATAAAACCTACAAGTTTAGCTGAAATCAGACAATTGAGAGTTTTATTTTGTTATTATTTTTCCTGGTAAAACTTATTGTGCAAAACTAGGACAAACCTCAAACAAAGTGGATAAAATGATGCAAGAAGTTTTATTGAGTTTTGTCTAGTTTGCCAGTTTTAAAATATACTTCTTTGTTCTTTGAGGGAACAATTCTGACACACATTGAAGGAGTGTACACATTTTAAACTCTTTTCTTCCTCAACTAGTAAATCACAGATTTTATCTGTGGCCACAAAATCAAATTCATTCTTCATGAGCCATCTCCACTACCGCTTCTTCTGTGAAGCCCTACCTGAGTCTATTCTACTCCATGTAGTTCTACACTGCTGATCAGATAACCCAGCTTTTATTGACAGAATAGGGATTCTAGGAATTTTTATTAGAAGCTGAAAAGCTTTCTGAGAAGCAGGTAAGAGAGAATGGAAGAAGAGAAATTTGGTCTGAGTCACTGAGCCAGTTTTGGATGGCAGAAAATACAATACATGCTTTTGAATATGTCACATCTTGCATGAATACATGATAAAACCTAGGGTGAGGATTAAAATGCCTGAGTGAGAATGTTTAGGGAAAAAAGTTACGGCAAAATGGGAGCCTAGCATTAGCCTAGTATTAAACAGTAATTAAGTTTCAGTAATTAAATTCAGTAGGCAGAGCCCATAGTTCAGATATCTGTGTGTTCAGATATCTGATACTGACAGGCAGTAATGCCTCCTCAGCAGAAACATGGAATCCTTTGCATATTTCTCCCTTCAGTCTTCCTCTCTCCTACCCTTCTTCCTCTTTCCTTTCCCCTTCCTCTTCCTTTCCTCTTCCTTCCTTCATTCCTTTCTTTCTTTTCTTTTTTTTCTGACAAATGAGAAACAAACCCAATTTGAATTATTACAGGAAACTTAATCAAAGATCTCAGAGTAGAATCAAGAAATTACAAGAAAGGTAGAAATGAAGCTGGACATTGGGTACAACACTTAAGTTTAATGAGGCCAAAGATCTCTCTAGATCTCTTCTTTCCACCTTGTTCTCTATTATGACATCATTCTCTCCCGCTTCAATTGGAAACGTTCCACATGGCAGACAATATGCTGTTGCTCTTTGGCGCCTCATCATCTATTTCTTGGGGAAAGCTGACCCTTGCTTAATTTAGTGTCAAATTGTAAAATCCAGGTAGAGAGCTCACTTGCGTTGTACCCAGCACCAAGCTTATCATGCAGAGGGAGGATGGGGAGATAGGGATGCTTTTTAAGAAAGTGTCATCTTTCAGAACTCATGTTTAGTTCAAGGGGTGGGACATTTCTTTGCAGAAGAGAGTGTTTCCAAAATAAAAAGAAAAGTTGATGACCTACATAAGACTGACTAGAGCAAGCACAAAACAGGTTGTGACACTTGTAGTCAACACCCATGCTCCTAATGTCTATCATTGGCGACCCCAAGACAAACATCTAGAACTTTTGTTGGCATTGGTATCAGTGATTCCAGAAGACATCAGCAACAGGGCTCAGGGCTTTTGAATCATTATTGACAAGGCATAGCACCATGGTGACCTAGATAAGAGGAGGAGGAAAATAGTACATGCTACTGTAGTAAATGAGAATATTACTGGGGACTTCCTATGGAAAGGATGGTGATGAAACCAGAGAAATAGTTTTGGTAACATGCCCCTGTTTATACTTTAGGTTGCTATGGATTGGAAAATATGAGCTTTGTGTATTAATAGGCTCTTTGGATGTCTCCTCTGTCATATGTGGATCTTAGCATTGTGCATAGACAGTCAGAAAAGGGAGATATAGTGCTGAATATGAATTATATCAACCTAAAATTGTATATGTCTTACCTATTGGTCTTCTGCTTGTGCCTTTTAAAAGTAGTTTAACTCTTTAATTGCAGAATGAAGTCATGGTTTGAGTCAACTCAAAACATGAGTGCACAGCAACACAGAAAAAGAGGACTGGAGGAATTATTTATCTGATTACAAATGTCTAAATTGTCATAAAATTCTCAAGTCCAAATCCAGCATGTATAGTGCTGGTAGGTGAAAGAATAAAGGTGGGCTCAGCACTTGAGATTTTAGAAGCTTACATGCATGAGTTCATTCTCACCAGGACCCAACTTTGAGGCTGGACTACTGGACTGGACAGCATCTTGGAAAAGTATGTGCCTGGGCAAGGTAGAGCATATAATCTGAGACAGGGTTACTAGAGCAGTAGACAGTAGCTGGAAATTATTCAGCATAGAGTACTTAGCTTGAAGTTATGAGAAAGGACTAGAGCAGAACTTTAGCCTTATAATTAAAGTAACAAAAGGAATACTGCTTTGACTCGGAGGGCAAATAGGATCTTAGGAGTTTCCTGTGGGGACACTCATCCTAAATTTCATAGTTAGTGATGATATCTAAAGAGCAGTATAGTAAACCAGCAACCTTGGCTGGCAGATTGAATTCTGACTCTCAGTGGGTGTTTGATCCAAGCTACAACAGACCAGACCAAGAAAGGGATGGTGGGAGACTGAGGGTACTGATCTTCTTGCATATGTCAGGGATGGCACAGAAAAACCACAGCAGGAAAGAGTCTGCGGGCAAGTGGGGGCACCAGTAGATTGAATGATGAAGACCTGATAACAGAGGCAGAGAAAAAACAAGCCAAGATTGACAGATAACCTTTTCAATTGAAAGGAAGCTGCTGTTTAATGCTTTACTCCCCTTCTTAAATTTTTAATTGCTTCACTGGAGTGTGTTGAAACATTGCTGAATAACTATTTGGTGATTAGATTAGAGGATGAATGTGATCTACTTCTATGGGGATATATATGCATGTTGGGTGATGAGATGACTTTTGATATGTGAATCTTTTATCGAAAATTTACATTATATTCTAGATTAGAATTTTCTTCACCCTTAGAGTAACAGGTTACTGGCTCTTACTGCAGTGTTGTCCTGGAAACCCCAGAAGCACTCAGAAGCATGTGGCACCCTTTGTGGGCAGCTCCCCTTGGTGTGCTGCAAGAGCTGTATTCAATCAAACTGTCAGAATGATGACAGCTCTGAGAAGGGACCATAAAGCTATTCATCAAGCTCTGAAACAGCTAGCACTTTACTTGTCTGGAGTTATTTACTAGGGGTTGATGATAATACAGTTGAGCGAGGCAGATGCTTATGAGGCATCTTGGCTCTCTATTTTGGTGAGAAGTTCATTTTGAAAGAGAGAGCTTTAAGTTCTTTAGTATATCCAAGTCTAGCTTTTTACTAAAAATGGTAAAAAACAACAAAATAGAAAAAAAAAAGCATTTTTAGGAGAAGTGTAGGCCATGTTGTTATAAAAGCTTAGATTCTGTATCCATCCGAGTTCAGTCAGAAAAGCAGAATCAACAGTATACGTGTAGCATTACAACATGATGAGAAGAACTGATAGAAAGAAACACTTCTTAATCCTCACTACTAACTAGATATATCTTTGGGTAAAGAACTTAAAATCTTCATCCTGAGTCATCATCCATAAGTAACAAGATTTGGCAAGGCGTTTAAAAAAAATGTTTCTTTTTTGTTTTAGGTATATGTGATTCTTGTGTATAGTAACTCTATCTTTCCACCAGGGTTTTGAAATCCCTCTAGGTCAGGCAACCTGACTATTTTTTCTAAACCTTTTTTAGAATGTAGAATACCCAGCATGGAGTAGCAATCTATTTTAAGGAAGAGATCCTTGAATAGAGATTTATAGAAGAATAATGCTGGGAAAGATTGAAGTCAAAAGGAGAAGAGGGTGGCAGAGGATGACACGGTTAGATAGAATCACTGACTCAGTGGACATGAATTTGAACAAACTTTGGTAGATAGTGAAGGAATATCTCAGATACACAGATGACTCCACCCTTATGGCAGAAAGTGAGGAAGAACTAAAGAGCCTCTTGATGAAAGTAAAAGAGGAGAGTGAAAAAGTTGGCTTAAAACTCAACATTCAGAAAACTAAGATCATGGCATCCTATCACTTCATGGCAAATAGATGGAGAATAAGTGGAAACAGTGGCAGACTTTGTTTTTGTTTTTGTTTTTTTTTGGTGGGGGGCTCCAAAACCACTGCAGATGTTGATTGCAGCCATGAAATTCAAAGACGCTTACTCCTTGGAAGAAAAGTTATGACCAACCTAGACAGCATATTAAAAAGCAGAGATATTACTTTGCCAACAAAGGTCCATCTAGTCAAGGCAATGGTTTTTCCAGTAGTCATGTATAGTTGTGAGAGTTGGACTATAAAGAAAGCTGAGAGTCGAAGAATTGATGCTTTTGAATTGTGGTGCTGGAGAAGACTCATAAGAGTCCCTTGGACTGCAGGGAGATCCTACCAGTCCATCCTAAAGGAGATCAGTCCTAGGTGTTCATTGGAAGGACTGATATTAAAGCTGAAACTCCAACACTTTTGCCATCTAATGCAAATGGCTGACTCATTTGAAAAGACCCTGATGCTGGGAAAGATTGAAGGCAGGAGGAATAGGGGACAACAGAGGGTGAGATGGTTGAATAACATAACCAACTCAAAGGGCATGAGTTTGGGTAAACTCCAGGAGTTGGTGATAGACAGGGAGGCCTGGCGTGCTGCAGTCCATGGGGTTGCAAAGAGTTGGACATGACTGAGCAACTGAACTGAACTGAAGGATAGGGAAGCCTGGCATGCTGCAGTCCATGAAGTCTCAAAGAGTCAGGTACGACTTAGTGAATGAAAAACAACAATTGATAGTTACACCTACTCTCAGTTTATTGTTCCATTGCTATGTAGACAATTAGTAAATAGAATTTGATTAAATGGAATATTTTTAGATATGTTATAAATGGCTATAGTATAGGTTTCTTGGAGAATCTTGCTTCTGTTGGCATGTTTGAAGCAAAAAACCATTATACCTGGAAACTGGATTCTAAGTCCTAGTCAGTTTGAATTTCTCAATTTTTAATATCTGAAATCTATAACCCAAGCTTCTAAGGTTTTAATTTTTAAAAATCTACCATATACTTCAAATTTGGTTTTATGTAGTGAGAATAAAATACTGTGTACTTCTTTAGCTGATAGCCATCTGCTACAGAAACATTCAAATGTCAGCTCATCAGAATGTAAAAGGACTTCCTGAACAGAAGTTCACTGAAATTTAAGAAACTTTAATGAAACTTCTGTTACAAAATGATGCTGTCTTGGCTTTAGGCTAATCCCCTAAACACACCTACAAATTCATCTCGCCAAATGTCTGCCACAGAGAAGGAGCTGGATCAGTTTTACAATTTTTATGGCAAAGGTTAAAATAAGTAATTTCCACAACAGCTGTCGACACACAGTCTGTCTTTGGAGGCTGCTTTCCCTAGAGGATTTTATTTCGTCAAATGTCATAATTAGAATTTCATCTCTAGTGACTACTCAAGGAAGTCTGGCAGCAGGAGACAGCATGGGTCACATTTTAATTACGAAAATGCATCCTTCCTGTCTAACGGGCCAGGAAGTTTTTGCTAGTCATGTCACAGGAGCTTCTATGCACTGAGAATAATTAATTGCACTTTTCAGTGGATAGTAGTTGTTTTCTTAAAATTCAGCAAGATTTATCAGAGCATTAACAGATTTCTCTGTCCTACCAAAAAACCAGTAGGGTGCAAAGAAGTAGATTTCCAGCAATTAGAGCAATGAGTTGTATTCGTGCACTTACATTATTTATGGTGAATGTGTATCAACAGGAGGGCACTTTCATTTATTTTCTTTCTTTCATTAAATAAACATTTATTGACTGTCTACTTTGCTGTTGATCATTGAACTTACAGTTGGGGAAACAAACTTGAACAACACTGTCTTTTTCCATAGTAGAGATGTACCTGATTTATTGGTCATAAATTGTTATTAAAAGTGATAGAGTTATATACATGGTGCTTTGAGGACATCAAGAAAGAAGTAATTAATTCTATTTAGAGAGATCAGGAAAGATAGGGCAGAAACATGATATCTCAGGTGAGCTGTAAAGTATGTGCAGGAAGGAGTTTGATAGATTGACAATGGAGGGGAGGGAATTCCTGACAGATGGAACTGTGTCTGTAGAAAAAAAGGTTATTTGGAGGCATCTGTAATCAGTTCAGTGAGGTGCTGGTGCAGAATGCTTTTGAATAAGCAGTATTAATAGAAGACAGGCATACAGTACAGGACTAGAGTGTATTTGAAGGCAGGCAGAAATGTAGATACTACAGGCAAGGCATTTATCTTCACAAGAGGGTTATAGGTTATGGGTACGACTAGATACTGATTCCTTCGGCTCTCAGAACAGCCAGACAGGATTTTTGAATATCTTTGTCCCATTATCCAGTTGCCTAAGAGAGTCTATCATTTTCCTTTTCAATGACGTGAGAAAGATTAGTACATCCATATAATGAGTTACTAGTTAATAATAAGAAGAAATGAACTAATGAGAAGTACAACAACGTGGACAAATCCCAAAAGCATTTTGCTAAGTGAAATAGGCCCAAGAGAAATACTATAAATGCTTCCATTTATATAAAATTCTAGAATAGGCAAAACTATAATGATAGAAAGAAAATTGGCAGCTGCCAGGAGCCAGAAGGTGGGAAGAAGATACTGACTAAAAAGAGGCATGGAGGCACTTTTTGGTGCAATGGAAATGACTGTTTCATGGGTGTGGTGGTGGCTACAAGATTCATCAAACTATACAGTAAAAATCTGTGAGTTTTGCTGTTTATAAATTAGTTTAAAAAAGCTGACAACAAGTATGAGGCACAGCAGAGACTTTGGTCCATAATGAGTTAACTTCAAAGGTACTAAAACCCTATAAGCTGAAAGCAAAAGCCTTCCTAATAAAAATGTCTAGGGTGAGACCACTACATGGATCTCCTCAAGCATCTGAAGACTGAAAACCATGTTAGCTGATACTGAGTTAGCTGAGTAAGAAATTAGGAGGGGGGTGGAGGAAGGAGTTATTATTTTCTTCTTAAATATACATTTTTGACTTTAAATTACAAGTACAATGATAAATGGGTTTCCCAGGAGGTTCAGTGGTAGAGAATCTACTTGCCAATGCAAGAGCTGCAGGGGATGAAGCCTTGATTTCTGGGTTGGGAAGATCCTCTGGAGGAGGAAATGGCAACACTCCAGTATTCTTGCCTGGAGAAACCCATGGACAGAGAGGTGGTTGCAAAGAGTCAGACATGGCTAAGCAACTGAGTATCCACCCACAATGATAAATAATAATTGATTTTTATAAAACACCTATCTTCCAGAGATATCTTTAAAAGCTTTTTAATATTAATTCATTTAATTCTCATGACAAGTCTGTGAGTAAATGATCATTATTATTCCCGTTTGTTATATGAGAAAACTGAAGCAAACAGAGGTTAGTTAACTTTAAAAGTTAACTTATAAGTTAAAATTGCCAGTCTAGGTTTGATACAGGATACAGGATGCTTGGGGCTAGTGCGCTGGGATGACCCAGAGAGATGATATGGGGAGAGAGGTGGGAGGGCGGTTCAGGATTGGGAACTCATGTACACCCATGGCAGATTCATGTCAATGTATGGCAAACCCAAAACAGTATTGTAAAGTAAAATAAATAAATAAAAATAAGGAAAAAAGTTAACTTATAAGTTAACTTTATAAGATACTAGTTCTTATACTAGTTAGTATAAGATATTTGGTAGTCTACTTCAGAATCTGTGTACTTAACCACAGAGGAATTATATTTGAATTTAAGTTCTTCCAGAAACTTAATTAATGAGAGGAGTTTATATGCAACTTCAGGATATCTTGAGCTTTCCAGGTGGCACTAGTGGTAAAAAACCTGCCTGCCACTGCTGGAGACATAAGAGACATAGGTTTGATTCCTGGGTTGGGAAGATCCACTGGAGAGGGGTATGACAACCTACTCCAGTATTCTTTCCTGGACAGAGGAGCCGGGCAGGTTACAGTCCATATGGTCGCAAAGAGTCAGACATGACTGAAGTGACTAAGCATGCATGAAGGATATCTTGATGCTGTTGTATTTTATTATTGGAGTATATTGTGATTTTATATCACTGAAGAGTCCCTGGTAACTTTTATAAGACAGTGTGTCCAGACATAATTAGAGTTGGGAGAGAATTTTCAGCTTTACATATAGCATGACATTGGAGTTAGAATATGGTTGATATTGAGGAAGTGGTTACAGGAAGGTGAAAACAAGGCTTTCCTTATCCTTCCTAAGGAAGATAGCCACAGTCCTGTGTATCACAGGTTTCATGAATAAACTCAATGGATTAGATGAAAAATCACTGGGGAGTTTTAGGGGGTATACTGCTGGTGCTGCTGCTGCTGCTAAGTCACTTCAGTCGTGTCCAACTCTGTGCGATCCCGGAGATGGCAGCCCACCAGGCTCCCCCGTCCTTGAGATTCTCCAGGCAAGAACACTGGAGTGGGTTGCCATTTCCTTCTCCAATGCATGAAAGTGAAAAGTGAAAGTGAAGTCGCTCAGTCGTGTCCGACTCCTAGTGACCCCATGGACTGCAGCCTACCTATACTACACATATTTTCCATATGCTGGAACCTCTACTAGCTAAATTTTGGAATAAGTTCTTAGGTTATTGGGTGATACCAATAGCCCATATTTCCTAACTGAGTGGAGACTATTTATAAGCACTGGGAATCTGATCTCTCTTCCTCATTTTAAAATTTTGTACCAGTACACAGAAGAAATCCTCAGTAGTTGTTTATGTCTGCCCTGAAAACAAAACTTTTCCTCAGTTAAGATGTCCCAAGGTCTAGGTTGGGAGAGTGAGAGGAGAGCATTAATAAACCAACGTGGTCATGTCCTTTAGTCACTGTCTCAAATCTATCCTTTATCAGTAATAGAACTATTCTGATACTGATCTATCTTACTTTTGTGTCTATTTCTCAACTGGTTCAGAATTAGATGGTAAAAAGAGTGGTGTTATTAAAGGACCTAACAACAGCCAACAGTGCTGATGTTATTCTTTTCTTTTTGCATTCACAGTGAAGGAGAAGGAAGGGGCGATATTGGAAACAGGGCCATATGAAGATTAGGACAATACAGGTAAGAAAAATAGGGCCAAGAGTAGCAAAACCAGAGCCTCTCAGTCTTTCACTTTCCTTCATCCATTGCACATAACTTTCTTCCTCTTTTCTTCCCGCCATTGTCAACATGTACAAACATTTCCTAACAATTCATCCCATCCCACCAAACAACAAGACTTTCTGCCTACTAATACTTTCTCCCAGTTTTTACATTTGTTTTATTAAAGTTTGGTGCCCAAAGACCACCAAAAGCAGATTTTTAGTAAAACATGTTTAGGTTTACTAACTTGCCATAGCGATGAAAACTGTATCCTATAGGAATAATAATAATCCTAGTGAAATTGAACTTGGATGATCTTGTACAGGGTTTGGGTTTACACTGGGTGATTTAGTATCTGTTTTTTTGTTAGAATTTCAAAAAGGAGGCTATTTGGTCACTGGATATCTTATTAATTTAAATTTAGGAGGTAGGAGATATAAAGCAGGGTTGTCATTGGTAAAGAAGTGCTGCTGCTGCTGCTGCTGCTAAGTTTCTTCAGTCGTGTCTGACTCTGTGCAACCCCATAGACGACAGCCCACCAGGCTCCCCCATCCCTGGGATTCTCCAGGCAAGAACACTGGAGTGGGTTGCCATTTCCTTCTCCAATGCATGAAAGTGAAAAGTGAAAGTGAAGTCGCTCAGTCGTGTCTGACTCCTAGCGACGCCATGGACTGCAGCCCACCAGGCTCTTCTATCCATGGGACTTTCCAGGCAAGAGTACTGGAGTGGGTTGCCATTGCCCTCTCTGAAAGAAGCGTTAGTCACTCACATTAGTTTTAAAGAAGAGTGTGGTTGCACAGTGTCGTCATTTATGTTTGTCCATCACGGTCACAAAATAACCACAAAATAACAAAATTCTGAGAAATCTGCATGCAGGTCAAGAAGCAACAGTTAGAACTGGACATAGAACAACAGACTGCTTCCAAATCTGGAAAGGAGTACATCAAAGCTGTATATTGTCACCCTGCTTATTTAACTTATATACAGAGTACAATATGAGAAATGCTGGGCTGGGGGAAGCACAATCTGGAATCAAGATTGCCAGGAGAATTATCAATAACCTCAGATATGCAGATGACATCACCTTATGGCAGAAAGTGAAGAAGAACTAAAGAGCCTCTTGATGAAAATGAAAGAGGAGAATGAAAAAGTTAGCTTAAAACTCAACATTCAGAAAACTAAGATCATGGCATCTGGTCCCATCACTTCATGGCAAATAGATGAGGAAACAATGGAAACAGTGACAAACATTTTTTTGGGGGGGCGGTTAGAAAATCACTGCAGATGGTGATTGCAGCCATGAAATTAAAAGACACTTGCTCCTTGGAAGAAAAGTTATGACCAACCTAGACAGCATATTAAAAAGCAGAGACAGTACTTTGCCAATAAAGTTCCATCTAGTCAAAGCTTTGGCTTTTCCAGCAGTCATGTATGGATGTGAGAGTTGGACTATAAAGAAAGCTGAGCACTGAATAATTGATGCTTTTGAACTATGGTGTTAGAGAAGACTCTTGAGAGTCCCTTGGACAGCAAGGAGATCCAACCAGTCCATCCTAAAGGAAATCAGTCCTGAATATTCATTGGAAGGACTGATGCTGAAACTGAAACTCCAATACTTTGGCTACCTGATGTGAAAAACTGACTCATTGGAAAAGACTCTGATTCTGGGAAAGATTGAAGGTGGGAGGAGAAGGGGATGACAGAGGATGAGACGGTTGGATGGCATCACTGACTTGATGGACATTAATTTGAGTAAGCTCTGGGAGTTGGTGATGGACAGGGAAGACTGGTGTACTGCAGTCCATGGGGTCTCAAAGAGTTGGACATGATTGAGCAACTGAACTAAACTGAAGTGAACAAAATATCTGATGTTGTTGATATTCTGTGAAATTGTCCTGGCTGTTGGTTGTCAAGCCAGCCAACAGCTATCAGCTTATCACAGATTGTTTTGCATTTTGTTTTTTCTCCTTCTTTCTCTGTTTCTTATATCCATCAGCTCACAAAGCTGTCTGAGGCAGCTTGAAAGTTTCTTTTCAGAAGAGAAAAAAAAAAAAAAAACAATTTGTATTTGTTACCATCTTATCAACCATGACTGAATTTTAGAGTAGAAATCCTGAGAAAAAGAGAAAAATATTTTCCCTTTTAACAAGCTATTTATCCATAAAAATGGAAGTGTAGTGACTGTATATGCATATAACTAATTTATCAGAAATACAAATTCTATTTATACAAGTGTTTATAGCTGTATTACAGTAATAGTCACAAATAAGACCAAGTTATTTGATGTAAACAAACATATTGCCAAAGTTTCATATGTATAGTTTTGTTGTGTTAAGCTGGCTGTAATTAAGCTTTTAAAGACATAAAAAATAATACAAGGAAAAGATTATATAAAAGATATCAGTAGATTGAGGTATTTTAACTCACTTTTTCATAGATGGAACATTAACAGTTGAAGAAATTATTTTACTTCAAGCATAATATAGCACAGCCTCAAATGAAAATTTCATTAGGTTTATCTCTAATAGCAGATTGAGCACACTGGATATGTGCTTTGTATACATAACCTAATGTAGAATTTTCAGTAGTTCACTAATTCTCTTTAAAGAAAATTAAATTTTTTAAAATATAAATTCCCTTATAGCATTGACTTTCTGGTTTAGACTTTTTATTTATCTATCTGAAAGTATATTGTTACTCCCGTTACCTACATATTCCTATAGAAATAGTTGTGGATGTAATCTTCTTCTTAAAAGTACATTTTAGCCATTTTCCTGCTTTCTCATGCATTAACACATCCATCTATGAATGAAAATCTTCCTATGAATGGATGTTCCAGGGAAAGAGCCAATGGTGAACAAACTGATCAAGTTTCACTACATTTGATCAGGATAAATTATTTTTTTCTCCACACATTTTTTGTTCATAGTCCCTGAGCTGTGCCTGTGAACAATGCTGTCCTTATTTCTCATCATCTCATGTAAGGGAATGAGTCACAGAGACCAGGATGGGAGAACTGGTGGAAATGGTGGATGAAAGGAGAGCAATGGAACAGAAGACCAGTGTCAGAGTCTTTTCCCTTGTTCTGTCCAGGCACTACTGTGACTAGGAAATAACCTTTGAAGTATATAAACGAAGCCTCTGAGCATCTTTTTTTCCAGGTGAAATGACCAGAATTGAGGGATTACCACTAACTGAATTCCAGACATTATTTGTATGTTACCAGATTAGTGTACACTTTATGTTTTAGGATCCAATTCAGATACCATGTTACATTTTCCCAGTCTCCTCTAGTCTATGAGAGTTCCTCTCTTCCCTAGTTTTTGTTGCCTTCACAGTATTCAAGATTAGTAGCATCTAATTGAATGTCACCTAGTTTGTATTTGCCTGATATTTTTCTCATGATTAGACTTGGGTTAAGAATTTGGAGGAAAAAGAAAAAACAAAAAACAACAACTCAGAGATGTAGTGTTCTTCTATTACATGATAAGGGAGTACATATCGATGTGACTAAAATGATGATGTCAATTTTTATGACTTGGTTGAATCAAGTATTTGTGTTTGTTAGGTTTCTCCACTGAAAAGTTATTTCTTCTCTCTTTATTCTGTTCTTTTGGAAGACAGCCACCTTTTGGAAGTCTAGCCCACCCTTAGGGGAGTGAATATCTGCATATATTATTTCGTAATTCTTCTGTAAGGAAGATTAATTTCTGCTCCATTTATTCATTTAGTCATTTTTTTTAATGCCAGCAAAGATTCATGGATATTATTTTACATTTTGTGGTATAATCCAATATTATATTATTTATTGCTCTAATTCCAGTTTTGGCCATTAGATGCTCTTCCAGGTTGGATCCTGTGTTCCTTTAATATGTCTCAGGTTTTTGTTTTGCTTTGTTTTTTGGCATTTCTGGTACTACAAGATGACCTATGACCTTCACTCACCTTTTATTTTCCCTGGTTCAGTCCTAGAATTGGCTTTTTTCCCTAAGCAAAACTATTTGCATTTTACTGTAGGATGGTATCTGGCAACAAATATATGGATATTAGGCATGTTTTTTGGTACTGGTATCAACTCTAGGCATCTAAGCTTACAAAGATCTAGATAATTTACATTATTCATTTTTTTGGAAAAAATTGAAATTATACTTTATATAATCTTGTATAAACTTTTACTTCAGATAAATCTTATTTGCTTTTGAATATAATACACTCATATGGTTTAATATTAAAATCTCTTTTGTCAGCCATACATTTTATCTCCCTCAGAGACAACCAATATTATATCTTAAGTTTGCTCTCAGTGGTATTCTGTGGTTAGGCATATATGTATTCTTTCCCTAATACACTTATATACAAAGTCAGCATACCATACATACTGTCCTCTGCCTTGATTTTCTTTCACTCAACAATATATCTTAGAGAGTTTTTTTTTTTAATGAAGAACTTCCTCAATCTTTTTAATGGCTACACTGATTTTCATTGTATGGATATATGTACAATAATTTAAGTAATCCTCTATTAATAAATATTTATATTGCTTCTATTCTTTTATTATTATAATAAATCCTGCAATATTAATCTTATATATATGTAATTTCTTTTACAGCTGAAAGTATCAGTAGAATAAAACAAAATTAGAAATAAAATTGTTAGGTAAAATGGTATATATAATTATCATCTTAATAGATTTTTTTTTCATAGATGTTTAACAATTTATATACTTTCACTGATCTTCAGAGAATTTCTGTTTCTCCACACTCTAATACATTAATGTGCTTTTGCCAACCTGAAAAATTGCATCTCAGTGTAGTTTTTATTTGCATTTCTTCTAATATGAATAAGAATAAACTTTTTTTAAAATCATGTTTAAGATTGATGCTTTTGAACTGTGGTACTGGAGGAGACTCTTCAAAGTCCCTTGGATAGCAAGGAGATAAAACCAGTCAATCCTAAAGGAAATCAACCCTGAATAATCATTGGCAGGACTGGTGCTAAAGCTGAAGCCCCAATACTTTGGCCACCTGTTGTGAAGAACTGACTCATTGGAAAAGACTCTGATCCTGGGAAAGATGGAAGGTAGGAGGAGAAGGTGACAACAGAGAATGAGATGGTTGGATGGCATCACTTGCTCAACGGATATGAATTTGAGCAAACTCCGGGAGATAGTAAAGGACAGGGGAGCCTGGAGTGCTGCAGTTCATGGGGTCACAGGTTGGATACAATTTAGCAACTGAACAGCAACAGCAACAGGATTGAAGGAGAGCAGAATTTGCACCCTTCCAAATGCCTCTTTGGCATAAGATTATTTGGGGTTGGTTATTTTTATGAAAGTCCAGACCCATGAGAAGTTCTGAAAATCCATTAAAAGTTACCCTTTTGTAAGAGAAACTTGTATTTATAAGGAAAAACTCCATTTGTGTGGGTATACCCCTCTCTTTCCCTGGTGGCTCAGAGGTTAAAGGGTCTGCCTGCAAGGCGGGAGACCCCGGTTCAATCCCTGGGTCAGAAAGATCCCCTGGAGAGGGAAATGGTAACCCACTCCAGTATTCTTGCCTGGAGAATTCCATGGGCAGAGGAGCCTGGTAGTTTACAGTCCACGGGGTCGCAAAGAGTCGGACACAGCTGAGCGAGTTCACTTTCACCCCTCTCTGTACTGAGAAGTGTTACAACCTCACCAGAGCCATGACAGGCTCAGAGAGGTGCACTGGGCCAAAAACAATCCCTGAGTCATGCTTCCTGGGCTTCTGGGGATGGTAACTCTGGCCAATCAGAGAGATGGTAACTCTGGCCAATCAGAATGATGATAACTCTGGCCAATCAGAGAGATGATGACTGGCCAATCAGTAAATACCAGGAACCCCCTGCAGCCAATCAACCCTTGCCAACTCCCTGTCTTTGTTCTAAACTTATAAATACTGCTGTAAATCTGGGCTCGGGGCTCTCCTCAAGACTCCACTGTGCTGGATGAGAGGGGAGCCCTGGCTTGAGCTGGCAATAAACCCCTTTATGCCTTTGCATTGCTGTGGATGTTTTATTCTCTCAGTTTTGGGGACTCAGACACTGGGCATAACAAGAATGACTAAGTCTTCAGGAACTTATCAGTGGAGAAGCCAAAGACATATCTGCATAACAACACATAGCCTTGCTGATTGTGATTTTCTTGATAACCTCCCATAACTGGCTCCCCCTACCAACACCTTTTGTCTTTAGCTGGAGGTGGTGTGTAAGGTGGTGGTTCAGACCATTTCTGGGAGTTACTCAGTTTTTCTAAGCACACAGGGGATATTCATTCATGTACACAGAGGATATGCATATAATTAAACTTCTGTCTGTTTTTCTCAACATTCAGAAAACGAAGATCATGGCATCCGGTCCCAAAACTTCGTGGCAAATAGATGAGGGAACAGTGAAAACAGTGTCAGACTTTATTTTTTTGGGCTCCAAAATCACTGCAGATGGTGATTGCAGCCATGAAATTAAAAGATGCTTATTCCTTGGAAGAAAAGTTATGACCAACCTAGATAGCATATTCAAAAGCAGAGACATTACTTTGCCGACTAATGTCCATCTAGTCAAGGCTATGGTTTTTCCTGTGGTCATGTATGGATGTAAGAGTTGGACTGTGAAGAAGGCTGAGTGCTGAAAAACTGATGCTTTTGAACTGTGGTGTTGGAGAAGACTCTTGAGAGTCCCTTGGACTGCAAGCAGATCCAACCAGCCCATTCTGAAGGAGATCAACCCTGGGATTTCTTTGGAAGGAATGATGCTAAAGCTGAAACTCCAGTACTTTGGCCACCTCATGCGAAGAGTTGACTCATTGGAAAAGACTCTGATGCTGAGAGGGATTAGGGGCAGGAGGAGAAGGGGACGACCGAGGATGAGATGGCTGGATGGCATCACTGACTCGATGGACGTGAGTCTGAGTGAACTCCGGGAGATGGTGATGAACAGGGAGGCCTGGCGTGCTGCAACTCAGGGGTTGCAAAGAGTCGGACACGACTGAGTGACTAAACTGAAACTGAATCTGTCTTTTATTACAGGAGTGGAGGTCTCAGTTATAAAAAACTATTTATTAATAAACAAAACCTCAGTTAAATAGAGTTGGGAGACTAGAGAGGGGAGATCCCATGCACAGTGATGAAAGCAGAGCCCAAGAGGAAGAAGACAGACTCCTTTTCTTTTGTTGCAAGAACTGGGCCAGTGAAAAACCAAGGGATCTCTGTCGACTGCAGCCCTCACAATTTCCTCTTCCTTCCATAAAAGTGCTCTCCTTCCCTTACATGCAGGGGCTTGTATATAGCTTGCCATGTTTGCAGACCCAAATTCTCTGTTGATTCAAAATTAATTTTTTTTTTCCTGAAGAAATATCTGGCAGTCTGTTTGTTTTAAATCAACATTTTGGTGGCCTACACAGGCACTAGAGAAGTTTTAAGGCTGTTGAGCAAAACAGGTGAGGTAACCACAATAGTTTTTTGTTGTTCACTGCTTTCTCATTAACCCCGGTGTTTGAAAGTATGTCTTCTGGGTATGAGATCATGCCCTTCCTGTATTTGAAGCTCTCCAGGCTTTATTTGGGATCTATTTAAAGGTTTCATCTGTTGGTTAAGGCCTTGTTCTGTATGTGAGTATTCATTTGGCACTTTGGTCTGATTTTGAGATCAGACAGTTTTACTGAAGCTGGCTAACCTCAATCCATTCCTCCATGATCACAGGTTGTTTCTTTGAAACAGTGTTGGGGTTTTCAGCATTCAGCTGATTTCTTTGGAAGAGCTGTCCTCTGGAGGCTGGCTAGAAAACGTCTTTGGCCTAGCTCTTCTGGGACCGAGCAGTCCTCTGAAGACTGGTTGGGATTGACTTGCAAGGTGTTTGAACTGAGCTCTTTGTGCTGTAAACTGTTTAAGCTGTTTGAAAATTGTTCTTTACTCCAGTAAAAATATCCCTAAAAAGTAAAATCTCAGTTATCTGAGTATTTTGAGGCTGCCCCCCATAGTGTCTCTGGCAGATTTGATTTTAAGTTTAAAAATCAAGTTTCTCTCTCATGCTTCTAACTAAACGGACCAACCTGACCAAAGGCTATTTAGAACATCAGTGGCCATTACGGGGAAATTTTGAATTTCCCAAACTAATTTCTTAAAACCAAATTGGACTAAAACAGCTCAAACATTTTCAAAATTGAGGGAAATGCTTATTTTGATTGATATTTTGAAACTTCCCAACGTTATCAGCAGTATAAAATTGCTTCTCTGCAAAGATTTTAAAATTATATAAAATGATTGAAGAAAGATAAAAGGGCTTCTGAAGCCTCAGACCCTATCTCTGTTGCCATCTTGTCTTCCATGGCTTTTTGTAGCCAGATTCTGCCTTCTGTTCCATTTTCCTCCTTCTCTTCTATGTAGCCTACATCTCCACTAGGCCTTCAGTTTCTCCATTTAGCTTCTATTCCCAAGCTCCTCCTTTTCTCCAAAATGCTCCCCACAGCCTTTTCCTCTAAATTGTCAGAACCTGTCACTTTAAAATCAAGCTATCTGAGAATCAAGAGACTCTAAACTTAATTTCTTACACTCTCTGGATTAAACTGTGAACCATAGTCAAATATTTCCCCATAGCAGCTGAAAAGCCTTACAGATTTGGTGAGGAATTTAATGTAGTCATTCAAATTTACCAACCCGGTTCTCTGATAGGTATCAGCTAGTTCATATGCTGGTACCTAAGGGTAGATTCAGCATTGAGTAAAAGCCACTAATTGGGAAAGTCCTGAATGGTCTCTAGAATTACAAGCAGAAGACCAGTACACTACTTTACTATATGATCAGTCTCAGGCAATACAGCCAACTTCGCTGAATAATTTCTAGGGACTTTCCAAAGTCAGTTGATTGGAAGAAAATTCAGACTTGTGTGCAAACATCTGACAAACCTGATCATGATTATAAAAATCAACTTCTGATTATTTTTAAAGAAAATACTGATGTTCCTTAAGATGTCAATTCCACCTGAGAAGCTGAACTGAGACATTTACCTTCTGGTAAAAAGAACCAGCATGGAATGGGAAACTATGTCTGCTCCAGATTTAGTCAGTCTGGCAAACCAGCTCTCTCACACTACACATGAGTCACCTCAGCATTATCTTCAACTCATGAAAATAAAGTCTTCTAAATGAAATCAAAATCCTCCTAGTTTCTGTTATTACTGCAGAGAGCCAGAACACTGGGAAATAGATTACTACAAATTTCAGCACATTAGGCAACTTCTGCCCTCTAATCAGTCTTTCCAAAGGCCTTCTAATTCTCAATGACAGGGCTCCTAGGACCTACAGGGAATCTTTTCAATCCTCTCTCTTAATTTGCTTAGAGAAACACATCAATATTAAGGATGAAACTTATCAATATTAAGGATGAAACTTTTCTAGTCCTAATGAGACTAGAGTCTCATTCTTCATGCTCAATATCACCACTATAAAATAGCCCCTGCCTTGCAGTACTAAAATAGTTCAAATAGTAGGGATGTCTAATGTACCTCAAAAGTTTCTGTCTCTGAATCTGCTCCCTTTAAGTCAGGCCCTTTGAGAGACACACGTGCTTTTCTCCTCAGCTCCTCTCTCCCATCCATTTATTAGGCTGAGGCCTCTCAGAGAAGTATCAAGCTAGAATTTCTCCCAAAGGGGGGATAAAATTCTAGAAATTGACAATATCAAAGTAATCAACCAAGTAAATTAAATGACCCTTTGACACCTTTTATTTGTTCCATCTCTGAGAGTACTAGAGCAGATTCTGGCAATATTGATGATTTGTCCCTATGAAATCATCTACCGCATTCTTTACGACAAAATCTCCCACTGATATTGATTAAATTCACAGAGTAACTCCTATCAAAATTCTAAGAGACCTCTCAAAATCTTTTTTTAGAATTCATCAGTATGGTAAAAGCAAAGAAGCCTTTCAGAGAATAAAATCCACAATGGAAGAGGGCAAAGCTAAAGGCCTCATTATTTCTTGTACTAGCCCCTGTATCACTCACATTTTAGCAATGAGAAAACCTAATGACTGATGGTGGAGGTTTGTCCATGACAACAAACAACACTGTTATCCCTGGACATCTTTTGTTCCTAACCATCACACATTACTAACATCCATTCCCACTGGAAGTAAATTATTTACTGTAATTGATTTACTCAGTGCATTATTTGGTACTATAGTTGATGAAGCTAGCCAATACCCTTTTGCCTTCCCTTAGGAAACAATTTACCTGGACAGCAATGTCTCAGGGTTATACAGAAGGGCCTTATTTTTCACAAATCCTGAAGGTTGATCTAGAAAATAAAAAGTTCCCTAGGGTTTCTACATTGTTGCAAATGTGGATAATTTGCTTTTTGTCGTCTTCTTAATCAAACCTCCTCAGGAAAACAGCAGCTTCAAAGGGGTTTAAGATCACCAAAGAAAAATTTCAGTTTTCACTAACCCAGATTAGATATTTAGGGCATCTGATATCAGAACCAGGGCTACGCCTAATTGGGAGAGTGTCTAATTTCCTCAGTTCTGTCTCGCTGTAGCAAAAATTTGAAGTGACCGTGGGCCAGTGTTAAAGCTCAATTTTATTGGCAAGCAAAGGAAAATACATCCTTAAGGCATGAGGGCAGGCCGACCCAAAAGATGCGAAGGGAAGAGAAGCATCCAGATTTTGGCTTCTCTTTTTATATGTTTTTTCTCCTCTCCTTGAGCCTGCCCTATGTAATTGGGCTAGCCAGGAGGGCTGTTTTGTTTTCCCTGAGATCCTCACTCTGGTCCTTGGACCTTTCTTTGTTCTATTTTTGCGGGCTTTTCCCTTCTTTGTCATTTAGCCATCGCCATTATGGACTCCTTTTTCCTATTCTAACTACCTAAGACCTAGATCCAGGTAGACTTCATGATGTCCTAAGTTTCCCAAAACCCAAAGCTAAGAAACAACTGCAAAGCTTTCTCAGGCTAATTGTTTATTGTCAAAACTGGATTCCAAATTTCTCTCTTATGGCCAGACCTCTATACATTTTACTCAACAATAACCACCCCAACCCAATTTTATAGGGAGAGCCAGATAATATAGCCTTCAAAGTCTTATTCTGGTGACTCCACCTGCCCTTGTGTCAGTTGCTCAGTAGTGTCCAACTCTGTGACCACAAAGGCTATAGCCTGCTGGGCTCCTCTGTCCATAGGATTTGTCAGGCAAGAGTACTGGACTGGGTTGCCATTTCCTTCTCCAAGGGAGCTTCCTGACCCAGGGATTGAATCCGCATCTCCTACCCTGGCAGATGGATTCTTTGCCTGTTGAACCGTCAAGGAAACCCTTGGGCATCCCAATTATCAGAGTCTCTTTTTTACTTTCTGTATATGAAAAGGAAGGAAATGCTCTTCGGGTACTGGAACCTCAAAAACCAGGGACTTCCCTGATACCTGCCATAGGGTATTGTGGCCAGCACCCGGATCCTGGGGCATGAAACACCCCGCTTACTTAGAGCCATTATGGCCGGTGCTCTTTTGGTGAAGGGTCACTGAGAATATTGTTCTGGGATCCCTGTTAACCACTTTTTACCTCATGCACTAGAAGTTCACTTGATTTCTCATCACAGTCAATATTTCTCAGCCAGTTGCCTCCCCCCCCCATGAAGTTCACATAACTCTTACGTTGTAATAACTTTAACCCAGATATCATTCTCCCGTCTATTACAAACAAAGCACCTCACGAGTGTTTAACACTGACAATGACCTCCTGACCACAGGGTGATCTATAGGAAACTCCACTGGGTAAGGCTGATATATCATTATTCACTGATGGTTCTTAATTAATGGAAGGCAATGCCGAATATTGCTTGGACGTGTGATTACACGTTCTATTGACATTGTTGAGACAACATCTTAACCTATGGCTTCACAGCCTGACAGGCTGAATTATACACTTTGACAAAGGTTTGTACTTTAGCCAAGGTCAAAACTTCAAGTATTTTTACTGATGTTAGATTTTGGCATAGCTCATGATTTTGGAATATTGTGGAAGTAATGTGGCATCCTTACTTCCGGTGGAAATAAAATTAAACTGGCCCATATGTTCAGGAATTACTGAAATAAATACTTTTACCTGACACTCTAGCTATTATTAAGATTTCAGGGCATTCTGAATTTGACCTTTTGAAAGCTAAAAGAAATCACCTTGTTGATAGTTCTGCATGAAATGCCACTCTAAAAGGGACCAACAGCCATTAAATCTCTGTCATGGTTCAAACGGATGCTTCATCAAATGATAATATGGAAAAACTGGCTAAGGAAGCCCAACAACTGATCTCAGAAAAAGAGAAAAAAAAAAAAAAAACATTGGAAATTCAGTAATTGTTGTTTTGATGAAAAGAGAAAGTTCTGGTTTGAACCAAGTGATGACCCAGTCATATCAGAGACTCTAAAGTTCCCATTCTTCACCACTGCACATGCCTTAAACCACTAGTCTACAAAATGATTGCATTCATTCCTTAATATTGGAGAAAAACATTAATAATACCACAAAGAGTGCCCACCTCACTTATCCTGAGTACATGTCAGGGAAGCCTGATCATACTGCTCCTAGGCTTAAACTGCCTAATGGACAACTTGAGGTCTAGCAGATGGATTTCACACAACCTTCTCCTGTATTAGATATATATTTTAGTCAGAGTGTTCATGTTTTCACACTGTGCTGATGACTTCTCTGAAAGACAGGTACTGCCTCTTCTGTGGCTAAAGTTTTCTTAGGAAAAGAATGACCCTACCTGGAGAACCTCCATTCGATCTTCATTGATTGTCATAGTAATTGAAGAAATAATTTTACTGACCAGGTGCTTCAAGAAGTCTGTGTTTTTTGGACGATTCTCAACACTTTCACTGTGCTTACCATGCTTAATCGTCTAGTTTAAACTATTTTAGTATGCACTAATTTTAGTATTAAGAATCATACATCACTTCAGTTCAGTCGCTCAGTCATGTCCTACTCTGTGCGACTCCATGAACAGCAGCACTCAAGGCTTCCCTGTTCATCACCAACTCCTGGACTTTACCCAGACTCATGTTCATTGAGTTGATAATGCCATCCAATCATCTCATCCTCTATTGTCCCTCTCTCCTCCTGCCCTCAATCTTTCCCAGCATCATGGTCTTTTCAAATGAGTCAGCTCTTCGCATCAGATGGCCAAAGTATTGGAGTTTCAGCTTCAACATTAGTCCTTCCAATGAACACCCAGGACTGATCTCCTTCAGGATGGACTGGTTGGATCTCCTTGAAGTCCAAAGGACTCTCAAGAGTCTTCTCCAACACCACAGTTCAAAAGCATCAGTTGTTTGGTGCTCAGTTTTCTTTATAGTCCACCTCTCACATCCATACATGACCACTGGGAAAACCATAGCCTTGACTAGATGGACCTTTGTTGACAAACTAATGTCTCAGCTTTTTAATATGCTGTGTAGATTGATCATAACTTTCCTTCCAAGGAGTAAGTGTCTTTTAATTTCAATGCTGCAGTCACCATCTGCAGTGATTTTGGAGCCCAGAAAAATAAATTCAGCCACGTTCCCACTATTTCCCCATCTATTTGCCATGAAGTGATGGGACCGGATGCCATGATCTTAGTTTTCTGAATGTTGAGCTTTAAGCCAACTTTTTCACTTTCCACTTTCACTTTCATCAAAAGGCTCTAAAGAGAGAAGAACTAAAGTTCTTCTTCACTTTCTGCCGTAAAGATGGTGTCATCTGCATATCTGAAGTTATTAATATTTCTACTGGCAATCTTGATTCCAGCTTGTACTTCATCCAGTCCAGCATTCTTATGATGTATGTTGCATATAAGTTAAATAAGCAGGGTGAAAATATACAGCCTTGACATACTCCTTTTCCTATTTGGAACCAGTCTATTTTTCCATGTCCAGGTCTAATTGTTGTTTCTTGATCTGCATACAGGTTTCTCAAGAGGCAGGTCAGGTGGTCTGGTATTCCCATATCTTTCAGAATTTTCCACAGTTTATTGGGATCCACGCAGTCAAAGGCTTTGGCATAGTCAATAAAGCAGAAATAGATGGTTTTCTGGAACTCTCTTACTTTTTCAATGATCAAGCAGATGTTGACAATTTGACCTCTGGTTCCTCTGCCTTTTCTAAAACATCTGGAAGTTTATGGTTCATGTATTGCTAAAGCCTGGATTGAAGAATTTTGAGCATTACTTTGCTGGCATGTGAGATGAATACAATTGTGTGGTAGTTTGAGCATTTTTTGGCATTGCCTTTCTTTGGAATTGGAATGAAAACTGACCTTTTCCAGTCCTGCGGCCACTGCTGACTTTTCCAAATTTGCTGGCATATTGAGTGCAGCACTTTCACAGCATCATCTTTTAGGATTTTAAATAGCTCAACTGGAATTCCATCATCTCCACTAGCTTTGTTGTAGTGATGCTTCTTAAGGCCCACTTGACTTCGCATTCCAGGATCTGGCTCTCGGTGAGTGTGAGTGATCACACCATCATGATTATCTGGGTCGTGAAGATCTTTTTTTGTACAGTTCTTCTGTGTATTCCTGCCACCTTTTCTTAATATCTTCTGCTTCTGTTAGGTCCATACCATTTCTGTCCTTTATTGAGCCCATCTTTACATGAAATATTCCCTTGGTATATCTAATTTTCTTGAAGAGATTTCTGGTCTTTCCCATTCTCTTGTTTTCCTCTGTTTCTTCACACTGATCACTGAGGAAGTCTTTCTTATCTCTCCTTGCTATTCTTTGGAACTCTATATTCAAGTGGGTATATCTTTCCTTTTCTCCTTTACTTTTTGCTTCTCTTCTTTTCACAGCTATTTGTAAGGCCTCCTCAGACAGCCATTTTGCTTTTTTGCATTTCTTTTTCTTGGGGATGTCTTGATTCCTGTCTCCTGTACAATGTCACAAACCACCACCCATAGTTCATCAGGCACTCTGTCTATCAGATCCAGTCCCTTAAATCTATTTCTCACTTCCGCTGTATAGTCATAAAGGATTTGATTTAGGTCATACTTGAATGGTCTAGTGGTTTTCCCCACTTTCTTCAATTAAGTCTCAATTTGGCAATAAAGAGTTCATGATCTGAGCCATGGTCAGCTCCCAGTCTTGTTTTTGCTGACTGTATAGAGCTTCTCCATTTTTGGCCGCAAAGAATAGAATCAATCTGATTTCGGTGTTGACCATCTGGTGATGTCCATGTGTAGAGTCTTCTCTTGTGTTGTTGGAAGAGGGTGTTTGCTATGACCAGTGCATTTTCTTGGCAAAACTCCATTAGTCTTTGCCCTGCCTCATTCTGCATTCCAAGGCCAAATTTGCCTGTTACTCCAGGTATTTCTTGACTTCCTACTTTTGCATTCCAGTCCCCTATAATGAAAAGGACATCTTTTTTGGGTGTTAGTTCTAAAAGGTCTTGTAGGTCTCTATAGAACCATTCAACTTCAGCTTCTTCACCATTACTGGTTGGGGCATAGACTTTGATTATCGTGATATTGAATGGTTTGCCTTGGAAATGAGACCATTCTGTCTTTTTTGAGAGTGCATCCAAGTACTACATTTTGGATTCTTTTGTTGCTATGATGGCTACTCCATTTCCTCTAAGGAATTCCTGCCCACAGTAGTAGATACAACGGTCATCTGAATTAAATTCACCCATTCCAGTCCATCTTAGTTCACTGATTCCTAGAATGTCGATGTTCAGTCTTGCCATCTCCTGTTTGACCAGTTCCAATTTGCCTTGATTCATGGACCTAACATTCCAAGTTTCTATGCAATATTGCTCTTTACAGCATCGGACCTTGCTTCTATCACCAGTCCCATCCACAACTGGGTGTTGTTTATGCTTTGATTCATACATATATCCCTTTTTTCTTGATATGGTTGATTCACAATGTTATACAGCAAAAACTAACACAACATTGCAGATCAACTATACTCCAATTAAAAAAAAAAATCAACCAGCAAAACTTGTAGACGCCCTCCAAATACTTTGGCCAAAAGCATTTGTTCAAATATTTTGGCCAAAAGCCAAAAGTCCATCTTTCTAAATTTCAGGTTCACCCTTTGAGACACTCACAGAATGTCCAATGCACTAGACTTCTGCATCTTTTGACCCACAACTGAAAAAGGAAGAGATACTCCAATATTCCAAAGGCCTAATTGTTTCTAAAAATAAACATCTTTTGGTAGCGTCATCTTTTCCCAGGTGATAAAGATTTTAAGTATCACAGATTGCAACCTAAAGATTTTGTTTATTGGAAAATGTACCTCAAGAAGAACTCTCTCAAACCTCACTGAAAAGGCCCCTAATAAGTACTGCTAGTGTTTTTGCCTGGAGAATCCCTGGGATGGGGGAGCCTGGTGGGCTGCTATGTATGGGGTCGCACAGAGTCAGACAAGACTGAAGCGACTGAGCAGCAGGAGCAGCAGCAACCAAACCTTGTGCTGCCAAACTCCAAGAAATAAACCCCTGAATTACATGAATTACATGACATATTTAAAGAGAGTACCAAACCTTGCACATCCAGTGACCTGAAAGTAAAGATTTTCTAGAATTGAAGCAGGCCACATCTGATGACATCCCCAAGGTATCCAGACCAGGTCTGTCGGAAATTTTTCGCCAAAACTTTGGTGATGATATACGTTCCAGATGACCTTAAATGTCTTTGATATTAGTAACATATGAATTTAGATAAAAAGTGCCCAAGAGTTCTTCTTCCCATCCCTCCTTGCTACTTATATATGACCTCAATAGTTCTCCAATCTGTGCACTTTGCTGTGATGTAAGACATTACATCCAGGAAATGTCCTTCCTCACACTGAGAGACAAAAAGTCACTGAAACTAGAAAATTTGACCCTTGATCGGTAATATTTTCAGGAAAAGATCTTGATCAAAAGGAGGAAATGTAAAAAATTAATAAACAGAAATCTCTAATAGCGTTGTGAGACCAGAAGAGGGAGCTCTCACACTCTGTGACAATAGTGGAGCCCAGCAGGAATAAGACAGACCCTTCTTTCCTGGCAAAAACAATGACAAGCCATAGGCTCTTTGCTGTAGCCCTCCCATCTTGCTTTCCCCTCACATAAAAGTGTCCTCTTTCCTTAACATGTTGCAACTTGTGTGTAGCTTGCCATGTTTGCAGATCCCAAATTGCAATTCTGTGCTGATCCCAAATAAACCCATTCTTGCTGGAGAAATATCTGGGAGTCTATTTGTTTCAGGTCAACATAGCCAAGAACCTAGAAGATTAAGGAGAACACTGTTTTCCTCCCTGAAAAGATACATTTGTATATTCTCTTCCTTGAACTTAACACTTATTTTTCCTTTTTTCTTGAAAGTTGTTTGTATCCTGCTGGTATGAAGGAGTTATTTACATAGCTGAAAAATTATCAATTTCTAACAAAATTTGAAAATATTTTCCCCAATTTGTAATTTTTGATTTTGAAATACTTGTGTTGGGCTTTTCTATGGAGTTATTCTATTTTTTTGATAAATTATTGAATTTTTATGTAATGAATTTAAGGTTTCCAAGTTTTATGTCATATTTCAAAAAAGGCTTATCATTCTAAGGTTACTTAATTTTTTTCTCATGGTTTTTCTAGCATTTTTGTATTTTTATTATTGGTTTCACAAACTTTCATAAATATGTTTTAAAGTAAACAAACATGGAGTTATTAGAAATTAATTTATGCTGTTTTTCACTGTGGGATATATTATACTTTGAAAGTTCTCTTTTTCTGGACTCTTAGGTTTTCATGTTGCTTTCATTAGATTTTTGTAAAGCTATAAATTTTAAAATTTTAAAGCATGCCCAACATAGTCCTAATGAAAGTTTCAGGGGGAGGCTCAAAACCATATTATCCAAGGTTCCCACAACTACTTATAGACTAATGAATGCGTATACAATCATAGAACAAATACTGATGAAAGTCCACTTTCTACCAGACATGGTGTTGAACTCTGGAAGCATTTACTAAGAGGAATGTTAATACTTTAATTTTTACATTATATAGAATTAGAAGTTGACCTATATCCTATTATGTCTTCCTGGAAGTAAATAGTTAACTTTTGTGATTTTTTAAAGAAGAATTAAATTAAGTAAATCCTTGTACTTGGATCCCAGCATCAGTCAATGAAGGTGTTGTCTTGAAATTTCTGAGCATATATACATTTCTTTATTCATAACATATTATTTCCAGAAGCTAGCTATACAAAAAGTGTCAAACATGACATTCTCAATTACTAGGAGATGTTAGAGAGGTGACAAAAGATGGTGAATGGATTAAACATTGCTTCAAGCTAGTGGCACAGATATGCAATATGCCACATTGAGATGATTAAAGGAAGAAGTGTGAGAGTAGGCCTTTCTCAGCCAGATTTTGTATCAACTACTTTCATTATTCATGCTTGCTCACAAGTGGACCATATTCTAGCTGCATCTTCATTTACCCATCTGTCATCAGAGTAAAAACTTTGTGTTTTAAATCACACTCAAGAAAGTAAAAAGACAACACATTGACTGGAAGAAAATATTTGACAGGTATATATCTGATTAAGGACTTGCATCAAAAATATACAAAGAACACTCACAACTGAACAATAGCAGACAACATGATCAAATATATTATTTCTCTAAATAATATATAAAATAGCCAATAAGCATATGAAAAAATGCTAGACATTTACTGGGACAAATATAAATAAAAATGACAATGAGATGTCACTTCATACTCACAAGGATGGCTACAAATTTTAAATATTCAGAAATAAACAATAACAAGTGTTGATTTGATGTGGCAAAATTGGAGCCCTCGTATTCTTAGTCACAACTGAAGCGACTTAGCATACATACACACATACTGCTGGCAGCATTGTAAAGTGTTTTGAACACTTTGGAGAAAAGTTCAGCAGTTTCTCAAAAATTTAAGCGGAGATTTAGATTACCCATGACACAGCTATTCTACTCCTCAGTACATACCCGAGAAAAATGGAAAATATATGTCCACAGAAAAATTTGCATACAAATATTCACAGGAGCATTATTCACAATAGTCAAAAAGTGGAAAGAACTCAGATATATATAAACTGAAGAACAGATTTAAAAAAATAAAGCTATAGGGACAGAAGTAGATTAGTGATTTTCAGATGTTGGGGGAAGGGAGAAATGAGGAGTGACTGCTAATGGGTATGTTTTTATTATTTTTCTATTTTATTTTTTATTGATGTATGAAAAGTGAAAGTGAAAGTTGCTCAGTGGTGTCCGACTCTTTGTGACCAGGCTAGAATACTGGAGTGGGTAGCCTTTCCCTTCTCCAGGGGATCTTCCCAACCCAGGGATTGAACCCAGGTCTCCCGCATTGCAAGCAGATTCTTCACCAACTGAGTTATCAGGGAAGCCCCCTTACTGATGAATAGTTGAGTTAAAATATTAGTTGCAGGTATATGTAACAGTGATTCAGTATTTTTACGGATTATACTCCTTTAAAAGTTAATCCAAACTAATGCCTATATTTCCCTGTGCTAAACAATGTATTATTGTTGCTTATCTATTTTACTCATAGTTTATATCTCTTAATCCCATATCCCTATTTTCCTATTTTCTCCTTCTCCTCTACCCTTTCTCTACTGTTCACCACTAGTTTGTTTTCTATATCTGTACATCTGTTTCAGTTTTGCTACACACATTTGTTTTTATTTTTTAGATTCCACAGAGAAGTGATACATACAACAGATGTCTTTGTCTGACTTATTTCAGTAAGCAAAAAGTCCATCCACTCTAGGTCTATCCACATTGCTGCAAAAGGCAAAAGTATGGCTGAGTAATATTTCATCATATATTTTGTCCATTCATCTGTTGGTGGATACTTGGTGGTATGTTGTTTCTATTTGGTCATGAAGATTTACTATGTTTCAAGAGTTTAATAATTTCAGGTCTCATAAGTTTCTGTTTGAGATGGCCATTCAACCTATATTCCCATCATGTTCTATGCTGCAACAACAAGAAACTACTTTGATTATAGGACTCCATTCTTGAAAACTGGTGTTTCTCAGTATTGGTATGTATGTTTAATTTGATAAAATTTTTACTTTCCTCAAAAGCCATTATGAAACTGCTAAAAGTTGTAATCAAAGATAACAAAATATAAATGTATACATTTTATATGTATATAGGTATGCATATGCAATATACGATACAATTCATATACAATATATATGTGTGTACAATTGTTTTCTGAAGTAAGTTTTAATATAGTGCTACAACCATTATTTCATTCCAATCCTGAAGAAAGGCAATGCCAAAGGATGTTCAGACTACCACACAATTGCATTCATCTCACATACTAGCAAAGTAATGCTCAAAATTCTCTAAGCCAGGCTTCAAAAGTACTTGAGAACTTCCAGATGTTCAAGCTGGATTTAAAAAAGGCAGAGGGACCACAGATCAAATTGTCAACATCCCTTGGATCATCGAAAAAGCAAGAGAATTCCAGAAAAACAACTACTTCTGCATCATCGACTACACTAAAGCCTTGTGTGGATCACAACACTGTCAAAAACTCTTCAAGAGATGGGAATACCGGACCATCTGACCTGACTGCTAAGAAATCTGTATGCAAGTCAAGAAGCAACAGTTAGAACTGGACATGGAACAATGGACTAGTTCCAAATTGGGAAAGGAGTACATCAAGGCTGTATATTGTCACCCTGCTTATTTAACTTATATGCCAAGTACATCATGTGAAATGTGGGCTGGCTGAAGCATAAGCTGGAATCAAGATTGCTGGGAGAAATATCAATAACCTCAGATATGCAGATGACACCATCCCTATGGCAGAAAATGCAGAACTAAAGAGCCTCTTGATGAAAGTGAAAGAGGAGAGTGAAAACTCTGGCTTAAATAACATTCGAAAAAATAACATGACAACCGGTCCCAACACTTTATGGCAAATAGATAGGGAAATAATGGAAACAGTCACAGAGTTTATTTTCTAGGGCTCTAAAATCACTGCAAATGGTGACTACAGCCATGAAATTAAAAGACACTTGCTCCTTGGAAGAAAAGTTATGACCAACCTAGACAGCATATTATTTTTTTTGTTTGTTTTATTTTATTTATTTTTTTTTGAATTTTAAAATCTTTAATTCTTACATGCGTTCCCAAACATGAACCCCCCTCCCACCTCCCTCCCCATAACATCTCTCTGGGTCATCCCCATGCACCAGCTCCAAGCATGCTGTATCCTGCATCAGACATAGATTGGCGATTCAATTCTTACATGATAGTATACATGTTAGAATGTCATTCTCCCAAATCATCCCACCCTCTCCCTCTCCCTCTGAGTCCAAAAGTCCATTATATACATCTGTGTCTCTTTCCCTGTCTTGCATACAGGGTCGTCATTGCCATCTTCCTAAATTCCATATATATGTGTTAGTATACTGTATTGGTGTTTTTCTTTCTGGCTTACTTCACTCTGTATAATCGGCTCCAGTTTCATCCATCTCATCAGAACTGATTCAAATGAATTCTTTTTAACGGCTGAGTAATACTCCATTGTGTATATGTACCACAGCTTTCTTATCCATTCATCTGCTGATGGACATCTAGGTTGTTTCCATGTCCTAGCTATTATAAACAGTGCTGCGATGAACATTGGGGTACATGTGTCTCTTTCAATTCTGGTTTCCTCGGTGTGTATGCCCAGCAGTGGGATTGCTGGGTCATAAGGTAGTTCTATTTGCAATTTTTAAGGAATCTCCACACTGTTCTCCATAGTGGCTGTACTAGTTTGCATTCCCACCAACAGTGTAGGAGGGTTCCCTTTTCTCCACACCCTCTCCAGCATGAACAAAATAGAAAGCCCAGAGATAAATCCACACACATATGAACACCTTATCTTTGACAAAGGAGGCAAGAATATACAATGGAGTAAAGACAATCTCTTTAACAAGTGGTGCTGGGAAAACTGGTCAACCACTTGTAAAAGAACGAAACTAGATCACTTTCTAACACCCCACACAAAAATAAACTCAAAATGGATTAAAGATCTAAATGTAAGACCAGAAACTATAAAACTCCTAGAGGAGAACATAGGCAAAACACTCTCAGACATAAATCACAGCAGGATCCTCTATGATCCACCTCCCAGAATTCTGGAAATAAAAGCAAAAATAAACAAATGGGATCTAATTAAAATTAAAAGCTTCTGCACAACAAAGGAAAATATAAGCAAGGTGAAAAGACAGCCTTCTGAATGGGAGAAAATAATAGCAAATGAAGCAACTGACAAACAACTAATCTCAAAAATATACAAGCAACTTATGCAGCTCAATTCCAGAAAAATAAACGACCCAATCAAAAAATGGGCCAAAGAACTAAATAGACATTTCTCCAAAGAAGACATACGGATGGCTAACAAACACATGAAAAGATGCTCAACATCACTCATTATTAGAGAAATGCAAATCAAAACCACAATGAAGTACCACTTCACACCAGTCAGAATGGCTGCGATCCAAAAATCTAGACAGCATATTAAAAAGCAGAGACATTACTTTGCCGACAGAGGTCAATCTAGTCAAAGCTATGGTTTTTCCAGTAGTCACATTTGGATGTGAGAGTTGGACCATAAAGTAAGCTAGTGCTGAAGAACTGATGCTTTTGAACGGTGGTATTGGAGAAGACTCTTGAGAGTCCCTTGGACTGCAAGGAGATCCAACCAGCCAATCCTAAAGGATATCAGTTCCAAATACTCATTGGAAGGACTGATGCTGAAGCTCCAATACTTTGGCTATCTGATGTGAAGAAGTGACTCATTGGAAAAAGCCCTGATGCTGGGAAAGATTGAAGGCAGGAGAAAAAGGGGACGGCAGAGGGTGAGATGGTTGGATGGCATCACTGACTCAATGGACATGAGTTTGAACAAGCTCTCAGAGTTGGTGATGGACAGGGAAGCCTGGCGTGCTGCAGTTCATGGGGTCACAAAGAGTCAGACATGACTAAGCGACTGAACTGAACTAAAGTGAGCAAACATTATTATTATAAACAAAAGCTGTTGTTAGGGAAGATCATCTAGTCGTCCTCAGTTATCCCACAGGATGGCATTAGCTTATAGAATTTACTATGGTTCAAGTAGTTATTCTCTGTTCTGCTTTTCTAGAAAAATCAGACTTTTACATGACAGATTATGGAGAGAGTTTGGGAAGAAGAGCTTACTCTAAAATAACACCATTTCACTAGATTTCTCATTGAATTCAGGTTTAACAGACAGTGATGTCCTACACCAATGCAGTCCCCCTGGACTGAGAAATTTTTAAAGACATCCAAAGATTTTGTAACTTGTATTCCGTGAGGAAGAGGAGCAAGTTATGTTACCTACAATAATATAAATGGGCTATAGTTAGGCAATTGTGAGTGGTTAAAGGTTAGGGAGCATAGAAACAGATATTCTATCTGGATTTCTCCTCACTCATCCACATACCATTCTTCTCCAGAACTGACTGAACATTGTCAGTGCTTTCTCTTCACAAATATTTAATGAGTGCTTATGTGAGAGAAATCTTTTGAGTATGACTATGAGAAATCATAGTGAAAATTCAAGTGTCTTCTCTACTGTAAATGGCAGATAATAAACTACTTGAGAAAAACAGATAATGAAAGTTATCTGAGAAATCAGGATGATAGGATGCAGTGTCTAGAAGACATCATTACACTGACCTTACTCATTTAGTAGGTCTTACTGGAGTGGTGACTGCAGCCATGAAATTAAAACATGCTTACTCCTTGGAAGAAAAGTTATGAACAACCTAGATAGCATATTCAAAAGCAGAGACATTACTTTGCTGACTAAGGTCCATCTAGTCAAGGCTATGGTTTTTCCTGTGGTCATGTATGGATGTGAGAGTTGGACTGTGAAGAAGGCTGAGCACTGAAGAATTGATGGTTTTGAACTGTGGTGTTCGAGAAGACTCTTGAGAGTCCCTTGGACTGCAAGGAGATCCAACCCGCCCATTCTGAAGGAGATCAGCCCTGGGATTTCTTTGGAAGGAATGATGCTAAAGCTGAAACTCCAGTACTTTGGCCAGCTCATGTGAAGAGTTGACTCATTGGAAAAGACTCTGACGCTGGGAGGGATTGGGGGCAGGAGGAGAAGGGGACGACAGAGGATGAGATGGCTGGATGGCATCACCAACTCGATGGACCTGAGTGTGAGTGAATTCTGGGAGTTGGTGATGGACAGGGAGGCCTGGCATGCTGCGATTCATGGGGTTGCAAAGAGTCAGACATGACTGAGCGACTGAACTGAACTGAACTGGAGTACAGGTCCAACATAGACACACTAACATTGGCCATGTCAGGGTCAGCATACTTACTAGGGATGGCCACAAACACATTCTTTTGCTGAAACCCTACTACTAGTAAAATTAGGGATATCACTCTTATATGTGATGTTCAGGAAAGGCCTTCCAAATACAAAATGCACTTATTTACTTATTCAATTTATTTTTTTGTGTGTTTTTTTGCTCTTCTAAGTGTTTATCTATCTCTCCCTATATATATTTATTTGCTTCTCTAGTGACTCAGATGGTAAAGAATCTTCTTGCAGTGCAGAACACTCGGGTTCAGTCCCTGGGTTGAGAAGACCCCTGGAGAAGGGAACATTTATATATATATATAAAGTTTAAAGCTTTGGTATTAGCAATGTTATGTAAAAAATAGCAAGCATATTAAAAAATAATGCTTTGTGAAAGGATTGGGATATGATAAAGAAAAAAAAATATTTTTCCTTCTTCTAACCAACTATGCAGAATGAACACTTTTCTTCTTTAAACCCAGTCTGCCTTCCCACCATTCAAGCTTGCGTGGCCGTCTCTGATGATTGTGTAGTAGAGTGACAGCATTGAAGATGCCAAAACTCCAACAAGAAACAATTCTATCATTTCAATATTTATTTCTTAGGATCTAGGACTGAGCTCTCCATCCAGAGGAAACAGAATTACCACTGGAAAGTGTACTAGCTTCAGATCAACAAGATTTGCTGTTATTAAGGTCACCCAATCAATCTTCAAATAACTGCTCCTTTCTTGTGAAGTTTTCCATGTTAAATGGCACATTACCAGATTATAACAAATCTGGTATAATTCCAGGGCCCACAAAACATTCTTTGCATAAGGACAGGTAACATGTTGAGTAAGCCTGGGATACCCACAGAATTTACATGAAATGCACTCACTGAGACAATCAGGTTACATATTTTCCACATAGGTCTTTATGCAGTCAGCATGACAATGAGAGTCTAATTCTGCTTCCTTATCTCTATTTTTTCCCAGGTCTATTTTAAGTTTAATGAAGTATTTCTTGGTTTGCTCTGCAATATAAGCTTTACCAATTCTGGTCATTTGTATACCTGATTTTGAAAATGATGCAAATTTTCAGCCTTACTGAAAAAATAATCATTAAAACAAAAGAGTATGTTTGTCTAAAGACCAGTGAGCTATGGGTTAAAGCTTAGATAACTCAATATACCTTTTACCTCTTAATTCTGTGATTATGACAGCAATAATATCTCCAATATCTGGATTTATTATAGTGACTGGCTTCATATAGGATTTAGCATTATACATAACTATTGCAATTGCATTGTGGAAAGTTGCCCAAGATGTTTTCATCATAAGTGTTCTATTTTCCCTCTGTAGAGAGGAGATTTATTTCTTGGAATTGGATAAGATTAACAATAAATGCTAATGTTTGAGGTTAATAGCTAGGAACATAACCTACTGTGTGAATAAGTGGAAGGTCTGAAATCTGCCTTTTGACCTCCACCTTAGATGATGAAGACTGGGCCACAGAACAGAGAGACAATCATTCTAGAATAGCTAAAGGATTTTTGAGGTGGCCTGACAGACACACCAACTGGTATGCTCCTTGTTATATTTCTGACTGGTATTGTTCACTCAGGCAGGGAAAAAAAACCCACAAAAACAGCCATTTAGTAGAAGTAAGGTGAACCATATTCTTTTCTGTCTTTTTGTGATATATTCTTCCTTTATACATGTAAATATTCTCTGTGCCGTACTACTTAAACATTTTACAAAGACTGCAGTTTGGATCAGGGACTCTGTTGCCTTTAGTTGCCTATTTGTATCTACCTGATGGAAACAGTGGAAACAGTGTCAGAGTTTATTTTTCTGGGCTCCAAAATCACTGCAGATGGTGACTGCAGCCATGAAATTAAAAGATGCTTATTCCTTGGAAGAAAGTTATGAACAACCTAGATAGCATATTGAAAAGCAGAGACATGGCTTTGCCAACAAAGGTCCGTCTAGTCAAGGCTATGGTTTTTCCAGTGGTCATGTATGGATGTGAGAGAGTTAGACTGTGAAGAAACCTGAGAGCCGAAGAATTAATGGTTTTGAACTGTGATACTGGAGAAGACTCTTGAGAGTCCCTTGGACTGCAAGGAGATCCAACCAGCCCATTCTGAAGGAGATCAACCCTGGGATTTCTTTGGAAGGAATGATGCTAAAGCTGAAACTCCAGTACTTTGGCCACCTCATGCGAAGAGTTGACTCATTGGAAAAGACTCTGATGCTGGGAGGGATTGGGGGCAGGAGGAAAAGTGGACGACAGAGGATGAGATGGCTGGATGGCATCACTGACTCGATGGACCTGAGTGTGAGTGAACTCTGGGAGTTGGTGATGGACAGGGAGGCCTGGTGTGCTGCAATTCATGGGGTCGCAAAGAGTCAGACACGACTGAGCGACTGAACTGAACTGAATATTATTCATTTATTACACTGAATTTTTAACTTAATCATCAAAATGAACTTGGATTGCTGTTGCCTGCATAATACAACTTCTATGATCTCCTCAGCAATATCATAGTATTTATTTCTTAAAGAATATATGAGAAAATACAGAGATGGGTGGAAACAGGGGTCAGTAGTAGGGAGTTGGAGACAGACAGCATCATGTTTTTCTTTGATCATTTGTTATTAGTTTTCTGATATTGATGCCATTGGGGTGGTGGGGAGAAAACAAACTATGCTAAGAAAAGGAGGAATTGACATAATGCTTCCAAAGACTACAAAGTAATTCCTTTGCATAAGATTTTTAATGAAATAGTTTCCCTAATATATCAGTTGTTTATTATTTTTATATATATTTTGAAGCTTTTTTCATTGAGGGAAAATTTACCTGCAATGAAATAAGGAGAACTTAAGTGTACAAGTTAATGAGTTTTGACAAATGTATATTTAAGTAGTTTGAATCTCCATAAGAATTTATAATATTTTCATCACTTCAGAAAGACCCTCTCTGCTCATATTTAGTCAACTTTCATCCACATAGTCATGTTTCTGATTCCTACTACCGTATGCCACAGCTTATCTTGTTCTTGAACTTTATATAAATGACACATACAGTAGGTATTCTTTTGTACCTTTTTTCACTCAAAGTAGTGCTTTTGTGATACATCCATGTTACAGGATGTGTCTGTAACTCACATGTATTTTTATTTATTGCTAATCATTTTTCCACTACATGAATATACCATGTTTGATATTCCTTATCATGATGGGAAACATCTTGTGATTTTCATTTTTGACTAGTGTAAATGAAGTTGCTATAAGCTTTTGTGTAAAATTTATTTTTATATGTATTTTTATTTCTCATGTATCCAAAATCTCATAGTATAATATCCAAAATGTCCAGAAAACAAAGCACAACTTGAATGAGAGAAGACAATCAACAGACACCAACATCACAATGAATCAGATGGTGGAACTATTTCATATTTGGAATTTTGAAGCAGCCATCATAACAGTGGTTCAAAAATCAGTTTAAAATTCTCTTGCAACACATTTGAAAGTAGAAAGCTTCATCAAATAAATAGAATTTATTAAAAAGAGAAATGGAAATTGTATACCTAAAGACTACATAATGAAAATAAAATTTCACTGTATGGGCTCCAGAATAGAATGAAGATAGCCTTCAGGAAATGATTCAGCCACACTGGATAAATATAGTCCATATCTTATGATCTGGGTTTTGTTCTTGGCTGCTTCATCTAATTGCTTCACTGTGCAGGGCTTTATGCACTTTCTCATAAGCTATAACGTGCTAAAATTTAATTAGCCCACAACTCAGCTGCATTTAGAGCCCCTAAATTGGCAAAGTACTTGGTCAGAGGACTCCAGTTATCTTCAGTTTTCCCTTGGAGAGGGCCTGTTTCTGATTCTAAATATACCGTCTCCAGGAAGTCATGTTGAGCTAGAATTTCCTTTAAAATTTAAATGAAGAAATAAGCACAATTAGCGGACAGGGATGCCCTCATTCCAATACACAAGCAAAAGTTATATATGGAGTAGACAGTGTAACCTTGTTTCCTATATTACATGAAAAGAGCTCTGCGCTAGCACTGGACCAGAAGCTACTTGTAGCACCAAGCAGTAAGGCTACCAGCTTTACCTGGTAGTAGGTATAAATGGTATGCTGCGGCTGCTAAGTCGCTTCAGTCATGTCCGACTCTGTGCGACCCCATAGATGGCAGCCCACCAAGCTCCCCCGTTCCTGGGATTCTCTAGGCAAGAACACTGGAGTGGGTTGCCATTTCCTTCTCCAATGCATGAAAGTGAAGTCTTTCAGTCGTGCCTGACTCTTAGTTACCCCATAGACTATAGCCTACCAGGCTCCTCTGTCCATGGGATTTTCCAGGCAAGAGTACTGGAGTGGGGTGCCATTGCCTTTTCTGAAACAGTATGCTAGTGTAGGGAAAACATGCTCTCTTCAGACCATTGTATTAAGCATTGGGTGGTGATGAATATCCAGTAAGACTCCTCATCACACTGGGATACTTTATTTTTTTCTGGAGAGTAGAATTAGATTTTAGATGCTATCTTAGTGGAGACGTGTTCCTGGAGTTATCTTCCAGGTATTGGTATTCCATATTAAAAAATTTAGCTTGCTTTGGAATTTTACATCAGAATTGGCCCAAACTGAGTTATTTTTTACTTCTATGATGGAATTTTTATTGATTTGTTTGTTTGTTTTTTACTTTACAATACTGTATTGGTTTTGCCATCCATCAACATGAATCCACCACGGGTGTACATAATTTCCCGCTCCTGAAACGCCCCTCCCCCCTCCCTCCCCATACCATCCCTCGGGATCATCCCCATGCACCAACCCCAAGCATCTTGTATCCTGTATCGAACCTAGACTGGTGATTCAATTCTTATATGATGTTATACATGTTTCAATGCCATTCTCCCAAATCATCCCACCCTCTCCCTCTCCCAAAGAGTCAAAAATTCTGTTCTGTACATCTGCGTCTCTTTTGCTGTCTCACATACACGGTTACATTTGAATCAGTTCTAATGACGTGGATGAAACTGGAGCCAATTATACAGAGTAAAGTAAGCCAGAAAGAAAAACACCAATACAGTATACTAACACATATATATGGAATTTAGAAAGATGGTAACGATAGCCCTCTATGGTGGAATTTATCAGCAAGCACAGTGTTTTGACTTGATCTAAATCTCTAGTTGATATATGACTTACCCAATTTTATATATAGTTCCACACTTGATGCTGCTTTATTTTTCCATATCACACTGCTTATAATCCCTATATAAACTCCATCAAGTGAGCTTTGAAATGGGTATTTAGATGCTTAAGATTCTTTATTGCTTTCAGAGATTTTAAAAAGAGTTGACTTTTGAAAACTAATGTTGAAGAGGAAAATTGAAAATTTTATAAGAATACCCCTATTCTAAGGTTAAATTCAGTTTATTCTAAAAGTTAATTTTGTTAAATTCTGCTTAAATGGTTATTTTTATTATTTTTTGAAAACATCAAAAGTATCAAAATTATTAAAAAGCTAGCAGGAAGCTGCTGTATAGCACAGGAAGCTCAGTTCAGTGTTCCATGATGACCTAGAGGGTAGAATGGGAGAGTGGGGGGATCAAGAGGGAGGGGGTGTATGTATACATATGGCTGATTAACAATGTTGCACAATAGAAATTAATACAACATTGTGAAGCAACTATATTTCAATAATTTTTAAAAATATGAGTAATAGAAGTCTGTTGAGCCTACATGTAGAGTCTACTTTGTTATTTTATCCATTGATACATTTGTCTATACTAATGTCAATACCACACTGTATAGACATCTGCAGCCTTATAATAAAGGTAGAAATTGCATTCATTTTGAACTTCCATATATATTTTGGAATTAATTTATCAATTTCTTTAAAAATATACTGAAATTTTGTTTGGGAGGGTATTTCATTTTTGAAGAATTTGTACTTTAACAATATTGCCTTTTAATTCTCTAAGCATGGTGCATCTCCACATTGCTTTATGTCTTTTTAAAGCTCTCTCAGAATTTCTGTAGTTTCAGTGAATAGGAATTGTGCATGTTTTGTTATTATTATCATATATTTCATGTTCTTAGATGTTGCTATAAAAGATATCAACTATTTAAATTTCAATTACTAATTGTTAAAAATGTAGAAATACACCTAATCTTTATAAGAATACAAAGAAGAACAATACAAAAGTGTCTTAATGACCTGTATAATCACAGTGGTTTGATCACTACCAAGAGCTGGATATCCTGGGTTGTGAAATCAAGTGGGTCTTAGGAAGCAATACTACAAACAAAGCTAGTGGGAGGTGATGGAATTCTAGCTGAGGTATTTAAAATCCTAAAAGGTGATGCTGTTAAAAGTACTGCACTCAATATGCTAGCAAATGTGCAAAACTCAGCAGTGGCCACAGAAATTAAAAAGGTCAGTGTTCATTTCAATCCCAAAGAAGGATAATTCCAAAGAATGTTTAGTTCAGTTCAGTTCAGTCGCTCAGTCGTGTCTGACTCTTTGCGACCCCATGAATCGCAGCATGTGAGGCCTCCCTGTACATCACCAATTCCCAGAGTTCACTCAGACTCAAGTCCATCGAATCAGTAATGCCATCCAGCCATCTCATCCTCTATCGTCCCCTTCTCCTCCTGCCCCCAATCCCTCTCGGCATCAGAGTCTTTTCCAATGAGTCAACACTTTGCATGAGGTGGCCAAAGTACTGGAGTTTCAGCTTCAGCATCAGTCCTTCCAATGAACACCCAGGACTGATCTCCTTTAGGATGGACTGGTTGGATCTCCTTGCAGTCTAAGGGACTCTCAAGAGTCTTCTCCAACACCACAGTTCAAAAGCATCAATTCTTTGGTGCTCAGCTTTCCCCACAGTCCAACTCTCACATCCATACATGACCACTGGAAAAACCATAGCCTTGGCTAGACGGACCTTTGTTGGCAAAGTAATGTCTCTGCTTTTCAATATGCTATCTAGGTTGGTCATAACTTTTCTTCCAAGGAGTAAGCGTCTTTTAATTTCATGGCTGCAGTCATAGTGCGGGCGGCTGCGACCAGAGCACATAGCATGGCAGAGAGGAGCTACCCCACATCGGCGGTCAGGGACAGAAGCCAGGAGGACCCCATGCCCGAGGGGTGGTGGCCAAGAGAAGCTACCCCATGCCTGAGGCCAGGGGAGGCGGCCGGGAGGAGCAACCTCATGTCCAAGGAGTGGTGGCTGCGGGGGCGCAGGAGGGCCTAGAGGAGCTATTCCACGTTCAAGGTCAGGAGGGGCAATGGTGAGGAGATAACCCTTGTCCAAGGTAAGGAGCAGGGGCTGCACTTTGCTGGAGCAGCCGTGAAGAGACACCCCATGTCCAAGGTAAGAGAAACCCAAGTAAGATGGTAGATGTTGCAAGAAGGCATCAGAAGGCAGACACAATGAAACCATAATCACAGAAAACTAGTCAATCTAACCACACTAGGAGCACAGCCTTGTCTAACTCAATGAAACTAAGCCATGCCTGTGGGGCCACCCAAGATGGGTGGGTCATGGTGGAGAGGTCTGACAGAATGTGGTCCACATGAGAAGGAATTGGGAAACCACTTCAGTATTCTTGCCTTGAAAACCCCATGAACAGTATGAAAAGCCAAAATGATAGGACACTGAAAGAGGAACTCCCCAGGTCAGTAGGAGCCCAATATGCTACTGGAGATCAGTGGAGAAATAACTCCAGAATGAATGAAGGGATGGAGCCAAAGAAAAAACAGTACCCAGTTGTGGATGTGACTGGTGATAGAAGCAAGGTCCGATGCTGTAAAGAGCAATATTGCATAGGAACCTGGAATGTCAGGTACATGAATCAAGGCAAATTGGGAGTGGTCAACAAGAGAGGGCAAGAGTGAACGTCGACATTCTAGGAATCAGAGAACTAAAATGGACTGGAATGGGTGAATATATCATATGACCATTATGTCTACTACTGTGAACAGGAATCCCTTAGAGGAAATGGAGTAGCCATCATGGTCAACAAAAGAGTCCAAAATGCAGTACTTGGATGCAATCTCAAAAATGACAGAATGATCTCTGTTCGTCTCCAAGGCAAACCATTCAATATCACAGTAATCCAAGTCTATGCCCCAACCAGTAACGGTGAAGAAGCTGAAGTTGAACGGTTCTATGAAGACCTACAAGACCTTTTAGAACTAACACCCAAAAAAGATATCCTTTTCATTATAGGGGACTGGAATGCAAAAGTAGGAAGTCAAGAAACCCCTAGGGTAACAGGCAAGTTTGGCCTTGGAATACGGAATGATGTAGGGCGAAGACTAATAGAGTTGTGCCAAGAAAATGCACTGGTCATAGCAAACACCATCTTCCCACAACACAAGAGAAGTCTCTACACGTGAACATCAGCAGATGGTCAACACCGAAATCAGATTGATTCTATTCTTTGCAGCCAAAGATGGAGAAGCTCTATACAGTCAACAAAAGCAAGACCAGGAGCTGACTATGGCTCAGAACATGAACTCATTGCCAAATTCAGACTTAAGTTGAAGAAAGTAGGGAAAACCACTAGACCATTCAGGTATGACCTAAATCAAATCCCTTATGATTATACAGTGGAAGTGAGAAATAGATTTAAGGGACTGGATCTGATAGATAGAGTGCCTGATGAATTATGGACGGAGGTTCATGACATTGTACAGGAGACAGGGATCAAGACCATCCCCATGGAAAAGGAATGCAAAAAAGCAAGATGGCTGTCTGGGCAGGCCTTACAAATAGCTGTGAAAAGAAGAGAGGTGATAAGCCAAGGAGAAAAGGAAAGATATAAGCATCTGAATGCAGAGTTCCAAAGAATAGAAAGAAGACATAAGAAAGCCTTCTTGAGCGATCAATGCAAAGAAATAGAGGAAAAGAACAGAATGGGAAAGACTAGAGATCTCTTCAAGAAAATTAGAGATACCAAGGGAACATTTCATGCAAAGATGGGCTCGGTAAAGGACAGAAATGGTCTGGACCTAACAAAAGAAGAGATTAAGAAGAGGTGGCAAGAATACACAGAACTGTACAAATAATTTTCAAGACCAAGATAATCAGATGGTGTGATCACTCACGTAGAGCCAGACATCCTGGAATATGAAGTTAAGTGGGCCTTAGAAAGCATCACTATGAACAAAGTTAGTGGAGGTGATGGAATTCCAGTTGAGCTATTTCAAATCCTGAAAGATGATGCTGTGAAAGTGCTGCACTCAATACACAAGCAAATTTGGAAAACTCAGCAGTGGCCACAGGACTGGAAAATGTCAGTTTTCATTCCAATCCCAAAGAAAGGCAATGCCAAAGAATCCTCAAACTACCGTGCAATTGCACTCATCTCATATGCTAGTAAAGAAATGCTCAAAATTCTCTAAGCCAGACTTCAGCAATATGTGAACTGTGAACTTCCTGATGCTCAAGCTGGTTTTAGACAAGGCAGAGGAACCAGAGATCAAATTGCCAACATCTGCTGGATCATCGAAAAAGCAAGAGAGTTCCAGAAAAACATCTATTTCTGCTTTATTGACGATGCCAAAGCCTTTGACTGTGTGGATCCCAATAAACTGTGGAAAATTCTGAAAGAGATGGGAATACCAGAGCACGTGACTTGCATCTTGAGAAATCTGTATGCAGGTCAGGAAGCAACAGTTGGAAATGGACATGGAACAACAGACTGATTCCAAATAGGAAAAGGAGTACGTCAAGGCTGTATATTGTCACCCTACTTATTTAACTTATATGCAGAGTACATCATGAGAAACGCTGGGCTGGAAGAAGCACAAGCTGGAATCAAGATTGCTGGGAGAAATATGAATAACCTCAGATATGCAGATGACACCACCCTTATGGCAGAAAGTGAAGAGGAACTAAAGAGCCTCTTGATGAAAGTGAAAGTGGAGAGTGAAAAAGAATGTTTAAACTACTGTGTAATTGCACTCATTTCACATGATAGTAAGATTATGTTAAAAATCCTTCAAACTAGGCTTTAGCAGTGTATGAACAGAGAAATTCTAGATGTACGAACTGGGTTTAGAAAAGGGAGAGGAACCAGAGATCAAACTGCCAAGATTCATTCGATCATAGAGAAAACAAGGGAATTACACAAAAACATCTACTTCTGCTTTATTGACTGAGCCAAAGCCTTTGACTGTGTGAATCACAACAAACTGGAAAATTCTGAAGAGATGAGAATACCAGACAAACTTATCTGTCTCCTAAGAAACCTGTATGCAGGTCAACAAGCAACATTTAGAACTGTACACTGAACAATGGACAGGTTCAAAATCGGGAAAGGAGTAAAACAAAGCTATATATTATCACCTGCTTATTTAACTTCTATGCAGAATACATCATGTGAAACGCTGGGTAGGTTGAATCCCAAGCTGGAATCAAGATTATGAGGAGAAACATCAACAATCTCCAATATGCAGATAATTCCACTCTAATGACAGAATGTTAAGTGGAACTAAGCAGCCTCTTGATTAGGATGAAAGACGAGAGCAAAAAAGCTGGCTTGAAACTCAGCATTCCAAAAACTAAGATCATGGCATCTGGGCCCATCACTTCATGGCCAAATGAAGAGGAAAATGTGGAAGCAGTGACAGATTTTATTTTCTTTGGTTTTTACATCACTGCAGACTGTAACTGCAGCCACAAAATAAAAGACACTTGCTCTTTGAAAGGAGAGCTATGACAAGCCTAAACAGAGTACTAAAAAGCAGAGACATCACTTTGCTGATAAAGGTCCATATAGTCAAGCTATGGTTTTCCCAGTAGTTACGTACAGATGTTAGAATTGGACCATAAGAAGACTGAGCACCAAAAAATTCATGATTTTGAACTGTGGTGCTGGGGAAGACTCTTGAGGGTCCCTTGGACAGCAAGGAGATCAAACCAGTCAATCCTAGAGGAAATCAGTCCTGAATATTCATTGAAAGGACTGATGTTGAAGCTGAAGTTCCACTACTTTGGCCACATGATGCAAAGAGCTAACTCATTGGAAAAGACCCTAATGCTGTGAAAGATTGAGGGCAGGAGGAGAAAGGGGTGGCAGAGGATGAGATTGTCGGATGGCATCACTGACTCAATGGACATGAATTTGACCAAAATCTGGGAGATAGTGGAAGACAGAAAATCTTGGTATACTGTAGTCTATGTGGTTGTAAAGAGTCAGACAAGATTTAGTGACTTAACAACATAGTAGCTTCTGATCTTTTTGAAGTGACATAATCTAGTAGGATTTTAGTTCCTATTCCTCAGATTTTCTATATAAATGACCATGACATCTGCTAAAAAGATAATTTTACTTTTTTATTCATAATTTTTATAATTATTTTTACTTTTATTAATATAATAGCGAGGATTTCAGTATAAGCTTAGAAGATACAGCCATAAGTATGCTTTCTCATAGTCATGATCTCAGCAGGAAAACATTATTTTATATTCAATACTATTATAAATGTTGGTTTGTAGATATTGCACTGTACTCAAATTTCCATTTTATCTTGTAGTGTTTCCATTTCTAATGTTCTGTACACTATCCATTTTTTATCTTTCCTTTTTCTTTAAAATATGTGAATATATTTATAAATGCTGGTGTAAATTTATTTCTGATAATGATAACTTCTGGAATCATAATAGGATCAGTTATTGTTGACTAGTGTTTTTCCTAATTGTTATCTCATTTTGCTTGTCTACTAATTTTTTATTGTACACTGGATATTATAAATAATATCCTGTGAGTTTAGGTTATGTTGACTTATTAAATAGGTATTGGATTTTTCTGGCAGACCAATAAACTACTCTTGATCTGGCAAGTTTGGGTTTATTCTTTATCATGACAGTTTTTTCCCCCAGTTTTATCCTCAGTCTTATGGCCATTTAACATGCTGTACTTATTGTTAGAATATGTCCTTTCTTCAATCTCCACTGAAGCCTGATGTTTTCTGTGAGGTTATTTCACTGTGGCTAGACTGTATCTTCAATATGTCTCAGAACACACAGTCCCAGGTGTTTCCATTTTCTTCACATATCCACAACTGTGAACCTACAGGGAGTTCTCTGATAGGCATCTTGGAGCTGACCTCTGTATGTTGGCAACCCAGCCAAGGGCCATGAGTGTTTAGAAATTATCCATGCAGATTCTTGTCTTTCTTGCAACTTGCAAACTCCTGCAAGTCCCTCATCTATGACTTCATGCCCTGAAAGTTTCAACTATTTCAGACTCTGTAACTTCAGCGATAGCAGGATTTTGGTTGGGCTTGACTCCCAGGGTCATAGTTTGAAAAATTACCTCATACAGAAACAGAGGATAAACTTGGGGTTTAGTTTATATGTTTCCCTCCTCAAGGATTACTATTCTACCATATTTGTTGTCCAGTGTTTAGAAGCTATTGCCTCATATATTTTGTCCAATTTTATAGTTGTTTGTGGAAGAAATAATAACTGCTGGTGACTCCATCATGGTTAGAAGCAGAATCCCTTTTAACTCACCTGTTATTTTACTTTTACAGAGTTACATAATAAGGAGAGAATAAAGCATTGTACCTTCATGAATTTAAAAGTAAATGATTAATTATAATGTGAAACATGGCAGCATCACATCATTATCCACAGGAAATTTCCAGAATTTTTATCGCTGGCATGTTCCATCTATGAAGCAGTATCTCTGAAAATTCATGAGTAGCCCTAGAACTAGAGAAGATTAACTACTGACTCTCTTTGAGTAAAGCTTTCAAGTGGGCTAAAACATGACATAAGTGATAAAATGATTTTAAAAATGTTACAAATAAACATTTTTCTTTTATAAAATTAATGATCCCTTAATAGGGTTGGTTGTGCTATGGAGAAAGGAAAGAGAATGCACAAAGTGCCACAGATGGTTAGATAATTCTTGGGGTTCTTGTGAAAAACAAAGAAAAAAAAAGGAAAAGGAACACAAAGGGGGATAGAAACAAAAACTATCACTTAACTATGGTTTGGACCCTTCACTAAAGTATCCATTCTTATCCATATTGCTCCTAAAATTTAGTTACTTATTTCCAAAAACTAGCTTGTATTTTTTCCTAGTCCATTAGCCTTAGCTCCATATGTGAAATCTTGATTCTATTAACCTGCTACACTGGCTACATTTTGCAAATATGGTGCTTCAAAAGCTTTCTTTCCTAGGAGTAGTGACATCAAAATTTTGCCAAGACTTGGATTGCTAGTTTATTTTATAGTGACATTAAGCCATTCTGACAAGTGCTTAATTATTATATGTTCCTCTATAAATGTTGTTTCTGACAATATGCGTAAATCAAATAAATTAAAGCAATATAGGCTATTAGTTTTCCATTCTGGTTGACATCTGTGATATTCATTAATAAATATTTTAGTACATTTACAGACAATGATAAAAGACAGCATCATTAATGCTAGGGTAATTTTCTCCCAAAGGATATACTAGGCAGCTGCTTACCTCTAACAAAGTAAAATCTAAGGCCATGATTTTACACTTTGTCCTACAGTTATAATAGTCTAAATATACCGTATTAATATACGCTAAGAACAGGCATAATGTACTGCTCTGCAGTGTGGTACAGAAGAAGGATCATTATAGCCATCAGGGGTCACATATTTCAGTCCCAAGTTCTGTGATGTCTTGTAAATTATTTCTCTTATTCAGATCTTAGTTTCTTCATCTATAAAGTCAAAGTCTGGACCCAAATGAACTCTAAAGATATTTCTATAACTAGAATTCTGAAATTTTGTGTTCTGCTTTTTCTTTGTTGGGAATCTAGCTGATAGGTAGTGATTATTCTTTCTCATTTCATTAAGACCAGGCCTTGTCTACACTCCCCATCTGTCCCCCGGCCTCTGAGTATTAATTGTGAGATCTGGTTGGGGCTACTTGAAGTATATGCAATTGTAGTATAGAAAACCAGTCAAAGATTGATTCTTCTACAATCTAAAAGCTGAACTGAACTTCAGTTTGTTTTTTTGAATACACCAGTCTTACCAGGTTCCTCAAATATGATGAGATGGATGGGTAGGTGTAAAGCGAAAAGTGAGGAAAATGGGTAAAAGGGGAAAAAATGTTTACTTCACTTATCTAATTAACATTTGCTGAAGTGCCTGCAACGTGCTATGCACTGTGCCAGGTGCTGTACTAGTAACTGAGGATACAAAGACGAATAAGAGAGTACCTGCTCTCTAAAAACTCACAGCCTAGTGTTAGAGTCAGAGAGTTAAATGATATTTATACTGTAATGTGATATGAGCAGCACTTAACTTTTATGAGAACTTAAAATGCGCCAGACTCTTTGCTTCCAGCTCTACAAGTATCATCTCATCAATTACCAAAAAGTGATCCATAAAGTATGTATATTGTTATCACATTCAGTTTTCTATAAATAAAGAAACAAGCACAAAATTAGTTAAAATTACTCTTTACACACAGGCCCTCCTGGTCCTTGCTGTCTCATTTTCTCTGCATCCTTTTTCAATGTTTTTTCCAGTTAATAATTCTCTGCTTCTACTTCTGTTTCACATTCCAAAGAGCATCTGACTGGAAAGTTTTAGCAGTATCATATGCTTTGGTAACAGCCTGGCTTTAGGTGCTCTCACTTCACTTAGATTTGGATTTTGTCAAACGGTAGATTCGTGACTTCTGAGCCAGATGCCTTCTACCTTGTGCAATCATGTATGACAAGCAAGAAGGGTAATGTGGTATAGAAAGCGGCTGCTCCCTTGAACAAGACAAAATTCCATGGAGACTGCTGTGTGCAATAAGCTGTGTGATTGTCTTACTCAGTTTAAAAGGTAAGGATGAATTTTTCAAATAATGGAACATATCAACGGTGTAGTGTGCTTTAAGACTGATCTTGCAAGTGAAAGTGTTAGTCGTTCAGTCGTCTCTTACTCTTTGTGAGTCCACGGAGTGTAGCCTGCCAGGCCCCTCTGTCCATGGAATTTTCCAGGCAAGAATACTGGAGTGGGTAGCCATTCCCTTCTTCAGGGGTTCCTCCCAACCCAGGGATAGAACTCAGGTCTCATATATTGCAGGCAGATTCTTTACCATCTGAGCTACCAGGGAAGCCATTTGAGATTGATCATAAATAAATGCAATGCAGTAACACTAAGCATAGAAACTTAAAAAAATAAACCAGCTAACCATTTATGGGATCTAAGTGAAAATACTTCCCTAAAGCAATTATGTTTAGTAAATATCTCAGCATAAATATTTCAGGTATAAATTGAATGAGTTTTTCTATATTCAAGTTGTGATGAACAAGTTACTTTTAAAAATATTCACATACTTTTGTTCTGTTGCATTCTTGCAGTTCTAGTTCTGAAGCAAAACCATGATATCTGGGATACAGTGTCATGTTTTAATTTGATCATTTGGAACCATTCAGTATAATTGATACAGAATCTAGATCTTAGCATTTGAGCAATGCCTTAGTTCTCTGAGGACTCATACTCATAGTGAAGATTCTCAAGGATTACACAATTCTCTCCTCCTGTCCAATTAATTGTTCTTCTACATTACCTTGGATCACCTTCCTTAACATTCTACAAGTGTTTGTGTGCCTGTATGCTCAAACATGTCCGACTCCACAGGCAACCCTATGGACTGTAACCTGCCAGGATCCTCTGTCCATGGAACTTTCCAGGCAAGAATACTGGAGTGGGTTGCCATTTCCTACTCTAAGGGGTCTTCCTAACCCAAGGATTGAACTCCCACCTCCTGGGAGTTCAACCCTCCTGGGAGTTTCACTGGGGAAACCTCCACAAGTGTATGGCTCTATTTTTCTGGCATGTAGATTTTATTTATTTATTTATTTGTTTATTTATATGCAGATGTTTAATTTGGGGAGGACATAGAGATTCAGAACATTTTGTTAATTCTGAGAAGTGTGAGAAAATAACATTATTGGGATGCTACTAATCACAGAATGTCAGAATGGGTATAATGCACTCCCGCACTCTCTTAAGAAATGGGGTCAAAGAAGCAGCAAAGGATACATTTGTACTTAATGGTGAAATGGTTTATTTTAACTAGCTGTGCCCCTGTTAGTAGAGTGATTGATAGCAGAATCTAATTGTCATAAAACTCAATCCACAGCTATGCAAAATGAGAATTTATTATTAGAAGAGTAATTATTACACTTAGGATTATTGTCATCAATGATTTTACACTGTCAACATAGTAACTCTCATTATATACCTGAATTAAAATCAAATTTTAAATGGAAATCAAATTGCTGGTAGTTTGTCCTTTTTCATAGAAACTGCATAAGTCTCTAGGAGTTCAGACTGGTTCAAGGAATTTGAAGTTCATTGTCTAATGGGCCCAGCAGATAACATAAATGAATGCAGTTTACTTTGTGCATAAATGCTGGAACTTGCAAACTGGAAATTGGATCCCCCATTTAAAGAGTCAGCTATTCTGCAGATAACTCTTAAGAATTATTTCAAAGAAATAGTTATGCCAAAGAAAATGGAGACTTCCTTAATGATCCAGTAGTTAGGACCTGTACTTTCACTGCCAAGGGCCTGGGTTCAAACCCTGGTTGGGGAACTAAAATCCCACAAGTCCATGGTGTGGCCAAAAAAAAAATCCCAAAAGGGTCATATCATGCAAAATGCTGTCCCAATATTTCCAGTCTGATTTTTTCAAGAGAAGCCCAAAATTTAGATTTAGGTGAAAAATCCTATTATAAACCTAAGTTCAATGTTTAAAACTGTGTGGGTCAAAGAAAACATGTTTGTCAAGTGAAATTGGGCTTTCCCATTTGAGATGTTTGATTTAACATCTGACTTGATATCCAATATGCCCATCTCATAACTGTAATTATTTAGAAGCTGCTCTGGATATTAGCAAAGGACTTTAGAAACAGAATGGATGGAGAAAAAGTTTTCCTTGATAACTGTTCCTTACTTATGTTTTCAATGCTCACTTCTACCCACCTTCTAATGTTAGCTGAATTTAGGGCAATTCTCTTTTGAGGTATACTTTGCATAGTTGCGCTTTGAATGACTGTTTTGAGGTTATGTATTCATATAATTTTGTTTTGTTTTTTGCTTGTTTGTTTTTGGCTGTGCAGGGTCTCAGTTTTGCCATGTGGAATCTAGTTCTCTGATCAGGGATTGAACCCTGGCCCCCTGCATTGGGAGTATGGCATCTTAGCCACTGGACCACTAGGAAAGTTCCTATGTTCATATTATTAACTTTACTTCTATGTTCTCAGAGAGATCTCATTGGTCAAGTGCAAATGCTTTCTAGAAATGAAACCATTGCAAGAATTAATTGTGTGAAAAAAAGAGTTTTCAAATCTTATGCACTGATAAAAGTTCTACCTCCAGACTTGAAAGATTATTTCTTAATTGGGCTGGTTAATGAGGATATTATTGATCATTTGTTGCCAGGGTCCAGCCCCGGTGGATCCAGGGAATTTGAAGGTGGGGATGGCTTCGGTGTCTTTGGAAATAACTTACGTAATTATAGATAGAGAGGGATTAGAAGATTAGCAGAAAAAAAGAGGCTGAATAACTTGGTTCACATGGGTTACCAATCACCACCTATGCAGGCCGCAGGTGTCTTTCCATTCTCCCAAAGGAGAGGAGGCACTGAGGCCCCCCCGGTCCGATCTTAGAAGCCCAGGCAAAATTAATAGGCTTGGTGGGTACCCATGCACCAGATTTTCGGCCAGAAAATAGTAGGAGAGAAAAAGGGGCTGAATAACTTGGTTTACATGGGATACCAATAAAATTCCAAGACAAGGAATTTGCACCATCTACGTTGGGCCACCGGTGCCACTTGAATATCGGAAGGCGCCCCTCCTTGGGCTCCTTCTCACGTGGGCTTGAAAACCAGGACAAATAAGTAGACTTGGAGGGCACCCACGCTCCAGATGGGAATTCAGCCAGAAAAACAGGGAGCAGAAAAGAACGACATGAGGGAATCGGTCTTTCCGGAAACTGATCTGATTTCTTTATTTTGGGGTTTGCTTATATACCTTTTGTTACACATAGGGATGAATACAGTGTCATGCGGGGGTCAGCAGTCCTGACCTTTATCAAAATCAGGTGCTTCACATAAATGTATAAAAAAAGGTCTTAGGAATATTATATCTTCTTCTTGCCATGAGACCCACTGACATTTTATGATCCTTTCTTTCTGATAACCAAAAAACTTATTTTTTCCAAGGGTGTTTTTTCTTAAACCAGGCACCACCCTCCAAATAAAGTTACATTCCTATAGGGTGAGGGTGTAATGGGTTATAATCAAGAAAGGAATTTATTTAACCCAAGGTTAACATGATTAATCTTAAAGGTTAATACTTATTTCTCCTATATGTTAGTTATATGCATTATAAGGGCAGGGAACATGGAGATTTAGCAGCAAACATCAGCCCAACAAATGAAAATCCTTTCATCAATGCTCCCCTTAAGATCTATTTAGTCTCAAGATAGTGATAAAGTTACATTTTTACATAGCAAGGACACAGTGATTAATAACAAAGCACAGTGATCTATTACAAAAGAGAAAATCCATTAACTCAAAAAGTCTAGTATTGTTAACATCAAAAACTACTATATTTCCTTTTCTATATTTCAAATACATTGATTAATATATTCCCAGGTGCCTAAGGATATGGAGGCCTGGTGGCAATCATTGACTCAAAAAGAAGAAAAGCCCTATGCTAATTAAGACTCAAAATACTCCAAAACTCTCTGTGCTGTTTATGGTTAAGAGGTAGTAAACAATCATGTGGCAGGAGTATGGATAATCCTGTCACACAAGCTAGTCTGTCAGCACAGAGGTTTGACCTGAGACATCCTTGTCCCATCCAGGGGAGGGAATTAGTAGCAATTGAATGACACAACAAATGAAAAACCCTTCACCAATATAATTCCTAACCAACCCACTATACTAATAATTTCTAACTCCCCCAAAGAATTTGCCTTTAGTAAGTCTAAAACATCTCGGGCCTCTCAGATTGGGAGGCTGTAAACAATCACATGTGGCCGGACGATCCTATACAGGTGGGCTAGATAACCTTCAGAGGAGTCTGTAAGCTGAAACACTCTTGTCACGCCCAGGAATTTTTATTGCCTTGGAGCTGCACGTTTACTCCTTCTCCGAGAGAAACAGTTATGGGGGAGAGCCCCCCGTAAAGTCAGAGGTGTAGGTGAGAGCATAAAACAGACTCTGGTTTTGGGTTTAGATGCTCAGGAACAGGGGGTTTCCTGAGGGTTGATCACACCTTTGCGTATGCAAAGCCTCCATCCTCATGATCTTTGCCGTGGGCCGAGTTCCTTACGCTGGCCCCCGGAAATTTGTTCTTCTAAAAAGTAGTGGGTAATGTCAATACAAATTTGCAGGCCGCACTTTGCCCATTTATGCAACAGACAAGGATTCCATGTGATCATCATAACAAACGGACCTTGATTTTCTATCTATATGCACCTGTAAAAGAAGGCTAGAATGCTCAACTCATGCATTGGGATTTTTTTCCCCAATTTCTTGGTTCCTAATCACCATACTGTACTGTTTTGAGAAACAATAGAAGTTTGTTTTGTCTTGTTTTTTTGAAGGTCCTTGTGATTTAGAGATATCCTAGGAGGCAATGGAGGCTACAGGCTCATCCATATGCATTATCTTTTTTTGTTCCCTTTCCTTCTCTTAGTCCCATTACTCAGGGAAAGTCAGATTTATTCTTTAAGTGCTGAATTATGATCACATTGGTTCAAATCCTGGTGATTGATTTATTCATGGGTTCTAGGCCCTCTAGCAGTTATCTATCCCATGACTCCAAAGTTTTCTCCCCTGGGTACTCATTTGCTGATTTTCAGTTAGAAAAAAACTACATAGCTCCCAGTCTAAAGCAATTACCCATGACTTTATTTCATATGCTCTTTTCCCTCAACATCATTATGTTTAATGTTTCTGCTAAATTCCCTGCATGGTTTCATTCATATTCACTTAGGGAAAACAAGATTCATGATCTGATATTTAATATTCCAGTTTTACATCAACTTTTTTACATGTCTCTGAGGGTCAATATCTTCTCCTAATTCCATAGTGTACTGAATCCTTTCATGCTCTACATAGATGCATATGTTAGGATGGTAAGACAAATTCTATACACTATTGCATTTTTCCCCCATAGGGACTTGTAAAATACGACATAATTCTTATTAAACTTATTTTTCATTCATTCAAAAGTATTTATTTCATGTACTTACTGCCGGGTGGTAGAAAAGATTCATTCCTACTTTTACGTAGGTTATAATCCAGTGGGTGAGATAGTTATGTTCATGAGAAGCTATAATAAAGTTAGACCAAAATTTTCCCTGAGAAGTATGACCAAAATGCTGTAGGGCACACAATGATTAATTCTGACTTGGGGCATTGGGAGAAATCTAATAGTTGACTGTGGAACGAATTTTAACATTCATTTGATAAAGTCATTTTTTCAAAGAATCTTGCTTCTTACATAAACACTAGAAATCATGTCTTCCCAAAAGTAAATAAGCTGTGAAGAAGGCTGAGCACCGAAGAGTTGATGCTTTTGAAGTGTGGTGTTGCAGAAGATTCTTGAGAGTCCCTTGGACTGCAAGGAGATCCAACCAGTCTATTCTGAAGGAGATCAACCCTGGGATTTCTTTGGAAAGAATGATGCTAAAGCTGAAGCTCCAGTACTTTGGCCACCTGATGCGAAGAGTTGCCTCATTGGAAAAGACTGATGCTGGGAGGGATTGTGAGCAGGAGGAGAGGGGGACGGCAGAGGATGAGATGGCTGGATGGCATCACGGACTCGATGGACGTGAGTCTAAGTGAACTCCAGGAGATGGTGATGGACAGGGAGGCCTGGCGTGCTGCAAATCATGGGGTTGCAAAGAGTCGGACACGACTGAACTACTGAACTGAACTGAACTGAACTGAATTAGACATAGAAAATGCCCTCCCTCAATGTTGCCATTAATAGTAATGGATGATGAAAAATTCCATTCTTCCACATCAATTCATTACTATATTAATGAGACAATATGCCAGATATTCCTCATGGAAACACAGAAAAGGTGAAAATGAGACATAGGAGTTGAGATTTTTAACTTGCAAGTCTTAATATAATAAAACAGAGTATATCTTCTATAATTTATCAGAAAAGTTAGCTCTTAGAATTTTTAATGTCTCTTTTTCTTGTGATATTTAGGCTTCACTCTCCCTGCTGCTACTGCTAAGTAACTTCAGTTGTATCCGACTCTGTGAAACCCCATAGATGGCAGCCCACCAGGCTCCCCCTAGTTTACCCTTAAAATAAATCCTCTCAAGGGATTCTCACTAGGTACTTTAAGGCTGCAGTGCATGATGAAATAAAGAAAGAAATTTACCTTGCTTTATTTCATGATTGTTATTTGTACTTTAAAGTGGCTCTATTTTAAAATCAACATAGCCTTAACAATTCTCTAAATTAGTTAACATTTTGAGTACATTTACGCTAGAAAATAGTGTGGTTGTAATTTATCTGCATTCTATTGCAATGCCTTCCTCCCATGCCTAGTTCTAGATGACCAACTTTTTTTTTTTCCATTATTGCTTTCACTTTTTAACTCTTAGTTGAATATAACATAGAATATGTTACTTCCAAAGTGAGTAAAAAGGCAGCCTAGCCTTGAGCCAGATAATACTGTAACCATTAAGAATTTAGTCTGAAGCCTGGGTATGTCATGTCAGTTGTTTATGTTAGAGGCAAACCCTATATCTGCTAAAAAAAAGCTATGAGATCACTTCGAAATACTTTTCCACCCACCACATCTGGAAGAATGTATACATAGAAAAGCTGGGGTTCTCTTTAAATCCTTGTGAAATTCTTAATGAGTGCTGATGGAAACATTGTTCATTTTTACCACACATACAGAGCTAAGATTTGTGTTTATCTGCCCTGGTTCTTGGATCTGCTGTGTGCTTGAAGATGCTCAAATATGTTCTGCCTTCCAGGGTCATTCTGACTACTTTGAAAATTTTCTGTTTTACACCAAAGGGTTCTTCAAATTTGCTGCTTTCTGTAGTTATTCAGTTGGGGAAGTTGACTGGTAATTACAGTTATAAATCTTGATTCTCTCACTCTCTCACTGTTTTGGGCCTCCAAGTCCCTAGTTCTATGTCTATTGACACCTGAATCCTGAACTCCAGTTTTTGTCTGCTTAGTCTGACAAAACCCAGTTCAGTATCTCACACTTTCAGCTGTCTTCAAAATATTAGCTATTTTGAGGCCATTATTATTTGTTCATAATAAGCTATTTAACTGATATTAGCTTATATCTGAGTAGGTAGATACAACTAGGGAAAAAAGAAATCCCAGTTGTTGAGATCACATCTCTTAGTTTCCTTTAGCTCTTGAACCTTGGCCCCTGAATTATTCATGGGCTTGTTAGCTCATCCATACATTCAAGTAGGTGTTATTTTCATATTTTTTCCATTTTTTCCAGTTATTATCAAAGGGAGGATTGGATTAAGTTGTCTAATTGCCATTATAGAAAGCAGAATTCTCCCTTTTCAACTGATACATAAAGTACTCTAACCTTGAATGTTAATAATTACAGTTTTTGACATATGTACACCCCTGTAAATCACCATCCAGAGAATATCTAGAATACCTTTAGCACTCCATTAGACACCTTTTTGTCTGTCCCTAGACCATATCCCCTATGAGATGACTACAATTCTGACTGTTATAATCATTGATTAACTTTGTTTTTGAGGTAAATATAAATAGAATCATATGGAATGTGTACTTTTATGTGTCCAGATTGTTTGAACATATCTATGATTTTACCTACACTTTTGTACATACTAGTAGTTCACTTTTTGTTTCTGTGCAGCATTTTGTTGTATCAATATACCATAATTCATATGCCATTTCCTTCTTGATGGGCATCTAGTTTTAACTACTTTGAATAAAGATGCTATGAACCTTTTGTACAAGTTTTGATGGTCAGATGTACTCACTTCTTTTGTGAATACATTAACAGTGAAACTTCTTGTTCGTAGGGGAGGCAAATATTCAGGATGAACAGAAACTGCCAGTTTTTCAGAACAGGTTTATTATACTATATTCCCACCTGCAAGGTATGAGATTTCTTTCTCTCCTATAGGTTACTTGTTTGTCTTCTTCTGTATGGAATATTTCTTTGCTTTCTATTTCTCATTTCCTTTGATTATGTACCTTGCTTATTATCTAACAAAGATGGGAGTATAGAATTTACATAGTATTTTTGCTGCTTGGTCCAATTTCCTACTCCTAACAGTAACTTCTGGACTTTTAGCTCACATTTCCTAAGCATGGTTGTTGTTGTTCAGTCGCTCAGTCATATCCAGCTCTTTGCAATCTCATGAACCGCAGCACACCAGGCTTCCCTGTCCTTCACTATCGCTCAGAGTTTGCTCAAACTCATATTGGCTCAGCTTAACTTTTCTGCCAGCTCACCAGAAGGGTCTGTATTGAGGCAAGTAGTTTGATTTTCTTCTCTCAGATTTCAACTCTGACGAATGAGTTGCAGTTAATGGGGAAAGTATTGTTTACATATATGGTTCCTATCTCAAGGAGTTGAAGAAGGTGGTCTATATCATGTTTATTTTGTACTTTATACCAAGGACTCATATCCATTTTTCAAGACAGGACAGAATCCAAAAATTCAGTGCAATATTCTACAGTCAGTTTTTCCCTATTTTTTCTCCCAGTTCCATATATCCATAATCATTATTGATACATATTTTACTCTAATTGTTACAGGTAATTATCACATAAGCAATTTGACTCTTTAAAAATAAGTTAAAATCTATAAGGTAGCAATTTTATAACTAAATGAGTATCAGATAGTCAGGGTTTGTTCAAGCATGCTCAACTAGATAGTGCTGGGATTTGATAGAAGACTCTATTTTCTCTAGTTCATATTCCACATTTTTTTCAACTACTAAATTATCATTCTGCATCTAATCTAACCTTTGTGTGATCCAAATGTTGACACGAATTTACCTTAGCCAAATGAATTTGCAGATATTCAAATAAATATTCTCAGTACATTTTAAATTGTCTAATGAGAGTGAGAATGAAGTGCTTGCATTTATTAGGGTATCTTTTATAATCAGATATTTAATGAAGATTGTTGTTTCGGTATTTCTCTAATTATTTTTCTAACATTTCCTACAAATCACTAACAAATATTGCTTGATGTCTTTTTGGTGAAGAACATATTTCTAGGATTTACAAAAGAGAAGAAAAACCCCACCTCTATGAATCACTGATTTATACTTTGGCCCATTCATTCCAAACACACCCACTGTCAGTTTATATAGTTCAATATTTAATAGGTTTCTGAAACCTCTGGTATGTATATACATTCTATTAATACCCTGTAGACTATTTACTTTCTCCAATCATTCATATGGGCTTTTTCTTGCCAAATGTTAATGTGACATCTGCTGTACCTAATTCCAGTAAATATCAGGAACTTTTATGCATACAAACAGTTTATCATACATATGCCATCAATTTGTTCTGAGACATGTCACTTGTGTAAATAGCCTAGGGTTTTTATTTGTTAAGATTTGCATCAAGTGAAAACTAAACACTTTATTCCAAAGGTTTTGGACTTTCAATCCAGATGTTTATAATCTGTCATTCTATTTACTGACCTTGCCAAATTAAGGTTGAGCATTAATTGGCAGCATTCATAAATTCACAGCAGAGAGAGAAATACTATCAAAGGTTGATAATATATGATATTGTTATTGTTGTTTCCTATCCCTTCTCCAGTGGATCTTCCCGACCCAGTAATCGAACTGGGGTCTCCTGCATTGCAGGTGGATTATTTACCAACTGAGCTATCAGGGAAGCCCATGTAGTTGTTAAATCATGTCCAACTCTTGTGAGCCCATGGATCTTTCCAGTCTTCCAGGCTCCTCTGTCAATGGGATTTTCTAGGTAAGAATACTGGAGTGGGTTTCCATTTCCTTCTCCAGGGGCTTTTTCTGACCCAGGGATCGAATCTGTGTTTCCTGCACTGCCAGGTGGATCCTTTACCACTGAGTCACCTGGGAAGCCCTATATATGATGTTAGTTTTTTATAAAATAAGGCAGCAAAAAGTTCAATCTGGAAGGAGCAAACCATAATAAAAAAGAAAAATCTTGTTTTTTAAATGGTAATGGATACATAAGACCAATCGGGCTTTCATGCCTGCTTTAAGGATTAATGTACTTCTATCATAAAAAAAAAAAAAAAACTCACATCGACAGAGTTTGATGGGCTATAGTCGATGGAATAGCAAAAGTTGGACGCAACTGAGCAACTGAGCATGCATGGACATAAAGGAGATGATATCATTAATATAAGACAGATTTTAATATTAGCCAAGGTAAAGATTTTTTTTTTTTACTTTATATGATGAAAAAAGGTTCAGAAAAGTAAAATATACTGCAAGACTGAAGTTGACACTGTAGTGAACCTCACTGGTAATGCTTTGTTACTCAGTCAAGAGCCCCAAGTTAGACACAAAGCTGTATCCTATGTTCTCTCCATTAATTTTCACCAGGAGCTTATTCTGATGGTATCCAGTAACTATTTGTTTCAACATTCAGAAAACGAAGATCATGGCATCTGGTCCCATCACTTCGTGGGAAATAGATGGGGAAACAGTAGAAACAGTGTCAGACTTTATTTTTGGGGGCTCCAAAATCACTGCAGATTGTGATTGCCACCATGAAATTAAAAGACACTTACCCCTTGGAAGAAAAGCTATGACCAACCTAGATAGTATATTCAAAAGCAGAGACATTACTTTGCCAACTAAAGTCCGTCTAGTCAAGGCTATGATTTTTCCTGTGGTCATGTATGGATGTGAGAGTTGGACTGTGAAGAAGGCTGAGTGCCAAAGAATTGATGCTTTTGAACTGTGGTGTTGCAGAAGACTCTTGAGAGTCCCTTGGACTGCAAGGAGATCCAACCAGCCCATTCTGAAGGAGATCAGCCCTGGGTGTACTTTGGAAGGAATGATGCTAAAGCTGAAGCTCCAGTACTTTGGCCACCTCATGCAAAGAGTTGACTCATTGGAAAAGACTCTGATGCTGGGAGGGATTGGGGGCAGGAGGAGAGGGGGACGACAGAGGATGAAATGGCTGGATGGCATCGCAGACTCGATGGACGTGAGTCTGAGTGAACTCCGGGAGCTGGCGATGGCCAGGGAGGCCTGGCGTGCTGCAATTCATAGGGTCGCAAAGAGTCGGACACGACTGAGCGACTGAACTGAACTGAACTGAACTGAACTGAACCGAACCGAACTATTTGTTGCCGGAAGAAAACTATTTCTCTGACATTTTAAATTATCCAAAATTCTAATTTTTTATAAAAGCAGAACATAGGAGCATAAGAATTTTGGCTAGCTCATTTCAATTCCCTCTATACCTGGCTTCCAAAATATAAGGGAAAATTTTGTTAGTTCTTAATTTTTTCCTTACTCACTGATCTTTTCAGGCTTTCTCTCTGCTATGAAAACTATGCTAATTCACATTTTCCTACTATATTGTTAAAATCATATAGTTTTTTAATGTTTGGAGGAAAGAGTGTCACATAATAGCATCAGAAAAACAAAAAGTTCTAATCTGTTATCATTATTAGTTTCTTATTTGTTAATTCACATTTCCCTTAATTTGTTTATTGGATTTTCCAGGGCAAATCTTTCTTTAAAATCATCTCCCTAAAAACAACAAATAAGATTGGATATACAGATGCTATCTAAGCAAGATAGAATACCAAACACTGATTACTAAGACTAGTTTTAAGGTAATATACTTTTGATTCTTATTTTTATATGCTATAGGAAGGCTATTTCTTGGTTCATATTACTTGAATACATTTTTTTTTTGCCACTTTAAGGAAGTGTAAAAAGAATGTGTGTGGGTGTAGAAAGTGTGTGGTTTTTGTGAGCTACACAATTATTAAAATGCTTGTATTTGATAGATAATTCTCAATTACCAACCTCTAGTTTTCTCTGTGAAATAGACTTCAGTGACTCTGGGTAGAAGTTATACTGATATGGACAGCTGAGGCAGGAGCATTCATGACAGAGAAATTCAACTGTGAAAGGAAAAGAGTACTTTTACCCTAAAGCAGCAATTTCCAAATGTTTTGGTCTGTTTTGGCCTCCTTTACACTGTTAAATATTACTGAGTATCTCTCAAAGCTTTCTTTTAGGTGAGTTAGTATGTAAATTATTGTTATTGTCCAGTAACTCAATTGTGTTCAACTCTAGTGACTCCATAGATTGTAGCCTGCTAGAACCACCAGGCTTCTCTAACCATGGGATTTAACAGAGAGGAATACTGGAGTGGGTTGCCATTTCCTTCTCCAGAGAATCTTCCTGACCCAGGGATTGAACCCATGTCTCCTGCATTGCAGTAGGATTCTTTACCGCTGAACCACTGGGGAAGCCCACAGTGTAAATTACCACTAGCAAAATTATACTGTCAAAAGTAAACTTTAAAAGTTTAAAATAAATATTTATCAATTCATTTGAAAGTAACCAAGGTGAACTCATTTCATGTACAAATTTTCAGTTTTTCTGAAGAAACAACTTTTTCCAAAGCAAAAGTTATATATGATCAGAGTGGTATTTTTGCAAATGTCTTGATAGAAGACAACTGAGTTCTTATGTCTGCTTCTGAGTTCAGTCTTCTGAGAGACCATTTATTATGTAGTCTCTGGGAGCTTTCACTATCCAGTCCTGAAAAGAAGAGTGAAAAAGGCAAATATGAATGTTATAATAGTTCTGATCTAGCAGAGCCAGTGAGAGAGAATCACTGTTCTAAAGTGAAATATCAGTCTGTTCCAGTGTGCAAAAGAAAACCATGGAGAGCAATTTGGAAGTGGATTGTATTTGCCTTAGTTCAGAAGACCTCTCCACTCTTGCCTGGAAAATTCCATGGATGGAGGAGCCTGGAAGGCTACAGTCCATGGGGGTCACAAAGAGTCGGACATAACTGAGCTACTTCACTCACTCAATCAGAGGACCTCAGTAGGCAAGTAAGTCATGGATATATTAAAATTTTAGCAACATTTGACTAATTCTTGATGAGCTGGCTTTCTTGGTATACTGATTGCAGCCTAATCTATCATATGGATAGTTGTCATCTGCCTAGATGCCAAAATTCTGTTTCTTATAGAAAAATTTTCACTTCATTGTCCAGTTCAGTTCAGTCGCTCAGTCGTGTCCGACTCTTTGCGGCCCCATGAATTGCAGCATGCCAGGCCTCCCTGTTCATCACCATCTCCTGGAGGTCACTCAGACTCATGTCCATCGAGTCCATGATGCCATCCAGCCATCTCATCCTCTGTCGTCCCCCTCTGCTCCTGCCCCCAATCCCTCCCAGCATCAGAGTCTTTTCCAATGAGTCAACTCTTCGCATGAGGTGGCCAAAGTACTGGAGCTTCAGCTTTAGCATCATTCCTTCTAAAGTAATCCCAGGGTTGATCTCCTTCAGAATGGGCTTGTTGGATCTCCTTGCAGTCCAACGGACTCTCGAGAGTCTTCTGCAACACCACAGTTCAAAAGCATCAATTCTTCAGCGCTCAGCCTTCTTCACAGTCCAATTCTCACATCCATACATGACCACAGGAAAAACCATAGCCTTGACTAGATGGACCTTAGTTGGCAAAATAATGTCTCTGCTTTTGAATATGCTATCTAGGTTGATCATAACTTTTCTTCCAAGGGGTAAGCATATTTTAATTTCATGACTGCAATCACCATCTGCAGTTATTTTGGAGAGCAAAAAAATAAAGTCTGACACTGTTTCCACTGTTGCCCCATCTATTTGCCATGAAGTGATGGGACCAGATGCCATGATCTTCGTTTTCTGAATGTTGAGCTTTAAGCCAACTTTTTCACTCTCCTCTTTCACTTTCATCAAGAGGCTTTTGAGTTCCTCTTCACTTTCTGCCATAAGGGTTATGTCATCTGCATATCTGAGGTTATTAATATTTCTACCTGCAATCTTGATTCCAGCTTGTGTTTCTTCCAGCCCAGCGTTTCTCATGATGTATTCTGCATAAAAGTTAAATAAGCAGGCTGACAATATACAGCCTTGATGTACTCTTTTTCCTAATTGGAACCAGTCTGTTGTTCCATGTCCAGGTCTAACTATTGCTTCCTGACCTGCATACAGATTTCTCAAGAGGCAGGTTAGGTGGTCTGGTATTCCCATCTCTTTCACAATTTTCCACAGTTTATTGTGGTCCACACAGTCAAAGGCTTTGGCATAGTCAATAAAGCAGAAATAGATGTTTTTCTGGAACTCTCTTGCTTTTTCCATGATCCAGCAGATGTTGGCAATTTGATCTCTGGCTCCTCTGCCTTTTCTAAAACCAGCTTGAACATCAGGGAGTTCACGGTTCACGTATTGCTCAAGCCTGGCTTAGAGAATTTTGAGCATTACTTTACTAGCATGTGAGATGAGTGCAATTGTGCGGTACTTCAAACACACTCTTCCAACAACACAAGAGAAGACTCTACACATGAACATCACCAGATGGTCAACACTGAAATCAGATTGATTCTATCCTTTGCAGCCAAAGATGGAGAAGCTCTATACAGTCAACAAAAACAAGACCTAGAGCTGACTGTGGCTCAGATCATGAACTCCTTATTACCAAATTCAGAGTCAAATTGAAGAAAGTATGGAAAATCCCTAGACAATTCAGGTATTACCTAAATCAATACCTTATGATTATACAGTAGAAGTGAGAAATAGATTGAAGGGCCTAGATCTGATAGACAGACTGCGTGATGAACTATGGAAAGAGGTTCGTGACATTGTGCAGGAGACAGGAATCAAGACCATCCCCATTGAAAAGAAATGGAAAAAAGAAAAATTAATGTCTGGGGAAGGCTTATAAATAGGTGTGAAAAGAAGAGAAGTAAAAAGCAAAGGAGAAAAGGAAAGATATAAACATCTGAATGCAGAGTTCCAGAGAATAGCAAGAAGAGATAAGAAAGCCTTCTTCAGCAATCAATGCAAAGAAATAGAGGAAAACAACAGAATGGGAAAGACTACAGATCTCTTCAAGAAAATTAGAGATACCAAGGGAACATTTCCTGCCAACCTGGGCTCGATAAAGGGCAGAAATGTATGAACCTAACAGAAGAAGGAGAGATTAAGAAGAGGTGGCAAGAATACATGGAAGAACTGTACAAAAAACATCTTCACGACCCAGATAATCATGATGATGTGATCACTCATCGAGCCAGACATCATGGAATGTGAAGTCAAGTGGACCTTAGAAAGCATCACTATGAACAAAGCTAGTGGAGGTGATGGAATTCCAGTGGAGCTATTTCCGATCCTGAAAGATGATGCTGTGAAAGTGCTGCACTCAATATGCCAGCAAATTGGGAAAAGTCAGCAGTGGCCACAGGACTGGAAAAGGTCAGTTTTCATTCCAATTCCAAAGAAAGGCAAGGCCAAAGAATGCTCAAGCTACTGCACAACTGCACTCATCTCACATGCTAGTAAAGTAATGCTCAAATTTCTTTTGAAATATGTCCTTAATTGTCAAAAAAGAAAAAAAAACACACAAGGAACTAAGGTTCTAAGTTCTTTACAATAGCGTAAAGATATTTTACAATAGTGTTAAAGCACTAAGATACAAAGCATGAAGTTCTAAGATACTTTTCAATGGCATTACAGGTTATTTTTATTTTTAAGTGTTTTACTGTCAATTTGATGAAATAGGTAACCAAATAGTTTCTCACTCACAATTCTAGAACTGAACAAATCTGCAAAAGTGTTTTGATTTTGCATTTCCAAAATAAAACTCTAAATTTGGAAAGAAATACAATTTAAAAAATAAGTTATCTATTCCATATAAAAATATCTTTGCAATTTCCCAGAAAGCTTTTGGAAAATCATAGATATGTGTTTTTTTTTTTTTTCTCTTCAGAAAAAGATATCAAAGTAATTAACCTTGTTTTTGTGGGTATTACATTATAGTGTATAATATTCTACTCATTTTAGGAAAGAAGTCTTTGCTGCTCTTTCCCATTATGATCATGTTGTTGTTTCAGAGGTCTAGACGTCAGTCAGACAGTCAGTTCAGTCGTTCAGTCATATCCAGCTCTTTGTGACCACACGGACTGCAGCATGCCAGGCCTCCCTGTCCATCACCAATTCCTGGAGCTTACTCAAACTCATGTCCATTGAGTTGGTGATGCCATCCAACCATCTCATCCTCTGTCGTCCCTTTCTCCTCCTGCCTTCAATCTTTCCCAGCATCAGGGTCTTTTCAAATGAGTCTGTTCTTCTCATCAGGTGGCCAAAGTATTGGAGTTTCAGCTTCAGCATCAGTCCTTCAGAGATCTAGACAAGAATTGGTTTATAATTTTTACTAATCCATCTCAGCTCTGGCTTCCATGGTGACTTGGCAATAAAGAATCCCCATGCCGATGCCTGCCAGTGCAAGAAACATGGGTTCAACACCTGGGTTGGGGAGATCCTCTGGAGAAGAAAGTACAACCCACTCCAGTATTCTTGCCTGGGAAATTCCATGGACAGAGAAAACTGGCAGGCTGTAGTCCATGGGGTCGTAAAGAGTCAGACACGATTTAGCAACTAAACAACAACCTCAGCTCTACTTTTTCAGGGCAATTATACCTCAAGAGTGTTGGTCACACAACTTCCACTATGATTCAAAGCATATTTTACATTCTGATGCAATATACACATTGACAAATGCTAACAACTGAAACATAAGTTTGAAGAAATAATACTAAATCCATACATTTGAAAGGTATTTCTATTCTAGATCCTTCTTGACTTGACTCAATTTAATTCTTTTTTATTAAAAGAAAAACTCTAGTTGCAAGCCACTAAACTGATGTCATGATTTACTTCTGAGTTGTGAAATCTAATTTGAAAAACATTTCACTGAAACAAAACTTTCACTGATAATCTTACTTTCCCCTGCCATGTAATTTTCCATGTTTTCTTTTTTAACTACAAAAAAAAAACACAAAAAACCCCAAAACAGGTAGCAAATATATCAGCAACAGTCAGTGACATCACATTGCACCTGTGATATGTCTTTCCTTTACCCTTAATGAAGTAACCACATGATAAAACATGAGTAAGGTCTTTTAAAATTTGGATCTAATTAGGTCCAGCAGGTCCAAGGTATTGATTACTCTTCCTTTTCTTCTGGGGAATTCAGAGGAAAAGGATAGTTATATGCTAAACTAATTTCAGATACTGCAGTTTTCTCTCACAAATGAATCCATTAAAATCTAAAGTACACCTGCTGACCTGTTCACATTGCTATTCAATGCTGACTCAATATTTTCAGGGAGAGAGTGGAATAAAAACTTGTATTTTAAGTGTTTTAATAATATCTACTGATCATGTGTGCTAAGCAGCTGTTTCATTTTTGCTGACAGAGTAGAAGAGACAGTTCTAATCCTTGAAAAGTCTGAGATTCTGTTAGATATTTGCACAGTTCTGAGTGTCCCGAGCTCTGTGCATTTCTCAGAGCATGCCAAGAGCAGCATGAGTATTCTCCTTTTCTTTCCCAACACAAATTTTAGTGCCTAAATCTATCTTTCTTTTTTATGTGTACCACCATCCACTGTGCCACGTAACATTCCCCAAAATGGCTGCCAGAGGTTTTTAATAAAGTTTTACTAAGAAGATAGACTCAGTTCAGTTCAGTTGCTCAGTCATGTCTGACTCTTTGTGACTCCATGAATCGCAGCATGCCAGGCCTCTCTGTCCATCACCAACTCCTGGGGTCTACCCAAACTCATGTCCATTGAGTCGGTGATGCCATCCAGCCATCTCATTCTCTGTCGTCCCCTTCTCCTCCTACCCCCAATCAAAGTAATGTCTCTGCTTTTCAATATGCTATGTAGGTTGGTCATAACTTTCCTTCCAAGGAGTAAGCATCTTTTAATTTCATGGCTGCAATCAGCATCTGCAGTGATTTTGGAGACCCCCAAAATAAAGTCTGACACTGTTTCCACTGTTTCCCCATCTATTTCCCATGAAATGATGGGACCAGATGCCATGATCTTATTTTTCTGAATGTTGAGCTTTAAGCCAGCTTTTTCACTCTCCTCCTTCACCTTCATCAAGAGGCTCCTCAGTTCCTCTTCACTTTCTGCCATAAGAGTGGTTTCATCTGCATATCTGAGGTTATTGATATTTCTCCCAGCAATCTTGATTCCAGCTTGTGCTTCTTCCAGCCCAGTGTTTCTCATGATGTACTGTTCATATAAGTTAAATAAAACAAGGTGACAATATTCAAATGGCCTTCTGGTCTTCTTGTCTGTGTTAAGACAGGAAAAACCTAACCTTCTCCTTCCTTAGATTCTGGCTCTTTTCTGGATTGGTCACTCCATGTTTTGTTTATTTGCCCTGAAATATCAACCATCATGGAGTGATATGTTTGAATTTGTTTTCATCTGAGTATCCAGTTACACAAAGTAAGTAGTGTGCATTATTATGGACCCTCAGTGTATTTCTCACATGGATGAATTTCATATATATATTTTCTCTGTCCTCAGGAAATGTTCCTTTACTTTCTTTACTTAAAATAGTGTTTTTATATTATTTGTGTTCTTTTATATTATTATTTATTATTTAACCAAAAAGGTTAAAACTGGTGATTTCCTCAAATAACTTTTTCTTCAAATATACTCTTAAGTGGAAAGTGATATATAAAACCAATTTTAAAAGGAGCACGTCTATCTGAGGAGAGGGGAAGAGATTTGGAGGCCAGTGAACCCATCACTACTGTCTACTCAACCCTGGTGTGCCTCACTGATGGAACTCCTAAGACTTAGCAGTTGACATAAAACCTATAAATACATACATGTGACTGTACACATACCACATATGTCTGAACAAACAGATCTTATTGCTTCTATTAGGTGTTGAAGAGATTTTGTAGAGCAAGGAAAATTCATACTGATTTCTGATTTAATCACATTTCTGATTTAATGACTACTATTAAATTGAAACATTACTACTAACTCAGAACACATGAACAAAAATTGTACTGATTCCCAATAAGAATAGGGGAGAGAACAATTACAGACAAAAGTACTTCCACAAAGTTCCGGATGACAAAATTAGTAGGGGAACTGGTAACTGAGTCTAGAAACCCTCTCACACATCAGAAAACATTCTACAACTTGAGTTTAAAGAGGAGTTTACCTAAGAATCGTATTAAAAATAGTTAACAATTTGTGCACCATGGGTCTTAACCAATAAATTTATTTCAGGTGTGGACCAGGTGAATAAATACCAGCTCTGAGCAAACCAATGAAAATATGCATCTCCATAAGCTCTGTCATGGCAGCACTCCCTGCCTTTGAGAGACAGGTCTGCTATTTGAGCCAGAAAAGTGGGGGATGGTTGAAAGTTTGTCCAGAGTATTAATAGTTACTTATACAGCACTTACTATGGTACTTATATACCACCCACTGTGTGATAGGCACTATTCTTGGTGCTCTACAAAAAGTAAGTGTTCATTGGAAGGACTGATGTTGAAGCTGAAACTCCAATACTTTGGCTACCTGATGCGAAGAGCTGACTCACTTGAAAAGACACTGATGCTGGCAAAGATTGAGGGCAGGAGGAAAAGGGGACAACAGAGGATGAGATGGATTTGATGGCATCACCGACTCAATGGGCATGAGTTTGGGTGGACTCCAGGAGTTGGTGATGGACAGGGAGGCCTGGCGTGCTGCGATTCATGGGGTCACAAAGAGTCAGACACAACTGAGTGACTGAACTGAACTGAACAAAAAATAAAATTTCATTTCTGTAAGATACCTAAGAGTACTAGCATTATTCCCTTACAGATAAGGAAATTGAGACCCCGAAAGGTTACACTGCTCAGTTTCAACCAGACAGTAAGTAATGGTGCAATGGATTCAAACCCAAGCTGTCTGTCTCCACTCTCTTAATGGCTTTGCTATGTTCCCTACTTTCCTCCTGAGGAAAACTTGAATGGAAGGAGCTATATCTGAGGAAACTAATGTGTAGCACAGAGCAGGGCCAAAGGGAGGAGATGAAAGCAATAGGATTAAATGAATCTGTTTATTCTGAATTGTGTGGCTTTTGGTCTCACGCTGCTCTCTGGATGACAGCACAGAAGTGTTACTTTCTTGCACACCCTGAACACACATATTGACAGGAAATTGGAGGTATGTGCCTAAAGGAACATCATGAGAGAAAAGATCTTCACATGCTGAACTGAAGGGGTCTCATGGTAAAAATGTTGACTTATTTGTTTATGCTAAAGCCCACAAACTGACAAGCCTCACCTTATGTATATTTATTGGCTTATTTGCAAATGAAAAAGGCCAGAAAATGTTCACAAAGAATTTGAGGCATAGTTTCAACATGAAAAGGATACAAACAATAATACTAATTGTTATAATAGTTGCTCAGAGTGAGATCAATGAAACCAAAGAAAATAATCAGTGATATTATTGAATGATGTTGCATCCATAAACAAGATCTGAATTCTAAGAAAAATGTAACATAATAATATAAGAAACAATTCTTAAAAACTATAAAAAATATATACAAAATTTAATATTTCAGTAAATGGGTGGAATATAAATTGAGCTAAATAAAGTCTTCAGAAAGTAGAACACCACATGACCAAACAGAATACTGAAACATAAAAACGATGTCCCTTAACTTTTATTATTTACATTTGCTAGCCTACACAGAGTCGGACATGACTGAAGTGACTTAGCAGCAGCAGCAGCCTACATATGCTCTTGAGTTTTCTTTGTGAACCAGTACATGCATAAAAATAATTTCAGTATAATCTATGCTTTTTCCTCTAACTAATGATATTGAGCATCTTATCATGTGATTATTGGTCATTTGTGTATTTTCTTCAGTAAATAATTCACATCTTTGGCTCTTTATAAGTTGGGTATCTTTTTATTATTGGTTTTAAGAGCTTTTTATGTTAAAGGATATGTCTTTTATTAGATAAAATTTATAAATATTTTCTCATATTCTTTAATTTATCTTTTTGTCTTATTTACACTTGCTTTTTCTTTGCCTTTGTCATCTTTTTCTGAAATCCATTAGCTCCTTCTAAAGTTTTAAAATTTTTCTTTAGTAACTTTTTCCTTTTCATAATTTAGAATAATAGCTTGAGTTTCTCTTCTTGCCTTAAATTTTTAATATATTTCACTGAATTTTGGGGACAAAAGGTTAAAGATTTCCAACATATCTTTCCCTTCTTCCTAATAAAGAAAAAAACTACCATTAAAAAAATACTAACTGAACTCCCTCATCCGTATTTTTGTCTAAAGTTTTAGTTTTGCCTCCTAAAAACAACAAAAATAAATGTGCTTATTTACTTATATATTTATTTGTTTACTATCAGTGACTGATGCAAGCTGTTTGCTTTTTTTTTTTGTTATTTTTTTTTTGCTTTTAGTGCATCATACAACTTCTATCCTGATCCTTTTTTTTTTTTTAAGTACTGAAATATTTTTAATTTGGCATGTCTGAAAATGTGTTTATTTTGCCCAGTTATTAAACAGTGATTAAGCTGTGTCGTGTTTCAGTTAACATACTTCCTCAAGACACTGAAAACATTCTTTCATTTTCTTCTTGTTTTCTTATAGTGTGGGACATCTGCTATTTGTCTCACTGTCATTCCTTTTTTGATTATCGTTTTTCTTTCAAGTATCTACTAACCCATTCTCTTTATATTCTTTAGTTTTACTCTATGTTGAGCAGATATGGAGTTATTTGTTATATTTTCTACTTAGTGAATTTTCATTATGTTTCCATTAGGGTTTTTGAAAATGTTTAGTCATTATCCTTCAGACTATTTTTACTTCTCTGCCATTTCCTGATTTCAAAACAAACAGAGTTTCTTGTTAAATGTATCTGGGAACTTCTCAAGCTATTCTCCATGAATTGTTTTCTTTAATACATTCTCAGTTTTTATCTTGATTCTAGTTGACTACTGCCTTTAAATTCCCTAACCACTCTTATTCTGTCTAGTCTATAATTTTAAAACTTTAAAACATTTCATTGAATTTCATATAATTTCAATCATTTCATATAATTGATGTATAAAATGTTTAAACTTGATAAGTGTGAGAATAAGTATACACAGTTGAGGCCATCACTTCCATCAAGGCCATAGACATATCTATAACTTCCTAAAGTTTCTTTCTGCCCCTATTGTTATTATTACTATTATTATTATTATTTATAATATGAGGTTTACCCTTAAAAAATTTAAATATACAATACAGTAATATAAGCTACAAGGACTATACTGTATACTACTGTAAGTATATTTATGCAAGTTCTTTGGAACTTAATTTTGAATAACTGAAACTTTGTATCTTTTGACCATTGACTCTCCATTTCCCCTTCCCCACATTCTATTCTGTGCTTCTACAAATTTGACTACTTTAGATTCCACATTTAAGTGAGATCATGCAATACATGTCTTTCTCAGTCTGGCTTATTTCACTTTGCATTATATCCTCTATGATGTGGTATATACACACAATGAAATATTATTCAACAATAAAAAGAGAAAGGAATCCTGCCATTTGCCTTTCATTTTTAATTTTAATGGATACATTTCATATACCTCTGCACTCCTAAAAAATGGGATTTATGTTTATAGTTATTTTAGATTGACCTATCATTTACATCTCATCAGAAGTAAATTAATTTTCCATTTTTTATTAGCATCAGTTTTACTCATTGACTCATTTATTGAGTATATGAGAGGGATTTTGTTGTCCTTTCTCTACCCAGTGGGTATAATATGTTCTCTAATATGATTTGGGTTCTGAGTTTCAAAACCTAATGTGGTTTTTGAAATGAGCTTCTAAATGTGGAAGCTCATTGATTTTAGACATGTCTTCTTTACTGTTAAAGCATTTATGTACAGTATTTCATCTGCAAACAGTGACAGTTTTACTTTTTTTCTAATTTGGATCCCTTTTATTTCTTTTTCTTCTCTGATTGTATGGCTAGGACTTCTAAAACTATGTTGAATAAAAGTGGCAAGAATGGATAACCTTGTCTTATTCCTGATCTTAGAGGAAACACTTTCAGATTTTCACCATTGAGTATGATGTTAGCTCTGGGTTTGTCACATGTGGCCTTTCAAATAGAGAGAGTCTTACTATACAGAGCAAGTCCTAAAGTTACCACCAGAAAACTACTAGAGCTCATCAGTGATTTTGGTAAAGTTGCAAGAAACAAAATTAATACACAGAAATCTGCTACATTTCTATACAGTAACAACAAAAAATTAGAAAGGAAAATTAAAAAAACAATCCCATTTTAATATTTCATCAACAAGCATAAAGTATTAAGGAATAAACCACCCTAGAAGACAAAAGATCTAAAGATTTGTTTTTATATTTTTCCTGTGGATACCTTCAAGGTAACACTGACTTCAGTTTCTCAGTGTCCTTGCCCAGCATTTGACCTTGAGCAATTTTTTTTTTTTTCTCCAGCTTCCATTTCATTTTTTTCTTCTATTTTTTTTTTAAATTTTATTTTTACTTTATTTTACTTTACAATACTGTATTGGTTTTGCCATACATTGACATGAATCTGCCACGGGTGTACATGAGTTCCCAGTCCTGAACCCCCCTCCCACCTCCCACCACATATCGTCTCTCTGGATCATCCCTGTGCAACAGCCCCAAGCATCCTGTATCCTGCATTGAATATAGACAGGCGATTCGTTTCTTACATGATAGTATACATGATTCAGTGCCATTCTCCCAAATCATCCCACCCTCTGCCTCTCCCTCTGAGTCCAAAAGTCCATTCTATATATCTGTGTCTCTTTTGCTGTCTCACATACAGGGTTATCATTATCATCTTTCTAAATTCCATATGTATGTGTTAGTATACTGTATTGGTGTTTTTCTTTCTGGCTTACTTCACTGTGTATAATCGGCTCCAGTTTCATCCATCTCATTAGAACTGATTCAAATGTTTTCTTTTTAATGGCTGAGTAACACTCCATTGTGTATGTACCACAGCTTTCTTATCCATTCATCTGCTGATGGACATCTAGGTTGTTTTCATGTCCTGGCTATTATAAACAGTGCTGCGATGAACATTGGGGTATATGTGTCTCTTTCAATTCTGGTTTCCTCGGTGTGCATGCCCAGCAGTGGGATTGCTGGGTCATAAGGCAGTTCTATTTGCAATTTTTTAAGGAATCTCCACACTGTTCTCCATAGTGGCTGTACTAGTTTGCATTCCCACCAACAGTGTAAGAGGGTTCCCTTTTCTCCACATCCTCTCCAGCATTTATTGCTTGTAGACTTTTGAATCACAGCCATTCTGACTGGTGTGAAATGGTACCTCATTGTGGTTTTGATTTGCATTTCTCTAATAATGAGTGATGTTGAGCATCTTTTCATGTGTTAGCCATCCATATGTCTTCTTTGGAGAAATGTCTATTTAGTTCTTTGGCCCATTTTTTGATTGGGTTGTTTATTTTCCTGGAATTGAGCTGCATAAGTTGCTTGTATATTTTTGAGATTAGTTGTTTGTCAGTTGCTTCATTTGCTATTATTTTCTCCCATTCAGAAGGCTGTCTTTTCACCTTGCTTATAGTTTCTTTTGTTGTGCATAAGCTTTTAATTTTAATTAGATCCCATTTGTTTATTTTTGCTTTTATTTCCAGTACTCTGGGAGGTGGATCATAGAGGATCTTGCTGTGATTTATGTCGGAGAGTGTTTTGCCTATGTTCTCCTCTAGGATTTTCATAGTTTCTGGTCTTACATTTAGATCTTTAATCCATTTTGAGTTTATTTTTGTGTGTGGTGTTAGAAAGTGATCTAGTTTCATTCTTTTACAAGTGGTTGACCCGTTTTCCCAGCACCACTTGTTAAAGAGATTGTCTTTAATCCATTGTATATTCTTGCCTCCTTTGTCAAAGATAAGGTGTCCATAGGTGTGTGGATTTATCTCTGGGTTTTCTATTTTGTTCCATTGATCTATATTTCTGTCTTTGTGCCAATACCATACTGTCTTGATGACTGTGGCTTTGTAGTAGAGCCTGAAGTCAGGCAAGTTGATTCCTCCAGTTCCATTCTTCTTTTTCAAGATTGCTTTGGCTATTCGAGGTTTTTTGTATTTCCATACAAATCTTGAAATTATTTGTTCTAGTTCTGTGAAAAATACTGTTGGTAGCTTGATAGGGATTACATTGAATCTGTAGATTGTTTTGGGTAGTATACTCCATTTCACTATATTGATTCTTCCAACCCATGAACATGGTATATTTCTCCATCTATTAGTGTCCTCTTTGATTTCTTTCACCAGTGTTTTATAGTTTTCTATATATAGGTGAAGGGTTAATAGGGTAGCAGAGATGTGCCTGCAAACGGGTCTCTCTGCTCAGGCTGAGAGTCCTTGCATACGAGGCATTCTGCCAAAGAGTCTGGACACAGCCTTGAGTTTAATGGTCCCTTGCAAACGAGGGAGCATTCCCTTCTTGAGATAAGAAGGAGATGAGGGCTTTGGGCAGACTCTTCAGTAGACAAGAGATTTCACTCCCCTTTGCTATACGATAACATGTATGCACCTGCACTGTACTAAAAAGGCTTATTCTTACAGTCTGGAATTCTGCCTAAGGAGGGCTTTATAATAATAAATGGCAATTAGTTTGCCCAGTTGTTCCTCTGGCCAGAGTGGTGTCCTGTCTGTCTTTTGTATGTCTTATATGTTTTATGTCATTTCACTCGTAATCTCCAGAAATCTACTTCTAGCGCCCAACGTTGGGCTCGAGTGAAACCGAAAGAGGTAAGAAACCCCGGGGGGATTTTAGATCCATAGCAGGGGAGCTTTCGGAAACATGGGGAATTCCTCACCCCAGAGGAAAAAATTGCTAGGTGAATTCTTGTACATTATCATGGGAAATTCTTCACCCTAGCAGATGGGAACTTTCAAAAGTTCATGGTTCAAAAAACCATGGGGAAATCCTGCTAGGAAGAAATAAATGTTCATTACGGGCACAATATGTGAATTTATATATTGAATCATGTATATATGTAATGCTATAACACAGGCTTTGACTTTGCTATCTACTGATAATGGGACTAAATCTAATGCTTTAATGAAGGAAGAGGCAATTTATGAGGATATGCCAAATGTTGGTGGAATTTCTGCATTGCCTGAAAGTAAGGATACAAATAAGCCTCCTTCTGGAAATGGTGAAACATCTGATAGTTCAGAATCAGATTCGGAGGCTTCTTCGGTTTCGTCAGAGGAGGGCAAAGAGATTAAAGGAATGACCCATCTATTCCGGGAATGGTGGAAATCCCGTAGGGAGGAGAAAAAATCTACACCTCTGCTTCTTGCGCTTCTCTTCTCCCTACTGCAGTTGGTCGGCCCGATGTGGGCAGGGAACATTGTTGGTTCTCCTTTCCTTTGTCTATGCTTCATGATGATGACTTGTCTGCTCCCCCTGGTGGGTTTATCGATCCTCCACAATTGTTTCCCATCCAGAGACAACAGGATGGCAATGTGATAAATATTCAATATGATCCTTTGGAATATAAATTTTTTAAAGATCTTAAAGCTGCAGTAGCACAGTACGGTCCTCAGTCTCCCTTTGTTTTGGCTATGTTGAAATCATTGGAAAAAGGCAAATTAATCATTCCGTTAGATTAAGAATCTATTGCCCAAGCTGTCTTGGAGGGCTCTCAATGGTTGCAACTTCATAGCTGGTGGGAAAAAGAAGCTAAAAAGCAGGCTCAGATTAATGAGGGACAAAATCCCCCTGGTCCTCTCGAGGACAAACTAATGGGAGAGGGCCAATATCGGGCTTTAAGAAAACAGGCTCAATACTTTGATCAGGACTTACAACAAGTTTGCCAGGTCTTTTTACAAGCATGGCGCCATGTGGTGCCTACTGGCCAAGCCCAGCCCTCCTTTGTTAAAACAATGCAAGGCCCTAATGAGCCATATACTGATTTTCTAGCAAGATTGAGGGTAGCTGTGAAACGGGCTATAGGGAGGGATGAAATTTCAGAGATATTATTACAAACTTTAGCATTTAAAAATGCAAATCCTAAATGCAAGCATATACTGGGACCTTTAAAGGGACAGGGTGCATCTATAGCTGAATATATCAGAGCCTGCTTGGGAGTAGGAGAAACTGAGCATCAGGCTAATGTCTTTGCTACAGCCTTGGCCAAGGTTATGAGACCACCAAAGAGAGGTAACTGCTTTCATTGTAAAAAACCTGGTCATATAAAAAAAGACTGTCAAAAATTAAAAGCTGATCAAGGTGCAATTCCTAAAGACAGATCTCTTGCTGGGAAAATTAAGACTCCTCCTGGACTTTGCCGTCGGTGTGGGAAGGGGTTTCACTGGACTAATGAATGCAAATCTAAAACAGATAAAATGGGCAACCCGATACCGGGAAACTATCCTGCGGGCCTGAGTCCTTGGGCCCAAGAACAATACCGGGGACTTCTCCTCCTTGCCCTCCTCCTATTCCATCTGCCCCATTAAAAAGACCTCAGATGATGATTTCGGACTTATGGTCTGCTACTTCAGGGAGTGCTGCTGCTGATTTGCCAATAGCTGATAATGTTCTTTTGTCACCAGGGGGAGGCATTATAAATGAAAAACAAATGTATTTAGACCACTGCCTAAAGGCACTTTTGGCTTGATATTAGGCCATAGCAGCGTGGCTTTGAGAGGTTTAACCATAATTCCTGGGGTAATAGACTCTGACTGTGTTGAAAAAATTTTAATTATGGTCTCTACTTCTACCACACTTTCACTGTTAGCTAGAGAACGTATTGCCCAAATACTTCTCCTACCTTATCACCCCTTTTTGGCTCTTCCTAATAAACGAACAGGGGGATTTGGAAGTACTGGGCGACATATATTTTGGAAAATGCTAATCAGAGATTCTCGCCCTGTTCTCTCCTTGATTATACAAAAAAACAACTTTGAGAGACTAGTAGATACAGGGGCGGATGTTTCAGTCATTTCTTCTCAACAATGGCCCCAAGATTGAAAAAAAAACAAAAAACAAAAAACCACCCTTTAATGCTAATGGGATTGGGCTCCATTGCAGATGTCTAAAAGAGTACCCATCCCTTGCAATGTCAATTCTGTAATAAAAGATCAGTGTTTGTTACCTTTTATATTGTAAATATACCTATTAATATATGGGAGAGAGGTCTTCTCTCTCCTTTGGGGCTTCTGTAACCATTCCATCAAAAAACTAGTAGCCACTGCTCAAATTCCTCGAGCACTCCCATTAAAATGGTTAACTAATACTCCAAAATGGGTTGAACAATGGCCATTACCACAAATAAAGCTCAAGGAATTAAAACAATTAGCACAAAAACAACTCCAACTTGGTCATATAGAGCCCTCTACCTCTCCCTAAAATTCTCCTGTTTTTGTTATTAAAAAAAAATTAAAAAATAAAAAATGTTAACTGATTTACAAAAAGTTAATAAATGTATTAAACCTATGGGAGCATTGCAATTGGGACTCCCCTCTCCAGCTCTTATTTCTCAGAATTGGTCCTTAATGGTGCTAGATCTTAAAGACTGTTTTTTTTTTTTTTTTTTTTTTACCGATTCCTCTACAATTGCAAGATAGAGATAAATTTACTTTTACAGTTCCTGTTCTTAATCATGCTCAGCCTGTTAAGCGTTATCAATAGACAGTCTTACCACAAAAAATGATAAATAGTCCTACCTTATGCCAAAAACTCTTAGCTCGCTCTTTACAATCCCTTCGTCAAAAATACCCCAATTATATTCTATATCATTATATAAATGATCTCCTATTGGCAGCTCCTAGTATTGTTAAACGTGATAAATTCTTTTTATAGGCTTTGAGACTATAAAATTTACAAATAGCCCCCCAAAAAATTCAAAAAGACTTTCCTATTTCATATTTAGAGACAATATTAAAACAACATAAAATTAGGCCCCAAAAGTTACAAATTAAAAGAGACCATCTCAAAACCTTAAATGATTTTCAAAAGTTATTGGTAGATATTAATTGGCTACGCCCAGTACTTGGGATTCCTACTTATCAATTATGACTTTTTTTTTTTCTACTTTAAAAGAAAATACAGCTCTGGATAGCCCCCGGACCTTAAATCCATTGACTTTACGAAAACTTCAATTTGTTGAACAATGACTAAATGACGGCTTTTTGACTTACATGCGTCTCAACCTATTTCTTTTATCATATTTCATACCCCTTATTCCCCATCTGGTGTAATTGCTCAAAAAAAAAAAAAAAAAAGGAGGATTAATAAAATGGGTTCTCTTACCTAACAGTTTTTCCAAAATATTGACTATATATATAGATAAATTAGCCTTCCTTATACAAAAAGGTCGCCATAGTATTTTACAATTATCAAGATGTAAACCACACCAGATTGTTACACAGTTAACAACTGCTCAAATATCTCGATGTTTACAATTTAATAAAAACTGACAAATTTCTCTTGCCTCATATCCTGGTTCGTTTTCTAATCATTATCCATCATCTAAATTGATTGATTTTCTCCGGACTAACACTATGATCTCTCATTCCCCAATTTCAGATGTTCCAGTTAAGGGACCCACTATTTTTACAGATGCAAATAAAAATACTGCTGGATATTGGACCCCGAAAAATTCCAAGGTTCTCCCCCACTCATTTTCTTCTGTACAGCCCACTGAATTGTGGGCTATCTATTTAGTTTTGCAAGATTTTCCCCAACTTCCTATTAACATTGTTTCAGATTCTCAATATGCTGTTTCCTCCCCATGTCTCCCTTCCACTGACTCTTAAACAGTTATTGATAAATTGTTTTACCAAGTACAACAATTGCTTTTGCAGCGTTCAGAGTTAATTTTCTTTACTCACATCCATGCACATTCTGCCCTTCCTAGACCCTTATCATTTGGAAATGCTACAATTGATGCCTTACTTTATCCTATAACAGCAGCAAAGCAAAAACATCTCTTACAACATACCAACTCCAAAGGGTTACAAAAATCTCACGCTATTACTCAAAAACAAGCTCAAAATATTGTTCGTTCTTGTTCCATATGTGCACCCTTTGCTTTGCTGTTTACCCCACCAGGTGTCAATGTAAGAGGACAACAAACAAATCAGATATGGCAAATGAATGTAATTTACATTTCTTCTTTCAGACAACAAAAATGTGTGCATCATACTATAGACACTTGCACACATTTTCAATGGGCCACTGCTTTACATTCTAAAAAGGCTGACGCTGTTATTACTCATTTGTTATGGCAACAACAGTGAGATTTGGATGCACAACTTGCTACCGACATGCTCAATCTTCAACCGTTTCCTGGCTTAGAGATCAATTGGCTGTTTTATCTACACGACGTGTGTTAAAATATGATTAGAATTCTTCTGTTTTGTATAACACCTGTACCATTTAACATGAGCCCTTCAAGAGATTAACAGAGACATATAAATAAAAATAGTTCTAGATGCCCATCATCTAGAGAGATTTCACCTAGCCCCCAAGAGGTGGCTAGATAGCCAATGATGGGTAAGACCCTCAGAGGAGGGCAACCTAAGACAGGCACAGCCGCAAGAAGGGCTGGTGAGGCTGGAGGTTGGCCACCTACAGCTTTACGCCTTGCTCTACAAACATCAATACAAATGTCTTGAGGGCTTAAATAAAATAAAAAAGGGGGAGATGAAGGGTTAATAGGGTAGCAGAGATGTGCCTGCAAACGGGTCTCTCTGCTCAGGCTGAGAGTCCTTGCATACGAGGCGTTCTGCCAAAGAGTCTGGACACAGCCTTGAGTTTAATGGTCCCTTGCAAACGAGGGAGCATTCCCTTCTTGAGATAAGAAGGAGATGAGGGCTTTGGGCAGACTCTTCAGTAGACAAGAGATTTCACTCCCCTTTGCTATACGATAACATGTATGCACCTGCACTGTACTAAAAAGGCTTATTCTTACAGTCTGGAATTCTGCCTAAGGAGGGCTTTATAATAATAAACGGCAATTAGTTTGCCCAGTTGTTCCTCTGGCCAGAGTGGTGTCCTGTCTGTCTTTTGTACGTCTTGTATGTTTTATGTCATTTCACTCGTAATCTCCAAAAATCTCCTACATATAGGTCTTTAGTTTCTTTAGGTAGATATATTCCTAAGTATTTTATTCTTTTCATTGCAATGGTGAATGGAATTGTTTCCTTAATTTCTTTTTCTACTTGCTCATTATTAGTGTATAGGAATGCAAGGGATTTCTGTGTGTTGATTTTATATCCTGCAACTTTACTATATTCATTGATTAGTCCTAGTAATTTTCCAGTGGAGTCTTTAGGGTTTTCTATGTAGAGGATCATGTCATCTGCAGACAGTGAGAGTTTTACTTCTTCTTTTCCAATTTGGATTTCATTTCTTTTTCTGCTCTGATTGCTGTGGCCAAAACTTCCAGAACTATGTTGAACAGTAGCAGTAAAAGTGGGCACCCTTGTCTTGTTCCTGACTTTAGGGTAAATGCTTTCAATTTTTCACCATTGAGGATAATGTTTGCTGTGGGTTTGTCATATATAGCTTTTATTATGTTGAGGCATGTTCCTTCTATTCCTGCTTTCTGGAGAGTTTCTATCATAAATGGATGTTGAATTTTGTCAAAGGCCTTCTCTGCATTTATTGAGATAATCATATGGCTTTTATTTTTCAATTTGTTAATGTGGTGAATTACATTGATTGATTTGCGGATATTGAAGAATCCTTGCATCCCTGGACTAAAGCCCACTTGGTCATGGTGTATGATCTTTTTAATGTGTTGCTGGATTCTGATTGCTAGAATTTTTGTTGAGGATTTTTGCATCTATGTTCATCAGTGATATTGGCCTGTAGTTTTCTTTTTTTGTGGCATCTTTGTCAGGTTTTGGTATTAGGGTGATGGTGGCCTCATAGAATGAGTTTGGAAGTTTGCCTTCGTCTACAATTTTCTGGAAGAGTTTGAGTAGGATAGGTGTTAGCTCTTCTCGAAATTTTTGGTAGAATTCAGCTGCGAAGCCGTCTGGACCTGGGCTTTTGTTTGCTGGAAGATTTCTGATTAAAATTTCAATTTCCGTGCTTGTGATGGGTCTGTTAAGATTTTCTATTTCTTCCTGGTTCAGTTTTGGAAAATTGTACTTTTGTAGGAATTTGTCCATTTCTTCCACGTTGTCCATTTAATTGGCATATAATTGCTGATAGTAGTCTCTTATGATCCTTTGTATTTCTGTGTTGTCTGTTGTGACCTCTCCATTTTCATTTCTAATTTTATTGATTTGATTTTTCTCTCTTTGTTTCTTGATGAGTCTGGCTAATGGTTTGTCAATTTTATTTATCCTTTCAAAGAACCAGCTTTTGGCTTTGTTGATTTTTGCTATGGTCTCTTTTGTTTCTTTTGCATTTATTTCTGCCCTAATTTTTAAGATTTCTTTTCTTCTATTAACCCTGGGGTTCTTCATTTCTTCCTTTTCTAGTTGCTTTAGGTGTAGAGTTAGGTTATTTATTTGACTTTTTTCTTGTTTCTTGAGGTATGCCTGTATTGCTATGAACTTTCCTCTTAGCACTGCTTTTATAGTGTCCCACAGGTTTTGGGTTGTTGTGTTTTCATTTTCATTTGTTTCTATGCATATTTTTATTTCTTATGTGATTTGTTGGTTATTCAGAAGCGTGTTGTGCAGCCTCCATATGTTGGAATTTTTAATAGTTTTTCTCCTGTAATTGACATCTAATCTTACTTCATTATGGTCAGAAAAGATGCTTGGAATGATTTCGATTTTTTTGAATTTACCAAGGCTAGATTTATGGACCAGGATGGGATCTATCCTGGAGCAGGTTCTGTGCACACTTGAGAAAAAGGTGAAATTCATTGTTTTGGGGTGAAATGTCCTATAGATATCAACTAGGTCTAACTGGTCTATTGTATCATTTAAAGTTTGCATTTCTTTGTTAATTTTGTTTAGTTGACCTCTCCATAGGTGTGAGTGGGGTATTAAAGTCTCCCACTATTATTGTGTAACTGTTAATTTCCCCTTTCTTACTTGTTAGCATTTGTCTTACATATTGTGGTGCTCCTATGTTAGGTGCGTATATATTTATAGTTTTTATTTCTTCTTCTTGGATTGATCCTTTGATCATTATGTAGTGTCTTTCTTTGTCTCTTTTCACAGCCTTTGTTTTAAAGTCTATTTTATCGGATATGAGTATTGCCACTCCTGCTTTCTTTTGGTCTCTATTTGCGTGGAATATCTTTTTCCAGCCCTTCACTTTCAGTCTGTATGTGTCCCTTGTTTTGAGGTGGGTCTCTTGTAGGCAGCATATATAGGGATCTTGTTTTTGTATCCATTCAGCCAGTCTTTGCCTTTTGGTTGGGGCATTCAACCCATTTACGTTTAAGGTAATTATTGATAAGTATGATCCCGTTGCCATTTACTTTACTGTTTTGGGTTCAGGTTTATATGCCCTTTTTGTGTTTCCTGTCTAGAGAATATCCTTTAGTATTTGTTGGAGAGCTGGTTTGGTGGTGCTAAATTCTCTCAGCTTTTGCTTGTCTGTAAAGCTTTTGATTTCTCCTTCATATTTGAATGAGATCCTTGCTGGGTACAGTAATCTGGGCTGTAGGTTATTTTCTTTTATCACTTTAAGTATGTCTTGCCATTCCCTCCTGGTCTGTAGAGTTTCTATTGAAAGATCAGCTGTTATCCTTATGGGAATCCCCTTGTGTGTTATTTGTTGTTTTTCCCTTGCTGCTTTTAATATTTGTTCTTTGTGTTTTATCTTTGTTAACTTGATTAATATGTGTCTTGGGGTGTTTTGCCTTGGGTTTATCCTATTTGGAACTCTCTGTGTTTCTTGGACTTGGGTGATTATTTCCTTCCCCATTTTAGGGAAGTTTTCAACTGTTATCTCCTCAAGTATTTTCTCATGGTCTTTCTTTTTGTCTTCTTCTTCTGGGACTCCTATAATCTGAATGTTGGAGCATGTCATATTGTCCTGGAGGTCTCTGAGATTGTCCTCATTTCTTTTAATTCGTTTTCCTTTTTTCCTCTCTGATTCATTTATTTCTACCATTCTATCTTCTATTTCACTAATCCTATCTTCTGCCTCCGTTATTCTACTATTTGTTGCCTCCAGAGTGTCTCTGATCTCATTTATTGCATTATTCATTATATATTGACTTTTTTTTATTTTGTCTAGGTCCTTGTTAAACCTTTCTTGCATCTTCTCAATCCTTGTCTCCAGGCTATTTATCTGTGGTTCCATTTTGATTTCAAGATTTTTGATCATTTTCACTATCAATATTCGGAATTCTTTCTCAGGTAGATTCCCTATCTCTTCCTCCTTTGTTTGGTTTGGTGGGCAACTCTCCTGTTCCTTTACCTGCTAGGTATTTCTCTGTCTCTTCATTTTGGTTATATTGCTGTATTTGGTGTGGCCCTTATATATTCTGGGAGTTTGTGGAGTTCTCTTTATTATGGAGTTTCCTCACTGTGGGTGGGGTTGTATCAGTGGCTTGTCGAGGTTTCTTGGTTAGGGAGGCTTGTGTTGGAGTTCTGGTGGGTGGAGCGGGATTTCTCCTCTCTGGAGTGCAATGGAGTGACCAGTAATGGGTTATGAGATGTCAATGATTTTGGAGTAACTTTGAGCTGCCTGTATACTGAAGCTCAGGCGTGTGTTCTTGTGTTGCTGCAGTATTTGCATGGTATGTCTTGCTCTGGAACTTGTTGGCCCTTGGGTGGTGCTTGGTTTCAGTGTAGGTATGGAGGCATTTGAAGACCTCCTATCGATTAATGTTCCCTGGATTCAGGAGTTCTCTGATGTTCTCAGGATTTGGACTTAAGCCTCCTGCATCTGGTTTTCAGTTTTCTTTTTACAGTAGCCTCAAGACTTCTCCATCTATACAGCACCGATGATAAAACATCTAGGTTAAAGATGAAAAGTTTCTCCACATTGAGGGACACCCAGAGAGGTTCATTGAGTTACATGGAGAAGAGAAGAGGGAGGGGGTAGTTAGAGGTGACTGGAATGAGATGAGGTGGGATCAAAAGAGGAGAGAGCAAGCTAGTCAGTAGTCACTTCCTTATGTGCACTTCTCAGTCTGTACTGCTCAGAGATGTTCACGGAGTTATACAGGGAAGAGGAGAGGGAGGAAGTAGACAGAGGTGGCCAGGAGGATAAAAGAGGGAAATGAAAAGGAGAGAGACAGATCCAGCCAGTAACCAGTTCCCTAAGTGTTCATCATCTGGAACACACAGAGATTCACAGAGTTGGGTAGAAAATAGAAGGGGGAGGGAAGAGACAGAGGCCACCTTGTGGAGAAAAAGGAGAGTCCAAAGGAGGGGAGAGTGGTCAAGCCAGTAATCTCGCTCTCAGGTAAAATTGGGTACTGAAGATTGGGTTTTTAAATGTATGAAATTGACGACAAATACCAAAAAGGAAAGATTAAAAATCTAGAGTAGAGGTTGGATTTTCAAAAATACAATATTAAAGAAAAGAAGAAAAAGAAAGAGAAGAAAAAAAGAAAAAAAACCACAAGAGTTATTAAAAAACAACAACAACCACAAAAAGAGTATATACTGCGTTTTTCTTTAAAAATAGGGTCTTTTTTTTTTTGGAAAGTAATTGTAGGTTATAAAAATAAAAATTAAAGGAGAAATAGAGGACTTAAAAATTTAAAAAGGTTAAAAAAAAGAAGAGGAAAAAGAAAAGAAAAAACAATCACACAACAATATCAACAACAATAACAACAAAAGAATGATCGTAAAAATAGTAAAGATATAACTGGCCCTTTCTCTGGTGTTGTGGGCAGTGTGGGGTCACTTCCAAGGCAGTTCCCTCTGTTTCACTTCTGTTTGCTGGTCTCTTCGGTGTCTGATTTCCGCCCTGTCATGGGGGAGCGGTGGTGGACACTTTTTTTTTTTTAGTCTCACCTGTTCAGTCGCGCTGTGGGGAGGGAGGGATGCTGCAAACGAGTAACACTGGCGTGTGCTTTCAGTGTCTCAGCTCCCCTGGGCCTACCCCTGCTCGGGGAGCACACCGCTCAGGCTCTACGTTGCTCCGCCGTGAACTGTCTGAGGCCGGCCCTAGGCTGCATGCACCTCCCCGGTCTAAGCCGCTCAGGCTTGGTGCTCAGGTAGCCCTCAGAGGCGCCGATTCGGTTGGGTCTACGTTTTGTGCCCTTCCCAGGTCCGAGTAGCTCAGGTATTTGGCGAGTGCAGTCGCTGCGACTTATCACCTTTCCTGTCTCTGCTGCTCAGATTTCTGGGTGTATCACTGGTGTCCCTTCTCTGGCGGCTGATGACTGTCCCGAACCCCCAGAAGTCTTAGTTAGCAAAGAAGCCTGCTTGCATTTTGATAGGTAATGTCTCTCTTGGGCTGCGATTGCCCCCTTCCAGCCCTTATGGCTCTGGCTGCCTGTCACCGGAGGGGGATGGTCTGCAGCCAGTTGTTTCTGTTCTGCCTTTGTTCTGTGCGCGGTCCTGGCAGTGTCTTATGTTCGAGCTTTTCGCGTGGTAGCTATCCCACAGTCTGGTTTGCTAGCCCAGGTTAGTTCGCTCTGGTTACGTGCAGGGCGTTCAGGCCCAAATCTTACAAAGCACTGCAGCCCGCACCTCCCGCGCCTCCCTTGCCTCCCTGACTAGCCCCCACTTGCTAGTGGCAGATGCAGGCATCTGCGCTGCTTTTCTGCTGGGGGAGTTACTGTTGGGCTCATAATCTGTTGGTTTTAATTATTTATTTTTCCTTCCTGTTATGTTGCCCTCTGTGCTTCCAAGGCTCGCCACAGACTCGGCAGCGAGAGTGTTTCCTGGTGTTTGGAAACCTCTCCTCTTAAGATCCCCTTCTGGGGACGGAGCTCCCTCCCTACCTCCTTTGTCTCCTTTTTTGTCTTTTATATTTTTTCCTACCTGTTTTTGAAGACAATGATCTGCTTTTCTGGGTGCCTGATGTCCTCTGCCAGCATTCAGAAGTTATTTTGTGGAATTTACTCAGCGTTGAAATGTTCTTTTGATGAATTTGTGAGGGAGAAAGTGGTCTCCCGTCCTATTTGTCCGCCATCTTAGGACCGCCCCCCTTGAGCAATTTGTTAAACATTTTAGTTAAAATATTCTTATCTGCTTGAATGGCACTTGGCATACAGCTTGTATGGTTTGCTACAGGGAAGCCAGTGCTTTCTGTCTCTTTGGATGAACTGGTTTCTTCTAGATTTCAGGCCACTTGGATGTCTTGAGACCCCAGCTGTCTGATGAGTTCAAGGATAGTTATGATTCTGTAGTTTATCTGACTACATTTTCATGTTGTTAAGATGGGAACAACACTATTTCTAATTATCTACATTGTCAAGAGAAAGTGAAACTCCTCTATTGATTTTGGGGTTTTTTACATTGCCTTCTGGAACCACTAGACAAAAACTGGGATTGGAATTACTGGCTTTCAGTTCAGGAGTCAATGTGCTGTTCTCAGGTAGGCTCAGTTACAGAGGTAAGACCTGTCCTGTTTTTCCCCAGTTTTGTACAAGTCCATTTTTGAGAAATTTTCTTCTTCCCTAAGCCTGTAATAATCTGACAGTTTGTAGTTTCCATCAGAAATGTGACATCTTTTATCCTTATAATTCTGCAGGGTTAGAGCTTCTGACCTTTTTGGCCTGTTTCTGGGCCTGGAGACTGGCATGTCTTTGGCCTCAACACTGGCTTTGTTTCTATTCAACACCACTGGGATAGTTCAGCATTCTAAGTGAAGAAATCCATCTTGGTTTTAGAAGATCTGAATTCAAGGTCTGTCTCTATCTCAGTGGTGAGATATAGAAAACACACTCCTCGCTTAATTTGAAATAATAAACATGTATTCTAGTTGGGTGTATTTAGGTTATTAGTCTTAAAAGTTAAGGATGATACATTTGACATACAATGTTGTACAGTATCAACTAATCAATAAAAATTATTTTCAAAATAAACTACAGATAATTTAATAAGTAGTATTTTAAAATAGTTTCCTTTATTTTTCATAAAATTTTTTAATCTGCCCTCATTTTTAGATTCTCAGAATCTTAAAACTCATTTGGAATAATATTAATATCTCCATTTTAATTATGAGGCTATAGTAGCAGAATAATAAGTGGAGACTTCTAAGAGAGAGACTTGAGATACAGATACAAATCTTTCTAACTCTGCCTCTATGTACTTCTACTATACAATGATGTCTCCTCTATAGCTATATTGTTATACTGAATGTAGCCTCAGTTACAATGGCTCCATGGGGAAACAGGAACCCCCTTTAATAACTACAAAATAATTCACTATTTTTACCATAAGCATAAAAGAAATGTTCTGTCAGAATATTTAAAGTTTGCTGAATTGACATTGGGATGATAGAAGTAGATGATATGAATGTTTTTTTAAAAAAATGATGGTGAAAAAAGGAAAATGTAAGTGTCTGTTGTCTATTGCAGGATAATAGAACCCAAGAGTTCTGGTAAAAATCAATTATCCCAGAAGGGTTACTGAAGCTGAGCACACAGTGTTTAAGTTGTTAATAAAAGTCTGCTACTTTGGTACCTGAATTTGTCTGGATAACACAGATATCTAAGGATTTACAGTTATCCATGGGGGCATGCTAAATTGCTTCAGTTTTGTTAGACCCTTTGTGATCCCATGAGCAGTAGCCAACCAGGCTCCTCTATCTGTAGGGTGCTCCAGGCAAGAATACTGGAGTGGATTGCCATGCTCTGATCCAGGGGATCTTCCCAACCCAGGGATTGAACCCACGTCTCTTATGTTTCCTGCATTGGCAGGTGGGTTCTTTACCACTAGCACCACTGTAGTACGAAATCCTATAATCTGTCACAAGAAATGGGCATAGAAGTTCTCATTATTGTATCTGTAGGCAGTGTGACTTGAGGGGCATTGGCAAATGGGCTTGTTTTCCATAGCTTTAATTTCACTCCCCAAAGTCTTAGAAAGTATAAATCTCTTCAGAGCCTCTCTGTCCCCACTTTGTTTCTGCCAACTCTTTCTCACTAGATTCCCTATTATCTTATCACTTCTCACATTAACTCAGAAGGCCTGAAACAACTCATAAACAATTGGTCGAGCCTGGGTGAGCAAAAGGAGATTCATTTTTTAAAAAATTCATTTTATAAGCATCTTATCTTTTAAGAGAAACTATTATAGTTTTCAGAAATACATATTTTAATTTTACTTTTTGGTGTGCTTCATCTTTCTAAACAATTCATTATATTTTATAAAATTCTTTAATGACCTTTGTAGGCTATAGAAAAAAAAAAAATAGAAGAGCATACTAGTATTGAAATGCTGAGAGTGTGAGGAATTAAAAGATAATCTTTATTTAGGGTTTCAAAGTCCTTTCACACTTTATCTTATTTCAACATATGTGAGGACTGGTGAAGTTCATTTAAGCAACCTGTTTTTCCAACAATTAATTATAGTAGAAGTGAGATTAAATCACTTCTCCAGACTTTTAGCCTTTTGTTCTACTAGGGTCAGATATTTCTTATGTCTAATTCCTTGACCTAACTGAACTGTGTATCACCAGAGAAATTTATTTTTCCAACTTTAAATGTAAGGCTAGAATTATGTAGAAGCAAATCAGGCCAAAGAGACTGAGAAATCTTATTCAGTGATGTGACTAAAAAGATTCATATATCTAGAAAATTTTAGTTTTCAAATAAACCATTTCTGCTCCCCACCAGCCAGTCACACAAAATCACATATGATTTGTTCCTATGTGTTTAAGGCTAGACATAAAAGCAACTGCATGTCTCAGGTTTGTCCTGTTCATAAAAAGATATTATTTACAACTTTTAGAAGGTACTCATAAGACATTCAGATGTAGCAATTTAGGTGTTTGATTTATATGAAAGGCAACGAAAGGTAGTTAAATTGGCTTTGTCTTGGGTATATTTTACTTCCTATCACTCCACTCAGGCTAGATATAATGGAGTTAGGTATTCTCAGAACTTGGGTCAGACTCTTCTGCCACCTTGAATATAGATTATGTGCTCAGAGGCACAAAATCCCACATGTAAAGCCAGATGTAACACATTTGACAATAGGAAAAGTATGCACAAGTTCACTTTACTAGAAGGATGAATTTATTATTTGTGCATAATATTTTTATGAGGTTGGATCAGGAACATGATGAGAGTAACTTATTACATTTTTATTAATGACTTCACACTTTTAAATATCTGAAAGCAAGTTCAAGCTGTCTGACCTAAAGCAGCAGCGCAATATAGCAGTTAAGGTAACTGCTCTCAGTAAGGCATCAAACCCTTGGAGATATCTTTGATGTCAGCTTATTCACTGAAATAGAGATGATATTGCTCATGGCATTTTTTGTAACTCAGGTTATGTTATTGAGGTCCACAGTATATATTACAAAAATAATTTGCTAAATGTCTTTGATCATTTTTACATACTTCCAGTTTGGGAGAAATATTGTACTTTTATAATTTCTCCTGGTTTAAATAAGGATCTTACCACTCAGTTTCATAAGTTATTCTTGATTTTTCAAGCTAGTTTTTAACTGGCTGGGAAACTTTCAACTTCCTTACTTAAGAAAGTCTTGGGGATTTCAGTTTCCTAAATAAGAACAAGTTGCTCCATTTTGTTAATGCAGGTTTGCTTTTTATTAACTTCAAATCTCTGTTATCCATAAAAGTTCATCCATAAATTTTTACGTAAAACTGTGTTTATTCTTGTATCTCATGCCTAACCCTCATATTTGTACTCTAAATTATTTTTAAGTGAGCTGAGACCTGAATTCTATAATACTCACAATGAAGCAGGTTGTGAAAGAATATTAAAATATAGAGATACTTATTTGAACTTGCTGTTAGTAACTAGAAATTAAAAATAATTTGGACAGCACTTGGGTTAAAAAAGGAAAGTTTAATAGCTATTAATGTTTCATTCATCTGCTCAGAAAAATCCTACATTAATATCAGATACATGGATGATTATAAGATAAAAATCTTGTTTGATATTAAATATTTCTTATATTTAATATTTACTCAAAATGATAAACATTATAATTTAATTTTTTTAGCCAAAAGTAGTCAAATAGATGATATGGAATTGGTATGACCAAGTGAGACAAGGCTCTTCAAACATTTGCCAACTTATATGGTGGGTAGAAAATTTCTCTCATACAAGTTAGGTATAGTATAAATAACCCCAAATTAAAATGCAATATTATATTTAGGTAATCAATTTTTAGAGTATTTCTTAATGCTTAGGTGATACCATGCTCAAACCAGCCATTTAAGGTAGATAAAGGTCATAAGAATATGAATGCAATAGTATTATTCCTTTCCCAAATGAAAAGTAAGATTGCTCTCTGAAAATGAAATGTGGGAGATTGTCCTCCTGAAGAAATGCCACAGTCCATGAGGTTGCCTCTAACAGCATTACCAAAAATTTTAGAAAATACTAAAAATGAATCAAGTATGTCCTGTCAATACACCCTAGAATGTATGATTGCTGAACCATTTAAACTAAGCAAGGCTCTATGATAACAAGTTGAGGGTCTGCAAGAAATTTGCATATGTAGAGTCCAATAAGCAGAAAAATCACAGTATAGTTTCAATATTCTGCCAAGAAGAGGTTTCCTTAATGAACTAGCACAAATATATATTTCTGTCTTTTTTTGAGACAGATTAGATATACCAGGCTAATGTTACTTGATGTCACAGACAATCAAAGTCCTTCAACTTACATCTCTTGCTCTGTTTCTAGGATAACAAGATGGCATCCTATCTTGACAATAAATATGCTTAACCTGAATGTTTCCAGTGGGAAAGAAAAACACTCATCAGTGTGGATCATTCGGGTTCAGCTCAGAAATGATAAAATTATGAGGTGCTTTGGTAAGATGCTGATGTAAACTCATTTTGGTTACATAGAAATGAAAAATCTGTGGAAAAGATCTAACCCTCCAACTCCAGGGTCCTATTGAAATGAGTGTTCACTACAAAATATTAAAAGGATAATAAGCATCACTAGAAACTGGGAAAGATGGCATGAACATGTTACAAACTTCGTGTATTTATTCTAGTCTGATTCATTAGGTGCTAACTAGACGCCTGGTATATTTCTAAGTGCGTGTGATATATTAGTGAATAAAAGACCCAAATATCCCTACACTTTTAAGGAGTTTACATTTTAGTTGGAGGATTCAGAAACTAATGGCAAACATTAATATAAGTAAATAATATAGTATATTCAGTTCAGTTCAGTTGCTCAGTCGTGTCCGACTCTTTAAGACCCCATGAATCGCAGCATGCCAGGCCTCCCTATCCATCATCAACTCCCGGAGTTCACTCAGACTCACGTCCATCGAGTCGGTGATGCCATCCAGCCATCTCATCCTCTGTTGTCCCCTTCTCCTCCTGCCCGCCATCCCTCCCAGCATCAAAGTCTTTTCCAATGAGTCAACTCTTTGCATGAGGTGGCCAAAGTACTGGAGTTTCAGCTTTAGCATTAGAAAGCAATTAAGTCCTTTGGAGAAAGGAAAACTCCAGCAGGGTCAGGGATGTTGTGAACCTTGGAAATGAAAAGGCAATTTGTGATGTTAAATAAGGAGGCCAGAGTAGATTTCGTTGAGAAGGTAAAATGCAGCAAAGATTCAAAAGAGGAGAAGGAGTGAAGTGCATACCTGCCAGAGGGAACAGCTAGCAGAAAGCCCTAGGTGAATGTAATTTGAAAGTTTTCTCATGAATTACTACCATGGCTCAAATTAAGGGTAAACAAGAGGATTGACTGACTGCCCCTGCCCACCCTGTAGCAATGCAAATACTTGGAGAAGAATCTAGAGGAAGCCAGCTGACTATATAACTCTAGGGCCATGGAATAGACAACAGCAGTAACATCAGAGGAACAGTTCATATCTTTAGTTCCAGAAAAACCTTTTTGCATAGATTTACTCAAGGAAGAGAACAGAACATTTCTTACCTCTATTCAATAATAATTGATTAGTTCTTAGATCAGTAAAGTTACACATTTCTGAAAAAAAAAACTTTAAAATTAATAAACACATTGAAATGACTTTTGTGACAAATATGGTGAGTTTATCTTATGGTTTCCACTTGCCCCACTTCCCAAAATGTGGATAAATGATCAAAGGAATAAGAGGACATTTATGTCAGCCTGGAAACCAGGGAAGGGTTTATGAGGAAACTGGAAAACTTAGACCAAGCAAGAAACTAGTTTGAAGGAAGATTTGGTAACTCGTATGAGTCACCAGATAGAAAACTGATGAGGCAAATAGATGATAGTGCATTCCATCTGCAATCCTGAGTTCAGAGCAGCAGAAGTAAAAGGCAAAGGCTGATTGAGGGGAAGTTGGTAGGCAGCACATAACTTGAGCATCTCAATGCACAGTCTCAACTTATATCTGACACACACACACATATATATAAAAGGTTATTAACCACTATTTGTGAAAATACACCTGGAATATATTGGCAGCTGTTAATAATTTTTAAAACACAGCAATAGAGGACTTAGATACTATAGTAAGATTCTTTTCCCTCTTTTTAACTGAATTTCTGGTAAACAAAAATAGATTAATCACAATCCTTGGTTTATTATACACTGACCTAATTTGCCTGTGCAAAGGATTTTTTATTCATTTGATCTTTTTCAAACACACCACCCCAGCCAAAAAATACATAATATAAAATTACTTTTACCTATTTGTATAATAGAGCTTACTTCCCTTTTTGTCTCCTGGCCTTTCTCCTAGAGGGGATAACTATATTAAATTTTATGTTTGCCATTTTTTTTAAAGAGCTCTCTCTCACACACATGCATGCCCACACACACTCATATATATGGCTAATCAATGTTTAGTTTTGCTTGATTTTTAATTTCATGACAGGAACTCATATGAATGTAGTCTTTGGGGTCTTGGTTTTTGACAAATATTATATTGATCTTACAAAGATTCATCCGTGGGTTTGCATTGAGCTCAGATGTGTGGCTTCTTTGGAAGTTCTGCAGTTGCCATAGCACAGCAGTTTTCTGAAACAAGTGAAACAATCACTGGCTGATCTTTTGTTGCCTCTCTAGAACATCTGTATCAGCTTTAACTCTTGATGGTTTAGCCATGAAGTCATACTTCTAATGAGCCCAAACAGTAATGCTCCTTCTTAGGTGAACACTGTAAGGCAAGTGCAGAGAAAAAGAGCGCAAACCAGGCAGTCAGGTAAGAAAAGGGAAATTTATTGGAGGGAAGAGAGAAAGTGACTGGCCCTTAAGGAGAACCAGTGTCCTCCCTTTCTGACGTGATCTTTCTTATACCCCACCAATGAAAAATTCTCTGAAGGAATGGTTAATTTTTAGCTTGTAGTTGAGTCCTGTGGTCTGGAAGTCTGGAATCGGTGGTCTTGCAGCTTTGAGAAGGTAGGTGCCAGTGAGAAAACAGAATGTCATTTGGGCAATTTGGTCAGTCTCAAGGATCACTGTGATTTTATTCTTTGTTTGCCAGGTCAACATAATGAGCCATCTTAACAATGAGACCCTATGTGGGCCCTATCATTCCAGCCTTTTTGATTTAGGATAAGGGCCAAAGGTAAATCTTCTGTAACTACTTCCTGAGGGGCAGGGATGTCATGGGGGTGAGATAAGAAAAGGCTAGAATGTGGGTCAAGGGGATTTTTGTGGGGTCGAAGTTTTTGATAATCTGAGTGAGTTAGAAGTAGCTCATGGATAGATAGTTCGGTTGGTGAAGGCCTGTAAGTGGTCCTGAAGAAATTTTGAAAAAAGATGGATTAATATGGGCCGAAAGTTAGAATAAGGATAAGTAGAAGGACCTGGGGCATCCAATTCCAATTGCTTGACCAGTTTTCTCATGAATTACTGAGGTGTTGACATATTCTCAAGGCCCCGTTTGTCAGATTTCTTGCTGCTTTCTTTACAACGCCTGATTTATTGGCTTAGAAGCAGCAGGCTTCCTCCAAAAATAGGCATAGACTTCCTTTTTCTGCTGTGAGGAGGTTTATCCTCTTCTGTTTTGGAAGACCAAGGCTGTCAGGGAATCTAGCTGGCTTAGAATAGTGATAAGGCCGTTAGTTATTTCTTCTAGGCTGTCAGTGAGGTCTTTAGAAAGGCTTTGATAGTAATTTAAAGAGGTTGTGAGTCTTGTAGTCCCTGTCCCAATCCCCACCACTGTTCTTAAACTGATTAAGAGAGGAATGAATTGAATTGCCTGTCTGGGTCAGTTATGAGTTAGTGGAATAGGAAGGGTAGGAGCAATAGAAATATCTGGGGCCAGATATACCAGGGTGCATGTTCCTGTCCAGTTAGTGAGAAACCATACATAGGTAGTGCTTCCGCATAAGAATAATATTCCAGGAGTAAGAAGACAACAGTTGAAACCGATACAAATAGGAGTCTTTCTGGGAACTTGTTAGTGGTCTCTGAAACTAACAGTGCAGCCCCTACAAGAAGAGTATTTTCACCATATGCACAAGGGAGTCTCCCTGAGAAAGTAAGAGAATGTCCTGCAGTTCCTGAGACATAGTAGATGGATGAGCCTGAAGGGAAGGAGAGATGTGAGGTGTGATTACACAGGTGTGGTGGTATAGTTCCTAGCTGGCGGTAAGAATTGTTTATAGGGTTTTGTCTGGAAAATCAGAAAGGAGCCTGTTGTTGTAAACAAACGTCAGAGGTTGTGGGTCCTCCTATAGCTGGTCCTTTATGAGTAGAAGTGAGATCTGTAAGGAGGGAGGTCAGTATCTTGTCAGAATTTCAAATTTGATTAATTGAATATAAATAACATATGTGTGATAAAAAGAGAGATTCTCCACTATATATAAAGAGAAGTGTTTATGTGAGTCCGTTTATCTGTGGAAATGAGCAGTGCTGATTTTCTGGGTGAGGAGGTGGATAAACAAATCCAACAATCATGGGCCAGGGTCAGGATTGAGGTACTGAGTAAAGGATGGATCAGATTTAGAGTTCTGAATAGGTAGACAAGGTTTGGGACAGGGTGAATTATAGGTAGGGTATTAATATGACTTTTGGACTGTAAAAGAAGACAGATTAAGAGTAAAAAGATGATGTGATGTCTCATGTCTAAGGGGAGAAAAAGATAAAAGTAAGAATGCGGGTGTAGAAATCAAGTTGGGTTGGTGTGAACTCTATGAAATCTCCCTGGAGACAAAGATCTGTTATAAAGTCAAGGAGTAAACAGAGATCAGTAATAGTGGTGTTTCCAGGAAAGGGAAGGGCTTGTGTTACATCCGTAGGATCAACGAAAAAGCAAAAGATTTCCAGAAAAACATCTATTTCTGCTTTGACTATGCCAAAGCCTTTGACTGTGTGGATCACAACAAACTGTGGAAAATTCTGAAAGAGATGGGAATACCAGATCACCTGACCTGCCTCTTGAGCAATCTGTATGCAGGTCAGGAAGCAACAGTAAGAACTGGACATGGAACAACAGACTGGTTCCAGAACAGGAAAGGACTACAAGGATGTAAATAGTCATGCTGCTTATTTAACTTATACGCAGAGTACATGGTGAGAAATGCTGGGCTGGATGAAGCACAAGCTGGAATCAAGATTGCCAGGAGAAATATCAATAACCTCAGATACACAGATGACACCACCCTTATGGCAGAAAACGAAGAACTAAAGAGCCTCTTGATGAAAGTGAAAGAGGAGAGTGAAAAAGTTGACTTAAAACTCAACATTCAGAAAGTGAAGATCATGACATCTAGTCCCATCACTTCATGGCAAATAGATGAAGAAAGAGTGGAAACAGTGAGAGACTATTTTTGGGGGCCCCAAAATCACTGCAGATGGTGATTGCAGCCATGAAATTAAAAGACGCTTGCTCCTTGGAAGAAAAGCTATGACCAACCAAGACAGCATATTAAAAAGCAGAGACATTACTTTGCCAACAAAAGTCCGTCTAATCAAAACTATGGTTTTTCCAGTAGTCATGTATGGATGTGAGAGTTGGAAAGCTAACATGAAGAAAGCTGAGCATTGAAGAATTGATGCTTTTGAACTGTGGTTTTGGATGACTCTTGAGAGTCTCTTGGACTGCAAGGAGATCGAACCAGTCCATCCTAAAGGAAATCAATCCTGAATATTCATTGGAATATTTCAGGCCTGGAGTGCTGCAGTCCATCGGGTCGCAAAGAGTTGGACACGACTGAGCAACTGAACTTAACTGAACTGTGTTACTATGTGAAGGATAGAACATTATGAATTTATCTAGGATGATCACAGTAAGAGGAGCTGCTGCTGCTGCTGTCACATCAGTCATGTCTGACTCTGTGCCACCTCATAGATGGCAGCCTACCAGGCTGCTCTGTCCCTGGGATTCTCTAAGGAAGAGTACTGGAGTGGGTTGCCATTTCCTTCTCCAAATAAGAGGAGGGCCAGGCCCAGAAAAACAAGAACTATGGAGAAGTAGGTAAAACAGAGGGAAAGTTTTTAAATGATAATCCACTTAGGGGGAGATACAGTGTAAAGTTCTATTGCGAATAAGGTAAGAGGGGGAAATCCCAATCCAATTAGTAACCAATATATTTGTTTTTGTTATACATATCAATATTTGTTTCTGGATGTTTTGTTTCTTCCGGAACCCAATCCAGTCGAAGCCTGGTGGGTCACAGAACAGTGCTGGTGTAGAGAGGAGTGTATGAGTGGGGAATGGTTCTTGGCAGAGATGGAGAGTCTCCTGGGGCCTGCTTTAATCTAGAGATATAAAACCAAGAGGAATGACCTGCTAGTTTAGCAGCTGTTAGTGTGGTTTGAATGACCTCAAATGGACTAGTCCATTGAGGCTGGAGATCCATATGATGCGAGATTTTAAGAGGACTCAGTCCCCGAGTATGAGTGTTAAGTCATCTGATTTCGTTTGATGAGGTTTTGGAAAGGAGTGAACTGCGTGTTCTCTCATGAGGTGTCTAATAAGGTTAAGGGTGGGAAGATAATCTTCTAGCAAGGGAATTTCAATAGGGAACTGACCTAAGAGAGGAGGGCTTCCACACATGAGCTCAGAAGGACTGAGGAAAGATGGGTCCTGAGGAGTAGCCCTCAGTTGTCTTCAACTTTTGTGGGGACCACATGGATTGCAGCATACCAGGCTTACCTGCCCATCACCAACTCCTGGAGCTTACTCAAGCTCTTCTCCTGCCATCCAACCATCTCACCCTCTGCCGCCCCCTTCTCTTCCTGCCTTCAATCTTTCCCAGCATCAGGGTCTTTTCCAATGAGTCAGTTCTTCACATCAGGTAGCCAAAGTATTGGAGCTTCAGCTTTAGCCTCAGTCCTTCCAATATATATTCAGGACCGATTTTCTATAGGATGGGCTTGTTGGATCTCCTTGCAATCCAAGGGACTCTCAAGTCTTCTCCAACACCACAGTTTAACAGCATCAATACTTTAGCACTCAGCTTTCTTTATAGTCCAACTCTCACATCCATACATGACTACTGGAAAAATCAAAGCTTTGACGAGATGGACTTTTGTTGGCAAAGTAATGTCTCTGCTTTTTAATATGCTGTCTAGGTTGGTCATAGCTTTTCTTCCAAGGAGCAAGCGTCTTTTAATTTCATGGCTGCAGCCACTATCTGCAGTGATTTTGGAGCCCCCACAAATAAAGTCTCTCACTGTTTCCATTGTTTCCCCATCTATTTGCTATCAAGTGATGGGACCAGATGCCATGATCATTGCTTTCTGAATGTTGAGTTTTAAGCCAACTTTTTCACTCTCCTCTTTTGTTTTCATCAAGAGGCTCTTTAGTTCTTCTTTGCTTTCTGCCATAAGGGTAGTCAGCTGCATATCTGAGGTTACTGACATTTCTCCTGGCAATCTTGATTCCAGGTTGTGGTTCATCCAGCCAGGCATTTCACATGATGTACTCTGCATATAAGTTATATAAGCAGGGTGACTATATACAGCCTGACATCCTCCTTTTCCAATTTGGATCCTGTCTGTTGTTTCATCAACTATGGTGTTGGAAAAGACTCTTGAGAGTCCTTTGGACTACAAGGAGATCCAACCAGTCCATCCTAAAGGAGTTCAGTCCTGGATATTTATTGGAAGGACTGATGTTGAAGCTGAAACTCCAAAACTTTGGCCACCTGATGCGAAGAGCTGGCTCATTTGAAAAGACCCTAATGCTGGGAAAGATTGAGGGCAGGAGAAGGAGGGGACGACAGAGGATGAGATGGTTGGATGGCATCACTGACTCGATGGACATGGGTGGACTCTGGGAGTTGGTGATGGACAGGGAGGCCTGGTGTGCTGCAATTCCTGGGGTTGCAAAAAGTCGGACACGACTGAGCAACTGAACTGAATTGAACTACTGTTGCATGTACAGTTCTAACTGTTTTTTGACCTGCATACAGATTTCACAGGAGGTCTTAGGAGAACTAACACCCAAAAAAGATGTCCTTTTCCTTACAGGAGACTGGAATGCAAAAGTCAGAAGTCAAGAGATACCTGGAGTAACAGGCAAATTGGGCCTTGGAGTACAAAACAGAGCAGGTCAAAGGCTAACAGAGTTTTTCCAAATTAATACACTGGTCATAGCAAACACCCTCTTCCAACAACACAAGAGAAGACTCCACAATGGACAACACCAGACGGCTAATACTGAAATCAGATTGATTATATCTTTGCAGACAAAGATGGAGAAGCTGTATACAGGCTGCAAAAACAAAACCAGGAGCTGACTTGTGGCTCAGATCATGAACTCCTGATTGCCAAATTCAGACTTAAATTGAAGAAAGGAAGGAAAACCGCTAAACATTTAGGTCATTCAGGTATGACCTAAATTCAATCCTTAAGATTATACATTGGAAGTGACAAATAGATTCAAGGGATTAGTTTTGATAGAGTACCTGAAGAACTATGGGTGGAGCTTTGTGACATTTTACAGGAGGCAGGGATCAAGACCATCCCCAAGAAAAACAAATGCAAAAAGGCAAAATGATTGTTTCAGGAAGCCTTACAAACAGCTGAGAAAAGAAAAGATGCAAAAGGCAAAGGAGAAAAGGAAAGATATACCCATTTGAACGCAGAGTTCCAAAGAATAGCAGGGAGAGATAAGAAAGACTTCCTCAGCAATCAGTGCAAAGAAAGGAAAACAATAGAATGGGAAAGACTAGAGATCTCTTCAAGAAGATTAGAGATATCAAGGGAACATTTCATGCAAAAATGGGCATAATAAAGAACAGAAATGATACGGACCTAACAGAAGCATTAGGTATTAAGAAAAGGTGGCAAGAAAACAGAGAGGATCTATACAAAAAAAGATCTTCATGACCCAGATAACCATGATGGTGTGATGACTCACCTAGAGCCAGACATCCTGGAATACAGTCAAGTGGGCCTTAGAAAGCATCACTGTGAAATAAGCTAGTGGACATAATGGAATTCTAGCTAGCCATTTCAAATCCTAAAAGATGATGCTGTTACAGTGCTGCACTCAATATGCCAGCATATCTGCAAAACTCAACAGTGGCTACAGGTCTGAAAAATGTGTTTTTATTCCAGTCTCAAAGAAAGGCAATGCCAAAGAATTCTCAGTCTCCCACACAATTGCACTCACGTTACACACTAGCAAAGTAATACTCAAAATTCTCCAAGCCAGGCTTCAACAGTATGTAAACTGTGAACTTCCAGATTTTCAAGCTTTATTTAGAAAAGGCAGAGGAACCAGAGATCAAATTGCAAACATCTGTTGGATCATTGAAAGAAGGTTAGGATAGGTGATAAGAGGTCTTAAGAGATAAAGAGGTTTAGTGCCTATGTGCAGGGCCTGGTCTGTTAGAATCTGTGGCCTGAGATTGTGGAAGGATATAGCCGTCCTGTTTTTGTAACTAGCCTCCTTGTGGTTGTGTTCCCTCTTGCAATAATTGTGTTTCTTCTTCAGGGAGGTAAAGGGGCTTAATGTTGGGGATTACTATAAGTTGTTGAGCTGGTGACTGGAGTGAGGGTTGTTTTGCTTCTCTGTCTGTGGCATCATTGCCCCTGTGACATGCGATCTGAGGCCATTTGGTGACCTTGGCAGTGTATGATGCCTACCTCAGTTGGCATGTTAACTGCTTTTAAAAGTTGGAGTATAAGTGATGCATTAGTTATGAGCAAGCAAAAGCTTTAGTAGATAGGAGACCTTGTTCCTTCCGGATGGCAGCAGGTCAGTGTATGATGTGGAAAGTATATTTAGAATCAGTGTGTGTATTTGCTCTCTTGTTAGCTGTGAGGGTAAGGGCTCTAGTTAGTGCAATAAATTCTTCCTTTTGGGAAGAGGTTCCCGAGGGGAGAGGTTAGGAGTCAACAATTTCAGTTTCAGAGACAATTGCATATCCAGCTACTTTTTTCCTTTTGATGTCATAGAGGAGCTGCCATCAATATACCATGTTAAGTCAGGGTTATATAAAGGGGTTGAGGAGATGTTGGAGAAATGGGGCATCAGGTCTTCTAATGCCTCTTTGCGAGTGTGGATGGGGGGATCAGAGAATTATGAATAAGGGTGGCAGGGTTAAAAATAGGACAGCAATCAAAGGAGACCTCAGGAGATTAGAGAAGGGTGACATGAATTAGTTTGATGTGGGAAGGAAATAGAAGGGTCATGGATTTGTGAGAAAGTAAGTCCTTAAAGTCATGTGGTGAATGAATGACAGTTGGTGCTCCAAAAGCAAATCACTTACTTTCCTGAGTGGGGAATGCGGCTGCTCCCAGAGCATGTAGGCAGGCTGGCCATCCCTGAATTGTATCTAATTGCTTTGATAGATAAGCAACAGGGGTGAAGGAAGGGCCCTGATTTTGTCCCAAAACTCCTAGGGCAATTTTGTATTTCTCAGTAGTGTAGAGTATAAAGGGGTGAGAAAGGTCAGGAAGTATTAGAGCTGGGGCTGAGAAAATGGCTTGCTTAAGGGTGTTAAAGCCTGAATGGATATTTAATTTTAGCTCTAGGGGTTCTGAAAAATCTCCTTGGGTGGTTTGATATAGGAGTTGTGCCAAGAGCGCAAAATTAGGAAACCAGAGGCGTAGATGTCCAGCTAACCCCGAGAAGGACAGGATCTCCGTTTTTGATATAGGGAGTGGTAGGGTGGACATAAGGGACTTGCTATCGGTAGTAACATATCTTTTTGTTGGTGTTAATAGGACTCTGAGATAGGTGACTCTAGGAAGAGAGAGCTGAACTTTGGTGGGAGATACTTGATAGCTTTGATCAGCTAGAAAATTGAGGAGTTTTATAGTGTGTTGTTGAGAGTGTGTAAGCGAAGGACTACAAAGGAGGAGATTATCCACATATTGTAGTAAGGTTAAGAGAGGTTAGGTCTGATGCTAGAGCTTGGCCAAAGAAATGAGGGCCATCATGAAAGCCTTATGGGAGGACTGTCCATATCAGCTGTTAAGAGCGATGATTGTCTGGATCAGTCCAGGTAAAGGCAAAGAGGTCTTGAGAGTCTGGGTGTAAAGGGATAGTAAAGAGACATCTTTGAGGTCTAGAACAGTAAAGTGGGTAGTGGAAGAGGGAATGAGAGAGAGAAGAGTATAGGGATTTGGAACTACTGGGTGTATGGGGATAACAGTTGCATAAGTCTCAGGTCCTGGACCAGGTGATAGGAGCCATTTGGCTTTTTGACAGGTGGGATAGGCATGTTATAGGGAGAGTGAGTTGGGCACAAGAGGCCCTGACATAGGAGTTTAGTGATGATAGCCTTTAACCTTTGTTGATATTTTTGAGAGATGGAGTATGGTAGTTGATTGGGGAATTTAGAGAGGTCTTTGAGACAGATGAATTGGAGCATTGTGAGAGGAAACAGATGGGTTATCTGTACCCCAAATTATGGGGTTTATGAATGAGGAGGGCAATGGGGCAGGGGTAGAGGAGGTGGTATTGAGAAACAGTAGCCAGGCTAGATCAGAGGGTGGGCTTAAGGTAGTAACAGAGACTTTAAATTTTGAGAGAAGGTCTTTCCCAAGAATAGGAATGGGGCATTTTGGAATTATGAGAAAACAATGGGAAAATGAGTTATCTTGAAGTGTGTAAGGTAGAGGCTTGGCTATTTGTGGTGTAGATACTAAACCATCAAACCCCATAACAGAGACCTGAAAGACCTTTATTTTTCTAGAGTAGGCAGGCATAGCAGAATAAGTGGCCCCCATGTCAACAAGAAAGGAGAACATCTCACCTGCCACTCTAAGTTACCCTGGGCTCCGTAGAGATGATGATAGTGGGGATCTGGGACCCTGGACACCTTCAACCTTCAGCAGCAAGTCCAAGGAGGGTGGGCAGAACTGGGTCAGGACTCCTGCTCAGGACCAGGAGGGGATGTCTGGATCCTTAGAGGGGGATTTGGACAGTTGACCTTCCAAAGTCGCTTTATAGCACAGCTGGGACATGGACCTGGAGGGGGCCTTGGCTTTAGGCATGAGCGGGCCTTCTTTGCCACATTTGAGGCAGGGTCCAGTTCTTTCCTTTCTTTGTTCGTTGATGGAGGCTTGGAGCAATGTAGGGCAGTGGCTAAAAGGTGGTATTTGGCCTGATCTTGTTGGGCCTTCTCTAGCTTTGCCTGTTTTTCTCAGCTATTGAAAATCTTAAATGCTAAATTTAAAAGATCCCTTTGAGGGGTTTGAGGGCCTTCTTCTGCCTTTTTTAGTTTCTTTTGGCTATCTGGGGTTGACTGGGAGATAAAATGGGTTTTATGGACAATGGTGCCCTCTGCTGAAGTGGGGTCTAATTTCGTATCTTTTTATAGGGCTTCCGTTAACCTGGCTAGAAATTGTGCTGGGTTTTTGTTAAGCCTTTGATTTATTTCCTGGAGCTTATCAAAGTTGACAGCTTTATGCCCTGCCTTTTGAAAGTCCACAATGAGGCAAGCAACCATATGATTACGGGCTGCTCTTTCAGGTCTCCCTGCCTGATAATCCCAGTTGGGATCATCTCGGAGGACAGCTGTTGTCCCTAAGGGCTTAATGTCCTCTGTCCTGTGTATCTCATCAGCATGCACCTGAGAGGTTTGCCATATTCATTCCTTGTCTTCTGAGAAGAGTGGAGGAAAGTATGTTGTAAATATCACGCCAGGTTAAGTTGTAAGACTGGGTTCAATTCAGTTCAGTTGCTCAGTCGTGTCCAACTCTTTGTGATTCCATAAACTGCAGCACACAAGCCTCCCTGTCCATCACCAACTGCCAGAGTTTACCCAAACTCATGTCCTTTGAGTCTATGATGCCATCCAACAATCTCATCCTCTGTTGTCCCCTTCTCCTCCTACCTTCAAACTTTCACAGCATCAGGGTCTTTTCAAATGAGTCAGCTCTTCATATCACGTGGCCAAAGTATTGGAGTTTCAGTTTCAACAACAGTCCTTCCAATGTACACCCAGGACTGATCTCTTTTAGGATGGACTGGCTGGATCTCCTTGCAGTCCAAGGGACTCTCAAGAGTCTTCTCCAACACAGCAGTTAAAAATCATCAGTTCTTTGGTGCTCAGCTTTCTTTATAGTCCACCTCTCACATCCATACATGACTACTGGAAAAACCATAGCCTTGACTAGACAGACCTTTGTTGGCAAAGTAGTCTCTGGTTTTTAACATGCTGTCTAGGTTGGTCATAACTTTCCTTCCAAGGGGTAAGTGTCTTTTGATTTCATGGCTGCAATCACCATCTGCAGTGATTTTGGAGCCCCCCAAAAAGAAAGTCAGCCACTGTTTCCCCATCTATTTCCCATGAAGTGATGGGAGCAGATGCCATGATCTTAGTTTTCTGAATGTTGAGTTTTAAGCCAACTTTTTCACTCTCCACTTTCACTTTTATCAAGAGGCTCTTTAGTTCTTCTTCACTTTCTGCCATAAGGGTGGTGTCATCTGCATATCTGAGATTATTGATATTTCTCCCAGTTCTTGATTCCAGCTTGTGCTTCATCCACACCAGTGTTTCTCATGATGTACTCTGCATAGAAGTTAAATAAGCAGGGTGACAATATATAGCCTTGATGTACTCCTTATCCTATTTGGAACCAGTCTGTTGTTCCATGTCCAGTTCTAACTGTAGCTTCCTGAACTGCATATAGGTTTCTCAAGAGGCAGGTCAGGTGGTCTGGTATTCCCACCTCATTCATAATTTTCCACAGTTTATTGTGATCTACACAGTCAAAGGTTTTGGTGTAGTCAATAAAGCAGAAATAGATTTTTTTTTTTTTGGTATTTCTTGCTTTTTTGATGATCCAGTGGATGTTGACAATTTGACATCTGGTTCCTCTGCCTTTTCTAAAACCAGCTTGAATATCTGGAAGTTCACAGTTCACGTATTGCTGAAGCCTGGCTTAGAGAATTTTGAGCATTACTTTACTAGCGTGTGAGATGAGAGCAATTGTGTGGTAGTTTGAGCATTCTTTGGCATGGCCTTTCTTTGGGATTGGAATGAAAACTGATCTTTTCCAGTCCTGTGGCCACTGCTGAGTTTTCCAAATTTGCTGGCATAGTGAGTGCAGGACTTTCACAGCATCATCTTTTAGTGTTTGAAATAGCTCAACTGGAACTCCATCACCTCCACTAGCTTTATTCATAGTGATGCTTCCTAAGGCCCATTTGACTTCACTTTCCAGGGTGTATGGCTCTAGGTGAGTGTGAGTGGTCACACCATTGTGATTATCCGGGTCGTGAAAATGTTTCTTGTACTGTTTTTCTGTGTATTCTTGCCACCTCTTGTTAATATCTTCTGCTTCTGTTAGGTCCATACTCACATCCAAGATCAGGGATGGTGGCTGAGAGGAGCTACCCCACATCCAAGGTAAGGAGGAGCAGCTGTGCTTTGCTGGAGCAGCCATGAAGAGTTATCCCACATCCACGCTAAGAGAAACCCAAGTAAGATGGTAGGTGTTGTGAGAGGGCATCAGAGGCAGACAGACTGAAACCACAATCACAGACAACTAGCCAATCTGATCACAGGGACCACAGCCTTGTCTAACTCAATGAAACTAAGCCATGCCATGTGGGGCCACCCAAGATGGATGGGTCATTGAGGAGAGGTCTGATAGAATGTGGTCCACTGGAGAAAGGAATGACAAACCACTTCAGTATTCTTGCCTTGAGAACCCCATGAACAGTATGAAAAGGCAAAAAGATAGGACAATGAAAGATGAACTCCCCAAGTCAGTAGGCACCTAATATGCTACTGGAGATCAGTGGAGAAATAACTCCAGAAAGAATGAAGGGATGGAGTTAAAGGAAAAACAACATGCAGTTGTGGACGGGACTGGTGATAGAAGCAAGGTCTGATGCTGTAAAGAGTAAGACTGGGTAAGATACTTGAATTCTTTTGATAATTATCAGGGTATGAGGAGAAGGAGCCAAGATGTTTTTCAGTCTGAGATAGATTGGTGAGGGAGAATGGGACATGAACTGAACAATGCTTTCTGCCCCAGCTACTTCCCATAAAGGGAGGAGTGAAGCAGGGAAAGGAGCGGGGTCCTGCTGTGAAGTTTCCTGTTTTAAAGTTGTTCGGACCAGGTATAGAGAGGGGATCTAGGGAGGTCAGAGTAAAGCCTCGGGACTCTCAGGGTAGAAGGTAGGGCTGAGGTATCAGACTTTGCCTCTAGCACAGGCAGTGGAGGGGGTTTGGGAGCAGCGGTGGTGGTGGCCTGCGCTTGAGAAGGAGGGAGGGAGGAGGGGGCGTAAGGTGGAGGTTGTGGAACTAGATCTGGAGCACAGCAATGGGATTGGGAGCTATAGGGGGTGGGCTGTAGTCAGAGGGCTCAAAGGAAGAAGATAAGTCTGAACAGAGATCGGGAGACATTCTATTAGGAGGATGTGGCCCAGAGTGGGCTAAGAGTATTTGAGAAGTAGAGCAGGATTCAGAGAGGGAGGGTTGACAGTGAAGAGCAAAGAAAGCCTGAACATAAGGAATTTCTAACCACTTGCCTTTGTGGTGGTAGAAGTTATTGAGGTCCCGTAGAGTCCTGTTTTCTGGTCGCTGGGACCTATGATCAAGTCTGTATTGAGGCCAGATAGTGTTAGAATAGTAAATAAGTCTTTTTGGTCTTATCTCCTCTTGGAAGCCCAAGGCTTTTAGGTTGCAGAGAAGGCATCCTAGAGGAGTAGATTTTGAGGGCTGGGATTGAGAATTTCCCATTGCAGCCAAATACCGAGGTTAGACAAGGGCAAGAGAAAGTGAGGAGAAAGGTCCGAGAGAAAAGGCATCCCTGTTCTCAGGACTTTCTCAGAGAGTAATAATAGTCTGCTTTGAAATGGGCCACATCCTCCTAATACAATGTCTCCAAGAGGAGAATAGCAGAACAATTAAGGAGGAGGCTGGGCCCTGCCCAGACCACATATTTCTCATTCTCAAAGTCAGAAGACCTCCCTGACCACACATACAGAAAGGCTCCTTGGAGGTCTCCTGATTTCTGTTTATGAAGGAGGTGGGAATACCAGCCCACCTGACCTGCCTCTTGACTTGCCAGGCCAAGGGATGTCCTTCTTATATGCCTATCTGGTAGAATTACTTTGGCCAAGAGATGCCTGTGCACACATGGAGAGTCCTAAGATATACCAAATATAGACCATGAACCAGGCAAATCAAAATGATTGGTCAAAGGAAAATCAGAAGAAATGCCCCATATAAATGATTTAAACTGCCAGGATAGCATGTCTCAGGGACTCTCCCTCTGAGTCTGTTCCCGTGTGTATCCGCATGTACTGTACTCTTTTTTCTTCTAATAAATACTGATTTCACTACTTTCTATCTTTGTGGAAATTCTTTTCTGCAGAGTTAAAGGGCCAGGGCCCTTGTCACAGACCGCTGGTCTAGTGGCTGGGATTTAGTGCTTTCACTGCCATCACCCTGCCTTTATCTCTGGCTGGAAACCCAAGCCCCACTTCAAGCCATTGTTGGCCGAGTCCACTCAAGATCAAAACCAGATCAGTAAAATAGTATCTAGTAAGCGTTTACTGCATACAAAAGAACAGTTTGCAAACCAGGAATCTTCAAATCCAAAATCTACATGAAGCTTAGAGATACGAAGTTATAAAATGGCTTATAATGTGAAAAAGAGCACATTGCTTAACCTTTACAATGAGTGGTTATTACAGTGGGGGTTTCCAGACCACAGGCGATTAGTTAAAACTGATTATACTATTTTGGGAAAATGACTTGTTTCTTTTATGATTATCAGAGGCATCACAAGAAATAACCCAAGTTGTTTCACTTATGCTCATGAAATAAGCTAGATTTAATTTTGCTTATATGACTTAAATGGTTTTCTCTGCTTGGGGGATTCTCGGGCTTGGTCTCCTTTACGTTTACTTTAACAACAGTAAGGGCTTCCCTTGTGGCTCAACTGGTAAAGAATCCACCTGCAATGAAGGAGACCTGGATTTGAAACCTAGGTTGGGAAGACCCCCTGAAGAATGAAAAAGCTACCCACTCCAGTATTCAGGCCTGGAGAATTCCATGGATTTAAGCTGCGAAGGGGGTCCACAGGGTCGCAAGGAGTCGGACACGATTGAGTGAATTTCGCTTTCACTAACAACAGTAAAAATAGCTTAAGGTAGGCTGTTTCTCAGAGACTTCTTGGCCCACATAAACTTCCAAATGGTGGAGTCAGGCTGCTTCCACGCTCTCACTCGTCCTTTGTCCTTCCATTATGTAGCTGTTCCAGTCAAGCTTGCCAGAAAGATTTCCCCAGGAAGGACAGAGGCAATTTCCTAATGTTCAGGGCTTGCAATTTCTAAATTCTAGGAGATAAATATCTTGCTCAAGGGCTTTCACTGAGTTCTCTCTGGTATAATGACGAGGGCCTAAATGTTTCTACAGTTTATCAGGCAGTCAGTGGGAGAGCTGGACCAAAACCCGCTTCTCAAAGGTACTCCCAGTTTCTCTGAGAGCCCTCTCCACTTGGCTTGAAGGGTAGAGAAGCAGCTCTCTGCTCACTCACAAGGGGAAGTGAGTGGAAACAATACAGCACTCTTAATCAAAGGTAACTCACTGCACAGAATACTTTCCTTTGAACCTTCCTAGTGAGAAATGGAATATTTCCTGCCATATCAGTAGATAAAAGATGTCATAATCATCAGCAATTGCAGCCATCTCAGACGGTGAGCTGATGAGCCCTGAGGGAACTCAGGAAGGAAAGAATACCTGCCATCTACAGCCATCAAACTACAGTGAACCCTGAGGAAGCTCAGAATGTGAACAACACAGGAAACTGGTCCTGGATAACTAAGGTGCATCTCAAAGGAATGATTTCAGTGAGCCCAGACTATTGCATCTTCTTATACATAGGAAAGTGCTAAATTCCTTAACTTGGGATACCTGGCTTTCTTTAATTTACAAACAGACTTTTGATATTCAGACTATCTGCCCTTTGATGTAAAAACTTTTCTGTAACCTGTCCTCCACCCCACCCCACTCTCACTATCACCTTGCCTCTTCTGAGCAATTCTCTCGGGTTTACTTGAAATTTGCATCCTGGGTTTAAGTTCTAAAAATTTCTGCTGAATAAAATGTAACTCTCAACTTTTAGGTTGTGTGTGTTTTTTCAGTTGACACTATCTGTCTATATGAAGTGAAGATCAGATTATCAGCTCAGAACCATTCTGTGATTTATTTTTCTTTTGCTTTCTTTTTCCTCTTTTTTTTTTTTTCCTTTCAAGAGGTTGTTTCCATCAATTGTTTCCAGCTTAAACATTCAGCTAACATTTCTGAGTAAATTGGAAAATATCTCAAACACTAGGTAGATATCAACTGCTGACATTAATTTTCAGAGGGGTGAAGTTTACGGTGGGTAGTATAAGACCTTTTTTTTTTTTTTTTTTGCATTGTTACAATGATTATGCACTATGTATCATTTCTTACAGTTTGAAAAACTACTTGGGGAAAACATGAAATTCTGATAGACTTAGTGGAAAATTATTAACAGACGGTTAAGGGTGGCAAATGTACAAATGTACTATTTCTAAGGGATTTGTTTTCTTGGCATGCATCTGATAAAATGATTATCTTTAAAACAAGTAACCATTTGTATGCTTTCAAGTTTCACCAAACAACTCAAAAGTAGGAAACTCTCTGTAGTTTGATTTCACAAAAGATTCCTACCAGCCCAACCGTCCCCCTTCCCCCTGTCCTTCCCCGCCTGCTGCCCCCCGCCCCGCCCCACCCCACCCACGACCTGGCAACCAAACACAGCAAAACACCTACTCATCAATGTCAAAAAATATTCTCGATACAAATAGGAAACAACAATTAGGGTTATCAAGTTAAAATGGTGAAACATTCTAAAATACTCTATTGACACGTTTGTTTCAGAGTTGTTTCTGGGTATATAATGACTAACTCATTTTGAAAACTACTTAATTAAATCGAAAGGTGGGGTAATCTTTTCTGAATTTGGAAAACTAAATGAAATTTTTTTAAAAATATGACTCCAGTGATAAAATTTTTAATGTGTTTAAAAGTTTAACCTACATGAATTTTTTCTCCCTATATTTAATCTCCCACTATTTCACTGTCCTTTTACATTACTATAAATTGAAGATCTGCTCATGTCAGTCTTCTGCATTAAAAAAAATCAATTTTCAACATCTTCCTGTCAGTTGAAATTAACACTTCCTAGTATGATGCACAGAGTTGCCCATCATTATGCATTAGATCTCTTTTCATTTTAATTTCATTGCACTTCTTCTCACGTACTCTGCATTTCAGTATCATTGAAGAATTCACTGTTCCCTGAGCTCATCATAACCTATTACATACCTATTTCTTTGCGCCTTCTATTCTTTCTGGCTGTAATCCTGAAATGACTTTCTGCCCATGAACTACAAATTATCTTTCTTTTTTTAAATTAATTATTTTAATTGGAGGATAATTGCAATATTGTAATGGTTTTGCCATACATCAACATGAATCCACCATAGGTACACATGTGTCCTCCCAGTCATGAACCTCCCTCCTACCTCTCTCCTTTCCCTGTCCCTTTAGGCTGTCCCAGAGCACCAGCTTTGGGTACCCTGCTTCATGCATTGAACTCACACCACCATCTATCTTACATATGATAATGTATATATTTCAATACTATTTTCCCAAGTTATCCCACTCTCCCCTTCTCCTATCACGTCCAAATTTCTGTTCTTTATGTCTATATCTCCTTTGCTGCCCTGCATGTAGGATCATTGGTGCCATTTTTCTAAATTCCCTATATATGCATTAATATACAGTATTTGTCTTTCTCTTTCTGACTTATTTCACTCTGTATAATAGGCTGTAGGTTCATCCACCTCATTAGAACTGTCTCAAATGTGTTCTTTTTAATAGCTGATTGTGTGTATATACGACAGATTCCTTATCCACTCATCTGCTGATGGACATCTAGCTGCTTCTAGTTGCTAGTTGCAAATAGTGCTACAATGAACACTGGGGTACCTGTGTCTCTTTCAATTCTGGTTTCCTTGGGGTATATGCTTAGCAGTGGGGTTGCTGGGTCATATGGCAGTTCTGCTCCCAGTTTTTCAAGGAATCCCCACACTGTTCTCCACAGTGGCTATAGCAGTTTGCATTCCCACCAACAGTGTAAGAGGGTCCCCTTTCCTTCACACCCTCTCTAGCATTTACTGTATGTAGAATTTTTGATGATGGCCATTCTGACGGGTGTGGTAATACCTCATTGTGGTTTTGATTGGCATTTCTCTAGCAATCAGTGATATTTTCAGCCCATATGTTATCTCTGTAAGGCTTCTCTTAAAAGACTAGTGTAGCCAGTCATGCCATTTTCTTGTAATTATTAGCTTATGGCAATTACCTCCATCTACTGTAACAATTTCTTATTCAACTTTCTATCTCAAACTCTTAACAGAGTTGTTAGTGTAGATACTCAATAGCTATTTCTCAGCTTTGATGAATAAATTAAGAAAATTACTCTCTAGATTTAACGGAATATATTAAAAAGGTTCAACAATCACAGTCTAATTTTACAATTTATTCAGGAAAACAAAGATTAATTTGAAATCTATCTCCCTATATGGTAAAACCTATTGCAGTAGCTAATTTCACAGAAAAATGTTCAATAGCCTGAAATATATGCATAGGACTTTTATAAAGAGCGGTATAAAACCTAATTTTCAGCAAAAGCTAAAATTTTCTCTAGTATAAGAATTTAAACTATTTAAGCTTAAGTTTAAAAGTTTTACTTTGACACTTTTTTTGTCAAGCTTCCAGGTTAAAAACAAATAACTATATTCTCTTAGAAAGCGAACAGAGATTGTATATGCATATCTCACTTAAAAGAAAAAAAGTTTTGTTTTGTTTTTGTAATGTCACCTAGTCGTTCTATGCCAAGGTTTGTGTAGCTTTCTTATTTCTTACATGCCCAATGTTCTCAGGTGTGGGAAGAGAGTTGTCTCCATTCCATGAATGAGTCCACTTACTTGTGAAGCTCTGTATTAATCTTATCTTACCCCAGTAGTGGCTGCCTTGGCCAGTTCTCTTGATTTATTATTTCATAGATCACTGCAAAGGTGATTCTAGCAGGATGGTAAATGATTGGGAACTCAGTTTATTGCTCTGAGTTGCCCCTGCAGGTTTAAAATGACTTCACTCAAGGTTGACTACACATCTGCAAGCTTGATTTTTCCTGGGCAGAGGTATGTCTCTTGCACTTAAAGCTTTTCTATGTGACAATTTGGTAAGAACACTTTTTCAGGTCAAATGGTACATTCTGGCTTATAGTTATTTATTAATATCAGGGTGCTAAAGTAACATGTGATTCAGAGAACTGCCAGAGGCCCAGGCTGAGGGAGTCACTGTATTCTCAACTTTTTGAAGTTTGCATTGATGTGTTCTCTGTGAGAGGATTGTAAGCCCCAACTGGCTGCTACTGCAGATGCTGCTAAGGCAGCTTGCCAATCTCTTTCTTCTAGGCCTGCTTGTTTTCCCAGAGTCATCTTGGTAGTCTATATAAATATTTAAACTATGAAAAAAACATGCAGGAAAATTCTGAGAAAGATCACAGTGTAATAGATGATATAGAAGAAACTGATCAAAACAACTAAAAAGAAATAAAAGAAAAAAATAAAAACCTTCACCAGAGCTGAATGGTGCAAACTACAAGCTCCAGATAATTTAGACTCAGCCAAATCAAAAGCAGGCACTGGGAGATAATGCAGAATTCCCCTTTGTAGAAAGCAGTGTGGTGTTGCAGGAAATTATAGAAAGATCTTTCAGCAAACCCCTAAAATACCCTAAAATGTCTCACTAATTTGTTGGGTAATGGTTGATGAAAAAACACAAAACATTTCATTTGTTGACTCAAGTTATTGACCTGATACAAGTTAATAATCTACATATTATCCTGCTGCTGCTGCTAAGTCACTTCAGTCGTGTCCGACTCTGTGCGACCCCATAGACAGCAGCCCACCAGGCTCCCCTGTCCCTGGGATTCTCCAGGCAAGAACACTGGAGTGGGTTGCCATTTCCTTCTCCAATGCATGAAAATGAAAACTGAAAGTGAAGTCGCTCAGCGGTGTCTGACCCTTAGCAACCCCATGGACTGCGGCCCACCAGGCTCCTCCGTCCATGGGATTTTCCAGGCAAGAGTACTGGAGTGAGGTGCCATTGCCTTCTCCCATATTATCCTGACATGCGTGCAAAATTTAGCTTTAAAAGAACATTTTGGATGATTTACATTACAAAATAGACATTTGGAGAAATGAAGACCCTAGTGTGTTGGCTATGACCCAAGATGTGTGATTATTCCTTTCTCTGCTCCAGGTTCTTAACAGTGATGTGAGATTATTCTAATATGAGACAGACATTTCTGTAGAGGCAGAAAGGATATAAAGTTGGACCACAGAAAAGATGGGAAAAGCCTACCAAGAGCCACTACTGTAGTAAAGGGCAGCACCAGGAAAAGCAGATGAAATGGAAAAGGTGACAATACATGCAGACTTATTAACTTCAGTTTTTTGCAATCTAATTCCTCAACAATGTTTCATTTAATTTTGATGCAAATAAGCAACCCAGAAACTGAAGAACCCTCACCCACTAGGGAAAGTTTACCAATCCCCACGAAGTCAAAATGCTCATAAAAAGCACCAAACAAATCAAATATAACTAAATATACATTTTTGGGGCCAAAACTACTCAATATTTTTTCAGATTGCTGTATGACTGAACATATAATATAAAATTTATATCTTAAATTCTCTTAGATAAATCATAGGGAAAGGGCATAAAAATAATTCACCTTCACTTTTTTTTTTTTGAAATAGGGAAATACTAAGATCGTTTAAGTTCGCTTTCACTTAAACATGGATAACCATTTCAATAAACACAAAATAAATGAAATAAACCTAGCCTGTATAATATTTCACAGCCTTATATTTAAAGCGGAAAAATATTATCTAGAATAGACTGAATCTGAGCCTCTAGCCTAGTTCTATTATGTTCTCCCTACCTGGTGGCTCAGATGATAAAGAACCTGCCTGCAATGCAGGAGACCCGGGTTTGATCCCTGGATCAGGAAGATTATCTGAAGAAAGAAATGGCTACCCATTCCAGTATTCTTGCCTGGAGAATCCCATGGACAGAGGAGCCTGGTGGGCTACAGTCCATGGGGTCACAATGAGTGGGACATGACTGAGCGACTAATACATACACACTCTCTCATCACCGCTCCTCTGTCACAGGGAGCAAGAACCTTACAAGAGAACTAAGACCTCCTTTCCCAGCCCATACCATACAGAAAATTTCATGCTCACATTTAATGATCACTTCTTTTTCTTACCCTATCCTCACATTCTTCTTCTGTTGTCTTATTTTAGCAGGTGACAAAACCCAGCTTTATGATATTATATTCCTTTTTATTTTGGCTTCCTTCTGGTAGTTCTTTGAGCCCAATGATTACAACCTGGAGTCTTTCTTTTTCTTTCATACCTCTGTTGGGTAAAAGCTGATGATAGCATAGAAAACATCTCACTTGTTGATTCAAGTTATTGACTCACCAACAATTAATAATCTATATATTTTCTTGACAAACAAAAGTTAGCTTTAAAAACACATGTTGGATGATTTACTTCAGAAAGTAGATTATTCTCAGAACATCTGAGGCAGCATAAGCTTGTATTCTTCAGGAAATTAAAATACAAGTTCTGTAAAATAAGAAATATTAAAGTAATGCTCAAAATTCTCCAAGCCAGACTTCAGCAATATGTGAACCGTGAACATCCAGATATTCAAGCTGGTTTTAGAAAAGGCAGAGGAACCAGAGATCAAATTGCCAACATCGGCTGGATCATGGAAAAAGCAAGAGAGTTCCAGAAAAACATCTATTTCTGCTTTCTTGAGTATGCCAAAGCCTTAGACTGTGTGGATCACAATAAACTGTGGAAAATTCTGAAAGAGATGGGAATACCAGACCACCTGACCTGCCTCTTGAGAAACGGGTATGCAGGTCTGGAAGCAACAGTTAGAACTGGACATGGAACAACAGACTGGTTCCAAATAGGAAAAGGAATACATCAAGGCTGTATATTGTCACCCTGCTTATTTAACTTACATGCAGAGTACATCATGAGAAACGCTGGGCTGAAAGAACACAAACTGGAATCAAGATTGCCAGGAGAAATATCAATAACCTCAGATATGCAGATGACACCACCCTTATGGCAGAAAGTGAAGAGGAACTAAAAAGCCTCTTGATGAAAGTGAAAGAGGAGAGTAAAAAATTGGCTTAAAGCTCAACATTCAGAAAACAAAGATCATGGCATCCGATCCCATCACTCCATGGAAAATAGATGGGGAAACAGTGGAAACAGTGTCAGACTTTATTTCTGGGTGCTCCAAAGTCACTGCAGATGGTGATTACAGCCATGAAATTAAAAGATGCCTACTCCTTGGAAGGAAAGTTATGACCAACCTAGATAGCATATTCAAAAGCAGAGACATTACTTTGCCAACTAGGTCTGTCTAGTCAAGGCTATGGTTTTTCCAGTAGTCATGTGTGGATGTGAGAGTTGGACGTGAAGAAAGCTGAGAGCTGAAGAATTGATGCTTTTGAACTGTGGTGTTGGAGAAGACTTTTGAGACTTTTGAGACTTTTCCCTTGGATTGCAAGTAGATCCAACCAGTCCACTGAAAGGAGATCAGTCCTGGATGTTCTTTGGAAGGAATTAATGTAAAGCTGAAACTCCAATACTTTGGCCACCTGATGTGAAGAGTTGACTCACTGGAAAAGACTCTGATGCTGGGAGGGATTGGGGGCAGGAGGAGAACGGGATGACAGAGGATGAGATGGCTGAATGGCATCACCGACTCGATGGACATGAGTTTGAGTGAGCTCCGTGAATTGGTGATGGACAGGGAGGCCTGACATGCTGCAGTTCATGGGGTCGCAAAGAGTCAGACATGACTGAGCAACTGAACTGAACTGAACTGAAAATAAGAAATAAAAATATGCTGATAATAAACTATATTGAGGTGAAAAAATTCCTGGCATGTCTAAGGAATGAGTTTAAGAAAATAGAGACTATCAGTATGTACCCTAAAACTAAATTAGAAGCAGTATAATACAAAATTGAAACTGGTAAAAACAGAATAATTACTGTGGAACATAGTTGAAAGAATACATCCCATAATACAGAGGAAAGGAACAGAGACAAAAGTGATCAAAAAAAAAGGTATAATTTATATATAGCATATTTAAATAATTAACATAATTAAAGGAAAAAGGAAATATATCTGAAAAACTATTTAAAATTGAAGGAAAAACAATCCCTGAAGGAAAATTAATGTCTATGTACACGATTATTTGTGATCCATACACAAAATGAGAAGCCATCAAGGGACTATTTACTTTGGAAAAATTATTGGATTTTACAGACTAGAAATCATATAAACACTACAGTAAAAGATATATGTGAAATGTAATATAAAATTAATATAGGTTTTAGATGTATCTTTTTACATATTAGAAGCCAGAATGCAATGTAAAAATTTGTATCAAATTTTGAGTAGAAAACTAGGATACAAGAAACCCCCACAAGTCATATAAATAAACCAGCAAACATAATAGAAATATACTCCCCAATACACTAGGGCATATATGCTATCTAACTATCTCAGATTTTAAAAAGAGAGAAAGGAAAACTTCACATAACAATTACAGTATTGAAAATCATAAACATTTGAAGATATATTCTAGATTATTTATTAGATATTGTTTGATCAGATATTAGAAACTGCCACTAACTTTCCAAATAGACAAACCTATGGTTTTATAAGTAGTCATGCATGGATGTGGCCAACCAAGGTCCTGAAAGTCAAAATCACTATAAAGATTCCAATGATAGCTAGGTCCTTAATGTTGTCTATAAATCCTTCTCTGTGTATCTATCAAGTTTTACCTCCAATCCTCCAAGCTGGTATGTCAAATCTTGTCTATTTTCTTGTAGTGAATTTTGTTGAGTTTGCCAAACTAGCATCTGTTCTGCCATTTCCTGAGAACATCGCATTGATATTTTCCATTAGAAAACTACTTTCATTTCACAATCAAAATATACCATTGCTTTTAGTCTGACCTGATCCACTTCAGAATTTCAGAGATGGACACATGACCCAGGCTCAGCCAATCAATACATTCTATAGCACTGTCAGTGACTGATTTAGGGAAGAACTCATGACTCAAGGTGGCAATGAAAAGACAAACCTAATAATCTGACTGGAACTATTGGAAAAGAAGTACCTTTTCTTTTTGCTATAGTTGCTAGTCTAATACAATGCAAACCTAGAGATTCCAATTGTCATTTAACAAGAAAATCAGCATGGAAAATGTGGCCAGTGCAAAGAGGAAACTGAAACAAGAAATGGAGAGGAAGATGTGATAAAATCTTTTGAGCCAGATGTGATTAAAATCATATGAACTTGGTAATCCACAGTTAAGTTATCCAGGCATGTCACTTTTTTTTTTTTCCTTTTCAAACTATTTTGAACTACTTTTCTCTCACTTTTTGCTGAGTTGAAACTAAAACATCCTTGAAATATCAAAGCATACCAACTATATGGACACAATTTGATTCAAGGGTAATATAATGAGTAATGAGAAATGTAGAATAAGGGACTTGTTGTATAGGCTTCCCCTGTAGCTCAGATGGTAAAGAATCTGTCTGTAATGCAGGAGACCCAGGTTTGATCCCTAGGTTAGAAGATACCCTGGAGAAGGGAATGGCAACTCACTCCAGTATTCTTGCCTGGAGAATTCCATGGACAGAGAAGCCTGGTGAGCTACAGGCCACAGGATCATAAAGAGTCAGAACAACTGAGTGACTGTCACTTCACACTTTAGAGTGGTTATATATCTATGCAATTGGAGAACCTAGCATAAAATTCTATAGAAGGTTTTCGCTTCTGAGTTTGGTAAAGGCCCAGAGATACTGTACTTTTCTAGGCCAGTAACTGGAAGCAAAGTGGCCCAGGAAGAGGAAGTAGGAAATAACAAGGATAAACTGCAAATCCTGAGCGAAAAATGGAACCCATATCTGTCTTTCACCATCTCCAAAAATGACGACATGGTGATCTGCAGGAAATTATAACCTTTACCACAGAGTTGCACACATACTTCTCCCAGACTTGGAGAAACTGAAGGATGAGACAAGAGATCCAGTGGGAGTTGAAGGAGTTACGTAGGCTGGCTGCTGCCCCACTAAGGTGATCTAGCAAATGAACTGCACTGTATACAAGCCACAATAAAGTCTCATGTCTAACACCCAGAGAATAATGGTAGCCACTTACCTTGCACTTTCCAAATGCCATGCAAACATCTCTTGAAGCCAACCTTAAAACCTGAAAGGGAAGAAATTTTCAGAAATTACTTTTAGCTTAGCTAAACTGACACAACAATTTCAAATCCATCATGCCAATTCTTCTATCACTGCTGCTGCTGCTGCTAAGTCATGTCAGTCGTGTCCGACTCTGTGTGACCCCGGAGACAGCAGCCCACCAGGCTCCCCATCCCTGGGATTCTCCAGGCAAGAATACTGGAGTGGGTTGCCATTTCCTTCTCCAATGCATGAAAGTGAAAAGTGAAAGTGAAGTCGCTTAGTCGTGTCTGACTCTTAGCGACCCCATGGACTGCAGCCTACCAGGCTCCTCCATCCATGGGATTTGACAGGCAAGAGTACTGGAGTGGGGTGCCACTGCTTTCTCTGACTATTTGTAGCAAAATATGTTTTCTACTTTAGAGAGTAAAGAGAAGACATTTTTAGGCAAAAACTGACAAAATGTCCTACTTTCACACATATAAAAGTACCTGTATGCAAATCCATACACAATTCCTTTCACTTTTTCTGCTCTTTATGCTCTAAATCGTACATCATACTCCATCCCCTCTCACTTTCTTGGGGACTTCATTATACTGATTCTTTTTCCACTCTTTCCAAGGGATTCTCTTCATACTAATGGAGTTCCATAAGGTGGAAAAATTTGCACACAATTCTAATCCAGGTCCAACAACTGCTTAAAGGTATAATAGTAACATTAAAGTAATTAGATTACTATGAACAAAATGTGGAAAAGCTGTCAAAGTGTATTTTTGAGTATAATATTTTTGCTTTGGAAATTACTACTTAATTTTCTAAATAAGAATAATAAAAACCAGAACAAATTTATATGTTGAAAGTCTCTCAATTTTAAAAACTCAAAGCTATCCAAGATTAGGAAAGAGGGTGATCAATTGGTCAAAAGTATAAAAAAAGCAAACAACCAGAAAAAATCTAGACTTTGTAAGTAAATTTATCTGTGAGCTTGTTCTTGGCTAAAAAAGATTAACTGGAACTAGTTCATTTAAGAGACGAAAGAATGATTTAACTATTATGAAAAATCAATAACCAGAACATAGGCATTAATATATATGAAAGAACAAGTATAAATATATGGGGAATGGTCAATATTACTTATATAAGTAATGAAAAACTAAAAATGCTTTAGCATTGGAAAAGACTCTTGTGACTCCTTTGGACAGCAAGGAGATCAAACCAATCAATCTAAAGGAAATGAATCCTAAATATTCATTGGAAGGACTGGGGCTAAAGCTGAAGCTCCAATACTTTGGCCACCTGATGTAAAGAGCCAACTCATTGGAAAAGACCCTGTTGCTAGGAAAGATTGAGGACAGGAGGAGAAAAGGGTGACAAAGGATGAGACAGTTTGATGGCATTGTGGACTCAATGGACATGAGTTTGTGCAAACTCTGGGAGTGACTGAACAACAACAGTTATATGAATTTGCATATATGCTTCCCACAGCTCATCCTTTTTTGTACATAGAGTTATAATATATTGACTGGGGCCTCTGAGATTTTTGGAGCACAATTTGGAAAATATTACTTTGTCAATATTAAATCTTTATTTTCTTAAAAAGCAAATCATTGGAGGACTAATTTTTGTTACTGAAATTTTCTAGACTGACAAGGAGATCCAACCAGTCCATTCTGAAGGAGATCAGCCCTGGGATTTCTTTGGAAGGAATGATGCTAAAGCTGAAACTCCAGGACTTTGGCCACCTCATGCAAAGAGTTGACTCATTGGAAAAGACTCTGATGCTGGGAGGGATTGGAGGCAGGAGGAGAAGGGGATGACAGAGGATGAGATGGCTGGATGACATCACTGACTCGACGGACGGGAGTCTGAGTGAACTCCAGGAGTTGGTGATGGACAGGGAGGCCTGGCGTGCTGCGATTCATGGGGTCGCAAAGAGTCAGACACGACTGACCGGCTGAACTGAACTGAACTGAACTGAAATATTTACATAGTTGAGAAATTATTGCTGAATTTCTTTGGGATATGTATTTCACTAACTTAGGTGAAATTTAGCACTAATAGGGCATAATGCATTCATAGAATATATTGTTTTTATGAAACTCTCTTTATATGATTAAACTATTTAGAGACTTTCATTTTTTTCTTACCTTTGGCTGAAAATAAGAGAATCAAATTAACATCTTTATTAAGTGCTTCAAAACATATTTATATACTGTTAATAATTTTTCTTAGTATGCTTATTAATAATGCTATATTAATAAAGTGATTTTTCTATAGAAATATATTTTTTCTCAATCATTACACTCATTTCACTATAAAAATTTATCTTTTATTAACAATCAAATCATACAACTAAAATGGAAAATGAAGTCTCCTTGATTCATTATATGCACACAACTCACTGATAAAACATTTGAATTTGTTATATTTATTGATTTTTCCCTGAATGCTTTTATGACAGATAAAAATACAAAGGAAATAAATTAGCAATAGTGAATGTAAAAAGCACATTTTGGAGAAATCCTTATTTTTCTTTTAGACTATGTATACTCAGAGAGGTTTGTGGTAATTGCATCAACTCTTAATGTTTATGTTAATTTGTACTCTGTGGGGGCTTACAAGATTGTTAGCCAAATCGACATAGTGCCTATGAAAAACACAGTGGGATAGGAAATCTCTTGTTACTGAATTTTTAGGATATTGCTGTTGAATCATATATTTGGGGATTTTCAGTGGTCATAGGAATAATTAAAATTATTTTTATAAGTTATTTTTGAATAAATAAGTTTGTGTCACTGTTTTTCCTCTCATATGCCTTAATAATTAAAAGATTAAACCTTGAGTGCCTTTGGAATATGCTCACTGACTTGAAATAAGAGGACGGATAAATCTTTCCCATTAAAACTTCTAATTGAAAACTACACATTCTACACATTACTCACTAAGAGGAAAACTGCAACCCATTCATTTAATGTAGCTGATATTTTGAAAAGTACCAGGTGGTTGGTGGAGCAGAGCCATGTGGTTCTTTGGATTCCTTTGATGCAGGTGCTGGATCCTATTCACTGGAATCCCCATTCCCTTAGTTCTTCAAGTGTCAGCATAAAATTAGTTTTGTTGTGACCTCTATATCCATAGCAAGACACTGACACGAACAGGATTCTAAAGAATTACATGGAGCTTAGGTCAGAAGAGTTGTATCATCCCACTCTGGACCTCTGAATCCCAGCTCCAAATACAACATAACTATATTAATGTCTCTATGTATCTCTACACAGTCAAAGGCATTTATGTACATCAGAGGAGTGTTTATTCACTGTATGCTTTGATAACAGAAATTTTAAGAGCAAATATCCATTCATTCTACCTTTTATTTTTTCCCTGTGTAGGTTTGCTTTCTGTTGAACATTAATCAGTATTGAGGTTGAAAAGAGCAAAAGATCTTAAGAACTGCAATTTGGAAGACAGAGACTTGGGAAAAACAGAGTGTTCCAGGGAAGAGAAAGAGTCAGGGGCTTATAAAGACAAAAAGCAGCAAGGTTTGTTAAGGATGCTCAGAGATAATTGTGCTTGACTCTTCAGGAATATTTGTCAATAAGGAATCATGTGTTGTTTTCAGGTAGGGTCCCATAAGTAGATAAACTGTCACAAGTTATTTTAAGGTAATGGTCTGATAAATATCTTGAGTTTCTGTTAGATGTTCTAGATGCTTTTGTTAGGATACTGAGTGGTTAAAAAGTCAGATTTCACCAAGTTTATAATGTGCATAAGTTATACTTGGTCTCCTGTATCCATTTTAGATAGCTCTCTTAGCAATTCTGTCTCCATTTTGATTTTTCTTTCATGTCCCCTCCAACCTGAAGAAGTGATAGCAGGCCAATAGTAGTAGAGTTGACCACATGAGAGCTCTTGGTGTAGTTCATGTTGCCAGGCTAGTGCTGAAGTGTATCTCTCAGAACCATATCTATATTGTCTGTGACTTGGCCTATGTATATAATTTCAGAGGGAGTTCATGGAAAGTTAACAAATTTCTTTCTTTTTTTATTTTATTTTTTTAACTTTACTATTATCAGACAATGAAAGTAAACTGCATTTTATAAGATTGTAAGATTCAATTGAAATAATTCATGTGAAATAATTTTGAGAATCTTGGGGGCAAACTGATGTAGTGATAATATCAGATGATTTGAGGATTAGGAAACTATTAAATAATAAAATAATTCTAATGCCTTTAGGTTAGGCATGCATTCTATTCTTGACCATGGTAGCTACCTCATTCAATTGTTATTTATCTCTAATCTCTTATGCATTTATATTGCCTGCTTGCCTGCTAAAAGCATTTGAATTAACATCCCCTAATACAAACTTTAAAACTGAATTACCATTACAATATAAAATCTAGGATACGCTTTTCAAAAGTTTATAGTTTATGCAAATTATTTCTGTGTAATCAGAAGTTCTATTATCAGATTGTATGTTATTTAATGTTTCATATATTAAATGCTCAATTTTTATTTTGTGTTTGTTATAAAAAGACACTAAGGATAAAAAGACAGTAATGTATAAAATTTGAGCTCCATAATGACCTTGAGAAATAATTCTAATCACTTTCTTAATATGTAGAAATCTCAGTTTAAAAAAATTTGCATAAGATAATTTTGTTTCTTGGCAACAAGTACTTGTAAAAACTATAATATGAACTATAGTCTTATCAGAACATTTAATGCTGGATGTGACATCTTGTGATCAAAAATATTTCAAGGTAGTTCTTTGAGATTTTTTTCTGTTGTTATAAGGATGTAATACACATGTTCTATATCCCTCAAAATTAAACAGCTGTTTAGAGAAAAAGAAATCTGGTGCTGTTTGGAGTGTGTGTGTATATATATATATATATTAATTACCATACAGGTAAATTCTTATAATTTGTATTTTGCATGGATAAAGAAAAGGAGCAATTTAGTGTCTTTGTGGGGAGTTATTTCACCAGAATAAACTTTGCTAAATTGATTTGATTTGCAAGTAGCTAACATGAGAGATTTCTATTTGAATCATATTTGGCTATTAACAAAACTAGATTGCTTTCCTCAAGCTTTTTCTTCATAACCTATTTTCAATAGGTATCTACTCTCATTTTATTTTGGCTTTGGGTGAAACCATATGAACATGCTTAAAATGTACAAAATGACTATGGGGGGGTGGGGGAGTTGTGGATGCAGGGGAGAGAGACGGCCTTACAAATGGATTCAACTTAAAAATTTTGGAATTAATGATGGAAACAGAAGCTTGGATCTGAAACTAAAAGCATGAAATTGGAACCTCGTGTATGGCTGGAGGGATTAAAAGAATTTTGGGATGATCAAGGGAAAAGATGTGACCACAAGAGGTAGAAACATACAGTAAGTACTTTGGGGAGATGCTTGAATAGGGCTTCATAAGAGAGGAAGTCCCACAAAAGGAATCTGTCCAGAGGCTACAGCATTGGGTTCCAATCAATAAAAGGAGAAGCATAATGGAAATTTCCAGGGAGAGAGGTATCAGAGAGGATTATACTTATCTAGATGATGTCCAATACTTTGGCCACCAGATGCAAAGAGCTAACTCACTGGAAAAGATCCTGATTCTGGGAAAGATTGAAAGCAGGATGAGAAGGGGATGACAGAGGATGAGATAGTTGGATGGCATCACTGACTCAATGGACATAGGCTTGAGAAAGCTCCGGGAGTTGGTGATAGTCAGGGAGGCCTGGAGAGCTGCAGTCCCTGTGGTCACAAAGAGTCAAACACGACTGAGAGACTGAACTGAACTGAACTGAACTGAGATGATGTCACTACAGAATGGGAAAGAATCTTTGGGTCAGAAAACTTCAAAGAAAAAATCTGCTTGAGTATTTTTCTTAAAAACAACTGGATGGGGAAAAGTTTGTTTGGCACTGGCAAGCAATTGAGGTAACAGGGCTCATCTCCAGTAAAGAAATAAACAATCCAAGGCCACCTCTGACTCATTCTAATCAGTTCAGTTGCTCAGTCATGTCTGACTCTTTGCCACAGGGACAGAGGATCTGGTGCAGCAGGCTTAGGTATGGCATAAGCCCTCTTGGAGGAAGTTGCCATTAACCCCACTGTAGAGCTGCCAGAACTTACATCCGTTCAGTTCAGTCACTCAGTCCTGTCCGACTCTTTGCTACCCCATGAATCACAGGACGCCAGGCCTCCCTGTCCATCACCAACTCCCGGAGTTCACTCAGATTCACATCCATCGAGTCAGTGATGCCATCCAGCTATGTCATCCTCTGTCGTCCCCTTCTCCTTCTGCCCCCAATCCCTCCCAGCATCAGAGTATTTTCCAATGAGTCAACTCTTCACATGAGGTGGCCAAAGTACTGGAGTTTCAGCTTTAGCGTCATTCCTTCCAAAGAAATCTCAGGGTTGATCTCCTTCAGAATGGACTGGTTGGATCTTCTTGCAGTCCAAGGGACTCTCAAGAGTCTTCTCCAACACCACAGTTCAAAAGCATCAATTCTTCGGCGCTCAGCCTTCTTCACAATCTAACTCTCACATCCATACATGACCACAGGAAAAACCATAGCCTTGACTAGACAGACCTTAGTCGGCAAAGTAATGTCTCTGCTTTTGAATATGCTATCTAGGTTGGTCATAACTTTTCTTCCAAGGAGTAAGCATCTTTTAATTTCATGGCTGCGATCACCATCTGCAGTGATTTTGGAGCCCCAAAATATAAAATCTGACACTGTTTCCACTGTTTCCCCATCTATTTGCCATGAAGTGATGAGACTGGATGCCATGATCTTCGTTTTCTGAATGTTGAGCTTTAAGCCAACTTTTTCACTCTCCTCTTTCACTTTCATCAAGAGGCTTTTTAGTTCTTCTTCACTTTCTGCCATAAGGGTGGTGTCATCTGCATATCTGAGGTTATTGGTATTTCTCCCGGCAATCTTGATTCCAGCTTGTGTTTCTTCCAGTCCAGCGTTTCTCATGATGTACTATGCATAGAAGTTAAATAAGCAGGGTGGCAATATACAGCCTTGACATACTCCTTTTCCTATTTGGAACCAGTCTGTTGTTCCATGTCCAGTTCTAACTGTTGCTTCCTGACCTGCATACAGATTTTGCAAGAGGCAGGTCAGGTGGTCTGGTATTCCCATCTCTCTCAGAATTTTCCACAGTTTATTGTGATCCACACAGTCAAAGGCTTTGGCATAGTCAATGAAGCAGAAATAGATGTTTTTCTGGAACTCTCTTGCTCTGTCCATGATCCAGCAGATGTTGGCAATTTGATCTCTGGTTCCTCTGCCTTTTCTAAAACCAGCTTGAACATCAGGAAGTTCATGGTTCATGTATTGCTGAAGTCTAGCTTGGAGAATTTTGAGCATTACTTTACTAGCATGTGAGATGAGTGCAACTGTGAGGTAGTTTGAGCATTCTTTGGCATTGTCTTTCTTTGGGATTGGAATGAAAACTGACCTTTTCCAGTCCTGTGGCCACTGCTGAGTTTTCCAAATTTGTTGGCATAGTGAGTGCAGCACTTGAATGTGGTCCACTGGAGAAGGGAATGGCAAACAACTTTAATATCCTTCCCTTGAGAACCCCATGAACAGTATGAAAAAGCAAAATGATAGGATACTGAAAGAGGAACTCCCCAGGTCGGTAGGTACCCAATACGCTACCAGAGATCAGTGGAGAAATAACTCCAGAAAAATGAAGGGATGGAGCCAAAGCAAAAACAATACCCAGCTGTGGATGTGACTGGTGATAGAGGCAAGGTCCGATGCTATAAAGAGCAATATTGCATAGGAACCTGGAATGTCAGGTACATGAATCAAGGCAAACTGGAAGTGGTCAAACAAGAGATGGCAAGAGTGAACGTTGACATTCTAGGAATCAGCAAACTAAAATGGACTGGAATGGGTGAATTTAACTCAGATGACCATTATATCTGCTACTGTGGGCAGGAATCCCTCAGAAGAAATGGAGTAGCCATCATGGTCAACAAAAGAGTCCAAAATGCAGTACTTGGATGCAATTTCAAAAATGACAGAATGATCTCTGTTCGTCTCCAAGGCAAACCATTCATTATTACTGTAATCCAAGTCTATGCTCCAACCAGTAATGCCGAAGAAGCTGAAGTTGAACGGTTCTATGAAGACCTACAAGACCTTTTAGAACTAACACCCCAAAAATGATGTCCTTTTCATTATAGGGGACTGGAATGCAAAAGTAGGAAGTCAAGAAACACCTGGAGTAACAGGCAAATTTGGCCTTGGAATGTGGAATGAAGCAGGGCAAAGAGTAAAAGAGTTTTGCCAAGAGAATGCATTGGTCATAGCAAACACCCTCTTCCAACAACACAAGAGAAGACTCTACACATGGACATCACCAGATTCCCAACACCGAAATCAGATTGATTATATTCTTTGCAGCCAAAGATGGAGAAGGTCTATACAGTCAACAAAAACAAGACCAGGAGCTGACTGTGGCTCAGATCATGAACTCCTTATTACCAAATTCAGACTGAAATTGAAGAAAGTAAGGAAAACCGCTAGACCATTCAGGTATGACCTAAATCAAATCCCTTATGATTATACAGTGGAAGTGAGAAATAGATTGAAGGACTAGATCTGATAGATAGAGTGCCTGATGAACTATGGAATGAGATTCGTGACATTGGACAGGAGACTGGGATCAAGACCATCCCCATGGAAAAGAAATGCAAAAAAGCAAAATGACTGTCTGGGGAGGCCTTACAAATAGCTGTGAAAAGAAGAGAAGTGAAAAGCAAAGGAGAAAAGGAAAGATATAACCATCTGAATGCAGAATTCCAAAGTATAGCAAGAAGCGATAAGAAAGCCTTCTTGAGGGATCAATGCAAAGAAATAGAGGAAAACAACAGAATGGGAAAGACTAGAGATCTCTTCAAGAAAATTAGAGATACCAAGGGAACATTTCATGCAAAGATGGGCTCGATAAAGGACAGAAATTGTATGGACCTAACAGAAGCAGAAGATATTAAGAAGACGTGGCAAGAATACACAGAAGAACTGTACAAAAAAGATCTTCATGACCCGGATAATCATGATAGTGTGATCTCTAATCTAGAGCCAGACATCCTGGAATGTGAAGTCAAGTGGGCCTTAGGAAAGCATCACTATGAACAAAGCTAGTGGAGATGATGGCATTCCAGTTGAGCTCTTTCAAATCCTGAAAGAACTTACATAGAACTGGGAGATAGACTCTTGGAGGGCACAAACAGAATCTTGTATGCACAAGGACCCAGGAGAAAGGAGCTGTGACCCCACAAGAGACTGACCCAGACGTGCCTGTGTGTCCAGGAGTCTCCAGTGGAGGCCTGTGGGGTCAGTGGTGGCCTGCTGCAGGGTTAGGGGCACTGAATGTGGCAGTACATGCATGGGACCTTTTGAAGGAGTTTCCCGTTATCTTCATTGCCTACACCATAGTTTGACTTCCCTGGTGGCTCAGATGGTAAAGTGTTTTCTTTACCAACATAGTTTGGCCCCAGGAAAAAAGCAGGGAGGGAACACAGCTCCACCCATCAACAGAAAATTGGATTAAAGATTTACTGAGCACAGCCCTGCCCATCAGAACAAGACCCAGTTTCCTCCTCAGTCAGTCTCTCCCATCAGGAAGTTTCCATAAGCCTTTTATCCTTCTCCATCAGAGGGCAGAATGACTGAAAACCACAATCACAGAAAACTAACCCATCTAATCACATGGACCACAGGCTTGTCTAACTCAGTGAAACTATGAACCATGCCTTATAGGGCCACCCAAGACTCACTCTAATAAGAGAAAGTAAAACAGGAGAGAAAAAGAACACTTTCTCTATAAGGTCATCTCTATGTATCTAAAAAGCACTGGATATTTTAAAGTGCTCCCCTATTGCATCAAACTTCTGTATTTTAATACAGACATATAGGCGTTTTTGCAGCCAAGAAACGAAAATAATCATGTCTCTGAGACAGAGAAACAAAGAGAGTAAACAGGGGTTGAAAGTACATAACACAGGGGGGACAGTGAACGCAAAATGTAGGCCTTTGGGCTTGAGGTCTTTAAACTCATGTAGGTCTGTTCCTTAAAACGAAGAACCACATGTAAACTGAGGATGGAGGTGGGTACCAGTCTTGAAGTAGAGAGCAAGACTGCACTGAATGGGGCCCAAAATATGTCTTTCTATTGCTTAAACAGATACCAGAAATGAGCTGCCCACTCTGTAAGAGTGGAAACAGGTTTATGTTGAGGAGATCAGAAACTGGGTCTACACATAACTGCACCATTAGATTTAAGACTGAACTCTGCCCCAAGTCAGAGATTGAGATCCCAGCCTTCTTTAGTGTGAGTGTGTTAGTTGCTCAGTTGTGTCCAACTCATTGTGATCCCATGGGTTGGGGCCTGCCAGGCTCCTCCATCCATGGGATTTTTCAGGCAAGAATACTGGAGTGGGTTGCCATCCCCTTCTCCAGGGGATCTTCCCAACCCAGGGATAGAATCTAGGTCTCCCACATTGCAGGCAGACTCTTCACCATCTGAGCCACTAGGGAAGATTTCTTTAGGGCCATGATAAAGGCAATTGTTATCTTTGGGAGTTTCTTATAGGGTGTGTGTGTGTGCATGTATGTGTGTGTGTGTGTGTGTGTGTGTGTGTGTGTGTGTTTATAAACCTTCTTTAGTAGGAAATGTAAGAGACCAATACTGCATATATTGCTGTCATAAAGTTTACATTTTTTTTTTTCAATTTTGTGTTGATACTTCAGGAAGTAGACTCTCTATTTTCATACCTTTACCATTTTTCTTGATGTAGCTTTTTAGACTTTAGTTTTTTTTTTTTTTGGTATGTTTATTTTTTTTAATTTTTACTTTTACTTTATTTTACTTTGCAATACTGTATTGGTTTTGGCATACATTGACATGAATCCACCATGGGTGTACATGAGTTCCCAATCCTGAACCCCCCTCCCACCTCCCACCCCATATCATCTCTCTGGATCATCCCCGTGCACCAGCCCCAAGCATCCTGTGTCCTGCATCGAACATAGACTGGCAATTCATTTCTTATATGATAGTATACATGTTTCAGCGCCATTCTCCCAAATCATCCCACCCTCTGCCTCTCCCTCTAAGTCCAAAAGTCTGTTCTATACATCTGTGTCTCTTTTGCTGTCTCACATACAGGGTTATCATTACCATCTTTCTAAATTCCATATATATGTGTTAGTATACTGTATTGGTGTTTTTCTTTCAGGCTTACTTCACTCTGTATAATTGGCTCCAGTTTCATCCACCTCATTAGAACTGATTCACATGTATTCTTTTTAATAGCTGAGTAATACTCCATTGTGTATATGTACCACAGCTTTCTTATGCATTCGTCTGCTGATGGACATCTAGGTTGTTTCCATGTCCTGGCTATTATAAACAGTGCTGCGATGAACATTGGGGTACATGTGTCTCTTTCAATTCTGGTTTCCTTGGTGTGTATGCCCAGAAGTGTGATTGCTGGGTCATATGGCAGTTCTATTTGCAATTTTTTAAGGAATCTCCACACTGTTCTCCATAGTGGCTGTACTAGTTTGCATTCCCACCAACAGTGTAAGAGGGTTCCCTTTTCTCCACATCCTCTCCAGCATTTATTTCTTGTAGACTTTTGGATCACAGCCATTCTGACTGGTGTGAAATGGTACCTCATTGTGGTTTTGATTTGCATTTCTCTGATAATGAGTGATGTTGAGCATCTTTTCACGTGTTTGTTAGCCATCTGTATGTCTTCTTTGGAGAAATGTCTATTTAGTTCTTTGGCCCATTTTTTGATTGGGTCGTTTATTTTTCTGGAATTGAGCTGCATAAGTTGCTTGTATATTTTCTTACTAGAACAGTCATTAACTCCTAAAATTATTCCTATCTTTCTTCTTTATGCTATTAGTAGATATTTCTTTGTCACTTAAGGATAGCCATCATTACATGCTTTGCATATGAGGACATGGATCGAGTTCTTATATCAGCTCAAATACCCTCAAATTCTATATTTTACAGCAACAGGAAGGTCTTCAAGTAAAATATTCTTTACATTTCTCATGTCCTATATTATCTACAATTCTCATATCTCCAAAATTGTGGAAATATCCTTGGAGTACAGACTCACCCTTTTACTTTTCTCCAAAGAGAACACATTCTTTACTTGGAAGGTGGCTATCTAGCTGCTCACAATGTTATTTCCTAAAATGTCCAAATTAGATATAACATATTTTCTAAAATTTGAGTGGAAAATTTACCTAGCTTTCGGTAGTAATGCATATTTTACCATCTTTATGCTCATTCTGTTTTCTAATTACTAAGGATTGGGTGGGAGGGGAGCTGGAAACAATTTAACACCATAATTATTTGACATATTTATCTTGAATAGTTTATATTCCATAAAACCATATTTACTAAGCTTACTAATTATAGAATTAATCAGACTATATAAACAATTAAGTAGGAGAACCAATTTAAAACTACTAACCACTTTTGCACCTTAAAAAAGAATATTAAAAAAATCTTTTCCTACTATAAATACACTGAAGTTAACATCACTTTCTATAGGTCCTTGTTTTCATAATGAGTATTCACTGAGGATAATTTTATAGAAAGTTTGTAGATTGTTTACACTATTTAAACATTTGAAAACATGTTTTATAATATTAGAAAATTACACTTATCATAAACATCATAATTATTTGTTTTCCCGTCCTAAGGGAGGATTATACATCACTTTCTCCTTGATGTCAGACTTGACCACATGACTTGCCATGCTCTGCCTGGCTGGAGATTGTATATCCACACAATACCTGCTAAGTATTAGGCTTGGCCAAGTCACTTGCTGTGTCTAATGCAATATAAATACAAGTGACATAGGTAAAAACTTTAAGAGCCAGCATAGTGTTTATCATCACTCTTTCCTTCTGCATGAGACTGGCAGTGTTTTAGCTGGATGTAGCTTCACCAGCCTAGGTCCTAAAAAGAAGACAGTGTGGAGCAGAGCTGTAGACAACACAAGAAAGATGGGTAGGATATGTGAGGAATAGACATGTGTTTAGTTGGCCTCTCAGATTCCATAACATTTATTGTCAGCATAGCCAAGGCTAAGCTAACAGATACGATCCTCAAGAATAACTGTACCAACATAACTCTAAGAAGTAAGGTGTAAGTATTTTGGCTAAATTTATGTGTCAGTTTGGCTAGTCTATGCAAAAGCTGGCTTAAAGCACTACATTAAAAAAACTAGGATCATGGCATCTAGTCCCATCACTTCATGGTGAATTGATGGGGAAAAATTGAAAGCAAGGAAGATTTTCTCTTCTTGAGTTCCAAAATTACTGCAGATGGTGACTGCAGCCATGAAATTAGAAGACACTTGCTTCTTGGAAGGAATGCTATGACAAACCTAGACAGCATATTAAAAAGCAAAGATGTCATTTTGCTGACAAAGGTCATATAGTCAAAGCGATAGTTTTTCCAGTAGTCACATACATATGTAAAAATTGACCATAAAGAAGTCTGAGCGATGAAGAATTGATGCTTTTAAACTGTGGTGCTGGAGAAGACTCTTGAGAGTCCCTTGGACAGCAAGAAGATAAAACCAGTCAATCCTAAAGGAAATCAACCCTGAATATATTCACTGGAAGAACTGATGCTGAAGCTGAAGCTTCAATACTTGGCTACCTAATGTGAACAGCCAAGTCATTGGAAAAGACCCTGATGCTGGGAAGGATTGAAGGCAAAAAGAGAAGAGGGTGGTAGAGGATGAAATGGCTGGATAACATCACTAATTCAATGAACATGAACTTGGGCAAACTCTGGGAAATAATGAGGAACAAGGAGTCCTGGCGTGCTGCAGTTCATGGAGGTCACAATTCAGTGACTGAACAATAACAACAATGATAATATAATTCTGGTAAAAATAAATCCTGAAAAAATATCAATATTAAACCATAGACGGTTTTCAATTATGATAGTAATTGGGAAATAAAAAGTAAGCCAATAGAAAATTATATCCAAAATTGCAAAAAAAAAAAGAAACCAAAAAACAAAAAACCCAAAACTGTTTACATAGCAATGTCAATTTATCCAAGGAATGGAAAGAAGTTTAACTATTGGGAAAATGTCTTTTTTAAGCTACCTTTTATATCTCCAATGCTTTGTGAAGTTTTCACTATATCTTATCCATATATTGACATTAGTTTCCCAAACAGGGGTTGAATGATATTTATCTAAGATGCCAGTATGATTCATTTTATTTTCAAGATGACCTTACCTATGCAGATAACCTATGTTATCTCCTTAAAGATAATTTAATAGGATGATTTATCATGTCATATTTACTGTTTTACAGACATTTAGCTAGTGAAGATGAGTTGCAATCATGGGAAATTTACTAAATATAATGCTAGAGTTTAGACTGATTTTTAGAAATCTGGTATATCACAATTGATAATGCATAAAAAATTTCATATATGATATGATTTAGATATAAGTATTAACATATTGTTGAAGTTTTTAAGAACTAGATGTCAATAACACTGTAAAATCCAGGACCAAGAAGAGTTTGCAGCCTGCAAATCAGACAGAACCAAGTTATGAAAATATATGACAATTGCCTTATGGAATAGCTACAGATTTACAGCAATTACAAGTGACAAATAAGGGCTGCTGCTGCTGCTGCTGCTGCTGCTGCTGCGTCACTTCAGTCGTGTCCGACTCTGTGTGACCCCATAGACGGCAGCCCACCAGGCTCCCCCATCCCTAGGATTCTCCAGGCAAGAACACTAGAGTGGGTTGCCATTTCCTTCTCCAGTGCATGAAAGTGAAAAGTGAAAGTGAAGTCGCTTAGTCGTGCCCGACTCCTAGCGACCCCATGGACTGCAGCCTACCAGGCTCCACTGTCCATGGGATTTTCCAGGCAAGAGTACTGGAGTGGGGTGTCATCACCTTCTCTCAAATAAGGGCACTACATACTAATCAAGGTGTCTATCCAGGAAGTATATATATTATAAATATACATGCACCCAATATAGAAGCACCTCAATATAAAGGCCAAATGCTAACAGCAATAAAAGGGGAAATTGATGGTGACATAATAATAATGGGGGAGTTTAAACGCCTCATTTATATCAATGGACAGAACATCCAGACAGAAAATCAAGAAGGAAACACAGGCCTTAAAAGACATATTGGATCTGATGGACCCAGTGATATTTATAGAGCATTCCAACCAAAAGCAGTCAAATACACTTCTTTTCAAGTGCACATGGAACATTCTCCAGGACAGATAACATGTTGGACCATAAAGCAAGACGCTATAAGAAAACTTAAATCATATCAAGCATGTTTTTCAACTGCAAGGCGATGAGATTAGAAATCAAACAAAAGAAAAAAAACTGTAAAACAAACAAACAAACAAACATGTGGAGGCTAAACAATATGCAGCTACTCAACCAATGGGTCTCTGAAGAAATCAAAGAGGAAATTAAAAAAATACCTAGAAACAAATGTTAATGACAACATGACAATCCAAAACCTATGGAATGCAGCAAAAGCAGTTCTACGAGGGAGGTTTATAGCAGTACAGTCTTACCTGAGGACATAAGAAAAATCAAATAAACAACCTAACACCTATAGCAACTGGAGAAAGAACAAGAACAAAAACTCAAAGTGACTAGAAGGAAAGATTTCATAAAGATCACAGCAGAAACAAATTAAATAGAGATGAAGAAAACAATAGAAAAGATTAATAAAATTAAAAACTGGTTATTTGAAAAGATAAAATAGCTCAAATCAATAAAACTAGAAATGAAAAAGCAGAAGTTATAATTGAAACTTTTCCATGTGGATGGTCTTGATCCCTGTCTCCTGTACAATGTCACGAACCTCATTCCATAGTTCATCAGGCATTCTGTCTATCAGATCTAGTCCCTTAAATCTGTTTCTCACTTCCACTGTATAATCATAAGACATTTGATTGAGGTCATACCTGAATGGTCTAGTGGTTTTCCCTACTTTGTTCAACTTAAGTCTGAATTTGGCAATAAGGAGTTCATGATCTGAGCCACAGCCAGCTCCCTGTCTTGTTTTGCTGACTGTATAGAGCTTCTACATCTTTGGCTGCAAAGAATATAATCAATCTGATTTCGGTGTTGACCACCTGGTGATGTCCATGTGTAGAGTCTTCTCTTGTGTTGTTGGAAGAGGGTGTTTGCTATGACAAGTGCGTTCTCTTGGCAAAACTCTTATTAGCATTTGCCCTGCTTCATTCCGCATTCCAAGGCCAAATTTGCCTGTTACTCCAGGTGTTTCTTGACTTCCTACTTTTGCATTCCAGTCCCCTATAATGAAAAGGACATCCTTTGTGGGTGTTAGGTCTAAAAGGTCTTGTAGATCTTCATAGAACTGGTTGGGGCATAGACTTGGATTACTGTGATATTGAATGGTTTGCCTTGGAGACGAACAGAGATCATTCTGTCATTTCTGAGATTGCATCCAAGTACTGCATTTTGGACTCTTTTGTTGACCACGATGGCTACTCCATTTCTTCTAAGGGATTCCTGTCTGCAGTAGTAGATATAATGATCATCTGAGTTAAATTCACCCATTCCAGTCCATTCAGTTCGCTGATTCCTAGAATGTCGACGTTCACTCTTGCCATCTCTAGTTTGACCACTTCCAATTTGCCTTGATTCATGGACCTAACATTCCAGGTTCCTATGCAATATTGCTCTTTACAGCATCAGCCCTTGCTTCTACCACCAGTCACATCCACAACTGGGTATTGTTTTTGCTTTGGCTCCATCCCTTCATTTTTCTGGAGTTATTTCTCCACTGATCTCTGGTAGCATATTGGGTACCTACTGACCTGGGGAGTTCCTCTTTCAGTATCCTATCATTTTGCCTTTTCATACTGTTCATGGGGTTCTCAAGGCAAGAATATTGAAATGGTTTACCATTTCCTTCTCCAGTGGACCACATTCTATCAGACTTCTCCACCATGACCCGCCCATCTTGGGTTGCCCCACAAGCATGGCTTAGTTTCACTGAGTTAGAAAAGGCTGTGGTCCTAGTGTGATTAGATTGACTAGTTTTCTGTGAGTATGGTTTCAGTGTGTCTGCCCTCTGATGCCTCTCACAACACCTACCATATGACTTGGGTTTCTCTTATCTTGGACGTGGGGTATCTCTTCACGGCTACTCCAGTAAAGTGCAGCCACTGCCCCTTACCTTGGACGAGGGGTATATCCTTACGGCTTCCCCTCCTGACCTTGAACATGGAGTAGCTCCTCTTGGCCCTCCTGCGCCTGTGCAGCCACTGCTCCCTGGGGGATGGAATTCCAGTGGAGCTATTTCAAATCCTGAAAGATGATGCTGTGAAAGTGCTGCACTCAATATGCCAGCAAATTGGGAAAACTCAGCAGGGCCACAGGACTGGAAAAAGATCAGTTTTCATTCCAATCCCAAAGAAAGGCAATGCCAAAGAATGCTCAAACTACTGCACAATTGTACTCATCTCACACACTAGTAAAGTAATACTCAAAATTCTCCAAGCCAGGCTTCAGCAATACATGAATCATGAACTTCCAGATGTTCAAGCTGGTTTTAGAAAAGGCAGAGGAACCAGAGATCAAATTGCCAACATCTGCTGGATCATGGAAAAAGCAAGAGAGTTCCAGAAAAACATCTATTTCTGCTTTATTGACTATGCCAAAGCCTTTGACTGTGTGGATCTCAATAAACTGTGGAAAATTCTAAAAGAGATGGGAATAACAGACCAGCTGACTTGCCTCTTGAGAAACCTATATCCAGGTCAGGAAGCAACAGTTAGAACTGGACATGGAACAACAGACTGGTTCCAAATAGGAAAAGGAGTACATCAAGGCTGTATATTGTCACCCTGCTTATTTAACTTCTATGCAGAGTACATCATGAGAAACACTGGACTGGAAGAAGCACAACCTGGATGAAGATTTCTGGGAGAAATATCAATAACCTCAGATATGCAGATGACACCACCCTTATGGCAGAAAGTGAAGAGGAACTAAAAAGCCTCTTGATGAAAGTGAAAGTGGAGAGTGAAAAAGTTGGCTTAAAGCTCAACATTCAGAAAATGAAGATCATGGCATCTGGTCCCATCACTTCCTGGGAAATAGATGGGGAAACAGTAGAAACAGTGTCAGGGTTTATTTTGGGGGGCTCCAAAATCACTGCAGATGGTGATTGCAGCCATGAAATACAAAGACGCTTACTCCTTGGAAGAAAATTTATGACCAACCTAGATAGCATATTCAAAAGCAGAGATATCACTTTACCCACAAAGGTCTGTCTAGTCAAGGCTATGGTTTTCCAGTGGTCAAGTATGGATGTGAGATTTAGACTGTGAAGAAAGCTGAGCACTGAAGAATTGATGCATTTGAACTGTGGTGTTGGAGAAGACTCTTGAGAGTCCCTTGGACTGCAAGGAGATCTAACCAGTCCATCCTAAAGGAGATCAGTCCTGGTTGTTCATTGGATGGACTGTTGCTGAAGCTGAAACTCCAATACTTTGGCCACCTCATGCAAAGAGTTGACTCATTGGAAAAGACCGCAATGCTGGGAGGAATTGGGGGCAGGAGGAGAAGGGGACAACTGAGGATGAGATGGCTGGATGGCATCGACTCGATGGACTTGAGTTTGAGTGAACTCCAAGAGTTGGTGATGGACAAGGAGTCCTGGTGTTCTGTGATTCATGGGGTCGCAAAGAGTCAGACACGACCTAGTGACTGAACTGAACTGAACAGTTGACATTGCAGAAAGGACCATAAGAGATTATTACAAGGTAGTATATGCCAATAAGATATTAAATCTAGAAGAAATGTCCAAAATCTTAGAAAAGTGCAGTCTTCCAAGACTGAATCAGCAAGAAAGAGAAAATATGAACAGATTGATCTCACGTCCTGAAACTGAAAACTTCCAACAGACAAAAGTGCAGGACCAGATCGGTTCACAGGTAAATTCTATCAAACCTTTACAGAAGAGTTAATACCTATCCTGAATTCTTCCAAAAAATTGCAGAGGAAAGAACATTTCTGTGTACATTCTATGACACCACCATCATCCTGATACCAAAAAAAAGACAAAGATATTACAAAAAAAGAAAATTTCAGGTCAAGATCACTGATGAACATAGATGCAAATGTGGTTTAGTTGCTAAATTGTGTCCAACTCTTTCAACCCCATGGGGTGTAGCCCTCTAGGCTCCTCTGTCCATGGGATTCTCCAGGCAAGAATACTGGATTGGGTTGCCATTTCCTTCTCCAGGGATCTTCCTGATCCAGAATGAAACACAGGTCTCCTGAATTTCAGCCTTTGATTTCCCAACTGAGCTATGAGGGAAGCCCATGGGGTGTAGCCCTCTAGGCTCCTCTGTCCATGGGATTCTCCAGGCAAGAATACTGGATTGGGTTGCCATTTCCTTCTCCAGGGGATCTTCCTGATCCAGGAATGAAACACAGGTCTCCTGAATTTCAGGCCTTTGATTTCCCAACTGAGCTATGAGGGAAGCCCAATAGATGCAAACATCCTCAACCAAATACTAACAAACTGAATCAAACAACACATTAAATGGTTCATATACCATGATCAAGTGAGATTTATCCCAGGGGTATAAGGATTTTTCAATATTGCAAATTAATCAATGTAATACATGACATTAAAAAATTAAAGAATAAAACCATATGATTATCTTGGTAGGTGCAGAAAAAGCTTTTGACAAAATTCAGCACTAATTTGTAATAAAAACTTTAGACAGTAGGCATAAATGTAACACAAGTGTGTATGTGTTCAGTCGTGTCCAGCTCTTTGCAATCCTATGGACTGTAGTCCCCCAGGTTCCTCTGTCCATGGGCTTCTCCAGGCAAGAATACTGGAGGAGGTTGCCATGCCCTCCTCCAAGGGGTCTTTCCAACCCAGGGATCGAACCCATGTCTCTTATGTGTTTTGCATGGGCAGTCAGGTTCTTTACCACTAGCACCACCTGGGAAGTCTATAAAGGGAACGCACCTCATCATAATAAAAGTTATATATGGGAAACCCATAGCTAATATCATGCTCTATGATGAAGACCTGATAGCATTTCCTCTAAGATCAAGAACTAGATGGTGACATCCACTCTTGCCACTTTTATTCAACAGTTTTGGAAGTCTTAGCAACATCAATCAGTGAAGAAAAAGAAATATAAAGAAAATCGTTATTGTTAGTTTTAAAGCTGGGGCCTGAAATACTGTCTATGTAGACATGCTTTACATCTCTGTACAAGATCTCTTTTTCTCTTTCTTTAATTTTTTTTATACCTCATTTATTTTTGTCTGATGTCATTGGCTAGCCTATTTAGTACAATGTTGAATACAAATACTCACTCCTCCACTTAAAGTTCTCCAATTGCACTTCACTTTCCAGGGTGGGGGAAGCAGCATAGCATAATAACTAAGAGTTTAGCTGCGGTTTTAATGATAGCAAAGTCACTTACCAGCTGTGTGAAGCTTGGCAATTGAATATGGTAAATTGAAAGATTTTTCCACCAAGATGGATGATGAGAATAAAAATGCATCTTTAAAGGAGCTAGAGCAAGGAGTGCTTAGTAGATCCAAAAAAGAAGAATAAAGGGAACCTTCTGTTAATTGTTTGAATGACTAGAGGGACTTGGGAGGAGGGTGCATTAGTTCTGTGAAGCAAATCAGCCTAAAACTTAACACTTTAAAAACAACAATCATTTATTATCTTATGGTTTCTGTGAATCAGGAATTCAGACAGGCACACTGTAGAGAGAGCTTATTTCTGCTCCACTATGTCTGGAGCTGCAGCTGGAAAACTTGAGGGCTGGAAGTAACAGGAGGTGGGGAAGGCAGGGTGCTTGGAATCATCTAAAGGCTAGAGTGAGACTACAGTGTCTGCTTCCAAGGTGGTTCACAGGACAGTCAGGTTGGAACCAACACAGTGAATCCTCTCTAGTTAAGCCTCTCCATGGGGATCACTGAGTATCTCAAAACATGGATCACTTAGAGCAAATGATCCAAGAGAGAAAGCGGAGCAGAAGTCATCCTTTCAATCACTAGCCAGGTTGTCACTCAGGAATTATTCACCCTAGCCTTAGAAGTCAAATAGCATAACTTCTGACACATTCTGTTATTATTAAGGGAGTCACTACTTCCACAGTCAAAAGGAGGGGAATTAGCTTCACTTGCGGATGGGAGGAATGCCAATGAACCTATGGATGTGTTTTTGAAACTGTCAGAGATGGGGAATATATCAGTGAAGGATTTATGACATTATGTGTTATGCAATATGAGATAAAAAGTCCTTCTTGAACCTCTAATACACTTAGCAAAATCTGCATTCTTTGATTACTTGTGGGACTTTTTCTTTGGTGGGGGTGTATCTAGATTCTACAGGAGAAATGTAAAAATGCGCAAACTCCTGCATAATATTATACTCAAGCTTCAGAGAGTCAGTCTATGGTTCAAATGAATTACCTGGTTGTCTTTCATGATTCAGATTTTGCTATCATACCTAGACTCACCCCTCTTTTCTACACACTTTATACCAGTGGTCCCCAATCTTTTTGCCACCAGCAACAGGGACCAATTTCATGGAAGACAATTTTTCCATGAACTTGTGGGGGAGGGGGTTAGGGATGATTCAAGCACAATACATTTATTGGGCACTTTATTTCTAATCTAATGCTGCTACTGATCTGACAGGAAGTACCAGTCCATGGCCCAGAGTTTGGGAACCCCGGCCTTACACTATAAATAATTAAAGCTTCATGGCCAAAGAAGTGAACAAAATAAAACATATCACCTGGACATGTGCGATTCTCTTTATACAGATTTCCCCCTATTTCTTCCACACCTCATCCTTTCACCATTATCCCAGATACTAATTTTCTTCCAAAACCGTCCCCTCTGTTTCAGGTCAGGTTCCCAGGTAAACACATTCTGATATGGAAATTTGCTTGTGCAGGCTTACTAGGAAGAGCTCTCAGGATCAAAATTCAGAAAGTGTGAGGAAAGCAGGATTGGTACAAATTGCACAATGGTGCCACTGTGTCAGAGGCCTCAGCTCTACAGAAAGTTGCAATGGCGGGGCTTGATGTAAAGAGGACAGGTCTTCGAACTCTTCTACACTGTACTGAATTGCCTCAGGAAAGGAGGTATACATTTGGCCAAGAAAGCTCCCTTTGGCCAAAGGCAATCCCCTAATGTGGTCTCAGCCGTGAGCTGTTGGTTGCCAACACATCCAGCAGATGTCTATCTTGATCCTGATGGGTGTATCCTGGTGGCCCAGGACAGCATCCCTCACTCCTTCCCTGACTCTGCTAATCTGTAAAGGGTTACCTGTGCCTCCTCATATCACCCGATATGTCCCCTGTGTTGGACTCTTACACTATTTGTAATTGCTGGCTTATTTCACTTAATCATAAACTTTTAAGACCATTCCCAGCATCTACATCAGATTCTTGCACATCTAGGTGATGGTGAAGGTGAAAGTCACCCAGTCGTGTCTGACTCTTTGCAACCCCATGGAATTCTCCAGGCCAGAATACTGGGGTGGGTAGACTTTCCCTTCTCCCAGGGGATCTTCCCAACCCAGGTCTCCTGAATTGCAGGTGAATTCTTTACCAGATGAGCCACAATGGAAGCCCAAGAATACTGGAGTGGGTAGTCCATGGCTTCTCCAGCAGATCTTCCAGACCCAGGAATTGAACCGGGGTCTCCTACATTGCAGGTGGCTGCTGCTGCTAAGTTGCTTCAGTCGTGTCCAACTCTGTGTGATCCCATAGCCTGGTGGGGAAGCCAGTTGTGGTCACTCAGTTGTGTTTGACTCTTAGCGACCCCATGGATTGCAGCCCACCAGGCTCCTCTGTCCATGGGATTTTCCAGGCAAGAGTACTGGAGTGGGCTGCCATTGCCTTCTCCTGCATTGCAGGTGGATTCTTCACCAACTGAGCTATCAGGGAAGGTACTTGGTAAATGCCTCTTAAATAAAAGAGTAGATGAGTGAAGTCATATTGGAGCTGAGATAGGAATAGGAAGGTTTTTGCCAGATGAACAATAAAGGGAGAGCCGCAGTCGGCAGAGGGGAGAGCCAGTCGTTTCGGTGACATGAAAGCGGGACATATTCAGAAAACAATAAAATAGATCAGTGTGCCTGAGATAAAATGAGAAATGAAAACATAGCAGAACACCAGGTGGAAGAGACAGGTGAAAGTCAGACCAGGAACGGCCTCGTAAACTAGGTAAAATAGTTAATATTTATCCTTCAAAAATTCCACTGAAAATAGCTTTTCAAGAAAGTACCAATAACCATATCTTCATAAATAGTAAATACAACTTGCATTCCTTCTCTTCACCTAAGTATTTGCTCTGTGCTCTCTATGCTATTAATATTCAGCACATGCACAAATAGAAGATCAGATGTAGGGCAATAGATGCCAACCCAGTTCTCCTCAATCTTAGTGGCAAACATACCTAACAATATACCTTGCATTTTTCAGGAACTTTAGTGAAATTATTTGGGTCGGTTCACACTGACATATGAACTTGTTATTCCAACAAAATGTCAATGTGATATTGGAATGCTAATTTATTTAAACAGATTCATGTCAATGTCACCCTGAAACAAGCTCACTTCTATTGCCACACCAACAAAAATTGTCAAAACATCAAGAAAAACAATAACAAAATCTCCAAACCTGCTGCTGAATAAAAGTTCCTTGGCAGATATTTATTGGGTAAGGTGTTATAAATTTGTCAACTGGATGCTATTTGATTAGCAATAATTTAGAGACACTAAATTCCAACAGTCAAATAAAAAATTGATAAACCATTTGAATCTTATCCCCTGAGTATCTATTTGTATTAAAATAATTGCTATAAGCACATAAAAATTTGCATAAAAATATGATCAAAATGACAAATATCTGAGCAAATTCACAGCTTCCAGCAGAAATAAAAAACATGTTCAGAATATATTGCGATCTTGTTGAATTTAAAAATGTAATCTTGGTAATGATTAAAAGTCAAGGCATTTTAGGGCTATAAAGGACTTAAACAATAGTTCAATCCAACACTTCTTTTAAAGATGCAGAAACTGAGGCCTTGAAATACAAATTGTTTGGTTTAAGACAATGCAAATTCATAGCAAATCTAGTAAGTTTCTGAATTCTGAATCTGAACCCAGTTGTATTTATCTATTTCTACATTGTTTTCTATCTTGCATTTGTAAACGATCAATAAGGACTCATTCCAAAGACCATGCTGCTATTTTTAGCTGGGTTATTTTAGGTGCAATGTATTTTAAAATAAAATTTAGAGCAATTAGGCATTTCCATTCTTGATGTAGTCACTGAAGCAAAACTGCTAATCCACAGTTGACTTGGATTAATGTCAACTAGAATTACACCAGTTTTTGATATGACACATTTCATAGTGTGCCAGATAGAAAGTAAATTGATAATGCTAAGCATGCAAGTATGTTTTACAAGCATCCGACATAATTTAATCAGGGTGCAGAAGCTATAAGACCTTTATTTAAATACAGAGATCTAAAACCCTCTTACCTTCATTCCCCAAAGCTTCAAACTATTCTGTAAAGTTCTATTGTCATGTTTTTAAAAATTATGCCTGCTTAATCTAGGAATAAATAACTTTTTCAATCCCAGATCAAATTCACCTGCTAAAGGTCAGTATCTTTTATTGTAACCATAATGTATGAAAAATGTTTAACTACAAATCAAATACCGAGGAGACAACTGAATGTGATTGCTAATAAGTGTGAGTTATGGAAGATAACTGAAGCTAGTAGAAGCAATGACCTCAAATTAACATAAACAGCAGCTTCCTGTATAAATACCCATGGAACTCTGAGAGACTAAAGATCTAGAGATGACACACCAGCTTTGAGAAACACAAGATCAAGGTTGAGATTGTTCCCTGGAGTACAAAATGTTTTAACCAAATGACATGTATAATGTCTGGCATTATTTAACATGTGCAGTACAGACCTGCTGTCATCCTCATGGTGTGGGACCAGATGATTAAAAAAAGGCAAATGTTGTAAAGATTCCTAATGGGTATTTTAGAAGAAAATTAAGATTACAGAACTGTAGATTTGTTTTAATTGGGAATGCCTACTGAAATACGTGTGAAATGAATGGGCATTTTTGAAAGTGAGTGAGCAAGGTATGAATATGTAAGTATAATGTCCAAATGAGTATAGCAGCAGTCTCATGGAGAATCTAGGTGAATGTGCATGGGCTGTCAAAGTCAAATATTCATTATATTGTACCAGGAATAATTTGTGTAAACTCTTTAATTAGTGATCAGCTTTCTAACTACTCATCTATCCAAGATTTCTGATGGAATAACCTAGTATATTGGTATGTTCTATGTTAGAACTTTGTGGATGAGAATTTGTAGCAAGAAGACAAATAATTAGCATAGGACCCATGGTGTTGCTGGTAATGGTGGTAGAAGTAGTAATAGTGTTTTTGATATCTGGTGAAAGTATGTACTATTTTAGTCTTCTTTAATGGATTTTGAATTTTGAGTGATTGCTTTTACTTTCTGAGAAACAGCTTGCAATACTGTGTGGCTTGTTAAACCTGAAGAAAACTAAAACAAAGAGAAAGGCTTCAAAGGAAATTCTTAATGAGGACTTTTGATAGTGTTTGTTACACTTCACATTCAGTTACTTCAGCCACCTTTTAAGCACTTAACATTTAGAATCTCATAAAATAGTTATAGTCAGATTTGGAAGGTCTTTAAATTTACTTGAGGTAACAAATGCAATTCAGGCATTTGTTGTAATTTGAAGTATTTTACTCTATGGTATATGTTTTGTGTATATGTGTGTGTTCTAAATATCTTCTAGGCTTTTTATTCCTTAAGGACATTGTATTCTGAAGTTTCATCACATTCATGGAACAGATTATTGTTTTGATTAATGCTGAGCACAAGATAGTCACTGGATACCTTAAGGATTTTCTGTGTTCCCATTCATTTGTTCATTTACTTAAGAAACATTTATATAGTGTTCTACCTATCAAGAACTGGTTTAGGATATAGAAACTCCCTAGTGAATGAAATAGATCCTGCCCTTTTGGAATTAAGAATCTAGTGGAAATACAAAGAGGCAATTACAACAAAGAAGGATGGGCTTTATAATATATTAGGGAAGTACAGACTATTATAAAGCTGCAGGATGGTGTCTAAATGAATCCTGCGTAATAAGATGGAGCTAGGACAAACAGCAAGGATCGAAGGGCTTAAAATTTTTAGGGCCTAAAGATGTGACAGAGCATGACCTGCTCTAATAAGTGAAAAATTATACATGTGGCTAGAAGACAAGACCGTGAAGGGGTAGTGATGAGAGGTATGGCCTGAGAAATTCAGGGCTAAGAGTATGCTGTGGTATATTGAGCCCTTAAAACCATTGCAAATTTTAGAAACGGGATGGATTATCATGTCGAAGCTTTAGAAAAAATAATCTTGCTCTAGCCTCAAGACTGGATTAGAGGAGAACAAGCCTGAAGATGGGTAGAAACAGTTACATAGTGTGCGTGCTAAGTCTCTTTAGTCCTGTCTGACTCTTTGCAACCCTATGAACTGTAGCCCTCCTCCCTTCTCTGCCCATGGGATTCTCCAGGCAAGAATACTGGAGTGGGTTGCCATGACCTCTTCCAGGGAATCTTCTAGTCCAGAGACGAACCAGCATCTCTTACGTCTCCTACATTGGCAGGTAAGTTCTTTACCACTAGCTCCATCTAGAAAGCCCTTAGAACCTGTTATGTACTCAGTCTCTTCAGTCGACTCTTAGGAGCCCTATGACTGCAGCCCGACAGGCTCTTCTGTCCATGGGATTCTCCATGTAAGAATACTCCATGTAAGAGCCCCTTCTCTAGGGGATCTTCCCAACCCGGGGACTAAACCCTCATCTCCTGTGTCTCCTGCATCACAGGTAGATTCTTTACCCATTGAGCCACCTGGGAAGCTCTAGAACCAGTTAAGAAGCTATTAAATCATCCAAAAGCAAGAAAGATAATGGCCCATATTATGGACATAGTTGAAGGACAGAAAGACATGTAAGGTTGGAAAAGAGGGCTGAGAAATAGAATGGATAGCTTTTTGATAGACTGAAATTAGAAAATGATGTAATATGCAGACAAAACATCGTAGAGTACTCCCTGTGAAGGAGAAGAAAGAAAGTTGCAAAATTTGGGGGACCCGAATGCCAAAAAATGCTCAAATTACCGCACAATTGCACTCATCTCACACGCTAGTAAAGTAATGCTCAAAAGTCTCCAAGCCAGGCTTCAGCAATACATGAACCGTGAACTTTCAGATGTTCAAGCTGGTTTTAGAGAAGGCAGAGGAACTAAATTGCCAACATCCGCTGGATCATCAGAAAAGCAAGAGAGTTTCAGTAAAATATCTATTTCTGCTTTATTGACTATACTAAAGCCTTTGACTATGTAGATCACAATAAACTGTGGAAAATTCTGATGGAGATGGGAATACCAGGCCATCTGACCTGCCTCTTGAGAAATGGGTATGCAGGTCCAGAAGCAACAGTTAGAACTGGACATGGAACAACAGACTGGTTCCAAATAGGAAAAGGAGTACATCAAGGCTGTATATTGTCACCCTGCTTATTTAACTTATATGCAGAGTACATCATGAAAAATGCTGGGCTGGAAGAAGCATAAGCTGGAATCAAGATTGCCGGGAGAAATATCAATCACCTCAGATATGCAGATGACACCACCCTTATGGCAGAAAGTGAAGAACTAAAGAGCCTCTTGATGAAAGTGAAAGAGGAGAGTGAAAAGTTTGGCTTAAAGCTCAACATTCAGAAAACTAAGATCATGGCATCTGGTCCTATCACTTCATGGGAAATAGATGGGGAAATAGTGGAAACAGTGGCTGACTTTATTTTTCTGGACTCCAAAATCACTGCGGATGGTGACTGCAGCCATGAAATTAAAAGACACTTACTCCTTGGAAGGAAAGTTAAGACCAACCTAGACTGCATATTAAAATGCAGAGACATTACTTTGTCAACAAAGGTCTGTCTATTCAAGGCTATGGTTTTTCCAGTAGCCATGTATGGATGTGAGAGTTGCACTATAAATAAAGCTGAGTGCAGTGGAATTGATGTTTTTAAACTGTGGTGTTGGAGAAGACTCTTGAGAGTCCTTTGGACTGCAAGGAGAACCAAGCAGTCCATCCTAAAGGAGATCAGTCCTGGGTGTTCATTGGAAGGACTGATGTTGAAGCTGAACCTCCAATACTTTGGCCACCTGATGTGAAGAGCTGACTCATTTGAAATGATCCTGATGCTGGGAAAGATTGAGGGCAGGAGGAGAAGGGGATGGCAGAGGATGAGATGGTTAGATGGCATCACTGACTCAATGGCCATGGGTTTGAGTAGATTCCAGGAGTTGGTGATGGATAGCGAGGCCTGGAGTGCTGGCATTCATGGGACTGCAAGGAGTTGGACATGACCAAGTGAGTAAACTGAACTGAATTGAAGGTCAAGAAAGTATTTTTGAGATAAAAAAATTTAAGAATCTTACCCAGATTGTTATCTGCAGGCTCAAACTGATTAGATGCATTTGAATTAAAATCAAGGATTGAATTGGAATAAATTTTTATTAAACAATTCAAGCCAACACTTCTATTCAGAAATCAAATTATTTTAATATTATAGATATTATTGTATTATAACCACCATTAATTCATAGTAACTCTAATGCAGAGTGCTTATGGATCCAACAAAAAATTATATAGAGGGTCATCTAATCTTTTTACTAATAGAAACAGAAAACATAAAATTGTGGTTATTTCATAGAATCTGCCAAGGATCTTTAAGCAGAGCTACATTAAGATGTATAAGCCAGGGGCTTCCCTGGTGGTTCAGTGGTTAAACATCCACCTTGCAATGCAAAGGAGACTACTTCGATCCCGGTCTAGGAAGCTTCCACATGCTGTGGAACAACTAAGCCCATGTTCCACCACTACTGAGCCCACATGCCCTAGAGCCTGTGCTCTGCAACGAGAAGCCCAGTGCACTGCAATGAAGAATCAGAACATTAAAAAAAAGAAGAAGGAAATAAATAAATCTTAAAGAAAAAAGATGTACAAACCAGAAGAGGGGTGGGCGCCATGGTTTGAGTTTGACCATTTCTGGCTGGCTTATTTCCCAAGGAATTTTTCTCAGTTCCTTCTTCCAGTCTGTACCATATCGCTTTTCACTCTGGTGCTGATGTTTTTCCTCCTGTCTTGACTCCTCTCACCTCTGCCTCTATCTTACAGCATTCTTCCATTGAACCTGTTCAGGTGACTAAGCTGGTAGACTTTCCTGAGTGTACAATGTCTGGGTGACTGCCTTCTGAGGGAAGCAAGTGCCTATGAGCTATCTGTCAAGGTTACTTGAATGCCTTTAGTGGCCACAACCATTGCTAATTTTGCCTAACTGAATAAAGCCACTCTACAGAAAAGTCTTAATGCATATTTTTAGCCTTACCTCACATTCGTCCCTTTTCAGAATTGCTTTTCTAAGCTCCACTGTCTTTATCCATGGCTTTACTTGTATTGCTTCCATGTTCTTAAATCAAACATGTTGACATCTTACAGATTTTTCAAGAGAACTACCAATTGCAATACCTCCAGGAAAATTTTCCTGATCTCATCAAAGAAAAGATTAAAAATCAAAGAGTAATTAGCCTGTAAGCAAATATTTATCATATGCACATATTCCTTTCATTTAAATCTACAGTGATGCATTTTCCACAGATGCTGGAGCTCAAAATGCATCAAAATGTATTTCAGAGCATTCAGAGCATTTACAGAGATGAGTCTTACTTTTAAACACAACTCTCCACTTAACCCCATCTTTTGGATGCACTGTAGGTTACACCTATAGTTAAAGGGGTGTGAAAAGGTTGTGTGTTTTAAACACATTCCATTGTCCTAATACTTCACAAGTATTTGTTACTCCCCATGGATTATATTTCCTTTTTATTCATTCTGGTACTTATTATGCACTCCCAGTTACTAATCTCATATATACACAGATTTATGAGGTCTTTCTATAGTAAAGAGAACTCAACTCACATTTAAGAGGCACCAATTTTGAGCCTGTTTTAAATTCAGACAATGCCTTGAACCAGTCTGACAAAACATATAATTCATCTAAGTTACATGTCTTTCATGAATACAAATCTTCTTACTCAGTGAACCAGTTTTAAAATTTCCACTTCTGATTCCCAAATGCTTTGTTGGATTGACCCAAAGATGCTATTGGAGATACTTGTTGAAAATACAGCCATCTTAATAAGTAAAATTAAACTGATTTATTTCTTTGATGATGTTATCAAATATAGAATTTTGTCTGGTGTTTGTTTTTTGGCCTTTATGTTTATTCATCTATTTATAGCTTCTAGATCATCTCCAGGTTCTCTTGGGTTCAGTGCCAACCAAGGAAAGGAGGAAGCAAGGGAGCTGTTGCTCTTGTCAACAATAGTACAACCTGGATTTCCCTGGTGGCCCAGTGGTAAAGAATTCACCTGCTGATGCAGGGGACAAGGATTTGATCCTTGCTCCAGGAAGATTCCACGTGTGTGAGGCAACTAAGCTCATGTGCCACAACTACTGAAGCCTGGGCACCTAGAGCCTGTGCTCCACAACAAGAGAAGCCACTGCAATGAGAAGCCTGCACCCCACAATAAAGAGTAGCCCCCACTTGGCAGAGCTAGAGAAAGGCCACACACAGCAACGAAGATCCAGTTTAGCCCAAGATAATATTTTTTCAAAAAGACTAGCACAACCTGAATCAGCCTGACTACATTTCATGTCCACAAACTAGTGTTCCCTCGAGCTAACCTGAACAATGGCATTCTGATTACTCCACATTACTAACTACTGAACTTTCCTCCCCAAAAGCTCATCATACTTATCAGGGTGATTTATCCCTGAGGATTGTGTTAGTAAGCATTTTTATTCAGAGTCCTTGCAGATGCTCTATTTCTATGAGCTGGTTTGGCATGATTTAGCTAGGACTGCATCCGTAAGTTGTAGGTGAGTTATACAAACATGTTCCTCAGACTAACACTTGCTCACACAGAGTATTCTGCATTTGATGAACTTTCCTGATGTATGCTTTCAATGAAAAGAAAACAGCACCTGAATTTGAAAGTGTTATTTTCTTTAACATTCATATATAGTCTAGCTATGAATATCCCAGGGTCTCAGCACTTTTGATGAGTCTTAACATTGTATGACTATAGGAGATCATAGTTTTAAAAGCCTGTTTGATCATACAGAAACTTTATTATTATCCATGACTAAAATGGGGAAATAATCTTTTTACAATGTTAAAGGATGACTGATGTCTAATTTTGCTAATCTGATCAGAATCAATACTAACCTCATTTTCTACCTTGCAAAAGAAAATGTCAAAGAATGTTCAAACTACTGCACAAATGTACTCATCTTATAAACTAGAAGAGTAATATTCAAAATTCTCCAAGCCAGGCTTCAAGAGTACCTGAACCATGAACTTCCAGATGTTCAAGCTGGATTTAGAAAAGGCAGAGGTACCACAGATCAAATTGTCAACATCCATTTGGTCATCGAAAAAGCAAGAGACTTCCAGAAAAACATCTACTTCTGCATTGTTGACTACACTAAAGCCTTCGACTGTGTGGATCACAACAAACTGTGGAAAATTCTTCAAGAGATGGGACTACCAGACCACCTGACCTGCCTCCTGAGAAATCTGTATGCAGATCAAGAAGCAACAGTTAGAACTGGACATTGAACAATGGACTGGTTCCAAATTGGGAAAGGAGTATGTCAAGGCTGTATTTTGTCATCCTGCTTATTTAATTTATATGCAGGGTACATCATGCAAAATACCAGGCTTAATGAAACACAAGCTGGAATCAAGATTGCTGGGAGAAATATCAATAACCTCATATACGCAGATGACACCACCATTATGGCAGAAAGCAGAGGAACTGAAGAGCCTCTTGATGAAAGTGAAAGAGGAGAGTGAAAAAGCTGGCTTAAAACTCAACATTCAAAAAACTAAGATCATGGCATCTGGTCCTATCACTTCATGGCAAATAGATGGGGAAACAAAGGAAACAGTGAGCGACTTCATTTTCTTGGGTTCCAAAATCACTGCAGATGGTAACTGCAGCCATGATATTAAAAAAATGCTTGTTCCCTAGAAGAAAAGCTATGATCAATCTATACAGCACATTAAAAAGCAGGGACATTACTTTGCTGACAGAGGTCCATATAGTCAAAGCTATGGCTTTTCCAGTAGTCATGTATGGATGTGAGAGTTGGACTACAAAGAAAGTTGAGCACCAATGTGTTGATGTTTTTGTTTTGAACTGTGGTGTTGGAGAAGGCTTTTGAGAGTCCCTTGGACTGCAAGGAGATCAAACTAGTCCATCCTAAAGGAAATCGGTCTTGAATATTCATTGGAAGAACTGATGATGAAGCTCCAATACTTTGACCACCTGATGCAAAGAACTGACTCACTGGAAAAGACCCTGATGCTGGGAAAGATTGAGGGCAGGAAGAAAAGGAGATCACAGAGGATGAGATAGTTGGATGGCATCACCAACTCAATGGACATAAGTTTGAACAAGCTCCAGGAGTTGGTGATGGACAGGGAAGCCTGACGTGCTGCAGTCCATGGGGTCTCAAAGAGTCAGATACGACTGAGCAACTGAACTGAACTTCTGATCTTAAATAGGATCTCTGACATACTTACATCTTCTGTTAAGGCATATGTTTTCTGATGATTTTTAAAATTTTTATTTTTCTCTGTAATCTAATGCAAAGTCAATTGTTCTTGGGACTTGAATGATACATTGATGAGGTTTTATCCAGAAGTCTTGATAAATATGAATATACTTTATGGAATTTCCACATCTACATTAATAGATAATATCTTCATGAAATCTGTACATAAACAGAATTGAGGGCTAGCTGATAGTGAAAGGGAAAATGCAAAAAAAAAAATATTGTTCTTGTCATATTCCTATGGTCAGAGTTTGTATCACCTGTATACTACTTTGTTAAACTTTCATTCTTTTAAAAGAAGAATTCCCATGATACAGAATAGTGGTTTTCAAACTTTAGTCAAAAAGTCACCTAGGGTGCTTATTAAAATGTATAGGAAAAATACATATATAAGAGTTCCCTGATAGCTCAGTAAAGAATCTGCCTGCAATGCAGGGGACCTGGGTTTTATGCCCGGTTCAGGAAGATTCCCTAGGGAAGGGAATAGCTACCCACTCCAGTGTTCTTGCCTGGAGAATTCCATAGACAGAGCATTCTGGAGTGCTACAGTCCATGGGGTTTCAAATCGTTGGACACGACTGAGCAACTAAAACTTTCACTTCACTTTTTTTCATACATGTATAAAGTTTATACACCTTTATTTAAAACTTGTTGTATTGGGCTCAGAAATATATGTTTTGACATATACTTCCGATGATAATTTGGGGTGTAATATAGAGAAAAGGCTGTCCTGAGTCTTTGAATCAGCATTCATATATTGGGAGGCCTAGCGGGGACAGGTTTGCACTCTGATAGGCATTAAATCATGAATTTTCTAAGAGTTGTGCTTCTTTATTCAACTCTATAGTTCATGCATTTAGTGAATTTCCCTAAAGAACCTAATGAAACACTTATCAGTATTATTTCTCAGTGTTTTGATGAGCTTTTATCCCTCCCTGTGTCTTTATTGGTATATATGTTTGGAATTTGGGGGAAGACTGAGTCAAGGATGGCTAATCAGACACTATTTTAATCAGATTCTGATCACTTTTCCTTTGAAGGTTCTTTCAAGATCACTTTAGGTAAAAACATGACTTATAGGCTGAGCAGACTGTTAATGAAGGTCTCTTTGCACCTCTTTATAAAGTTGCAGCAAATCATTCAACCCTTTTCAGAAGGTCAAGCTTCATGCTGAGGAAATGATTGATTTCCATTGCTTCATCAGGGAGGTTTGAAGCCTGGAATAAGGAATTGCTCAACTCAAGTGTTTTTGGAGTCAGCTTCATATTTATTCTCATAACTTTCTTTTACGCCATATCATCATTCAGTGAGGCAAGCTGTGCTTTGAAGTATTTCTCTGATGATTCCTGAGAACAAGTGTCTAGTAGGTAAGGGATTTGAACTGACTTTAAGCACAGACTCATGCGCTTTATGTGGATGTTTGAATGTTTTAACCTATTGTCTCTGAGGAAAAAGATTAAACATTAAACGTGGCTTCATTCCATAGTTTCTAATATGTTTAATCAAGAGCATGTTTTTTTAACTTATTCATAAATTGTTTAATTTTGTTAAGGCAAGAATTAATCTTTAAATGTGAACTGAGGATTAATTGAGAATTAAATCTGCCATATGGTTAAGCACATACCCTTCTTTGTTAGCTCATAAATGTTTTGACCATCTTGTGGTGTATAAATTGAGCATATAAAATCTTGCTTGAAGGAAACAAGATCTCCAACATAAGATAAGAATAGAATGACAATAAGTGAATAAGAGATTTGTGCAGGTTTAGCAAAACTTTAGACATAATTTTTCTCTTAATTCATATTCAATTTAATGTTAAACATTTTAATTATATACTCAACTAGGAAAAGATATTCATTTTTTTTTAATAACTCAACTAGCAGAAGTTAATTTCCTTTCCTCACAAAAGAAAAGATGTTTAGGATTCTAGAGAATTATAGGGGTTTTCTTAAAGTCTACTACTAAAGTCTTAATTTCAAAAATAATTAGCTTGAGTTTTACTGCTTTAAAGCTATTCCTCTCCCCCCCCGAACATGCCTTTCAAATAAACAGACAATCAATAAGGAGTTTTATAATAGACCAATCTCATTAGTTTTGAAGACCTATTGAGGAAAATAGCACATATTGTTATGTTAGTTACTGTCATAAATATTCAGTATTCTTTCATGCAGCAGCAAGATACATTGATGTTTTCTGCTGTATTACTTCCATATTTTTTATAGATAATAGCATTTGTAATTTCATGTTACCACTTCCCTCCTAGAAATTCTGGAATATTGATGGCTCCTGAAGTTTTAATGAATTCTATACTTCTATTTTTCTAGATGTAGATTATATGTATACTAACTGGAATTCTGAGTATATTATTTTATCCAAATATTTTCTATCTCGACAATTTTTAACAAAAGACAAAATTATTTCTTGATATTTTTATATTTTCACTTATAGTATTATCTAAATCTCTATGACATAGCTTTATTAATCCCAGATAGCTTTCTAAAAGCATTTTCTTTATTGCAAACAATCTGGTCATAACTATAAGAATATACTTTAAGGGTAACATGCTTCCTTCCTCTTGGCAATTTCTATGACTTCATCTCTGATTTATTTACTCACATGCCTGGAGACAGGCATTTAGTAACATGTTATTTTTTTAAAATTTGGAGGATACAAATGAGTGCTTATCATTGCAAAATAAATAGCATCAATATGTAATATTTGCATTTAATGAAGGGAATAGTAGAAACAATGCTTAGTTGTTGATGTGTCTGGTGGTGAAAGTAAAGTCCAGTGTTGTAAAGAACAATATTGTATGGGAAACTAGAATGTTAGGTCCATGAATCAAGGTAAGCTGGATGTGGTCAAACAATAGATGGCAAGAGTGAACATCGGCAGTTTAGGAATCAGTGAACTAAAATGGATGAGAATGGGCAAATTTAATTCAGATGATCATTATATCTACTACTGTGGGAAAGAATCCCTTAGAAGAAATGGAGTAGCCCTCATAGTCAACAAGAGTCCAAAATGCAGTACTTTGGTGCAGTCTCAAAAATGATAGAATGATCTTGGCTCGTTTCAAAGGCAAACCATTAAATACCAGAGTAATCCAAATCTATGCCCCAAATGCTAATGCCAAAAAAGTTGAAGTGAAGTTAAATGGTTCTGTGAAGACCTCCAAGACTTTCTAGAACTAACAGCTAAGAAAGATAGATATCCTTTTCATCATAAGGGATTGGAATTCAAGAGTAGGAAGTCAAGAGATAGCTGGAGTAGAAGGCAAGTTGGCCATGGACTACAAAATACAGCAGGGCAAAGGCTAACAGAGTTTTGCCAAGAGATCACACTGGTCATAGCAAATACCTTCTTTGAACAATATGAGAGACGATTCTACATATGGACACCGTCAGATGGTCAATACCAAAATCAAATTGATTATGTTCTTTGCAGCCAAAGAAGCAGAAGATTTGTACAGTGAGCAAAATGAAGACCTGGAACTGACTGTGGCTCAGATCATGAGCTCCTTATTGCAAAATTCAGAATTCAGTTGAAGAAAGTAGGGAAAATCACTAGGCTCACAAGTTAGCAACTGAACAACAGCAATGGTGGAGACATAAGTATCAGTCGGTTCAGTTCAGTTGCTCAGTCATGTCCAACTCTTTGTGACCCCATGGACAGCAGCATGCCAGGCTTCCCTGTCCATCACCAACTCCTGGAACTTGCTCAAACTCAAGTCCATTGAGTTGGTGATACCACCCAACCATCTCATCTTCTGTTGTCCCCTTCTCCTCCTGCCTTCAATCTTTCCCAGCCTCAGGGTTTTTCCAATGAATAAGTTCTTCCAATGAGGTGGCCAAAGTATTGAATTTTCAGCTTCAGCATCAGTCCTTCCAATGAATATTCAGGAATGATTTCCTTTAGTATTGACTGGTTGAATCTCCGTGAAGTCCAAGGGACTCTCAAGAGTCTTCTCCAACACCACAATTCAAAAACATCAATTCTTTGGCACTCAGCTTTCTTTATAGTCCAACTCTCACATCCATACCTGATTACTGAAAAAACCATAGCTTTGACTAGATGGACCTTTGACTGCTGCTGCTGCTAAGTCGCTTCAGTCGTGTCTGACTCTGGGCGACCCCATAGATGGCAGCCCACCAAGCTCCCCGTCCCTGGGATTCTTCAGGCAAGAAGACTGGAGTGGGTTGCTATTTCCTTCTTCAATGCATGAAAGTGAAAATGAAAGTGAAATCGATCAGTCGTGTCCAACTCTTAGTGACCCCATGGACCGCAGCCTACCAGACTCCTCCATTCATGGGATTTTCCAGGCGAGAGTACTGGAGTGGGGTGCCATTGCCTTCTCCAGGACCTTTGAGTAGACATTACCAAAAAGTAATGTCTCTGCTTTTTAGTATGCTATCTAGGTTGGTCATAGCTTTTCTTCCAAGGAGCATGTGTCTTTTAATTTCATGGCTTCAGTTACCATCTGCAGTGATTTTGGAGTACAAAAAATAAAGTCTCTCACTGTTTTCATTGTTTCCCTATCTATTTGCCATGAAGTGATGGGATTGCACAACGCGATCTTCATTTTTTGAATGTTGAGTTATAAACCAACTTTTTCACTCTCCTCTTTAAATTTCATCAAGAGACTCTTTAGTTATTCACTTTTTACCATAAGGTAATGTCATCTGCATATCTGAAGTTATTGATACTTCTCCCATCAATCTTGATTCCAGCTTTTGCTTCATCCAGCCTGACATTTCTCATGATGTACTCCACATATAAATTAAATAAGCAGGGTGACAATATACAGACTTGATGTACTCCTTTCCCAATTTGGAACCAGTCTGTTGTTCCCTGTCTGGTTCTAACCGTTGCTTCTTGACCTGCATACAGATTTCTCAGCAGGCAGGTAAGGTGGTCTGGTATTCCCATCTCTTAGAGGATTCTCCACATTTTTTAATTATCTACACAGTCAAAGGATTTGGCATAATTAATGAAGCAGAAGTAAATGTTTTTCTGGTATTCTTTTACTTTTTCAATGATCCAATGGATGTTAAGAATTTGATGTCTGCTTCCTCTGCCTTTTCTAAATCCAGCTTGAAAACTGAAAGTTCACCATTCACATACTTGCCTAGAGCCAGACATCCTGGAATGCGAAGTCAAGTGAGCCTTAGAAAGCATCAGTACTAACAAAGCTAGTGGAGGTGATAGAATTCCAGCTATCCTAAAAGATGCTGTGAAAGTGCTGCACTCAATATGCCAGCAAATTTGGAATACTCAGCAGTGGCCACAGGACTGGAAAAGGTCAGTTTTCATTCCTATCCCAAAGAAAGAAAATGCCAAAGAATGTTCAAATTACCATACAATTGCACTCATCTCACACACTAGCAAAGTAATGCTTAAAATTCTCCAAGCTAGGCTTCAATAGTACATTATAAGTGTATTTTGCTAATATTATACATTAATGAAAAGTATATATTAACAACCAAAATGATGAGAAAGACTTATACAGCATCTATAGATTGAGAGAATATGGATTACTGTTACTTTCTTAATTGTATTTACATATATTTTTCTAAATTTCTAGCATTGGCATGTGTAACTTTTATAATAAGCCAGTACTTGGAGGATGTTAGTTCTTTTCTATGCTTATGTCTTTTTCAGGCACTAATATCATGTATAGTCCACAGAATCGAGAAGTTCGCTGAAGACTTCTTTGTTTGGGATCATTGTAAAGACCACAAAAGGATATTTAGAGGATGAATTTTAAAACCTTAAAAACTATATTACTTTCAGCATAATTAACCCATGAAATAGATGCATAAAAGACATATGAAAGATTTTACTATCTGTTGGTAGCTCCTCCTCTCTAGAAATTAGTGGCAATACATCACATGAATGCTGCAAATTGAATAGTTTTTGTGTTTATCTCAAAGTTTCTTTTCTAAGTTTCTTGTTGATCACAGCAGCAGCCAAAAGAGTTTTTGGACATTGCTAAAGCAAAATATTAAGGTGTCATATAATACTTAAATTGCTTTCTAGAGAAGAACTCATTTTCCTATAAATTGCTTTGGCATATTCTGTCTGCTTGCACTTCAAGTAATGGAAATGGTTGAGTGATACTGTAGCTCTTTTCTATAGCATGCCTTCTATATCACTGAGAGTTATTTCTTAGAATCTGAACATCATATGTTGTATTATGATAGTTTCTTTCTTTTTGACAACAGCAGCTTGATTGTTCATTTATTTCATGCCCAATATTGTGTGGGCTACCTAAGGACCATGTGACTATTAATAAAAGATAAAAATATTTCTGTGGAATAGGGAGTTCACTGCTTTTCAGCTTTCCCTTTCACAGAAAACTTTTCAACAAAAAACTACTTTAATTCTCTATGTAGTATTTTTTTACTTTTTCATTTTTTGTGTTATGATATTGATGGGGCCTTAAGGAAACATTCAAAATGGACTATGGCTAGACTTATTGCTTTAAACTGTATTTTAAGAACAAAGGATACTCCTGAGTTTTTCAAATATATTTTCTAATTGAGTCTTTTTTTTTTTTTTTTGGCAACTAGGCTGCTGGAAGGTTTTCAGTTGCAGAACTGTTTATTAACATTTTATAATTTCTGTGTACACAATATTATTTTTCAAGAGGATATATGTAACCAGGTATGATTTGAGTAATATAAATTTGTGCCAGGGGAACTTGATTTTGTTTGGCTGAAATTTAAAAAAAAAATTTTTTTTTTTGTCCCACTGAACTTATCTGGAGTTTGGTGCTGTATGACCTAGTTCCATGAAGAGGATATAGCTACAGGAAAATGTGCAATTGTGTGGCTATGGAAGCATGACACAGCTGGATTCTTTTCTATGGTGTAACTTATAGATTGCATATCTGTGGATTCACCTGGATGATCAGTGGGTTGAAATTGATTATTATGTGAGAGGGGCTCTTATGGGAATGGATAGGGTGATTTGGGTCATATGTTATCAAAAAAAGCCAACTTCTAAGCCTCAAGATTTAAAGGTCTGTTATATTCTGCTGTGATACCAGTGTGCATGAGGGGTTAATGCAATCTTCTAACATTCTAAAAGCCAGATTGATCTTTGTCTTTTAAATGTCTCCTGGGGCTTCCAGGCTATGAGGAAAGAGTTGAAGGGCAACAACAATATATTTTCATGAGGGAGAGTGAATGTGACTGATGGCTAGCACACCATAGGCAGAAGAACAAAGGTGAAAACGAAAGTGACTCAGAGGTACACTCCATTTCATAAGTCTGTCTGCAGAGCAATAGTGACTCATTTTGTCAGTAAATCAGACTGCCTCATATTTACTTTATGTAGAAGTCTTACTGTTAAGGACAATGTATACATAAATGAATCCACATATATTTTTAATTTCTAATAGAACTCATGGTTGAGAAAAGATTAATGTACACATTAGTGTGTGGACAATTGAAGGAGACTCAAATTTACCTCAGGCTAACTGACATTTCAAGCAAGGTATAGAAACTCACTAGGTTTTCTTACCTCTAAAATGTGCTAGAAAATTTAAGGAGAAATCAGATAAACCATTTTCAAATGGTTGTGAGTGTGTGCATATGTTTTACTTTACAATATTAAGAAATTACTTAATAAAGCAAGATGTAAGAAAACTCATTCTAAAATGAGATGCTGTTTAGAGATGTTCAGTTCAGTTCAGTCGCTCAGTCGTGTGTGACTCTTTCCCGAATCGCAGCACGCCAGGCCTCCCTGTCCATCACCAACTCCTGGAGTTCACTCAGATTCACGTCCATTGAGTCAGTGATGCCATCCAGCCATCTCATCCTCTGTCGTCCCCTTCTCCTCCTGCCCTCAATCCCTCCCAGCATCAAAGTCTTTTCCAATGAGTCAACTCTTCACATGAGGTGGCCAAAGTACCGGAGTTTCAGCTTTAGCATCATTCCTTCCAAAGAAATATGCCTAAATCAAATAATGTATATGGGGTTTCCTAGGTGGCTCAGAGTTAAAAAATCAGCCAACAATGCAGGAGATGCAGGTTTCATCTCTGGGTTGGGAAGATCCCCTGGAGAAGGAAATGGCAACCCACTCCAGTATTCTTGCCTGGAGAATTCCATGGACAGAGGAACCTGGTGGGCTACAGTCCATGGGATTGCAGAGATGAACATGACTTAGCATGCATGCACTATGTATGCATATAAGTGTGTGTTATGAATTGATACACCCATATTAATAATTCACTTTCAAGGACAAATGTCAAAATTTTATAATTTACACAGGCCTATATTTAGATAGAATTTTGTCCAGGGACCTCTCTGGTGGTCGAATGGCTAAGTCCACTTTGCACTTCCAATGCAGGGGACCTGTATTTGATCTCTAGTCAGGGAACTAGATCCCACATGTCACAACTAAGAGTTTGCATGCTGAAGCTGAAGATCCTGCATACTGCAACTAAAGATCCTACATGCCACAAGAAAAGTTGGAGATCCCACTTTGCTCTCATTATATAGCAATCAACCATGTACAAGAGTATTACCACAATTTGCTGCAAATATTTGTATCTCTCTTTGTGTACATCAGTCACTATCTAATTACTTCACAATTATCATTCATCTAAAATAATAACACTGTCTCTAAAAGTCAATTTTATTCATCCTATTTCCAAAGAAACATTTTCTATGTTACTAGCTCTTCTTTTCCACTACACCTCTTACCTTATTCCTACATCTTCATCTGTCTAACACTGTATTTCTCTGCAACTCTTCACAGCAAACTTGACTCAAAGAATTGAATAGACACCTTTTCATTTCACACTTTCCTCAAACCACTCCAATCTGGCAACAGTCATTGAAATGGGGAAAGTAATAGAACTTAACTTGTAGGGGTGTTGTGAATAGAGTCAATATATTAAATTAATCCACTTAGAGGAGATTTTGGTCCATAGTGAGGCATCATTAAATGTTAGCTACCGTAATTATCACTATTGTAATCAGTATCACTGTTTTACTTACCAGGACTATTGTGTAAGTAAAGATCTCCATGCTGGTCTGGCCTCATTAATGATTGAAAACCATCTTTTATTTATGTCTATAGTTCCAGTTCTGAGCACATTCCCTGGAAGATAGTATAAACTTAATACAACAATTCCAATAGTTCTTCAAATGTTCATATTTTATATTAGCACGTGATATTCATTCATTTGTTAAACATTATATTATTTCCATAAAATGTAGTTATTTAAGTCAAACCAAAATGTAGAATCTTATAAGATCATGAGGAATATTTTTGTGACTGAATCTATTCATAAAATGTAAAGAGATGCATTTGGGTAAGAAATCTTTAGTAGCTATTTAAATGGTTTTCAAGGATGCTACAATTCTATAGATCTGCTTAACTATAAATAGTATCCTATTGACACAGTTATTGGACACCTTCCACAGGTCAAAACTATAGTAAGGACTGAGAAATAATGGTGAATAATGCTTAATCCTGACATAAACAGCTTGCCTTTATTTATAGAAGAAGCAAATATAGGCAAACAATTACAACAAAGCATGGTGAATGCAGGGTACTTTGGATTCACACAGAAAAGGCATCAACTTATGATTATGGGATTTCCTGGTCAAAGTGGGAACTTGAGGAGAGAATTCTTGGCAGAATTATCAGCATACAGAAGGATTTGGAGGTCAGAGAGGATATTTTGAGAGGGAGACTACTTATGGATTTGCATATTTAAAATCTGAAGAGAACAGGTAGGGAATGAGGAGAGATGAAGCTGGGGAACAAAATGCTTCTATGACAAGGGTTATAGAAGCCATGTTAAGGAATTCCAAACTTATCGTGAGAACACTGGAAGAGTTGGATCAAGGAGTAACACTAAGGTTGCTGTATTATAAAGACCACTCTGATAGAAATGGGTAGGTGGGGGATAAATGGAAGGAGAAAAGAATGGAAGTGGAGGAATTAGGAAGCTAGTGATCCAGATGACAGCTGATGGTTCAGACAGCTGATGCCTGAAATAAAGCAGCAACGGTGGAGGCAGAGATCAAAGAATGCATGCGGGAAGTATTAAGAAGTGGCAGGTATTGTGGCAGGTATTCATATGGATACTATTGGTTGAGAAACCCAGCAACTGTAGGACAGTAAAAATGTTCTGGCCATTTAAATAAGATTTACCAGTTGCCAGAACTGAGGGGAGAGGGAAGTCACTTTCCATTCTTAGTGACAAAGCGACAAATGGGAGCTGAATAGCAAACCGTGTGTTTATGATTGTGACTGCTGAAGGTAATGCCTGCTTAAGACATTAATATTACAGTTATCAGAGCAGGGCGAGTGCAGATTGCAATTGGCATATGGTAGACATTAGCTCATTAAAATATGCGGTCTAGCAGATGTACGTCTTTCAGTACACCGGGGGAAATATTAATTTTAAGAATTAAAAATCCCTGAGACTTTGGAAGTTTTTAAGTTCTTGGTTCTCAAAGTTCTCTGATGGGTAAATTGGAAACATTTCATTAGTTGTTTGTTCAGACACTTCTGATTACAGCTGAAACGTGCACAAACTCTGTTACTAAGGCAATCCTGGAGAGAAGAGGATGAAGAAAGAAACATCCTATAAAGCCCCTGTAATTATACTCTAAGTTTAGCTCTTAAAATGATGATGTACTACATACTGTCAGATCTAAAGGTAGAACACGTTTTACATAAATGATTTGAAACAGTTTTAAAATATGAAACTATATCTAAAGCCATCATTTCATACTGTATTCAGAGAGAAATAACAACATCTTATCACTTCCGCAGTCTATGACTAAAAATCTTTTCTATATGACTGTCCTTTTAGGAAAATAGAAATCAAAGAAATCAGGAAAATTTCTTAAATTTCTGCTCAAAACAAAACCATAGAATTTAACATAGAAAACAGGGATCACTTTCAAGTCACCATTTTTTTCTAAATGAAATGATGAATATTTAAAGGATTGAGTCCGGATGAGATCTGAACACTTGTTGTTTAATTTCATGTATATAGCCTTCATCTCTATAGAACTGGGTGAATATTTTATCATATTTATCTGTCATTCCCTAGAAGTATGTATGTATGTGTGTGTGTGTACATTCACAATAAATCTAGAAAGAATATCTTCTTCAATCAACAGATAGCAATTTTGAAGCATCCATCCCTGAAATCAAATAGCAGATGAAGCTGATTGTCAGAAACATCCACAGACCAAAAATGTGCCCCTGATGGAACTACATACAACACTACTAGGACTGAGAACTAACACAGCCTGAAACTAAGTCATTTGCATAACTCATGGAAAATCTGCTAAGATGGAGTTTCTAGCATTTTGGTGAAGAACACCAAAGTCTGGGAACCTGTAATAAAAACTGCACTGATTGTCAATAGCACAAGAATTATCATTCAACTTGAGAAAATATATTCTAACCAGATAGGCTGATGGACCTCTACTTTTATTTATAAATGTGAACAGATGATCGAGAATCACCAAATATTTGAGGAAAACCAAAACAATAAACAGAACTAATCCCTAAGGTAAACAGAAGGCAAACTTTGAAATAAGTATAATTAATATCATCAGAGAAGAAACTAACAAGTAAGAAAGGAACAGATTGCTGGGAAAAAATATGTAACTAGGTCTCTTTTTGACGTTAAAATCGTATTTACTAAAAGACATTTCATCTTAACAGATAGGGTGACTAGTAGAATGGAATGCTAAAAAACGGGTTAGCGGGCTGGAACATTGAATCAAAGTAGTCTTTCCAACCAGTTATAAAGTCACCAAGAAGGAAAAGTTGAGATACAAGAAAATAGTTCTATAAGTTCTAATAGCCATGTAATAGTGTAATAGGAGAACCAGTAAGAGAGAACGAAGTAAAAGCGATAGTAGAGGGTAGAAGAAGTGGATAATAAAATAAGTAAAATAATCATATTTCTCAGAACTTAAGATTTAAGTCTCTTTACGTAAGAGTCTTTTAAATGCAAATAGCATAATAATTTGTAAAAATGTTTTAACATTTTATAACTCAAAATGGATTAAAGATCTAAACATAAGACCAGAAACTATAAAACTCCTAGTGGAGAACATAGGCAAAACACTTTCTGACAAAAACCACAGCAGGATCCTCTATGACCCACCTTCCAGAACATTGGAAATAAAAGCAAAAATGAAAAAATGGGACCTAATTAAAATTAAAAGCTTCTGCACAACAAAGGAAACTATAAGCAAGGTGAAAAGACAGTCTTCAGAATGGGAGAAAATAATAGTAAATGAAGCAACTGACAAATAATTAATCTCAAAAATATACAAGCAACTCCTGCAGCTCAATTCTAGGAAAATAAATGACCCAATCAAAAAGTGGGCCAAAGACATTTCTCCAAAGAAGACATACAGATGGCTAACAAGCACATGAAAAGATGCTCAGCATCACTCATTATCAGAGAAATGCAAATCAAAACCACAATGAGGTACCATTTCACGCCAGTCAGAATGGCTGCTATCCAAAAGTCTACAAGCAATAAATGCTGGAGAGGGTGTGGAGAAAAGGGAACCCTCTTACACTGTTGGTGGGAATGCAAATTAGTACAGCCACTATGGAGAACAGTGTGGAGACTCCTTTAAAAACTGGAAATAGAACTGGCATATGACCCAGCAATCCCACTGCTGAGCATACACACTGAGGAAACCAGAATTGAAAGAGACGTGTACCCCAATGTTCATAGCAGCACTGTTTATAATAGCCAGGACATGTAAGCAACCTAGATGTCCATCAGCAGATGAATGGATAAGAAAGCTGTGGTACATATACACAGTGGAATATTACTCAGCCATTTAAAAGAATACATTCAAATCAGTTCTAATGAGGTGGATGAAACTGGAGCCTATTATACAGAGTGATGTAAGCCAGAAAGACAAACACCAATACAGTATGCTGCTGCTACTGCTGCTAAGTCACTTCTGTCGTGTCCAACTCTGTGTGACCCCAGAGATAGCAGTCCACCAGGCTCCCCCATCCCTGGGATTCTCCAGGCAAGAACACTAGAGTAGGTTGCCATTTCCTTCTCCAATGCATGAGAGTGAAAAGTGAAAGTGAAGTTGCTCAGTTGTGTCCGACCCTCAGAGACCCCATGGACTGCAGCCCTCCAGGCTCCTCTGTCCATGGGATTTTCCAGGCAAGAGTTCTGGAGTAGGTTGCCATTGCCTTCTCTGCAATACAGTATACTAACACATATATACGGAATTTAGAAAGATGGTAAGGATAACCCTGTATGCAAGACAGCAAAAGAGACACAGATATATAGAACAGTCTTTTGGACTCTGTGGGAGAGGGCGGGGGCAGGATGATATGGGAGAATGACATTGAAACATATAAATTATCACATGTGAAACGAATCGCCAGTCCAGGTTCAATGCATGATACAGGGTGCTCGGGGCTGGTGCCCTGGGATGATCCAGAGGGATGGGATGGGGAGGGAGGTGGGAGGAGGGTTCATGTTGGGGAACACATGTATACCCATGGTGGATTCATGTCAATGTATGGCAAAACCAATACAATATTGTAAAGTAAAATAAATAAATAAAACTGAGATAAAAAATAAATAAATAAAATTTTAATTCTGGAAACTTTTTGCTGAAATTTATTCTTTTAATATTTTGTTATCAATATTTATTTTAAAAATCTTACTTAAAACTTCTAAAAACACAGACATGTACCCCTTTAACACTTTACTGTGCCTGAATCCTACTACCTTATTCAGATGTAATTATGTTTAACAGTTTGGTATATTTCCTTCCTGAATTTCTCCTATAAGAAATGCACATATATGCACATATACATATATATTACATTCTACACTATCGGTTAGAAATTCAAACTTATTAAACATTTTGAAAGATATGAAACATAATAGAAACAATTGAAATGAATTAAACATAAAATGATGTCCAGCCTCACTGTAATCAGAATGTGAATTAAAATGAGTTTGACAAAAAATTATATTTGTAATATTTTGTGTTGACAAGTGTAGGATCAACATGCACACTTTAAAAAAAAACTAGTTGGAAATGAAAGAAGTACAGTCAATTAGAGAGAAATTTGACAGTATTACATTCAACAAAAATATACAAACTCTGACTCAAAAATACATCATTTTCATGAATCTAGTTCCAGAGGTACTTTCAGATATATATATATAAAATATATATTCACAAGGGCTGTGTACCATTCTTGAAAAGCCTAAAAGTAAACTTGGGAAAACATGCATGCTAAGAGTAGACATGTGTGTGTCATTAGGCATGTGTCATTTGAAGCATGAAAGCTGTTAATTTATAAAGCCCAGTTTATCTACTGTTTTCTTTGATTGCTTGAGTTTTTGGTGTCATATAAGAATCTTTTGCCAAAACAAAGGTCAGAAAGACTTACTCCTATGTTTTTCTTTAAGAGTTCTATAGTTTTTGTTTTTGCAGTTAGGTCTTTGGTTAATTTTGAGTTAATTTTTATATGTGATATGAGATAAGGTTCCAACTTAATTCTTTGGCACAAATTTATTGTCAGTTCATTTCAGTCACTCAGCTGTGTTCGACTCCTTGTGACACCATGGACTGCAATATGCTGGGCTTCCCTGTCCAACACCAACTCCCAGAGCTTACTCAAACTCATGTCCATCAAGTCAGTGATGCCATCCAACCATCTAATCTTCTGTCATCCCCTTCTCCCACCTTCAATCTTTCCCAGTGTCAGGGTCTTTTCCAATGAGTCAGTTCTTCGAATCAGGTGACCAAATTATTGGAGTTTCAGCTTCAGCATCAGCCCTTCCAATGAATATTCAGGACTGATTTCCTTTAGGATGGACTGGTTGGATCTCCTTGCAGTCCAAGGGACTCTCAAGAGTCTTCTCCAACACCACAGTTCAAAAGCATCAATTCTTCGGTGCTCAGCTTTCTTTACAGTCCAACTCTTATCCATACATGACTACTGGAAAAAACCATAGCTTTGACCTGATAGATCTTTGTTGGCTAAATAATATCTCTGCTTTTTAATATGCTATCTAGTTTCATCATATCTTTTCTTCCAAGAAACAAGCATCTTTTACTTTTATGGCTGCAGTCACCATCTGCAGTGATTTTGGAGCCCAAGAAAATAGTCTCTCACCGTTTCCATTGTTTCCCCACTTATTTGTCATAAAGTGATGGGATTGGATGCCATGATCTTAGTTTTCTGAATGTTTTGTTTTAAGCCAAATTTTTCACTCTCCTCTTCCCTTTCATCAAGAGGTTCTTTAGTTCTTCACTTTCTGCCGTAAGGGCAGTGTCATCTGCATATCTGGTTATTGATATTTCTGCCAGCAATCTTGAGTCCAGATTGTGCTTCCAAATTTATTGTGCCTCCAGAATAATACTGAATAAAAGTGGCAAGAGCAGACATCCTTGTCTTTTTCCTGATCTTAATGGAAAAGCATCTACTCTTTTACTATTAAGTTGTTAGAAATGGGTTTTTCATAGACACCATTAATTATTTTGAAGATATTCAGCTCTAGTCCTAGTTTGATGAATGTTTTACAGCAAAAAGATGTTGAGTTTTGCCAAATGTTTTTTTCTGCATCTTTGAAGAAAATCATGTGATTTTTTTTCTATTATTGATGTGGTATACTGTATTAATTTATTTTATGATGTTAAACCAACATTGTACCCCTGGGATAAATTTCACTTGGTTATGATGCATAATTCCCTTATATGTTGATGGATTTGGCTTGCTAATATTTCAAGGAATTTAGCATTTATATTTGTATGAGATGTTGGTCTGTGTTTTTCTTGTGATATCTTTGGTTTGGATGGTTATTTTATTTTATACATTAAAATAAAAAGAGCATAAAATACTAACAAAATAATAATTAGAGGTTAGTGAGCATAGAAGGAAATGGCAACCCACTCCAATATTCTTGTTTGGAGAATCCCATGGACGGAGGAGCTTGGTGGGCTACAGTCCACAGGTCGCAAAGAGTCGGACATGACTTAGTGACTTCACTCACTAGTAAGCATAGAATTTATGTCAAGAGTTTTAGTCATCACTTTTACAGATATTTAAGCTCACCATTCTAAAATCAGTGGTTTTTTCCCCATTATTAAAACTAAAATAAAAAAATGAGAAAACAAAAGGAAAAAAGAAGAATAAAACCTCCAGGTTTTGAGAGGTTAATAAACTTGCTCAAAGTCACAAAGTTAGTTCTAGGTCAATGTAGTGTTAAGCCTGTCTTCAAAGCATATGCACTTAATATCTTCATGAGTAGATCAATATAGGTAACTATTTAATATTTGTTTAATCAGATAAATATTACTTAATATGTGTAGTAATTATTTAATATTTAATCAGATAAATATAATATTATAACTTATTCTTTGCAAAGCTATACATTTTTGAATGTTCTGATTTGGTCCTCTAGTTCTTTTCTCCTTTTAAAACTTTTCCTTAGATTCATCCTCATCTTGAGTTGGTTTTTGATAACACTGGAGTATCTTTCTATGTCTCATTATCTACAGTAACATTTTTAGAAGTAGTACAAGCTCTTAGCCATTCCTCTGGTATAGATCTTAGTTTTCTGAATGTTGAGCTTTAGGCCAACTTTTTCAGTCTCTTCTTTCACTTTCATCAAGAGGCTCTTTTGTTCCTCTTCACTTTCTGCCATAAGGGTGGTGACATCTGCATATCTGAGGTTATTGATGTTTCTCCCGGCAATCTTGATTCCAGCTTGTGCCTCCTCCAGCCCAGCGTTTCTCATGATGTACTCTGCATATAAGTTAAATAAGCAGGGTGACAATATACAGCCTCGACATACTCCTTTTCCTGTTTGGAACCAGTCTGTTGTTCCATGTCCAGTTCTAACTGTTGCTTCCTGACCTGCATATAGGTTTCTCAAGAGGCAGGTGATGTGGTCTGATATCCCCATATGTTTCAGAATTTTCCACAGTTTATTGTGACCCACACAGCCAAAGGCTTTGGCATAGTCAATAAAGCAGAAATAGATGTTTTTCTGGAACTCTCTTGCTTTTTCCATGATCCAGCAGATGTTGGCAATTTGACCTCTGCTTCCTCTGTCTTTTCTAAAACCAGCTTGAATATCTGGAAGTTCACAGTTCACGTACTGCTAAAGCCTGACTTTCAGAATTTTGAGCATTAATTTACTAGTGTGTGAGATGAGTGCAATTGTGTGGTAGTTTGAGCATTCTTTGATGAAAGTGAAAGAGGAGAGTGAAAAAGTTGGCTTAAAGCTCAACATTCAGAAAACGAAGAACATGGCATCTGGTCCGATCACTTCATGGGAAATAGATGGGGAAACAGTGGAAACAGTGTCAGACTTTATTTTGGGGGGCTCCAAAATCACTGCAGATGGTGACTGCAGCCATGAAATTAAAAGACGCTTACTCCTTGGAAGAAAAGTTATGACCAACCTAGATAGCATATTCAAAAGCAGAGACATTACTTTGCCAACTAAGGTCCGTCTGGTCAAGGCTATGGTTTTTCCAGTAGTCATGTATGGATGTGAGAGCTGGACTGTGAAGAAAGCTGATCGCCAAAATATTGATGCTTTTAAACTGTGGTGTTGGAGAAGACTCTTGAGAGTCCCTTGGACTGCAAGGAGATCCAACCAGTCCATTCTGAAGGAGATCAGCCCTGGGATTTCTTTGAAAGGAATAATGCTAAAGCTGAAACTCCAGTACTCTGGCCAACTCATGCGAAGAGTTGACTCATTGGAAAAGACTCACGTTGGGAGGGATTGCGGGCAGGAGGAGAAGGGGACGACAGAGGATGAGATGTCTGGATGGCATCACTGACTCGATGGACGTGAGTCTGAGTGAACTCTAGGAGTTGATGGACTGGGAGGCCTGGCATGCTGTGATTCATGGGATCGCAAAGAGTCGGGCACGACTGAGTGACTGAACTGAACTGAACTTGAGCATTCTTTGCCATTGCCTTACTTTGGGGAAACAGGGTCAGACTTTTTTTTTTTTTTTGGCTCCAAAATCACTGCAGATGGTGACTGCAGCCATGAAATTAAAAGATGCTTTCTCCTTGGAAGAAAAGTTATGACCAACCTAGATGGCATATTCAAAAGCAGAGACATTACTTTGCCAACAAAAGTCCATATAGTCAAGGCTATGGTTTTTCCAGTGGTCGTGTATGGATGTGAGAGTTGGACTGTGAAGAAAGCTGAGTGCTGAAGAATTGATGCTTTTGAACTGTGGTGTTGGAGAAGACTCTTGAGAGTCCCTTGGACTGCAAGGAGATTCAACCAGTCCATTCTAAAGGAGATCCAACCAGTCCATTCTAAAGGAGATCAGTCCTGGGTGTTCATTGGAAGGACTGATGCTGAAGCTGAAACTCCAGTACTTTGGCCACCTCATGCAAAGAGTTGACTCATTGGAAAAGACCCTAATTCTGGGAGGGATTGGGGATAGGAGGAGAAGGGGATGACAGAGGATGAGATGGCTAGATGGCATCACCGACTCGATGGAAATGAATTTGAGTGAACTCTGGGATTTGGTGATGGACAGGGAGGCCTGGTGCGCTGGGATTCATGGGGTCGCAAAGAGTCCGTCATGACTGTGTGACTGAACTGAACTGGTATAGATGTCAATGCAACTTCATACATATAGAGTTAGTTGCACAAGGTCATTGGTAGGGTAGAATCACATTTCTTCCCTAGCAAAGTTTTATACATAAGAGTTGGAATGTAAAAATCACGGTTTTTTTTTTTTTTTTTTTTTTCTGAATAGGCACACCATTAAGCTTTTTTCTGATTAACTGATTTATCAATTTCAAGGTCTCTGTATTAGAGTGTAACAAACACTGTAGCAGAGGAATGATATATTCTGATTCAAACAAACCAACTGTTAAAAGGTAATCATGAAAATTTTACTAAGGACTGGGTGTATAAAGATATCAGTGAATTATTTTAAAATTTCTAGTTGTGACAAAAACATGTTGGTTCTATAAGAAAATGGTCATCTTTTTTTTAAAAATTTGTTCTAATTTTGTGAAATTGAAAGTATTAGTTGCTCAGTCATGCCTGACTCTTTGCAACCCCGTGAACTGTAGCCTGTGTGTCTCCTCTGTCCATGGGATTCTTCAAGCAAGAATACTGGAGTGAGTTGCCATTCTCTTCTCCAGGAGATTTTCCCAACCCAGGGATCTAACCTGAGTCTTCTGAATTGCAGGCAGATTATTTACTGTCTGAGTCACCATTTTAAAAATCATTTAAGAAATGAAGGGGACCTCCTGATCTTCCAGTGGTCAGGAATCCACCTGCCAATGCAGGGGACACAGGTTTGACCTTTGGTCTGGGAAGATTCCACATGCCATGGGGCAACTAAACCAGGGGTGCCACAATTACTAAGCACATACTTTAAAGCCAGTGATCTGGACTGAGCTCACATAACACAACTACTGAAGCCCCCAGGCCTAGAACCTATGCTCCTTAACAAGAGAAGCCACTGCAATTAGAAGGCTGCACACCAGAACTAGAGTAGCCCTACTCAGTGCAACTAGAGGAAGCTCACACAGAGCAATGAAGCCACGGCATAGCCAAAAATAAATAAATAATTTTTTAAAAAACAAAGCGACATTGATGCAACTAAGACTGTCAGTTTATAAATATGGAATATGAATAGTGGTTAAATGAAGACTAATTCCTATGTTCTGGATATATTTTTAAATATTCATAATTAGTGATAACAAATTTATGATTTTAGGGCTCAGATTTTTTACTCAGAGGATGGAGGTTTTAGTAATTGTTATAGTGAGGATTGAAAGAGAAAATATTAATATTTGAATAAGCATCCTCAACTTTTTTATGTGAAAATATAGTTTTATTTTTAAATATTCTTTTTAAAATTATTATTTTAATTGGAAATAATTACTTTACAATATTGTGATTTTTTTTTTTTTTGCCATACATCAACATGAATAGGCCATAGGTATATATGTATCACCCCATCATGAACCCACCTCCCACCTCCCATCTCCCTCCTGATCCTATCTCTCTAGGTTGTCCCAGAGCACTGGTTTTGGGAAGCACCTTCAAGTTTTATTAGATTGGTGGAAAAGTAATTGCAGTTTTCCATTGTTGAATTTTGCTATTTGACACTGGAATGCATTCTTAAATAAATGTGGTTATGTCATACATCATTTTAATGTGCTTTTCGTGCCTTTTGTTGTTGTTGTTGTTGTTAATGACTTATTCAGTTCAGATCAGTCACTCAGTCGTGTCCAACTCTTTGCGATCCCATGAATCGCAGCATGCCAGGCCTCCCTGTCCATCACCAACTCCCGGAGTTCACTCAGACTCACGTCCATCGAGTCAGTGATGCCATCCAGCCATCTCATCCTCTGTCGTCCCCTTCTCCTCCTGCCCGCAATCCCTCCCAGCATCAGAGTCTTTTCCAATGAGTCAACTCTTCACATGAGGTGGCCAAAGTATTGGAGTTTCAGCTTTAACATCATTCCTTCCAAAGAAATCCCAGGGTTGATCTCCTTCAGAATGGACTGGTTGGATCTCCTTGCAGTCCAAGGGACTCTCAAGAGTCTTCTCCAACACCACAGTTCAAAAGCATCAATTCTCATTTCACCCCAAAACAATGAATTTCACCTTTTTCTCAAGTGCTCACGGAACATTCTCCAGGATAGATCACATCCTGGGCCGTAAATCTAACCTTGATAAATTAAAAAAAAAATCAAAATCATTCCAATCATCTTTTCTGACCATAATGCATTAAGATTAGATCTCAATTACAGGAGAAAAACTATTAAAAATTCCAACATATGGAGGTTGAACAACACACTTCTGAATAACCAACAAATCACAGAAGAAATCAAAAAAGAAATCAAAATATGCATAGAAATGAATGAAAATGAAAATGCAACAACTCAAAACCTGTGGGACACTATAAAAGCAGTGCTAAGAGGAAAGTTCATAGCAATACAGGCATACCTCAAGAAACAAGAAAAAAGTCAAATGAATAACCTAACTCTACACCTAAAGCAACTAGAAAAGGAAGAATTGGAGAACCCCAGAGTTAGCAGAAGAAAAGAAATCTTAAAAATTTAGGGCAGAAATAAATGCAAAAGAAACAAAAGAGACCATAGCAAAATTCAACAAAGCCAAAAGCTGGTTCTTTGAAAGGATGAATAAAATTGACAAACCATTAGCCAGACTCATCAAGAAGCAAAGAGAGAAAAATCAAATCAATAAAATTAGAAATGAAAATGGAGAGGTCACAACGGACAACACAGAAATACAAAGGATCATAAGAGACTACTATCAACAATTACGTGCCAATAAAATGGACAATGTGGAAGAAATGGACAAATTCCTAGAAAAGTACAATATTCCAAAACTGAACCAGGAAGAAATAAAAAATCTTAACAGACCCATCACAAGCATGGAAATTGAAACTGTAATCAGAAATCTTCCAGCAAACAAAAGCCCAGGTCCAGACGGCTTCACAGCTGAATTCTACCAAAAATTTAGAGAAGACCTAACACCTATCCTCCTCAAACTCTTCCAGAAAATTGCAGAGGAAGGTAAACTTCCAAACTCATTCTATGAGGCCACCATCACCCTAATATCAAAACCTGACAAAGATGCCACAAAAAAAGAAAACTACAGGCCAATATCATTGATGAACATAGATGCAAAAATCCTCAACAAAATTGTAGCAATCAGAATCCAACAACACATTAAAGAGATCATACACCATGACCAAGTGGGCTTTATCCCAGGGATGCAAGGATTCTTCAATATCCGCAAATCAATCAATGTAATTCACCACATTAACAAATCGAAAAATAAAAGCCATATGATTATCTCAATAGATGCAGAGAAGGCCTTTGACAAAATTGTCAACATCAATTTATGATAAAAACTCTCCAGAAAGCAGGAATAGAAGGAACATACCTCAACATAATAAAAGCTATATATGACAAACCTACAGCAAACATTATCCTCAATGGTGAAAAATTGAAAGCATTTCCCCTAAAGTCAGGAACAAGACAAGGGTGCCCACTTTCACCACTATTATTCAACATAGTTCTGGAAGTTTTGGACACAGCAACCAGAGCAGAAAAAGAAATAAAATGAATCCAAATTGGAAAAGAAGAAGTAAAACTCTCACTGTTTGCAGATGACATGATCCTCTACACAGAAAACCCTAAAGACTTCATCAGAAAATTACTAGGGCTAATCAATGAATATAGTAAAGTTGCAGGATATAAAATCAACACACAGAAATCCCTTGCATTCCTATACACTATTAATGAGAAAGTAGAAAAAGAAATTAAGGGAACAATTCCATTCACCATTGCAACGAAAAGAATAAAATACTTAGGAATATATCTACCTAAAGAAACTAAAGACCTATATATAGAAAACTATAAAACACTGATGAAAGAAATCAAAGAGGACACTAATAGATGGAGAAATATACCATGTTCATGGATTGGAAGAATCACTATAGTGAAAATGAGTATACTACCCAAAGTAATTTACAGATTCAATGCAATCCCTATCAGGCTACCAGTGATATTTTTCACAGAACTAGAACAAACAATTTCAAGATTCGTATGGAAATACAAAAAACCTCGATGGAACTGGAGGAATCAACTTGCCTGACTTCAGGCTCTACTACAAAGCCACAGTCATCAAGACAGTATGGTACTGGCACAAAGACAGAAATGTAGATCAATGGAACAAAATAGAAAGCCCAGAGATAAATCCACACACATATGGACACCTTATCTTTGACAAAGGAGGCAAGAATAAACAATGGAGTAAAGACAATCTCTTTAACAAGTGGTGCTGGGAAAATGTGTCAACCACTTGTAAAAGAATGAAACTAGAACACTTTCTACCACCGCACACAAAAAAAACTCAAAATGGATTAAAGATCTAAATGTAAGACCAGAAACTATAAAACTCCTAGAGGAGAACATAGGCAAAACACTCTCAGACATAAATCACAGCAGGATCCTCTATGATCCACCTCCCAGAATTCTGGAAATTAAAGCAAAAATAAACAAATGGGATCTAATTAAAATTAAAAGCTTCTGCACAACAAAGGAAACTATAAGCAAGGTGAAAAGACAGCCTTCTGAATGGGAGAAAATAGTAGCAAATGAAACGACTGACAAACAAATAATCTCAAAAATATACAAGCAACTTATGCAACTCAATTCCAGAAAAATAAACAACCCAATCAAAAAATGGGCCAAAGAACTAAATAGACATTTCTCCAAAGAAGACATACAGATGGCTAACAAACACATGAAAAGATGCTCAACATCACTCATTATTAGAGAAATGCAAATCAAAACCACAATGAGGTATCACTTCACACCAGTCAAAATGGCTGTGATCCAAAAATCTGCAAGCAATAAATGCTGGAGAGGGTGTGGAGAAAAGGGAACCCTCTTAAACTGTTGGTGGAAATGCAAACTAGTACAACCACTATGAAAAACAGTTTGGAGATTCCTTTAAAAATTGCAAATAGAATTGCCATATGACCCAGCAATCCCACTGCTGGGCATACACACCGAGGAAACCAGAATTGAAAGAGACACATGCTCCCCAATGTTCATCGCAGCACTGTTTATAATAGCCAGAACATGGAAACAACCTAGATGTCCATCAGCAGATGAATGGATAAGAAAACAGTGGTACATATACACAATGGAGTATTACTCAGCTGTTAAAAAGAATACATTTGAATCAGTTCTGATGAGGTGGATGAAACTGGAGCTGATTATACAGAGTGAAGTAAGCCAGAAAGAAAAATACCAATACAGTATACTAACACATATATATGGAATTTAGAAAGATGGCAACGATGACCCTGTATGCAAGACAGCAAAAAAGACACAGATGTGTATAGCGGACTTTTGGACTCAGAGGGAGAGGGAGAGGATGGCATGATTTGAGAGAATGGCATTGAAACATGTATACTATTATGTAAGAATCGAATCACCAGTCTATGTCCGATGAAGGATACAGCATGCTTGGGGCTGGTGCATGGGGATGACCCAGAGGGATGTTGTGGGGAGGGAGGTGGGAGGGGGGTTCATGTTTGGGATCGCATGTACACCCGTGGTGGATTCATGTCAATGTATGGCAAAACCAATACAGTATTGTAAAGTAAAATAAAGTAAAAATAAAAATTAAAAAAAGAAACGACTATAGCAAATAAAATAATAAATAAGTAAAATTCCTGACTTAAAAAAAAAAAAAAAGCATCAATTCTTCAGCGCTCAGCCTTCTTCACAGTCCAGCTCTCATATCCATACATGACCACTGGAAAAACCATAGCCTTGACTAGACAGACCTTAGTCGGCAAAGTAATGTCTCTGTTTTTGAATATGCTACCTAGGTTGGTCATAACTTTTCTTCCAAGGAGTAAGCATCTTTTAATTTCATGGCTGCAATCACCATCTGCAGTGATTTTGGAGCCCCCAGAAATAAAGTCTGACACTGTTTCCACTATTTCCCCATCTATTTCCCATGAAGTGATGAGACAGATCCCATGTTCTTCGTTTTCTGAATGTTGAGCTTTAAGCCAACTTTTCACTCTCCTCTTTCACTTTCATAAGAGGCTTTTTAGTTCCTCTTCACTTTCTACCATAAGGGTGGTGTCATCTGCATATCTGAGGCTATTGATATTTCTCCCGGCAATCTTGATTCCAGCTTGTGTTTCTTCCAGTTCAGCGTTTCTCATGATGTACTCTGCATAGAAGTTAAATAAGCGGGGTGACAATATAAGCCTTGATGGACACTTTTTCCTATTTGGAACCAGTCTGTTGTTCCATGTCCAGTTCTAACTGCTGCTTCCTTACCTGCATACAGATTTCTCAAGAGGCAGGTTAGGTGGTCTGGTATTCCCATCTCTTTCAGAATTTTCCACAGTTTATTGGGATCCACACAGTCAGAGGCTTTGGCATAGTCAATAAAGCAGAAATAGATGTTTTTCTGGAACTCTCTTGCTTTTCCATGATCCAGTGGATGTTGGCAATTTGATCTCTGGTTCCTCTGCCTTTTCTAAAACCAGCTTGAACATCTGGAAGTTCACGGTTCACATATAGCTGAAGCCTGGCTTGGAGAATTTTAAGCATTACTTTACTAGTGTGTGAGATGAGTGCAATTGTGTTGTAGTTTGAGCATTCTTTGGCATTGCCTTTCTTTGGGATTGGAATGAAAACTGACCTTTTCTAGTCCTGTGGCCACTGCTGAGTTTTCCAAATTTGTTGGCATATTGAGTGCAGCACTTACAGCATCATCTTTCAGGATTTGAAATAGCTCCACTCGAATTCCATCACCTCCACTAGCTTTGTTCATATTGATGCTTTCTAAGGCCCACTTGACTTCACATTCCAGGATGTCTGGCTCTAGATTAGAGATCATACCATCATGATTATCTGGGTCGTGAAGATCTTTTTTATACAGTTCTTCTGTATATTCTTGCCACCTCTTCTTAACATCTTCTGCTTGTTAGGTCCAGACCATTTCTGTCCTTTACCGAGCCCATCTTTGCATGAAATGTTCCCTTGGTATCTCTAATTTTCTTGAAGAGATCTCTAGTCTTTCCCATTCTGTTCTTTTCCTCTATTTCTTTGCATTGATCCCTCAAGAAGGCTTTCTTATCTCTTCATGGTATTCTTTGGAATTCTGCATTTAAATGCTTATACCTTTCCATTTCTCCTTTGCTTTTCACTTCTCTTCTTTTCACAGATATTTGTAAAGCCTCCCCAGACAGTCATTTTGCTTTCTTGCATTTCTTTTCCATGGAGATGGTCTTCATTACTGTCTCCTGTACAATGTCATGAACCTCATTCCATAGTTCATCAGTCACTCTATCCATCAGATCTAGGCCCTTCAATCTATTTCTCACTTCCACTGTATAATCAGAAGGGATTTGATTTAGGTCATACCTGAATGGTCTAGCGGTTTTCCCTACTTTCTTCAATTCGAGTCTGAATTTGGTAATAAGGAGTTCATAATCTGAGCCACAGTCAGCTCCTGGTCTTGTTTTTGTTGACTGTATAGACCTTGTCCATCTTTGGCTGCAAAGAATATAATCAATCTGATTTCATTGTTGACCATCTGATGATGTCAATGTGTAGAGTCTTCTCTTGTGTTGTTGGAAGAGGGTGTTTGCTATGACCAGTGCATTTTCTTGGCAAAACTCCATTAGTCTTTGCCCCGCTTCATTCTGCATGCCGAGGCCAAATTTGCCTGTTACTCCAGGTGTTTTTTGACTTCCTACTTTTGCATTCCAGTCCCCTATAATGAAAAGGACATCTTTTGGGGGTGTTAGTTCTAAAAGGTCTTGTAGGTCTTCATAAAACCGTTCCACTTCAGCTTCTTCAGCATTACTGGTTGGGGCATGGACTTGAATAACTGTGATATTGAATGGTTTACCTTGGAGATGAACAGAGATCATTCTGTCGTTTTTGAGATTGCATCCAAGTACTGCATTTTGGACTCTTGTTGACCATGATGGCTATTCTATTTCTTCTGAGGGATTTCTGCCCACAGTAGTAGATAAAATGGTCATCTGAGTTAAATTCACCCATTCCAGCCCATTTTAGTTCGCTGATTCCTAGAATGTTGATGTTCACTCTTGCCATCTCTAGTCTGACCACTTCCAATTTGCCTTGATTCATGGACCTGACATTCCAGGTTCCTATGCAATATTGCTCTTTATGGCATCGGACCTTGCCTCTATCACCAGTCACATCCACAGCTGGGTATTGTTTTTGCTTTGGCTCCATCCCTTCATTCTTTCTGGAGTTATTTCTCCACTGATCTTTAGTAGTTTATTGTACACCTACTGACCTGGGGAGTTCCTCTTTCAGTATCCTATCAATTTGCCTTTTCATACTGTTCATAGGGTTCTCAAGGCAAGAATACTAAAGTGGTTTGCCATTCCCTTCTCCAGTGACCACATTCTGTCAGACCTCTCCACCATGACCCGCCCCTCTTGGGTTGTGCCGCGAGCATGGCTTGGTTTCATTGAGTTAGACAAGGCTGTGGTCCTAGTGTGATTAGATTTACTAGTTTTCTGTGAGTATGGTTTCAGTGTGTCTGCCCTCTGATGCCCTCTTGCAACACCTACCATCTTACTTGGGTTTCTCTTACCTGAGGTGTGGGGTATCTCTTCATGGCTGCTCCAGCAAAGCACAGACGCTGCTACTTATCTTGGAAGAGGGGTAGCTCCTTACCGCCACCTTTCCTGACCTTCAACAAGGGATAGTTCCTCTAGGCCTTCCTGTGCCCGCGCAGCTGTTTATATTATATGTATATTAGACTGAGGGAATAATGTTAGATAAAAAGTAAATTTAAGCAATTTTCTTATTAGAGTTCAAAATCTGTCATAAAGCAGCAGAGACAACTCACAACATTAACAATGCATTTGGCTCAGGAACTGCTAATTAACATACAGTGCAGTGATGATTCAAGTAATTTTGCAAAAGAGATGAGAATCTTGAAGATGACAAGCACAGTAGATGGTCATTAGTATTTGACAATGACCAGTTGAGAGCTCTTATTGAAGCTGGTCTCTTACGACAATGAGAAGTTGCTGAAGAACTCAACGCTGACCATTCTATGATTGTTCAGCATTTGAAGCAATTTGGAAAAGGAGAGAACACTTTCAGGATGGAGTCAAAAGAGATGTGACATTGGGACAAGTCAGAGGGACTACAATCATGAGTAGGATCAAGTGTGTGATTGCTAGCATGAAGACGGAGGATGCAATATGAAATGAGAAAAGCAGCTGATTTTAAACAGGGGAGAGATGCTTCTGGCTAAAATCCAGCAAGGAGACAGGGGCCGCAGCCTTGTTATCACAAAGAACTGAATCTGCCAATAACTGTGCTTAGAAGCAGACTCTTCCCAGAGTCTCCTGGTAAGAGCCCAGAGGCAATATGGCTTGTTGATTTCAGCCTTGAGAAAGTCAGAGCAGAGCCTATGTTGACTTCTGACCTACAGAACTGTAAAATAATAAATTTGTGTTGTTATATACCACTAAGGTTGTGGTATTAAGATATGGTAGCAATGGAAAATTAATACACTGTTCATTTTGAAAATATATATTTAGACTAGTTTTACTTTAGATTTTAGAGTGACTGGGTCTCTTCCTTTGGGTAGTATTTTCCTGGAATTATTGTGTGTATGTATTTGTGTGTGTTATTTCTCACCATCTAATAGATAAGAACTCTAGGAATAAGAGTCTAGGGAGAATTTTTCAAGATGGCTATTTTCTAAACTTCTAGTTTAAGTGTTAGAAAAAAGGGGTTAAAAGTAAAAAACAGAAGCAGAGTCACAGATACAAAGAACAAAAAGTGGTTGCCAGCAGGAGAGTTGGGGAGGTATAAAATAAAGATTAAGAGGTACAAACTACCAGTTATAAAATAAATAATTCAAAGGAATATAATATACAGCACAGGGAATATAGAATATTTTATAGTAATTTTGTATAATATATAATCAATAACAATAGAATAATTGTTCTACACCAGAAACTAACATACTATTTTTACTCAACTAACAAACATACTATTTTTACACAGCTTCAGTAATGTCTGACTCTTTGTGACCCTATAGACTATAGCCCACCAGTCTCCTCAGTCCATGAGATTCTCCAGGCAAGAATCCTGGAATGGGTTACCATGCCCTCCTCCAGGCATCTTCCTGAGGCAGGATTGAACGCACATCTCCTGCACTGCACGTGGATTCTTTACCCACTGAGCAACCAACTGCACTTCAATTGAAAAAAAAAAAGTAACCCTTGGTAACGTATAAAATCTGCCTAACTCACTATGATTTAGGGTCCACATAAAGGTTTTGAGACTACAGTAATAAGTAAAATGTTAGAAATAGCATTTGTGCTATTTTTATATAGCAAAAACTCCAGTATTCTAGTATTCTTACCTGGAGAATCTAATGGACAGAGGAGCCTGGTCGGCTATAGCCTATAGGGTCGTAAAGAGTCAAACATGACTGAAGCAACTGAGCATGCATGTAGTTGAGTTAAAATAGTACATTAGTTTCAGGTGTACAACAGTTATTCTGGAATCTTCCTGTTATATATTTCACTTTGGAACCTGAATTAGTAGTAGGTTGCTGGTTGAAGACTCAGAATTGAACTCCTAGTCATCTTTCTTTTCATGCTTTAAACACACACAGATTTTGATGTCATTTAAAAATTTAAAATTCTAATTTTTTAAGATCAACTATCTCTACTCTCTTGTATCTTTTTATGGTAAAATATTTATTAACACACAAAGAGAAGGAAAAAAAAATATTGTTCAGGAAATCACTCATTTGCCCTTGGTGTGCTGTTTCTTTATAAAGTAACTGAAAATGCCACAAACTACTTAGAAATCAATTCCTGAAATCTTAAGTACAAGGGATAAAAGGAGTGTATGAGTGATATGTGTCTGTGACATGTGTCTGTGAGACAAACTTGTCAATTAGAATGTAATTTCCAAAATAACTCATTTTTACTGATAGTTTCTAATGAAGAAACTGTATAATGGAGAATTAAAATTTTTGAAATTATAATAATGAGCTTGATTTAACTTCTAACTCGAAGGAAATTAAACATTTTGAAACATTATTTTTTATTACTGATAATTGCAACCAAGAAGTAAATATGTTTTAAATTATTTTATATGATGTTCATTATTCTGGGCATTTTGAAAGGAAAGAGATGCTCAATGAAGTGTAGGAAGAAAAAACTAAAGTTTATGAAATAGATTATTTTATTCAATGTTTAAATAATTGGCATTCAGTAAGTCTCATCTACTAATGAGGAACATGGTTTATAGTAAATCAGACCTTTTCCAAAGTTATATAATTTTCAGCAGTAAAAAGTGGGACTCAGTTCTAAGACTGATGGTCATTTAAATTCATGCTTTATACAGGATGAGACTCAGTTTGTGACTTTTATAAGACTAAAATTCAGTTCTTAATATAATGTAGCTAAAAGTTTAAATAAAACCCCAAGAGTACAATATTTAAAACAAGAAAAAGGAAGAATATAATTCAGTGCTATATACCTATTCTTTATTTATCTACACATCCATCCATATAACAAATTTTAGTTGATTACCTATTACTGTGATCTCTCTTTAAGCATTAGGATAAAATAGAGAATAAGACAGACAAATTCTCTGTCACATTGAGATTATATTCTGGTGGGGGAATCAGACAATGAAGATAATAAAAGAAGTCCTTAATTTATACCTCTATATTGGACCTAAGAAGACAAATCAAGCAAGTGTATCTATCAGAATAACAATAGTAGTAAAGTACCTGTAAAATCATAGTAGTTCAGAACCCAAAGAATTATTTCTTACTCATTCTACCAGTCTCTCATGTGTAACCGGGAGAACTCTGCTCTCTACAGTTAGAATTCAGAATGACTGCATGGCCACTAGCTCAAATACTGGTGTATAAAATGTTCACTTCAAACACTGGTGTAGAAAATATTTAAGCAGAAAGAGTTCTTAGAAATGTCTTATAAAACCAATTAAATCTTCTGTCCTCAATGTAAATGTATTAATTTCATAATACGTTGGCCAGAGGTCATATACCACCAAAACAAGTTTCCAGAAAGTGAAAGAAAGTGAAAGTCGCCCCGTTTTGTCTGACTCTTTGCAACCCCATGGACTGTATAGTCCATGGAATTCTCCAGACCAGAATATTGGAGTGGGTAGCCTTTCTCTTCTCCAGGGGATCTTCCCGACCCAGGAACTGAGCTAGGGTCTCCAGGAAGTACAATGTTTCAAATAACGGAAATGGGAAGAATTGGAAACTTATTGTTGAATGTCGTGTCCCTAAAAGATGTGCTGAAACCCTAACCCCTGGTACTTGTGAATGACCTTGTATGGAAATGGAGCCTTTGCAGATATCAAGCTAAGATAAAAACCATAAGGATGGACCCTAATCCATTATGACTGGTGTCCTCATAAGAAGAGTATAACATGGACACAGTGAGACACAGAGAAACACTACATGAAGATTGTGGCAGATACTGGAACTGATACATCTATAAGACAAAGAATGATGAGGGTTGCCAGCTATCAGCAGACAGAGAGAGAGACATTAGAACAGTTTCCCTCAGAGCTCTCAGAAAGAAACAAGGCTGAAGATAGCTTCAGTTCACACTGATAGTCTCCAAAAGTAAGAGACAACACATTTCTGTGTGGTAAGCCACCTACTTTGTGGGTGCTTTGTTATTAGCAGCCCTATAAAACTAAACAAGTACTAATGATTACCTAAAAAGATATAATGCAGGCGTGGCTAATGTGTAACAAGAGAAATTCTGTCTAAGAAGGTGCTATTTGAGCAGGAATATGAAACAGAAGGGCTTCCCTGGTGAATCAGATGGTAAAGAATCTACCTGCAATGCGGGAGAACTGGGTTCAATACCAGGGTTGGAAAGATCCCCTGGAGGAGGGCATGGCAACCCACTCTAGTATTCTTGTCTGAAGTGTCCCCATAGACAGAGGAGCCTGGCAGGCTACAAGGCCAGGGGTAAACAGAGAGGTAGACATGACTGATTAACTGAGCACATGAAACAGAAATGTGAAAAAGTGGGGGGGTGAGCAATATTAAATCTGAGGAAATGTGAGCTCAATGTCAGTTACTTTGAAATTCATGTTACATAAGTTTTGACACATAAAAACCAACTTGAATCCATAAACTACGTACTAGGAAACAAGGATTTTTCTAGGACTTAATAGACTTGTAAATTCCAGGAGGGCTTAGGAGAGACATTATGTTTGGCTTGCTTTTCTATATGCTATCTTCCTTGAGTTACTGCTGGTATATATTCAGTTCAATTAAGTTCAGTCAATCAGTCATGTCTGACTCTTTGCAACCCCATGGATTGCAGCTTGCCAGGCCTCCCTGCCCATCACCAACTCCTGGAGCTTACTCAGACTCATGTCCATTGAGTGGGTCATGACATCCAATTGTCTCATCATCTGTTGTCCCCTTCTCCTCCCACCTTCAATCTTTCCCAGCATCAAAGGTCTTTTTCAGTGAGTCAGTTCTTTGCATCAGGTGGCCAAAATATTGGAGTTTCAGCTTCTGTTTCAGTCCTTCCAATGAATATTCAGGACTGGTTTCCTTTAGGATGGACTGGTTAGATCTCCTTGCAGTCCAAGGGAATCTCAAGAGTCTTCTCCAACATCAGAGTTCAAAAGCATCAATATTCAGCGCTCAGCTTTCTTCAGTCCAATTCTTACATCCATCCATGTCCAGTTCTAACTGTTGTTTCCTGACCTGCTTAAAGAATTCTTACGAGGCCGTTCAGGTGGTCTGGTATTCCCAATTCTTGAAGAATTTTCCACAGTTTGTTGTGATCCACACAGTCAAAGGCTTTGGCATAGTTAATAAAGGGAAATAGATGTATTTCTGGAACTCTCTTGTTTTCTCCATGAAACAATGGATGTTGGCAGTTTGATCTCCGGTTCCTCTGCCTTTTCTAAATCCAGGTTGAACATCTGGAAGTTCATGGTTCACGTACTGTTGAAGCCTGGCTTGGAGAATATTGAGCATTACAAGCCTGTGAGATTGGAGAAGGCAATGGCAACCCACTGCAGTACTCTTGCTTGGAAAATCACAAGGACGGAGGAGCCTGGTAGGCTGCAGTCCACGGGGTCGCTAGGAGTCAGACACGACGGAGCGACTTCACTTTCACTTTTCACTTTCATGCATTGGGGAAGGAAATGGCAACCCACTTCAGTGTTCTTGCCTGGAGAATCCCAGGGACAGCGGAGCCTGGTGGGCTGCCATCTATGGGGTTGCACAGAGTAGGACACGACTGAAGCAACTTAGCAGCAGCAGCCTGTGAGATGAGTACAATTCTGTGGTAGTATGAGCTTTCTTTGGCATTGCCTTTCTTTGGGATTGGAATGAAAACTGACATTTTCCAGTCCTGTGGCCACTGCTGAGTTTTCCAAATTTGCTGGCATATTGAATGTAGCCCTTTCACAGCACCATCTTTCAGGATTTGAAATAGCTCAACTGGAATTCCATCACCTCCATTAGCTTTGTTCATAGTGATGCTTCCTAAGGCCCACTTGAGTTCACATTCCAGGATGTCTGGCTCTAGGTGAGTGATCACACCATCGTGATTATCTGGGTCATGAAGATCTTTCTTGTACAGTTCTTCTTGGACTGCAAGGAGATCCAACCAGTCCATTATAAAGGAGATCACTCCTGGGTGTTCATTAGAAGGACTGATGCTAAAGCTGAAACTCCAATACTTTGGCCACCTCATGTGAAGAGTTGACTCATTGGAAAAGTCTCTGATGCTGTGAGGGGTTGGGGGCAGGAGGAGAAGGGGACGACAGAGGATGAGGATGGCTGGATGGCATCACCGATTCGAAGGACATGAGTTTGAGTGAATTCCGGGAGTTTGTGATGGACAGGGAGGCCTGGTGTGCTGCGATTCATGGGGTTGCAAAGAGTCCGACATGACCGAGCAACTGAACTGAACTGAACTCTATGTATTCTTGCCACTTCTTAATATCTTTTGCTTCTATTAGGTCCACACCATTTCTGTCTTTTATTATGCCCATCTTTGCATGAAATATTCCCTTGGTATCTCTAATTGTCTTGAAGAGATCGCCAATCTTTCCCATTCTATTGTTTTCCTCTATTTCTTTGCATTGATCACTGAGGATGATTTTCTTATCTCTACTTGCTATTCTTTGGAACACTTCATTCAAATGGGTATATCTTTCCTTTTCCCCTTTGCCTTTCACTTCTCTTCTTTTCACAGCTATTTGTAAGGCCTCCTCAGACAACCATTTTGCCTTTTTGCATTTCTTTTTCTTTCAGATGGTCTTGATCCCTGCCTCCTGTACAATGTCATGAACCTCCATGCGTAGTTCTTCGGGTACTTTGTCTATCAGATCTGATCCCTTAAATCTATTTCTCACTTCCACTGTATAGTCATAAGGGATTTGATTTAGGTCATACCTGAATGGTCTAGTGGTTTTTCCCACTTGTTTCAATTTCAGTCTGAATTTGGCAATCAGGAGTTCCTGATCTGAGCCACAAGTCAGCTCCTGTTCTTGTTTTTGTTGACTGTATAAAGCTTCTCCATCTTTGACTGCAAAGAATATAATCAATCTGATTTCAGCATTGATCATCTGGTGAGGTCCATGTGTAGAGTCTTCTCTTGTGTTGTTGGAAGAGGGTGTTTGCTATGACTAGTTCATTCTCTTGGCAGAACTCTCTTAGCTTTTGCCCTGCTTCATTCTGTAATCCAAGGCCAAATTTGCCTGTTACTCCTGGTATTTCTTGACTTCCTACTTTTGCATTCCAGCCGCCCGTGATGAAAAGGACATCTTTTTTGGGTGTTAGTTTTAGAAGGTCTTGTAGGTCTTCACAGAACTGTTGGACTTCAGCTTCTTCAGCGTTACTGGTCGGGGCATAGACTTGGATTACCGTGATATTGGATGGTTTGCCTTGGAAATTAACAGAGATCATTCTGTTGTTTTTGTGATTGCATCCAAGTAATGATTTCAGACTCTTTTGTTGACTATAATGTCTACTCCATTTCTTCTAAGGGATTCTTGGCCACAGTAGTAGATATAATGGTCATCTGAGTTAAATTCACCCATTCCAGTCCATTTTAGTATTAGAGGCCAATTATTGAATATTTAAATCAAAGGACTCTATCAGTATGAAATAGAAGGAAACTATAGTTTTGAAATTTCAGTCTAGGTATTTACCAAATGCTATTTTCAGCCAGGTAGTACTCTTGCCTGGAGAATCCCATGGGCAGAGGAGTCTGGTGGGCTGCAGTCCATGGGGTTGCTAGGAGTCGGACACGACTGAACGACTTCCCTTTCACTTTTCACTTTCATACATTGGAGAAGGAAATGGCAACCCACTCCAGTGTTCTTGCCTGGAGAATCCCAGGGATGGGGGAGTCTGGTGGGCTGCCATCTTTGGGGTCGCACAGAGTCGGACACGACTGAAGCAACTTAGCAGCAGCAGCAGTCCTTTTAACAAGAGAAATATCCTCCTCTACTCTTTAACAGGATAAGTTCAATTTTAGATATTGCTGTTCAGGTGCTAAATCACGTCTGACTCTTTGTGACCCCATGGACTACAGCACACCAGGGTCCTCTATCCTTCACTATCTCCTGGAGTTAGCTCAAATTCATGTCCATTGAGTCGGTGATGCTATCTAACCATCTCATCCTCTCCCACCCCCTTCTCCTTTTGCTTTCAATTTTTTCCCAGCATCAGGATCTTTTTAAATGAGTCAACTCTATTCACTCTTTAACAGAATAAGTTTGAATTTAGATATATTTTGTTTTAATTATCTTTGAGCTAGAAGGTTAAAATAGCTTTAATTAAGATCTTAATTTGTATTTCACTAAAAAATACTCTGCAAAAGTCATTAAGACATAACTCCTGGGTTTGAGAAGAGCAGATGAAAGGAAGATTAAGATATACATCACATAATTTACCAGTGGAAAATACTGTATTTTCTATTATGTTCTTTCAGGTCTAGGAGGAAAATCTCCTAGGTTAATTTTAAGTCTCAAGCTGAGGTTAACTACCCTACTTGGTGAGCAATGGAGCAAGTTAAATCACCAGGTTATTTGGTTACAATTTCCTGAGGGTCATTTTTCTCAAACAGTGATTTAAAAAAAAAAATTAGGAAAGTCTATGAACATGTTTCTAATTTTAACAAAATTATGATATACAATGCTCTCAGGAAGTGTTGTGGTTTTCTCAAAAGTAGAAAAAAATGAATTATGGGCAGTAACTGGAAATTTTACTTATTTGTTATCAGATATTTCATGTCACTTATTTTGATACAAATGCAGCACAGTACCTTAGCAAGCACATGATCACTAGCTAGCTCAGTTAGTGCTGGCCAGCTAAGGAATATAATTTGGAATTACAATTGTTCCTCGTCCCTGTGGCAGCCAGCACGGTTCTTTTTTTCTTCTTGTTTTAATGAGTTTGTCTACTTATGAGCTAGTGTGTGTGTCTTTTTAATTCCATTTATATGCAAAAAAAAAAAAAGTTTCCAGAAATTAGTTCAATAACCTGTTTCAATGTAAAAACTAAGTAAAGTGTACAAGTAATTTCTGCTTAAGAGTTTTCCATAAGATAAACTTTTTTGGTGAGTTTGTATGATTTTTAGTGTCAATTCTTATTTTAATTTTTAAAGCTTAATATTTTTACTATTATACACTAGACTGAGGTCTTCTAGAAAGAGTTTGACTTTTTAAAAAAAATTCCTTAAAAGTCATTTTCAGATATGCTGTATGGAATGAAATGTGGGGTATTGGTAAATCCCCAGACTGTGCAGAATGCAATATGTCCTAACTAAAAAAAGGAAGCAGTAAAGGGTGGGGACAAAGAACCTTCATTTTTCAAAAAAATGAAAGCTCAAGATGACCATTTATTTGTTCTAAATCTTATATTTATACTTTCCGAAGAGCTTGATGATTGATAAAGATAGATAGATAAACAGACTGTCACTCAGCACGTGGGTTTTGGGAGGACATATTAACACTTTAGAAAAAGTTAGATGTGAAATCTAAGTACTGATGGCCTCTATCCTTGGCAGACTCAATGATGAGAATGGTACTCAAATCATTCCCACCACACATTGAAAACATCTGCTCTTTCTTTTAAAGTACAGTTAATAGGGCAATTAAATTGGGAACAGGTGAGATGGGTAATGATACAGAAAGCTTGTTCTAGATCAAATGTAAATGTTCTCATCTAGGGTAAAATACAAATCAAAGTCTTGAAAACAGGGTTGAATTGTTATTATCTGTCAGGGACAAACAAAATGCATCAGCTGAGGGTAAAAACCAGGGTGGGTAGAGTCAGTATAACAGTATAACACTGTTCCCAAAGTTGGCCAGTTTAGCAGATATTATTTGAGACTAAAGCAGTAAATATTTTATCTATATATTATTATTGGACTTCCCTGGTGGCTCAGATGGTAAAGCGTCTGCCTACAATGTGGGGCATCTGGGTTTGATCCCTGGGTTGAGAAGATCCTCTGGAGAAGGAAATGGCAAGCCACTCCAGTACTCTTGGCTGGAAAATCCCATGGATGGAGGAGCCTGGTAGGCTACAGTCCATGGGGTCGCAGTCAGACACCATGGAGTGACTTCACTTTACTTTACTTTTACTTTACATATTAGAACTTTTACTATTCACACATATAAAACATTTATTGAGACCTATTTTATGGAGAAGGCAATGGCCACCCACTCCAGTACCCTTGCCTGGAAAATCCCATGGACGGAGGCGCCTGGTAAGCTGAATCCATGGGGTCGCTAGGAGTCGGACACGACTGAGGGACTTCACTTTCACTTTTCACTTTCATGCATTGGAGAAGGAAATGACAACCCACTCCAGTGTTCTTGCCTGGAGAATCCCAGGGACAGGGAGCCTGGTGGGCTGCTATCTATGGGGTCGCACAAAGTCAGACATGACTGAAGTGACTTAGCAGTAGCAGCAGCATTTTATGCCAGACATTGTTCTACAAACTGAAAATGAAACTTGCACTGGAAGGAGAGATCTGTTCTTAGGCACTATTGCTAAGTCACTTCAGTCGTGTCCGACTCTGTGTGACCCCATAGACAGCAGCCCACCAGGCTCCCTCGTCCCTGGGATCCTCCAGGCAAGAACACTGGAGTGGGTTGCCATTTCCTTCTCCAATGCATGAAAGTGAAAAGTGAAAGTGAAGTGGCTCAGTTGTGTCCACTATTAATGGAATTCAATTAATTAGCCAGGGTTCAAATTTATAGCATTTATGGAGATAGAAAGAGCACCATGGTCAATAACTATTATTCTTGGTTCAGATTTTTTCCCCTCAAAATCATAGGCACTCTTCCATTTACTTCTTTCAGTTAGAGAAGACATAAACCTAATTTGTGCTATTTTGTATACAAGCCATGTTTTGATGTATACTTAAATATTTTTCTTTCCCTGTGGTTCAAATATTGTTACAAAAAAAAAAGCAAAAAAATAGACAACACTGGATCAGAGATCCCTTCATCTTATCACATGACACTAGTAATTTGACCTCAAAAGTAGTTAATGCAACCACCAATACTGGTAACATAAAAACATTTTAATATACCACACCTCTGTAGCAGCATCTTGAGCTCCTTTCTTTAGGTAATTTTCCTAATATAGCTTATAAAGCAGTGGTTTAAATGCTGCTGTTTATATCTACATATTCGCATGTGTCTGAATTCTCAAAATACATAATGATGCCAAAACAGAACAGATAAATTGTCTGCATGTTAAATCTGATATGGAGTGTCAGCTCCCTTTAATTCAGCACCATTTCCTAAAATTGAAAAGACTGTATACAGTGTTCTTGTTATATTAACTGAGACAGGTAAGTAATTTTCCCCTGCGGTAAGTAATGTAAATCATTACTTTGAAAATCAAACAGCGCATATATAATATGAAGCCAAGGGGAAGTTTGCATGGTTTTTAAAAGGGAAAATATGAGATAAGCCAGGCAGCTTGGGTTGTGCCCTCAGATTCTCTGGAGAATAGTTTCTGTTTTGCCATTAAAGTATTTCTTTGAAAAAAAATTTCAGAATTGTTTTAATTAAGAGTAGTAGACAGTTATCATAAGGAATTCATAAGTATTTGTATTTAACTCACCTCATTTTATCAGTGTCTTTGCTCTCCTGGAGCTGAAGTTCATCCTGTCTTTTTAGTGTTTCAGGTCATTGTGAGGACAGAATTTAACCTGCAGGTGAAAATGATCTGCTAGTGCATCAGTGAATCAAGGCCAGCTCTACCTTCTTTTTCAAATCACTTGGCATTTCACAGGTTCTGTGGAGAGGCCTGGAAATGGCCTGACTGCACTGTGGGATGCATAAGAGTTTATTTGACTCTGGCACTCAACTTTCACTACTGTGGTTGAATTTTTTCCAGCAAGCCAGATGGTATTGGATTATATAGATCATAAAGAATAATTGGTATGTAATCATTCACTTAATGCCTTTTTTACTCTTATTTTGCATGGGACACAAAGATTGGTGCTTCTATCATAATATAGAAATTAGGCATATGAAGACAGAGGAAATGCCCTTTACCTGCTCTGAATCAGAATGAGGGATTAAGTGGGAATGAAGGAATGTTCTTAAGAGTCTATTTATGTATTTCTAAAGAGTTTATTTTCCCACTGTAGATGTGTTTCAGCCAATCAGTCAATAATCTCTGGATTGGTAAAAGTAGAAGATTAAGAAGATGGTGAAGAGGCAAAGAACTCATTCATTTTGTCTTTGTTTATTCCCTCTTAAAAGAATATTTAGTAGTCTAATCTTACTGAAAGGATCTCTCTATATCAACAAATATTTATTAAACATCTTTCAAGGAATGATTCTGTGGCTGATTATGACAAATCAGACATTTCCTTACCTTCAGAAACTTGAAATCTAGTGAGGAAGACAGATATGCGCAGTTAGGTTCAATAAATGGTAAGAGATTTGTCCAAGGTCCAGTGCAGCCTTGTGTTGGGGGATTAACTCCATCTAGACCTGAAGCCAAAAAAAGGCTTTATATGGTACAGCAGCACCATGCATACAACTTTCTGCAATGATGATATTCTCATTGCACTGTCCAGTAAGGTAGCCACATGTGACAACTGAGCATTTTTAAAATGTGCTATTATGACAGAAAAACTGAGATTTTAAGTTCATTTAATCTTAGCTAATGCACATTTAAATTTAAGCAGCCACAAGTGGCTCATAGCTACTATATTTGGCAGGGCAGTGAGGGAAGGTACTTTGAGTTATTTTTGTCTTTATTCTCCTTTGTTATATTTTTATTCTGTAAGTATGTTTGAGATGTGGGTGGAACTCTCAAATGAAAAGGAATAAATAGTTCGCTCCCATTTAAAAAAGCATGTCCTCTCTTTTGCCTGATGAAAGAGGTTTGATGACTAAGAACTACGTTGAATCTCATTCTTTTAATTCACTTCAGCTTTGGCCTTCCCAGGTGGTGCTAGTGGTAAAGAAACTGCCTACCAATACAGGAAACTTAAGATATGCAGCTTCGATCCCGGGTTGGGAAGATCCCCTGGAGAAGGGCATGGCAACCCACTCCAGTATTTCTGCCTGGAGAATCCCATGGACACAGGAGCCTGGCGGACTACAGTCTGTGAACTCACAAAGAGTCAGATGACTAAAGCAACTTAGCAAACATGTATGGGGACATTCAAATTCCAGATACCTGGATTTGCTTAGTTCTGTATAGGATAGCCAGGTCACTAGATGAGGAATGATTTCAGGATTCTTTGTTTACCATACTAACAAGCTTGCAAGTTGCTTTGGGGTAATAGATATGGAGAAATTATTTTAAAAATTGAAGGTACTTATAATCTAAAGAGAAAAGAATTCCTAAAAACTGGAAATTAGGTATTACATATGACTCCTCTTAAAATTCAATGTCAAATGTCATATTTTTATTGCTTATGAAGTTAACAGAGAAGGCAATGGCACCCCATTCCAGTACTCTTGCCTTTAAAATCCCATGGACAGAGGAGCCTGGTGGGCTGCAGTCCATGGGGTTGCTAAGAGTCGAACACGACTGAGCAATTTCACTTTCATTTTTCGCTTTCATGCATTGGAGAAGGAAATGGCAACCCACTCCAGTGTTCTTGCCTGAAAAATCCCAGGGATGGCGGAGCCTGGTGGGCTGCCATCTATGGAGTCACACAGAGTCGGACACGACTGAAGTGACTTAGCAGCAGCAGCAGCATGAAGTTAAAAATTTTTCTTTAGGTTTATTGGACTTTTGTATCCCTCCTTTTCTGAAAATTTCCTCGAGTTTTATCCCATTTCTCAATTTGCGTACGTTTATTCAAATGTAAGGACTTTACAATTTTGAGACATTATCCTTTGTCATATACATTGCAAATATGTTTGCAGTTTGAGCTTACATTTTGTCAACGGTACATTTTTTGGCAATGAAATATTTTAAAATTTACCTAGTGTTTGTTGGTCTACTTACCTTTTTTTTTGTTTGTTTTGTTTTCTTCCCCTGTCTGTTGTCACACTTAGACATGGTGTACTATACCAAGATTATTCACTCCCAGAAATTGTTACATTTGTTACATTTAAAGCTTTAATTTTTCTGGCATTTACTATTATGTATGATGTGCAGTGTGAATCTAATGTTACTTTTCTCTCTGAATGGCTAGCTATTTGTCCCGGAAGCATTCATTAAGACATCCATCATTTTCTCCAATCTGATATAAAATGTCACCTTTACCATAAGCTGTTTAAAAGTTTTGTATTTTCTGTCTTGTTTTATTGATCTGCCTTTTTTCCCCTGAACCAGATGCCACAGTGTATTTTTTATTCTATGTTTCTCTAAATGTCAGTGTCAAGAGTAAACTGGTATCCTTTCTATCACACTTCTTTAAGATAAGCGGTTCACGTTGCCTTTTGTTTTTCCTGCATCGTTTCTCTCTCCTCCCCTCATACATACTTCAGTGTTCTTTGGATAGAATATGAATTTTTCATTCATTTAAAAATATATTTTTTATTATATATCTTTCATTTGATATAAATTTTTCCATTTACATTAAATTAAGTACTAGTTTGAAAAAAAGTATATCCATCTGTATATATATGTGTGTCTGTATATACATGTGCCTCTATATATGTATATGAATATATGAGTGTGTTCATACAGATGTACATCACACTGTTCTAGGTTTCAGTGCTTGTCATAAGTCCTTTTAAACTATTAATTTCCCTCCTAATTATCATACTTTTCTTTCTTTCTCTGTTCATATCTTCATTTTTTTTTCCAAAATGTATGGAGACTGAGCATATTTTTTTAGGATTTATTTTTGACTGTGCTGCATCTTTGTTGCTGCATGAGTAGGGGCTACTCTTGTCGTGTTGCCCAGGCCTCACATTGTGGTGGTTTCTCTTGACGCAGAGCACAGTCTTTAGGCGCATGGACTCAGTGGTTGTGGTGTGTGGGCTCAGCAGCTGTAGAGCATGGGTCTAGTTGCTCTGTGGCATGTGGGATCTTCCCAGACCAGGGATCAAATTCAAGGGCCCTGCATTGGCAGGTGGATTTTCAACCACCAGGTCACCAGGGAAGCCACTGAGCATATTTTTAATATTTTCTCATTGAGTAGAGTTGTTCTGTTGGCTTCATGTGTGAAATGTAGCTCGGTTTCATTTAACATTCTTGATTCCCATTTTTTTCTATATATGTCTCATATTTAGTGATGCAAACAAGTAATATAGAAGTAAACCTGATTTGTGTCCTTATATAAATAATGTGTTCATTCTCACCCTTCTTTTCTTTGTGGTTCAAGCATTATTCTAGGGTTTCCCTATTTAAAATTGATGAGGACTTCCCTAGTGTTCAGTGGTTGCGAATTTGCCTGCTAATATAGGGGACACAGGTTCAATCCCTGCTCTTCCAAGAAGATCCCACATGCTGTGAAGCAATTAAGTTTGTGCAACACAACTACTGAGCCCGTGCTCTAGAGCCCAAGTACAGCAGCTACTGAAGTCCACTCATTCTAGAGTCTATGCTCTAAGACAAGGGAAGTCACTGCCACTGCAGTGATAAGCTTGTGCATCATAACTGAAGAGTAGCCCCACCTCTCACTGCAACTACATTTTGCACAGCAATGAAGACCCAGTGCAGCCAAAAGTTAAGTAATTAATTTAAAAAAATAAAAAATAAAATTAACTTAGGGACTTCCCTTGTGGTCCAGTGGTTAAGACTCAGTGCTTTCAATGCAAGGGGAGTGGGTTTGATTCCTGGCTGGGAAATTAAGGCAAAAGAAAAAGAAGTTTAAAATTGATATATCCCGGAATATGACAATTCCTTACACTTTTTATTGATAGTTGTTTTGATCAAGAACTTTTCCATTTATATTTTTGGTTATTTCTTCTATTTTTTTTCTTATTACAATAATATCAGATTACTCATATTATGGCTTTCCTTTCATTTTCCTGATTTTATCGTCTTATTTCACATTATTCATTCACATAGAAATTTCATCTGAATTATGCCATTATCAAAATTGAAGGTTGCATCACTAAATCAACAGTATGAAGAAGCAATTCTTTGTTGACTGTCCCTAATGTGTACTTTAATGCTGCTTTCATACAATAACATTGTCTATCGGATAGTTCCAGTGTTTTGTACATTTCCATGTGTGAAATTTAATATTATGTAAGACTCCCTCCCACAAGCATAAAGAGAATATTTCCCCCTCTAATGTAATTGCAATTGTGTTTCCATATACCTCAGCTGTCATAATGCCGGGACCATGCTTGCCATTATAATTTCTTTGTTTGTTTGCTTAGCAACTGTAATCTTAGACACAACATAATTGCTTTTCTCCTGTTTATTAAAATGATAGTCTTTTAAAATGTGGCTTTCATATTTATCTGTTCGCAATAGTCATTGAGTATAATGAATTTTTATAAACACATGAAATGTTTTCTATTTTGCATGCTTTGCATTCTTAAGGACTTGTTGTTCTTCTTTAGTAATTGTTAGGAATACAGATTCTGCAGCTAGCTGAAACAGTTTTATACCCTGGCTGGGCAGCCAACCATCTGTATGACCTTTATTTTACCTAGGGAGCCTCTCTGCCACTCTGTGCTCAACCTCACTATGGGGATAATAGCAGAGCGTACATTTTGGGGCTCTTTTAAGGATTATGCAGCATTCCTTTCTTCATTCACTCAGAAGATATTATTGAGTACCTCCAGCTTACAAGCTACAGTCTAGGCAGCATGCATGGAACATAAACAAAATAGACAAAGTTTCTGTCCTCATGGAGTTAATTTGCATCCTGGTGGTAAAAAGATGAATAAACATACAAACAAAATAAATTTAGGATTGCTTCAAGACCCTGAATTTGCTCACAGATAAGAGAGAGAAATTGATTATATTTTACAAATCCTAGAGAGAGCATCATTTTGAAGTATAAGAGTTTAACCTATACCACCATTATCAGAGTATTTTGTGGTTTTATGCATGACTGTAGAAAGCCTGGATCCCACAGTGCTGACCACTCTTTGTCATGCTATTATATCAGAAGTGTGTGTGTGTGTGTGTGTGTGTGTGTGTATGTGAGTATGAGTTCAGAGAAGCATGAGGTATAACTCTAAGAACTATTCCTCCTAAAATGTGCTTCAAAGAGGACTCTAGAGGCCTCAGTCAGGTGCTAATAACAATGGTGCAGTTTTCCAAAAAAGAGAAACAGAATGTAGTTAGTCAGAGACCTTGGGAGATGCACAGGAAAAGACCCTGTATTGGGCATTTAAGGGAATGCAGATGATATGGATAGCTCGCTACAAACTCAAGGGATAACATCCATGCAGGTATTCAAAAATAGGTACTCAAAGAGTTTCAATTGTCCAGTGATACGGTTGTAATACAATGTGCATTTCCTGCCAGTGAGTGATTGTTGATGAGTGGTTTGGATAAAAATGAATGTAACTATTAGCAAAGCTGAAGATGATATGGTTAATGTCATGGTAATCACTAAGGAAAATGGATGCAGTATAACTAACTGAGAGGTCTGATTTTTCTCCTCTATATCATAATTATCTAGTGAATATAAATCAAAAAGTGTGATATCTTACCTCTCTGTCAAATTGCCCAAGCAAAATTAACTGACCAGAAAGGAAACCAACTGCTGATATTTGCTTCATTTGTACCATCCTCCATCAGCTGAATGATACAAATTAAATCTATCTTGGTATTTGCACCATTTTCAGATACTGTAGCAAGGTTCCTGATGAATCCATTGTGCTTGCATGCATGCTAAGCTGCTTCAGTCGTGTCCAACTCTTTGCAGTCCTATGGACTGTAGCCCACCAGGCTCCTCTGTCCATGGGATTCCCCAGGGAAGAATACTGGGGTCAGTTGCCATTTCCTTCTCCAGGTGATCTTCTCAACCCAGGGATTGAACCTTCATTTCTTATGTCTCCTGTATTTGGCTGGTGGTTTCTTTACCACGGGCTTCCCTGGTGGCTCAGAGTGTAAAGCGTCTGCTACAATGCGGAAGACCCAGGTTCAATCCCTGGGTCAGGAAGATCCCCTGAAGAAGGAAATGGCAACCCACTCCAGTACTCTTGGCTAGAAAATCCCATGAACTGAGGAGCCTGGTAGGCTACAGTCCACGGGGTTGCAGAGTCGGACACGATTGAGGGACTTCACTTTCACTTTCTTTACCACGAGCACTACCTGGGAAACCCCCATTGTGCTTCAGTTCAGTTCAGTCGCTCAGTCGTGTCCGACTCTTTGCAACCCCATGAATCACAGCATGCCAGGCCTCCCTTGTCCACCAACTCACGGATTTCGTTCAGACTCACATCCATCGAGTCAGTGATGCCATCCAGCTATCTCATCCTCTGTCGTCCCCTTCTCCTCCTGCCCCCAACCCCTCCCAGCATCACAGATTAACAAATGAAAACTATGCCTATACTGACTGGCGTGTCTTATAACTAGGTAAAACCTGGAAGATAATTTCACGAGTGGTTTTGTGTCCTTTAATACTGTAACTTTCTGGTAAAATAGTTTCCAGAAAACATGATCCCTTCCATTCAATATTCTTGCTCAGAAACACAATTATTTTTAGATCTTTATATAATACAGTAAAGTATAGAAAAGAAAGATATCAGCAGACTTTTAAAGAGAATGTGAGTACTCATAAACATTTATTCATTCCAAAACATTTAGAGTGCTCAAAATCCACCCCCCCCAAATGATAAGCAGGTGTATAAATAATTGAAATTCATGTAATGGTGCATTCAATAGTGATGGGTCTAGAGTATCAAAGAGTTTATAAGGGAAAGTAGTAAGGAAAATTTTCCTGGATGGGACAAGAAACAGGACATTTCAGATAGAGATCACCATGTGCAAATTATCCAAGGAAATCAATGTTGTTCTGAGTTTGGGTAACTGAGAAGACTGGTGAATCTGAATTATACGGTCCCATAAAGAGAATGAGGAAGATGAAAATCTCAGCTGAAAAAGCCTTTGCATGGTTCCTGAGAAGAAAGAATATAGAATGTTCCTGAGAGGAAAGGTCTGTGGTCTTACTTTGTCAGTTGCTCAATCTCCTCCTAATCTGAATAAAATTTGTGGGCATATAGATCAACATAAATTTAGGAATGTCACAATACAAATTTTCTTTGGAACTGTAACAAAAGAAGAAAAATGTAATTACTGGTTTCTTTTAGATTGCATAATCACATGCCTTTTTGAATTGTCACTAACATCAGAAAAGTGATGTTACAGCTTAGAGTTTACAGTGTTCTTTTACATAATTCTGCTTATTTCATAATCACTACAGAAGAAATTAGAAGAAATCTGAATTGAAATGTACTTACAAGATGTAGTTTGGGGTTTAGACACAGTATCATATATTAAGTGTTAAACATTGTTACATTTTTTTTTCAAATTCAGACAATTTATTATATATGAGTAGTCATAGCTTGGTAAAAAGCTCTCAGAAAAAGTAACCATCCTTGATTTGTAACACTGGTAATTTCCTTGGTCTATTTACTCATCCTGTTGGTAATTTCAAGCCATGGACAGTCTAACAACTGGTTCATAAAATATCTGTGTGTACAATGATTGGCTCTCCTACATTGGTATTGAGCTGGTATACACACCATTGTATGCAGGCACATATCATAGGCAATGTTATTCATAACAGATAATACCACTAGAGTGTTTATTGTGTGAATATTATCTATTATAAATAACACTGCCCCTGAAAAATATATGAAAAAAGATTATTATTGCCCCCATTTTCATATAAGGACCTGTCATTTGAGAATGATTAAGTCATTGACTGCAAGTTCTAGAACAGCAGAGTCAGAATTTGACCCCATGGTTTGGAACTTTTGGCCAACCATTATAAACCTTTTCTGTATCAAAGGTTATATGCTGGATAGAGTGTTAAGGTCAAACTGCCTACATAGGAAAGGAAAAGAAGTGAAGGAAAGAGAGCCATAAACAGACAAACATACAGAAAGAGACACAGAGCAAAAGGAGAGGAAACCCCTTCCACATCCCTCAAATAGAGACCTATGTTAGCCTAACTAGGTCCATAAAGCATTTCAAGAGGTATACAGAGGATCTGTAACTCGTGCAATAGTAAATCTATCCCATCCGATAGGAAAAAGAGAAGCAACAAAGGCAATAAACCTTCAAGACATCAAGATTCCTGGGCTGCACAAGTTGGTGAAGCTCTATGGATGCTAAGGTATGTGGTTATTAAAAGGGTCTCTTTCTAGGTTCCTCAATGAGTTACAGAGTTTTGACCTTGGTTTTGTTTCCTCCCTCTGTATGAAGAGTTATAGACTTCCATGTAGGATAAAATAAACCTTTCCCCAAGTTATCTCATTTATCCATTTCTGCATTAAAGAGACTATAGGCCTACAGAGCCTTGCTGGTGAGAATTCCCAGACCTAAGGCAGGGGATGATGTTAGCAACAGTATAAACCATAATTCTTATTTCGATGTCTGCATCTCAATTCCCAGTGCACAATTTCTGCTTTAAGAGCTTGAATATCAAGCATGTTTAATGTGATCATCTCACGCAGGTTAGAAAGGAAATTAAGAGATCTTAGCAAGTGGCTGAGAGTTATAAGTCTTCATTAGTGACTCAGACCTGCCCTGGGCTTACAACAATCTTTTATAAAAGATCATGAGTTAGAGCTCACTTTATCATCCTCTTTTTCTCTGAAGAGAGGACTGAGGTTCAGAGAAGTTAAATAACTTTTACAAGTTCACATAGCAAGAAAGGCTTCCCTTATGGCTCAGCAGTAAAGAATCTGCAGGCAGAAGACACATGTTCAATCCCTGGATTAGGAAAATCCCTTGGAAAAGGAAATGGCAACCCACTCCAGTATTCTTGCATCAGTTCAGTTCAGTTCAGTCGCACAGTCATGTCTGACTCTTTGTGACCCCATGAATCGCAGCACGCCAGGCCTCCCTGTTCATCACCATCTCCCGGAGTTCACTCAGACTCACGTCCATCGAGTCGAGATCCCAATCCCTGGGGTTGCAGAGTCAGACACAACCACACAACTAAACAATAAAGAAACATTAGTAAGAAAAAGTAGGCAGAAATCCATGATCTGTAACTTCAAATCACATTCTTTATCCACAATACTATTCTGGAACATGGGAAACCACAGAAGTTTCAATATCCAATACTGTACTGCAAATTACTACACAATTGATCCATAGCATATTTTTTATCTTACAAATCTGGGGGTTGAAAATGAAGCAGTATCAGATCAGCTCAAATATGCTTTTCTCAACCACTTTATCTACCTATCTATTTATCTTATCTTTCTTTAAAACAAACACTACTACATGATGGATTCTCTGTCAGGAGATGATAAATAAAAAACAAGAGCTCAACATTTTGGACGTAGATATCCTTCATGACAATATTATAACATGGGTGATAAATTACAAAATGAGCACATAAAGGGAATAAATAAGCTTTGATTTGAAGATTTGAAAATGCTTTCACAGAATTAATGACATTAGATATGTAACAGAAGATGAGGAGGTATCCTTAAATAGGAAGAGAGAGAGAGTTTTAAGAACAATTTAGATAGGGCATGAATGGCTTCACTTCTGGAGAAAAGAATTCCTTTGGGGAAGAATGGGCTGCAGAGTTTTGTAGAAGTTCTTCATATTAAGGAATCTGACCTCAATTTGTAAGCAATGAGACATTAGAGTAGAGTGAAATCATTTCGTTAATTTTTTTTCAGGCACTCCAATGTTTGCTTTATTGCAACTTATAGATCAATGTACCATATATATTTAGACTGACATGTTTTTTTATTTTCCCCAAAGTCAAGTCTATAGGTACAGTGCTATTGCTTTAGAATACCCCATATCTACTTTTTTCCCCCATCCCATTTAATTTTGACCAAAGTTAAATGAAAGCACTAAAGTTAGGCTGGGACAGAGAAATATTTGCTTCTGTACTTCTAGTGATAAATAATGTTCACTCAATATAGCACCAGTAGTGGGGATGGAATGGAGCCCAAGTATCAGCAAGACTCTTCCAGACTTGATGGGATGTATTGACTATGTATGGGCTTTGTGAATATGGAGTGATAAGGAGAGGCAGAAATAGAGAATAGTTGAAATTTCTAAAACTGGAAAACCATTAGTGCCAGCAATCAAAAAGATAGTAAAAAATAAAATATCTTCTGATCTTAAGATGTGAGGCAAAGATGCACTGTAGAAATATATTATTTTATTGTTATTATGTGTATGACCTCTTAGCATACATAATATATATATGACCTCTTAGAAGTCATACATTTTAATTGCATGAATGTCTCCCTTCATAAAGTCCTTCAAATTAACCTGCTAAGTCGCTTCAGTCGTGTTCGACTCTGTATGACCCCAGAGACGGCAGCCCATCAGGCTCCTCTATCCCTGGGATTTTCCAGGCAAGAACACTGGAGTGGGTTGCCATTTCCTTCTCCAATGCATGAAAGTGAAAAGTGAAAGTGAAGTCGCTCAGTCGTGTCTGACTCTTTGCAACCCCATTGACTGTAGCCTACCAGGCTACTCCATCCATGGGGTTCTCCAGGCAAGAGTACTGGAGTGGGTTGCCATTTCCTTCTCCATTCAAATTAATCTGTTTATAAATAAAGTCACATATTTTAATTTAGTGATATTTATAATTTGAAGCTAAATGATCAAATTGTATATGTATGTGTACTCTGACCAAGCAGCAGGTAGATCCAATATGTAATTAACTTAATGGATTTTGCTATTACATGAACCCACCTTTAGTTAAAGAGCAAAGGAAAGATCAATTACTTAATACTATGAGGATTTTTACTATAATTATGAGATCAACTGAAATCTTAGGTCAGATTTCCTACAAATGAATAACTATAAAACTGAAAAGATGTATAACTTTGCTGTCTTAATTATCTATGAAAATAGTTCAAGAGAAATATAATTTTGCCTCATTTTTTGGACTAGATTGCCCACAAAATTAAATAATTTTGCTTTAATCTTGGGTCCACATTGTATGCCTCAAAAGTCAATACTTGTAAGCACCTGACAATTATATATCTAGAACAGATTGGTGAGGAAGACTGATGAAAATTGCGTGGCAACTTCGTTAATCAGCAAGGCCTTTGGATGGATTTTATTTCACAATTAAGTCTGATCCAGGATATTCTGCATTTAATGGAAAGAACTGGTTCAAGAAGCAAAACGTTCAGGCTGTAATAACAGCTCCGTTGCTAATTAGCCTAAGAACTTTGTCAAGGTAAAAGCCGTCTGAATCTTAATAATCTTATGTATAAATTACAAATAATGATGCTTGCCTTACCAACAAAACACTTTGAATGCCAAAGTCATCATATATGAGAGTGGAAGAATCTAGAACATACAACAGTATATAACAGTGTGAAGCTGTTACAATCAGAAAAGTGAACTGGAAGCTCTGTACAATTGAGAGGAGTAATTGCAGCTATTTTTCTATATAGTCTCATTCCTATACCTTCCACCTGCTTTTTTTTTTTTTTTTTTAATCTAGTCTTGTTTCTGTCACTGATTCTGTGTAGTTTCAAACTTAGGTTGGAAAAAATATAGGCTAGATATATGTTTTCTGACCTTTGCAGACCAAAGAGTCAATCTGTTAGATCCTTTGTGCTTTCTGAGGAAAATAACTACTGGGGCTGATTTGTTAATGTTTTGTATATACCAACTAAGTTTAGCTTGAAATGAAAATAATATAAACAATCAAAGCAGTAGTAGTTAACTATTGAGTACTTTCTCTGTGCCAGATACTGTTTTAACATATTAACTAATGAAATTTTCTCTATAACCCAAGTAATTTTGAAAATTATTTACTCTCCACACCCTGACTCAATTAATGAAACTTATTCCTCTGTTTTTTTGACTTGAGTTTGAGGTTGGTCCGGTGACTGGCTTTGACCAAAAGAATATTAGCTGATGTCATGTGAGTGAGGGCTTGAAAAGTTCTTGCATGATTGGACTTCTTCTCTTGGGCTTCTGTTACACAGAAGGAACTTGGCTGCTGATCCCAGGAGGAGTGGGATAAATATGCAAATCAGAGACATTCCAAATAAACAATCATTAGCTGGGTTTCATCTGATCAGGCGTATCCCCTCTGACCACAGAAATGTGAATTAAGTACAGTTGACCCTTGAACAACACAGATTTGAACTATACTAGTCCACTTATATGAGGATTTTTTTTTTCAATTAATATGTACTATAGCACTATATACCATTTCTGTCCTTTATTGACCCATCTTTGCATGAAATGTTCCCTTGGTATCTCAAATTTTCTTGAAGAGATCTCTAGTCTTTCCCATTCTGTTCTTTTCCTCTATTTCTTTGCATTGATCACTGAGGAAGGCTTCCTTATCTCTTCTTGCTATTCTTTGAAACTCTGCATTCAGATGCTTATCTTTCCTTTTCTCCTTTGCTTTTCACTTCTCTTCTTTTCACAGCTATTTTTAAGGCCTCCCCAGATAGTCATTTTGCTTTTTTTCATTTCTTTTCCATGGAGATGGTCTTCATTACTGTCTCCTGTACAATATCACGAACCTCAGGCCATAGTTCATCAGACACTCTATCTATCAGATCTAGGCCCTTTAATCTATTTCTCACTTCCACTGTATAATCATAAGGGATTTGATTTAGGTCATACGTGAATGGTCTAGTGGTTTTTCCTACTTTCTTCAATTTAAGTCTTAATTTGGCAATAAGGAGCTCATGATCTGAGCCACAGTCAGCTCCCAGTCTTGTTTTTGCTGACTGTATAGAGCTTGTCCATCTTTGGCAGCAAAGAATATAATCAATCTGATTTCAGTGTTGGGAATCTGGTGATGTCCATGTGTAGAGTCTTCTCTTGTGTTGTTGGACCTCATGCGAAGAGTTGACTCATTGGAAAAGACTCTGATGCTGGGAGGGATTGGGGGCAGGAGGAAAAGGGGATGACAGAGGATGAGATGGCTGGATGGAATCACTGACTCCATGGACGTGAGTCTGAGTGAACTCCGGGTGTTGGTGATGGACAGGGAGGCCTGGCGTGCTGCGATTCATGGGGTCGCAAAGAGTCAGGCATGACTGAATGACTGAACTGAACTGAATAGCACTATATGATCCACAGTTGGTTGAATCAGTAAATGAATCAGAACTATGGATAAGGAGGGAGGGCTAACTGTAAATTTACACACAGATTTTTGACCTGAGTTGGGGGTATATTAGCACCTCTAGCCCCTATGTTGTCTAAGGGTCAACTGTAAATGTTTATTATGTTGTATACCATTGAGATTTTATGATTATTTGATGCATATCATTGTTTTAACCTGTATGAGTGTTGACTCATACAATAAGGTGGTATTATTATCCCCATTTAATAGTGGAGGAAATTGGAACATAGAATAATGATTTTTAAGGAATCACACTACTAAAGAAGCACTGAGCAGGAATTTGAACCAAAACAATTTAGCTCCAGTACAGTAAAGACCAGGAAATTAGTGCATAATATTTGGATTCTTTTCTTACAACAAACTCAAAATCTACCACAGATATGTTTAGAGGTTTTGTTTATTTTTCTTTTTAAACACTTGTACTGATTAAAAAGAAATTCCCCAAAGCATATTGATAACAAAGACTGATGTCACAGGATTAGCAGTAAAGTGAAAATATGGACATATTTTAATATGAAATTAATATAGGCATATTATTAAAATAATTACTAAATACTATATTACTGTTTTAGCATTAAATAGTCCCCAGTTTTGCTACTATTTTCTACTCCTATTCTATCCAATCAGTTCCATCTCTCCTTCTGTTAAAACTGACATGTGTTTAAATTTTTTTTTCTGTAATGTTAGAAGATGATTTCTTAAAAGTGCTTTTTTGAGTCTATGGGATGACATTTCCTTTAATTAGTACTCTGTTTTCTTTCCAGACCTTTACTATTTATTTTTCTGTATTCTTTGTCTTTGAATGAAGCAAGAAATATACATACTCAGAGCTTGTAGATTGTTCTTGGACACCCTCTAATATTTAGTTGGGTGAAGATTGAGTCTCTCTGATCTAAGGCAGAAGAAATGCTTATACTCCACAATTTTTGGCATAATTCCAATTTTTTAGCAGTTATTCATTTAAGTGAATCTTTTGTTTTGAGATAAAATTATCTTCTTTCTCTCCAGCCTTATTCTTTTGACTTGTGATCTAATGGGTGTAACACACACAACATACACACATACATATGCATTTTCTGCTCCTATTGTTTCTGTAATTTTTTGGAATTTTATTCCAAAAGAGATTCTAAATACTAGTTCTGATTCTGCTCTGGAGCAGTGATTATATTTTTGTTTCTGAAAGCATTTAGAAATTTGATCAGGGAGATATTTGTCAGCTCTACAAAATCATCACTTTTATAGCTGAGGCATGGTTAAATCCATACTTCTGATTAAAGTGAAGCTTCTGTAGCTAAATCAGAAGGCAGAAAATGACTAAGAAACAAAGTCACCTCCAACCTTTTTTTTTTTTTTTCTTCCTGGAAATTTCTGTTTTTAAATGTAGTATGTTACCAGGAGGTAAAACCAGAATATGGCCTTAACAGTATATTTATACTTAACTCATGGGTAGAATTATTGCCTTCCAGATATTGGAGTAGAATTTTCTTAAAGTTTAAATTTTTATTTGCTTTCTAGGTAACAAAACAGAGGTTAGTGGAAAGATAGCAGAGTCTTTTTCAGGGGTAAATAGATAGATATCCTGTTAACTGGAGGTCTGAGGTTTTCTTTGAGCTATGCTATCATTTTAGTATTCTACTAATTTTTTTTTTTTCCACTATGACTAACTGTCCTGTTTTCCATGTATGTGGCCCACCAGGCTCTTCTGTCCATGGGATTCTCCAAGAATACTGGAGTGAGTTGCCATTTCTTTCTCCAATGATCCTCCCAATTCAGGGATTAAACCTGCATTCCTTGCTTCTCTTACATTGACAGGTGGATTCCTTACCACTGCACCACCTATTTTCCATGATCAATAATTATTTTAATTCAGTAATCTCACAACAGTGTTTGCAGAGCAAAAATACCATTGTTAACTTACCTCATTTAAACTCCTTTGGGAGTTTAGAACTGGAAAACCTTAGGAATTTGTAGGTCATTTCCTTTTTATAGATGAGGGCTAATAGTTTGCCTAAGACAAACAAAAATTTAGTGTTAAACAAAGGACTAAAACGTAGGCACTAAATCACTTAACCCAAGATACACCTCTTTGGCATATTGATTATACTAAGCTGATTATTTTTAAGAAAAAGCAGACATAGGAAAAACTGAGTTATCCTTTTATAAGAAATATTTACATTTATCAGGGAAATATCCATTTATAAGGATATCTCCCTCCCTGAACCAGAAAGAGAAGGATAATCAAATCTCTAGAAACCGTTATCAGTTGAGAAGAGAATGACTTAAAACTGCATAAAAACCATATCCTTGTTACCATGCTTTTCCTAGTCACTTTCTATAACTGACCCCTCACCCTCAACATCTTTTTTTTTTCAGTTCAGTTCAGTTCAGTTCAGTCGCTCAGTCGTGTCCGACTCTTTGTGACCCCATGAATCGCAGCACGCCAAGCCTCCCTGTTCATCACTATCTCCCGGAGTTCACTCAGACTCACATCCATTGATTCAGTGATGCCATCCAGCCATCTCATCCTTGGTGGTCCCCTTCTCCTCCTGCCCCCAATCCCTCCCAGCATCAGAGTCTTTTCCAATGAGTCAACTCTTCACATGAAGTGGCTAAAGTACTGGAGCTTCAGCTTTAGCATCATTCCTTCCAAAGAAATCCGAGGGTTGATCTCCTTCAGAATGGACTGGTTGGATGTCCTTGCAGTCCAAGGGACGCTCAAGAGTCTTCTCCAACACCATAGTTCAAAAGCATCAATTCTTCAGCACTCAGCCTTCTTCACAGTCCAACTCTCACATCCATACATGACCATAGGAAAAACCATCGCCTTGACTAGACGGACCTTAGTCAGCAAAGTAATGTCTCTGCTTTTGAATATGCTATCTAGGTTGGTCATAACTTTTCTTCCAAGGAGTAGTCTAATCCTGTGACATCAGTCTTTGTTATCAATATGCTTTGGGGAATTTCTTTTTAATCAGTACAAGTGTTTAAAAAGAAAAATAAACAAAACCTCTAAACATATCTGTGGTAGATTTTGACATCCAGTGGATGTCTTTTAATTTCATGGCTGCAGTCACCATCTGCAGTGATTTTGGAGCCCAGAAAAATAAAGTCTGACACTGTTTCCACTATTTCTCCATCTGTTTCCCATGAAGTGATGGGACCGGATGCCATGATCTTAGTTTTCTGAATGTTGAGCTGTAAGCCAAGTTTTTCGTTCTCCTCTTTCACTTTCATCAAGAGGCTTTTTAGCTCCTCTTTACTTTATGCCATAAGGGTGGTGTCATCTGCATATCTAAGGTTATTGATATTTCTCCCTGCAATATTGATTCCAGCTTGTGTTTCTTCCAGTCCAGCGTTTCTCGTGATGTATTCTGTATAGAAGTTAAATAAGCAGGGTGACACTATACAGCCTTGATGTACTCCTTTTCCTATTTGGAACCAGTCTGTTGTTCCATGTCCAGTTCTAACTGTTGCTTCCTGACCCGCATACAGATTTCTCAAGAGGCAGGTTAGGTGGTCTGGTATTCCCATCTCTTTCAGAATTTTCCACAGTTTATTGTGATCCACACAGTCAAAGGCTTTGGCATAGTCAATAAAACAGAAATAGATGTTTTCTGGAACTCTCTTGCTTTTTCCATGATCCAGTGGATGTTAGCAATTTGATCTCTGGTTCCTCTGCCTTTTCTAAAACCAGCTTGAACATCAGGGAGTTCACAGTTCACATATTGCTGAAGCCTGGCTTGGAGATTTTTAAGCATTACTTTACTAGTGTTTGAGATGAGTGCAATTGTACGGTACTTTGAGCATTCTTTGGCATTGCCTTTCTTTGGGATTGGAATGAAAACTGACCTTTTCCAGTCCTGTGGCCACTGCTGAGTTTTCCCAGTTTGCTGGCGTATTGAGTGCAGCACTTTCACAGCATCATCTTTCAGGATTTGAAACAGCTCAACTGGAATTCCATCACCTCCACTAGCTTTTTTTGTAGTGATGCTTTCTAAGGCCCACTTGACTTCATATTCCAGGATGTCTGGCTCTAGATAGTGATCACATCATCATGATTATCTGGGTCGTGAAGATCTTTTTTGTACAGTTCTTCCCTATATTCTTGCCACCTCTTCTTAATATCTTCTGCTTCTGTTAGGTCCAGACCATTTCTGTCCTTTATCGAGCCCATCTTTGCATGAAATTTTCCCTTGGTATCTCTAATTTTCTTGAAGAGATCTCTAGTCTTTCCCATTCTGTTCTTTTCCTCTATTTCTTTGCATTGATCGCTGAAGAAGGCTTTCTTATCTCTTGCTATTCTCTCGAACTCTGCATTCAGATGCTTATATCTTTCCTTTTCTCCTTTTCTTTTAGCCTCTCTTCTTTTCACAGCTATTTGTAAGGCCTCCCCAGACAGCCATTTTGCTTTTTTGCATTTCTTTTCCATGGGGATGGTCTTGATCCCTGTCTCCTGTAGCATAAGACATTCAGGTAATGACTGGCTATTTCAAGACAGTTACTCAGTGTTTCTGAGTATCTCCAAGGGATACGGGGTATGTGTGCATGCTGTGCTAAGTTGCTTCAGTCACATCTGACTCTTTGTGACCCTATGGACTGTAGTCCGCCAGGCTCCTCTGACCATGGGATTCTCTAGGCAAGAATATTGGAGTGGGTTGTGATACCCTCCTCAAGGGGAGCTTCCTGACCCAGGGATCAAACCTGTGTCTCTATATATTATTAAACTTTTGTTGTTGTTGTTAGTGTTTCTTATATCAATATAATTATTATTTCAATTTAAGTATTGAAACCAAGGAGGATCCTGTGGAGCCCTCCCAGTTACAAATCCTTCTTCCACCCCCTGGTTCTTGTCTGTAAGAAATATGTTTTATTCAGCCTCTTAGACCTTTTCTGAGTTCCAAAGGGCAGACTCAAACAATTGCTAATTAGGTAAGTGAGGAAATGCAGAAATAAAGGAGGAACAGTCTTGAAACAATATTGCAGTGATGGGGGAAGGTCCTGGCTCTTCCTGAATAAATATACATAACAATATCTTTGAGTTCTTTCACAGAAAATAAGGTTCCCTCTCAGGTGGAGAATGCTAACCTCAGTCTAAGCACAAGATTCCTGGAATACCACCACCCCTTTACCTCATCACCAATTAACCAGAAGAAAGTCCCACACCCAGGAGCCCTTACTCCAAATTTTGCCTATAAAAACTTCTTACCCGAAACCATCAGGGAACTTAGGTTTCTTTGTGCATGAGCCACTTGGTCAGCTTCTTGGCCCTGCAGTGGACTCATCTCTGCTCCAAACTTGAAGGTTTCAATTTGTTTGGCTTCACTGTGTATTGGGTACACAAACTTGCATTTGGTAGCAAGACCAGCCAAAGAACCAGAAATGCAAGAGGAAAATTGTTCTGTCTATACAGTTTCAGCAAAAGCAAGAGTAAGAACTGACTCATTTGAAAAGACCCTGACGCTGGGAAAGATTGAAGGCAGGAGGAGAAGGAGATGACAGAGGATGAGATGGTTGGATGGCATCATTGATTCAATGGACATGAGTTTGAGTAAACTCCAGGAGTTGGTGATAGACAGGGAAGCCTTGTGTGGTGCAGTCCATGGGGTCTCAAAGAGTAGGACATGACTGAGTGACTGAACGGAACTGAAATGAATACAGTTTCAATGGCCACAAAAGGATCATAAACCAGTGAAACCAGCTGGACACTGGACCAGCTGGACAAGGATGCTGCAGCTGAGACCCAGGGACCTTTGTCAAAAACTGGCAGAAGGTAAGAATCTTACCATGTCAGTCTCCTGAATCTCTGCTGGCAGGGTTTGAAAGGTAGTGAAAATGGTGAGAGTCTTTTCTTTTACCAAATTTAGATTAGCAAGAGAAAATATTTAAGTGAAATTTTTTTCATTGGGTATAGCAACTTTGGTAAAAAGTTGTTATGAGTACTCTTGTTTTCTATTAATACTTTTCCTCTCAGAAAAAGTTTTATTATTTTCTTTTTTCTCTGCCATCTTATTTCATGTACTGAGAGCTTGGCTTTATGATCAGTGAGAATATTCTCTCCTGTCTCCACCAATTAAAATATATATATATATATATATATACACACCAGCATGGATCTGGTAGACAGCAAAATGGTCTGTGGATCTGATAAGCCAGATAATCAGAAGCAAACAATACCATCATGGCCTGGGACAGCATCTCTCTTTGGGGAGTTTGTCATAAAAGAGGTTCACTCCATAAGAGTCTTTTGTTATCTCAACCTTCATCACCAAGTACTGCAAAAATCCCATTCCAGGGATCTGTAACAGCTTAGTGTTACAGATTACAGGGTTTATAACCAGAGGCATTTCACATTAGTATGGGAAACTAGAGACCCTATTTTCACTATACTATTCTTACCGCCTGTAGAATAAAGGGCTTTTGCTTTCTTAGACTACCCATATTGAAGTGGACAAAGAATGTTCAAACTACCTCACAGTTGCACTCATCTCACAAACTAGCAAAGTAATGCTCCAAATTCTCCAAGCCAGCCTTCAACAGTATGTGAACCATGAAATTCCAGACGTTCAATCTGGATTTAGAAAAGGTAGAGGAACCAGACATCAAATCGTCAACATCCGTTGGATTAGTGAAAAAGCAACAGAGTTCCAGAAAAACATCTACTTCTGCTTTATTGACTACACCAAAGCCTTTGACTGTGTGTATCACAAAAAATGTGGAAAATTCTTAAAGAGACGGGAATAACAGACCACCTTACTTGCCTCCTGAGAAATCTGTATGCAAGTCACGAAGCAACAGTTAGAAGCAGACATGGAACAACAGACTGGTTCCAAATTGGGAAAAGAGTACGTCAAGGCTGTGTATTGTCACCCTGCTTATTTAACTTATATCTAGAGTATATCATGAGAAATACTAGGCTGGATGAAGCACAAGCTGGAATCAAGATTTCTGGGAGAAATAGCAATAACCTCAGATAAGTAGATGACACCACTCTTATGGCAGAAAGTGAAAGAAAAACTAAAGAGCCTCTTGATGAAAGTGAAAGAAGAGAGTGAAAAAGCTGGCTTAAAACTCAACATTCAAAAAATAAAGATCATGGCATCCGGTCCCATCACTTCATGGCAAGTAGATGGGGAAACAATGAAAACAGTGGGAGACTTTCTTTTTTGGGGCTCCAAAATCACTGTGGATGGTGATTGCAGCCATGAAATTAAAAGACACTTGCTCCTTGAAAGAAAAGCTTTGACCAACCTAGACAGCATATTAAAAAGCAGAGACATTACTTTGCCAACAAAGGTCCATCTAGTCAAAGCTATGATTTTTCCAGTAGTCATGTATGGATGTGAGTTGGACCATAAAGAAAGCTGAGTGCTTTAGAATTGTTGCTCTTGAACTGTGGTGTTGGAAAGACTCTTGAGAGTCCTTGGATTGCAAGGAGATCTACCCAGTGAATCCTAAAGGAAATCAGTCCTGCATATTCATTGGAAGGACTGACGTTGAAGTTGAAACTCCAATACATTGGCCATCTGATGCGAAGAAGTGACTTATTTGAATAGACTTTGATGCTGGGAAAGATTGATGGCAGGAGAAGGGGACGAGAGAGGATGAAATGTTAGAAGGCATCAGTGGCTCCATGGACTTGAATTTAAGCAATCTCTGGGAGTTGGTGATGGACAGAGAAGTCTGGCGGTGCTGCAGTCCATGGGGTCACAAAGAGTCAGACTCAACTGAGTGAACTGAACTGATGAAAGTAACTAATTTAAGGGCCAGGTCTTTAGTTTTGAGTGCTGCAGAGTGAAAAATTTCAGACTGATACAAAACCCACAGCTCACTACCCAGGTCATTTTAAATGCTGTGATTGAAGAGCCCTCCTTCACATGGGCTTTTTAATTACCCTATATATTACAGTTCCAAAACTGGAAAATAGTTCAGAAGGCCTTATCTATTTCTGTTTTCAGCTTCCTCTCAAGGGTCTTAAGAAGCTTAAAAAAAAAAAAAAAAAAAGAAAAAAGGTTAATTAACAGGATAATGGGAATAAGCCAAGGGGAGAATCAAGGCACTCTTCTTGACAAGGTGGAATTTTTCTTAACAATTACTGCTGCTGTTGCTGCTGCTAAGTCTCTTCAGTTGTGTCTGACTCTGGGCGACCCTATAGATGGCAGCCAACCAGTCTCTGCCATCCCTGGGATTCTCCAGGCAAAAACACTGGAGTGGGTTGCCATTTCCTTCTCCAATGTATGAAAGTGAAAAGTGAAAGTGAAGCCGCTCAGTCGTGTCTGACTCCCAGCGACCCCACAGACTGCAGCCCACCAGGCTCCTCCATCCATGGGATTTTCCAAGCAAGAGTACTGGAATGGGGTACCATTGCCTTCTCCTAACAATTACTAATGTTACCTAACTTAAGTATGGCTGCTCAAACAAATCAGTCTTAATTTGTCTCTCTTTGGTAGCAATGAGAGTGATTGAACAGAGAAATTATGTTTCAGCAGAAACTATAATACCCATTTGTAGGTGTTAGATTTCAGTGCTGTTCATTGTCTTTGAGATTTCATTATTTACTTTTAAACTGGGCTGTACCTCAGTTTCTAGATTCTATTTTCCTCTAAATATCTGGTTTTGACTCTCCAAACTAATGTTTCCAATTTTATCCCATTCTTTTGACTTGGAATTGCTAAAAACAAAAATTGCCCTTTTATTCCCTACAGCCCTGCAAATTGAAGCTATAAGACTTGATACAAACTTCAGAGAAATTATCACAACAGCTCATATTTAGATAATCTTTGTACCTGTTGCTGTATGGTCCAGAAAGTACCAATTTACCTGATAATATCATTGGAGACATTCAAACTCCAAACCTGGAAAATCCATTTTGGAGGCAATCCATCCAGATTGCCACTGTCTGCCCTCTCTTTATCTGAAGATGCTTCAGGCCTGGCATCTAGAACTCTTCTTTCAACTGGTAGTTCTCAGGACTCATAACTTCACAAAACTCACAGCCTTCAACATCTCTGTCTTTAGCTGAAAATGGCATTAGCCATATCAGTTTTACTTGGTATCTTCAATGGGTAAAGAAGATATTCATGTTATTAAACTTTTGTTTTTCTTCTATTAATCTGTCTTATATCACATGATTTTTTCTTGGCCAAGTAAATTATACTGGACACTAATTGTGAAAAAATATGGAGTTTGAATTGTAGGGAGGAAACTCAAATGATGAGCATATGTGTATATATATATGTATATATACATATATAAATATAATGACAGGATGTTAAATATCATCTCATCTAGTACTAACAACTACCTTGCAGAATGTAATATTTCTCCTAATTGAAAGGCAAGAAAAATACTCAACTGAAGCATTCACTCACTTGTTCAAGGTCACACAACCAGTAAATTCAGAGCCTTCATTTTAATTCAAACTTGGAGAGTGTATTGAATCGCACTTCCTATTTTTATACACTGTTTACTTTGTCAAATTACTCATAATCCTGGCATCTTAGCTTCTGCATTTTTTAAAATAAAAAAAAGAAGATGAAAAAAGTTATTACCTATCTGATAAAATTGGTCTAAGGATGAAATTGGAGAATGAATGTGGAAATGCTTTGAAAATTGTATTATGCAATACTATTAGATATTATTTATATCCTCTTAAAGTAGTCATCATCACCAGGTTTTACCATCACATTTAACACTTAAATGCAGTCAAGCATGACAGAGTTAGGTCTGACAAGGGAGAGATAACAGCAAGCTAAAGTGAATGCTGCCTAATCCCTATCCATTCATCCATGGTTGCTATGAATTGATAATACTCCTCCAAATTTTCAACCTTAGTTCACTAGCATCAAAAGTCCGATGAAAGAGTGAAGCTGTTCAGCCTCAAGCAACATTTATCTGCAGAGGTCCATATCTTTTAGCTTACAAAGTTGTAAAAACAACTTGCCAAGATGAAAGACATGAAAATATTTCCTTATGTTTATAGCAGGTTATCCTACACTGCAGACGTACTGACTTTGCCCATGCTGATAGGACACCTATTGGCCACTCTTAAGTGTGAAAAATGGAGATTTTGCCAAGTTAGGATGGGAGGTTAAAACAGTTTGTCTTTACCAAAGGGACATTTTTTAAAAGTAAGAATGTTGTTGGAATTATTTTGTTGACTTCATGTATAGTTTCTCATCTTGATTTCCATGTATTGGTACTGTGTGTACTTTAAAATAATTGTCATTTTTGAAGAATGGTATCTGTTTATATTTTGCAAGTACGTTTAAACATGTGGTTGAAAAATTCTGTTGAGTGAGGGAATTATTTAGGGATACAAATGAGTCTCACAAACTCTCAAATATGTTTAAAATAATAAGATAAAAATAGAAATATTAAAATAATATTTAGACTAGATTCCATGTTGTATAGCTTGTTGAGAAAACTTGTATAGAGAGAAGGATAAGCATCCTCTTGATAAACAGATAAAAAACTGAGGCTCAGAGAGATTTCATGTTTTCTTAATGTTACACAATTGAACTCCGTGATGTTCAAACTGGTTTTAGAAAAGGCAGAGGAAGCAGAGATTAAATGGCCAACATCCACTGGATCATGGAAAAAGCAAGAGAGTTCCAGAAAAACATCTATTTCCGCTTTATTGACTATGCCAAAGCCTTTGACTGTGTGAATCACAATAAACTGTGGAAAATCCTGAGAGAGATGGGAATACCAGACCACCTAACCTGCCTCTTGAGAAATCTGTATGCAGGCCAGGAAGCAACAGTTAGAACTGGACATGGAACAACAGACTGGTTCCAAATAGGAAAAGGAGTATGTCAAGGCTGTATATTGTCACCCTGCTTATTTAACTTCTATGCAGAGTACATCATGAGAAACGCTGGACTGGAAGAAACACAAGCTGGAATCAAGGTTGCCGGGAGAAATATCAATAACCTCAGATATGCAGAAAGTGAAGAGGAGCCAAAAAGCCTCTTCATGAAAGTGAAAGAGGAGAGCAAAAAACTTGGCTTAAAGCTCAACATTCAGAAAACTAAGATCATGGCATCTGGTCCCATCACTTCATGGGAAATAGATGGGGAAACAGTGGAAACAGTGTCAGACTTTATGTTTTTGGGCTCCAAAATCACTGCAGATGGTGACTGCAGCCATGAAATTAAAAGACACTTACTCCTTGGAAGGAAAGTTATGACCAACCTAGATAGCATATTCAAAAGCAGAGACATTACTTTGCTGACTAAGGTCCATCTAGTCAAGGCTATGGTTTTTCCTGTGGTCATGTATGGATGTGAGAGTTGGACTGTGAAGAAGGCAGAGCGCTGAAGAATTGATGCCTTTGAACTGTGGTGTTGGAGAAGACTCTTGAGCGTCCCTTGGACTGCAAGGAGATCCAACCAGTCCATTCTGAAGGAGATCAGCCCTGGCATTTCTTTGGAAGGAATGATGCTAAAGCTGAAGCTCCAGTACTTTGGCCACCTCATGCGAAGAGTTGACTCATTGGAAAAGACTCTGATACTGGGAGGGATTGGGGGCAGGAGGAGACGGGGATGACCAAGGATGAGAGGTCTGGATGGCATCACTGACTCGATGGACGTGAGTCTGAGTGAACTCCGGGAGATGGTGATGGACAGGGAGGCCTGGCGTGCTGCGATTCATGGGGTCGCAAAGAGTCGGACACGACTGAGCGACTGAACTGAACTGAACTGAAAGTTAGGATTCAAATATATATAAGGAAATAACAGGGAAGAATTTTATATTTTGGCATATTCAGAGAATCTTTATTTAAATGGATTTATTGGGAAGTTAGACATTTCATACAACCAATTTCCCAGATAAGGAATTTTTATTCCTTTTGTATCCCTCCCACTTAACTCTTTAGTTTTAGTGCTTAGAAGAAAGTGTACTAGAGATGAATTTAATATTTACTTTCTCTTTTCCTTGATAACTCATTATCATTTAGGTCAGTGGACTTCAATTCAAAAATGCCTTTAGAATTATATAGCAAGTGGACTGTTTGCCTCTACAATAAATGGTCTGCTGTATATTAGTATTGAGCAGAATTAATTTTTGTGCTTCTAAATTATTAATTGTTGTTTGCTTTCCCTCATATCTATTTAGGAAGTAACATTCCTCCATCCTTTTATCACCAATCTCAATCTTTCTACTTTGCTATTGTAGGGGAGAAAAAAAAAAGTTCCCTCTTCAAGATTCTTGGCTGAGAATATATTCGCAGGAAAAAAACAAACTGAAATTTAATAACATGTATACCTCCTGTATACATGGGTCATATCCAGGAAAACAAAGTAATTCCACAAAATGGTTCAATACACCATCTTAAAATATTATCTCCTGCTAAAGACAAAATATCAGAGAAGGCAACGGCACCCCACTCCAGTACTCTTGCCTGGAAAATCCCATGGAGGGGGGAGCCTGGTAGGCTGCAGTCCATAGGGTCGCGAACAGTTGGACAAGACTGAGCGACTTCTTTCACTTTTCACTTTCATGCATTGGAGAAGGAAATGGCAACCCACTCCAGTGTTCTTGCCTGGAGAATCCCAGGGACAGGGAAGCCTGGTGGTCTGCCGTCTATGGGGTCACACAGAGTCAGACACGACTGAAGTGAGTTAGCAGCAAAGACAAAATATATTGGAGAGGTGGATTGGAGCAAGTTACAGGAGGTTTTCAGAAAAAGCATGGTAAATAAGGACATGTTGCTATTATGCAAATTTAAGTTATTGCCTTCTCTGTTTATAGCAGTCAAGAGATTTAGTCACCCTTCACTCTTACAAACAGGAAATTTCCCTGATAAATGTAAATTTCTCTTACAAAAAAAATGTAAATTTCTCTTCAGATTGATTTTCAGAACTTCTATATCTTATGTTTCTTAAAAATTGTTGTTGTTGTTGTTTAATCACCAAGTCATGTCCGACTCTTTGCGACCCCAGGGACTGTAGCCCTTCAGGCTCCTCTGGCCATGGGATTTTCCTGGCAAGAATACTAGAGTGGGTTTCCATGCCCTCTGTCAGGGAATATTCCTCACCCAGGGATTGAACCTGGTCTCCATGTCTCCTCCATTGGCAGGTGGGTTCTTTACCACTAGTGCCACCTGGGAAGACCTTGCACACACCCTAATCTTGTCAGCAACTCCACCCTTTTGAAACTGCAGAAGAAAGAATACAAGACTGATACTCCTGTCTGACTATGCAATTTCTCTCTACTCACTGGGGAAGGTGGCACAGTTCTTGAGGCGCTAGGCTACTGTATTCCTCCTTTGCCTGGAAAAGTAATAGAGCTACTCTTTCTTTCTCTTCCTTCACCCAGTCTCTGTATTTCTATTTGGCATTGGTGCACAGATTTTGCAACATCTCCTGCACGGGCAGGCAGGTTCTTTACCATTGAGCCACAGTTAGCCCTAAATAATCCTTATGCCAAACAGGCATACTTGTGGATTCCCCTTCACTGTTCATTTGTTTTCAAAGTAAAGGCAACTTACTTAAAGTTGAGAATTTCCTTGAGTTAAAATCCACAGAATTTAATGAAAAAAACTGCTAACATTGTAACTAAAGAGTTTGTTTAAATTTTGTTTAAATTCCATGTTTTCAGTTATATTCTGAGAGGTTATAATATATGCAGATTTACTAAAACTTCCTAATAATGACATGCTGTTGGTTCTCAATTGAGAATTTATTTCATAATATTCATGATATGCTATGAATAATTTTTACTAGCCCTCTTTGTGTTTTGTTTTGTTTTGCCACAACACAAAGCTTGCTTAGTTCCTGAACCAGGGATTGAACCCAGGCCCCCCAGCAGTGACAGCACGCAGTCCTAACCACTAGATTGCCAAGGAATTCCCTGGACCAACTCTGCTTAATTTTTTTCCACATTTTTCTTTTTTGGACTCTTGTACAAATCACTTTTCATTATGTTTGCACAAAGCATGGAATTTCAATACAAAGATGTACCAAATAGAGACACTGGAGAACTGGAGTTCAAAGGTGATTCTCTGAATAATAAAAGAGGAGTGATAAAAGGAATGGAAGAGAAGCCATTGTGGCCACCAGTGTAAGGCCTAATTATTCTTGCCCGAGGCAAAAGAGAAAAGGGTTCCTGGGATTTTTTTTTTCCCTCTACATTTGGTACCTTTCATGTAAACAGATTCCAGTGAAAACTGGCCAGCTGCTTTCAGCCCAGTGGAAATGCCTTAGGGTCTGTGGAGGGGAGGGGTGAGCTGGTCATCAGGTAAGAACTGAATTTCAGGTGTTTTCTCTGACTTGACACTAAATTAAGCCTAGAAAACATTAGTAAAATGGACATAGATGAGAGTGGTGGCAAATTCTAATCTGTGCCCAGGTACTACATTTTCAAGGGTAGAAGATAAAGAAGCCTTTTAAGAAAATGTTTGATATATCTCTGACTCTGAGGGCAGTTGGAGGACAGCTTACTTGCTCACTTTTTTACTTTTTTACATCAATCTTGACTCAGAATTCAGTCTCTCTACTGGTTTTCACAAGATAACCTCTTATACAGTAGAATTTTGTGACTTTCTTAAACTTTACTAAAGAACTAGATGGATGTTCAGAAAAAACTGTACCAAGAAAGAGTTTCCTTTCTTTTTCACTCTTACCTTCTCCATTCCTCCTGTAATTTCATAATGTAGAAGAATTTTCTCCATTAATGTTTTGGTGCTGGCTACTGTCTACCTAAGAAAGCCTTTTAAGACATTTTTCATAATATGAATTATATTAGCTATTAAAATGCATGAATGGTTTAGTAGACTTTGTTGTTACATACTTACATGAAATTCCTTTTACTTTTTAATTATGAAAATTTCCAAGCATATGGGAATAAATAGCACTTTACCCAGCTTTAAAAGCTATCAAGATTTTTCTACACATAATTTATTATTTCTCCCTCTGTTTTCTATCACTGAGATGTATCAAAATACTTTATTTTTAAATTCTTCAGTCTGAAAAAAAGACAGTTTGAAAATCCATAGTGCTTTATCATATTTTACTTATTAACAAGTATTTAGTGATATTTTATAACCAATACATATTCCAAGTTCTCTAGTTGTTTAAAAATATTTCTTTTTCATAAAAATCAGCATACTCTCCAAGTCCACTATATCTTCTAACATGTTTCTGCTTTATATATGAAAAATTTAATAGTTTTTTTTTCTAGTTTAATATATTTGGGGTAAATCTACTGAAAGCAAAAATCAAATAGAAGAGGAATGTTGCAGATCTCAGGGAAAGAGCCAATTGTGAAGAATGAGGGTGAGAAAGAGGAGGCATATCTCAGCAAGTACAGCAACAAAACGCAGTTTTTAAAGCAGAGAGCATTGCCTTAGGACCTGTGCAAATTTCACTGTAGGCTATTTTTCAAAACTTAGAACTTTTCTGAAATTTTCTTAGTTCATTTTAACTTTGGGGTTACTGTTTTCATCTTTTTTTTTTATGACCACATTTCCTAGATGTGTGCTGCTCATCTCTTGGGATATCATTTATTTCAAAATGAATTTTATGTTTTGAAAGCGCATATTTGTTTGATAATTCTAGGGTCTTTGACAGCTAAACTGCTCTCTCATTGCTTGAATTCCTCACAATCTCCTTCCTGATTCTCCTTATTCTTTTTGGTTAGCCCACACTTGGGTTTCTAAAGGCTTTTTCCAAGTGTTCCCAGTTCTCAGATTCCCACTCAATGCATGATCTCCTGTAGGCGAGAATATAGCAATTTACCAAGGCCCCTCCCCTTTTCTGCTTGTCACTGTTCTAAATACTGTCCAGTTGCTCATGATGTTGGGGAGTACTAATCATATTTATCCATATTTTGAGCTGATGAGGATTACTTTCTTACCTAATTCTGTTTAAGATGTCCATATGTTTGTTTTGATTTTATTTCACTATTTTCTCTATTTTTAAAGACAGGTTTTTAGGGAGATAGAGGATAGAAAGAAAGAAATAGATGATTGATAGATAGATAGGATGAATGTCATGTCTTTGCCACTGGAAGAAGTATCTGTATACAAGTGATAAAAATTCCTTACACTTTGAGTGCACTAAGTTGTCATTTCTGAAGTCAAATTGATTATATTCTTTGCAGCCAAACATGGAGCAGTTCTATACAATCAGCAAAAACAAGACCAGGAGCTGACTGTGGCTCAGATCATGAACTCCTTATTGCAAAATTCAGACTGAAATTGAAGAAAGTAGGGAAAACCAATAGGTCATTCAGGTAAGACCTAAATCAAATCCCTTACGATTATACAGTGGAAGTGAAAAATAGATTTAAGGAACTAGAGCTGACAGACAGAGTGCCTGATGAACTATGGATGGAGGTTCGTGACATTGTACAGGAGACAGAAATCAAGACCATCACCAAGAAAAAGAACTGCAAAAAAGCAAAATGGCTATCTGAGGAGGCCTTACAAATAGGTATGAAAACAAGAAAAGCAAAAGGCAAAGGAGAAAAGGAAAGATAAACCCATTTGAATACAGAGTTCCAAAGAATAGCAAGGAGAGATAAGAAAACCTTCCCCAGTGAACAATGAAAAGAAATAGAGGGAAATAATAGAACGGCAAAGACTAGTAATCTCTTCAAGAAAATTAGAGATATCAAGGAACATTTCATGCAAACATGGGCTCAATAAAGGACAGAAATAATATGGACCTAACAGAAGCAGAGGATATTAAGAAGCGGTGGCAAGAATATACAGAAGAACTATACAAAATAGACCTTTAAGACCCAGATAATCATGATGGTGTGATTACACACCTAGAGCCAGACATCCTGGAATGTGAAGTCAAGTGGGCCTTAGGAAGGATTACTATGAACAAAGTTGGTGGAGGTGATGGAATTTCAGTTGAGCTATTTCAAATCCTAAAGGCTGATGCTGTGAAAGTGCTTCACTCAATATGCCAGCAAATTTGGAAAAGCCAGCAGTGGCCACAGGACTGGAAAATGTCAGTTTTCATTCCAATCCCAAAGAAAGGCCATGCCAAAGAATGTGCAGACTACCCTACAATTGTACCCATCTCACATGCTAGTAAAGTAATGCTCAAAATTCTCCAAGCCAGGCTTCAACAATACATGAACCATGAACTTCCAGATGTTTAAGATGGTTTTAGAAAAGGCAGAGGTACCAGAGATCAAATTGCCAACATCTGCTGGATTATCGAAAAAGCGAGAGTGTTCCAGAAAAACATCTATTTCTGCTTTATTGACTATGCCAAAGCCTTTGACTGTGTGGATCACAATAAACTGTGGAAAATTCTGAAAGAGATGGGAATACCAGAGCACCTGACCTGTCTCTTGAGAAACCTATATGCAGGTCAGGAAACAACAGTTAGAACCAGACATGAAACAACAGACTGATTCCAAATAGGAAAAGGAGTATGGCAAGGCTGTATATTGTCACCCTGCCTATTTAACTTATATGCAGAGTACACCATGAGAAACACTGGGCTGGATGAAGGACATCCTGGATTCAAGATTTCTGGGAGAAATATCATTAACCTCAGATAAGCAGATGACACCACACTTATGGTAAAAAGGAGCCTCTTGATGAAAGTGAAAGAGGAGAGTGAAAAAGCTGGCTTACAGCTCAACATTCAGAAAACAAACATCATGGTATCTGGTCCCATTACTTCATGGTAAACAGATGGGGAAACAGTATTAGACTTTATTTTTGGGGGCTACAAAATCACTGCAGATGGTGACTGAAGCCATGAAATTAAAAGATGCTTCCTCCTTGGAAGGAAAGTTATGACCAACCTAGAACCAGAGATCAAATACCCAACATCCACTGGATCATGGAAAAAGCAAGAGAGTTCCAGAAAAACATCTATTTCTGCTTTATTGACTATGCCAAAGCCTTTGACTGTGTGGATCACAGTAAACTGTGGAAAATTCTGAATGAGATGGGAATACCAGACCACCTGACCTGCCTCTTGAGAAACGTGTATGCAGGTCAAGAAGCAACAGTTAGAACTGGACATGGAACAACAAACTTGTTCCAAATAGGAAAAGGAGTATGTCAAGGCTGTATATTGTCACCCTGCTTATTTAACTTCTATGCAGAGTACATCATGAGAAACACTGGGCTGGAGGAAGCACAAGCTGGAATCAAGATTGCTGGGAGAAATATCAATAACCTCAGATATGCAGATGACACCACCCTTATGGCAGAAAGTGAAGAGGAGCTAAAAAGCCTCTTGATGAAAGTAAGAGAGGAGAGCGAAAAAGTTGGCTTAAAGCTCAACATTCAGAAAACGAAGATCATGGCATCTGGTCCCATCACTTCATGGGAAATAGATACAGAAACAGTGGAAACGGTGTCAAACTTTATTTTTGGGGGCTCCAAAATCACTGCGGATGGTGATTGCAGCCATGAAATACAAAGACGCTTACTCCTTGGAAGGAAATTTATGACCAACCTAGATAGCGTATTGAAAAATAGAGATATTACTTGGCCAACAAAGGTCCGTCTATCAAGGCTATGGTTTTTCCAGTGGTCATGTATGGATGTGAGTTTGGACTGTGAAGAAAGGTGAGCACCGAAGAATTGATGCTTTTGAACTGTGGTGTTGGAGAAGACTCTTGAGAGTCCCTTGGACTGCGAATAGATCCAACCAGGCCATTCTAAAGGAGATCAGTCCTGGGTTTTCATCGAAACGACTGATGCTGAAGCTGAAACTCTAATACTTTGGCTACCGTATGCGAAGAGTTGACTCACTGGAAGAGACTCTGATGCTGGGAAGTATTGGGGGCAGGATGAGAAGGGAACAACAGAGGATGAGATGGCTGGATGGCATCACTAACTCGATGGACATGAGTTTGAGTGAACTCCGGGAGTTGGTGATGGACAGGGAGACCTGGCGTGCTGTGATTCATGGGGTCGCAAACAATCAGACATGTCGGAGCGACTGAACTGAATGAACTGAGACAGCATATTAAAAAACAGAGATATTTCTTTGCCGACAAAGGTCCGTCTAGTCAAGGCTATGGTTTTTCCAGTAGTCATATAAGAATGTGAGAGTTGGACTATAAAGAAAGCTGAGTGCCGAATAATTGATGCTTTTGAACTGTGGTCTTGGAGAAGACTCTTGAGAGTCCCTTGGACTGCAAGGAGATCCAAGCAGTCCATCCTAAAGTAGATCAGTCCTGGGTGTTCATTGGAAGGACTGATGTTGAAGCTGCAACTCCAATATTTTGGCCACCTGATGTGAAAAGCTGACTCATTGGAAAAGACCCTGATGCTGGGAAATATGTAACACCTATAGATAGCAATGTTTGTTTTTAGGTTAAAGGTATAGTTATGCTTAACAATGTTATTATCGCAATATAAATTCTAGATATACAAACAGTGAATTTCAGGAATGTCTCTTTTAGAAAGGAATGAGTGGATTACTTTTGTTATATTTCTTAATGTGAGGATAAAGCTGATAGAAGTTGGGGGCATCTTTTACCTGTAGTGATGGTGCTGGGTCACAGTTTGATCCATATAGTCACAATTGGTGTTCATGTAAGTCCAGTGAAGATAAGATGAAGAGTTTATTACAACAGAAATTAGGGGAGATAATGAACTGATATGAATATGAAAGAACAGTAGAAAGATTTCTTCTAAAATATGCCCTTAATAAGCTATCTATGAAAGGTAGCTGGCTCTCAAGGACTGTCACCAATTTCTTTTGTGGGGTACTAATAGGGAAACATTGGAGAAGGCAATGGCACCCCACTCCAGTACTCTTGCTTGGAGAATCCCATGGACGGAGGAGCCTGGTAGGCTGTAGATCATGGGGTCACTAAGAGTTGGAAACGACTGAGTGACTTCAATTTCACTTTTCACTTTCCACTTTCGTACACTGGAAAAGGAAATGGCAACCCACTCCAATGTTCTTGCCTGGAGAATCCCAGGGACAGTGGAGCCTGGTGGGCTGCCGACTATTGGATCACACAGAGTCAGACACCTGAAGCAATATAGCAGCAGCAGCAGCAATAGGGAAACATGATTACTTATATTAATGGGATTGAAACAAGGGATTACACATTACTAAAGACAGTTTATGAATGTTTTGTCTAAACATTACTCTCAGTTTGCTACTCAGCCCAGTTGTTTGTTTTTCTACCACATTGGAATATTTATTTTATTTTTTTAACCCCCAAAATAACTGACAGAATCCAGATTATAAACTGGGCTGTACACCACTGATTAAATAACTGTTATCATGATTTTTCTTAGTTTAGAATGTGTACAGGGAAGACTGAGTCTGCATGAAAGTGATAGTCAGTATATTCAGTATACTTCTACATGCTGTACTGAGATGAAGATATTCTCTAGTTTTCAGCATTGGAGATTGCAGCAGGATGTTTTGTTCACACAAGGAATTTTATCAGAAAACAAGTGTGTCCACAAACATCAGAAGGCAGCATCCAATAGGGATTCAAATAAGACAGAGAAAAATGTCTCGCTTGTCCAATGAACCAGTCTACTCCTTAAGAACATCACTTGCTCCTGTATCAGAATGTGGCTTTAACCTGTGGCTTTATAATATCACTACCATATCCTTCATCTAGGGCCAAAGGAAGGCTCAAAGTGGGAAGACGCTGCTACTGACTCCCGACCCTATATGCGAAGATATATAAGTTCTCCAGCTGTTGCTCTATGGCTATAAGAATAGTAGAGACTTTATATTAGGAAACTTAATTCACAGATATATTCTTGGGGAAAATGGGTCAAGAGAGAAAAAAATACCAGCATGAAATTCCATTTCAAAAGGTGACACTTTTAGGTTTTTGTATTAACAAAAAAAAGTAAGAAATTGAGATTATAAAAGGAAAATGAAACTTTACAGGAAGAGTTTACTCAGATGCATAGGCATTACTTCGCTGACAAGCATAAAAGACATGAGATGGTATTAAAGATTAAATCGTAGGGTTATAGTGCCAAATGGGCTTTCAAGGTGGCTCAGTGGTGAACAATTCACTTGCCAATGCAGGAGATACAGGAGACCTGAATTCGATTCTGGGGTCAAGAAAATCTCCTGGAGAAGGAAACGGCAACTCACTCGAGTATTTCTTGCCTGGAAAATTCCATGGACAGAGGAGCCTGGTGGGCTATAGTCCATGGGGTCGCTAAGACTGAGCGACTTCACTTTCGCTTTTCACTTTCATGCATTGGAGAAGGACATGGCGACCCACTCCAGTGTTCTTGCCTGGAGAATCCAAGGGACAGGGGAGCCTGGTGGGCTGCCATCTATGGGGTCGCACAGAGTCGGACACGACTGAAGCGACTTAGCAGCAGTAGCAGCAGCAGCTACATTTTCTATAAAGAAGGAGAACATATTCATAAAAAATTGTGATATCACAATAGCTAATTGGATTTGGTAAAACAATTGGATGCTTAAAGTAAGTTTTCAATCAGAGACAGGTACTAGAATTGCTACATTTGATTTGGAATGCAATTACTGATTAGGGGTATGGGATCCTGATAATCTCAGCAACTGCAGGGGGATAGTGTCATCTACATAATGCTTGTTATTCCCCCATGAGTACACAGCGAAAGCACACAGTCCTAACTGCTGGACCACCAGAGAATGTCCTAAATGAGTTTCATCTGTACTTACATTCACCAACTATTTCTTGAGCATCTTAAGTACTCTGGTAGGCATTGGAGAATCCAGTGATAAACAGCTCACTTTCTAGTGGGTAAGACTTTAAAAAAAAACATTGAACTTATAATAGTAAATAGCTTGTTGAACCTACATGCTGGCATATATACACATATGCCCCATTTAACTCTCATACTATTGATTTTGGCTTCATTTCCTAGGCTGTGAATATTATTTGAAATCTTGATTCTGTCATCTACTATATAAGCTCTGTTTCCTCTTCTTTTCTTTGCTCCCTAACTCATTTTATGTATGGAATTCATAGCTATTTCATTTATATTATCATTGAAGTAAGTGATAAACAATTCAAGAGCATAGCTTTGTGATTTTGTAGTGGAATTTCTTCTCCTCAAATTATAATCAGTAAAATATAGAGAAAATTTATCAAACTGCTTTTATCTTCAGTCTGATCATATACAAATTCATAAAACTAGTATTTATCTCTGGAGACCTATGTGACAATTAAATTGATATTCTATTACTGTATTCAAAGTTCCTGGCACATAATAGGGACTAACTAATTACTTAAGCACCAAACTATGACAAAGGACCTAAGTCATCCTTTCTGATTATTATTTATCTATTGCTCAAACGTCTATTGAATATCAAGTCTATTCCAAATATTTTACTAAAGCCTACAGATGTTCCGAACATTAAGATGCCTTTTCAAGTTTGTGATTAATTATGAAAGATAAATAATTGAAAAGCTTTCAAGCAAGATATGCATGCATATGTGCTCAGTCATATCTGACTGTTTGCAACTCCATGGAATGTAGCCCACCAGGCTCCCTTGTCCATGGGATTTCCTGGCAATAGTACTGGAGTGGGTTCCCATGCCCTCCTTCAGGGGATCTTCCCGACCCAGGGATTGAACCCACGTCTCCCGCATCTTCTGCATTGACAGGCTGTTGCATTATCACTCAGTCATTTGGGAATCCCCAAGCAAGATATATAATAATATCAATCAATTTCATCCATATTTTTCTACATCATTTACAAATATGCTAGCTGATTCCTATTGATGTCATTTCCAAACCTTGAGATCTAGCTTCGTCATCTAAAGGTGAAGTTCAAATTTCAAATGATACAGAGCAAAACCCTTTAAAGTCAAATTTAAATTTATCTCTCATCTTACTTTATCTCCTTGTGCCTTGTGTAAACACTGCTCTCTAACCAAACCAACTGCTCACCATTTCACATGCATATTAAGCTCCCTTTTGCTGCTCTGCCACAGTTTTGCACAAGCACATTTTTCTTTCCAGGTCTGGAGTTCTCGTACTCTCTTTTCTTTACCTGGCAAATTCCAGTTTCAAGAATGCATTTAAAAATACCTACTCCTATGAAGACTTTCTGATTTTCCTAGGCAGAGGGAGCACTAGCCTCCTCCAGCTTTCTAAAACATATTGTATTTGCCTCTTCTATATTAAAGAAAGATATTAATCTTTGTACTAACATTTTCTTATGACAAAACTGTATGACAATATGTGAAATGTTCAATTTACTTAATCATTTTTATATTGTATAAATGTGTTTTGCTTTTTATAACTTTCTTTCAGACATATTTGTTCTTGTAATTTTAAGATAACTGACAAATGCTGAATTACTGAATCAACACTCCATAACTTTTATCTAGTTTCCGTCATATTGTTACTTTGACTGATATTTAAATGCACTGAAGTGTCTGGAACTTTAAAGAAGCCACTCTTTATGAATCAAAGGGTATTAATGCCATACAAATAATCACCACATTTCTTTCTATCTGAGTCTTATTTGTTTTTTGATATATAAAGGAAGTCTAATTTAAGATGATAACCATCTGTGTGATATCGTCCCAGCAGCTGTTCTATCTTGCTCATTTTGAGAGTCTGATTTCTCTAAACCAAGAAAGGTTTTATGCAAGAAAGTTTTAATGATGCACAAATAATACACTTTAACCTTTAAAGCAAATACCTTGAAATTTACATCTTTAGATGGTTGTCACATGTCAAAATTTGTATCTTAAAGGATCCAAATATGCTTTCATTACTCAAAAATATTTTGACTTCTTTGGAACAGTCTCTGAAGACATATTAACAAAAATAATTATTTTACACTTTCTTTCCTACTAAAATATTCATCACCTCACTGATAAGTTGAATTGTTGACTGAGTTATTTTCTAATTGCCCAAAGGTTAAACATATCTTCAAATTATGAATGCTGAAAAACAGGGTTTCTGAATCTGAAGTTTCCAAGGGAGGGTTTCAATTATTTTTAAGCATCACTGAAATAAGTACAATCTTCTAGAAGAAAATTACTTATAAGATGATAGAACTCATTTTTTTTTTCATTTATTGTATATCTACCAACAAAATCTCCTTTATTGTCTTGGTGCTCTGTTATGGTCTTTACAGACTGGGACCTGGGGACAGGAGTTGACGAAAAGAGGAACGTGCCCAAGTCTCGAGTGAAACAGGGTGCTTTATTTGTGGCAGCTTGTGTTTATATATCTTTATACAGGGAAGCTTTAGGTAGCAAAATTTATTGGCATTTCACAATTTTTAAAGAATTTTCACATAACTATTTTTCATTTGATTCTTTCATTAGCATTATTCATTGCATTGTAAACAGGTAGTTTTTAAGCATCCTTATTCTACTTATGAAATGGCAATCCACTCCAGTATTCTTGCCTAGAGAATCCTGTGTGTGGAGGAACCTGGTGGGCTGCTGTCCATATGGTCGCTCAGAGTCGGACACGCGACTTAACATGTATGCATGCATTGGAGAAGGAAATGGCAGCCCACTCCAGTATTCTTGCCTGGAGAATCACAGGGACGGAGGATCCTGGTGGGCTGCCGTGTACGGGGTCGCACAGAGTCGGACATGACTGAAGTGACTTAGCAGTAGCAGCAGCATTCTAATAATGATTACATGACATTCAAGATATGATTTACTTTCGATACCAAAAGGACAGTAGATGATGAAACTGAGACTATACTCCAGACTCTTAATTTCTATTTTTAGTCTCTTTTTACTTCTCATACTGTCTTCAAGTTGTTAGGATTCCTTATCATCTGAAAATGCCTCCAGAACTTTGAGTTAATTAACTTGACATAGTAGAAGACTTTGTAAATTTCTGTACTTCATAATAAGTGGTCTCATGCCTATAGAGAAATATAATAGGCTTCAGTCTCTAGTACTTTTATATATATTTTTCCATTAGGCAGTATATTATCTATGATAATGAATTCTCATGTTTTATTGCATGTACGAACAACTCAGTCAACTTAGTGTATTCAGGGGGTTTAACCACCTTGAATAGTCTTCTGACTAATTAATTACTGAGCTAACTGCTTGCAGCCCCCAAAAGACATACTATCTTCCCAAGTCTGATAATATGTATATTTTTTTACCTATGGATAAATATAAAAAATTAAATACCAAATCTTGCAATCTTGTATTATTTCAGGACTCTTAAAGCACTTTAGCCACTCAGAAGGCCGATGCTACAAAATGAATTAGGAAAATTGATTTATTAAGTCCTTTTCCATTTTTATGCATGTAACATAATGAGTATCTCCAGATAAGGTACTCCAGGGAAACTGCTAGTTAGGATGCTCAGGAAAGTTTGAAGTCTCTAAGGCTGCCTTAGAAAGTTCTATGTTATGCCAGATGGTTTTCCAGAATTCTAAGATTATTATAAAATTCCCAGGAGCCCATGAGGCAGATCAGAAATTTAAGTAGAGTCTGGATCCCTTCTGCCACCCTGTGTATACTTTTGACTTTCAGAAACTTGATTTTGATTCAAGTTAGCAAATACTTAAATTCTTATCTACTATGTACCAGACACTTGGTGAGACTGGAAACAACAGTGACAAACCCATGGTCCCTGCCTTCGAGCATTTTATCCTCTAATAAGAGAAATAGGCAGGTAAACAAACTAAGTCTGGTAAGTACAAGAAAAAATATGTGCAAGACATGGATGGAAAGAAGAGAATAACAAAACTATGGAAGAAACTTCTTTCACACTGAGCCCCATTTACCTCTCTTCATCACTTGGCACAGTCTGGGGCTGGAAATCAAAATTATTCCACAGAGTGATTCACTGAATTGCAAAGTACCAAATATGCATACCAGTATGCTGAGGTTTCCTTGGGACATAACATACTATCCTGAAATCTCAGATCCTGGAGAAAATTGGAAACCCCATCTAAAAGATGCTGTTAAACCCTTGACTTTAGAATTAGATGCCTGGATATGTTTCTCTTTTGTTAGCACAATAACTTAAAGACAAACCATTAGAGTCTATCTTTGTATAATTTTATCAAATGATTCCTTTGAATGATTGCACAAGGTAAGAAATAAGGTGTAAGTCATTGACACAAAAATATATTACTCAGGGACTAGTTGGGCATACAGATACAATGCTAAGTATATTCAGTGGAAAGGGGGGGAAGTAGAAGTTTGTGCAATATTTGAAAGGGCTGTAAAAGCAGAGGTCAGGAAAGCTACTACTGAAAATATCAGCTTTTAATAGCACAAAAGTTGAGGAGTTTCAGGCAAATTCCAGTAAACCTAGAGTTACAGTCAGCTTGCAGCTGCCACCAACTACTGAGCAGAGAGCCTGGCACACAGTAAGCACTCTGTAAATAACGGAAGTTTTTATTTTTGTGGTTGTTGTTATTATCATCATCATCATCCTATTTGCTGAGTAAAGCATAAATTATCTGATACTCAACCTGGTATTTACTCTGAAAATATACTAAATTCAAAATAAAATGGCAAATCTTAGGGGAGAGTAATGAATAAACTGGCTTTTCTTTTCTGGAGAGTGGGAGTGTGGGAACACTAGAGTATTAACCAATCAAGGAGGGATGTGTGGCTGTGTGTGTGTGTGTGTGTGTGTGTGTGTGAATATTTGAATAATACTTTGTCTCTCCTCATTTATCCTTCCAAGTCTTCCTCAAATGCTTTGTCATTGACAGACTCTCACTGGGAACAGGGTTCTAAGAGAGAGCAGGGATCTTCCCATCCCAGGAGTTGAATCCAGGTCTCTCTCATTGCAGGCACATTATTTACCACCTGAGCCACAAGGGAAGCCCAAGAATACTGGAGTGGGTAGCCTATCCCTTCTCCAGTGGATCTTTGTGATCCAGGAATCGAACTGGGGTCTCCTGCATTGCAGGCAGATTCTTTACCAGCTGAAGTATCAGGTAAGCTCCTAGGAAATGCTATACTGTGTTTATGTTAAATGGATGACAGGCTGTCATATGCTTGCCAAAGTTACTCCTAGCATATCTACAAATTGAATTGCTAATTTTCTTTTTATTGTTTATCAATATTTCCTTGTTTATATTTTAATTTCAAGAAGAATATATATGGAAAGAAAGGCAAGAGTTATTATATAAATGATAAGTCAATTTAAGAGATGGCACTTTAACTTTGGGTGGGAAAGTGACAACATTTCAAATGGTTCAGAGCACAAACTAAAATGAGACTAGACCTAGGTTTCAGCTCCACCTTTACCATTTATTAACTGCATACTTTTGAGCAAGATATCTAAACGTTTAAAATTTCAGTTTCCACATCTGAAAAATGGGGATGTGTGTGGATTTTTGCTCAGCCCTGTGCGGCTCTTTGTAACCCCAGGGACTGTAGTCCACCAGGTTCCTCTATCCATGAATTTTCCGGGTAAGAATACTGGAGTGGGTTGCCATTTCTTACTCCAGGGGATCTTCCTGATTCAGGGATCAAACCCATGTCTCTTGCATCTCCTGCATCATCAGGCAGATTCTTTACCACTGTACCACCTGGAAAAGCCTGGGAGCAATAGTGCCACCTGGGGATAATATCCCTCAAGTTGCTCAACAGATTAAAATAAATAATGTATAAAGACTACTGGGCAGGGAGACTGGCATCCAGTAAGCACTCAAAAAATAATGGAAGTTACTTTTGTTGTTGTTGTTGTTGTTGTTATAATCATTATCATCTTATTCGCTGAGTAAAGCATAGATTATCTAATACTCAATCTGGTATTTACTCTGAAAATATATTCAAAATAGAATGGCAATTCTTAGAGGAGATTAATAGGCTTTATTTCCTGGAGAGTGGGAGTGTGGGGACACTAAATAGAGTATTCGCCAATCAAGGAGGGACAGCTGGCTATGTGTGAATATTTGAAAGGCTGTCAAAAACAGCAAGAAAAGCATGTTCAGGCTCATCAGTTCAGTTCAGTTCAGTTCAGTTGCTCAGTCGTGTCTGACTCTTTGTGACCCCATGAATCAAAGCACTCCAGTCCTCCCTGTTCATCACCATCTACCGGAGTTCACTCAGACTCACATCCATCGAGTCCGTAATGCCATCCAGACATCTCATCCTTGGTCGTCCCCATCTCCTCCTGCCCCCAATCCCTCCCAGCATCAGAGTCTTTACCAATGAGTCAACACTTCTCATGAGGTGGCCAAAGTACTGGAGTTTCAGCTTTAGCATCATTCCTTCCAAAGAAATCCCAGGGTTGATCTCCTTCAGAATGGACTGGTTGGATCTCCTTGCAGTCCAAGGGACTCTCAACAGTCTTCTCCAACACCACAGTTCAAAAGCATCAATTCTTCAGCGCTCAGCCTTCTTCACAGGCCAACTCTCACATCCATACATAACTACTGGAAAAACCATAGCCTTGACTAGACGGACCTTAGTCGGCAAAGTAATGTCTCTGCTTTTGAATGTGCTATCTAGGTTGGTCATAACTTTTCTTTCAAGGAGTAAGCATCTTTTAATTTCATGGCTGCATTCACCATCTGCAGTGATTTTGGAGCCCCCCAAAATAAAGTCTGCCAGTGTTTCCACTGTTTCCCCATCTATTTCCCATGAAGTGATGGGACCAGATGCCATGATCTTCATTTTCTGAATGTTGAGCTTTAAGCCAACTTTTTCACTCTCCTCTTTTACTTTCATCAAGAGGCTTTTTGGCTCCTCTTCACTTTCTGCCATAAGGGTGGTGTCATCTGCATATCTGAGGTTATCGATATTTCTCCCAGAAATCTTGATTTCAGCCTGTGTTTCTTCCAGTCCAGCGTTTCTCATGATGTACTCTGCATATAAGTTAAATAAGCAGGGCGACAATATATAGCCTTCATGTAGTCCTTTTCCTATTTGGAACCAGTCTGTTGTTCCATGCCCAGTTCTAACTGTTGCTTCCTGACTGTGCTTTGCTGGAGCAGCCATGAAGAGATACCCCAAGCCCAAAGTAAGAGAAACCCAAGTAAGATGGTAGGTGTTGCAAGAGGGCATCAGAGGGCAGACACACTGAAACCATACTCACAGAAAACTAGTCAATCTAATCACACTAGGACCACAGCCTTGTCTAACTCAATGAAACCAAGCCATGCCTGCGGGGCAACCCAAGACAGGCGGGTCATGGTGGAGAGGTCTGACAGAATGTGGTCCACTGGAGAAGGGAATGGCAAGCCACTTCAGTATTCTTGCCTTGAGAACCCCATGAACAGTATGAAAAGGCAAAATGATAGGATACTGAAAGAGGAACTCCCTGGTCAGGAGGTGCCCAATATGCTACTGGAGATCAGTGGAGAAATAACTCCAGAAAGAATGAAGGGATGGAGCCAAAGCAAAAACAATACCCAGCTGTGAATGTGACTGGTGATAGAAGCAAGATCCGATGTTGTAAAGAGCAATATTGCATAGGAACCTGGAATGTCAGGTCCATGAATCAAGGCAAATTGGAAGTGGTCAAACAAGAGATGGCAAGGGTGAACGTAGACATTCTAGGAATCAGTGAACTAAAATGGACTGGAATGGGTGAATTTAACTCAGATGACCATTATATCTACTACTGTGGGCAGGAATCCCTCAGAAGAAATGGGGTAGCCATTATGGTCAACAAAAGAGTCCAAAATGCATTACTTGGATGCAATCTCAAAAACGACAGAATGATCTCTGTTCGTCTCCAAGGCAAACCATTCAATATCACAGTTATCCAAATCTATGCCCCAACTGGTAACACTGAAGAAGCTGAAGTTGAAAGGTTCAGGCTCATTATGTGTGATAATAAGATATTTTGGGGAAACTGAAATAGTTCAGTTTAGCTGAAGTTTAAAGTTTGATAACGGGAAGTGTGTTAGTTATGGTTTTCCAGAGAAACAGAACCAATAAGATCTATACGTATATATGATTTATTATAAGAAATTGGCTCACATAGTTATGGAGGTTGAGACATCCCGCCACCTGTCCTCTGCAAGCTGGAGACCCAGGAGAGATATTAACTTAAATTCCAGTTCAAGTTGGAAGGCTTAAGGATCAAGAGAGTTGATGGTCAAAATTCCAGTAAAAGTACAGAAGACCTCAGCTACGAAAAAACAACAACAACAGCAAGCAAACAAACAATAAAACAAAAAAACAGTCAGGAAGAATGAATTCTCCCTTATTCTATATTTTACTCTATCTTGGCCTCCAGTGGATTGATGAAGAAAACCAGCATTGGGGAGGGCAATCAGCTTTATGCAGCCCACTGATGGAAATGTTAATCTCATCCAGAAACACCCTCACAGACATAACCAGAATAATATTTATCCAAACAAGGAAATGGCAACCCACTCCAGTATTCTTACCTGGAAAATCCCGTGGAGAGAGGAGCCTGGCAGGCTATATAATGCATGGATTGCAAAGAGTATGATATGACTTAGTGACTAAACAAACAACAACAAAAACAAAAACAATAGACAACCCTATGGCCCATCACAGACAGGGGTTGCAGAGAAAGCATGACACAATACACATAATTTATCTGTAATGAATTGGGCTAAAGAATCTGGATTTTATTTTATAGGCAAATAGGTGTCAATGAATACCTTGACATATCAGATGTGGCTGAAGCAAGATCAGCCTGTTTAGTATGTGAAGAGTGAATTATAGGGGGAAAGACCTGAATCAGAGAAAAGAGAATAGAGATAACTAGGCAGCAGTGGTGGGAATGGGGAGGAGAGGATGCCACTTGGCTTGATGTGTACACTAATGTCGAGGTAGAGGTATCTAGTAGACGCTATAGATCAGAAGACACATTTAGACTGGGGATTTATAATTGGAAATCATCTGGTTGTAGAATGTTCATGGGAGTGGATAAATACTTCTGGAAAATATGTAGAATAAGAAGAGAAATGGGCCACAGATGGAACATAAGAGGGGAAAGAGGTGAAAACACGGGATGGATAAAGGTAAATAGCAGAATGTGAGCCTGGTTTAAAGAATAAAAGCGTAATGCACATGGAAGTGGGAATAGAGTGGGGGTTGGCCACCTCATGCGAAGAGTTGACTCATTGGAAAAGACTCTGATGCTGGGAGGGATTGGGGGAAGGAGTAAAAGGGGATTACAGACAGTGGGGTAGCTGTCTGTCCCAGCTACCATCACAGACAGGAACAAAAGCCATAGCTCAGGGATTTGAATGACTGGTCTTATGTAAGTCTCAAAACTTTGCCACTTCCTTATTTTCGTTGTTTGATTTTCCCAGTCCATTTTACCACTGTGATCATCACAGAAGCCATACAAGGAACATGTCTCTAATTATTTTGAGGCCAGTAAACAGAAAATGTGAAGAGACAGCATTTCCCCTGCAGGAGCCCAGAGGATGGAGTAGGAAAGCTTAACTGAAATGGAAGGAGACAACCATGCAGAGTTCATGCTCCAAAGGAGAAAGAGCATTGACATTGAACCTAGCCAGCCTTTTCCTAACAGACTGGTTTTAAGATATGAGAATGATTTAAGAAATCCACCTCAGATATGCAGATGACACTACCCTTATGGCAGAAAGTAAAGAAGAACTAAAGAGCCTCTTGATGAAAGTGAAAGAAGAGAGTGAAAAAGTTGGCTTAAAGCTCAACATTCAGAAAACAAAGATCATGGTATCTGGTCCCATCACTTCATGGCAAATAGATAGGGAAACAGTGGAAACAGTGTCAGACTTTATTTTTGGGGGTTCCAAAATCACTGCAGATGGTGATTGCAGCCATGAAATTAAAGAACACTTACTCCTTGGAAGTAAAGTTTTGACCAACTTAGATGGCATATTAAAAAACAAAGACATTACTTGGCCAACAAATGTCCGTCTAGTCAAGGCTATGGTTTTTCCAGTGGTCATGTATGGATGTCAGAGTTGGACTGTGAAGAAAGCTGAGCACCGAAGAATTGATGCATTTGAACTGCGGTGTTGGAGAAGACTCTTGAGAGTCCCTTGGACTGCAAGGAGATCCAACCAGTCTATTCTGGAGATCAGCCCTGGGTGTTCTTTGGAAGGAATGATGCTAAAGCTGAAACTCCAGTACTTTGGCCACCTCATGCGAAGAGTTGACTCATTGGAAAAGACTCTGATGCTGGGAGGGATTGGGGGAAGGAGTAAAAGGGGATGACAGAGGATGGGATGGCTGGATGGCATCACAGAATCGATGGATGTGAGTTTGAGTGAACTCCGGGTGTTGGTGATGGACAGGGAGGCCTGGCATGCTGCGATTCATGGGGTCGTAAAGAGTCGGACACAGCTGAGCGACTGAACTGAACTGATACACATGTTCCCCATCTTAAACCCCCCTCCCACCTCCCTCCCCATACCATCCCTCTGGGTTATCCCAGTGCACCAGCCCCAAGCATCCAGTATCAGGCATCGAACCTGGACTGGCGATTCATTTCATGTATGATATACATGTTTCAGTGCCATTTTCCCAAATCATCCCACCCTCTCCCTGATGGCAAATTTTATATTACATTATTTTGGCATAATTAAAACTAAAAAAAAAAAAAGTCCTCTAGATTTCCTTCTAGTTATTATGGCAAGAAAGGAGGGAGGTGAGTGGAAACAAATTTTAGTGATGGAAACATTTGGGAGGAATATCCCCTGGTGTCGGTTTTCAGAAACCTCATGGTAATGAAGTAGACACAGCAGGGTGAGGGACCTCTAACCTTTTGTGTTCAAATTTATCTGTCCCTGGTGGAAGAACAGAGGCTTCTGGGACTTGAGTTGAAGAAGTAAAGATTCAGGTAACTGCTTGGCAGACATTTATTATTGAAACCACCTTCCTTCCTATTTTATGTATATCTCTCATCAAATAGGAAACCATATCACTGCTGACTGTGGAAACCACTTTTCAGTTTAACTCGATAACCTTTGCCCAGAATCAACTCGCATTGACTTCGGTTTAGAGATAAGAGGCTGTTGCAGTATCTATGATCTCCCTTTGAAACCACACAGAGTATTAGACTGGCACATTTTCATGTAGTACTCTTAGTCTAGAATAAGTGTTTTCTCACTTTACTTATTGATATTCCAACAGGACTATTTCCTCTGTCTTTTGCAGTAACTTCACTGAAATTGTCTGCTAATTTGAGCAGTGTTATTTTTCACCAACTGAATTCTTAGGATGAGTGAATTTTTTTGCTTTATCTCTATTTGAATATTTGATGAATAAAATATTATGTCTTGACAACATGCTTTTTTGGCTCTTTTGACTAGCAAATGAAACATTTGTCTCTTACAGGAAAGCAACCTCTTCCCAATACTCCAATTTCGTTTAGTTTTGCTTTTACAAATGATAGCCTCTCATTTTAACTCAGTGCTTTTGGATAAAGCACTGGACTCTTTCTACTTCTCCAAGACCTCATAGCTGGATTGTATGACTATTGTCTAGATTTATTGAAGGAAGTCATATTCACTGCGAATGTCACTTGCTTGATTCTCAAATGTTCAATAGCAACCTGGATTTCTATTTCTACAATGTGGTCCCTGTGCTTCAATTCCAGTGTTAGAAATGTTACCCCATCTCTGCACTATGCTTGGGCTTCTCTCCAACAGCTTGCCCTCTCTGGGCCCCATGCTCACTGTCCCTCCTCTTCTTTGTTCTCATTATCCCCCCTCTTCTTCTCCCCTCCCCCAGTTTGCTCTTATGACAATGTTCCATGATGACTTCTTTTCCCAAAAGATCTCAGAGATTTCCAAAAGCATTACTGAGTAGAAGCAGGCTTATTTTTTAAATTTTATTCATTGGTGAATGACTTTAGGAGTGGGGATTTCCACTAAATCGATATTTATCTATATTCATTAGGGTATATGTCAACACATATAAATGTATAGTATTTCTGTTGTGTGTGTGTGTGTGTTAGTTACTTAGTTAGGTAGTTAAAATAGGAAAAATGAGTCTGGAATGGTGATGGCTGGTGGCTAAAAGACAAAGAAGGGAAAAGCCCAGGAAAATAGAACAAAGTAAGGTCTGAGGACCAGAGTGAGAATGGCAGGTAAAACAAACAGCCTTCATGGCTAGCGCAGTTTACATAGGGAAGGCTCAGGGCGAGGAGGGAAAAAAAACAAAACAAAACAAAAAACATAAAAAAGGAGCCAAAATTGAGCAGGGGTGGGGAGGGTTCTTCTTTTCTCCTCATGTCTTTTGGGTCAGTCCGCCCTCATGCCTCAAGGATGCATTTTCCTTTGCTTGCCAAATAAAACTAAACTGTAACATGGAGCTGTAACACTGGTCTGTCCATTGCTTCAAATTTTTGTTGCAGTGAGACAGAACCAGGGAAGTTACACACTCCCCCGACGTTTCCAGTTAAGCAAAATCAATAAGGATTAGAAAACTTATACACATGCCTGCAGCAGTAACTAATATCAAATATTGAAAACATGAAAGAGTCTACTCTAAATTGAGTTCTAATTTTGAAAAGGGCTGAGAGGGAAATACTAGATATAAAAATAGTATCCCTTTCTGCTGATAGAAGGCCTGTGTGGAAGACAGATCATACTTGATCTGGGAATAAAAAACAAAAACAGAGAACCCAGTTGAAGAAGGAATTCATAGGGCCTGGACTCCATCTTCGGAGAAGACAATGGCACCCCACTCCAGTACTCCTGCCTGGAAAATGCCATGGAGGAGGAGCCTGGTAGGCTGCAGTCCATGGGGTGGCTAAGAGCCGGACACGACTGAGTGACTTTACTTTCACTTTTCACTTTCATGCATTGGAGAAGGAAATGGCAACCCACTCCAGTGTTCTTGCCTGGAGAATCTCACGGACGGGGGAGCCTGATGGGCTGCCGTCTATGGGGTCGCACAGAGTCGGAGATGACTGAAGCGACTTAGCAGCAGCAGGACTCCATCTTAGGCCTGTTCATGCTGATCATGCTCAGCCACGTTTCCAATGGACTCTGTGCTTAGTGCCTATGAAAACAACAACAGAAGGTTAAGACCCCCTGAAGACAGGGGAACCTTGAAGATCATATCTAGGTTACTCATCACCTAAGAGAAAACATATACTAATCACCCCTTCCTCCAGACAGGCCATAAATTTTTCTGTATCTGAGTGTAACCTTGGGTTTATTGATTATTGGCTAATTGTTTGACTGTTTGAGCACATGAGCACATAGCACGTGAATGATGGGGTTATTGGGATTGTATTTTCCTCAGTTTATGTAAGTCTCAAGGAATTTGGACTGGTGGGTTCAGACACGTACACATGGGGTATAAAAGATTTTCACAAATGTTGGTCAAGGTCCTTGGCTTAGAGGAGACTCTGCCTTGGGCCCGCCGGTATAATAAACTGCACTCCACTATCTGCATTGTCCTTCTGAGTGAGTTTGTTTCCCAGAACATGTGGCTACAACACAGTTACAACTTCTAGAGAGCACGGTTACAACCAAGGGGTGAAAGTCAGTAAGAAGAAAGATTGTGAACCCATATACCTAAGAATGCCATGATAATTTGAAAGGCATAACAATTTGAACTTGTCTTATGAAATAATGGTCTTCTTCATCACTAGAAAGTTTAAGTAGAGGATGCTGGTTAGCGATATTGTAGACAATACTTCTTTATTAAGTAGTGATTGGGTTGGACAAATAAAGAAATACTCATTGGGTTCAAAACCAAAAATATGTTTAGATTTCTATGGTCTAAACATAATCAGTGAAACATAGTGGAAAAGGGTACTAGATTTTGAGTCAGAAAAGCTATCATTAATTTCTGGCTTTGTTATTAATTAGAAGTATGACTTTGAGCAAGTCATATAAGCTTGCTGCTGCTGCTGCTGCTAAGTCGCTTCAGTCGTGTCCGACTCTGTGTGACCTTATGGACAGCAGCCCACTAGGCTCCTTTGTCCACAGGGTTCTCTAGGCAAGAATACTGGTGTGGGTTGCCATTTCCTTCTCCCCATGTAAGCTTGCTGAGCCTTATTTCCTTCATCTATAAATGTTGATAACATTAATATCAACCCATGGGGGAAATGAGAGTAAAATCTGCAAATAAGTGAAGCACCTAGGACATACAGGGTACTGAATGGATCTTTTGGATAATCCATAGCTATTGATTCTGGGCCATTTTTACCCAAGCAGCAATCTAAACTAGGAGGAGATGAGAGGTTGTTGCTGAGCTATGAAAGATGCCAGGATTCTTGTCCTCCAGAGGAAAGGAATTCAATCCAGGGCCAGTGATGAGGCTTGATTGCTTATAGCTTTTGTATAATAAAGTTTTATTAAAGTATAAAAAGGATAGAGAAATCTTCTGACATAGACATCAGAAGAGGGCAGAAAGAGTGCCCCCCTGCTAGTATTTAGCCACATGTTATATAGCTACTAGCAGGCTGCGAGAAAGGAAATGTCTCAAAATTCAGAGGCTGGCACCAAGCCCCTCACCCACAACACACATTTTGAGATAACACTGGCATAAGGTGGATTGTCCCTGGCCATAAAATGATTGACATAAATCTTTTAGAAAGGCAGGTTTTCAAGCAAAGACATAGTCTCATTAACATATCTTGAGAGAACATTTGCATGAGTAAAACATACTGGTTTGTCAAGTAGATTCTGGGTCTTAGCTGAATGGACTTGAAGGCAGAGTCTAGGGTAAATATATCGTTCATTAACATAGCTTTTGAAAAATATTTCCATAAGAAAAATGCACTGGTTAGCTCAAGGTTTGAGAAAAGTTAAGTTCAAGTGGAACCAGATGTCATTAAGGCAACAGAGAATTTTAAAAGAAACCACGTGGTTTTTCTTTTTATAACCCTGTCTGCGCCAGGATCAAGTTGTCAAAATCATAACAGCAGTCACATTGTGACTTTAGTTCAGATGTCAGTTACTAAATTAACCAATAGACAGCAGAAATGCACCAAAAACGCAGTTCACAAAGATCTATTGAGTGCTTACTAGGAGTCAGACAGTGAATCTCATCCCCTAATACATTTAGAAAAAAAAAACAAAAACAAGCCCTGAGGTAGCATGCAAAATAATGAATTAAGATTTTAAAGTGCACTTCAAATTTTGGCTGCTTTTCTCTAAACTTAAAATTAATCTTATTCTGGCTTTCAACATCTTCCTGGTGAAGATTATTGCAGCAAGGGAGCATCATGCCTAGTTACTTTAAAATTGTATCTTTGTTGGAAGTATATTAATATGTATTATACCACTGCTGTCCTTAAAATGAAAATAAACATTTCACCTGGTTTTCTTCTTTTTATCTGACTGAATTTTTGCATATTATTTTTTTCTCTTAAATTCACACAAATGCTTAAGGGAGAATTTTAGCATAAGTTCACATTTCCTCAGCAAATCTGTCAGGAAACATTTTAATAAAGAAAACTTTTCAGTTTTTTTTTTTTTTTTAACATGGATAAGACATCACACACGATTATTTTTAAATCCTTTTCAATTGAAGACTATATCAGTTGGGACTCAGTCAGGAAACAAACACCATATTAATTTGAATAGGAAATTTCATTTGAAGAATTATTCAATTAATAGGAGTTCTTTGGAAGGAATGATGCTGAAGCTGAAACTCCAGTAATTTAGCCACCTCATGTGAGGAGTTGACTCATTGCAAAAGACTCTGATGCTGGGACGGTTGTGGGCAGGAGGAGAAGGGGATGACAGAGGATGAGATGGCTGGATGGCATCACCGACACAATGGACGTGAGTTTGAATGAACTCCAGGAGATGGTGATGGACAGGGAGGCTTGGTGTGCTGCGATTCATGGGGTCATAAACAGTTGGACACGACTGAGTGACTGAACTGAACTGAAAGATAATTCTTAAAAAAATACAAGGAAAAAGCAGATACAGGGAGCAGACAGTACCCTGAGGACTAATGCAGAATACTCAAGGAAGGAAAAAAGTTACAAGAGGCACCTCCACCCTGAAGAATGAGATCTAGATCTCACTGCAGGAGTGGCTGTGGCTGTGGTCTCCTGGATGGTTGAGATGTAAGTGGGGATGCCACAAGCTGAGACTAGTAAACAAAAAATGGCTCATTGGCCTGCCCACAAAACATTCCAGGAACCTGCCTTCTGGGGTGCTGTTGAAGACTCAAGGCAAACAGCCCATTGGGGCATTTTCAAGACTGGCTGGGAAAGCAGTTGTGGCAAGAGTGGAACTTGCTGGGAACCCCACTGTGCTCAAACAAACACCAGTTTGCACTAAATTTCATGGGAAACCACTGGTGGAAAATTCTGAAAAGGCAGAATGTTACACCTGCAGGAATTGTGCTGAACTCCCTAGAAATACAGTCACAGTATCAGTAAAACTCCCTGGGAGGTAAACACCACTGGGTGCTCTGCATGCTGACCACCACTGCAGCAGCAGGAAAGGAGGAGCTCAGTAGGGTGAGAAGCAGAAGCCCCTTCCTCTGTAATGTCCCTCCAGCATCCTCTGCTGACAGAGTTTCACATCATGCCAGCTGGTGAGAGGAATGTTTACAGGATCTGACTCTCGTATCACGAAGCAGGGCGATAAAGGATAGATTTGTTGCTGAGAGGCAAAACATTGAAAACTGGCACAGAGGTCATTAATAACTTTTATCTCTGGAAATCTGGGTTGCTTGCAATGAATTATGCAAATTAACAGAAGTCTGAAAACTGAAAAGTAGAATAAACTTAGAGCTAAAGTAAGAATGCAGAATACAGGTAATACTGTGCATACTAAAGGATTAACCTTCGAAAGAGAAGTTTTGCCTTTGCTCCCAGCCCTGGGAAGGAAACTTCTAGGCCTTTTCAATGTTCTATCTGATAAATGTCTTTTGGGGGTCCATGGATCACACCAGACAGTGTATGCTAATAATGTGACTTATGGTGGAGGCCTTAAGTCAAGCAGAATTGGCTTGACTTCTGGAGGTGCTGGAGGTGAAGGTCAGCCAGGCAAGCAGTAAGCCATGTCTATGGAATTTCCTCCAGGAAAGATTCTAGACATTGAAAATTGTGTGAACCTCTGTGGCTGGTAATACCCTGTTCTTGTTGTCACACATCATTGATGAAAGAAAGAATTGCCATCCACGCAACTCCATTGTGACAGGAGAAATGGAAGCTTCACACTTGATTTTTCTTGGCTCCTGTTCCATGTGCCTTTTTCTATTCCTGATTTTAATCTGTGTCCTTTGACTGTAATAAAGCATAACATGAGATGCAGATTCGATCCCTGGGTTGGGAAGATCCCCTGGAGAAGGGAATGGCTACCCACTCCAGTATTCTTGCCTGGAGAATCCCATGGACAGAGGAGCCTGGCAGGCTACATTCCATGGGGTTGCATAGAGTTGAACACGAATAAAGTGACTTAGCACAGCATAGTAGCACATAAGTGTAATAGCTCATGTTCAAGGGGAAAGAGGAATCACTGATCTTCTATTAGCTATCTATTTATCATATTTACTAGCTATCTATTGCTACATAATATTCACTGCAAAACTTAGCAGTTTAAAACAACACATATACATTATCTCACAGTTTCTGCAGGTCAGGAATCCAGGCTTAAGCCCTCTGCTTCAAAGTGTCTTACAAGACTAAAACAGTGCAAGTTGAGGCCATGGTCTCAATTGAAGGCTCAAATGTTTCCAAGCTCACTCAAGTTTCTGAAAAGATTCATTGTCTCAAAGGTGGTTGTACCGAGGGCCTGATTTCCTTACTGACTGTGGCTGGAATCCACCCTTAGCTCTCTGCCACATAGTCTTGCCTAGAGCAGTTCAAAACATGGTGTTTTGCTTCATCAAAGCAAGTACAGGAGAAGAGCCAGCAAGAGAGTACCAACAAGATAAAGTCACAATATTTTATGGTCTTATTTTGCAATTGACATCCCATGTTTTTGCCATATTCTATTTGTTTGAAGCAAGTCACTAGGTTCAGCTCACAAGCAAGGGACAGGATTCCATTAGAGTATGAGGAGACTAAGGTCATTGGGAGCCATTTCAAAACCTGTCTACCACAATCTTAGGAGGATTGATTAAAATAATGGCTGTGAAAATACTTAGGATGTATTTTTGCAAGGATTAGAGTTATTAGTCCACAAAATACAGTTTTTGCTCTGATCTTTAATTTGAATTCCTATCCTAGTAAATTACCTTTTTCTTCCATCTTATTGTCTAATTGGAAGCTAACCTGGCCGAAGCCAGGTTCACTCTAGGGATTAGAGCCCTGCCAAATCCCTGAACACCAAGCATTAAAGTTGATGTAATTATTTCTAGTGTCAGGCATTGCAGATTACTATGTAGCTTGATTCCCCATTACTGTCTTATTGTTGGTTTTGTCTCTGGCTCTGAAACAGAGCCATTTGCTGAACTTCTGGGGGCCACACCTTGTGTGCTATGCCAAATTCCTATTGTCAGCCTTCTGTGAAAGTACCATACTTGACAGGATTTACTCCTCCCTAATTAAATGTGCTTTCTGGGGTCTGGGAAGGTTTATATCATGCTACATTCCAAACCAGGCTTGACCAGGGTTCTATAATTAGACCATGATGACTTTGTGAAAAGTGTGTAACCCCAGCATTTTCACTGTTTTAGGATAGAGAAGTAAGGGATGATTCAGTGAAATTACTGTGTGTATGTGTGCACGCACACACACACACACACACATATATACACACACACACACAATGGAAATGAATGAGCATGGGCATTTAAGAAAAAATAACAGTGGTTCTGAAGCAAATGTTTATGTCTTAATTGAGAAATCCAATCATGGAAACTAAGAGTGCCCATGAAATTGGAAAGATTATTTAGCAAAGGAAAATATTCATAATGATTAATAGTTTTCCTGTAAAGACTGAACTCGGTTTCCTATGTTATTAGAATTTTATCATTCTTAAGGTCAATTTCATTAACTCCATTCTCTTTTGGTCAAGCTAGACAGTTGATCTCCATAACACAAAAGGAATTTATAATGCACACTACTTTATGAAGAATCAGTTACATAATTGGACCTTTACATGCATATGGAGTTCCTTAGGTTAACCAGCAGTTGTTAGAGCATAATCCTCTGTGAGTTTAAGTTCCACCCAAATTTTAGAGCTTCCTTTGATGCATTGTGGAGAAGGAAATGGCAACCCACTCCAGTATTCTTGCCTGGAGAATCCCAGGGACAGAGGAATCTGGTGGGCTACGGTCCATGGAGTCGCACAGAGTCGGACACGACTGAAGCGACTTAGCAGCAGCTGATTCACTGAATGATTGTAATACTTTTAACAGTGTTTCCCAGTCCTAGCTCAAACTTCAAACAATTATTTCATATAATCTTAGAACAAGTTTCTGATTCTTTAAGTTATAAATGATAAAGATTCAAACTCTGGCAAGGCTTTAAGTGTGTTTACAAGGAGATTTTCCAATTCTGCTTCTCACTGCATGGTTTTGCCTTTCTAGACCTAATATTACAAGGCGTTACAGGAAAGATGCTTCCATTATTGAGAGGCACATACGACTGATTAATGAAAAATTGAATCCTACTAGAATCTTTCAACCTTTCAAGAATCCACACCAAATTACTTCAGTAGACAAGGTTATAGTTCCCAAACAACCAATAAAGCTAAGAATGATTGACTTCTTTCTTGAAAAGAGCACCATCCAACATTTTCTTCACATACTTAAGACTGTACCTCCCCAAACTGTTGTAGGCAGACTTCTAAGATGACATTAAAATTCCCACTTGCTCCCCCACATCCACTCCATGCCTGCTCCAGGGTACACATGCTGTAATTTTCTCCCATTGAGTGAGCATGGAGCATACAAATATGACTGAGTTACTTTCATTATTTGGTTACATTTTATTAGCAAAAGGAAAGAAATTTTAACAGATGTGATTAAGCTCCCTAATCAGTTAACTTTAAGTTAATCAAAAGGGAGATTATAATAGGTGGTCCTACCATAACAGGTGAGCCCTTTAAAAAACAGGCTAGAGAGGTAATAGACTTGAAATAGCAGATACTCTCTTTCTTCTCCATTGCTGGCTTTGAAGAAACAAACAGCCATGACATCTATTGCTGCAAGGAATTGGATTCTGCCAACAGCCACACAAACTTTTAAGATCTCAGGACTCAAACCTTGGATATGACCGTAGCCCCAGCTGACACCTTGATTTCAGGTTTATAAGACTGTAAGCAAAAAATTCAACTTATGCCACACTCAGACAGTTGACCTATAACTGTGAAGTAATAAACACATGATTTATGTGCCTAAATTTATGGTAATTTATTATGCAATAAAGAGATAACTCATATAGACTTTGATATCTGAAAGTGAGATAGTGCTATTAAAAAATACCTAAAATGTGAGTGTGACTTTGGTACTGGAAAGTGGGTGAAAACTAGAGCAACTCTAGAGGGCATGATAGAGAATACATAAATGGCCTTCAACAGACTGTTAGTGTTATTACAGACCATAGAAGCACTGTTGCTGAGGGTTTAGAGAAGAGAGGAACATGTTATTGGAAGCTGGAGAATCCTTGATATGAAGTGGCAGAAAACATAGCCAGATTTTCTCCTGCAGTTATGTGGAAAACAGAACTTGTAAACAATGTAACTGGTTATGTAGGTGAGATGATTTCCCAACAAAGTATTGAAGTTGCTGCCTGGTTTCTTCTTGAGGCTTAACGTAAAAGGTGAGAGGAAAGATAAATCAAGAAGAACAATTCTTAAACAAAAGGAGCTAGGACCATATTATTTTCAAAATTCTCAGCCTGTCTGGATGGCTAAAAAGTTGGTAAAAGTCAGAAATATCAGCTGAACCTGTGGCATGCAGAAAGCACTGAGTGTGATTGTACAACCTTTGGCTAAAAAGATTCTGAAAGATCAAAAAGTCAGAACATTCACTCACACTAAAGGCCCTTTATTAGATCCTCATAGACCCCCTCAATCAAACCAGAGGCCTCTAGGAAATTTAAGAGTATTTGACTTTTAGCCATTCAGCAGGACCCAATGAGAGAGAAGGGATTATCTTTAAAAGATCTGTGGGTGTGGCTTTTGTGCAATGGAGTGAAACCCAGTGAAAATCCATACAAGATCCTCAGAGTCCTTACAAAAAATTGTTTCAGCAGAAACACTGCAAGCTTGGGCTAAAACAGGAAAAGTAAGAAAGGAGGTTGTCAAAATCCCAAGATTCTGCTGAAAGAATGCAGGATAGTACAACCAGTCAGCTGAAAACATGTTCACTCATATAAAAGGAACGGTGGATGACTCAGTGGGCAGAGTGAAGAGCCCCAAAGCTGAGTCTGGAAGCCATGGAGGATCATTCCTGGGTTTTGAAACCTAATCAAGAATCTCTGGCTGGACTTCAGAGCAGAGATGGACTAGCGATTCTTTTCTACCTTCCATATCCCCTCTTAAAACAAAACAAAACAAACAAACAACAACAACAACAAAAAACAACCCTGGAATATTTATAGCTATTATGCTATGCCTGTCTCACCACTGTGCATTCACCACTAGGGATTGATAACCTGTCTCTATAGTTTTATAGGTGTGCAGACAGAGAGGAACTGAGCCCCAGAGGTTAGAGAATATATCTTAATATTTAAGAGATTACATTTTACATGTACTTAAGAGATTACATCTGGGAGCCTCAAGCTCACCTGGATGATTTGGATGATGAGATTTTGAACTCTGAGCTGATGCTAAAATGGAATGAGACACTTGGAACCTTTGGAAAAAATTAATGAACTTTGCATGTGCAAGGAAAGTGAATCATTAGGGCCAGAATTTGGGCTGCTGTAAGAAAAATTGTAAAACTGCTCCTTTAAATGTGAAAACTGTGATTATGATGACTATTATCATAATTATTAGGTTATATTACATAATGATTTTTGCAGATGCAATTTAAGTTGTCTGTCAGTTGATTTTACATTAATCTGAAGGGAAATTATCTTGGGTGATCTGACTTAATCTGGTGATTCCCTTTAAAAGTGGGTCTAGGTGGTTCCCAGGTGGCACTAGTGGTAAAGACCATGTCTGCCAATGCATTGCACATAAGAGATGTGGGTTTGATACCTGGGTCAGGGTGCTCCCCTAGAGAAGGGCATGGCAACCCATTCCAGTATTCATGCCTGGAGAATCCCATGGACAGAGGAGCCTGGCAGACTACAGTCCATAAGGTTGTAAAAGCAACCTATGGACAGGACTAAAGCAACTTAACACACATACACAGGGGTCAGAGAACTTCTCCTATTGGTCTTAACAAGTGAGGAACTATGTTTTCCCTCATAGCTCAGTTGGTAAAGAATCTGCCTGCAATTCAGGAGACCCTAGGGTTTGGGAAGATTCCCCTGCAGAAGGGATAGGCTACCCACTCCAGTACTCTTGGGCTTCCCTTGTGGCTCAGCTGGTAAAGAATCTGTCTGTGATGCAGGAGACCTGGGTTTGATCCTTTCGTTGAAAAGATCCCCTGGAGAAGGGAAAGGCTACCCACTCTAGTATTCCGGTGAGAATTCTATGGACTGCCTAGGCCATGGGATCGCAAAGAGTGGGACATGACTCAGTGACTTTCACTTTCACTTTCATGTTGTGAAGAAATGCATGAGAGGGAAAAGTAGCAAGGACCTGAGGCTGGACTCAAGTTATGGAGAACAGCCCCAGCTGAGAGGTAGCAAGAACATGGGGTCCTCAGCTCATAAATGAAAAGAACTGAATTCTCACAACAACCATACCAACTTGTACAGAGGACCCTGAGTTCCATAAAGGAAGGCAGCCTGGCTGACAACATCATTACAGCCTTGTCATACCCTAGCAGAAGAACCACTTATGCTGAGCCTGAACACCTGACCCCAAAAGATTGTAAGATAATAAATATATGCTGTCTTGTATATATATGCCCTTATAAATATATGCCCCTGCATTTGTGGTAATATATTACAATAACATTAGACAACTAGTTAGTCAGAGTTCAGCCAGAGAAGCAGAAGCAGTAGGACATTGCTTATGTAATTGAGATGGCTAGCCAAGAAAGTCTGAAATCCATAGGCTGGGCAGGCATGAAGGAAGGGCAGGAATTCTTTATCAAATGTACTGAAACTGTTTTCTTCATTTTGTGGTTTGTCTTTTCAACTCCTGATGAAATTAATCCTTTTTTTCCCTTATATTTAGTGCCTTTGTGTTCTATTATCTTTTCCTAGTCCAGTGTAGGTGAAGACAGTCACCTATATTTCCTTCAAAAAATTTATTATTTCACCTTTCGCAATTTGATATATACTACATCTAGGTTTAAATTTATATATGTTAGGAAGTAATGTCAATGTTCATTGTTTTCCAAACTGATATTCAATTTATCTGATGCTATTTCTTAAGAAGAAGATTTTTAAAATTATATTTAAGTAATGTGTTTGTCATAAATTATTAGCTGGTTATATATTTCTAGACTTTCTATAATGTACCATGGGTCTATTTGTCTATCTTCTGTCAGTATCCCACTGTCTCAGTTACTATGGTTTTGTAGCATATTTTGATAACTGTTAGTATATATCCTCCAGCTTTGTTATTATTAAGGTTGCTTATGCAGATGGTGACTGCAGCCATGAAATTAAAAGACACTTCTTGGAAGGAAAGTTATGACCAACCTAGATAGCATAATCAAAAGCAGAGACATTACTTTGCCAACAAAGGTCCGTCTAGTCAAGGCTATGGTTTTTCCTGTGGTCATGTATGGATGTGAGAGTTGGACTGTGAAGTAGGCTGAGCACTGAAGAATTGATGCTTTTGAACTGTGGTGTTGGAGAAGACTCTTGAGAGTCCCTTGGACTACAAGGAGATCCAACCGGTCCATTCTAAAGGAGATCACCCCTGGGTGTTCTTTGGAAGGAATGATGCTAAAGCTGAAACTCCAGTACTTTGGCCACCTCATGCGAAGAGTTGACTCATTGGAAGAGACTCTGATGCTGGGAGGGATTGGGGGCAAGAGGAGAAGGGGACGACAGAGGATGAGATGGCTGGATGGCTTCACCGACTCAATGGATGTGAGTTTGAGTGAACTCCGGGAGTTGGTGATGGACAGGGAGGCCTGGTGTGCTGTGATTCGTGGGGTTGCAGAGTCGGACCCGACTGAGCGACTCAACTGAACTGAATCTTTATGATTAAGATTGCTATTATTACCACTAGTCCCTTGCATTTTCATACCAATTTTGGAATCAGTTAGTCAATTTCTACAAAATAGTTCTGGGATTTTTGATTGGTTTTTCACTGACTCAAGATAAATTTGGAGATACTTGGTATCTTTATAATATTACATCCATGAAAGTGGTCTATCCTTTCATTTATTTAGCTACTGTTTCAATTATTTCTTTTTTGTTTTTTAATTTCTGGTACTGTGGTCTTACCTATCATGATTTTAGATTTCAAGACACTTTATGCTTTTTATGTCACTACAACTGACATAATTAAATCTTTAATTTTCTCTTACCTTTTTACTTGTCTATAGTTACACAATATAGTTATAGCACTGGCCTTGTATCAGTGTCTTTGTTACACTCAGTTATTACTTCTAATGCTTTGGCTATAAGTTCTTTTGGATTTTTCTTCATGATAGTATTAAAGAGCTGTGTGTTGCATTGAAGATACCAAAAATGAGGAAACAGTGAGACTCCCCGGTTATAGGACGACATACCTTTCTTTCTTTCTTTTTTTTTTTTTTGAGAGGGAAACATATAAGTACAGATCAAATTACAATAACTATAAGGAAATCATATTACATATTAATAAAAAAAAGCTGTGACAAACCTAGACAGCATATTCTAAAGCAGAGACATCAGTTTGCCGATAAAGATCCATACAGACAAAGCTATGGTTTTTCCAGTAATCATGTATGGATGTGAGAATTGGACCATAAAAAAGACTGAGTGCCGAAGAATTTTTGTTTTTGGATTGTGGTGTTGGAGGAGACTCTTAAAAGTCCCTTGGACGGTAAAGAGATCAAACCAGTCAATCCTAAAGGAAATCAATCGTGAATATTTATTAGAATGACTGATGCTGAAGCTGAAGCTCCAATACTTTGGTAACCTGATGTGAAGAGCCAACTCATTGGAAAAGACCCTCATGCTGGGAAAGATTGAAGGCAGGAGCAGAAGTGACAACAGAGGATGAGATGGCTTGATGGCATCACTGCTTCAATGGACATGAGTTTGAGCCGACTCCAGGAATGACGAAGGACATGGAAGCATGGCATGCTGCAGTCCACGGAGTCACAAAGTGTCGAACATATCTTAGCGACTAAACAACAAGCTTCATAAACCCCTCTGTGAAAGTGAAAGTCACTCAGTCGTGTCCCATTCTTTGCGACCCCATGGACTATACAGTCCATGAATTCTCCAGGCTAGGATACTGGAGTGGGTAGCTTTTCCATTCTCCAGGAGATCTTCCCAACGAAGGGATCAAACTCAGGTCTTCCACATTGCAGGCAGATTGTTTACCAGCCGAGCCACAAGGGAAGCCCAAGAATACAGGAGTGGGTAGACTACCCCATCTCCAGAGGATCTTCCTGACCCAGGAATTAAACCAGGGTCTCCTGCATTGCTGGTGGTTCTTTACCAACTGAGTTATGAGGGGAGCCCCATAAACCCCTTTGGTATATATAAATTCATACATAACTTTTAATATTGATAGTACTGTACTCCCTGTGATATCATCTTTTGCCTTCTAATATATTTACCAAATAGCAGTTAATATTTACTTATTGCTTAAATGTTAAGAGAAAAAGAGAAAATCTATCAGGTTGGCTCTCTCGGCATAACAGGTCATCTTCTTCTTTTTTTCCCTAATGTTTTTAAAGTATGACTTCACTGTTCTCAGAGGTGTTTAATCCCATTTCATAATCAGTGAAAAAGAGCATAGAAAGACGTATTGTTCAGATGTTTTAACTAAGGTTAAGTGAGACTAGAGAGTCTGCTGGAGACATCCTGATAATTATCACATTGCCTGTTATGGTGGTTACCACAGCAGTCTGCCTCATGCCTCCTCTTCACAAAATTTCATGTGCTATTTCTTTACTCAATTTTAAATAACAGCAATAAACAGCTATTTCTCAGAAACAAGTGACTGGAAACTAACACTTGGCAAATTCATGGCTCAGCTTTAATCCCCCCCCCCACCTCCTTTTTTTATTAACTAGACTGTTATACTTAAAATTAAATCCTCTCCTGGGCTCACAGCTGATACTGCAAACACTGCTAATTGGACAGACTGAAGTGTGAAACTAAATATATATGTTGTCATTTTACTCAACAGTTTCTGGAAAACGTATTGCAGGTAAATCAGCAGGCGTTAGCAAAGCTTTCAAGAAAGTAAACATGAGCATATTAAACCTCATGATGGATATGTTTTCCTGCCAGAGCAAAGCAAGCATCTGACTTTTGTAACCATTACTGAAGCAGCATAGATTTGTCATTCTGAAAACAAGTGGGGCTTTTACCTTACACAATTTTGAATGTTTTGATTGATTTTTGGATAATAGCCTTCCCAACCATTTTTTCCTCCTCCAGCATTTTGTCCTTTCTGATTGTCCCAAAAGGAATGCCAAATATCTCCTATTAAGTTATTTCAATATATAAATGTCTTTCATTGTGTTGATTATACAGGAGGATCTTGTGAAATATGTGTTCAATGGCCAAAGCAACAGGATATTTCACATTGTTTTTCATTCTGGAGCCTCAGTGAGATAGAAGCATTGGAAATCAGGTAACTAAATACCTAAATCAGACATGATTAAATGACTGAGCAACTAAGCACAACACAGCAGATACTTAGAAAAGAAAAACCTCATTAGAGTTTCTTTGGGACCCAGGATGATATCTACTTATGTTGCAGAAACCAGTACTCAAGAACCCAAGTGTCTCACTCGGAGAGTTGAAGAACTCTGGTTTATTATGCCGGTGGGCCCAGAGGAGTTAACACTCCAAGGTTTGAGCCCCAAACAAAGGGGTTACAAAGTTTTTATCCCCGGACAGGCGTGATTAAGCAGGTTTGCAGGGATTGGGTGATTGCAAAGAGCAGGACAAGGGTGAGTGAGGTAAGCTCCAGTTCCTAGTATTATAAGTCCCCACTTTCTGAGATTATGTGACCTACATGATCCAGACTTTGCAAGGAGCAAGTTGAGTTACAGAGGCAGAAGGAGCAGGAGGTTATGTAAAATTTTAACTTTGTATCTTCATTATCCCCCTCTTGATACTTCTATCACTCATTGTAGAAAGCATCATTTCATGTTTTGGTAGGATATTCAGAGCTCCCCATCGTTTAGGGGGCTATATTGAGCTATTATCATTTGTAACTTTATGGATTCAATTTAGGAGGTTATGAACTGGGTAATGGCATTGAGAATACAAGGGCCTAACAAGAGCACCACAAAGAACATGAAGAGAGGACCGGTTAAAGGGAGAAGCCACAATGCCCAGCTCCAGATATTGTTCCAATTACCCCAGGAATTTGCTAGTTCCTCTCTCCTTTTCATGATTCATTCCCTTAGCTATTAGGCCATGCCCCTGGCTATTCCTGATTGGTTTATATGAAAGCAGCATTCTTCATTCAAGAAGAGATAGAGTCCTCCCTTTTCAGTTGTCAGTAGGTCTAGCCCTCTCCTATTCTGTAAAACCACCACAGGCAGAGAATCTAGTTGGTCCTATAAGGCCACTAAAGATTTGGCTGCTCTCTCTACATCCGCTATGAAGTCCTTGGATAGTGTATGGTAAAAGGTAGTTGATGAAGCAATTACTCCTAGTCCCATACCTATCCCAGTTGTAATTCCCAGACCAGCTAAGTAGGGGTATAAACTGGATGGCTCTTTTTGACTGTGTATGTGCCCACTCATCCTCCCACAAACACAATATGGTGCCACCTCTATCAAGGCCTTTTCTTTATTTGTGGGACAGATGCTTACTTGCAGACAGATGTCTACCAGTCAATTAGATGGGTATCTTCACCTTAGCTTTCCTCAGTCTCCAGATGAGGTAAAGTGAGAGTTTGGTTGTTAGGGAAAATATTCATCTGGAGATTGAGGAAAGCTAAGGTGAAGATACCCATCTAATTGACTGGTAGACATAAGTAAGCATCTGTCCCACAAACAAAGAAAAGGCCTTGATGGGGGCAGCACCATATTGTGTTTGTGGGAGGATGAGTGGGCCACTCACCTTTTAAAGCTTGATTACATTTGTCCCTGGCTAAACTACCTACAGGTTCAGTTCCTCCATCATTTATAAAGCATTCTGGAGCCTTCTAGCCTTAAGATAGATTGCCCTTAAGACTGGCCCTTGTAAGGGTGGATCTATAGGAGCTCCCATGGCTGTTGTATTATTCAATAGTACTGGTATAACTAAGTACTATGGAGCTCCTAAGGATAAGCAAAACCAGCAATCCCTGGCCAGCTGAGGACTGATGTCATTAAGAAGGTGATGAGTTGCACTGAGAACCTGGTATAGACGACGGTTTAAGGGAGAGTTAACTCTGTAACCTGGGCCATACTGCCATTAGGCAGAGTGTCAATTTTTTAGGGCCAAGTTGGTCCATGATTTCGTTTGTCTGCATTATTGTCCCTGTCCAGTAGTCTTTTTTTTTTTTTTTCATTTATTTGGAAGACAGACACCTGTTCTAGGTTGTAACATCTGCATGGCATTTGGGGGTACATGGAGGCACAGGGGCATGATGGCAATGCCATGGTGTTGGAATACCGCCTCGGCTTTGGATCCTCTGGTGGGAGAAAGGTAGTGGCAGCAGGGAGCATAACTGAAAAATATTTTTGGCACCCAGGCCCCTGGATATACATTGCATGGTTATAAAGGCAGTAGGTGATCGACCTATAGGATTGGCTATCTATACATCGTTCTATCTGATGGTTAAGTAAGTGATTTTCCAAGTGTTGGCTGTAATGTTGACAGGTGTATGATGGATAAGGAATGACACCATCTGTTTCAGAAAGGGACACCAAAAGTCTGTAAAGCAGCCTGCACATAACCGATAACTGAACATTAGCAAACGGTTTTCTCCCCCTCCTTGGGTTGTCACAGCTATAGCAACTGAGCCTATCATGAAGGGGGTCAGCTATACTGAGAGTGATTTAGTTAGTAAGGCAAATGGATCATAAGAGATATCTAATAAGAATGAGGCTTCCCACTATGGTGAGATAACAGACAGCTAACCGCAGCTTCTGACTCAAATCCCAGTCCTGGGGTGTGACTGAAGCTAGTCCTGTAGTGAAGAGCATAGCAATAATACCAATCAGGGATAGAGGCCAGGTTTGACAATGAAACTCCATTGATACTTTGATAGCCAGATCCTCAAACTTCTACCATGAGTTGACCAGCCAGATGCTGGAATGTGGCTGGAGCAAGGCTGAAGAATCCTCAAGCTTCTGCTGTGTGTTGACTGGTCAGCTTCCAGAGTGACTAGAGCAGGGCTTAGTGTCCTTTGTGGATGAGGGCCATTGCTTTTGGAACCAGATCTTGAGGGGATTTTCAGGGTCCTGAACTGCTTTCCAGGTGTTCTAATCATAGGAAGCTGCTGCTTTCTCGACTCTGGTGTGGTGGATCCAAGGGATGATGCCTGTAACTTTAACAGCAGTTGGGGTTGCCAGGACAACCATGTGACGGCCTGTCCAAACTGGCTGAAGTGGTTATTTTTTCCAGTCTTTAACCCATACCTCATCTCCTGGCTGATAGGGGTGAATCCAATTGCCCAGAGAATGGGTGTCCTTTCTAAGGTGCCTCGGGAGACATGGAGAAAGACTTTTCCCAGTGCCTGAGGATGTTGGGACATCTTCAGGGCAGCTAATTGTTGGGGGTTTCCCTTGAGTTTTCCTATTACTGGGGTCGTTCTCCCATATAAGATCTCAAAGGGAGAATAGCCTGAGGATCTCAGGGTGTATTGGCCAAGGGTAATATGTCGAACCAAGATAACTGGGTCTCCTGACAGAGTTTAGCTAATGTAGTCTTGAGGGTCCAATTCATGCATTCAACTTTCCCTCAGCTCTGTGGCCTGTAAGCAGTGTGAAGCTTGCGCTGCCTGGCTTGGATGAAACTGCTTTCGTCAGTGAGCAGTTCCAGTTCTGGGCTCTGGAGAGGAATGTCTGTCAGGTCCAGTCTGCTAGTGTAAATTTCATCTATGACCTCCTCATAGTTACGAGCGGGGGTTCCCGCTTCCATAGGTAAAAAGGTGGCAGGGTTCAGCATCTGCAGTCTCAAGTTGGACCTGTGGGTTTTTGCAAAGCAGTCTTTGATAGTGAATTATCCTGGAGTTGGTCAGTCACTTATGCCCCTGGCTGTTCATCAGGGCACTAACAGCATGGGGAACCTTTACATTTATATTTTGTCCTTGAATAAGCTTATCTGCTTCCCTGACCAAAACCAAAAGTGGCAGCTAATACCTGGAGACATGGCAGCCACCCCACGGCCACTGGATCCAGTCATTGGGACAGGTATGCAACCAGGCTGTGCCATGGCCCAACTGTTTATGTGAGGATCCCCAGTACAGTATGATTTTTTTCATGTACAAAGAGGTTAAAGTCCCATGTCACATCTGGCAGCCCTAATGTTGGAGTGCTGCTCGAGAGTCTCTTATCTCCTTGAAGGCCTTTTCCTGTTCAGGTCCTCACTCCAAGGGGTCCTTACCGGATCCTGCTGTGGCTTTAAACAAAGGTGTGGCAATTTCAGAGAAACCCAGTATCCAGATCCGGCAGAATCTGGCAGCTCTGAGGAACTCATGGACTTCTGTTTTGGGGTTCCGCCAAGGTATTGAACAGATATCTTGCTTCCTCTCATGTCAGAGCACCTGATGCCCTTTTGAGATGACAAACCCCGAGGTACTTGACCTCCTGTCTGCAGATCTAAGACTTTTTCCATGACACCTTGTACCCTACGGTGGAAAGTAGAGCCAACAGGGCTTTGGCGCCTCTCCAGCAGTCCCCTTGGGTGGGACTGGTTGCAACAAGTCATCCACGTACTGGATTAGGATGCAGATGAAAGTTTCTTTGGGAAAGGCAGCAAGGCCTGGAGCCAGGGCTTCACCAAACAGGGTAAGTGAGTTTTTCAAGACTTGTGGCAGTTGGGTCTAAGTCAGCTGTATCTTCCTCCTGGTGTGTGGGTCTTCCCATTCAAAGGCAAACAAGGGCTGGCTGGCTGTTGACAGCTGGTGGCAGAAGAATGTGTCCTTGAGATCGAGGCAGGTGACCCAGCTTTCCAGAGCAGGTAAGAGACTCAGTAAAGTGTAGGGATTTGGGACCACTGGATGGATGGTGTTCACTGCAATGTAGACAGTGTGGGGGGTCCTGGACAGGGCGGTAAACATTCCCTCCAGACTTTTTGACTTGTAAGAGTGGAGTGTTCCAAGGAGACTGATGTTCAGTTAGGATCTCGGCATCTCACAGGTGCTGGATGTGGTTTTGAATTCCCAGGCATGCCTCCGTGGTACTGGATATTGCTTCTAACAGGAGTGGCTCCTGACCTCAGGTCCACTATAATAGGGGCATGTTTTTTGGCCAACCCGGGGGCCTTTTCTTTGCCCAGACATCAGAGAATTATTTTAACAGTCTGGGGGGATTTATTTGTTCCCTCCCTGAGGAATAGAGATGCCATTCATCTTCTCTGGGCATGGTCACTACCATCATCAGAGCCAATTGTCTCCCCAGGGTGAGACAGGCTTTCTGGGGCAAAGGTGATTTGTGCCCCCAGCTTTGTCAGTAAGTCTCTACCCAGCAGGGGAATGGGACATTCCAGTAAGCAGAGAAATTCATGAGTCACCAGATGGCCCCCTAGCTGACACGAACAGGCCTTGCAAAATGAGCAGGCTGCCATGTCCCCTGTGGCCCCAACAATAGTTGCTGTTTGGCTTGTGCGGGGAGCCACAGGTGTGGTTACCACAGAGTGCTCAGTTCCAGTAACCACCATAAAAGTCACTGATTGGCCCCCTACTTTCGTAGTGACTGTGGGCTCCCGGGGGGCTCAGGATCAGGTAGCCCAGTCTTCCCTAGTCTGATTCTGCTCCGGCCAGGCTTATAAGGTTTTGGATGGCTGGTTCAGGTTGGTACCTTTCTTCGTTGGGTTGACTGAACTTCTTCGACCCTTTAGATATCCCTCTGCGATGAGGGCACTCATTTCTCCAGTGTCCGGTCTCTTTGCAGTAGGCGCACTGGTAGTGGCGTAGTGGTGGTCTCTTCTTAGTTTCCCCTTTCCACAAGGGAACAGTCTGTTTCACTTGATCGGAGCTCCTCTATGCCGCTGCCAGCAAGGCTGCTTTCTGTTTCCTTTTTTAATCTGCTTTTCATTGGGCTTCAAGGTCTAGGTTTACAAAGACTTTATTTGCTAACTCCAGGAGCTACGTGGCACTCATTCTAGTGAAACCTTCCAGCTTTTGGAGGTTTTATTGGATGTCTGCACAGGATTGAGCCACAAAGGCAGCGTTAATCATCCATTGATTCTCGGGTGTCTCAGAGTCGAATGGGGTGTATGTCCGGAGCTCTTCACACAGTCTTTCATAGAAATTGATGGGAGGCCCATCCACTTTTTGGATTATCATTGTGATTTTGGACATATTGATGGGCTTTTTGGCTCCTGCTTGAAGTCTATGTAGAAGGGCATCAAGGTAGTGACCCAGGGTTTCTTGTCCTTCTCTGGTATTGAAATCCCAATTAGGTCTCATCTCTGGCATCATTTCTTGTGCCCATTTATCTACATCTAAGACCTCTGCAGGTCAGGTGGTGTGCCTCCTCATTTGTCTCAGGCCCCTCTGCTCCAACTCAGCTGAGCCACCAGTCCGGTAGCTCAAGGGGCCAGCGTGGCTGGAATCTTGCTGGGGCTTTCAGAAATGTTGTAGAAACCAGTACTCAAGAACCCAAGCACCACACTCGGAGAGTTGGAGAACTCAGGTTTATTATGCCGGTGGGCCCAGAGGAGTTAACACTCCAAGGTCTGAGCCCTGAAGAAAGGGGTTAGAGTTTTTATACTTGGACAGGCATGATTAAGTGAGTTTTCAGGGGCTGGGCAATTGTAAAGAGCAGGACAAGTGTGAGTGAGATAAGCTCCAGTTGTGAGTCCCCACTTTCTGAGATTATGTGACCTACATGATCCAGACTTTGCAAGAAGCAAACTGAGTTATAGAGGCAGAAGGAGCAGGAGGTTATATAAAATTTTAACTTTTCCTCTTCACTTATGTAAAAAGATTTTCTTTTCCAAAATTTTATAACTACATTCAACTTCCAGTTAGTCATTATTGACTAACCTTTAATTTAGAAGAGACTCAAGTTAAGGATAATGTTAGTTTTCTCTTCATGACAATCTTGATTCATTTTCTTCCACCTGTGAGAATAAATTTTATAAAAGGCAACATCCAGGTACTCTTGATTTCTGGCTTCCACGTGGTTTTTGACCAGTGACATGCACTACCAGAAGACTAGAAAACAGGAGAAGGAAGAGGCTGGGTATTTATTTCCTTTTCTCCTTTATACCAGGTCACAGTTATGTCAGTTGTTGTGTTCATCTATGCAAGACTTAGTCTTTTTGACAGACAGCCCCTTCTCTCAACAGACTCCAAATCACTGTTTCTTGCCCTTGCCCATTCAGCTATAATGGTACTAATGATCCACAAATTTGCTAATCTCTGAGCATCATTCCTCATTGGTTCTGTTAGCCTTGTCCACATATCTATAAATTATTCTTTCTTATACTCTCTTTAATTAAACTTTTGAAGATGAAATCTGTTTTCTGGTGGACTATTGAGAGAGAAAATAATTGGAAGCAAGGTAGGACTCAAGAATTAAAACCTCAAAATGGAATTCTGGGTTTTCTTATATTTAATTGAATCACTGCATGGACAATATTGACACTGGTAATTGATGTTACATAATGACAACAGATATTTTAAATACTCAACATTGGTTGCATCAGATGAAGAGTCAGTGGAGGGCAAGTCGATTAGAATTCAAGGGAAAAGTGGCACTTAAGAGTTTGTATTTGCTTTTTTTTGTGTATGATGGATTTTTATCTAAATAAAAAGATGAAAATGGAATATGAATGGCGTGAGTGGACCGTGCTGGTCCGTGCTTATTTATATCTATATGCATTTTATTTGTCCTTCTTTCCACTGCCATGTGCTTTAGGAGGTTGTCTTCTACAGATTGTACCACTAAATATCTTTGCTACCTGGCTACTATATTAGTATTATCTCCCTCAATCAAGATTCATCTCTATAAGTTACCTTTCACTGAATTCTTTAAAAGTCTTTGTTGTGCTGTTTCCTGCCATGACACTGACTGATAAGACAAACTCCCCAAAGTACTAAATGGAAGCACTGGATCTTCTTGACTTTGCTCTTTGTAAGTGGCATTGTCTTAGGAGACAGGGAGTCTGAAGTCAAGTACTGGTTCTTCTTTCGGGGAATCTTTCTGTGACTCTGTTTTATTTACTGTTAGCAAAGAGCCCCTATTGTGTGAACTGCACATCCATATCCAAGACTTGGTATGGTATCTGGACAACAGGGGCCTGTTAGCATATGGACTTTATTGTTTTTCTGGGAACAACTGCAGCAAGCTGTTATACTATGAGAAATGAAAATGACCATATATCATTTTCTAAAAATGGTGAGAAAGAAGAGAACACACTAAGAAATTAAGAGATAATCAAAACTTATATATCTTAGTTCAAGATACTGGATGACTATTGGTAAAGAGAAAAACTGATTCTGACAAAGGTGGAAGTTTCTTAAACTGTCCAGTTTCTGGGAAACATTTCAAGTTGCAGGAAAGGGAATAAGCCTTGAAAAAGATAAAGACTTCCTTTCACAGTGTTTGAGAATCATAATAGCTTGGGAGAAATCCACTTTGAAGCCTCAGTATTGGCTACAGTGAAAAGAGCCAACAGTGGCAGGAAGGGGACTGTGTACCATTTTTGATATTTGCAGCATCAAAAAGAAACAGTCAACATGGGCAGGTAACAGGTATAAGCTTGTAAAGACCTTAGAAGGAGAAATTTCTCATTAAAATTTTAGTTTTAGTATCTGTAATACTGGTTGAGGGGTCAGAGTGAATACCATTGCGACTGTTAACACTTTTGGTTTGGTTTAAGAATTCTTATTAGAAAAAAACTCTGATGCTGGGAAAGATTGAAGGCAGGAGGAGAATGTGATGACAGAGGACAAGATGGTTGAATGGCATCACCAACTAAATGGACATGAGTTTGAGCAAGCTCCAGGAGATAGTGAAGGACAGGGAAGCCTGTCATGCTACAGTCCATGGGGTCACAAAGAATCGGACATGACTGAGCAACTGACCAACAAAGGGATTCTGTTATACGTGTTAACTGTTACAGAAATATATTGAACCACTACTGTGTGCCAGAAGGTGTATGACACTTGATATACTTTATTTCATTAATGCTAATAACTTTTCAAAGTACTTCTATGCTTATTTTATATATAAATAAGCTGAATATGAGTAAATTTTATTAACTCACCTAAGTTACAGATCTATTAGGTCCACAAGTCTAGACTCAAAACTTATTCTCAGAAGTCTAGACTCAAAACTTATTCTTAGCATATAATCAATTCTCAACATTCTCACTGGCTAAGTTCCAATATTGGTCAGAGATTGTGTTTTAGAAGAAATTTCTTTCCTTTCACTATAATGTTACCCTTGGGTTGTTTTAATATTTTATTTCTTTTCCTTTTTTTCTCATATAGCAACTATATGCATCTTCCATCCCAGGTGGAATGAGGACAACTTCAGAAAGGCTGAGGCCAACCCATAAAAAGAATTAGAGCAAAGAGAACAGAAAGTGAAAGATTGGACAATAGCTTAATAGCTTTTAGGCTGGATTCAGGCAAAATCTCGTTGGTTTGCATTGTTTTCTTCAGTTGGTCTCTGGTATGTTTCTGTCACCTGTGACAAAAGAATGCCAACTGTGATTTTCTGAAAAGATAATGATCATTATCTTGGGAGTCTGAAACATTAGCCTAATGACATGCTAATTAAATTGGCCTCTTTTTGCTGGTGGACTGGCTTTTGCATTGGTTTTATTCTTTAGATATTTCCTAGTTTATGAAAACAAGAAAAAAAACATTTTTCTTTGTAATTACTACCAAACACATATCTTATCGATAAGATACTTTAAAATCTTTCCTGTGATTTAGCACAGAACTCTAATACATTCCTAGGATTAGAGTTCTTTATGAATTTTTACCACTTAAAAACCTTTTCTAGGGGATGGACCTTCTATTCAAGAAAATACCAAACCTGTGCCCAAGGCTTCACTCTCCAATTTCAGGCCTTACAATTGATACCTGATTTTTGTCTTCCTGTATCTCCAAATAGCATCTCCTGAATATCTTATTACCTTTGTCCTTCCCCTTCTACTAGTCTCAACACAGTCAAACTTTCTATGATATATTTTGGATGTGAGCCCATCTTTTTCAACTCAACTACTATTAACTACTGCTGACTTTATATCTTTTGTGCATGCCATACCCAACTGGTTAAGTATTATTGCTCTCTGCCTTTTCTTCTCCTACTCCTGGCTCTTAATCTGACAGTTGCTGTTTCCAATCTCCTGGATCAACAATTATAACACATAATGCACTTTTGCCTCCATGCAATTCTTCCTAATATTCTGATAGTTCATTTGGCAAGGAAAAAACATTATGGCTAGTCTTTTTTGCTAATGGAAGAGAAACATGACATTAACTTCTAAGATGGGTTTTAACAAAACATATTGAGATTTTTTTCTACCGCATCAACTTATAGACTAAATAGGTGTGTGTCTGTGTTTGTGAAAACACTGATCTTCAAAAAGTTATGAATGAGAGTTGGATCTGATAACACAAATTAAATATTCAATTTATAAACTATTCAATTGGCTGCTAAAGGAAGTGTTGGCCAGGAAAATAAGGCAGTGTTATCAGATCCCAAAGTTATTATTTATTAGGCCACGTAAAAGAATGTGGTTAGAGGAAGAAAAAGTTAAATGAATCTTAAATCCCTTGTCCACATCTACTTTTTAAAGATTTAGGCTATGATAGAATAGCAGATAATTTTTCAAAGGATTCTGCTATAGAGGGTGGGACTGTAAGTCCTACTCCCTTTAAGCCAATCAAAATTGAGGAGTGGCTATCACCCCAAACTTTATGAAAGGGGTTTCACAGATACTGTCCAGAGGGCTTGGCATGTGTCTCCACTAATATCCAGATATTAGTGGGTCCATATACAATTCCACAAGGAAATTAAGGCATTAAGGGATAGGCTAGTTCTCTGTTACCCAGTGAGCAAAAGTAGAGGTGGCTTTGCTGGATCAAACATGACCAAATGGGAGAGAGAGAGCCATCCTGCCTGCTATAACTTCTGAAGTGGGAACGATAGTCAAATTAAGAACAGGGTGCATTTTAAACACTTATAACAGCAACAGAAACAACAGTAAAAACAAGATCTGAGTGAGGTCTTGCACAGATCATGGAACATGCAGTTTGTTGTTCTTGGGAAACAAAGGAATCTAGGAAAGGGCTAAAGAGAAAGAGTCATATTTAAACAACTGCTCTGCCCAGAAGGTACATAACCAACATGAAAGAGAAAAACAAAAAATAGTGAAGCAAGAGCTTCTTCCATAATGTGGTTGGGGTCTCATCCAATCAGCTGAATGCTTTGAAAGAAAAACACTGGATCCTCCAAGGTACAGGGGATTCTGCTTCCAGATGACTTTGAACTCTAGCTGCCATGTCAACTCTTCCCTGGGTCTCTACCCTCCTGGGCTGTCCTGTAGTTTTCAGATTTGCTAGTAATATGGGGTCACACAGAGTCGGACACGACTGAAGTGACTTACCAGCAGCAGCAGCAGCACCCAAATAAAGTTAGCCAGGTCATTAAAATAAATTTCCCTCAATCTATGTAGATGTGTACCTTGGTTTTATTTCTCTGGAGAAGCCTGACTAACATCTATCCAACTTCTGAACATATTCAATTTTCTTCATCTGACCATGGATAGATGGCAGAAAATGAACCTGTAATTTTTTTTTTTTTTTTAGTTAACTTGATGGGATAAGGAAATGGAAACATGAGAAATGGAAGAAGGACAACCTTCACTTTCTCCAGGTTCTCACTAATTAAAGGACCCAAGTGATGGAGATGATATTTACTTTATATCAGTTTTGATTAATATTTGGACATGGACTTTTTTACAGACCTTTTTAATGAAGAAAGAAAGTTCATTCAGAAAGAAAGTTTCTCTTATAAATGTACAGTTGGCTCAATTTTTAAAAATGGAATTCAGTTATGCAACTGCCATCTACATTAAGAAACAGAATGTTAGCAGTATAATTTCAAGGGTAGAAACAAACAAAATACATTTGCTTTCTCATTATAACCTATGATTCATAATTATTTAACAAAAAGGTTGTAGAGTTAATATTTCCATCTGATTCTTCAAAATGCAAAAAGAGCAAAGTGCATGTCCATGTGTGTTTTTGTGTATGTGTGTGTATTCAAATAATACAATGCTAGCATTTAAATTGAGGATTTGATTTTATGCTTTAGATCTCTTCTGATAATATATGCTACATGTTCAACATAATGTTCAAAGTGAATTCAAATATCCCTTATCACAATTTTTGCTAAATTCAAACATTTTTTAATTGTGGTTCATGGGGTCACAAAGAGTCGGACATTACTGAGTGACTGAACTGAAAACTGAACTGAACCATTATTTCTCTCAGCCAAACAAAACACGTGTCAATTCAGTAAAACAACTACTGTGAATTGAAGGCAGAAATTCAGTGAATCATAATTTATTTTCCTGATTTTCATTGAATTGGCTTAATTGCTTGAATTGACATTGACATGAAATGTCTTGTCACCATATAGAAATAGCCTCTTAATTTACAGATCAAGCTTTCTTTTTCTTATCCTAGGTAGTATTGTTAGGGGAAGCACACTGACTGAGACTGCTCACCCTGGCCAGGCACCATAGTAACCATTTGCATGAGTTGTTTTATGACAGGAGATCCTGATAAGGAATGCAGAACTAATAAGCCACCACCAACCAGAAGAGTTCGGGAAAGGTCTAAAGGAGACACCATGTGTCCGTCCACTTCCCAGAATCCCCCACACTAGCATCCATCTTGGCTGAGCAATGAGTGCACCACCAGGAAAGACTCTGAATTAGAATGATTGGCCAAAGACCACCCAATCCCCATCACCATAAAACCCGACATTGCGAGTCACGCAGCAGAGCAGTTCTCCTGGGTTCCCTTACCCTACTGCTCTCTACCCGGTGCCCTTCCCCAATAAAATCTCTTACTTTGTCAGCACATGTGTCTCCTTGGGCAATTTATTTCCAAGTGTTAGACAAGAGCCCCGTTTCGGGCCCTGGAAGGGATCTGCCTTTCTGCAACAGTATTTAATAATTGTTACTGTGTGGTTTTCTATTGGTGTAATGTGATAATTAAAGTAATTAAAGAAAAATTGCTTTTTCAAAAGACAGAACACTATAATCCATCATAATGAGTAGTAAGTGTCCACTATTTATTAACTGGTTCCCATAATGAATTATTTAATCAAGGTATGGCTTAAAATCCCTAACAACAAATTGAATTTCATGTCTACAAATATCTCATGCTGATTTAGGAAACCTTTTCTAACAAATTTCTGCATATTTTTAAAAACCCCAAGCAAGTTTTGGATTGTGAGTTTTCATTAAATTTAAGCCCTATGAAAAGGTAGCAAAGAAAAATCTGTAAATTGCCTATTAGTTAGCATAGCTCCAGGCACACAGGCATATTTATTAAATATTGTTTGGTAATTTCATGCTGGAAATGAGGAAATTAATAATATATAGCACAGTAATTGTGGCTTTGATATTTTTATAGAAAATACATAAATTGGGTAGTAAAAATAACATTTACTATTATACAAATGTTTACGGAATGCATTCATATTTTCCAGTCCATTTTCTATTATTATACCATTTTACAGATGAATAAACAGGCTCAGTAAGGTATTACCATTGCAGGATCCATGCTCTGTTCACATTATAATAAATGAGATAGTTTTATTTTAATTAGACAGACTCACTATTGTTTCCCTAGTAGCAGAGCAAAGTAACAGGTGCCTCAACTACAAAGGCTGCAGGATGACAGGAAGAAAACAATTCCTAGCTTAAGGCATTTAATTAGCCCATTTCTACCTAAACAATTACTCTGTTTACTAAATGTGAGTTGAGACTCAAATCCTAGTATTAAATGAATTCTGGTTAATTTACAAATTCCAGGGGAAAAAAACAATGGAGAAAATGTAGGAAATGTCAACCTGGTTGTGGATTTATTCCTCTAATTTTTTGCACCAATTGAAATGGGCTGGAGTTGTAATGGAATTAGCCCAGAAATGAGAATTTGCACAGTACTAATTTACAGACACTGGTATAGTCCAGTCTGTAAAACCATCTTTCTTCTTCCTCTAGTTCTGATTTATGTCTGGTCCTTAAGAAGTATGGAACATTATGTTTCTAAACATATAGTTTTTTTCATCTAAGTTATAGAATGAGACAGAAATTCAATGTTCTGTGGAATGCTTTTTTTTAAAGGAATTGCTTTACAATGGTATGTTGGTTTCTGCCATACACCAGTGCGAATCATATATGTATATCCCCACCCGCTTGAGCCTCTCTCTCACCCTGACTCTGTGGAATGCTTTACACTATAATTTTATTATAAAGCTATCTGTTGAAGATATTAGGTATAGGTATTCTGCTAAATTGTATGCTACACTGTCAAAGAGGAAAATAGTATAATTAGTAAGATAAATAGCTTAGCAAAGTGACATTCATAAAATAAATAAAATAAATATACAAATACCCTTGAAGGGTTAGAAAGTGTTAGTCGCTCAGTTGTGTCCAACTCTTTGCAAACCCATGGACTGTAGCCTGCTAGGCTCTGTGCATGGGGATTCTCCAGGCAAGAATACTGAAGTGGGTTGCCATGCCCTCCTCCAGGGGATCTTCCCAACCCAGGGATCAAACCCAGGTCTCCCACATTGCAGGTGGATTCTTTACCATGTGAGCTACTAGGGAAGCCCCAAATACTCTTATATATTCCTTGTGACTCAGATGGTAAAGAATCTGCCTGCAATGAGGGAGACAGATTCAATCCATGGGTTGAGAAGATTGCCTAGAGGAGGGAATGGCTACCCCCTCCAGTATTCTTGCCTGGGAAATTCTATGGACAAAGGAGCCTGGTGGGCTACAGTCCATGGGGTCGCAAAGAGTTGGACATGACTGAGCTACGAACACTTTCACTTTCACATACACAATTAGGAGTTATAAAATATAATGAAAAAGTGATTGTCTTAATAAATTTGTAAGACCCATATAAGTCATGGTAAAACATATTTATTAAGTAAAATTTGGGGCCCTGGTGAAGACGGTTACCAAATTACAAGATGAGACAATAAATTTTATTTCTTGCATGAGAATGCCAGTGATTTCAGGGCCACCCAGAGGAAAGAAATTAAGTGACAATAAATGTAATCAAGAATATTTTTTAAAGTAGGTAGATAGTGGGGGCTCAGTTCAGTTCAGTTGCTCAGTCTCATGTCCTACTCTTTGTGACCCCATGGACTGCAGCATGCCAGGCTTCCCTGTCCATCAGCAACTCCTGGAGCTAACTCAAACTCATGTCCATCAAGTCGGTGATGCCATCTAACCATCTCAACCTCTGTCATCTCCTTCTCCTCTCACCTTCAATCTTTCCTAGCATTAGGGTCTTTTCCAATGAGTTAGTTCTTTGCATCAGATGGTCAAAGTACTGGAGTTTTCGTTTCAGCATCAGTCCTTCCAATAAATATTCAGGACTGATTTCCTTTAAGATTGACTGGTTGGATCTCCTTGCAGTCCAAGGGACTCTCAAGAGTCTTCTCCAATACCACAGTTCAGGAGCATCAATTCTTCGCCATTCAGCTTTCTTTATACTCCAACTCTCACATCCATACACGACTACCAGAAAAACCATTCTTTTGGATCGACAGACCTTTGTTGGCAAAGTAATGTCTCTGTTTTTTAATACACTTTTTAACGGGAGTTACAGGCATATATTGCTAAAGTTATTTTGTTTTAATAACAGGGTAGACAACTCAATTTTGTCTTTTTACACACTTCATGAGGTTCTCACAGCAAGTGTACTAGGGTGGTCTGTCATTTGCCTCCTCCAGTGGATCACATTTTGTCAGAACTCTCCACTACGACCCATCCATCTTGGGTGGCCTTATATAGCATGGCTCATGGCTTCACTGAGTTTAGCAAGACCCTTTGCCACAAAAAGGCAGTGATCCATGAAGCTTACATAACAAAATATTTTCATTTCCTTAGCAACAGTTAATTTTATTATTGTTATAGCTTATATATCACATTCAACATATTAGAGCCCTCCAGGTTCTTGTTAATGAAGCAAACAAAGAAAACAGATATGTAGGTTTTAAGTGATTCTGAAAATTGCTTAGTTCTTTCCCAATCAGTGTAATACCTGAGTAAAGAAGCAGTACAATGTTTCTCACTAGAGTGAGGTTCAAAATCACCCAGGAAACTGGTTAAAACACAAATTGCTAGAGTTTCTGATTCAGCTGATGGTTTAGAGATGGAACAAAAATATGCACCTCCAAAAGCTGCAGATGCTGCTAGTCCAGGGGCCTCACTTTTTGGACCACTGAAGGAGAAACTGCTCTGAAGTAAAGAATGCTAGGTTAAAAAATTAATTTCATCCCTTATTGGTACTGCAGAATACTTAGTCTGCTTGGTATCAAATCTATTCTAACCTTATTTTCTCAATTGTGAAAAAGGGAAAATTATACCTATAACAAAGCATTGTTGTGAGATTTAAGTTAGACTAATACATATTGAAAACACTTAACACAGTATCTGAAAAATGACAGATTATACAATAAATATGATTTCCCATTTTCTCTGTAGTAATGGATATTTCAGTGTTTTTCACTGTATCTTAACTTTCTTTTCCGTTCTATTTATTAATGATTTCCTGATAATAGGTTTTAAGCATGAAATACTTTAAGTACTGAATTTAAAGTATTAGAAAACTCTTTCCTAGGTACAGTAAGTCTCCTATATACAAATGAGTTCCATGCTGAGAGTGTCTTCATAATTTGTTTGTAAGTCCAACAAAGTTAGCCTGGGTACAGTCTGTACTGTAATAGGTTTATAATAAAATAATGCATAAAAATAAACAAAAATAAAGAAAACATTTTAAATCTTACAGTAGATACCATGAAAAGTACAGTAGTGCCATATAACAGCTGGCAAACAGGGGCTGGGATTGAGTGAGCAGGCAAGAACAGTTACCAACTGGAGGGGAGAGAGGAGGTGGGAGATGGTAGACCTGAAGGATTGTCAGCAATAGGAGAAGGAGGGCAAGCTGCAATGTCACTCATGCCTGATGTTGACGGCACGGGTTCTGGTTCCTTATTGGAGATTCAATTCTAGCTACCCTCTTGAAAAAATGATCCAGTGATGTCTGGTTAATAGCTCCTTTTTCCTCTTCACAGATGATGTGATAGCACTGGACTGCATTCTGAATGGCTGCCGCAATCTTCATGTACTGCGCTGTTTGGGTCCTGTACCTCGAAAATTAACAATGTCTCCTTTATTTTCCAAATAATGAAAATCCCCTTGACATTTCTTGTGCTGTGAGTCTCTTTGGTTCTTCAGTTACATCATCCTCCTCTTGTCTCTCTTTGTCCTTTCTCTGAGACTCCAATTCCATCAAGTCTTCATTAGTGGTTCAGACTTGATTAGTGGCTTGGACTTCCCTGGTGGCTCAGATGGTAAAGCGTGGGCCTACAGTGTGGGAGACCTGGGTTCAATCCCTGGGTTGGAAAGATCTCTTAGAGAAGGAAATGGCAACCCGCTCCACTATTCTTGCCTGGAAAATCCCATGGGCAGAAGAGCCTGGTAGGCTACAGTCCATGGGGTTGAAAAGAGTCAGACACGACTTCACTTTCACTTTCACTTTCTTCATTAGTAAGCTCCTCACGTTGCATAGCAAGGAGTGCAATGATCTTGATCTTGCTTTTGCAGATCTTCCTTGAAATAAAGATACTGTACTACTGTACTGTGCAGTAAAGTATATGAGCACACAAGCACTTGTAGAGGATGCATGCATGTGACAAAGCTCGTGAACTAATTTACATGATTGAACATGCAAACGCAACTTTGCATCTTTGAAAGTTTGCCACTTGAAGGTTTGCCCGTAGGGGACTTAATATATAGGAAAACAAATTACTTTAAAAGTTTCAAGAGTGTTCTTCAAGACTGTACAAATTTGAAAATTCAAGTTTTATCATAGTTGTTAAACCCGAAATATGTGTAGAATATTGCATCATTTATAGACTCTATTTCTTCCGTTTTCACTACCACTCATAAGACTTCTAAATGATTTTTTCAAATATTCTGGGTATCAATTGATTATATTACTACATAAAGAAAAATTTGAAAAAAAGTTTTGCAAATTAATAAATTGATGGACCTGTCATAGACACACAAGAAAATTTTATTTAGGAACTTACACAAAGCTTGGGCTTCCCTGGTAGCTCAGAGGTTAAAGCATCTGCCTGCAATGTGGGAGAGCTGCGTTCGATGCCAGGGTTGGGAAGATCCCCTGGATGAAGGAAATGGCAACCCACTCCAGTATTCTTGCCTGGAAAAATCCCATGGACAGAGGAACCAGGTGGGCTATACTCCACGGGGTAGCAAAGAGTCGGACCTGACTGAGCGACTTCACTTCACACAAACTATATTTTTAAACTATTGCCATTTTTATTTAGTAATTGATACATTTGTTTTAAAAACAAAATAATTTTCACAAAAAGAAATTATATTTTCTACTCACTATAAATATACAGTTTATGTCTTCATTGATGTTTCTTTGTCTTCTGTGTGTGTCTATTAAGACAACAGAGAGAGAGGATAGACTTTCAGCTTGTTGGACTGGGGTCAGTTTTAAACTAGTAAATTTGAAAAAGTCAGTTTAATCAGGGAATCTTAAAAGTACATTATTTATATCAAACTAAGTTTAGACATACATGCTTACTGATTCAGCCACACTCTAATGTAGGGCCAAGGGAAATTCATAACACTTAAGCTGACTGGATGAAATTTCACTCTGTTATCTCATAAGCCATACTCTTATTGCATGCTCTAGAATCCCAGTTTTAGGTTTTAAGATGGGTGGAATGTTAGAGGAGAAGCATTCTGGAGTTTTATTACTTGTTATAATATTTTAAAGATATTTGTAAAATTGTTTATGATATTTTAAAAGTTTATTTACTGGGACTTTGCAAAACATTCAACTTAGGACTCATAAGAGTTGAAAATTTTCATATTAGTATTTTATAATATCAGATTACATAGTATCTTATTAAATTATATCATCAAAATAATGAGTACAGCTGTTAAAAACAGTGTTAGGAATAAACACAAGGGACTTGCACTTATCTGGTGGGTGAAGAAAGGTAATATATACTCCTTGTTTTGCTACAATATATGATGATATTTTTTAAATTGGACCCTGATGCTAGGAAAGATTAAAAGCAAAAGGAGAGATTAAACATGGCAGAGAATGAGATGGTTGGATGGTATCACTGACTCAATGGACATGCCTTTGAGAAAACTCTGGGAGATAGTGAAGGACAGGGAAAGTTGGTACTGCCATCCATGGGGTCGTAAAGAGTTGGACATGACTTAGCGACTGAACAACACAACAAGGTAGAAAATCAATATATCAAAAATATTTCATGGTTATTGATACTTATTGTACTATAACCCCTCACTTTTAAAATTCCTAATTTTGATTAATCTCCCTCATTGTTGTTTATGTGTTGTTGATTAACTTCTGAAAGTGCATGGATATATATTTCAACGTCTCATGTATTTGTGAATGTTTTTCCAGTGTAATTTGTGAAAAGTGAAAAAGTGAAAGTGTGAGTCGCTCAGTTGTGTCCAACTTTTGGGACCCCTTGGACTGTAGCTCACCAGGCTCCTCTGTCCATGGAATTTTCCAGGCAACTATTCTCTTCTAAAGGGGATCTTCCTGACCCAGGGATTGAACCTGATCTCCAGGGATAAAGTCGATCTCCTGCATTGCAGGCAGATTCTTTACCATCTGAGCCACAGGGAAGCCCTATAACTTGTATACAACGGTTAATTCAGCTCTGTTAAGCCAAATAAATATATTTATTTTAAAAATATTTCCTTTTTGTAGCTCTGTAGAAGAGGAAGTGTTATCTTTTGACTTTAGGTGTTGCCATGGATATGTTTAATATACATTTCTTTGTAGATTCATTACTTTATCTTTCTGGATTATTATAAATACTTGCAATATATAAATATTCATACACATACTTCTACTTATTTTATATAGCTTGTTTAAATCAACAGTGTAGCTGTGTTTAAATTAATTCTGCTACGTATTTAGTTATAGATGCTAATCTTTCTTGAGAGATGATACACTAAAGTGCTTTAGAGACCAGACTGCAGAGTCTGACAGCCTCAGGTTTAATCCTTTCTATATCAACATAGCAACTTTGATCTGAGGCAGTTGATCTCTTGGTGTTTTGGTTTTCTTGTCTCTAAATGGGCATGATAATCCTAACTCTCAGCCCTAGAGTTCTGTGAGGCTTAACTAAACTAATGAACAAATTTATCCAGGGCAAGTTGACCGTGGCAAGCAGAATTTAAGCGACAAGCACAATGTGAGTATAAGCTTTAACTTTACTTCTTTGCCTCGTGAAAACTTATTTTTTCAAAATTATTTATTCCCTTCTTACACAGTATTCTTCTTGATCTGTTCTTGAGGCCTCTAAGCTATTTTCTAAAGATTGAAATTTTCTCTCTGATTTGAATTTTTACAGTATCCAGACTTCTGTTTACTACTTTCTTTGAAGTTCTTAATTGGTAATTGTGTTTTTAATTTTTATGCTCTTTTTATGCTTCAAATCTTCCCTCTCTGTGAGTGTATGGTTTATTTAAAAGTAACTGTATTTTCTCAAGCCCTTTGCATCATATGAATTTTAAGTTTCCTTCAATTTAGAACTTGTTTGCAATAAATATTTCAAGACATAACAGTAGAATCCAAAGAATGATGCCCAAATGCCAGAAATGTCAAAGACTTACAATCAAGAGATATGCAAATGAAATTAAAGAATGAACTGAGTCATAGAACATAAAAAAATAAGAAAAGCAAAGAAATTAATGGACTTGCTGGCAAAATAATTAGAGCCAAGCTCCACAAGCTCCACTAAAACTTGGAAGAGGCGGTGAATGAAATGCTGGTGCAAATTCCAGTTAGTGGAATTTCTTGCCTGGAGAATCCCACGGACATAGAAACCTGGCAGACTACAGTTTATAGGTTGCCCAGAGTTGGACATGACTGAAACGACTTAGCATGCATGAATGCACTCTAGGCATATGGGATCTTAGTTACACAATCAAGGATGGAACTATAGCTCTCTGTATTGGAAGCAAAGAATCTTAACCACTAGACTACCAGGGACGTCCCCCCATGTAGCATTTTTGAGTGAAATTTATCTTTTCAAATTAGGGACTGTTAACAGAATTTAAGCAGATTTTTCTGTACTAAATTCTTGATATAAATGAAATTTTAGAGTTAGCTTTTGATGACTGATTTATATGTTCCCATCTGTATTATGTCTAGATATTGTTTACAATTTCTGGAATGTGGTTGGCCCTGTTCCTAGTTTCTCCTTGATTCTAGCATTCCATTGACTAACTGAGTGTGGAAATGTGTATAAAGGTACTGGATGTTTCTGTTCAAGTCACTGCATTTCCTTGAAGTCTCACCCAGCTACTTCAGTCTTCCACATTCAGCTTTCTCTCTATATTGGTCTATTTTCTAAGCAATTTGTTTTGATATATTGCTTTATAAAAATGATTCTTGAATTTCATTTAGAACAAATAAATAAAAAAATTCCTAAAATGTAGTTCTCACTACTGTGGTAAATTCCCCCCACCCCCCCCATACTACAATTAATATTTTAAGTTTCTTACAATGAAAAATATTTTTATAGGCCTGTTGTGTTATGAAGTAATTATTGTATCTGTTCATAAATTGCCCAACGACTGCATGTGTACACCTCATTTATGTCAGTAAGTAGGGTCGATGATATATTTTTGTTCTCCCTAACAATATGTTAATAATTTTTGCTAAAAGAACTTACAGCTTTTAAGCAGAAATGAGATTAGGAGGGTGGTGAAGCTGGACCTTCATAAGTACTACCAAGTATTTGGAATCATTTATCTCACCTTTTGGAAACAAGAAAGAACAACCTGATTCTGTTGCTTAGTTGTCTAATTATATGTGGATAAATATATTTCTACAGCTTTTCAAAAGTTCTATAGAAGAAATTTTTTAAACCAGGGCTATCAGGTTGAAATATGAAAGTCACAAATATGAGCCATATATGCCATGGAAAGTTTTCTAGTCATCACATTAAAAAACAAGTAAAGTTAATATTAATAATGCAAAAATTAATGTTTTATTTATCTAACATATTTGAAATATGTAATCAATATTAAACACTGATGAGATTTTACTTTTTTTAAAATACATATTCAGTGCAGTCTGGTATGTATTTTATACTTACAACACATCTCAATTTTGTCTAGCCAGATTTCAAGGGCATAATTGCCACAAGTGGCCTGTGGCTCCCATACTGGACAGTGAAGTTTTAAATCCTTACTAGAAAGAATGGATAAAGTACAGAAACCAAGATATACTTCTTCTTTACATGTTTCTGTTACTCACTTCATATTCCAGGGAATAATCCATCATTCCTTGTCTTCATCTGCTGTAGCCATGTGGCATTAATTGGTATTATAGTCCTCAAAGTCATACAGTGTTTTTCTCAAGGAGGTGGGAGAGGCTGTGAGATAATAAAAGAATCTTAAAGCTAAACGTTGTGTTCAAGGAGTTTTGAGTCACCTGATGTGAAGAGCTGACTCTTTGGGAGAGATCCTGATGTTGGAAAGATTGAGGGCAAGAGGAGAAGGGGACTACAGAGGATGTAGTTGGCCGACATCATCAACTCAGTGGACATGAGTTTGAGTAAACTTAGGGAGACAGTGAAGGACAGGGAAGCCTGGCATGCTGTAGTCCCGGGATCTCAAAGAGTTGGACACAACTTAGCAACTGAACAACAAAGCAAAACAAAACAAAACAGAATAAAACACCAACTACCTTTCAGTCAGGGACACATGGATCTGTCCCTCTGATAAGTATCAATATGAGAAAGAGTGCTATAAAAAGTGTGATTAAAAATGCCTTACTATGTTTTCACTGAAGTGCTTGTTCTGCTTCAGGACTCCAACCTCACTTTTATTAGGGAATGTTCCTCTTTGGGACTGGCAGATAATTAATTAATATACTTATTTTCTAATGCTATTGCAATAGTGTGTTTCCACCTATTGCTTCTGCAAGTGGTTCAACAGGAAAAGAAACAGGAAACATAAACATGATCTGAAAGGCTCTATCATAATTTTTAATAAGCTAGAAAAAACACTTATCATATGGAAAAGTGACTTGTTGCAATACTTATTTCTATGTTTTTTTCAAGTTTAGTGACCATGTAATGATGATCTTTGCTACCCTTTCCTTTATCCTGAACAAATATGTAATCCCTTGCTCAACTAGTAAAACATATGCTAATCAACATTATTTAGTGGTTATCTAATATTACCTTCTAATTCTTCTTTTTTTAAGTTTTAAACATCTTGTTCATTTTACTTTCATTGTGTTTATCCATAGAGAAGTGATATTCAGGAAACTTCTTTCTCAATAAAATACATGAGTATGTAACAAAAGAAGTAATTATTCAATGAATTAATCATACCATTATGTTTGGTAATCAGGCATGTTATATCATTTCTTTGATGTGAACCTCAATTGGGAACAATCTATCTTATCTGTCATTGCATTGAATTTTATTAAAAATTAAGTCTCGAATCTGTAATAAAGTTAAAGATCAAGGACATGTCCAATAATATTTTATTCACACTGCAGCTGTGCTTTGGCCTTTACATACTTTACCTGCATTTTGAGATTAAAAAATCCCATTTTAGACTCAAATCTTTATACAGAAGCAACTCAGAAATAATAGTTTAATCCTTACATATTTTTATCAAATATTTAAAAGCAAACTTTTTATTAATGACTATGTGATACATTTAGCAAGATGATCAGAAGTGACACTATAAAAATATTAAGCAGCATTTTAGTGTCTATAAAATAAAGTACAAAACAGTACTAGATCTCTAATAAGAACATATAAAAGTCTTCTCTGGTGTGATATCATGGGAAAGGACAAGATTATTTGAAAACTGACTGGAATGAAGAGTGTGCCACAGACAGCATGAGATTTGAGCAATGCACTCCAGCACTCTTGCCTGGAAAATTCCATGGACGGAGAGCCTGATAGGCTACAGTCCATGGGGTTGCAAAGAGTCAGACACGACTGAGCCACTTCACTTCTTCTTCTTTCATGGGCTAATCCCCAGAGAAACCTAAAAAAGTACACAGTGACTGCTGGCTTTGCTTCAAAGCCGTTTGGTTTTTTAATATAAGTTAATTCCTTGTAGATCACAGTGTTTTAGAGTAGAGGAGTGATCATTGAATTCAACCAACACAATGAGATTTGCTGAGCTATTCCCTCGAGATACATAAATAAAGTGCAATCATTATGAAGGAGGAAACAGACAGAACAGGCTCCATCTTGAAAGCAGGATTCCACCTTGGGCCAGACTGTGGACTTTGAGCTATATGCCCAGTATCTATGGAAATGACATACCAACTGGAAAACCAGATCCCCCAGATGGAAGAACCCCAGGGCTCATACCTAGACTCTCCATTGGCCTAAAGAAATACCCTAATTATCTGTGTAACAAAATAGAATCATAAATTCTATAATGCTTATTGGGGTATGACCACAGGCCTATTGATAATTGTCCACTGTTAACTACCTAGGCTTAAGGCATATGAATCATGGGTTAACTTTGATTGTATCTTTCTCTTCCTTTGTTCAGACTAGTTTCAGGGAATTTAGGGAGGAGGTTTTGGGCACATACACTTAGGGTATATAACGTTTTCACACAAACTGGTCGGGGTCCTTGGCTAAGAGGAAACTCTACCTTGGGCCCGTCGGTGTAATAAACTGCACTTCACTATCTGCATTAACTTCTGGGTGAGTTTGTTTCCCGGAACGTGTGGCTACAACAATTACTTCAAGGTGTTCATAGTCCAAAGCAGAAGGCAGACAGATAACAGAAGATTTTCAACAAAAAGTGTAAGTACATTGAATAATAATTTCAAAAATTTACAATTAAGTTTACCATTAAAACTTAGTAGTCATTGAATGTTTTCTTTGGGCTATTACTGTAAATGGCATTCTTTATATCCTATCTCAATAAATAACATATGGTTGATATTATAGTGACCATTTCATAAATTAGAAAATAGAATTTCAGACATTTAAAATACTTACCCAGGTGACCAAGCTAGTCAAATGAGAGATGGAGCATTCATCACATATTATGATTCTGGTACACATGAACCTCTTAAACTTTTATTCTGGAATAATATACTTCCTATCATTCTATTTACTATTATATTGTTTCTTTTATGAAATTAACAATAATAGCAGACAGTGATTGAGACTGTCTTTTCCTTTTAAAAAATCTTAATTGGTAAACTAAAAGCTAGCAACACTATGCCAGTACTTTAATTTTTATTTTTAAAAATTGTTTTAAATTATATATCCTAAAGTCTGGGAATCCTGCTCTAAATTAAATTACAGAAATTTTTCTTTAATGGATGGGAAAAACTCACTAATTTTCCAGCCTGCCTTACAGTTCTTGAGGCTGCCTATCTGTTACTTTCTAAGAGAAGATCAGTTTACAAACATTGTTTAATTGCAAAAAAAAAAAAAAAAAAAATCTGAAGAACAGCATCTTCTCTAAAGATTAGTTACGATAGTTGCTTCGTTTACTCACCACTTCTCATCAGGGATGGCTTTGAATCTCAAATTGGTCTATGTCTTTTTTAGGGCTTCAAACAAACCTGACCCAAATGAGTATAACTAGACAGCTAGTGTGGAGAGGACTTCAATTAAATGTTTATGAGCAGGAAAAAGCAGATGTTATCTAATAACACCTGTTCAAGGAACAGTCTGGGGGAAACCTGTAGCCTTTTGGATGTACCTGCTGAAAACATCTGGAGTGGCCACCTTTACATTCAGATGCACATTGGCATCTGTGTCAAGTAACATATATCACACACAAAATCAAGAACAACATGCCATTTCGTACAAACCCAATTTTTTAAGGAACCTACCACATTTCTTATATGCTATTTTCTGATCAAGTTTTCCTATTAAACTTGTCACTATCCAGTAAAAAATCTTTGATAAATTTAATGAATTAAGATAAATGTCCCAGTGCATCATGTTCACTTATACAATTTATATATAAAAATCTGCCTAATTCTGCTCTCAGAATGTTATGTTTTGCCCCAAGCTGATAGTGATGGCAGGGAGGTCAGAGTCACATCTTTTCCCATCCTCAGCTCTACATCTGTCCTTGTTAAGATCAAAGGGAATCTTGAGTGCTAACTGTGCCTCGGTATGATGAGTCAGCCTGGCTGTTTCTGGAGTTCCATGGACAAGTATACAGCAGAGGAACATAGCGGGTGGAAAATAAACTGCTAGTGAATCGTTGACGCTGCAGATATGCCTTCTTTAAAAAAATATTTTTAAAAAGCAGCAGCGTAATGTTGAAGTTTACCTAAGGGGGTGGGATTACCATCCCTACTGCAGTTTCTGTCTCCATGCTACTTACTGTGTGGTTTCTGAGGGCAGCACCCCCATCGCACGACAGCTTGTGAAAATTGTAAAATCAGAATGTTTTGAACAAGATCCTAAGGTGATTCATATATATATTAGTTTAAGAATCACTGTTGGGTCCCATATTTTCCATCTTCTAAATTCCAGCTCATATTAGTTTCCTTTATTCTTGCATGCTGAGATTATGTACCCATTGATGGCATATATTCTGATCCTCTGACTCTGGGGTGTTTGTGCTAAGATGTAGCATAAATAACTTGTGGTGATAAAAGTTTATCTCTTGATTAATCTCATTTTCCCCATCCTTCTTGAGTAAGCCTAATTTAGACCATTGCTACAGTTCAATGATCATTACAGTGAAGTTTCCCAAGTAATTAATATCCATCCTTCTCATAAGCACAGCTTCACAATGTCATGAAATTTAGTCCTGTGAACATGTTGCATCAAGTTTTGTTGAGCATCTCTGGTAGGAGATATCCTCAGCTGTATCTGGGATCATGTTCCAATATTTGCTCCTTGGCAGTGTAGAGTCACATTGCTAAAACTTTTCCTGGGTCAGCTTTCAGTTCTGCTCAGTTCAGTTCAGTTGCTCAGTCATGTCCGACTCTTTGCGACCCCATGAATCGCAGCACGCCAGGCCTCCCTGTCCATCACCAACTCCCGGAGTTCACTCAGATTCATGTCCATCAAGTCAATGATGCCATCTACCCATCTCATCCTCTGTCGTCCCCTTCTCCTCCTGCCCCCAATCCCTCCCAGCATCAGAGTCTTTTCCAATGAGTCAACTCTTCACATGAGGTGGCCAAAGTACTGGAGTTTCAGCTTTAGCATCATTCCTTCCAAAGAAATCCCAGGGCTGATTTCCTTCAGAATGGACTGGTTGGATCTCCTTGCAGTCCAAGGGACTCCCAAGAATCTTCTCCAACAACACAGTTCAAAAGCATCAATTCTTCGACACTCAGCTTTCTTCACAGTCCAACTCTCACATTCATACATGACCACTGGAAAAACCATAGCCTTGACTAAACGGACCTTAGTTGGCAAAGTAATGTCTCTGCTTTTCAATATGCTGTCTAGGTTGGTCATAACTTTTCTTCCAAGGAGTAAGCATCTTTTAACTTCATGGCTGCAATCACCAGCTGCAGTAATTTTGGAGCCCCAAAAAATAAAGTCTGACACTGTTTCCACTATTTCCCCATCTATTTCCCATGAAGTGATGGGACCAGATTTAGGCACGCTAATTTGCTAAATCCCAGGAGGTAATTTGTTGATTTGTCACAGCTATCTTGTTTGTGACCATCTGCCACCTTAGGAGCATGTTAGTAGAATTAATTTGTGTCTATTCTGGAAGCATTTTTTGGAGGGAGGATCCTAACTATCTTCACTCCTCTGAATGAATTTTACACATGAATTTGAATTAGGATATATGATTATCAACTCCCACATTCCAGCTCTGAGTTGGGGTTGCCCTAATGGGTTATTCCTTAAAGATAGCCAATGCTACTTCCTTTTCTACTAAAAGTGAGATTTATATCAGGGAAGATTAGGAAGATGCCTGCAGATATTCTCTGCCAAATGAGGTTTCCTAGGAGAGTTTTACTGTAAATAGTCCCATTACTATTTTCTATAACCAAGCTTGGTTCTTCCTTTTCTGTAAAGCAGCTGCACTGTAAACAGCTCTTTTCAAAAGCTTCTTGCATTTATAACACATGTGAGGAAGATTTTTATTTTTTCTGGTGGTCAGAATTTGATTTGTGTACATCACAGGTGTTCATTTTATTGGGAACTCATTTGATTCTGCCCGGCAGATAGTTGCACACCCTGAAGCACTTTCTGTTTTAATGCTGCAAATGTCTCCTAAGCCTGAGTGGCTCCTTGACAGTGTTTTACACTGCCCTGCCACATAGTCCTGTTAGTATTATAACATCTCTGTGGTACAATCTAGCCATGGTTTTCTGGCATTTCAGTTGCCAAGGGTATCCCTGGTTTCAGATGTGATATAGTCTTAGCACTTGCTCTGTTGTTTATCTACAACACAACCTGTGCCCTGAACCTGTATACAATAGAACCTGTATAATAAAATCTACAATAGAAGAGCAGATTCTGTTCTACAATAGAATCTACTGATAAAGGGGTTCTTTATCGGTAGATAATACTCATAAAGGGGTTCTTTACCAGTAGATAAAGGAAAATATGGGCTTCCCAGGTGAAGAGCTGGTAAAGGATTCACCTGCCAAGGCAAGAACATTCTTTGTCATTGCCTTCCTCTGGGATTGGCAAGAGACGCAAGAGATGCAAGTTTGATCCCTGGGTAGGGAAAGTCAAAGTGAAGTCGCTTAGTCGTGTCCGGCTCTGCGACCCCGTGGACTGTAGCCGGCAGGCTCCTCCGTCCAAGAGATTTTCCAGCAAGAATACTGGAGTGGGTTTCCATTTCCTTCTCCAGGGGATCTTCCCGACCCAGGGGTCAAACCCAGGTCTCCCACAGTGCAGGCAGACTCTTTACCATCTGAGCCACAAGATCGCCCAAAGTAAGAAATGGCAACCAATTGCAGTATTCTAGCCTGAGAACTACTATGGACAGAGGAGACTGGCAGCCACAGTCCATGGGATCACAAAAAGTTGGACACGACTGAGCACACACAACACCCAGGAAAACATGCATTCTGCGCAGTCCTAGTATTGATCTCCTGCTGCTGCTAAGTCGCTTCAGTCGTGTCCGACTCTGTGCGACCCCATCAACGGCAGCCCACTAGGCTTCTCTGTCCCTGGGATTCTCCAGGCAAGAATACTGGAGTGGGTTGCCATTTCCTTCTCTAATGCATGAAAGTGAAAAGTGAAAGTGAAGTCCCTCAGTCGTGCCCAACTCTTAACAACCCCACAGACTGCAGCCTACTAGGCTCCTCGGTCCATGGGATTTTCCAGGCAAGAGTACTGGAGTGGGTTGCCATTGCCTTCTCCAATATTAATCTACGACTTCCTATACCCTTTCTGCAAAACCTTTGATTTTAAAAGAAAGTTTGTGTCAATGGATAGATACTGTTTTCACACCAGCTTTCTCTCAGGTTATTCCTTACTTATATTTAGGAAAAATTTGGAGTAATTACTTTATGCAACTGTAAATGATGCCCAACTTTCTATCTGTAACTTCTAACCAAGAATAGTCAAGATAAGTACACCTAAGAAAAGCTTATAAAACCTTTTTATTTTAAAGTGTTGTTCTGTGAACTAACACAATCAATATTGTGTAAATTTAGTATTTCCTTCATTTTTCATTAACCTTTCATCAAATAATTTAGCAGTTACTTGTGAGAACAAAATCTTGAATGAAATCTTGGGTAGTAATTTAGTCTAAGATGTAGATGGATATAGCACTGGAATTTAAAAGAGTCCTGGGCAAGCCCCACTGGTAACCTGTATGCTAGCTTGGGTCATCCCGCCCTTCAATGTTCCAATTATATACTGGAAAAATTCTGTTCTACATAGAATGTATGTATGTATAAAGACACAATGGAATATTTCTTTTGTTTTATTAATTAAATAAAGTAGGAAAACCTACAAAATCACAGTTTTTTTCCTTTTGAAATTATTTATTTATCTATTTATTTATTTTTTTAATTTTAAAATCTTTAATTCTTACAGGCGTTCCCAAACATGAACCCCCCTCCCCATTACATCTCTGTGGGTCATCCCCATGCACCAGCCCCAAGCATGCTGTATCCTGCGTCAGACATAGACTGGCGATTTCATTCTTACATGATAGTATACATGTTAGAATGCCATTCTCCCAAATCATCCCACCCTCTCCCTCTGAGTCCAAAAGTCCGTTATACACATCTGTGTCTTTTTTGCTGTCTTGCATACAGGGTCGTCATTGCCATCTTTCTAAAGTCCATATATATGTGTTAGTATACTGTATTGGTGTTTTTCTTTCTGGCTTACTTCACTCTGTATAATCGGCTCCAGTTTCATCCATCTCATCAGAACTGATTCAAATGAATTCTTTTTAACGGCTGAGTAATACTCCATTGTGTATATGTACCACAGCTTTCTTATCCATTCATCTGCTGATGGACATCTAGGTTGTTTTGAAATTTTTATTTCATATTGAGTTATAGCTAATTAACAATGTTGTGATATTTTCATGTGAATAGCAAAGGGACTCAACCATACAAAGACATGTATCCATTCTCCCTCAACCTCTCCCCACCATTGAGGCTGCCATATAACATTGGGCAGAGTTCCATGTGCTACACAGTAGGTCCTTGTTGGTTATCCATTTTAAATATAGCAATGTGTGCATGACCATCTTAGACTTCCCCCAGCAACTATGTTTGTTTTCTAAGTCTGTGAGTCTCTTTCTGTTTTGTAAGTAAGTTCATTTGTATCATTTCTTTTTAGATTACACATGTAAGGAATGCCATACAATATTTTTCCTTCTCTGCCTGATTTACTTCACTCAGTATGACACTCTCCAAGTCCATCCATGTTGCTTCAAAGGGCTTTATTTCATTCTTTTTAATGGCTGAGTAATATTCCATTGTACATATTGTACGCCATCTTCTTTATCCATTCTGTTAGTGGACATTTAGGTTGCTTCCATGTTTGGCTATTGCAAACAGTGCTGCCATGAGTATTGAGGTGCATGCCTCCTTTCAGATTATGCTTTTCTCTGGATGTATGCCCAGGAGTGAGATTGTAGGGTCATATGGTGGCTCTATTTTTAGTTTTTTTAAGGAAACTGCATACTGTTCTCCATAGTGGCTATACCAATTTACATTCCCACAAACCATGTAGGAGGGTTCCCTTCTCTCTTCACCCTCTCCAGCATTTATTGTTTGTGGATTTTTTAATGATAGCCATTCTGGCTGTTGTCAGGTGATATCTCATTTTAGTTATGATTTGCATTTCTCTAATAATTAGTGATGTTGAATATCTAATAATTAGTTGATGTTGATGGCCTGTTGGCTATCTCTGTGTCTTCTTTAGAGAGATGTCTATTTAGGTCTCCTGCCCAGTTTTTGAATGGGTTGTTTTGATGCTGGGTCATGAGCTGTTTGTAAATTTTGGAGGCTAATCTCTTATTGATCACATTTGCAAATATTTTCTCCCAATATGTAAGTAGTCTTTCTGTTTTTTTTTTTTTTTTTTTTAGTTATTTCCTTTCCTGTGCAAAAGCTTTTGTATTTAAGTAGGTCCCATTTGTTTATTTTTTTCTTTTATTTCCATTATTCTGAGAGGTGAACTGAAAAAGATGTTGTTGTGATTTATGTCAGAGAGTGTTCTGCTTATGTTTTCCTCTAGGAGTTTTATAGAGTCTGGTCTCATATTTAAGTCTTTAATCCATTTTGAGTTTATTTTTGTGAATGAGTTAAAGAATGATTTAATTTCTTTTTTTTTTTCACATGCAGCTGTCCAGTTTCCCATTCATCATTTGTTGAAGAAACTTTCCAATATTGTGTAGTCTTGCTTCCTTTTTCATAGATTATTTGACCATAGGTCTATGGGCTTATTTCTGGGGTTCTATCCTGTTCCATTTATCTATATTTCTATTTTTGTGCCAGCACAATACTCTTTTGATGACCATAGCTTTGTAGTAGAGTCTGAAGTCAGGGAGCCTGATTTCTCCAGCTCCATTTTCTTTTTTTTAAAATTCTCTTTATTTTTTTTTACTTTACAATACTGTATTGATTTTGTCATACATTGACATGAATCCGCCACGGGTGTACATGAGTTCCCAATCCTGAACCCTCCTCCCACCACCCTCCCCATATCATCTCTCTGGGTCATCCCAGTGCACCAGCCCCAAGCATCCTGTATCTTGTATCGAACCTAGACTGGCGATTCATTTCTTACATGATAGTATATATGTTTCAATGCCATTCTCCCAAATAACCCCACCTCTCCCTCTCCCACAGAGTCCAAAAGTCTGTTCTATACATCTGTGTCTCTTTTGCTGTCTCGCATACAGGGTCATCATTACCATCTTTCTAAATTCCATATATATGTGTTAGTATACTGTATTGGTGTTTTTCTTTCTGGCTTATTTCACTCTTTATACAGCTCCATTTTCTTTCTCAAGATTGTTTTTCTATTTGGGGTCTTTTGTGTTTCTATACAAATTTTGAAATTTTTTTCTAGTTCTGTGAACAATGCCATTGGTAATTTGATAGGGATTGCATTGAATCTATAGATTGCCTTAGGTAGTGTACTCATTTTCACAATATTGATTCTTCCAATTCACAAACATATTATATCTTGCCATCTGTTTATATCTTCTTTTTCACAATATTGATTTTTACAATATTGATTCTTCCAATTCATGAGCATATTATATCTTTCCATCTGTTTATGTCTTCTTTGATTTCTTTCATTAACATCTTATAGTTTTCAGAGTACAAGTCTTTTGTCTCCTTAGGTAGGTTTATTCCTAGGTATTTTGTTCTTTTTGATGTGTAAGTTTTTAAAACCTACAAAATCACAATTTTAAAAATTTCATGAGAGAAGTGAGATCAAAGAAACCTACTAAACTAAAATTCTGAAACTGACAAGCTCCCTTTAAGAAAAAAAAAAAACAGACATACTGCCTTCATCATTGATGAAGAGGAAGGAAGGGAAGTATGTTGCTACAGTTCAAGTAGGAAGACAAAATATTATCTTTTTTTTTTTTTTTTTTTTTTTTTTGGACTTGGACTTTCTCTTTATTTGTTGCTTCTCACAAATGTGCTTTTGTGGTAAGTTCAGGTATGTTCTTTTTTTTTTTTTTTTTTAATTAATTAATTAATTAATTAATTTATTTTTTTAATTTTAAAATCTTAAATTCTTAAGGGTCTATGCTGGCTAGCATGTCTGTGAACCATCCCTAGGATCCCTAGACACACTAGAACATGCAAATATCTGTAACTCTTTTCTAGTGTGCCTTAAAAGAACACATATGTGAAAGATTGGAGGCAAGAGAATTGAGATACTCTTATGGCACCTGTGTATCAGGCAGGCTGATAGATGCAGAATGAACAGAACTCCACAAGTACTCCAGGTCTTCAGAGAGTATGAAGTGGTGACTACCTGTGTTTAGAGAACGGACAGGAGAGCTGGTGAAAGAGACTCCTCCTTGAAGTCTAGGCAATCACTGTATGTGATATCTGAAGCCTGAACAGAACAAAACAAATATCCTGGGTTTTTCACTGAGTATGAATCATGGTCAGACACAGCTGGAGAGTGTCAGGAGTACTGAGAGAACTCCATGAGTCATAGGTACATGGGTCTTACTGAAATATAAGGACTGTCATGAAAATTGAGAAACCCCATAGGCATTTTGACACTCAAATTGAATATATGGCGGCAGGACTTTTGTGGCTTGGGCAGAGCCAGAAACCTAAGAAAAATCTGGGAGTTAGGCACAAGGCATAGAATGTTGGAAGAATCATGGTCGCCCAAAGATATTGAAGGATTTCTCAAGGGCTTCCCCAGTGGCTCAGCAGTAAAGAATTCACGTGCAAGGCAGTAAACACAGGAGTTGCAGGTTCAATCCCTGGGTCAGCAAGATCCACTGGAAGAGGAAATGACAACCCACAATAGTATTCTTGCCTGGAAAATCCCATGGACAGATGAGCCTTGCTTGCTATAGTCCATAGGATTGTGAAGAGCTAGGCATGAATGAGCATGCATGCAAACACACACACAGGTGTCCATAGTGGTATAGAACCTGCCAATGCAGGAGATATAGGAGATGTGATCCCTGGGCTGGGAAGATCCCCTGGAGAAAGGAATGGCAACTCAGTTCAGTATTTTTGCCTGGGAAATCCCATAAACAGAGGAGCCTGGTAGGCTACAGTCCATGGGGTCACAGAGAGTTGAACACAACTGAACGACTTCACTTCACTATATACCTCTAAGTTAAGGTAACTTGTTATATAGCAGCAGTAAACTAATGCAAGTCCTGACGAAATCTAAGAACACAATAAGAGAGCTTAGAGAAGTCATTCAACCATCCCATATATTATCCTGGGTATGAGGCAGCAGCTGCCTATTGCTGGGAGAGCCAAGTTAACAAAAAGAGGTCTCCCTGAGGTGTACGTACATGGAGTCTGCTGGAAGCTGAGGGAAAGGTAGGAGAAATGAAATCCCTCAAGTTTCCCAGAACCCAAGATTTGCCAAAAGAGAGATTTTTTTCTGTCATCAAATAATCGGCAGTTTGTAGTAAACTAAATCTAACTAAAGTTACCAAAAAGCCTAATCCTTGCTCAATATAAACCAGATTGAATCACTTCCCACCCCCAATCTGTCTACCTATCTGCCTAAAAGAAAAAGAGGCATGCTTGTTTCTGAGCATAAATATTATTTACTTTAACCTGTAATGTTATATTACATATAATATTGGCACTCAATTTAAAAAATATGAGAATTCTGAAGATACAAGACCATATGCTTTGTCAAGAGAAAAAAAATGTCCATAGACAGACTCAGAGATGGACAAATACTAGAATTACCAAATAAGTGTCATGAGAACATAATTATAATAAATATATTAAAACAGCTAGTAGTAACAGTAGATAACATGCATGAAAAAGACATAGAGATGAGAATTATGAAAAAGAGAAAAATGTTATATATAAGAAACACAACATAAAAATAAATACGGTTTTTGGATAGGCTAAAATCAGTAGACTAAACATACCAGGGGAAATAATCAGTAAGATTCAGTCAAGTCAATAGAAATGACCCAAACAGAAACACAGAGAGATAAATGAGTAATGGATAAGCAGTGCATCTGAGATCTGTAAGGATACTATGAAACAGTCTAGAATGCATGTAATGGTATTTCTAGAAGGAGAAAAAAGAGAAAGAATGGGGCAAAAGAAGTGTTTGAGTGTATATTAGCTAATAACTTTTCAAAACTCATAAAATACTGTAGTCATATACCCAAGATGCTTATAAAACACCAATTAGAGTATACTGACCCACTACAAAAATAATCATACCTCCGGACATCAATGCAGACACATTGCCACAGATGAAGGTAATGACACAATCCTGAAAACAGAATAAAAATATATAGTACACAAGGGAAACAACAATATGAACTATGGCTGAACTATTTTCAGAAACAACAGAAGCCAGAAGGCAATAGCACAGCATCTCTAATATGATAAAATAGACAAAAAATAATCCCATCAACCAAGATTTCCATATCAAGCAGCACACTCTTCAAAAATTAAGGCAACATAAAGACATTTTTCTTGACCAATGAAAATTGATTTTGTTTCTATAAGATGTATAACACAAAACATGCTAAATAAATGCCAAAGGACATTAGGCCAAAAGGAAATTATGCAGAGAAAACCAGACAGTTTGTGTAAGAATTGAGAATCTTAGGAAGTACTTGGCAAATGTGATAGGAAATAAAGAAGCTATATTTTGAAAAAAAAAAATCCTCTCTTTCAATGTAAATATATCTATTTAAAGATTGTTAACTGTTTAATAATACTGAGAATATAATATAGAGTTTATAATGGGTGTAGGTGCAAAATATATGAGAACAAGATGTTAAGGGTGGGAGGATCATCTTTGAAAGTGTATTGTTATAATAATCTTGTGTTGTTTATGAAGTGGTAAAATATTTTTCAAGGCAACTGGTGATAATTTAACAATGCATACTTGGAGCCCCATATTATGAAGAGTTAGCACTAACTAAATCACACAAAGTGGCATAACTATACAGTCAAGAAGAGGTAAAATGGAGTTCTTAAAAACAAACAAAAAAAAATTCTGATAACAGAAAAGAAACAAAGATTATGAAGAAAAGAAATTAAACTGTAAGAAGACAGACTTCAGCCTAAACATGTGAGCAACTATATTCAATGTGAATGGACTAAGCACCTTAACTGAAAGGCCTAGACTGTTGAAATTGATAAAACACAAAGCAGTTGGTTGGACTAACTGACCAACTACATTTTTTTTAATAAGAAATTCATTTTATAAGCACTGGCAGTTTTAAATGTGGAAAAAATATATGAGTTATATAAATATAAATTAATGCATAATTAATCTGGCACAAGCCCTAATCATTTGGGTGGATTTCATCTAGCCAAGGATATTTTGGGGTATATGTCTCCCCTTATCCTCTCTGACCTCAAGTCCATGCATCTGTGGAACTGATTCAATTTATATGAATCATTTTACCACATATAGCATGTTGTCACTTTGTAGCATTATGTTGTGATATATTGAAAAAAAAAAAAAACAACCTAATTTCTTTACTCATGTTAAGCCATGCCATAGAAGGTTAACAGAAAGAAATTTTTCCGAAAAGGAGTAGATAGTGATGTTGAAGGCTGTTGATAGGCAGTCAATGAAGTGCATATGTCGGAGAGATTAACAGAAGAAAATTGCTAACTTTGGAGCTGATATGGGGCAGAAATCAAATGCCATGAAATTTCTAACCTCATTTGGACTCTAGTGTCTTTAATCATCTTTAGATAATCTTTAATTATCAGTCTACTGAAATAACTTTTGCCTTGTTGCTACTCACAGTATAAGGCTATTTTCATAAGTCTGCATATTTTGACAAATAGAAGATTTAAATATAGTGGCAGTCAAATTTCTAAGAAGAGTGAGGGTAAGGATCACATAGAGGTGACAGTATGGCCAAGGAGGCAGTGGTGAAGCAGAACAAAGGATGCCTGTGGAGGGAGGTTACAGCATGGTCTAAAGTCATGGAAATGGCGATGGACTTGGTTATAGGACTAACAGTTGTGGAAGTGGTGATCGAGTTAAGAGAGGCTATAGAGTGCCTCTCTTCTTTATGTATAAACAAGTAAATATATTGAGAATAATAGGGGCCAGGAAGGGATTTGGGGCTTCCCTGGTGATTGAGAGAGTAAAGGGTCTGCCTGCAATGTGGGAGACACAATAGAACTCAGGTTCGATTGCTGGGTAGGGATGATCCCCTGGAGAAGGAAATGGCAACCCTTTCCAGTATTCCTGCCTGGAAAATCCCATGGACGGAGGAGCCTTCTGGGCTACAGTCCATGAGGTTGCAAAGAGTCAGACACAACTGAGTGACTAACACACACACACAGGAAAGGATTTGCATATAGAGAAAGAATCCTGGGCCGTTGAATTGGAAGGGAAGTTAGAAGTATGAAGTTTTGTTTTTTTTTTTTTTTAGTGCATATTGATAGAACTATTTGGAAATACAGATGTGCATATTTTTCTTAACCATTATTTTCTATAGGCTTTGAAGGCCCAAAAGCAATGGTGCCCCAGTAGCAATGAGCACAGTGAGTACTGAGATCTTTGTTTCTAAATACCAGCCTTCAGATCATGCATGGATGTGACAGTTGGACTGTGAAGAAAGCTGAGCACCAAAGAATTGATGCTTTTGAGCTGTGGTGTTGGAGAAGACTCTTGAGAGTCCCTTGGACTGCAAAGAGATCCAACCAGTCCATCCTAAAGGAAATCAGTCCTGGGTGTTCATTGGAAGGACTGATGCTGAAGCTGAAACTCCAATACTTTGGCTATCTCATATGAAGAGTTGACTCATTGGAAAAGACCCTGACGCTGGGAGGGATTGGGGGCAGGAGGAGAAGGGGACAACAGAAGATGAGATGACTAGATGGCATCACCGACTCAATGGACATGGGTTTGGGTGAACTCTGGGAGTTGGTGATTAACAGGGACGCCTGGCATGCTGTCATTCATGGGGTCGCAAAGAGTCCGACATGACTGAGAGACTGAACTGAACTGAAAGGAATCAGAGCTCCTTATAAAAGTGGATGATTCTGGGACTGGGTCAGAGAAAGAACAAGATGAACCTGGAGCGTGTTGTGCCAAAAATAAGGAAATGCTAAAAGAAGATAACCTTTGCCAAAGGGCAAAGGAACAATCTTGAAAGAGATCCCACTTACCAAATACAGGAATATTTAACCAAATCATGTGCTTTATTATTTGCCATCAGTAACAGTGGTTATATCTTCTGAGTTGCTTGTGGATACGAAGGCTGGAGGATCGATTTGTTAAGGAAAAGAATATTCATAGTCTTACAGTATCACCTCACAAAATATGTAATTAAAAAGGAAATACAGTCACTCTATGGTAGAGAAACCAGACAGATAATAACTTGACCAAGTGTTCAAGGTTAACATAACCAGTGATAGGATGGGTCAGCATGATCTATCTCCTGAGGTGATGCCCCCAAAGAGCATATCACCTCCATGATATTCCAGCCCAGGGTACATGGCCTGAGATGGGTAATAAGGAAACATCAGATGGACTCTGGTTGGTTGTTATTTTATCAAATGAAATGTCGGTATTTTTTTTTTTTTAACTGTGAAAATAGGAAAAGTCTGAAAAACTGTTCAGGATTGAAGAAGATTGCAGAGACGAGACAACTTAATGCAATGCATGATCTTGGATTGGTTCCTAGACCAGATAGGAAAAAGAGACATAGCTGACAACTGATGTCTTTGAATTTGGCTCTGTGATCTGGATGGTAGTGTGCTATTGATGTTAACTTTCTGATTGGAAGGACTGAAGAGATGTTATATATAAGTAACTTCAGGTAAAATATTTACATACTAGCATGTTTGGAAATAATGGGCAATGAATCGATAGGAGAGATAGAGAGTAAAACCTTAACAATTAGGAAATCTGGACATAGGGGACTCTTTGTATAGTTATTAAAATTTTCTGAAAGTTTGAAATTAATTCAAAACAGATAATTTAAAATTAGTAAATATAGTAACCTCCTACATAATTAAAAATAGCATTTCCATGATGTTTTATTTATTACTAATAAATTGGAAGGGGTAAAGTACTCATAAGATAGGATGGATAAACCAAGCAATTTAATATGATAAAATAAACCAATTAAATATGATAAAATGAATTGTGAATACTGTTTTCCATTGAGCAAGTTGCTAGGCAGTAAAATGAAGATAATTTAGATAAATATTGAATATATATATATATTTTAATTCAAAGTATTACCTTGTAGCTTTTGGGATTTTTTAAATTAAAATTTATCATTTGAACTATATTTTGTTGTTAGAAATAAATAACTAACATTTAAAACTAAGAAGGCATGACTGGGAATTTATCCAGACAACTGGAACTGAAGACAATATATTCCAGTGACAGCAGTGGAATTAGCTTTTGCCTCCACATTTATTATTTTACTTGTATATTGATTGACCAATTCAATCAAAGTGGAAGCAACAGTTATACGCTTCATGTCAGGAAAAACGGATGAAAATTAATGGACTCTGCCAAACAATCCTGCCTGTAACACGGTGCTAATTAATAATATGACAGATATTTCTTACCATCAGACTGATCAAATTTAATGAGAGCTTTTGAAACACTGGCACCATCTGCATATTTGTTTTGTCCCTAAACTCATGAAGAACAGGGTAAATGACATCCAGTATGAACAATGTTAGGTAAGGGTGAAAAGTATTTGGAGAAAAATAGGAAAGATGAAGTATTATAGGTCAACTGAAAACAAAAGAAACAGGATGTGACAGCAATCCAGTATATGAAATAAATATGATTAAACTGAGCCCTGGGTTTGTGTGTGGAGGAATCATAAAACATAGCAGGAATCATATTTTTCTTAAATGAAAAGAAATACAATATTAAAGACCACCATTAAAATAATGCAAAACAAGCTCCCGATTTGTAAGATGATTATACAAACTTAATAAATATCTACTAAAAATGTGAGTGATACTTATGATTATGAAGAATATGTGAGACACATTGTGTCTAATACTTGTGAAGTGAAAGTCACTCAGTCATGTTCAACTCTTTATTACCCCATGGACTGTACCTCACCAGGCTTCTCTGTCCCTGGAATTCTCCAGGCAAGAATACTGGAGTGGATAATCATTTCCTTCTCCAGGGGATCTTCCCCACCCAGGGATGGAACCCAGGTCTCCTGCATAGCAGGCAGAGTCTTTACCATCTGAACCACCAGGGAATTTAGATTATTTTTAACTAAAGTTGAAAAAGTGCAAGAGATGCAGAAATGAAAAAAAAAATGCATGTGAAAAATTCTTTTATTTTAAAAAGGAAAAAGAAACATTTCTTGTTTTGAGATTAAGGGAAATTAATTGAAAGGAAAACTAATATTCAGCCAACTATTGGGCATTAGTGCCTTGTGGAGTTCATTCAATACAGTGCATAACCTTTACTATGTGAAGGCGATAAGACTGATTTGGAATTATAAAGCATGTGTACTGAGTCTTTTATAAAAATAATGGTTATCGACTTGTAATTGTTCAACCATACTCTCTGTCTCAATCTTATAACCATTTATACTCAAAGAATACACTAGAAGCTGCATCTCTGGCCAGTTTTAGAATCAGGTCTATGATTGAGCTTCATCAGACTGCTGCTTTAATTGATTCAACTGATGATTGTCACAGGACAGCCTATAGGGCAGTGGTACTAAAAATATGATCCACAGACTAGCAACATCACTGCCATTATCTGGGAACTTGTCAAAATGAAAATTCTTGTGTACACAGACTTCCTGAATCAGAAAAGGAATGGGGCTGGCAATCTGTGATTTGTAAAGATTTGAAAGTGATTCTGATGTACAAGAAAGTTTGAGAACCACAACTATAAGTTGTTTTTTAATTTGTCCATGATGGTGGAGGAAATAAGAGTGGCCAGTAATTTCTTGAAAATATTTCTTGATCATTTGAATTCACAGGTCATTTTTAACCTTCCGACTGACAAAAGGTTTCTGTTGCTTTAAAAAATGTGCCCTTTACTTGGCATATCCTGCCCAGTACTCATAGGAATTCCTTTCACTTTGTTGGACAATGTTGCAGAAAGAAAAATAAGCTGACACAAAGCAAACATTAAAGTTTACAGATTATTCATTAAGGCTAAAAGTCTTCAAAATCTCATTAACGTTGTGTGACAGTAATTTCAAAATGGAGGGAAATGGGCCAGGCTTTTCAATCTAGAAACCAAAGTGTTCTTTTTGTTATCTTCTGTTATTCCCAATATAGGGCTCTATTATTAGTTTTTAACAACTATTGTGTGCCCCTAAAACACAATAGATTCACCCCAGCGATGCTGCCTTTTTGCTTCCTGGCATTGCCCTCGTCCACTCCACTGTGCTCTCACCATTTCCTTATTTTGCTTCTTCCCACCCAGCTCCTTATATAAAACTGCATACAATGTGACAGTTATCATGGTATACAAAACATATTTAGCCCTCCTTCCAGTGGCATTTACTGAATAGTTCCAGATGTTACCCTGGTTACCCATTCCTTCGCAAACAATAATGATGATCAAGTAATGACTAATATATAACAGGAGGTAATTTTGTGCAAGGCAACATCTTAAGAATTTTACTTTCATCTATGAACTTAAAATGTAGGCAAAGGACTTGATAAAGAAAATCAGGAAGTAAAAAAGAAAAAAGAAAATTTTCTAAACAAAACAAAAAATATACAGAACATATTTACAAGATCAGTAGAATTATAATTACTTATATCAACATAATAATTTTTACCTTCAGACATAATATTTGAAAGAAAATTGTAAGATAAATATGTTTTAAGGAAAGCCAAATATGGCATATAAAGGATTTCTTTGCATGTGACAAAGGACAGTACATAGGTTAGTGTATGATGTGCATTAATATATGATGTGGCAAAGGATTATATGTAAGTACAAAAAAGGAAAATATTGGAAACTATTTCACTGAATTAAAAAAAAAGTTAAATGCCAAATCAGTTTCCTGTAGCAAAAATGTATTCCCAAACACTCATTTGTATTTTCATTTCTCTGGATTTTTGTTTCACAGATACTTTCTTTAGAAAAACACATCTTACTCCAATTGTTTATACCTCTTTTAGTATCTCTTTTCATAATTCCATATAGCCCATGGTGTACCTTGGTTTTAGAGTAAATTAAGTATCTCTAGTGAATATTTAAATAAGAGGCTTTTAAAAAATAAAAGCATAGTTTGTTTCTATAATGCTTGGAAATCCATTTTTTTCTAATTTAATGTCTTGGCCCTATCACTTACTCACTATATGATCTTAGAAAAGTTACTTTAGGGATTTCCCTGGTGGTCCAGTGGCTTAAGACTTCATGCTTTCAATGCACGGGCCAGGGTTTGATCCCTGGTCAGGGAACTAGATCCAACATGCCACAGCTAAGTTTGCATACTGCAACTAAAGATCTCACAAGCTGCAATGAAGATGGAAGATCCTGCATGATACAATTATATCCATGGAAGCCAAATAAATAAATAAACATTAAAAAAAGAAAAGTTACTTTACGCATGAGTTCATCTAAAAAATGGAGAAAATAGTAGTTTCTAAGTCATAGATTTATTAGAGGAACAATAGGGCTTAGTTCAATTCAGTTCAGTCACTCAGTTGTGTCCGACTCTTTGCGACCCCATGAATCACAGTACGCCAGGCCTCCCTGTCCATCACCAACTCCCAGAATTCACTCAAACTCATGTCCATCGAGTCAGTGATGCCATCCAGCCATCTCATCCTCTGTCGTCCCCTTCTCCTCCTGTCTGCAATCCCTCCCAGCATCGGGGTCTTTTCCAATGAGTCAACTCTTCACATGAGGTGGCCAAAGCACTGGAGTTTCAGCTTTAGCATCATTCCTTCCAAAGAACACCCAGGACCGATGTCCTTTAGAATGGACTGGTTGAATCTCCTTGCAGACCAAGGGACTCTCAAGAGTGTTCTCTAACACCACAGTTCAAAAGCATCAATTCTTTGGCGCTCAGCTTTCTTCACAGTCCAAATCTCGTATCCATACATGACTATTGGAAAAACCATAGCCTTGACTAGACAGACCTTTGTTGGCAAAGTAATGTCTCTGTTTTTTAATATGCTGTCTAGGTTGGTCATAACTTTCCTTTCAAGGAGTAAGCGTCTTTTAATTTCATGGCTGTAATCATCATCTGCAGTGATTTTGGAGCCCCCCCAAAATAAAGTCTGACACTGTTTCCATGGTTTCCCCATCTATTTGCCATGAAGTGATGGGACTGGATGCCATGATCTTAGTTTTCTGCATGTTGGGCTTTAAGCCAACTTCTTCACTCTCCTCTCACTTTCATCAAGAGGCTTTTTAGTTCCTCTTCACTTTCTGCCATAAGGGTGGTATCATCTGCATATATGAGGTTATCGATATTTCTCCCCACAATTTTGATTTCAGCTTGTGCTTCTTACAGCCCAGCACTTCTCATGATGTACTCTGCATATAAGTTAAATAAGCAGGGTAACAATATACAGCCTTGATGTACTCCTTTTCCTATTTGGAACCAGTCTGTTTTTCCATGTCCAGTTTGAACTGTTGCTTCCTGACCTGCATATAGGTTTCTCAAGAGGCAGGTCAGATGGTGTGGTATTCCTATCTCTTTCAGAATTTTCCACAGTTTCTTGGGATCCACACAGTCAAAGGCTTTGGCATAATCAGTAAAGCAGAAATGGATGTTTTTCCTGGAACTCTCTTGCTTTTTCAATTATCCAGCGGATGTTGGCAATTTGATCTCTGGTTCCTCTGCCTTTTCTAAAATCAGCTTGAACAACTGAAAGTTCATGGTTCACAAACTAACAATAGGGCTAATATGTGTTAAATGCTTAGACTAGTACTCATGACATTATAAGTTCTCAGTTATTGTTAGCTATTATTATTGCTATTATGATTACTATCAGAAAATGAATATAGAAAGTCTACAACCTCAGCTAGTAATTGCCTTTGTTTATATGTAATGGAAGTTTATAAGCTATATTGTAGCTAATTTAATGAACTTTATGAACTTGATTTTCCACTTTGCAATGACAGCTACAAGCATTCTTATATGGCTTCAGGTAATGCCATGCACTCTTGGTGATGTATGGAGTTAAAGGCTATTAATTTATACTTTAAAAACAGCCAAGTCAGCCAATACTAAACAGTGAAATTTTCAATGCCTTGGCCCTAGTCCTGTTTCCCCAGCTCTGTGTAACTAGAATTAAATCTTATCCCTACATGTAGGTTGCCATGCCAGCCAGCTAGGAAGGGGCAGTTGATCCTAACTCTAATCAGCTGGGACTTGAAGCTATTTCCTCTGATCTGAGGGATAGGGTGGATCATTTTCTTTTGCCTCTTCTCCATTATAAAGTCAACTTCTCACCAGCCAAACCCAGAATTTCAAACTATCTGAACTTCAACTACTGTCAAAGCCTGAATAACCAGAGAGCTCCAGATATGGAACCTATTCCTACTTTTAGTGATTCCCTAGCAATATGCTTCTTCCTGGATTCTCTCTCCTTAGTTCTGGCCCAGTTACTCTGCCAACTAACAGAAAAATTGAAAGTTTAGATCTAAATATCTTCCATGTACTCATGCCAAAAGTTATGTTGGTCTTTGTTTATGCCAATTATGTTCTTCAGGACCAGAAATTTATTGGAAGCTCAGAATCTTTAGCACATTTCCCCCCTGATATCACCCATCTGACCAGAATCCTAAAACTTTAACTTTTGCTTTAATTTTTCACTGTTCTCCAAAGCCTGTTTAATAGAATAACTTCACCAACAAAGTTGTGGGAGCTTAGATTTAGACTCGTCCAGACATCATGAGTGCTCATGATTTTTCTCTTACCTCCTAAGGGATAATACAATGTCATTTGCTTGGCATTTGGACAGCTCTCCCAGCCCAGAGCATGTATCTCTACCTATTCCTTTCAGCTATTTACCTCATTTTCCAGGAACATACCACACTGTATGTTGTTGGTGTTTTAGTTGTTAAGTTGTGTCTGAATCTTTTGTGGACCTATGGACTGTAGCCTGCTAGCCTGCTAGGCTGCTCTCCCCTGGGATTTCCCAGGCTAGAAAACTGGAGTGTGTTGCCATTTCCTTCTCCAGGGGATCTTCCAGACCTAGGGATTGAACTCATGTGTCCTGCATTGACATGGGGATTCTTTACCACTGAGCCACCTGAGAAGCCCTTATCATAGATATACAGAGATAATAAAACCAAAAATATTGTTACAGTCTGTGCCTTAAAGTATAGTGGAGTATTTCTCATACTCTATTTATGAGTGGTCCCAGCAGGATTAAGAAGCTTAATTTGTACCATCTTCTATGATGTTATACAACTACATGGAGGTAGAGGGTAATATTACTCTTGCTGCACAGGAGATTTAGCAACAACAAGCTGGATTTACACCCAGCAGGAACTCTACAAAAGGCTGTTCAATAACAGAATGAACATTAGTCTTAAGATCTGGTTCTCTATATAGAATATTTCCCATTTGTGTCTTCTGGGTAAGTTCTTAGCAAACACAGTAGAAATCCCTAGATGTAATTATAGTTCAAAGGGTGTAGGGAAGGAAATCTTTAACTTTTAATTAAAAAGTATCAGTTCCTATTAAGCACCAGCAGGGTGTCTATCACTCACTACAGGAATTTAAATCAATAATTTAGAGGAAGAATTAAAACATCAGCCAAAGAAAGAAGAGGTAACTGCCCTAGGAAATTTTATTGGCAAAGACTAGAAGATGTAATCAGATCAAACCAAAGTTCATAGTACTCTTAATCATTAGGGAAATGAGCAATACATATTTATTGGGCAATCAAGTGTATTAGAATTGGAAGTGTATAAGAAGAATACAGTGATAGCTTATTAGACTGTCAGTAAAGTAACATGGAGAAAACAATTTGGGGCATGCTAAAAATGTCAAATACATACATGAACGTGAAAGTGAAATTGCTCAGTTGTGTCCAACTCTTTGCAACCCCATAGATTGTAGCCTACCAGGCTTCTCTATCCATGGGATTTTCCAGGCAATAGTACTGGAGTGGGTTGCCATTTCCTTCTCCAGGGGATCTTCCCAACCCAGGGCTCGAACCTGGGTCTCCTACATTGTAGACAGATGCTTTACCATCTGAGCCACCAGGGAAGTTGTCTCAAGTCCATACAACATATATGAAAATATATATAAAATTAGAGGTAGAAAACAAACTTTGGAAAGGATTATAGTATGGGCTATAAGATATACATTATATTTCACTCAGAAATACTGTTTTAAAGAGAAAAAGCAGAAATAGTCTTTTGAGCATTTTCCTTATTTGCAAAGCAGAGATGATGTTAATGTCTAACAAAAAATGACTTAATGAATGCATTACAGAACCACTCAATTAAATGTAATGCAGTGAATATATTATAATTCATATGAGTGATGAGCAAAATTTGAAAAAATAGAATTTAAATAGAATTTAAAATATGTACACTAATTATAAAAATGTGAATTATGTATGCATATAGACAAAGACCAAGGAAGATTATGCAAAAAGATGAAATCGCTCACTCTCAGTACATAAATCAAAAATGATATACTTTTCTTTAGGTATCTTCTATGATTGTTAAGATAACATTGAAATTTATATGTGTAAATAGATTGGTACCCTATTTTCAAGATTTTTCATGAAATTTTCAATCCCTAACTCTTGTAAGTCTCTATATGAATTCTTCACAAGTGGCTAAAGTGGGAATTCATCTTTAATTTTCAAATTTAGAGTTAAGTTGGGATCTTTATGTGAAAAATATGTTAATACTTATATTTCATATATTTATACATATCATATGCAGTATATATTTTTCCAAAGATATAAGTTGAAGTATATATTATCTTCTTCTTTTATTCCTTCTCCAGAGTATTAAGGTTTAGCAACACATTTTAATTCAGACAGATTTCAAATATTGCTTCATTAACAGTTTCACATTTGGCGTCCTTGCTATAACTGCAGTGTGTATTATGTCAAAAGATGCTCTGTAACATCCCTGGAGACTTAGTTACTGTGTGCCTTGCCTGTAACCTGGGCAAGTATTAGTGTAATGTCTGATATAACAAGGGCATAATTTCTTTGAACATTTTTCAGATACTATTTGACATAAATATCATAGTAAATTACTTCTGAAACCATCAATGCTTGGACAAAAATAATACACTTATAGAAATATGATAATATGAGAAAATATTATTTTATACTAAAAATGTAAAAACTCATATTCATGATTTTATAGCCACTTAGGAAAATATATAAATTTTAATCCTCTTTCCATATGTTATATTCAATTATATTTTATAAAATATACTAAATTTCAAGGGGGTATTATGGACCCTTGGCATTCCTAGAAGAACACATCTGTAGGAAATATTTTTATTGCTTTATTTTTCTTAACTGCTCTAACTAATTTCAAAATGGTTTTGGGGGCTTCTTAAAAGAAACTTACGAGTATGCCAAGAACAAGTGCACAGCAGCAAAAGGATTCAAAAATTAAAAGAAAAATGAAAAAACCAAAACCCATAAAACAAAAAACAAACATATACAAATTCTTCCTAAAGGAATCTGCTTGCAGTGCAGGAGACCTGTGTTCAATCCCTGGGTTGGAAAGATCCCTGGGAGAAAGAATGGCTGCCCACTGCAGTATTCTTGCCTGGAGAATTCCATGGAGTGCAAAGAGTTGGACACTACCGAGCAAATAACACTTTCACTTTCAAGGGAAGTTGCAATATTATTAAACTTAATTCTATTTATTATTCTATCATTCTATTTATAATGACCAGAACAGAAAAGAACATGACGGTTTACAGAACTCTAATTTTAAAATATTTTCCTTATGTGCAAATATTTTACTAGCCCTTATCTTATAGAAGAATTTAGTGCAGGTTTCATACCATGTGATCCTTGCCTATCTTAGCAAACTCAGGCCCAAAACTTGAAGTCATCCTGGTCCCCTCTCTTTCTAACACCTGCCAAATCCAACCCATCAGCAAATCAAACAGGTCTACTTTCAAAATGTATCCATAATCTTACACTTTCTAACCACATTTACAGTTACTTTCCTAGTCTAAGACATCATCTCTGAACTGGATTATTTCCATAATGTTTTAATTGGTCTTGCTTTGGCACTTACTCCTCTACGATTTATTTTCATCACAGCTGATAGAGTGATTCTGGCATGCAAAAACAGATAGATCATTGCATTCCTCTTCTAAGAACACGCTGGTGGTTCTGTGACTAAAGGGTTATAAGGCCCTACCTAATTAGGCTCCTACTACTTCTCTCTTAAACATCTACTTTTTGTTTTGATTGTTTTGCTCTAATTGCACTGAATTTTATGCAGTTTCTCAGATCCACCAGGCATTTTCACACCTCAGGAGATTTGACAATTTTTTTCCCCCTTTGCTTGGCATGCTGTCCTCAGAGAGCTCCATGCATATCCTGCTCCCCTACTCCAGTTCTCTTATTTAATGAGTATGACCATCAATTATAAAGTCACACTCCTCTCTCCTACTTCCTGTTCTCTTATATTGCCTTACTTTTCCCTCCAAAGAATGTATTACCATATACTACTTGTATAAATACAATTAATTGTTTATTTGTGATAAGATGTATATAAGGAGAAACCAGAAGAGTAAAAAAGAAGTCCTATACTGGTGCTTTGATTTTGTTGAAGTAGCCAAATGGGATGGGGTAACCCTAAACTTCCACACATTTCTCTAGTGGATACTTTAAGCCACTTAAAAATAGAATCTCATCTCAACTCTCAATTATGCACAAATGGCCTAAAGAGGTATCATCGTACTTTACATATCAGGTAGCATCTAACCATATGGGTATCACATATCCTAGGCACAGCTGTCTTGTTTTGGGTTATTTGTAATGTTCATGGATCTTCTAAAATATTTATCCTCTAATCTGAAGAGACTGAGTTTTCTTCCTTCTTCTACACTTCCTTTCTTCTTCCATATATATATATATTTAAGTACCAATAGCCCCTTTCCTTTTCTGAATACACTAACTGTATCTTGCAGACAGAAATCTTGCAGCCTCTTGCAGTGGGTCTCAGCCTATCCAAAGCTGGACAAGTTTTGACTCCGAATATTCAGAATTACTAGTTTTGCTTCCTCCTTTAGTCTTCTGACTTCCACTTTCTCTGTGCTAATAGAGAAAGTGAATCTGTTTTCTGTTCTTGGTTAAGCCACAGCCTACTTTCCAGTATGGATCATATGACCTTTGGGCTAGATAGAACCCTGTCTCCATCATTATTCTCTGATGGGTGAGAAACTGTTAAGATGAATTGTTTAAACTGATTCTATTATAGCTTCTGATTACATACTCTGAAGTGGTAAAAATTCACGAATTTATTGTAAATAGGCTTTTTCCAGTGACCTGTTGGTTTATGTTTATCTTGAGATACAAAATATTGTAACAATGGCCTTTTAAAGCTGAGTTTTATTGAGCCTTATAGGGGTGTCATATGCCTTTTCTGTTACATGTTGTTATGGGGATATCTTATAGTCATGAACTGTAATTGAGCAGAATGCCCCCCACCCCCCCACCCCATATCTTCTGCCTGTTTTTTGTTTGTAGAAAAGCTGTAGTCTCCCAGGCTTCCCTGAGTCACAATGGTCAGTTCAAAAGTAAATGGCTGAAAGGATGTGAACATATAGTGACAAAAATTCCAGCTTGGATGGTCATGGTTTGGAAAATGAAAAACAATAATTCAAAGCCTATTGGATGCAGCAAATGCAGATCTAAGAGAAGTTGATAGCAATGTGAGATTACCTTAGGCAACAAGCAAAATATCAAGTAAACAATCTAACCTTACACCTAAAGTAACTAGAGAAAGAAGAACAAAGAACATCCAGAGGGGCAGTCCTAAGATGGCAGAGGAATAGGACGTGAAGACCACTTTCTCCCTCACAAATTCCTCAAAAGAACATTTCAACACTGAGCAAACTCCACAAAACAACTTCTGTAGGCTGGCAGAGGACATCAGGCAACCAGAAAAGCAGACCATTGTCTTCAAAAACAGGTAGGGAAAAATACAAAAGATGGAAAAGGAGACAAAGGAGGTGGGGAGGGAGCTCCGTTCCGGGAAGGGAAGCCCGTCCTGGGAAGGGAATTTTAAGATGAGAGGTTTCCAAACACCAGGAAACACTCTCCCTGCCGAGTCTGTGGCGAGCCTTGGAAACACAGAGGGCAACATAACAGGAAGGGAAAAATAAAGAAATAATTAAAACCAAGAGATTACAAGCCCAACAGTAACTCCCCCAGCAGAAAAGCAGCACAGATGCCTGCATCCGCCACTGGGAAGTGGGGGCAGGGCAGGGACGCGCGGGAGGCGCGGGCTGCAGAGCTTTGTAAGAATCGGGCAGGAACGCCCCACGCGCAACGAGAACGATCTAACTTGGGCTAGCAAACCAGACTGTGGGATATGTGGGATAGTTACCATGCGAAAAGCTCGAACATAAGACACCTCCAGGACCAGAGCACAGAACAAAGGACGGAACGGAAAAAGCCGGCTGCAGACCATCCCCCACCGGGGACAGGCAGCCAGAGCCGTAAGGACTGGAAAGGGGCAATTGCAGACCCGGAGAGACTTTACTTACCTAACTGCAAGCAGGCCTCTTTGCTAAGACTTCTGGGGGTGCTGGACTGTCATCATCTGCCTCACAAGGGGCGCCAGCAGTCCACCCAGAAAACTGAGCAGCAGAGGCAGAAAAGGTGACAAGCCGCGGCGATCGCGCTCGCCAAACTCCTGAGCTACTCGGACCTGGGAAGGACACAAAACGCAGTCCCAACCGAATCTGTGCCTCTGAGGGCTACCTGAGCACTGAACCTGAGCGGCTTAGACCAGCGAAGTGCATGCAGCCTAGGGCTGGCCTCGGATGGTTCCCGGCTGAGCATCATAGAGCCGGAGCAGTTTGTACGCCGCGAGAAGGGACAGGCCCAGCAGGGCTGAGACACGTGCACACGACAGCGCTATTTGTTTGCAGCATACCCCCTCCCCACAGCGCGACTGAACTAGTGAGCCTAAAAAACCAGCATAAAGAAGACGTTAAACAGAGGGACCCACCTTGGAAGTGACCCCACAATGCCCACAACATCAGAGAAGGGCCAGATGTATTTTTGCTGTTTTTAAAATCATTCCTTTTTTTTTCTTTTTTTTCTTTTTTCTGACTTTTTTTTTAATAGTTAAGTCTTCTGTTTCTCCTCTAATTTTTGTTTCTATAACCTATTATTACTATTCAAAAAAAAAAAAAACGACTCTTTTTTTTTTTTTTTTTTTTTTAAGGCAAACACCATATATAGTCTTTGGGTGGTTATCGGTGTTTTTTTTTTTTTTTTTTTTTAATAATTCTTGCGGCTGTTTTTTTTTCTTTTTTCCTTTTTCCTTCTGCTTCTTTTCTTTAATATTGTATTTTTGAAAATCCAACCTCTTCTCTAGATTTTTAATTTTGGCTCTTCGGTTTTTGTGGTCAATTTTGTACATTTAAAAACCCAAACTTCACTACCCAATTTTACCTGAGAGCGAGATTACAGACTTGACCACTCTCTCCTCCTTTGGACTCTCCTTTTTATCCACCAGGTGGCCTCTGTCTCTTTTCTCTCCCATCTCTTCTCTATCCAACTCTGTGAATCTCTGTGTGTTCCAGACGGTGGAGAACACCTAAGGAACTGGTTACTGGCAGGATTTGTCTCTCTCCTTCTCATTCCTCTCTCTTATCCTCCTGGCCACCTCTGTCTACTTCCTCCCTCTCCTCTTCCCTGTATAACTCCGTAAATACCTCTGAGCGGCCCAGACTATGGAGCGCACATAAGGAAGTGACTACTGGCTAGCTTGCTCTCTCTTCTTTTGATCTCACCGCATCTCAATCCAGTCACCTCTAACTATCCCCTCCCTCTTCTCTTCTCCTTGTAACTCAGTGAACCTTTCTGTGTCCCTCAATGTGGAGAAACTTTTCATCTTTAACCTAGATGTTTTATCATCGGTGCTGTATAGATGGAGAAGTCTAGAGGCTACTGTAAAAATAAAACTGAAAACCAGAAGCAGGAGGCTTAAGTCCAAAGCCTGAAAACATCAGAGAACTCCTGAATTCAGGGAACATTAAGCAATAGGAGCTCATCAAATGCCTCCATACCTACACTGAAACCAAGCACCACCCAATGACCAACAAGTTCCAGAACAAGACATATCACACAAATTCTCCAGCAACACAGGAACACACTCCTGAGCTTCAATATACAGGCAGCTCAAAGTTACCCCAAAACCTTTGACGTCTCAGAACACATTACTGATCACTCCACTGCGCTCCAGAGAGAAGACACCCAGCTCCACCCACCAGAACTCCAACACAAGCCTCCCTAACCAGGAAACCTAGACAAGCCACTGATACAACCCCACCCACAGTGAGGAAGCTTCATAATAAAGAGACCCCCACAAATTACCAGAATATAAAAAGGCCACCCCAAACGCAGCAATATAATCAAGATGAAGAGACAGAGGAATACTCAGCAGGTAAAGGAACAGAAGGGTTGCCCACCAAACCAAACAAAAGAGGAAGAGGTAGGGAATCTACCTGAGAAAGAATTCCTAATATTGATAGTGAAAATGATCCAAAATCTTGAAATCAAAATGGAATCACAGATAAATAGCCTAGAGACAAGGATTGAGAAGATGCAAGAAAGGTTTAACAAGGACTTAGAAGAAATAAAAAAGAGTCAAGATATAATGAATAACACAATAAATGAGATCAGAAACACTCTGGAGGCAACAAATAGCAGAATAACGGAGGCAGAAGATAGGATTAGTGAAATAGAAGATAGAATGGTAGAAATAAATGAATCAGAGAGGAAACAAGAAAAACGAATTAAAAGAAATGAGGACAATCTCAGAGACCTCCAGGACGATATGAAACGCTCCAACATTCGAATTATAGGAGTCCCAGAAGAAGAAGACAGAAAGAAAGATCATGAGAAAATCCTTGAGGAGATAATAGTTGAAAACTTCCCTAAAATGGGGAAGGAAATAATCACCCAAGTCCAAGAAACACGGAGAGTTCCAAATAGGATAAACCCAAGGCGAAACACCCCAAGACACATATTAATCAAATTAACAAAGATCAAACACAAAGAACAAATATTAAAAGCAGCAAGGGAAAAACAACAAATAACACACAAGAGGATTCCCATAAGGATAACAGCTGATCTTTCAATAGAAACTCTTCAGGCCATGAGGGAATGGCAAGACATACTTAAAGTAATGAAAGAAAATAACCTACAGCCCAGATTACTGTATCCAGCAAGGATCTTATTCAAATACGAAGGAGAAATCAAAAGCTTTACAGACAAGCAAAAGCTGAGAGAATTCAGCACCACCAAACCAGCTCTCCAACAAATTCTAAAGGATATCCTCTAGACAGGAAACACAAAAAGGGTGTATAAACCCGAACCCAAAACAATAAAGTAAATGGTAACAGGATCATACTTATCAATAATTACCTTAAATGTAAATGGGTTGAATGCCTTGCCAAATGGATACAAAAACAAGACCCCTCTATATGCTGCTTACAAGAGACCCACCTCAAAACAAGGGACACATACAGACTGAAAGTGAAGGGCTGGAAAAAGATATACCATGCAAACAGAGACCAAAAGAAAGCAGGAGTGGCAATACTCATTTCCAATAAAATAGACTTTAAAACAAAGGCTGTGAAAAGAGACAAAGAAGGCCACTACATAATAATCAAAGGATCAATCCAAGAAGAAGATATAACAATTATAAATATATATGCACCCAATATAGGAGCACCGCAATATGTAAGACAAATGCTAACAAGTATGAAAGGGGAAATCAACAATAACACAATAATAGTGGGAGACTTTAATACCCCACTCACACCTATGGACAGATCAACTAAACAGAAAATCAACAAAGAAACGCAAACTTTAAATGATACAATAGACCAGTTAGACCTAATTGATATCTATAGGACATTTCACCCCAAAACAATGAATTTCACCTTTTTCTCAAATGCTCATGGAACATTCTCCAGGATAGATCACATCCTGGGCCATAAATCTAAACTTGATAAATTCAAAAAAATCGAAATCATTCTAAGCATCTTTTCTGACCATAATGCATTAAGATTAGATCTCAATTACAGGAGAAAAATTATTAAAAATTCCAACATATGGACTTTGAACAACACACTTCTGAATAACCAACAAATCACAGAAGAAATCAAAAAAGAAATCAAAATATCATAGAAACTAATGAAAATGAAAACACAACAACCCAAAACCTGTGGGACACTATAAAAGCAGTGCTAAGAGGAAAGTTCATAGCAACACAGGCATACCTCAAGAAACAAGAAAAAAGTCAAATAAATAACCAAACTCTACACCTAAAGCAACTAGAAAAGGAAGAATTGGAGAACCCCAGAGTTAGTAGAAGAAAAGAAATCTTAAAAATTAGGGCAGAAATAAATACAAAACAAACAAAAGAGACCATAGCAAAAATCAACAAAGCCAAAAGCTGGTTCTTTGAAAGGATAAATAGAATTGACAAACCATTAGCCAGACTCATCAAGAAGCAAAGAGAGAAAAATCAAATCAATAAAATTAGATATGAAAATGAAGAGATCACAACAGACAACACAGAAATACAAAGGATCATAAGAGACTACTATCAGCAATTATATGCCAATTAAATGGACAACGTGGAAGAAATGGACAAATTCCTAGAAAAGTACAATTTTCCAAAACTGAACCAGGAAGAAATAGAAAATCTTAACAGACCCATCACAAGCACAGAAATTGAAACTGTAATCAGAAATCTTCCAGCAAACAAAAGCCCAGGTCCAGACGGCTTCACAGCTGAATTCCACCAAAAATTTCGAGAAGAGCTAACACCTATCCTACTCAAACTCTTCCAGAAAATTGCAGAGGAAGGTAAACTTCCAAACTCATTCTATGAGGCCACCATCACCCTAATACCAAAACCTGACAAAGATGTCACAAAAAAAGAAAATTACAGGCCAATATCACTGATGAACATAGATGCAAAAATTCTCAACAAAATTCTAGCAATCAGAATCCAACAACACATTAAAAAGATCATACACCATGGCCAAGTGGGCTTTATCCCAGGGATGCAAGGATTCTTCAATATCCGCAAATCAATCAATGTAATCCACCACATTAACAAATTGAAAAATAAAAACCATATGATTACCTCAATAGACGCAGAGAAGGCCTTTGACAAAATTCAACATCCATTTATGATAAAAACTCTCCAGAAAGCAGGAATAGAAGGAACATACCTTAACATAATAAAAGCTATATATGACACACCCACAGCAAACATTATCCTCAATGGTGAAAAATTGAAAGCATTTCCCCTAAAGTCAGGAACAAGACAAGGATGTCCACTTTCACTGCTACTATTCAACATAGTTTTGGAAGTTTTGGCCACAGCAATCAGAGCAGAAAAAGAAATAAATGGAATCCAAATTGGAAAAGAAGAAGTAAAACTCTCACTGTTTGCAGATGACATGATCCTCTACACAGAAAACCCTAAAGACTCCACCAGAAAATTACTAGAGCTAATCAATGAATATAGTAAAGTTGCAGGATATAAAATCAACACACAGAAATCCCTTGCATTCCTATACACTAATAATGAGAAAGTAGAAAAAGAAATTAAGGAAACAATTCCATTCACCATTGCAATGAAAAGAATAAAATACTTAGGAATATATCTACCTAAATAAACTAAAGACCTATATATAGAAAACTATAAAACACTGATGAAAGAAATCAAAGAGGACACTAATAGATGGAGAAATACACCATGTTCATGGATTGGAAGAATTAATATAGTGAAAATGAGTATACTACCCAAAGCAATTTACAAATTCAACACAATCCCTATTAAGCTACCAGCCATATTTTTCACAGAACTAGAACAAATAATTTCAAGATTTGTATGGAAATATAAAAAACCTCGAATAGCCAAAGCAATCTTGAGAAAGAAGAATGGAACTGGAGGAATCAACTTGCCTGACTTCAGGTTCTACTACAAAGCCACAGTCATCAAGACAGTATGGTACTGGCACAAAGACAGACATATAGATCAATGGAACAAAATAGAAAGCCCAGAGATAAATCCACACACATATGGACACCTTATCTTTGACAAAGGAGGCAAGAATATACAATGGAGTAAAGACAATCTCTTTAACAAGTGGTGCTGGGAAAACTGGGCAACCACTTGTAAAAGAATGAAACTAGATCACTTTCTAACACCACACACAAAAGTAAACTCAAAATGTAATTAAAATTAAAGATCTAAATGTAAGACCAGAAACTATAAAACTCCTAGAGGAGAATATAGGCAAAACACTCTCCGACATAAATCACAGCAGGATCCTCTATGATCCACCTCCCAGAATACTGGAAATAAAAGCAAAAATAAACAAATGGGATCTAATTAAAATTAAAAGCTTCTGCACAACAAAGGAAAATATAAGCAAAGTGAAAAGACAACCTTCTGAATGGGAGAAAATAATAGCAAATGAAGCAACTGACAAACAACTAATCTCAAAAATATACAAGCAACTTATGCAGCTCAATTCCAGAGAAATAAACGACCCAATCAAAAAATGGGCCAAATAACTAAATAGACATTTCTCCAAAGAAGACATACGGATGGCTAACAAACACATGAAAAGATGCTCAACATCACTCATTATTAGAGAAATGCAAATCAAAACTACAATGAGGTACCACTTCACACAAGTCAGAATGTCTGTGATCCAAAAATCTGCAAGCAATAAATGCTGGAGAGGGTGTGGAGAAAAGGGAACCCTCCTACACTGTTGGTGGGAATGCAAACTAGTACAGCCACTTTGGAGAACAGTGTGGAGATTCCTTAAAAAATTGCAAATAGAACTACCTTATGACGCAGCAATCCCACTGCTTGGCATACACACCGAGGAAACCAGAATTGAAAGAGACACATGCTCCCCAATGTTCATCGCAGCACTGTTTATAATAGCCAGGACATGGAAACAACCTAGATGTCCATCAGCAGATGAATGGCTAAGAAAGCTGTGGTACATATACACAATGGAGTATTACTCAGCCATTGAAAAGAATTCATTTGAATCAGTTCTGATGAGATGGATGAAACTGGAGCCGATTATACAGAGTGAAGTAAGCCAGAAAGAAAAACACCAATACAGTATACTAACACATATATATGGAATTTAGAAAGATGGCAATGACGACCCTGTATGCAAGACAGGAAAAAAGACACAGCTGTGTATAATGGACTTTTGGACTCAGAGGGAGAGGGAGAGGGTGGGATGATTTGGGAGAATGGCGTTGTAACATATATACTATCATGTAAGAATCGAATTGCCAGTCTATGTCTGAAGCAGGATACAGCATGCTTGGAGCTGGTGCACGGTGATAACCCAGAGAGATGTTATGGGGAGTGAGGTGGGAGGGGGGTTCATGTTTGGGAATGCATATACACCCATGGTGGATTCATGTCTATGTATGGCAAAACCAGTACAGTATTGTAAAGTAAAATAAAGTAAAAAAAAAAAAAAAAAAAAAAAAAAAAAGAACATCCAAAGTTTGTAGAAGGAAAGAAATCATAAAGAACAATAATGAAAAAAATTAAATAGAGACTAAGAAAATAATAGAAAAGATCAGTGAAACAAGAAGTTGGTTCTTAGAAAAGACAAACAAAATTGATAAGTCTTTAGCCAGACTCATCAAGAAAAAAAGGAAGAGGGCTGAAATCAATAAATTCAAATGAGGATGAACTTAAAACCCACACCACAGAAAAACTAGGGACTATAAGATACTACTTGTTGTTTAGTCACTAAGTCTTGTCTGACTCTTTGTGATCCCAAGGACTGTAGACTGCCAGGCTTCTCTGTCCATAGGATTTTCCAGGAGAGAATACTTGAGTGGGTTGCCATTTCCTTCTTCAGGGGATCTTCCCGACCCAGGTAACAAACCTGCACATCCTGCATAGGCAGGAATTGGCAGGAGGATTCTTTACTGCTGAGCCACCAGGGAAATCCCCATAAGAGATTATGACAAGCAACTAGATGCCAATAAAATGCACAACCTAGAAGAAATGGACAAATTCTTAGAAAGATCTAATCTCCTGAGACTGAACTAGGAAGAAACAGAAAATATGAACAGACCAATTCCAAGTGCTGAGAGTGAATCTATGATTTTAAAAACTCCCAAAAACTAATGTCCAGGACCAGATGGATTCATAGGCAAACTTTACCAAAACTTTAGAGAAGATTTAGCACCTATCTTTCAAAACTATTCTTAAAAAAAAAAAAAAAATTGCAGAGGAAAGAACAGTTCTGAATTCATTCTATGAGGCCACCATCACCCTGATACCAAAAAAAAAAAAAAAAAAAAAAACAAACCACAGACAGACACCACACACACAAAAAAATTACAGGCCAACATCACTGATGAATATAGATGTAAAAATACTTAACAAAATACTACAAAACTGAATTCAATAATACATTAAAAGGATTATACACCAAAATCAAGTGAGATTTATCCCAGAATTGCAATGATTTTTCAATGTCTGCAAATCAATCTGTATGGTACACCAGATTAACAAACTGAAGAATAAAAACCATATGATCATCTCAATAGATGCAAGAGCTTTTGGTAAAGTTCAACATTCATTTATGATAAAAACTCTCCAGAAAATGAGAATAGAGGGAACATAGCTCAACAAAATAAAAGCCATATATGACAAACAGCTAATATCACACTCAGTGGTGAAAAGATGAGAAAGCATTTCCTATAAGATCAGCAATAAGACAAGGATACTCAGTCTCACCACTTTTATTCACCATAGTTTTGGAAGTTGTAGACATAGAAATCAGAGAAGAAAAATAAATAAAAATAATCTAATATGTAAAAGAAGGTATAAAACTGTCACTGTTTGCAGATGATATGATACTATACATAGAAAATCCTAAAAGATACTACCAGAAAACTATAAGTGCTCATCAATGAATTCAGTAAAGTTGTAGGATACAAATTAAGACATAAAAATCTGTTGCACGTCCATACAATAACAACAAAAGATCAGAAATGAAAATTAATGAAATAATCCCAACCCCAGTTATCATCACATCATAAAGAATAAAATACCTAGGAAAACAACCTACCTAAGGAGGTAAAAATCTGCACTCTGAAAACTATAAGATGCTGATAAAAGAAACTGAAGACAACATAAACATGTGGAAAGATATACCATGTTCTTGGATTAGAAAAATCAGTACTGTTAAAATGGTTATACTACTCAAGTTAATCCACTTGATTAAAAGCAATCTTTTAATCAGTTAGCTTCAAAGCAATCTGCAGATACAGTGCAATCTCTTTCAAACTACCAATGGCATTTTTCACAGAACTAAACCAAAAATCTTAAAATTTGTATACAAAAAGCAAAAATCTTAACATTTGTATAGAAATACATAAGGCCTTGAATAGTCAAAGCCATCTTGAGAAAGAACAACAGTTAGAGAAATCTGATCCCTGACATCAGACTACAGTCATCAAAATAGTATGGAACTGCCCCAAAATAAACGTACATATAAATAGAACAGGACAGAAAATATATATGATCTAACTGTCCATCAACAGATGAGTGAATTAAGAAGATGCACTACATATATATAATGGAGTACTACTCAGCCAAAGAAAAGAAAGAAATAATACTACTTGCAGCAACATGGCTGCAACTAGAGATTATCATGTTAAATAAAGTAAGTCAGAAAGGGAAAGAGAAATATCATATTTTATCACTTATGTGTGATACACATAGAAAGGCAATGCCAAAGAATGTTCAAACCACCACACGATTGCACTCATCTCACACACTAGGAAAGCAATGCTTAAAATTCTCCAAGCCAGGCTTCAACAATACATGAACTTCCAGATGTTCAAGATGGATTTAGAAAAGGCTGAGGAACCAGAGATCAAATTGCCAACATCCGCTGGATCATCAAAAAAGCAACAGAGTTCCAGAAAAACAGTGCCTTCTGCTTTAGTGATTATGCCAAAACCTTTGATGTGTGGATCACAACAAAATGTGGAAAATTCTTAAAAAGACGGGAATAGCAGACCATCTGACCGGTCTCTTGACAAACCTGCATGCAGGTCAAGAAGCAACAGTTAGAACTGGACATGGAACAACAGACTGGCTCCAAATAGGAAAAGGAGTAGTTTGAGGCTGTATATTGTCACCCTGCTTATTTAACGTCTGTGCAGAGTATATCATGTGAAATGCTGGGCTGAATGAAGCACAAGCTGGAATCAAGATTGCCAGGAGAAATATCAATAACCTCAGATACACAGATGAAACCAAACTTATGGCATAAAGTTAAGAAGAACAAAAGAGCCTCTTGATGAAAGTAAAGAGGAGAGTGAAAAAGTTGACTTAAAACTCAACATTCAGAAAACTAAGATAATGGCATCTAGTCCCATCACTTCATGGAAAATAGATGTGGAAACGATGGAAGCAGTCAAACTTTATTTATTTATTTATATTTTTTGTCCCCAATATCACTGCAGATGGTGATTGCAGCCATGAAATTAAAAAACTCTTGCTCCTTGAAAGAAAATCTATGACCAAACTAGATGGCTTATTAAAAAGCAGAGACATTGGTTTGCCAATAAATGTCCGTCTAGTCAAAACTATGTTTTTTTCAGTAGTCATATATGGATGTGAGAGTTGGACTATAAAGAAAGCTAAGCACCAAAGAACTGATACATCTGAACTGTGGTATTGGAGAAGACTCTTGAGAGTCTGGACTGCAAGGTGATCAAATTATTCAATTCTGAGGAAATCAGTCCCGAATATTCATTGGAAGGACTCATGTTGAAGCTGAAACTCCAATACTTTCGAGACCTGATGTGAATAACTGACTCATTGGAAAGGATCCTTATGCTGGGAAATTGAAGGTGTATGGAGAAGGGGACAACATAGGATGAGATGGTTGGATGGCATCACTGACTTGATGGACACAAGTTTGAGCAAGCTGTGGGAGTTGGTGATGGACAGGGAAGCCTTGCATGCTGCAGTCCATGGGTTGCAAAGAGATGGATATGACTGAGCGACTAAAGTGAACTGATGTGTGATACAAAGGAACCTTTCTATGAAACACAAATGGAATCACAGATACAAAGAACAGATTAATGGTTGCCAAAAGGGAGGGGTGGGAGGAAGGATAGAGAAGGGGTTTGAAGGAAGGACAGAGTGGGAATTTGGGGTTACAGATATAAACTTTTACATACAAAATGGATACGCAACATGGTCCTACTGTATATGGCAAATAACAATATTTACATGTATATATACATATATATGTATATGAATCACTTTACTGTGCAGTAGTAAGTAGCACAACATCGTAAACTAATTTTCAATTAAAAAAAAAAAAGCTCATAAATAAACCCATGCATCTATGGTCAATTCAGTTCAGTTCAGTTGCTCAGTCGTGTCAGACTCTTTGCAACCCCATGAACTGCAGCACGCCAGGCCTCCCTGTCCATCACCAACCCCGGAGTCCACGCAAACCCATGTCCATTGAGTCAGCGATGCCATCCAACCATTTCATCCTCTGTCATCCTCTTCTCCTCCTGCCCTCAATCTTTCCCAGCATCAGGGTCTTTTCAAATGAGTCAGCTCTTCGCATCATGGGGCCAAAGTATTGGAGTTTCAGTTTCAACATCAGCCCTTCCAAAGAACACCCAGGACTGATCTCCTTTAGGATGGACTGGTTGTATCTCCTTGCAGCCAAGGGACTCTCAAGAATCTTCTCCAACATCATAGTTGAAAAGCATCAATTCTTTGTTGCTCAGCTTTCTTTATAGTCCAACTCTCACATCCATACATGACCACTGGAAAAACTATAGACTTAACTAGATGGACCATTGTTGGCAAAGTAATATCTGTTTTTTAATATGCTATCTAGGTTTGTCATAACTTTCCTTCCAAGGAGTAACCGTCTTTTAATATCATGGCTGCAGTCACCATCTGCAGTGATTTTGGAGCCCAAAAACACAAAGTCAGCAACTGTTTCCACTGTTTCCCCATCTATTTGCCATGATGTGATGGGACTGGATGTCATGATCTTAGTTTTCTGAATGTTGAGCTTTAAGCCAACTTTTTCACTCTCTTCTTTCACTTTCATCAACAGGCTCTTTAGTTCTTCTTCACTTTCTGCCATAAGGGTGGTGTCATCTGCATATCTGAGGTTATTGATATTTCTCCTGGCAAGTTTAATTCCAGCTTGTGTTTCATCCAGTCCAGTGTTTCTCAAAATGTACTCTACATATAAGTTAAATAAGCAGGGTGACAGTATACACCCTTGACATACTCGTTTTCCTATTTGGAACCAGTCTATTGTTCCATGTCCAGTTTCAATTGCTGCTTCCTGACCTGCACATAAATCTCTCAAGAGGCAGGTCAGGTGATCTGGTATTACCATCTCTTATTTTCTAGTTTGTGGTGATACACACAGTCAAAGATTTTGGCATAGTCAATAAAGCAGAATAGATGTTTTCCTGGAACTCTCTTGCTTTTTCAATGATCCAACAGATGTTGGCAATTTGATCTCTGGTTCCTCTGTATTTTCTAAATCTAGGTTGAACATTTGGAAATTCATGTTTAACATCTTGTTGAAGCATGGTTTGGAGAATTTTGATCATTATTTTACCAGTGTGTGAGATGAATGCAATTGTGTGGTAGTTTGAGCATTCTTTGGCATTGCCTTTCTTTGGAATTGGAAAGAAAACTGACCTTTTTCAGTCCTGTGGCCACTGGTGAGTTTTCCAAATATGCTGACATATTGAGTGCAGCACTTTCACAGCATCATCTATTAGGATTTGAAATAGCTCAATTGGAATTCCATTACTGGTCAGAATGACCATCATTAAAAAGTCTGTAAATTATAAATGCTGAAGACAGAATGGAAAGAAGGGAATTCTTTTTCACTCTTAGTGGTAATGTAAATTTGTACAGCCATTATGAAGTGTAGTATGGAAGTACTTTAAAAAGTTAAAAACAGAGTTGCCATATGATTCAGGGATCTCATATGCATATATCTGGAAAGGACTATAATTAAAAAAGATACATACACCCAGTGTTCTTGCAGCACTGTAATAGCCAAGACATGGAAAAAACCTCTATGTCCATCAACAGATGAATGGGTAAAGATTTTGTATACACACACACACACGTACACACACACACACACACATACACACATAATGGAAAAATATTCAGTCATCAAAAAGAATGAAATAATGTCATCCGTAGCAACACCGATGCACCTAGAGATTATCACACAAAGTGAAGTTATGCCAAACAGAGAAAGGCAAAGATCATATGATATCACTTATATGTGATATCCAAAAAAAAAAACCAAAACAAATGAACTGCTTTATAAAACAGAAATAGAGCCACAGATACAGAAAACAAACATGTTTACCGAAGCAGGAAGGGGGAGGGGAGGGATAAATTAGGACTTTGGAGTCAGTATATACATACTACTACATATAAAATAGATAAACAAAAAGATCTACTGTATAACACCTAGAAGTATACTCAGTATTTTGTAATTATATATATATATTTATTATATAAAATTGAATTGATTTGCAATATGCCTGAAACTACCACAATATTGTTAGCCAGCTACAACTTTTAAAATATTACAAAACAAATAATTTGGCTAGAACTGGTAACAATTTAAACAGTAAATCAACCTTTTGCCAGTTACCGAATCTTTATTTCCTTCCTGAAATATATAGGTAACATGATCTAAAGTGCATTCCTGAGTTGTTTTACAGATTCTAAAACTCCCACCAAATGGAAGAAGCGAACTGCAAAATGACCAGTTACATGTAGCCTAAGACCAGCTGGAACCTAAGAACTGATAATGTTACTCTGACACTGTCCTGTTATCTCATCATCAACCAATCAGAGAACTATGCACCAGCCAATCATACACAATGTGATTCTTCTCCTTTCTGTTGCCCTTAAAACTTTTCCCTGTAACTCATCAGGGAGTTCAGTTTTTTGAGCACTAGCTGCCCCACACTTTTTGACTGGTGCCAATGATAAGTGCTGGAACTGCCTTCACTACAATCCAGTGTCAACAGATTGGCTTTAGTGTGGACCGATGTTTGGTAAAACAATCACTGCCATTACTCCTGTCCTGAACTTCAAAAAATAGAGGGTTGAAATTTTAACTCTTGATAGCATTTATTGAATGGAATTAGAAGTCTTCCTATGACTTATGTGGTGTTTTATATTTTGGAAGGATATTTTTCAGAACATGATACATTTTCTATAAATGTTCTTAGGTTTGGGTTTCCCCTTAGAATGATAAAGAAAAGGTACAGAGTTATGACTCAAGTCATGTGAAACTTCCTATAGCAACTTCCCTAAAAAATAAATCCTGGTATAATACTTAAACTGCATTTCCACATGCCAATAGCATCACATCAGGGCTTCTCAGAGGCTGAGAGAGACCTAGGCCATGTTAACTTTCAAGGATCTCAGTATGTTATACCTAGAGCCAGAACTTATTTTTGACATTTAATATTTAATTTTTATCCTGTATACCAAGGATATTCATTAATGGTTTATTTTAACTAAGAAACAATAATGCAAGCACAAAATAAATAACAAACCCTGAATGTGCCGTCCAGCACAAAAGACTCCTTATACTCCTGTCATGGAGTATACTCCTGTCTGTTCAGTTCAGTTCAGTTGCTCAGTCGTGTCCAACTCTTTGTAACCCCATGGACTGCAGCACACAAGGCTTCCCTGTCCATCACCAACTCCTGGAGCTTACTCAAGCTCATATCCATAGAGTTGGTGATGTCATCTAACCATCTCATCCTCTGTCGTCCTCTTCTCCCTCCTTCAATCTTTCCCAGCATCAGGGTCTTTTCCAATGAGTCAGTCCTTCGCACCAGGTGGCCAAAGTATTGGAGTTTCAGCTTCAACATCAGTCCTTCCAATGAATATTCAGGACTGAAATATTCAGGACATAAAGAAAGCTGAGCACCGAAGAATTGATGCTTTTGAAATGTGGTGTTGGAGAAGACTCTTGAAAGTCCCTTGGACTGCAATGAGATCCAACCAGTCCATCCTAAAGGAAATCAGTCTTGAATGACATCCAACCATCTCATCACTGACTTAATGGACTTTGAGTAGGCTCCAGGAGTTGGTGATTGGCAGGGAGGCCTGGCATGCTGCAGTCTGTGGGGTCTCAAATAATCAGACATGAATGAGCAACTGAACTGATCTGAAGGTCAGGTGGCCTGATATTCCCATCACTGTAAGAATTTTCTAAAGTTCTTGCTCTTATGGGAAGACAACATGGACTGTGGCATTGGTAGATCAAGGTTCAGATCCAGCCCTTGGTTCATTTCCAGCTGTCCCGTGTCAGGGAAGATGTTCAGAGACTCAACACACTCCTTCCTCTAGGACAGGATTTCTCTGCTATTCTTCGTGTTTGGAGTAAGATGGTGGAGTAGATGGATGTGTGCTCATCTTCTCTTGTGAGAACTCCTAAACTACAACTCGCTGCTAAACAGTCGACTGGAGAATGTTGGATCGAATCAAATAAAGATATTCCACATGCAAGGGCCACGGAGAAGCCCCAGCAAGATGGGAGAAGGGGCTAAATCATGTTTAGAATCAAACCCCTTACCTGCCAGCGACACTCAGAGGGCTCAATTAAACCTTGTGCAACCCAGGACCCAGAGACCCCACAGAGACCGAGCCAGATAGGCTCACTATCTTGTATCAAAGACACTTATAGATATCTAAGGGATCTGGTGACAAGCCATAAAATGATCTTATCTCATTTTTAAGTGGTTCCTTCTGACAATCCGGACAAGAGATTCAGGGGTCAACTCTTATTATTCCTATCAATTTTTATTTATTTTCTCCTCTGGCCAAAGCTATAATTTATCACAATACATTCTATTTATCTCTCCCTCTGTGATTACTGTGATTGGCTGAAGGAACCACATGGCAATCTGATACCCAACTACATACTTGATATCTCTGGATCTCTAGGAGGAATCTCAAAATTAACATGAACAAACAACTTTTTTTCCCCTCCAACTTTATTGAGGTACATTTGAAAAATGAAAATGATATGTATTTAAAGTATACAACATGATTATTTGATATACAAATTCACTGTGAGATATTTACCACAATCAGGTTAATCAACACATCAACCATCTCATATAGTTACCTCTTTTTTGGTAGTAACAATGCTTAAGATCTACTCTTTTAGCAAATTTTAAGTATACAAAATAATAGTATATTAACCATAGTCACCATGTTATGTGTTGGATCTTCATAACTTACTCATCTTATTTAACTGCAAGTTTGTATCCTATGACCAATATATTCCAATTTCCCTTACTCCGTAGCCCATGGCAACCACCATTCTACTGTTTCTATGAAGTTGACATTTTTTGTTTTGATTGCTCCCATGTCTAACCTGTTTTCCTTATCTTCAGTTTCAGTTTCAGTTCAGTCACTCAGTCGTGTCTGACTCTTTGTGACCCCATGAACTGCAGCACGCCAGGCCTTCCTGTCCATCACCAACTCCTAGAGTCCACCCAAACCCATGTCCATTGAGTCAGTGATGCCATCCAACCATCTCATCCTCTGTCATCCCCTTCTCCTCCTGCCCTCAATCTTTCCCAGCATCAGGGTCTTTTCAAATGAGTCAGCTCTTCGCATCAGGTGGCCAAAGTATTGGAGTTTCAGCTTCAACATCAGTCCTTCCAATGAACACCTAGGACTGATCTCCTTTAGGATGGACTGGTTGGGTCTCCTTGCAGCCAAGGGACTCTCAAGAATCTTCTCCAACACCGCAGTTAAAAAGCATCAATTCTTTGCTGCTCAGCCTTCTTTATAGTCCAACTCTCACATCCATACATGACCACTGGAAAAACCATAGCCTTGAGTAGATGGACCTCTGTTGGCAAAGTAATGTCTTTGTTTTTTAATATGCTGTCTAAGTTGATCATAACTTTCCTTCCAAGAAATAAGCGTCTTTTAATTTCATGGCTGCAATCACCATCTGCAGTGATTTGGGAGCCCAGAAAAATAAAGTCAGCCACTGTTTCCACTGTTTCCCCATCTATTTTCCATGAAGTGATGGGACCAAATGCCATGATCTTTGTTTTCTGAATGTTGGGCTTTAAGCCAACTTTTTTACTTTCCTCTTTCACTTTCATCAACAGGCTCTTTAGTTCTTCTTCACTTTCTGCCATAAGGGTGGTGTCATCTGCATATCTGAGGTTATTGATATTTCTCCCAGAAATCTTTGATTCCAGCTTGTGCTTCATCCAGTTCATCATTTCCCAAGATGTACTCTGCATATAAGTTAAATAAGCAGGGTGACAATATACAGCCTTGACGTACTCCTTTTCCTATTTGGAACCAGTCTGTTGTTCCATGTCCAGTTCTAACTGTTGCTTCCTGACGTGCATACAGCTTTCTCAAGAGGCAGGTCAGGTGGTCTGGTATGCCTATCTCTTTCAGAATTTTCCAGTTTATTGTGATCCACACCTCATCTTACTAAATATTAATAAATGGTGCCCACTCTTCAAATTGTGGAAGACAAAATCTTAGGCATCATCAATGGAGGTATACTTCTTGGTGCTTTTGCTGTCTTTTATACACTTCCCTGGTGGCCTCAGACAGTAAAGCATCTGCCTGCAATGCGGGAGACCCGGGTTCGATTTCTGAGTTGGGAAGATCCCCTGGAGAAGGAAATGGCAATCCACTCCAGCACTCTTGCCTGGAAAATCCCATGGACGGAGGAGCCTGGTAGGCTATAGTCCATGGGGTAGCAAAGAGTCAGACATGACTGAGCGACTTCACTTTCACTTTCATCCACATCAATGCCTAATGTTGGAGACTTAAAAGGCTCAGCCCTAGACCTTCCCTCATTCTTGACCTAAATTATCTCACTAGGAAATCCATTGACTCCTAACGCTTTAAATGTCATCTGTAATATATATTATCTGCCTTTCTTTTCTTTCTTTCAAGATTGGCATCCAAAACATAAACAAGTTCCTACAGCTCTGCTTTCAAAAGATACTCAAAATCCCTCTCTTTTTTTTGTTTACTCTGTGATGACCCTAATGCAGGACGTTATTATTTCTTTTAGGGGCTACTGCAGTGACCTCCTAACTGGTTCCTCTGCTTTTTGTCTTTCTCTAATAAAATTTATTCTCTTTATTCAAGAAAAAATTAAAAAAACAAAATCAACATGATAAATTATATTATCTTACTCTCTTGCTTAAAAGCTGCCAATGGCTTCTAATTACATACATAATGAAATTCAAATTCCTTATACTGACCTACAGGGCTCTATATGATCTAGCCTCTCTCAACTTTGTTGATCCAATTTCTTACCATTTTCTTCTTTATCCTCTATCTTCAGTCATAGAAAACTATCCCCCCGCCCTCCCTGCCTTAAACATGGCAAACATGTTTGTGCATGTATCTGCACTCCTTGGTTTCCCTATGAGAAATGCTTTGACTCTAGATACAGTAGACTCCTCTTCCAACCAAAGTAAAATAATTCATCCTCTTTTACCTCCAGTTACTATATGGTATAACATCCTGTTCTATTTTTATTACAGCACTCTCTGGATTATATTTTATTTTTATTATTTTCTGCCAACATAATGCTAGGATGTCAGCATTATAAGTGTAAGCATCTTGTATGTCTTGTTCACTCATCCATCCACAGAATCTACAACAGGGTCTAGCATTGCATAGGAATGTAACTTAGATTCAAGCGAATTAATGAAATATATGTCATTAACCCCTGAATCCTCACATTCTTCAGAGTTTACAAAAGACTGACAAAATTAAATTCAACATATTAAATACTTCAATAACATAAAAACAAAACAAACAACAAAAAGCCTGACAAGCCATTTTATTGCTATTTTCATTTCTAATTGTATAATTTTGATGTGTATATGGCTTAAGTGTTATTAATCATTGTTTTGTATCAGGAGTGTCCAGCATATTTGGTTTGGCATTCCAAGGAGAGGTGTTTGGATGCTAGGTAAGCCTCAAAAGGCTCTAGGCTGTCTCTTTTGGGGCATAGATGTTTTGTGGGGCATTGTGGCAGAGTTGTGTATGCAAACTATCTGCAGGTGCAAAGTGTTACTGTTGAAGCCAGATTTTCATGAGTTAGAGAAGAGATAATCAGTTGAGTGAGGCAATAGAAATTTTCTCCCTCGCTTTTGAAGTTTGGGGGTAGCATACAAAGATTAAGCTTCTACAAGACTTCTGGAAATTTTGCCCTGTTTCTTCACTAGATTAAGACACTGACTTTTCCAACATAATCCTAGGACACTTCCCCAGCATGAACTCCCAGGCATCCAAGGATCCTCCTCTTTACTTCAAAATCCTGACCCCACTCTAGTGATATCCTGAGTTCTCACAGGTACAGTCACTTTATTCCTATGTTCAGAAGGAAATTAAAAAAAGAAAAATGTCTAAACAAGCAACTGATAACCCTACTGTCCCTTTGATTCTTTTTTTTTTTTCTTTTTATTTTAATTTTTTTTTTATTTTTTTTTTCAATTTTAAAATTTTTAATTCTTACATGCGTTCCCAAACATGAACCCTCCTCCCACCTCCCTCCCCACAACATCTCTCTGGGTCATCCCCATGCACCTGCCCCAAGCAAGCTGCACCCTAAGCAGTCTTGTTGGCTCATTAAATTCAAAGCCATGAGTCATTAAAATAAAGTTCTTCTTTCTTCAAGGTCAGAGAGCATGAAATATTCTCAGAAGGTGAAGGGGACATCTTTGCATTATGACCCTCTAATACATCAAAATAAAGAAATGAAAACAAACCAGCTCTGCTTTATTAAAAGTCATATTTCATATTTCAGCCATATTAAAATAGGCTGAAAGTTGATGCTATTAAGGCTGAAAAAAAATCCTTCCTTCTCAGTGTTGAGGAATAGAATAGAATGAGCCAAGTAGAGGGGATTAAAGAGAATTTAGCCCTGCCCTTGGGGAGTTGCAGAACCAAGTGTTTAATGTTAAAGGGTGTAAAGAATTCCCCCCCCCACCCCCCGCCCTTATCCTTTTGTTGAGAGTGCAAAACTGGCATTGGTTGGTGTTAACCAGCTCAGTACAAAATGAGATTCAAAAGGAGCTTTAAAAAATTATATCCACAGGAAGCCCTGAAGCAGCACATTTAAAACAATCCTGCATTCCTAATTCAGAAGACAAGTGTGACCAAGGCAAAACAGGCAGATCAGCAGTTCCTACTCGCTTGGTTTCCCTGAAGGTCCTCAAAAATGAGACGTCCTTTCAGAAATGGATTCTGACGGAGGCATGATGCCACAGCACACTATATCATCTTAACAGGCTGGGACCTTTCCCAGGGGCTTGTCTTAATGATAATGCCACACTGGATGATGTCATAAAGCACATACTCCCTTAGAAAGTTAAAGCAAAGTGTGGTATTACAATACTTTCATGAGATTCTCATTGATTTTTAAATCTTTAATCTGATTTTTTTTTTAATCCAAAGGAAACCCGGGAAAATTTTGAATTACTTCTCCTTAATTATAATCATATAGTTAAACAGACAAGAGATTTGGAAAGACAGTTTTGTATCAGGATTCATCTTCATCCCTTATCAGTTGACAATGGGTGGATAATGGAGGGTTGGGCCTCTTTGGTGGCTCAAGTGGTAAAGAATCTCCCTGAAACATGGAGACCCGGATTCAATCCCTGGGTGGGGAAGATGCCCGAGAGAAGGGAATGGCAACCCACTCCAGTATTCGTACCTGGAGGATCCCATGGACAGAGAAGCTTGGCAGACTACAGTCCATTGGGTCGCAAAGAGTCGGACACGACTGAGTGACTATACTAGTACTATTAATGAGGAAAATGAAAGTGAAGTCGCTCAGTCTTGTCTGACTGTATGCAACTCTATGGACTGTAGCGTACCAGGCTTCTCCGTCGGTGGGATTTTCCAGGCAAGAGTACCAGAGTGGGTTGCCTCTTCCATCTCCAAGGGATCTTCCTGACCCAGGGATTGAACCCAGGTCTCCGTATTGCAGGCAGACGCTTTACCCTCTGAGCCACCAGGGTTGATATCTAATCAATTGATGACCACAGCCAAGTCACTAAACTTTCCTGAACTCCCATTCCTTTATCTATAATAGGAATGATAATAAAAATAATTCTCATGCAGGGTTGGTGTGAGACTTAAACATTATGCACAATTCCTTTGTATACTCTAAAATCACCTTACAATTCTTATTCATGTTTAACTTTCATAATCTCTACTAACATCCTGTAAGTGCAGGAGTTAGTGCCTACAGTTCAAATATGTGGTCTATGATCTACTAGCATTCTATGAATATCACAGAATTTCGGTCTCTGGACTGGAATGCACTTGAGCAACATCAAATCAAAGCACTCATTCAGTAGTTCAACTTTCTCTACAAAGTCCATGATAACCAACTACCTGAACTTCTTCAGTTAACAGGTAACTCACTACTTCAGATGGCTTTAATCATTTGTCAGCACTAACTGTTGGAAGGGACATCTTCATCCTGAGCTAAAAGTGATTTCCTTCTAACTCATCCAGTCATTTTAGTACTACTCCAGTTTTTCATATAGTCAGTCTGTCTGTTTTATATAAATCTTTATAATACAGAGTAAAACCCTCTTTCAGCAATATATCAGTAGTTAATAATTTGAAATTTTTAGAAAGATAATACTTTTACTTCATACCTGTAGTAAAATTGGATAAAACATACTCCATTATCTATTTTTCCCATGACAAATTGAATAGAAAAGTGGTGGTGTACACCATTCTTTACCCACTCCTATAGATGTCATAAGATTTAGTACCTCTAGTCTCAATATGTGGGAGATGTGTGTATATAAGTTAGTTAGAGGATAAGCTCAAATATTGCATAAATCAAAGGTTTGGGAAATCAACAACTTAAAGAGCTTTACTCAGAGGATGATAATTTCAAATTGCCCATTCCCATAGCTGGCAAGACAACTAGGTTCAAAAAGGAACTTTTACATACATCTTGACATTTCTTCATTTTATTTATACAAAGATACTAGACTGCTGATTGAAATGTGCTTGTATATTTGACTTAATAGCTAATTTTGTGACTTGGAAATAATCATCTTTGAGAATTTTAATTTCCATCTTGTAAAACTGAGTGATAGTGGTCAAGTTGGAATAACTACTTAGCATCTATTAGATACAGTTTAAATGACTTATTTTGAGATATATTTAACAGTACTGTATCCAAGATTATAATACTAAAACAAATTAATAAATAGTATTCAATCATCATAGACTAACAAATAGTTAAATTCCAGGGAATTTATTTCTTTTGAGTTAAGAAAAAGATACTCTAAATTCATATTTTCATATATCACAAGATGTTCTTCCTATTTTACAATTGAGAAAGAGAAGCTCAAAATAATTAAATAATTTATCTAGCTCACATTGGTAGTGAAGGAACTGTCAATCAAGCAAATGACTGCTTACTATCAAGTTAATTACTCAACACTGCTTCTGATTCAAGGATATATGTATATATTTTTGATTTTTGATAATATTATGCATGGTTTGTACATGTGGACTGTTTTATTTTCTTATATTTATAAACCATTTAGGCTTAAATATGGGAGTGATTATTTCTACCAAAGCTGTGTTTATTAACATAATACAAAGAATATTTTCATTAATGTTCCTGACACTTTTCTCAGTGATATAGAGTTGGAAAAGATCAAAACAAAATTAAATTAAAATTTACAGTTCAATACAGAGGTAAAGAGGAGTTTTCAAAAACACAGTTCACAGTTCATTCCATGTCTACTAATAATTTATTTGAAAAATACCAAACCTGACAAAAAATGAAACCGCTTTGATATTTGAAAGCAAAATAATTGAGTTTATTCATTCTCACCCATCCACAGTCAAATTTTTAGGGTATGATGATTTATGCTTCTTATATCTTGCCCACCTCACTCTTGTTTGCTGGTTGGATATATTTAGCACTTCTATTCCAATGACATTATCAAGGTGACACTTAGTGGCTCTTCCTTTCAACAGTCAATGTACTGTACCAAAAATTATAAATATATTAAAATCTAATGCTATGTTTTACCTTGAGGCTGAGTTCAGTAGGTAAACTCAAACTAGAAAATACTTCAAAGTAAACTTGAAATAAATAGCTTTCCATTAATCATATACTACATATATGGTATCATTTTTCTTTTCATTTAATTCACCTACATATAACAGTACACTTTTTGGCAGTGGAAGCAATAGAAATAAATTAATAAAAGAATTGAATAATACAACCTTCTATCTTTGACTATTATAAATACAGTCTATCTGTTCTTTTCAGGGTTAAATATACCCTTATTTTAAATGCAGGCAGGCAGTGGAAAATAAATTGTCTTTTCCCACCACCATTTTACTTCTGGGCTTTTTCTGTCCTGTTTTAAAGAGTCTCAGATATGTGACTCTTGACTCCATTCTTTCTATAATAAAATGCTAAATCTGGTTTAGTGTGATATTATGAATCTGGAGATACAACCACATTTTCTCAAGAACCTATTAAACTCAGCCAACAGCAACTTATCATTAAATGCTTCAAAATAAAAATGTAGTCGGCTTCAAAATGCATAAGCATCTTGTGTGTATTGCAAGCCTTAAATATAATATAAAAATTGGTAAGAGAGTAATGTAAACCAAGCTGTTTTTAGTCAGGCAAACTTTAGTAAATACCTCACTTCCTATCTCCCACACTATCACTTTTGAATATCTGCACAAAGAGTATTCCTTCAGTATTACTAAATTTAATTTAACTTATATAAAGGCATTTAGTGATATATATCTTACGTTCAAGATGATTTACTGATTAATACATTCAATTTTAAAATCCAGTCTATATTGTTAAATGCAAAACAGTATGGTTGGACATATAAACATACTTTAACCAATGAAAGAATATAGAAACATGTCATTAGATCCAAATATGAGACCAATTATATTATAAGTCTAGTAATATAGAGAATTGGTCAAAAAGTTCATTTGGATTTTTCTGTAAGATGTTACAGAACTTTTTGGCAAACCCAATATATTGAAATTTAAAGTATATATCATTCACAAAATCAATCACAGTTCTCTCAGCAAACAAATTAATTCTAAATTTGTGAACATCACAAAAATTATTGCTTCCCTAGTGATTCGGGTGCTAAAGAATCTGTCTGCAATGCAGGAACCTGGGTACAATCCCTGGGTCAGGAAGATCCCCTTGAGAAAGAAATGGCAACATACTCAGTATTCTTGCCTGAAGAATCCCATGGACAAAAGAGCCTGGCAAGCTATAGTCGCAAATAGTCTGACATGACTGAGTGACTAGCACTTTCAAACATTTGCTTTGTCAAAATATTTAAAAATTATTTTGGGAACATAATTTAATGGTTGCTTAATGTTCCATCAAGTGAAATATCTCTCAAAGTGTTGTCCAGGGACAACCTACAATAGGATCTTTTGGAGGTACCTGAAACAGAATTTGTGGGATAGGGGCTCAATAATATGCATTTTACTCAGAAGATTCTTACATGTTCAATTTTGAGAAGCCATAATTGATTAAATGTTTTAAAATCTATTTAACCATGTTTTCATTCTTCTAGGCAGGTTGTTTCCAAGGTTTATATATACACATATATAAATATAAACATTTATCAAATAATAGCATAATTGAAATTTATCACATACTATAAAAATCCCCTGCTTAAAACATACTTTAGTATAGTCACAGAGTTGTACCATCACCACTGTTTAATCTTGGGATATTTTCATTACCCCATAAACAAATTTTGCAGTCTTTAATATGCATTCCTCACACTCACCTCAGGCAACCATCTATCTGCTTTCTGTCTGTATAGGTTTACTTTTTCTGGATATCTGATTCATGGAATTGAATAGCATGTTCTCTTTTGTGACTTGCTTCTTTCATTTAGCATGCTTTCAAGGCTCATCAATGTTGTGTCACATGGATCAGTACTTCCTCCCTTTTTTATTACTAAATAGTATTTCATTTCTTGATTATACCACCTTTGTTTACCCATTCATCAGTTATGGATATTTGGCTTGCTTCCATTTGTGGCAATTATCAATGTGCACAAACATGTTTGTGCATGCTTTTGTGGGAAAATATTTTTATTTCTCGGGTATATACTTAGGAATGGGGATGTTTAATCATATAGTGTCTCCATGTTTAACATTTTGAGAAAATACCAAAATTCACTTTAGAAAATTCTAAAGTGATGCACCATTTTGCATTTATATCAGCAAAGTTGGAAGGTTTCAATTTCATCCCTATCAATTCCTATGTCTGTATTTTTTGGTTTAGCCACCCAAGGAGTAAAAATTTGTATCTCATTTTGGTTCTGACTTGCATTTTCCCAATAATTAATTATGTAGGCATCTTTTTATATACTTACTGGCTATTTGTATATCTTCTTTGGAGAAAATATATTCAATTTTTTGTCTATTTTTTAAACGTGTTATTTGCTTTCACTTTTGAGTCCTAAGACTATTTATGTATTCTGGATATAAATCCTTCATCAGATTTATGGTTTCTAAAGATTTTTCTCCCATTCTGTGTGTGTGGTTTTTTTTTTTTTTTTAACTTTTTTGATGGTCTTGTTTGTAGCACAAAAGTTTTAAATTTTGATGAATCTAGTTTACCTAGTTTTTTATTTTGATATGTTCTTTTGGTGTTATGATCTATAATACAATCTATAATAATGTCATCTGCAAATAGAGGTAACTTTATATCTTTCCTTCCAATCTGAATACCTTTTATTTCTTTAGTTTATCTAATTTCCCTAAATATAACTTATAGTACAATTTTGAGCAGAAATAGTGAAAATATATAATCTTCCAAAATTTAGGAAGAAAATAGTCTTTTACAATTTTGCATGATGTCAGTTCTGGGTTTTTCATAGATGACTTTTACAGGCTAAGGAAACTTCTCTTCCACTTCGAGTTTGTTGACTATGTTTTAACATGAGCCCATGTTAAAACAAGTGCTTTATCAGTAATCAATGGAAATTATTATATAAATGCTATCTTTTACTTTACAAACATAGTATATTAAAATGATTAGTTTCAGAAGTTTTATCTGCTTTGCATTCTTGGGACAATCCTACTTGGTCATTGTGTACAATTCTTTTTATATGTTGCTGAATTTGACTTCTTAGTGTGGACAAAAAAATGTCACCTGCCATATTAGTAAACAAAGGATGGTGTGGCCATCAAGCCATCAGCTACTGCAGCTGCCCTGACTGTGTGTACATCCTGAGGGATTCAGGATGGAGAAAAGTAGGATATTGGCCCTAGATAATTAAGGTACATATCAAAGGAATTATTTCAAGGAGCCCAGACTCTTCCCAAACAGAGAAAAAGCTAAATTATTTAGCTTGAGATGTTTGGTTTTCTTAAATAAACACTGCTGCTGCTGCTGTTGCTGCTGCTAAGTCGGTTCAGTCATGTCCAACTCTGTGCGACCCCATAGACGGCAGCCCATCAGGCTCCCCTGTCCCTGGGATTCTCAAGGCAAGAACACTGGAGTGGGTTGCCATTTCCTTCTCCAATGCATGAAAGTGAAGAGTGAAAGTGAAGTCGCTCAGTCGTGTCCGACTCTTCGCGACCCCATGGACTGCAGCCTACCAGGCTCTTCCGTCTACTAATCTTTTGATCTTCTGACTACCTGGTTTTTGTTGAAAAACTATATATCCAGATGCCTTCATTAATTCTTTGAAATAGTCACTTTCAGAGATATCTGAGAGAGGCTGCCTCCCGGGCTTATGTCTTCAGTTTATCTGCTGAATAAAGCATAATTCTCAACTTTTAGGTTGTAATTTTTTTCAGTTGACATTAACATTTTTGTTGAGAATTTTTTCATCTTTGTTCATATTGAGTACTAATCTCTGGTGTTCTTTTTTTGTGTGTGATGTGTATTGTTTCAGTTTCAGAGTAAAACTGGCTGATTTGAGGCTTAAGAAATATGTCCTTCTCTTTTATTTCTGAGCAGAGTTTGTGAAGAATTTGGATTAATTATTCTATAAAAACGTGTAGAATTCACCAATAAAGTCATTGGGAGGAGAACTTCTCTTTCTGGAAATTGTATAGTTATAATTTGAAGTCATTACTTATTATAGATTTATTCAGATTTTCTTTCCTCTTTTAAAAAGCCAGCTTCAGTACTTTTCTCTTTTGGGGAATTTATTTAATTTGTTGGCATACCATTGTTCACCGAATTCCCTTAAACTCCTTTTTATTTCTGTAAAGTCAGTAGTACTGTCAATTATCTGATTCTTGATTTCAGCAATATGATTTTTCTTCACATTTTTCATCATTCTAGATAAGAGTCTGTCAGTTTTGTTGATCTTTTCAAACAAATGACTTTTATTTCATTGATTTTTTCATTTTTGTTCTCTCAATTTTTTTCTGTGTATACATAAAGATCTGCACATGTGTGGGACCTTCTATCTACTCAGAAATAGCAGAGCTTTCCAAAGCCCCATGTTGGCAATTTGTTTCTCAGATCTTTTCTTTTATGTTTTTGACCAGGATCTGGTTAGACCTAACTCATAGCATAGACTCAGGTGACTATGTTTTACAATTGCTGCTGATTGTTTTCAACAAATGCCCTAGGTTAGGGCTGTTTGCATTGAGAAAACTCAAAAAAAGATTAAATAATGGAAACACATTGAGTATGGGGATTTTCATCAGAGCTTCAAGGTAAACCAAACAATGGACAATGCTCTGGGAATGGGACTTTTTGAGGAGTTCTAATCATGCACTTCTGTTTATGAATGCAAGGTTGATGGTCTTCATTTTTCCATAGTTGTGAGCTGTTTCTTTGAAGATAGCAAGTGGAGAATTGGAGTAGGCTAAATTAAAAGGCTACAAACATGGCTGTTCTTCCCCAGGTTTAGCAGCTTTTATATATTAAAGGGTTCTTAGATTACTGGATATTTTTAATAATCTGAATTTTGAAAAGTTAATTTTGACTATTTCTTTGGCCAGTGCTTTCAATGATTTTATTGAGGAGGGTAATTATGAAGATTATCATATTACCATTTCAGAAGTCCCTCCCAATTTCAGGCTATTTATTGAAGCTATAACTTTTAAAAAGAAACAGTAGGTAAGAAATATGAATCATTTTAATGTTTCATAAAAACTGCAAACTTTCTTTCTGTAAAAGTTTATTCCAGTTTACACTTTCATTAGAAATAATATGAGAGTGCTTCTCTTACTATTATCTCATTCAGTTCAGTTCATTACAGTTGCTCAGTTGTGTCCAACTCTTTGCAACCCCATGGACCAGCACACCAGGCTTCTCTGTTCATCACCAACTCCTGGAGCCTGCTCAAACTCATGTCCATTGCGTCAGTAATACCATCCAACCAACTCATCCTCTGTCGTCCCCTTCTGCTCCTGCCTTCAATCTTTCCCATTATCAGGGTCTTTTCCAATGAGTCAGTTCTTTGCATCAGATGGTCAAAGTATTGGAGTTTCAGCTTGAGCATCAGTCCTTCCAATGAATATTCAGGACTGATTTTCTTTAGGATTGACTGGTTGGGTCTCATTAGCAACCACAATAATGAACATTTATAGTTTGTGTGTAATGCCTAGTTTTTTCCCTGCACTATTCTTACTTTTCTTTTTTGTTAACAATAGCTCCTTTCTTTTTCAAAACTGCATCTCTGTATTCCCGTTAGTGTTTCTTGTCAGTGTTGTCAACTGCATTACTTCCTTCCGTTGAATGTAGTCGGTGAGACTGAATATGTTCTAGAATTCAATATTGCTGCTTGAGGGATAGTTTATATGGGTAAAATTTAAAATCCAGGAAGTTTAAACATGACCAGCTCTCAGAAAGTCAGAAGAGTCATACACTAGTTAACTGAAATATTGAAATTGTGATGTTTACATATATTAACAAGAGAAAAATAATGAAAAGCATATAGACTGATTAAGATTAGTTTTCTCAGGAAGAGCCTTAGACAGGGTTTTAGGGACTATGGTTTGGATAAAAGCAAAATAGGAATAGTTATGAGATGAGTTGTCTAAGGGTAATCAGATTTAGTACTTTTATCATTGATAAGTCTATTTTAGATATGAGAGCAATACTTGCAGTGAAAAGAATATGTGGTGAGGAGGTGTCCAAAGGAAGATTGGTAAAATGTAGGGAAGGACTGTGATTTAGGTGCATTCTGTTTTTTTTTTAAGGGTACATCAGTTATGGGAAAAAAATCAAATGCCTGGATTCTGGTCATATAATTAAAGATTTTCAGAGAATCTCACTACTGCCTTCCTCCTTCATAATAAGAAATCTGTGACACAGTAGGAATTTTATGTTTCCAATGACATCAATTGCTTCCAACCCTACTTATATCTCTGATAATTAAAAACCTGCTCTGAGTGCCCTCATCAAGGATCATGGCTCTTACAGCCTGTTGTATCAAGAAACTGTCCTTCTATGACTGACTTCTCTTTAACTTAAATTTTGGTGGCCTGTTTTTTTTTCCAGCTTTTTTTTTAATCATTTAAAATTCTTAGGGTTTTTTGAAAATTTGCTTTTTGAGCTTTATAAAACTTTTTAAGGATGATATTTTCTAGAGGCTGAAATGTAAACTTACAGTGCTGTTCTCTATACTACACACTACTTAAACTGATATAATGTTTAGAAATTACTGCATCATTTTTATTTCTCTCTTACATGAACATGTACACATTGTATTAATATCAGTGATTCTCATCTCTTTCAGGGGCATACACAATGGTGAAGGATTGTTCAGTTCAGTCATTCAGCCGTGTCCGACTCTTTGTGACTCCATGGAATACAGCACACAAGTCTTCCCTGTCCATCAGCAGCTCCTGGAGTTTACTCAAACTCATGCCCATCGAGTTGGTGATGCCATCCAACCATCTCATCCTCTGTTGTCCCCTACTTCTCCTGCCTTCAATCTTTCCCGGCATCAGGGTCTTTTCAAATGAGTCAGTTCTTTGCACCAGTTGGCCAAAGTATTGGAGTTTCAGCTTCAACATCAGTCCTTCCAATGAATATTCAGGATTGATTTCCTTTAGGATAGACTGGTTGGATCTTCTTGCAGTCCAAAGGACTCTCAAGAGTCTTCTCCAACACCACAGTTCAAAAGTATCAATTCTTCAATGCTCAGCTTTCTTTATAGTCCAGCTCTCAGATCCATACATGACTACTGGAAAAACCATAGCTTTGACTAGATGAATCTTTGTTGGCAAAGTAATGTCTCTGCTTATCCATATGCTGTCTAGGTTGATCATAGCTTTTCTTCCAAGGGGCAAGTGTCTTTTAATTTCATGGTTGCAGTCACCATCTGCAGTGGCCCCTCCACCCGCAAATAAAGTCTATCACTGTTTCCACTGTTTCTCCATCTATTTGCCATGAAGAAATGGGACCAGATGCCATGATCTTAGTTAGGTGAAGGATTGTACTTCACTATTTTTGTTTGTTTGTTTGAAGTTAAATGTGACCATGGGACTTATTTTGGCCAATAAAACTTAAACAGTGATATAATTTGGGTCTCTTCTGGGTGGAAACACTTAAAAATCAAGACACAATTCCCAGCTATTTTTTTCTCCTATAGTGGACACAAAGATGGTATGGATGGAGGAATCTTGTTCAGAAATAGTCACATAAAATAAGAAACAGGCCTGTTGTTTTAAGGCACTAAGATTTTGGAACTGCTTTAACTATAGAAAAATATAACAGAACCCAACTGATTATAGAGACAAATTCTCTTAATTTTTAAAACTGATTCGAATTTATAAAGATGAAGAGTATCCAAAATGTGTGATATAGAGCGCAAAATTATTAAAAGTAAAGATGTAAGCTGTCCTTGTCAGGGGATTATTTATTGTTATACACATGAGGTGTCATGGTGCTGTACCTTGAAGCAATTAATTTTCATCATAGATTCCAACAATTTTGATTGCAGTATTCTGTCAGTTGAGGGCCTTGGAATGCAGGTTGCATTGGAGACACCATAGTTGCCAATGACATAAGACTTGGGCTCATAAACTAGAGACAGATTAAAACATCATGCACACCTTTAAGATGTTGGAGACATCAAAACTTTCATAAAAATGTAAAAGTGTACTTAATAAAAGTGACTTGGCATAGAATATGCCTCAAGAATAACTATCCTGCAGCAAATACATTGCCTTTCAGTGAAAATAAAAGGGAATAAGACAGTTGCATGTTACATACTATAATCTTCCAAATTAAGAGCAATATAGCTTGTACCAGATTTTCCCCTTTATCTGATAAACTAAGGGTTATCAAAAATTCTTTAGTAATAAACTTGATTTAAAATGAGATTAGCATGTATGTGTAAGAGAGAGAGAGGTGTATACAGCTTTTTTGCTTTTATTGTGTTAAGAACTCATCATGAAATCTACATTCTTAACAAATTTTTAAGTGTACAATATACTCCTGTCAAATACTGCGTGGGCACATTGTTGTAAAACAGATGTCTAGATCTTACTCATCTTGCAGAAGTTGCTCTGTTTCCTTTCAACAGCAATTCCTCATTCCTCTCACCCCTCCATGGCAACTACTACTTTACTCTCTTCCTCTATTTGTATGTATTTTACTATTTAATATACCTCATATAAATGATATCATATAGTATTTTCTCTCCTGTGACTAGCTTATGGCAGTTAACTGTAATGTCCTCAAGGTTCATCCATGATGGGATATATGGAAAATTTTATTTCTTTTAAATTCTGAATAGTATTCTATTGTATGTATTTTCTTTATCCATTCATTCAACAACATTTATTTAGATTGTTTCCATATCTTGGCTATAGTGGATAATGGTGCAATGAACAGGGAGTACAAATATCTCTTAAAGATCCTGATTTAAATTATTTGGATTATATGTAGAAGTGATATTGATGGATAATACTATTATGATATTACTATCATACTAATATCATTTCTATTTTGTTGTTGTTGCACCACAAACAGTATCAGTTCAGTTCAGTTCATTTCAGTCGCTCAGTCGTGTCCGACTTTTTGCGACCCCATGAATCACAGCACGCCAGGCCTCCCTGTCCATCACCAACTCCCGGAGTTCACTCAGATTCACGTCCATCTAGTCAGTGATGCCATCCAGCCATCTCATCCTGTGGTCCCCTTCTCCTCCTGCCCCCAATTCCTCCCAACATCAAAGGCTTTTCCAATGAGTCAACACTTCACATGAGGTGGCCAGAGTACTGGAGTTTCAGCTTCAGCATCATTCCTTTCAAAGAAATCCCAGGGCTGATCTCCTTCAGAGTGGACTGGTTGGATCTCCTTGCAGTCCAAGGGACTCTCAAGAGTCTTCTTCAACACCACAGTTCAAAAGCATCAATTCTTCGGTGCTCAGCGGTCTTCACACTCCAACTCTCACATTCATACATGACTACTGGAAAAACCATAGCCTTGACTAGACAGACCTTAGATAGCAAAGTAATGTCTCTGCTTTTGCATATGCTATCTAGGTTGGTCATAACTTTTCTTCCAGGGAGTAAGCGTCTTTTAATTTCATGGCAGCAATCACCATCTGCAGTGATTTTGGAGCCCCCCAAAATAAAGTCTGACACTGTTTCCACTGTTTCCCCATCTATTTCCCATGAAGTGATGGGACCGGATGCTATGATCTTGTTTTCTGAATGTTGAGCTTTAAGCCAACTTTTTCACTCTCCTCTTTCACTTTCATCAAGAGGCTTTTTAGTTCTTCTTCACTTTCTGCAAAAAAAAAAAAAAAACAAAAAAACAAAAAAACGTTCAACTTCAGTTTCTTCAGCGTTACTGGTTGGGGCATAGACTTGGATAACTGTAATATTGAATGCTTTGCCTTGAAGATGAACAGAGATCATTCTGTCGTTTTTGAGATTGCATCCAAGTACTGCATTTCGGACTCTTTTGTTGACCATGATGGCTACTCCATTTCTTCTAAGGGATTCCTGCCTACAATAGTAGATATAATGTCATCTGAGTTAAATTCACCCATTCCAGTCCATTTTAGTTCGCAGATTCCTAGAATGTCGACGTTCACCCTTGCTTTCTCTTGTTTGACCACTTCCAATTTGCCTTGATGCATGGACCTGACATTCCAGGTTCCTATGCGATATTGCTCTTTACAGCATCGGATCTTGCTTCTATCACCAGTCACATCCACAACTGGGTATTGTTTTTGCTTTGGCTCCATCCCTTCGTTCTTTCTGTAGTTATTTCTCCACTGATCTCCAGTAGCATATTGGGCACCTAATGACCTGGGGAGTTCCTCTTTTGGTATTCTATCATTTTGCCTTTTCATACTGTTCATGGGGTTCTCAAGGCAAGAATACTGAAGTGGCTTGCCATTCCCTTCTCCAGTGGACCACATTCTGTCAGACCTCTCCACCAAGACCCGCCCATCTTGGGTTGCCCCACAAGCATGGCTTGGTTTCATTGAGTTAGATAAGGCTGTGGTCCTAGTGTGATTAGACTGACTAGTTTTCTGTGAGTATGGTTTCAGTGTGTCTGCCCTCTGATGCCCTCTTGCAACACCTACCATCTTATTTGGGTTTCGCTTACCTTGGGCATGGGGTATCTCTTCACGGCTGCTCCAGCAAGGCACAGCCCCTGCTCCTTACCTTGGACAAGGGGTATCTCCTTACCGCCGTCGTTCCTGACGTTCAATGTGGGATAGCTCCTCTAGGCCCTCCTGTGCCTGCGCAGCCACTGCTCCTCGGGTTGCTCCTCCTGGCCAATGGCCCTGGCCTCTGGCTATGGGTGGCTCCTCAGGGTCACCGCCCCTGGCCTCGGGCGCGAGGTGGCTTTTTCCTGCTGCCCCTGACCTCGGATGCGGGGTGTCTCCTCCCGGCTGCCACTGACTTCGGATGCAGAGTGTCTCCTCTCAGCCGCCACTGACCTCTGATGCAGGGTAGCTCCTCTTGGCCGTTCCTGCACCATCACAGCCTGGCACTCTAGGCCACTGCCCCTGACCTCAGACGTGAGGTAGCTCCTCTCAGCCCTGCTTATGTAAGTGTGCCGGCCGGCAGCCGCCTGCACTTAAGTGTGCCAGCTCACATGGAAAAAGCAAGAGAGTTCCAGAAAAACATCTATTTCTGCTTTAGTGACTATGCCAAAGCCTTTGACTATGTGGATCACAATAAACTATGGAAAATTCTGAGAGAGATGGGAATACCAGACCACCTAACCTGCCTCTTGAGAAATCTGTATGCAGGTCAGGAAGCAACAGTTAGAACTGGACATGGAACAACAGACCGGTTCCAAATAGGAAAAGGAGTACGTCAAGGCTGTATATTGTGACCCTGCTTATTTAACTTCTATTCAGAGTACATCATGAGAAACGCTGGACTGGAAGAAACACAAGCTGGAATCAAGATTGCCAGGAGAAATATCAATAACCTCAGATATGCATATGACACCACCCTTATGGCAGAAAGTGAAGAGGAGATAAAAAGCCTCTTGATGAAAGTGAAAGAGGAAAGCAAAAAAGTTGGTTTAACACTCAACATTCAGAAAACGAAGATCATGGCATCCAGTCCCATCACTTCATGAGAAATAGATGGGAAACAGTAGAAACAGTGTAAGACTTTATTTTTGGGGGCTCCAAAATCACTGCAGATGGTGACTGCAGCCATGAAATTAAAAGACGCTTACTCCTTGGAAGAAAAGTTATGATCAACCTAGATAGCATATTCAAAAGCAGAGACATTACTTTGCTGACTAAAGTCCATCTAGTCAGGGCTATGGTTTTTCCAGTGGTCATGTATGGATGTGACATTTGGACTGTGAAGAAGGCTGAGCGCCAAAGAATTGATGCTTTTGAACTGTGGTGTTGGAGAAGACTCTTGAGAGTCCCTTGAACTGCAAGGAGATCCAACCAGTCCATTCTGAAGGAGATCAACCCTGGGATTTCTTTGGAAGGAATGATGCTGAAGCTGAAGCTCGAGTACTTTGGCCACCTCATGCAAAGAGTTGACTCATTGGAAAAGACTCTGATGCTGGGAGGGATTGGGGACAGGAGGAGAAGGAGACGACCGAGGATGAGATGGCTGGTTGGCATCACGGACTCGATGGACATGTGTCTGAGTGAACTCCGGGAGTTGGTGATGGACAGAAAGGCCTGGTGTGCTGCGATTCATGGGGTTGCAAAGTGTCGGACACGACTGAGTGACTGAACTGAACTGAACTTTCTGCCATAAGGGTGGTGTCATCTACACATCTGAGGTTATCGATATTTCTCCCTGCAATCTTGATATCAGCTTGTGTTTCTTCCAGTCCAGCATTTCTCATGATGTACTCTGCATATAAGTTAAATAAGCAAAGGGTTCAATTTGTCCTTGTTCTCACCAAATGAATCTTTTTTAAAAACATGATGGGCATTCTAACAGGTATAAGGTGCTATCTCATTGTGGCTTTGATTTGCTTTTCCCTGATGATGAGTGATGCTGAACATCTGTTAATATATCACATAGTGTTTGTAACAATCACTGTTTGTGATGTGGAGAAAGCAAAACTTTGATATGTTTATTATTGCTCTAACTTAAACACTTTGAAAAAAGCACAAATTAAAGTAGTAGATTCATTCATCTAACCAATACTAAGTTCCTAATGTAGGTGAAGGATTACTTTTCATATTGATTACTGAGCAATTTGTAGGAGTATGTATGTAGTGAAGAAAGTTAGAATAAGTCCTTCAAAAAGCATTTGAGTATGTTTTTTTTTTTTTTAATAAAAAAGGGAACACTCTCTTTAATTTTCTGCTTTTGTTGTTAAACCATAGCAGGAGTTGGAAATCAGTCTTTGAATTGCTTTTTTCACCTGACCTAATAATAAGAGCTAAAGTAATCCAGTTTCTTAACATAGCCCTAAATTCATGCTTGAATTTATTATTGAAAGAGTGTTTGACATTCTAGTATACGGGCTTTATTTATATGTTGTTTCAAGTGACATATTGGTAAATAATCTATTAAAACAGGGGGAAAAATGTTTGTCTAACAGTTTGTCAATCTTATCTTTTTAAAAATACAACTCAGTTTCATTGATTTTTCTGTTTTGTTTTATTCCTTACTTTCCTGATTTCTACTCTAACCTTTATTATTTTTTTCTTTTACTAACTTTAGGCTTAATTTGTTCTTCTTTTCCTAGTTACTTGAGGTGTAGTTTATTTGAGATCTTTTCACATTTTTATTGTAGGCATTTATTGCTAAAATTATCATCTTAGTACTGCTTTGCTGTACTTCATAAGTTTTGATATTTTGTCTTTTTATTTTCAATTATCTCAAGATATTTTCCCTTTGACTTCTTCTGTGACTTATCAGTTGTTTAAAAACACATATTTGTGAAATATTCAGTTTTACTGCTATTATTGATCTCTAGTTTTATTATATTGTGGCTGGAAAAGATAACTTGATATGATTTCAAGTTTATTATATTTGTTTAGACTTGTTTTGCGACAACATATGATTGGTCTTGGACAGGAATGTATATTCTGTTGCTGTTGGGAGAATATTCTCTATATCTGTTAGGTCCTACATAAACTAAAATAAATCATTATATACAGTTACAGTAAATAGTGCAGTATCATTAATTCTCAAAAGATTATGCTGTCAACTTAAAAATATTCAAAATTGAAGAACTCAAATGAAATTGTTATCGACATTTAAGAATGATGCAAAATAAATTATGTGAAAGAATGTGTTTGATGCTGTTTCAATTTGCCATTTTTTTTATAAAAGTCCAACAGATTAATTCCCTATGAAAGGCAGAATATGGACAATTTTCATCTACTTTATGTTTTTATATAATATTTAAAGGTCCTTCAATGGATTTTATTATATTTCTTATTAAAATGATTTTAAATGTTATATGAGTCACTAGGGGTATTTTGCGAAGTTTTCTAGACATTTGAGCTGAATCTTGAAAAATTGATATAAGAGCGAGGAACTAAAGCAAAAAATAAAAGGAGAGACTTTGTAAGAAAAATGTATACAATTTACAAAACCATAGGTTCATAAATAGAGTTATCAGGACTCTAACTTTTGTTGTTATTCACTAAGTCATGTCTGACTCTGCAAACCCATGGACTGCAGAGTGCCACGCTTCCCTGTCCTTCATTATTTCCTGGAGTTTGCTCAAATTCATGTTCACTGAATTGGTGATGCCATTCAACCATTTCATCCTCTCTCAGCCCCTTCTCTGCCTGCTCTCAGTCTTTCCCAGCATTGAGATATTTTCCTATGAGTTGGTTCTTTGCATCAAGTGGCCAAAGTATTGGAGCTTCAGGATCAGTGCTTCTAATGAATTTTCAGAGATGATTTCCTCTAGGATTGACTGGTTTGATATCTCTTGTTGTCCAAGGGACTTTCAAGAGTCTTCTCCAGCACCACAGTTTAAAAGCATCAATTCTTTGTCACTCAGCCCTCCTTATGGTCCAACTCTCACACCTGTACATGACTTACATAACTACTGGAAAGACCAAAGTTTGCCTATATGGACCTTTGTCAACAAAGTGATGTCTCTGCTTTGCAATAAGCTATCTAGGTTTGTCACAGCTTTCCTTCCAAATAACAAGTGTCTTTTAATTTTCTGACTGCAGTCACTGTCTATAGTAATTTTGGAGACCAAGAAGATAAAATCTGTCATTGTTTCCACTTTTATTTGCCCTTAAGTGATGCAACTGGATGCAATGATCCTAATTTTTTAAATGTTGAATTTTAAGCCAGCTTTTTCAGTAACTAGAGAAGATAAGTAACTTCAGTAAGACCTGTGGCTAGTAACTGTACAATTTTTAAATCCAGATACTACAATGATACATCATCCCATATGAGTTTAAATGATTAATAATATTAATTGTTTATATTACTAGTAAATGTATACTTAGCACATGATCATTATTTTTTATTGAATGGCCATGGTTTCCACTTTTAAAAGGCAATTAGCAAAAATAAATATGGGAAGTATATTTCAATTAGCATCATGTTTTATGATATAAACATGTATTTAAAAAAATTCAAGCAAGCATCTTCACTTTGAATCCACATTATATAAATTATTTAGCTACGTATTCAATTTTAAAATAGCACACTGGTTGAATTAACTAAAACAAATAGTTATTTTAATTTCTATATATATGACACAGATGTAAAACTCACTCAAAGTTTAAAAATAATTTGCTAGCAGAATTTCATTGTCTTCAGCCTACATTTACAAAAGAGCTGGAAATGCATATCTCAACTGATTTAAAATATAGCACTCTCAAACACACAGAACGATAGCTTTTGTTCTCTAAGGAGTACAGCCTATTTTGAATATTTTAAAAATTAAACAGGAATCTTGCAGGAAATTCTCATGAAAATTATATGGGCATAACACATCAATAAATTATCTTAAAATGAATTTTATTATAAATAGAAATGCTTTTCTCAGATAGAATTCATCTTGAACTGAATTATTTTCTGTTGTGAACAATATTTGAGTGGGACCATAATTAATAAATAGAGAATGCAAATGAGTCATTGAGTTATTATGGATATTATACATTTGGATTGGGTAAGTTTTGAGATTTCTTAATATGTGTAAACTAGCAAGAGGTTCTAGTATTTCACTAGATTTTTAAAACTTATAAATTCATGAATGTTCTATTATTACAGAATGGTTAATATAAATAGTACAACATAAGTTCAGCTTGAAAGCATATACTTTTTAGTATCCTTCCTCTTAATCACTTGTTTTGTGGAAAGTGTGGAAATAGTTCAGAATACCTCTTTGATCTGTTCTTAGTGAACTCCTGGCACCTAATGTTAAATATTACTTTATATATTTTTCCAGGTTGTTTATGTTTTTACTACATAGGTAGTTTAAATATGCTTTTACTGCACAAATTCATGATTTTTTTCTTTAACAATGTGTCAGCCTACTCTGGAAGTTATCGTTGAATGATTTAGAATATACTGAAATGCAACACTTGGCAGAGTTTCTCAATCTCATTCTTGAAAAGTAGTTACATAAAAAAGCATATTGAATCATCTAATTCAAGAAATTAATGCAAAAAATTATTTTTCCTTACCATTTAAAACATTCAATTCTGTAATTAAGTCTCAAAAGTTCATTCCATGAACAGCCTTCTTTAAACAGTTCACTCATATTCCACAACTCAATTACAATTAAAACTACATATCTTTAAAAGTTGTAACTAAATTGTTCTATACAAATACTATATTTCTATTTTATGTGCTGTGTTCCACAAGACACTTAATTGAAGTAAATCTTATCCAGGTATAAATTATTAGTAAACTGAAGTGTATTTGAAAGATCCAGATTTGCTAATAGATTTAAGACAATTTTTGTAATATTTCATTTTATCTGTCAAGAATAATAGTAATAGTCAAGTTTCAAACTTATTTGAATGTATGTTATGAATTTTATTTAATAGTATTTATTTTATATGCTCGTTTTAAAATGCTGTAAAACATGGGAAGTAAGCATTTCACTGTTAGTTCAGTTCAGTCGCTCAGTCATGTCTGACTCTTTGCGACCCTATGAACCACAGCATGCCAGGCCTCCCTGTCCATCAATAACTCTCAGAGTCCACCCTTACCCATGTCCATTGTGTCAGTAATTTCACTCTTGCTGCTAAGTCACTTCAGTCGTGTCCGACTCTGTGTGACCTCATAGACGGCAGCCCACCAGGCTCCCCTGTCCCTGGGATTCTTCAGGCAAGAATACTGGAGTGGGTTGCCATTTCCTTATCAATTGCTGGAAAATGAAAAGTAAAAGTGAAGTCACTCAGTCATGTCTGACTCTTAGCGACCCCATGGGCTGCAGCCTACCAGGCTCCTCCATCCATGGGATTTTCCTGGCAAGAGTACTGGAGTGGGGTGCAATTGCCTTCTCCAAATTTCACTCTTGAGGACTTTCTAATTAAAGGTCGAGATTGGGTGGGAAATTGGGTTTGCATTAGCCACAAGTTTCCTTTACCCTACCACTCCTGAAATATTTCCTGCTTTCATACATGCCCTACACTACATAAGCTTATGGTTCTTTCTGATCCTATTGGCCTATCTAGAATCTATCCTTCCACATAATCTTATATTACTCTTTTCTTTTGTTCTGTCAACTTTCTTTTGAACTGCAAATATAGGTAGCATATTTGTAGTTTAAAATAAAGTTGATTGTATATGTACATGTAGATAATTTATATCTAGGGCATGATATGTTTAGCCTTAAAATATTTCATGAATGAATGATTGTTTGGTTTCGATAAGCTAAAAATACTGGATTGGCCAAAAAGTTCATTCCAGTTTTTACATACAATGTAATGAAAAAGCTCGAACAAACTTTTTAATCAACCTAATATATGTTGTCAGTACACTTCTTTTTTCTGATTGTCAGACTTGTATTTCAAACTGCTTATAAACATGCTAGTAAAGTAATGCTCAAAATTCTCCAAGCCAGGCTTCAGCAATACGTGAACCATGAACTCCCTGATGTTCAAGCTGGTTTTAGAAAAGGCAGAGGAACCAGAGATCAAATTGCCAACATCCACTGGATCATGGAAAAAGCAAGAAAGTTCCAGAAAAACATATATTTCTGCTTTAGTGACTATGACAAAGCCTTTGACTGTGTGGATCACAATAAACTGTGGAAAATTCTGAGAGAGATGGGAATACCAGACCACCTGACCTGCCTCTTGAGAAATCTGTATGCAGGCCAGGAAGAAACAGTTAGAACTGGACATGGAACAGCAAACTGGTTCCAAATAGGAAAAGGAGTACGTCAAGGCTGTATATTGTGACCCTGCTTATTTAACTTCTATGCAGAGTACATCATGAGAAACGCTGGACTGGAAGAAACACAAGCTGGAATCAAGATTGCCAGGAGAAATATCAATAACCTCAGATATGCAGATGCCACCTCCCTTATGGCAGAAAGTGAAGAGGAACTAAAAAGCCTCTTGATGAAAGTGAAAGAGGAGAACGAAAAAGTTGGCTTAGCACTCAACATTCAGAAAACGAAGATCATGGCATCTGGTCCCATCACTTCATGGGAAATAGATGGGGAAACAGTGGAAACAGTGTCAGACTTTATTTTTTGGGGCTCCAAAATCACTGCAGATGGTGACTGCAGCCATGAAATTAAAAGACGCTTACTCCTTGGAAGAAAAGTTATGACCAACCTAAATAGTATATTCAAAAGCAGAGACATTACTTTGCCGACTAAGGTCCGTCTAGTCAAGGCTATGGTTTTTCCTGTGGTCATGTATGGATGTGAGAGTTGGACTGTGAAGAAGGCTGAGCACTAAAGAATTGATGGTTTTGAACTGTGGTGTTGGAGAAGACTCTTGAGAGTCCCTTGGACTGCAAGGAGATCCAATCAGTCCATTGTGAAGGAGATCAGTCCTGGGTATTCTTTGGAAGGAACGATGCTAAAGCTGAAACTCCAGTACTTTGGCCACCTGATGTGAAGAGTTGACTCAATGGAAAAGACTTTGATGCTGGGAGGGATTGAGGGCAGGAGGAGAAGGGGACGACCGAGGATGAGATGGCTGGATGTCATCACGGACTCGATGGATGTGAGTCTGAGTGAACTCCGGGGATGGTGATGAACAGGGAGGCCTGGCGTGCTGCAATTCATGGGGTTGCAAAGAGTCGGACACGACTGAGCGACTGAACTGAACTGAACTGATTTGATATTTTTCAATGTCTGTCCCTATATCATACTTTTTAAAGTCCAAAACTTACCTAATTATCATATGCAGTCTTCATTTACATGATCCAATGACTGCCATTTTGGTGTCTGCTAACCACATTAATGAAATATTTGGCCAAATTAAAGGTATCTTATACAGGTAAGAAATCTGAAAGTCACATTCTTGTTTTCTTGGCCCCAGGCCCAAAGTCAATGCATCACCAAGTAATGTGAATCATCAATTTTAAAAAAGTCTTTTAAATTCATTCTCCTTGCTCTCAATGTCTACTTCTGTTTCTGCATTTCAATCATATCATCTCTCCTATGGGCCATATCAGATGTCTATCTTTTGGATCCCTGCCTTCTGCTCTTTCAACTCTTTCACTTTTAGAATTTACCCTCCACAAGCACAGGCTTGCAGTGCCCATGGCCATTTGCTGAAAAGTCTGTGGTAGCTCTCCATGGTATTAAATGCCAAAAAGGCTTTTTAGTGACTTGGCTGCTAACTACTTTTCATGGCTCTTATCTGCCATGCCTACAGATGCACCTTATGCACTAGTCATAAACTATTACTCACACGACCTAGAGATTTTTAAAATTTATATACTGCTATACAGTAATATATTTAGTGCCTTCTGCTAAGAAAGCTTTTTTCCAAAGTTTCTTTATTCTATTTAAATCTTTTTTGCCCAAACTACTGCCTAAGAATCTCTAGAATAACATGAGCAATATAGAAATATCAAAATTCAAACAATAGAGGTAACTCAATGGGTTCAAAATATCAGTTGACCATATTTGTATAGTATATACATATATACTGTCTTTTCTCTTTTATCTATCTTTCCATCAATTCCACATATTTTTCTTAAATGGCAGTTTATAGTCTATCCAACGTCCTCCAACTTGGTTCTTCCTCAAAAGTGTGTTCTTTTTTTTTTCAAAACAAACACATTTTTATTGAAGTATACTTGATTTACAATGTTGTATTAGTTTCAGGAGTACAGCAAAGAGATCCATTATTTATATACACACACACACACACACACACACACACACACACATATTCTGTACTGTGCTTAGTCACTCATTTGTGTTGGACTCTGCAACCCCATGATCTGTAGACCACCAGATTCTGTCCATGGGGATTCTCCAGGCAAGAATACTGGAGTGGGTTGCCATGCCCCCTTCCAGGGGATCTTCCCAACCCAGAGATTGAACCCATGTCTCCCACAATGCAGGCAGATTCTTTAATGTCTGAGTCACCAGGGAAGCCCAAGAATCCTGGAGTGAGTAGCCTGATCCTTCTCCAGGGGAACTTCCCAACCCAAGAATAGAACCGGGTCTCTTGTGTTACAGACAGATTCTTCACCAGCTGAGCTACCAGGAAAGCCATATAAACGTATGCATATATATATCCTTTTTCAGATTGTTTTCATTATAGGTGTTCACAAGTTATTGAATATAGTTTCCTGTACCATACAGTAAGTCCTGCTGTGCACCTATTTTATTTACAGTAGTGTGTATCTGTTTCAAACTCCTAATTTATCCCTCCCTCCCTTTTCCCTTTGGTAAGCAAAAATTTGTTTTATATGTTTTGGAGTCTATTTCTTGTTTTAAATTAATTTTTACTGGAGTATAAGTGATTTACAATGTTATGTTAGTTTCTTCTGCAGAGCAGTGAATCAGTTACACATATACATATATCCAGTCTTCTTTAGATTATCTTCTCATGTAGGTCATTACATAGTATTAAGTCGAGTTCCTATGTTGTACAGTAGGTTCTTAATTAGTTACCTATTTTATATATAGTTGTGTGAATCTATTTGTTTTGTAAATATTCCACTTGTTTCATCTTTTTAGATTCAATATGATATCTGACTGACTTAATTCACACTTAATATGATAATATATAGGATCATCTACATGGCTGCAAATGGCATTTTTAAAAACTTTCTTTAATGACTGAGTAATCAAACTACCACACAATTGCACTTATCTCGCATGCTAGTAAAGTAATGGTCAAAATTCTCCAAGCTAGGCTTCAGCAATATGTGAACCATGAACTTCCAAATGTTCAAGTTGGTTTTAGAAAAGGCAGAGGAACCAGAAATCCAATTGCCAGCATCCACTGGATCATGGAAAAAGCAAGAGAGTTCCAGAAAAACATCTATTTCTGCTTAATGACTATGCCAAACCTTTGGCTGTGTGGATCACAATAAACTGTGGAAAATTCTGAGAGAGATGGGAAAACCAGACCACCTGACCTGCCTCTTGAAAAACCTATATGCAGGTCAGGAAGCAACAGTTAGAACTGGACATGGAACAACAGACTGGTTCCAAATAGGAAAAGGAGTACGTCAAGTCTGTATATTGTCACCCTGCTTATTTAACTTATATGTAGAGTACATCTTGAGAAACTTTGGGCTGGAAGAAGCACAAGCTGGAATCCAGATTGCTGGGAGAAATATCAATAACCTCAGATATGCATATGACACCACCCTTATGGCAGAAATTGAAGAGGAACTGAAAAGCCTCTTAATGAAAGTGAAAGAAGAGAGTGAAAAAGTTGGCTGACAGCTCAACATTCAGAAAATGAAGATCATGGCATCTGGTCCTGTTGCTTCATGGGGAATAGATGGGGGAACAGTGGAAACAGTATCAGACATTTTTTTTTTGAGGGGGGGGTGGTCCAAAATCACTGCAGATGGTGATTGCAGCCATGAAATTAAAAGACACTTACTCGTTGAATGGAAAGTTATGAACAACCTAGATGGCATATTAAAAAGCAGAGATATTACTTTCCCAACAAAGTTCAGTCTAGTCAAGGGTATGTTTTTTCCAGTGATCATGTATGCATGTGAGAGTTGGACTGTGAAGAAAGCTAAGCGCCAAAGAATTGATGCTTTTGAACTGGGTCCTGGAGAAGACTCTTGCTGGTCCCTTGGACTGCAAGGAGATCCAACTAGTCCATCCTAAAGGAGATCAGTCCTGGGTGTTCATTGGAAGGACTGATGCTGAAGCTGAAACTCCAATACTTTGGCCACCTCATGCAGTGTTGACTCATTGGAAAAGACCCTGATGCTGGGAGGGACTGGGGGAAGGAGGAGAAGGGGATGACAGAGGATGAGATGGCTGGATGGCATCACTGACTCGATGCACAAGAGTTTGGGTGAACTCTGGGAGTTGGTGATGGACAAGGAGGCCTGGCATGCTGTGGTTCATGGGGTCACAAAGGTCGAACACGACTGAGCGACTGAACTAAACTTAACTGAACTGAATATTGTAATATATGATACTCCATCTTATTTATCCATTCATCTGTTGATGGACATTTAGATTGCTTCCATGTCTTGGCTATTATAGACAGTGCTGTGGTGAAGATTGGGATGCACATTTCTTTTAGAAATAGAGTTTTCATCTTTCCCAGATATATGCACAGGAATGGTATTGCTGGATGATATGGTAGCTCTATTTAGTTTTTCTAAGGAAACTCCATAATATTCTCCATATTAGTTGCATGAATTTACAGTCTTACCAACAGTGTAAGAGGGTTCCCTTTTCTCTACTCCCTTTCCAACACTTATTTGTTGTAGATTTTTTGATGATGTCCATTCTAACTGATGTGAGGCAGTACTTCTTTGATTTGTATTTCTCTTATAACTAGTGATGTTGAGTATTTTTTCATGTGTCTTTTGGCCATCTCTATGTCTTCCTTGGATACATGTCTATTTCAGTTTCCCCAATTTTTGGACTGGGTTGTTTGTGTTTTTGACACTGAGCTGTATGAGTTGTCTTTATATTTTGGAAAATAATCCCTTGTCAGTTGCATCATTTGCAAATATTCTCCCATTCCATAGACTACCTGTTTTACTTATGGTTTCCTTTGTTGTGCAAAATCCTTTAAGTTTAATTAGGGGTCATTTGCTCATCTTTGCTTTTTCTCTCCATTAATCTAGAAGATGGACCCCAAAAATATATTGATACAATTTATGTCAATGAATGCTCTATTTCTCTAGGAGTTTTACAGTATCCAGTCTTCCATTTAGGTCATTAATTCATTTTGTTTCTTTTTCTATATGGTATTAAAGAATGTTCTAATTTCATGTCTTTTAAGATGTAGCTGTTCAGTTTTCCTAGCATAACTTATTGAAGAGACAGTCTTTTCTCCACTGTATATTTTTTTCCTCCTCTGTCATAGATCAATTGACCATAATTTTGTAGGCTTATTTCTGGGCTCTCTATGATCTATATTTCTTTTTTTGTGCCTGTACTATTCTGTTTTGATGACTGTGGGTTTGCTATATTGTCTAAAGTCAGGGAGTCAGATTCCTCAAGCTCTTTTCTTTCTCAGAATTGTTTTGGCCATTCAGAGTCTTTTGTGTTTCTATATAAATTAAAAAAAAAAACATTGTTTTCCCAAGCCTGTGAAAAATGCCATTGGTAAATGGATAGGGAGTGCATTTAATCTGTAGATAGCCTTGGGTAGTATGGTCATTTTAACAATATTGATTTTTCCAGTTCAATAACATGGCATACCTTTTCATTTGTTTTGACTTCACGTTCTCTCATCAGTGCTTCATAGTTTTTGAAGTACAGGTTCTTTTGTCGCCTTAGTTAGATTTAATCCTGGATATTTTGTCAAAATCTGAGACAGAGGATCCTGGCAGGCAACAGTCCATGGGGCTGCAAAAGAGTGAGACACAACTGAGCAAATAAACCATTTTATTCTTCTTGATGTAATAGTGAATCATGTTATTTCCTTAATTTCTCTTTCTGACAGTTCACTGAATATTTTAATTTCCTTGCCTTTTTATATAAATTTAAGAATTAGCTTGTCAATATCTACAAAAAATCCTGCTGGGATTGTGATCAGGTTGTATTGGTAGATCAACATTTACATCCTAATAATATTCTATCTTCCAGTTCATGAACAGGATATAATTCTTTTAGTTTACCAAGAGTCTTTAATTGCTAATGGAATAGGTATTAGATTTTATCAAATGCTTTCTCTGCATCTATGAAAATTGGTCATCTTTTCACCTAGAGCTTTTAACATAACAATCATACATGTTTTATATCTTCTATCGGACAGTTTCAATATCTATGGTATATCTGAATCTAGTTCTTTCGATTGCTTGATCTCCATACAATGTGTTGGATTTGCTCTTCTCTCTCTCATTCTCCTTCTTCTTCATCCTCTTCTTTGTATTATCATAAGTATTGGAGCTCAGTGGAGAAATAACTCCAGAAAGAATGAAGGGATGGAGCCAAAGCAAAAACAATACCCAGTTGTGGATGTGACTGGTGATAAAAGCAAGGTCCGATGTTGTAAAGAGCAACATTGCATAGGAACCTGAAATGTTAGGTCCATGAATCAAGGCAAATTGCAAGTTGTCAAACAGGAGATGGCAAGAGAGAACATTGACATCCTAGGAATCAGCGAACCAAAATGAACTGGAATAGGTGAATTTAACTCAGATGCCCCTACTACTGTGGGCAGATATCCCTTACAAGAAATGGAGTAGCCATCATGGGCAACAAAACAGTCTGAAATGTAGTACTTGGATGCAATCTCATAACGACAGAATGATCTCTGTTCGTTTCCAAGGCAAACCATTCAATACCACAGTAATCCAAGCCTATGCCCCAACCAGTAACACTGAAGAAGCTGAAGCTGAATGGTACTATGAAGACTTAAAAGACCTTTTAGAACTAACAAACACCCAAAAAAGATGTCCTTTTTATTATAGGGAACTGTAATGCAAAAGTAGGAAGTCAAGAAACACCTGGACTAACATGCAAATTTGGCCTTGGAGTACAGAATGAGGCAAGGCAAAGGCTAATTTAGAATTTTGCCAAGAGAACTTACTGGTCATAGCAAACACCCTCTTCCAACAACACAAGAGAAGACTCTACACGTGGACATCACTAGATGGTCAGCACCAAAATCAGACTGATTATAGTCTTTGCGGCCAAAGATGGAAAAACTCTATACAGTGAGCAAAACAAGACCAGAAGCTGACTGTGGCTCAGATCATGAACTTCTTATTGCCAAATTCAGACTGAAATTGAAGAAAGTAGGCAAAACCGCTAGACCATTCAGGTATGACCTAAATCAAATCCCTTATGATTATACAGTGGAAGTGAGAAATAGATTTAAGGGACTAGATCTGATATATAGACAGAGTGCCTCACGAAGTATAGATGGAAGTTCATGACACTCTACAGGAGACAGGGATCAAGACCATTCCCATGGAAAAGAAATGCAAAAAAGCAAAATGGCTGTCTGGGGAGGCCTTACAAATAGCTGTGAAAAGAAGAGAAGTGAGAAGCAAAGGAGAAAAGGATAGTTATAGGCATCTGAATGCAGAGTGCCAAAGAATAGCAAGGAGAAATCAGAAAGCCTTCCAAGGCAATCAATGCAAAGAAATAGAGGAAAACAACAGAATGGGAAAGACTAGAGATCTCTTCAAGAAAATTAAAGATACCAAGGGAACATTTCATGCAAAGATGGGCTCAGTAAAGGACAGAAATGGTATGGACCTAACAGAAGCAGAAGATATTAAGAAGAGGTGACAAGAATACACAGAAGAACTATACAAAAAAGATCTTCACAACCCAGATAATCACGATGGTGTGATCACTCACCTAGAGCCAAACATCTGGGAATGTGAAGTCGAATGGGCCTTAGAAAGCATTACTATGAACAAAGCTAGTGAAGGTGATGGAATTCCAGTGGAGCTGTTCCAAATCCTGAAAGATGATGCTGTGAAAGTGCTACACTCAATATGCCAGCAAATTTGGAAAACTCAGTAGTGGCCACAGGACTGGAAAAGGTCAGTTTTCATTCCAATCCCAAAGAAAGGCAATACCAAAGAATCCTCAAACTATCGCACAATTGCACTCATCTCACACACTAGTAAAGTAATGCTGAAAATTCTCCAAGCCAGGCTTCAGCAATAAGTGAACCGTGAACTTCCAGATGTTCAGGCTGGTTTTCGAAAAGGCAGAGGAAAGAGAGATCAAATTGCCAACATCCACTGGTTCATGGAAAAAGCAAGAGAGTTCCAGAAAAACATCTATTTCTGCTTTATTGACTATGCCAAAGCCTTTGACTGTGTGGATCACAATAAACTGTGGAAAATTCTGAAAGAGATGGGAATACCAGACCACCTGTCCTGCCTCTTGAGAAATCTATATGCAGGTTAGGAAGCAACAGTTAGAACTGGACATGGAACAACAGACTGGTTCCAAATAGGAAAAGAAGTACGGCAAGGCTGTATATTGTTACCCTGCTTATTACTTATATGTAGAGTACATCTTGAGAAACTTTGGGCTGGAGGAAGCACAAGCTGGAATCAAGATTTCCAGGAGAAATATCAATAACCTCAGATATGCATATGACAGCACCCTTATGGCAGAAAGTGAAGAGGAACTAAAAAGCCTCTTGATGAAAGTGAAAGTGGAGAATGAAAAAGTTGGCTGACAGCTCAACATTCAGAAAACGAAGATCATGGCATCTGGTCCCATCACTTCATGGGAAATAGATGGGGAAACAGTGGAAACAAGTGTCAGACATTTTTTGGGGGGTTCCAAAATCACTGTAGATGGTGACTGCAGCCATGAAATTAAAAGACACTTACTTAGAAAGAAAATTATGTCCAACTTAGATGACATATTAAAAAGCAGAGACATTACTTTCCAACAAAGGTCTGTCTAGTCAAGGCTATGGTTTTTCCAGTGGTCATGTATGGATGTGAGAGTTGAACTGTGAGGAAGGCTGAGCACCGGAGAATTGATGCTTTTGAACTATGGGAATGGAGAATACTCTTGAGAGTCCCTTGGACTACAAGAGATCCAACCAGTCCATCCTAAAGGAGATCAGTCCTGGGTGTTCATTGGAAGGACTGATGCTGAAGCTGAAATTCCAATACTTTGGCCACCTCATGCGAAGAGTTGACTCATTGGAAAAGACCCTGAAGCTGGGAGGGATTGGGGGCAGGAGGAGAAGGGGACGATAGAGGAGAAGATGGCTGGATGGCATCACTCACTCGATACACATGAGTTTCGGTGAACTCTTGGGGTTGGTGATGGACAGGGAGGCCTGGAATACTGCGATTCATGGGGTCAGAAATAGTCAGACTACAACTGAGTGACTGAATTGAACTGATGAACAAACTTGATATCTCATGTAGTTAAGCCTGGAAACAGGCTGATCTCTTCCTTAGTAGCCTTCAGTGTGGAAATTTGAGTCAATCCATTCAGGTTAAGGTTATGATTACCCTCATGCACTATAGCCCTTCAATTCGTCTAGAGTTTAACATTTAATTTTATCTTGTATAGCAATATTTTTTACCTTTTGACTTCCTAAGTGGACACCACTATCCTATTGAAGTTTTTAAACACAAAAATTGTTTAGAAGTATTTTTCAGACTGCTTAAATACATGTAAATTCAATTTCATCTTAATTGATTCACAGTTTCAATATCTGTTTTCACTGGTTCTCCTTAGCATCAGATGTTTTGTGATTTTGGTGTACCTCAGTTTTAATAAGGATATTTTATTTTGACTTGTTTGATTTCATATTTATTTTGTTGCTTTTAAGCATCTGTAAAAGATCTTTACATAGTCTGGGTGCCTGATCATCTCATGTATATTCAAACACACACATGTGCACATACATGTCAATATAGTCTATGCTTTTAAAAGTTGTTAATGATCATTGTTGTTGGATATATATGATGATGATGAAGAAATATGCTTCAGTGTATTACTGATTCCCTGCTCTACAGTAGAAACTAACACAACATTGTAAACCAACTTTGCTCCATTTAAAATAAATTTAAAAAAAAGAAATAGACTCAAAGAGATATAAAACAAACTTATGGTTACCAAAGGGAAAGGGAGGGAGGGATAAATTAGGAGTTTGAGACTAACAGATAAGCACCACTACAAATAAAATAGATGCATAGCAGGACTTACTGTTTAGCACAGGGAACTATATTCAATAACTTGTAATAACCTATAATGAAAAAATCTGAAAAAGAATATATATACATACAGTCAAGTTTGACTCTTTGCTCTAGCAAGAATGCTGAAGTGGGTAGTCATTTCCTCCTCCAAGGGACGTGTATATGTGTATTTACACATGTGGTGTGTGTGTGCTCTGTGCTCATTCATGAAGTTGTGTTTGACTCTTTGCAACCCCATGGACTGTAGCCCACCAGGCTCCTCTGTCCATGGAATTTTCCAGGTGAGAATACTGAAGTGGGTTGCCATTTCCTTCTCCAGGGGATCTTCCTGACCCCTAGAGATTGAATATGCATGTTCTGCATCTCCTGCATTAGAAGGAGAATTCTTTACTACTGAGCCACATGGGAAGTCTGTATGTTTACACAGATGAGTGAGTGTGTGTGTGTATGTGTGTGTGTGTGTGTGTGTGTGTGTGTGTGTGTATAACTTTAAGGTGTTTAATTAAATCACTGTTACATTATCAGTTCAGTTCAGTCACTCAGTCATGTTCGACTCTTTGCCACCCCATGAACCTCAGCATGCCAGGCCTCCCTATCCATCACTAACTCCCAGAGTCCACCCAAACCCATGTCCATTGTGTCGGTGATGCCATCCATCTGTCTCATCCTCTGCCTATCACCTTCTCCTCCTGGCATCAGTCTTTCCCAGCATCAGGGATTTTTTCCAATTGGTCAGTTCTTGCATCAGGTGGCCAAAGTATTGGAGTTTCAGCTTCAGCACCAGTCCTTCCAATGAATATCCAGGACTGATTTCCTTTAGGATGGGTTGGTTGGATCTCCTTGCAGTCCAAGGGACTCTCAAGAGTTTTCTCCAACACCACAGTTCAAAAGCATCAATCAATTCTTCAGCAGTCAGCGTTCTTTATAGTCCAACTCTCACATCCATACATGACTGCTGGGAGCCAGCATGAGGAATTCCACCCGTGATAAGGTCATGCGGCAGAGCTCTGATGGCAAGGCTAATCAGACCTCAGGTTTCCCCCCTGGAATTTACTGAGCATCCACCCCCCAAAAATAAGAATCTGCCTGCTTTTCCACTCTTCTAATATTCTCTGGAAAAAGTCAAATCAGGGCTTTAGTCTTCTGCATTTGAAAGGGATGTTTCAGTTAAACCCCTTCTGATAAGTCTCTAGCTTGCCTAACAGGTTCCCCCAACCTCTTACAGCTTGTGAATTGCTTACAGCCCCCCAACTGCGAAAGGCACAAAGCTTAAAAGCATCTTAAAGATACAGAGCCTTTTCTAAAGAGTTAAAAATTATATTGGTAGAGGGTTTTCACTGCTGACTCAATGACTGCTGCCAGGCCTCCATATTCTTTATCTTTTAGGCACCTGGGAGGATGTTAATCAATGTAAATGGGATATGGAAAAAGATATATAGTAGTTTTGATGTTAGCAACACTAGACTTTTGAGTTAATTACTTTTCTCTTTGTTATATATCACTGCACTCTTCTTGTGTCCTCGCTATGTAAGAATGTATCTTTATTTAGTGCTCTCTGAGAGTGGCAAGAGACTTTGGGAAGATCAACACAAATAAGTCTTCTGGTTGACAAACCCTTATCAGAAAAAAGGCTGTAAAATGTTAATTTGGCCAGAAGATGATGCAAATCACCTAAGACTTGTGTATACAATTAGGTATGCAGAGAGAAAAGCCTGGTTTTGATAAGGGTCTGGACTGCTAACACTGCATAATTTTGTATTACCCACTGATCTCCAAGTTTTATCAAAAGTATAAAAGGCCTTCTGAACAATAGAGGCCAGAGTCAGTCACTGGACTGGTTTCCCCCTTGTCTCCTCTTTACTCTAATTTCAGGCTGAATTCCCATCTGGGGTGTGGAGGCTCACCATGTCTACTTACTTGTCCCAGCTTTTAAGATCCACGCTAGGGGGAGCCCGAGGCGGGGCACCTCCCAATATTCAAGTGGGCACCCGTGGCCCAACGTAGATGGTGCAAGCTCCTTTTCTGGAACTTTATTGGCCTTCCCCATAAGCCAAGTTATTCAGCCTTCTTTCTCCACTTAATTTTCCTACTACACTATTTCTTCCTAATCTAATCTTATATTAATAAATAAATAAGTTTTTTCCTCGCCGAAGCCGTCTCTGCTTCGAATTCCCTGGATCCACTGGGGCTGGACCCCGGCACATGACCACTGGAAAAACCATAGCTTTGACTAGACAGACCTTTGCTGACAAAGTAATGTCTCTGCTTTTTAATAGGCTGTCTAGGTTTCTGCTTTTTTTCTACCTTAAGAAGATAAAGTTATAGACATAATAGAATGAAAAGAGTTCTTAAATCTGTATTTCTTTTCTTTAAATCATTTTATAAATGAATTATATCCCTTCAACAATAACAACAAAAGTTATCCTACCCGAATTTGTTGACCAAGTCTAGCTATTTGATTTGAAATATGTACATATAATAATATACTACATGTAAATTAGTATTTTTCTAGATGATTAATTCTGCTGCATTAATTTTTTCTCCACACTAATACTATATTTATTTAAATACTGACATTATAGCTTTATATATTGTTATATTTTGAAGAAATTTCTGTCAATATTTCCATGTTGCTGTGATATCTTGAGTATTTTTATGCATTTTAATTTCATGAGGATATTTAGAATCAACCCTATCAATTTCCACAGAATCCATATGGATATATTTCTTTCAAATATATAAAATTTATAGATATATCAATAATTTAATCCACATACACATTCATACATACATGTATAATTTTGTTTTGAATTTTTCATTTATATTCAATATTTGAATTGAAATATTCAAATAAAACTTAAAAAATTCTTATGTCAATATCTACTATTAACAGGAATATTTCATATATATTAAATATCTTTAGAGATTATAACATAGTATAATTAATGCTTTATTCTAGTTTTCCTTAAACTCATGTACTAGTCTGCTTAAAAAGTTGAATTCATAAAATACATAGGATTTCTGAATTTACCACTTGAATATTCAAAGAATATTAAATATTTCAATGTATATATAATTGATAAACTATCCTATATTCCAAAATTATACTTTATTTTGACTTTTCCAACACTATTTAATTTGCAATTATAACTAAAATTGCAAAATGACACTTAAACCTTTGTCTAAATATATACCAGTTGTGTGCCTGGTTGCTCAGTTGTGTCTGACTCTTTGCGCCCCTATGGACTATAGTTTGCCAAGTTCATCTGTTCATGGGATTTTCCAAGCAAGAATACTGGAATGGGTAGACATTCCCTCCTGCAGGGGATCTTCCCAACCCAGGGATCGAACCTGTGTCTCCTGCATTGCAGGCAGATCCTTTACCATCCCAGTCATCAGGGAAGCCCAAAAGTGAATTGTTAGTAGCTCAACCATGTCCAACTCTGCTATGCCCACCAGGCTTCTCTGTCCATGAAATTCTCCTGGCAAAAATACTGGAGTAGGTAGCCATTCCCATCTCCATCAGATGTTTTGTGATCCCTTCTCCAGGGGATCTTCCTGATCCAAGGAATGAACCCAGGTCTCTTACATTGCAAGCAGATTCTTTACCATCTGAGCCTTACAAGTTAGGACTCATTATATCAAAAATAACAGAATATGTAACCCTAACTGTTAATTAACAATAAAGGGAGTTTAGTGACTCAGGTTACTTCTGGGCCTAGAGCTATGCTTGATTTTATATGAAGTTGGATGCAGTGTTCAGTAAAGCCAGAATGGATCACATGTCTACCCTTCCTCCATTTCCTCCTTCCTCCTTTCCTCTTTCTTTTTATTATTTTTTGATAGTTAACTTATCTATGGTGAAGTACAAAAACCTTAGGTATATAACTTGATTAATTTTTATATACATATTCAGCAGTGTAATAACCTAGATCATGATGCAGACTATTTCTGGCATGCTCAGAAGTTTCCTTATATCACCTCCCAGTCAGTATTTCCCTCAACAATAAAACTGCAATCCTTACCATATTAGATCAGTTTTCCCTCTTCTTGAAATTCATATAAATGGGATCATCTAGTATGCAGTTTTCAGTGTCTGGTTTTCTAAGAAAGTCATTTTTAAAATTATCTCTTAATTTTACAAATAGATGACATATTGCTCACCTTCATTTTCTTGCATCTTTACAAAAAGGTTCATTGTTAATCCTGCTTCCTTCATTTCTTTATGCCATCAGACTTATGCTCTCTCTACAGTACACTGTTTCCTCTCTGTCTGCTTAACTGTTTTGTTCTCCCCCATCCATTCTCCAGAATAAAAATACTTTCAAAATATAATCTCATTCACATTCTATCTAACATTAACCTTGTGTGTGTATGTTAGTCGCTCAGTCGTGTCTGACGTTTTGCAACCCCATGGACTGCAGCCCGCCAGCCTTCTCTGTCCATGGAATTCTTCAGGCAATAATACTGGAGTGGATTGCCATTCCCTTCTCCAGAGGATTTTCCCAACCCAGGGATTAAACTCTGGCCTCCTGCATTGCAGGCAGATTCTTTACCATTTGAGCTACATGGAAGTCTTAGCCCATCTCAAACTCCTCAAACATAGATATTTCCAAGGAGTTCAATTCTCCTCCTCTATAATCACTCCCAAGTGACACTCAAAAACATTACTAAATCAATGAAAATCATTCTAAATCTTTTATATGTCTAGTTTTGTATCCTCAGTCATAGATGCAAGTCCAACTTTCCACGTGCCTGCTTTACATTATCGTTAGTATTTTCTTACTACGTTTCAAATGCTGATCATTAGAATGGTCAGCCCTCTCCTTCAAACCATCTTCAACTAATTTTTTGCCTTTGCAGATAATTGCACAAGACTTTTCCTGATATTAGAGGACTAGATCCTTGAGACATTCTCACGTATTTTAACAGTTGCCAAGTCCTACAAGTCCTTCATTTTAATGTATTTTACACATTTTCTTTCTTTTCATGCCTACAGCCATTATCCTAATTTACTCCTCTGTGACTTTGTACCTGGACTGCTTGAAGTAGTCTCCTTACTCTCTGTTATTTCAATTTTAATGCATCATACTCAGTTGCATGCTAATTGTCATGTATCAGAGTATATATACTGTCAGCCACAAGCTCTTGAACTATAATTAAAACAGACAATTAAAAATTGCTGACTTTAATTACAAACAACAATATGAGCTGCAATCAAGACTCCTTATTCTTGAGTTCATCTATAGATCTGGTAGCCCTATTTCATATCATTAATTCACTTAGTTATTCTTTTATATGTCTATTACCTTTTATCACAAAGAAGTCAACTTCAAAGTTGAAGATTTTTTTGCATGTTTTGTTCATTGCTAAATACCCAGTCCCTAAAAGAGGGTTGAACTCATAACAAGTACTCATTAAGTACTGGTGAAAGAGTGAATTGTTTTATAGTTAAATGGGAATATTTATTCCCCAAAGACAATGAATGCTTTTATTTTTCTATCATTGCTCAAGCTATATACCCTTAGTGTAATGCCCTTTCTATCTCTTTTTATATCATAAAAATACGTAAGTAAAGATAGATCCTAACTATAGAAATTCTTTAAAGCTCATTTTAATCATGCCAACCTAATGTTAGTTCTTTCTCCTTTAAATTCCCATAGCACTTTGCATCACTTTTATAGAACCTATAATACTAGGCCCTTAAGACTCACTTGAAAAATTGCTTGTCTTAATCTCCCTAAAAGACATCCTGTGAGGCCAGAAGCTCTATTTTAGATATATTTAGAACCTTAACATTTAGTGGAATAACATGTTAATGGCAAACAGTCAATGCATACTTATTTAATTGGGCTAGGTATTATTTTATGTTCACCATAAATTTGGCAGAATAAATTAATGTTTATCATGCATGGAAATGTCAAAGGATATTGTGCTTAATTTTCTTATAACATTAATTTGTTTGTGTCTGCTAATAAACAACTTAGTTACTATCCCTGGGAATGAAGGAAATACTAATTTTATGAATAGTTACCAGTGTAAATAACCTCTGTGACTCCATGTTTAACATAGTATTTATTATTTTTAGATAGACTCATTTAGGAAGAATTGTCCTATTCTGGAGAAATAGTAATTCATGTTCTGTAAATATAAATGAAGTAGAGTTCATACTGTTAGCTAGTCTAAATTTCAGTTTGGACACTTAGCATGTTAATTTATACAAATGCATCCCAAATTAATGTGTCACATATCCAGCAGGTTTTGAGAAAGTTATGGGAGTGTGTTCTTTGTTATATTTATATAGTGGATATGTGAATGCATAAATATACAACCAGAGTGAAAAAATACGTTGCGGCATAATGGAACCCAGGTAAAATGTGAGCAGCATTCATTGATTCTGGAAAGTGCTAAAAATCTACATATATTTATGGGTAACAAAAATGTAAAATTTGTCCAGAAGCTATAGTCCAGATCAGTTTGAGAAGAAAAGGCTTTAAAATATAACAGATCAGTATTCACCTCCGTGACCTGTAGGTAAGTAAAGCCTACACCAAGGACGATTTTAGATTCATTAAAAGAGTGATTGTTTAAAATTAAGCACAGAGTTAATGTTAGTTTCTTCAATTTGAGGTGTTAATGGGGATCTTATGAAGAATAAGTGAGATAATGCAATAATTGTCAACATTTTAAAGTATAAAAGCTTCATATCAAAGCACTAGTGGATACCCAATCCTTACAGTAATATTTTTAGGCTCAATTTACAATTTAAAAAAAATTCATTGAAAAACTACTGTGATTTTTTTAAAGCTCTTAAAAAGAATTTTCTTTTAGTTATTACAGTACTTACATGACTTTCAGCTTCTGTGGTGGCTCAAATGGTAAAGAATCTATCTGCAATGAAGGAGACTGGGGTTCGATCCTTGGGTTGGGAAGATCCCCTGGAGAAGGGAATGGCAATCCACTTTAGTGTTCTTGCCTGGAGAATTCCATAGATGGAAGAGATTGGCAGAGTCCATGGAGTCTCAAAGTGTCAGACACGACTGAGCGATTAATACTTTCACATTTATATGACTTTGAAAAAGCCATAATACATATTTTTAATAAGGTGCTATTTTCGTTTCCAGTGAGTATTTTTCCCTAATAATAGGATCAGCATAATATCATGCAATTCAATACTAAAATGTTCTTTCAGAAGAAGCTACAGCATTTATTAAGGTTATTCTTGGTTTATTACAGTCTTCCCAATTCTGGGTTAAAAACTTCTCTTTCCAAAGAGATCTAGGGTAATCATTTAATCTAAGTCTTGGTTTAAGTAACAGTAAGTGAATGAAATGGTAACATACTCAAGTAGTCTTGCCTGGGAAATCCCATGGACAGAGGAGCCTGGAGGGCAACAGTCTGTGGGGTTGCAAGAGTCAGACATGTCTTGGCGACTAAACCATCACCACCACAAAGTGAATGAACATGGCTGTTGTTGATAATGTTGGTAATGATAATGTTTTTAATGAATCCTCCAAAATTTCACACACACACACAGACACACATGCAATTAAGACAATAATGCAATTTCTCATTAAAGGGAAACATTTGCATTTCACAAGCAATAGAACTTTAGTGTGGCATCCTGAATATACAAAATACCACTGATAATTTAAGGGTTTGTTTTTTTATTTCCACATGTCGTTCTTTAATCCAGCTGCAGATGAATCTGGCTGGATGCCCATAAGTGGGAGGAAATAGAAAATCACAGTTTAAAATATTTCCTTTATAATGACATTTTGTTGGCTGATTAATCTTTTCTGTTACAAAGCTAAATAACACCATATGTTAGCAGCAAGTTTATTGCTACAAGATACAAGAAAGATCTACCTCATGATAAATGATATGGATATTTTTTAGCTGAAAGTAAAAGGGAGAACAAAATGCTGTTGGAATCTTGTTTCCAAAACCATTTAGGTAGTTTGATTATATGATATATATCATAGAAATGAGGGTGTCTTCAGAGATCAGAGGAACACTTTATAAGTTAGGCTTTCTGAGTTAAGCCCATATGGGAAAACACAACTTTCCTTTAAATCTATGTGGATGGTGTTTTGGCAAAGTGAAACACTCTTACCAACACAAGCTACTTGAGATTTAATTAAATACAATACTTAAACAACAACAAAAATATAAAATACGTTTTTGATTGTGTATTAAAGCCAAATGAAGCTTAAGAACTAATTCTGTTTTATTTTCCAGATAGTTTGTGTTTAAAACACAAACAGTAGCAAAACCACATTAGAGCAGAAGAAAAAAATGATAGTATAATGGAATTTTTTTTTATAGCATGTTATTTTAGATGTTTCTCTCAAATCAGTCAAAGTCATTTATTGAGTTCCTACTGTGTGCCTGTTATTTTATAGATTCTCAAAATATAGTAGTGGTCAAGAATAGATAAGATCTATCCTCATAAAACTTATAGACTGGTTAGGGAAAATATGAATGAATGAATAAACAAATCATCATACCAATATAATATAACACTGTATAATATTACCAATAATTACTAATGATTTCAAAATAGAGTAGTACCATAAGGAATTTCACATAATGAAATTGAAGTATATAAATGCTACAAAAAATAAAAATTAAGGGTGAAAAAAATGAAATAAAGTAAATGTTAAATAGCTCAGAAAATTCGTTCTTCCGTTCCACCCAATAAACACATGAGACACATAAGCCTATCTTTTCTCAAATTCTCAGTTTAAGCATCATGCTCTGCTGAGTATATTTCTATTATGTACAAGGGTACATTTCACACCATCTGTAAAGGGAAAATCATTATCAACATTAATTTATTCAATTGTTTATTCACTACTTCAATTATAAATTCAGCAGACGTGTATTTAGTAAAGTCAATATAATTAAGATAAAAATTTGGATTCTGGAGTAATGCTGCCTGGCTTAAATTTGGCTTAAATTTTATTTTTTAAATTAGCTGGTGCCCTTTAACTTTATAATGATAGCACATGCCTTATAGAGTTTTGAGGGTTAAAGAAGAGAAATCATGATATGGCAAGTACATTCTAAAGCAGCTCCCAAAGAATCATGCCTTTATGAAATCCCTGCACCTTGAGTATGTAATCATGGGAGTAACATTCCATTATGTTTACCATATTCTCAGGCTGAGGAACATGTCAGAGATTCTACACATACTCAAGGTGCAGGGATTTCATAAAGGCATGATTCTTTCATAGTTTTCTGAATGTTGAGTTTTAAGCCAACTTTTTCACTCTCCTCTTTCGCTTTCATCAAGAGGCTCTTTAGTTCTTTGCTTTCTACCGTAAGGGTGGTGTCATCTGTGTATCTGATGTTATTGATATTACTCCCAACAATCTTGATTCCAGCTTGTGCTTCATCCAGTCTGGCATTTTGCATGATGTACTCTGAAGCTGAAACTCTAATACTTTGGCCATCTGATGCAAAGAACTAACTCATTTGAAAGTCAGTTCCTGGGAAAGATTGAAGGCAGAAGGACAAGGAGATGACAGAGGATGAGATGGTTAGATGGCATCACTGACTCAATGGACATGAGTCTGGGTAAACTCCAGGAGTTGGTGATGGTCAGGGAGGCCTGAAGTGCTGTAGTTCATGGGAGTCGCAAAGAGTCGGACATGACTGAGCAAATGAACTGAATGGAAACTCTGCATATAAGTTAGATAAACAGGGTGATAATATACAGCCTTGATATATTCCTTTCCTGACTTGGAACCAGTCTGTTTCCTGTTGCTTCTTGACCTGCATACAGATTTCTCAGGACGCAGGTAAGGTGGTCTGGTATTCCAATCTCTGGAAGAATTTTCCACTCCCAGATGGGATCCTTTTGGAGTGCCTTTAAATGAAACAGAACATAACCTGGGATGGAAGGCATTCCAGAGAAGCGGTTGCCTAACAAATCTTAAGTAATGATCCTTTCTATCACACACTTAATAATTAGTTTCAATGTATTTCTTCCAATAAAATATAAACTTCCTGAAGGCAGGGATTTTTGTCTAAATTCCTAACCTAAATGAATCCTTTAGTGTTAGTAGTTAGTCGCTCAGTCGTGCCCAACACTTTGCGACCTCATGGACTGCAGCCCTCTGTCCATGAGATTTTCCAGGCAAGGATACTGGAGTGGGTTGCCATTTCCTTCTCCAGGGGATCTTCCCAACCCAGGAATCGAACCTGGGTCTCCTGCACTGCAGGCAGATTCTTTACCAACTGAGCTACAAGGGAAGCCCTATAGTAAGTAAGTATTTAACATTTATCTGATTAATGAATTCCAAGTCAATCAAATGGATAAATTTGTGAAGGGTCACAAGAAAATCAGGCAGGAAGGATAAATTAGGAAGGAGTGGCATCTGTAAAATATTGGTGGTCAAATGGGCACTGTGTCCTCATAGCCATCAAGTCCCTTTTTTTCAAAATCTGACTGTCTGGAAGGACAAAATAGTACACTCGGGTCAATGCATGGATGTTCATTCATGTCTGCAAACACATGTACAGCAAAGTTGTGATGTGTTTCTATTCTCATTCATGGCATGTTATGTTACCAGGTGACAGAAATCACCTGGATACATATCATAATCTTTGAGAGTACAATAAAAATTAGATTTGTATTCCTTGGAAATATTAAAAATCTATGCAATGCAAGGAATCGACATGGACTTTAGGTCAGTACAGGGGTTCTCAAGGATAAGCTCTAGATATTTTATCTTCAACATACACACACACACAAAATTAAAAGACTTGAATTTTTTCCTTAGTTATCACTTCATTTCTCCCTTTTATTTATCATACATCATTAAGCTAGTAGGCCAGTACAAGTATTTCATATAACCTACACCCCCGCCCCCGAGGCTGTAGTTTACCCATCTGTCTCCCCTCCCCCGTCCCCCCACTTGCTCTGGTCATAGCAGTGCTGTGGTCCACAGCGTGTGTTGCCTTAGTCTGGTTTGTGCTTTGTCTTCATGTCTCATTAAATGGTGTTTTTCCCCCATAGCAGTAAGTTGAATTGGTGTATCACCATACAGTTACAGGAGAAGGCAATGGCAACCCGATCCAATACTCTTGCCTGGAAAATCCCATGGACGGAGGAGCCTGGTAGGCTGAAGTCCACAGGGTCACACAGAGTCGGACACGACTGAAGTGACTTAGCAGCAGCAGCAGCAGCAGCAGCAGCAGCAGCAGCAGCAGCAGCAGCAGCAGCAGCAACAACAACACTCTCGATAAAGACAAAAGGTGAAAGCTTAGAGGTCATAAGCTTTTTTTCCTGGAAATGTTTACCAGATAAAAAATTAGTGAGGGAAGGCTGAGCACCGAAGAATTGATGCTTTTGAAGTGTGGTGTTGGAGAAGACTCTTGAGAGTCCCCTGGACTGCAAGGAGATCCAACAAGTCCATTCTGAAGGAGATCTGTCCTGGGATTTCTTTGGAAGGAATGATGTTAAAGCTGAAACTCCAGTACTTTGGCCACCTCATGTGAAGAGTTGACTCTTTGGAAAAGACTCTCATGCTGGGAGGGGTTGGGGGCAAGAGGAGAAGGGGATGACAGAGGATGAGATGTCTGGATGGCATCACGGACTCGATGGACGTGAGTCTGAGTGAACTCCGGGAATTGGTGATTGACATGGAGGCCTGGCGTGCTGCGATTCATGGGATCGCAAAGAGTCGGACACGACTGAGCAACTGAAATGAACTGAACTGAATATTGTTTTGCTAAATACAGCATAAAATTGAAACATGCACTATTAAAACTCAGAATGTTTCTCCAATTGAGCAGTCAAAATTCATTATTTAAATTTTTCTTTAGGTCTGATATTCAGTTGTCTTTATAACGTACCTACCCTATACTAGAATACTGAAACCTTCTACATCAAAGACATGTGTTTTGCAAACATATTTTCATCAGTAATTTACTCTAGTGAAGAAAATCTCTTGATTCAAACCTTTCCACCTAACAGGAGGATAAAAAATAATTTCAGATACTGCCTCAGTAAAACAATCAGAAATTTAAAACCACTGAGAGATCAGTGGACAGTCAATATATAAGTATATTTTGGATGGGATTTATATCATATGTAATAAGGATCTGGAAGTTCTTATGTGAAACACAAGAAGTGTGAGTCTTTAAAACTGAAAGAATTATCAATCATGTTTTAATCTTACTTACTATGGGTTTAATCAATGATGTGTAAAGTATGAGTATCATTGTGTAAGTATCATAGTGTGAAGTACAAATCAAAAATCAATAATCTTATTTAGAAATATTTAATAAAGGCTACATTGTAGTTAAACAAATTAAAATTTACATTAAAATATATATGTAAATAAACATAAAGGATTTTTATTGGCATTGTTCCTATTACAGTGGTTATTTTTATCTATGGTATAAAGTTTTTCCATCTCAGTACCTCGCCTAGGCATTTCTGTACACATTAAGAAAGAATTAGTGTGAATGGAGACAACATTGCAGCCTTGTCTCTGCCATCCATTTTATCTCCACTCTTTGCTCCTTCCAAGTGGAAAGCATGGAAATACATGCAAGCTTTAGGATTTTTAACACCTGACATACATGAGCTGCTTTTAATGCTGGGCGTCTGCTTCTCTGAGAGGGAAAAAATTCTGATGTGTGACATTTGCTATTCCCATAGTGTATACTTCCACTATGGTTAATTTCAAGATGCCAAATTATTTAATAGTTATTGGCAACATTTGAGAGTTAGTAGGAGCCCACAGGAGCCTGACCTGTGGGCATACCACAAGATACAATCATACCACAAGATACAGTCAAGTGTTCTACGCAGGGATTTTGGAATTTCTAAGTAGTAAAGTGTGGGAAGATAGTAGCAGGTCATGACAAAAAAGGAGGTTGGGTCAATCCCTTTGAGAAGGATATTTGTCATATCAGCAAATTAGTATTTCTTTGAAAAAATAAGAGATGTCAAGGGATTTTAAAGATATGTCAAGGGATTTTAAAGATTTGTCAAGATCAGATTTGTTAGTTAAAAAGATCGTTTTGACAATTATTTTGCATTTTGAAAGTTATGTGGAATTCAGGTTAGAGAAGATGAGTCTAGAGGAAGAAGGACATGGTGGAAGAAAGACTAATTTAAGATTTTGTTAGTGAAGTGCAGTGGAGAAAATGCAATCTGCAAAGGTCTTAGTGAAGGATTGAAAGTGAAAGTGAAGTCGCTCAGTCGTGTCCGACTCTTTGTGACCCCATGGACCATAGCTTACCAGGCTCCTCCCTCCATGGGATTTTCCAGGCAAGAGTACTGGAGTGGGTTGCCATTTCTTCCCCCAGGGGATCTTCCCTACCCAGGGATCGAACCCAGGTCTCCTGCATTCCAGGCAGATGCCTTAACCTCTGAACCACCAGGGAAGCCCTATGAAGGATTAGGTAAGGATTAGGTATCAATAAAACCTAGAGGAACTCTAGTCTACAGACTGACATCCTCAGTGCTGATTCCAGGGAGACATGACAATATAAACCTTGGACTAGAACTGAGGTTGAATTCCAGATCCCAGAATTCCTACTGAGAGCAAATTGCCAGTGCATTCCCAAGTATATGGAGAAAGCATTCTGATTGGTGGAGTCAGTTACTAGAAATGCAGAAATCATCAAAAGAAATAAATCAATTAGCAAAACCAGACCAAGGTTCTGGTAGGACCAGCAGGACAGCTGACTTGATACATGTCTATTTAGTACTTGAACTCAGGGTTAAGTAAAGTCGTGATGAGGAATGGTCTGTTCTCACTCTCTGAGTTGAGTCTGTTGCTATATATTTCGAGACTATTCAAATGATACCATATTCAGAAATTTTTGAATCTAAGAACAGAGAGCTAGCTAGGCTGTTTAGTACAACATCATCCTTGATAAAAGGAAAGGGAACCTTTGAGTTTCACAGAATATACATTCCTTGCTAAAGCTTACTTGATGATGGGGTCTAATTACCTGCAAGGGCATGATGGAAGCAGATTTATGGAATTATATTGAGACAAAACATTTTAGTGATTAGTTGTATTTTGAATATAATTAGACACTAGAAATGATTTCATGTAAGTAGGAGAACTGTATTTTACTAGAATTTTTGGTATGCATATTTTTATACTTCTAAAGAGGATTTTTTAAAGAAATATGCCTTACCATGACATATAGAGTTTTTAAATATTAGGAAAATCTTGTAATCATGAGCACCAGTGAATATATCAACATTATACAGGGTAGGATAAGGAGGATATTTTCAAATGATTTCATATTTCCATTACATAATAAAACTGTCAGTCGATAGTTATAATGATTTAAATATTAATGGATTCTAGAGTAGTTTTATTGTAGCATTAAAATTAAAATCTATCAAAGTTGATATTTTTGATTAGTATAAATGAGATATAAAAATGGAAATTCATATACACTATAAAATGTATCAGTGGTTTTGAAAAAAGATGGCTGAATTGTTATGCTTTTTAATTTAATATTTCTGATTTGACAACTTATAACAATGCAATTATTAGAATACTGATAAATAAATTGGTGAGACATCTTATATTCTAGATAGATAGCATCATTTTGAGAAGATGAGTGTCAGGTTAATTCCGTATGGTGGTTACTAAATAGCTGGTCATCATAATCTTGGATTATGAAAAAAATATGTCATAATGATGAATAGTTACAGTGGTATAGCCTGTTGTCAAAAAACAGCTAAGTAATATTCAATGTCATAGTAAGTAGATATTTATCAAGAATATGTTAGGTGTCATGTATCAAATATAAAGTTCCAAAATTTGCAGATGAATAAGAGAAAAATTTTCCTCTTGGTGTTATAAACCTCACGTTAATAGAAACAAATATGAAAAAAAGCATATACTATGGAAGGGCTCTCTATAGTACATAAGGCTTTAGGCTTGAGTGAAAGGAATAGTTCAGTGTAGAAACTTCTGCATGGTGTAGGGAAAGGAGAGGTAAGAAAATTAGATCTTAACAGTAGTTCCAGATTTTTGGATTTTCCCTTTTTATACTGTGTGGCTTACCTTTCTATACTGTATTAACTTTCTATACTGCATTTCAATCTTGAACAATATTTTTCCAAAAACTTTTGCTTAACCCAACAATACTTGCTAACATTTTTTTGTTGCAGAATTTCTCTTTCTCTCTTTTTGCAGCACATAACACATTTTAAATTAATTACAGCTGGGAAAATATTGGGAGGTTAATTGCTTTAGTGTGATTAAAAATTAATTTTCTAATTCAAAGTGTAACCAAGAGTAGTTTCTTTCCCTATGGGTTAGTTCTTATCTAGAGAACAGAGTCATAACATCTCAGAGGACAAGTACACCTTGGAGTTTTAATGTCATCTCCTTTATATGCCCTCCCACACAGAGCCCTTTTTGGGAAAGAAGAGAAGGATCCTGTGCTCAGAGGAGACATAGGGCTGCTAGTACTCCCCAGCACCTAGATCCCTATATTGGCCCAGGCTGATGCTGAAGAGAGGAGTGGAGGTCATTCAGCAGGTAGGACCAGAGGAATGCTTGGGCTTTCTCATCTGCTCAGAGCAGTTTCCAGTTGACCTGACAGTAAAGGAGCATTTAGTGGTGTATATAATCTTGATGTTCCAGAGAGAAGAGGGAAGTGTTCTTTATTTAATGCCTTCTATTTGAAACTTTATGTGATAGTAACTCTACGTAATAATAGTTATATAAAATTATACAGCTTAAAAGTAAATGTCATTGTTGTTATACAGTCCCTATGCAAAGCAAACAAACAACAACAACAAAAACTCAAGTCACCATATTAAATTAATGGCATAAAATTACTCATGATTTAGGGTTTGCAATCTTCAACTAATTACAAGGATTGCTGTCCCTAATTACTAATGACACATTGACATATTGTGTGTCCATAGTAAGAAAATATATTACAGGGTGGCATTTTCATGGAGGACTCAGTTCAGTTCAGTCATTTAGTCGTGTCCGACTCTTTGCGATCCCATGAACCGCAGCATGCCAGGCCTCCCTGTCCATCACCAACTCCTGGAGTCCACCCAAACCCAAGTCCATCGAGTCAGTGATGCCATCCAGCCATCTCATCCTCTGTCATCCCCTCCTCCTCCTGCCCCCAATCCCTCCCAGCATCAGGGTCTTTTCCAATGAGTCAACTCTTCACATGAGGTGGCCTAAGTATTGGAGTTTCAGCTTCAGTCCTTCCAGTGAACACCCAGGACTGATATCCTTTAGGATGGACTGGTTGGATTTCCTTGCAGTCCAAGGGACTCTCAAGAGTCTTCTCCAACACTACAGTTCAAAAGCATCAATTCTCAAGGTGCCATAAATAAGGAATACTTCCTAGGATCCCTGATGATATAATCATACTCTTTAATCCCAACACTCTCCTCTTTCAGGTTACCCTTCCCTTATTTAAACAGATGCTGGCTTTGTCTTCAATGCCTTTGGGGAGGGGGTAAGTGTGAGTAGCTAGCAGTTCTGTAATCAATTAATATTATTTAACCCAGAAGATCAAACTGAGAAAAAATAAGCAAACAACAATAAACAAACAAAAAAAGTAGAAGAGGTTAAAGTGTATAGGGAAAATAAAGATTAATCAGGGACACAGAAATAACTAGTAGAAACACAAGAAGAATTTTCCAGGCTAGAAAGAGATACACATATATTGTCTTTCCAATCCTAGAATGGAAATTGATATATTTCTCACAGGAATGAGTTTTTACACATGTATCCATACTTGTTACATAATAATATGTATTCCTTTTTATTTAATATATTGATTGTACTATACAATTTAAAATATAGGCTGTATGCTTCATTAAAAGCATATAGAAAATATATTTTTGTATCTCTAGTGTCTATGATATTGTTTGGCCCATAATATATTATATGCTTAACACTGTCAGCTGATGAGTAAATTTTTCTTGTTTCATCACCAATACATATAATTTTAAATAATAAAGATATTATTCTGTACGCTGTCTATCAACATGACAAAGTTTGAATCCATCATTCTTGACATTTCTTTTCTAGCTCTGTTGCCCCTCCCTCTAATATGCAGCTAGGTAGATATCCAAAGGAAATAAAATGACAGGGTCTCAAACAGGTATTTGAATTCCTGTGTTCATTAAACCATTATTCACTATAGCCAAGATATGGAAAAAAATCTGTCTATCAACAGATGAATGAATAAAGAAAATGTATATGCATATGCAATGGTATATTATTCAATAAAAAAAGGAAATGCTAAGTAAAACAAGCTAGATAGAGAAAACTGATAGTGCATAAACTCATTCATATAGGGAAGCCAAAAAAACAAATTTATAGAGGTATAAAGTAGAATGGCAGTTACCAGAGGCTAAGACATGAGAGAAATGGGGAGATCTGGTCAAAGGAAATACATCTTCATTTACAAGACAAATAAGTTCTGGGGATCAGAACACGCATACATGTATACCATGAACAGTATTGTGATGAGGGTTAAATATATTATATATGAAATTTGCTAAGAGAGTAGCTCTCAAGTGTTCTCCCTGCCCTCTTTTCCCAGTTGTAACTATTTGAGCTGGTGGATATGTTAATTAGGTTGACTGTGGAAACCATTCTAAAACATATATGTATATCAAATTTTCATGTGGCATACCTTCAATATATACAATTTTATTTGTTAATTGTTGTTGTTGTTCAGTAGCTAAGTCATGTCCTACTCTTTGTGACGCTATGGTCTGCAGCATACCAGGCTTCCCTGTCCTTGACTATCTCCTGGAGTTCAAACTCATGTTCATTGAGTCTATGATGCCATCCGACCATCTCATTCTGTCTCCCCCTTCTCCTTCTACCTTCAATCATTCCCAACATCAGGATCTTTTCCAATGAGTTGACTTTCAACATCAGATGGTCAAAGTATTGGAGCTTCAGCTTCAGCATCAGTCAGTCCTTCCAATGAATATTCTGAGTTGATTTCCTTTAGGAATGACTGGTTTGACCTCCTTGCAGTCCAAGGGACTCTCAAGAGTCATCTTCAGCACCACAATTAGAAAGCATAAGTTCTTCAGGGCTCAGCCCTTCTTTATGGTTCAACTCTCACATCCATACATGACTACTGGAAAAATCATAGCTTTGACTGTATGGACCTTTGTCAACAAAGTGATATCTCTGCTTTTTAATATGCTCTCTAGGTTTGTCATAGCTTTTCTTCCAAGGATCAAGCAATTTTTAATTCTGTGACTGCAGTTACCATCTGCAGTGATTTTGGTGTCCCTTGTGCCAAAATAAAATCTGTCACTCTTTCCACTTTTCCCCCACTTATTTACCATGAAGTCATGGGACAAGATGCCATGATCTTAGTTTTTTGAATGTTGACTTTTAAGCCAGCTTTTTCACTCTCCTCTTTCACTTTCATCAACAGGCTCTTTAGTTCCTCTTTACTTTCTACCATTAGGGTGGTATCATCTGCATATCTGAAGTTATTGACATTTCTCCCAGAAATCTTTGATTCCAGCCTGGCATGTCACATGATGTACTCTGCATATAAGTTAAATAAGCAGGGTGACAATATACAGCCTTGACATACTCCTTTCCCAAATTTGAACTAGTCAGTTATTCCATGTTCTGTTCTACTGTTTCTTCTTTATCTGCAAACAGGTTTCTCAAGAGACAGTTAAGGTGGTCAGATATCCCCATCTATTTAAGAATTTCTCACAATTTGTTGTTAAAATCTTTAGCATAGTCAAAGAAGCAAGAGTATATGTTTTTTTGTAATTCTCTTGCTTTATGTATGATCCAATGGATGGTGGCAATTTGATCTTTAGTTCCTCTGCCTTTTCCAAATCCAGTTAACACATCTGGAAGTTCTCAGTTACTCTTTCCCTTAGTTAAGTGGAGAGAAAAAGGAGCCTAACAAGAAGTATGTGATTCTGTGTGTATGTAGTAAAAGTTTCTTACTATATAAATTGAGCATGCTCAGTTGCTAAATTGTGTCCAGGTCTTTGTAACTCCATGCTCTTTGCAGCCCCATGGACTGCAACCCACCAGGTTCCTATATCCATGGAATTTTCCAGTCAAGAATATTGGAGTGACTTGCCGTTTCCTCCTCCAGGGGATCTTCCAAACCCAGAGACTGAACCCATGTTTCTGGTGGCTCTTGCACTGACAGGCAGATTCTTTATCACTTAGCCACCTGGTGTGCATGCTAAGTCACTTCAGTTATGTCTGACTCTCTGTGACCCTATGGATTGTAGCCCATCAGGCTCCTCTGCCCATGGGATTCTCCAAGAAAGAATATTGGAGTGGGTTGCAATGGCCTCCCCTAGGGTATCTTCTCTATCCAGGACTGAACCAAAGTCTCTTATGTCTCATGCATTGGCAAGTAATTTTTTTTTTTTTTTAACTGCTGAGACTCTTGGAAAGCCCCATAAATTGAGCCCTTTTTTTTTTTTTTAGAACTTATACCAAATTATGATAATGAGTCCTACTGCTTGACTGGACTTCTTAGTAGTTCAGCTGGTAAAGAATCTGACTGCAATTCAGGAGACCCCAGTTGACTCCTGGAGTTGGGAAGATCCCACGAAGGAAGGCATGGCAATCCACTCCACTATTCTTGCATGGAGAATTTCCATGGACAGAAGAGCTTGGGGGGCTACAGTCCATGGGGTCACAAAGAGTCAGAAACAACTGAATGACTAAGCACAGCACAGCATATTGCTTCACTTTCTTGTAAAATAGAATGCCTTTTATTTAAAACTTACAAAATGTGAACACTTTCTGGTAAAATATGCATTCATATATTATATAATATTTATAAATACATATAATACATATAAAATATTGTATAAACACTTTCCTCTAAGTTATAGAATAATTAGTTGTATCTCTTCACAAACAGATATCCTGAAAGTGAATCCCAAAATACATTAGAGAATGAAGTGAGACTGGGAGTTAAAGAACATCTTAAATTTATATTTTAGTTGAAAGATAATGTAAGCTATGCTTACTGAGGGCTCACCTCAATAACAGGGATTTAAAAAACATCTTAACATTATATACCAGTTGAAGTGTAACGTGAGTCTAAAATTGGGCAAAATGTTCTGAGAATTAAAATTTGTAAACATATTTGAGGGGTATTTCAAAGGACAAAAGGAAAGATATATTCATTTGAATGCAGAGTTCCAAAGAATAGCAAGGAGAGATAAGAAAGTCCTCCTCAATGATCAGTGCAAAGAAATAGAGGAAAACAATAGAAGGGGGAAGACTAGAGATCTCTTCAAGAAAATTAGAGATACCAAGGGAATATTTCATGCAAAGATGGGCTCAATAAAGGACAGAAATGGTATGGACCTAACAGAAGCAGAAGATATTAAGAAGAGGTGGCAAGAATAACAGAAGAACTATACAAAAAAATATCTTGACGACCCAGATAATTGCAATGATGTGATCACTCACCTAGAGCCAAACATCCTGGAATGTGAAGTCAAGTGGACTTTAAGAAGCATCACTACGAACAAAGCTAGTGGAGGTGATGGAATTCCAGTTGAGCTATTTCAAATCCTGAAAGATGATGCTGTGAAAGTGTTGCACTCAATATGCCAGCAAATTTGGAAAACTCAGCAGTGGCCACAGGACTGGAAAAGGTCAGTTTTCATTCCAATCTCAAAGAAAGGCAATGGCAAAGAATGCTCAAACTACCGCACAATTGCACTCATCTCACACACTAGTAAAGTAATGCTCAAAATTCTCCAAGCAAGGTTTTAGCAATATGTGAACCTTGAACTTCCAGATATTCAAATTGGTTTCAGAAAAGGCAGAGGAACCATAGATAAAATTGCCAACATCCTCTGGATCATCAAAAAAGCAAGAGAGTTCCAGAAAAACATCTATTTCTGCTTTATTGACTATGCCAAAGCCTTTGACTGTGTGGATCACAATAAGCTATGGAAAATTCTGAAAGAATTTTTATTCTAATTGTGGGAATACCAGACCACCTGCTTCTTGAGAAACCTGTATCCAGGTCAGGAAGCAACAGTTAGAACTGGACAGGGAGTAACAGACTGGTTCCAAATAGGAAAAGGAGTGCATCAAGGCTGTATATTGTCACCCTACTTATTTAACTTTTATGCAGAGTACATTGTGAGAGATGCTGGGCTGGAAGAAGCACAAGCTGGAATCAAGATAGCCAGGAGAAATATCAATAACCTCAGATATGCAGATGACACCATCCTTAGGGCAGAAAATGAAGAAGAACTAAAAAGCCTCGTGATGAAAATGCAAGAGGAGAGTGAAAAGTTGGCTGAAAGCTCAACATTCAGAAAGCTAAGATCATGGCATCCAGTCCCATCACTTCATGGCAAATAGATGAGGAAAGAGTGGAAACAATGCTGACTTTATTTTTTGGGGGCTCCAAAATCACTGCAGATGGTGATTGCAGCCATGAAATTAAATGACGCTTACTGCTTGGAAGGAAAGTTATGACCAACCTAGACAACATATTAAAAAGCAAAGACATTACTTTGCCAACAAAGGTTTGTCTAGTCAAGGCTATGGTGTTTCCAGTAGTCCTGTATGGATATGAGAGTTGGACTGTGGAAGAAAGCTTAGCACCAAAGAATTGATGCTTTTGGACTGGTGTTGGAGAAGACTCTTGAGAGTCCCTTGGACTGCAAGGAGATCCAACCAGTCCATCCTAAAGGAGATCAGTCCTGAGTGTTCATTGGAAGGACTGATACTGAAGCTGAAACTCCAATACTTTGGCTATGTGATGCAAAGAACTGACTCATTTGAAAAGACCCTGATGCTGGGAAATACTGAAGGGAGGATGAGAAGGGGACAACAGAGGATGAGATGAGTGGATGGCATCACTGACTTAATGGACATGAGTTTGAGTGAACTCTGGGAGCTGGTGATGGACAGGGAGGCCTGGCATGCTGCAATCCATGGTGTTGCAAAGTCAGACAGTACTGAGCAACTGAACTGAACTCAAAGGCAGTGACAAAAATAAAAGATAAATTGAAAGTGAGACATTTGGGAGAGGAAGTGATCAATATTGATTCCAATTTTTTTCTCTCTCAGAAGGAAGTGATGTTGATTTCAGTGATAATGTTTGGAGTGAGATCTATTTTTTCTTTTTTTTTTGGAAGTGTTGCTTGGTCACATTTATAACTTGCATATCCAAGAAATAACGTGAATTTAAGTTATATGCAGTAGGATGACTGGAGTGGACTTATGGTTTTGGAGATGTTTAATGAAACCATAAGCTGAATGAAATTGCCTGGGGAGAATATATAAAGTGAGACAAGGAAAAGAGAAAAAGTAAAATAGGAATATAGCTTCATTTAGTCAGTGGCAAAGGAAAAGCATCAAGAAAAGGAGTATAAAATAGTAGAAGAGATATTGTTATTATAAATAGTGTATTATCACTATTCAAAGGGAAAACTTTTCCAAGGGAAAATATTGATTAATAGCAATGGGTATTGGAAGGGGTTTTAGGACTTAGACAATTTAATGTAATTTTTATGATCATGTCGTCTTTGAATGAATAATTTCTTAGCAAATCATTCACTGTTCTGTACTTTTGTTATCTGACCGGCTATATGTAACATTCTGGAGATAGAGATGTAAAGAAACCCTTTGTTCTAGGATCCTTTTAGTCAGGAAAAGCGAAGACACATGATGATAGTGTAGGAAGTATACATATTTAAAATGTATGTATGAAAGCTTGAAAAGTTGTACTTTATTAGGGAATGCCAGTATTTCATGAAGGAAGGGATATTAACTGGTATTTCTAGGGCATTGGGCTTCCCTGGTGGCTCAGATAATAAGGACTCTGTCTACATTTAAGGAGGTCCATGTTCAATCTCTGGGTCAGGAATATCCCCAGGAGGAGGAAATGGCAAACCACTCCAAGTCTTGCCTGGAGAATCCCATGGAGAGAGGAGCCTGGCAGGCTACAGTCCAGGGGGTCACAAAGAGTTGGGCACAACTGAGCGACTAACCCTTATCTTACCTAGGCAGAAGAAACAACTTGCCAGAGGCAGGGATTTGGTAGTCATATGGCAGGATGATGGATTCTGGGGTCTGTCTGTCTGTTTGCTCAGTTGTGTCTGATTCTTTGTGACCCCATGGACTGTAGCCCACCAGGCTCCTCTCTCCATGGGATTCTCCAGGTAAGAATACTGGAATGGGTTGCCATTTTCTACTCCAAGGATCTTCCTAACCCAGGGATGAAAGCTGTGTCTCCTGTATCTCCTGCATTGACAGGTGGATTCTTCACCACTGAGCTACCTGGATCCTGGGATAGTCTGTGAGTGTATGGTAAAAACAGGAGAGAGAGCATCAGCAAAGATTAGGTTTGAAAGGTCAGCTCTGGTCAGGTGTTAATAGCCTTAAATTAATAGAAAATAGAACTTAATTTTCTCTAAGCAAGGATGAAAATGCTTTGGGGATAAATTTTGGAACAACCAAATTTGTATTTAAGGACAATAACTCAGACTGGCTTGTGGATACCAAATGTGAGAGGTCAGAAGTTAGAGGCAGGCTATCAGATAGGAGATATTGAAGTAACCATAACCACATTAATGGGAAATGGTGAGGACTAAGGCATCACTGACTCGATGGACGTGAGTCTGGGTGAACTCTGAGATTTGGTGATGGACAGGGAGGCCTGGTGTGCTGCGATTCATGGGGTTGCAAAGAGTCAGACACGACTGAACGACTGAACTGAACTGAAGGAGATGGGTAGGCTGCAGTCCATGGGGTCGCTAAGAGTCGGACACGACTGAGTCACTTCACTTTCACTCGTCACTTTCCTGCATTGGAGAAGGAAATGGCAACCCACTCCAGTGTTCTTGCTTGGAGAATCCCAGGGACGGGGGAGCCTGATGGGCTGCCATTTATGGGGTCGCAGAGTCGGACAGGACTGAAGCGACTTAGCAGCAGCAGCAGCAAGGATAATCTATAGAAACTTAAATGGTTACAGGAATTGAGGAATGATAGAAAGAGATGCAAAAGCAACTTAATAAATAGAATTAACAGGCCTTGGTAACTGATTAATTTTATCTGAAGTAAAAGGGTTAATGACAATTTCTACATTATATCCTTTTTGTGGAGTAAGTTGGGATAAATACTTGACATCTGAATAGATTCTATGCAAACAACTCACATCACTTTATTATTTTCTCTGTTGTGAAAAATTTTAAATAGTGGACTTTTATAGAATGTAGAGTCCTGATTTAAACATGGCATTGTTCAGGTATTAAAGCTGGTTATTTTAGAAAGAGTGTTTTTCAAAATATATTATTTTCCAAACATCAGTGGAAGTACACACACATAGATATACAAATGCACATATAAAATAACTTATCCCAGAGTTTATATAAACTAATATTTATGTGAAATGTAAGAAAAAGATGAAAACATTTATTTTTTTCCCCCTCATCATTATGTAATAATCAGCTTTAAGAAACCGGGAGGACTGTAGGAAGTTGTAGGAAAGACTCTCTGATATGTTCATATACCAGGTTGCCTTTGTGTTTCAGTGCCCTATTGACATATCTAGAGTATTTCAAAGTCAAATGAATTTGGTAAATTCAGTCTATCGGAGTATATTCAGATAATGCATAGCTGATTTAAAAGAGTGTTTTGCTAGAGGTGACTAATGGATCAATTTTAACCAGCAGAATTGTGCTTCCAATTATTTATTATTTATTTTTAATTCATGAATTTAAAAACCTAGTATGGATCAGCAAAGAGCTGACTCAATATAAAAGACCCTAATGCTGGGAAAGTTTGAAGGCAGGAGGAGAAGATGACAGAGGATGAGATAGTTGGATGGCATCACGGATTCAACGAACATAAGTTTGAGCAAGGTCTGCGAGATGATAAAGGACAAGGAAGCCTGGTGTGTTGAAGTGCATGAAGTCACAAAGAATTGGATACGACTGAGCAACTGAACAACAATGGATCAGGCAATGTTTTAGAAATACAAAGAGGGGTAAAATGTAGTTGAAGTTTATGAATCAACCTGAATTGGAAAAGAGAACTAATATTCATATAATTATAGAAAAGTTATAATAAATAAAAGAGAAGAAAATAAATTCCAACGAGAAGCAAAAGAAGTATTGTTTGATTTTGCTTTGAGATATGTTTGTAGCTTTAAGGGCCGCAAGAACTAAAGAGCCTTCTGGTAGGGCTGGTAAAGTTCAATTTCATATTAAAGTAAACTAAAAGGGCTAAAATATACTTTCTGTAACTTTTCACCTTTACCACTGTTCCAAGACACTTGTTTTCCCTTTCCTTTCATAATGTTTTCAAGATTATATATTCACCAGCTTCCTGATACTTAACTTGTCCAAAGTGAACTATAAGCAGCAGCGTGATGTACCAATAGATAGAGTACCTATGTTGGAGGCAGGTTGTGGTGATAAACTGGATAATATATTTAAAATATCTACCTGACACTTTAGGCACTTATAGGCAAAGATTATGACTATTTTCATCTCCATCAGAGTCATTCTACTTTCATATTAATAGCTATACACATGCTTCCATACCATCATCATGCTTGTTCTTAATGCAAAACATGCATTTTTAGTATTTTCACTCAATTCATTTCTAATAATAATTTCTTAACTTCTACTAATGTTTTCTTACTACTTTTTTAAATTTTGCTTATTAAACCAAAACTTGTCTCTAATGTTGATAAAAAGGACAGAGTGCAAATTATCTTAGCATATACTCCAGTTAGAAATGGACATGGAACAACTGACAGGTTCAAAATTGGGAAAGGAATACAAGGCTGTATATCATCACCTTGCTTATTTAATTTATATGCAGATTACATAATGCAAAATCCTGGGCTGGATGAATCACAAGCTGGAATTAAGACTGCCAGGAGAAATATCAACAACCTCACATAGGCAGATGATACCACTCTAATGGCAGAAAATGAAAGAACTAAAGAGCCTCTTGATTAGGGTAAAAGAGGAGAGTGAAAAAGTTGGCTTGAAACTCAACATGAAAAAACTAAGATCATGGTATCTGGTTCCATTTTCACAGCAAATGTGTGTGTGTGTGTGTGCACGTGTGTGTGCGTGTGTGTGTGTAAGTCATTTCAGTCATGTCCAACTCTTAGCGATGCTATGCACTGAAATCCACCAGGTTCCTCTGTCCATGGCATTCCTCAGGCAAGAATACAGAAACGGGTTGCCATTTCTTTCTCCAGAGGATCTTCCAGACCTAGAGATCAAACCTGCATCTTTTATGTCTCCTGCATTGGCAGGCGGGTTCTTTACCACTAGTGTTACCTGGCAAATAAGAGGGGGGAAAGTGGAGGCAGTGACAGATTTCATTTCTAGGGCTCCAAAATCACCACAGATGGTGACTGCAGCCACAAAATTAAAGACACTTTCTTCTTGGAAGAAAAGCTATGACAAACATAGAAAGCATATTAAAAAGCAGTGACATCACTTTGCCAACAGAGGTCCAAATATTCAAAGCTATGGTTTTTACAGTACTCAAGTATCGATGTGAGAGTTGGACCATAAAGAAGGCTGAGCACCAAAGAATTGATGCTTTCAAGTTGTGCTGCTGTAGAAGATTCTTGAGAGTCCCTTGGACAGCAAGGAGATCGAACCAGTCAATCCTAAAGAAATCAACCCTGAATATTCACTAGAAGCATCAATGCTGAAGCTGAACCTCTAATAATTTGCCCAAATGGTGTGAAGACCCAACTGGTATGAGGACCCTGGTACTGGGAAAGACTGAAGGCAAAAAGAGAAAGGGTTGCCAGAGGATGAGATAGATATATGGCATCATCAACTCAATGGACATGAATTTGAACAAACTCTAGGAGATAGTGGAGATCAGAGGAGCCTGGTATGCTACAGTCCATGGTGTTGTAAAGAATCAGACATAATTAAGTGACTGAACAACAATAACAGTACTATAATAAGCTGCTTAATGAAAACGTCTAACAAATTCAATATAAGTGTCAAGTAGTTAGGATTCACATAGAATAGGAAATTCACATGGTTCAAATGAAAAGAATTCAGTGAAGGATTTTGGCAGGTTTCCAGGAAAGAATGAGGTAGATTGCATCATCCAAAGCAACAGGAATGAGAAACTTACTACTTTTAAGGCCAATGTGTTGGAATATTATTCTACCTCAGTAACACCTGAAATCTTGGAGAATAGGGCCATCTGTTAGAAGTCATAATCAACTGGCAGATTTATGCACTAGGAAGCTGATCTGGAGAAGCTTCTCTTCTCCTCACTCCTCTTACTCTCTGATTTTTGCTAGTGTCTCCCATTGACTAAACAAATCATAGATAGCTGACAAGGAGGCCCAAGTGATAAAAATGAGCTGGAATCATCCTTCTCAGGCACAGAGTAAGGTAGAGAAAATGGGCATGGATCAGAGTGGCAGAACAAGAGAGAATAATCACCAATAGCAATGTGATGAACATTTTTGCTACTGTTTTTCTGAAGCTTTCATTACTCTCCAACATTCCTCTGGGTAACTAGCATTATATAGCTATTTAAAGCAACTCTGTGAAGTTATGATTATTTTTATCTTCTGGTGAGGAAATTGAGGGACAAAAGCTAAGAAATTAATTCAAATTTATGTACCTTTTTAAGCTAGTGCATTCCTAGATAAATTTCCCTTCTCTCCAGGCCTAAATTTTATTTGAATAATCTAAGTGAAAAATGGTCTCCTCTGGTGGCTCATATGGTGAAGAATCCACCTGCAATTCAGAAGATCTGGGTTCGAGTCCTCAGTTGGGAAGATACCCTGGGGGAGGAAATGGCAACCCACTACAGTATTCTTGTCTGGAGAATCCCATGGACAGAGGAGCCTGGTAGGCTATAGTCCATGGGGTCTCAAAGAGTTGGACATGCCTGAGCAATTCACATAGAATTCAAAATTGAACAAAAGTGAAGAATGCAAAGAAATAGAGGACAGCAATAGAATGGGAAAGACTAGAGATCTCTTCAAGAAAATGAGAGATACTAATGGAACATTTCATGCAGAGATGGGCATAATAAAGTACAGAAATGGTATGGATCTAACAGAAGCAGAAGATATTAAGAAGAGGTAGCAAAAAAACAAAGAACTACACAAAAAGATGTTAATGACCCAGATAACCATAATGCTGTGATCATTTACCTAGAGCCAAATATCCTGGAGTGCAAAGTCAAGTGGGCCTTAGGAAGCATTACTGTGAACAAAGTTAGTAGGGGTGACGGAATTCCAGCTGAGCTATTTCACATCCTAATAGATGATGCTGTTAAAGTGCTGCGCTCAATATGCCAGCAAATATGAAAAATTGGTCACAGGACTGGAAGAGGTCAGTTTGCATTCCAGTCCCAAAGAAAAGCAATGGGCAATGCCAAAGAAAGTTCAAACTAACACACGATTGCACTCATTTCATATGTTAGCAAGGTAATGCTAAAAATCTTCCAAGCCAGGCTTTAATAGTATGTGAACTGAGAACTTCCAGATGTACAGGGTGGATTTAGAAAAGGCAGAGGAATGACCAAATTGCCAATAGATCATATAAAAAAATAAGAGAATTCTAGAAAAACATCTACTTTTGCTTCATTGACTATGCTAAAGCCTTTGACTGTGCAGATCACAAGAAACTGTGGAAAATTCTTAAACAGATGGGAATACCAGGGCACCATACCTGTCTCCTGAGAAACCTGTATGGAGGTCAAGAAGCAACAGTTAGAACTGGGCATGAAATAACAGACGGATTCCATATTGGGAAAGAAGTACTGTATAATGTCAAGGCTGTATATTGTCACCTTACTTATTTAACTTATATGGAGAGTACATCATGTGAAATGCTGGCCTGGGTGAGGCACAAGTTGGACTCAAGATTTCTGGGAGAAATTCCAATAACCTCAGATATGCAGATGATACCACCCTTATGGCAGAAAGCAAAGAGGAATAAAGAGCCTCTTGATGAGGTGAAAGAGAAGAGTGAAAAAGCTGGCTTAAAACGCAGCATTCAAAAACTAAAATCATGGCATCTGGTCCCTTAACTTCATGGCAAATAGATGGGGAAACAACAGAAACAGTGACAGACTTTATTTTCTCGGGCTCCAAAATCACTGTGCATGGTGACTGCCACCATGAAATTAAAATATGCTTTCTCTTTGGAAGAAAAACTTTAATAAACCTAAACAGCATATTAAAAAACATACGTTACTTTTCTGACAAAGGTCCATGTAGTCAAAGCTATGATTTTTCCAGTATTCATGTATGGATGTGAGAGTTGGACCATAAAGATGACTGAGTGCTGAAGAATTTGTGCTTTTGAACTGTGATGTTGGAGATGACTCTTGACAGTCCCTTGGACTGCAGAGATTAAACCAGTCAATCCCAAGGGAAATCAACTTTGAATATTGATTGGAAGGACTGATGCTGAAGCTGAAGCTCCAATACTTTGGCCACCAGATGTGAAGAACTGACTTGTTAGAAAAGACCCCAATGCTGGGAAAGATTGAAGGCAGGAGGAGAAGTCTACAGCAGAGAATGAGATGATTGGATGGCACTGCTGACTCAGTGGACTTTTGAGCAAACTCTGGGAGATGGTGAAAGACAGGGAAGCCTCGCCTGCTGCAGTCCATGGGGTCATAAGGAGTTGGATATGACTGAGGGACTGAACAACCACAAAATGTAAAATTCTAGAAAACAGAAGTTGAGGATGGCAGTGACTTAGAATCTGAATGCAGAATTGTATTGAATATCTTAAAGTGAGGAGATTTACAAGTGAACCTCAACAATGCAAAGGGTTTTTTTTGTTTTAAGGTCATTTTGTAAAAGACCAATCCAGGACAAGTTTCTACTTTATTTTTTTTTTCCCTTTTTACTTTCAAATAGTCTATATTTGTAAATTAAGAAGCTGCTTTTTAAAAAAACACTAATCAGGTATACCTGATTTACTGTTACATAGAGTAGTGATATTAAAGTTTTAAATTCACTTTTCATTTCTGTTTCAGGAAACTGCTATTTTTTGGTCTCAATTAATACCTTCAAAACTGTGTATTCATAAATATAGCACAAACACATCTCAAGTATATGACAGTGCTTTGATGGGATCAATCATTTAGCATAACAGCAGATAGTAGCAAAATCTATGTCCTGAATTATATTCTTATGACTTGTGAAAATTTGTCTCATTAACCAAGTGACAGAACTTTCCATTCATTTCTTTCCCTTTTTCTAATGTTTTCTTTCTCATATTTTTAATTCTTGGTGTCCACAAGTTACTTAAGAACTTCCATACCTGAACTTTAAAAAAAAAAAACAAAAAACTAACTAAAATTATGATGGGATAAAGGCTTTTATTTTCATTTTAAATATTTTATTCACTTTCAGATTTTAAAAGAGGAACAAGTTCACTGCATTAAATTTCTAAAATATAAAAAATTTATATATATATAAACATTTAAGAATCAACTTACAGAGAATATCTACTCAGTGATAGTAACTTATCAAGGATGATTGATTGCACTGATGGTGCAACTGATGGTCTCCCAATAAATACACTTTTGCCAGGGAACATTTTAGGCATCTTTGCTCTTTGCTGAGTCTTTCTTTGAGATGGCCTGTGACCTGCTTTCCTCAACAGAATGCAGTAGAGGAGATGGTATGCCAGTCTGAGTCTCCACCTCAAGAAATCCTGAGGACTTCTTTCCTCTCCCTTGAACTCCTGCCTTTGCCATCACATACACACACTGATCTGCTGCAGGAAAAGACACTATGTGAATCAGAGCTGTACTGCCCAGATATTGGGCATGCCCAGCCCAAGCCCCAGACACATAAGAAAGCTCAATAAATGCAACCACAGATGGCTTAGCAGCTGAGCATTAAGGCATATGCCCAACCAAGAGCTGAAGAATCACCAACTGACCCTTTTACTCTTCCAATTCTGAAGTGTAATAAGTACTTACTGTTTTAAGACATTGGTTTTTGTCATTGGATACACATATTAATGGGAATTCCCTGCTGACTCAGATGACCACATGATGCAAAGAACTGACTCACTGGAAAAGACCCTGAATCTGGGAAAGGTTGAGGGCAGGAGGAGGAGATGACAGAGGATGAGATTTTTGGATAGCATCACTGACTCAATGGACTTGACTTTGAGCAAACTCTAGGAGATAGAGAAGGACATGGAAGTCTGGCATGCTGCAGTCCACAGGGTTACAATGAGTCAGATACAACTTAGTGACTGAACAACAGTACATATTATTACATTTATATCTACATAAACATTTGAGTTTCCCTGGTGGCTCAGTGGTAAAGAATCTACCTGCCAATGCAAGAGACATGGGTACAATCCCTGGGTCCGAAAGATCCCCTGGAGAAAGAAACACTTCTTACTTCACTCTCAAAGAAAGTGAACCAACTCACTGGAGCAACCCACTCCAATATTCTTGCCCGAGAAATCCAATGGACAGAGTAGCCTGGTGGGCCACAGTTCATGGGATTCCAAAAGAGTCAAACAGGACTTAGCAACTAAACAATAATGTTTACATGCACATTCACCATATCTACTCCTTACATGCATGTTATATTTATATCTTTAACAGTAATAATAATAATCACTACAACAACTATTTCACTGAGTGCCTTCTATTGTTCCACACTTTTGTAGTTGCTTTACATATCATTTTTAATTACAATAAACTAATGAAGGACTTATTATTACTTTTATTTCACAAATGAGAAAACAGTGATTCTGAGAAGTAAAGAGACTTCTAGGTTATTTCCAGTTACCAACTGCTGCCTCCACTTTTGCTGGAGACTCCCTGATAATACTACTCTGACTCACCAATAGCAGTGCTCACCGTACTGGTCTATGCCGATCCTGCAACTTTCTGTTCTCTCACCGATAAACCACCGAGTCAATATTCTCTCACTTTGTTGTTAGCTAAGTTAGACAATTGTTTCCATTCCCAGTGTCATTGCTAACATAGATTTTGTCACTCCTGACCTCACAGCTCTAATGAGGGCTTCTTCTCCTAAATTCAATGATGTTTGATTCCACCAGATCTGAACTGGAGATAAGGTTACTTTTCTAGAATCAGATCTCTTCCACACCTGGAAATGGTATTGATGTTACTAATCAAGTTCCTCTTGGCCAAAGACTTTTGAGACAAACATCAATCTTCTACCCTTTAATTTCTTCAAAGTGAAAAGAGATAATTCTCTTTGGCTGCATCATCTTAAAGTTTGTAGTATGCGTATACAGCAGAATATCCTGGATCCAGATTGTAGGAGTAACAGACACTATTTTATTGGACATAAATCAGATATTTTTTTTCTCCTGGTTCAACTTTTTACTATTAACCTGAATTGGAACTATATCCTAAGAATAAGGTATGCGATACATGCAATTGATACTTGGTATGACTAACCTTTTGGAAATTCAAACCTTAGGTCAGGAAACTCTAAGCATGCCACAGTTCCCCCAAGCAGGAAACATGTCTGTGTATGCCAGCATTTTATTTATTTTAACATTTTTTTCTCATGAGGCTTTTCAGTTGTCTTGTGTAACTGTAGATGAAACTAACTACTTTGAAGAAGAAATGCCATCTCATTTCAAAAATGAAGCTTGATATAATGATGTAATGAAAACAAAAATCACCTAGAAGTCTATACCTACTTATACACATTGTTAACCTCTTTCTATTCCCTTTTATGTATCTCCTTCTAAGCATATTCATTTTAACAATATTAGTCTATCAAAAAATATGATTATCCATAACAAGTGGGGCACTAACAACGGAAGTGTAGTAGTGAATGAGCGTTTCCCTTGCTTCATGCACCTTCCACTCTAGTAAGGGGAAACAATAATATGCTTGTTAACAAATTAGTAAATAAGAAAATATCAGATGCTAAAATGTTCCATGTAGAAGTAAATGGTGTAATATCATTGGGCATGACCAGAGGAGCATGATGCTTTACTAGGTTCAAGAAAGTCTTCAGAGAAGGTGTTATTTTGGGTAATTATGAGTTTCATTATATTAGAATGCAAGTGTATTTAAAAAAATTAATCATGTAAAACAATAAATAGTATACATATGACATATTTGCAGCTATGACGTATTAAAAATGAACCCTTATTAACCCCCAACTTATTTAAGAAAAGAAGTAAAATCATTCCTTTTGGTTTCTATTTCAGTTTGCTGCTCTTTTCTCACCTTGGCTAATACCTTCAGATCTGTGTTACCGATACAAGTGCATAGAGATCTCAGAGGTATAAAGGTGCTTGGCTGGGACTTATTGCATACTTCTGAATTCCTAGATTCCTTTCTTACCTGCTTACATTGTTTACCTAATTATTCTAATCACCCCATGATATCTAGTCTCAACTCCCATTATCCATTGTATAATCCTGTGAAAAAACCTCAGTCTTGGTTAAATCCAATTCTCTGTTATTAACAGCTATACCTATGGTTGGAGTAAAACAAACAACCATGTATCACGGTCTAAATTTTAAGTCACAATAATAGGTTTACAGTGCCTGAAATGCTCACAAACAATTATGATCTATTTCTCTAGTCCACCCCTGTTCTTCCTCACTCTGTCTCAGCGAGTTCACATCTTGTCTTCTCTGATTAGGCATCTCCCATGGCCTCTCTGATACTTACTCTTTGTTGATGACATTACCTCCATTTCATTGAGAAAACAGAAATAATCAGAAAAAAATAGTTCTCAAAAGACCCGGCACCATATCAACTTACCTGTGGACATTAGTGTCCAAATACTTCCCCATTTATTACTGTGAATGAACTGGGCTTCATGGACAAGGTCAGCCCACCCACCCATGCAGTAGATCACATCTCCTGTCATCATTCTCTTTTCAGCTCATGGCTTTCATTTATTTTTTTTTTCTTATCAATTGAGCATCTAGCAACAACACAAAAACTGCATTTGTGTGGGGCCCCAAAGTGTAATGACTTCTCTGCTCTCAAAGCCCCAGTGTATCTAACCTTTCATTCTTCTAGAAGTGAAACCCTTACATGCGATCTTTCAACATTTTTTTTAAATTCCCAAAAACATGGCTTGTAAAAAGCTGTCTACTATTATGTAAGATAACAACAAATATACATTCAATTGTTAAGTGTTTGGTTTATTTTACAATTTTTCACCATTATATATAGAATTGTCACATCCATATCTTTTCAGATAAACATCCATAGTTCCTAGTGACAAAATAATTGAGCCACTGGTTAGTCACATTTTCACCGCTTTTCAAATATTTTGTCTAGTCAATTTACAGAAAAGCTGCAAAAATTTCTCTTTCTTTCTTTAATTTTGCTGATTCACATACTTTATTTTCCTTCTTTTGACTTTTAGGTTAATAATTTTATATAATCAGTATGTCAGAGAAAAAAGATAACCCAGTCAAACATACTTAACGTAGACATGAGGGAACTAAGGACCCCCTTTTGTCTTTTAACCTTCATACTAGCTTATTTAAATGGTTGATCCACTGCCTTTTTTATATATTTGCCTTTTTCAGTGGATTTTTTTCTGTCAGTATTTTCTTATACTTGTTATAGTCTTTTATTTTCATTTAAAGAAGAAGCTTTAATCATTTTTGTTATTGTGGTTTAGTGGTTATAAGCTCTTATTTTTGCTTGTCTAGGAAAGTTTTTATCTTTCCTTTAATTCTGAAGGAAAAACTTGCTGGTAGGGTATCCTAGTTTGAGATTTTTTTTTTTTTTTTCTTTTAGCAGTTTAAGAATATCATCCCACTTCCTTTTGGTCTGAAAAACAAAAACAAAAACAAAAACAGTTGATAGCCTTTGCAGAGGGTAAGGGTCGTGGGGGGGGGGGGGTCGCTCCTTGTATATGACTCTTTTATTTTCTCTTGCTGTTTTAAAAATTCTCTCTTTAGCTTTTGCCATTTGAATTGAGGTATGTCTTGGAGTGAATCTATTTGGGTTCATCTTGCTTGGGACTCTGTTCTTCCTGGACCTAGCTATCTACTGTTTTCTTCAGGTTTTGGAGGTTTCAGCCTTAATAGTATCAAATATGTTTTCTACCCATTTCTCCTTCTGGAACCCTATAATGCTCTTAGTACACCTGTTGTTTCAGAGGGCCCTTAAACTATGCTCATTATTCATTCTTCTATATAATCTTCTAATTCCTTCCAGTGTTTTTCACTTCAGTTACTGTATTACTTATCTGATTGGTTCTTTATATTTTCTAGTTCTTGTTAAAATTCTGATTGTGTTCCTCTGTTCTTTTCCTAAGTCAGTGAGCATTTTTATTACTATTGCTTTGTCATATTTTCACCTAGTAAATTATTTATCTCCATTTCATTAGAATTTCTTAATCTGCATTCTTTTTTTCATTTGAAGCATATTCCTTTTTGTTCTTATTTTGTGTGATTTTTTTCTGTCTCTATAAACTAGGCAAAACGGTTACCTATCCCAGTCTTGAAGGTGTGTCCTCATGTGGGATTATACTAATGCAATCTACTTTGATGGGAGGGTTGGATATGAAATGAGCAGAGCCAGGCCACATCTTCTGGGGTTCAATAATGGCCACTGTTGTTGTGGGAGGTACGGTTGGAGCAGAGCCAGAGCCAGGTACAAGTCAAGGCTTCCACTTGGTTCAGTGTGGTTAAAACCTTACCAGGGGGCAGAGCAGGTCTTTAGGGGCTAGAGCAGGAGCCCCAAGGTAATTTGCCTTCTCCCAGCATAATAGCAGTCTCCATCCTGGTTGGAGGCATAGTGGGGACTCAAAGGCTGGAAGATACACCTCTGAGCTGGCTCCACTTTCTTCCAGCTATGCGCATGTGTCTCGGTTAGAGGCTGGGTTGAAGCTCAAGTTACTGAAGTGCATTTCTGTACTGGTTTTGCACTTCTCCAAGTGTAAATGCATGCACATGTTGTGACAAGGGTGATCTCTGCCTTTGTAGGGAACAGCACTGTGGCAGGAGGAGACAGAGCAGGAGTCTGGGTGGTGATTGAGGAATGCGCTGGGATGGTCCTGGCAGGCTGGCTAAAGCAAATTTCAAGTTGCTGCTTCTGCACTAGGATGAGGAGCAAGCAAGTTTATGCACATGCTTTGCAGGAGCAGTCTGCTTCTTACAAATTGCTGGTAAGACCCTCTAGTTTTCAGGCAAGCTAAGGGAGCTCATCTTCAAGTGTTAGCCCCCAGGACTAGGGTACCTAGTATGGGACAAACTTCTCACTCCCTATTGAGGATCCCTCAGCCTTTTTCTTGTTATGTCTATAATCAGAACTTGTTTTTAATTTTCTGTTTATTTCAAGAATTACCTTAGGCCATCTTTTTAAAATATGGTTTCCTAATGCTTATTTGATGAATTTTTAAAAGTATATTTCTAGTTTTTAAAGGATATATAGCCTACATAATTTCTGTCTCATGTAATTTATGGAGTCATTATATTTATGATATTTTAATTATATCAGTGTTGTGATAAAAAAGGTTTACAAAATAAATATCTCAACATGTTTATTAATCATAACATCTGAGTACTCTATCTGTATTTATGTTTTTGTACACATGAGCTATTCCTCCCATCTTTATTCTGCTTCTATCAACTTCTCCATGACTTACTGAGTTGTCCTCCATAATTTCAAGAGCGCAGCACACACATTTTTATCTCTTACCTTTTTGTAATGGATTATAAACTTTATAAATATAAATTATTTTCTTCCAATTTAATACTTTTTACTTCAAATTCTACTTTGCCAAACTCTAATTATGTGAATGCTGCTTTGTTTATTTATAAATTTATTTATGTAAAATTATTTTCTGAAGTTTTAGTCCAAGTTGTTATTAACATATTGATATGCTTTTTAAAAAGTGGCTTTTAAAAATATTTTTTTTATAAACACATGTTCCCACAAGCTGTACATATAACTTGAGTTTACATACCAAGGTCCAAAATTTAGTCAGATGGCTACATATGTAGGGTCTATGACAACAGACTAGACAATGGGGTCTCTAACTGGGTGTTCATTGTCTGTTTAAAATGCCAGCAGGAGATGAGACTGGTGAGAATGGATACTGGGGCATAATAAATAAAACTGACAATTACATTAGTTACACATGGAGTAATGGATAATTACTCTACCACAAATAGTACTCTGTGCTTTCTAGATAATTTTGCCTTTCCCGTCCCCCTCAAATATCCTTTATTTTCTTAAACTTATTCTTGAACAAAACCGTACCTGAGTATGGTTTTGTCTACAGAAAGGGAGTAAAGATTGTAAAGTCAGTTCTAAGTAACTAGAATTTGGGACTCAGATATAAAACTGGAAATAATATTCCCAATTTAAACTTTAGGCTTTAACATATATGAGGCCATATACTCTTAATAAGTTTTTTGACTTTGACTCAACTGAGTTCACAAAAACAATAATTCACAGCAACTACTGTTAAACAGTTCTGATAGTAATTGCAAATGTGTACGTTCATTCACTTAGTAGTGTAACTCTTTGTGACCCCATGGATGGTAAGCCACTAGGCTCCTCTGTCCATGGAATTTTTCAGGCATAAATAATGGAGTGGGTTGCCATTTCCTCCTCCAGGGATCTTCCCAACTCAAGGATCAAACTCACATCACCTGCATCTTCTACACTGGCAGGCGGATTCTTTACCACCAAGTCACCTGGGAAGCCCTCTGATAGCAATTACTCCCTCTAAAACTACTAAAATCTGGTAATTATTTTTTCTGGTAGTAATTACTACCTATAAACTACTATCATCTAGGATGAAACATCTCTGAGATATTTGGAAAAAACAACAGTAAGATAAATTTTTTCCTGGTTGCCACAAGTATCACTGCTTAAGTATTTCAGTCTCATTTTATAAGGCAGGAAGCAGGTAGTGAAAGAAGCACAAAACAAAAGACATCATGTGTCTCATGGAAATTATCATTTCCAATTCATACTCTTGGACATGTTATTTCATCTCTTTCAGTTTGAAGTTCTATGTGTGGATGATAAAAGCTGCTACTGAATATGAACTCTAGTATTATTGTATGCTATTTGATTACATGTTTTAATAAATTAGAAACACTAAAAGGATTGAATCACAAAGCATGGTTCTAAGTAGGTATGCTATGCTATGCTATGCTATGCTGAGTCACTTCAGTTGTGTTTTACTCTTTGCAACCCCTCAGACTGCAGCCCACCAGGCTCCTCTGTCCATGGGATTCTCCAGGCAAGAACACTGGAGTGGGTTGCCATTTCCTTCTCCAGGCTAAGTAGGTATGGAGGCTAATAAACAGTGTAAATTATCATTAGCAGGAGAAGCAACTCATGTAATGAAAACCATAGAAAGATTTAATGAGAATATACTCTGTATCAAGTGATGCATTTGGCACTTTGTAAAATATGAGTGTTACAGACTTTATTTCTTGGACTCCAAAATCACTGTGGATGGTGACTGCAGCCATGAAATTAAAAGACACTAGCTCCCTGGAAGAAAAGCTTTGACAAACCTAAACAGCATATGAAAAAGCAGAGACATTACTTTGTAACAAAAGTCCATCTAGTCAAAGCTGTGGTTTTTCCAGTAGTCAAGTATGGATGTGAGTTGGACCACAAGGAAAGCTGAGGGCTGAAGAATTGCTGCTTTAAAAAAAAAACAAAAAAATATTTTTACTTTATTTTACTTTACAATACTGTATTGGTTTTACCCTACATTGACATGAATCCACCATGGGTGTACATGCGATCCCAAACATGAACCCTCCTCCCGCCTCCCTCCCCACAACATCCCTCTGGGTCATCCCCGTGCACCAGCCCCAAGCATGCTGTATCCTGCATTGGACATAGACTGGTGATTTGATTTTTACATGATAGTATACATGAATTGCTTTTGAACTGTGGTGTTGGAGAAGATTCTCGAGAGTCCCTTGGACAGCAAGGAGATCAAGGCAGTCAATCCTAAAGGAAATCAGTCCTGAATATTCTTTGGAAGGACTGATGCTGACACTGAAGCTCAGTACTTTGGCCACCTGATGCAAAGAAGTGGCTCACTGGAAAAGACCCCAATGCTGGGAAAGATAGAAAGAGGCAAGAGAAGGGGACGATGGAGGATGAGATGGTTGAATGGCATCACCAACTCTATGGACATGAGTTTGAGTAAGCTCCGTAACTTGATGATGGACAGGGAAGCCTGGCATGCTTCCATCTGCTGCTGCTGCTGCTGTTGCTGCTAAGTGGGGTCACAAGAGTTGGACATAATTGAGTGACTGAACTGGGTTCATTCATGTAATTAAAAGAAGGGAGAAAATGAGAGAATAGACATATGGTAGAGGAAGGCAGAGAAAGGATGGGAAATGACATATTTCTGAGCTGAGAAAGAGATGCAATAGACTAGTTTAAGAGAATGTGTAATTAGGAGCTGAAAGGAAATATATGTACATATGGGTTATCTTGAAATATGTATTTAGATCCCTTTCATATTCTTTGAAAGAAATGTTAGACATAAAAAAAAAAAAATTTAGGAAATGCTCTTTAGAAAGTGAGATTTTAGAATACTGATATACTTCAAGATTGATCCCAATAGAATGCAAGACTATAAGGGATAATCATGAAATACTTGATTACATAAAGCAGTGATTATTTCTTGCTGTGGGACTTGCAGAAAGTTTGTGAAAAATGTTTGAGAAAGTTGGGCAGGATTTGCATAGACACAGTTGTAAATAAGAAGCTCTTATAGTACATGGGCTACTTGGACTAGCACTGATTTTGAAGACCTAGTAACCAATCATTTCCATTACAGACATAAGTATATTTCTATATTAGTCATTTTACCTTGAACACTTGATTAGGTTTACTAAAGGTCTTTTTCTTTTCGCTTCTAATTATATTTGTTATATTTAGACAAACAATCTTAGTTGCTAGAGGCAATCTTTATTTCAAATAGATTGCATATTTAAGTTGGACCTCAAGAATAGAGTTAGCATAAAGTTGTTAAGTTTATTTGTAGAGTAGTGTACTGATCAATTTAAAGTTGGGGTGTTCATATACAGCTTAAGGGAGCATTTCATTATCCAGTTGATATGTCTTATGGTGGTTTAACTGGACAAACACACTTGCTAAAACAAGCATTTTATAGAAGTTTGTTGCTATCATAAATTTCAGAGTTGATATCTCTATTTCTGGGAGATTAAATAACAAATCGTGCAACTACTGACTATCATACTGATTGTAAACATAATGGAAAGAATTGTAATTATGAAAAACACAAACAGCAAATGTAATCTTAAAACTTAAAAAATGCATTACTCGAAACTAGATATTTTCTGCATGATATTCCTATATTCATTATACACTATGATCTCAGAATTATATGTGATCTCCAAAGTGTTTATCTTTACCTAATTGAGATATTTAATAAATAGCCCATAATTTAAAGTCACATAATAGATTTGTTCTTCAATAATACTAAAATAATTGGTTGACTCCATAGGAAGAAGAAAAGAAAGAAAAGATAGAACAAAAGGAAAGGAAGGAAAGAAGGGAGAAAGGAAGGAAGGGAAGAGGAAATGAAGAAAGACAGATGGGCTCCACTATTTGGTACATAGTAATCTTCCATACAAAATAAAATTTGTGCTTATAGTTATTTTAACTATGAATAAATAAAAAATTTAGCCTTTAGCTTTGGCTAAATGTGCTCTATATTTTACACAATGGGAACAAAATTATATTCTTTTGGCTATCTCTGAACAAAGCAAAAAGATAATAAGGTCTTTATTAAATTCAATTGTACTTTACAATATGCCCTTTTTTATGCCATCACAATTGAAAGCCAATTATTTTTAGTAGGAAACAAACAGAATCCCTTGAGTATTGTATGTTATTTGGTCACTGAATTTACTGAGAAGAAAATAAGGTATGGAATAGATATTTTATATGCTGTTTATATTTTTAATACGATTCACTCATTTACAATAAACATATAAATAAGTTTTCTCAACTATTTATTTTTGTGAGCTTGTAACAAGGATCTCAGGTTCATAATAAGTAAACTGAAAATTGGCTGAAAATATAGCACTGACCTTTGCAGAAGTAACCAGTGACTAGATCTTAAATATGCTTTAGGAACACTGAAATGTGTGGCATTTTCCTTGTAAATTGTGCTCATTACAGGTGTAAAATGGTTTCCCTGTGTGTGGGATATCTGTCTGCTATTCAAATTTGGTCTTTCAGGTGAATTAAAAAGTAAAATAAAACTACTCTAACAAATAGATATATGAATAACTGAATGGATGAAAAATGGCTTCAGATATTATTCTTTTTAGTGAACTTATCTAACTGCAGAGGTGAGGAAGATACAGAAACTTTCTGTTGTAGAAAGTGATAAGATAAAGTTTTTAGCTATATTATCTATGCTTGTTCAAGAATATTTGAGAAAACTGGAATGGCATGATTTACTGGTATACAACAAATGTTTTCTCTAGTGAACAGGTTATAAAGTGATTCATGTGATTTTTTAAAAAGAAATTTAAATCAGTAGCACCAACCATACTGAACAGAACTAAAAAATATTATTGTAGCATGATAATGCACAATTAGAAACTGATTGACGGTTGTAGCATTTTGAAGTTTTGTTTGAAGAGGAGAGTTTATGCATTGCCTTTGCTCATTTCTATTCTATTGAAGACAATTACCTGGTGAAGACCACACCTTACAGTTTGTGGCAGCCATAAAAATATGCCTCTGAGATCTCTCACTGCAGAAAGTGCAATTGACTAATGGTCCTAGCTGCTGTGGTTTGAAATTCATCTCCACATTCATGCCAAAACTATTTGCCTCTCCTAGTCAATCATTGAGAATGGATGAAAAACTTCAAGTCTTTCTAGGAGATACAGAGCTACTATGATGGGCAACTTTTGACTCTAGAATACCTGAAAACCTTGTTGAATCATCTTTACAACAGCACTGCAGTATTAGATGCTTCACTCAAATTTTCTTGTTTTCTCTTTTCCTTCAATCCGTCATACCTGCAGTGCTTTGCTTTCTGATAGCCCTCTCAGTTTCTTAGGACCCATCTCCTTTTCTTTTGAGTGTAACCGGGGCATGCGAGCCGGCGCACCAAGCGCAGGAGGCTGCGAGCCGGCGCACCAAGCGCAGGCGGCTGCGAAGAGCTACCCCACATCCGAGGTCAGGGGCAGCAGCCTAGAGTGCCAGGCTGCAACGGCGCATGAACGGTCAAGAGGAGCGACCCTGTGTCTGAGGTCAGTGGCAGCCGGGAGGAGACACACCACGTCTGAGGCCAGGGATGGCAGCTGGGAGGAGCCACCCACGCCAGCGGCTGGGAGGAGCAGCTCGAGGAGTGGTGGCTCCGCAGGCACGGGAGGGCCTAGAGGAGCTATCTCATGTTGAAGGTCAGGAATAGCGGCGGTAAGGAGATACCCCTCGTCCAAGGTAAGGAGCAGTGGTTGTGCTTTGCTGGAGCAGCGTGAAGAGATACCACATGCCCAAGGTAAGAGAAATCCAAGGAGATGGGAGGTGTTGCAAGAGGGCATCAGAGGGCAGACACACTGAACCCATACTCAGAGAAAACTAGCCAATCTAATTACACTAGGACCACAGCCTTGTCTAACTCAATGAAACCAAGCCATGTGTGTGGGGCAACCCAAGATGAGCAGGTCATGGTGGAGAGGTCTGAAACAATGTGGTCCACTGGAGAAGGGAATGGCAAGCCACTTCAGTATTCTTGCCTTGAGAACCCCATGAACAGTATGAAAAGGCAAAATGATAGGATACCAAAAGAGTAACTCCCCAGGTCATTAGATGCCCAGTATGCTACTGAAGATCAGAGGAGAAATAACTCCAGAAAGAATGACGGGATGGAGCCAAAGCAAAAACAATACTCAGTTGTGGATGTGACTGGTGATAGAAGCAAGATCCGATGCTGTAAAGACTAATATTGCATAGGAACCTGGAATGTCGGGTCCATGAATCAAGGCAAGTTGAAAGTGGTCAAACAAGAGATGGCAAGGGTGAACATCGACATTCTGGGAATCAGAGAACTAAAAATGGACTGGAATGGGTAAATTTAACTCAGATGACCATTATATCTGCTACTGTGGATAGGAATCCCTCAGAAGAAATGGAGTAGCCATCATGGTCAACAAAAGAGTGAAATGCAGTACTTGGATGCAATCTCAAAGACAACAGAATGATCTCTATTCATTTCCAAGGCAAACCATTCAATAGCACATTAATTCAAGTCTATGCCCCAACCAGTAATGGTGAAGAAACTGAAGTTGAACTGTTTTATGAAGACCTACAAGACCTTGTAGAACTAACAAACACCTGAAAAAGATGTCCTTTTCATTATAGGGGACTGGAATGCAAAAGTAGGAAGTCAAGAAACACCTGGAATAACAGGCAAATTTGGCCTTAGAATGCAGAATGAAGCAGGGCAAAGACTAATAGAGTTTTGCCAAGAAAATGCACTGGTCATAGCAAACACCCTCTTCCAACAATACAAGAGAATACTCTACACATGGACATCACCAGATAGTCAACACTGAAATCAGATTGAATATATTCTTTGCAGTCAAAGATGGAGAAGCTCTATACAGTTAACAAAAACAAGACCAGGAGCTGACTGTGGCTCAGATCATGAACTCCTTATTACCAAATTCAGACTGAAATTGAAGAAAGTAGGGAAAACTGCTAGACCATTCAGGTATGACCTATATCAAATCCCTTATGATTATACAGTGGAAGTGAGAAATAGATTTAAGGGCCTAGATCTGATAGATAGAGTGCCTGATGAACTATGGACTGAGGTTCATGACATTGTACAGGAGACAGGGATCAAGACCATCCCCATGGAAAAGAAATGCAAAAAAGCAAAATGGCTGTCTGAGATCCAACCAGTCCATTCTAAAGGAGATCAACCCTGGGATTTCTTTGGAAGGAATGATGCTAAAGCTGAAGTTCCAGTACTTTGGCCACCTCATGCGAAGAGTTGACTCATTGGAAAAGACTCTGATGCTGGGAGAGATTAGGGGCAGGAGGACAAGGGGACGACCAAGGATGAGATGGCTGGATGGCATCACCGACTCCATGGACGTGAGTCTGGGTGAGCTCCAGGAGATGGTGATGAACAGGGAGGCCTGGCGTGCTGTGATTCATGGGGTCGTAAAGAGTCGACATGACTGAGCAACTGAACTGAACTCAACTCAACTGTTCTCTGAAAAAAAAAAAAAAAACCTTCATGTTTAATCTTGTCTTAGTGTCTTCTACCTACATAAGCTGACTTACTCAAGGCAAACATAATTTATATGCCCTCCGTTAAACTTGGGTTTCTGGGACACACCAACTTGATACCACTGTAACAGAAATATAGACAAAGCCATTATTCTTGGAATTATTCTATCCACTCATTGTTTCCTACTTCCTTCTGCCCTTGGTCAATAAAAGGTCAAAGGGAAGTGCATTTGCTCAAATATAGATATCCTTTTCTAATGTAATTCCCAATGACAGCCATGAGTATGAACTTACTCTGATACTATTGTAGTTTAGAGAGGTCAAGAGTTTTTCACTGCTGATTTTGAATCCAGTCACATTAAGGAGAGTCAGAGGAGACTAATATTGTTTATTGTAACAACGGGGTAGGTTGAAAGAACAAAGGCACAGAAGGTTTCACTATAGTGGGTCTGAAGATCTTATGGAGGAAGAACCTTACAGCAACATCATTTCAAATAACTTATTAACTAGGCCATCAGTCTGCTTTGCAAAAACATGAGCTGTTACTAACAGCTTATCTTAATTATTCAGAATATTCTGGTATTCATTAGATATACCAATACTGGTTAGGAGATCGGAGCTACAGTCTTGAGATTGTTAGTAACATCAGGATCCCTAAGTGCTAATCATCAGATATATATCAAAAGATTTTCAAGATGTTAACATCTCAAAAAACAAAAACAAAATGGCACGATGATTAAGAGGGGAGTTACTGATGTCTTTGGTATGCTTCTGCCATTTCTTGTCAAGTGATTAAAACAATCATAAGATGAGGTGGATATGAAAATGTCTTCCTTAGAAAAACTACACGTGATATCTTGAAATGTTCTGCTGCTGCTGCTAAGTCGCTTCAGTTGGGTCCGACTCTGTGCGACCTCATAGACGGCAGCCCACCAGGCTCCGCCGTCCTTGGGATTCTCCAGGCAAGAACACTAGAGTGGGTTGCCATTTCCTTCTCCAATGCATGAAAGTGAAAACTGAAAGTGAGGTCGCTCAGTCGTGTCCGACTCTTTGTGACCCCATGGACTGTAGCCTACCAGGCTTTTCCATCCATGGGATTTTCCAGGCAAGAGTACTGGAGTGGGATGTCATCGCCTTCTCCGTGAAATGTTCTAGTGCCAGCCATTCATGGAACTGTGTTTCACAAAGATTAAACAACGCTCATGTTTTTGCAAAGCAGACTGATGGCTGAATTTATTCCTTTATTAATTAATTTACTAATTAGCAATATGATTAATAAGTTTTGTGATTAATTCTGCAGTACTATTCAAATCCCTAAAGGATGATGCCATCAAAGTTTTGCATTCATTATGTCAGCAAAACTGGAAGACTCCACAGCGGCCACAGGAGAGGAAAAGGTCAATCCTCATCCCAATTCCCAAGAAGGATAGTACCAAACAATGTCCTAACCATCGGACAGAGTCCACTCATCTCCCATGCTAGTAAGGTCATGCTTAAAATCTTGCATGCTAGGCTTCAGCATTATGCAAAACAAAATCTTCCAGATGTCGAAGCTGGGTTAGAAAAGGAAGAGGAACTAGACATCAAATTGGTTAGAAAAGGAAGAGGAACTAGACATCAAATTGCCAACATTCACTGGATTATAGAGAAAGCAAGGGAATTTCAGAAAAACACCTATTTCTGTTTGATCAACCAGGCTAAACCTTTGACTTTGTGGATCATGACAAACTGTAGAAAGCTCTTAAAGTGATGGGAATACTGGACCATCTTACTTTCTCTCATGAGAAACCTATATACAGGTGGAGAATTAACAGTTAGAACTCTGCATAGAACAACTGATTGGTTCAAGATCAAGAAAGGAGTATGGCAGGGCTGTCTGCTGTCACCCTATTTGTTTAACCTACACACTGAGCGCAGCACAAGAAATGCCAGGCTGGATGAGCTACAAGTTGGAATTACATAAGTGGGAGAAACATCAACAACCTCAGATATATGGATAATACCACTCTAATGGCAGAGAGTGAAGAGGAACTAGAGAGCCCTTGATGTGGGTGAAGGAGGAGACTGAAAGAGCCAGCTTAAAACTAAATATTTAAAACAAAAACAAAAACAAACAAACCAAAAAAACTAAGATCATGACATCCGGCCCAATTACTGCATGGCAAATAGAAGGGGAATAGGTGGAAGTAGTGACAAATTTCCTCTTTTTGGGCTCTAAAATCACTGTGGATGGTGATTGTAGCCATGAAATCAAAGGACAATTGCTTCTTGGTAGGAAAGCTATGACAGACCTAGACAGTTTGTTGAAAAGCAGAGACATTACTCTGCCAAAAAAGTTCCCTATAGTCAAGGGTATGGTCTTCCTAGTGGTCATGTATGGTTGTAAGAGCTGGACCATAAAGAAGGCATAATGTCAAAGAATTGATGCCTTCGAACTGTAGTGCTGGAGAAGATTCCTGAAAGACCCTTGGACAGCAAGGAGACCAAACCAGTAAACTTAAGGGAGATCAACCCTGAATATTCACTGGAAAGACTGATGTTGGAGTTGAAGCTCCAGAATTTTGGTCACCTGATGCAAACAGCCAACTCATTGGAAAAGTCCCTGATGCTGGGAAAGATTGAGGATAGAAGGAGAAGAGGTCATTAGAGGATGAGATGGCTGAATGGTATCACTGATGCAATAAAGATAAACTTGGGCAAACTCCGGGGCTTCAGTAGACAACAAAATTATTCCAGTCATTCTATCAGTCAAGACTCCTAAAGAGGAGTCCTGAATTGGTAACAAAATTAATAAAATCTAAAAAGGCAAAGATAATAAAATTTTTAAATTGCTGAGCCATTTTAGTAATCTATAAAATGCAGAATCAATAAATAATTAAATGTTATTTTGAATATATTTATTCAGTAGTGATTGTTCATTAATGGCAACAATCATTGTGGCAAAGATACAGGCTTTTTGATACACTGATGGTCAATTTCTTCTTGGGATAAATAAAAAGCAATACATCAAAAGTTAAAATGGTCAAAGCTTGAATATCACTTGTACTCCATATAGATTCTGAAAATCTATACTAAGGAAAAGATATTAACTATAGAATAAAACTTTATGTTCTACAGTGCAATGTTTATTATTTTAAAACATAGATTGGAAACATTTTTAGAGCATTAATGCAATACTTGTTATGGAAGATTAGTAAATGTGAAATTCTTCTGGCTTTGAAAATGATGTTTATGGAGAATTTGTAATGTTTAGATTAAGTAAAAAATAATTTTAAATTAAGTAGAAAAAATAAAATCCAAATGTAAAGTTTATGCCAGGATGAGCTTTAAATTTTTGAAAATACATGCCTAGAACAAGAGAAAAGCACTTAGTAACTTATGTTCACAACCGCTGCTTCTGGGTGAAAAGTTATACATGATTTACTTCTCTTTACCATATTTTGTACTTCCCAATGTTACATATGGACATCATTTTCATATATAAGTGAAACATTTTAAAAAATGGAAAAAAATATTCTCCAGAAGAGGAAAATTACATTATGTTACCTTGGTTAAAAGCTATAAACTAAACTAGTCTGGAAATTATGCCAAAGTAGATTTAAAAAAAAAAAAAGTGTAGAAATGATTAAATTTGCTTCTCCGTATACTTATGACACACACAAAAATTATCCATTTTTCCTTACTTTGGCAAAATACTAAGGGACATTTATCATCTCTGTTTCTTAAGTTAAGCAATATATGATAGGTTTCTAAAACAATCATATCTTTTAAACTTGACATGTAACATTTCAGGTTCATGTATCACTAGTGATACACATGAAAGTTTTTTTTTATGTCTCTTCTAATCTGCAATGCCATCCATCACTTTCATAGATCCAGGACCTCCAGCAATCTAGGCTGACTGCCTTTGGAGTCTGTCATTTTTTTCTCCAGTTAACTTTATTAGTGTTGATCATGCCTGACTTTACTAAGATTTTGTTGACTCCTATAACCTTAGCTTTATTGACCTGGAGTAGACAGCAGCCAGGTGATATCTTGGCTAAACTATACTTTTAGACAATATCTTATGTTCTTAAGAAAAAAAAAAAAATAAGGCATTAGACAAATAAGTTAAATGAATCTACCACAGGAAGAAAAATAAGATAATATGAGTAATGTTTCAAACAATTACATGTTTAGTTTAAGGTTAGATATAGGGAAAATAGCCTTAGTGTGCAATTATATTGGGCACAAAGTTAAACAGAAGGGAAGAATTTAGTAGACAAAAAGATAGAAGCTGAACATATTTATGAGAGCCGGTGAAATTGATGAAACAAAATCATGAAAGAGATAAGAGGACATAGAAATCAGTGCACATGTAGACAGATTGTCCTGGGACAGAAAGAGAAAGAATTGAAAGAGAAGAGAAGAGAAAGAATTAACGATACATTTAGATGCCAGCACATTTCTAAATGTAGTTGGGCAGCTGACTTGTTCATAATTGGTTGTCTTTATGTTCCCTATGAAGAAGGAAGCCATTTAAGTAAAAGGAAAACTAAGTAGATTGAAAATTTGAAGCTGCTGATGACATTCTTATAAGAAAGAAAATGGGTAGATAATGGAGATAGTTAGGGAGAAGATAAGTACTTTTTGAGAATACGTTACTGATGTTTGAAGGGAATCAATATATGGTTTCTCTTTGATGTATGTTGGCATCTTGCATTCATGAAGGACAATGAATTATTTCACTTAATTAAGCTAACGTAGTGTGCAATATGTGATAGATACTTTGCTAAACACTAAGAAGAACAAATTACAAATAAGATTTGATCTCACATTTCAAGGACCTGCCTAAACAATACAAAAGTTAGGCATATAGATAATTAAAATGAAAAGCAGAAGTGTTATGCATGTATGGCAGTGTTAAGAGCATGAGCTTTATCATCACAGTACCTAGATTGAAGTGGATCTCCATTAGTTTATAGCTTGACTTACTTAAACAGTTCCCTTAAATTGTGTACCCTTTGTTTTCTTAATCTCTAAAATCTGGCCAATAGATCAAATAGCTGGAACATATATGTGAATCACTTTATGACTAAAGCTCTATGAAAACATAATTTTCTTCTTTTTAATTTATTTGTTTATTGAAGGATAATCGATTTACAGAATTTTGTTGTTTTCTGTCAAACCTCACCATGAATCAATCATAGGTATACAAATATCCCCTCCCTTTTGAAACTTCCTCCTATCTCCCGCCCCATACCACTCCTCTTGATCGACACAGAGCCCCTGTTTGAGTTTCCTGAGCTATAGAGAAAATTTATGTTGGCCATCTATTTTACATATGGTAATGTAAGTTTCCATGTTATTTCCCCATAAATCTCACTCTCTCCTCCCCTCTCCCCATGTCCATAAGTCTATTCTCTAGGTCTGCTTCTCCATTGCTGCTCTGTAAATAAACTCTTCAATACCATTTTTTTTTTCTTCTTCTTCTTTTTTTTTTTTTTTAGATTCTATATATATTCATTCAGTTCAGTTCAGTTCAGTTCAGTCGCTCTGTCGTATCTGACTCTTTGCGACCCCATGAATTGCAGCGCACCAGGCCTCCCTATCCATTACCATCTCCCGGAGATCACTCAGACTCACATCCATCGAGTCGGTGATGCCATCCAGCCATCTCATCCTCGGTCGTCCCCTTCTCCTCCTGCTCCCAATCCCTCCCAGCATCAGAGTCTTTTCCAATGAGTCAACTCTTCGCATGAGGTGGCCAAAGTACTGGAACTTCAGCTTTAGCATCATTCCTTCCAAAGAAATCCCAGAAATCCCAGGGTTGATCTCCTTTAGAATGGACTGGTTGGATCTCCTTGCAGTCCAAGGGACTCTCAAGAGTCTTCTCCAACACCACAGTTCAAAAGCATCAATTCTTCAGCTCTCAGCCTTCTTCACAGTCCAACTCTCACATCCATACATGACCACAGGAAAAACCATAGCCTTGACTAGACAGACCTTAGTTGGCAAAGTAATGTCTCTGCTTTTCAATATGCTATCTAGGTTGGTCATAACTTTTCTTCCAAGGAGTAAGCGTCTTTTAATTTCATGGCTGCAGTCACCATCTGCAGTGATTTTGGAGTCCAGAAAAATAAAGTCTGACACTGTTTCCACTGTTTCCCCATCTATTTCCCATGAAGTAATGGGACTGGATGCCATGATCTTCATTTTCTGAATGTTGAGCGTTAAGCCAAGTTTTTCGTTCTCCTCTTTCACTTTCATCAAGAGGCTTTTAGCTCCTCTTCACTTTCTGCCATAAGGGTGGTGTCATCTGCATATCTGAGGTTATTGATGTTTCTCCCAGCAATCTTGATTCCAGCTTGTGTTTCTTCCAGTCCAGCGTTTCTCATGATGTACTCTGCATAGACGTTAAATAAGCAGGGTGACAATATACAGCATTGATGTACAGAATACGATATTTATCTTTCTCTTTCTGACTCACTTCACTCTGTATAATAGGTTCTAGGTTCATCCACCTCATCAGAACTCACTCAAATGTGTTTCATTTTATGGCTGAGTAATATTCCATTGTTCTATGTACCACAACTTCTTCATCCATTCACCTGTCAATGGACATCTAGGTTGCTTCTATGTTTTAGCCATTGTAAGTAGGGCTGCAATGAACAATGGGATACATGTGTATTTTTCAATTTTGGTTTCCTCAGGGTATATACCTATGAGTGAGATTGCTGGGTCATAGGGTAGTTTTATTGCTAGTTTTTTAAGGAATCTCCATACCAACTTCCATATTGGCTGTATCAATTTACATTCCCACCAACAGTGTAAGAGTTTTCCCTTTTCTCCACACCCTCTCCAGCATTTATTGTTTGTAGACTTTTTGATGAGGGCCATTCTAATCGATGTGAGGTGATAACTAATTGTAGTTTTGATTTGCATGTCTCTAATAATGAGCGATGTTGAGCATCTTTTCATGTGTTTGATAGCCATCTGTATTTCTCTTTGGAGAAATGTCTGTATAGATCTTTCCCCCACTTTTTGATTGAGTTGTTTGTTTTTCTTGTACTGAGTTGTATAACTGCTTGTATATTTTGGAAATTAATTCTTTGTCAGTTGTTTGATTTGCTATTATTTTCTCCCATTCTGAGGGTTGTCTTTTCACCTTGCTTATAGTTTCCTTTGCTGTGCAAAAGCTTTTAAGTTTAATCAGGTTCACTTGTTTACTTTTGTTTTTCTTTCCTTTGCCCTAGGAGGTGGGTCATAGAGGATCTTGCTGTGATTTATGTCATCAAGCGTTCTGCCTATATTTATTCTAAGAGTTTCATAGTTTCTGGTCTTACTTTTAGATCTTTAATCCATTTTGAGTGTACCTTTGTGTATGGTGTTAGGAAATGTTCTAATTACATTATTTTACATGTAGCTGTCCAGTTTTCCTAGCACCACTTACTGAAGAAGCTGTCTTTGCCCCATTGTATATTCTTACCTCCTTTGTCAAAAATAAGGTACCGGTAGGTGCATGGGTTTATTTCTGAGCTTTCTATCTTGTTCCATTGGTCTATAATTATGTTTTTGTGCCAGTACCATACTGTCTTGATGACTGTAGGTTTTTAGTACAGTCTGAAGTCAGGAAGGTTGATTGATCCAGCTCCATTCTTCTTTCTCAAGACTGCTTGGGCTATTTGGGGTCTTTTGTGTTTCCATATGAAGTGTGAAGTTTTTTTGTTCTAGTTCTGTGAAAAATGCCATTAGTGATTTGATAGGGATCACCTTGAATCTGTCGGTTGCATTTGATAGTATAGTCATTTTCACAATATCAATTCTTCCTACCCAGAAGCATGGAATATCTCTCCATCTGTTTATGTCATCTTTGATTTCTTTCATTAGTGTCTTGTAATTTTTTGTGTACATTTATTTTGTCTCCTTAGATAAGTTTATTTCTAGATATTTAATTCTTTTTGTTGCAATGGTGAATGGGATTGATTCTTTAATTTCTCTTTCTGATTTTTCATTGTTATTATGTAGAAATGCAAGTGGTTTCTGTGTATTGATTTTGTATCCTGCAACTTTCCTAAATTCACTGACTAATTCTAGTAATTTTCTGATACTATCTTTAGGGTTTTCTTTGTACAGTATCATGTCGTCTGCAACAGTGAGAGATTTATGGCTTCTTTTCTGATCTGGATTGCTTTTATTTCTTTTTCTTCTCTGACTGCTATAGCTAGAACTTCTAGAACTATGTTGAATAATAGTGGTGAATGTGGGTATCCTTGTCTTGTCCCTGATTTTAGAGGGAATGCTTTCAGTTTTTCACCATTTAGAATAATGTTTGCTATAGGCTTATCATATATGGCCTTTACTATGTTGAGGTAGGTTCCTTCTATGCCCATTTGTTGAAGAGTTTTAATCATAAATGGGTGCTGAATTTTGTCAAAGGTTTTTATGCATCTATTGAGATGATCAGATGGTTTTTATCTTTTAATTTTTTAATATGGTTTATCACACTGATTGACTTGCATATATTGAAGAATCCTCGCATCCCTGGAATAAACCCAACTTGATCATGGTGTATGAGCTTTTTGATGTGTTGCTGAATTTTGTTTGCTAAAATTTTGTTGAGGATTTTTGCATCTATGTTCTTTAGTGATATTGGCCTATAGTTTTCATTCTTTTTGTTGTCTTTGTCTGATTTTGGTATCAGGGTGATGGTGGCCTTGTAGAATGAGTTTGGAAGTGTTCCTTCCTCTGCAATTTTTTGAAAGAGTTTTAGGATAAGCATTAGCTCTTCTCTAAATGTTGGATAGAATTCTTCTGTGAAGCCATCTGGTCCTGGGCTTTTGTTTTTTAGGGAGATTTTTGATGAAATTTTTGAGAAATTGATGACTTCAATTTCAGTGCTTATAATTGGGTTGTTCATAATTTCTATTTCTTCCTGGTTCAGTCTTGGAAGATTGAACTTTTCTAAGACTCTGTCCATTTCTTCCAGGTTATCCATTATATTGGCATACAGTTGTTCATAACAGTCTCTTGTAATCCTTTGTATTTCTGCATTGCCTGTTATAAGCTTGCCTTTTTCATTTCTAATTTTGTTGATTTGATTCTTCTCTCTTTTTTTTTTTTCTTGATTAGTCTGGCTAAAGGCTTGCCAGTTTTGTTTATCTTCTCAAAGAAACAGCTTTTAGTCTTATTATTTTTTACTATTGTTTCTTTCTTTTCTTTTTCATAAATTTCTGCTCAGATCTTTATGATTTCTTTCCTTATACTATTTTTTTTTGTTATTGTTGTTCTTTATCCAGTTGTTTTAGGTGCAAAGTTAGGTTGTCTATTCAATATTTTTCTCGTTTCTTGAGATAGAATTGTATAGCTATAAATTTCCTTCTTAGAGCTACTTTTGCTGCATCCCATAGGTTTTGAGTTGTGTTTTCACTGTCATTCGTTTCTAGAAATTTTCTTGATTTCCCTTTTGATTGCTTGAATAACCTGTTGGTTATTTAGAAACGTGTTGTTTAATCTCCATGTGTTTGTGTTTCTTACCGTTTTTTTTCTTGTAGTTGATATCTAGTCTCATAGTGTTGTGGTCAGAGAAGATGCTTGATACAATTTCAATTTTTTAAAATTTACTGAGGTTTTATTTGTGACCCAAGGTGTGGTCTATCCTTGAGAATGTTCCATACGCACTTGATAAGAAGGTGTTTTCTTCTGCTTTTGGATGGAATGTCCTGAAGATATCAATGAGATCCATCTCATGTAATGTATCATTTAAGATTTGCATTTCCTTATTAATTTTCTGTTTTGATGACCTGTCCATTGGTGTAAGTGGGGTGTTAAAATCTCCTACTATTATTGTGTTACTGTCAATTTCTCCTTTTATGTCTATTAGTGATTGTCTTATGTATTGAGGAGCTCTTATGTTTGGTGAATAGATATTTCCAATTGTTATGTCTTCCTCTTGGATTGATCCCTTAATCATTATATAGTGTCCTTCCTTATCTTGTAATCTTTTTAATTTTAAGGTTTATTTTGTCTCATATGAGGATTGCTACTCCAGCTTTCTTTTGTTTCCCATTTGCATAGAATATATTTTTCCATCTTTTCACTTTCAGTCTATATGTGTCTTTAAGTCTAATGTGGGTTTCTTGTAGACAGCATATATATGGGTCTTGTTTTTCTATTCATCCAGCCAGTCTTTGTCTTTTGTTTGGAGCATTTAATCCATTTCCATTTAAAGTAATTATTGATATACATGTTCCTATTGCCATTTTCTTAATTGTTTGGGATTGATTTTGTATATCTGTTTCCTTCTCTTGTATTACTTAACTATATAAGACCCTTTAACATTTGTTGTAAAGCTGGTTTGGTGGTACTGAATTCTTTTAACCTTTGCTTGTCTGAAAAGCTTTTAATTTCTCCATAAATTTTAAATGAGCTCCTTGGACAGGTACTGTAATCTTGGTTGTAGATTTTTCCCTTTCAGTCTTTTAAATATATCCCACCATTCCCTTCTGGCCTGCACAGTTTCTGCTGAAAGATCAGCTGTTAAGTGTATCAGATTTCCCTTGTATTTACTTGTTGCTTCTCCCATGCCGCTTTTAATATTCTTTCTTTGTGTTTAGTTTTTATTAGTTTGATTAGTATGTGTCTTGTCATGTTTCTCCTTCGGTTTATCCTGTATGGGACTCTTTGTGCCTCTTGGACTTGATTGACTATTTCTTTTTCCAAGTTGGGGAAATTTTCAACTATAATCTCTTCCCTAAGGTTTGTTCTGTGGTAGTCTAGGATCTTGGAGTCAGTACTCCCACTCCAAAGACACAGGGATTGATCTCTGGACAAGAATGAAGATTCCAGAAGTGGTTTGTTATGGTATTGAGATTAAAGCAAATATTCAAAAGCAAGAAATCAAAGATGAACCCCAGACAAATACCAGTTACAGAATCAGGCAAATAATAATTAAAATAATGGAATTTACACATATACATATACACCCATAGCAAAGTCTAAACATTCCGACAAAAATACAGTATTGGGGACTGACCTGGTGAACAAGGAAATAAAAAATTATGTTTACTATTTAAGAATGAAACTAACTAAGGCACAAGCTGGAAAACAAAACTAGAGCAAGATGCCAAGTGGAGAATAAAGCAGTGAAAACAAGACTAACAAATAAGTTGAGAGGAAAGGAAAGAAAGAAAAGGAGAAGGAATAGGTATTTAAATAGAGGTAATGAAGAAGATTCATATACATTACAGATTAACTGCAAGGGAAAAGAACAGTAGGAGAGGTAAACAAAGGAATAAATGTAGAAAAATATGATAGGCTTAAAATTAAAATTAAAATTCTAAAAAAAAACAACAAGAAAAAAAACCAGAAGAACAAAAAAATAAAAAAAATAAATAAAAAGGAAAACTCCACAGAGCTGCAAAAGCCCAGTGTAGAGGCAGAGGTTTATAGCAACAATAAAAAGTGTGACTGAATATGCACATATACATATACACCTATAAGCAAAACCAATAGTCCAAAAAAAAAAAAAAAGTGCAATAGATTGACCTGGTGAACAAAGGAAACCAAAAATTATATCTACCAGAATAAAATTATCTAAACAACAAGCTGGAAAACAAAACTAAAGCAAGGGCCAGTTGGGGAATAAAACAATGAAAATAAAACTAAGAAAATGTTGAGAGGAAAGGAAAGAAAGAAAGAACAGATATGCAAAGTTAAATACAGATAGATGAAGAAGATTCATATACATTAAAGATTAACTGCAAGGGGAAAAGAATAGTAGGAAAGGAAAACAAAGGAATAAATGTAGAGAAAATATAATAGGTTTAAAAAATTTTAAAATAAAATTATAAAAATGAGAGAGAGAGATAAAAACGAAAAACTCCACATAACTGTAAAAGCCTAATGTAGAGGTAGAGGCTTATAACAACAATAAAAAATATGACTGATAAAAAGAAAAAAAAGCACAAAAATTTAAATAGATTTCATGGTGCCAATAAAATTGACAACTACAAAAGGGGTGGAGGAGGGGAGGAAAAAAAGAGAAAAAAAATCCAAAAAATCTACAGAACAAGTGAAAACATAAGAATAATAAATGCTTTTCTTGAGTCACTGCTTTCAGAGTCCTTTCCCATACTGGGAATCACAGTCCACCTCACCTCCCTAGGATGTCCTCCAACACTGTACTGATCTCTGGACCTACTGTGGGGGCAGCTCAGATTCTAATCTGGTCCTATTCCTATGTGTTCTTGCCTCCAGTGTCCAGAGCTATCAGAACTAGTGTGTTTTCTTTTGTGGGCACTCTCAATGACCTTTTGTATGTTCCATAGACACAGAGTCTGCCCAGTTGATCATGTGGATTTAATCTGCAGCTTGTGCAGCTGGTGGGAGGTTTTGGGTCTTCTTCCTTAGCCACACTGCCCCTGGGTTTCAATTTTGGTTTTATTTCCACCTCTTCACTTGGGTCATCCACTGTGGTTTACTCCTGAGGCTGCCCTGGAGGTCTTGGGTTTGCCCCTGTGAGGGCCAGGTGTGGAGGTGGTGCAGCTGCTTGGGTTGGCAGTGGTTCTGAAAGTACCAGGAGTGGGTATTGGTGGCTAGGGCAGCAGGAAATATAGTGCTCTAGAAGGGTATGGCAACCAGTATTGGTCAATAAGCTCCAGTATTCTTGCCTAGAGAACCCCTCTCCCTGACAGAGAAGACTGGCAGGCCACAGTCTAAAGGAGCACAAAGAGTCAGACATGACCAAAGCAACCCTGTGTGCATAGACACAAGACATTTTTTGCCTGTGGCAGCTTTGCCCCAGTGAGATTTGAGTGTGAATGTGATGCAGCCCCTTGGCTTGCGGGGACCCTGGAGGCGCCAAGTTTGCAGGGAAACAGACTGCCGCAGGAGTTACGGCCCTATTGGGGTCTTTTTTTGAGCCTCTTCAAGCCTCGAGGCTGGTCACCAGAAGGCCTCTTTGGCCAGTCTTTCTCCATAGGTCCACCTGTTCAGGCACTTAGAGGATGCCCTTGCCTTGGGGTACTTCTTTGTTGCTCGGCATGTCAGGCACATAGAAGGGGCCCCCTGGCTGTGGTCTTACTGTGTAGATCAGCACGTCAGTCTCTTAAAGGAGCACCCTGGGTGAAGTCCTGCTCTGTAGTTCAGTGTGTCAGGTGTTTGATGGGCCAGCCTCTCTACTGTTCAGCTGCCAATGCTAGCATGTTGGGGGGAGAGATGGCTCCACCTCCTATGGGTGACTCAGAAGTATCACCTTGCTTCCATGGCTGCCTGGCTTTCCTCCACAGGCATTTCCTGCCACAGTCTCCCCCCTCACCTCCCCTTGATCTGTCTCTTCACAGTCAACAGCAGCCCTCACTCTGGGGTTGCTCCACAATCTTTAAACTCCAACCCCCAGTCTCTGTCCTTCCAGGAGACTTGTGTCCCTGTCTGGGGTATGTATGACTGTGGCAAGGACTGTCTAATTCTCATTCCATTTAGACTGCCACAGATAGCTGTTTCACTCTGTCTTAAATGTTTCTCCTCTGACTCAAACAGTTGGCCTGATGTAGGAATTGGACCCCTGCTTCAGTTCCCCACCCACCGAGGGCAGGTCCAGTCCTACTAACACTCCTGTTTTTCCCCCTAGTTCCGTTGTCCTACTGAGTTTTGTGTGGTTCTATATATTCTTCTCCTCTGCTCAAGTTCTCCTGTCTGCTCTCAGCTAGTGTTCTGCATTCATTTCTGTGTCTGAAGATTTATTCCTGATGTATCCATGTCCACCTACTCCATCATCTTGTCCAAAAACTAGTTTTCTTTTATTTTTATATCTTATGTAAATAATTTGAAAAGCCTTTAAAAATAAAAGTAAGAAGAAAGGGGGAAAAATAAATAGAGTAAAAGGGGAGAGAAGAGAGGGTAGAGGAAGAGAGGAAGGAAGAGAGAGTGAGGGAACAGACCCACATGGATTCTCCTGTTAGAGTTTAGACATGTTTCCCAGAGAAGGTGAACTTTGCCCCAGGCTTTGAATAATGTAGCCATTGTTAGGCAGATTAAATCCACATGATCAACTAGGCAGACTCTGTCTATGGAACATACAAAAGGTCATTGAGAGTGCCCACAAAAGAAAACACACTAGTTCTGATAGCTCTGGACACTGGAGGCAAGAACACATAGGAATAGGACCAGATTAGAATCTGAGTTGCCCCCACAGTAGGTCCAGAGATCAGTACAGTGTTGGAGGACATCCTAGGGAGGTGAGGTGGACTGTGATTCCCAGTATGGGAAAGGACTCTGAAAGCAGTGACTCAAGAAAAGCATTTATTATTCTTATGTTTTCACTTGTTCTATAGATATTTTGGAATTTTTTTCTCTTTTTTTCCTCCCCTCCTCCACCCCTTTTGTAGTTGTCGATTTTATTGGCACCATGAAATCTATTTAAATTTTTGAGCTTTTTTCTTTTTATCATTCTTCACTAGCTGTCAACACAAAGAACTTTGTTTTAACTTAAAATAAGATAATTTTTCATTGAAACACATTCAGATTGCTTTCTAAAAACCTTTGTGAAATTTCCAAACCATACATGTAGGGTATGATAAAGTGATAAACACGCAGAAGTTACATTATTTTAACCAGGAATATTATTACAGATAATAATTATTTAAGCAAAATTTATCTTCTAAAGCATTCAAACATGAATGCATACAAGGGGCAAATATAATCTCAAGTGAGATTAATCAATATCGATATTAAAACATAATAGTTTATGTAGAGTACATAACTCTCCTCTAGCTAGCAAAAAGTTAACCAATTAGTGATAGCTGACTAGTAGTGCTAATGGTTTTGTTGGTTCTAGTGATTTCTTTACTTTATGGTTCTTGTGAATCCAGAGGAAGCAGAACAAATATGTTTGTTATGTGATGTTTTCTTGTGTAACATTTGTTAATGTTATGTCTTGCAATATATAGTTAAAAAATAGAATCTATTCACTGTCGTTTTAAACAAACTTAGGTTAATTAGAAAGTTTGTATATTTTTATTTTATTTTATTTTAGTTTTTCATTTTTTTAATTTTAAAATCTTTAATTCTTACATGCGTTCCCAAACATGAACCCCCCCCCCCACCTCCCTGCCCATAACATCTCTCTGGGTCATCCCCATGCACCAGCCCCAAGCATGCTGTATCCTGCGTCAGACATAGACTGGCGATTTAATTCTTTCAAACACATCGCTTCATTTTCTCTTCAAAGAAATCCTGTGCAGTGTATGATTTCAATCAATCATTTCAAAGATGAAAAAATGGAGCTGTCCTTTCTTGTCTGGAAAATTCCATGGATAAAGAAGCCTGGTGGGCTACTGTTCATGAGGTCATAAAGAGTCAGTTGCAAATGAGCACAGAAAGCTTATGCAGGCAGAACAAGGATTAGAATTGAGTTTTGTAATCAGAGTGACTTGGTGAAACTCATCTAATTTATTGAGCAGCAAAACTTTTTCTTACTGGTAGATGTGGATAATATCTGATCTCTCTGTAAAAATACTGAAATAGTAATTAGAAGATAAGTATATCACTGTGTAGTCTCAAGCCTTCTAGATATAACCCCTTTCCTTGGTATTTATGAGAATGATAAATTTTGAGAAAGAAGTTATCACTGCATTGGTCTTAGAAATGACTATAGTCCTCAGTTACATTCAAGTGAAAGAAGCCTGAGTGGGGGAAAAAAAATCCATATGCTAATTTCACTATGTTGATATTATTTGAATTTTAAAATTGAAAACTAAAATAGATATTAAGTGATTTTCACAGAATAGGAGTTTGTGGATTTTTAATTTAAATTGAGGTCTGTCCAACTCTATTATTCTATAGCTATGGTATAGTGGGCCTTAGAAGTCAAGAGGGCCTTAGGAAGCATCACTACAAACAAAGCTAGTGAAGCTGATGGAATTCCTTGAACTATTTGAAATTGAATTATTTCAAATTCTAAAAGATGATGCTGTGAAAGTGCTACACTCGGTCAGTTCAGTTCAGTTGCTGAGTCATGTCCAACTCTTTGTGATCCCATGAACCGCAGCACACCAGGCCCCCCTGTCCATCACCAACTGCTGGAGTCTACCCAAACCCACATTCATTGAGCTGGTGATGCCATCCAACCATCTCATCCTCTGTCATCCCCTTCTCCTCCTGCCCTCAATCTTTCCCAGAATCAGGGTCTTTTGAAATGAGTCAGCTCTTCGCATCAGGTGGCCAAAGTATTAGAGTTTCAGCTTCAACATCAGTCCTTCCAGTGAACAACCAGTACTATTTCCTTTAGGATGGACTAGTTGAATCTCCTTGCAGTCCAAGGGACTCTCAAGAGTCTTCTCCAACACCACAGTTAAAAAGCATCAATTCTTTGGCACTCAGGTTTCTTTATAGTCCAACTCTCACACCCATACATGACTACTGGAAAAACCATAGTCTTGACTAGACAACATGCCCCAAATTTGGAAAATGCAGCAGTGGCCACAGGACTGGAAAAAGTCAGTTTTCATTCCAATCCTAAAGAAAGGCAATACCAAAGAATGCTCAAACTACTACACAATTGCATTCATCTCACACACTAGTAAAGTAATGCTCAAAATTTTCCAAGCCAGTCTTCAGCAGTACCCGATGAACTGTGAATTTCCCAGATGTTCAAGCTGGTTTTAGAAAAGGCAGAGGAACCAGAGATAAAATTGGCAATATCTGTTGGATCATTGAAAAGGCAAGAGAGTTCCAGAAAAACATCTGTTTCTGCTTCATTTACTACACCAAAGCCTTTGACTGTGTGAATCACAATAGACTGTGTGAATCACAATAAACTGTGGAAAATTCTGAAAGAGATGGGCATATCAGACCACCCGACCTGCCTCTTGAGAAATCTATATGCAGGTCAGCAAGCAACAGTTAGAACTGGACATGGAACAACAGACTGGTTCCAAATAGGAAAAGGAGTACACCAAGGCTGTATACTGTCACCCTGCTTATTTAACTTATATGCAGACTACATCATGAGAAACGCTGGACTGGATGAAGCACAAGCTGGAATCAAGACTGCTGGGAGAAATATCAGTAACCTCAGATATGCAGATGACACCATCCTTTTGGCAGAAAGTAAAGATGAACTAAAGAGCCTCTTGATGAAAGTGACAGAGGAGAGTGAAAAATCTGGCTTAGAACTCAACATTCAGAAAATTAAGATCATGGCATTTGGTCCCATCACTTCATAGCAAATAGATGGGGAAACAGTGGAAACAGTAACAGACCTTATTTTTCTGGGCTCCAAAAATCACTGCAGATGGTGACTACAGCCATGAAATAAAGAGACACTTATTCCTTGGAAGAAAAGTTATGACCAACTTAGTTAGACAGCATATTAAAAAGCAGAGACATTACTTTGCCAACAAAGGTCCATCTAGTCAAAGCTATGGTTCTTCCAGTAGTCGTGTATGGATGTGAGATTTGGCTGACCAATAAGGCTGAGCACTGAAAAACTGATTGTTTTTAACTGTGGTGTTGGAGAAGACTCTTGAGAGTCCTTTGAACTGCAAGAAGATCAATGCATTCAATCCTAAAGGAAAGCAGTCCTGAATATTCATTGAAAAGACTGATGCTGAAGCTGAAACTCCAATACTTTGGCCACCTGATGTGAAGAACTGACTCATTGGAAAAAAACCCTGATGCTGTGGAAGATTGAAGGTGGGAGAAGAAGGAGACAACAGAGGATGATATGGTTGGATGGCATTACTGATTCAATGACGTGAGTTTAAGTAAACTCTGTGAATTGGTGATGGACAGGGAGGCTTGGCATGCTGCAGTCCATTGGATAACAAAGAGTCAGACACGACTGAGAGACTGAATTGAACTGATTGTATTGTGGATAAGTGCGAGCTCTGGATCCCAAAGCAATGCAATTTTGAATCCTAACCTCTACCATTCACTCTAAGACCCTGGACAAGTTCCTAAGCCCACCATTGTTCATCCATAAAATTTATATAACTGTACTATAGTCCAAGTTTGTAATGAGGTTTTAAACACAGCCTGGCACACTCTGAGAAACTCATAAATATTACTGGTGGTAGTTTCTTCTTCTCCTTTTTATTAACAACATCCTTTTATCATCTTGGGATTAAAAAAAAAAATTGTAAACCTTTTACTTTTCCAGATATATTTAACTGATAGAAATTCAGAAGTTTATTACAGCTTCACACACATAAAAGGAATAAAGCCTATTTAAAGAATTTTTTAGATGTAAGTACAAGTATTAAAGCTCCTTTCCGCAATGTCTAATAATGATTTAAATAACCCCAAAATAGAAAATATTTTCCTTTCTATTTTATTGAAGCTGTAATACATTTGTGATTGTGAATAGATAAATTTTCAACTTCAGATTCATATTATATTCTTCCAAAATAGATGAACAATATTAATCATATTTTCTAGCAAATTTTGATATGTCCTTTAAATGCTTTTTTACCCATTCTGAAAGTTATTTCTGTTTATTCATGAGAACTAAGGATCAGAACTGTGTGCATAATATTAAGCAAAATTTGGTATAGTATGTGAAGAGACTTTTATGGACAAATCTAACTTTGGGGTAAATTTAGTGTGTGTGTATATATATATATATATATATATATACATTTCACTTATATATAACTATATACATAGTTATGTATAACTATATATATAGTTCAGTTATATATACACACACATATATATATGTGTGTGTATATATATATATATATATATATATATATATTTCAGTTCCATCACTCAGTCGTGTCTGACTCTTTCTGACCCCATGAATTGCAGCACGCCAGGCCTCCCTGTCCATCATCAACTCCTGGAGTTCACCCAAACTCATGTCCATCAAGTCGGTGACGCTATCCAGCCATCTCATCCTCGGTCGTCCCCTTCTCTGGCCCCCAATCCCTCCCAGCATCAGAGTCTTTTCCAATGAGTCATCTCTTCACATGAGGTGGCCAAAGTATTGGAGTTTTAGCTTCAGCACCAGTCCTTCCAATGAACACTCAGGACTGATCTCCTTTAGAATGGATTGGTTGGATCTCCTTGCAGTCCAAGGGACTCTCAAGAGTCTTCTCCAACACCACAGTTCAAAAGCATCAATTCTTCAGCTCTCAGCTTTCTTCACAGTCCAACTTTTTCATCCATACATGACCACTGGAAAAACCATAGCCTTGTATAAACAGACCTTTGTTGGCAAAGTAATGTCTCTGCTTTTGAATATGCTATCAAGGTTGGTCATAACTTTCCTTCCAAGGAGTAAGTGTCTTTTAATTTCATGGCTGCAATCACCATCTGCAGTGATTTTGGAGCCCCCCAAAATAAAGTCTGATACTGTTTCCACTGTTTCCTCATCTATTTTCCATGAAGTGATGGGACCAGATGCCATGATCTTAGTTTTCTGAATGTTGTACTTTAAGCCAACCTTTTTACTCTCCTCTTTCACTTTCAACAGGCTTTTTAGTTCCTCTTCACTTTCTGCCATAAGGGTGGTGTCATCTGCATATCTGAGATTATTGATATTTCTCCCAGCAATCTTAATTCCAGCATGTGCTTCTTCCAGCCCAGCTTTTCTCATGATGTACTCTGCATATAAGTTAAATAAGTAGGGTGACAATATACAGCCTTGACGTACTCCTTTTCCTATTTGGAACCAGTCTGTTGTTCCATGTCCAGTTCTAACTCTTGCTTCCTGACCTGCAAAAGGCAAGTCAGGTGGTCTGGTATTCCCTCTGGAAAGTTGTTGTTGAATCACGACACCAGGATTCTTGGCCCCCGGAGGAGAAGAATTCAATCTGGGGCCAGAGACGAGGCTTGATCGCTCAGAGCTTTTGTGTAGTAAAGTTTTATTAAAGTATAAAGGAGATAGAGAAAGCTTCTGACATAGACATCAGAAGGGGGCAGAAAGAATACCCCCCTGCTGGTCTTCTTCTGGATGTTATATAGTCATCAGCAGTCTGTTAATGAAAGAAAGGAATGTCTTAAAACTCAGAATGGCACCAGGCCCCTCACCCATAAGATGTATTTTGGGATAATCTTGGCTCCAAATGATTCATCTTGGGCCATAAAATGATTAATTTGAATCTTGAAGAAAGGCAGATCACCATACAAATAGTTTCATTTACATAGATTAGAGGAACAATACCTGAGTATTACATACTGGTTTATTAAATAGGTTCTGAGCCAAAAGGAGGAGGAACAGACATGAAGACAGAGTTTGGGGTAAATGTATAGGACATTAGCATTGCTTAAAATAAACATTTCCATAAGAAAAAGGCATTGGTTAACTTCAGGTGAAACCAGGTGTCACTATAGAAACACAGAATTTTAAGAGAAATCTCCTTTTAAATTTGTATAGATAAGGAAAAAATATCCTTAGCTTGTTTCCTCCTGCTGCTTAAGAGAGAGAAAAATGTCTGACACTTGCAGGCTATTTCCTCCGTTTGGAGACCCCTAGCGTTCCTGCCTGTTACCCTCTCACTTCTCTATAAATAGCTTTCCTGGTGGCTCAGATGGTAGAGAATCTGCCTGCAATGCAGGAGATGGGGTTGGATTCCTGGGTTGGGAAGATTCCTTGGAGAAGGGAATGTCTACCCACTCTGATATTCTTGTATGGAGAATCCCATGGTCAGAAGAACCCGGAAGGCTCCAGTCCATGGGGTTTCAAAGAGCTGGACATGACTGAGCAACAACAATTTCATATATATATATGTATATTTCATCTCTATATGTTTATAACTGATATGCATAAATATATAACATTTTTATACCATTTACAGTAATTTCCTTCTTTAAAGAGGGCTTCCCTTTTGGCTCAGAGGTTAAAGCGTCTGCCTGTAATGTGGGAGACCTGGGTTCGATCCCTGGATCAGGAAGATGCCCTGGAGAAGGAAGTGGCAACCAGCTCCAATATTCTTGTCTGGAGAATCCCATGGATGGAGGAGCCTGATGGGCTACAGTCCACGGGGCCGCAAAGAGTTGGACACGACTGAACGACTTCACTTTCATTTTCTTTAAAGAAAGTGTTCAAATTATAATTTAAAAAAATATGTACATATATAATTGTTTTCAACCTAAAGTTTATCCACGTATTTACAAACTTGTAGATATATCGGAGAAGGCAATGGCACCCCACTCCTGTACTCTTGCCTGGAAAATCCCATGGATGGAGGAGCCTGGTAGGCTGCAGTACATGGGGTCGCTGAGTCGGACACAACTGAGGGACTTCACTTTCACTTTTCACTTTCATGCATTGGAGAAGGAAATGGCAACCCACTCCAGTGTTCTTGCGTGGAGAATCCCACGGATGGGGGAGCCTGGTGGGCTGCTGTCTATACGGTCGCACAGAGTTGGACATGACTGTGGCGACTTAGCAGCAGATATATGTAATCATAAGAGACTTTAATGGACATATCTAATTTTGGGGTAAAATATCATTTCAGTTCAGATTATTTCAGTCACTTGCTCATGTCTGTTTGCTACCAAATGGATTGCAGCATTCCAGGCTTACCTGTCCATCACCAACACTTGGAGCTTGCTCAAACCCATGGCCATCCAGTTAGTGATGCCATCCAGCCTTCTCACCCTCTCTTGGCCCCTTCTTCTCCTGTCCTCAACCTTTCCCAGCATCAAGGTCTTTGCTAATGAGTCAATCCTTTGCATCAGGTGGCCAAATATCAGAATATCAGCTTCAACATCAGTCCTTCCAATGAATTTTCAGGACTGATTTCCTTTAGAATTGACTGGTTGGATCACTTTGCAGCTGAAAGGACTCTGCAGAGTTTTCTCCAATACCACAGTTCAAAAGCATCAATTCTTCAGCATACAGTTTTTCTTATAGTCCAACTCTACCATCCGTACATGACTAGAGGAAAAACCATAGCTTTGATGAGACAGACCTTTGTTGGCCAGAGTAAAGCCTCTGCTTTTTAATATGCTGTCTCAGTTTATCATAGGTTTTCTTCCAAGGAGCAAGCATCTTTTAATTTCAGGCTAAGTGTAGTCACTATATGAAGAGATTTTGAAGCACAATAAAATATAGTCTGTCACTGTTTCCACTGTTTACCCATCTATTTGCCATGAAGTGATGGGACTGGATGCCATGATCTTAGTTTTCTGACTGTTGAGTTTTAAGTCAGCTTTTTCACTCTCCCCTTTCACCTTCATCAAGAGGTTCTTCAGTTCCTCTTCACTTTCTGCCATAAGGTGGTGTCACATGCGTATCTGAGGTTATTGATATTTCTCTAGGCAAAATTGACTCCAGCTTGTGCTTCATCCTACTCAGCATTTCATATATAAGTAACATAAGCAGGGTGACAATGCACAGCCTTGACATTCTCCATTCACAATTTGGACTAGTCTGTTGTTCCACGTATGGTTCTGTTTCTTCTTAACCTGCATACGGATTTCTCAGGAGACAGGTAAGGTGGTATGGTAATCTGATCTCTTGAAGAATTTTCCACATTTTTTTTTTTTTGTTTTTAATCTACACAGTCAAGGCTTTGGCATAATCAACAAAGGAGAAGGAGACTGTTTTCTGGAATTCTCTTGCTTTTTCAATAATCCAATGGATATTGGTAATTTGATTTCTGGTTCCCTCGTTTTTATAAATTCAGCTTGGACATCTGGAAGTTCACGGGTCACACACTGTTGAAGCCTGGCTTGGAGAATTTTGAATATTACCTTGTTAGTGTGTGAGATGACTGCAAATGTGCGGTAGTTTGAACGTTCTTTCACATTGCCCTTCTTTGGGTTTGGAATGAAAACTGACTTTTCCCAGTCCTGTGGACACTGCTGAGTTTTCCAAATTTGCTGGCATAATGAGGACAGTACTTTAACAGCATCATCTTTTAGGACTTGAAGTAGCTCAGCTGAAATTCCATCACCTCCACTAGTTTTGTTCATAGTGATACTTCCTAAGGCCCACTTGACTTTGCACTCCAGGATGTCTGGCTCCAGGTGAGTGATCAGACCAACGTGGCTATCTGGGTCATAAAGATCTTTTTTGTATAGTTTTTCTGTGTTTTCTTACCACTCCTGTTTAACGTCTTCTGCTTCTGTTAGGTCCATAGCATTCCTTTCTTTTATTGTGCCCATTTTGCATGAAATGTTCCCTTGGTATCTCTAATTTTCTCAAAGATATCTCATCTTTCCCATACTATTGTTTTCCTCTACTTATTTTCATAGAGTAGCGAGGAAGGCTTTCTTTTCTCTCCTTGCTATTCTTTGGAACTCTGCATTCAAATGGGCATATTTTTCCTTTTCTCCTTTGCTTTTTGCTTCTCTTCTTTACTCAACTATTTGTAAGGCCTCTTAAGACAACTATTTTGCCTTTTTGCATTTTTTCTTGGAGATGGTCTTGATCCTTGCCTCCTGTACAGTGTCACAAAGCTCTGTCCATAGTTTATCAGGTATTCTGTTTATCAGATCTAATCCAATCTATTTGTCACTTCCACTGTATAATCAGAAGGGATTTGATTTAGGTAATATTTGAATGTGAAAGGTTGTTGTTGAATCACAACGCAGGGATTCTTGGCCCCCGGAGGAGAAGAATTCAATCCGGGGCCAGAGACGAGGTTTGATTGCTCAGAGCTTTTGTGTAATAAAGCTTTATTAAACTATAAAGGAGATAGAGAAAGCTTCTGACATAGGCATCAGAAGGGGGCAGAAACAGTACCCCCTTGTTAGTGTTAGCAATGAAGTTATATACTCTCCAATGAATCCAAAGAATGTCTGGAGGTTGTAAAGACCTCACCAGATCTACTCCCATAATTTACATTTTAAGATAACAGAATTAGCCAGAAGATTTAATCCAGTGACTGTCCTCAGGCAGAATGCATTATTGTTATATAATTGTAAGGAATGTAGAGAAGGAAAATAAAAAGTTTGTCCTTTCTTCCTCCTTGAGAATTCCAGACCCCTCTCTCCTTGGGGACCCCTAGACTTCTTATCAACCTGCCTAGGAAATGACTCTCTCATTCCCCCCTTTTCTTTTAGGAGAATTATGTTGCCTAGGGAAAAGGGGCGTCGTTCTCATTCCATAACTGTTTCTGAGCTGAGAAGGGGCGTTGTCCCTAAATTGGCGAGCCAACATATTCTCCTAGTCCTCATATTAAGGATATCTGATCCAGGGACCCCAAATAGTAGTTGGAGGAAGGTGCAGCAGTAGCAGCAGTTTGAGCAACCATTTGTAACTTAAAAGCTTTCATGCAGCTAGAAACAAATCCAGTTGTGCAATTACAGATACAGGGAGCAAACAGCAAAAACAAGTTAAAATCAAAATTAAAAGTCACATTATGTCCATAGTTAAAGTACAAAGTGTTGCACCAGTCCATTTTAGGGTTGATAGATGTCATCAGATGAAGAAGAGGCATCGCATGTGATTGTTGTCGAAGGTATTCACAGACTTGTAGAAAGTTCTTTCCTTGAAGTGGAGATGTCCACCATGGGAAACCTTCCACTGATGAAGAGAATCTTTATAACCTCCTTAGCCTGTTCACTATGACAGGGGAAAGCCTCAATCCATCCAGTAAAAGTATCTACCCAAACTTGTAAGCAAGAATATCCATTAGCTTTTGGCATATGAGTAAAATCAATTTCCCAGTCCTCTCCAGGATAATTCCCACTTCGTTGTAATCCAGATTTTGCTAGCTTTTCAGTCTTTGGGTTATTTTTTCTGACAAATCTCATACCTTTTGATAATATTCTTTAAAGTTTTCATTACCTTTTTACCTTCAAACGAACAAGAAGCCATTTGGTAAATACTCTCTGCACCCAAATGAAACTCTGATGTAAACCCTTAAGAATTTTCCATTGAACATTTTCAGGAATTATCAATCATCCATCCGCAGACTGTAACCATCCTTTATCAGTAATCTTTGCTCCTCTTTTCTCATATCTTTCTAATTCTTCTTCAGTATATTGCGGTTTTTCCTCTTCCACAGGACCTGTCCAGATCAAAGCAGTCTGCAGTGAAGGGGTTTCTTCAAATGCCGCTTTTCTGGCTTGACAGCCAGCCAGCGGATTACCTCTGTCTACTTTACTCCCATCTCTGCTGTGCCCTTTGCGATGCATAACGGCTACTTCTTTAGGACAATATATAGCAGTTAAAAGTCTCTCGATCTCCCTGAAATGCTTAATAGGTTCTCCTGTTGCCGTTTTAAACTGTCTTTCTTTCCATATTGCAGCATGAGCATGTAAAGTCAAATAAGCATACTTAGAATCTGTGTAGATATTTATCTGCTGCCCTTTGCTTAACTCTGGAGCTCAGGTCAGAGCCACATGCTCCGCTAACTGAGCACTGGTTCCCTGGGGGAGAGATTTTGCTTTCAAAACCTGTTCAGCAGTCACCACGGCAAAACCTGCTTTATGCTTTCCATCCCGAATGAAAGAACTGCCATCTGTAAATATTTCCATGTCAGGATTGTCTAATGGGGTATCCATTAGATCTTCCTGAGCTGCATAGTTTATAAAGTTAGGATTTGAGAACAATCGTGATCAGGTGTTTCATTTTCCTTCTCAGGAAGGAAAGTGGCAGGATTTAAATTTCCACAAACTTTAAGCTTAGTTACTGGTCCTTCTAACAACAATGACTGGTATTTAAGAAGCCTACTCTCTGTCATCCAAATATTAACCTTAGAATTTAAGATTTCACTCACATCATGAGAAGTCAGTACAGTAAGGTTTCATCTATTAATTATTTTTAAAGCTTCAGGTGCTAATAAAGCCGCTGCCCCAATTACTCTTAGGCAGTGGGGCCACCCATGTGAAATTACAACTAATTCTCTGCTTAGATAAGCAATAGGTTGCTGGTGAGGCCCTCAGGGTTTTGTCAAGACTCCCAAGGCCATACCTTTTCTTTCAGTGACAAACAAATTGAATTCTGACCCTGTGGGCAAGCTCAGAGCTGGAGCTTGCAGGAGAGCAGTCTGAAGAACCTTAAAAGACTTTCAAGTTTCTGGAGACCAAATCAGTTTGTCAGTTTGGGCCTGCTGAGTTTCAGCTATAAATTTATATAAAGGCCGGGCAAGTTCCCCATAATCCGGAATCCAAATGTGACAGTAACCTGTGATTCCCAAAAATCCTCTCAATTGTCTTTAAGTCATAGGTAGGGGATGGTTTAGTATAGGTTTAATTCTCTCAGGGCCTATGGCCCTAGTCCCTTCTGATATGATTACGCCCAGATATCTAACTGATTGTTGACACAGCTGAGCCTTTTCTCTTGATGCCTTATAACCACAGCCTGCCAGAAAGTTTAAGAAATCTTCTGAGGCTCGCAAACAAGCTTCCTCTGTCTCAGCACAGAGCAGAATATCATCTACATATTGTAACATCACTGCTTCAGAGCTATTAAAGTTTTGTAGATCCCATGACAAACTTTGTCCAAATAAGTGAGGACTTCCACGAAATACTTGGGGCAAAGCTGTCCAGGTTAACTGGGTAGCTGGCTGTGTAGGGTCTTCAAAGGCAAATAGAAATTGACTTTCTTCTGCCAAAGGCACTGAATAGAAGGCATCTTTTAAATCAATTACTGAGAAATATTTCGCTTGTTCAGGAATTTCAGACAATTGAGTATAAGGATTAGGCACCACGGGGTGTCAAGGAACTCTAGCCTCATTTATTATATGTAAATCTTGAACTAGTCTTCATTTACCATTTGATTTCTTTATACCCAAAATAGGAGTGTTGCAAGGACTGTTACAGGGAATAATAATAGTCCCTGTTTCTTTAAATTTTTGATGATGGGCTTTAACCCTTCCTTAACCTCAGGTTTCAGTGGATACAGCTTCTTATGTGGAAATAAGTGAGGATCTTTGAGCTTGACAACAACAGGAATAACATTTTGTGCTCGACACACAGATTTTCCATCAGCCCATACTCTAGGATCTACATTTTGTTCAACTAAAGGGAGAGAAAGGGAGGGCTCCATATTCATGAAAACAGAGGCATGGACCTTGCTCAGTATATCCTCCCCAAAAGGGGTGAGGGAGATTCTGGCACGATTAGAAACTTGTGTGAAAATAGCACAGAATCCCAGTTGCAAGATAAAGAATAACTGAAATAATACCTTTTGGCTCATCAGACAGTCCCATTACGGAAGCCGACCGGGAAGAAAGTGGGTCAGGGGCTTCAGTAAGCACAGAGTAAGTTGCCCCAGTATCTAAAAGGAAATTGATGGATTGGCCCCCCACAATTATTAATACCTGGGGTTCCTCAGGTGTAATTAGGATGAGAGCTTGTGTGGGGACCCCCGGGCACCTTCAGTCCTGATTGTCTTGAGAGTCTGACCCTGGAGACCTACGCCTCTGAGGGCAGTCTCTCTTCCAGTGTGGTCCCTTGCAGACTGGACATGGAGCCAGGGGCGGCTTAGATGCCTGAGGGCAATCCCGCTTGAGGTGCCCCTCCTTTCCACAGTAATAACAAGCCCATCCCTTTTCACCTGGGTCCCTCTGGGCATTTTTCTCTGACAGTTTAAGAACGTTTTTCATAGCCATTGCAAAGGCTTCTGCCTTTTCCTTTGTCTTTTTTTGCCTTTCTTTCTTTTCCTCATATTCCATACCATAATAGACTGTCTGAGCCAGTTGTAGAAGAGTATCAAAAGACTGATTTGGTCCATACACCCGGTTTTGTAGCTTATGGCGGATATCTGGAGCCGACTGAGTGAGAAATCTATCTTTTAAGATCACTTTTTCCTTCTTCACTTTCGGGATCAATCTCAGTGAATCTGCAAAGGGCTTCTTTTAGTCTGTCTAGGAATTTACCAGGAGCTTCCTTCTCCTGTTCTATGTCTGCCAATTTGCTATAGTTTAAAGGCTTAGAACGTGCCTGCCTGAGTCCTTCAAGAATACATCTGACAAAATGACTCTGATCTCATCTTCCTTTGTTCCTTACAGAACCGGTCTAATTATAAAACAGTATTATACTTAAGAGACCCTCCAACTGGCCACCATTCGCCATCCTCCAGTGGATACCTTGGACATGCAGTATCGCATAGGAAGACCAGGTGTGTCTCCTTTAAGCCCTGGGGATCAAATCTATCCCAGTTTTTCAGGATACATTTCAAAGGAGTGAGGCTGGAATTGTTAGCTCTCATCTGTAAGAGAGAAAAAAAGCGATCAGCGTCATTTTCCTACCGGAGGCATCCCTCCCTGCTCTAGATGGGGGTGTAGACAGATTTTACACCAAAAGCTTTTCCATCCTGGTCGGACTTTGTCTCTTACCGACGCGGGTGCCGTCTCGACCCTCCTGGTTCTACCACCAAGATGGGGTGGGGAGGTACCAGGGATAGACCTGATAGCATCTCTACCTGATGTCCAGCTCTTCACCTTTAATCTTGCTTGCCTCTGATGCCACCTGGGGTGCAATCAGAGTAACCTTCCAGAATGCCTCCCAAGCTAAGACCGTTGGGGGAAACATTCATCATCTGAATGCCTGTGCACGACCCTGAGTATATTCCTGACCACAATAAGACCAATATGAACATAAAGCTGAGATGTTCTTTTCAAGCATCACCACACCAGTATGAGAGCCTCCTCTGGTCCACTAAGAGCCAGCGTTACCAAAGGAAAAAACCCATTGTGGTCCCAATCTGAGTAACCTTTAACCTCAGAGATGTTCTTGGAGCTAGAGCTCCATCTAGTTTCCAAACTTCCGATTCCTAGCGAGGCTAGGCGCTTTCTTGACTACCAATCCAAGTTTGGGACCTAAGCCACAGTACACAGTAACAGTATAGATCACAAGTCCCTTGAAAGTCTAAGATCCGATAGATTAGGTTAGTACTTCTAATTGCCAAGGAGTTATGAAATGGTCAAAGAGACCGAAAAGTTTGACTGAGATAGGAGTGTTTGGTCCAAACGCTTTGCCCATTTCTGGTCGGTTCCCAAAGGAGTCATTGGGTGCCTCTTGGCATTGGCAAGTCGGTATAAACCCCTGACAGGTTTCTGCCATAAGTCGTATGAGATCACCGTGGAACCGCAGAGCAGGGCTCCTTACTTGCTTCACGCAGGGCATGTCATTCATTCACACAAGCACGCTGTAGAGTTAGTAAAGCACAGCAGAAAACGTGTTTGCTAAGAGAACAAAGAACTAGAGCTCAAGCATCCTTACCTTGTCCTGAAGGATCCCGGACGAGCCCCCAAGATGAAAGGTTGTTGTTGAATCATGACTCCAGGATTCTTGGCCCCCGGAGGAGAAGAATTCAATCTGGGGCCAGAGACAAGGTTTGATTGCTCAGAGCTTTTGTGTAATAAAGTTTTATTAAACTATAAAGGAGATAGAGAAAGCTTCTGACATAGGCATCAGAAGAGGGCAGAAAGAGTACCCCCTTGCTAGTGTTAGCAATGACGTTATATACTCTCCAATGAATCCAAAGAATGTCTGGAGGTTGTAAAGACCTCACCAGATCTACTCCCATAATTTACATTTTAAGATAACAGAATTAGCCAGAAGATTTAATCCAGTGACTGTCCTCAGGCAGAATGCATTATTGTATATAATCGTAAGGAATGTAGAGAAGGGAAAAAAAAAGTCTGTCCTTTCTTCCTCCTTGAGAATTCCAGACCCTTCTCCCCTTGGGGACCCCTAGACTTCTTATCAACCTGCCTAGGAAATGACTCTCTCAAATTGTCTAGTAGTTTTCCCTACCTTCTTCAATTTAAGTCTGAATTTGGCAATAAGGAACTCATGTTCTGAGCCACAGTCAGCTCCTGGTTTTGTTTTTGCTGACTATATAGAGCTTCTCCCTCTTTGGCTGCAAATAATATTATCTATCTGAGTTTGGTATGGATCATCTGGTGATGTCCATTTGTAGTCTTCCCTTGTGGCGTTGGAAGAGTGTGTTTGCTATGACCGGTGTTTTCTATTGGCAAAACTCTGTGAGTCTTTGCCTTGCTTCATTTTGTACTCCAAGTCCAAATATGCCTGTTACACCAGGTGTCTCAACTTCCTACTTTTGCGTTCCATTTCCCTATGATGAAAAGGACATCTCTTTTGGGTGTTAGTTCTAGAAGGGCTTGTAGGTCTTCGCAGAACCTTTCAACTTCAGCTTCTTCAGCATTACTGGTTGGCACATAGACTCGGATTACTGTGATATTGAATGGTTTTCCTTGGAAATGGACAGAGTTCATTCTGTCGTTCTTAAGATGGCACCTAAGTACTGCATTTCAGACTCTCTGGTTTACTATGAGGGCTACTCCATTTCTTCTAAGGGATTCTTTCCCACGGTAGTAGATATAATGGTTATCTGAATTAAATTAACCCATTCCAGTCCATTTTAGTTCACTGATTCCTATGATGTTGATATTCACACTTCCTATCTGTCCTGTTTGACTACTTTTAATTTACCTTTATTCATGGATCTAACATTCCAGGTTTCTATGCAGTTTTGCTCTTCACAACATTGGACACCATCACCAGTCACATCCACAACTGGGAGTTGCTTTTGCTTTGGATCCATCTTTCATTGTTTCTGGAGTTATTTCTCCACTCTTCTCCAGTAGCATATTGGGTACCTGCTGACCTGGAGAGTTCATCTTTCAGTGTCATATATTTTTGTCTTTTCATACTGTTTACAGGGTTCTCAAGGCAAGAATACTGAAGTTGTTTGCAATTACCTTCTCCAGTGGACCACGTTTTGTCAGAACTCTCCACCGTATATGCTGCTGCTGCTACTGCTGCTAAGTCGCTTCAGTTGTGTCTGACTCTGTGCGACCCCATAGATGGCAGCCTACCAGGCTCCTCTGTCCCTGGGATTCTCCAGGCAAGAATACTGGAGTGGGTTGCCATTTCCTTCTCCAATGAATGAAAGTGAAAAGAGAAAGTGAAGTCACTCAGTCATGCCCGACTCTCAGTGACCCCATGGACTGCAGCCCACCAGGCTCTTCTGTCCATGGGATTTTCCAGGCAAGAGTACTGGAGTGGGGTGCCATTGCCTTCTCCGTATATATATACATTTATATATGTGTATATATATATAAACTACATTTCTGTAAATCTCTTTTCCTGGTGGCTCAGATGGCAAAGAAATATATTTTCTATATTTCTTTATTTTTCTTTCAATGTAATGACATTTTGATATACTTGTGCATGGTCATCATAGTTATAATTTTAAGAGTGAGCATTATTTCTCACCTAAGGTTTTTCCAGTAGTCTGTATGGATTTGAGAGTTGGACTATAAAGAAAGCTGAGTGCCAAAGAATTGATGCTTTTGAACTGTGGTGTTGGAGAAGACTCTTGAGAGTCCCTTGGACTGCAAGGAGATCCAGTCCATCCTAAAGAAAATCAGTCCTGGGTGTTCATTGGAGGGACTGATGTTGAAGGTGAAACTCCAACACTTTGGCCACCTGATATGGAGAGCTGACTCATTTGAAAAGACCCTGATGCTGGGAAAGACCGAGGGCAGGAAGAGAGGGGATGACAGAGGATGAGATGGTTGGATGGCATCGCTGACACAATGTACATAAGTTTGGGTAGACTCCAGCAGTTGGTGATGGACAGGGAGGCCTGGCATGCTGCAGTTCATGGGGTTGCAAAGAGTCAGACACGAATGAGTGACTGGACTGAACTGAACTGAATGCTTGATCATTAGAATATCTTGGGATGAGTGTGTAATTTCTTGTAAATTCAAGATATTCTGATACAGAAAGTCTAATAAGGGATCAAGAGCCTGTACTTTAAACAAGTATCATGCCTAGCTCCTTTAGTGTGGTTTATATGAAAAACAATTACTCTAGTTGAAGAACATCTTTTAATTAATTAGTCATTCATCATTGTGGTATAATCATATTATAGCTGAATATTTTCCCATTACTAAAATAAATCACAATGGTCATCATTATAGGGATATTATTTTATAATTATTGCCTTAGGATAAATATTTATAATTTAAATGAGAGGACTCAAAGTTTTTTTTATCATTTTAAGACCCTCAATATCTATTGCAAATTTATTTTCCATAAACTCCTAGTTTAAACTGCTTTAAAATTATATTTAATTATTTAGTTTCCCTGAAGGCTTATAGAAATATTGAATATCATGTTTTGAAAAATTTATTAAAGTTAAATTATGCCTCTACAACTCTATTTCTTTGACTACTAGCAGAAGTTTAAAGAGTTTAATGATACGTATATTTCCTACATATCCTCTTTGAAATTTTATTATTTTTATTTTTAGTTGGTGGTATTCACATAGTATATACATCATTGGTTCATGTTAGTTTTCATATAATATAAAATATATACCAATTATTTAAATAGATACTTTCAGGATCAGATAATAGATACAAATGAAACTTGCTTAAATTATAAAGAAGTAACGTTTCTCCCTTAACAGTCCCAAAGATCCAAAGCTCCAGAATTAAGAAAGGCACTAGATGGGTAACATCAGATCTCCAGCTTGGTTTCTCTGTGATAATCCTAACTTCTCCTTCCCTAGCATGTTGACTCAAACTGGGGGCAGTTCTGGGTATTGCATCCAGGGCCAGTAATTTACAGAAGAAAAGAGGTCAACTCATTCAGTATGTATTTCTTGGGAGTAAACACACCTTTGTCAGAAAATTGCCAAAATACTTCCACTGATATTTTCAAGAATTAGATCACCTTATTTGAAGTGAGGCATTAGTGAAAAAAATATGATATTGAAATGTTGTTGCTGAACCATGAAAGATGCCAGGATTCTTGGCATCCGGAGAAGAATTCAATCTGGGGCCAGAGACAAGGCTTGATTGCTCAGAGCTTTTGTATAATAGAGTTTTATTAAAGTAAAAAAGGGACAGAGAAAGCTTCTGACATAGACATCAGAAGGAGGCATAAAGAGTACCCCCTTGCTAATGTTAGTAATGAAGTTATATGTCTTTTAATCAGTTATTACAATGAATCAAAAGAATGTCTCAAGTTTGTGAAACATTTACCAGACCCACTCCCACAATTTACATTTTAGGATAACAAGATTAGAATTTAACAATAGGAAATACCTACAAAGGGCCTAGAGGAGCTATTCCACCTTGAAGGTCAGGAAGGGCAGCGGTGAGGAGATATTCTACCTCCAAGGTAAGGAGCAGCAGCTGCGCTTTGCTGGAGCAGTGTGAAGAGATACCCCACGCCCAAGGTAAGAGAAACCCAAGTAAGATGGTAGGTGTTGCAAGAGGGCATCAGAGGGCAGACACACTGAAACCATACTCACAGAAAACTAGTCAATCTAATTACACTAGGACCACAGCTCTGTCTAACTCAATGAAACTAAGCCATGCATATCGGACAACCCAAGATGGGCGGGTCATGGTGCAGAGGGCTGACAGAATGTGGTCCACTGGAGAAGGGAATGGCAAACCACTTCAGTATTCTTGCCTTGAGAACCCCATGAACAGTATGAAAAGGCAAAATAATAGGATACTGAAAGGGGAACTCGCCAGAGTCAGTAGGTGCCCAATATGCTACTGGAGACCAGTGGAGAAATAACTCCAGGAAGAATGAAGGGATGGAACCAAAGCGAAAACAATACCCAGCTGTGGATGTGACTGGTGATAGAAATAAGGTCCGATGCTGTAAAGAGCAATATTGCATAGGAACCTGGAATGTCAGGTCCATGAATCAAGGCAAATTGGAAGTGGTCAAACAAGAGATGGCAAGAGTGAACGTCGACATTCTAGGAATCAGCGAACTAAAATGGACTGGAATGGGTGAATTTAACTCAGATGACCATTATATCTACTACTGTGGGCAGGAATCCCTCAGAGGAAATGGAGTAGCCATGATGGTCAACAAAAAAGTCTGAAATGCAGTACTTGGATAAAATCTCAAAAATGACAGAATGATCTCTGTTCATTTCCAAGGCAAACCAATCAATATCACAGTAATCCAAGTCTATGCCCCAACCAGTAATGCTGAAGAAGCTGAAGTTGAATGGTTCTATGAAGACCTACAAGACCTTGTAGAACTAACACCTGAAAAAGATGTCCTCTTCATTATAGGGGACTGGAATGCAAAAGTAGGAGGTTAAGAAACACCTGGATTAACATGCAAATTTGGCCTTGGAATGTGGAATGAAGCAGGGCAAGACTTATAGAGTTTTGCCAAGAAAATGCACTGGTCATAGCAAACAACCTCTTCCAATAACACAAGGGAAGACTCTACACATGGACATCACCAGATGGTCAACACCGAAATCAGATTGATTCTATTCTTTGCAGCCAAAGATGGAGAAGCTCTATACAGTCAGCAAAAACAAGATCAGGAGCTGACTATGGCTCAGGCCATGAACTCCTTATCGCCAAATTCAGACTTAAATTGAAGAAAGTAGGGAAAACCCCTAAACCATTCAGGTATGAACTAAATCAAATTCCTTATGATTATACAGTGGAAGTGAGAATAAACTGTGGAAAATTCTGAGAGAGATGGGAATACCAGACCACCTGACCTGCCTCTTGAAAAATCTGCATGCAGGTCAGGAAGCAACGGTTAGAACCAGGCATGGAACAACAGACTGGTTCCAAATAGGAAAAGGAGTACGTCAAAGCTGTATATTGTCACCCTGCTTATTTAACTTCTATACAGAGTACATCATGAGAAATGCTGGACTGGAAGAAACACAAGCTGGAATCAAGATTGCTGGGAGAAATATCAATTACCTCAGATATGTAGATGACACCACCCTTACGGCAGAAAGTGAAGAGGAACTGAAATACCTCTTGATGAAAGTGAAAGAGGAGAGTGAAAAAGTTGGCTTAAAGCTCAACATTCAGAAAATGAAGACCATGGCATCCGGTCCCATCACTTTATGGGAAATAGATGGGGAAACAGTGGAAACAGTGTCAGACTTTATTTTGGGGGGCTCCAAAATAACTGCAGATGGTGACTGAAGCCATGAAATTAAAAGGCATTTACTCCTTGGAAGAAAAGTTATGACCAACCTAGATAGCATATTCAAAAGCAGAGACATTGCTTTGCCAACTAAGGTCCGTCTAGTCAAGGCTATGGTTTTTCCTGTGGTCATGTATCGATGTGAGAGTTGGACTGTGAAGAAGGCTGAGTGCCGAAGAATTGATGCTTTTGAAGTGTGGTGTTGGAGAAGACTCTTGAGAGTCCCTTGGACTGCAAGGAGATCCAACCAGTCCATTCTGAAGGAGATCTGCCCTGGGATTTCTTTGGAGGGAATGATGCTAAAGCTGAAGCTCCAGTACTTTGGCCACCTCATGCGAAGAGTTGACTCAATGGAAAAGACTCTGATGTTGAGAGGGATTGGGGGCAGGAGGAGAAGGGGACAACAGAGGATGAGATGGCTGGATGGCATCACTGACTCGATGGACGTGAGTCTGAGTGAACTCCAGGAGTTGGTGATGGACAGGGAGACCTAGCATGCTGCAATTCATGGAGTCGCAAAGAGTTGGACAGGACTGAGAGACTGAACTGAACTGAACTGAACAAGAGCCACTCCCATAATATAAATTCTAGGATAACAGGATTAGCCAGAAGGTTTTCAGGAAGAAACTGTCCTCAAACAGGACACATTGTTGTTGTATAATCCCTACTGCTGCTGCTAAGTCACTTCAGTCCTGTCTGACTCTGTATAACCCCATCAACTGCAGTGGGATTCTCCAGGCAAGACTGCTGAAGTGGGTTGCCATTTTCTTCTATAATGCATGAAAGTGAAAAGTGAAAGTGAAGTTGTTCCCTAGTACAGAATTTAGACTGAGTTGTGTTATTGACTAAGACTAAGGAATGTGGACAGAAAAAGTTTGTCCCTTTCTCCTCCTTGAGAATTCCAGACCCCTAACTCCTTGATGACTCCCAGACTTCTTATCAACCTATCTAAAAATTGACTCTCTTACTATCATTTTCAGTTCAGTTCAGTTCAGTTCATTCGCTCAATCGTGTCTGATTCTTTGTGACCCCATGAATCACAGCACGCCAGGCCTCCCTGTCCTTCACCAACTCCCAGAGTTCACTCAAACTCATGTCGATCGAGTCAGCCATCCAGCCATCTCATCCTCTGTTGTCCCCTTCTCCTCCTGCCCCTCCCAGCATCAGGGTCTTTTCCATTGAGTCATCTCTTCACATGAGATGGCCAAAGTATTGGAATTTCACTTTAGCATCAGTCCTTCCAATGAACACCCAGGACTGATTTCCTTTAGGATGGACTGGTTGGATATCCTTGCAGTCTAAGGGATGCTCAAGAGTCTTCTCCAACACCACAGTTCAAAAGCATCAATTCTAGAGTGCTCAGCTTTCTTCACAGTCCTACTCTCACTCCATACATGAGCACTGGAAAAACCACAGCCTTGACTAGACTGACCTTTGTTGACAAAGTAATATCTCTGCTTTTCAATATGCTATCTAGTTTGGTCATAGCTTTTCTTCCAAGGAGTAAGTGTATGTTAATTTCATGGCCACAATCACCATCAGCAGTGATCTTGAACCCCCCACAAAAAACAAAATCTGACACTGTTTCCATTGTTTCTGCATCTATTTCCCATGAAGTGATGGCACCAGATTCCATGATCTAGTTTTCTGAATGTTGTATTTAAGCCAAAATTTTCACTCTTCTCTTTCACTTTCATCAAGAGGCTGTTTAGTTCCTCTTCACTTTCTGCCATAAGGGTGGTGTCATCTACATATCTGAGGTTATTGATATTTCTCCCAGCAATCTTGATTTCAGCTTGTGCTTCCTCCAGCCCAGAGTTTCTTATGATGTACTCTGCATATAAGTTAAATAAGCAGGGTGACAATATACAGCCTTGACATACTCCTTTTCCTATTTGGAACTAGCCTGTTGTTCCATGTCCAGCTCTAACCTTTGCTTCTTGACCTGCATATAGGTTTCTCAAGAGGCAGGTCAGGTGGTCTGGTATTCCCATCTCTTTCAGAATTTTCTACAGTTTATTGTGATCCACACAGTCAAAGGCTTTGACATAGTCAGTAAAGCAGAAATAGATGTTTTCCTGAAACTTTCTTGCTTTTTCCATGATCCAGTCAATGTTGGCAATTTGACCTCTGGTACCTCTGCCTTTTCTAAAACCAGCTTGAACATCTGGAAGTTCATGGTTCACGTACTGCTGAAGCCTGGCTTGGAAAATTTTGAGCATTACTTTACTAGCATGTGAGATGAATGCAATTGTGCAATAGTTTGAGCATTCTTTGGCATTGCCTTTCTTTGGGATTGGAATGAAAACTGACCTTCTCCAGTCCTGTGGCCACTGCTGAGTTTTCCAAATTTGCTGGCATATTGAGTGCAGCATTTTCACAGAATCATCTTCCAGGATTTGAAACAGCTCAACTGGAATTCCATCACCTCCACTAGCTTTTTTAATAGTAATGCTTTCTAAGGCCCATTTGACTTCACATTCCAGGATGTCTGGCTCTAGGTGAGTGATCATACCATTGTGATTATCTGGGTTGTGAAGATCTTTTTTGTATAATTCTTTTGTGTATTCTTGCCACGTCTTCTTAATATCTTCTGCTTCTGTTAGGTCCTTACCATTTCTGTCCTTTATCGAGCCCATCTTTGCATGATAATTTCCCTTGATATCTCTAATTTTCTTGAAGAGATCTCTAGTCTTTCCCATTCTGTTGTTTTCATCTATTTCTTTGCATTGATCGCTGAAGAAGGCTTTCTTAGCTCTCCTTGCTATTCTTTGGAACTCTGCATTCAGATGCTTATATCTTTCCTTTTCTTCTTTGAATTTGGCTTCTCTTCTTTTCACAGCTATTTGTAAGACCTCTTCAGACAGTCGTTTTGCTTGTATGCATTTCTTTTCCATGGGGATGGTCTTGATTCCTGTCTCCTGTACAATGTCCTAAACCTCCGTTCATAATTCTTTAGGCACTGTATCAGATCTAGTCCCTTAAATCTATTTCTCACTTCCACTGTATCATCATAAGGGATTTGATTTAGTTCATACCTGAATGGTCTAGTGGTTTTCCCTACTTGCTTCAATTTAAGTCTGAATTTGGCAATATGGAGTTCATGATCTGAGCCACAGTCAGCTCCTGGTCTTGTTTATGCTGACTGTATAGAGCTTCTCCATCTTTGGCTGCAAAGAATATAATCAATCTGATTTCAATGTTGACCATCTGGTGATGTCCATGTGTAGAGTCTTCTCTTGTGTTTCTGGAAGAGTGTGTTTTTTATGACCAGTGCATTCTCTTGGCAAAATTATATTAGCCTTTGCCCTGCTTCATTCCGTACTCCAAGGCCAAATTTGCCTATTACATCAGGTGTTTCTTGACTTCTTACTTTTGCATTCCAGTCCCTTAAAATGAAAAGGACATATTTTGGGGGTTGTTAGTTCTAAAAGGTCTTGTAGGTCTTCATAGAACCGTTCAACTTCAGCTTCTTCAGCGTTGGTTGGGGCATTGGCTTGGATTACCGTTATATTGAAAGGTTTTCCTTGGAAATGAACAGAGATCATTCTGTCATTTTTGAGATTGTAACCAAGTACTGCATTTTGGACTCTTTTGTTGACCATGATGGCTACTCCATTTCTTCTAAGGGATTCCTACCCACAGTAGTAGATATAATGGTCATCTGAGTTAAATTCACCCATTCCAGTCCATTTTAGTTCGCTGATTCCTAGAATGTCGACGTTCACTCTTGCCATCTCCTGTTTGACCACTTCTAATTTGCCTTGATTCATGGACCTGACATTCCAGGTTCCTATGCAATATTGCTCTTTACAGCATCGGACCTTGTTTCTATCACCAGTCACATCCACAGCTGGGTATTGTTTTTGCCTTGGTTCCATCCCTTCATTCTTTCTGGAGTTATTTCTCCACTGGTCTCCAGTAGCATATTGGGCACCTACTGACCCCGGCGAGTTCCCCTTTCAGTATCCTATTATTTTGCCTTTTCATACTGTTCATGGGGTTCTCAAGGCAAGAATACTGAAGTGGTTTGCCATTCCCTTCTCCAGTGGACCACATTCTGTCAGACCTCTTCACCATGACCCTCCCGTCTTGGGTGGCCCCACATGGCATGGCTTAGTTTCATTGAGTTAGACAAAGTTGTGGTCTCTGTGATCAGATTGGGTAGTTTTCTGTGATTTTAGTTTCAGTGTGTCTGCCCTCTGATGCTCTCTCATAACACCTACCATTTTACTTGGGTTTCTCTTACCTTGGACATGGGATATCTCTTCACGGCTGCTCCAGAAAACGCAGCTGCTGCTCCTTACTTTGGACGAGGGGTATCTCCTCACAGCTACCCCTCCTGACCTTGAATGTGGAGTAGCTCCTTTCAGCCCTCCTGTGCCCACGCAGCTGCTGCTCCTCGCATGTGAGATAGCTCCTCTTGGCTGCGCTCCGACCTCAGACATAGGGTATCTCCTCCTTGCCACTCCTTTAGCGACACAGCCTGGCACTGTTGGTCGCCACCCCTGACCTTGGGAAGGGCTCAAAAAATATCATGTTGGGTGACTCTAAATAGTAGCTTTATTCTTAGGACAAAGATAGAATTATGCATAAGTTATGAAACTGATGTTATTTCCAGAAAATTGGAGAGAAAAGACTTTTTTAACAATTAGAGAAATAGGGAAAGCAATAGAATGGAAAAGACTAGATAGCTCTTCAAAAAAATTGGAGGTATAAAGAGAACAGTTCATGCAAAATGGGCACAAAAAAGGATAGAAATGGTACGGAGCTAACAGAAAAAGAAGATTTCAAGAAGAGGTGGCAAGAATACATAGAACTTTACAAAAAAGATCTTCATGACCCAGATAACCATGATGGTGTGATCACTCACCTAGAGCCCAGATATTGTGGAGTGTGAAATCAAGTATACCTTAGCATCACTACAAAAAAAGCAGGTGGAGGGGATGGAATATCAGTTAAGCTATTTCAAATCCTAAAAGAAGATGCTGTAAAGTGTTGCACTCAGTGTCAGCAAAGGTGGAAAACTCAGCAGTGGCCACTAGACTGAAAAAGGTCAGTTTTCACTCCAATTCTGAAAGAAGAGCAATACCAAAGAATGTTCAAACTATGGTACATTTGAGCTCATTTAACATGCTAGCAAGGTTATGCTCAAAATCTTTCAAGCTAGGGTTCAGCAGTACACTAACCAAGAATTTCCAGATGTACTAACTGGATTTAGAAAAGCCAGAGGAACCAGAGATCAAATTGGCCACATTCATTCCTTCATAAGAAAACAGGGGAATTCCAGAAAGACATCTACTTCTGCTTCATGGAATATGCAAAAGCCTTTGGCTGTGTGGATCACAACAAACTGGAAAGTTCTTAAAGAAATGGGAATACCAAACCACTCTATCTGCCAGCTGAGAAACCTATATGTAAGTCAATAAAAAACAGAAATGGACATGGAACAATAGACAGCTTGAAAATTGGGAATGGAATATGACAAGGTGTATATTGTCACAATGCTTATTTAACTTATACACAGAGACATCATGTAAAATGCCAGGCTAGATGAATTACAAGCTGAAATCAAGATTGTTGGGACATATATCTGACAATCTCAGATATGAAGATGATATTACTCTAATGGCAGAAAGGGAAGAACAACTAAAGTATCTCTTGATGAAAGTGAAAGAGGAGAGTGAAAAAGCTAACTTAAAACTCAACATTCAAACAGCTAAGGTCATGGCATCTGGTCTTGTCGTGGCGAATAGACTGGGAAAAAGTGGTAACAGTGACATATTTTATTTTCTTGGGCTCCTAAATCACTGCAAATGGTGACTGCAGCCATGAAATTAAAAGACACTTGCTCCAAGGAAGAAAATTGATGAAAACCTAGATGGCATATTGAAAAGCAGAGACATCATTGACAAAGATCCATAGAGTCAAAGTTATGTTTTTTTCCAGTCATCATGTATGGATGTGAGAGTTGGACCATGAAGATGACTGAGTGCTGAAGAATTGATGCTTTTGGACTGTAGTGTTGGAGAAGACTCTTGAGAGTCCTTTGGACTGCAAGGAGATCAAACCAGTCAATCCTAAAGAAAATCAACCCTGAATATTCATTGGAAGGACTGATGTTGAAGCTCAAGCTCCAATACTTTGACCACCTGATGTAAAAAGCTGACTCAATGCAAATGACCCTGATTCTGGGGAAGATTGAGGGCAGGAAAAGGGAGTACCAGAGGATGAGATGGTTAAATAACATGACTGACTCAATGGACATGAATTTAAGCAAACTCTGGGAGATGGTGAAAGACAAGGAAGCCTGGAGTAATACAGTCCATTGAGGTCACAAAGGGTCAGACACTAGTGAGTGAACAATAACAAACTGGATTTAGGAAGTAAAAATAAAGAAGTGGGCAACAAATAATGCCTAATAATGTTTCCTATAAATAACCATTCATAGGTAAATTACCTTTATTTTTTCCTAGTTCCAAGTTTTGATGTTATGTTCTCATTATTGCTAAGAAAGCATGTCACTCAGATCTCATGTAGAACCAGACGTGAGAACCTAGCTGTTTAATAGCCTACAGCTACCACTGTGAACCCACTATCATTTTCTTGCAGGCTAATCCAAGTGCATGACTAAGCCAGTATGCAGGAGGTAATAGTGCTGTATCCTTCCTACCTAAGGCTTAAATTTTCCAGCAGGTAGCCTCTGCTAATGGACACCAATTATCTGACTTTTTCACAACTTTTGAAGAATACTTCAATAGAGTCAAAGTTATGTTTTTTTCCAGTCGTCATGTATGGATGTGAGAGTTGGACCATGAAGATGACTGAGTGCTGAAGAATTGATGCTTTTGGACTGTAGTGTTGAGAAGACTCTTGAGAGTCCTTTGGACTGCAAGGAGATCAAACCAGTCAATGCTAAAGAAAATCAACCCTGAATATTCATTGGAATATTCTGCCAAAACTGTCCAAACTGTTCTTCCCTTTCTCCTTTCACAGGTATCTGATTGCAGTGGGGTCTAAAGACTCTTCTAGCCTACTCCTGTCCCCTCTTTCCTTATTCTTCACAATAGTTTTCCCCAATAAATTTATTACACTTCTAATTCTACTTCTTGAGCACCCAGACTGACATATTTGATCCTTTCCATGATGTGATATTTAGGTAAGGTATTCCACCTCTACTGATATTTATTTATTTATTTAACTGTTGAGCTTATTTAAATGATGTGTGCTCTGTACCAAACTTGGTTTCACAACATGAAACTTTTTTACAACATGTATATAAATACAGTGAAAGTATTAATATTCAAGACAAAGAATATTACCAGGGAAATAGAGAGACATGTTGTAAAGATGAAATAGATGGTAAATCAAGATGACATGATGATTTTAAATATGCATGCACCTAATACATGAAATTAAAAGACGTTTACTCCTTGGCAGGAAAGTTATGACCAACTTGGATAGCATATTGAAAAGCAGAGACATTACTTTGCCAACAAAGGTCCATCTAGTCCAGGCTATGGTTTTTCCAGTGGTCATGTATGGATGTGAGAGTTGGACTGTGAAGAAAGCCGAGTGCCAAAAAATTGATGCTTTTGAAGTGTGGTGTTGGAGAAGATTCTTGAGAGTCCCTTGGACTGCAAAGAGATCCAACCAGTCCATTCTGAAGGAGATCTGCCCTGGGATTTCTTTGGAAGGAATGATGCTGAAGCTGAAACTCCAGTACTTTGGCCACCTCATGCAAAGAGTTGACTCATTGGAAAAGACTCTGATGCTGGGAGGAATTGGGGGCAGGAGGAGAAGGGGATGACAGAGGATGAGATGGCTGGATGGCATCACAGACTCGGCGGACGTGAGGCTGAGTGAACTCTGGGAGTTGGTGATGGACAGGGAGGCCTGGCATGCTGTGATTCATGGGGTCGCAAAGAGTCGGACAAGACTGAGTGACAGAACTGAACTGATATAAAAATAAAAGAAAAATTTTACTTTTCTCAAGCACTCGGAGCTTTAAAAGAAGAATTAGGCAGATGAATAGATAATGATGATACAAAATGTAAAACATTCTAAAAGTGATACAAACAGAATTTGAAAACTCAGCACAGAAGTATTCATGCTGGTAGAAGTCAACATAGACTCTCAGAAACTTCCTTTTAAAGTTGAATTCCTTGGTGGAACATGGGAAGATGGGTTTTTATGTTGTATTACTTACAGCAGTTCAATTCAGTCATTCAGTCTTGTCCAACTCTTTGCTACCCCATGGACTGCAACAAGCCAGGCTTCCCTGTCCATCATCAACTCTCAGAGCTTGCTCAAACTCATGTCCATCGAGTCAGTGATGCCATCCATCTGTCTCATCCTCTGCCAACGCCTTCTCCTCCTGGCATCAGTCTTTCCCAGCATCAAGCTCTTTTCCAATGAGTCAGTTCTTTGAATCAGGTGGCCAAAGTATTGGAGCTTTAGCTTCAACATCAGTCCTTCTAATGAATATTCATGACTAATTTCCTTTAGGATTGGCTGGTTTGTTCTCCTTGCAGTCCAAGAGACTCTCAAGAGTCTTCTCCAACACCACAGTTCAAAAGCATCATTTCTCTGGCACTCAGCTTTCTTTATGGTCCAACTCTCACATCCATACATGACTACAGGGAAAACCATAGTTTTGACTAGATGGATCTTTGTTGGAAAAGTAATGTCTATGCTTTTTAATATTCTGTCTAGGTTGGTCATAGATTTTCTTCCAAGGAGCAAGTGTCTTTTGATTGCACGGCTGTATCACCATCTGCAGTGATTTTAGAGCCCAAGAAAATAAAGTCTGTCACTGTTTCCACTGTTTCACCATCTATTTGCATGGAGTGATGGGATTGGATGCCATGATCTTTGTTTTTTGACTGTTGAATTTTAAGCCAGCTTTTTTTAACTCTCCTCTTTCACTTTTATTAAGAGGCTCTTCAGTTCCTCTTCGCTTTCTGCCATAAGGGTGATGTCATCTGCACATCTGAGTTATTAATATTTCTCCCGGCCATCTTGATTCCAGCTTGTGCTTCATCCAACTTGGCATTTCACATGACATACTATGGATATAATTCAAATAAGCAGGGTGACAATATACAGCCTTGACATACTTCTTTCCCAATTTGGAAAGAGTCTGTTTTTCCATGTTCAGTTCTGTTGCTTTTTGACCTTCATATGGGTTTCTCAACTAACAGGAAAGGTGGTCCATCTTTTTAAGAATTTCCCACAGTTTGTTGTGATCCACACAGGGCAATGCTAGTTATAACAAGATAGATCCATATATATATATATATAGTGCTACTGCATGGACTATATATATATATATATAGTGACTCAAAAGAAATAGATATTTATTTTTCATTTATGTAACTATTTAATTCTGATGTTCCTGGCTGTTGGGGCATTCATTTGGAATTCACCTTTGCAGCTGGAGATGTGGGCATGTGATGCTGGAGATACAGTATGTAATGAATAGAAGGGCAAATGGAAATTGAGTGGGCAAGAAATAGTGTCTAATGCTACAACCTTTCAGGCACAGTTAGCTAAATATACTTTTCCTCTTTGAATAGTTTGAAGAGTAGATTTTATATAAGTGGGGTGTCTATCAAAGTAAGCCGCTTAGATATCCTTCAAGAGAGAACTTAATGTTTCTAGTCAGAAGGAAAGGGGAAAGCAAGACCATGCATGGGGTATTTTTTGAGTGAGACCTAGAAATGATATGTCTCTTTTGCTCTCATTCTGTTGTCTGCGATCCAGTAACAAGAGTGACAAGGTATATCCAGCTATGTGGGAAGGAGGGAAAGAGTGTCCATGTGCCAGAGGTGACAAGAAAACTCTTAACAGTCCCTTCCACACAGGTGAGAACATGTGTATGATGTGTGACAACTGAGTTGTTAAAACTTCTTGGGAGATTTGCAGAAGTAAGAATTCAATATACTTGGAATATAAGGTTCAGGGCAAAATGAAAGATAATAAATGTAGTATATTTAGTAATTAAACTCTTCAATTTATGCAAATCTTTTTTTAATGCAAAGCTTTTAAAGCTTATTTTATTCTGTTAATTTATATATATAAAATTCAATCTATTTGGGGCATCTCATCTTATCTCTTGATCAATATTGCTATTTTTGTGACATTATTGTACTGTTCTAATTATTTCAGGAGCATTGCATTGCAAAGAGAGCTTTTTTGAGTAGGACTATTTGGTATAATTATTTCCTAATTACAAACAACTTTGTAGATTTAATCTAAAGCTAACCAATGCCTATAGTTAATCTGACCTTCATTTGTTCAGGGTTACTCCAAGAAGAAAATTTACATTCTAATGTTTTATTTATTCAGCAACACATGTCTAAAAAAACAACAACAACAAAAACAGAGAGAGGGACTAAAAAAGCAGGATAATAAAAGTTCTCTGGCAAAAAAAAAAAAAAAAAAAGTTCCATTCTCCTAGGATATGTCTTCACATAGACTCTCTCTAACATGAAAAGAGGCAAAATGATTGTCTGAGGAAGCCTTACAAATAGCTGAGAAAAGAAGAGACACTAAAAGCAAAGGAGAAAGAAAAGATAACATATTTGATTGGAGAGTTCCAAAGAATAGCAAGGAGATATAAGAATGCCTTTCTCATGATTATGTAAAGAAAGAGAGGAAAACAATAGAATGGGAAAAACTAGAGATCTCTTCAAAAAAATTAGAGATACCAAAGAAACATTTCATGCAAAGATGTGCATAACAAAGGACAAAAGCAGTATAAACCTAACAGAAGCAGGAGCTACTAAGAGGTGGCAAGAACATATAGAAGCACTATACAAAAAAGATTTTCATGACCCAGATAACCAGGATGGTGTAATCACTCACCTAGAGCCAGACATCCTGGAATGTAAAGTCAAGTGGGCCTTAGGCAGCATCACTACAAACAAAGCTAGTGGAAGTGATGAAATTCCAGCTGAGCTATTTCACCTCCAAGTACGAAAATATACTGTGAAAGTGCTGCAATCAATATGCTAACACATTTTGAAAACTCAGCAGTAGCTCAGGACTGGAAAAGGTCGGTTTTCATTCCAATCCCAAAGAAAGGCAATGCCAAAGAAAGTTCAAATTACTGCACAATTGAGTTCATCTCACATGCTAAAAAAGTATTGCTTGAAATTCTCTAAGCCAGGCTTCAACAGTACATGAACTGAGAACTTCCAGATGTTCAAGCTGGATTTAGACATGGAAGAGGAACCAAAGATCAAACTGACAACATCCATTGGATCATAGAAAAAGCAAGAGAGTTCCAGAAAAAGCAACTACTTCTGCTTTATTGACTATGCCAAAGGCTTTGACTGTGTGGATCACAACAAACTGTGGAAAATTCAAGAGATGGGAATAACAGACCACCTTACCTCCTCCTGAGAAATCTGTGTGCAGGTCAAGAAGCAACAGTTAGAACTGGACCTGGAACAACAGACTGGTTCTAAATTGTGAAAGATGTACGTCAAGGCAGTTTATCATCACCCTGCGTATTTAACTTATATTCAGAGTACATCATGAGAAATGCCAGGCTGGATGAAGCACAAGCTGGAATCAAGATTGCCGGGAGAGATATCAATAACCTCAGATATGCAGATGACCCCAACCTTATGGCAGAAAGAAAAGAACTAAAGAGCCTCTTGATGAGAGGAAAAAGCTAGCTTAAAACTTAAAATTCAGAAAACTAAGATCATAGCATCCAGTTTCATCACTACATGGCAAATAGATGGGGAAACAATGGAAACAGTGATAGATTTTATTTTTCTGAGCTCCAAAATCACTGCAGATGGTGACTGCGGCCATGATATTAAAAGACATTTACTCCTTGGAAGAAAAGTTATGACCAACCTAGACAGCATATTAAAAAGCAGAGACACTACTTTGCCAACAAAGTCCATCTAGTGAAGGCTGTGGTTTTTCCAGTAGTCATGTATGAATGTGAGAGTTGGATTATAAAGAAAGCTGAGTGGTGAAGAATTGATGCTTTTGAGCTGTGGTGTTGGAGACGACTCTTGAAAGTCCCTTGGACTGCAAGGAGATCCAACCAGTCAACCCTAAAAGTAATCAGTCCTGAATATTCATTGGAAGAACTGATATTGAAGCTAAAATTCCAAAACATTGGCCACCTGATGTGAAGAACTGACTCATTTGAAAAGACCATGATGCTGGGGAAGATTGAAGGAAGGTGAAGAAGGGGATGACAGAGGATGAGATGGTTGGATGGCATCACCAATTCAATGGACATGGGTTTGGGTGGACTCTGGGAGTTGGTGATGGACAGGGAGGCCTGGCACACTGCAGTCCATGGGGTCGCAAAGAGCCAGACATGACTGAGTGACTGAACTGAACTTAACTGAACTGAAAATCACTGCCTATGATGACTACAGTCATGATATTAAAAGAAGCTTTCTCCTTGGAAGAAAAGTTCTGACCAATTTAGACAGCATATTAAAAAGCAGAGTCATTACTTTGCCAACAAACGTTCATATAGTTCAAAAACCAAAGTTTCTCAAGATGTACACTACATATAAGTTACATAAGCAGGGTGACAATACACAGCCTTGATGTACTCCTTTTCCTATTTGGAACTAGCCTGTTGTTCCATGTCCAGTTCTAACTGTTGCTTCCTGACATGCATATAGGTTTCTCAAGAGGTAGGTCAGGTGGTCTGGCATTCCCATCTCTTTCAGAATTTTCTACAGTTTGTTGTGATTCACACAGTCAAAGGCTTTGGCATAGTCACTAAAGCAGAAATAGATGTTTTTCTGGAACTCTCTTGCTTTTTCAATTGTCCAGTGGATGTCGGCAATTTGATCTCTGGTACCTCTGCCTTTTCTAAAACCAGCTTGAACATCTGGAAGTTCACAGTTCACATATTGCTGAAGTCTGGCTTGGAGAACTTTGAGCATTACTTTACTAGCGTGTGAGATGAGTGCAATTGTGCGGTAGTATGAGCATTCTTTTGCATTGCCTTTCTTTGGGATTGGAATGAAAACTGACCTTTTCCAGTCCTGTGGCCACTGCTGAGTTTTCCAAATTTGCTGGCATATTGAGTGCAGCACTTACAAGCATCATTTGTCAGAATTTGAAATAGCTCAACAGGAATTCCATCAACTCCACTAGCTTTGTTCATAGTGATGCTTTCTAAGGCCCACTTGACTTCACATTCCAGGATGTCTGGCTCTAGGTGATTGATCACACCATTGTGCTTATCTGGGTTGTGAAGCTCTTTTTTGTACAGTTCTTCCATGTATTCTTGCCAGCTCTTCTTAATATCTTCTGCTTCTGTTAGGTCCATACAATTTCTATCCTTTATCGAGCCCATCTTTGCATGAAATGCTCCCTTGGTATCTCTAATTTTCTTGAAGAGATCTCTAGTCTTTCTCATTCTGTTCTTTTCCTGTATTTCTTTGCACTGATCACTGAGGAAGGTTTTCTTGTCTCTCCTTGCTATTCTTTGGAACTCCGCATTGAAATGCAAATATCTTTCCTTTTCTCCTTTGCTTTTCACTTCTCTTCTTTTCACAGCTATTTGTAAGGCCTCCTCAGACAGTCATTTTGCTTGTTTGCATTTCTTTTCCATGGGGATGGTCTTGATCCCTGTCTCCTGTACAATGTCATGAACCTCTGTCCATAGTTCATCAGTCACTCTATCAGGTCTAGGCCCTTAAATCTATTTCTCACTTCCACTGTATCATCATAAGGGATTTAATTTAGATCATACCTGAATGGTCTAGTGCTTTTCCCTACTTGCTTCAATTTAAGTCTGAATTTGGCAATAAGGAGTTCATGATCTGAGCCACAGTCAGCTCCCAGTCTTGTTTTTGCTGACTGTATAGAGCTTCTCCATCTTTGGCTGCAGAGAATGTAATCAATATGATTTGGTGTTGACCATCTGGTGATGTCCATGTGTAGAGTCTTCTTGTGTTGTTGGAAGAGGGTATTTGCTATGACCAGTGCATTCTTTTGGCAAAACTCTATTAGCTTTTGCCCTGCTTCCATCCACATTCCAAGGCCAAATTTGCCTGTTACTCCAGGTGTTTCTTGACTTCCTACTTTTGCATTCCATTCCCCTATAATGTAAAGGACATCTTTTTGGGGTGTTAGTTCTAAAAGGTCTTGTAGGTCTGCATAGAACTGTTCAACTTCAGCTTCTTCTGTGTTACTGGTTGGAGCATAGGCTTGGATTACTGTGATATTGAATGGTTTGCCTTGGAAATGAACAGAGATCACTCTGTCATTTTTGAGATTGCATCCAAGTACTGCATTTTGGACTCTTGTTGACCATGATGGCTACTCCATTTCCTCTAAGAGATTCTTGCCTGCAGTAGTAGATATAATGGCCATCTGAATTAAATTCACCCATTCCAGTCCATTTTAGTTCTTTGATTCCTAGAATGTAGACGTTCACCCTTGCCATCTCCTGTTTGACCACTACCAGTTTGCCTTGATTCATGGACCTGACATTCCAGGTTCCTATGCAATATTGCTCTTTACAGCATCAGACCTTGCTTCTATCACCAGTCACGTCCATAACTGTGTATTGTTTTTGCTTTAGCTCCATCCCTTCATTCTTTCTAGAGTTATTTCTCTACTGATCTCCAGTAGCATATTGGACACCTACTGACCTGGGGAGTGTCTTTTTTAGTACCCTATCATTTTGCCTCTTCATACTGTTCATGGGGTTCTCAAGGCAAGAATACTGAAGTGGTTTGCCATTCTCTTCTCCAGTGGACCACATTTCATCAGACCTCTCCTCCATGAACCATCCATCTTGGGTGGCCCCACACAGCTTGGCTTAGTTTCATTGAGTTAGGCTGTGGTCCATGTGATTATTTGCGTGCAGAATTAACTTGTCAACAGAGTGCTCTTCAGCTCCAGGAAGGAGGCTACATTTAAAAAACAATTTCTCCAGAATGTCAGCTCTCAATGAATATCAAAATACAAAGTTATTAAAATATATAAAATATTTTAAATATATAATATATATATATGAAGGAAAATAATTCTTGAAAGAAAGGCTCCTTATTCCTATAGTAAATGATGTAAAATTTAGCTTATGATATTTTAACATCTATCCAGGCTGCTCAGAGAGATATATATTTTTAGGTCTTTCTATATTTACAGCCATTGTTTCCAAAACAAATGGATGAGGCTGTTGTTTTTTATTAAAGGGGATAGTATATATACAGATTGTTACACAAAATGTGGCAAATATCAAAAGTTGCTATCATTATTGAAGAATTTTATTCATGTAGGTTTTTAAGTGAAGCTAAACTGCTTGTCATGCCATTCTTTCCTAGTGTTCTTCACTTTGAAGAAGGCAATAAGGAAAAAGAAGCAGAACCCTAAAAGGAGAATAATTAATCTCCACAAGAAAAATTTTGTTAATGTTATTGACCATAATTTTGATATTTATGACCAAATATTATCATATTGACCACGATGATATTTTGCCTGCAATGGCTCCCTATACTCACAATAATTTTACCATATTATAAGCTAGTTTAATAATCTTCATAAACAGTGTTTTTGTTTCTTATTCTTTCTCTACAATATCCTGTTTCAGCCCTAGTTGGAAATTTGAATATCTCAGTGTCCATAATGAGAATCCAGGACTGTGAATCTGAGAGCACAGGCAAGTGTCAAAGTTTTCAACTTATACATTGTTATTCATCTAAGCAGTCCAAAGTTTTTGCAGGGGAATTCGTGGAAGGCTTCACCTTCAGCTCCTCATTTGACAAGAAACAAAAGACACCTGCAGGGTTCTGCTTCTTACTGGGGTGACAAACACCCTTGCAGTGTCCTTGCCCACCAAAACAAAGCAGAAGGAAACCAAGAGCAGAGAATAAACAGGTCTACCTCAGCAACAGATGTCACCAGCAGAAACTGCTGTCATGTCAGTTGGCTATCTTCTGAGAGCCCACAAATGGAATTTTCCTCATATCAACACTTACAGCACTAACCCATCTTGTCCATTTTCCTGTTTGTTTCTCCCATGAGCTATAGATCTAAAGGCAAAATTAATGTCAGGTTCATCTCTGCACCCCCATTATTAAATATGGAGATACACAAATCTCACTAGATACTGAGTTTTTGTCTGAATGTGTGTAATGTGCTGTGTGCTCAGTTGTGTCTGACTCTTTACGGCCCCATGGACTGTAGCCTGCCAGCCTCCTTTGCCCGTGGAATTTTTCAGGCAAAAATACTGGAGTAGGGTGCCATTTTCTACTTCCAGGGATCTTCCCAACCCAGGGATTAAGCCCATGTCTGTCTCCTGCTTTAGCAGGTGGATTCTTTAACACTAAAGCACAACCTGGGAAGCCTGTCTGAATATGTGAGTTAAAGATTTAAAATCTTACTTTCTCCCAGCCATTCCAAAGTTAACTCTGATTCTCCAAGTTCTTTGTTTATAATGATTCTTGAGTCAGTCTGAAATTAAACTGAAATAAGGACAGTAATAAACTCATTCTTTAGATGTGACTGTGTGAGCTAAGATTTGACACCATCTTGGTCCCTAGAGTCAGAACCCTCTCCTTCCTCACAAGTCTTCAAGACTCCTTTGATGCCTAACAAAGAGTCTGCAATGTTGTTTCAGCTAAACCAGTCTTGCTTAGATTGCACTTTGCTCCAAACATTTACAGCAGTCATAAGAGAGAAAAAAAAAAAAAAAAAGGATCTGGCAGGTTGAGTTTTATACATGGCATGTAAGACTAAATAACAAAATACTAACTTAGGATTACAAACGGCTTCTAAGAGAGTGAAGAAAAATAATATTAAGAAAGCAGTATGACAATGTATGGAACTTCCTGACAAGAAAGTAGAGCAAGAAAGGTGTGTGTCTAAACCATTTTTAAAAATAGAAAATGAGAGAAAGCAGATAAGACTGTTAACATTTATTGAGTTATTTCACTGTTTTACATACATTGATTGATTGTATGTTAGTTGCTCAGTCGTGCCCAACTCTTTGCGACCCCATGGACTGCAATTCACCAGGTTCCTCTGTCCATGAGATTTTCCAGGCAAGGATACTGAAGTGGGTTGCCATTTCCTTCTCCAGGGGATATTCACAAGCCAGGAATCGAACCTGGGTCTCCTGTCAGGCAAATTCTTTACAGACTGAGCTACAAGGGAAGCCACAATAACCTTATGAAGCACTATCATTACTAATAGTTTTATAGATGAGGATCCTAAGACACAGAGATAATAAAACAATGACTTGCCTAATGATCACATAAACTGGACACACAAAGTCAAGAGATTAGGGTCCAGAGCTTGTGATTTCAACCTTAAAAACCTTGCCTTGTGCAGGATTAATTCTGAGAAATGTATATTGCCAAAGGTAATGGTTAATGGTTTCCAGTCTGCCCACAATCGCCAATGATAATAACACCGTTTCATTTGCTTCACTCAAATTTCAGCCACCCCTGTTTCAGTTGCTTCCCTAAAGAATACTGGTCAAACATGGTATGTAAGAATACCTCCTAAGCATCAGCATCACATTGCCACTTTATCTTTCTCAAGTTCTGTTTCAACCAAAAGATACTGATTTTGTCAGGCTATTTTGAAAAATACACCACCCTATTTCTTACAATGCCTGTTCCACCCTTTTTGTTCAGGTTATTCTTGATTAAATAGGTAGGTAATTTTCTTACAACTACCAATTTATATTCACTTTCCTTTTATTATACTCTTCATATATCCAATATATCATAGTCCTTAAAAAACTGTGTTCATCTTTGCATGTCCAAAGATTATAGTGGGTTCTCAAGTTATTAGTACTTAAAAGAATGATTGGGAGGTTAAGACTAAGATGTTTTACCAAATGTAAATCTTCCAGGATGTCATGAATCTCAAAGTCAGACAATCAGGTTTTGTACAGTGAGGAATTGTGGACAATTTTCTGTACTAGAGCTTCATTGTAAGTCTAATTATTTTTGAATATGCCAAAGATATTTCTGAAAAATAAAGATTGTATCAGTTTTATCCTATTTAGCAAAACTTTGCACAATATTAAAACCTGATTTTAGTATCAAACCAGACAACCAATTAATAAAATGAGAAAATAAATTAACTAGATTTAATTGACAAAGGATTTTTTAAAATTAGCTGTTATTAGACATCATTTGTTTGAATTTATTCAGATGGTCAGCTTGTGGATCCCTGCATGAAGGCATAGAAATGTTCTGATGATGAATTGGTGCCCATAAACATATTTCACTTTCTAAAATAGGTGATATGTAAACATAAGATATTTCTTATACCTGTCAATAAAAGAAGGTACAGAATGAGATATTTTATTGTTTCCATTCTCATGTTACTTTCTTTTCCCCTTCAGACAAACATGAAGAAAAGCATAAAAATAAATCTATCCACAAAATGACTTGCTCACAGGATTCATTTTCACTGTAACCATAGTTCTCCATCTCAATATACTATACAAGGTAAATAAAGCAATAGGATATAGAAGTACCTGTGTAAATGTATTCTCCTATTTCCTCTACCTCGAGCTTCAATAAATCTGGGATATATAAAATTATTTCTATAATCAACTGAAAGAGCTAAAATGGAGCATATACCTTTCTTTAAAAAATGGCTTGATTTTTCTGATTACAAAAATAAAACATGGTTGAAAAATTCAGATAATACAAAGGAGTCTACAGTTGAAAGTAAGGTTGCTGGGCATGGTGGAGTGTGCTTGTAGTCCTAGTTTCTTGGAAGGCTGCGGCTAGAAGATCACTTGAGCCCAAGAGTTCTGGGCTGTGGGAGTGCTATACCAATTGGGAGTACACACTCAATTCAGCATCAGTTTGGTGACCTCTGTGAGTAGGGCACCACCAGGTTGCCTAAGGAAGGCTGAAGCAGCCCCAGTCAAAAATAAGGTTCACAAATGACACCAAAGGCATAAAACATCCGCTGTTAATAGTATAATGTATCTACTTCAAATTCTTAATATCAGTTCAGTTCAGTTCAGTGGCTCAGTCATGTCTGATTCCTTGAAACCCCATGGACTGCAGCATGCCAGGCTTCCCTGTCCATCACCAAATCCTGGAGCATGCTCATACTCATGTACATTGAGTCGGTGATGCCATCAAATCATCTTAGTCTCTGTCATCCCCTTTGCCTCCTGCCTTCAATCTTTCTCAGCATCAGGGTATTTTCCAATGACTCGGTTCTTCCAGCTGGCCAAAGTATTGGAGTTTCAGCTTTAGGGTCAGTCTTTCCAATGAATATTCAGGACTGATTTCCTTTAGAACGGACTGGTTTGATCTCCTTGCAGTCCAAGGGACTCTCAAGAGTCTTCTCCAACACCACAGCTCAAAAGCATCAATTCTTCAGCGCTCAGCTTTCTTTATAGTTCAACACTCACATCCATATATGACTACTGGAAAAACCATAGCTTTGACTAGATGGACCTTTGTCAGCAAAGTAATGTCTCTTCTTTATAATGTGCTGTCTAGGTTGGTCACAGCTTTTCTTTCAAGCAATAAGTGTCTTTTAATTTCATGACTGCAGTCACCATTTGCAGTGATTTTGGATCCCAAGAAAATGAAGTCTGCCACTGTTTCCCCTGTTTCCCCATCTATTTGCCATGAAGTGTTGAGACCAGATGCCATGATCTTAGTATTTTGACTATTGAGTTTTAAGCCAGCTTTTTCACTCTCCTCTTTCACTTTCATCAAGAGGCTCTTTAGTTCCTCTTTTCTTTCTGTCATAAGAGTGGTGTCATTTGCATATCTGAGGTTATTGATATTTCTCCTGGCAATCTTGATTCCCAGCTTGTGCTTCATTCAGCCTGGCATTTCACATGATGTACTCTGTATATAAGTTAAATAAGCAATTTCGTGTTTGGAGCATAGACTTGGATTTCTGTAATATTGAATGTTTTACCTTGGAAATGAACAGAAATCGTTTTGTCATTTTTGAGGTTTTCCACAGCCTTACAGGAGACATTCAGACACAAAAAGGCAGGTCTGGCTCAGTCTCTGTGGCGTCTCTTGGTCCTGGTGTACACAATGTTTTGTTTGAACCCTCTGAGCATCTCTGTCAGGTATGTGGTTTTATTATAAATGAAATTTCACCCCTCCTACCCTTTTGTTGAGGCTTATCCTTTGCCCTTGTATGTGGGGATCTTTTTTTGGTGGGATCCAACATTCTCCTGCCAGAAAGTGAAGAATAACTAAAGAGCCTCTTGATGAAAGTGAAAGAGGAGAGTGAAAAAAGTTGGCTTAAAGCTCAACATTCAGAAAACTAAGGTCATGGCATCTGGTCCCATCACTTCATGGCAAATGGATGGGGAAACAGTGGAAACAGTGGCTGACTTTATTTTTGAAAGTGAAGTCGCTCAGTTGTGTCCGACTCTTTGCGACCCCGTGGACTGCAGCCCGCTAGGCTCCTCTGTCCATGGGATTCTCCCAGCAAGAATACTGGAGTGGGTTGCCATTTCCTTCTCCAGGGCATCTTCCCAACCTAGGAATTGAACCCCGGTCTCCTGCATTGCAGGCAGACGCTTTATCCTCTGAGCCACCAGAGAACCTTAAAGGTTTCACACAGCGGGGCATCCGGCGCCACCCGCCAGGGCGGGCGCGGACACCCCACATGCGCCCGGGGATTCCCACCCTCCCCCAGGGACGCGGGGTGGGGGGGAGGTGGGGTGTCGCGTGCACGCACCGCACACGGCCACGGCCCACAGGACGACCGCCGGGTAGCCCCCTCCCAACGGCCGCGGCGACAGTGACCGTGGCCGTGCCACCCCGGCCCCTTGGGGGACAGCGGAGTCTGGGGGAGACGGGAGGCACCTCTCGACTCCCCGCGGGCCCGATCGCCCCGACCCCAAGGCAGACGGGGGACCCCCACCAGGGATCTTTAAACCTCCGCGCCGGGACGCGGTACCTGGAAAGGGGGAGGCGGGCGAGGGGCACAGCGCGCCCCACGGGCCACCGCCCGGACGCCGACCACCGACCACCAACCACCGCGTCCCCGCCTGCGGCCGCGCGCGGGCCTCGGTGCTGCCGACCCGTGACACATGGGGGGCGCCCAGCAGTGCGCCGGTCGATCGCCGCTCGGAGGGCCCCGCCGGGCGCCAGACAACCAGCCCCACCGTCCCCCCGAAACAGGACAGAGCCCTCCCCACCGCCCCGCCCTCACACGCCCCCTGTACGGGCCCCGGCCCCGCCGGACCCCATCCTCTCCCCCAACCACCGGGATTGGAGGGGGGCCCTACCGGCGCCCGCGTTCCCGGGCACCCTTACCCCTCCACCACCACGGAGGGCAGAGGGAAAGGGCTCTGACGGGAAGCTTGGCGCCAAGCGGGCAGGGGGTCGAGAGGCCGGGGAAACCGGACAGACCCAAGCCGCCGGGCCGAGTGGGTGGGGGGTGGGTGGGTGGTGCTCCAAAATCACTGCAGATGGTGATTGCAGCCATGAAATTAAAAGACGCTTACTCCTTGGAAGAAAAGCTGTGACCAACCTAGACAGCATATTAAAAAGCAGAGACATTACTTTGCCAACAAAGGTCCATCTAGTCAAGGCTATGGTTTTTCCAATGGTCATGTGTGTATGTGAGAGTTGCACTATAAAGAAAGCTGAGCACTGAAGAATTAATGCTTTTGAACTGTGGTGTTGGAGAACTCCAATACTTTGGCCCCCTGATGTGAAGAGCTGACTCATTGGAAAAGACCCTGATGCTGGAAAAGTTTGAAGGCAGAAGGAGAAGGGGAGGACAGAGGATGAGATAGTTGGATGGTATCACCAACTCCACGGACATGGGTTTGGGTGGACTCCCGGAGTTGGTGATGGACAGGGAGGCCTGGCATGCTGCGGCTCATGGGGTTGCAAACAGTTGGACACGACTGAGCGACTAAACTGACTAACTGACTGAACATCTCCTGTTGATGGTTGTTCAGCAGTGAGTTGCAGTTTTGGAGTTCTTGCAGATGAGTGAAAGTCCTTCTACTCCACCATCTTGTGGTTAACATACACATATTATAAATACACAAAACACATAAAGTTTTATGAACACATAAAATTATTTATTTTAAAATGAAACAAATCACTCTAGACCTACTCTCTGGAGCTTCTTTCTTTTTAATATACTGGTACTTCCTTTGTCAACGCTAATGCATCTAGGTTCTTTTAACAGTTAAATACGATCTCATTGTCTAGGTAGACCTTGTTTTCTGTAACCACTGTTCCAGATTCTAATAAAGTTGAAGTGTGTGTGTATGTGTGAACTCATGAAAAAAAAAAAAAAAAAGCTATACCCCCTATAACCCAATTGATTAAATTATATTTAAAAAGTGATGATTTTGTCAAATTGTTTTCACAGAATTTTGTATGAATTTATATCAGCAATCAACATTAGTGTAATTATTCTTATGTGCTTCAACTTCTGGAATTTTCCTGGCTATTTATATGGTTACTTTAATTCCAAATAAATTTAACATTCAACTTCAAAATAATTCTTCTGTTCCTTATTACTTTACTGTTATTACATTTTCAAAAATAAAATGCAGATTAGAGTTCATAGCATTTCATAACCAGAAATCAGGTATGTCTATTAATCAAGGTTTTACTAATGTAGTGCAGTTACATTTTTCTAACATAAAAACTACACATATCTTATAATTCCATCATGTTGTGTTGATGTTATTGTGGCCATTATGCTACCATGAATGAAATGATTTCTTATTTTATATTTACATATTGCACACTATATGCATAATGCATAACATATATTTATTTGTGGGGGCTCCCCAGTATCTCAGTGGTAAAGAATTCACTTTCCAATGCAGGAGACACGGGTTTGATCCCTAGGTCAGGGAAATCCTCTGTAGAAGAAAATGGCAACCCATAACAGTATTATTGCCTGGGAAATACCATGGACAGAGGAGCCTGGTGGGTTACATTCCATGTGGTCCCAGAAGAGTCAGACATGACTCTGAGACAAAAACAACAACAATACATTTATTTGTAGTCAACAACCTTAACAAACTCTTATATTGTAAAAATATATACATATATTTTGAAACATCATTTCAAGGTATAAAAGTCTCCATGCTTCCTCCAAATAGTGCTACATTTGTCTCCTGATATTTATTAAACAATGTGTTATAATAATATATAATAACAAATAAATATATAAAACTGTGTTTTTGCTAACTTGTGCTCTTCTTTAATGACACTGACTAATATTCAGAATGGTACATGGCATCAGTGAAGATTTTTAGTTTTTAATATTATATAATAAACTGATTAGTCTTATGTAATAAATTTTGAACTGTACTTAGCTGCATCAAATATTAAGATTTTAAACATGGTGTGCTGCCGTTCATGGGGTCACAAAAAGTCAGACACAACTTACTGACTGAGAAGTAGTCTGTGATTTCTTTTTATTATGTATTAGCTTCATATCTTTACCTATCTTTTTTGTTTCAATGTTCATGTGACATTTAAATACAAATACTGACAAATGTATTTGTCTGATGATTTTCCAACTCCTCAAACTCCCCTTCCTCCAGAATTTAGAAGAATTGTAGCCTAGTTTTACTAGTGGTTACTTTCACGACATTAAATTAAATTATTCTCAATATATAAGGATGAAGGAATAATTGAACCAGTTAGGGTTCAGGCAGGAAAGTAAAAGTTACAGCAAATGTTTGAAGTAGAGAGCTCTGAACAAAGGAATTTAGAGGTTTACACGGTACAGGAAGGGTGAGCAGGTAAAAGAGAGTGAAGCAACAGCAGGTCATCTGAGTTGCTAACAACACCAAAGACTCTCTCCACCCTTAGTGGAGCCACACTCCAGGACCCCAGCTGCTTGCAGAACAGAAGTAGCAAGTTATAAGGACTTACTTGCAAAATGCTGTGGATTTTAAGAATAGCAGGAATGCTCCCACAAACTACTTCAGCTGCCCAGAGAGGGTTCAGGTGATTGCAAGATCTTTCTGCCTGCTTTCAATAATTATTAATGAAAATAAGGGCTTTTGTCTTTTGAGCAAGTTCCTCTCACTGATAGACTCTAATCCAGAAACAAACATAGAAAATGATTTTGGGACATTTATTTCTAAATTTCATCCCTGTGATAGAAAGAATAATGTAGAAGAGTCACAAATGGACAGTCAGCCCCAGAGAGTAAGGAACACTTTATATCAAAAATCTGTTACAATGAAGAATAAAATGATGCTGATGCCTTTCCCCCCTAACTACCTAGAATCCCTTTTCATCTTAGATTTTTATGGAAAGATTTACCCAAGCAATTATCAAAAAACTCCTTTTACATTATGTATTTTATATTTTAAAAATGCATTATATTAAATACATTATTTTGCTACCATAACTAACTTTATTATTATTATTTTTTAAGGTTTTGATTCCATCTTTGATTGGGCTTCCTAGGTGGCACTAGTGGTAAAGAACCTGGCCTGCCAAAGCAGGAGACATGAGACATGGGTTTGATCCCTTGGTTGAGAAGATCCCCTGGAGGAGGGCATGGCAATATATTTCAGTATTCTTCCTGGAGAATCACATGGACAGAGCAGCCTCGTAAGCTACAGTCCAAAGGGTTGCAAAGAGTTGGACTCAACTAAAGGGATTAGCATGCCTGTACTCACATGTTGAGTGAGAAAGCTGCAATTTTTCATCTTGGGCTTCCCAGGTGTTACAGTGGTTAAGAATCTGCCTGCCAATGCAAGAGATGTGGGCTTGATCTCTGGGTTGGGAAGACCCCTTGGAGGAGGAAATAGCAACCCACTCCAGTATTCTTGCCTGAAAAATTCCATAGACAGAGCAATCTGGTGGGCTAAAGTCCATGTTGATTGAACACACACGTACTTTTAATTTGATTGGTTCTGTATTTTAGTATTCTATCACTTTACTTCTCCATTTCCAAGTAGTTTTTGCTAAGACTAAATATGTGTTGACTGAAGTATATCTTCAGGTATATCTATTAAAATGTGTAGATTATTTTGTTAAGGATATTAGGTAATATTTACTCTAGATTTCTGTTGTCTGTTCTTCATATTTATAATTTCTAATTACACTTCAATCTTTTTCTCTTGCATGTTTATGCTGTAATTCTATATTATTGTAATTTTATCTCTTTTGTATGTCATTATTTCATTTCTTTTCAAAGATGTGAATTTTTGAATTTTAGACCTTTTACCTGTGATGATATCTATGTGATGGATATCTGCTTATAAAACATAGAAGTCTACAAACTCAAAATAATGATATAGAGAAAGAATTGTATAAATATAATAAAATGTCTGCTGAGGAGTGATAATGTTAATATAAGTGATAATGTTAATACACTTGTTGACTCAATCTAGAAATGCAACTTTTCTAGATTTCAACTTTCCCCTTTATTTTTGTCCATTTTGAGAGATAGTATAGTTAATAGAAATAGAAAATAAAATAGGTGGTAGCTCACAGCTACTCATGGAGTTGAAAGGAGATAGCATAGGCAGGAACTTCATTTAGTATAGACCTTAAATCAAGTATATGTATTATACATAAACCCAATCTGAGTTGTATTAGATACAAAACCACTGAAAGAACTTTGATTCATATTTAAGGTAAAACTGGATGATAATATCTGCATTTAAATAATTTAATTATAAAACATAGCTTTTAAAAAACATTTAAAAAGTGTTTAACGGTGGAATCAAAGGCTCAAAGTTTTGGTTTACTAAAGTGCAAAAATACTGTTAATCAGTAGAAGCATTTTATTTTTTATCACCTGTTAAGAAAGATATAATGACTGTTTTAAAATTACTGACTGCAACTTCTTTAAAACATGAAATGGTATCTTTGCTGATAAAACTGAACCAGAAATAACAGCCTGCTCATCAAAAAACACTATTTTCTAGCATTAGTGAGTGAAATCTAGGGCAAGGACACTGACATAAATGTTAAAACAGGGTGTGCCAATCATACAAAATCTAAAAGGATTCTTCAATGAATATTTAAATTGTGAAACACTTTAATTTTCAGCAACTTTCAAGCTACTGTTTTCCAACTGCTATCTATCCAGTACCTTTGTTATTTACACACGTGGTAGATTTCTGAGTCTGTTGTTCCTACATAAATACGGATGAGATTGATGGAGGGTGTATGCAGCATAGGAAGGTGAAAGAGGAGCATGATTAAATAAACCTTATGAATTTAAAAACTATCTCACATGGAAATGGATTAAACACACTGTTTATGCCCTTGCATGTAATTGTGGGATTTGAGAAAAAATAAATGTACAAGTGAATAAATTTTATAATTTGCTTTTTAAGGTTGCACAAGTGGAATTATCTCTTTAATAGCATTTAGTGATAAAGTGCGGAGAAGGCAATGGCACCCCACTCCAGTACTCTTGCTTGGAAAATCCCATGGACAGAGGAGCCTGGTAGGCTGCAGTCCAGGGGTCGCTAAGAGTCGGACGTGTAGGACGTGACTGAGCAACTTCACTTTCACTTTTCACTTTCAGGCATTGCAGAAGGAAATGGCAACCCAGTCCAGTGTTCTTGCCTGGAGAATCCCAGGGATGGGAAAGCCTGGTGGGCTGCCGTCTATGGGGTTGCATAGAGTCGAACACAACTGAAGCGACTTAGACCAGCAGCAGTGATAAAGTGAATGGAAATGGGTAATTTATATATTTTTGATAAATAAATACCTATAATCCTCACATTAACATCAATGACTTCCATATGCCATCTACAAACGGTGACATGATAAAATAATATGGTTCTTTCATTAATTTTCCTTATGCCTACTGCCTAGTTGAATCTCAGTTTCTAAGGTAATCTTAGTTAAATATAGTTTGATATGTGGGGCATTTCTGTCCAGAGAACAGCTTCTGAATGATGCTTCCAAAGTTTTTTCCTAGCATATCTACTGTGACGTCTGACTTCCACTTGTTTCAAGAGTTTCACATTAATGTAGAAAGAGGTTTCAAATATCAATAAAGTAGGAGACTCTTCTAATATTATAGACTTCAAAGATGCTTACCTCATTGGAGTCCAAAACTCCAATCTTAATATCTTTGTTTCCAGTCTTATAAATAAGAAAATTCCTCTTAGGACTTCTCTTCCTGTCCAGTAGTTAAGACTCTGAGCTTCCAACACAGAGCTCTGTTCAATCCCTGGTCAGGGAACTAGATCCCACATGCCACAGCTAAGTGTTCCCATGCTGTAACTAAACCTGTACACAGCCAAATAAATAAATACAAATGAAACTTTAAAAAAGAAAATTCCTGTTGATACTTAGACTTTTGTTTTGGTTTAAAATGTTTTCTTTTACAGTTTTAGTATGATCCATATTGTTACCTTTGATGATAATTACAGTGAAGATCTATTTCTCTTTCTATGGATGAGATAAATTAGATTTGTACATTATCTCTTACCAGCACCTAAAGAGTTGACCAGAGACAAAATCCAGATACACATATACTGAGTCCACTAAAAAACAATTAACTCCGAAGATTGTCAAAACTAAGTACAAGTCCCTTAGATATGAATGAATTCAATTCCAAAAACACGTTCGTTAAGTTCAATGTGTCTGAAAATCCAGTGAAGTTAGTATAGTTCGGTTCAGTTCAGTAGCTCAGCTATTTTCGACTCTTTGTGACCCCATGGACTGCAGCATGCCAGGCTTTTCTGTCCATCACCAACTCTGAGAATTTACTCAAACTCATATCCATTGAGTTGGTGATGCCATCAAACCATCTCATCCTCTGTCATACCCTTCTCCTCCTGCCTTCAATCTTTCCCAGCATCAGGGTGTTTTCAAATGAGTCAGTTCTTCCCATCAGGTGGCCAAAGTATTGGAGGCTCAGCTTCAGCATCAGTTCTTCCAATGAATATTCAGAGGCCCAACTAATATAATCATCTACATTGTTCTATATATAAAACTTATGTATATTTAGAACTTATATTTATATAACATATATATAGGACTTATATTTATAAAACATATATATATATGTATACACATATACACATACATATATGCTGGCTTAAAACAGCATTCAAAAAATTAAGATGATGGCATTCAGTCCCATCACTTAATGGCAAATAGATGGGAAACAATGGAAACAGTGACAGATTTTATTTTCTTGGGCTGCAAAATCACTGCAGATGGTGACTGCAGCCATGAAAATAAAAGACACTTGTTGCTCGGAAGAAATAAGCAGAGACATTGCTTTGCAGACAAAGGTCCATCTAGTCAAAGCTATGTTTTTTTCTGGTAGTCATGTATGGATGTGAGAGTTGGACCATAAAGAAGGCTGAGGGACAAAGAATTGACGCTTTTGAGCTGTGGTATTGGAGAAGCCTCTTGAGAGTCCCTTGGACTGCAAGGAAATCCAACGAGTCCATCCTAAAGGAAATCAGTCTTGAATATCAATTGGAAGGACTGATGATGAAGCTGAAGCTCCAATACTTTAGCCACCTGATGTGAAGAACTGACTCATTTGAAATGACCCTGATAATGGGAAAGATTGAAGGCAGGAGGAGAAGGGACGACAGAGGATTAAATGGTTGGATGGCATCACTGACTCAATGGACATGAGTTTGAGCAAGCTCTGGGAGTTATTGATAATCAGGGAAATCTAGCATGCTGCTGTCCATGGGATCACAAAAAGTCAGACACCATTGAGTGACTGATCTGAACTGATATAATTCTATAGTGTAACAGCTTTATAATACTTTTTATACAAATAACACATTAAAAAAAATAAAGAAAAAAATTTAGCATTACAGGACAGTGCCTGAAAAGCGCAGCCATACAGGGTCTGGCAGCAACCAAGAATTACTGATTAAAGGAGGAAGAGGAAGTGAGAGATGGTAGAGTTAAAGGATCATTAGCAATAAGAGACAGAAGGCAAGCTTCAACTTCACTGATATGGATGGAATGCATGTTCATATCTTTGAAAGTCTGAAACTTGAAGTTTCATATATAGGTGAACTTGCTATAGGCAGTCATGTGAAAAAAGGAGTGGACTCCAAAAACTGAGCAATTCATTCCATAAATTACTGCAGGAGTTAACAAATAAACAGAGATGAACAATACAACAATTGAAAGGAAAAATGCATTAGAAGGAATCAATAGCAGAATAACTAAGGCAGAAGAACAGATAAGTGATCTGGAAGACAGAATGGTGGAAATCACTGCCATGGAACAGGATAAAGAAAAAAGGAATAAAAAGAAATGAGGAGGGTTTCAGAGACCTTTGGGAAAACATTAAACACCACATTCACATTATAAGCATCCTGGAAGGAGAAGAGAGAGAAAGGGTCTGAGAAAATATTTGAAAAGATTATAATTGAAAACTTCCCTAACGTGAGAAGGTACATTTAAGTCCAGGAAGTGCAGAAAGTCCCATACAGGATAAACTCAAGAAATAACACGCTGAGACACATATTACTCAAAGTGAAAAGAATTAAAAGTTAAAAAAAAGTATCAAAATCAACAAGGGAAAGGCAACAGATAACATACAATGGTACCCCTTATAGACTAAGCAGCTAACTTTTCAGCAGAAACTCTGCAGGCCAGAAGGAAGTGGAATGATATATTTTAAGTGATGAAAGAGAAAACCCTACAACTAAAATAATCTACCTAGCAAGGCTCTCGTTCAGACTTGATGGACAAATCAAAAGTTTTGCAGACAAGCAAAAACCAACAGAATTCAGTTCCATCAAAACAACTTTAAAACAAATCCTAAAGGAACTTTTTTAGGCAGAAAAGAGAAGGTCACAACTAGAATCAAAAAAAATTATGAATGAAGCTCATCAGTAAAGGCAAGCACAAAGAAAGGTAGGAAATTATCCAACACAAATATGATACCAAAACCTTCAATTCATCTTGATGAGCATTTTAATTATCCCCCCCCCCCTTTTTGTGTGTGTGTGTGTTATTTCAGTAAAGCCATAATAAGCACTTACTTACAAGTCTTCTTGTGGGCATATGCTTATCTTTATCCTGCATGAATGCCAAAGAGTGGAACTATTGAGTTATATACGAATGCTTAAACTTTAAAATAAACTACCAAAATGTTTGTCAAAGTAGTTGCACCAATTTACATTTCTAACACAGAAGTATTGGAGTTCTAGGTACTCAGCAATCTAAGCATTTGATATTCCAGTTTTTATTCTTTTAGCAATTCTTGTGGTAATGGAATATCTCATTGTCATTTTAATTAGCTTTTTTCCAATAATAATTGATATTAGCCATTTGTTGTTATTCTTTTGTGAAATAGCTATTGAAGTTTGGGGAGATGTTTTCTTAGTATTGTTATGTGAATTCTTCAGATATTCTGGACATAAATCCTCTGTCTGATACATGTAATGCAAATAATTAATTCTAGTCTATGGTATGCCTTTTAATTTTCTTAATACATTTCTTTTTGAGAAGATAATATTTTCTTTAAATGAAATAAACTTCTTTGTGGGAAGGTTTCTTAAATATGAATTTATTGTATTGAGTAGATGTAGGATGAAACACACCTCTTTTACCTTCAGTCAGTTTTGGTAATCTGTTTCTCAGAGATTTTGTTTACTACAGTTAAGTATAGAATTTATGGATATAAAGTTGTTCATGATATTTCTTCATATTCTTCTAATGTCTTAAAGTATTGCAGTGCTGCTACTGCTGTCCTTCAGTCGTGTCTGACTCTGTGCAACCCCATAGATGGCAGCCCACCAGGCTCCCCATCCCTGGGATTCTTCAGGCAAGAACACTGGAGTGGGTTGCCATATTGTAGTGATATACACACTCTCACTTTATAATGAATTTCTCACTTCATTATGAGATTTCTACTTTACTTAGGGTTCAGAGAACTAGCTTTTGTCTTTGTAATTTTCTTTATTGTTCATGTGTTTTTATTTCATTGATTCCTAGTCTTTATCTATTTTCTTCTACTTAATTGATATAAATATTTTCTTCATTTCTTACCCAAATATTTAAAACTGTAATTTCCACGCTAAGTAGGGCTTTAAATGTTGACTCAATGAATTAAAAAATATTGTGTTTCCACTGTCATACAATTTGATATGTCGTGTTTGTACAGTCAACTCAAAGAATACTAAATTTTTTTATGATTTCATTTGTGATCATGAAATATTTAGAAATATGTTGTTTAATTCCAAATATCTATTCTATTTCCTCAAAGAGCATATATAGGTACACAAACACACATATGCATATGTTGTATGTATATATATACCTATATGTGTATATATGTATGCATATGTGTATATATATTCACATATGTGTATACATGTATACTCCAAGGATGCTGGGCTGACCCAGTAAGGAAGCCCAATTTTTCAGGAAGAATGAGTAGAATTAAGACAGCTAATTGTGAAATCTAAGGGAAAAGAACCTTCAAAATGAAAAGGGCTATTAAAAGAGACAAATTCTACATTGTCAAGGAAGAATTAACATAAAAGTAAGGCTTCTGGTGTTGAATTCGACATCTGATTGGTTATCTCATAAAGCAGTGATCATTTGAGGTAATAAATCTTTTTTACTATGTCTTCCATCCTTCCTAATTCATTAAGTCTCCTGTCAACTGAAGGAGTAAGTTGCTCATGTACAAAGGGGTTCCTTAGCAACTGACCATCATTGCTCCTGAACTATGATTAAGAGGTCTTGGCAACTCTGTCAGATAGGGGACATCTGTAAATGACCTAAAGGAATGAAAGAAAAATAGAGGAATATGACATTTAGGTACAATGCCTTTTCACTTGGGTTTCTTGAAACAGTAAAACGGGTGTATATTGTATGTGTGTGTATTTTGTAGTCACAGAAATGCACAGCTTGCAGTTTGTAAAAGCAGTTGCGATTTGACCTTGGACTTCAGCCATTTTTCCCTTAGATAAAACTTTGTCACTAAATATTTTGTGGGTAACAGCCACCAGTGAAAAATTAAAAAATAGAAATCTCAATTAAATAGAGTTGGGAAAGCAGAAGGGTGAGCTCTCATGCCCTGCAATGATAGCAGAGCCCAAAAAGAAGAGTTCTCTTCCCTCCTAACAGGAACTCAGCCAATGAAAAGCTTTGGACACTTTACTGAAGCCCTTCCAACTTCCTTTTCTCCTCTAAGAAAGTGTTCTCCTCCCCTTGCTATGTGGGGACTTGCACATGGCTTCCCAAGTTGCAATTATATACTAATTCCAAATAAATCAGTCTTTAATGGAGAAACAATTGGAAGTTGTTTGTTTCAGGTCAATATAGCCAAAACAATAGTATCTTAATACAGGCTATGGTGGTGATGATAGTTCAGTTGCTAAGTCATGTCCGATTCTTGTGACCCAATGGACTGTAGTTGACTGTTAATCAGTAAAGCTTGCTTTTCACAAAGAAAAAACACAGGCGTTAGAAAACTTGATCTAGATAAGTTAGTTAATTAAATTTCTGGGCTAATATGTTGTTGTTTTCTTCATTTTTATTTCATTGCTTTTATTTTAATTATGTTAAATATAGCCCAAGAGGAAGGCAGTTGAATCCCTGATGTCACTCCAAATATTTTCTGATAAACTAAACATTGCTAAGTAGTGTTTGAAAGCACATTTAAAATGATACTTATATTTACTAAGAGACATCTGAGATTGGATAATTTGTTGGGAGACAAAGAGGATTAGCCTAGGGGATAGTAGATATTTGTCTCTAAGGAAATATTAGCTACAGGAATGAAATTATGAAATCAAACTGTGATTTTAATTGAAAGTGAGACAAGAGCATGCCTTTTTTTAATGAATTGTTATTTAGTATGACTGAGCTATCTTGTTAGGCTTTTATTTCAGTCCTATAACTGTACCTTTGTTATACAAATTCAACATCAATTTATGAGGCAATTTAGATTAAGAAAAATTATATGTTGAAGATAACTACCTGGATATTTTGGGACACTAAACATTTCTGAACAGAAAAACATTTTTTCAAAACATGTGAAGTATGCATTCTTTGAGGCTTTCTGTTTAAATATGTGCATACATTAAATGAAAATGCTTCTACACATTTAACATCATTTTCCTTGCTGTAATAATTGAATGCTAAATTTTAACTTTTCAGATTTTGAAAAGTGTTTATTCTTTTCAATGTTAAATATTTAAATTGTCCACAGAATTGTATTGTCCTCAAAATCGATAGCCTCTTATCTAATTAATTTGCTTTATTTTTGCTGCTCCAAATTCTCTAAAAGTTGAGTACCTAACATTAGAAAAGATAGAAAAAACAATATGAAAATTACTTAATTCATGAAAAAAATAGTAAAATGAAACATAGGAAGAATGAAAGGACTGACAATATTCAGGTATAGTAGTGATGAAGGTTGTGTGTGTGTGTGTGTGTGTGTTAGTTGCTCAGTTGTGTCTGACTCTTCAGACCCATGGACTGTAGCCTGCATGCTCCTTGTCCATGGAATTCTCAAGGCAAGAATATTGCAGTGGGTTGCCATTCCCTTCTCCAGGGGATCTTTCGGACCCAGGGATAGAACCCGGGTCTCCTGCACTGGTGACAGAGTCACCTGGGAAGCCCAGATGATGGCTCTGCAAAGACATGAAATCTTTAGGCAACCTGTTAAATATAAGAGAAATAACATTTTTAATAGAGGTGTTGTTTCATTTATGGATTTTCCTCCATTTTACAGGCAAGAAATCAAGGTACCCTGTGGCAGTTGTGATAAGAAAGGATTTAAATCACAGTCAGCTTGACATCTGTGCTACTGCTCCAGTCGCACAATAATGTGAGGACTGCTCCCTCCCCAGTCCTTCTCAATAGCCTTAATGTGACTCTCTTTGACATACAATGGTAGTTAATTAACAGAGTTACATGTTATATAAACACTTCACAGCTGTTGAAACCTCCTTGCCTGGAGGATTCCATGGATAGAGGGACCTAGTGGGCTGTAGTCCAATGGGTGGCAAAGAGCCAGATACTACTGAAGTGACAGCACCCATGCATACACTCACAGTTGTTAAAGACAGTTCTGGAAGCTCATTTTAACCTCTCAATTGCCTTAAAGTATTAGGCCTCAGACGATTAAAGTGCTGAGAACATGAAAGTGACATATTGAATGCCACATGTCTAGAGCATGACTGTAGAATATTTCTTAAATTGTGATCCTGAGGAAAATAGCTTGTTAACAGAGTAAAAACTCAAATGGCAACAACTTGATAAACAGCTGGCATGGTCTACATTAGGCCATTTGATCTGGTTGGTGTTTAGTGAAAGAACACATAGGTGTATAGACCAGAAAAATATCTGCTTTTGGGAATGACCAGTGCAAATGTTTATTGCATGAAATAATGGCAGGAGTAGAAAGACAAAGGAGAAGGGAGGTCCCTAAAGTTGAATACAGGTAAGTCTAGTTGTCTGCAAAATTGTATCTGGATCTTGGTATGAAAACAAACAAAACTATCTATAACTATATAGCAATTCCCTATTCCTCCTCAGTATATTCTCTCTTTCTTCCATTGTACAGAAAGTCACCAGACACAGCTCAAAACTTTTTATCGAATCCTCAGGTTGATGAAAGCCAAATAAATTGATTTAGTATTCACAGTTATAAACTGATATTATCTCTTCAGATGCTTTGCACAAGACTCACTAGATCAATTTGTGGGGCTCAGTGTAAAATGAAAATACAAGGTTCTTTTATTTAAAAATTAATAAGAATTTCAGAAAGTGAGAGAAGAGCATTAAACTAAGCGTGAAGCCCTGAGTGACTATACAGGTTGCATGTCCACATAACTGACCCTGTTCTTGCATTAAGTCTTCTCTTATCAGGTTTCCCAGCACACGCGTGCACACACAACACACACACACACACACACACACACACACACACTCTTCTTTGCATATTCCCATGCCCTGTAGAAGAGATATCATTAGTGTCAGAAGATTGCACATTTTACTAGTTAAAGAAAGCTAAGTTGCATTCATATTTGCCATGCTAAGGATACAGAATCAAGAAAGGGAATGTATAATTCTATTTCCCCATCACTCAGATAGAACACACATAGGTTGCTTTAATTTGTTATCTTCTTATAACCCAGGCACTGAAATTTACTTTGTTTGAATCTGTATTTTCCTGTTCAAGGTCACTGCTTTATTGGTAAAGTGAAAGTGAAAATGAAGTCGCTCAGTCCTGTCCGACTCTTTGTGACCCCATGGACTGTAGCCCGCCAGGCTCCTCCGTCCATGGGATTCTCCAGGCCAGAATACTGGAGTGGGTTGCCATTTCCTTCTCCATTTAAGGCCCTACTTATTTGTTGTCAGCAGAGATTACCGCTATCTTCAAATCTCCTGTCTCTAGAGACACACATGTTATTACTATGCTGTTCAAGAGAGGTTTTGATTCTTTCCAGTAACTACATTTCTGTGTATCTTGAAAGAAAGTCTTCTTGGAGAAGGGAAATTCAAAGGTATAGTACATGGAATTCCTGCAATTGTCCGTTTTGATTTTCATTTTGAAAGCTAATGGATATGGTAAGATAAATAGTCTTAGCCTTCTATTACATTCTAATAAGCTTAAAAAAATAAAGATCATATTTAAAATCTCAGAAAATAAAATAAGGATCCTTTGCCACCTGAGGTGCAGAATGCTAAAAAGTTCATTTTTTCCATCATGATAAAAAGACAGCATCTCTGTCTTGTCATTATGAAAGCATCTCTTTTCATAATGACAGTGCTTTATTCAGAGAAAACAAAGCAAAAATACATAATTGAACTACTAGAACAAATAGATTAGTTTATCAAGTTAGTAGGATACAGGATTAATATATAAAGTAATTGTTATATTAGTAATAAAAAATGGAAATTGAAAAAAAGTGAACACTACTCTTAAAAGACATAAAATACCTAGATATAAATCAAGCAAAATATGTAAAATTTAAGATGCTAAAAATTAGAGTGCATGTGTATACACACACACATATATAATAGTTTCATGGATTGAAGATGATAAAAAGATATCAAGTCCTATAAAATTAATCTATAATTTCAACTTTGGTTTTATTGATTTTTTTCTATTGTTTGTCTATATTCTTTTTCATTTGTTTTACCTCTAAGATAAATAACTTCCTTCTGCCTATCTTGGGTTCTATTTGGTATTTGTTTTCTAATTTCTAAGAGAAAAGTTAGGATATTATGAAATCATTTTTTTCTTTTTTGATAAAGGGATTTAGAAATATGTATTGTCAATATGTACTCATATGTATTAATATATATTTATTTTGTAATCCAATACTACTTTATTTTTGTTCCCTTGAAAATATATGACATTAAAATAAACATCACAGTATGGACTAAGTACATGAAAAAATTAGGAAATCAATAGAAATTGATCTTTGGGAAACCAGATATTGAACTTATTAAACAGAATTTTAAAATTATTATATATATATATATGTATGTACATATATATGTTTAAAGAAGTAAGAAAATTTAGTAGTGATTTGTTATGAAACAGAAGATACCAGTGGAAAAAAATAGGAATTTTAAAAATAGAAATGCTGGAACTGAAATGTGCAACAACTAAAATTAAATATTAGCTAAAGGAGCACAGAAACTGATTCAAAATGGTAGAAGAAAGAGTCAGTGAACTTGAAAATTGGTCAGTTGTGATTATACAACTTAAGGAGAAGACTGAAAGGAAAACAGAGCCTCAAAGATCTGTGGGATGCTGTTAAATATCCAACATATGCATAAAATGAGTCACCAAGGAAAGACAAGAAAGAAAAATATTTGAAAAAATATTATGTGAAAACTTTACAGATTTGAAGATGCAGTCATCTATACATCCAGAAGCTCAAATAAGATAAGCCCAAAGAGATCCACTCTGAGATACATCAAAATCAAATAGTTAAAAATTACAAAGAGAGAATCTTGAAAGTAGAGAGAGAAGTGTCTCTTCATTTCAGACATACAAATGATCTGCTGTGATGTTAAAGCTGACTAATCATCAGGGAACTCTGATCAACTAAAGGCCAGAAGGCAGTGGGACGCCACAGAGTGTTGAAAAGAAACTGTCAACCGTGGATTCTGTATCTGTCAGAACTCTCCTTCAAAAGTAAAGGAGATTGTTTCCATTCTGTATTATAACAGTGCTGCGATGACATTGGTACATGTGTTCTTTCAATTCTGTTTCTCGTGTTATGCAGAATGGATTGTTCATAGTATTCTATTTCAATTTTTTAAGAATTCACATGTTTCATATGTGTATAGTTTGCATTCCACCAACAGTGTAGGAGGTTGGTGGAATGCAAACTAGTACACACTATGGAGAACAGTGTGGAGATTCCTTAAAAATTGCAAATAGAACAATGATAAGAAAGCTGTGTACATATACACAATGGAGTATTACTCAGCGTTAAAAGAATTCATTTGAATCAGTTCTGATGAGATGGATAAAACTGGAGCCAATTATACAGAGTGAAGTAAGCCAGAAAGAAAACACCAATACAGTATACTAACACATATATATGAATTTAGAAGATGGCAATGACGACCTGTATGCAAGACAGGAAAAAGACACAGATGTGTATAAGACTTTTGGACTCAGAGGGAGAGGAGAGGTGGGACGATTGGGAGAATGGAATTCTAACATGTATACTGTCATGTAAGAATGAATCGCAGTCCATGTCTGACGTAGGGTGCAGTGTTGGGCAGGTGCATGGGATGACAGAGAGATGTTGTGGGGAGGGAGGGGGAGGGGGTTCATGTTGGAACGCATTAAGAATTAAGATTAAAATGTTAAAAAAAAATAAAAAAAAAAAAAAGTAAAGAGATATCAAGACATTTCTAAATAAAACCTAGACTGAGACAGTTCACTACTATCTTAACTACCCTACAAAAAATAACAAAATAATCCTTCAGAATGAAATAAAAATACAGTGATGGTATCTTGAATCTACATTAAGAAATATAGAGAGCCAGGAAAGGTAAAAAAGTTACCAGGTAAATATAAAAGATGGTATAATTCACTTTTATATGTAAATTTGAATATCTAATTTAAAAGACAACATAAGGTAATAAACACAAATCTATGTTTATGAATACAAAATGTATAAATATGTAATTTCTGATCGTAACTATAAAAGAAGGTGGGACATGGAGCTGTATAGGAAATAATTTATATGTTATTGAAAATAGTGTGGTGTTAATTTTAACTAAATTATTATAAAGTAAGATGGTAATTGTATTCCCTAGAGGAATCACTAAGAAAAATTTATCAAAGATATATATAAAATAAATAGTAAGAATGATAAAATAGTAAATTAAAATCTATCACAAAATGAGGCAGCATCAGAGGAAATGAGGAAAGCAGACATTAAGATATATAGAAAAATAAGGTAAAATGGCAGAACTAAATCTTCCCTAATCAGAAATAACAAGAAATATAAGTAATTTAAACTTTTCAATTAAAATGCAGAGATTGGCAGAATATATTTTTTAACATAGTGCTTGAAAGAGACGTTTCATTTTCGAAGACATAAATCAATTTTATGTGATGTGTGTGCATGCTCAGTCTCTTCAGTTTTGTCCAATTCTTTGTGACCCTATGGGCTGTAGCCCTCCCCCTCTGTCCACCCCCAGGCTCCTCGGTCTATGGCATTCTCCAGGCAAGAATCCTAGCGTGGATTGCCATATCCTCCTTCAGGGTATCTTCCCTACCAAGGGATCAAACCCATGTCTCCTGTGTCTCCTGCATGCAGGCAAATTTTTTACTTACTGAGCCACCTGGGTAAATAGTTGGGGAAACAGTAGAAACAGTGGCTGACTTTATTTTTTGGGGCTCCAAAATCATTGCAGATGGTGATTGCAGCTATGAACTTAAAAGATGCTTACTCCTTGGAAGGAAAGTTATGACCAACCTAGACAGCATATTAAAAAGCAGAGACATTACTTTGCCTACAAAGTTCTGTCTAGTCAAGTCTATGGTTTTTCCAGTAGTCATGTATGGATGTGAGAGTTGGACTATAAAGACAGCTGAGTCCTGAAGAACTGATGCTTTCGAACTGTGGTTTTGGAGAAGACTCTTGAGAGTCCCTTGGACTGCAAGGAGATCCAACCAGTCCATCCTAAAGGAGATCAATCCTGGGTGTTTATTGGAAAGACTGATATTCAAGCTGAAACTCCAATATTTTGGCCACCTGTTGCAAAGAGCTGACTTGTTTGAAAAGACCCTGATTCCGGGAAAGATTGAAGGTAGGAGGAGAAAGGGACGACAGAGGATGAGATGGTTGGATGGCATTAGTGACTCAATGGACATGAGTTTGGGTAAACTCTGGGAGTTGGTGATGAACAGGGAGGCCTGGCGTGCTGTGGTTCATGGGGTCAAAAAGAGTCGGACACGACTGAGCAACTGAACTGAACTGAACTGAACTGAGCCACCTGGGAAGCCCATTGCATGTGATACTTTTTCTTAATACCTTAATCTTCATTAAAGTTACTAAACAATTGCCCAGATTTTACTTTAAATTTCTGAGAATCAGGGCAGTTATATCACATTTTCATTTCTATGCCTTAGAGACTTTTGAAGATTTTGATTAAATGAAATAAATGTGTTCTAGTTCAGAGAACTACATCTTCAATTGCTTGTTTAAATTAATGTTGGTAACTTAAAAATACATCTCGACTATTGTGATCATGATAATGAGACTCCTTAAGGATAAGAATAAGCACTGGTGTCAGTTCAGTCATAATCTACATTTGTTAGAGACAAAGAAGGAAAGACATAAGGGGAAGAATGAGAAATAATGATTTTATTTCATGTTTGATACAAAAGTAACATTAAGAAGGACACAAAGAAGTAAAAAGAAAATGATAGAAGTGTTGTCTTGCAACGTTGTGGTGGTGATTGTCGTTAAGTCGTGTCTGACTCATAAGACACCGTGGACTGGAGTACACCGGTCTCCTCTACCCATGGGGCTATATAGGCAAGAATACTGGAGTGGGTTGGCATTTTCTTCTCCAGGCATCTTCCCCACCTCGAGAGGGAACCGAGTGAAGGTGGTCTCCTACACTGCAAGTGGATTCCTTACCGCTGAGCCACCAATAAAGTATATTTTAAAATATCTGTTTATTTTTTTCAAAAGGCCATGCTCGCACTGATCACTTATAAAATTATTAATACTAGTTTAAAACAAGACTAGATTTTACATGTGGGACCTTGACAGAAATGTTAGAAATGAAGAAGAAACAATAGTGACAGACTTTCCTTGGAAGGAAAATACTTGGTAAGTAATGTTCCTCAAGCTTTATTACTTGGCATAAAAACTTGAATAAGTATCAATGTTGTTGGACATTTGAGAGAGTCAATTGAAGATAACATTTGGTAAAGTGTAAGGGACACATATAGAAGGATACAAATATTTAAATAAAATAACTTACCATAATCTATTAATTATTCTTGTATAATATATGATCAACCATGACAAATTCAATATATCATATTATTGCCTTGGGGACAATATGGTGTCAATATTATTGATTTAGATGTGTTAGTTTGAATTGTGAAGTTCTGAGTCCTTTGATGAGTTTATTTCATTGAGCATTCTTTTTTTAATATAAATTTATTTTAATTGGAGGTTAATTACTTTACAATATTGTATTGGTTTTGCCATACATCAACATGAATCTGCCACAGGTATACACGTGTTCCCCATCCTGAACACCCCTCACACCTCCCTTCCCATTACCATCCCTCTGGGTCATCCCAGTACACCAGCCCCAAACATCCAGTATCATGCATTGAACCTGGACTGGTGATTCATTTCATATATGATATTATTGAGCATTCTTTTCATGGTTAGAGTGAGGCCATTGAATTAGGTGAGCGAGTAAATGCTCACTTCATTTAATAACATGATACTGAACTAATGCTGGTTTTTTTTTTTTTTTTTTTTTTAATGTTTTCCTTCTCAAATCTGGGATATGTCTTCCCTTCACAGGGTTTTTGCAATCTCAAGGCTGAGTTAAGTTCATTCAGTTCAGTTGTTCAGTCGTGTTTGATTCTTTGCAACCCCATGGACTACAGCATGCCAGGCTTCCCTGTCCATTACCAACTCCTGGGGCTTGCTGATACTCATGTCCATTGAGTCAGTGATGCCATTCAACCATCTCATCCTTTGCTGTCCCCTTCTCCTCCTGCCTTTAATCTTTCCCAGCATTAGGGTCTTTTTCAATGAGACAGTCCTCCGCATCAGGTGTTCAAAGTATTGGAGCTTCAGCATCAGTACTTAAAATGAATATTCAGGATTTATTTCCTTTAGTATTGACTGGTTTGATCTCCTTGCAGTCCAAGGGACTCTCACAAGACTTCTCCAACACCATAGTTCAAAAGCATCAATTCTTCGGTGCTCAGCCTTCTTCTTCTCAAGCCAGTAGTCATCCATACATGACTACTGAAAAAGCAATAGCTTTCACTATATGGACATTTGTTGGCCAAGTAATGTCTCTGCTTTTTAATATGCTGTCTATGTTGGTCACAGCTTTTCTTCCAAGGAGCAAGTGTCTTTTAATTTCATGGCTGCAGTCACCATCTGCAGTGATTTTGGAGCCTCCAAAATAAAGTCTGCCACTATGTTCATTGTTTCCCCATCTATTTGCCATGAAGTTATAAGACTGTGTGCCATGATCTTCATTTTCTGAATGTTAAGTTTTAAGCTAACTTTCACTCTTCTCTTTCACTTTCATCAAGAGGCTCTTTAGTTCTTTGCTTTCTGCCATAAGGGTGGTATATTCTGCCTAACTGAGGTTATTGATATTTCTCCCAACAGTCTTGATTTTAGCTTGTGCTTCATCCAGCCCAGCATTTCGCATAATGTACTTGGCATGTAAGTTAAATAAGTAAGGTGACAATATATAGCCCTGACATACTCCTTTCCTAATTTGGAACCAGTCCATTGTTCTATATCCGGTTCTAAATGTTGCTTCTTGACTTGCATACAGATTTATCAGGAGGCAGGTAAGGTGGTGTTGTATTTCCACCTAATTAAGGATTTTCCACAGTTTGTTCTGATCCACATAGTCAAAGGCTCTAGTGTATTCACTGAAGCAGAAGTAGATTTTTTTTTAATGGAATCTTCTTGCTTTTTCTATGATCCTGTGGATGAGGGCAATTTGATCTCTGTTTCCTCTGCCTTTTTCTATATCCATCTTGAACATTTGGAAGTTCTAGGTTCATGTACTGTTGAAGACTAGCTTGCAGAATTTTCAGCATTACTTTCCTAGTGTGTGAGATGATTACAATTGTGCGGTAATTTGAACATTCTTTGGCATTGCCTGTCTTTGGGACTGGAATGAGAACTGACCTTTTTAAGTCCTGTGGCCACTGCTGAGTTTTCCAAATTTGCTGGCATATTGAGTCCAGCACTATAACAGTGTCATCTTTTCGGATTTGAAATAGTTCAGCTGGAATTCCGTCACCTCCATTAGCTTTGTTTGTAGTGACGCTTCGTAAGGCCCACTTGACTTCAGACTCCAAGGTGTCTGATTCTTGGTGAGTGACCACACCATCGTGGGTCATTAAGATCTTTTTTGTACAATTATTCTGTGTTTTCTTTCTACCTTTTCTTAATATCTTCTGCTTCTGTTAGGTCCTTACAATTCCTGTCCTTTATTGTGCCCATCTTTGCATGAAATGTTCCCTTGGTATCTTTAATCTTCTTGAAGTCTTTAGTCTTTCCCATTCTATTGCTTTCCTCTAATTCTTTGCACTGATCACTGAGGAAGGCTTTCTTATCTCTCTTTGCTAGTCTTTGGAACTCTCCATTCAGATTAATATATCTCTCCTTTTCTCCTTTGCTTCTCTTCTTTTCTTAGCTATTTTTAAGGTCTTCTGAGACAACCATTTTGTCTTTTTGCATTTAGCTTTCTTCAGAATGGAGAAGGAAATGGCAATGGAAAAGGAAATGGAAAAGGAAATGGCAACCCACTCCAGTATTCTTGCCTGGAGAATCCCATGGACAGAGGAGCTTGGTGAGCTACAGTCCACGGGTAACAAAGAGTCAGACACGACTGAGCGACTTCACTTTCTTCAGAATAGTTATGATTACTGTCTCCTTTACAATGTCACAAACCTATGACCATAGTTCTTCAGTCACTCTTTTTGATCTAATTCCTTGAATCTATTTCTCACTTCCACTGTATAATCTTAAGGAATTTGATTTAGGTCATACCTGAATGGTCTAGTGGTTTGCCCTATTTTCTTCAATTTAAGTCTGAATTTGGCAATGAGTTCATGGTCTGAGCCACAGTCAGCTCCTGGTCTTGTGTTTACTGACGGTATAGATCTTCTCCATCTTTGGCTGCAAAGAATATAGTCAATCTGATTTCGGGGTTGACCATCTGGTGATGTCCATGTGTAGAGTCTTCTCTTGTGTTGTTGGAACTGTGTGTTTGCTATCACCAGCACATTCTCCTGGCAAAACTCTGTTGCCTTTGCCCTGCTTCATTTTGTACTCTGAGTCCAAACTTGCCTGTACTCCAGGTATCTCTTGACTTCCTACTTTTGAATTCTAGTCTCCCATGACGAAAAGGACATTCTTTTTTGATGTTAGTTCAAGTTTGAGTTCCATGATAATTTTAGTTTTCCAATCTGTAACACAATGATATTATCTCCTTTCTCAACTTGCTGAATTAATAACTTGTCCAATACTCAGCTTTATTCTAAGTGTGCTCTTTACAAAACCCAGAACTATCTATTGTTTGTTTCAATTTACCTGTTTCAGGTGTGATGCTTCAGAAATTGTCTCTCATCCACCATGACCTATTTTTGACTGTAGCTATAAGACTAAAGACTGTCCTTAGCAATAATTTACTGAGAATGTTCTATGTGCCAAACACCATGCTAGATACTGAAAATATAAGGCAAACATGACCCACACAGTTCCTGAGCAATTATAATTTAGAGAAAGATACTGATAGGTTCTCAGGAAAGTGTAATGTTGTCGAGAATTGCACCTGATATAGATGATACAGGGAATAGAAACATGTAGAAAAAGTATTTAACTAAACCACTGAGAAGGTGGATGAAGAAATCTTGGCAGTCTAGTGGAAATGACATCTAAGTGAGGCCTGAAGTATGAATAGTAATTAGCCAGATGGAATAAGTCATAAAAAATACATAAAAAAATACATAGGAAATAATATGCCTGAATGTCTGGAAGTAATAGGAAACATGAGATGTTAGAGGAACTGAATATAATTTTATGTGCTGTAGCATTGCGTGTGTGTTTATGTGTGTGTGCATGTATAAAGCCTACCCAGGGAAATACAAAGGTAAATGGAGACCAAATCAAAGTATTTGTTTATAAAAATCACCTTTTGACATTGAAGCAAAATGTCCGATTGCTCACTTTATGGTACACTTCACAAATCTTTCTTCCAGAAATCATAACTACCACATTGAGTCTTGTCCCTTAATACCAAGATTCTAAGAGACCCCTGTTCTCACTTTCTACAGAAGAGAAAGCTTGAAAAAGTGAACACTGTAATGTTTATGTAAAAAGAAAGTAAAGCAGAAAATTGGCAATACTCTCGGTTAATATTATCTGCTCCCTGTGTATTACTAACATGATTTCTCTGAGCAGCAGATATTAAGGAATAAAAATATGTTTTTTCAGGGTTTACTATCAAGTCAAATCATAGATTCAATTTCCAACAAGTTCAAGAATGTTCTGCTTAGCAAAATTAATTCTAGCAAAACATATGTCCATAATACATTAGAAATCATATATATGGCATCTGTTGTTGACTTATTTACTAGAAAATCACCTTCATTTACTGTTACACTGTGAGTTGAGTTATAGAACTAAATAAATGTTTAAACCTCTCTTCTGGGCTTCCTTCATAAACTGTTGTCTGGAATGAGCCTTGTTTTTGGTGGGAATAGTCAGTCTTATCTGTTTAGATCTACTTATTTCTAAGATGACTAACTCATTTTGAATTGATATATTCAAATAAATAAATTTTCTTCTTTCCATGATCCTGAAAAAATCACATTTTAAAAATCTTTCATTGATTTCTAACATTCTGGAAAATGGTCAAATTATTTTAAGTGTTTGTTTTGAATTACTGCTGTTTTTTTGAGAACAATAGACTAATTAATAAAATTCTTAAAAAGGTAACACTGCTTTTCAAGGAGCAGTATAACTATTCAGTTCTATAATTTACTGTAGAAGCATACATTGTTGGTTAAGTAAAGTTTACATACAATGTATTTAATTAGTCCCCCAGACGAATTTAAGGTGTGGATTTCACTGATATAAATTTATTTTACTTAACTCTACGTGATTGTTAGGGTCTTAAATATCCGTTAGTCCATTTTTAAACACTGTGTTGAGGTAGCATTTAAGTAATATTGGTGGCTAAACTGAAAGATTTTTTTTAAATTTTTCAAAATTTTTAGCTTCTGAAATACAGAAATACATAGTGAGTATTAAAAAAATCCAAACCCTGTCAAAGCCCATCAACTAATGCACCCCTCCTGAAAAATATTAATAATTCATGGCCAATGAAGACCTATCTTTTGTAGTTGCCTTCCCTCCTGTGATTCTTTATTTCTTATATTCTCTTCATTGGGATAGCTTTTACTCAGAAGGAAAGAAAAAAAAAAAATCTGTTCTCTAAGACAGTGCTCAGTATTTTAAGTCTTCTCCCTGAAGATTTACAAATACACATGGTTTTAGAAAGAGATCAGAGATCACTTCCCAAAGTACTCACCGGAGCAATAATTTAAGTAAAACACTTTCCTCCTCTATAATGGCTGGGAGGCAGTGTACTGTGGTAGGAAAACACTAGGCTAGTTGTCAAGGGACAAGAGATCTTATTTCAGGTCAAAAATAATAGAGTTTGCTTCTTTGCCTCAATACTTTTTTCTGTCTTTATTCTCCTCATGGGTTTTATTGGTGGAGGAGAATATTTCTAGCTGGTCAAAACAGATTCAAAATGTTTAGTAGAAATATCTGCAAGTATTATAGTTTCCATATAGGTAAATCTGAACAAATAGATGCTGAGAGTTTTAATCTTGTCCTGATTAATTTTGAGATGTTCAGTATAACTGTCTTTACTGCTCTGAGGCATTCATTCAAGGTTAGCTTTTCTAGTCTAAATCCCTCATAGACATATGAGGGATGTGGTTGACAATTCATCCTGAACTAAGTACTTTTATTTGTAAATGATTAAAATATATTCTTTTTAAGTTAAATAAAGAAGAGATTTACTGAAGTGACATTTTAAAAATCGCTCAACTGATGGTTGAGGGGCAAGCTCAGAAAATGGACAAAACTACAGAAACACAAAAGTCTTGTCACAAAACCATTCCACTGAGGAAACCTGTGTGACTAAGAGAGACTAAAAGTTCAGACTATACAACTGTCACTACTTTCCCTGTAAAATGGTTGTTGTGGCTACCACTGCTTCATCTGCCTCAATCCATTCTTTCTACTTATCACTAGCTCCCAATTTGGAGTCCTGGTCAGATACAGGTGAGTATTAGTCTCAGTGATGCTTGAAGGGCTTCTGCTGAAATTATGATGCCTAAAAACCATCAAGTCATGTGTTTCTCTCTCTAAAGAAGCAGTCCTGTTTGCATGATTATCATCCGAAAATACATTTTGTCTTTAATTTTGAGCTGCTAGTGACACATTAGGTCCAAAGTACAAAGATATTGAAATGAAATAGTTTGTAAGTTACTGAACAGCATTTACATTATAGGCTGGTATATAATTTATAAAACTAATGTCCAAAAACATGTAAATTCTATATAGAAATTTGTTATAGAATGTATAATAGGAATTATACATTTTTTATCTCAATAAAAGTAATAAGTCCATGAGCTGAAACCTTCTTAGAGAATAGTTTTTCTTTTTCCATGTTGAATAGGTAAGAATGTTATTTTGTCTTGCTCTCTTATTAATATCTGCCTTAAAGACAAGCCATTTTAATATATTCTAGGGTTAGATATAAAAAGAGATGTATTAATATATAATCCTAACATTCACTTATATAGTAAAATACATAAGTATTTTCTAAAGTTAAAAAGAAAAGAAATATTTGAGCTTAACTCAAATTAACAGAAGATGAGCAGATGCAGAAATAAAACCACAGTAATAGAAAAAAAAACCCTGATATTTTAAGAAATATTTGAGTTTAATGTCACATTAAATTTTAGGAAGATACAACTAGGAATTTCAAAAAATAAAATAAATTATTGGTATATAAAAGTGATACTATTTTTTCTATATTCAAAATTGCAGTATCATAATTCATCTCTATTTAACATTGACTAAGCTGAGAAAAAGGAAAATATCCTCCCATTTCAATAGAATACATGTCTTTGAGCTGGGCTTTGACAGATTGGATTCTATTTGTGTGTCAGAAATGATTTTATTTTGTGACCTTGAACAAGCTGCTTAGGTTCACTGTCTCATAATTTTCCATAAGCATAATGAGTTTAGCATTACTTATTCCTCCATTCTGAAGATTGATTGAAGTGCTCTTTCAAAAACTGATGTATATTAATCTCATTAGTGTTATTTTTAATATTTCATGTCTTCTTTCTAGGATACTTGTGTGAAAATACTTCCACAAGACTTTCAAAGAAAGATCTACACTAATATCTGTGGTTATCATAAATGATAAGAATTGACTTTCACCGTGGAACTCATGTAATAAATAGTACAATCAATCACAAATGGTCTATTCAGAAATTTTGCTCATTAAATTAAACAGTTCATTTCCCAAATTTTATGCTTCATAGAAATTGCTTTTCTGCCTAATCAATCCTGTCATCAACTGAGCAATTATCTTACCCATGGATATTCTAGATGTTTATCTGTCATGAGCTTTAGGTTTCCTTCTGTAGATTAAATATTGTAGTTAAAAAAATGTATATCTCTGCAATCATATTTCTTTATAAAGAATCATTAAGAGTAACAACTTGTCCACTTAATTGTTTGGAGAACTTTCAATAAAGCAACTTATTTAATGTTATTTTCCTTTACAAAAGAATATAATATTGCTTCATTAATATTATAGTATCAGTCTTAGAATATATTTCATAACATTAAACATTTTGAAAGATATGTGGCCTGTAGAAAGGGTGAGGCCAAAAGTTATCAACACTGAAGTTTGATGTTGGCAATGGGGACACCTCTAATCTCACTGATTATTACTTAAATTTAAAACATTAATAGGTTAACAACGTTTACTTTTTCAGGACTCTGGACAATATTTATATACAAATTGTCTAACTTGTTCTAGGTGGGAAAATGTTTCATTTACAATTCTTTTAGAATTTGAAGATTTCTTCACTTGTTAGATAGAGCCTGAAGTGAAATTCAGTTCTATTCTTGAATTCTGTATATCATTAACAGTATTTAATGGCACTCATTTAATGATTTTTTGGGGGAGAGGCTATTACTCAGCTTTATTTTACTTATGTGTAGCACATGATTGGAGAATCGATAAATAATAACTGCTTCAGTGGAGAATGATGGATATATTTATAGGTTTGCTTACAATTTACATGTTCTAGAGTCACTAAGAACCGACTTTCTTTCTTTACGATTTAACTCTATTATTCATATTTTAACATTCCTAGCATGGCTGACAATTAGCATACTAAAGCAGGAGTAAAATGAATCACCAGTCAGTTCAGTTCAGATGCTCAGTCATGTCTGACTCTTTGCGACCCCATGAATTGCAGCACGCCAGGCCTCCCTGTCCAGCACCAACTCCCAGAGTTCACTCAGACTCACGTCCATTGAGTCAGTGATGCCATCCAGCCATCTCATCCTCTGTCGTCCCCTTCTCCTCCTGCCCCCAATCCCTCCCAGAATCAGAGCCTTTTCCAATGAGTCAACTCTTCACATGAGGTGGCCAAAGTACTGGAATTTCAGCTTTAGCATCATTCCTTCCAAAGAACACCCAGGGCTGATCTCCTTCAGAATAGACTGTTTGGATCTCTTTGCAGTCCAAGGGACTCTCAAGACTCTTCTCGAACACCACAGTTCAAAAGCATCAATTCTTCGGCGCTCAGCTTTCTTCACAGTCCAACTCTCACATCCATACATGACTACTGGAAAAACCATAGTGTTGAGTAGACAGATCTTTGTTGGCAAAGTACTGTCTCTGCTTTTCAATATACTATCTAGGTTAGTCATAACTTTCCTTCCAAGGAGTAACCTTTTTTAAAAAAATTAAAAATATCCACAACAGAATAAATTATCAATCACCACCCCCTCTCAAATTTTGGATACTTCTATTTCATGAGCAACTACTGTATCCTAGACATTTTATTTAAAAAATCATTTTATTTAATCCTCAAAACAGCCAAGTATATTGTACAAAGAGCTTGTTTTGTTTGTTTGAGAAGAAGGAGGGAATTTGGCTAAATCACAAGTCACATAGCAAATAAGCGGCATAGATCAAATTAAACGTCAGAGCCATTTTACTTCAAACTCAAGGCTACTTTCAGTTCCCTCTATTATTGGAGATTGGTAATCAATGCAACTTTATCAAGTCATTTGTCTTTTAAAATCAGGAGAAACACAAGAGAGGATAACTAAAAGACAGCAATGCTGTATGGATAGACCTAAACCAGATTATAAAAACTTGCATGTCAATCTTAACACATTGACTAGGACCTTAGGGCTGAACTGAACTGAAAGTCTGACCAGCATGTACAATCCAAAAGTCTAGAGGCTTTGCACTTCAATGACTGCCAATGTGCATCCAGATAAACAACAGGGTAAAGAAAAGTGAGCAGTGTGTCATGAATTTATAAATCAGGGAAAATTACCCAGTGAACTACCTAACAACTCCTATCTCATTTCCTATTCAAATAACATTAAAATGAACAGTAAGAGAAACCTCATGTGTATGTGTGAAAAATAAGAAATATCATATTGGTTCAAAGCATGGTCATTGGAGATACAAGTTACTGGACCACTAATTGAATCCCATTGTGTCGCGGTATTTACTCTTTTACAAAATGAGGATAATATTAATGAAAAAAAATTGGAAGTGGCAAATACTAAATTAATTGTCGTTTTTTTTTCTCTTTTTGTCTTAATGCTCCTAACTTCTCCTTATGAGTTAAAAGTAAGTGACATGTACAGTCCAAAAATATGTGTAAGGAATGAGTGGGAAGGATATAGATGACTAGGTGATGGTAAAAGAGTTTATGGATTTACTTTTGCTAAATAACAATCATGGTTAGCACCAGCAGGAAAGAGAACTCCTTCTTATTTCTTGACTTCCAACAATAATAATATTTATGGCAGAGTTGTTGGGGGTTAAATGAGTAATGTAAAGTGTTGAACAATATTAATATTACTATTTTAATCATCATATTATTAACATTAAGACATATACTATAGGGTTGTTTGGAAATTCAAAGAGATAATAATAAATCTCTTAGCCTAGTGCCAAATAATAATTATATTAATAATAAGTTATTTCTGACATATGTACACAGTCAGACTAACAGTATCTCAACACACACCAGTTCCTCTGTGTTTAACTTTTTCATGTCTTCAAATCAGTAGACTGTTATTTATTGGTTTCAAAACTTACCCAATATTTCATAAAGTACTATCTGATATTTTATGAGAGTAAAATAATGAAAATGTTTATCTAACATTTAGCAAAGTGGCCCCAAAGTCTCCAAATTGGGAACATTTAGTTTGTATGGACATAAAATTTTCAAGTGAAATTGAATTTTTCCTTTTCTAATGGTGCTAGCATTAGTATCAGCTTCCAAAGTTCAAACGGACCAGGTGCTTGTTCTCAGTTGTAGCTTCCAGGTTAGGTCTCTGTTGCCTTCTTGCACATTTCTTCCCTGAAAATCCTCTGAGGAGAGTAAGAGATCATGATACTTCAACATAGATAGCTTCAACTCTGGCAAGATTTATTTCCCAAATCGCAGTGAAATAGCATTACTAAAAACTTCATTTTAAAACACTCCATATAAACACCTGAGGAGTGAGTTTTAAACAGGAGAGCAAAAATAAACAAATGGGACCTAAATTAAAATTAAAGCCTTTTGCATTTCAAAGGAAACCAATAATAAAATGAAAGACATAATAAACGGGATAAAATAATTGCAAATGATATAACTGATAATGTGTTAATACTCCAAACATATGAATAACTCATGCAACTAAATATCAAAAAACAAGCTGATTAAAAGTTGGGCAGATGTTCTGAATAGACATTTTCCCAAAGAAGATATATAGATGACTAACAAACACATGAAAAGATGCCCAACATTATTAATCACCAGAGAAATACAAATCAAAATCACAATGAGATATCACCTCATACTTGTCAGAATAGCTATCATCAAAATATCTAGGACTTTTCATATGGTCCAGTGGTTAACAATCTTTCTGCTAATGTCAGGGACATGAGTTCGATCACTGGCCCAGGATCACTTGCTGCTGAGCAACTAATCCCAGGGACCACAACTACTAAGAGCCTATGAACCATGACTACTGAAGTCCACACACCTTAGAGCCTGTGCTCAGTATCAAGAAAAGCCACCACAATGAGAAGCCTGCATATTGCAACTGGAGAAATCCCATGTGCAGCAACAAAGACCCACTGCACCCCAAAATAAATAAATGAATAAATCTTTTTAAAAAATTCTATAAATAAGAAATGTTGGAGAGGATGTGAAGAAAAGGGAACTCTTGTACAGTGTCGGCAAGAATGTAAAGGTTCAGCCACTATGGAAAACACTATGAAGGTTATCCAAAAATTAAAAATAGAATTATCATGTGATCCAGAAACTTTATTCCTGGGTATTAAAAAAAAATCACTAATTTGAAAAGATGCATGCACACCAATGATCATAGCAGCAGCATTTACACTAGCTAAGATATTGAAGCAACTCAGGTGTCCACCAACAGATAAATGGATAAAGAAGATGTGATACCAATAATGGAAACTTATTCAGCCATGAAAAAGAATGAAATTCTGACATTTGCAACAACACATGGACAGAGGAGCCTGGTAGGCTGCAGTCCATGGGGTTGCAGAGAGTTGGACACGGCTGAGTGACTTGCCTTTCACTTTTCACTTTCATGCATTGGAGAAGGAAATGGCAACCCACTTCAGTGTTCTTGCCTGGAGAATCCCCGGGACAGGGGAATCTGATGGGCTTACGTCTATGGGTCGCACAGAGTCGGACATGACTGACGTGACTTAGCAGCAGCAGCAGCAGCAGCAGCAGATAGACCTAGAGAGTATTATGCTTAGTGAAATAAATCAGAGTAAGACAAATATTGTATGTTATCACTTATATGTGGAATCTAAAAAATACTAAACAAATGGATGTATATAACAAAACAGAAAAAGACTCACAGATGTAGAAAACAAACTAGTGGATACCAGTGGGGAAAAGGGAAGGTGGGAGGGGCAAGATAGGGGTATGGGATTAAGAGATACAAACTAACATGTATAAAATAGATAAGCAACAAGTGCAGCATAGGTACTGTACAGCAACAAGTAGAACACTACAGCACCATTATTTTGTACTAACATTAAATGGAATATAATCTGCAAAATATTGAATCGCTATGCCATAAACCTGAGACTAATAGGATATTGTCCATCAACTATACTTAAATAAATAAAGAGGATGGGAGTAAGTTGAAAGTATACCAACTACAACCTCCATGGGAAATATTGAGTTTACTGTCTGAATCTTCCTTCAAGAAGGGAAGTACAGTCAGTTATTAGTGTCCAACTATAGTGCCTTCAAGATCCTCTTCAGTTTGAGCTCAGATTACACCATCCAGAGGCAGCCCCGGTCAGCACCTGAGAAAAACAGGGATCCCTCATGGGAAACTTTTACTTGGGAGTTCCCCGTTGGGTTGGCCAACACTTCCTCAGATCTGCATCATGATCCAGATTATAGTCTGAAGCTCTCCCTGCCCAATTCTGCTTCTTCTAACATCCCCTATCAGATCTGCATCAAAGTCTGGAGGCTTTCTCTGCTTAACTCAGCTTCTTCACCCTTTTCCAATTTTCCCCTGCAATGATTTACCGTAAGTCACTTGTATTCCAAGTTCTTTCTCAAAGTCTGCTTCTGAGAGGACCAGTCAACATACCTTCTCTGTCCAGTCATTATTCCAAGGGTTTAATACTCAGTTCTTATCCCCACACTCAAAGGCAATGCTGTTTTGACCCCATTTATTACAGGGGCTTCCCTGTAATTTATTATAGGGGCTTCCCTGGTGGCTCAGACAGTAAAGAGTCTCCCTGGAGACTGAAGGAGACCTGAAGGAGACCCAGGTTTGATCCCTGGGTCAAGAAGATCCCCTGGAGAAGGAACTAGCAACCCATTCTAGTGTTCTTGCCTGGAAAATCCCATGGGTTGCAGAGCCTGGCAGGCTACAGTCCATGGGGTCGCAAAGAGTCGGACACGACTGAGTGACTTGACTTTCATTTATTACTAATGTGATTTTCCACTCACTGTTCTCCAGGCAAGCAAGCCCCCTTGGCTTTTCTTCAAACAATCAAAGACATTCCTGCTGCAGAACTTCACCTTCCCCCTGATTGGAAAGCTCTTATACTCTTAGCTAAGATTGGCATCATATGGTGCCTTGCTATCACTCAGGTCTCTGATTAAATATCACATTCTTTAGTTTTGTCTGGATCATTTTTTTAAAAAACATACTCCTTCACTCCATCATCAATAAATTTATTTCTTTAGTCTTAATAATATTATTAGCATTTTAAATGTTATTACTAGCATGTTTGTTTATTGAATGTCTTGCTCCCAAGAGATTAGCCTTTGCTCTTTTGTCTATCACTGCCTCTCTAGAGTTGTGGAGAATGTTTGACAGAAGCAAGTTAGGTAAGTCATATTTACTAATTTAATAATTAAATGTATTATTTTCAGTTTTGGGACTTAATTTCAATAACAACAACAAAAACTATGTGTCTTAGAGACGCTGTATAATTCTCTAAGGTAAGGTGGTTTTTCTATTTACTAAGAACAGTTATAACTACCTCACAGCAATTTATAAGCATTACATAAAATAAAATGAAAGTGAAATATATTTGATGCTCAGTAGGCCCTCAAAGTAGGGAAAACCACTAGGGCATTCAGGCATGCTGTAATTCAAATCTTTATGGTTATACAGTGGAAGTGGCAAATATAGATTCAAGGGATTAGATCTGATAGACAGAGTGTCTGAAGAACTATGGATGCAGGTTTGTAACAGTACATGATTCAGTAACTAGAACCATCCCCCGAAAAAGAAATGCATGAAGACAAAATGGTATTCTGAGAGGGCCTCCCAAATAGCTGGGAAAAGAAAAGAAATGAAAAGCAAAGGGAAAAGGGAAAGAATGCAGAGTTTCAAAGAATATCAAGGAGAGATAAAAAAGCCTTCTTAAGTGAACAATGCAAAAAAATAGGGGAAAACGATAGAATGGGGAAGACTAGACATCACTTCAAGAAAATTAGAGATACCAAGAGAGTATTTTTTGCAAAGATGGGTACAATAAAGGGCAGAAAACAAAAGGACCTAACGCAAACAGAAGAGATTAAGAAGAGGTGGCAAGAATACACAGAAGAACTGTACAAAAAAGGTATTAATGACCCAGATAACCATGATGGTGTGGTCACTCATCTAGAACCAGACATCCTGGAGTGTGAAATCAAATGGGGCTTGGGAGCCATCACTATAAACAAAGCTAGTGGAGATGATGGAATTCAGGCAGAGCTATTTTAAATCCTAAAAAATGATCCTGCTAAAGTGCTACACCATATGCCAGCAAATTAGGAAAACTCAGCAGTGGCCACAGGACTTGAAAAGGTCAGTACACATTCCAATCCAAAATAAGGGCAATGCCAGAGACTGCTCAAACTGCTGTACAATAGCGCTCATTTCACATACCTGCAAGGCAATGCTCAAAATCCTTCAAGCTAGGCTTCAACAGTACATGAACCAACTTTCAGATGTACAACCTGGGTTTAGAAAAGGCAAAGGAACAAGATATCAAATTGCCAACATCTGTTGAATCATAGAAAAAGCAAGAGATTTTCAGAAAAACATTAACTCTGCTTCATTGACTATGTGATTATATTCTTTGTAGCCAAAGATGGACAAGCTCTATACAGTGAACAAAAACAAGACCAGGAGCTGACTGCGGCTCAGATCATGAACTCTTTATTACAAAATTCAGACTCAAATTGAAGAAAGCAGGGAAAACCGCTAGACTATTCAGGTATGACCTAAATCAAATCCCTTAGGATTATACAGTGGAAGTGAGAAATAGATTGAAGGGCCTAGATCTGATAGATAGAGGGCCTGATGAACTATGAAATGAGTTTTGTGACATTTTACAGGAGACAGGGATCAAGACCATCCCCATGGAAAAGAAATGCAAAAAAGCAAAATGGCTGTCTGGGGAGGCCTTACAAATAGCTGTGAAAAGAAGAAAAGTGAAAAGCAAAGGAGAAAAGGAAAGATATAAGCATCTGAATGCAGAGTTTCAGAGAATAGCAAGAAGAGATAAGAAAGCCTTCTTCAGTGATCAATGCAAAGAAATAGAGGAAAAGAACAGAATGGGAAAGACTAGAGATCTCTTCAAGAAAATTAGAGATACCAAGGGAACATTTCATGCAAAAATGGACTCGATAAAGGACAGAAATGGTCTGGACCTAACAGAAGGAGAAGATATTAAGAAGAGGTGACAAGAATACACAGAAGAACTGTACAAAAAGTTCTTCATGACCCAGATAATCATGATGGTGTGATCACTAATCTAGAGCCAAACATCCTGGAATGTGAAGTCAAGTGGGTGTTAGAAAGCATCACTATGAACAAAGCTAGTGGAGGTGATGGCATTTCAGTTGAGCTGTTTCGAATCCTGACAGATGATGCTGTGAAAGTGCTGCACTCAATATGCCAGCAAATTTGGAAAACTCAGCAGTGGCCGAGGACTGGAAAAGGTCAGTTTTCATTCCAATCCCAAAGAAAGGGAATGCCAAAGATATTCAGACTACCGCACAGTTGCACTCATCTCACATGCTAGTAAAGTAATGTTAAAAATCTCCAAGCCAGGCTTCAGCAATATGTGAATCATGAACTTCCTGATGTTCAGGCTGGTTTTAGAAAAGGCAGAGGAACCAGAGATCAAATTGCCTACATCCGCTGGATCATGGAAAAGCAAGAGAGTTTCAGAAAAACATCTATTTCTGCTTTAGTGACTATGTCAAAGCCTTTGACTGTGTGGATCACAATAAACTGGAAAATTCTGAAAGAGATGGGAATACCAGACCACCTGACATGCCTCTTGAGAAATCTATATGGAGGTCAGGAAGCAACAGTTAGAACTGGACATAGAACAACAGACTGGTTCCAAATAGGAAAAGAAGTACGTCAAGGCTGTCTATTGTCACCCTGCTTATTTTACTTTCATGCAGAGTACATCATGAGAAATGCTGGACTGGAAGAAACACAAGCTGGAATCAAGATTGCCAGGAGAAATATCAATAAACTCAGATATGCAGATGACACCACCCTTATGGCAGAAAGTGAAGAGGAGATGAAAAGCCTCTTGATGAAGGTGAAAGTGGAGAGTGAAAAAGTTTGCTTAAAGCTCAGCATTCATAAAACAAAGATCACGGCAACTGGTCTCATCACTTCATGGGAAATAGATGGGGAAACAGTGGAAACAGTGTCAGACTTTATTTTTGGGGGCTCCAAAATCACTGCAGATGGTGACTGAAGCCATGAAATTAAAAGACGCTTACTCCTTGGAAGAAATGTTATGACCAACCTAGACCGCATATTCAAAAGCAGAGACATTACTTTGCCGACTATGGTCCATCTAGTCAAGGCTATGGTTTTTCCTATGGTCACATATGGATGTGAGAGTTGGACTGTGAAGAAGGCTGAGCGCCAAAGAATTGATGCTTTTGAACTGTGGTGTTGGAGAAGAGTCTTGAGAGTCCCTTGAACTGCAAGGAGATCCAACCAGTCTGTTCTGAGGGAGATCAGCCCTGGGATTTCTTTGGAGGGAATGATGCTAAAGCTGAAACTCCAGTACTTTGGTCACCTCATGCAAAGAGTTGACTCATTGGAAAAAACCCTGATGCTGGGAGGGATTGGGGGCAGGAGGAGAAGGGGACGACAGAGGATGAGATGGCTGGATGGCATCACAGACTCGATGGACGTGAATCTGAGTGAACTCCGGGAGTTGATGCTGGACAGGGAGGCCTGGCGTGCTGCAATTCATGGGGTCGCAAAGAGTCAGTCACGACTGAGCGTCTGAACTGAACTGAACTGAACTGAAAGCTTTTGACTGTGTGTGTCACAACACACTGTGGTAAATTCTTCAAAAGATGGGAATATCAGACCACCTTTCCTGCCTCATGAGAAACCTGTATGCAGGTGAAAAAGGAATAGTTAGAACTAGACATGGAAAAATAGACTAGTTCTAAATTAGGAAAGGAGTAAGTCAAGGCATTATATTGTCACACTGCTTATTTAACTCTTATGCAGAGTACATCATGTGAAATGCTTAGATGGATGAAGCACAAACTGGAATCAAGATTGCTGGGAGCAATATCAACAATCACAGATATGTAGATGACATCACCCTAATGGCCGAAAGTGAAGAGGAACTAAAGATTGTGAAAGAGCAGAGTGAAAAAATTGGTTTAAAACTCAACAGTCAAGAAACTAAGATCATGTCATCAGGTCTTAACAATTTATGGCAAACAGATAGGGAAACAGTGACAGACTCTATTTACTTGGTCTCCAAAATCTCTGCAGATGGTGATTGCAGCCATGAAATTAAAAAGACACTTGCTCCTTGGAAGAAAACTATGACAAAGCTAGACAGCATATTAGAAAGCAGAGACATCATTTTGCTGACAAACGTCAATCTAGTTAAAGCTATGGTTTTTCTAGTAGTCATATAAGGATGTGAGATTTGGACCATAAAGAAGGCTGAGTGGTGAAGAATTGATGCTTTTGAACTGTGGTCCTGGAGAAGACTCTTGAGAGTCTCTTGGACTGCAAGGAGATCCAACCAGTCCATTCTGAAGGAGATCAACCCTGGGATTTCTTTGGAAGGAACGATGCTAAAGCTGAAACTCCAGTACTTTGGCCACCTGATGCAAAGATCTGACTCATTTGAAAAGACTCTGATGCTGGAAAAGACTGAGGGCAAGAGGAGAATGGGACGACAGAGGATGAGATGGTTGGATGGCATCACTGACTCAAAGGACATGAGTTTGGGTGAACTCTGGGAGTTGGTGATGGACAGGGAGTCTTGGTGTGTTGAGTTCATGGGGTCAAAAAGAGTCAGACACAACTGAGCGACTGAACTGAACTGAACTGAAGGCACAGGGGTGACTAGAGACTATTTACCCACAAAATTGAAAAGGCAGTAGATAGTACAAATGACTGTTGAATTCTGTTAAACTCTAAGTTCATTTCACTTTGAACAGCTAGTGGTCACTAGGCAGAATGGAATTTAAAGTGATGACCTAGAAATCAGGGGTAGTGTATAACCTGATACACATCTCTTGAGCCTCCCAGTCTGCCAAGAATTTTTAAAAACTCCTTTGATTTTGAAGCTACTATGTCATTAAATATCATTTTGTAAATTGCAGAGAAAAATAATATAGACTGTATATATGCTTAAAAATTTTAAATGTCACTGTAACTACTAGAGAGAGCAATAGTAATTTAGCAAAATCTGACTGCATTTTTTCAAGTCTGGGTATCAGACAGAGAGAAGTTGAAGAGAGAAAATGATTTATTTGTGTCTTCCCTAAAATTAGAATTTTCCTCTTCCCATATCATATTCTGATCCTTCGACCATTCTACTTTACAATGCATATCATCATGTTTTATTACCCATTTAACACATAAGTAATTGTATGATGATGATAATGATACTGTGGCTTTCCCTCTCTTTTCTCAGGGAGCTCTGCAGATAAATTATAAGCGATCGATTCCTGTTGAAGTGAATAGATGGCCTAGTTTTGCTGCAATATTCAAGTTCTTTTCCCTTGCAGTCAATTCCCAGTGTCCCAGTGATTTATCTACCTTTGCTAAATTTCGTGTTCATGTTCTCTTTACCAGTGGCATGGAATTTTAATTAGCTTTTGATAAAATGTATTAGGGTACTTTCTGAACTAGGCATGGAGAAAACTTACATTTTTTCTACCTCTACATGTCAAGATTTCTGCAAACTAGTAGAAGCTAAAAGGCATTAATAGTTTGTGCATTTTTAACTAAAGATATATTGGGCTCAATGTGTGATAATCCCTTGGTTATATCCTGTGAAATCCTAAGTTCCATTAGGTTTCTCAGTGTAACACGATGTGCCAAGGAACACCCAAATATCTGTTTATCATTGTTTTTGCCATTTTATTTAAAAATAATTTGAAAGAGAAAATTTTGCAAATAATTGTAAGAAATAACTGAATATTTTCTGCAGATGTATTAATTTTTAACACTTTCCCACACTTGCGTTATAATCCTCTTTATAAAACCCATAATACTTCACATGCATTTCCTAAAACCAAAGTTGTTCAATTACATATACAGCAATGTGTTATATTTTCTTTAGTGCCATTAAAAATACAACTAGTAATTTTTTAAACATTTTTTTGTGGACCATTTATAAAGTCTTTATCTAATTTGTTACAATATTTTTTCTATCTTTTTTTTTTTTTGGCCATAGGTTTTGGGATCTTAGCTCCCTGACCAGGGATCAATCGAACCTAGATACCCTGCATTGGAAGGTGAAGTCTTAACCACTGGACCTCCAGGGAAGTCCCACAGTTAATAGTTTTATAGAATATTCATGAGCTTTCGTTTTGCTGATGTTTCTCTACCAGTAGATTCAAGTTGTGCATTTGGGGCTTGAACACTATATAAATAATGTATCTTTTTCAGAGTCTTACATCTGGTAGCATATAATCTTTACCTCTTATTCAAGATGTTAATTTTGATTGCTTGGTGTATTAATTATCTATTGTTGTAGAACAATGCATGCATGCTGAGTTGCTTCAGTGCAACCTTATGGACTATAGCCTGCCAGGCTCCTCTCTCCATGGGATTCTCTAGGCAAGAATAGTGGAGGGGGCTGCCATGGCTTGCTCCAGGGGATCTTCCCAACCTAGAGATTGAACCCATGTCTCTTACAACTCCTGCATTGGCAGGCAAGTTCTTTACCACTAGTGCCACCTGGGAAACCCCATCCTAGAACAATAGGGCCCTAAAATTAACATCTTAAAGCACATGCATTTATGGTATGACAGTTACATTGGATCTGCAGTTTAGACTCAACAGGTCTTTTGCTTCAGAATCTTTGCTGTGATCAAGATGTCAGTTGAGGCTGTGATATCATTTCAGAGATCAACTGCAAAAAGATCCCCTTCAAATCTCACCTGGTTATTAGCAGAATTCAGAACCTTGCAGGGCACAGGATTGAGGGCCTCAATTTCTTGCTAGCTATTAGTTTGAGGCTTCCTTCAATTCCAGAGAGCTCTCAATAGGCAGTTTACAGAAGCATCTTAATCAAAGTCAGCAGGGGGAAGAGTTTACTAGCAAGATGAATTATAGCCTTATCTAAGTTTCTCTTACAGGTGATATCCCATAATTGTTTTTGTGTTCTATTGATTTGAATAGCAGTTTCTGTACACATCCTAACAAATATGTTTAGACACACCATGACTACCAGGAGAAGAGTATAATGGGTAGCCATTTAAGAATCTGTCCAATACTGTAAGATTTGTTGTGGTAGTTTTTGATTCCTTCACCACTTAAGCATCTTTCCTTTTGTCATTAGTGAATTTATGAGGTGGGCTATCAGAGACTGTATAAATAACACATTCTACATCAGTTCCTCCAATCTATGGTTTTAGTCAAATAAAGAGTCTGAAACTCAGTACTTGATGCAATCTCAAAAAGGTTAGAATGATTTCTGTTCATTTCCAACGCAAACCATTCAATACCACAGTAATCCAATTCTATGTGCCAAGCAGTAACGCTGAAGAAGCTGAAACTGAACAGTGCTATGAAGACCAATAAGACATTCTAGAACTAACACCCAAAAAAGATGTTTTTTGGGAGACTGGAATGCAAAAGTAGGAATTCAAGAGACACCTGGAGTAACAGGCAAATTGGACCTTGGAGTATAAAATGAAGCAGGGAAAAGGCTAATAGAATTTTGCCAAGAGAACACACTGGTCATAGCAAACACCTATCTCCCAACAACACAAGAGAACACTCTACACATGGACATCACCAGATGGTCAATACCAAAATCAGATTTATTATATTTTTTGCAGCCAATGATGAAGAAGCTCTATACAGCAAAACAAGATGGGGAGCTGACTGTGGCTCAGATCATGAACTCCTTATTGCAAATTTCAGACTTAAATTGAAGAAAGTAGGGAAAATCACTAGACCATTCAGCTATTATCTAAATCAAATCCCTTATGACAATATAGTGGAAGTGACAAATAGATTCAAGGGATTAGATCTGATAGACAGAGTGCCTGAAGAACTATAGACTGAGCTTTGTGACACTGTACAGGAGGCAGTGATCAAGACCATCCCCAAGAAAAAGAAATGCAAAAAGGCAAAATGGTTGTCTGAAGATAGCTGAGAAAAGAAAAGAAGCTAAAGGCCACAGAGAAAAGGAAAGATAGAAGCATCTGAACTCAGAGTTCCAAAGAATAGCAAGGAGAAATAAGAAAGTCTTCCTCAGTGATCAATGCAAAGAAATAGAGGAAAACTATAGAATGGGAAAAACTAGAGATCTCTTCAAGAAAATTAGAGACACCAAGGGAACATTTCATGCAAAGATGGCACAATAAAGGACAGAAATTTTAAGGACATAACAGAAGCAGAAGATATTAAGAAGAGGTGGCAAGAATACACAGAAGAACTATACAAAAAAGATCTTCATGACCCAGATAACCATGATGGTGTGATTACTGGACTGGAAACAGGAATCCTGGAATGTGAAGTCAAATGGGCCTTAGGAGGCATCACTACAAACAAAGCTAGTGGAGGTGATGGAATTCCAGTTGATCTATTTCAGATCCTAAAAGATGATGTTGAGAAACTGCTGCATTCAATATGGCAGCAAATTTGGAAAACTCAGCAGTGGCCACAGGATTGGAAAGGTCAGTTTTCATTCAAATTCCAAAAAAGGCAATGCCAAGAATCTTCAAACTACTTCACAATTGGACTCATCTCACATGCTATCAAAGTGATGCTCAAAATTCTCCAAGCCAGGCTTCAACAGTACGTGAACCATGAACTTCCAGATGTTCAAGCTGGACTTAGAAAAGGCAGAGGAACCAGAGATCCAACATCCATTGGATCATTGAGAAAGCAGGAGAGTTCCAGAAAACCATCTGCTTCTACTTTATTGACTATGCCAAATCCTTTGACTGTGTGGATTAAAACAAACTGCAGAAAATTCTTCAAGTGATGGGAATACCAGACCACCTTACCTGCCATCTGAGAAATCTATATGCAGGTCAAGAAGCACCAGTTACAACCAGACATGGAACAACAGACTGGTTCCAGATTGGGAAAGGAGTGTGCATCAAGGCTGTATATTGTCACCTTGCTTATTTAACTTATATGCAGAGTATATCATGTGAAATTCGGGGCTGTATGAAGCACAAGCTGGAATCAAGATTGATTGAGAGATATCAGTAACCTCAGATATGCAGATGATATCACCCCTATTGCAGAAAGTGAAGAACTAAAAAGCCTCTTGATGAAAGTGAAAGAGGAGAGTGAAAATGTTGGCTTAAAACTCAACATTCAGAAAACTAGGATCATGGCATCTGGGCCCATTACTTCGTGGCACATAGATGGGGAAGCAATGGAAACAGTGACAGACTTTTTGGGCTCCAAAATCACTGCAGAGGTGACTGCATCCATGAAATTAAAAGACCCTTGCTCCCTGAAAGAAGAGCAGAGACATTAGTTTGCCAGCAAAGGTCCATTTAATCAAAACTATGGTTTCTCCAGTAGTCATGTATGGATGTGAGAGTTGAACTATAAAAAAGCTGAGTGCCAAAGAATTGATGCTTTTGAACTGGTACTGGAGAATACTCTTGAGAGTTCCTTGGACTGCAAGGAGATTCAACTTGTCCATCCTAAAGGAAATCAGTCCTGAATATTGACTGGAAGGATTGATTGCTGAAGCTGAAATTCTAGTACTTTGGCCACCTACTGCGAAGAAATGACTCACTAGAAAATACCCTGATGGTGGGAAGGATTGAAGGCAGGAGGAGAAGGGGACAACAGAGGATGAGATGGCTGGATGGCATCACTGACTTGATGGATGTGAGTTTGAGTAAGTTCCAGGAACTGATGATGGACAGGGAAGCCCAGCATCCGTCAGTCCATGGAGTTTCAAATAGTTGGACATTACTGAGTGACTGAACTGACTGATGGTTTCAGTATCCATCAATGTTTTCCTTACCAGCATACAATTTACTACACTAATTCTAAAACAGTAATTTTCCAATTCCCATACTATTCTACTTTTGTTAGCATTCTATTATTAGAAAGGGCTTTAATCACATACTTATATACAATCAATGTCTATTTAAATACAATAGACATTGTATATAAATAATATATATATAATATACAATATGAATGTCTATTATATACAATCTAAGTCATTTTTATGATTGCCTTTAATATTTTCTTTTTATCTCTGATTTTCAGCTATTTAATTATTATGTACTTTGCTGTGGTTTTCTTTACCCCAAATTTATTGTGATTTCTTGTATTGCTTTAATCTGTCCATGTATTTTTTCTTCACATTTGGAATAGTTTTACCATTAGTTTTTCATTATTTGTTCTGTACCAGTTTCTAGCTTCAATAGCTCAAATAGACTATGTAATATTGACGTACAGCTTACTGAGGCTTTGTCGATTGCTTTTAATTCTTTTGTTCTCTTATTATATTTGGAATATTTAAAAATTCATTGACATATTCTACTGTTGTTTCAAACATACTATTTAACCTATAGTGTGTTTTCTTTCCCAGCTATTTTATTTTTGATTTCCAGCATTCCCCTTGAAATTTTAATACATTTTTCTCATCATATTGTGTTTTCCTCTATGTTTGTTAAACAAATGAAGTGTGTTTATTATAGCTCTGAGCACTCAACCCCTCTACCCATACATTCAGTGGTCTTCCCATTCTGACAGGTGGGAATGAAAATTATTCTCTGTACACTGTGGGAGTATTTTACTATGTTGCTCTCCAGTGATTCTTTCCTCTTTCTCACATAGTTTCCTTTATACATGTGTGGATTAGTTTTCAGCCAAAAAGTTGAGGAGAATCTTTTTAGATCTCCTAAGATCTGTACGGAAATATCTCTCAAAATAGCCTCCTTTACAAATACTGGCCACAGTGTCTTTTCCATATAATAATTTTTATCATCTCTATAAGTAAGTCAGTTGGTTCTCTTTAGGATAGCATTCCTTGCACTGGGACCTGAAAAGTCTTCACATAGTATACCAGGGCATTCATGGAACTGAACTCACTTTTCTTTTCACACACAGTTCTGCTTTCTAAGGCCAGAAAGTAAGTCTGGTTCTTCTTACAAAAATCACAATTACAAATCCTATTATAGTCTCTTTGTATATGTGTATGTGTATTATGTGATACAAATATTCACTTAATTTTTTAATTTGTTTATTCATTAGTAATGTTCAATATTTACTGAACCAAGCATTTTTCTAACACTTCATAGACACTTTTAATCCTAGCACCATCCTGATCAGATACACATTGTTGTTGTTGTTTTTTCAGTTTTTAAAATTTATTTTTATTTTTAAAATGTATTTATTTTTAATTGGAGGAAAACTGCTTTAGAATGTTATGTTAGTTTCTGGCATACATCAGCATGAAACAGCCATAGGTATACATGTGTCCCTTCCCTTTTGAACCCCCCTCCCATCTCCCACTTTATCCCACCATTTTAGGTTGTCACAGAGCACAGGGTTGAGCTTCCTGAATCATACAGCAAATTCCCACTGCCTATAGATTTTACATAAGGTAATGTATATGTTTCAAAGCTACTCTTTCAAGTTGTCCACCTTCTTCTTACTTCTATGCGCACAAGTCTGTTCTCTATGTCTGTCTCTATTGCTGCCCTACAAATAGGTTCATCAGTGCCATTTTTCTAGATTCTATATTTATGCATTAATATACAATATTTATTTTTCCCTGACTTACTTCACTCTATAAAACAGGCTCCAGATTCATCTACCTCACTACAACTTACTCAAAATAATTCCCTTTTATGGCTGAGTAATATTGCATAGTCACGTATGATTGTGAGAGCTAGACTGTAAAGAAGGCAGAGCAACAAAGAATTGATGCCTTCAGACTGTGGTGCTAGAGAATACTCCTGAAAGTCCCTTGGACAGCAAGGGGATAAAACCAGTCAGTCTAAAGGAAAATCAACCCTCGATATTTATTGGAAGGACTGATGCTAAAGCTGAAGCTCCAGTATTTTGGTCACCTGATGCAAACAGTTAAGTCATTGGAAAAGTCCTTGATGCTGGGAAAGATTGAGGGCAAAAGGAGAAGAGAGCATCAGAGGGTGAGATAGCGGGATGGCATCATTGATGGCATGTTGGCATTACTGACATGAATTTGGGCAAAACTTGGGAGAGGATGAGTGAAGGTAGGCCTGGCATGCTGCAGTCTATGGGGTCACAAAGAGTTGGACATGATTGTGTGACTGAACAACAACAAATATCGCATTGAATAAATGTACCACCAGTTCTTTATGCACTCATCTGTCAGTGGATAGATTGTTTCCATATCCTGGCTATTGTAAATAGTGCTGCAATGAATAACAGGGTACGTGTGTATTTTAGAATGGTTTTCTCAGGGTATATGCCCAGTTGTGGGATTGTTGGTAGAGTACCCAGATTTATTTTTTAAAGAAATCTCCTTACTGTTCTCCATTGTGACTCTATCAATTCACATTCTCAACAGCAGTGCAAGAGGATTCCCTTTTCTCCACATTCTATCCAGCATTTTTAAATTTTTTTTTGCATTTCTTTTTGAGGGTGGCCATTCCCACTCCAGTACTCTTGCCTGGAAAATCACATGGATGGAAGAGCCTAGTAGGCTGCAGTCCAGGGATCACTAAGAGTCAGACACAACTGAGCATCTTCACTTTCATTTTTCACTTTCATGCATTGGAGAAGGAAACGGCAACCCACTCCAGTGTTCTTGCCTGGAGAATCCCAGGGACAGAGGAGCCCAGTGGGCTGCTGTCTATGGGGTCACACTTAGTCAGACATGACTGAAGCGACTTAGCAGGAGCAGCAGCAGTAGCAGCAGCATTCTGACTGGTGTGAGGTGATACTTCATTGTAGTTTTGATTTGCATTTCTCTATTAATAAGCAATATTGAGCTTTTTTTTTTCATGTGATTATTAGCCATCTGTATGTCTTCTTTGGAGAAATGTCTGTGTAGGTCTTCTGCCCAATTTTGATTAGGTTGTTTGTTTTTCTGATATTGAGCTTCCTGAACATAAGCACTATTTTTTAATATTTATTTTTATTGAGGTATAATTGACATATAATTCTGTATTATTATTACATCAAGTTACCATTTCTAATATATTTTCCACTATTTCATTTTTGAAGTGTTACATCAATATGCATTAAGTGTGTCTAGTCTGTTATTTTCATACTACCTTAGTTAGGTTTATTTATCAATTTAACATGTCATTCATAAAGTAAATTTGGATTTTCCTTCATTTTTTATAGTTAAAGTTAGGTAGTATTAATACTATCTGTTCTTCAAAGATTTGTTGAATTCCCTTGTAAAATCTAGTACTAATACTTTCTAAATGGGATGGTCACTTAACGACCTTACTTGTTTGTCCATATATGTGCAAATTGGTCTCTTTAATCCTTTAATCTGTTATGATTGATTTTGTTAAATTGTATCTGGCTAGAGAATTATCTAGTTTATTTAGTTTGTTCTTCATATTTATTGTAGAGAAATACCAGGTAGTAGGTAGAAATAAAAGATTTTAAAAATTTCTTAAGGGTGGATATTTCCTATGTGTCATTTCTTATTTTCTATACCTGTGTTGTCTCCTTTTTTAAAATTAATCAAGTTAGTTACTGATTTGTCAACTTTGTTCAAAGAACCATGATTTTATTTATTAATATGATCTATTGACTTTGTTTTCTACCAATTATGAATTTTTTACTGTGTTTTCTTTTGGATTGCAAGTTGATCTTTTCTAGCATTTTTAATTAGGAATTTAAAACCACTGCTTAAAATAAATATGATGTGGATTTGATGTGTATTATTTTCATAATTATTTTTCAGAAATTCTCCATTTATTGTATTTTTTTTTTTGCCCAGCATCATTTAACAAAAAGTTTTCTTTCTCATTTTTAATTAATTTAGATATTGCTTAATTATTTTTAATTTCTAGTTTATTCCATTATCATCAGATGGTGTTGTTCTTAATTGTTCTACATTAAGGGATTTATTGATCATTTTGTGATGTAATATGCCATTTTTGGACTTCCCAGGTGGCACAGTGGTGAAGGATCTGCTTGCCAAATCAGAAGATGCACGTGATGCAGGTTCGAGCCCTGGGTCAGAAAATCCCCTGGAGCAGAAAATGGCAACCTACTCCAGTATTCTTGCCTGGAAAATCAGAGGAGCTTGGTGGGCTAGAGTCCATAGGGTCATAAAAAGTTGGACATAATTGAGTGAAGGAGCACACACATGCCATTTTTAATGACTATGATACATCCGTCAGAAGAATATATCTATTTCCTATTATCACAGCATTAATTGATATATATCCCTAATATCTCCTTATCTTTATTCTTTCTTATTTTTTAACATCTTGATGTATCTTGCATTGAGAATCTTATGTTAAATTGCTTGGTATTTAATTACAAGAGTCTTTATTTTTCTTCTGCTGTCCTCTGTACTTTCTGCTTCATATAGGTGGTTTTGGGTACATAGAAATCCATATGCTATATGTATATTTTGAATTTTGGCTCAATAGTTTTACTAAATTGTGTCTCACAGTGGATTGCTCTGGACCAATTTTCCCAAGTCCATGTGGACTTTGTAAGAACATTTTTCTTATATTAAAATTTAAAGCATTATTCTGTTTCTTTATTTTTCTTCTTCAGATCACCCAATTATATATGTCTTCCATTTTAGTCACTTTTGACCTGATTCTTTAAGGATCTAATTTTTATTCTACTGGGCACTTTTCCTATCTTTCTTCAAAGTTCCTTACTAAATTGTCATTCAAATCTATACTCTCTTGGGCACTTTGTAATTTACTTTTCATTTTCATGATGAGATTGACTTCTAATAATTTTTCTCAAGTTCAGTCAAATCTCATTGTATTTCATGCTGTGTTTTTTAAAATTCAAATTGACTCTTAAGTTTTGAATTATTGACTCCATTTTTGTTTAATATTTGTTCATGTTCACTTGAAGATTTGGAATAATGTATTATAATCATCTTTCATTTTGAAGTTCTTTTATTGTGATAAATTTTTCTCATCTGATTTAAACTCTCTCTCTATTTGCTTAATACAGTGGTTGGATTCAGTTCGTCTGACTTTTGCCTGTTTCTAGATATTCCATCCTGTTTTCTACCTCATCCTTTACCATTTCTCTGAGAAGCACCACACATCTCTTTATAGCTCTACTTCTCCTAGAAAAAATAAGGCTGAGAGTGCCACCACTGGTCTAGGTCTCTTTGAATCCCTTTCTATGTTGCTAGTATTATGAACTACCAACTCCCAGATATGCGTTCAGCATTTGACTTTGATTTTAGACTCTATCTTTCTGTTGATGATTTTTTCTGTGTTCTAACACACCCCCCCCCCCTTTGCAATCTCCTCTCCCTCCTTCTAGAACCAGACAGCCTAGAATGCAAAGCAAAGTGGGCCTTACAAAGCATCACTACAAACAAAGCTAGTGGAGGTGATGGAATTCCAGTTGACCTACTTCAAATACTAAAAGATGATGCTATGAAAGTGCTGCACTCAGCATGCGAGAAAATTTGGAAAACGCACCAGTGGTCACAGGACTGGAAAAAAATCACTTTTCATTCCAGTCCCAAAGAAAGGCAATGCTAAAGAATGCTCAAACTAGCACACAATTGCACTCATCTCACACACTAGCAAAGTAATGCTCAAAATTCTCCAAGCTAGGCTTCAACAGTATGTGAACCATGAACTTCCAGATGTTCAAGCTCAGATTTAGAAAAGGCAGAGGAATCAGAGATCAAATTGCAACATCCGTCGGATCATCGAAAAAGCAAGAAAGTTCCAGAAAAATATCTATTTCTGCTTTATTGACTATGCCAAAGCCTTTGACTGTGTGGATCAAAACAAACTGTGGAAAATTCTGAAAGAGATGGGAATACCAGATCATCTGACTTGCCTCCTGAGAAATCTGTATGCAGGTCAAGAAGCAACAGTTAGAACTAGGCATGAAACAACAGATTGGTTTCAAATTGGGAAAGGAGTATATCAAGGCAGTATATTGTCACCCTGTTTATTTAACTTATATGAAATGTACATCATGAGAAATGCTTGGCTGGAAGAAGCACAAGCTGGAATCAAGATTGCTGGGAGAGCTGTCAATAACCTCAGATATGCAGATGACACCACCCTTATGGCAATGAAGAACTAAACAACCTCTTGAAAAAAGTGAAAGAGGAGACTATAAAAGTTGGCTTAAAACTCAACATTCATAAAACTAAGATCATGGTATCTGGTCCGATCACTTCATGGCAAATAGATGCGGAAACAATAGAAACAGTGAGAGAATTTATTTTGGGGGGCCTCCAAAATCACTGCAGATAGTGACTGCAGCCATGAAATTAAAAGATGCTCAATCATGCTGTTTAACCATATCATTCTCTGCTGAACCCTTCTCCTTTTCCCAAGATTTCAATTTACAGATTTTTTTCCCCAGTTTTGCTATATATGTGCCTTGAGCAAGCTTCTTAAATTATCTTAGTACTTCAGCTTTCTGAAAATAGTAGTTAAATACATGATATACTTAGTTGATCTGTTAAAAGGATTAAATATATATAATTTACCTAGTTTTTGCTTGGAAAGCTAGTTTGTGCCTGACAAACTAGGCACTTAGGAATAGCAGCTTGCTCTTACACATCAGCTGGATATAATTAAGAATACAGTGCTCTATGCCATGAACTGAGTGTTGAGGTGAAGTGATATGTGCCCACTGACAATGATTCTTCTTGTTGTTTTTGTTCAGTCACTCAGTCATGTCTGACTCTTTGCAACCCATGGACTGCAACATACCAGGCCTCCCTGTACCCTGTCATTTCTAGGAGCCTGTTCAAACTCAAGTCCATTGAGTCAGTGATGCCATCCAAACATCTCATTCTCTGTCATCCCCTTCTCCTCCTACATTCAATCTTTCCCAGCAGGGTCTTCTACAGTTAGTTGGCTCTTCACATCAGGTGGCCAAAGTATTGAAGTTTCAGCTTCAACATCAATCTTTCCAGTGAATATTCAGGGTTGATTTCCTTTAGGATTGACTGGTTTGATCTCCTTGCAGTCCAAGGGACTCTCTAGAGTCTTCTCCAGCACCACAGTTCAAAGGCATCAGTTCCTTGGCACTCAGTCTTTTTTATTGTCCAGGTCTCAGATCCATACACAACTACTGGAAAAAAAACATACCTTTGACTAGACGGACCTTTGTAGGCGAAGTGATGTCTCTGCTTTTTAATATGGTGTCTAGGTTTGTCATTGCTTTTCTTCCAAGGAACAAGTGTGTTTTAATCTCATGGCTGCAGTCACCATCTGCAGTGATTTTGGAGCCAAGAAAATAAAGTCTGTCACTGTTTTCATTGTTTCCCCATCTATTTGATTCAGCTAAAGAGTTTGGAAAAGCTTAGGATCATACAGAAATAGGCAGACTGTTAAAACAAATTCTAACTGAAAGAATAAGTTTGAGGGTTGCTTTTATAACATGAAACAAAGAAAAAAGAAACAAGAATGAGAGTTGCAAACAGAAAATGGAATCTAGGTGCTTCTGCCTTTATGGAACATCTGAGTATGTGATAAAGACTGGGAAATCAATAGTCAGCATGCCTACCTGGTTCCAATATTAAAGAATGACTGAAAATTTTTGCTTTTTTATTTTTCAACTGAACCTTATAGATTTCTTTGCTTTAGTTAAGGGACATCATGGATTTTTGAGATTACATTTACTATGTTCACAGTTATAATAAATCAACACCTAGTGTGTAACATATGGTAAAAATATATGTAATATTTGGACCAGTGTGATTTATATTCTCTTTAGAATTCTTGTGCTAGATTGTAGATTATATATTTTAAAGAGAGGGAATTACTTTTGGCAATTCAATTTTAAAACTATATTATGTCTGTCTTTCATAATAAACACTAGCTAAAATTGTGTCCATAGTGTGTATTTGTGGAAGTTCAGCTTTATATCAATTTTAAATTAAAAATTCTAAAAAGAACTTATACTACATTAAGATTTTGAAAGAAACAATTTAGTTGGCTATTCCAATCTCACATTAATAAACTTGGTGAGTTTTTAAAGGCACATTATCCATATTCCCACATACACATTTTGATCATTCTAATTAAATACAATTAAACTGAATAATGTGTATAGCTGGGAACCATCTGCCAACTCCCGATATTGATTCACAATTTATTAACATTTCTTGAATAAAATCCAGAGGCAGATTTAGCAGAGATTACTAAAGTCAGCAAAACTAGGGTCATATCCTGGCATTGCACTTTCTTCCTGGATTAAAAAAAAGGACAGTTCATTAAATGTCTCTGAGCTATTTAAAAGTAGTAATTTGCTATTTAAAAGTAGTAATAATAATATGAATCCCATGCTATTGATGTGAGATTCAGAAATAGCATATGTCATGGAATTTGGGTGATGCATAGTTTCAATTCTTTTTAATATGAATACAAGATTTTAGCAAGTTATTTGCCAAAGGAGGGGAGGAACTACATGAACTGACCTTATATTTCTACTTCAAAAGAAATTAAATATATATGATGGGTTGAATTGTGTCCCCCCTAAATTTATATGTTTTGACCCAATCCCTAATACCTTCGAATGAAACTATATTTAGAGGTAAGATTTACAAGGGGTGATTGAATTGAAAGAAGGTCTTTAGGGTGGGGCCTTATACAATATGACTACATCCTAAGAAGAGGAAGAGACACCAGCGCACAAGCACAAAGAGGGGGGACAACCTGCATGCTAAGGAAAGAGGATTCAGGAGAAATCAAGCTTCCTGCACCTTGATCTTGGATTTCCAGCCTCCAAAACTGTGAAACTACAAATTTCTGTTTTTAAGCCATCCAGTTTGTAGTATTTTGTGATGACAGCCTAGCAAAGTAACAATATTCTATTTATTATACAAATATCCTATTAATCTTATTAATACAATATCCTGTTTATTTCCATACACTGAAAAACAATTTTTGTTCTTTTGTACAGAACAAACAATATAGAAAAGAAAAATAGTTCTAAGACTGTAATGTTTGTTGATGTAATTTCAGTTACATAAAAGTGTTATTTTACTGATAAGACTTCATTTTCCAATATTCCCTGAATTGCTTTTCTCTATCTTTCCCAGAAAAAATTCCCATAAGCAATTTTTACTTAACAATTATGTTAAAAGGTCAAATCAAAATATCACTATTACAAGAAATTTTTGTTTTAGTTGAACACTGACCCTATGTAAAGTTCACATGTGCATCTTCAAATAATAATAATAATGGGATGGAAAACTGACAAATGCAAGAAATAATTTTTTATTTTTCTTGTACTATCACTTGTCAATAAACATGTATATGATTGTAACATGTTATAAAGAATAAAAGTCAGTGCCTTATATTTGATATATATTTGCTCAACTTCAATGCTTTTGCAGCATCTGCTTCATGGCAGTTTTCCTATGTCTGTTATTTCTTAAATTATTTTTGACTGTCTCACAGTCTGCTGGACTTCAAGTTCTAACTGGTTAAAAGCATAACTAGTTAAAATCAATCATTGTCTCTTTTACTCAGTTTAGCTCTTCCATCAAATGTCTACTGTTTTTCCTAAGAAGACTTTGAACCACTCATTTAAAAATAACTTGTATAACCTATTTAGACACACAGAAATATTTTCACTTCATTTTTATTTTAAATTGCTAAGATTGCAAACTTTAGAAAATAACAGAAAGCTCTTTTTTCTAAACCTCAGCACTTAAAATCTAAGTTATTGGCATGAAGAAAATTCTTTAATAAACTTATACACAAAATACTCTATTTCAGTTTCTCTTTCAGACACTGTAAAATCTTAAATTCAAGAATAATCCAAGGAAAAAGTTTATTCATTATTCCAGCACACACACACACACACACACACACACACACACACCACCCACCCATATTGCTGTTTTCACAGAACCTCTTTGTTCAAATTTTATTATTATATTTTAGCACTCTATTCCGGAGAAGGCGATGGCACCCCGTTCCAGTACTCTTGCCTGGAAAATCCCATGGACAGAGGAGCCTGGTAGGCTGCGGTCCATGGGGTCGCAAAGAGTCGGACACGGCTGAGCGACTTCCCTTTCACTTTTCACGTTCATGCATTGGAGAAGGACATGGCAACCCACTCCAATGTTCTTGCCTGGAGAATCCCAGGGACGGGGGAGCCTGGTGGGCTGCCGTCTATGGGGTTGCACAGAGTCGGACACGACTGAAGTGACTTAGCAGCAGTAGCAGCAGCAGGCAATGTTTGCCTATAGAAAGCAAATATTTGGGTGACCAAAAATTGGCTACAATAGTGAAAGTAATGGGATAAATGACCATAAGGAGTATGATGGGTTTAATCTGTTACTCCTAATTATATTGAAGAACTTGGAGAAATAAGATGATGAGTTTAAGCTTTTCATTATCTGCTCATACTTTGTTTGGTAAGGATCCAAAAAGCTGATATGGACTTCCCAGGTGGCACTAGTGGTAAAGAACTTGCCTACCAATGCAAGTGGATGTAAGAGACACAGATTCGACCCCTAGGTTGGGAAGGTCCCCTGGAAGAGGGCAACCCACTCCAGAATTCTTGCCTGGGAAATCTTATGGACACAGGAGCCTGGTGAGCTACAGTACATAGGGTCACAAAGAGTCAGACACACTTGAAGTGATTTAGCACACACACACAAAGCTTCTATAACTGCCCTCAAAGAAACCATTATGTGCTAATAACCATAGAATTGGCTCTTTTCAAAGTTAAATAATACTTTAATCCTAGAGAACACTTTATTATTCCACAAATTACAGTCACAGTCTTGCAGAGACCATTGTTAAAGTTAATGCTTTGATTGGGAAGGAGCCTCTGAAATTTTTCTGGTGCCATTTGGACAATTTACAGGGGATATGAGAATTTTGAAGTCTTACATTGTTTGACTCCTACTTTCTGGTAGAAAGCAACATTTTTTCCACATCTAAGGTGAAATCTCTCCTGGAATGAAGACATGCAAGGACCTCTTCTAAGATAATCCTGTAACTGCTGCTCATCTATCTACACCACTTTTAATTGTTTCTAAGTGGGAAAAAATTGACCAGTGATAAAAAATATACCTAATCAAATTGAGTAAATATATTTCTGAGCAGAAGTTTGAAAATGCAATGTTTCAGTAAAGCTATTCAAGTATTTATCTCTCATTTGATATAGCATGATGAACTAATGAGAAACAATTAAACTTTTAATAAAATCCAGATAATACATTTCCATGTAAGGTCCCATTTGATTTGAGGTAAACTGAGGTTTCACATAGGTTTCAAAATAAGAAATGTCTTGAGAGAAAAGATCAAATCCAGGGCTCTATCAGTAAAATATTATCTCAGTGTTAAATCCCAAGGGTGTGGCCATAATGCTTTTTTAAGACCTCAGAAAGATTTAGGATGGTACCTCATAAATCCTCTCAGCTAGACACAATGATTTCTAAGAATTTTATGGGCATTCTTCTTAGAACATCTCTTCTAAATAAAAGAGCTTCTAAAAGTCTTTTAAAATATTACCTCTCAGCACCTTGACCCTCAGCCCAAGGTAGAGGAAAGCTTGTCTCAAAGAGATTTATAAGTATGACTTGGGTCTAATGGAGTGGACTGTAATTTGATATACAGAAAGTCTACAAAGATTTCAAAGTTGCCAGTTTGAAAAGAAAAGAACAGACACCATTCAAAATGCAAAAAGATCTTTGAATCTCCAACTTCCTCCAGGCAGAAACCAGGCAAGGAGAGCTAACCAAGGAAAATGGAATAGTTAAGAGACTAGTGGACAAAGCTTAGTTGAGGAGAACCAAGGAATAGAAACAGCTAATCAAGGGGGCAGGGGCAATTTTGAACCTGGTGGATTTTAGCATTGCTATGGAACAGAGACTTCTTTGTTTCTCCCAATTTGACACATTTATCCTTCTGTTGTTTTTTGTTCAGTTTTCTGGCACCTGCTTTATAATGTACTGGAGAATAGAATGACTTGTATTTTAATTCATAAGTCTTTGGATCCTGAGGAGATGCACATACCCAAGGGAACTAATCTATACCCTGACCTCATTTAAAGGTAAGTATATTTAGCTTCAAGTTGAGCCTTATGTAATAGTAGGATAAGGCTTTGGGGCTTCTGTGTCTGAGGGTGATTTTTGTGAAAGAAGAATGCTAATACTTCAGGGCCAGGTTAAAAATGGTAGCTAATCTCTAAAGACAGTCTGTAGCTTGAAATTACCAATAGAATACAGTGGGCACTGGCATTTTGCCAGTTCCATTCTTTGAAATTTAAGAGAACTGGCAGCTTCTGCTTCATCTTCCTTAGAGCTCTTGCTTTTGGGAACCCTAACCCTCCATTGATGAAAGTCTAACTACTCTGCTGATAGAGACCATGTGTAAGAGACCCATGTTAAAAGCTATGTGGGAAGAAGAGGCACTGTGATTACAGAAACAAGAGAAGAGATTTAATCATGCCAGCATCTCAGCTGAATGTCATAGTGACTCCAGCATCAGCTGGGGCCTTCATGCAACTTCATGACTCTGTCTGAGGCCACCAAAACACAGCTGAGCTGATATCATCAACTGACAGATAATAATGAGTGACGTATTAATTCATTAAGTTTATGAGCAGTTTGTTGTATAACAGTTACCTGTGTTTTTTTTATTTTTTTATTTTTTGGCTAAGATGATAAATAGAAGCTCTCATATTTGTATTCTGTTTCTGAGGTTATATCAATACTCTTCCCTATTTCTAATTTATCCTGGTTGATAGATAACATTTCATTCACTGCGGTCAAACTTTTTAGGATTATGGTGAAATCTAAATATGGGTTCAAAAATGTATAGCATTTATGTTTCTCGTTTACCTCCAATCACCTTACAGACATTGTTGAACTATGACATTATTTTCCATCAAGTTCAGACATGACTTAGAAACGTTCACAACATAGTAGTTTCTAAAAGCAATTACTATTAGTAGATTGATGTTGACATTGAAATCTAAACCTCCCATACTTATAACAAAAGTATTTCCACTGATATCAGAAAAAAAATTACATATGTTTTCAAAAGTATTACATCATTCAGTTCAGTTCAGTCACTCAGTCATGTCCGACTCTTTGCGACCCCATGGACTGCAGCATGCCAGGCCTCCCTGTCCATCACCAACTCTCGGAGTCCACCCAAACTCATGTCCATTGAGTCAATGATGTTATCCAACCATCTTGTCCTCTGCCATCCCCTTCTTCTCCTGCCCTCAATCTTTCCCAGCATCGGGGTCTTTTCAAATGAGTCAGCCCTTTGCATTAGGTGGCCAAAATATTGGAGTTTTAGCTTCAACAGCAGTCCTGCCAATGAACACCCAGGACTGATCTCCTTTAGGATGGACTGGTTGGATCTCCTTGCAGTCCAAGGGACTCTCAAGAGTCCTCTCCAACACCACAGTTCAAAAGCATCAATTCTTCTGTGCTCAGCTTTCTTTACAGTCCAACTCTGACATCCATACATGTTACTTCATACTCTTCTTGAAATTTCAGCAAATGCAAGGGACTAAAAATAATTAAGAAGTTTAGAAAAAGAGATGCTAATCAATATTTTAGAAATAATATGATTGAATTTATTGCCCTGATGGTTCAAGCGGTAAAGAATCTCCTGCAATGCACGAGAGTTAGGGACCTTGGGTGCAATTCCAAGGTCAGAAAGATCCTCTGGAGTAGGAAATGGCAAATTAATCCAGTATTCTTGCCTTGAAAATCCATGGACAGAGGAGCCTGGTGGCTACAGTCCATGGGGTCACAGTGAGTCAGACATGACTGAGCAGGCATGCATGATAACTGATTGAATAATTGTATTCTAGTATGTTAATTGAGAAAGAACAAAATTTGGGCAAAATTTCCAATTAGAGGGCATTAAAAATAAATCTTTAGATATAATCTTTAGATATCAATAGTTTGCTATTTCCTTTAGTAATAGAAGTAGATTAAAATGATGTCAATATATAAAAACATTTGCAGGAAATATGTAAGACTCAAAGAAGAAAAATCTGAAATTTCAATTTGATATATAAGAATAGAATGAAATCAAAGCGTACTAAATATCTGAATGAGAAGCTCAAAATCACAAAAATAACAATATTTTAAAATCAATGTTATATTAATGTGATTGTGATAAAATAATAATGACATTTTTCTTGGTACCTAGAACATACTCCAAAGTATTTTCTGAAATAATCAAGAATTTTTGGTGTTTTAATAAGCTATATAAATTAAGACAGTATAAAATAAACACAATATCTTAAGGAAGAGGAAAGAAAAAAAGAAACGGAATAGAGAAACCTAAAAATATACTCAAAGATGATAAATATTTATAGGGTAAATTTGGATTATTCAATAACTGGTATAGTGATAATTGTTTATGTACTGGAAAAATAAAGGAATGTTGATATTGGCACTACACACCAAAATAATATTATATGAAGACTACATGAGACAAACAACAAAAAAACATGAAATATAGGAACAAATTGGGAAAATGAATGTATGATCTTAAGTGTTGCTCAACATTTTATAAGTAAAAGCAGAGAACAAGCATATTTAGAAATTTTATTTCTGTACTAAGCACGTTTTGGTAACTCTACTTAGCTCTTAACAACTCTCCTTTCTCATGTAAGTGCCTTTCTGCACTGGGTTCACAGAGATGGGAATCTAGTCATATTTAAAGATGATGCCATTTTTTCGGTCAGTTTCTAGAACAGTGCTTGGTAAATACAGGCATGAAATTGACAGATATTTGCCAATTAATGCTTAAGCTGGACTATTAAATACTATATCTCAGAAACCCTAGAAATTCATCTCAGAGCCTGTTGATTGCATCCTTCTAACTGGAACACACACCTAAAACATGATGAGAAGATAGAGGTCACTTACTTCCCCCAAAACACAACACACTTCATTCTTAGAGACAAAAAGAATGAGGAGATAAAATGCAGAAGCTAGATATTTGAATGTCCAAAAATGGAGAAATTACACAGAAAAAATAGTGTATTCACACAATATATTACTGTGTATTCAATAAAGAGCACATACTCTAAGCATACTTAAGAACAAAGTAGGAAAAAAGCATTCTATACGCAAGCTAAGGACAAAATAATACACTAACGTTTATTTCATATTTTGAAAGCAAAATGTTTTATATTATTAATAACTTACTACATAACTGTTCAGAATAATAATAGTAAGAGTGTACTTCCAATTATATAATGAGGGTAAGTGAAAAGAATGACAGTAATCTTATAAAGAATAGAAGGGAATAATTGGGAATATTCTGTTATGAAGCAACAACACAATCAGTGAAATGTTGTAATGTTAATTAAAAATGGATTTTTTTCTGATGTATCAGTTAGTAAGGGCTTTCCACGTGGCTCAGTGGTAAAGAATCCGCCTGCCAATGCACGAGACAAAGGAGTGGTGAGTTGGATCCCTGGGTCAGGGAGATTCCCTGGAGAATGAAATGGAAACCCACTCCAGTATTTTTGCTTGGGAAACCCCACAGACAGAGAAGCCTGGTGGGCTGCAGTCCATTGGTTCACAAGAGTCGGTTATGACTCAGTGACTAAACAACAACAGTTACTCCCAATTTTAGTTGTTTCATCCTAAAACAGTTTTCATGAAACTACACCTGTGTTTTAAACTATAAAATATGTTGCAAACTTAAGTTTCTCTTATTAACATAGTAATACACATATATGACTACTGGTTTTTAAAATATATATATTTAATATCCTTTGAATATCACTTTGAATATCATATATTTGATATCCTTTAATATCACTGAAGCCATACTCAAAGAAAACTAGTTAATCTAATCACAGGACCACAGCCTTGTCTAACTCAATGAAACTAAGCCATGCCCATGGGGCCACCCAAGATGGGCGGGTCATGGTGGAGAGGGCTGACAGAATGTGGTCCACTGGAGAAGGGAAATGGCAAACCACTTCAGTATTCTTGCCTTGAGAACCCCATGAACAGTATGAAAAGGCAAAATGATAGGATACTGAAAGAAGAACTCCCCAGGTCAGTAGGTGCCCAATATGCTACTGGGGATCAGTGGAAAATAACTGCAGAAAGAATGAAGGGATGGAGCCAAAGCAAAAACAATACCCGGCTGTGGATGTGACTGGTGATAGAAGCAAGGTCCGATGCTGTAAAGAGCAATATTGGATAGGAACCTGGAATGTCAGGTCCATGAATCAAGGCAAATTGGAAGTGGTCAAACAAGACATGGCAAGAGTGAACGTCGACATTCTAGGAATCAGAGAACTAAAATGGACTGGAATGGGTGAATTTAACTCAGATGACCATTATATCTACAACTGCAGGCAGGAATCCCTCAGAAGAAATAGAGTAGCCATCTTGGTCAACAAAAGAGTCCAAAATGCAGTACTTGGATGCAATCTCAAAAACGACAGAATGATCTCTATTCGTTTCCAAGACAAACCATTCAATATCACAGTAATCCAAGTCTATGCCCCAACCAGTAACGCTGAAGAAGCTGAAGTTGAACGGTTCTATGAAGACTTACAAGACCTTTTAGAACTGACACCCTTTCATTATAGGGGACTGGAATGCAAAAGTAGGAAGTCAAAAAACACCTGGAGTAACAGGCAAATTTCGCCTTGGAATGTGGAATGAAGGAGGGCAAAGACTAATAGACTTTTGCCAAGAAAATGCACTGGTCATAGCAAACACCCTCTTCCAACAACACAAGAGAAGACTCTACACATGGACATCACCAGATGGTCAACACCAAAATCAGATTGATTCTATTCTACTCTTTGGAGAAGTTCTATACAGTCAACAAAAACAAGACCAGGAGCTGACTGTGGCTCAGATCATCAACTTCTTATTGCCAAATTCAGACTTAAATTGAAGCAAGTAGGGAAAAGCACTAGACCATTCAGGTTTGACCTAAATCAAATCCCTTATGCTGATACAGTGGAAGTGAGAAACAGATTTAAGGGACTAGATCTGATAGACAGAAAGCCTGATGAACTATGGATGGAGGTTCGTGACATTGTACAGGAGACAGGGATCAAGACCATCCCCATGGAAAAGAAATGCAAAAATGCAAAATGGCTGTCTGGGGAGGCCTGACAAATAGTTGTGAAAAGAAGAGAAGCGAAAAGCAAAGGAGAAATGGAAAGATATACCCATTTGAATGCAGAGTTCCAAAGAATAGCAAGAAGAGATAAGAAAGCCTTCCTCAGCGATCAATGCAAAGAAATAGAGGGAAAGAACAGAATGGGAAAGACTAGAGATCGCTTCAAGAAAATTAGAGATACCAAGGGAACACTTCATGCAAAAATGGGCTCAATAAAGTACAAAAATGGTATGGACCTAACAGAAGCAGAAGAGGCGGCAAGAATACACAGAAGAACTGTACAAAAAAGATCTTCATGACCAAGATAATCATGCTGGCGTGATCACTCACCTAGAGCCAGACAACCTGGAATGTGAAGTCAATTTGGCATTAGGAAGCATCACTACGAACAAAGTTAGTGGAGGTGATGGAATTCCAGTTGAGCTGTTTCAAATCCTGAAAGATGATGCTGAGAAAGTGCTGCACTCAATACGCCAGCAAATTTGGAAAACTCAGCAGTGGCCACAGGACTGGAAAAGGTCAGTTTTCATTCCAATCCCAAACAATACTCAAACTACCACACAATTGCACTCATCTCACATGCTAATAAAGTGATGCTCAAAATTTTCCAAGCCAGGCTTCAGCAGTATGTGAACCGTGAACTTCCAGATGTTCAAGCTGGTTTTAGAAAGAGCAGAGGAACCAGAGATCCAATTGCCAACATCCACTGGGTAATCAAAAAAGCAAGAGAGTTCCAGAAAAACATCTATTTCTGCTTTATTGACTATGCCAAAGACTTTGACTGTGTGGATCACAACAAACTGTGGAAAATTCTGAAAGAGATGGGAATACCAGACCACCTGACCTGCCTCTTGAGAAACCTATATGCAGGTCAGGAAGCAACAGTTAGAACTGGACATGGAACAACAGACTGGTTCCAAACAGGAAAAGGATAATGTCAAGGCTGTATATTGTCACCCTGCTTATTTAACTTATATGCAGAGTACATCATGAGAAACACTGGACTGGAAGAAACACAAGCTGGAATCAAAATTGCCAGGAGAAATATCAATAACCTCAGATATGCAGATGACACCACCCTTATGGCAGAAAGTGAAGAACTAAAAAGCCTCTTGATGAAAGTGAAAGTGGAGAGTCAAAAAGTTGGCTTAAAGCTCAACATTCAGAAAACAAAGATCATGGCATCTGGTCCCATCACTTCACTGGAAATAGATGGGGAAACAGCGGAAACTGTGGCTGACTTTATTTTTGGGGGCTCCAAAATCACTGCAGATGGTGATTGCAGCTTGAAATTAAACACACTTACTCCTTGGAAGGAAATTTATGACCTACCTAGACAGCATATTCCAAAGCAGAGACATTAGTTTGTCAACTAAGGTCCATCTAGTCAAGGCTTTGGTTTTTCCAGTGGTCATGTATGGATGTAAGAGTTAGACTATAAAGAAAGCTGAGCACTGAAAAATTGATATTTTCAACTGCAGTGTTTGAGAAGATTCTTGAGAGTCCCTTGGACTGCAAGGATATCCAACCTGTCCATCCTAAAGTATGTCAGTCCTGGGTGTTAATTGTCAGGACTGATGTTGAAGCTGAAACTCCATTATTTTGGCCACCTGATGCAAAGAGCTGGCTCATTTGAAAAGACCCTAATGCTGGGAAAGATTAAGGGCAGGAGGAGAAGGGGAGGACAGAGGATGAGATGGTTGGATGGCATCGCTGACTCAATGGACATGGGTTTGGATGAACCCCAGGCATTGTAATGGACAGGGAGGCCTGGTGTTCAGTGGTTCATGGGGTCGCAAAGAGTCAGATATGACTGAGCAACTGAATTGAACTGAATGAAAGGCTAAGTTATTGCTTTGAGATGACTGATTATAATTCTGTATAACTTCTCCTACATAAACTGCAATTATAATACACAATCTATGGCATAGACTATAGTGTTTCTTTAAAATATAACATTAAATTAAAAGCAGTTTCAAACATGAATGAAAGAGAAATCACCTAGATTTTTATGGATTTTTTCCTAAACATTTCCTAAAATTAATGCTACAAGATTTTGGAGACAAACCTTTTCCAAACACTTCATTGAATATTCATAGAAACCCTGCCATATTTTCACAGGTATATTTTACTTCTTGCACACTAGTTAATGAAACCATATGCTTGTTTGCATTAAAAAAAAAAAACATAACCTCTTTAAGGAAACTTAATTAATTTTGGTGTGCATTGTAACTCAACTGGTAGAATGGAAGAGTCCAGATTTCATGAGTGTTAAGTATTTACCGTAGCTGGGAAGCAGTATTTATGTCAAATAATTGATAGTGTTAGTTAACTTCTCTCAATTAAATGTTGACCTGTGAGGAGATCTACACACTCTATAATTACTTGCTGTTTTTGGCCCATCAAATGTACCCTCTTCAGGAGTCTTGGCATTCTCTTTAGAAAGTAGATATATTCAATAACAAATATCCTCAGATTTGGGTCTATGGTCAAAACAGAAGACAGAAGTCCCCTTCCACATTTGGTTTCATTTTTATCTTTAATTTGTGTTCACAAACATGTAAAGAGGCAAAACTGATTAAATAAACCTTAAGATTCTGTAAATGTTTTTAACTTCTCAGTTCAGTTATTCACTAAACTTTTGAAACTGAACTAAAAATTGTTGGTATTCCCAGACAATACATTAATTCAATAAAAAAGTAATCAAAGAACAGCACTTAAGTGGCTAATAAATCACTATTTAATTATTTAAATAAGCAATATGAAATTTAGAAGGAAAAAAAATAAATGCAATAGTACATTAATAATTCTCTCAGCCTTAGAAGGCTTCCCAGATAGCACAGTGGTAAAGAATCTGCTTGTAATGCAGGAGACACAGGAGATGTGTGTTTGATCCCTTGGTCAGAAAGATCTCCTGGAGGAGTGCATGGCACCCCACTCCAGTATTCTTGCCTGGAGAATCCCATGGACAGAGGAGACTGGAAGGCTATCGTTCATAGGGTCATAAAGAGTTGAACAGGACTGAAGTGACTGAGCATGCACACACTCAGTCACCTAAGTGACTGGGCATGCGCTCAGCCTCCCTTCTGTGTGTGCTGTGCTTAGTTGCTCATCATGTCTGACCTTTTGTGATCCCATGGATTGCAGCCCACCAGGCTCCTCTGTCCATGGGAATTGTCCAGGGAAGAATACTGGAGTGGGTACCATGCCCTCCTCCAGGGGATCTTCCCAACCCAGGGATAGAATCCAGGTTTCATCTGAGCTATTAGGGAAGCCCCATAGTCCAAGAGTGCTCATATATCCTAATTTTTGAAGATTTTAAGTTTTTAGTAACTATTTATAAATCTGTATACTAAAAGCAAAAAAAAAATTACTTTGTTTAAACCTTAGGTTTAAAGTTTACCACAGTTTACCACTGTGCTATCTGGGAAGCCTTCTAAGGCTGAGAGAATTATTAATATATTATTGCATTTATTTTTTTCCTTCCAAGTCTTATATTGCTTATTTAAATAATTAAATAGTGATTTATTAGCCACTTAGTGCTGTTCTTCGATTACTTTCTATTGAATTTTTTAACATTTTTTTTAACCTTAAAAATTCACAATGTTGAACTATAAAGTCATAATCTAATTAATATGGTAATTTCTACAATAATATGTATAAATATTTCTGTTTTTAATTATTTCACATTGAGGCTTTTTTGAAATATATACTATAATTGAGAGTTATTTAATAAGATTATATGCCTAAAGATTTCATAAATGAAACTCAAATTTGACTTATTTTATTATAAGATATTTAAATGTCCTATCTTGATTGATTGTGACAAGCATATATGATTCTGAGTTTAAAACCCAAATTTCAATGGATTACTGGACTTTAAAAAATGAAAGTATTAATATTTATACTACTGAAAATCTTTGTGCTAAAGTATTCCTATTAATATTTATTACTTAAGAGTTTTTTTTTCAGTTAATAGACTGCCTCAGTAGCATATAGCAACTAATTTCATATATTGACTAAAATTATCCAAATTAAAAAAAAATGCATCTTGAAGTTTATATCTAAACTACTTTCCCACACTCCAAGTATTTATTGATAGCATATATTTGATGCAACTGGAAGTTCTTGGGATTGGAGCTAGAGGAGCTTAGCCTATTCTGTTTGAATTCTACAAGTAAAAGTTGCTATAAACCATGGGAAATAGATGGGGAAACAGTGGAAACAGTGTCAGACTTTATTTTTCTGGGCTCCAAAATCACTGCAGATGGTGACTGCAGCCATGAAATTAAAAAACGCCTACTCCATGAAAGGAAAATTATGACCAACAGAGACAGCATATTGAAAAGCAGAGACATTACTTTGCCGACTAAGGTCCATCTAGTCAAGGCTATGGTTTTTCCTGTGGTCATGTATGGATGTGAGAGTTGGACTGTGAAGAAAGATGAGCGCCAAAGAATTGATGCTTTTGAACTGTGATGTTCGAGAAGAGTCTTGAGAGTCCCTTGGACTGCAAGGAGATCCAACCAGTCCATTCTGAAGGAAATCAACACTGGGATTTCTTTGGAAGGAATGATGCTAAAGCTGAAACTCCAGTACTTTGGCCACCTCATGTGAAGAGTTGACTCATTGGAAAAGACTCTGATGCTGTGAGGGATTGGGGGCAGGAGGAGAAGGGGACGACTGAGGATGAGATGGCTGGATGGCATCACCGACTCGATGGACATCAGTTTGAGTGAATTCTGGGAGTTGGTGATGGACAGGGAGGCCTGGCGTGCTGCAATTTATGGGGTCACAGAGAGTCAGACACGACTGAGTGACTGAACTGAACTGATAAACCTGGGAGTTAATTTTTAAAATGCATTATAATTATTCTCCAAACAGCTTTATAAAGTGCAAAAATGTCAGGTTTAGCATTTTTAATTTCAAAACTAGAGTACTTAAGAATTTTACAATCACTTCATTTTCACCATACTTTTGGTTCTAATTTTCCAAAGTGGATTACAAACCAGCCCCTGCATTTCTCAGGGAGAAAGATGAAATCATACCTAATCAGTTATTTTGAAAAAAGTGATTGCAATTACCTCAAAATATAATGCCTCCATAGGAAGTAAATTTTAGAATAATTGCAAATGAGCTCATTTTAAACGAGTATTTTTACTAACTCTAAGAAGTATAACTTCTTTTTCATGGGTAGGTCACATAGATCTAGATCTGCATTGTAGTATTTTTAAATTTAGAATCTAATTTTTCATTTTGCAAAACTCAGGTAAGATGATTATGGTTACTTGTTGCAATACTGCATAAATACATACCTGGCCAATAAATGAGAGTATTAGAGTAATTAACATGAATAGAAGGATATAAAAACATGAAACAAGAATAAAATTCATGAGAAAAAATAGCTCACTTACAAAGAAATAAATTAAGGAATAATTATATCCAATATTAAACTAAATTGAACTCTCAACCTTTTTGATATTGTTCAATATTACAGCAAAAGATTCAGTTATCTGGTTGTAACTTATTTTTCCACATTTGTCAGCACTTTTATCCTGCATTCCACAAAACTTATAATAAATATCCATACAGATTACCCATCATCCCTCAGCACCATGTTCATTTGTCACTCTGCACTTTATCACATACCACACAATATATAGTATTGTTTAAGATGGCAAAACATTCAAAAGATCCAATAATGTAACAGTTATAAAGCCAAACACAGTAATATTATTTCTATAGGTTATTAAAATATAGACATGTTTATAAGGCTTTGCTAATTTAAAAGGTATTTAATATAACTTGAATATCATGTTAATATCCTCATTTAAAAGTAAGCTAGTTTATGTTAGGGTGTATATAGAAGACCATCAAAATATATAGACAACATAAGGTTAAAATGAATGGAATAAAAGTTTTTATTTTTGGAATAAAAGTTTATTTTTTGTTTATAATTTTCTGGATTGTTTAATTACATGTATTCATTTTATAATAAAATAAAGTTAATATATTTTTTAAAAATCTAAGATATGTATTTTAAATTATATTTTCTGGCCTATTGACTGATATGTCATAAGTCCTGTCACAGAAAAAAAGCTCTTATTTATGTAAAGGGAAATGATACATAATATATGTTTCATTAGGACTTCAATTCCATTTGCTTTCAGATGTACTTATGAAACAAAATATTTTTAACTTTAATTCTGCATTCTCCAATAGTCTCCAACTTATCTTGTCCAAATACCAGTTCTAGGGCCAATTATTCTTCCTGGGGGCCATGGTTACTTTTATTGAAGAATAGCATTTGAATCTAAGATCTGGATGCTCAGGTATGTTCACTGTTACTCAGACATCATTGCTTCTAGGCCCTTCAACTGACAAAGCAAGGAGATATTTGTATGTATAAAAATACATGTATACACAATAGCCCACCAACCTAATAGACATATATCTCTATATGTAATTCTATATATCTATATTAAGTTACCTGAGTTCATACTGATGTCTCCAATTCTAATCTCCTTCCACATGGAACATTTTAGCTTACTTTTTACCTCTTTTTCTTATCTATAACTTTTTATTTCACCAAGTTCTGAACATTTGCTTTCATTTATTTAATTGTTCACTTATAATATACACATTCAGTGGTTTCTAAACTATTAATGCATACTTCCATGAGAAACAAGTTTATCCACAACAATACAATGATTATATATAATTTCTTTGTCTGTAGTCTTATATTGTTTTGTTTAGTTTCTAAGTCATGTCCAACTCTTTTGTGACCACATGGACTGTAGCCCACTAGGCTCATCTGTCCATGGGATTTTCCAGGCAAGAATATTAAAGTGAGCTGCCATTTCCTTCTTCAGGGATCTTTCTGATTCACGGACTGAATACACATCTGCTTGGCAGGCAGATTCTTTACCAGAGACCCACCTGGGAAGCTCCTTTAGTCTTATGCATGTGTGCTAACAGTTGTTTCTGACTCTGTGTCTGATTTCAAAAGCTACTTAGTAGAACCTTATTCCTCATCTCCGTTTAATGTTTGTTTTATACATTGGTACTACATTTAAATTTTTGGTTACATTCTGCATTCCATCCTGAGATTCCCCAACCTAATTTATTTTTAAATTTTGTATACTTCAAGGTTTATTTAAAGTTGTAATGTTCTGTGTAATGCAAAAGTCTTTGATTTTTGACAAATATCTAATGTCTTATGGGGCTTTCCTGGTAGCTCAGATGGTAGAGAATCCTCCTGAAACATGGGAGACCAGGGTTCAGTCCCTGGGTTAGGAAGATCCCCTGCAGGAGGGCATGGCAACCCACTTCAGTATTCTTGCCTGGGCAATCCCCAAGGACAGAGGAGGCTGGTGGGCTACAGTTCATGGGGTCACAAAGAGCTGGGCATGACTGAATGACTAAGCAAACAGCACAATGTCTTATATTCACCATTATATTATTGTGTAGTATAGTTTCACTCCTCAAAAATCTCTATGCTTCACCTATTCAGCCTCCTCCCTCCTCATCTTTAGCTCCCTGGAAGCCACTGATTTGTTTGTAATCTCTACAAGTAGGTTTGTCTTTTCCAGAATGTTATGTAATTCAAATCACAGAGCAATGTAGTTTTACAGATTGGTCTCTTTTACTTATTAATATGTAAATTCATTCATGTCTTTTCATGCTTGATAGCCCTTTTTTAATCAGTGTTGTTATTGTTACTGTTCAGTTGTTAAGTTGTGTCTGACTCTCTGCGACCCTATGGACTGCAGCACCTCAGGCCTCCCTGTCCTTCACTGTTTACTAGAGTTTGCTCAGATTCATGTCCATTAAGTTGGTGATGCTATCAAACAATCTTATCCTCTGCTTCTCTCTTCTCCTTTTGCCTCCAATCTTTCCCAGCATCAGGGTCTGGGATCAGGGTCAGCTGGCTCATTGCATCAGGTGGCCAAAATATTAGAGCTTCAGCTTCATCATCAGTCCTTCCAATGCATATTCAGGATTCATTTCCTTTAAATAATACTATATTAAATGGATATGGTCTACCCTGATGGCTCAGATGGTAAAGAATCAGCCCGCAATGCGGGAGACCTGGGTTCGATCCCTGGGTTGGGAAGATCCCCTGGAGGAGGGCATGGCAACCCACTCTAGTATTCTTGCCTGGGCAATCCCCATGGACTAAGGAGTATTGTGGGTTACAGTCCACAGGTTGCAAAGAGCTGGACATGACTGAGCAACTAAGCACAGCACAGCACATATGAATATAGCAACAGTTTGTTTATCAATTTACCTATTGAAAGATATCTTAGTTGCTTCTGCTTGTTGGCAGTCATGAGTAAAGCTGCTATAGTGGTGGGATGGGGTGGGAGGTGGGAGGGAAGTTCAAGAGGGAGGAGACATATGCATACCTACAACTTATTCATATTGATGTATGGCAGAAACTAACACAATAAAACAATTTAGTTCAGTTCAGTCTCTCAGTCGTGTCCGACTCTTTGTGACCCCATGAATCGTAGCACACCAGGCCTCCCTGTCCATCACCAACTCCTGGAGTTCACTCAGACCCACGTCCATTGAGTCAGTGATGCCATCCAGCCATCTCATCCTCTGTTGTCCCCTTCTCCTCCTGCCACCAATTCCTCCCAACATCAGAGTCTTTTCCAATGAGTCAACTCTTTGCATGAGGTGGCCAAAGTACTGAGTTTCAGCTTCAGCATCCTTCCCTCCAAAGAAATCTCAGGGCTGATCTCCTTCAGAATGGACTGGTGGGATCCCCTTGCAGTCCAAGGGACTCTCAACAGTCTTCTCCAACACCACAGTTCAAAAGCATCAATTCTTCCGCGCTCAGCTTTCTTCACAGTCCAACTCTCACATCCATACATGACCACTGGAAAAACCATAGCCTTAACTAGACGGACCTTTGTTGGCAAAGTAATGTCTCTGCTTTTCAATATGCTATCTAGGTTGGTCATAACTTTTCTTCCAAGGAGTAAAACAATTATCCTCCAACTAAAAAGGAAAAAAGAGTGCATGCAGATATTAGGATGAACATAAATGTTCAAATCAGTTGAATAAACACCTAAGAGTACAAATGTTGGATTGTGCAGTAAGACTACATTTAGCTTTATAAGAAACTGTCAAACTTTCTTTCCCAGTGAATGTACCATTTTGCACTCCCACTAGCAAAGAATGAGAGTTCTTACTGCTCTAAAACATTGCCAACATTTGGTATTGCCAATTTTTTTGGATTTCAGCTTTAATTTGCAGTTCCATAGTGACGAAAGCTATTGAGTATTTTTGTATGCTGATGTGCCATTTGATATCTTCTTTGGATAACTGTCTGTTCAACTCTTTTATCCTTTTAAAAATATGTGTGTATTGCAGAATATTCTCTTATTTGTTTATCTTCATAATAACAAAACATAAAGGACAAAATTTTTGGTTTCATTGTTTTTCCTCTGTTGCTTTTGATTCTCTAATTAATTTATTTTTTAATTTTTATTTTACTCTGCCTTCTGCTTGTTCTAGATTTAATTTTTTTCTTCTTTTGTAGTCATTAAGAGAAAAGTGAGATTATTGATTTAAATTTTTTTCTTTTAAAATATAAGCATTTGCAGCTGTACATTTCTAAGCTTGAAAGCTAAATCTCAAAGATTTTGCATGCTATGCATTCATTTTAATTCATCTCAAGGTGTTTTTACACTTCTGGTTTTATATCTTTCTTGATCTATTGGGTATTTAGGACTGATTTAAAAATTTTCACAGATCTTTGAGTTTCTCAATGTTCATTTTGTTAGTATTTCTAATTTTATCCCATTGTTTTAAAGAATAAAATTAGTATTATTTCTCTTCTTTTAAATTAATTAAGGTTTGTTTAATGTTCTAGAATATTGCCTATTTTGAAGACCGTTTCATGTGCACTTGAGAAGAATGTATATTCCACTATTCTTGGGTGATTTGTCTATAGAGGTCTATTAGGTCTAGTTGGTTTATATTTAAGTCTTCTATCTCATGAATGATTTTCCCCTGGTTGTATCAGATATTGAAAGCAGGTTATTGATGTTCCCATATACTGTTGTTTAATTGTTTAATTCTTTCATTTCAGTCAGTTTTTCAAATTTCTTTTTACTTTTTTGCCAGGCCGCAGGGCATGTGAGAATCTTAATACCCTAACCAGGGATTGAACCATACTCCCTGCATTGGAAACACAGAATCTTAAACACTGAAGTATCAGGGCAGTGCCATATTTCAGTCATCATATTTTGGGGCTCTGTTGTTAGGTGAATATGCATATGTAAATGTTAAAGAAGTCTGATAGATTTGCTTTTCAGTTCAGTTCAGTTCAGTTGCTGAGTCGTGTCCGACTCTTTGCGACCCCATGAACCGCAGCACATCAGGCCTCCCTGTCCATCACCAACTCCCAGAGTCCACCCAAACCTATATCCACTGAGTCGGTGATGCCATCCAACCATCTTATCCTCTGTCATTCCCTTCTCCTCCTGCCCTCAATCTTTCCCAGCATCAGGGTCCTTTCAAATGAGTCAGCTCTTTGTATCAGGTGGACAAAGTATTGGAGTTTCAGCTTCAAAATCCGTTGTGCCGATGAACACCCAGGATTGATCTCCTTTAGAATGGACTGGTTGGATCTCCTTTCAGGCCAAGGGACTCTCAAGAGTTTTCTCCAACACCACAGTGCAAAAGCATCAATCCTTCAGCACTCAGATTTCTTCATAGTCCAACTCTCACATCCATACATGACTACTGGAAAAACCATAACCTTGACTAGACGGACCTTTGTCAGCAAAGTAATGTCTCTGCTTTTGAATATGCTATCTAGGTTGGTCATAACTTTCCTTCCAAGGAGTAAGCATCTTTTAATTTCATGGCTGCAATCACCACCATCCACAGTGATTTTGGAGCCCAGAAAAATTTCCACTGTTTCCCCATCTATTTGCCATGAAATGATGAGACTGGATGCCATGATCTTCGTTTTCTGAGTGTTGAGCTTTAAGACAACATTTATACTCTCCTCTTTCACTTTCATCAACAGGCTCTTAGTTCCTCTTCAGTTTCTGCCGTAAGGGTGGTGCATCGGCATATCTGAGGCATATCTCCCAGCAATCTTGATTCCAGCTTGTGCTTCTTACAGACCAGCGTTTCTCATGATGTATTCTGCATATAAGTTAAATAAGCAGGGTGACAATATACAGCCTTGACGTACTCCTTTTCCTATTTGGAACCAGTCTGTTGTTCCATGTCCAGTTCTAAATGTTGCTTCCTGACCTGCATACAGGTTTCTCAAGAGGCAGGTCAGGTCGTCTTATATTCCCATCTCTTTCAGAATTTTCCACGGTTTGTTGTGGTCCACACAGTCAAATGCTTTGGCATAGTCAATAAAGCAGAAATAGATATTTTTTCTGGAACTCTCTTGCTTTTTCGATAATCCAGCAAATGTTAGCAATTTGATCTCTGGTTCCTCTGCCTTTTCTAAAACCAGCTTGAACATCTGGAAGTTCATGGTTCAAGTATTGCTGAAGCCTGGCTTGGAGAATTTTAAGCATCACTTTACTAGCATGTGAGATTAGAGCAATTGTGCTATAGTTTGAGCATTCTTGCTATTTAGTAAATCCTTGCTGTTTATCTAATTTATATAAACTAGTGTGTATGCCATTTCCTAATTTATCCCTACCTTCTTCTCCTTCAACAATCATAAGTTGTTTCTTTTATTTTTATTTTTGCTAGTGAGTCTGTTTTTGTTTTGTAAACAAATTCATTTGTATTACTTTTTTTGTATTAAAGAATTAAGTGACACCACATAATATTTGTCTTTTTCTACCTGACTTTTTTCACTTAGTATGCTAATCTCTACATCCATCCATATTCTACAAATGGCAGTATTTCATTTTTTTTGGTGTTGAGGTAATTAGAAAAGGCAGAGGAACCAGACATCAAATTGTCAACATCTGCTGGATCATGGAAAAAGCAAGAGAGTTCCAGAAAAACATATTTCTGCTTTATTGACTATGCCAAAACCTTTGACTGTGTGGATCACAACAAACTGTGGACAATTCTGAAAGAGATGGGAATACAAGACCACCTGAACTGCCTCTTGAGAAACCTATATGCAGGTCAGGAAGCAACAGTTAGAACTGGACATGGAAAAACAGACTGGTTCCAAATAGGAAAAGGAGTAGGTCAAGGCTGTATATTTTCACTCTGCTTATTCAACTTCTATGCAGAGTACATCATGAGAAACGCTGGTCTGGAGGAAGCACAAGCTGGAATCAAGATTGTCTGGAGAAATATCAATAACCTCAGATATGCAGATGACACCACCCTTATGGCAGAAAGTAAAGAAGAACTAAGAGCCTGTTGATGAAAGTGAAAGAGGAGAGTATAAATGTCTTAAAGCTCAACATTCAGAAAACGAACATTATCATGGCATCCAGTCCCATCATTTCATGGCAAATAGATGGGGAAATAGTGGAAACATTGTCAGACTTTATTTTTCTGGCCTCCCATATCACAGCAGATGGTGATTGCAGCCATGAGATTAAAAGACGCTTACTCTTTGGAAGGAAAGTTATGACCAACCTAGGTAGCATATTAAAAAGCAGCTGCTGCTGCTGCTGCTAAGTCGCTTTAGTCGTGTCCGACTCTGTGCAACCCCATAGACGGCAGCCCACCAGGCTCCCCCATCCCTGGGATTCTCTAGGCAAGAATACTGGAGTGGGTTGCCATTTCCTTCTCTAATGAATGAAAGTGAAAAGTGAAAGTGAAGTCCCTCAGTCGTGTCCGACTCTTAGCGATCCCATGGACTGCAGCCTACCAGGCTCCTCCATCCATGGGATTTTCCAGGCAAGAGTACTGGAGTGGGGTGCCATTGCCTTCTTCAAAAGCAAAGACACTACTTTGTCAAGAAAGGCCCATCTAGTCAACGTTATGGTTTTTCCAGTAGTCATGTACGGATGTGAGAGTTGGACTGTGAAGAAAGCTGAGCGCTGAAGAATTGATGCTTTTGAACTGTGGTGTTGGAGAAGACTCTTCAGAGTCCCTTGCACTGCAAGAAGGTGTAACCAGTCCTCCCTAAATGAGATCAGTCCTGGGTGTTCACTGGAAGGAATGATGCTAAAGCTGAAACTCCAATACTTTGGCCACCTCATGTGAAGAGTTGACTCACTGTAAAAGACCCTGAATCTGGGAGGGATTGTGGCAGGAGGAAAAGGAATCGACAGAGGATGAGATGGTTGGATGGCATCTCCGACTTGATGGACATGAGTTTGAGTGAACTCCAGGAGTTGGTGATGGACAGGGAGGCCTGGCGTGCTGCAATTCATGGGGTCACAAAAAGTCAGACACGACTGAGGGACTGAACTGAATTTTCTATTTTGTATATGCATAATGTTCATTTATACATTTAGTTGTTGATGGACATTTAGGTTGCTTCAATGTCTTGGCTATTGTAAATAGGTTTGGTAATGCATTTTTAATAAAACAATAATCACTTTCTAATAAATTAGAAACATTTAAGAATGATTATATTTGTGACTTCTGCCATAATAAATTACAATTAATTGCATCAAAGTGCCAGTTAGTGAAATACATTTAAGAAAATGCAAGCTTCTTCAAAACTGCAAGAAAAAAATTGAAGTTTGTTCAGATGTACATAGACCTTCCCTAAAATTCCTACATGCATACACACACACACTAATAGTGAGTGGAGGAGCTAGTAGAGGTAGTTGTGATGTGTTTTATGTATCTGTGTGTCTCTCAGATTTACTTGTCTTATGGTTACAAATTAGAGTTGCAGCATTAAACATTTCAAAACAATCCAAAATGCTTAAATGTGGTGGCACAGATAGAGCAAATATATTAAGTATACAACACAAATTATGTTTAATTATCAGAATCCTTCTCAGTAAAAGCTATCAATTCTGTTAGAGACACAAGTGATATTTTGGAAAGATAAAGGTTATAAGGAACATTAAGGATTTTTAACCTATTTATTAACTGTAATCAGAAACAGAAATATTAACTCCAAACTGAAAGCTAATTCATGAAGTTGTAATTTGTCATGTCAATATGTTTTATATTAGCTTTAGTTGCATGATATCACTAAAGTTGATGGAAAGCCTAATTATGAATAAGACTTTGTGGTTACACTTTAAACTGAAGAATGCACCTCAGAAATATTTTCTGAATTAGCTTATCTCTAAAATATAATATAGTATTACAAAATTTATAATTAGCCTATATAAAATTTGTTTAATATATAGAGACAAAGTGAAAAGTAATGTCATTTTAAGTTTACATTTGTTTAAATCAAATACCAACTGCTTCTATACACAGAAATAACACTAAAAATACAATGATACTCCAACTACCAAAGACTCTGTCAAACAGTATTTAAAATGATATGTTTAGTCTTCAAATGGAAGTGACTAAAAATTGAGGTTAATATTCCTATTTTATATCCTTTCTTTAAAACTTAAAGACATGACATAACCTAGAGAAATCAAATATTCAACGGTAAGAATTATGAGAAAGAGAGCAAATAAAGCACAATTTTCTATATGGAATTAAATCAATTAGTCATGGTGAAAGTCTCAGTGAAAGAGAAAATCAGATGATGCAATAAGAAAAGCATGGCATCTAGAATCAATGTCATCTAGATTCAGTAAGCTTTAATTTCTACATCTCTAAAATACTATAATATCTATAATATATAATATAATATATACACTATATATATAATAGATAATATCTATTTTATGTGGTTATAATAAGGATTAGATTAGGTAATATTTGTTAAGTTCCTTCAGTATAATACTCACTATATAAAGAGATATAATTTTCCTAAACTTTTTGATATCTTATTTTTCCAAATACTACCACCATTAATAGCAATAATATGAATAATATAATACATCTTAACATTTAATGAGTACAACTATAAATCTTTCACTACTAATACTATATAGTACATATACTCCTGGTAGTATATACTTGATATAGGGGAAAAGTGATTCATTCATTACATATTGCCCTGTGTGTGTGTTAGTTGTTCAGTCATCTCTGACTCTCTGCAATCCATAGACCATAGCTCATCAGGCTCCTCAGTAGCCATTCCCTTCTCCAGGGGATCTTCCAGACTGAGGGATTGGACCTGGGTTCAATTTGCCCTAATATCCCCAATTTTATAAGTGAGAAAACCTAAGCTAACCTCCTCAAGAAAGCTAAGTAAAACAATTAAGGTTACTCAGCTAGTAAGAAGTAAAGCCAAAATATGAAACCAAGCTGACTGGCACCAAAGAACCCATGCTTAGCCTCTCTTTGAGGGGCACAGGGTAGGGAATGTTTTAAAACTGTCATTGTCTTCAAAAATAAAGATTTGAAATATAGTAGTTACATGCCTGGAGAATCCCGAGGACTGGGGAGCCTGGTGGGCTGCCCTCTATGGAGTCGCACGGAGTTGGACACGACTGAAGTGACTTAGCAGCAGCAGTTACATGCAGTTATACTTCATATAGACCACAATAGGAAAATAGAACTTGTAAAAGAGTTAAAATTAAGTCAACCATATCTCTGAATATCTGAAGAGTCCTGTTACAACCTCTATAGGTGGCATAGCAAGTGCATCAGCAGGCTGACTCATACTGTGTTTTCTGTTTTTTTTTTTTTTTTTTTTTTTTTTCTTTAGCAGAGCTGATATATGCCATTGAGGCAAATAGCATGATATCACTCCACCTCCACCTCTGGCCTTGAAAAGATATCTGTGGGTAATTTCATATGTATTTAACAATCTAATACTCTTATAGTATTCAGATATGAGCTCTGCCAGTCAGTCTTTGGGGCATTATGAAACAAAAGTACTGTGGGATGACTTTCCAAATGAGATGTTCACTTGATCTAGATTACCACTAACTGTTATATTTAGTCCATACTAATTTTTTATGTTACTGTGGCTGCTCTACAATGCAATTAAAATGCCCTTAAAGAAAAAAAAATAATTTCACAAATGTAAAATGGATATATCAATCAATTACTGAAAAGTAGACCACATAATATCCTGCTTTATGACTTAAACTACAACAATTATATTAGTCATCATTACTGAGCACCTATCTTATGTAGGTGTATGTAGGTGTATGAGAGTCATATTACTGTGTGTTTGACAGACTTCAATCTCCATCTCCCTCTTCATTTGAATATATAAACTACTTGGGATTTATGCTCCCTAACACTGCTCTTTTCCTTGTCTATTTTTTGCTGCCACCTTCTATCTTACAATTTACTTGTTTGCTTCTGACTCTCAGTTAACCTTTGACATTAATTCTTTTTACTGTATCTTCAGAGACCTCAAGGTTAGCTTATCCACAACTGAGTCTCTGGTTTCCTTGGTCTCAACTCTAATGAGCTTCACCTTTAATACACTTAAGTCATCTATTCCCTCAGCCTACTCTGTAAATCATCATCACTTGGAAGTTTTCCACTAATTAAGTGTTTAATTCTTACTTCTTTACAATAACCCATCATTTGGCAACATCACCACCTTTCAACTTTATTTCTGTTATTCCTTCTACCTTTTCTTCGAGTCCATTGACACTTCTTTCCATTTTTATAGTATTATTTTTAATGATTTCTATTTACTGTATTTTAATTAAAAAGTTTTCTGGATTTTGCAGTGAACAATCTAGTGTTCCAAGCACTTTATTGTTTCTGTTCTAAAGTCTATCCCTCCTTAAATAAACAGGTTTTATGACTTTGATATCTGCCCAAAGGCAAGAAAAATGAGATTCTCTGCCAACATCACAGTGCACCTGGTTACCATTAGATTCTACCCAATATATGTTAGATTAAATGGTTAGCTGACATAAACTTACACTGCTATCTCAGCATTGCCCTGAAATGAAGAGAGTTGGAGCTATAGGTGGTCTCAGCAGAAGATGTTTGACGAGAATTCTATGTCTGATGAAGTTTATGTGTACATTGTGTAGGAGCCAATTTTGCACATCCTGGATTTTTTTGGCCCAGGCATTGCATAACTTACAAGTTGTGCCTGTACCTAGACTCATTTCCATTGTTATAGGATAGTTGTACTTCCAAATCAAGGGCAATCTAGTCATTGCTGTTTGCCTTAGATTAGCTGCTGCTGCATTAAATTTAACCTTATTAAAAACTGCTTTCAAAGGCTAGTGATTCAGTCAAGAAATAGAAGCTTCTGTTGGCTTACTGTCTACTTCAGTCCTTAAGAATTACAATTCGGGGGACATTAATTGAGGTTTTATATCTACCCTTTTTTCTCCATCTTTTTCAGAAGAAGTGACCACAGATCTGCACATTTCTGAATTTTCTCTTCTACAAGTAAATGATTCTGGCATATGAATGAACAGTTTCTAAGTTTCAGGGCCATTTGGGTGTACTGCATGATTCTTACATTTGTTATTAATTTCAGTAGTTATCAGGATGTGGGAGGAGTGAATTTGTTTCCTTTCATTGTCATAATGTATTGTTAAATTGGTTTACTAATACAGTTGATCTTTGAGTAACAGTTTGAATTGCATGGATCCACTTATACCCAGATTTTTTTCTATAGTAAATACTACAGACTGGCGTGTCAGTGGTTATTTACTCTGTAAAATGTGGAACTGTAGATAGAGATTAGCAACAGTCACATATACAGAAGGGTGATTAAAAGTTACACAGGAATTTTCAACTCACTGAGGGTTGGCACCCCAATTTCTGTGTTGTTCAAAAGTCAAATGTATTTTGTTGAGGATTTTCACATCTATGTTCATCAGTGACATAGAATTGTAATTTTATTTCCCTGTAGATTTTTTGCCAGATTTTGGTATAAGTGTAAGCTGACGTCATAGAATGAATTCAAAAGTGCTTCTTCAATTTTCTGAAATAGTTTGAGAATACTGTTAACTCCTCTTAGGTGTAATTAACCTGTGGAGCTATCTGGTCCTGTGCTTTTGCTTGTTGGAAGTTTATTGTTGTTGTTCAGTCACTAAGTCACGTCCAACTCTTTGCGACCCCATGAGCTGCAGCATGCCAGGTTCCCTGTCCTTTACTGTCTCTTAGAGCTTGCTCAAATTCATGTCCATCGAGTCGGTGATGCTATCTAACAATTTCATCCTCTACTGACCTTTCCTTTTTCTTTCAATCTTTTCTAGCATCAGGGTATTTTCCAGTGCTTTAGCTCTTCACATCAGGTGGCCGAAATATTGGAGCTTCAACTTCAACATCAGTCTTCCAATGAATATGCAGGGATGATTTCCTTTACAATTGAATGGTTTGAACTCCCTGCTGTCCAAGAGACTCTCAAGACTCTTCTCCAGCACCACAAATTGAAAGTATCAATTTTTGTGTGTGTGTGCTCAGGCATCTTTATGGTCCAACTCTCACATTCATATATTACTTCTGGAAAAATCATAGCTTTGACTATATGGACCTTTGTTGCTGACTCAATATTATTACTAGTAATTGCTATACTCATATTTTGTATTTCTTCCTGATTCAGTCTTCAAAGATTGTACATCTCTAGGAATTTATCCATTTTTTTCTTGGGTGTCTATTTTGTTGGCATATTTTATGGTTGGTAATATTTTATGGTTCTTTGTATTTCTGCAGTGTAGGTCAAAATTTCTCTTTCAATCATTGTTTTCTTTCCTATTTATTATTTTATTTTATTTAGGTTTTTTCTCTTTTTTCTTGATGGGTCTAGCAAATTTGCTTTTCTCTTCAAAGAAACAGCTCTTAGTTTCATTGATCTTTGCTATGTGTTTACATCTCTAATTCACATATTTTCACTCTGATCTTTAGAATTTCTTTCCTTCTACTAACTTGGGATTTGTTTTTCTTTTTCTAGTTCCTTTAGGTATAAGGTTATGTTTATTTGAGATTTTTCTTGTTTCCTACAGTAGGCTTGTGTCCCTATAAACTTCCCTCTTAGAATTGCTTTTATTGCAGCTCATATATGTTGGATCACTGTGTTCCATTTTCATTTGTATCCAGATATTTTTAGATTTCTTAGGTGACTCACTAGATATTTAGATACCAATGATATTTTTCCTTCCATAATTTTCATATTTTTTAATTGTGATATTTTCTGCTTTGCCGGGGTCCAGCCCTGGTGGATCCAGGATGATTCAAAGGGGAGATGGAGTAGGCGAGGAAAACACTTATTTATTTCTTAATATAAGATTAAATTAGGAAGAAATAGTGTAGTAGGAAAATTAAGTAGAGAAAAGAGGCTGAATAACTTGGTTTACGTGGAAAGCCAATAAAGTTCTAGACAAGGAGCTTGCATCATCTACATTAGGCCACCAGTGTCCGTTTGAATATCGGAGAGTGCCCCGCCTTGGGCTCTCTCTCTTACGGATCTCAGAAGCCAGGACAAGTAAGTAGACATGGCAAGCCTCCACGCCCCAGATGGGAATTCAGTCTGAAATTAGAGAAAAGAGGGGACACAGGGGAAACCAGTCCTTCCAATGACTTGCCCCCCCTCTATTGTTCTTCAAGGCCTTTTATGCTTTTGATTATACATAGAGATCAATGGGTAATACAAAGTTATGCAGCGTTAGCAGCCCAGACTCTTATCAAAATCAGGCTTTTCTCTCTGCATACAAGTCTTAGGTGATTTATATCATCTTCCAGCCAAAAGGGCCAATTAACATTTTGCAGCCTTTTCTGATAAGGTTTGTCAACCAGAAGGGTTATTTGTCTTGATCTTCCCAAAGTCTGGTGCCTCTCTCAGAAAAACACTAAATAAAGTTACATTCTTACATAGCAAGGACACAAGAGGAGTGCAGTGATATATAACAAAAGAAAAGTAATTAACTCAAAAGTCTAGTGTTGCTAACATCAAAACTATTATATATCCTTTTCCATATCCTGTTTACATTGATTAACATCCTCCCAGGTGCCTAAAAGATAAAGAATATGGAAGTCTGGCAGCAATCATTGAGTCAACAGTGAAATCCTGTCATCAATATGATTTTTAACTCTCTAGAAAAGGCTCTGTATTTTTAAGATGCTTTTAAGCTTTGCACCTCTCACCTTTGGGGGGCTGTAAGCAATTCACAAGCTGTAAGAAGTCTGGGGAAACCTGTTAGGCAAGCTAGAGAGCTATCAGAGGGGTTTAACTGAAACATTCCTTTCAAATGCAGAAGACTAAAGCCCTGATTTGACTTTTTCCAGAGAATATCAGAAGAGTGGAAAAGCAGGCAGATTCTTATTTTGGGGGGTACATGCTCAGGAAATACCAGGGGGAAAACCTGAGGTCTGATTAGCCTTGCCATCAGAGCTCTGCCTCATGACCTTGTCACGGGTGAAATTCCTCAGGCTGGCTCCCGGCACTGCTTTTTAACATTTATTTTTAATTTGCATTTTTTATTTAACTATAGTGTAGTTGCTTAACTATCTTTTGTTAGTTTCAGGTGTGCAGGAAAGTGGTACACTTATACATTTGTTGTAAAGCCAGTTTAGTTGTGCTGAATTTTTTTAGCTTCAGTTCAGTTCAGCTCAGTCACTGAGACATGTCCAACTCTTCACAACCCCACGGACCACAGCATGCCAGGCTTCCCGGTCCATCACCAGCTCCCAGAGTTTACCCAAACTCATACCCATTGAGTCAGCGATGCCATCCAACCATTTCATCCTCTGTCATCCCCTTCTCCTCTTGCCCTCAATCTTTCCCAGCATCAGGGTCTTTTCAAATGAGTCAGCTCTTTGCACCAGGTGGCCAAAGTATTGGAGTTTCATCTTCAACATCAGTCCTGCCAAAGAACATCCAAGACTGATCTCCTTTAGGATGGACTGGTTGGATCTCCTTGCAGTCTAAGGGACGCTCAAGAGTCTTCTCCAACACCACAGTTCAAAAGCATCAATTTTTCAGTGTTCAGCTTTCTTTATAGTGCAACTCTAACATCCATACATGACTACTGGAAAAACCATAGCCTTAACTAGATGGACATTTGTTGACAAAGTACTGTCTCTGGTTTTTAATATGCTGTCTAGATTGGTCATAACTTTCCTTCCAGGGAGTAAGCGTCTTTTAATTTCATGGCTGCAATCACCATCTGCAGTGATTTTGGAGTCCCCCAAAATAAAATCAGCCAGTTTCCACTGTTTCCAATCTATTGCTATGAAGTAATGGGACCAGATACCATGATCTTAGTTTTCTGAATGTTGAGCTTTAAGCCAACATTTTCACTCTCCTCTTTCACTTTCATCAAGAGGCTCTTTAGATCTTCTTCACTTTCTGCCATAAGGGTGGTGTCATCTGCATATCTGAGGTTATTGATATTTCTCCAGGCCATCTTGATTCCTGCTTGTGCTTCCTCCAGCCCAGTTTCTCATGATGTACTCTGCATAGAAGTTAAATAAGCAGGGTGACAATATACAGCCTTGACATTATCCTTTTCCTATTTGGAACCAGTCTGTTTTTCCATGTCCAGTTCTAACTGTTGCTTCCTGACGCATATAGGTTTCTCAAGAGGCAGGTCAGGTGGCCTGGTATTCCCATCTATTTCAGAATTTTCCTCAGTTTTCTGGGATCCACACAGTCAAAAGCTTTGGCATAGTCAATAAAGCAGAAATAGATGTTTTTCTGGAACTCTCTTGCTTTTTCAATGGCCCAGCAGATGTTGGCAATTTAATCTCTGGTTCCTCTGCATTTTCTAAAACCAGGTTGAACATCTGGAAGTTCACGGTTCACGTATTGCTGAAGCCTGGCTTGGAGAATTTTGAGCATTACTTTACTGCATGTGAGATGAGTGCAATTGTGTGATAATCTGAGCATTCTTTTACATTGTCTTTCTTTGGGATTGAAATGATAATTGACCTTTTCCAGTCTTGTGTCTACTGCTGCATTTTCCAAACTTCCTGGCATATTGAGTGCAGGACTTTCACAGCATCACCTTTTAGCTTAGCTTGTCTATAAAGCTCTTTCCCCTCCAAATCTGAATGATAGCCTTGCTGAGCATATTATTTTTGATTATAGATTTTTTTATTTTCATCAATTTGACTATATCAGGCCACTCCTTTGTGACCTGCAAAATTTCTGCTGAAAATTCAACTTATAGTTTTGTAGGAGTTCCTTATCTATAACTAGCAGTTTTCCCCTTGTTACTTTTAAAATTCTCCTTTTAAGTTTTTGCATTTTAATTATAGAGTTTCTTGACATTTGTCCCTTTGGGTTCATATTGTTTGGGACTTTCTGTGTTTCCTGGGTCTAAAAGTGTGTCTCCCTCCTCAGGTTATGGAGAGTTTTAGCTGTCAACTTATTTCTTCAAAGTTCTCCTCCACTTTCACTCTCTCTTCTTCTGGGATCCCTGCAATATAAATATTAGTTCACTTGATGTTGGCCCAGAGATCTCTTAAAGTACCCTCATTTTTATTTATTTATTTATTTATTTTTCTGTTCGGTCTGAACAATTTCTACTACTCATTTTCCAGTTTATAGTTTCATTCTTCTGTTTCACGCAATCTACTGTTTTAATCTAATATAATACACTTTTCCCATGTAACATTTTTTAATTTCAGTTATTACATTATTCAGTTCTGTTTGGTTCTTCTTTATGTTTTCTCTTTATTAAACTTCTGACTTTGTTTATCCATTTTTCTCCTTAGTTCTTTAAACGTTTTTAAGATCACTGCCTTGATTTCTTTATGTTAGGCTGCTTACTTTCACTTTGCTTAGTTCTTCCTCTGGGACTTTATCTTTTTCCTTCATTTGCAACATATTCCTGTCATTTTATTCTGCTTAATTCTGTTTTAATTTTTATGTAGTAGGTAAGTTGGTTATGTTTCCTGATGTTGGAGAAGTGGCTCTGTATAGGTTACACCATTTGGGGCCTAGTATCACGCTACCCTCTAGTAGTATACGGTCTAGTCTAGTGGCATCCTATATGTGGACTGCATTGGCCCTTCTGGTTTCGTGGGACCAACTACCATAGGTGTGCTGGTAGGTGAGGCTAGACTCTGGTTTGGTTAGTTACCAGGCCTTGCATTGTGCTGAGGTTGCTGGCTTATTGTTGGGCAGAGCTTGGTCCTTGCACAGCTGGCTATAGTCCTGGGGGGTTCCAGGATTGATGATGGCCTGCTGATAGTGCAGAGCCAGGTCATAGCTGCAGGAACATAAATCATATGCTTTTACTTTTTCAAATAAATTGCCATCTATTCAAGAACTTTTGTTCTACTACCCTTTCATCTCTAAAAATTTTATATTGAACTTAGTCTAATTATAATTAAAAAGTGACAGAAGAACCCCAGAGAAAACAATGATTTTTAAATTCAGATGCACAGATCTACTACAAACACTATTAACTAGAGAAACTGGAATAAGATATGGATTGAAACAATTTCAATATCCTGGTTGTGATAATTGCATTATATTTTTTCAATTTGTTCCCACTGGATGAAACTAGGTAAAGGATGAATGGAATATATTTGTATTAACTCATAACTATATAGGGATTTATACACATAACAGAGTTATCTCAAAATAAAAGTTTAATTAAATTTTAAATATCTAAATCAAACCTGTTCTAGTGTGAAAAAATGAATAACACATCAAAATTATGATTTTCTTTATAAAGATTTATGTGTCTGTATATATATGCATATGTATAATACGTAAATGTACTGCAATAGAAATGATTCATCATTTTGATAATCAATTTAATATCAATTTTTGGCTTAAGTTCTCAACTTGACAGGATGATTTCTCTTAAAATTTATTAAGGGCATAATTTTTAGTTTTATAAATAAATTCACAAATAATTTTTTACAAATATATTTATGAATAAATCTCTATTTTTATGTATCTTAAGACAGATAACTTGAAAACAGTGAGTTTGAGTGTCATACATTATATGTTTGTTGAATCTGGAATAGTTTACACAACTTGTTCTCTCTATTGAACTCATTTATAAATGTCTGTTCATGAAACTGAATAGCATTGCTTTCACAGATACTCTCACTTAGGTATACTCCTCTTCTTCACAGCAAATATTATTGATTTCTCACATAATCATGGTATTATTTATATGCATCTGGACATTTTGATATATTGTTAGTCATCAAATAAAGAATATAAAGACTTTGAATAAGTGGATGACAAGATTTTAAAATTAGAAAAAATACCGTAATTTTAATGGGTCTATTTCTGTATACTTTAAAACAGATCAATTACAAACATATTGAATATCCTACAACTAATGTTAAATTAGATGTGTTAGAGTAATAATTATTATAGGTATCTATCAGGGTCCTGATAGGAAGTGAGTGTCAAAATAAAAAATAATAATTTGCAGAGAGTATAATAATCATTTCTGAAGGATGTAGGGAAATCAGAATGATATTGCATTAATTTGAAGCTAATAATCGTGAGGCTATGTATCCCCCTTAGGAATCAAAAGATAAGGGACCAAATAGAAAGATTTGCTAGTGCAGCCCCCTAACAGGAATGTAGCTGGTCCTGGATGACTTTGGGGAAGGTGCCAGAGGTGCCTTATCCTCCTTCCCTTATTGACATTTCTTCACGGTGCCACTTTGGCTGAATCCAACAGGAAGCCAGAAGTCAAGAGAACCAGCCAATTCAATCAATATATGTCAATTTCCTGAGGCAATGTGGGCTGAGAATGATGAGGCCTGAGTCTTGAGATGCCGAGCTCATAGCATGTTTTTTTTTTTTTCTTATCTTTTTTTTTAGTTTTTTATTTTTTAAATTTTAAAATCTTTAATTCTTACATGCGTTCCCAAACATGAACCCCCCTCCCACCTCCCCATAACATCTCTCTGGGTCATCCCCATGCACCAGCCCCAAGCATGCTGTATCCTGCGTCAGACATAGACTGGTGATGCAATTCTTACATGATAGTATACATGTTAGAATGCCATTCTCCCAAATCATCCCACCCTCTCCCTCTCCCTCTGAGTCCAAAAGTCCGTTATACACATCTGTGTCTTTTTTCCTGTCTTGCATACAGGGTTGTCCTTGCCATCTTCCTAAATTCCATATATATGTGTTAGTATACTGTATTGGTGTTTTTCTTTCTGGCTTACTTCACTCTGTATAATCGGCTCCAGTTTCATCCATCTCATCAGAACTGATTCAAATGAATTCTTTTTAACGGCTGAGTAATACTCCATTGTGTATATGTACCACAGCTTTCTTATCCATTCATCTGCTGATGGACATCTAGGTTGTTTCCATGTCCTGGCTATTATAAACAGTGCTGCGATGAACATTGGGGTACACTGTGTCTCTTTCAATTCCTGGTTTCCTCAGTGTGTATGCCCAGCAGTGGGATTGCTGGGTCATAAGGTAGTTCTATTTGCAATTTTTTAAGGAATCTCCACACTGTTCTCCATAGTGGCTGTACTAGTTTGCGTTCCCACCAACAGTGTAGGAGGGCTCCCTTTTCTCCACACCCTCTCCAGCATTTATTGCTTGCAGATTTTTGGATCGCAGCCATTCTGACTGGTGTGAAGTGGATACCTCATTGTGGTTTTGATTTGCATTTCTCTAATAATGAGTGATGTTGAGCATCTTTTCATGTGTTTGTTAGCACATCTGTATGTCTTCTTTGGAGAAATGTCTATTTAGTTCTTTGGCCCATTTTTTGATTGGGTCGTTTATTTTTCTGGAATTGAGTTGCATAAGTTGCTTGTATATTTTTGAGATTAGTTGTTTGTCAGTTGCTTCATTTGGTATATTTTCTCCCATTCAGAAGGCTGTCTTTTCACCTTGCTTATATTTTCCTTTGTTGTGCAGAAGCTTTTAATTTTCAATTAGATCCCATTTGTTTATTTTTGCTTTTATTTCCAGAATTCTGGGAGGTGGATCATAGAGGATCCTGCTGTGATTTATGTCTGAGAGTGTTTTGCCTATGTTCTCCTCTAGGAGTTTTATAGTTTCTGATCTTACATTTAGATCTTTAATCCATTTTGAGTTTATTTTTGTGTGTGGTGTTAGAAAGTGATCTAGTTTCATTCTTTTACAAGTGGTTGACCCGTTTTCCTAGCACCACTTGTTAAAGAGATTGTCTTTACTCCATTGTATATTCTTGCCTCCTTTGTCAAAGATAAGGTGTCCATATGTGTGTGGATTTATCTCTGGGCTTTCTATTTTGTTCCATTGATCTATATGTCTGTCTTTGTGCCAGTACCATACTGTCTTGATGACTGTGGCTTTGTAGTAGAGCCTGAAGTCAGTATATCTAATAAAATAGCAATATTTTTACTCTGTAAAAATCTAGAGCCATTTGATACAGACCATTTAAACTTATGTGAAATATTCACAGCAAAACAAAACAAAAACTGTCCAACTAGGATGGACAAATTTAATTTCCTTAAACTTGAAATATGCACTCTCACTAGCTTTCCCTTCTCCCACAACACAATAAAAATGGTGCAGTCACTCTAACACGCATCATCAGTGTGCTAAGGATTCTTTCATTATGCTATAGAACATTACTAATTCATTCATTGCTAAAGTCATTCAATGGACTTTTTTTAGAGCACCTTCTATGTGCCTGGAATTATATTAGGTATTGGGACACAAAGATGAATAAGCCTACATCTCCAGGTACATATATCTCAACTAGAGCAGTATTTCTTATTCTTTTACATGTTTTCAGTGAAAGATTTTCCCCCTTCCCATGACATTCAAATGTTTTTTTATGAGTACTTATTGCACTTGCCTTGATCCTTAAGTTGCATTTTAAATCTACTCCCTTTTCAGAGGGCATTTGTATTGAGTTCTCTGCTCATTTCTATTTCTTCAGATTAGACTGAGTGACAATGGAACACACATAATCAAATTAACATGGTGGACCGATGAATTATAGGCAAAGCTAGTGTACTGCCTTTAGAGTTTTAACAAAAAAGCAAAAGAGAAGCAAATGTCCAGGGTCTTGCTGATATGTCAGTATTGGCTTACTTCAGCTCAGTCTTCCATTTATCCCTTCCTTCACAGACTGTGAAAGTGAAGTCGTTCAGTCGTGTCCAACTCTTTGTGACCCCATGCACTGTAGCCTACTAGGCTCCTCTATCCATGGGATTTTCCAGGCAATACTACTGGACCACTCCAGTACCACTCCAATAGTACTGGACCTGGATCGAACCTGGGTCTCCTGCATTGTAAACAGATGCTTTACCATTTGATTCACCAGGGAAGTCACAGACTGTGGTCACTACTAACCCTATTAGTGTAACTCTTTATGTTTGTTCTCATGATTTCTATTATTTTGATAAAACTTTGTTATGATTTTTTTGTTGTTGTTAAAGTTCATCACTCCTACATGTGACACTTACTCAATTCCTGTGTGTAGCTGCTGCTGCTAAGTCGCTTCTGTTGTGTCCGACTCTGTGTGACCTCATAGACGGAAGCCCACCAGGTTCCCCGTCCCTGGGATTCTCCAGGCAAGAACACTGGAGTGACTTGCCATTTCCTTCTCCAATGCAGGAAAGTGAAAAGTGAAAGTGAAGTCGCTCAGTCCTGCCCGACTCGTAGCCACCCCATGGACCGCAGCCCACCAGGCTCCTCCATCCATGGGATTTTCCAGGCAAGAGTACTGGAGTGGAGTGCCATTGACTGTGTGTAGTGGTCCCCAGTAAAACCAGTTTGGACTGATGGAAATAGTTTTAAAAAGAAGCAATTTAGTAGGAGGGCTGGCATGTAGTTAAATTACTTTCTATGGACCTGTTTTTTGTGAACAGGTGTAAAGAATCATTTTAATGAAAATGTCAGCAGGATTGTTTCAGATGACAGAGTTGATCATTCTGACCACTTGCCAAGCTTAGGACACAAATTGGGAAGATGAGCTCTAAATCTTACCTTCTGTGATAATTTATGAACCTTTTATTATGCCTGCTACCCTCACCAATCACTGGTCATTGCAATCTAAATAAAATTCCAAGTAAACACATTATATTTCTTTATATTGATATCCCCATTCTTCTTCAGGCTAAAATCCAGACTGGTCACAGACTATCCCTCAAAACTCACTCCTTGTTTGTCCCCAAACAAGGGGACAAATCGTCAAATTCTTTGTAAGATTCTAAGATTTCTATTCTAGTCACACTCTTGTGACTTGTCTCATGTCCTTTGCTTTAGCTAGAATATCTTCTCCTCTAAATGCATAAAACCAGCATAAATTGTAAAAATTAATTAAGTCTTGCCTCCTCTCTAAGAATCCCCTCATTTTGTAAACATGTTGTGATACCTTCTCCCTTTAGTGTTCTCATTGTAATCATTACATACCTTCTTGAAATACTTTTTTTTTTTTTCTGCATGGGTATTTGTATTTCTCTTATACCAGTCTCCATATTATAACTTTTGCAGCTTTATTATTTTTGCTTGATATTACCTTTTTCATAAGGATGAAACTTATCTTTTTATATTTATGGCTCTCATAGGAATAGAAATTATTGGGCAACAAATAAATACTTGCTGAAAAATTGTATTTGCTAGGAAGTTTCTGGAACATCCAGAAAAACAGTATTGCTAAAAAATATAACAATTATGTTTCCCCATCACTATTCATAGAGAAATTATGTGCATAGTTTATAGACTCCAGTTATTTTATTGAAAAATTAGCTGAGGTAGGAAAAGTATGAATAATTTAGTTTCTATTATTCTAGTATATCTTGCCTTCTCAAGAAAGGAAATGAAAGAGAATGTAACAGAAACAAAGCAAAACTCATTTGGAATTTTGTATTGATTCTTTTTTGTGGAAGCTATTAACATGACTATTTTACAGAGTTTATCTATAAATAAATTTGGTCTTAGGAAGAATAATAATTTAAGCACAAAGTTTCAGATGTTTGTTCTAATCGTAAAAGCATAATGAAAGTTATAAATCAGTAGTGTGCCAGCTTTGAGGTACCCTTATTTTCCCTGTTAGTACTTTTCAAAATTTTCTGCCTCTTGTTTAAATCAATTACATCCACTTTTAAAACTCACAGAACTTTCATTTCAGAGATATCACCTGTTTATACTTAAGAAATATAGTGATTGAAAAAATTGATATATAGCCATCAGATTAAGAAATACAATTCTTAAAGTAAAACAACTTATTTTTATTAATAACTTTCCTGCAGTTATCCTTAGAGAAATCACACTACTTCTTAGATTAAAAATAGATAAAGATAAAAAAACCAAAAATCTAACTTTCTATGTTGGCTTATCTATCTAATACTGAATATACAAAAACATTAAATATTGCAATGTCTATTTCCTGTTACATTCTAATACTGAAAGCTCAATAATACATTAACTCAATAAAAACATAAGCAGTGTGTATAAAACATAAAAATAATAAAACAAAAATGAATTATTTTTAACATAATATGGGTAATAGAAATATGAAAAGGCAAACCACAGAATGGGAGAAAATATATGAAAATTCTTATTCTGAGCATATAAATAACAAGCACAAATTAGTCAGAAAAGAAAATTGGTATGCAATTTTATAATTGTTTAAAAACCTTGAACATATAATTCACATATGAGAACATTCAAATGGCCAATAATTACATATGAAAATATTTAACATCATTTTGCATATAAAAATACATTTTAAAATCACAGTGAAAGAAAACTATAGATCTGCATCGAGTCTTCAATTATATATGTAAGATCATGGATATCCACATAAGTAAAATTAACTCAGGCATATGTTTTAAGAGGGGGCATTTTAACAGTCAAAAGTATACCTCAATTCAATAAAGCAAAAACAATAGAAATAAAAATAACAAAATATCATGGAAATAAATATATCTGTGTAATGGAACACATACTGAGAGGTTTTCTAATAATTTGTAGAGGGAAAGCCATATGTATTGATATTCACTTTATTTATATGCCCTTTTTGTTTTTAAAACATGCATTTTTTTAATTGCTTTTAAGTTCATTCAGTAACATTAATTGCTAACATATTTCTGGGTATAAATCTTAATGCATTTTGTTTAATGAATAGATAAAATATAGTAAGTCCCCTACATAAAAATAAGTTCTATTTTGAGAGTACATTGTAAGTCTAGTTTGCTCTCAAGACCAACAAAGTTAGCTTAGGTACCCAACTAACATAATTAACTATATAATACTGTACTCTAATAGGTTTATATTTCTTTTAAAAAAACAATACATACAAAATAAAAACACAAATAATATTTTTAATTTTGTATTTTTAAGATTAAATTCTTTGCACCCAAAGATGGAGAAGCTCTATACAGTCAGCAAAAACAAGACTGGGAGCTGACTGTGGCTCAGGTCATGAACTCCTTATTGACAAATTCAGACTTAAGCTGAAGAAAGTGAAGAAAACCACTAGACTATTCTGGTATGACCTAAGCCAAATCCCTTATGATTATATAGTGGAAGGGAGAAATATTTAAGGGACTAGATCTGATAGACAGAGTGCCTGATGAACAATGGACAAAGGTTCATAACACTGTACAGAGGACAGGAATCAAGACCATCTCCAAGAAAAAGAAATGCAAAAAAGCAAAACGGCTGTCTGGGGAGGCCTTACAAACAGCTGAGAAAAGAAGAGAAGCAAAAAGCAAGGGAGAAAAGGAAAGATATATCCATTTGAATGCAGAATTCCAAAGAATAGCAAGGAGAGATAAAAAAGCCTTCATCAGTGATCAATGCAAAGAAATAGAGGAAAACAACAGAATGGGGAAGACTAGGGATCTCTTCAAGAAAATTAGACATACCAAGGGAATGTTTCATGCAAAGATGGGCTCAATAAAGGACAGAAATGATATGGACTTAACAGAAACAGAAGATATTAAGAAGAGGTGGCAAGAATACACAGAAGAATTGTACAAAAAAAAAAAAAAGATTTTCATGACCTAGATAATCACGATGGTGTGATCTAGTGGAGGTGATAGAATTCCAGTTGAGCTATTTCAAATACTAAAAGATGATTCTGTAAAAGTGCTGCACTAAATATGCCAGCAAATTTGGAAAATTCAGCAGTGACCACAGAACCCGAAAAGGTCAGTTTTCATTTCAATCCCAAATAAAGGAAATGCCAAATAATGTTCAAACTACCACAGAATTGCACTCATCTCACACACTAGCAAAGTAATGCTCAAAATTCTCCAAGCCAGGCTTCAGCAATACATGAACTGTGAACTTCCAGATGTTCAAGCTGGTTTTAGAAAAGTCAGAGGTACCAGAGATCAAATTGTCAACACTGGGTGGATCATCGAAAAAGCAAGAGAATTCCAGAAAAACATCTATTTCTGCTTTATTGACTATGCCAAAGCCTTTGACTGTGTGGATCACAACAAACTGTGGAAAATTCTGAAAGAGATGGAATACCAGACCACCTGACCTTCTTCTTGAGAAACCTATATGCAGGTCAGGAAGCAACAGTTAGAACTGGACATGGAAAAACAGACTGGCTCCAAATAGGAAAAGGAGTAGGTCAAGGCTGTATATTGTCACCCTGCTTATTTAACTTATATGCAGAATGCATCATGAGAAATACTGGGCTTGAAGAAGCACAAGCTGGAATCAAGATTGCCAGGAGAAATATTAATAACCTCAGATATGCAGATGACAGATGACACCACCCTTATGGCAGAAAGTGAAGAAGAATTAAAGAGTCTCTTGATGAAAGTGAAAGAGGAGAGTGAAAATGTTGGCTTAAAACTCAATATTCAGAAAGCTAAGATCATGGCATCTGGTTCCATCACTTCATAGCAATAGATAGGGAAACAGTGGAAACAGTGGCTGACTTTATTTTTGGGGACTCCAAAATCACTGTAGACGGTGATTGCAGCCATGAAATTAAAAGATGCTTACTCCTTTGAAGGAAAGTTATGACCAACCTAGACAACATATTAAAAAGCAGAGACATTACTTTGGCAACAAAGATCCATCTAGTCAAGGCTATGGTTTGTCCAGTGGTCATCTATGGATGTGAGAGTTGGACTATAAAGAAAGCTGAGCAGTGAAGAATTGATACTTTTGAACTTTGGTGCTGGAGAAGACTCTTGAGAGTCCTTTGGACTGCAAGGAGATCCAACTAGTCCATCCTGATGGAGTTCAGCCCTGGGTGTTCATTGGAAGGACTGATGTTGAAGGTAAAACTCCAGTACTTTGGCCACGTGGTGCAAAAAGCTGACTCATTGGAAAAGACCCTGATGCTGGGAAAGATTCAAGGAAGGAGGAGAAGGGGACAACAGAGGATGAGATGGCTGAATGGCATCGCCAATTCAATGGACATGAGTTTGGGTAAAGTCCAGGAGTTGGTGATGGACAGAGAGACCTGGCGTGCTGCAGTTCATGGGATTGCAAAGAGTTGGAGACGACTAAGCGACTGAACTGAACTGAAGGTTTAAATAAAAATTTTCATTTTAATGACAGTTAATCATGCCTGATTACTGGTTCAGTGTATAGTGGAAAAACAAACGGAGTGATGATTTAGAGGCAGATTTCTTTAAACAAAGAAGGAAAAAGGTAAATAGGAAATGAGGAAGGGACAAATGGAAGAAACAGAGAAAAGGAGTGAAAGAAAGGAAAACAGAGTTTTCACCTTGTTAAATTTATGTTAATGAGTGTTTTGAGCTTGGATTTCATCATCTGTAATGAACTATGTAATAATATACAACTTGGACAGAAAATCAAATTCAGTTACTATCTATTTGTCTGAAGCAATGCTACATTCTAAATAATCGGTCTCTATTTATATGCTAATGAAGTTGTAGTAGGTCTATTTTAATTCTAAGATATGTTTATTAACGTAAGATTTGGGTTTAGAAATTTATGTGCATTTTCTTAAATAAAAAGAGAGTAAACTGCGTATTAACACCCAAAGTCCTCACAGTTCATCTTCCAAAGTATAGTTAAACTAACAACAAAGTGAAAAGCATTTTAATAATTATTATACAAATAAAAAGGAAAAAAAAAAAGTTTGACAGTTTTTGAAAAGTAAAATACCAGATTCAAAAATACCACTTTCTGCATTTTTTTCTTTTGCATTCTCTGATAATTTATTAATCAGACATTAAAATAAGGATTCAAAATTCATTAAGCCACAGAATAACACTCATATATGTATCACTCTGTTAAGTATCTGCAATGACTATGTTGGAAAATAATTTTAACAACCAGAAATCAAGAACTAGAATGCACACATGAAACCAATATTATTCTACCAAAAGCAAACGTATTGTAAACTATTAAAAGTTTTGTTTGACAATAGGTAACTTTGAAATGTTGTTAGTAGCTTTGACTACTCTGTTATCTAATTTTTAAAAGAATCAGATTTAAATATGTAACTGTCTCATAAAATTCAGTTCAGTTCAGTCTCTCAGTCGTGTCTGACTCTTTGCAACCCCATGAATCGCAGCACGCTAGGCCTCCCTGTCCATCACCAACTCCTGGAGTTCACCCAAACTCATGTCCATCAAGTCAGTGATGCCATCCAGCCATCTCATCCTCTGTTGTCCCCTTCTCCTCCTGCCTCCAATCCCTCCCAGCATGAGAGTCTTTTCCAATGAGTCAGCTCTTCGCATGAAGTGGCCAAAGTATTGGAGTTTCAGCTTTAGCATCATTCCTTCCAAAGAACACCTGGGACTCATCTCCTTTAGAATGGACTGATTGGATCTGGATTAAGAAAGTGAAAGAAAGTGAAGTCGCTCAGTCGTGTCCGACTCTTTGCCACCCCATGGGCTGTAGCCTATCAGGTTCCTCTGTCCATGGGATTTTCCAGGCAATAGTACTGGAGCGGATTGCCATTTCCTTCTCCAGGGGATCTTCCCAACCCAGGGATCAAACCCGGGTCTCCTGCATTGTAGACAGAAGCTTTACCATCTGAGCCACCAGGGAAGTTTTAAATTTGGATTCAAATATAGAGATTCACTTACTTTCAAAGTGTTCCATTTATCCTTAAAATGTCATTAATGTACCACCTGTTACAGCGGCTAGCTTTTCTTTTCCTTTATGTTCTTGCTCTAAAACTAATAAGAAACAAACCATCCCTATGTTTTCAGAATATATTGCAATCCTCTAGTATGAGTTCTATCCTTCAAGACAACTGGTCTTGTCAGTTGGTGACATCCTGTCCTGTTTGTTATGGGAATTGGTCTGTTTAGATATTTCTGGGAACATTAACTTTCTCCTTTTATCCCATCCACTTGTTTTTCCATTTCTATCAGTTATAATTGCAGCCAAACTATTCTCTCTAAAGCCTCTCATCTCTTAGGAGCTGTCATCTTTCAAGTTTTACATTATGGATCTTTTCCTGGAACTTCTGAACTCTGCTGCTTTCAGGTGCCCTATTTGACTCTGGCTCTTCCCGATCTGTCAATTTCTGTGAGGATTCCTGTAATTTCTGTTTAACCCACTTTATCCATCTTGATCTCACTTAAATGCAAGGTATGAACACCTCTACTAGATTCCTCTATCTTCTGGGAAATATCTTTTTAAACACATTTTCTGGATTAGCTATTTTTTCTTTCTTTTTTCTCTCATAGGCCTGGGCAATATATTTTAATTCATATCTCATCAGTCCTAGTTTTCCAATACAGAGTTTTGTCTCTGTTACTCCTTTTTCTACATCATTTGTAATACACTTAACCTCTAGCAATTCATCCAAATTACTGTTTAAGTGTTCCACTAATTCATAGCTCCACTGGTTTCTGTTTCAGAAAAGCAAGTCTTTTTATCCTATGTTTCTCTAGATATCCAGAGACCTTGGCTCTCCAGATCTCAGGGTGTAGTTTGCCATGAAACCTAAATTCTCTGATGGGTCCAAGAAAGGTTATTAATTTTTAGTTGGTCTGGCTTTACCTTTTGTATAAATGACAGTGATGTCTTCCAAACTTTTATTTCAAGTTTAAATTAGAGATCTTTGCTTTAATTTGTAATCTTTCTGGTTAATTCTGATATTTTTACCTCATTTTTTTGGTTGACCTTTTACTTAAATATTTAATACATGGTTATTTTATATTTTATATGTGAATGTTTGGATTATTTGGTGTCTAAATATGCTGTTTGTCATGTTTTATTTTGGAAAATTAAGTACCAAGTTCTGTTAAAGCTGCCTTCCTCTGGAGGAAATTTCAGTCTGATTCTACTAGGCTAGTGGGTAATACTTGCACTTAATGTCTTTCCTTGGGGTTTACCCAGTCTCAAGGCTACTAGATATTTTATCCCTAGAAACATGTAAAAATAAAGTAACCATACTTATTCTCAAATGGGACTTTTATTTCCGTTTTCTAGTGAGAGCAAATCATTCATTTTCCTCATGATATTTTCTTTTCTTCCATTCCAGTCCATTTTACTTTTAATTTTTATTTGATTTTATTTCACCCTGTAGTTCCACTGAATTTGCAGCCACTACAAAGGACTTCTTTTAGGTTCAACTGTTAATACCAAAAATTTAGAAATAAATCCCTCAATATTTATGTTTCCAGAAAGGTTTTTTTTTTTTTTTTCCCCCGGAATATTCTTTGCCTCTGATTTTGCTCATAACAGGCTGTATTGCTGTTCCTTGAACATGCTGTGTGTGCTTACACTTCATAGATGTTTGCAGTTGTGGATTTCTTTACCTTCTATTTTTCCTTCATATATTAAGATGGCTTTCTTTTATATCACTTTTTCTGGTCTTCATTTCCATGTTAACTTATTTCTCACTGACTACACATTTTAAAATTGCATCTTTTCCTAAAACTTTGTATCCCATTTTCTTCTTCTGAAGGGCTTCCTGAGATTTATTTATCTGTTTAGTATACATCATCATATAATAGTCTATAGCTTTTAACTAACATTGTTTTATTGTATTTTCTCAAGGAGAGTGAATGATTTAAGAGAGCAAATAACTTGTCTATTAAGTTCCTGACATATGTCCTAAAACACAGTTAGAGTTCAATAAATATACGTTAAATACATAAGTGAATTAAGTGGTAAACTGTGTTTGTCGTCTTGAATATAGTGGTGATTTATCTTTTTTTTTTTTTTTCCTATTATTAACTTCCTCACATTCCTCACTTAGGAAATTTGGTAAGAAACTGAGTCTGAATCCTGCTCAGAAGATCAGTTTAACAGACTGACTTTCAGGGCCTCCTATGCAGCTTGACACATAACCAGCTTGATGCATCATCAGCTACCTACTTGAATTATGAGTTACGGATCCAAGTGAGACAGCAGTAACAGATGAAAATGTATGAAGATGAGATGATACTAACATTCAGTTTATTGAGGAACTGGGATTAAGGTCTCCAATGGCAAACTTTATTGTTCAGTACTTGTGTGAAACCACAGTATTTAGTATCAGCAGCAACTTGGCAGTTCTCATCTGTCTATATATCATGCTTTGGGTAGATTCTGGCTGCTGCTTGATTCTATGATTATGCTTTTCCCCAGGTTTGGCATCACCCTTAAACAGTAGATATAGACACACAAACAACAGTAATTATATTTTCCAACACTCTGCTGCAATCTTAATGCAAGCCTCATTAACCTGAGTTTATGCAAGCACCTCTTACCTGGGTTTCCTTTCTGCTTCAAACTTCCACAACAGTTCTTTCCCATTCTTCACTCAATTTTCAATTCATCTTCAAAAAAGTTATTAAATAACATTTAATATATAAAGAAATATAGCTCTAATTTACTCACTACTTTTCGAGTAATTCTAGTCCACAGGTTTTGTTTTGTTTTGTTTTATTTTTTTGTTTGTTTGTTTTTTGAGATCTTAGGCTTCTCAATGAAAATATGTGTTCTCTCCCACTGAATGTGTATAGTCCTATACTCAGAAAACATTTGTATGTAATACATTGAAGGTTGCTTAACTTATGTTGATTTTATAAACAATATGTATAAATGTCTGAATCTTTATATATTATTTTTGTTCAAAGTTAATAGCTACTTAATATAAAAGGCTTACTGTATCTAAATTGTGCCAATTAAGTTGTTTTATACTAGTTCAGAAGCCAATTTCATATGAAATTCATTGTTTTTCTTGAGATGATAGTTCATATTATGGAGTTATCTTTAGTTTTGCAAGGCAAGTGTATTCCTGAAATTCATTATATTTTTAACTATACTTTAATTTTAGAGCAATTTCTGTTCAGCAAAGTTGAATGGAAAGAGTTCCTATATACTTGGCAAAATCTCCTACACTATGAATATCACACACCACAGTGATATAATTGTTATAATCATGAACCCATATTGCACATCATTACCACCTAAAGTCCATAGTTTACATTAGAGTTCACTCCTGGTGATGTACAGTCTATGGATTAGCAACGGTTAGTCACTCAGTCAAACCCAATTCTTTGCCATCTCATGGACTGCAGCCCACCAGTCTCCTCTGTCCATGAGATTTTCCAGGCAAGGATACTGCAGTGGGTTGCTATTTCCTTCTCCAGGGGATCTTCCCAACCCAGGGATCGAACCCAGGTCTCCTGCACTGCAAGCAGATTCTTTACTGAGTGAGCTATAAGGGAAGCCCTATGGGTTGGGCATATATAAAATGACATGTGGCCATTGATATAGTATCATATAAAGCGGTTTCACTGCCATAAATATCTTCCATGCTCTGCCTATTTATCTCATTCACTACCTTTCACTTTTAATTCAACTTTTCCCCCCAACTCACAATGTTATAACTGTTTTGCAGTACTTGATTGAAGGGACAAAAGAAGGTTTAAATTCATTCTGAGCTCTCCTACTTCACTGAACACTGTAGATCTAGCCTATATCTATGAAAATAACATCTATTTCATGACTGAACGGTAGTATTTTCATATGAAACTTGAACTCTCAGAACTGGTTTGAAGAAAAATACTCACAATGTGCTTTACAATAAAAGGGTATATCACAGCAAAACAGAATTATGTAAAGAGCTATATTACTGAATTTATGTTGCAAAATTTTTCTTTGTCTTCAAATAATTGTAGCCATCTTTGATAGACAATAGCATGTGATTTCATTTACATCAGCAAAGAAAGAATTATGAAACTTGTAGCAGTTCTATATTGACACAAAAATGCTTACTAAAAATGACCTCAGAAAACCTCAGGGGTATACAATTGGCATACAAACCTCATGCATATGGAGATCTAGATTGGGCTATGCTGATGCAAGTTGACCCTGGAACATGTCTCCTAACCTCCTCATGGGACTTGTTAAATAGTCTAGGTGGTTTTTTTGTTTGTTTGTTTTTAACCTAGAGATTGCAAAGGTGTAAGAAAGCATGTAGAAACAAGATAGCAATCTTCAAAATTGTCTTATAACTGTCTGAAGCTAAAGTCCAAGAGAAGAGCACCACAAAGCTGCATGACAGATGGCATGGGCATAGGGAAAAATGAGGGATGAGAGAGAGATTGGGGGCAGGAGGAGAAGGGGACGACAGAGGATGAGATGGCTGGAAGGCATCACTGACTCCATGGATGTGAGTCTGAGTGAACTCCGGAAGTGGGTGATGGACAGGGAGGCCTGGCGTGCTGCGATTCATGGGGTCGCAAAGAGTCGGACACGACTGAGAGACTGAACTGAACAGTAATGCATACCTAAGTATGAATTCAGCTTAGTTACATTTAGCATAAATCCGTACTTAAATGATACATAAATGCTTAGTCACTCAGTCATGTCTGACTCTTTGTGGCCCTATGGGCTGTAGCCGGCCAGACTCCTCTGTCTGTGGGGATGCTCCAGGCAAGAATACTGGAATAGGTTGCCATGCCCTCATCCAGGGGATCTTCCCAACCCAGGGATGCAACCGAGGTCTTCCGCATTGCAGGAGGATTCTTTACTGTCTGAGCCACCAGGGAAGCCCTAAGTGACATAAGTTTATGTCAAAATACATACATATATACTTATGTCAGAGTAGAACTTTCCTTTTTCCCCATAGGATGCTTCAACATATGTAATATAAAGCATAGCTAGTATAGAGTTGATAGAATAATTGTTAAAATAATCTGTTTCAAATATCTTCCCCTGCTTCAAGTCACAAAACAGCTCAGCCACTCTAAGAAAACTTGTATTTTTTCCAATATGCCCCAAATGTGCCTGATTTCTTTTTCTTGGTAATATAATTATAACCTTTTCAAGTTGCTATAGAGGCAACACTTTTAGTTTTGCTTTTTCGCTTGGTCAGTTTTATATGGTTCTAGCCTTTTCACTTCAGTATCCTCACTGAAACACTCAGCAGTAAAAACAAAAGTGTTACAAGATGGAGGCAGTTAAAATGGTTCTGTCACTTTGTAGAGTCTCTGTTTCCATTTAAGGGAAATGCATATGATTCAAATGTGACATTGATAATAATTTGTTACTTTAGAATATCATAAATTGTTTCTTCATATGATGCAAACTTGCTCATCATTTAGGTGGAGTGAAATCCAGCATATTAACATAATTTTATAAGAATTTTTGATTCTTTGAAGAATCAGAGAAAATTATACATATAAATATTTCATGTTTTAATTTGTACTGGGTTCATGGGGGACTAGAAGACATAAGCTAATGATTGTTTACTTCATTTCTTAGAGGTGATATGTTTATTTTATTAGTCAAACATATCATATTTGAATCCTAGCTCAACAACTTTCCAAGTAGGACATCTCAGATTGATTATGACATTTTTGAAACTCAGCTTTCTCACATTTATGTGAGAATAAGCTCAATGTTACTATGTATTACATGAATTAAAAGTCAAGATATATGTGTCACATATACAAAATATGTATATAAGTATATATGTAATCTAACTATTTGTTTCATGAATTAAAAGCACATGCTGTTAAGCTGCTAAATTGCTTCAGTCATGTCTGACTCTGTGTGACCCCATAGACGGCAGCCCACCAGGCTCCCCTGTCCCTGGGATTCTCCAGGCAAGAACACTGGAGTGGGTTGCCATTTCCTTCTCCAATGCATGAAAGTGAAAAGTGAAAGTGAAGTCACTCAGTCATTCTGACTCTTCGTGACCCCATGGACTACAGCCTACCAGGCTCCTCCATCCATGGGGTTTTCCAGGCAAGGGTACTGGAGTGGGGTGCCAGTGCCTTCTCTGAAAAGCACATGAGATACATATAAATAGAGATATTTACACTATTTAAAACCACACACACACACAGTTTTAAACAGTATCAGATAACTAGAAAGTGCAGAAAGCATGCAGTAAGTTATATTGAGCTTTGGGAAAAAGACAATCTCTCCTACAAAGGGTGTTCAGAAAACTGGAATGCTCCATGTAAACCAGTGAAGTCACAACACACTTTCATACCATACACAAATAAATTCAAAATGCTTAAAGACATAAACTTAAGACATGAAACCATAAAACTCCTAGAAGAGAACATTAGCAAAACATTCTCTGATGTAAGTGGCATCAATATTTTCTTAAGTTAGTCTCTCAAGCAATAGAAATAGAAGCCTAAATAACCAAATGGGGGGAAAAACATAAACAAACTTGTAAGTTTTGCATAGCAAAAGAAACCATAAACAAAATGAGAGGACCACCTATAGAATGGGAGAAAATATTTGCAAATGATCTGACAGAGCAGGATTTAATTTCCAAAATATACAAACAGCTCAAACAATTCAACACACACTCATAAAAACACACACAACCCAATCAAAAAATGAGCAGAAGAACTAAATAAATATTTCTACAAAAAGGACATACAGATGGGCAAGAAGCACATGAAAAGATGTTCAATGTTGCTAATTATTAGAAAAATTCAATCAAAACTACAATGAAGAACCACCTCACACTGGTCAGAATGCCCATCATTGCCAGGGTCCAGCCCCGGTGGATCCAGGGTAATTTAAAGCATGGATGGTGTAGGCAAGGAAAACATCTATTTATTAATATAAGATTAGATTAGGAAGAATTAGTGTAGTAGGAAAATTAAGTGGAGAAAAGAGGTTGAATAACTTGGTTTACGTGGAAAGCCAATAAAGTTCCTGACAATGAACTTGCATCATCTATGTTAGGCCGCCGGCGTCTGTTTGAATATCAGAGAGTTCCCCACCTTGGGCTCTCTCTCTTATACGGATCTTAGAAGCTAGGACGAGTAAGTAGACATGGTGAGCCTCCACGCCCCAGATGGGAATTCAGCCTGAAATTAGAGTTAAGAGGAGACAAGGGGGAAACCAGTCCTTCCGATGATTGGTCCTGGCCTCTATTGTCTAGAAAGGCCTTTTATACCTTTTTGATTACACATAGAGATCAATGGGTAATACAAAATTATGCAGTGTTAGCAGCCCAGACTCTTATCAAAACCAGGCTTTTCTCTCTGCATACCTAGTTGTATACACAAGTCTTAGGTAATTTACATCATCTTCTGGCCAAAAGGGCCGATTAACATTTTATAGCCTTTTTTCTGATAAGGATTTGTCAACCAGAAGACTTATTTGTGTTGATCTTCCCAAAGTCTGGTGCCTCTCTCAGAAAAACACTAAATAAAGTTACATTCTTACATAGCAAAGATACAGCAATTTATAACAAGTAAAAGGAGTACAGTGATTTACAACAAAAGAAAAGTAATTAACTCAAAAGTCTAGTGTTGCTAACATCAAAACTACTATATATCTTTTTTCATATCCCATTTACATTGATTAACATTCTCCCAGGTGCCTAAAAGATAAAGAATATGGAGGTCTGGCAGCAATCACTGAGTCAACAGTGAAAACCCACCACCAATATGATTTTTAACTCTCTAGAAAAGGCTCTGTATCTTTAAGATGATTTTAAGCTTTGTGCCTCTCGAGGTTGGGGGGCTGTAAGCAATTCACAAGCTGTAAGAGGTCAGGGGAACCTGTTAGGCAAGCTAGAGAGCTATCAGAGGGGTTTAACTGAAACATCCCTTTCAAATGCAGAAGACTAAAGCCCTGATTTGACTTTTTCCAGAGAATATCAGAAGAGTGGAAAAGCAGAGTACAAAGGCCAGCAGATTTTTGTTTTTTGGGGTACATGCTCAGGAAATTCCAGGGGGAACCCCTGAAGCCTGATCACGTCCTTGTGTTTTGTCAGGCTTCCTTCCTCAGGACCTTGTCATGGGCAGGATTTCCTCATGCTGGCTTCCGGCACATCATTAAAAAGTCTACAAATAACAAATGATGGAAAGGGTGTGGGAAAAGCAAACTCCCTTGAACTGTTGGTGGGAATGTAAGCTGATGCAAACAGATAGGAAAATAGTACAGTGACTACTCAAAAAACTGAAAATGGAGTTGCTATATGATCCAGCAATCCCATTACTGAATATATATCTGGACAAAACTATAATTTCAAATGATGCATGCACTCTTTTGTTCATAACAACACTATTCACAATAGCCTAGATATGGAAACAATCTAAATACCCATGGACAGGTGGATGGATAAAGAAGATGTGGGGCATGTGTGTGTGTGTGTGTGTGTGTGTGTGTGTATGATGGAAAACTACTCAGCAATTAAAAAAAAGAATATCATTTGCAGCAAAATGGATGACACAGTGTCATACTAAGTGAAGTAACTCATAAAGACAAACACCATACGATATCACTTATATGTGGAATCTAAAATACGACACAAATGAACTTATTCATGAAACAGACTCACAGACATAGAGAACAGACTTGTGGTTGCCAAGGGGGAGGGGATTTGAGGAGGGATGGATGGAGTGGAAGGTAATGGTTAGCAGATGTAAACTATTATATAGAGAGAATGGATAAACAACAGTTCTACTTTATAGCACAGGGAATTATATTCACTACCCTATGGAAAACTGAAACAGAAAAGAATATATATATATAACTAAATCACTTTGCTGTACAGCAGAAACTAGTACAACATTGTAAATCTGCTATTCTTCAGTGAAAATTTTTATCTAGCTCTAAAAACAAAGATATGGCATTCGATAGGCATTCTAGAAAATCTGTTGTATGAATTAGTACAACTGTTACAACTATTATAGTCATCGTTACTATCATTGCTTTATTATGTTTTGATGCATTTCAGTGATATGGAACTACTATTAATGTTTTAAGTACACAGTACTCTTTTTGTTTCCTGTCACTTTTCATATCATTCCCTTTTCCCCACCTTTGAAATGAGTTTACTATTTTTTTCTACCTAGTGATTACCTGCTCTACTGCCATAACTCATAACCAGCGTCATCTAGTCTTTGACTTTATTTGACCAAAACCCTGATACTTGAGTTGTATCTAAAATACTAATTTTGCTTTTAACACAAGTTTGGTTCAGTTCAGTCACTCAGTCATGTCCAACTCTTTGCAACCCCATGGACTGCAGCATACAAGGCTTGCTTGTCCATTACCAACTCCTCGAGTTTGCTCAAACTCATGTCCATCGAGTCAATTATGCCATCCAACCATCTCATCCTCTGTCTTCCCTTCTCCTTCTGCCAAAATCTTTCCCAGCATAAGGGTCTTTTCCAGTGGGTTGACTCTTCACATCAGATGGCCAAAGTATTGGAGCTTCAGCTTCAGCATCGGTCCTTCCAAAGAATATTCAGGACTGATTTCCTTTAGGATTGACTGGTTAGATCTCCTTCAGTCCAGGGGACTCTCAAGGATCTTCTCCAACACCACAGTTCCAAAGCATCAATTCTTCAGCACTCAGTTTCCTTTTATGGTCCAACTCTCACATCCATACAAAACTACTGGAAAAATCACAGCTTTGACCATATGGACCTTTGTTGGTAAAGTAATGCAATGTGTCTAACATAAGATGTTTGACAACTAATGCAAGGTGCTTTAAAAGTTGTCTACATTGATATCTCTCAACAGACTATTGGGTCATTGAAGGAAAGGGTACAGATCATTTATCTATTTTTCTTAAAGATCCAGCATTCTCTATTCTGCTGAAAAATGGCTGATTTCATTATTTCTATTATTGCAAATCAATACTATTTTTTTCTAATGCATTCAATATTCTCTGTCTGGTATCTCATATTTGTCTTGAAGCCATACTAGAATTAATGAGATGCAGAGAGAGGAGAGCATGGTCTCTAACCCTACATGTCAAGCTTCATTTCATGGCACCTATAATATTTAATGGTAGATGAGGAAGTAATTTAACTGAATATCACTTCAATAGCAATTCAGGCTACTGTCCATTGCATGTTTCTCCGAAGGGAAGACACATTATATTCCATTTAGGACAATCAGGATGATTGTCTCTCTTGGAGACATATACAATGTGAATAGTTTAAAATATAATTTATTTTCAGGCTGAGGATTTAGTACTATGGTGATTCTTAGAAAATAAAAATAAGCTGATATCCCTTACCATTGTTCTTCTTGTTGTAAAGCATGCATTTTTACAAAGTTGTTAATGATGTGGGTATTGTACATTTTCAGAGCCAAAGCACAGATAAATTGCTTTTAATCATGAATAATAAGCTAGGTTCAGATTTGAATAATCCCAGGTGACAAATTTCCTTCCTTTTTTCAAAGAATTCCACCAAAATATATTTTCTTTCTTTGCTCTCTTATTGTCTGGTGTTAGCTAATTGTATCTCATATGGACCTATGAAATTATGATCCTTAATGCCCATCATATCAAGAACAGAGACTTTCTGGTCATCCTCATTTGTCTTCGACTACTAAATCCATTCTTCCTCCTTGTAGGTCATAAGAGTCTCCATACTGGTTTCAACCTACCCTTGAACAATGATGTGTTGTGGAAAAATTAAAGATTCTAACTGCTTTAAAGCTGTGTACTGATTTGGTTGAGCTTGCTCTTTCAGATTGAATCATTGGACATAACTTCAAAATGACTCATGCATTCAAAGCTTTATTTACATAAGCTTTATGGAAAGGTCAGTAATTTAAATTGAATTACTATTAAATTTAGTAAATTCAATTTATTAAAAATTGAAAATTTTACTAAGTGAAGAATTTTCTGACATGTACCTCTCAAGAACTAATATTCCTTTTTGAATGTGACTAAGATGCACAGTGGAAAGATACCTATTATTATTAGCCTATCTAATGTTTTTAAATTTTATTTTATTTAAAAATTGTGTTAAAATACACAAAATATAAAATGTACCATCTTAACCACTTTTAAGTGCACTGTCAGATGGCATTAAGTGCATTCACATGGTTGAATCATCACCATCAAGCTCTGGAGCTTGATAACTGAAACCTGCAAAGCTGAAACCTGATAGCCATTAAATAATAATTTCCCTTTCACCCCTCTCTCCAAACCCTGGCAATAACCATAAGTCTGTCTATATGGATTTGACTATTCTTACTGCCTCATGTAAGTGGTATTTGTCCTTTCATGACTGGCTTACTTCACTCAGCATAATGCCATTAAGGCTCATCCATGTTATAACATGTATGATGATTCCATGGTTATAGATATGTATATGTACTGTTAATACACATTAACAGCAAGCTACCAGTCCAGTGACATGATAGACACCAGTCACATGTGACTTTAAAACTGAAATAAGGCTGGAGTGACTTAGGATCTAAAATTAAAATTTATTTTAATTAATTTAAGCTTGCATTGACACATATAACTGACTGGTGGCTATTCTATTAGGAAACTCTATATAACCTGCATCTATTATTTTCTCATTTTATCAATTTCAGATATTATTTTTATTGATATATTATTGTTTAGGTCATATACATCTTCCATTCAACCACTAACACATTAAAAAATAAATATGTCAGTTATCTTCATAACTTTAAACTAATGCACCAATCTTTTATGTCCTTTTAACAGCTATAAACTAAGCTGCTAATTGGTATTAACATTCTTAAATTTTCTTATAGCTTTTTGGACTTTTATTTTGCATGCTAGCAAGGCTTATAACAATTATATTCTCTTTTGTAATTATAATTCAGGCTCCACTCTTTTGAGCCAGCAAATATTATCAACTATAACTCCTAACAATCATTTCATTTATCTCTTTCTCATAGTGATTTTTATTTCATTTCTCTATATTTTAAAATCAGTATTTTTTTATGGCACTATTAAAAATTATCTTTAATTTTTTTCATCTTCTTAATTTAATGAAATATAAGGTTATTTTGTTTCTGACACATCCCTGCAGTAGCCTGCATTCTTTAGCTTCAATCTGTAATGGTTGATCTCTGCAACTGCTAAACAATAACAACTTGGCCCTTTCATTCTTTGCTTTGCAGAATTCTTTACATGGCTCTCTATATCCTATGTTTCTACCTTTTACTTCATATTGAGTGGTTTATCGAGTAACATCTCAAGAAAGCATGAGTATGCTGTAGATTAACTTTCTAAGCCATTACCTATTTTTAAATCTTTTTTTTTTTCACTAAAACAAGCACATTTGGTTACAAAACTGGCTTTTAACCCAAAATTAGCTTGATACAGAATTACAGGCTGAAATAGCTTTCCCTCAGAACACTGATTTTACTGATCCGTTGTAGTCTTGTCTCACTATGACTTTTGAAAAGCTACATGCCAAGTATATACTCTCTTTTTTAGGTGACCATATGTTCTATCTGAAAGCTTTCAGTATCTTTTGGTTTATACTTGACTTTGTATTGAATGAGAGTAGATTTTATATTCAGTTCAGTTCAGTCGCTTAGTCGTGTCCGACTCTTTGCAACCCCATGAATCGCAGAACGCCAGGCCTCCCTGTCCATCACCATCTCCCAGATTTCACTCAGACTCACGTCCACCGAGTCAGTGATGCCATCCAGCCATCTCATCCTCTGTCGTCCCCTTCTCCTCCTGCCTCCAATCCCTCTCAGCATCAGTCTTTTCCAATGAGTCAACTCTTAGCATGAGGTGGCCAAAGTACTGGAGTTTCAGCTTTAGCATCAGTCCTTCCAAAGAAATCCCAGGGCTGATCTCTTTCAGAATGGACTGGTTGGATCTCCTTGCAGTCCAAGGGACTCTCAAGAGTCTTCTCCAACAGCGCAATTCAAAAGCATCAATTCTTCGGCGCTCAGCCTTCTTCACAGTCCAACTCTCACATCCATCCATGATCAAAGGAAAAACCATAGCCTTGACTAGACGGACCTTAGTCAGCAAAGGAATGTCTCTGCTTTTGAATATGCTATCTAGGTTGGTCATAACTTTTCTTCCAAGGAGTAAGCGTCTTTTAATTTCATGGCTGCAATCATTAGAACTTATTAATTCTTTGAGATACAGATTTAGGAAAAAATTCAAACTTTTTTGGGATATGTTTTTTGTTTAGGAGGCTTTGTTGTTCTATTTGTTTGGAATCCTCTTCATACTCAATAAGAAACTAGACTTTTAAATTTATACCATATCAAACCAAGCTTCCTGAGCTTTACCTTCTTGAGAAAATCTGTCCATAAACTGCAATATCTTTTTGGATATTTCACACATATTAGGGTAAATCTCAATATGTGATGCATATATTTCTGAAGACTGTAGCCTCTCTAAAATTCTACTTCTGATAATTAAATGATGCTAACAACTTTTTTAGATGATTTCAATAAATAAATATACATTCCAAATGAACTTAAGTTGTATCCAACATTACCATACACTTTAATTAATTTGCTAATTGAGTAGTCTTTTTCTCTCTCCTATTCCTTGAAGTGTGGAAATGTCCCATATTCAACAAAGAAATGTAGAAATAAAAGTGTTTAAATTTTGGATACTGAAATAATGGAATTTAGGATTTTCAGGCCATACCAAGACTCAGTCAATATCTCTCTCATGTATTGTTTAAGTTTGCATCAGTTTAATGAAAATATTTTATGGAAATCCCCAGGAAGATATTCAGCATAATTATTTTGACTACTTAATAATACTCAATAATTTCCTTTTCTCATGCCTCATATGTATAATTATTTAAATATTTCATTTTATTCTTTTTTATTGCAATATCCTCGACTTTGGGAACAGGCATATTTTCTTGAGATAAGGATTATGATGATCCATGATTAATAAATGGCTCTATGCTTACCTTAATCTCAGAGAATAACCCAAGTATCCTAGTAGTACTTTACTAAAATAGTTAGAAAACAACCAAAGAATAGGACCTAGGTCTACTAAGCTACAGTTTTTGTTTTTGCTTCTTCCACTAAAATACTCTATCCCAAATAAAGTAAGTTCCTTCTCTCATAAACTAAATGAGCAAAGGACCTCAGAGGAATAAGAAAATTAAGCTATTTTTCTTATATTGAAAAATTCATCAAGTCTCAATTTAGAAAGGGAAGGTCAATAAAGAGCAATTACATGAGCATTCTGCCTAGGGTATTATGTCAAATTCTTAAAATGGTGAGCTTAAAGTTTTCAGGTAACTTTAAACTTTTAATGTAATATTTTTCTTCACCTATGGTAATTTATTCTAGTTATTTCTCTCCCATATCATCAGTGGCTCACAACTGATTCAACACTGAAATGTTCTTTGAGATATGTCTCTTTTGATTTTCATGTCTGTCAATAGAATTTTCATAAAGCAAAAATACTGTTGGGAAAGGAAGCACACATGACAATAATCTGATAATCTAGCTAAATTTGAATTGGCTCAAAATAAAATCACAGTGACATCTAATTCTTTGGTTATACCTGGGGAAATCTAAATCTTTTCCCTTTAGGTCAGGTCTTAATTAGGATCAACATGCCAAATATCACCTGAAGTTTCTTTAATTTTTATCTTGAAATTTCTCATAGCAGCATAAAATAATTTCTTATTAGATAATTTGTATTTTCCTTGCACTCTTAGTTTCAAGTTTGTAAGTTTCCATTGAAAGGATAGAATTTTTAAAATGAGAAACCTAACTTGCATTTCAGAATGTGTACTAAATTTTTAAAATTGTTAGCATACCAAGTTCCCTTCCTGTTTACCCATATGTCACTATAAGCCATATTTCTGTTCTTTATATTGATTAGGTTTCTTCTGCTTCATTTGGGTGGCCAAGGCCTGAGATTTCATCCTTTCACTATTTTCTCAAGCATTTATTCCCTTGTGATTAATTGGCTCTGAATTATCTTTGAATCTCTTTCCATGTGCCTCAGATGGATGGGATTTCTTTCCTGTAGGAAGCTTCTTCTGGGAAACAAGAAATGAGCTCAGGATAAAACCTCAAAATTAATTAAAATGTATGGCTTATCTCAAGAGCAATAGCAGCATGATATATCCAAACAAATTTCCCTATTGTATTTCTATTTTTCTTTCCCTAGACTGTTGGTGGTCAAAATGATTAAGAAAGATACAAATACTTCTGCCAGTTTTAAATGCACCTAAGTAAGTTCAGTACTCGGAGAAGGCAATGGCACCCCACTCCAGCACTCTTGCCTGGGAAATCCCACAGGCAGAGGAGCCTGGTAGGCTGCAGTCCATGGGGTCGCGAAGAGTCGGACTGAGTGACTTCACTTTTACTTTTCACTTTCACTTTTCACTTTCATGCATTCGAGAAGGAAATGGCAACCCACTCCAGTGTTCTTGCCTGGAGAATCCCAGGGACGGGGGAGCCTGGTGGGCTGCCGTCTATGGGATCGCACAGAGTCAGACTCGACTGAAGCGACTTAGCAGCAGCAAGTTCAGTACTATTGTAAAAAGAAATCATGAGTGGCCTGTTTTCCCAGTTGTTTCGGAAGATATGATTTTGTTATCCACTTAGTTTTGTCATCTTTGCTTCTAAAACTAAAGAAAACAACTTGATAACAGTTTTCTGATGATAAATAGTTAACCAACAAGCATCTCTAGATCACCATCAAAAAAGTGAGCATTTTCTGGGGAATTTTTTAGAGCAAAGCTGATGCTACCTGTGAATGCGCTGGTGTGTGAGTGGAAGTATGTGTTTCCTTGTATACTAAAGAACAAAACTGAACCCCATGTGCATCCTAATCACTCACTGCTCTCAACACATATACTGCTCTACAGAGTAGCACGATCAGATCATTGCTGTAATGATTACTGTGTGTACATGTGTCAAGTGTGTTATGACAGCAACAATGTTGGGAAATAATCTTCAAGTGAGTGAATAGATTTTTAAGTGTTGGGAAACAGCAGTATGATAGAAAACAACCACTCAAATGTGTTGGAACATCAAGATAACGCTTTCTAATTAAGGGAATATTAACTTATTGGGCTTCCCTTATGGTTCAACTGGTAAAGAATACACCTGCTTTGCAGGAGACTTGGGTTCAGTCTCTGAGTTGGGAAGAGACCCTGGAGAAGGGAAAGACTACTTACTCCAGTATTCTGGCCTGGAGAATTCCATGGACTATATAGTCCATGCAGTGGCAAAGAGTAGGACATGACTAAGTGACTTTCACTCAAGTTATAGAACAACCATAACCAAAGAAGAGGTAAAGCCTGAAAAATCTATTGTTAAATGGGAGATGTGTAATTATTGGTTTTTTCCTTTTTAATAGTCTAGGACTCTTGCCTAGTGAGTACGGTGTCAATGAAAAATTACATAAGCAGGATTACTCCATCCATAGGAACTGACTGTATTTATTTATTTATTGCTTTTAGGGGATTCCCTGGTGGCTCAGAGGGTAAAGCATCTGCCTGCAATGTGGGAGTCCTGGGTTTGATCCCTGGGTTGGGAAGATCCCCCGGAGAAATAGCAACCCACTCCAGTACTCTTGCCTGGAAAATCCCACGGATAGAGAAACCTGGTAGGCTACAGTCCATGGGGTCACAAAGAGTTGGACATAACTGAATGACTTCACTTTATTGCTTTTATTTAATTTTTTTAATTTTTTTTCCTTTACAATACTGTATTGATTTTGCTATACATTGACATGAATCCACCACAGGTGTACATGCGTTCCCAACCCTGAACACCCCTCCCACCACCCTCCACATATCATCTCTCTGGGTCATCCCAGTGCACCAGCCCCAAGCATCCTGTATCCTGTATCAGTTGATGTATAGTCATTTAACAACATTGTGTTATTTTATGGTGTATAGCAAAGTAATTCAGTTATATTGTTTTCCATTATGGTTAATTACAAGATACTGAATATACTACCCTATGTTATACCATGGGACCTTGTTTTCTGTTTTAATATATACTTGTGTTTGCTAATTACAAACTCCTAATTTATCCCTCACCTCCCTATGGTAACCATAAATTTGTTTTCCATATCTGTGAGTCTGTTTCTGTTTTGTAAATAGGTTCATTTGTATCATATTTTAAATTCCGCATATAAGTGATACATGATATTTGACTTTCTCTGCCTGATTTACTTCATTTAGTATGATTACATCTAGGTTCATCCATGTTGCTGCAAATGATGTTATTTCATTCTTTTTTAAGCCTCAGTAATATTCCATTGTATATATATATATATATATATATATCATATTTTCTTTATTCATTCATCTGTTGATGAATATTTAGGTGTCTAATTTGAAAATATACATGCACCTCAATGTTCATAGCAGCACTATTTACAATAGCCAAGTCATTGAAGCAGCCTGACTGTATTTCTATTAGAAGACTTCCTTTGGAATAAATCTAAATGAACTAACTAATACAAAACACTCCCAGGCCCAGCTATAGGACTATTTTATAAAATACATTTTCTTTTCATTAGATAAACTCAAAGTTATGTATACCTCAAAACAAGCACACAGGCACATATACACATAAAGAACGAATGAAATAGTCTGCCTTATTTAGCCTTATATAAAAAAAAAACCAATCTTGACACATACATGCTGTAATGCCATGTGAGTTACGAGAGGATACTGTTCAGCCCATTAACCCCTTCCATTCTCACTATGAGAGTCTGAGACATTACTAAGGATCACTGGTAATATTATCTCCTATAAAAGTCAAGTACTTGATATTTATGTTTTAAATTTTTCTCAAGAGGTAAATGTTATATAAACCTCAGAGGCACTGAAGTGAGTGTGATGAAATGTGATTTAAAAATCTCAATAAGGTCACCATTAAAAAAGAAAATAAATTTAAAGAAGCATAGAAAAATTTTAAATGTGATGTGATAAAGTATTCTGATGCTTTTAGATAAGGATATTTTTATTTACTTCTTTTGTTTTCATCCTAATATTTTGATAAGTCCAATGTTATATCTTAAATATAAAGTTATTTTAAAATTAATATTCTTTATTTGATAAAAATAAAATATAGTTTTGACAATGGTATCCTATCAAAAGAGGTCAACTTCAGAGGAAAAACATTTCACAGCTCAGAGTTTTGAGGTGCTAATTTTTTTTTATAACTGATTTCATTCACTGACTTGTCAAAAGTCAATTCAAGCTAAGTTCTAAAAGGAATATGATACTGCATGGATTAATTTTTTTTAGAGATAACGATTAAATATTTAACAGCATCTGAAAACTGCCATCACAATAGGATTCTTACAGCAAGATTAATCTGAGATTGGAGTACAATATGCCTGAACAGTTCTCTAATAATAATAAAAAAATTATTTGTATTGTGATTAGAAAATCATTCTGCTGGGTTAAATCTGCAGTCAGTCAGTAAATTCAGTCACTCAGTGGTGTCCATTCTTTGTGACCCCATGGACTGCAGCACACCAGGCCTCCCTGTCCACCACCAACTCCTGGAGCCTCCTCAAACTCATGTCCATCAAGTCAGTGATGCTATCCAACCATCTCATCCTCCATCTTCCCCTTCTCCTCCTGTCTTCAGTCTTTCCAGCATCAGTGTCTTTTCTAATGAGTCAGTTCTTCACTCCAGGTAGCCAAAGTATTGGAGCTTCAGCTTCAGCATCAGTCTTTCCAATGAATATTCAGGACTGGTTTCCTTTTGGATTGACTAGTCTGATCTCCTTGCTGTCCAAGGGACTCTCAAGAGTCTCCAATACAACAGTTCAAAAGCATCAATTCTTTGGCACTCAGCTTTCTTTATGGTCCAACTTTCACATCCACACATGATTACTGGAAAAACCATAGCTTTGACTAGACAGATCTTTTTTGACAAAGTAATGTGTGCAGTTCAGAAGCTCATAGGCTGTTTTGTTGTTTAGTTAAACTGAATATATTTTGTCTTTGGAAGTAAACTTTGTAAATTTTTGAAACTCAACATTTCAATATGCTCAGTTCTATTTCTTTTGATCAATTTTGAGGAGGCTCAGGGTGAGTGTTATCAAGAATAGACTCACGTGAAGCATGGCCCCTAGGCACTTAAGAACACAGAAAGACGCTGATGGAAGACATATTTAAGAGATTTTATTGACTTTATCTTGTTACAGTATTAGGAATTTTCAAGTTCACTCCTGACTCTGTGATTCTTACACAAAGATTTTATAAGCCAGACTTGACCTCCTCAGTACACTGCCATTCTGTTCCAACAAAATATAAGTTATATGACTTGAGATTGAGGATGGAGATGAGGATACCCAGAGAGAATATTATCATTAAAGGAGACAAATCAACTACTAAAATTCTACCTTTTTGTTCTGAGAACAATCCTTTAAAAGTCTTCTTATCTAGACATTAAAAAAAATTTATTGACATATATTCACAAATCCATGGAAATCTAGTCTTTTACTATGTATCTTCAGCTTTTAGAACTTTCTTCTTTATCAGCATTGTTAGTTCAGGAGACAAATGTAAAGGCTGCATACACCAAATACATTACCTGTGGACTTTGATAATTCAGACATTTTTCCAGGTAACTCAGTTCTCTCGGTAAGGAAATGCAAGTTGATGACTACACATTACCTAATTCTCTACATAAACGACCCCTATTCCCTATGTCGGTATCCCATGAACAGTAGCCTGCCAGGCTTTTCTGTCCATGAAATTCTCCAGGCAAGTATACTGGAGTGGGTAGACATTCCTTTCTCCAGGGAATCTTCCAAACCCAGGGTCAGAATCCAGGTCTCCTGCATTGCAGGCAGATCCTTTACCAACTGAGACACCACAGAGTCCCATGAAGAATCCTACTATTTCCCTAATTCAGCAAATCTATTAAAAAAAATCTTATCTCTTATATTTCAGTCCTCTTACAAAACCTGTACTGCTCTGCCTTATAAAGAAATTCCAATCTATTCAAAATCAACACCATATTTAAGGTGGAATATTTACAGTTAAAGGGGAAGATGAAAAAATTAGGATAACAATTAGGGAAGGCATGATATTCATTACTTTTCATCACCTCCTTCCCCAGGAATCCATTACTAATTTTCTCTCCCCCACTTTGTGAAAAGAAGACACAGCTCTATGGAGTATTAATTCATTTGACCTCCCTTTATAGTCAACTTTTGATGGGAGTCAGTCCATGGAAATTATAAGCAAGGAACAGAAGGTGGAAGAAGAGAGAACTCAAGATATTTAATACATGTACCTTCCCTGTCCTAACATTAGCTGTATCTCCTTATGGTTACAAAGACTAACAGGATGTCACTCTATCAAAACACCATGCCTCAATTTAGCTTTATTAACCCCATTTAGCCGAGAGGAGCTACTCCACATTCAAGGTCAGGAGGGGTGGCCGTGAGGAGATACCCCTCGTCCAAGGTAAGGACCAGCAGCTGTGCTTTGCTGGAGCGGCTGTGAAGAGATACCCCACGTCCAAGGTAAGAGAAACTCAAGTAAGACGGTAGGTGTTGCGAGAGGGAATCAGAGGGTAGACACACTGAAACCATAATCACAGAAAACTAGTCAATCTAATCACAAGGACCACAGCCTTTTTTAACTCAATGAAACTAAGTCATGCCATGTGGGGACACCCAAGACGGATGGGTGATGGTGGAGAAGACTGACAGAATATGGTCCACTGGAGAAAGGAATGGCAAACCACTTCAGTATTCTTGCCTTGAGAACCTCCTGAAAAGTATGAAAAGGCAAAATGATAGGATACTGAAAGGGGAACTCCCTGGGTCCGTAGGTGCCCAATATGCTACTGAAGATGAGTGGAGAAATAACTCCAGAAAGAATGAAGGGATGGAGCCAAAGCAAAAACAATACCCAGCTGCGGATGTGACTGGTGATAGAAGAAAGGTCCAATGCTGTAAAGAGCAATATTGCATAGGACCTGGAATGTCAGGTCCATGAATCAAGGCAAATAGGAAGCCGTCAAAGAGGAGATGGCAAGAGTGAACATCGACATTCTAGGAATCAGCAAACTAAAATGGACTGGAATGGGTGAATTTAACTCAGATGACCATTATATCTACTACTGCAGGCAGGGATCCCTTAGAAGAAATGGAGTAGCCATCATGGTCAACAAAAGACTGTGAAATGCAGTACTCAGATGCAATCTCAAAAAAGACAGAATGATCTCTGTTCATTTCCAAGGCAAACCATTCAATATCACAGTTATCCAAGCCTATGCCCCAACCAGTAACACTGAAGAAGCTAACATTGAATGGTTCTATGAAGACCTACAAGACCTTTTAAAACTTACACCCAAAAAAGATGTCCCTTTCTTTATAGGGGACTGGAATGCAAAAGTAGGAAGTGAAGAAACACCTGAAGTAACAGGCAAATTCGGCCTTGGAGTACGGAATGAAGCAGGGCAAAAGCTAATAGAATTTTGCCAAGAAAATGCACTGGTCATAGCAAACACCCTCTTCCAACACACAAGAGAAGACTCTACACATGGACATCATCAGACGGTCAATACTGAAATCAGATTGATTATATTCTTTGCAGCCAAAGATGGAGAAGCTCTATACAGTCAGCAAAAACAAGACCGGGAGCTGACTGTGGCTCAGATCATGAACTCCTTATTGCCAAATTCAGACTTAAATTGAAGAAAGTAGGGAAAACCACTCGACTATTCAGATATGACCTAAATCAAATCCCTTATGATTATACAATGGAAGTGAGAAATAGATTTAAGGGACTAGATCTGATAGACAGAACGCCTTATGAACTATGGACAGAGGTTCATGACATTGTAAGGAGATAGCATAGGGATCAAGACCATCCCCATGGAAAAGAAATGCAAAAAAGCAAAACGGCTGCCTGAGGAGGCTTTAGAAATACCTGTGAAAAGAGAAGTGAAAAGCAAAGGAATAAAGGAAAGATATACCCATTTGAATGCAGAGTTCCAAAGAATAGCAAGGAGAGATAAGAAAGCCTTCCTCAGCGATCAATGCAAAGAAATAGAGGAAAACAATAGAATGGGAAACTAGAGATCTCTTCAAGAAAATTAGAGACACCAAGGGAACATTTCATGCAAAGATGGGCTGGTTAAAGAACAGAAATAGCATGGACCTAACAGAAGCAGAAGATATTAAGAAGAGATGGCAAGAATACACAGAAGAACTGAACAAAAAAGAGCTTCAAGAACAAGATAATCATGATGGTGTGATCATTCAACTAGAGCCAAACATTCTGGAATGTGAAGTCAAGTGGGCCTTAGAAAGCATCAATATGAACAAAGCTAGTGGAGGTGATGGAATTCCAGTTGAAGTGTTTCAAATTCTGAAAGATGATGCTGTGAAAGTGCTGCACTCAATATGCCAGCAAATTTGGAAAACTCAGCAGTGGCCGCAGGACTGGAAAAGGTCAGTTTTCATTCCAATTCCAAAGAAAGGCAATGCCAAAGAATGCTCAAACTACTGCACAATTGCCCTCATCTCACATGCTAGTAAAATAATGCTCAAAATTCTCTAGGCCAGGCTTCAGCAATACGTAAACCGTGAACTTCCAGATGTTCAAGCTGGTTTAGAAAAGGTAGAGAAACCAGAGATTAAATTGCCAACATTGGCTGGATCATCAAAAACGCAAGAGAGTTCCAAAAAAAACATCTATTTCTGCTTTAGTGACTATGCCAAAGCCTTTGACTGTGTGGATCACAATAAACTGTGGACAATTCTGAGAGAAATGGGAATACCAGACCACCTGACCTGACTCTTGAGAGACCTATATGCAGGTCAGGAAGCAACAGTTAGAACTTGACATGGGACAACAAACTGGTTTCAAATAGGAAAAGGAGTACGTCAAGGCTATATATTGTCACCCTGCTTATTTAACTTCTATGCAGAGTACATCATGAAAAACGCTGGGCTGGAGGAAGCACAAGCTGGAATCAAGATTGCTGGGAGAAACATCAATAACCTCAGATATGCAGATGACACCACCCTTATGGCAGAAAGTGAAGAGGAACTAAAAAGTCTCTTGATGAAAGTGAAAGAGGAGAGTGAAATAGTTGGCTTAAAGCTCAACATTCAAAAAACGAATATCATGGCATCTGGTCCCATCACTTCATGGGAAATAGATGGGGAGACAGTGGAAACAGTGTCAGACTTTACGTTTTTGGGATCCAAAATCACTGCAGATGGTGATTGCAGCCATGAAATTAAAAGACACTTACCCCTTGGAAGGAAAGTTATGGCCAATCTAGATAGCATATTCAAAAACAGAGATATTACTTTGCCAACAGAGGTCCATCTAGTCAAGGCTTTGGTTTTTCCAGTGGTCATGTATGGATGTGAAAGTTGGACTGTGATGAAAGCTGAGCACCGAAGAATTGATGCTTTTGAACTGTGGTGATGGAGAAGACTCTTGAGAGTCCCTTGGATTGCAAGGAGATCCAACCAGTTCATCCTAAAGGAAATCAGTTCTGGGTCTTCATTGGAGGCACTGATGCTGAAGCTGAAACTCCAATACTTTGGCCACCTCATGTGCAGATTTGACTCACTGGAAAAGACTCTGATGCTGGGAGGGATTGGGGGTAGGAGGAGAAGGGGACAACAGAGGATGAGATGGCTGGATGATATCACCCACTCAATGGACATGAGTTGAGTGAACTCCGGAAGTTGATAAAGGACAGGGAGGCCTGGCATGCTGTGATTCATGGGGTCGCAAGGAGTTGGACATGACTGAGTGACTGAACTGAACTGAACTGAACCACATTTATTATTTTGTTCATTTACCCTATGTATAGTAATATTGACTTATCCCTTGCTATGAATGTCTGAATCCACCCTGTTAGATTTATGACTTTCAATCTTGAAATAAACTTCTTTTAGTATTTTTAAAGTTGATTTATTGAGTTATGTGCATTTGTTCAACAAAGTAATGTGTTATCTTGTCTTCTTAGTTTTCAATGTTATTATGTATGTGCCTTCATTGGTAGTTGCAATATTGAAGCTGTTTTAGGAGATGTTTGTCAGGTACCAATTTAAATCTTACATATCAATTTGAAAATAATATATTTAGGATTATGATGAATTTTTTTCTAAAAATTTAGAATTGGTGTTTGAAATATAATTATGCCTGTAGTATTCCCCTGCTTAAAATATTTAAATGACCTGCATTGCTCATAGGATAAAGTTAAAAGTTGCTTTACAATTGTGATTCTCAAAATGTGATTTTCTCAAAATCTTTTCAGTAGATTTGAGTAGTCAAACTGATTTTCATAATAATACAAAGACAGTATTTGCCCTTTTTATTGACCTAACATTTACAGTCATGCTTCAACAACCTGGACATATAAAATCCTTCTGCCTTAGCATGAATTCCAACAGCACTGACAAACTAGAGTAAGTAATCAATGAATTCTTCATCACGCGAACTTGCCAAAAAGTTTTAAAAAGTATCAAATTTCACTTCAGAATGTACTTAACAAAGTAATAAATTTATTAATTGTACCAAATCTCAATCCTTGAGTATATGTCATTTCTTATGAGATGACTTCCCAGATAGCTCATTTGGTAAAGAATCTGCCTGCAATGCAGGAGACCCTAGTTCGATCAGAGAGGGATCGGGAAGATCCGCTGGAGGAGGGACATGCTACTCACTCCAGTATTCTTGAGCTTCCCTTATGGCTCAGCTGGTAAAGAATCCGCCTGCAACTTGGGAGACCTGGGTTCAAACACTGGGTTGGGAAGATCTGCTGGAGAGAAAGGCTATCCACTCCATTATTCTGGCCTGGAGAATTCCATGAACAGTATAGTCCATCGGGATGCAAACAGTCGGACGCAATTGAGCAATTTTCACTTTCATATAGAAGTTCATATAACGTACTACAGTATACCAAAGTGTGATACTATAGCTTTTATAGTGAATGAATGGCTTTAAAAAAATGTAACAAACAAACACTATTTTTATGTAGCTTTTTAATGAAACATCTTTTTTTACTTGGATGAATGACTAAGAGGAAAAGCTATCATTATTTAATCCTGAGTGGGACTCTAAAAAAATGGCAGGTGTGCTTTCAAAAATGTATCAGCAAAACTACCATTTCAAGGAAGGCAACTGACAATATGTTCCCAATGATAGAATTTGGGTTTTCAGGCAAAAAAAAAAAAAAAAAAAAGAGAGAAAGTTTTGGAAAACGTATCTACCACAAGCTTAATACTTTTTAAATAATAAAGACTGTTCTGTGAAGCCTTGTGATGTTATTAATGATTATCTTTTTAAAAACTATTGTGTAGTAAAATGAGTCTCCATGAAAGAGCTGCATAATGAGTCAGTGAACCAGTGTTTTCCAAATAACTGATATGCAATGTTATGAAATTATGTGTGGGCAAAAGATTAGATTAATTCAAGAAGTAAGACAGAAATGTATTTTAATGTAACCTTGCAGAAAGTTAATTTATATGATTTTAGGTTTTATATTGAAACTCCCTTTTATGAAATTACTAATCAAATTTTGTATCAAAGATCCACAATTATTTGAAATATCTATTAAAATACTCTTCTATTTCCCAGCTACAAATCTATGTGAGATCAAATTCTCTTTAAGTATATCAACCAAGGAATATAAATAAACAAAACGCAGAAGATTACGTGATCATGTAGTTGTTTTCTCTATTAAGCCAAAAATCTCAAAGAGATTTTTAAAATGTAATACAATGTCATTCCTTAAACTAAGTTTTGGATTTGGAAAATACGATTGTTCTCATAAAATTATTATTTATGCTAACTCTGCTGTTTATTATTGTTACTTTAAAATGAACTATTTGTAACTCCAGACTTAATTTCTAATATGGCAACACTTATAGATACGGTCCACATAATTAAAGGCTGTCAGGGTGCCCAGTGATCTTTAACATTTCAAATAGTCAAAGATTAATATGTTTTTGAGTAAAAAAAAATGTAATATTTCATCCATATCTATTTTTCCAGCCTTATGTATCACCATTATCATCTCTCTAAAAATATAAAATATCAGTTTTCATACTGAGGAAGCAAACAAGTTTCCCTCTGCTTCAAATACTTTACCAGATTTTCTTGCCTTTTAAATGTGGGACTGAGTAAATCGTGAATAATGTCCTTGACTATTGCTTATTTCTATAGTTCATTTAATATAGCACAGTGGTAGTATGAGTATATATTTGGGATCTATGGAAGTGTTGAGAGCATAGATATCTACTATTCTTGTTTTTTCTTTAATAAACATTTGGGTTTCATTGAGGGAGGGTAATGGAAATGAATAGTTGGCTTAATTAAAAAAAATCAAGTATGATTTGATTTATCTGTATGAGACTAGACTTCTCAAAAAAGCATAGAGACAATCAACAGCATGTATCTCATGAATTTTTATGGAAACTAGAATTAGTGGATTTGTAAAGTGCTTAATACTATATCTAGAAGGTTGAAAATGACTTTTAATAATGGCAAAAATATCTATGCAGAGGTAAAATTTTATGATAATAAACAAAACAGATGTCTGAAAACTTTCAGGAGTGAAACAGCTAAAAAGAAGTTAGGAAGCCAAGTTCAAATCATCCTACACCTATATATCCATGCACAGAGATCATAAGAACCTGTAATTTACAAAAATTGCCCAAAAGTCATACTGTAGATATTATCACACTTAATGGAATAGAAATCATGATTATGGCAAGGAAAGAGTATGCCTTATCCACAGGAAATGTCCAAAATATAAAAGATATCAACAGTAGACCAATAAATAATTTATATATATAAAAATACAACTGATACAGGAAATTGATGAAAAATTTCAGGGTGAGGATAAATTAAAGGCTAGATATAATATTTTGAGGGATAATTTGGAATATTGGAGATTTTTTAAAAAAGAATAATTAAACTAAGAGTGATCCAACAGAGTAAGTTTATTTAATTATAGTAACTTTCAAACAATGACTGAAATAAACTAAATTTTATAGGAACAAATGAAAAAATATTTATAAGTATTTCTATTATAATGTAATTATGAATATCAGGATGATTTTTCTCCCACTCTTAATTGAAAGAGAGGCTTCTATGTCAACCCATCAGTCTTTTAAATAGTTCACTATCATATAAAAGATATTTCAAGTGTAAAAAATATCAAACACCATAACAATCAGATACAGTATATGCTAGATAATATATTAGATTGGTTTCAGTCAATCTTTTTCTAAAGGAAAAGAATATGTGGGTACAGAATTATTTTGCACAAGATACTTTGCATTTGCATTTTACCTATTTGTAAATCTTTATCTTTTAATTAATTTATTTTTAATTGAAGGATAATTACAGAATTTTGTATCAAATAATTTCAATCATTATTTGAAACTATGGGAACTATAAAAATGTAAGGAAAACTCACCATCAATTCTACCATCTACTAAAGAGTAACACTAAGCATATTTATCTTTAATATTTCCTTTTTAAACTCACTAAATTTTATTTAAAACTTACTATTTTATATTTATTTACTTATTATTTTGATATATGTTTAGACTTAATGAGGAGTTTCAAAAGAACTACAGAGAATTTCAGTATACACTTCATTCTAAATTCCTCTAAGGATAACATCTTACATAACCATGGTACAATGATCAACAGTATGAAACTGATGGTGTTTTGATGCTGTTAACTAAACTGTAGAATTGATTCAGATGTCATCAATTTTTCTGATAATGTCCTATTATGGTTCCAGGATTTTATCTAGGATAGATTATATTTAGTTGTTATTTCTTCTTATTCTTCTTCAGCTTATAATATGCCTCAATCTCCTATTTTATAGCCTTGACACTTTCGAAGACTACTGTTTAAATATTTTGAATAATGTCTCTCAATTTGATTTCATCTGATGTTTTATCATAATCAGATTATGCTATAAAATATTGGGAAAATAATCATGGATATACTTGAACAAAATTGAAAGTAGGCCCTTAATTTTGAAACTTGATTTTCTCAACGTATTATGTCATATGCTTTTTGGTCATATCACTAACAATTTTCATGGACATTCTTTTCTCATTGAGGAAATTATAAGGAAGTAATCAAATCAGTTCAGTTCAGTCATTCAGTCATGTCCGACTCTTTGCAACCCAATGGACTGCAGCATGCCAGGCCTCCCTGTCTATCACCAACTTCTGGAGTTTACTCAAACTCATGTCCATTGACTGGGTGATGCCATCCATCCATTTGATCCTCTGTCATCCCCTTCTCCTCCCACCTTCAGTCTTTCCCATCATCAGGGTCTTTTCAAAGGAGTAAGTTCTTCACATCAGGTGGCCAAAGTACTGGGAGTTCCAGCTTCAGCATCAGTCCTTCCAATGAACACCCAGGAATGGTTTCCTTTAGGATGGACTGGTTGGATCTCCTTGCAGTCCAAGGGACTCTCAAGAGTCTTCTCCAATACCTCAGTTCAAAAGTATCAATTCTTCAGCACTCAGCTTTCTTTATAGTCCAACTCTCACATCCATACATGACTACTGGAAAAACCACAGTTTTGCCTAGACAGAACTTTGTCGGCAAAGTTATGTCTCTGCTTTTGAATATGCTGTCTAGGTTGATCATAACATTCCTTCCAGTGATTGAGCATCTTTTAATTTCATGGTTGCAATCACCATCTGCAGTGATTTTGGAGCCCCCCAAAATAAAGTCTGTCACTGTTTCCACTGTTTCCCCATCTATTTTCCATAAAATTATGGGACTGGATGCCATGATCTTAGCTTTCTGAATGTTGAGTTTTAAGCCAACTTTCTCACTCTCCTCTTTCAATTTCATCAAGAGGCTCTTTAGTTATTCTTTGCTTTCTGCCATAAGGGTGGTGTCATCTGCATATATGAGGTTATTGATATTTCTCTCAGCAGTCTTGATTCCAGCTTGTGCTTCTTCCAGTCCAGCATTCCTCATGATGTACTGTGCACTTAAGTTATATAAAAAGGGTGATCATATATAACCTTGATGTACTCCTTTCCCAATTTGGAACCAGTTTGTTGTTCCATGTCCAGTTCTAACTGTTGCTTCTTGACCTGCATATAGATTTCTCAAGAGGCAGGTCAGATGGTCTGGTATTCCCATCTCTTTCACAATTTTCTACAGTTCGTTGTGATCCACACAGTCAAAAGCTTTGACATAGTCAATAAAGCAGAAATAGATGTTTTTCTGGAACTCTCTTGCTTTTTCAATGATCCAGCGGATGTTGGCATTTTGATCTCTGGTACCTCCACCTTTTCTAAAACCAGCTTGAATATGTGGAAGTTCACAGTTCACATACTGTTGAAGCCTGGCTTGGAGAATTTTGACCATTACTTTCCTAGCATGTGAGATGAATGCAATTGTGTGGTAGTGTGAGCATTCTTTGGGATTTGGTTTTGTTTAGGATTGGAATGAAAACTGACTTTTTCCAGTCCTGTGGCTGAAGTAATAATTAGATTACACACACACACACACACACACACACACACACACACAATATGGCAACATGTGCATAACATAAAAAGGTAGTTATAAATCATTAATGATGTTTAATATCATCATGGATGACTAGTTGGCTAGTCAGAATTTGAGATGGCTCTGCAAGGTACAGGAAAGGGTACTAATTTAGGTAGGTTGTAACTAAGTGTCAGGCAAAAAAGGTGAATTAGAAATATGATGGGCACAGGATGGCAAGAAGATTATCCAGCTAATTTTCAAAGCTTTTCACAACTCATTATATTCTAAAAGCATAACTATGAAGTATCTCTCATTAACTATTTTAATTAATGAAATCAATTGAGACAAGAAAGAAATTGAATTATTCTTTACTAGACTGCCTTCCATAAACAGAGTAAGAAGAACTAAATCCAGACAATTTGAATTTCTAATTTTATTGTTTTTCTATAACATTTGGGCTTTTTATTTTAATAATATTGTGACAGTGTTATTTGCTTAGTCGTGTCTGAATCTTTGTGAATCTATGGTTTATATAGCCCACCAAGATTCTCTGTCCATGGAATTCTTCAGGTAAGAATACTGGAGTGGGTAGCCATTCCCTTCTCTAGGGGATCTTCCCAGCCCAGGGATCTAACCCATGTCTCCTGCATTGCAGGCAGATCCTTTACCATCTAAGACAATTTGGTATAAATTAGTGATGTAATAAAAATAATTCCATCTAAATCACAATTTCTCTGTTTTGAATTTCTATTTTTAATTTCCTCAAGGAAATCAACCCTGAATATTCACTGGAAGGACTGATGCTTAAGCTGAAGCTCCAATCCCTTGGCCACCTGATGTGTAGGGCTGACCCAGTCTTTCCTGATGCTGGGAAAGATTGAGGGCAGGAGAAGAAGAGGGTGACAGACGATGAGATGGTTGGATGGCATCACTGACACAGTGAAAATGAGTTTGAGTAAACTCAGGGAGATACTGGAGCACAGGGAAGTCTGGCATGCTGCAGTACATGGGGTCGCAAAGAGTGGAACATGACTGAGCAACTGAATGACAACAGTTTGCTTGATCTCTTAAACAGCTGAGACAGTTAACATTCTTTGCTTTGGTTCAGAAATTATATTTTTAAGTCTTTGAATACCTATGAATATTTCCTTTTGGTTGTTTTTACATGTAAGAGAATACTTGTATAAGGAAATATTTGAGAGTTAACATCTTTCATCAACATGCTACAGATACTGCTCTTATGAAGTTCAGTATTACTGAGAAGACTGACAAAACCCAGATATTTATCATTATTTCTAGATTACTTAGTAAGACAACAAAACATATAACACATTTTAAAAAATAGTTTGATGCACAGAGATTTCATGTAATTTTAATAGGCAGTGCAGTCACATTTTCTGTACAAATATACACACATATTATTTTATCTCATGCCCACTATTATCCATTTGCCTAGGTCTCCCTATGTGATCCACAAGTAATCATTGTTATTAGTTTCTTATGTATCTTTCCAGCATTTTATATTTATATATCATACATGAAATTTCTATATACAGTATATTTTCTTATTGAATACCAAATGAAGTCTAGTATTTATACTGTTCTATATCTAACATTTTCATATAAAATAAACATTGCCGATCTTTCCATAGAGAGTTTCATTATTATTATTTTTATAAATATATTGCAGTCTAATATCTTGTATATAGACTTAAGAGTCAGGAAAAATATTTAGTAACTATGAAAGGAGTGCATCAAGACTGTATATTGTAACCTTGTTTGCTGCTTCATGTGCAGAGTACATCACGTGAAACGTCAGGCTGGATGTTTCACAAGCTGGAATCAAGATTGTCAGGATAAACTCAATGACCTCTGATATGCAGATGATATACAGTAATACTAATTCACTAGTACTACAACCTAGACAGCATATTAAAAAGCAGAGACATTACTTTGCCGACAAAAGTCCATAAAGTCAATGCAATGGTTTCTCCAATTATTATGTATGGATGTGAGAGTTGGACCATAAAGAAGGCTGAGCACTGAAAAAGTGATGCTTTTGAACTGTGGTGTTGGAGAAGACTCTTGAGAGTCCCTTGGACTACAAAGAGATCAAACCAGTCAATCCTAAAGAATTAAACCCTGAATATTCATTGGATGGACTGATGCTAAAGCTGGAGCTACAATCCTTTGGTCACTTGATGCAAAGAGCCAATTCATTGGAAGAGACCCTGATGCTGAGAAAGACTGAAGGCAGGAGAAGAAGGGGACAACAGTGGGTGAGATGGTTGGATGGCTTCACTGACTCAATGGACATGATTTTGAGCAGACTCCGGAAGATGGTGGAAGACAGAGAAGTCTGGCCAGCTGCAGTCCATGGGGTCAAAGAGTCAGACATAACTGAGTGACTAAACAACAGCAAACATGGCAGAAAGTGAAGAGGAATTAAAAAGCCTCATGATGAGAGTGAAAGAGGAGAATGAAAAAGCTGACTTAAAACTCAGCATTCAAAAAACTAAGATTATGGCATCCAGTTCCATCACTTTATGGCAAATAGATAGGGAACAAGTGGAAACAGTGACAGATTTTATATTCTTGGGATCCAAAATTACTGCAGGTGACGACTGCAGCCATGAAATTAAAATGCTTGCTCCTTGGAAGAAAAGCTATGACAAACCTGGACAGTATCTTAAAAAGCAGAAACACCACTTTGCTCACAAAGTTCTGTATGGTCAAAGCTAGGCTTTTTTCCAGTAATCATGTATGGATGTGAGAACTGGACCATAAAGAAGGCTGAGCACCAAGGGATTGATGCTTTTGAATGTGTGGTGCTGGAGAAAAAACTTCAGAGTCCCTTGGACTGCAAGGCGATCAAACCAGTCAATCCTAAAGGAAATCCACTCTGAAAATTCTTTGGAAAGACTAATTCTGAAGCTGAAGTTCCAATACTTTGGCCACCTAATGTGAAGAGTTGACTCACTGGAGACCCTGATACTGGGAAAGACTGAGAGCAAGAGAAGGGGGCACCAGAGGATGAGATGGTTTTATGGCATCACTAACTCAATGGACGTGAAGCTGAGCAAGCTCCTGGAGATAGCGAAGGACATGGAAGCCTGGCATGCTGCAGTCCATGGGGTTGCAAATAGTCAGACATGACTTAGGGACTGAACAACAACAACAGTGATATACATTAGGATAAGAAATCAGATAATTACTAACAATTTATCTTCATCTAAATGAATGTGTAGTGAGACAATGAAAAATTGTGTGAAGTGAAATTCAGTGAAACTGTTAGTTACTCAAGTCATTTCAGACTCTTTGAGATCTCAGGAACTTGTATCCCACCAGGATCCTCTGTCCATGAAATTCTCCTGGCAAGATTACTGGAGTGGGTAGCCATTCCCTTCTCCAAGGTATTTTCCCAATCCAGAAAGAATATTCTGACTTTTTCATCTGTCTAATGTCCTTGGCACTTAATTACAAAATGTCATTATTGCGCCACAATCACTGCACCTAAAAATTTTTAAAATAATTCTAAAGGGAGCTGTTGTCCCAGTTGAGAATCACTCTATCATAGAATAACTAATACTAAAATTTCTGCCTCATGAATGTTTGATAATGAATGAAAACACAAACTTTCCTAAGACTAGAGTAGTTATAAAGAGTAATTGTGATTTGTATCTACCTACCTTTTGATTAGTCTTGTCCATCAATTGAATGACCTTTTGTCATTGTCCTTTTGTCCATAGAGAGAATGTTAGAGACTGTTGTGAATCAGCTAGGTCTTTTCACACATCATTTCTGCAGTTGGACCAATGCTGTGTTTAAGGTTGGCTTAAAAATGTACCATCTGGTATATTCTGAGATTGATCTAGATGGTAAGATGTTATAGTAAATGACCTTCTGACACTCAGATGTTACAATTTCTATTATGAGATATTCACTAAATAATTATAAAAACCCTTAGGATAACTTAAGAAAACAAATCCCAATTATAATGTACTTCCCAGGCTGCTATTTCAAACAATTATCTGCTTTCATAAAGACAACATTTTTTGGGGAAATAAAAAGTTTGAAGAGTTTGGGTTGTCATCCTTTCACTCACATTTCACAACTGATTTTGAGAAATAAAAGGACATGGCATATTAACTTTGCTTGTGTTGAATGATGTAGATTGTAGTTTCTGTAACTAAGCACGGCCCAATTAAAGTCATGCATTCAGTGCTAAAATGTGACATTATATCAAACACTAGACATTTTAATTCATATTTTAGTACTTTCAGGTGGTTGTATAAAAACATTAGTCATCATAAGCTGTTCTGTGCTCAATAATGTAAGATCACATGCCTCTTCAACTTACCTCTGGAAATCAAGACTCATTCTGCTTGATGCTCTCATCTCGCCATAAGTTGTGAAAAACAGAAATACAAGATCATAATTTAATTTCACATCAGCTTCTAGTCTTCTAAAATTTTCTTCTTTTGAAATACATATATACAAGTAAATGTATTCTCATCATGAAATCAGTGATTTTAAAAAGTTTGATAAACCAAATAACTGTTGGGTTATTTTATAAATTAACCATATTTTAATTATAAATATATATATGCATTTTGTGAACCTTGACTTTATGGATATTGATATTTTTATTGGGTTCATTTGTGAGCACCCTGATGAAAATGTTATCTTGTTATATATTAAGAACCTTAAAATGTCTGACTTTTGAATAAAAAAATATTTGGGAAATATTTTCTTTGCTAATTATTACCTGAGGAAACTTGGTCATATTATTTAAACTTGCTACACTTCTATTTTCTCATCAGTAAGGTATAAATACAAACATCTTTCTTCCAAGGCTAATGAAAGCAATCATCATTAAATATATATTTTTTGTGCATATAAACCCTTGGTAAATGCCATTTCTTATAATACCACTTCTCTTTTATATAGGGCTTCCCTGGTAGCTCAGACAATAGAGAATCTGCCTGCAAATAGGGAGGCCTAGTTTCAATCCCTGGGTGGGGAAGATCTCTGGGTAAGGGAATGGCTACCCATTTCAATATTCTTGCCTGGAGAATCCCATGGTCAGAGGAGCCTGCAGGGCTACAGTCTCTGGGGTTGCAAAGAGTCAGACATGAATGAGTGACTAACACTTTCATTTCACTTATATGTGATACTATTTTCTTTAATCTCAGCCATAATGATTCCTCTGTTCCCACTTTTTCCAAACACTGTCAGTTGATGTCTATTTCTCTTAGGCAGAATGTGAAATTACTATTGATAAAATTCACAGGAGTCTTAAATGCAGCATATTCAAAACAGATACTTTAGCCCAAATTACTAAAGAGTTTCATGTGAGACCACTGTTGTTAGCAGTGCATAGTGAGAAAAAAGAATTTTCCACATATTCTAAGTTTTTTAAATTTTAGAGAGATTTAATATACAGGTTATCTCCTGAAGAGACAGTGAAAATATTCTGGAAACCTAAGGTCTGGGAAGTAAACTCTAACCTAGCTATTGTTTGTGGAGAAGGCAATGGCAGCCCACTCCAGTACTCTTGCCTGGAAAATCCCATGGATGGAGGAGCCAGGTAGGCTGCAGTCCATGGGGTCGTGAAGAGTCAGACAAGACTGTGATTTCACTTTCACATTTCACTTTCATGCATTGGAAAAGGAAATGGCAACCCACTCCAGCGTTCTTGCCTGGAGAATCCCAGGGACGGTGGAGCCTGGTGGGCTGCCATCTGTGGGGTCACACAGAGTCAGACACGACTGAAGCAACTTAGCAGCAGCAGCTATTGTTTGAGAAGAAAATCTAACTCTAGCCCTTCTCTCGAAAGGCTCTGTGCTTTCTTGATTTAACATTCAGTTCAGTTCAGTCACTCAGTCATGTCCGACTCTGTGCGACCCCATGAATTGCAGGACGCCAGGCCTCCCTGTTCATCACCAACTCCTGGAGTTCACCCAAACTCATGTTCATCGAGTCGGTGATGCCATCCAGTCATCTCATCCTCTGTTGTCCCCTTCTCCTGCTCCCAATCCCTCCCAGCATCGGAGTCTTATCCAATGAGTCAACTCTTTGCATGAGGTGGCAAAAGTATTGGAGTTTCAGCTTTAGCATCAGTCCTTCCAATGAACACCCAGGTCTGATCTCCTTTAGAATGGACTGGTTGGATCTCCTTGCAGTCCAAGGGACTCTCAAGAGTCTTCTCCAGCACAGCAGTTCAAAAGCATCTGTTCGTAGGCACTCAGCTTTCTTCACAGTCCATTGTTCACATCCATACATGACCACTAGAAAAACCATAGCCTTGATTTAACATTATGTTGCCATTATTACAAATTCTTAATAATTTTTAGCAAGAGTTTCTGTAAATTATGTAGTTGGTCTTGCATACACCAATGAGAACATAGACCCTACAAAATGTGCAAAGATAATGTGAATATCCTAAGCAAAACTTTACATAAAATACATATTTTATGATTCCAATCAGGTAAAACAAAACAGACAAAATGAACTAATTCAGTTAGAAGTCAGTGGAGATTTTAATAACTAGAATTGGATCATGAGAGATTCTGTGATATAGGTGAATCACATTTCATAATTGCAGTCTCATTGACACTTGTATGTTCACTTCATGAAAATTTATTGAGCCATATTCAAATACTTATTCACGTTGCTTTGTGTATATTGCACTTCAATATAAAAATTAAATGAAGATCACTGAAATCTTGTTGTGTGAAAATAAGCAAATAGAAAAAGGGAGAGGAGGAGGAGGGGGAGTAGAAGATATGAAGAATGAGTTAGGAAATTTAAATATAACAAAATAATAAGCCAGTCCTTGTTTCATATACTCCCCTCTTTCAGGATGATATAGTGCTCTCAGACTACTAGTTCTTAGTCTCCCTTCCTTGGCAGTATGTCATCATGATACTCAGGATTGGACATTTATAAATACATGGAGCTGTTCTTTGTTTTGTATTTTTAAAATGTTTAATTAAGTTATCGAGCTAATTTATATATGATATAATTCACCTATTTTACTTTCACAATTCAATAAGTTTTGATGACCATGTACCACCAGGAAACCATCATCACACTCCCACACCCCCAAAGGTTCTTCAAGCTGCTTGGAAGGAAATTCCCAGCTATCACCACTAGCCTGAGGTAACCACCAATATTTTTTCTATTACCATTGTTGTACATTTTCAAGAATATGAAATACAAGGGGTAATATAGTAGGTATACTTCTAAGTTTGGCTTCTATAACACATCATAAAGCTTTTGAGAGTCATCCATGTTGTTATATGTATTAACAGGATTTTTTTCCTTTAAGTTGCCAAGTAGTATTTTCATTGTAACAACATGGCAAACGTTGCTTGTCCATTCATTAGTCTGTGGGTGTTTTGGTTATTACTACTTTTTGGTGATTGTGAATAAAGCTGCTATAACATTAGTGTACAAGTTCTGTGTGGATTTTCATTTTCATTTCCTTTTTGGTAGATACATAGGACTGTTGTTGCTAGGTATACTTAATGAAAGTGTCAAAATGTGATTCAAATTGGTAATACCATATTGTATTCATACTGGGCTGGAGAAGGAAATGGCAACCCACTCCAGTATTCTTCCTGGGAAATTTCATGGACAGAGAATTCTGGTAAGCTACAGTCCAGAAGGTCATTAAGAGTTGGACATGACTTATTAAATAAGCACACACACATTCACATTGGAATTCCCAGGTGGCTCAGCTGTAAAGAATCTGCCTACCAATTCAGGAGCCACAGGAGACACAGACTCAATCCCTGGGTTTAGAAGATCCTCTGGAGGAGGAAATGGCAACCCACTCCAGTATTATTCTTGGAAGCTCTCACAGACAGAGAAGCTTGGCAGGCTGCAGTCTAGGTGGGTCACACAGAGTCTGGCACAACTGAGCATGTGCATATTTTTTATTCACACAAGTAATGTATGGTGGGCTTCCCAAGTGGTGCTAGTGGCAAAGAACTTGCCTACCAATGCAGGAGACATAACAGATGCAGGTTTAATCCCTGGATTGGGAGGATCCCCTGGAGGAGGGCATATCACCCTACTCCAGTATTCTTGCCTGGAGAATCCCAAGGACAGAGGAGCCTGGTGGCCTACAGTCCATGGGGTCTCAAACAGTTAGACACAGAACAGAAGTGACTTAGCACAGCAGGCAAAGTATGAGGATGAGTTATTCCAGATCCTCTATGATACTTGTTATTGTCATTATGTTTGATTTTAGTTGGTGTGTAGTTGTAACTTCTTGTGAGTTTAATTTGCAGTTATCTAATGTCTACCTCCAGAGAAGGCAATGACACCCCACTCCAGTACTCTTGCCTGGAAAATCCCATAGACGGAGGAGCCTGGTAGGCTGCAGTCCATGGGGTCATGAAGAGTTGGACACTTACTGCAAAACTTCACTTTCACTTTTCACTTTCGTGCATTGGAGAAGGAAATGGCAACCCACTCCAGTGTTCTTGCCTGGAGAATCCCAGGGACGGGGGAGCCTGGTGGGGTGCCGTCTGTGGGGTCACACAGAGTCGGACAGGACTGAAGCAACTTAGCATCAGCAACAGCAATGTCTACCTCTGTTTCATTGACTACACTAAAGCCTTTCACTGTGTGGGTCTTAACAGACTATGGAAAGCTCTTAAAGAGATGGGAATACCACACAATCTTACCTGTCTCCTGAGAAACCTGTATGTGGGTCAAGAAGCAACAGTTAGATACATGTCTGGAACAACTGATTGGTTCAAGATGGAGAAAGAAGTATGACAGGGTTGTCTGCTGTGACCCTGTTTTTTTCACCTATACACTGAGTACATCATGAGAAATGCCAGACTCTATGAGTTACAAGCTGGAATCAAGATAGGCAGGAGAAACAGCAACAACCTCAGCATGAATAATACCACTCTAATGACTGGAAACAAAAAAGGGACAAAAGAGCCTGATGATGAGGGTGAAGGAGGAGAATGAAAGAGCCAGCTTAAAACTAAATATTAAAACAAAAACAAAAACACAAAAACTAAGATCATGGCATCAGGCCCCATTAAAAAAAAAAAAAAAACAAACAACTAAGATCATTGCTGCTGCTGCTAAGTTGCTTTAGTCATGTCCAACTCTGTGCGACCCCATAGACAGCAGCCCACCAGGCTCTCCCATCCCTGGGATTTTCCAGGCAAGAACACTGGAATGGGTTGCCATTTCCTTCTCCAATGCATGAAAGTGAAAGAAAGTGAAGTCACTCAGTTGTGTCCGACTCTTAGTGACCCCATGGACTGCAGCCTACCAGGCTCCTCTGTCCATGGGATTTTCCAGGCAAGAGTACTGGAGTGGGGTGCCATTGCCTTCTTTGTCAGGCCCCATTACTGCATGCCAAAAGAAGGGGAAAAGTGGAAGTAGTGACAGATTTGCTCTTCTTGGGCTCGTGAATCATTGTGGATGGTGACTGCAGCCATGAAATCAGAAGATGATTGCTTCTTAGCAGGAAAGCTGTAACAAACCTAGACAGAGTGTTGAAAAGCAGAGACATTACTCTGCTGATAAAGGTCCCTGTAGTCAAGGCTGTAGTCTTCCCAGTGGTCATGGACGAGTGTGAGAGCTGGACCGTAAAGAAGGCAGAACACCGAAGAACTGATGCATTCAAACTGTGGTGCCAGAGAAGACTCTTGAAAGTCCCCTGGACAGCAAGGAAATCAAACCAGTCAATGATAAGGGAAATCAACCCTGAATACTCGTTGGAAGGACTGATGTTGAGGCTGAGGCTCCAGTATGTTGGTCATCTAATGCAAAAAGATAACTCATTGGAAAAGTCCCTGATGCTCCAAAAGATTGAGGGCAAAAGGAGAAGAAAGCATCAGAACATGAGCTGGCTGGATGGCATCACCGATGCAAGGGACATGAACTTGGGCGAACTTCATGAGATGATTAGAGACAGGGCAGTCTAGCATGCTTCAGTCCATGTGGTGGCAAAGAGTCAGACATGACTGGGTGACTGAACAATGATGACTACATTTTAAATTTCTTCTTTAGAAATATTTTAATGTGCTTATTATTCATATATCTTCATTGAAAAGTTCCTTTTAAATGTTTCTCTTATTAAGAAAAAAATTGATGGTTTGACTTATTTTCAGTTGCAAGAGCTCTTTATGTATTCTAGATATAAGACCCCTACCAAATACATGTTTTGTTAATACTGTCACCAGTCTGTGGTTTGCCTTTTCATTTCTTTCTTTCTTTTTTCTTATCTTTCAAATAGGAAAACAAATGTTTATTGATAATGCTCAATTTATAACTTTGCTTTTTAACAGTTCTTTTTAAAGCATATCTAAGCCTTCTCCTCCTGCCCCCAACCTTCCCCAGCATCAGAATCTTTTCCAATGAGTCAACTCTTCACATCAGGTGGCCAAAGTATTGGAGTTTCACCTTCAACATCAGTCCTTCCAATGAACACCCAGGACTGATCTCGTTTGGGATAGACTGGTTAGATCTCCTTGCAGTCCAAGGGACTCTCAAGAGTCTTCTTCAACACCACGTTCAAAAGCATCAAATCTTCGGTGCTCAGCCTTCTTTATAGTCCAGCATTCACATCCATACATGACCACTGGAAAAACCATAGCCTTGTCTAGACAGAACTTTGTGGACAAAGTAATGTCTCTGCTTTTGAATATGCTCTCCAGGTTGGTCATAACTTTCCTTCCAAGGAGTAAGCGTTTTTTTAATTTCATGGCTGCAATCACCATCTGCAGTGATTTTGGAGCCCAGAAATATAAAGTCAGCCACTGTTTCCACAGTATCCCCATCTATTTGCCATGAAATGATGGGACTGGATGCCATGATCTTGGTTTTTGGAATACTGAGCTTTAAGCCAACTTTTTCACTCTCCTCTTTCACTTTCATCAAGAGGCTGTTCAGTTCTTAGCTTTCTGCCATAAGGGTGGTGTCATCTGCATATCTGAGGTTATTGATATTTCTCCCAGCAATCTTGATTCCAGCTTGTGCTTCTTCCAGCCCAGTGTTTCTTATGATGTACTCTGCATAGAAGTTAAATAAGCAGGGTGACAATATATAGCCTTGATGTACTCCTTTTCCTATTTGGAACCAGTCTGTTGATCCATGTCCAGTTCTAACTGTTGCTTCCTGACCTGCATACAAATTTCTCAAGAGGTAGGTCAGGTGGTCTGGTATTCCAATCTTTTTCAGAATTTTCCATAGTTTATTGTGATCCACACAGTCAAAGGTTTTGGCATAGTCAATAACGCAGAAATAGATGTTTTTTCTGGAACTCTCTTGCTTTTTCAATGATCCAGAAGATTTTGGCAATTTGACCTCTGGTTCCTCTGCCTTTTCTAATACCAGCTTGAACATCTGGAAGTTCACAGTTCATATATTGCTGAAGACTGTCTTGCAGAATTTTGAGCATTACTTTACTAGCACGTGAGATGAGTGCAATTGTATGGTAGTTTGAGCATTCCTTGGCATTGCCTTTCTTTGGGATTGGAATGAAAACTGACTTTTTCCAGTCCTGTGGCCACTGCTGAGTTTTCCAGATTTGCTAGCATATTGAGTGCAGCACTTTCACAGAATCATCTTCCAATATTTGAAATAGCTCAACTGGAATTAGAGTTCTTATATCAGGATTATAATTACTGACAAACTTTACTTTTTTGTACATAGTATGAGATAAGTTTTGAGACTTATTTATTTTTAAATGAACTTGCAGTTATTTTAGCACATTTTCTTGAAAAGATGATCAATATCATACTTGTGGAAGATCAGTTGGTCAGCCAATCTCTGGCCCTGACTTGTCTCCCTTTATAGTCCTATAAGAATAAGTTTTTGTATTTTATTATTTCACTATGAGCTTAGACCCTGTCAACTTTCCCCACGCCTCCTCACACACACACACACTCTGTTTTCATCCCCTTGGATGGGTGCTTCCAAAACACTTAACTGGGGCCCCAAGATAAATCACACCCTCCACTTCTCTCCCTCCATCACCTAACTTCACTTCATTTCAGTCACTCAATCATGTCCAACTCTTGCCACCCCATGGACTGAAACATGCCACGCTTCACTGTCCATCACTAACTCCTGGAGTTTTCTCCAATTCATGTCCATTGAGTTGGGGATGCCATCCATCCATTTCATCCTCTGTGTTCCCCTTCTCCTTCTGCCTTCAATCTTTCTCAGCATCAGGGTCTTTACCAAGGAGCTAGTTCTTTGAATCAAGTGGCCAAAGTATTGCAGCTTCCTCTTCAGTATCAGTCTTTCCAGAGAATATTCAGAACTGATCTCCTTTTAAATAACTAGTTTGATCTCCTTGTAGTCCAGGAGACTCTCAAGAGTCTTCTCCTATACCACAGCTCAAAATGCAAATTCTTCAGTGCTCAGCTTTCTTGAAGGTTCAACTCTCACATCCATACATGACTACTGGAAAAAACATAGTTTTGACTAGACTGATGTTTGTCACAAAAGTAATGTCTCTGCTTTTTAATATACCATCTTGTTTTGTCATAGTTTTCTTCCAAGGAGCAAGCATCTTTTAATTTCATGGCTGCAGTCACCCTCTGCAGTGATTTTGGAGCCCAAGAAAATAAAGTCTGTCATTGTTTCCATTGTCTCTCCATCTGTTTGCCATGGAGTGATGGGACCAGATGCCATTATCTTCGTTTCCTGAATGTTGAGTTTCAAGCAGGCTTTTTCATTCTCGTCTTTCACTTTCATCAAGAGGCTCTTGAGTTACTCTCTGCTTTCTGCCATAAAGGTGGTGTCAGCTGCATATCTGAAGTTATTGATATTTCTCCCAGCAGTCATGATCTGAGTTTGTACTTCAAGCAGTCCAGCATTTTGCATGATGTACTCTGCATACAAATCAAATAAGGAGGGTGACACCTTGAAATACTCCTTTACCAATTTGGAACCAGTCTGTTGTTCCATGTCTGGTTCTAACTGCTACTTCTTGACTTGCATACACATTTCTTAGGAGGCAGGTAGGTGGTCTGGTATTCCCATCTCTTTAAGAATTATCCACAGTTTGTTGTGATCCACACAGTCAAAGGTTTTGGCACAGTAAATAAAGCAGAAATAGATTTTTTTTTTTTTTTCTGGAAATCTCTTGCTTTTTATGTGATCCAAATGGATATCGGTAATTTGATCTGTGGTTCCTCTGTCTTTTTAAAATCCAGCTAGCACATCTCAAAGTTCTCATTTCACATATTGTTGAAGCCTCGCTTGTTAAATTTTGAGCATTACTTTTCTGGCGTGTGAGATGATTACAATTTTTCAGTATCTTGAACATTGTTTGGCATTGCCTTTCCTTGGGATTGGAATGAAAACTGACCTTTCGCAGTCCTGTGGCCAGTGCTGAGTTTTCCAAATTTGCTGGCATATTGAGTGTAGCACTTGCACAGAATCATGCTTTAGGACTTGAAATAGTTCAGCTGGAATTCCATCACCTCCACTAACTTTGTTCCTTGCTTCCTGTGGCCCACTCGACTTCACACTCCAGGGTGTCTGGCTCTAGGTGAGTGATCACACCATCGTGGTTATCTGTTTCTTTAAGATCTTTTTTGCATAGTTCTATGTATTCTTGCCACCTTTCCTTAATCTCTTTTTCTTCTGTTAGGTCCATACAATTTCTGTCCTCAATTGTGTCCATCTTTGCATGAAATTTCCCCTTGGTACCTCTAATTTTCTTGAAGAGATCTCTAATCTTTCACATTCCATTGTTGTCCTCTCTTTGCACCTAGTTTGGTCCTCCAAAAAGAGGAAGAAACAATACATGAATTATGATAAGCTCAGCCATTTCTACCCTGGTGATCCACTTGCCCTTCCTTCAGGCAGAAGCTGGCCCAAATTATCTTTTAAGTCTAAGCCATGTACTCTATCTTCAAGAATGTATTTGTTTTGGAAATACTCCATTTCTGTACCCTCCCATATATCTGCTGCTGTGCCAAAATGCCCAAGATTACTAAGAAGGACTAAAGTGAAATCAGTGGTCAGCTGACATGAGCCTAATCACAGCCAACACACGTATGTATATAAAGAGCAGAGGTACACAGTATCACTGCCAGGATTTCAGGAATTACATCCTACAGTATTAATCTGACTGGTGACCGAGGTTGCAGTAACTGCCCAGTGAGAACTGCAGCATCAAAGATATGCTCAAGAAAGGGGCATTCTGGAATTTTCTGATGCCTGTCCACAAGCCTTTCTCTGGACAGCATGGAAATGAGGTGGAATCAGTTCCCCTGCAGCCTTTGCTGTCCTATGAGAAGATCTAATCCCTCCCCACCTTCTTCCCACTTTTTTGGACAGCTTAGATTTCAGGGAAAATTAAGGAGTATTTTGGGTCCATACCCGTCTTGATCTTGAGCCCTGGGCCAGGCTCCTCAAAAAATGTTTCAGGGTATGATGGGCAGGTGTTTGGTAGGTGGGCATAAGGCTTTGCTTACTTCTAACTATCCCATTACAGCTTCAACATAGTAACAACCCTAGTCACTAGCTGCACTCTCCATGGTCTTTGCACCACCCAGGGGTTGCATACTGGGGTTGCCCAATACTTACATGTCTCTCCTTCTCCACTACTCTGGAGAAAGTACCAGAGGATGCCCCTCAATAAAAGCATCTGTGAATTAGCCATTCTCATATCACTCCAGGGAAATGTTTACTCCCAAATTCAGTTGACTGATCTCCTGCAATATTATGCAACAGCTCCCCAGGGAGGGCACAATCCTCTGTTCCATCCCTTTCCCACTAATCCAAGTCCTTGACTAAGGGTTTGTGGACAAGAATATCAAAGTCAATACTGTGTCTACAGACATAGCACTCTCAAAATCAAGCAGCAAACAGGCCAAACATCTGAAATACTTATTGGGTTACTACATGGCCAAGATTCTGTCCCAGGTGGATAAAACCTTGACTTTGATGGACAGCCATTCATCTTCTTAAAGCCCAGGAGGCTAGAGTGGAAAGAGAAGTTTGGATCTGAATAGCTCTTCTTGTTTTCTTCCCACATTGATCTTCCTCAACTCTTCCATGTACCTCTCTGTTCAAGATCATTTGTCACCACACTCTCCCTGAATCTAGGCTGAGTGAAGGAAAATCTAATTGAACTCCTTAGTACAATAAATTAACTGGGAAGATAGAGATAGCACTTATTTTTTCGAAGGTGGATAGGGTTAGAAAGCTGAGAAATTAAGGCTGGATCACATATTGTCTTTGTGGTTGTGAGGAAAATAACAATAAAATAACTTACATCAAAAACAAGTATCAATGATCTTATATGTGTAAATCTGTTCTCAATCTATTATTTCATTTATCTATATATCTCATTTTACCCTAACCTAACATTTTACTGGTTCAGTTCAGTTCTTTCACTCAGTCAGGTCTGACTCCTTGCAACCCCATGAACTGTAGCACACCAGGCCTCCCTGTCCATCACCAACTCCTGGAGTCCACCCAAACCCATATCTATTGAGTCAGTGATGCCATCCAACCATCTCATCCTTTGTCGTCCCCTTCTCCACTTGCCCTCAATCTTTCCAGGCATCAGGGTCTTTTCAAATGAGTCAGCTGTTCCCATCAGGTGGCCAAAGTTTTGGAGTTTCAGCTTCAACATCAGTCCTTCCAATGAACACCCAGGACTGATCTCCTTCAGGATGGACTGGTTGGATCTCCTTGCAGTCCAAGGGACTCTCATGAGTCTTCTCCAACACCACAGCTCAAAAGTATAAATTTTTCAGTTCTCAGCTTTCTTTATAATCCAACTCTCACATCCACATATGAACCAGAAAACTATAGCCTTGACTAGACAGACCTCTGTGGACGACATAATCTGCTTTTTAATATGCTGTCTAGGTTGGTCATAACTTTCCTTCCAGGGAGTAAGCGTCTTTTAATTTCATGGCTGCAGTCACCATCTGCAGTGGTTTTGGAGCCCAAATAAACAAAGTCAGCCACTGTTTCCATTGTTTCCGCATCTGTTTGCCATGAAATGATGGGACCAGATGCCATGACTTCATTTTCTGAATGTTAAACTTTAAGACAACTTTTATACTCTCATCTTTTACTTTCATCAAGAGGCTCTTCGGTTCCTCCTCACTTTCTGCCGTTAGGGTGGTGTTATCTGCATATCTGAGGTCATTGATATTTCTCCCAGCAATCTTGATTCCAGTTTGTGCTTTCTCCAGCCCACCATTTCTCATGATGTACTCTGCATAAAAATTAAATAAGCAGGGTGACAATATACAGCCTTGATGTACTCCTTTACTGATTACTGTGGTTGTATATCATCTTAAAATCAAGTTGTAGAAGTCTTTTAGAACTGATCTGCTTCAAATTTTTCCATTATTCTAGATCCCTTTGAATTTCCACATAAATTTTCAATTTTAATTAAGTTTGCATTAAATCTAAAGGTTAGGAGAATTTGATGTCTCCTCAATTATGAAAATAGGATCTCCTTTTTAATGTCTTCTTTGATCCCTCTCATCAAGGTTTTATAGTTTTCAACAGAAATGAAAGGTTTTATATGTTTGTTGCACATAATTGAGTGAATTTGTTTCTAAGTATTTCATGCCATTTAACATTATTTAATATGCTGTTTTAAGATTAAATTTTTAATTGTTTTAACTAATATTCAGAAATATACTTAATTTTTGTATGTTAGCCCTGTGTATTGTGACCTTGCCAATTCTTATTCTAGTAGTGTTGTCATAGACTCTATAAGAATTTCTATACAGAAAATCATTGCATTTGTTATGTTTGAATTTTTCATTTTTAATATTTTTGTATTTTGTTTCCTTATATTGCTCATTATTATTATCATTATAATAGAGAAAGGGGCTATATTATAAAAGAGAATAGCGATAACATCTCTGCCTTATCCTAATTTTAAGGAGAAATTGTTCAATTTTTCACTGTTTAGTTCAGTTCAGTTCAGTCGCTCAGTCGTGTCTGACTCTGCAACCCCATGAATCGCAGCATGCCAGGCCTCCCTGTCCATCACCATCTCCCGGAGTTCACTTAAACTCACGTCCGTCGAGTCAGTGATGCCATCCAGCCATCTCATCCTCAGTCTTCCCCTTCTCCTCCTGCCCCCAATCCCTCCCAGCATCAGAGTCTTTTCCAATGAGTCAACTATTCTCATGGGGTCGCCAAAGTACTGGAGTTTCAGCTTTAGCATCATTCCTTCCAAAGAAGGATCTCCTTTAGAATGGACTGGGTGGATCTCCTTGCAGTCCAAGGGACTCTCAGGAGTCTTCTCCAACACCACAGTTAAGTTTGCCATTAACTGTGGGTTGTTCATGGATGACCTATATTGGGTTGTGAAAATATTCTGATATTCCTAGTTTGCTGACAGTTTTTGTTATGAAATGGTAAATACTGTCAAATATTTCATAAACATCAATGGAGAAAATCATTTGGTTTTCCATTTATTTTCTTAATGTAGTGAATCATATTGCTTGATTTTCTAATGGCAAACCGATTTCTAATTTTGAGTAAATCACACTTAGTCATGAAGTATTTTCTTTTTGTATATTTCTGGATAGGATTTACTAATGTTTGTTAATGATTTTTGCACCTATATTTTTGAGGATTGCTGATTAGCGCTAGTCTTTTCTTTTTGTAATGTTTTAGTATCAGGTTAATGTTGACCTCATAAAATAAGTTGGGGATGGTTGCTCTCGGGAAAAACTCATGTAAAATTTTACTATTTCATCATGAGGCATTAAATAGAAACCACCAGTAAAGGCATCTGGATTTGATGCTTTTTGGGAAAACTTATTGTTCCTTTATTTTATATATATATTTTTATAATATAAGGTTTTTCACATTATTTTTGAGCAAGCCTTGGTTGCTTGTATTTTTTAAATAATTTTTAAATCACATCTACATTGTATAATCTATGGATTTGGCTTTTAAATAATATTCCCTTATTATATTTCTAATGTCACTGTTCTATATAGTGATATCTCATTTTTTTATTCCTGTTTTAGTAACTTATGACTTTACTTTTTTTTTCTTTATCACTTTGCTTAGATGTTTGTCAATTTCAGTGACCATTTTAATAATTCTTACTTAGCATCAATGGTTTTCTCTATTACTTTTCTATTCCACTGATTTCTGTTCACATTTTTATTACTTTCATTCGGCTTACTTTCTGTTCACTTTGCTTTCTTTGTCTAGATTCTCAACGACTTTGGACTTTTCTTTTTCACTATTAGCATTCAATACTATAAATGTCCCTATAAGTATTTCTTTAACTATTGCCCACGTATTTTGATATCTTCTATTTTCATTTTAATTCACTTCAAAATAATTTTAACTTCCTTTAGATCTCTTCTTTGATTAATGCCATTTATAAAAAAAGTTATTAAATTTTCAATAATGTAAGAAAATTTTTAGTTACCCTTCTGCTATCAGCTTCTAGCTTACTGACATTTTAGCCAGATACTATAGTTTATATAATTTCAATATTTTTAATTCTTGAGATTTATTTTTATGGGCCAGAATATTGTCTGTCTTCATGAGTTATCCATATGTTCTTGAAAAAATATGTATCCTGTTGCGCTTGTGAGTTCTATAAATGTTGAGTGGGTTGATTTGTTCCTAGCATTATTCAAGTCCATTAAATCTTTAATGATTTTTTTGGCTATTCTTCTATCAATAAAAGAGAAGCACAGAAATGTGTTTCAAATTTCTATTTAATGTCTTTTGCTCGGCCTGGAGAGCTTCTGTTAACATCAAGTACATATCTGTTGTCAATTCATTCTTTCATCTTTTGCGTGTCTTATGGGTTTTTATTCTACCTTAATATTTCAAAGACATTTTCTCTGGTTTTCTGTTCTAAGTTGAGTGTGTGTGTGTGGTTTTTTTTTTTTTTTTTTTTCCTCCCATGGTTAACTTTAGACTTTACAGATGCAATTTTCTTGTCAAGTTGCTTGCAGATGTTTTCACAAGAGGGTTAAAATTTAGATTGTTGATTCAATTTTAGATTTTATTGCATTCCTTCAGCATGCATTGGATTTTGATCTGGCACACTGAAAAATCGCTTGTGACTAGTGTGATTCTATCAAAGCTGTTATAATAGATTCAGAGCAGCTGTACAGTCCCACTGACTTAGCCCCATTATTAAGCTGTAAATCCTTTTGTAGAAGAACATTACAAGGACATTTTTCTACATCAGTTCAGTTCAGTTCAGTCACTCAGTCGTGTCTGACTCTTTGTGACCCCATGAACTGAAGCACGCCAGGCCTCCCTGTCCATCACCAACTCCCGGAGTCCACCCAAACTCAAATCCACTGAGTTGGTGATGCCATCCAGCCATCTCATCCTCTGTCGTCCACTTCTCCTGCTGCCCCCAATCCCTCCCAGCATCAGGGTCTTTTCAAATGAGTCAGCTCTTCTCATCAGGTCACCAAATTATTGGAGTTGCAGCTTCAAAATCACTCCTACCAATTAACACCCAGGATTGATCTCCTTTAGGATGGACTGGTTGGATCTCCTTACAGTCCAAGGGATTCTCAAGAGTCTTCTCCAACACCACAGTTCAAAAGCATCAATTCTTCAGCACTCAGCTTTCTTCACAGTCCAACTCTCACATCCATACACGACCACTGGGAAAACTATAGCCTTAACTAGACGGACCTTTGTTGACAAAGTAACATCTCTGCTTTTTAATATGCTGTCTACGTTGGTCATAACTTTCCTTTCAAGTAGTACGTGTCTTTCAATTTCATGGCTGCAATCACCATTTGCAGTGATTTTGGGGCTGAGAAAAATAAAGTCAGCCACTGTTCCACTGTTTCCCCATCTATTTCCCATGAAGTGATGGGACTGGATGCCATGATCTTAGTTTTCTGAATGTTGAGCTTTAAGCCAACTATTTCACTATCCTCTTTCACTTCCATCAAAAGGCTTTTCAGTTCTTCTTTGCTTTCTGCCATAAGGGTGATGTCATCTGCATATCTGAGGTTATTGATATTTATCCCAGCAATCTTGATTCCAGCTTGTTTCCTTCAACCCAGCATTTCTCATGATGTACTCTGCATATAGGTTAAATAAGCAGGGTGACAATATACAGCCTTGACGTTATCCTTTTCCTATTTGGAGCCATTCTGTTGTTCCATGTCCAGTTCTAACTGTTGCTTCCTGACCTGCACACAAATTTCTCAAAAGGCAGGTCAGGTGGTCTTTTATTCCCATCTCCTTCAAAATTTTCCACACTTTATTGGGATCCACACAGTCAAAGAATTTGGCATAGTCAACAAAGCAGAAATAGATGTTTTTCTGGAACTCTCTTGCTTTTTCAATGATCCAGTGGACGTTGACATTTTGATTTCTTATTCCTCTGCCTTTTCTAAACCAGCTTGAACATCTGGAAGTTCACAGTTCACATGTTGCTGAAGCCTGGCTTGGAGAATTTTGAGCATTACTTTACTAGCATGTGAGATGAGGGCACTTGTGCAGTAGTTTGAGCATTCTTTGGCATTGCCTTTCTTTGGGATTGGAATGAAAACTGACCTTTTCCAGTCCTGTGGCCACTGTTGAGTTTTCCAAATTTGCTGGCATATTGCATGCAGCACTTTCACAGCATCATCTTTCAGGATTTGAAGTAGGTCAACTGGAATTCCATCACCTCCACTAGCTTTGTTCATAGTGATGCTTCCTAAGGCCCACTTGATTTCACATTCAGGATGTCTGGCTCTAGGTGAATAATCACACCATAGAGATTATCTGCATTGTGAAGATTTTTTTTGTACAGTTCTTCTGTGTATTCTTGCCACCTCTTAATATCTTCTGTTTCTGTTAGGTCCATACCATTTCTGTCCTTTATTGAGTCCATCTTTGTGTGAAATGTTCCCTTGGTATCTCTGATTATCTTGAAGAGACCTCTAGTCTTTCCCATTCTATTGTTTTCCTCTATTTCTTTGCATTGATCACTGAGGAACGGTTTCTTATCTCTCCTTGCTATTCTTTGGAATTCTGCATTCAAATGGGTGCATCTTTCCTTTCTCTTTTGCTTTTTGCTTCCCCTCTTTTAACAGCTATTTGTAAGGCATCCTCAGACAGCCGTTTTGCTTGTTTTCATTCCTTTTCTTGGGGATGGTCTTGATCCCTGTCTCCTGTACAATGTCACGAACCTCCATCCATAGTTCATCAGGCACTCTTTCTGTCAGATCTAGCCCTTTAAATCTATTTCTCACTTCCACTGTATAGTCATGAGGGATTTGATTTAGATCATACCTGAATAATATAGTGGTTTTCTCCACTTTCTTCAATTTAAGCCTGAATTTGGCAATATGGCATTCATGATCTGAACCAATCTGCTCCCAGTCTTCTTTTTGCTGACTGTATAGAGCTTCTCCATCTTTTGCTGCAAAGAATAGAATCAGTCTGATTTTCGTGTTGACCATCTGGTGATTTCCATATGTAGAGTCTTCTCTTGTGTTGTTAGAAGAGGGTGTTTGCTATGACCAGTGCATTCTCTTGGGAAAACTCTGTTAGCCTTTGCCCTACTTCTACTTCATAGGAACACAAATTCTTCACAGCCTTGTGGGAGCACAGGATATTCCATAACCTTTGTTGTACTTATTTTCTTGGCGCTATGGAGTTTTACCTCATGTGCATGCAAATCAGCACTTATCCAAAAACTGAAGAGGATTACTCTGCCTATGTCAGGAACTTCCATTTTCTTTAGCACTTTCCCCCTCAAATTTTCACTACTTTTCCCTCCTTGAATTCTGGTCTCTGTCTTCTCAAATTCACCTGACTGACATCCTATTTTTCTATTCTCTTTCCCTGTTCTACAGTTTGGAAACTGCCTTCAGCTAGTAATCCAAAGTGATCATTTATTTCTCTTCTATCTGAAATCATAATGTTGTCCTGCCTGTTTTCCAGTGTCTGAAAAAAAATGTGGTTTCACATATTTTTCTGGTCTCAAAATAGCAAGCATTTCTATAAATCTAGAAGTCTGTTTTCTCACTGTTCCTTTTTTTCCTCCCTTTTAGAATGTATGCTTCATGTGTACTGGAAACACTCACATTAGTTAAGATTTAAAGGCATTAGACTTATTTGAACATTTAAAGTCTGATGGGTATGTATGTTACATGTATAGACATTTTCAGAGTAGCATGTATATACACATCAGAATACACTATAGTCAGTAATTAAGCATGCCAAGGTACAAGATACAGATAGACTGATCTAGGAATAACTCCACAAAGATTCATACAGTTAATTCTAGGCCTCTTCCTCCCAAATCTTGGAATTACTGTCCTTGGTTGCCACATTTTGAAACATTTCATGGTTTCTCTGGTATTATTTCTCCCTTGCTAAAGTGCTTTAATAAAATTTAGTTTGTTTTACTGAAAAACATGTTTCTCATTATCTCTGGCTAACAGGATTTAAGAATAATTAACTCTAATTTGTTCTCAGAAAACAAAGTCCTACTTTTGGTATACATACTTTGGTATATGAATATAAATATTTTTATATACACTATGTTTTTTCCAGTAGTCATGTATGGATGTGAAAGTTGAGCCATAAAGAAAGCTGAGCCCTGAAGAATTGATTCTTTTGAACTGTGGTGTTGGAGAAGACTCTTGAGAGTCTTGGACTGCAAGGATTTCAAACCAGTCGATCCTAAAGGAAATCAGTCCTGAATATTCATCAGAAGGACTAATGCTAAAGCTGAAGCTCCAATACTTTGGCCACGTAATGCATAAAACTGACTCGTTGGAAAGGACCCTGATGCTGGGAAAGATTGAAAGCAGGAGGAGAAGGGGATGACAGAGAATGAGATGATTGGATGGCATCACCAAGTCAATTGACAGGAATTTGAGTAAGCTCCAGGATTTGGTGATGAACAGGGAAGCCTGGCATGCTGCAGGCCATGGGGTCACAAAGAGTCAGACACTACTGAGTGACTGAACTGAATTGAAGTACAAATTGTACTCTATTTAGCTTGTAAACATTCCAAGGTCTGGGGTATAAAATAGAATGCAAGCATCTCTGGCATCTGATGTTTTTGATAATTAGTTCAAAATTAAAAATTCAACTTAGAATATTTTTCAGTAACTAAAATATTCATTACAAATTAAATATTTATGTCCTCCCATGCCAAAATTCACATTTGAAACCCAACCCCAAGAGTGGTGGTGTTTGGGGATGAGGTCTATCAGAGGTAATTGGAGATGAGGTTATGAGTGTGGACCTTTGGAACGGTATACATTCCCAGATAAGAGGGCCTCCCTGGTGGCTCAGCTGGTAAAGAACCTGCCTGCAATGCAGGAGACCTGGATTTGATCCCTGGGTTGCAACAATACCCTGGAGAAGGGAACAGCTCCCCACTTCAGTATTCTGGCCTGGAGAATTCCATGGACTGTATAGTCCATGGGGTTGCAAAGAGTCGGACACAACTGAGCAACTTTCACTTTCCCTGATAAGAAGAGACACTTGAGAGTTGGCACTCTCTCTCAGCCATGCGTGGATAAAGTGAGAAAGTAGCCATCTGCATGTCAGGAGAAATGCTCTCACCAGAACCTTACTATGATGGCACTCTGATATCAGACTTCCAGCTTCCAAACTGTGAGAAAATAAATTTCTGTTAAGTCTCTCAGGTCATGGATTTTGTTATGGAAGACTGAGCTTTCCAATGCAATGTTTATGATATAATTTAAGTGAGAAGAGCATTTAATAAGCCTATGTATATAGCATGATCACCATTTTATTTTCAATCTATATACATACAGCATTATTTTATATGAATGCATCTACATGAAAAGCAGGTTGTGAGATTGTGTGTGATTGTTCTTGGTTTTAATTTAAATATTATGCCATTATATACAATGTAGAAAAGTCTACAAACATTTTGAAATTGAACTTTATCGTAGATTCTATCAATTCTCTTCCCCATACTGCATGCTGTTTCTCATATGTAAATAATAAGCAAAGCCAAGACCTGGTTCTTACTGTGGGTTTCTGCTTCCCTGTTATCACCCAGGAAGTCTCTTATCCATCCAATTCTTTCTTATTCCCAAAATGACTGCCTCAGGCTGGACCTCATTTTCTTTTAGTTATGAGTGCCCTCCTTACTTGTACTGTAGCCAAACTGACTTACCTTTCTAAAACATAAATCTGAGCGGTTTTAATGTTTCCCTTAAAGGCTTCCCATTAATACACAAAATAAAAATAAAACTTATAGTTAGTTTCATTTAAATACTGCAGTCAAGCAAATTACTGGGGAGGAATGACTTTTGGCTTTTTGAGATCTAGCGTGCTGTGACTTCTCGACTGAGATGCCAGCAAGCTGCATCCCTGTGACTTGGGAAAGGAAACATGGATATGTTTAAGTGCCACCTCAGGCAAACAGCTTGCAATAAGCTCTTCAACGGAGTATGTTTTGGCACGATCATGACTTTGTTTCCTTCTTGAGAGAGGTAGGCCAAAGAAATTGGGTGTTTAATGATTGATTATCTGTATAGGATAGTCTGTGTAGGTTTATATAACATTGTGTGTGTGCATTCAGTCACTCACTCATGCCTAATTCTTTGTAATCTTATGGGCTGTAACCTGCCAGGCTCCTCTGTCCATGGAATTTTCCATGCAAGAATACTGTAGTGGGTTTCCATATCCTTCTCCAGGTGATGTCCCCAAACCAGGGATCAAACACACATGCTCTTATATACCATTAATTCATATGAATTATACTTTGGCCATCTGATCCGAAGAGCTGACTCATTTGAAAAGACCCTAATGCTGGTAAAGATTGAAGGCAGGAGGAGAAGCGGATGACACAGGATGAGATGGTTGGATGGCATCATGGACTCAATGGACACGAGTCTGGGTAAACACCAGGAGTTGGTGACTGACAGGGAGGCCTGGCATGCTGCAGTCCATGGAGTCGCAAAGAGTAGGACATGACTGAGTGACTGAACTGAGCTGACTGATGCTTGCAGGGCTCTTTAGAAAGTCTAACTTTAAGGCATGAATATAATAAACAAAAGATGGGTATCAAAAAATAATGTAATATAATTATTTTTAATTTCAAAAGTTTAAAGTGTTCTATTCAAAAATTTTGTATTGAGCATTTCCTATTTTACAGGGACTCCAGTTTTAGAAACATGACTATTAGTCAAAATGTAACATGTATTGCTTTACATAAAATTAATATCACTATAAATAATATATTCCTGTAAAATATTACAAGTTTAGCAAATCCAAATTATTTCAAGTTTCTGAGTTAGGGAAAAAAAAATGTTTCCTGTACACCATTTATCATATCTATCTACCTGATCTAGGCATAAGCATTTTACAAAGTAGTATTCAGTTTGCAAATGCTCCTGATATTGGAGTGGAGTAGGAGACATAATGCAAAATGCAAAAGCAGGAAGCCAAGAAACACCTGGAGTAACAGGCAAATTTGGCCTTGGAATATGGAATGAAGCAGGGCAAAGACTGAAAGAGCTTTGCTAAGAAAATGCACTGGTCGTAGCAAACACCTTCTTCCAACAACACAAGAGAAGACTCTACACATGGACATCACCAGATGGTCAACATTGACATCAGATTGATTCTATTCTTTGCAGCCAAAGATGGAGAAGCTCTATACAGTCAACAAAAACAAGACCAGGAGCTGATTGTGCCTCAGATCCTGAACTCCTTATTACCAAATTCAGAAAGAAATTGAAGAAAGTAGGGAAAACCGCTAGCCCATTCAGGTATGACTGAAATCAAATCCCTTATGATTATACACTGGCAGTGAGAAATAGATTGAAGGGCCTGGATCTGATAGATAGAGTGCCTGATGAAATATGGACTGAGGTTCGTGGCATTGTACAGGAGACAGGGATCAAGATTATCCTCATGGAAAAGAAATGCAAAAAAGCAAAATGGCTGTCTGGGGAGGCCTTACAAATAGCTGTGAAAAGAAGAGAAGTGAAAAGCAAAGGAGAAAAGGAAAGATATACCCATTTGAATGCAGAGTTTCGAAGAATAGCAAGAAGAGATAAGAAAGCCTTCCTCAGTGATAAATGCAAAGAAATAGAGGAAAACAACAGAATAGGTAAGACTAGAGATCTCTTCAAGAAAATGAGAGACACCAAGGGAATATTTCATGCAAAGATGGGCACAATAAAGTACAGAAATGGTATGGACCTAACAGAAGCAGAAGATATTAAGAAGAGGTGGCAAGAATACACAGAAGAACTGTACAGAAAAGATCTTCACGACCCAGATAATCGTGATGGTGTGATCACTCACCTAGAGCCAAACATCCTGGAATGTGAAGTCAAGTGGGCCTTAGAAAGCATCACTATGAACAAAGCCAGTGGAGGTGACGGAATTCCAGTTGACCTATTTCAAATCCTGAAAGATGATGCTGTGAAAGTGCTGCACTCATTATGCCAGCAAATTTGGAAAACTCAACAGTGGCTACAGGACTGGAAAAGGCCAGTTTTCATTCCAATCCCAAAGAAAGGCAATGCAAAAGAATGCTCAAACTACCACACAATGGCACTCATCTCACATGCTAGTAAAGTAATGCTCAAAATTCTCCAAGTCAGGCTTCAGCAATACGTGAACTGTGAACTTCCTGATGTTCCAGCTGGTTTTAGAAAAGGCAGAGGAACCAGAGATCAAATTGCCTACATGTGCTGGATCAGGAAAAAGCAAGAGAGTTCCAGAAAAACATCTATTTCTGCTGTATTGATTATGCAAAAGCCTTTGACTGTGTGGATCACGATAAAATGTGGAAAATTCTTAAAGAGATGGGACTACCAGACCATCTGACCTGCCAGACTACCTGACCTGCCTCTTGATAAATTTGTATGCAGGTCAGGAAGCAACAGTTAGAACTGGACATGGATCAACAGACTGGTTCCAAATAGGAAAAGGAGTACGTCAAGGCTGTATATTGTCACCCTGCTTATTTAACTTCTATGCAGAGTAGATCATGAGAAATGCTGGGCTGGCAGAAGCCCAAGCTAGAATCAAGATTGCCGGGAGAAATATCAATAACCTTAGGTATGCAGATGACAGGACCCTTATAGCAGAAAGTGAGGAGGAGTTAAAAAGCCTCTTGATCAAAGTGAAAGAGGAGAGTGAAAAAGTTGGCTGAAAGCTCAACATTCAGAAAACGAATATCATGGCATCTGGTCCCATCACTTCATGGGAAATGGGGAAACAGTAGAAACAGTATCAGACTATTTTTGGGGGCTCCAAAATCACTGCAGTTGGTGACTGCAGCCATGAAATTAAAAGACGCTTACTTCTTGGAAGAAAAGTTATGACCAACCTAGATAGCATATTCGAAAGCAGAGACATTACTTTGCCGACTAAGGTCTGTCTAGCCAAGGCTAAGGTTTCTCCAGTAATCACGTATGGATGTGAGAGTTGGACTGTGAAGAAGGCCGAGTGCCAAAGAATTGATGCTTTTGAAGTGTGGTGTTGGAGAAGACTCCTGAGAGTCCCTTGGACTGCAGGGAGATCCAACCAGTCCATTCTAAAGGAGATCAGACCTGGGTGTTCTTTGGAAGGAATGATGCTAAAGCTGAAACTCCAGTACTTTGGCCACCTCATCTGAAGAGTTGACTCATTGGAAAAGACTCTGATGCTGGGAGGGATTAAGGAAGAAGGAGAAGGGGACCACTGAGGATGAGATGGCTGGATGGCATCACTCACTCGATGGACATGAGTTTGAGCAAACTCTGGGCATTGGTTATGGACAGGGAGGCCTGGCGTGCTCCGATTCATGGGGTTGCAAAGAGTCAAACACGACTGAGTGACTGAACTGAACTGAGGAGACATAATTACTTCATCCATGATAATTGAAACGATAGTATACAAGTATAACTTAAAGGTGAGGGTTTATACTTTGTAAATTTTTTTATTCACTACACAGGACTGGAAAAGGTCAGTTTTTATTCCAATTCCAAAGAAAGGCAATACAAAAGATCCTCAAACTACCGCACAATTGCACTCATCTCACATGCTAGTAAAGTAATGCTCAAAATTCTCCAAGCCAGGCTTCAGCAATACATGAACTGTGAACTCCCTGATGTTCAAGGTGGTTTTAGAAAAGGCAGAGGAACCAGAGATCAAATTGCCTACATCTGCTGGATCAAGGAAAAAGCAAGAGAGTTTCAGAAAAACATCTATTTCTGCTTTATTGACTATGCCAAAGCGTTTGATTGTGTGGATCACAATAAACTGTGGAAAATTCTGAAAGAGATGGGACTACCGGACCACCTAATCTGCGTCTTGAGAAATCTGTATGCAGGTCAGGAAGCAACAACTAGAACTGGATATGGAACAACAGACTGGTTCTAAATGGGGAAAGGATAACGTCAAGCCTGTATATTGTCACTGTGCTTATTTAACTTCTATGCAGAGTACATCATGAGAAACGCTGGACTGGAAGAAACACAAGCTGGAATCAAGATTGCAGGGAGAAATATCAATAACCTCAGATATGCAGATGACACCACCCTTATGGCAGAAAGTGAAGAGGAGCTAAAAAGCCTCTTGATGAAAGTGAAAGAGGAGAGCGAAAATGTTGGCCTAAAGCTCAACATTCAGAAAACGAAGATCATGGTATCTGGTCCCATCACTTCGTGGGAAATAGATGGGGAAACAGTGGAAACAGTGTCAGACTTTATTTTGGGGGGCTCCAAAATCACTGCAGATGGTAACTGCAGCCATGAAATTAAAAGATGCTTACTCCTTGGAAGAAAAGTTATGACCAACCGAGATAGCATATTCAAAAGCAGAGACATTACTTTGCCGACTAAGGCCCGTCTAGTCAAGGCTATGGTTTTTCCTGTGGCCATGTATGGATGTGAGAGTTGGTCTGTGAAGAAGGCTGAGTGCCGAAGAATTGATGCTTTTGAACTGTGGTGTTGGAGAAGACTCTTGAGAGTCCCTTGGACTGCAAGGAGATCCAACCAGTCCATTCTGAAGGAGATCAACCCTGGGATTTCTTTGGAAGGAATGATGCTAAAGCTGAAGCTCCAGTACTTTGGCACCTCATGAGAAGTGTTGACTCATTGGAAAAAACTCTGATGCTGGGAGGGATTGGGGGCAGGAGGAGAAGGGGACGACCGATGATTAGATGGCTAGATGGCATCACTGACTCTATGTACGTGAGTCTGAGTGAACTCCGGGAGATGGTGATGGACAGGGAGGTCTGGCGTGCTGTGATTCATGGGTTCGCGAAGAGTCGGACACGGCTGAGTGACTGAACTGAACTGAACGGAAGTTTTAGTTATTTTCTAAGCAAGGAGGTGTTTGACAGTTACAGATACCTTAGACATTAACTAGACTCTCAGATTCCTGGAGGAGCATAAGCCCTGGGAAAGAGGAGATAAACAGATAAAGATGAAAACAGTAATTTTGCAAAATCATCTTTCTCAACAGGCTTCATTTCCTAGTTGTTGAGGTGTACTATAGGACACAGAGCCATATATAAACTTTATTTTCTAGGAATTTAAAATAAGCATAAGCATAAAGTAAAATAAGTATTAAAAAATACACTCTGCTTTTTATCTTATCACTATCATATTAATATAAAGCAAACCTCTGTCTCAATATTGGCTAAAATAGAGTTGTAAAAGAATCAATTTACTCAACCTTATTTTGAGATTAAACATAAATATTTATGAAGTACATTTTTAAGGATTATATATTTAAGATACAATTTTATTGCTAGTATATTTTGATTATATAATATATCCTTTATTTTTAATTAAATGCAACCCTTATCGGCTATGAGTTGCACTTTGCTTATCAATAGCAAAGGCAGTAAATAGATTCAAGGTAAGATATCAATACATAAACATTCTTAATGAAAAATCTTCCACATAATTCATCGAGTCTTCTCCCTTCAAAGAAGTGACGCATGGAGAAGAGCAAGGACAAACAAATGAAACTATTTACATAAAGAAAAGCCATTAATCTGGGCTACAGGTATATATTCCAGGAAAGTAAGTAGAACAGACCTTTCTACAAATGCCTGGCGTTCCTTTCCATTACTCTCTGTAACTTTTTGTTTGTTTGTTTGTTTGCTTGATCTTTTTACAGAAATCTGATTATAATTTAGTGTTGTAGGCCCTCATTAGTATGATATGCTGCTGCTGCTGCTGCTAAGTCACTTCAGTCGTGTCCAACTCTGTGTGACCCCATAGACGGCAGCCCACCAGGCTCCCCCATCCCTGAGGTTCTCTAGGAAAGAACACTGGAGTCGGTTGCCATTTCCTTCTTCAGTGCATGAAAGGAAAAGTGAGAGTGAAGTCGCTCAGTTGTGTCCAACTTTTAGCGACCCCATGGACTGCAGCCCACCAGGCTCCTCCATCCATGGCATTTTCCAGGTGAGAGTACTAGAGTGGGTTGCCATTGCTTTCTCCAAGTATGATATGAGAAGACAATAAATATTTAGTAGGATCAATAATAGTGATATCTAACATTTAAGAGTACTCTGAAAATTAAAAAGCACTTTTTATACACATTGTTTCTTTAATTATAAAATTGTTCATCACTCAGTCATATCTGACTTTGCAACTCCACAGATTGCAGCATGCCAGGCTTCCCTGTCCTCCACTATCTCCCAGAGTCTGCTCAAGTTCATGTCCATTGAGTCTGATGCTATCTAACTATCTAATCCTCTGCTGCCCTGTTCCCCTTTTGCCTTCCATCTTTCCCAGCATCAGAGTCTTTTCCAGTGAGTCACCTTTTCTCATCAGGTGGCCAAAGTATTGCAGCTTCAGCTTCAGTATCAGTCCTTCCAAGGAATATTCAGGGTTGATCTCCTTTAGGATTGATTGGTTTGATCTCCTTGCAGTCCAAGAGACCCTCAAGAGTCTCCTCCAGTACCACAATTTGAAAGCATCAGTTCTTCAGTGCTCAGCCTTTTTTATGGTCCAACTTTCACATATGCATATGGCTACTGGAAAAACCACAGCTTTGGCTATAAGGACCTTTGTTGGTAAAGTGATGTTTCTGCTTTTTGATACACTGTCTAGGTCTGTCATAGCTTTCCTTCCAAGAAGCAGCATTGTCTAATTGCATGGCTGCATTACCATCCACAATGAGTTAGGAGACCAAGAAAATAAAATCTGTCACTATTTCCACTTTTCCACATCTATTTGCCATGAAGTGGTGGGACCAGATGCCATGATCTTTGTTTTTTTAATGTTGACTTTTACCAAATAACCTTTAATAAATAAATGTACTTCTCCAAAAATATTTTCCAACTAATCATCCACCCACTGTTCTCTCCTTGTGGTATTATGAAGGTAATATTTACAAAAAGAGAGTCTATTGTAATTATTACTAAGCCAGTGAGTTAATTAAAATATAAAAAGTACATGAAAATGAAACCAATCTAACACATAAAATTATTTCTTTGGCATTGACTTAGGATATACCTTGGGCTTCCCTGGTGGCTCAGATGGTCAAGAACCTGCCTGCATTGCAGGAGACCTGGATTTTGTCCCTGAGTTGGGAAGATCCCCTGGAAAAGGGAATGGCTACCCACTCCATTATACTTCCTTGGGGAATTCCATGGGCAGAGGAGACTTGCAGGCTACAATCCATGGAGTGGAAAGAGTTGGATACAACTGAAGGACTAACACTTTTACTTTTCACAAGGATATACATTTCCATATATACAATCAAAGGAATAGCTTTTTTTTTTTAAACGTAATGTTAGTCATGACTGTATAAAGAAAATGGAAATTTATGCCAGTTAATACAGCAAACAGAACTGAAGACAAATAGTAAACTAAGACATAATATATGTAAAACATATAAAATTAGTTAATTGACAATTTGTGTGTTTTAATTTATGCCTGATTTTGTCCTAATTGGATGTGGTAGACATAACACACAAGAAGCTTCAACAAAAAACAAAACAAAACCCTAATGATCCATGTATTGGACATGAAACATAAAGAAAAAAACAGAAATGGCTGATAATATATAAAAAGTTGCTCAGTCACATCAATAATTAAACATGCAAATAAATAATAGTATATAGATCTCTACTATCATGATTAAAAATTCTCATAACAACATTATTTTTAACAGTAATAGTATAGGATAAATCAAAATGTTCTTACAAGAACACTGTTAGTTGAAAACAATGAAATAAATTAGGGTTCGAAATGTGTCGTAACTTATCCATCAATGTGAGAAAGTGAACACAGTATTAAACAAAATGTTGTAAATAGCACATTTTATGTATGTCGTTATGTATATGTAGAGACTTTCATTTTATATGCAGTATCTCAGATATGTATGATATGAATGATATGTATCATATGTATGATATGAATACATACATATCAAATATTGGAAAGGATTCAAATCACAAATATTTGTATTAAACCAAAGATTTTACTTGGAGAATCCAGACACGCTTATTATGAAAATATTCATTTTATAATAAGTTTTGGGCTGGTTCTACAACTACAGAAGGAAGTAAAATTATTAATCTTTTTGCAAAAGTATGAAAATACTTTCTAAAAAGAATTCTGATTAAGATAACCCTTTTGAAACTTTTATCTCTTATTCAATATTAATTAAGTACGATTGGGACAGAAATGCCACAACATTAACAAGTATCCTTTCAAAACACAGAGCAGAACCTCAAATCTAAAAGCAGTTTTTCTCATGCTGTATGTTAATCTTCAAACAAGGAAGACAAAGAAAATGCTAAGTAGATGACTCTATTGAGAAACCAACAAGGTAAACAGAAGAACAGATCAGAGCATTTAATTTTCACATCTGCAGCTGCTTTAAATGCTATTTGATAGGTAGTGCACTTATAAATCTGTTGGAAAGAACTAACTGATCATCCAGAAGAACATGCACACACACACACACACACACGCACAAATATCTTATGAATTCCATCCTATGTGTGTGTATTTCTGTTAAGTAGAAGAGCTTTAGGGTATTTGTGGTTTACAACAAAGATATTTAAATCCTCTATGTCATTATGTTACCTTTAAAGATATTCTTAGAAAAAAAAAATTTGTCCCTTGTACCAAGCTCTAACAGAAAAATGCTGTCACAATTCAGATTGTGTATTTTAAATATATTTCCACAAATAAGTCCAACAGAAACTTTTTACAAGAAGTTTTTTTTTTTTTTTTCTTGGCTGCTGCACGAAATCCACTGAACTGTCTCTTTTCTCAAACATAACTTATATCCCCACTGATTATTTAGAAACAGATTACCCAGTTTATAAGTTTTCTAGGTGTTTAACTTCTTTCTTCTTACAGTTTTTCTTGTTTTTCAAGTGGGTCAATAGCTATGCTACTACCCTTAGAATGCAGCTCAAATGGAGCATACATTTTGAAGTTCAAATAGATCATACCGAAAATATTAACTAGGTCACACATTAGATATGAAACTTTCAACAAACAGTTTTGAAAAGTCCATTGTCTAGGAAATAAAAATAGTGGCTATGGACTACTTATTATGCACTGGTCACTCATCTAAGCTGCATTAACTCCTGCATCTTGTGTTTCTTGCCCAGACTCTTGAATAAGTTGAGCAAGAGCTTGGACTTCTGATAAAGCTTTTCCAATATCACTATAATATGAAGGGACCTTGAAAACATTATGTTAACTAAACACCTAAGGACAAATATTGCATGTTTCCACGTATATGAACTGCCAAGAATAGTGAATTTATAGAGGTAGGTAGCAGAGTACATATTACCAAGGACTGGTCAGGGGTAATGGGAATTACTGTTTAATGGTTACAGGACTTCTGTTTGATGATGAAAAGTTTCTGGAAATGGAAAGTGGTGATGACTGCACAACATTAAGAATGTAGTTAATGGCAATAAACTGTACACTTAAAAAATATTTAAAATGGTAAATTTTGTATTATGTATGTTTTACCACAAAATAATTGCCCCCCCAAAAGTCATTTTATGGATTCCATTCTACAAAACAAATTTTAAAACACCACTTCTCCCCATTTCATCATTTACTTCCTTACTCCAAGTCACTCTCATCTTTAATCCAAAATTTTGTACTTGACCCACACTGATTTTTCTATTTCTGTCCTTGGTCACTTCATGCAGCTCCTTACAAAACACCCAGTGCCAGCATTTAAAGCATAAAACAGATCATGTTACACTTCTTGAAATCTTCCAGTGACTGTCTGTTTCACATAGAGTCACCCCCAAAGTTCTTCACATAGGTTTTAAGGACTTACATGATCTGATTTCCCCATTAACTTTTTGTCATACCAAAGTAAGAGTGATGGAAGTGGTCTGCCCTGAGGAGAGGTAGGTTTTGTCATTGACATTGTGTACAGATACATGATGACAGTTGAAAGCTAAACTGCTTTTAGTCAGTTTTATTACAAGTTATAAGTTTTCTACCCCTTTAGGCTTCATCCAGGATTGGGCATCTGCCAAAGACTCCTTGCTGTCCCATCGGACTCTAGCATTTTTCCTTTTTACATTCCATTCTGTCTACTTTCATTGCATTACCTATTGATTAAATTGACTAAACAAGTGTATGACTCAGGGCTATTGCACTTGCTGTTCTCTCAGGTTGGAACACTAGGTTTCTGTTAGAGAGGCAAGCTTCCTCATCTACATCAGGCATTATTTCACAAATCACTTTCTCTATATGGTCACCTTGACTACTCTTTTGCAAAGTACACTGTCACCATCATACCCTAAATTCTTTCCATATTCATTTCTTTGCAGGTTTTACCATCTAACAGGTATCTTTCACTTATTTACTGTGATTATCATTATCTTGTCCAGAGAAGTAAAAACTTTTGAGTGCAAGGATTTTTCACCTGGGGGTTCAATGTTATAAGTCCAACAAAGAGAGCACAACCTGGCTCACACTAGATATGTGATAAATTCTTGTGAGTGAAGGGAGGAAAGTAGGAAATCATTGATGTTTAACCATATACCCATTAGATCTAAATATAACTATCTGCTTATCCAGAACACATATGAAAATATCAATTATCACTAGTAATTGAAACAAAATAAAGTTAATGATAAGCTTTCATTTTATCAATTATCAAACTGAGAAACATATATAATTGCAAATGGGTTAGTAAAGGAACATTATCCATCAGCGGGCAGACTGAGTACTCATATCTTTATCCATTAGAGAGCAGACAGAATGAAAACCACAGTCACAGAAAACTAACAAAACTGTTCACATGGATCACAGCCTTGTCTAACTCAGTGAAACTGTGAGCCATGCTGTGTAGGGCCACCCAAGACAGAGGGGTCACTTTGGAGAGTTCTGACAAAATGTGGTCCCTTGGAGAAGGGAACAGCAAATCACTTCAGTATTCTTGCCTTGAGAACCCCGTGAACAGTATGAAAAGGCAAAAAGATATAACACTGGAAGATGAACTCTCCAGGTCAGTAGGTGCCCAACGTGCTACTGGAGAAGAGTGGAGAAATAGCTCCAAAAAGAATGAAGAGACAGAACCAAAGCGACACACAATTGTGGACGTGACTGGTGAAGTAAAGTAAAGTTTGATGCTGTAAAGAAAAGTATGGCATAGGAACCTGGAATGTTAGGTCCATGAATCAAGTTGAGAGAGTAAATTCTTCAGTTCAGTTCAGTCGCTCAGTCATGTCCGACTCTTTGCGACCCCATGAATCGCATCACGCCAGGCCTCCCTGCCCATCACCAACTCCCCAAGGAGGTAAAAGGAGGTCTCAAGTAGGAGAAAATGACAAACCTTTTTTTTCTACTTTGCTTTGTCTTCAGTTAGGTTCAGTTCAGTCGCTCAGCTGTGTCTGACCCTTTGTGATCCCATGGACTGAAGCACACTAGGCCTCCCTGACCATCACCAACTTCCAGAGTTTACTCAAACTTATGTCCATAGAGTCAGTGATGCCATCCAACCATCTCATTCTCTGTCATTGCCTTCTCCTCCTGCCTTCATTCTTTCCCAGCATCAGGGTCTTTTCCAATGAGTCTGTCACTGTTTCCACTGGTCCCCCATCTATTTGCCATGAAGTGATGGGATCAGACCCCTTGATCTGTTTTTTGAATGTTGAGTTTTAAGCCAGCTTTTTCACTCTCTTCTTTCACTTTTATCTCTTTAGTTCTTCTTCACTTTCTGCCATAAGGGTGGTGTCATCTGAATATCTGAGGTTATTGATACTTTTCTCGGCAATCTTGTTTCCAGACTGTGCTTCATCCAGTCCAGTACTTCTCATGATGTACTCTGCATATATGTTATAAACAGGGTGACAACATATGGCCTTGACATATTTCTTCACAATTTGGAAACAGTCTGTTCTTACAAACTCCAGTTCTAAGTGTTGCTTCTTGACCTGCATATAGATTACTCAGGAGGCAGGTCAGGTGGTCTGATATTCCCATCTCTTGGAGAATTTTTCTCAGTTTGTTGTAATCAAAGGCTTTGGCATAATCAATGAAGCAGAAGTAAGTAGACGATTTTCTGGTACTCTCTTGCTTTTTCAATGATCCAACGGATGTTGGCCGTTTGTTCTATGGTTCCTCTGCCTTTTCTAAATCCAGTGTGAACATCTGGAAGTTCACAGTTCAAGGACTTTTGAAGCCTGGTTTGGAGAATTTTGAGCATTACTTTGCTAGTGTGTGAGATGAGTGCAATTTTGCAGTAGTTTGAGCAATCTTTGGCATTGCCTTTTTTTGGGATTGGAATGAAAACTGACCTTTTCCAGTCCTGTGGCCACTGCTGAGTTTTCTAAGTTTGCTGGAATATTGAGTGCATCACTTAAACAGCAGCATCTTTTAGGATTTGGAATAACTCAACTGGAATTCCATCACCTCCACTAGCTTTGTTTGTAGTGATGATTCCTAAGGCCCACTTGACTTTGCACTTCAGGATTTCTGGCTCTAGGTGAATGATCACACTATTGTGATTATCTGGATCATGAAAATCTTTTTTTTTTTTTTTTTGTATAATTCTTCTATGTATTCTTGCCACTCTTCTTAATATCTTCTGCTTTTGTTAGGTCCATACCATTTCTGTCCTTTATTGTGCCCATGTTTGCATGAAAGTTTCCCTTGGTATCTCTAATTTTCTTGACGAGATCTCTAGTCTTTCCCATTCTATTGTTTTCATCTCTTTCTTTGCACTGATAACTGAGGAAGGCTTTTTTATCTCTACTTGATATTCTTCGAACTCTGCATTTAAATCGGTATATCTTTCCTTTTTTCCTTGACCTTTCACTTCTCTTCTTTTCATAGCTATTTGTAAGGCTTCCTAGGAAAACCATTTTGACTTGTTGCATTTCTATTTCTTTGGGATAGTTTTGATCACTGCCTCCTGTACAATGTCACAAACCTCGGTTCATAATTCATCAGGCACTCTGTCTATCAGATCTAGTACCTTGATCCTATTTATCACTTCCACTGTATTGCCGTAAGGGATTGGATTTAGGTCATACCTGAATGGTCTACTGGTTTTGCCTACTTTCTTCAACTTAAGTCTGAATTTTGCAATAACAAGTTCATGATCTGAGCCACAGTTAGCTCCTTGTCTTGTTTTTGCTGTGGTTATGAGAGTCGGCTCACTAAGCTTGGGCGGCTGCGAGAGGAGCTACCCACGTCCGAGGTCAGGGGCAGTGGCCTAGAGTGAGAGGCAGCGACGGCGGAGATGCGACCAAGAGGAGCTACCCGGTGTCCGAGGTCAGGGGCGATGGCCGAAAGGAGCTACCCCACATCTGAGGCCAGTGGCGGCCGGGAGGAAACACCCTGCGTCCAAGGTCAGGGGCGACAGCTGAGAGGAGATACCGCGGGTCTAAGGCCAATGGTGGCCAGTAGGAGAAATCCTGCGTCCAAGGTCAGGGGCAGCCAGGAGAAGCCACCTCGCGCCCGAGGCCAGGGCCTGCAGCCTGGAGGAGCAACCCAATGGTGGCTGCGCAGGCGCAGGAGGGCCTAGAGGAGCTATCACACGTTGAAGGTCAGGAACGGTGGCAGTAAGGAGATACCCTTCATCCAAGGTAAGGGGCAGCAGCTGTGCTTTGCTGGAGCAGCCATGAAGAGATACCCCACGCCCAAGGTAAGAGAAACCCAAGTAAGATGGTAGTTGTTGCAAGAGGACATCAGAGGGCAGACACAATGACAATACTCACAGAAAACTAGTCAATCTAATCACACGAGTACCACAGCCTTCTCTAACTCAATGAAACCAAGTCATGCCTGTGGGGCAACCCAAGACAGGCGGGTCATGGTGGAGAGGTCTGACAGAACTTGGTCCACTGGAGAAGGGAATGGCAAACCACTTGAGTATTCTTGCCTTGAGAACCCTATGAACAGTATGAAAAGGCAATATGATAGGATACTGAAAGAAGAACTCCCCGGGTCAGTAGGTGCCCAAATGCTACTGGAGATCAGTGGACAAATAACTACAGAAGGAACAAAGGGATGGAGCCAAAGCAAAAACAATATCCAGCTGTGGATGTGACTGGTGATAGAAGCAAGGTCTGGTGCTGTAAAGAGCAATATTGGATAGGAACCTGGAATGTCAGGTCCATGAATCAAGGCAAATTGGAAGTGGTCAAACAAGAGATGGCAAGGGTGAACGTCGACATTCTAGGAATCAGTGAACTAAAATGGACTGGAATGGGTGAATTTAACTCAGATGACCATTATATCTACTACTGCGGGCAGGAATCCTTCAGAAGAAATGGAGTAGCCATCATGGTCAACAAAAGAGTCCAAAATGCAGTACTTGGATGCAATCTCAAAAATGACAGAATGATCTCTGTTTGTCTCCAAGGCAAACCATTCAATATCACAGTTATCCAAGTCTGTGACCCAACCAGTAATGCTGAAGAAGCTGAAGGTGAATGGTTTTATGAAGACCTACAAGACCTTTTAGAACTAACACCCAGAAAGATGTCCTTTTCATTATAGGGGACTGGCATGCAAAAGTAGGAAGTCAGGAAACACCTGGAGTAACAGGCAAATTTGGCTTTGGCATGCGGAATGAAGCAGGGCAAAGACTAATAGAGCTTTGTCAAAAAAATGCACTGGTCATAGCAAACACCCTCTTCCAACAAAACAGGAGAAGACTCTAACATGGACATCACCAGATGGTCAACACCAAAATCAGATTGATTTTATTCTATGCAGCCAAAGATGGAGAAGCTCTATACAGTCAACAAAAATAAGACAGGAGCTGACTGTGGCTCGGATCATGAACTCCTTATTAGCAAATTCAGACTGAAATTGAAGAAAGTAGGGAAAACCGCTAGACCATTCAGGTATGACTGAAATCAAATCCCTTATGATTATACAGTGGAAGTGAGAAATAGATTTAAGGGCCTAGATCTGATAGATAGAGTGCCTGATGAACTATGGAATGAGGTTCATGACATTGTGCAGGAGACAGGGATCAAGACCATCCCCAAGGAAAAGAAATGCATACAAGCAAAATGGCTGTCTGGGGAGGCCTTGAAAATAGCTGTGAAGAGAAGAGAGGTGAAATGAAAAGGAGAAAAGGAAAGATATAGGCATCAAAATGCAGAGTTCCAAAGAATAGCAAGAAGAGATAAAAAAGCCTTCTTCAGTGATCAATACAAAGAAAAAGAGGAAAACAACAGATTGGGAAAGACTAGAGATCTCTTCAAGAAAATTAGAGCTACCAAGGGAACATTTCATGCAAATATGGGCTCGGTAAAGGACAGAAATGGTCTGGACCTAACAGAAGGAGAAGATATTAAGAAGAGGTGGCAAGAATACACAGAAGAACTGTACAAAAAGATCCTCACGACCCAGATAGTCATGATGATGTGATCACTAATCTAGAACCAGACATCTTGGAATGTGAAGTCAAGTGGGCCTTAGAAAGCATCACTATGAACAAAGCTAGTGGAGGTGATGGAATTCCAATTAAGCTGTTTCAAATCCTGAAAGATGATGCTGTGGAAGTACTGCACTCAATATGCCAGCAAATTTGGAAAACTCAGCAGTGGCCACAGGACTGGAAAAAGTCAGTTTCCATTCCAATTCCAAAGAAAGGCAATGCTAAAGACTGTTCAAACTACCGCACAATTGCACTCATCTCACATGCTAGTAAAGTAATGCTCAAAATTCTCCAAGCCAGGCTTCAGCAATACGTGAACCGTGAACTCCCTGATGTTCAAGGTGGTTTGAGAAAAGGCAGATCAAATTGCCAACATCCGTTGGATCATGGAAAAAGCAAGAGAGTTCCAGAAAAACATCTATTTCTGCTTTATTGACTATGACAAAGTCTTTGACTGTGTGGATCACAACAAACTGTGGAAAATTCTTAAAGAGATGGGAATACCAGACCACCTGACCTGCCTCTTGAGAAATCTGTATGCAGGTCAGGAAGCAACAGGTAGAACAGGACATGGAACAACAGACTGGTTCCAAATAGGAAAAGGAGTATGTCAAGGCTGTCTATTGTCACCCTGCTTATTTAACTTATATGCAGAGTACATCATAAGAAAGGTTGGACTGGAAGAAACACAAGCTGGAATCAAGATTACCGGGAGAAATATCAATAACCTCAGATATGCAGATGACACCACCCTTATGGCAGAAAGTGAAGACAAGCTAACAAGCCTCTTGATGTAAGTGAAAGAGGAGAGCGAAAATGTTGGCCTAAAGCTCAGCATTCAGAAAATGAAAATCATGGCATCCGATACATCACTTCATGGGAAATAGATGTGGAAACAGTGGGAAAAGTGTCAGATTTTATTTTTCTGGTCTCAAGAATCACTGCAGATCGTGACTGCAGCCACGAAATTAAAAGACACTTACTCCTTGGAAGAAAAGTTATGACCAACCTAGATAGCATATTCAAAAGCAGAGACATTACTTTGCTGACTAAGGTCCGTCTAGTCAAGGCTATGGTTTTTCCTGTGGTCATGTATGAATGTGACAGTTGGACTGCGAAGAAGGCTGAGCACTGAAGAATTGATGCTTTTGAACTGTGGTGTTGGAGAAGACTCTTGAGAGTCCCTTGAACTGCAAGGAGATCCAACCAGTCCATTCTGAAGGAGATCAGCCCTGGGATTTCTTTGGAAGGAATGATGCTAAAGCTGAAACTCCAGTACTTTGGCCATCTCATGAGAAATGTTAACCCATTGGAAAAAACTCTGATGCTGGGAGGGATTGGGGGCAGGAGGAGAAGGGGACGACCGAGGATGAGTGGCTGGATGGCATCACGGACTCAATGGACATGAGTCTGAGTGAACCCCAGGAGATGGTGTGGGACAGGGAGGCCTGGTGTGCTGTGATTCATGGAGTCGCAAAGAGTCGGACAAGACTGAGCGACTGAACTGAACTGATACAGCTTCTCCACCTTTGGCTGCAAAAATATAGTCAATCTGATTTTGGTATTGATCATTTGGTGATGGCCTTGTATACAGTCTTCTTTTGTGTTGTTGGTAGAGGCTGTTTTCTATGACCAGTGTGTTCTATTGGCAAAACTCTGTGAACCTTTGACCTGCTTAGGTCTGTATTCCAAAGCCAATTTGCCTGTTATTCCAGGTGTTTCTTGACTTCTTACTTTTGCATTTCAGTCCCCTATAATGAAAAGGATATCTCTTTTGGGTGTTAGTTCTAGAAGATCTTCATAAAACCTTTCAACTTCAGTTTCTTCAGCATTATTTCTTGGTGCGTAGATTTGTATTACTGTGTTATTGAATGGGTTGCCTTGGAAATGAACAGAGATCATTCTGTCATTTTTGAGATTGCATCCAAGTACTGCATTTTGGACTCTTTTGTTGACTATGATGGCTATTCCATTTCTTCTAAGGGATTCTTATTCACAGGAGTAGATATAATGGGATTTCTCAGGGATTCTTGCCCACAGAAGTAGATAATAGTCATCTGGGTTAAATTCACCCATTCCCATCCATTTTATTTCACTGATTCCTAAAACATCAGTGTTCACTCTTGCCATCTCCTGTTTGACCACTTCCAATTTGCCTTGATTCATAGTTTCCCTGATAGTTCAGTTGATAAAGAACCCACCTACAATGCAGGAGACCCTGGTTTGAATCCTGGGTCAGGAAGATCACTGGAGAAGGGAAACTCATATTCTAGCCTAGAAATTTCCATGGACGGTATAATACAGTCCATAAGGTCGCAAAGAGTCTGACATGACTAAGCGACGTTCACTTTCACTATGTACCTAACATCCAGGTTCCTGTGCAGTATTGCTCTTTACTGTATTAGACCTTACTTCCATCACCAGTCACATCCACAACTGGGTGTTGTTTTTGCTTTGGCTCCATCTCTTCATTCTTTCTGGAGTTATTTCTCCACCAATCTCCAGTAGCATATTGGGCACCTACCGACTTGGGGAGCTCATCTTTCAGTGTCCTATCTTTTTGCCTTTTCATACTGTTCATTAGATTCTTAAGGCAAGAATACTGAAGTGGTTTGCCATTCCTTTCTCCAGTGGACCATGTTTTGTCTTAGTCAATATGAGAAGTACCTTGCTTGAGGAAATGCTTCTCTTTAACAAGAACCTTCTGACTAATCTTATTAAGACATATATTGTGGGAGACTCTTCTATTGTTAGTTCTAATCTTGTTAATTTAAGGCACTTGTTGTGGGATGGGACTGTTAAAAATATATAGCTCCCTTGTTAAGACTAGCAAGGGGGGCACTCTCTGTACCCCTTCTGATGTCTATGTCAGAAGCTTTCTCTGTACTTTTTATACTTTAATAAAACTGCTACACAGAAGCTCTTGAGTGATTAAGCCTGGTCCCTTGTCCTGAACTAAATCTTTTTCAGAGTAAATGCATCCAACATCATTCACTGTAAGCTATCAAAAGTAAATTGGAAGTGATCAAACAGGCGATGGCAAGAGTGAACACTGATGTTTTAGGAATCAGTGAAATAAAATGGATGGGAATGGGTGAATTTAACCCAGATGACTATTATCTACTTCTGTGGGCAAGAATCCCAGAGAAAAAATGGAGTACTCTTCATAGTCAATAAAAGAGTCTGATGCAATACTTTGGTGCAATTTCAAAATGACAGAATGACCTCTGTTTGTATCCAAGGCAAAGCATTCAATATCACAGAAATCCAAGTCTATGCCTCAGACAATAATGCCAAAGAAACTGAAGTTGAACAGTTCTATAAAGACCTACAAGACTTTCTAGAACTAACACCCCCAAAAGATGTCCTTTTCATTATAGGGTACAGGAATGCAAAAGTAGGAAGTTAAGAAATACCTGGAGTAACAGGGAAGGTTGACCTTGGAGTATAAAATGAGGCAGGGAAAAGGCTGTTTTGCCATAAGAATGCACTGCTCATAGCAAACACCCTCCTCCAACCACACTAGATGACTTTACACATGGTCGTCATCAGACTGTCAATACCAAACTCAGATTGATTATATTCTTGCAGCCAAAGATGGAAAAGTTCTATACAGTCAGCAAAAAGAACACCAGGAGCTGACTGTAACTCAGATCATGAACTCCTTATGGCAAAATTCAGAACACAAATTGAAGAAAGTATGGAAAACCACTAGACTATTCCAGTATGACCTAAATCAAATCCCTTATGATTCTATAGTGGAAGTGGCGAATATACTCAAGGGATAAGATCTGATAGAGTGCCTGAAGAACTATGGATGGAGGTTCATTACATTGTACAAGAGGTGGTGACCAAAACCATCCCCAAGTGAAAAAAAAAAAAAAAAAAAGGAAAAATGGTTGTCTGAGAAGGCCTTACAAATAGCTGAGAGAAGAAGAGAATATAAAGGCCAAGGAGAAAAGGAAAGATATACCCATTGGAATGTAGTTACAAAGAATGACAAGGAGAGATAAGAAAGCATTCCTCAGTGATCAATGCAAGGAAATCAAGGAAAACAATAGAACAGGAAAGACTAGAAATCTCTTGAAGAAAATTAGAGATACCAAGAAAAACATTTCCTCCAAAGATGGGCACAATAAAGTACAGAAATGGTATGGACCTAACAGAACTAGAAAATATTAAGAAAAGGTGGCAAGAATATAGAGAAGAAATATACAAAGAAAGATGTTAAAGACCCAGATAACCAAGATGGTGTGATCACTCACCTAGGGCCAGAAATCCTGGAGTCTGAAGTCAAGTGAGCCTTAGAAAGCAGCACAATGAACAAAGCTAGTGGAGGTGATGGTATTCCACCTGAGCTATCTCAAATCCTAAAAGAAGATGCTGTGAAAGTGCTGCACTCAATATACCAGCAAATTTGGAAAACTCACCAGTGGACACAGGACTGGAAAAGGTCAGTTTTCATTCCAATCCCAAAGAAAGGCAATGTCAAATAATATTCAAACTACTGCTTAATTGCGCTCATCTCACACACTATCAAGTCCAGTTCGGTTCAGTCACTCAGTCGTGTCTGACTCTTTGCGACCCCATGAATCACGGCACGCCAGGCCTCCCTGTCCATCACCAACTGATTTTACTCAGACTCACGTCCATCGAGTCAGTGATGCCATCCAGCCATCTCATCCTCTGTCGTCTCCTTCTCCTGCCCTCAATGCCTCCCAGCATTAGAGTCTTTTCCAATGAGTCAACTCTTCGCATGAAGTGGCCAAAGTACTGGAGTTTCAGCTTTAGCATCATTCCTTCCAAAGTAATCCCAGGGCTGATCTCCTTCAGAATGGACTGATTGGATCTCCTTGCAGTCCAAGGGACTCTCAAGAGTCTTCTCCAACACCACAGTTCAAAAGCATCAATTCTTCTGCACTCAGCCTTCTTCACAGTCCAACTCTCACATCCATACATAACCACAGGAAAACCCATAGCCTTGACTAGATGGACCTTAGTCGGCAAAGTAATGTCTCTGCTTTTGAATATGCTATCTAGGTTGGTCATAACTTTCCTTCCAAGGAGTAAGCGTCTTTTAATTTCATGGCTGCAGTCACCATCTGCAGTGATTCTGGAGCCAAATAAATAAATAAAGTCTGACACTGTTTCTACTCTTTCCCTATCGATTTCCCATGAAGTGATGGGACCGGATGCCATGATCTTAGTTTTCTGAATGTTGAGCTTTAGGCCAACATTTTCGCTCTCCTCTTTCACTTTCATCAAGAGGCTCCTTGGCTCCTCTTCACTTTCTGCCATAAGGGTGGTGTCATCTGCATATCTGAGGTTATTGATATTTCTCCCGGCAATCTTGATTCCAGCTTGTGTTTCTTCCAGTCCAGCGTTTCTCATGATGTACTCTGCATAGAAGTTAAATAAGCACGGTGACAATATACAGCCTTGACATACTCCTTTTTCTAATTTGGAACAAGTCTGTTGTTCCATGTTCAGTTCTAACTGTTGCTGCCTGACCTGCATACAGATTTCTCAAGAGGCAGGTCAGGTGGTCTGGTAGTCCCATCTCTCTCAGAATTTTCCACAGTTTATTGTGGTCCACACACTGAAAGGCTTTGGCATAGTCAATAAAGCAGAAATAGATGTTTTTCTGGAACTCTCTTGATTTTTCCATGATCCGGCAGATGTTGGCAATTTGATCTCTGGTTCCTCTGCCTTTTCTATAACCAGCTTGAACATCAAGAAGTTTATGGTTCACATATTGCTGAAGCCTGGTTTGGAGAATTTTGAGCCTTACTTTACTAGCATGCGAGATGAGTGCAATTGTGCAGTAGTTTGAGCATTCTTTGGCATTGCTTTTCTTTGGGATTGGAATGAAAACTGACCTTTTCCAGTCCTGTGGCCACTGCTGAGTTTTCCAGATTTGCTAGCATATTGAGTGCAGCACTTTCATATCATCATCTTTCAGGATTTGAAATAGCTCAACTGGAATGCCATTGCCTCCACTGGCTTTGTCCATAGTGATCCTTTCTAAGGCTCACTTGACTTCACATTCCAGGATGTCTGGCTCTAAATGAGTGATCACACCATCGTGATTATCCAATTGTGAAGATCTTTTTTGTACAGTTCTTCTGTGTATTCTTGCCACCTCTTCTTAATATCTTCTCCTGTTAGATTGATACCATTTCTGTCCTTTATTGAGCCCATCTTTTCATGAAAATTTCCCTTGGTATCTCTAATTTTCGTGAAGAGATCTCTAGTCTTTTCCATTCTGTTGTTTTGCTCTATTTCTTTGCACTGACAACTGAAGAAGGCTTTCTTATCTCTTCTTGCTATTCTTTGGAACTCTGTATTCAGATGCTTATATCTTTCCTTTTCTCCTCTCTTCTTTTCACAGCTATTTGTAAGGCCTCCCGAGAAAGCCATTTTACTTTTTTCCATTTCTTTTCCATAGGGATGGTCTTCATCCCTGTCTCCAGTACAATATCATGAACCTCATTCCATAGTTCATCAGGCGATCTATCTATCAGATCTAGGCCCTTAAATCTATTTCTCACTTCTTCTGTAAAATCATAAGGGATTTGATTTAAGTCATACCTGAATGGTCTAGTGGTTTTCCCTACTTTCTTCAATTTCAGTCTGAATTTGGTAATAAGGGGTTTGTGATCTGAGCCACAGTCAGCTCCTGGTCTTATTTTTGTTGACTGTATAGAGCTTCTCCATCTTTGGCTGCATAGAATAGAATCAATCTGATTTTGGTTTTGACCATCTGGTGATGTGCATATGTAGAATCTTCTCTTGTGTTGGAAGAGGGTGTTTGATATGACTAGTGAATTTTCTTGGCAAAACTCTATTAGGCTTTGCTCTGCTTCATTCTGCATTCCAAGGCCAAATTTGCCTGTTACTCCAGGTGTTTCCTGACTTGCTACTTTTGTATTCCAGTCCCCTATAATGAAAAGGACATCTTTTTTGGGTGTTAGTTCTAAAAGGTCTTGTAGGTCTTCATAAAACCGTTCAACTTCAGTTTCTTCAGTGTTACTGTTTGGGGCATAGACTTGGATAACTGTGATATTGAATGGTTTGCCTTGGAGATGAACAGAGATCATTCTGTCATTTTTGAGATTGCATCCAAGTACTGCATTTCGGACTCTTTTGTTGACCATGATGGCTACTCCATTTCTCCTGAGGGATTCCTGCCCGCAGTAGTAGATATAATGGTCATCTGAGTTAAATTCACCCATTCCAGTCCATTTTAGTTCGCTGATTCCTAGAATGTTGACGTTCACTCTTGCCATCTCTTGTTTGAACACTTCCAATTTGCCTTAATTCATGGACCTGACATTCCAGGTTCCTATGCAATATTGCTCTTTACAGCATCAGATCTTGCTTCTATCACCAGTCACATCCACAGGTGAGTATTGTTTTTGATTTGGCTCCATCCCTTCATTCTTTCTGGAGTTATTTCTCCACTGACCTCCAGTAGCATATTGGGCACCTACCGACCTGGGGAGTTTCCCTTTCAGTACCCTCTCATATTGTTCATGGGGTTCTCAAGACTAGAATATTCAATCGGTTTGCCATTCCCTTCTCCAGCGGACCACATTCTGTCAGACCTCTCCACCATGACCTGCCTGTCTTGGGTTGCCCCATGGACATGGCTTAGTTTCATTGAGTTAGATAAGGCTGTGGTCCTAGTGTGATTAGATTGACTAGTTATGGTGGAAAGCAAAGAGGACCTGAAGAGCCTCTTCATGAAGGTAAAGAGGAGAGTGAAAAAGCTGGCTTGAAAGTCAACATTCAAAAAATGAAGATCACGGTATCTAGTCCCATCACTACATCACAAATAGGTGGGAAACAATGGAAACAGGGACAGAATTTATTTTTGGGGCCTCCAAAATCAATGCAGATGGTGACTGCAGCCATGGAGTTAAAAAAGATGCTTGCTGCTTGCAAGAAAAGCTATGACCAATCTAGATAGCTTATTAAAAAGCAGAGCCATTACTTTGCTGACAAAGGTCCATCTAGTCAAAACTATGGTTTTTCCAGTAGTCATGCATGTATGTGAGAGTTGGACTCTAAAGAAAATGCGTGCCAAAGAATCATGCTTTTAAACTGTGGTTTTGGAGAAGACTCTTGAGAGTCCCTTAGACTGCAAGGAGACCAGACCAGTCCATCCTAAAGGAAACCAGTCCTGAATATTCATTGGAAGGACTGATGCTGAAGCTGTAACTGCAATACTTTGGCCACCTGATGTGAAGAACTGACTCACTGGAAAGAACCTGATGCTGAAAAAGATTGAAGGCAGAAGGAGAAGGGGATGATAGAGGATGAGATTGTTGGATTGCATCACTGACTCAATGGACATGAGTTTGAACATGTTTTGGGAGTTGGTTATGGACAGGGAAGCCTGGCATACTGCAGTCCCTGGGGTCACAAATAGACATGATTGAGCGACTGAACTAAACTGAGATGAATGCCCATTATATATATATATACACACACACACACACATATACATATACATACACACATATATTTTTTGGTGTATGCATGTTTACCTGTGAGCCATAAAGACACTCATTTTACAAGAGACTCTTCAGAAGCACTCTGTTCATCTTTTACTATATTTTTGTGCACTAATTGGGGCTTCTCTGGTGGCTAAGATGGTAGAGATTTTGCCTTCAATGCGGGAGTCCTGGGTTTGATCCTTGAGTCAGGAAGATCCCCTGGAGAAGGAAATGGTAGTTCACTCCCATATTCTTGCTTGGAAAATCCCATGGATGGAGATACCTGAAGGGTTACAAAGGGGTTGCAAAGAGTCAGACATGACTGAGTGTCTAACACTTGTGCATTAATTATGTGAGGCTGTCACTACTTCTTAAGAAAACAGATGCTGTATTCAAGAGTAATTTGATTACCTACAAAGGAATCTATGGCTCACTAAATTAGACTTCTGTGGAAGCATGTTTTTGGTTTAGTTGCAAAACAAGAACCTATAAATGATGACATTAAAGGGAAGTTGGACAGCTGGAATACTATAGCATATCTGTGCTTAATGCAATGTCCTAGACACTACTAAGTCCTGATTTAAACATGAGTTTGATTATCTCAAACTGTTTGAGAGGTTCGTATCATGTTGGCATATTTCTCCATATATTAGGGTATTTGCATCCTTTAGTCACTTGATAGTGCTTTCTAAATGTGTTGCTTTTTTTAACGTGGAAATTACTGAAGCATTTTTAAGCAAGGAGCAACCTTATAAAATTATTTATTTATAGATTCAAATAAGAAATGTAAATGAACTTTAGGACTAGGAATCTCATATGAAAATGAAAGCCATCATTTCAGAAATAAGAATTACAAAATCCGAGTGTCATATAGGTAAGTATTAAGTAAAATAGGCACATTGTTCAGTTGCTAAGTCATGTCTGACTCTTTGTGTCCCCATGGGCTGCAGCATGCCAGGCTTCCCTTTCCTTCAGTAACTCCCTGAGTTTGCTCAAGCTTATGTCCTTTGAGTCATTGATGCCATCCAAACATCTCATCCTCTGTCACCCCCTTCTCCTCTTGCCCTCAATCTTTCCCAGCATCAGGGTCTTTTCCAGTGAGTTGGCTCTTCGCATCAGGTGGCCAAAGAACTGGAACTTCAGCTTCAGCATCAGTCAGCCCAGTGAATATTCAGGGTTGATTTCTTTAGGACTGACTGGTTTGATCTTGCTGTCCAAGGAAATCTGAAGAGCCTTCTCCAGTATCACAATTCAAAAACATCACTTCTTTGGCGCTTGGTCTTCTTTATGGGAATAACCTACAAATTAGTGCAAAAGCACTCTAACTCATATTATAATTATCACTATGTAGTAGCATTAATTTCATAATTATAAGTGGTGCCAACATTACATCATAAAGGTCAAGGAATGGGATCAGTCCCCTTCAATATTTCACTAATTTTTAGATAGACTTTTTGTAGCTTAAAAAACAAAAAGTACAACACTTACATGACATTGTTTGACAATTTTGCAACATTTCACCTAGAAGCAAATGGTGAGCTCAGGTTGAATGAATGAACTGATGATGAGTGAATGTATGAATTCATTAATAATCGAATAACACATCTTACCCGTTTGGGCTGTTATAGCAGAAATATCATAGATTGGGTGGCATATAAACAAAAACATTTATTTCTGAAAGTTTTTTCAGGGTGGAAATCCAGTATCAAGTCACCAGCATGCTTGCATTAGGGACCACTTCTGGTTCTGAGTTTTCACCATATTTATAAATGACAGAAAGATCAGCTAACTCTCTGGGGTCTCCTTCATAAGGGCAATAGTTCCAATCATCAGAACTCTGTCCTCATAACTTAATCACCCTCAAAGATGCCACATATTATCATTTTTGAGTATTAGGATTTCAACATATATGAATCTTAAGGAAACATATTCAGATCCTAGCAATAATTTAAAAACCATTCAGTTCAGTTCAGTCACTCATTCGTGTCCGACTCTTTGCGACCCCATGAACTGCAGCACGCCAGGTCTCCCTGTCCATCACCAACTCCCGGAGTTCACTCAGAAATCCAAATAACTTTTCTCTTACACTATATCATATAGTGTCACTAGTAAGCTTAATAAAGACTCATCTTCTTTCCTGTTGGGGCTTGGAAATGAGTCTCAAAAATATTTCTCAGATAATAAAGTAATTTTGTTGTCATTATCCTTTTAAGTTATTATGATGATTGTTATATTTCAAAAGCTATCCCTGCACTATTGATGTCACTATTAACATAACATACAATCTTTATATTATTTAAAGCCATTTTGAGTCTAAAACATCATCCAGCTAGAAAATTGTGGCATTGTCTCTCAAATTCTTATTAAACTATTAAAAATAAGAAATCAATTAAAATTGATAACTCCAAAAGGGAAGGCTGAAAACCAACATAATACCTGATTATGAGTGGTGTTTTCACTAACTACAGGACAATGGCATTGGAGTCAGAATTCTCAGTGATGAACACAGGCTTTCCCACCATAAAAAGTCTGCTAGACTGAAAGGAAAATGGGTGTCACTTCATCTTTCTGCCTCTTCCTGATATCTAGTTCAGTCACTCAGAGTCTGTACCAAAGAGATAACTGGGCAGTCAGCCATCTATTTCTCAACCATTGATTCTTCTAGTGAGCTTTGATCCTGTATCCTAACAAATACCTTTATTTCTACATGAATTTACTGCCTGAAGTTCTTAAAAAACAATTGCATAGAAAGTGAAAGAACCAAAGGATCTTAAGATGCTCATGCACAGTGAAATTTAGTTCTAACAACCATATCATTTAGGTAGGGGTTGAAATTAGGAATACATCTGTTGTGGAATGCAGCTTGAAAGTTTATAAACGTCAGTCACATTTTCCATATAAAAGTATTTATTAGTTTTAATAATTACCTTTAAGTCATACATGCTTTCCAGTAATACATTTTCCAATGTGCTGGTTCCCAAGAGAAAAACTTTTAATAACTCTACCATATTCTCTTTGCTCAGCATGAGTAAAGGTGTGGTTAATCACCTATCTACTTCTTCCAAGTATTTGACATGTTCAAACATTAATTATTACTACTTTGTAAATGATATGACCCATATCCAGCATAGTGTTTGGTAAATTTTGTACTAGTGTTAAAGAAAGTACAAGCATTTAAACCTAGCGGCAACTTTCTATAATAGGGTAAAAATAAGGAAGGTGGACCATGAGGTGGGTGTGTGTTGGCGCCAAGAAAAGTCACAATTATCAGCAGGATAAAATGAGAGATTTGGTGTCCCCATGAGAAAGATAAAGAAGAACTGACAAGAAGGGAAAATAGAAGCATGAAACAATCCAGTGAATTTCAGGCTGCTGCTGCGGCTAAGTCACTTCAGTCGAGTCTGACTCTGTGCAACCCCATAGATGACAGCCCACCAGGCTCCCTCGTCCCTGGGATTCTCCAGGCAAGAACACTGGAGTGGGTTGCCATTTCCTTCTCCAATGCATGAAAGTGAAAAGTGAAAGTGAAGTCACTCAGTTGTGTCCGACTCTTTGCGACTCCATGAACTGTAGCGTACCAGGCCCCTCTGTCCATGGGATTTCCCAGGCAAGAGTACTGGAGTGGATTGCCATTTCCATCTCCAGAATTTCGGACAACAGAGGTTTAAATAGGTATTAGAAGTCCTCAGGAGCTTCCCAAGTGGTGCTAGGGCTAAAGACCATGCATGCCAAAGCAGGAGATGCAGGAGATGCAAGAAATGCATGTTTGATCCCTGTGTCAGGAAAATAATTTGGAGGAGGTCATGGCAACCCATTCTGATATTCTTGTCTGTAGAATCTTATGGACAGAAGAGCCTGACAGACTACAGTCCATAGGGTTGCAAAGAGTTATACACCAATGAAGCAACTTACCATGCAAGTAATTCTTACCATGTGAGCGACTTACCACACATAAGCCCTCAGTGGCCACAGGAACTTCATGAAACAGGTTTGCTAATACTTAATTTGAATGTGTTTATATTGCTCTGATATCACATTCTCCTTCCTATCTTTTTCCAAATCTTCAACAACATTTAACAAACAACTGCATATCTTGGGTTAAAGTGGTGTGTGTATTTTTGTGTGTGTGCAGGTGGTGGTTTGTTTTACTTTATTTTTCCTCAGTTGAAAGGGTGACTCATTTTCAAGTCCTGATTGACAGTATTCTGGTCAGATTCTGTATATATTGCATGGCAAGAAAGCATATAAACCAATGAAGTAAAGAAATCATGAGAATATGAATCACTTTTACCATATTCCAAGCCACTTCAAAATGCTTAGGGCCAATTCTGGAATTCCAGAGCATGAAAATTTCCATTTAAGCCAATCATATCTGGATCTCAAATGGGAAGGAGGATATAAGACCCATGTAGCATGTGAGTTACAATGAATGAATTGATAAATATTTATAGCATTGAAGAGACCAGTGAAATCAAGAGATCATTTTCTAATTTTACATATAGGAAGGAGAGGCAAAAAGAAGTGAAGTGATCTGAATAAATACATCAACAAGAAAGGGGCAAAACCAAAAATATGACCCAGGATCTCTGCTTTGTAGCATGCAAGGGTATCAGCACTCTTTCCAATAGTCTAAGATTCTTTGATTCAAATCCCTCTGGTTTAAGACTACACACTCTGAATCTGCTTTAGATTTCCTATCTAAATGCATTTAGGTATATCAGTGGATTTGAATACAAGGTCATATTTCAGAAATCATGCTCAGAATCCAGAGTTTTTTCTGTTAGTTTATCTTGGTTTGTATGATATATGCTTAACTAGCATACTAACTTGGATAGAAATTTTCTTCTCTGGGTCTCTTAATATTAGTAGTTTTTTTTTTTTTTCTTTCTTTCTTTTTTTTTTAACCTATATTGCTGAAGAAAACATATAAAATAAAAATAGATTTTCTAATTTATTGCTTCCTAAGTTTTAATGTAATGCCTCCCTTGGGTAGAAAAGTTATAAGTAGATGGAAAAAAGGAACTACAATATAAGTTCTATTACTAGAAATACTGAAATGCAGATAGAATTGTGCTTGATTCTTTCAGAATTACTCACTTTATATTGTCTGTTTCCATTCTTTTTATAAGCATTAATATCAAGGATGTTAAGAATAGCAGCTACAGCATTTTCTATGAGTAAAAGTAGACCATGTTTCTATAAATAATGCATTTCAAATTAACTAGCTGCAACATCACTGACATGCAAAATCCTTCCTGGATCCAAGTTCCGCACATATAAAATATGTATACAAAATATAACCACCACCATCCATTACTACTACCGAATTTATTCTCTCCCAGTTGATTGATACCCAGTTTGCACTAAGAAATTGTTCAGCTATATAATTTAAATGGTGCTTATATTTATATTTTCCAACTTCATAAATATTACAGAATATTAATAATTGTTTCCTGGAGGGAAAAATGGTACCTATTTCTAAAATTATGCAATCCATTTGAAAAATCTTGATACACTGAAAAAGTGAAACAATTAATATAATATAGCTTCTTATGCCTCAAATTTAAATTAGTAAATTCAGGAATTTACAGATGATAAATATTTGTGAATATATTTACTAGAAACGAAATTCTTAGAGACAAGAGTTCAGGTGACTTAGTCATGTTTTAATTTCTTCCTTCCTAAGGTGTACAACCATTTTATTTATACTTCCCCTCTATATTAGCATTATTAAAATATTTGTAATTCTGACTGAGTCCCATATTTCTTATGTAAAAAGATAATTTAAAGGGTAAATTCTTATAAAACTTAAGTGTTTTTAAAGTGCCTTGATAAATGATATCTATTCCTTCTCCAGGGGATCTTCTCGACCCAGGGATTGAACTCAGGTCTCCCACATTGTAGGCAGACACTTTACCATCTGAGCTACCAAGTATAGATATGATATCATGATTCTTGGTAAGAAATATATTGCTAGTCTTTGTTCCTTCTTGGGACTAAACTGAAATTTCTTAAGTGATACAGTTACTAAGTTGCCTTTGGATGTGTTAATGAGGTGACTTTTGAACAGCACCCACGGATGAAGGCTGGTTACCAGGAGTACCAGTCAAATGATTAGAGGGTTGAACTTTCCAGTCTCATCCACTCTGACCTTTCAGAAAGAGCAGAGCTGGAGGTTGAATTTATTCCTCATGGACAATGATGTAATCAATGATTCCTGTGTAATGAAGTGTCAATAGAAATCCAAAAGTACTGGGTTTAGAGAGCTTCTGAGTTGGTAAACACATGGTGATTTGGGGAGAGTGGCATAGAAGTTTTGTACTCTGTCCCATATACCGTGCTCCATTCATCTCTATCATCTGACTGTTCTTGAGTTAGATACATTTATAATAAACTGTTGATCTAGTAAGTAAAATATTTCTCTAAGTTTTGTGAGCCACTCTAGCAAATTAATCTAACCCAAGGTCTTAGAGCTTCCAATCTGCAGCTTGTCAGTCAGAAGCACTGGTAATAAATACCTGGGTTTGTCACTGGCAGTGGAAGTGGGGGTCAGAGGGGCAGGTAGTCTTGTAGGACTGAGTTCTCAGCCTATAGAAATTGATGCTATCTCTGGGTAGATAGTTTTAGAATTGAGTTTAATGGAGGGCACTCCATTGGTATCTGATAATTGCTTTTTCTTATAGGGAACCTCCTTGCCCCCTAATACACACATTGGAATCTCAAGGACCCAAAAGAGCAAGACAATGATTCACAAATGAGTAGTTTTCCAAATTTGTCAGTAAAATTTTAATGACCTTGGAATCTTCTATTCTTGCTGTTTCAGAAAAATAAATAAATAAATAAATTCTGTGATTTTGAATGGTCAGATTCCAACCCATTTTCCAGATACTTCAGGTTCCTGAAAGAAATGTGTGGAAGAGACACTCAGGACAAAAGGCCATTTTATTTCTATTAAACTTTGGGAACTCATAACCAAGGAGTATTAGGCTGAACCACATATGAGCACAATAAGTGATTTTAAGATTCATTTCTTGAAAAAAAAACAAACAAACAGGCTATCCACTTTGTCCTTGAGGCCTTAGTAGAGTTTATAGGTAGGTATTCTGAAGGCAGAATCCTACAGCAGGTACTTCCGGGATCTGTGGCCTTGAACCTGTTACAAACTTATTTAGGTTTAAGTTTGCTCTGTATAACCCAAGGATTTGAGGTCAAGGATTAAGAAGATGAGGCTTAGGAAGTGCCTACCATAGAGTGAGACACAGAATTAGGATTCAATAATAATACTTAATGTTATCATTTTCATTTTTTTATGAGTTCATGAACTCAGTATTTCAACGCTAGGATAAAAATATAAACAGAAAAACTTAAAAAAAAAAAAAAGCCAGAGATTTCTGAAGACTCAAACACGGATGAAATAACATACCATTCTCCAGTCATTTTTAGGACAGGTCTACAACCAAGCAAGAAAGAGTCCCAAACAGTCCTACCATATGTTGAAGAGCTCTTTGACTTCACATGGTACAACCAAGATAGTCTGTTCAAATATGGTTCATGGTCTTATCTCCAAATCACTTGTGAAGTTTATTATAAATATTAAGTAGCAATGATAATATTATCAAGTTCACCAAAGCAAAAGTTTGGGTTAGATAAGGAATATTTCAAATTTTTATTCTGAATAAATAAGTGGAATATATAAATGCAAAACTTATTTATATCATAACTCTTAACTTTAAACTTGGACAAATGACAATACACACAAACAGAAACACACTTAAGTAAACTTAATCACTGTTAATCACTGTTACATTCAGGTTAATCTGAGTTACATCTGTTACATTATGGACATCTTAGTTATTTAATATGAATCTAATTTACTCCCTCTTCTTTACCCCACTTTAGACTGATTGTATATTTCAATAATAAAACAGCATTGAGAAAGGTCTGTCCAGTCCTAATTTGTATTCTTTCATCAGACTGTCATCAGATGAAATGCATGTTATTATTTTGGCCATGATACTACCATATTTCATAACGTTGGTGACTCGATTTTATACACAATTACATCTAAGCTCCTTAAGCAGACACATACAATCCAACATTGACCAGCTTTCTTCTACCTTCTCATTTTCTTTATTTCTCTGCTTCAGTTTCTATCCAGAAATACTGAACTGTTTCAAGTTGAAAACACAATATTTTACTGAATCTATGTCTTTGCTGATTTTTCTCTTTCTACTTGAAATAGTTTTATCTTGCTTCTTCAGTTGGCCCATTCTTTTTCATTTTTAAGATTCAGATCAGGAGTCACACTTAAGAAAATTTTCCTGACTGCCCATCTGGATACGCAAACACAAAGGCATACCCCTTTTGAGATGCATGTTCCTATTCTGGATCTCCATGATACTCTGCCATTCACTAATCACAATATATTTTAATTACATTTTAAAGTTTATGTTTTCTTGCTTGCTTCACAAGAATATGACTGATGAAGCTGCATAATGCTCAATTCTCAGAAGGGTTCCACATCTGGGTTTCAACGATACACAATTATTACTCTGAAAAGTTTAATAATTGTATCCTGAATTTATGTTTTATAATGAAGTCTAATAGGAAAATGGAGTGAGTGTGTGTGTGTGTGTGTGTGTGTGTGTGTGTGTGTGTGTTGTGGTGGAGAAGGGTTTGGAGCCTTGGCTAACAGGTATCTGGACTCCTATTGCCTTCTACCTCCACTGAATGGGTTCTCTGTCCCCATTCCTCTCCCACCTCTTTCCCTGGGCTTGTTCCCTGGGCCCCACTCCATCTTCTCCTCCTTCTATTCAGTGATGACTGCAATAATGTGCTCCAGGTGAGGCTGGCAACTCTGGGTCAGGTGTATGGCTCTAGAGTGTCTCAGTTGGGAAGTCTCCACTCTAGGCTGGCATATCACTGTGCATTCAGAGAGTGATTTGTTCATTGCTGGTCCAGAAATCAAACAGTGCTTGAATAGATCACAAGCTCCTGACTGTAGGATATCCCTTGGGGTTAGGTCAGTGAGCTACTAGAAATAAGGACATAGGAAATAACAAATTAAAAAAAAAATGGGTCAAGAAAGACACCTTATATTTTATTACATTTAATGTCACCTCTTTCCTGTTTTTTAAACAAAGGTCTCAGCATTTTTTTGGTTTGTTTTGCTTTGAGCCTTGACATTTATAAACTTGTCCCAATCTGTCTAAGACTATGAGCTCCTTAAGTTTTGGACTTTCCTATGTGACCCTGTAACTGCTTCACATAACCTTGTACCTATTACCTAATGAGAACACAATATATATTTGTTAAATGAAAAAAAATTAATTATTGCAAAATTCAATTCAACATCTCCCATAGGAAGGTGTGAATAGGTAAGCTCTCTGATGAAGGTCTATTGTTGAAAACTTTTGACTTGTACATCACAACACATAGTAAATAGCACATAAAAGCTGTAAAAATGAAAATAACATTTTCTGTACACTAATAAAATTGACTTCACGCCCGGCCTCCCTCCTTTCAATGTATAAGAATTAAATCTTTTTGCAAAATAATTTTGCTTTCTGCCATATTTTAGGGGAAAAATGCTCTAAATGTATTCTCTTTGATTTGGTAGTATGATTAAAGAAGTAATTCTCATTTGCTTTTATCAGTAAAGGGTTTTGTAACTACACCAAGAAGCATCACACCAGTACTTGGGTAGAAAATGTATTCATAAAAGAAATACATATTTACAAATGGACAGTAGTGATTAAGTAAATCAAGAGATGAACTTCTCAATGTACTCTAGAACCTAAATCATTTGACAATTTAATATGCTTATGATGCCTATTTTATCACTATGTATATTGATTTCAGTCCTATTGAAAAGGGAAGAAAAAGCTTGAAGGTGTAGTGATTTTGTGAATAAGCATGCATGCAATATGTCTAGTGAAAACTAGCTAAATATTAATTTGCACTCTTTTAGTTTAGTTGTTGGTGATACAATATTGAAAGGTATTACAGTTGGGTCTTACACAGAAAAACTCACAAGCATTACAAATGCAGATAGCTGGATAAAATGCTTTGAATATAAAGGGAATTGTGCCAGAAACACTAATCTTTATTTTACAGAACTATTTCCTTGAAAACAGTTTTGTATGTCAGGAAGTGCATGAGGCACTTGTGACCATTTGTGACTCCATGGAATATGCCAGACTTCCCTGTCCTTCACTATCTATCAGAGCTTGCTCAAACTTATGTTCACTGAGTTGGTGATGCCATCAAAACATCTCATCCTCTGTTGTCCCTTTCTCCTCCTGTCCTCTGTCTTCCCAGTGAGAGAGTTAATTCTTAGGTAGGTTGATAAGGAGTCCAGGGCCCTCAAGGAGTAGGGGGTCCACGGCTCTCGAGGAGGAGAAAAGGGTCCAAGGATGAGGGAGAGAAAGGACAAACATGTTTTCCTACACTGTTGTCTTATTCACAGAAGATTTTTTTTCTTAAACTGAGTTTCTATGACAACAATCTTTAAGACTAGCTTTCTTTGAGTCCACAGCTAATGATTACACAACAAAACAATTCATCTTGCTCAAGGACATGTTACTCCTTAACTAGAACCTTCTGACTAATCCTGTTATTTTATGTGGGAGTGGGTTCAGTAAGACCTTCCTATTATTAGTTCTAATCTTGTTAATTTAAGCCATATATTTGGGAATGGGTCTGGTAAATATTAGGGGCTTCCCTGGTGGGTGAGAGGATAAAGCGTCTGCCTGAAATGCAGGAGACCTGGGTTCGATCCCTGGGTTGGGAAGATCCCCTGGTGAAGGAAATGACAACCCACTCTAATATTCTTGCCTGGAGAATCCCATGGACAGAGGAGCCTGGCGGGCTACAGTCCACGAGGTCGCAAAGGGTCCGACACGACTGAGCAACTTCACTTTCACTTTACTGGTAAAAATATATAGGGCCTTGATCAGACTAGCTGGGGGGCATTCTCTGTCCCCCTTCTGATGTCTATGTCAGAAGCTTTCTCTGTCCTTTGTCACTGTAATAAAACTTCTGCCCCACGGAAACTCTGAGTTATCAAGCCTGGTCCCTGATCCCGAAGCTAAATCTTCTTTTGGCGATCATGAATCCAACACCTTTCATTGTAAGCTATCACCAGCATCAGGGGCTTTTCCAAAGAGTCAACTCTTTGCATTAGGTGGCCAAAGTATTGGAACTTCAGCTTCAGTATCAGTCCTTCCAATGAATATTTAGGATTGATTTCTTTTGGATTGACTAGTTTGATCTCCTTGAAGTACAAGGGACTCTTTAGAGTCTTCATCACAGCTCAAAACTCAATTCTTTGGCACTCAGCCTACTTTACAGTCCAACTTTCACAGCTGTACATGACTATTGGAAAAATCATAGCTTTGACAATAAAAAATTTGGTCAAAAAGTGATGTTTCTGCTTTTTTATATACTGTAGAGTTTTGTCTCAGCTTTTCTTTTCTCCAAAGAGTAAGCATCTTTTAATTTCATGGCTGCAGTCACCATCCACAGTGATTTTGGAGGCCAAGGAAATAAAATCTGTCACTGTTTCCACTTTTTCCCCATCTATTTGCCATGAAGTGATGAGATGGGATGCCATGATCTTAATTTTTTAAATGCTGAATTTTAAGCCAGCTTTTTCACTCTCCTTTTTCACCTTCATCAAGAGGCTCTTTAGTTCCCCTTCACCCTCTACCATTAGAGTTGTATCATCTGTATATCTTAGGTTATTGATATTTCCCCCAGCAATCTTGATTTCAGCATGTGCCTCATCTAGGCTGGCATTCTGTACAATGTACTCTGCACATAAGTTGAATAATCAGGGTGACAACAGACGTTGGCAATTTGATCTATGGCTCCTCTGACTTTCCTAATCCATCTTGTACATCTTGAAGTTCTTAATTCAGGTACTGTTGAAGCCTAGCTTGAAGGATTTTGAGCATTACATAGCTAATATGTGAAATGGGGGCAGTTATGAGGTGGTTTCAACATTCCTTGACATTGCCCCTTTTTGGGATTGGAATGGAAACTGACCTTTTCCAGTCCTGTGGTCACTGTTGAGTTTTCCAAATTTGCTGGCATATTGAGTGCATCACTAAACAGCATCATATTTCAGGATTTAAAGTAGCCCAGCTGGAATTTCATCACCTCCACTAGCTGTGTTTGCAATAAGTCTTCCTAAGACCCACTTGACTTCATACTCTAGGATGTCTGACTCTAGATGAGTCACCACACCATCATGGATATCTGGGTCATTATGACCTTTTTTGTATAGTTCTGTATAATTTTGCCACCTCTTCTTAATGTCTTCTGCTTCTGTTAGGTCCATATTTTTTCTTTTTTAATTGTTTGTTGTGCCCATTTTTTTCATGAAATGTTCCCTTGGTATCTCTAATTTTCTTAAAGAAATCTCTAGTCTTTTCCATTCTATTGTTTTCCTGTCTTTCTTTGCATTGTTCACTTAAGGCTTTCTTATCTCTCCTTGCTATTCTTTGGATCTCTTCATTCAAAAGGGTGTTTCTCTCTTTTTCTCCTTCACTCTTTGCTTCTCTTCTTTCCTTAGGTATTTGAAAGGCCTCCTCAGACTACCATTTTGTCTTGTTGCATTTTTTTATCTTGAGGTTGGCTTTGGTTACCATCTCCTGTACAAAGTTGCAAACCTCCATCCATTGTTCTTCAGGCACTCTATCAGATCCAATCCTTTGAATCTATTTGTCACTTCCACTGCATAATCAAAAGGGATTTGATTTAAGTAATACATGGATGGCCCAGAGGTTTTCCTTACTTTCTTCAATTTAGGTCTGAATTTTGCAATAAGGCGTTCATGATCTGAACCACAGTCAGCTCCAGATCTTGTTTTTGCTGATGATATAAAGCTTCTCCATCTTAGGCTGCAAAGATCAAAATCATTCTGAGTTCTGTATTGACCATCTGTTAATGTCCTTGTGTAGAGTCATCTCTTGTATTGTTGGAAGAGGTTGTTTGCTATGAACTGTTCAGTCTCTTGGCAAAGCTCTGCTTGTCTTTGCCCTGCTATATTTTGTATTCCAAGGCCAAACTTGCTTGTTACTCTGTGTAACTCTTGAAGTCTTACTTTTGTGATCCAAACGCTATGATGAAAAAGGCTTTTTTTTTTTTTTTTTTTGCTACTAGTTCTAGAAGATCTTGTAGGTCATCACAGAACCATTCAACTTCATCTTCTTTCCCATTAGTGGTTGCAGCATATACTTGGATCATTCTGATGTTGAATTGTTTTCCTTGGAAACAAACTTTGATCATTCAGTTGTTTTTGAGATTGCACACAAGTACTTCATTTTGGATTCTTTTTTTGACTATGAGGGCTGCTTCACTTCTTCCAAGGGATTCTTGTCCACAGTAGTAGGTACAATGGTGATCTGAATTAACATTCTTGCCATCTCCTGTTTGCGCACATCCAGTTTACCTTGATTCATATACCTAACATTCCAGGTTCTCTTGGAAAAATTATATTAGCCTTTGCAATACTTCATTCCGTATTCCAAGGCCAAATTTGCCTGTTACCCCAGGTGTTTCTTGATTTCCTACTTTTGCATTCCAGTCCCATAGAATGAAAAGGACATCTTTTGGGGGTGTTAGTTCTAAAAGGTCTTGTAGGTCTTCATAAAACCACTCAACTTCAGCTTCTTCAGTGGTTGGCACGTAGACTTGGATTACTGTGATATTGAATGGTTTGTCTTGGAAATGAACAGAGATTATTCTGTTGTTTTTTAGATTGCATCCAAGTACTGCATTTCGGACTCTTTTGTTGACCATGATGACCACTTCATTTCTTCTAAGGGATCCCTGCCCACAGTAGTAGATATAATGGTCATCTGAGTTAAATTCACCCATTCCAGTCCATTTTAGTTTGCTGATTCTTAGAATGTTGACATTCACTCTTGCCATCTCCTTTTTGACCACTTCCAATTTGCCTTGATTCATGGACCTAACATTCCAGGTTCCTATGCAATATTGCTCTTTACAGCAATCAAATTCAAGCAACCAGAGATCAAATTGCCAACATTCGCTAGATCATGGAAAAAGTAAGAGAGTTCCAGAAAAACGTCTATTACTGCTTTATTGACTATGCCAAAGCCTTGACTGTGTGGATCACAGTAAACTGTGGAAAATTCTTCAAGAGATGGGAATACCAGACCACCTGACCTGCCTCTTGAGAAATCTGTATGCAGGTCAGGAAGCAACAGTTAGAACTGGACATGGATCAACAGACTCGTTCCAAATAAGAAAAGGAGTATGTCAAGGCTGTATATTGTCATCCTGCTTATTTAACTTCTATGCAGAGTACATCATGACAAACGCTGGACTGGAAGAAACACAAGCTGGAATCAAGATTGCTGGGAGAAATATCAATTACCTCAGATATGCAGATGACACCACCCTTATGGCAGAAAGTGAAGAGGAACTAAAAAGCCTCTGGATGAAAGTGAAAGTAGAGAGTGAAAAAGTTGGCTGAAAGCTCAACATTCAGAAAACGAAGATCATGGCATCTGGTCCCATGACTTCATGGGAAATAGATGGGGAAACAGTGGAAACAGTGTCAGACTTTATTTTTGGGGACTCCAAAATCACTGCAGATGGTGACTGCAGCCATGAAATTAAAAGATGCTTACTCCTTGGAAGGAAAGTTATGACTAACCTAGATAGCATATTAAAAAGCACAGACATTGCTTTGCCAACAAAGGTCCGTCTAGTCAAGGCTATGGTTTTTTTTAGTCATGTATGGATGAGATTTGATTGTTAGAGTTGGACTGTGAAGAAAGCTCAATGCTGAATAATTGATGATTTTGAACTGTGCCATTGGAGAAATTTTTGAGAGTCCCTTGGACTGTAAGGAGATCCAACCTATCCATTCTAAAGGAGATCAGTTCTGGGTGTTCACTGGAAGGACTGATGCTAAAGCTGAAACTCCAATACTTTGGCCACCTCATGTGAAGAGTTGACTCATTGGAAAAGACCCTGCTGCTGGAAGGGATTGGGGGCAAGAGGAGAAGGGGACGACAGAGGATGAGATGGCCGGATGACATCACTGACTTGATGGACATGAGTTTGGGTGAACTCCAAGAGTTGGTGATGGACAGAGAGGCCTGGCATGATGCAATTTATGGGGTCACAAAGAGTCAGACATGACTGAGCGACTGAACTGAAGTGAACTGAACATTTCAGGTTCCTATGTGATATTGTTCTTACAGCACTGAACTTTACTCTCATCACCAGACACATCTCACAACTGGGCATTGTTTTGCTTTGGCTCAGCCTCTTTATTTCTTCTGGAGCTATTTCAGTGCCCATCTCCAGTAGCATATTGGACACCTGTGGACCTGGGGAGTTCATCTTTCATTTTCGTATTTTTTTGCTCTTTCACAATGTTCATGAGGTTCTCAAGGCAAGAATGCTGAGGTGGTTTGTCATTACATTCTCCAGTGGACCACATTGTGTCAGAATTCTCCAAGATAACTTACAGCTCCTTAGTAATGAAAGGCATCAAGCAATTAATTAGAGATTTTTTGTAAACAGTTATATTTGTAATATGAGATCTATTCTAATGTGGGGAGCAGTACCATGAAAGACTTTCCTGGGTAAACTGTGTTTAAACTGAGGCCTGAGAATAAGGAGTAATTAGGTAGACTAAAATAGAAGTTGAAAGAGCATTTCCAACTTTTCTATTTTTGCTAACAAATCACAAATCTATTTCTAAAATGATTTACATATTTTGAAAAAGGAATGAAATAAATTTTGAAAAGCAGAATCACTAATTTGTAATGAGTGATGTGAAAGTGTTAGTTGTTCGGTTTTGTTTGACTGTTTGCAACTCTATGGACAGTAGACTGCCAGCTCTTCTGTCCATGTAATTTTCCAGGCAAGAATACTGGAGTGGGTAGTCATTTCTTTTCCAGGAGATGTTCCTGACCCAGGTCTCAAACCCAAGTATCCTGCATTGCAGACAAATTCTTTACCATCTGAACCACTGTGAGTGTAAATAAATTAATCAATTGCATTTGTACAAATGTAGAAAGATTTAATTTGCTTAGCAAATTAATGGAGGAACGTTCACTTTTAATGGAATCTTGAACGACTGAACTGAACTGAACTGAACTGTACTATTTAAAAGAATGACCGAGTAAATAAAGCACTTATTAAAAAAAAAAAAAAAGGAACATTTCAATACAATTCAGTATTTAAGACTGGCCTTCTTGAAATTTCCTCTAAATTAGTGGGATATTATGCTACAATAGTGATTTACACTCTCTGCAAGTAACTCAGCCAAGAATTCTTCCAAATTATGTACCCGCTGTAACATATTGGACAGATAATTTAATCTCTCTGAGCCTCTGTCTCCTCATCTATATTATAGGGAAAAATTTTTCCCCAGGCCATTTAATTCTAGTGAGCATTATACCTACTACTATGGGCAAGAATCCTTTAGAAGAAATGGAGCAGCCCTCATAGTTAACAAAAGAGTACAAAATGCAGTACTTGGGTGCAATCTCAAAAATCGCAGAATGATCTCAGTTCATTTCCATTCAATATCATGGTAATCCAAGTCAATGCCCTGACCACAAATGCTGAAAAAGATGAACGGTTCTGTAGAACCATTTATACAAGACTTTCTAAAACTAACACCAAAAAAGATATCATTTTCATCATAGGGGATTAGAATGTAAAAATAGGATGTCAAGAGATATCCAGAGTACATGCGAGTTTGGCCTTGGAGTACAAAATGAAGCAGGGAAAAGGCTAACAGTTTTCCCAAGAGAATGCACTGGTCATAGCAAACACCTTCTTCTAACAATACAGAAGACATAGGCATCACCAGATGTAAACTCAGATTGATTATATTCTTTGCAGTCAAAGTTCAAGAAGCTCTATACAGCCAGCAAAAACAAGATGTAGAGCTGACTGTGGCTCAGATCATGAGCTCCTTTTTGTTAAAAATCAGGCTTAAATTGAAGAAAGTAGGGAAAACCAGTAGGCTATTCAAATATGAACTAAATCAAATCCCTTATGAATATACAGAAGAGGTGATGAATAGCCTCAAGGGATTAGAGTGCATGAAGAACAATGGATGGAGGTTTGCAACATTTTACAGGAGGCGGTGCCCAAAACCATCCTTAAGAAAAAGAAGTGCAAGATGGCAAAATGGTTGTCAGAGGAGGCTTTACAAATAGTTGATAAAATAAGAGAAGTGAAAAGTAAAGGTGAAAGGAAAAGATACACCCAACTGAATGTAAAGTTTCAGACAAAGCAAGGAGAAATAAGAAAGCTCTCGTAAGTGAATATTGCAAAGAAATAGAGGAAAACAATAGAAAGGGAAAGACTAGAGTTCTCTTCAAGAAAATTAGAGACACCAAGGGAACATTTCATGTAAAGATGAGCACAATAAAGGACAGAAATTGTATGAACCTAACAGAAGCAGAAGACATTAAGAAGAGGTGGCAAAATTGTATAGAAGAACTACACACACAAAAAAAGCCTTAATGACCCAGATAACCATGATGGTATGGTGACTCACCTAGAGCCAGACATCCTGGAATGTGAAGTCAAGTGGGTCTTAGAAAGCCTTATTGCAAACAAAGCTAGTGGAGGTGATGGAATACCATCTGGACTATTTAAAATCTTAAAATATGATGCTGTGTAAGTGATGCACTCAATATGCCAGCAAATTTGGAAAACTCAACAGTGGCCACAGGACTGGAAATGGTCAGTTTTCATTCCAATCCCAAAAAAGGGCAATGTCAAAGAATGTTCAAACCACCTCACAACTGCACTCATTTCACATATTAGCAATGTAATGCTCAACATCCTTCAAGCTAGGCTTCAGCAGTACCAGAACTTCAAAATATGCAAAATTGACCAGGAACTTCACAGGAGCAAGAGATCACATTGCCAACATCTGTTGGAACACAGAAAAAGCAAGGTAATTAAAAAAAAATCCACTTCTACTTCATGGACTACACTAAAGCCTTTGAATAGATGGATCACAAGAAACTGTGGAAAATTCTTAAAGAGATGGTAATACCAGATCGCCTTAACTGTCTTCTGAGGAACATGTATGAAGATCAAGAAACAACAGTCAAGAATTAATAGTTAGACATGGAATAACGACTTGTTCAAAATTGGTAAAGATGTATGTTAAGGCTGCATAATTAACCTTGCTTATTTAAATTATATATGGAGTACATCATGCAAAATGTCATGCTGGATGAATCACAAGCTGGAATCAAGGTTGCCAAGAGCTATAACAATGACCTCAGATATGCAGATGACACTACTCTAACGGCAGAAAGTGAAGAGGAACTAAAGACCCTCCTGATGAGGATGGAATACAAAAGTGAAAAAGCTGGCTTAAGGCTCAACATTCAAAATACTAAGATCATGGCATCTGGTCCCATCACTTAATGGCAAATAGATGGGGAAAAAGTGGAAACAATGACAGATTTTATTTCCCTGGGCTCCAAAATCACTGCAGATGGTGACTGCCTCTATGAAATTAAAAGAGTCTTGCTCACTGGAAGAAAAACTATGACAATCCTAGACAGCCTATTAAAAAGCAGAGACATCACTTTACCAACAAATGTTTATATAGTCAAAGCTTTGGTTTTTCCAATAGTCATGTACAGATGTGAGAGTTGGACCATAAAGGAGGCTGAGTGCAGAGAACTGATGCTTTCAAACGGTGGTGCTAGATAAGACTCTGAGGATACCTTGGAAAGCAAGGAGATCAAACCAGTCAATCCTAAAAGAAATCAACCCTGAATATCCATTGGAAGTACTGATACTAAATGTGAAGCTCCAAAACTTTGGTGAAGCTCCAACTCATTGGAAAAGACCCTGATGATGGGAAAGACTGAGGGCAGGAGGAGAAGTGGGCAATGAGAATGAAATGCTTGGTTGGCATCACCAACTCAATGGACATAAGTTTGAGCAAGCTCTTGGAGATAGTGAAGGACAGGGAAGATCTGCATGCTGGAGTTTATGGTGTCACAAAGAGTAGGACACGACTTAGAGACTGAACAACAACAGCAGGCCATATGTGAGAATTAAATAATTACATGGAAACAGAACATTAAAGGTGTTATTCTATACTACATACTATGTAATCAACAGATTTTGCCTTCTTTCTTTATCTAATCGTTTATCTTTTAATTCTGTTGATGAACATAGATGAAATTATCTGCTCTTCGACCATATGTAGCATATAGATTTTATAGGCAAATCAATATATTTTCAAGTTGTATCTGTACTGCTTAGTGGTTGCATAATTGTGCATAATTATCTAAATTCTCTGACCATTTATTTCTATGTATTTGAAACAGAAATAATATCCTTCAGAAGCATTGTAAGACCAATTGCATTATATATCTAAAATCAAGTAGCAAGTAAAATTTATGTAGAGCAAATGTTTGTTTTCTTCTACTTTCCATTATTATTTATTAGACATGTAATAGGTACAATGGAGAAAAAATATGAATTAATTATCATCCTCTCCTCATGGAATTGATGTACTCATATGGGGAAATAACACAAATAATTCGAATATATCCTAAAATGTGCATTTTTACACTAAGAAAAACGAGGAAAATAACGTATAATACACATTCAAAAAATGAAATAACTAAAATGAAGAAATAGTACTGTCTTCCAGAGAAAAATATTTTTATGTTTCTGTATATCTTATTTATATCAACATTTATCTATATTATCTTGTGAATGAAATGCAGTTACTTTTCAAGAGACTATGCTTGATTTAAAATAGGGATGTTAGTTTAGTATGATAAATATTTTGTTAAAAATGATTTGGTGAATTTAGAATTTAATCACAGAAATTTGTATCCACATACTTTACATCACAGTTGTCAACTTTATTTTTGATGTTACTGTCAAATGAAAAGGAACTTCAATTTTACCAAAAGGCATTATTTTTCTGACTCCTAGCTATTATACAATGCTGCTGCTAAGTCGCTTTAGTCGTGTCCAACCCTGTGCGACCCCATAGACGGCAGCCCACCAGGCTCCCCCATCCCTGGGATTCTCCAGGCAAGAACACTGAAGTGGGTTGCTATTTCCTTCTCCAGTGCATAAAAGTGAAAAGTGAAAGTGAAGTCGCTCAGTTGTGTCCGACTCTTAGCGACCCCATGGGCTGCAGCCCACCAGGCTCCTCTGTCCATGGGATTCTCCAGGAAAGAGTACTGGAGTAGGATGCCATTGCCTTCTCCATTATACAATATGGATGGTCAATACAGTTAAGAACTAAAAATGGTGGAGAAATTACACACAATTTTAAGGCCTAAGAGAGCTGCACAAGCAAAAAGGAGTAGAGGGACTAAATTTTTACACAGAAAAGCAGCCTTTAAGAGTAAACTCATGATTTCCACCTTTTTTCTTGGCAGGAATTTACTGAATCTTGTGGATTTGGCTTAGCTCTCCTGGAGAACAGAGAAACAGCAAAGTTCTTGGTAGTCAGAAAGAATGAAAAGTGATAAGTTCCACACTTGAGGGGTCTAGGCAACAAGGATAATTCAAATATTCAATATCTAAATAATAATTTCATTCAGTTTACAACCCTTGGCCATTCTTATTGTGTTAGTGTATGTCAGGACAGAAGATCTGAAGGGGGAAGGGGTGAGACATACTGCTTTAAAACGTAAAGTTATGTTTACTACTAGGATTCAGGCTTCCCTGGCAAGTCTGGCTGCCTAAAGTGATAGACCTTTAAAGACCTCTTTGCATAATGGTTAGAGAAAAGTGAGAAATAAGTTATTGTAACCAAAAGCAAGTTTACAAACACTTTGGGTGAACCAATAAAACATTTTTAATTGTCAGAGAAGCGGGTCTATTATAATGCTTCTATAACTGCAATATACACTATGCAATGAAAGAAGTATTTAGGATTCTATTTTACGGTAAATATCAACCAAGTGACCATTTTTATTAAAGATAGCAGAATAAAATTTTACTCTATATCACATTATCTGAGGAAGGACAAAGCTAGCTAAGAGAATGCTATCTCAGCAAGCGAGTGGAGTAGGCAAGTAGAGAGTGAAAACACCATTATTAAAGGAAACAGGTAACACTGTGTAATGAACACTAGAATAAAAAAAAAATGCCCATAATCAACTGCTAATTAAATTTTGTCAGAAAGTAAATTTAGTATTTTATTTAGCATTATGCTTTTTCTAATATTTTAATTTTCTGTTAATATTAAGATATTAATATATCAAATATTGGAAATTAAAAATACTTTCCTGATTAAGTACATATCAAGCTCATCATATCAAGCTTGCTTTGATGAAGACACTATAGTAAAAAAATTAGACCTATATAATTTTTTCTTTCCAATTACAGCTATGTAAATTTTTGTATCTTTATACAGTAAAATGTTATGCCTAAAATGAAATAACGTATTAGGAAAATATATAATGACATTCGATCTTTAATTTTCCTTCTAGTAGCCCCCATCCCACTCCAACCTGAAATGACTGAAATCAAGAAATCAGACGTCAGTACAGAGGTGCAGACAGAGAGAGCTCTAGGTAAAGCCCTTTAGCATAGGCTGAATTGTTGGAGGTAAAGCTTCCAAAAAAGAGACTACATTACTGTTCTTGTTTCCTTCCTTCCTTCTTCCTTCCTTTCTTCCTTCCTTCTTGCCTCCTTCCTCCTATCCTTTCATTCCTTCTTTCTTTCCTCCCTTCCTCCCTTAATATTTTTCTTGTTTCAGCCCCAAGAAACATCATGGTATGGGGGGCAGCATTCAGGAATGTGAACCCAGTGGAGTCAAATAGAGGAAAGCAAAGTTCCTTTTCCTTTGATGGAGCTACAGTTCCAAGAAAATTGAATCAACCTTCCCTACCCTCTTGCTTGTTTTCTCTCTGTGTATTTTTACAACTTAAGAGTCACAAATTTCTGTTCAAAGGAACAAAAAGGGAGCCCAAGGGAATCAGAAGGTATCATAGAAATCACACAGAAGGATGAGATCAGGAAATATGGGCCAATACAATTGATGAATTTTGGTGCTCACCTCCAAGGTATACATGCACAAATGTGATGCTAATGAACACACAAAAGACACTGAGAAACTGAACTAAGAAAGAGATCATCTTGAGGTTGTTCATTGACCATTAGGTGGAACATGTCCAGGAAAGATTTGAAGAGCTCCACAAAGGCTTTGAGAAATAAACTAATTTTGAAACCACAGCCAACAAAAGGGGAACTGGTATTTTTGTTCTATAGCTAAACAGGTAATGTTGCCTGCACACAAACATACACAAAAAAGACATTTTCCATAAGATTTAAATGATCCAGTGTTTCATAGTATAATACTTAAATAATCTAGAAAACAATCCAAAGTTATTTGGCAAATGAAACACCATCTGCACTTCTGCTCACATAGTTAAAGATAAGCAATGGACATGAACACATTCTGACAAACAAAGCAGCTATTATAAACAAGCTCAAATGAGCAACCAGGAACACTCTTAATACGAAGCAATAATAGAATTTTTTAACAATAAATAAATAAATAAAGGATATAAAGAAGAACCATGTAGAGATTTAGAACTGAAAAAATACAATACCTAAAATGATAAACTTGCAGGGTGGATTTAATAACAGAATAGACATGGCATAAGAGTCAACTAACTTAAATCTACACTTTAACCCCTGATCCACCAGGGAAGCCCAACGTAAATCTAGATGAGTGGAAATTATCCTATCTCAATAGTAAAAAGCATAAAACAAATAAAGGGAAAAAGTCTTATTTATTTGTGAAAGTGAAAGTGTTTGTCACTCAGTCATGTCTGACTCTTTGCTACTCCATGGACTGTGGCCCCTCAGGGCCTCCAGGCAAGAATACTGGAATGGGTTGCCCTGCCTTTCTGCAAGGGATCCTCCCAACCCAGGAATCAAAGCCAGGTCTCCTGCACTGCAGGCAGATTTTTTACAATCTGAGCCTCCTGGGAAGCCTATAACAAAACTCTAGCCTTTTTGTAATTGGAATCTTAGAAGTAGAGGGAAAAAGTGCCATTCTGAAAAATTATTTGTAGAAATAATGCCCCTGGAAATTCCTAAGGTTAGAAAATATACAAACTTTGAGAGTCAAGAGGCTGAATGAACCTCAAACTGATAAATCTATAGAAATGGAGAGTTAGATATATTATGGTCAAAGCTGAGAAATCTAAAGAGATAAAATCTTATTATTATTATTTTTTAATTGAAGGATAATTGCTTTAAGATGTTGTGGAAAGATACAATCTTGAAGCATCTATAAAAAAATAATCTATATCTTATAGGAGAACAATGAGTAAAATGACTGCATATTTTTCATCAGATATTGTGGAGTCCACAAGGATGTGACATAACATTTTAAAGGACTGAAGGAGAGAAACCCATAAATCTGTAATTCTACATTTAGTAATAATATTCCTCAGGGATAAAAGTAAAGTAATGACATTTTCAGATGAAGGACAGTTAAAACAATTCATATTAAACAGATCATCTCAATAAATGTTTTCTGAAGGAAATTCTTCAAACTGAAGAGCAATGACCAGGAAAGTTGCAAAAACAATGGAAATAGTAAATATCTGGTAAATATAACAGATTTTTCTCATATGTTTTAGTTCTTTAGAATTTTTCTGAAGATTCAGAGCAAAAAAACATAATTTCTTCTGGAGTTTTCAATGTGTAGAATGTAATATATGAAACAAGTATAGCGTGAATAGCCCCATATGGTGATAGTATTTCTACATTAAAATTGAAGTGCTAAAAGGTGATAATGCTTAATAGACTATGAAAGGTTAAGTATGTGTAATCCCTAGAGCAATTGAAAGAAAAAAAAATACAGATAAGGTAAAAATCATAATAGATAAGTTAAAAAGGAATACAAGAAAAGGTCAAATAACATTTTCCTCCCCCAAAATGGATAAAAGCAAAAATAATATAGTCGATATACACATACACATGTCAATAATTATACTAAATGTAAATAGTCTAAACATACTAATTAAGAGACAGAGATTATCAGAGTGGAAAAAATGAATCATATATGTGATATTTACAAAAAACTGACTTCAAATATAACAGTGAGCTAAATTAAAATAATTGTCCAGGAATAGGAAACTAGAACAAAAACCCTAAATCTGGAAGAAACCTAGAATGCTTAATGATACTCTGCTAAATACATTATGACTGCATTAAGAACCCAGAGTTTATACATGAAAAAATTTTAAAGACAAGTAATTCCAAGTTATGAGATTAGAGAATCATTTTTATTTTCCTGGTGCTTTTCTTTCCTTTTTTTGCATTTTTTTTTACATTTTCTAAAATGAATATTACTGATTTTTTTCCTGAAATAATTTTTAATAAATGCTTGAGAGATAAAATGGAGACACAGATTTCCTTTCTTTTTTTAATCTATGGTTAAAAGTTTTAAGTATCAATTAAGGAAGTTGCATGCAGGCAGGGTGAGGGGGTGGTAATGGGAATGAGGAACTTGTGTTTTAGAAGATGTCAACAGTACGTATACTCAAGAACCTATGAGAAAGGAAATATGTACTGGAAACTGAGAAGCTCAATTAGAAAACAGTGAGGGAAGATTTGGACTGAGAAGTTAGTAATAATTAACTGAAAGCTGGAAGTTTAGGTACAAATTTCAAAAATGTTACAGGTAGAATTATAGCTTGGGAAAATGAACAGATAAATAGAATATCCTAGAGGAGAACATAGGCAAAACACTCTCAGACATAAATCACAGCACGATCCTCTATGATCCACCTCCCAGAATTCTGGAAATAAAAGCAAAAATAAACAAATGGGATCTAATGAAAATTAAAAGCTTCTGCACAACAAAGGAAAATATAAGCAAGGTGAAAAGACAGCCTTCTGAATGGGAGAAAATAATAGCAAACGAAGCAACTGACAAACAACTAATCTCAAAAATATACAAGCAACTTCTGCAGCTCAATTCCAGAAAAATAAACGACCCAATCAAAAAATGGGCCAAAGAACTAAATAGACATTTCTCCAAAGAAGACATACGGATGGCTAACAAACACATGAAAAGATGCTCAACATCACTCATTATTAGAGAAATGCAAATCAAAACCACAATGAGGTACCACTTCACACCTAGTCAGAATGGCTGTGATCCAAAAATCTGCAAGCAATAAATGCTGGAGAGGGTGTGGAGAAAAGGGAACCCTCCTACACTGTTGGTGGGAATGCAAACTAGTACAGCCACTATGGAGAACAAGTGTGGAGATTCCTTAAAAAATTGCAAATAGAACTACCGTTATGACCCAGCAATCCCACTGCTGGGCATACACACCGAGGAAACCAGAATTGAAAGAGACACATGTACCCCAATGTTCATCGCAGCACTGTTTATAATAGCTAGGACATGGAAACAACCTAGATGTCCATCAGCAGATGAATGGATAAGAAAGCGGTGGTACATATACACAATGGAGTATTACTCAGCCGTAAAAAAGAATTCATTTGAATCAGTTCTGATGAGATGGACGAAACTGGAGCCGATTATACAGAGTGAAGTAAGCCAGAAAGAAAAACACCAATACAGTATACTAACACATATATATGGAATTTAGGAAGATGGCAATGATGACCCTGTATGCAAGACAGGGAAGGAGACACAGATGTGTATAATGGACTTTTGGACTCAGAGGGAGGGAGAGGGTGGGATGATTTGGGAGAATGACATTCTAACATGTATACTATCATGTAAGAATTGAATCGCCAGTCTATGTCTGATGCAGGATACAGCATGCTTGGAGCTGGTGCACGGGGATGACCCAGAGGGATGTTATGGGGAGGGAGGTGGGAGGGGGGTTCATGTTTGGGAACGCATGTAAGAATTAAAGATTTTTAAATTTAAAAAATAAAAAAATAATAAATTAAAAAAAATAATAATAAAAAAAAGAAGCAACACAAAAAAAATAAAAAAAATAAAAATCTGTTTATGAAAAGATAATTTATTTAAATGGCTGAATATATATCATGGAGTTTTACATTCTGAAGCCGTGGCATGAAGAGATTTATTACTAACATTAAGTGAGAATGGTAGACGTTATATCCTAAGGGCAGTGGTGTTAATATGCATATTTATAAGAACAAGAACTTCCTTCTCTATATTTTACCACTTAAGTATACCTCTGATTGCTACAGTAATTTAACCTTCACCTAATTTCACTAAATTACTTGTAAACATCAGCTTGTAAAAGTTAATTGAAGAAAATGTAATTGGATACTTTAAGTATGGCCCTACTACTCTATTAAACAATTCTTTGTAACTGATAGTTTTAATGAGACATCAATTCAAAGAAAGCTTGGAAATATATATTACTGACTTTTGTTACTGGGTTTCAAATGAAGGAAATCCTGATGGGAAAAATAGCTGAATTTTTTAGTCAAGAAATATTTGTTGAGTATTGGCAAGGAATAAAGCAATCATTTGTTAGTAGCCTCAATATTTTTTTTTTAACATTTATTCAACTACCACTGGTTGTTCAAAATTAATATCAGTATTTAAAAAGGTAATTGAATATGGAGGGGCCAAAAATTTGACTATATCAGGAATACCATTTTTATTTAATTGTATAATTTTGGAATATGTCAAGGATAAGAGAAGTGAAAGAGTAAGACTAGATTAAAGGCTAGCAATGGAAGGAACATATAGCACAAAGAAATGCAATCAATTTAGGTGCTATATTTAGTCTTATATTTGAGCCATTTCAACCAGAGAATTTGATGTCAAACCCTAAACATAAGGAAACAGCTATTCCAATTTATATCTGTGAACCCATAAAAGAGATGATTTTCACAGTAGGACCTACAAAAATATATTGTAGAGGAGCAAAATTTGCCACCCCAATTTTCGTCTCTTTGGTATGGGAGTTTAAGTTGATCATTTTTTAAAACTAAGGTACCCAGCAATTGTTTCTTTTTAACTTTGTTAGCTCTTTAAAGAATTTAAATAAAGGGCCCATTTCTGGAACAGAGCTATCACCAAAAATATCTATGTTTATAGTAACTAGGTGTGGTGAGGGAAACTCAGCAGACCCTAGAGATCAGTGTCTACTCTGTGTCTCACAGTCTTTGCTTCGCCCAGCAATTTTTTTTTTTTTTTACCATTTCCATGTGAATTGGTTTCCTCTGAAGTCCCCAAAACACTACCTCAACACCCACTTATGTCTTTAGATATATAGGTTATTTAATGTGAAGTTTTCAGTCATTTTAATGAGGTACTCAGTCTTCCTGGGTCTCTCCCAGGTTTACATGTTGCTAACTTTTGTTTGACTTTCTCCTGTTAATCTGTTTCATGTTAATTCAGTTCTTAGGTCAGCCAGAAGAACCTGGGAGAACAGCAGAAAATTTATTCCTCCTTGACAATGTGAAGCACACAAAATTAAGAACTGGTTCCAAGCTGGATCAAAGAGTTAGTTTTAGTCATAAGTGAAAGACAGTTTCACTATTTCCCAATGAGAAAGGAGCAAAATCACATACTATTTACTACTTGATATGTTAACATTTGGCTAAATAAATGTTACTTTCATTATTTACTAGTGTTAAAAGAATTAACAAAATAGAGTCATTTGGCCCCCAGGACAGCAAACCTAAGAGCACAACCAGAAGATGACTTTAAAACAAACAACTGAAATTTCTTTTAAAAATTTTAAAATTTTGTTTATATTTTTAATGGAAGATTAATCGCTTTACAGAGTTTTGTTTTCTGTCAGACATCAATAAGAATCAGCCATAGGTATACATATGTGCCCTCCATCTTGAAACTCCCTCCATCCCCTTTCCCATCCCACCACTCTAAATTGTTACAGAGCCCCTGTTTGAGTTCCCTGAGTCATACAGCAAATTCCCATTGACTATCTAATTTACATACGGTATTGTGAATTTCCATGTTACTCTCTATATACATCTCACCCTCTTCTCCCTTCCCCCCAAGTCCATAAGTCTTTTTCTATATCTGTTTCTCCATTCAGTTCAGTCACTTAGTCATGTCCAATATTTTATGACCCCATGGACTGCAGCACACCAGGCTTCTCTGTCTATCACCAACTCCCAGAGCTAGTGCAAACTCATGTCCATTGAGTTGGTGCTGCCATCCAACCATTTCATCCTCGGTCGTCCTCTTCTCCTCCTGCCTTCAATCTTTCCCAGCATCAGGGACTTTTGTAATGAGTCAGTTCTTCACATCCAGTGGCCAAAGTACTGGAGTCTCAGCTTCAGCATCAGTCCTTCCAAAGAATATTCAGGACTGATATCCTTTAGGATGGACTGGTTGGATCTCTTTTCAGTCCAGGGGACTCTCAAGAGTATTCTCCAACACCTCAGTTCAAAAGCATCAATTCTTTGGCATTCAGCTTTCTTTATAGTCCAACTCTCATATCCATACATGACTACTGGAAAAACCACAGTTTTGACTAGACAGATATTTGTCAACAAAGTAATGTCTCTGCTTTTCAATATGCTGTCTATGTTGGTCACAGTTTTCTTCCAGGGAGCAAGCATCTTTTAATTTCATAGCTGCAGTCACCATCTGCAGTGCTTTTGGAGACCAAGAAAATAAAATCTATCACTGTTTCCACCGTTTCCTCATCTATTTGCTGTGAAGTGATGGGACCAGATGCCATGATCTTAGTTTTTTGAATGTTGAGTTTAAAGCTAGCTTTTTCACTCTCTTCTTTCACTTTCATCAAGAGGCTCTTCAGTTCCTCTCCACTTTTTTGCCATAAGGGTGGTGTCAGTTGCTTATCTGAAGTTGTTATTTCTTCTGGCAATCTTGATTCCAGCTTGTGTTTTATACAGCCTGGCATTTCACATGATGTACCCTGCACAAAAGTTCAATTAACAGTGTGACAATATATAGCCTAGACGCACTCCTTTCCCAATTTGGATACAGTCTGTTGTTCCACGTCCAGTTCTAATGGTTGCTTCTTGACCTACATGCAGATTTCCCAGGAGGCAGGTGAGGTGGTCTGGTATTCCCATCTTTTTCAGAATTTTCCACATTTTGTTGGGATCCACATAGTCAAAGGCTTTGGCATAGTCAATAAAGCAGAAGTAGATGTTTTTTGGGAACTTTCTTGCTTTTTCTATAATCCATCAGACGTTGGCAATTTGATCTCTGGTTCTACTACCTTGCCTAAATCCAGGTTGAACATCTGGAATTTCTCAGTTCATGTAATGCTGAAAGCTCACTTGGAGAATTTTGAGCATTACTTTGATAGCGTATGATATGAGTGCAATGGTGCACTAGTTTGAACAGTCTTTGGGGTTGGAATGAAAACTTACCTTCTCCAGTTCTGTGACCACTGCTGAGTTTTCCAACTTTGCTGGCATATTCAGTGAAGCAAATTTCACAGCATCTTCTTTTAGGACTTGAAATAGCTCAGCTGGAATTCCATCACTGCCACTAGCTTTGTTTATAGTGATGTTCCCTAAGGCCCACTTGACTATGAACTGCAGCATGTTTAGCTCTAGGTGAGTGATCACACCATCGTGGTGGTCTGGATCATTAAAATCTTTTTTATATAGTTCTTTTGTATTCTTGCCACCTCTTCTTAATGTCTTCTGCTTCTGTTAGGTCCATACAATTTCTGTCCTTTATTGTGCCCATCTTAGCATGAAATGTTCCCTTGGTATCTCTAATTTTCTTGAAGAGATCACGAGTCTTTCCCATTCTACTGTTTTCCTCTTTTTCTTTGCCTTGATCATTGAGCAAGGCTTTCTTATGTCTCCTTGCTATTCTTTGGAACTCTGAATTCAGGTGGGTATATCTTTCCTTTTCTCCTTGGCCTTTAGTTTCTCTTCTTTTCTCAGCTATTTGTAAGGCCTCCTGAGACAAACATTTTACCTTTTTTCATTTCTTTTTCTTGGGGATTGTCTTGATCATTGCTTCCTGTACAATGTCACAAACCTCTGTCAATACTTCTTCAGGCACTTTATCAGATCTAATCCCTTGAATCTATTTCTCACATCCACTGTGGAATCATAAGGAATTTGATTTAGGTCATATCTGAATGGTCTAGTGGTTTTCCCTCCTTTCTTCAATTTAAGTCTGAATTTGGCAATAAGGATTTCATGATCTGAGGCACAGTCAGCTCCTGGTTTTGTTTTTGCTGACTGTATAGAGCTTCTCCATCTTTGGCTGCAAATAATAAAATCAATCTGAGTTCCATAATGACAATCTGGTGATGTCCATGTGTAGAGTCTTTGCTTGTGTCACTGGAAGAAGGTGTTTGCTGTGACCAGTCTGTTCTGTTCACAAAACTCTGTTAGTCTTTGCTCTCCTTCATTTTGTACTCCAAGGCCAACATTGCCTGTTACTCCAGGTATCTCTTTACTTCCTACTTTTGCATTCCAGTCCTCAAGATGAAAAGGACATCTTTTTCTTTTTTTGTTGTTAGTTCTAGTAGGTCTTGTAGGTCTTCATAGAACCAATTCTCAACTCCAGCTTCTTCAGCATTATTGTTCTGGGCATAGACTTGTATTACTATGATATTGAATGGTTTGCCTTGGAAATGTACAGAGACCATTCTGTCATTTTGAGAATGCACTCAAGTTCTGCATTTTGGACTGTTTCATGTACTATGTGGGCTACTCCATTTCTTCTAAGAGATTCTTGCCCACAGTAGTAGATGTAATGGTCATCTGAATTCAATTTTCCCATTCCAGCCCATATTAGTTCACTGATTCTTAAAATGCTGACGTTCACTCTTGCCATCTGCTGTTTGACCACTTCCAATTTACCTTGATTTGTGGACCTAACATTCCAGATTCCTATGCAATATTATTCTTACAGCATCAGAATTTACTTCCATCACCATATACATCCACCACTGGGCATTGTTTTTGCTTTGGCTCCTTCTCTTCATTCTTTCTGGAGTTGTTTCTCCACTCTTTTCCAGTAGCATATTGGGCACCTACTTCCCTGAGGAGTTCATCTCTTAGTGTCATAAATTTTTGCCTTTTCACACTGTTCATGAGGTTCTCAAGGCAAGAATACTGAAGTGGCTTGCCATTCCCTTCTCCAGTGGACCTTGTTTTGTCAGAACTCTCCACCATGACCCATCTGTCTTAAATGGCCCTACATGGCATCGCTGCCCTCCAAATAAATTCATCAGTGCCATCTTTCTAGATTCCATATATATGCATCAGTATACAATGCCTTATCTTTCTCTGTCTGACTTACTTCACTCTGTATAATAGGCTCGAGGTTCGTCCACCTCATTTGAACGGACTCAAATGTGTTCCTTTTTATGGTTGAGTAATATTCCATTGTATATATGTACCACAGCTTCTTTATCCATTCATCTGTTGATGGACATCTAGGTTGCTTCCATGTTCTAGCTATTATAAATAATGCTGCAATGAACATTTTGGTATGTGTGTTATTTTCAATTTTGGTTTCCTCAGGGTATATGCCTAGTAATGGGATTTCTGGGTCACATAGTGGTTTTATTCCTAGTTTTTTAAGGAATCTCCATACCATCTTCCATAGTGGCTATATCAATTTACATTCCCACTAGTAATGCAAGAGGGTTCCCTTTTCTCCACACCCTCGCTGGCACTTATTGTTTGTAGACTTTTTGATGATGGCCATTCTGACTGGTGTGAAGTGGTATCTCATTGAGGTTTTGACTTGCATCTTTCTAATAATGAGCAATGTTGAGCATCTTTTCATGTATTTGTTAGCCATGCGTATGTCTTCTTTGGAGAAATGTCTGTTTAGGTCTTCTTCCCACTTCTTGATTGGGTTGTTTGTTTTTCTGGTGAAATTTCTTGATCAGCACTATTGAAGATGAAAATCTCTGCAATATGGAGACTCTTGCCCCTTTCACCAAAAGAAAATGCCTGGCTTGAAACAACCTTTCCTTTTCTTTTGCTAATATTTTGTCTTATCCTCCTTCTGTGTATGAAGTCTTCCGTTTTGTACAGCTTCTCAGAGCACCTACTTACTACTTGAGATTCTGTCAGTTCATGAATCTTTGAATAAAGCCAATTAGATCTTCAAATGTACTCAGTTGATTTTTGTTTTTAATGCTACAAATGGATTATGGTATGACTCATCATAATATTCATTTTTACTTTCTGACAAATATTTAAGTATTTATTAAAGTTGTCTACATTAAATATTTGTGAATTCAAAGTAATGAAATATACTGATAAATATAAATAAAGAACTTTCATTATTTTAAAATAGACTAGGCTTGACATACAATATTATAACATTAAAATGAATACTTATGATTTCATTATTATGATTTCCATGGACTTCATTATTTAGTTTATAGTGGAAAATTTGTACCTCTTAATCCCCATCACTTATTTTTTCAGTCCCCCCACCTCTCTCCACTCTGGTAGCCATGTTTGTTCTTTGACAATTTCTGTTTTGTGTTTCAGTGAAACATATAAATGAAATCATACAATGTTTTGCTCTGACTAATTTCACTTAGTATAATATCCTTCAGACCCATACCTGTTGCTGCAAATGGCAAGATTTCCTTCTCTCTTAGAGTTGATTAATATTCCATTATACATGTATTCATATTTTGTTAAATGTGTCTATATGTACATATATGTATGTGTAGCACATCTTCTTTATTCATTCACCTATTGATAGATAGGTGATTCCATACCTTGGCTATTATAAATAGTGCTGCAATGCCCATATGGGTAGATACATCTTTTTGAACAGTGTTTTCATTTTCTTTGGATAAATACCCAAAAATGGAATTGTGGGACTGTATGATTTTTACTTTTTTTGAGAAATTTCTACACTGTTTTCCATAGTGGCTGCACTATTTACATTCCTACCAACAGTGCAAAAGTGTTCCCCTTTCTTCACATCCTTGCCAACACATTGTTGCTTTTTTTGATAACAGCCATTCTGACAGGTGGCTTTGATTTGTATTTGATTATTGATATTGAGCATCTTTCTATTTGTCTGTTGAACATCTATAAGACTTCGTTTTTTAAATTTTAGATTGCTTTTTTAATGTAAATTTATTATAATTGGAGGTTAATTACTTCACAATATTGAATTTTGCTTTGTCGTATATCAACATGAATCCACCACAGGTATACACGTGTTCCCCATCCTGAACTCTCTTCCCTCCTCCCTCCCCGTACCATCTCTCTGGGTCATCCCAGTGCACCACCCCCAAGCATCCAGTATCTTCATCAAAACTGGACTGGCGATTCATTTCATATATGATATTATACAAGTTTCAATGCCATTCTCCCAAATTATCCCACCCTCGCCCTCTCCCACAGAGTCCAAAAGACTGTTCTATACATCTGTGTCTCTTTTGCTGTCTTGCATACAGGGTTATCATTACCTTGTTTCTAAATTCCATATATATATGTTAGTATACTATATTGGTGTTTTTCTTTCTGGCTTACTTCACTCTGTATAATAGGTTCCAGTTTCATCCACCTCATTAGAACTGATTCAAATGTATTCTTTTTAATGACTGAGTAATACTCCATTATGTATATGTACCACAGCTTTCTTATTCATTTGTCTGCTGATGGACATCTAGGTTGCTTCCATTTCCTGGCTATTATAAACAGTGCTGCAATGAACATCGGGGTACACGTGTCTCTTTCACTTCTGGTTTCCTTGGTGTGCATGCCCAGCAGTGGGATTGCTGGGTCATAAGGCAGTTCTATTTCTAGTTTTTTAAGGAATCTCCACACTGTTCTCCATAGTGGCTGTACTAGTTTGTATTCCCACCAACAGTGTAAGAGGGTTCCCTTTTCTCCACACCCTCTCCAGCATTTACTGCTTGTAGACTTTTGGATAGCAGCCATTCTGACTGGCGTGAAATGGTACCTCATTGTGGTTTTGATTTGGATTTCTCTGATAATAAGTGATGTTGAGCATCTTTTCATGTGTTTGTTAGCCATCTGTATGTCTTCTTTGGAGAAATGTCTATTTAGTTCTTTGGCCCATTTTTTGATTGGGTAATTTATTTTTCTGGAATTGAGCTGCAGGAGTTGCTTGTATATTTTTGAGATTAGTTGTTTGTCAGTTGCTTCATTTGCTATTATTTTCTCCCATTCTGAACGCTGTCTTTTTCTAACACCATACACAAAAATAAACTCAAAATGGATTAAAGATCTAAACGTAAGACCAGAAACTATGAAACTTATAGAGGAGAACATAGGCAAAACACTCTCTGACATAAATCACAGCAGGATCCTCTATGATCCATCTACCAGAATATTGGAAATAAAAGCAAAAATAAACAAATGGGACCTAATTAAACGTAAAAGCTTCTCCACAACAAAAGAAACTATAAGCAAGGTATAAGACTTCTTTAGAAAAGTCTATTCAGGTCTTCTGATCATTTTTTAATCAAACTTTTTTTTAACTGAATTGTATCAGTTCTTTATACATGTTAGATATTAACACTTTATTAGATATATCATTTGCAAATATCTTCTTCATTCTTCTTTCCCTTCATCACACAAAAGATTTTTAGCATACTGTATTTTTATTCATTTTTGGTTTTGTGCCCTTGACTGAAGTACGTGGGGTCTAATTCCCTGACCAAGGATGGAACCCAGGCCCTCTGCACTGAGAGCACAAAGACTTAGCCACTGAAACACTAGGAAAGTTCCTAAAGGCCTTTCAATTTAAAAGTGAAACTGGCTTGGAACCACAATTCTGCCTTTCCTAAATATGCTGCAAATTATTACTAAAGTCAAAAAAAGGAAAATGTAGTAAACTTAGGCCAGAAAAAAAATGATGGAATAAAAAAAATAACACTTTACATGTATGAACAAAACTCTAAGTAGAACTTTAAATAAAATATTCCTTAAGAACTTAGGCTGCAAAATTTCATCAACAAAAGTTACACTAAGACTTTTCTTCCATAATTTTAAATTACTGAATAAAAGGGAAATTTCCAATGGATTATGAAAGAGAAATATTATACACCTAGAACTTTATATTAGCCAACTCTCTTTTCTCTATAAGAGTAGCAGGCTTATAGTTTTGGATATAAACCATCTTATTTATTCTTATTAAATTGTCATTCAATCGAGTGAGTCTAATTGAAAATGAAAATCTAGTCTGTGAGAGTTTAATAAAAAATATCTGGTATTCTCTTAAGCCATCATTAAACACTGCCATGTAGAACAGTATATTATGAATAACACAAGATGAGGAGTTGATTTCAACTCTGTAATTTTAAACAAATTACTTTTCTTCACTTAATGATTTATGCAAGCAGTAGATCAGTACAATCAGCCTCTGTATCAACAGGTTCTGCACTCACAGGTTCAAGCTATTTTGGATTGAACTGAATCTGTGGTTGGTGAACCTGGGTGGAAACAGAGGGTCAATTGCAGTACTCCATTTTATATGAGACTTTAGCCTCCAGCAATTTTGGCATCTGCAGGAGTCCTGAAACCTATAACCACTGATGCTGAGGAATGACTATATCATAACCCCTGATACTGAGGAATGACTGTATCACCTTCTTTCTAAGTCCTATTTCAATGTGAAAGAGAGTTAAAATGCTATAAAAGATAAATATATTTTAAATGTCAATAAGTAGCAACTATTGTTATAAGTAATTCATATAATTAACTTATTTAGTTCTAGAACAGCACTGTAAAGCATGTAGTATTATTACTGACTACTTGCATGTAAGAACAACTCTGGCACAGAAATGTTAAGTCAGAGAGCATTTAATTGGCAGAGCCAGTTTTCAGGCTCAGGCATTCTGGACGTATATTCTGTGTTTTGAGCCATTATTAAAAGAGATTCTTATTACTTACTTAAAAACTTGCAAATTATAAAGTATTCTCTTATACTTTGGTATTCTTGCAACATTTTAACATAGATTTTATACACTCTTTTACATTTTTATAAATGTAGTTGGCATAGTATAAGTTTCTCTATAAACTACTCTGTTAGGTTAAACTAATAAAACAACTATTCCATATTTATCAAAAACTAAACTTTGTCTTTCTGTCAAATTTTAACATTTGATCTTTTTTCTCAGTTTTTTTTTTTTTTTTTTACTGTTCAGAATCTGATCCCAAAACATCTCTAATTTCTTTCTGTAATACAGAAGATGTAGGCTTCTTCTTTTTTCTATGTCTCCCCTATGTCATAGATAGAATTCTCAAATGAACATGAAAACTCACATCTTCTCATGTATAAATTCTGGTAATTTCTTCCCTTTGAGTTCAGGAAGAAACTGCACATATTTTGGGATACTGTGCTTGTGATTCAGTAACCTTATTATAGCAAAGGTGTATTAATATTGCAGATATAATAAAAGGCACTAATATATTGACTTTCTGGATATCAAAAATATCAAAACAGTCAATCCTAAAGAAATCAACAATGACTATTCACTGGGAAGACAGATGCTGAATCTGAAGCTCCAATACTTTGGCCACCTGAAGCAAAGAGCCTATTTATTGCAAAAGACCCTGATGCTGGGAAAGACTGAGGGCAGCAGGAGAAGAGGGCATCAGAGGATGAGATAGTTGGATGCATCATCAACGCAATGGACATGAGTTTGAGCAAACTCCGGGAGAGAGTGAAGAACGAAGAAGCCTGCTGTGCTACAGTACCCGAGGTTGCAAAGAACTGGACATGATTTCGCAACTGAACAGTAACAAATATATTGACTTTAGGTTAATCAAAAGGGGCATTTCCTGAGTGGGCCTGATCTAATCATGTGAGTAGTTTAAAAGAATCTAGAGTTTAGCAATGGAAAAAATCAGGAATAGCTGAAATGAGAGATTCTCCTGCTGAATTTGAATCAATAACCTGCCTAGTTTCAAGAAAACCAGGTGACTGGATTCCAAGGGTAGTATCCAGGCTCTGAGAGTGAGGTCCAGCTAATAACATGCAAGAAAATGTTGACTTTAGATTTTAAACTGCAAGGGAATGAATTCTGCTAACAACCTAGATCAGCTTGCCAACAGATGTTTCCCCAGTGATGCCTCCAGATGAGAAGGCTGACACTTTGATGTCAGCTTTGTGAGACCCTGAATGAAGGATCCAGATAAACTGTGACCAGACTCCTGAGCCATAGAAATTATATGGTTATAAATGTTTGTCCTTTTAAGCTGCTAACTTGGTGGTAATTTGATATTCAGCAAATAAAAAGTCAATATATTCTATATTTGTTTGCTTTCTTGAAGCCCTTTTATAAATTCAACTGTTTTTTGGTACTGATTATCTACTATTTTTATAAAAAGTGTCCATTTTATATTCACTGTTCAACTTCAATTTTCCTCCACTCAAAAGCCTTTCCTGATGATTTCAAATCACTGATCTTCCACAATCTTCTTGTAACTTACCAATCTACATACATAATTATATATTATGTAATACTAGTTTTATTTTCTACTTTTCTCTATTTCAAAATTGAGAACTTTTTTATTTTATATGAATTTTATTGACAGCTACTTTCAATCTGTGTAAGGCTAATAATGTTCACTGAACACTGTAATAGCATAGACAGTTTTACTGTAAAGTGTTTTAGTGATTTTCACTGTATAAAGTATAAGCAATGCATTTTTATTAATAAAAGAGGCAGCTATTAAACTTACTATAATTCATTATAAAAAGTATATTCTGAATGAATTGTCAACAAACTGTTGCTAACAGTTATCAGTACAATGAAATTTTAGATGATTTTTATTTTCTTCCAAATGATAGTAAAGTTCAAATTATTTATGATAAACCATACATTACTTTATAATCAAAGCAGTTCCCTTGTGAAAAATGGAAAGGGAATTGTGAGAAAATATATACTAAAATATTGACAGTGATTATCCTTGATTGATGAGAACATGAATAGTGTTGTTTTCTATTTTTATTATAGCAATTTAAAATAATAACTTAAATATATACTCTATACAAACAATTTAAACAACACAGGGTATATAGAGTAGAAATTGAAAATATTTACCATAACACTTGCATTTCTATACTCAATCCTAATGCAATATTGCTTTCAATTTAAATATACTTTTTAAAAAATAGTTCCATTCCCTCACATACAATAGTTGTGGGGGGAAGAATAGCAAATAATCTATATCCTGAGAGGTAGAGAAACAATTTAGTACTATCTTTACATATTTATGTAATCAGTTTCTTCTTATTCATCTAGGTCGCAAAAGAAAGGGAGAAAGGAAAAGAAACTCCTAGCCAAAGCATGCAATTTGATGCATTTTGACATGTATATACATTTGTAAAATCACTGCTGACATGAAGGTACAGAATATTTTCTTCACCAAGTGTTTCTTTGCCCTATTTTGCAATCTTTGCACACTGTTTACTGTCATTATAAGTTGATTTTCTTCCTCATATATATATGTATGTATATAATCAGTGATCATAGACTTTTATTTCTGGCTTTCTTCACCCGGCTAAATGATTTTAACATTCATCATGTTGGGTTTTTGCATCAGTAACATGTTCATCTTTAGTGCTGAGTAGCATTCTTTTGCATAGATTTTCACATTTTGCTTAGCCATACACCAGTTGATGAACATGTATTGTTTTCATTTTTTCACTATTATGGATAATAGTTGCTATGAATATTCTTATGCAGTTCTTTGTTAAAAAGTGTTTTCATTTCTCTGGAGTATACCTATAAGTTGAATGGATGAATTTGTGACAGGTGAATACTTAACTTTTAAAGAAACCACTGAACCAGATTTCCAAAGTGGTCATACCATTTCATATTCCTACCAGCAGGGTATTCTCCAACAAGTTGTTCTCTATCTTCACCAATTTTGAACTTAATTCTTTTTAATTTCAGCCTTTTTTTTTTTTTGTTAACTAAAGTTTACTCTTTATTTGTATGTCCTTACTATTTACCTTTTTTTTCTTAATTTTAAAATCTTTAATTCTTACATGCGTTCCCAAACATGAACCCCCCTCCCACCTCCCTCCCCACAACATCTCTCTGGGTCATCCCCATGCACCAGCCCCAAGCATGCTGCATATTAGTATCACATTGTGTTCGTAGATTGTAATTCCCTCATGACTAATGATGCTGAGAATGTGTGCTTATCAGACATTTGTATACTCTTTTATTAAATATCTGTTCATATCATTTGCCAATTTTTCTATTGGACTGATTCTTATTATATAAAAGTTCCTTAATATTATGGATACAGGTCCAGTCATTTGTAAGATTTATTAATAATATTTTCTTCAGAACTGTGTCATGCTATTTATTTTCTTCATGATATTCTTTCACGATCAAAAGTTTCAACTATGATAAATTCTGATTTATAACTTATTGTTTTAATTTTATGCTTTTTCCTTTATACTACTACCTAATAAATACTTGACAATGTTAGTCATAAGGGCTTCCCTCATAGCTCAGTTGGTAAGTAATCTGCCTGCAATGCAGGAGACCCGGGTTTGATTCCTGGGTCGGGAAGACCCCTGGAGGAGGAAATGGCAACCCGCTCCAGTATTCTTGCCTGGAAAATCCCACGGACAGAGAAGCCTGGCAGGCTACAGTCCATGGGGTTGCAAAAGTCGGATGTGACTTGGTGACTAAACAATCAAAGTCATAAACATTTTTATAGAAATTTTGTAATTTTAGCCTTTATATTTAGAACCATGGCTCATTCTATGTTTATTTTTCTGTAGAGTAATGAGGTAAAGCTTAAGGTTCTTTTTTATTCATATGGCTTTTCAGTTCTTCAGGCACCAATTATTTCCAAATCTTCCCATTTTCCATTTAATCACCTTGAAAACTTTCGGGAAAATCAAAGAAAGATCCATTCAAGTTCTATTCTATACATTCTATTTTTCTTTTGATTTAGCATCTATCATCTTGCCAAACCACTTTCTCTTAAATAATGAAGTTTTAGAATAAGACTTGAAATCAGGTAATATAAGCTCTACAACTTTTTCTTCTTTCTAAAAATACCTTTGAGAGACTTCTAGTCTGGACAAGTTTGTGTAGAACCATTTTTCACCCCCTCTGCTTATCAAATATAACTATAAAATCCTAGAAATGACACAAGAAATAAACATACGAGAATTCTGAATATAGTAATAGAAAGGTAAGGAGTTGGCTGACCACAAGAATGAAAGAATAGCATTATTTTAGTGTGTCTGGTGTTTCCCAACAGAGAGAAGCAGTATATTAACAGGTGTCTTCCACCCCCAACATAGCAACAGAGGCAGCCTAGGTAAGCTCATCCTTTCCACCACCAAAGACAATTCCCTATGGCAACAACAGGCAAGCTTCACAGAACTGTCAAGGGGTGCCAATTGGGAGCTCCAAAAAGAAGTGCTCAGGGGAAGCATTCTTGATCCCACTGAGGCTTAAACACTCTTTATTGTCTAGAGATAAAAAGGTGGAAGACTGGACTTTGCAAGAGAATCAGCCACACCAGATTTTGCAGCAATTCACAATCCTGGGTTTCTCCTCCCCTGCCCAGGGACACAGGCAGAAAAAGAAACTGTGCCCTAGTCTGGGAGGCCCATTTCCACAGGTTAAAACTTTTTTCTCCCAGCTGGAGATATGAGGGCAGCCAAGGAGCACTTAGACGAACACAGCCTCCTCTACTCAAATACATAATTTTAAGACTGCAAAGAAAAAGATGGTATAATGATTCTAAATGTATACACACCAAACAATGAAAACTCAACTGGCATGAAGGAAAACTGATAGAGTTGAAAAAAGAAAACAGACAAATCTGAAATTATACTTGGGGGCTTTAATCCACCTGCCCCCGTCCTCAAAAACTGAAGGAACTCTTTAGAAAATCAGCAAACACATAAAGGACCTTAACAATGCCAGCAGCCAAATGAATATATTATACATATATAGCATATCACCCTTAACTAAATAAGACTGCACATTTTTTTCAAGTACTCTTGGAACATTCAACATTAGCCCTATCCTAGTCCATTAAAAAAAAAAAAGAGAGAAAAAACAAACAAACAAACAGAACTTCAATACATTGAAAACATACAAAATGTGTTCTCTAACCATAATAAAATCAAATTAAAATCAGTTAAAAAAAGACAACTGTCAGATGACTTTATATCTTGATTATACTGGTAATTAAAAGAATCCACGAGGGTAGTAAACTTGCATATTTTTATGCACATATATTGAGCTTAAATACTTGAGTCTAGTGTTAAATAATGGTAGAACAAGCATCATTGTCCTGTTTTTAATCTAACAGGAAAAACCATTAAAATGAAGAAAAAGAAAAAGAAAAGTCTCTCTCTCTCTATATATATATTTCAACATCAAGTATGCATGAGCTTTATATTTCTCCTAAGTGCTGCTGCTGCTGCTACTAAGATGCTTCAGTCGTTTCCGACCCTGTGCGATCCCATAGACCACAGTTCACCAGGCTCCTCTGTCCCCAGGATTCTTTAGGCAAGAATACTGGAGTGGGTTGCCATTTCCTTCTCCAATGCGTGAGAGTGAAAAGTGAAAGTGAAGTTGCTCAGTCGTGTCCAACTCTTCGCGACCCCATGGACTGTAGCCTACCAGGCTCCTCAGTCCATAGGATTTTCCAGGCAAGAGTACTGGAGTGGGTTGCCATTTCCCTCTCCAGAATGACTTTTACCAAATTGAGAGTTTCTTTTTGTTTGCTGAGTGTTTTTGTTAAAGAATGAATAAGGAGTGTTCTGTCAAACTATTTTTCTGCATTTATGGAAATAGGTTTTACTCCTTTGCTAATGATGAATTATGTGGATTCACATTTAAGTACATTCAAATGTCCTTCTATTCCTATTTGCTCAAACGGTATTATCCTCTTAATTATTGTTGGAGTCAATTTGACAAAACTATTAACGATTTTTATGTTTATATTCATGGTGGACAGTTGTCTGATATATATATTTTTTTGTATAATTTTATTGTCAGGCTGTATATTCAGTTGTGAACATGCTAAGTCGCTTCAGTGTGTCCCACTCTTCTTCAATCCAAGCAAGATTACTGGAATGGGTTGGCATCCCTTCTCCAGGGGATCTTCCCCACCCAGAGATCTAATCCTGGACTCTTAGTCTCCTGCATTGACAGGTGAGTTCCTTACCACTAGCACCACCTGGGAAGACAGAGTTCAGTTCAGTTCCGTTCAGTCGCTCAGTCGTGTCCGACTCTTTGCGACCCCATGAATCGAAGCATGCCAGGCGTCCCTGTCCATCACCAACTCCCAGAGTTCACTCAGACTCACGTCCATTGAGTCCGTGATGCCATCCAGCCATCTCATCCTCGGTCGTCCCCTTCTTCTCCCACCCCTAATCCCTCCCAGCGTCAGAGTCTTTTCCAGTGAGTCAACTCTTCACATGAGGTGGCCAAAGTACTTGAGCTTCAGTTATAGCATCATTCCTTCCAAAGAAATCCCAAGGTTGATTTCCTTCAGAATGGACTGGTTGGCTCTCCTTGCAGTCCAAGGGACTCTCAAGAGTCTTCTCCAACACCACAGTTCAAAAGCATCAATTCTTCGGTGCTCAGCCTCCTTCACAGTCCAACACTCATATCCATACATGACCACAGGAAAAACCATAGCCTTGACTAGATGGACCTTAGTCGGCAAAGTAATGTCTCTGCTTTTGAATATACTATCTAGGTTGATCATAACTTTTCTTCCAAGGAGTAATCGTCTTTTAATTTCATGGCTGCAGTCACCATCTGCAGTGATTCTGGAGCCCCCCAAAATAAAGTCTGACACTGTTTCCACTATTTCCCCATCTATTTCCCATGAAGTGATGGGACCAGATGCCATGATCTTCATTTTCTGAATGTTGACCTTTAAGCCAACTTTTTCACTCTCCTCTTTCACTTTCATAAAGAGGCTTTTTATCTCCTCTTCACTTTCTGCCATAAGGGTGGTGTCATCTGCATATCTGAGATTATTGATATTTCTCCCTGCAATCTTGATTCCAGCTTGTGTTTCTTCCAGTCCAGCGTTTCTCATGATGTACTCTGCATAGAAGTTAAATAAGCAGGGTAACAATATACAGCCTTGATGTACTCCTTTTCCTATTTGGAACCAGTCTGTTGTTCCATGTCCTGTTCTAACTGTTGCAGCCTGACCTGCATACAGATTTCTCAAGAGGCAGGTTAGGTGGTCTGGTATTCCCATCTCTTTCAGAATTTTCCACAGTTTATTGTGATCCACACAGTCAAAGGTTTTGGCATAGTCAATAAAGCAGAAATAGATGTTTTTCTGGAACTCTCTTGCTTTTTTGATGATCCAGTGGATGTTGGCAATTTGATCTCTGGTTCCTCTGCCTTTTCTAAAACCAGCTGGAACATCAGGGAGTTCACGGTTCACATATTGCTGAAGCCTGGCCTGGAGAATTTTGAGCATTCCTTTTCTAGCATGTGAGATGAGTGCAATTGTGCGGTAGTTTGAGCATTCTTTGGCATTGCCTTTCTTTGGAGTTGGAATGAGAACTGACCTTTTCCAGTCCTGTGGCCACTGCTGAGTTTTCCAAATTTGCTAGCATGTTGAGTGCAGCACTTTCAGAGCATCATCTTTCAGGATTTGAAATAGCTCAACTGGAATTCCATCACCTCCACTAGCTTTGCTCGTAGTGATGCTTTCTAAGGCCCACTTGACTTCACATTCCAAGATGTCTGGCTCTAGATCAGTGATCACATAATCATGATTATCTGGGTCGTGAAGATCTTTTTTGTACAGTTCTTCTGTGCATTCTTGCCACCTCTTCTTAATATCTTCTGCTTCTCTTAGGTCCAGACAATTTCTGTCCTTTATTGAGCCCATCTTTGCATGAAATATTCCCTTGGTATCTCTGATTTTCTTGAAGAGATCTCTAATCTTTCCCATTCTGTTGTTTTCCTCTATTTCTTTGCATTGATCGCTAAAGAAGGCTTTTTTATCTCTTCTTGCCAGAGTTAGTTGGTCTCGAAAAGTGTTTCAGAGAGAGAGTTCTGTTCTCTTCTGCTTTATCAGAAAGAAAAGAAAAGAAATAATCAGGATTGAATGTTGGAACTCTCAGTGAAAACATCTAACTATTAAGTTTACATTGTGAGAAGTTTTTTTGGTAATTCATTTTTTTCACATACATATTGGACTTCTCTGGTGGCTCAGATGGTAAAGCATCTGCCCACAATGTGGGATACCTGGGTTCAATCCCTGGGTTGGGAAGATCTCTTGGAGAAGGAAATGGCAACCCACTCCAGTATTCTTGCCTGGAAAATCCCATGGATGGAGGAGCCTGGTAGGCTACAGTTCATGGGGTCACAAAGAGTCGGACATGACTGAGAGACTTCACTCATATGGGGGAAAGAAAGAGAGAGAGGGAGGGAAGGAGAGAGAGGAGGTCAAAGATCTGCAAAAGTTAGAATTTGAGCTAGCGAAGATTGATTGCCTGTTAACTATCTGTTGGCAAGAACATGACTCTGCTCTTTCAGCAGGTCCTGGAGAGGTGCAACCACTGATACGCTGGGATTGTTAAGTACAGCAATCTGGAGACTCATTAGCCGCAAGTCTTGCTGGGATAAGGAAAACGAATTCTAGAAGTTTCCCGAGCCCATCATCATAAAAACCAGTGTCCTAGTAGTTTCAAAAGGGCCACAAAACAAATCAGCCCCCCAAACCTCAGCAACCAACAGCAGTTAATGAGGTGTGCAGGAAGAAAATCACTATAAGAGATTTCTCAGTCAGAGAGACCGTAAAAATACTTCCAAAACTACTTCTGGTCTAAGCCTGCCGGCCAACCCTAGCCAGCCTGCCTCTGAAGAACCTCAAGCATCACCACTGGTCTCCAGGCCTCCATGCCTGCCGCAGCAACAGCTCTGCCATCCGCCCACTTAGGCTCCTGAAAGGTGTAAGGCCGGTCCCGGGAGGGGGGCGCCCCTCCACTCCCTGCTGCAGGTGGGGGAAGCCCCTAACAGAAGGAGCCTCCCAGATCCCGGGGACCAATGACAGTACACTTCGCCGGCTAAAGCCGCCCCACCCTAGCCACATAGAAGGACCTGTCAACCCAAAACGCCTCGGCCTGGTGACCTATCTGAACACTCGTCCATCTAGCCTGACCATCCCTCGCAACGAATGTATAAAAGCCACCCCCAACCCGCCGGACCCTCGCTGCCCGCTCAGTCCGGACCCTGCCCGGGAGCGCTTTGCCATTAAAAATCCTGTTAGACACTTTTTTGGTGTCCTGGTCTTTTACCAAACAAAAGGTGCCAGTCTTCATCCTTTGCCTCAAGCCCTCAGTATCACCTTAATGGAGGCCAAGCTAAGGAAGCAATCGCAGTTCTGGCAGCCAGCCTCAGCATAGCTTCCCTGAGGTTTCTGTGAGGCTGCAGGCCTCGTCCCCCGGCTTCACAGTGATCCGGAGGCCTGAGGGGGCCCAGGCTCTGGGAACACACATCCCTCCCCTGTTCTGCAGGGAGCCCACCTCTGTCCAGGGTGCGAGCCTCTTGGAGGCTGGCCCATGCTCCTTGGAGAGGCCAGTCAGATGTTCGGTACTTGCCATCTGTGCCCACCAGTGGTGGTGTGAGCTTCGGCAGACTCAAAGCCTTGGCTCTGCCTCACGGTCTCAAGCAGAACAGGGGTGAACTTCCATGTAGTTCAAGTGCAGCATCGACTGGAAATGGGGGGTCCCCGACTGTCAGGCCCCATATCCTGAAGTAAGCCCTGTGGAGGTACTGGAGGATGCCTGGAGCCGAGGTCCAGTGCGGCCAGCTCATAGCACCTCTGTGCCCTCAGGTCTGTGCACTCCAGTTAGCAGCTGTCAACTGCTCGGTGTGGGGTTGGGGAGGGCACATAGTGTCTTCGGAAGCTCTGTCTTCATACCTCAGATTTTCTGAGTCAAAAAGACAGCTTTTCTCCTTTTTAAATTTTGTATAGAATCTTCCCTTTCTGTTTCATTAATATGTACTTTTATCTTCATTTTATTTTTCATTTCTACTTTTAGTTTTTATTTTATTTTATTTTTTTAATGCAGAATTTTGTGTTATAAAACCACTGTTTATTTTTTACCTGCATCACTCTGCCTGAGGGATCTTAGATCCCCTACCAGGATCAAACCTTCACTCTAAGCAGTGGAAGTGCAGAGGCCTGACTACTGGACCACCAGGAAATTAATTCCCTTGTCTCAAGTTTTGTAGGCTGTATTTTGTGTACCACTATCACTGCAGATGGTGATTGCAGCCATGAAATCAAAAGACGCTTACTCCTTGGAAGAAAAGTTATGACCAACCTAGATCATATATTCAAAAGCAGAGACATTACTTTGCCGACTAAGGTCCGTCTAGTCAAGGCTATGGTTTTTCCAGCAGTCATGTATGGATGTGAGAGTTGGACTGTGAAGAAGGCTGAGCACTGAAGAATTGATTCTTTAGAACTGTGGTGTTGGAGAAGACTCTTGAGAGTCCCTTGGACTGAAAGGAGATCCAACCAGTCCACTCTGAAGGAGATCAGCCCTGGGATTTCTTTGGAAGGAATGATGCTAAAGCTGAAACTCCAGTACTTTGGCCACCTCATGAGAAGAGCTGACTCACTGGAAAAGACTTTGATGCTGGGAGGGATTGGGGGCAGGAGAGGAAGGGGATGACAGAGGATGAGATGGCTGGATGGCATCACGGACTCGATGAACGTGAGTCTGAGTGAACTCTGGGAGTTGGTAATGGACAGGGAGGCCTGGCGTGCTGCAATTCATGGGGTCGCAGAGAGTCGGACATGACTGAGCAACTGAACTGAACTGAACTGAAGATGAAATTGTTCTATAATATCTCCTTTGGTTATTATTGGTTTATCTGATGGGTTTTTAAAAAATGGATTTAATTGTAAATATTTAGTTTTCCCACATATGGTTAATAATATCTAATTTAATTATATTGTGATCAGAGTTTTTTCCCATGTGATTTCAATTCTATTAAGTTGGTTTAAACTTATGGCCCAATTTATGGACCATCTTGGTGACTATGAGTGCCTAAAGAATGTGTATTCTGACATTATCATATGTAATATTGTATAATAATTTTTAGAAACAAGGTTGTGGATGTTGATTACATTAAAGTTTGTTTGTTTTTTGGTCTAATTCAGTCATCTGATCAAGGGGGCTGTTAATTCCAAAGTTATAGTAGAAGATTTTAACTAGTTTTTTCTTTAATATTGTAGCTTTTGCACCATGAACATTATCTTATCTCATATTAAAATAGGTAATCCAGTCTTCTTATGCTTATGATTTATATTATACATAATTTCTACACATTTACACTCACTCTATCTGAGCTTCATATTTAAGTTTCATCTCATATTTAACATAGGTTCTGCTTAATTAGGGGTTCATCAATAAACACTGTGTGTCATTACTGAAGTCATTTGGTTAAGTTCACCATTTTATTATGTAATTTCTGAATATATTTTCCATTTTATTACCCTTTTGTGACTTTCTGTTTCTTTAAGTGAATTTTAGAATTCCACTAGAAATTATCAATTTGGATTTTTTTAGTAATTGATCTAGGATTAAGTCTTTACGGTGTATATAGATTTAATATTTTACTACCTCAAATGATACATAGAAAACCTACAACCACATGGATCCATTTAGCATAAATTCATCATTCTATGTATGTTAATTATAATTAATGCTAAAAAATGTTATACACAGAAAAGACACTCTAATATTTTTTGCTTTAAATAGTCATGTGTGTGTTAGCTAAACTAAGAGACAATCATATTTTATCAGTATATTAATTACTTATGTTGTTCTTCCCAGATAGTCCCTAGTTTATTTTCCCTCTAGGATTTTTTTTTTTTCAACTGCAAGAAATTCTTTCGGTGTTTCTTTTAGGTGCAGTACTGGTGTAAAATTTCTTATTCTTTTATTTGAAAATGTCTTTATTTACCATCCATTCTTTGTTTTAACTTTTTAATGCTACATTAGTGTACAGCTAATTAACAGTGTTGTGGTAGTTTCAGGTAGATAGCAAATGGACTCAGTCATACAAGTATCCATTCTCCAAACTCCCCTCCCATCCAGCCTGCCACATAACACTGGATAGTTTCCTGTACTATATTGTAGGTCCTTGATTATCCATTTTAAATATGGAAGTGTGTACTTGTTATTCCAAACTTGCTAAATATCCCCTTCTCCCAGATAACCACAAGTTTGTTCCCTAAGTCTGTGAATCTGTTTTGTTAATAAGTTCATTTCTATCATTTCTTTTTAGATTCCTCATATAAAGGATAGCATACAATATTTCTCTTTCTCTGTCCTACTTTCTTCTCTCAGAATGACAATATATAGCTGCTTCCATATTGCTGAAAATGGCATTAATTCATTCTTTTTAATGGCTGAGTCATTCAGTCAGTCAGTTCAGTCATTCAGTCATGTCCGACTCTTTGCGACCCCATGCACTACAGCACTCGAGGCCTCCATATCCAACACCAACTCCCAGAATTGACTCAAATTCATGTCCGTTGAGTCGGTGATACCATCCAACCATCTCATCCTCTGTCATCCCCTTTTCCTCCCACCTTCAATCTTTCCCAGCATTAGGGTCTTTTCAAATGAGTTAGTCCTTCGCATCAACTGGCCAAAGTATTGGAGTTTCAACATCAACAACAGTCCTTCCAATGAATATTCAGAACTGATTTCCTTTAGGATGTACTGGTTGGATCTCCGTGCTGTCCAAGGGACTCTCAAGAGTCTTCTCCAACACCACAGTTCAAAAGCATCAATTTTTCAGCACTCAGCTTTCTTTATATTCCAACTCTCACATCCATACATGACTACTGGAAAAGCCATAGCTTTGACTAGATGGACCTTTATTAGCAAAGAAATGTCTCTGCTTTTAAATATGCTGTATAAGTTGGTCATAACCTTTCTTGTAAGGAGCAAGCGTCTTTTAATTTCATGGCTGCAGTCACCATCTGCAGTGATTTTGGAGCCCCCCCAAAATAAAGTCTGTCACGGTTTCCCCATCTATTTGCCCTGAAGTGATGGGACTGGATGCCATGATCTTAGTTTTCTGAAAGTTCAGTTTTAAGCCAACTTTTTTACTCTCCTCTTTCACTTTCATCAAGAAGCTCTTTAGTTCTTTGCATTCTGCCATAAGGGTGGTGTCATCTGCATATCTAGGTTATTGATATTTCTCCCATAAATCTCGATTCCAGCTTGTGATTCATTCAGCCCAGCATTTCACATGATGTACTCTGCATATAAGTTAAATAAGCAGGGTGACAATATACAACCTTGATATACTCCTTTCGCAATTTGGAACCAGTCTGTTGTTCCATGTCCAGTTCTAACTGTTGCTTCTTTACCTGCATACAGATTTCTCAGGAGACAAGTAAGGTGGTCTGGTATTCCCATCTTTTGAAGAGTTGTCCTCAGTTTGTTGTGATCCACACAGTCAAAAGGTTTGGTATAGTTAATAAAGCAGAAATAGATGTTTTTCTGGAACTTTCTTGCATTTTCTATGATCCAACAGATGTTGGCAATTTGATCTCTGCTTCCTCTACCTTTTCTAAACCAGCTTCAACATCTGGAAGTTCACAGTTGACGTCTGTTGAAGTCTGGCTTGGAGAATTTTGAGCATTACTTTGCTAGCCTATGAGATGACTGCAATTGTGCAGTAGTTTGAACATTCTTTGGCATTTCCTTTCTTTGGAATTGGAATGAAAATTGACCTTTTCCAGTCCTATGGCCACTGCTGAGTTTTCCAAATTTGCTGACATATTGAGTGCAGCAATTTCACAGCATCATCTATTAGGATTTGAAATAGTTCACTGGAATTCCATTACCTCCACTAGCTTTGTTTTTAGTGATGCTTCCTAAGATCCACTTATCTTCACATTCCAGGATTTTTGGCTCTAGTGAGTGATCACACCACTGTGATTATCTGGGTCATGAAGATCTTTTTTTAATAGTACTTCTGTGTATTCTTGCCACCTCTTCTTACTATCTTCTGCTTCTGTTAGGTCCATATCATTTCAGTCATTTATTATGCCATTTTACATGAAAAATTCCCTTGGTATCTCTAATTTTCTTCAAGAAAACAGAAGATGGCAAGAGTGAACATCAACATTTTAGGAATCAGTGAAATAAAGTGGACTGGAATGGTTGAATTTAACCCAGATGACCATTATATCTACTTCTGTGGGCAAGAATCACTTAGAGGAAATGGAGTAGCCATCATAGACAACAAAAGAGTCCAAAATGCACTTCGTGGATGCAATTGAAAAAATGACAGAATGATCTCTGTTTGTTTCCAAGGCAAACCATTCAGTGTCACAGTAATCCAAGTCTTTGCCCCAGACCAGTAATGCTGAAGAAGCTGAAGTTGAACAGTTATATAAAGACCTACAAGACCTTCTAGAACAATACTCAAAAAAGATGTCCTTTTCATTACAGGGGACTGGAATGCAAAAGTAGGAATTCAAAAAATGCCTGGAGTAATGTCAAATTTTGCCTTTAAGTACAGAATGAAGCAGGGCAAAGGCTATAAGAGTTTTGCCAAGAGAACACACTGTACATAGCAAACACGCTCTTCCAATAATACAAGAGAAGATGCTACAAATGGACATCACCAGATGGTCAATACCAAAATCAGGTTGATTATATTTTTTGCTGCTAAACATGGAGAAGCTCTATACAGTCAGCAAAAACAAGGCCGGGAATTGACTGTGGCTCAGATTATGAACTCCTTATTGCCAAATTCAGACTTAAATTGAGGAAAGTAAAGAAAAACACTAGACCATTCATGTATGACCTAAATGAAATCCCTTATGATTATACAGTGAAAGTGAGAAATAGATTCAAGGGATTAGATCTGATAGAGTGCTTGAAGATCTGTGGATGGTGGTTCATGACATTGTACAGCAGACAGGGATCAAGACCATTCCCAAGAAAAAGAAATGCAAAAGGCAAAATGGTTGTCTTAGGAGGCCTTACAAATAGCTGAGAAGAGAAGAGAAGTGAAAGGCAAAGGAGAAAAGGAAAGATATACCCATTTAAATGCTGAGTTCCAAAGAATAGCAAGGAGAGATAAGAAAGTCTTCCTCATGATCAATGCCAAGAAATAGAGGAAAACAAGAAAATGGGAAAGACTAGAGATCTCTTCAAGAAATTTACAGGTACCAAGGGAAATTTTCATGCAAAGATGGCACAATAAAGGACAGAAATGGCTGAATAGTATTCCACTTTATATATGTACTGCATTTTTTTATCCATTCCTCTGTTGATGAATGTATAAGTTGCTTACATGTCTTGTCTATTATATTTACCAATCATGCTGGTTGATATTTATACTTCATAGAAAATTCTGTACTTGTTTTCTGCCTTCTTACTTCCATAACTTCTGATATGGAGTCTGTGGTGATATGAATTATTCTTTCCTTGTGTATAATATGACATTTTTAAGTTTATTTCAAAATTTTCTCTTTCTGTTTGATTTTTAGCAAGTTGATTTGTCTTTACTAATATTTAGTTTTTTTAATATTATTCTCCTGTGGATTTACTCAGCCTCTGGTCTGTATAAAAGTATGTCTTCCATAAATTTGGTAAGTTTTTGTCCATTATTTTTCAATTTTTATTCTATCTTGATGTCACTCAACTAAAACTTCTTTTGCTCAAATTACATGTAATTTATGCTTTTGACATGTCCTACAGGTTCCTGAAGCTCTTCATTTTTTTTCCAAACATATCTTGGCATTCTGAAGATTGTGTTATTTCTATAGATCTACCTTCAAGATTACTGATTCTCTACTCTATCATCTGTATTCTGCATACCCAAAGAATGTTTTATGTAGATATGTATTTTTATTGTTTTTTAAATCATATTAGATTTTCTAGATTTTTATGAGTATTTCTTCTTCATATACCACACACATATACCTCCCTCAACACACACACACACACACACACACACACACACACACACACACACACACACATACACATGCTAGCTGCTTTAAAAGTCCTTCTATGATAATTCCAACATTTGGATAATCTAAGGGTTCAGATATGTTGATAATTTTTTCCTGTAAGAATGAGTACCTCTTAAAAAATATTTATTTGACTGCACTAGGTTTTAGTTAAGACATGTGTGATCTTTAGTTGTGTCATGTGGGATCTAGTTCCCTGACCAGGAATTGAACCCCAGCTCTTGCACTGAAAGCATGGAGTCTTAGCCACTGGACCACCAGGGGAAGTCCCAAGAATGAGTAACACTTCTAATTCCTCATACGTGGGTAATTTTGACTATATCCCACTAATTGTGAATGTGATATTATACATGTGATATATTTCGGTTATATTCTTAAGAATGGTGATATTTGCTTTGTTTTAATAGGCAATTGGTTTGATTATGTTTAAATTTTAAATATTATATCTCAACTCTAAGTTCAGTTATTTTAGAATCATCACAACTACTTTGAGTCTGCACCATACATTTATGAGTTAGGAGCCAGGCTGAGACTTGGGTAGAGCTTATACTCCTAACTCGGGTTTCCTCCTCTGTGACATTCTCCTTTCCAGAGATCTCCTCTCAGGTTTTTCAAAATACAGTTGCTTTGAAATATGTCTTCTGGTTTTTCAGGTAAGGAAAACTGCAGAATTTCTCTAAGAATTATAGTCACTTCACACATTGAAAATGTTGGCCTAACTTCAAAGTATAATAAAAGCCAGGAGAAAAAAGCCACATATTCACACAGTACCATTCTTTTTTGACAAGTGTCAGTTCAGTTCCTGAATGTACCTGCATTTGATTACTCTCCATTGCCTTCTAGACATTCTTTATTTTATTTTATTTTTTGTAGTTTATCTGGAGTTTATAGTTGTTATACACAGGAGGGTTGGGTCCAGTAGGAGCTACTTAATCATGTTGGCAGTGATAGTCCTTGTCTTAATTTTTTTTTTATTACTTCTTATTTCAAAACTCCATGTAGGGAAACAGGAAAATAGGAGCCAGAAGTTTCAAGAACTGGGGCTGGCATGAGTTTCCTACAGTGAATAATATTTGCCCTCAATTTTGGGGAATGCTGATACATTTGCCCAGATTTCAACAGTTGCAGTATGTGTGTGTGTGTGTATGTATATAGGAAAGGAGTTCTGAATTATATCTTACAACATCTCTTTATAACTTTTTATCCTTGATATATATTAATATTATCTCCTGTTCTAAGTGAGAGTAATAGAAAGGTTGTAATTTGAACATATTTAAATGTTCACAAAATAACAAGGCTTCAAATAAATTATTTTCTTATCTCATATTTTATTCCATTATAATAATTAAGTTAATAATTATATTATTCCATTATAATATAATGTTATATAATGAGACAGTAACATTATATTAATGTTACTGAGCTCTAAAAATATGAAAATACCTTCAGTGGCAGCGTATTCTGGATATGTCCAGAAAAATAGCCTGGATTAATTTAGATCTGTAGAATCATCAGCAGAAAACTCAAAATTGCTTTCATAAGTATTCCAGGGGAAGTAAAAATCTATATATAATCTTTATATTGACATTTTATTCTTCAGAAATGCCATATGCTTACTAATGCTAGATAAAGTAGACACCTTAAACTTATTTGTAAGGGAAAATAGCATCTCAGTGTCAGTTCCTATGGTGATTGATTGATGAGCACAAATTAAAGTGCATATCTGTATTAATTAATGACTTGCAATGAATCAATCAAAGATGAATAGGTCAACCAAATAAATTTTTCTAAATATACTGCCATTGGTATTTCATTAGGAAAAAAATCACAGCTATCAAAAAAAAATTGGTTCAGACTTCAAATGCTTATTGGGTCATTAAATATTCTAGATACATCCTCATTTTCAACTCTTAAGTGATACAGTGAGGCAACTCCATAAAATTTGAAAATGAGGGAATTAATTTACATGGACCTCTGAATAGTTAAACAGTGAACAAACATTTAATAGGGAAATTTGATAAATTCTTAAAGATTTAGGAAAAGTTCATGGATCTCTGCTAGTCAAGCTGTCGGAGTATAGCTTAAGGCCAAACTCTGTAGAAGCAAGACAAATTTAGGTCATAGAAAATGACATTAATAGTCACAGAGGGAAAATCAATAGCCATAGAAGATAAAACAACTTAAAGAAAAGGAGTCTATTTACTGAATATTGAAATATTCTAATGTTGAAAATAATTGTTTTCAGTTTCATTGAAATTGCAATATTCAGTACATATTGAGCATGGTCAGTGTGAAATCAGAAAGTCAAAGAAGCTATTATCATTTGTATTCTTATGTAACTGGAAAAAATAGTAAAACAGGTAATAACTGATATGTGTATTAACTGCTCGCTATATCTCAGGCTTCACATGCTTTTTCTTTCAATGCTAATGGCAGTGCACTGTTTTTCAATTGTTGTTGCTCGGTCACTCAGTCATGTCCAACTGTCTGCAACCCCGTGGACTGTAGCCCGCCAGGCTCCTCTGTCCATGGAATTTTCCAGGGAAGAATATTGGAGTGGGTTGCCTTAGCTTTGTGTAAATTAATAAATTGAATTTATTTTGCCTACTTTAATATTATATACATATATTAGTTTATATTTGTTAGATTAGGCACATAAGGGACAGATTTTTTTTCTGGACATTGAACAACAAGCCTGAACTTTCAAATAACTTTTATAATAGTGAACATGTCCAAAGTAGTTGAGATAATATTTATTGTTGCTGTTTAAATTCATCATTTTACCTCTTGCTCTTTAATTCAATGACATTGATTCTCATGTAAAAATATATTAAAAGATATATGAAGCTTAAAATTTGTATATTACTAACAAGCATAGAATGCATTTCAAAAAACATGACTATAATAAAATATAATTTGCCACTCACAGAATAAGTTAAATGGTGAGTTGTGGAACTGCAGTAATAGCCAAAGTCATCAGCAGTACTATACAGAATAGGCAAATTGAAATTAATGGAGGACAGAAAATGTCACGCTGTTGGAGCAATGAAAATAACAAGAATAAAACATAAAACTGAACATATGCTGAACTGTTAGCCCAAGAAGGAGATTTTGAAATGCAAGGGAGTAAGCCTAAACTGATTCATGATGGAAGATAGAGGAAAGGAGCTTAGCTGGGAAAAAGGATGAGATTTTGGGTATTGCATTCAGGTTAGAAACTTATTTCCTTTAGCAAATAATGATTGTTTCTCTTTCTGGATAAACTTAGGATTTATTTTTGTCATAAGGAATAAAAATTTTTCAAATTAGTTAAATATACTATAGCATATACAAAATTTTTATTCATATAGAAGGAAGAAGATTACTTATATTTTTCAATGGTTCCTGTTTGAATAAGTACAAACTTCTATTACTGTTGCTAGATAATTTAAAATTTATCCATGAGAAATAATGATATTTTTTCATATTTTATATTTATGCAGGTATGTATATTTATGCATTGTAAGAGAGATTGATTTCTCCCAGGTTACATACTTAGCTAGAATTCATATTGAAAGTTTCTGACTTTGTCTGCTTTTCACTTCCTTATAATACATTTGCAGTGTTAAGATGTGTGGTCCTTGATTAGGAGATAAGGTATATGTCCCTTCCAGGAGAAGGAAATGGCAACCCACTCCAGTATTCTTGCCTGGAGAATCCCAGGGACAGGGGAGCCTGGCTGGTTCCTGTCTATGGGGCCGCACAGAGTTGGACACGACTGAAGCGACTTAGCAGCAGCAGGCTTGAATTCTTAATTTTTTGTATATATCTTGTCAGAGGGCTTTAGTATTTATAATTTTGTCATCTGCAGAAAGCAGGTGGTGTTATTGCTAATCTTTTGAGTATTTGAGAGAATTTTTATTTCATGCTGGAAAAATATAGTTGGATTTATATTACTGGTTTGTAATATATTCATATCAAGGTGTATTAACATGTATTTCATTTTATTTTTGACTTTTATGTTGAATTTAATGTTGTAGAGGCAAATTCTGAAGCCAGTTTAACAGCTGTTGCTTTTTTGCATGTGACTTGTTTTTAGGACATATTTAGTGATATTGTTAGTTGATTGGTTGTTTACCTTGTTTTGTTCCTTTTCTTTTTGTCTTGTTTTTATTTTGCTGATTTTGTCCTCATTTCTCCTTAAGATTATAGTGCTTGCATTAAACCTTCATAAATTTCAGGACAAGTTTCAGTTGGTACTCAAGTGTAAATGAATACATTACTTACAAAATAAATAAACAAATAAATTTATTTAATAAATAAGTAAAGCAAACATCTCTGAAATTAAATTGTTTGCAGTTAACACATAGATTCTTTACACATTGTCCCAAATAAAAAGTTGTTGATAATCAGAAATTATATCAAACCATTTAAAATACCTCAAGAACATTGTTCTTAATTAATGGTTTTGTGTATCTATGTATGCATACATAATTTAATTTAAAATAATTGAAAATGTAAAAATATTTTTAATACTTAAGGAGTTGTGTTATTGAAAGGGATTAGCTGACTCTTGTGATTCAAAGTGAGAGAGGAATATAAAGTGGGCATAGGTTTAACAGTAAGTTATTAACAGAGATACAAATAAAGAATTATGGATGCCTGAAGGAGAGATTGCTATTTACTTGAAATGAGTAATTCGTTGCATGTCTTCGATAACTGTTTTAGTATTCCCAAAACAAAAGGTTCTTCATAGGAAATCCATATAATCCATTTACCTATTATAAAACATATATTACTACTCTAGAACTAATAATTTTTATTTGTATGTGTCAATTAAAGATTTAGGTTAATGTCTATAATTTAAATGATCTGTATTTTTGGTTGAAAATAAAGATTATATATGTGTTATTTTAACTTTTTTAATTGGAATTTTTAAATAATGCTATAGAGAAGGGATGTATATTAAAGTTTCTTCCTTCAAAATAAATACTCCTATAGAGAAAAGAGAAGGAAAGGAGGAAATATTTTCTTCTTTTCTTCTTAGTTTAGGTCCTCTTAATTTAGGTCCTCAATCTAGTCATACTAACCTGGTCTTACAAGATGCTATTGCTTATATGTGGGCACAAGTATCATCTTATTGGTAGAACTAACTCAGAATTTAATATAAATTCATATATTTATTACTTTAAAAATTGTCCTCATTTCTTTATTTGTTATCATAAATTTATTAAGAAATCACATTAAAGTATATGATGAATATAAATCTAGATGTTTTCTTTGTCCCTAATACATTAAGCCTGGTTCCAAATAGGAAAAGAAGTATATTTCCTTTCAATATACAAAGCTGTATATTGTCACCCTGCTTATTTAGCTTATATATAGAGTACATCATGAGAAACACTGGGCTGGAAGAAGCACAAGCTGGAATCAAGATTGCTGGGAGAAACCTCAGATACTCAGACGACACCACCCTTATGGTAGAAAGTGAAGAAGAACTAAAGAATCTCTTGATGAAAGTGAAAGAGGAGAGTGAAAAAGTTGGCTTAAAGCTCAACATTCAGAAAACTAAGATCATGGCATCTGGTCCCATCACTTCATGGCAAATAGATGGGGAAACAGTGGAAACAGTGGCTGACTTTTTGGGGGGGGGAGCGGGCTCCAAAATCACTGCAGATGGTGATTGCAGCCATGAAATTAAAAGACGCTTACTGCTTGGAAGGAAAGTTATAACCAACTTAGACAGCATATTAAAAAGCAGAGACAGTACTTTGTCAACAAAGGTCCTTCTAGTCAAGGCTATGGTTTTTCCAGTAGTCATATATGGATGTGAGAGTTGGACTATAAAGAAAGCTGAGTGCTGAAGAATTGATGCTTTTGAACTGTGGTGTTGGAGAAGACTCTTGCGAGTCCCTTGGACTGCACAGAGATCCAATCAGTCCATCCTAAAGGAGATCAGTCCTGGGTGTTCGTTGGAAGGACTGAATGTTGAAGCTGAAACTCCAATACTTTGGCCACCTGATGTGAAGAGCTCACTCATTGGAAAAGACCTTGATGCTGGTGAAGATTGAAAGCAGGAGGAGAAGGGGACGACTGAAGATGAGATGGTTGGATGGCATCATCCACTCAATAGACATGACTTTGGGTGAACTCCAGGAGTTGGTGATGGACAGGAAGGCCTGGCATGCTGCGGTTCATGGGGTTGCAAAGATTCGGACACAACTGAGCAGCTGAACTGAACTGAATACATGATAAAATGTTTATCCTCATTGTAGTTCAATGAAAAACAAACTATCGAAAAATGGTATATAGTACCGAATGTATATTCTGAACCCCATTTTCCAGGAATGTTTTCCCACAATAAGCTATGCTCTGACACTGTCTGAGTGTCCTATGAGCTCAGTCATTCAACCGTGTTTGACTTATTCGACCTTATAGACTGTACTCTGCCAAGCTTCTCTGTCCATGAGATTTCCCAGATGACAATACTGGAGTTGGTTGCTATTTCCTCCACCAGGGACTCTCCTGACCCAAGGATCAAACCGCATCTGCTACATCTGCTGAATTGACAGGCAGATTCTTTACCACTGAGCCACCTGAGAAGCCCCACGGGTGTCCTACAGTGCAGCTCAATTCTGGCATTGCATCCCAGAGATAGCATCAGATCTCATAGGTTAAAGACTGCCCCTTAGATTATAACCTGTCCTAACCAATGGACTATAAATCAGAAGTTCCTACAACTCCTTCCTTGGATCGATTAATTTGCTAGAGCAGCACACAGATCTCAGAAGTATTTTACTTACTAGGGTCTTCAGTGTATTATAAAATAATGCAATTCAGAAACAGGTAGATGAAAGAGGTGTATAGGGAAAAGTATGTGGGAAAGAACGCAGAGCTTCAATGCCTTTTAGCATCTTTCTCCCTAAATCTGCACATATTCACCAACCCTCATATATGCAGAACCTAGTCCTTTTAAGTTTTTATGGAGACCTTTATTACATTGACATTTTGGATTAAATCACAGGCCATTGGTGATTGATTCAACCTCCAGCCCTTCTCCACTCCCCGGAGATGGAGGTGATGATGGGGAGACTGAAAGTCCAAACGCACTCGTCAGGATCACATGGTCTGCTGTCCAAGTAAACAGCCCCACCTCATGAAATACTAAAAACACCTTTCTGGCTCTTGTCACTTGGGAAGTTACAGGAGTTTTAGGAGCTCTGTGCCCAAAATGGAACTGAAGGTCAAATATATATACATACATGTTAAATTATATATATAGAATTTTTTACTATAAATCAGAATATCACAGTACTATTTCAGCATTCTGGCTACAGATGTTTAGTAGTAAGAGCATAGGAGCCAGGCAAACTATGACTTTAAGGTTATAATTTACTTCTGTGACCTTCAGCTTTCTTACTTCTGAAGAGTAGCTTCCTGAATATGCTGTTATATTGATTAAAACTATTAAAAATAGAATGATTAGGAGAATGAATTAGCAGTATTCTGAATACTTCAATTATAGAGCAAGGCCAAATCCACTGTGAAAAATGGAAGTTCTTTTAGACTTTTAAAAAAGAAAGTATTCATAGATTATTGATACTAATTATTTGTTCCCTTCTACGGCATTTTAAAACTTTTTGTGAAGTCATTTAACTTGTATTTGTTTAGCTGGGACTCTATCAACAAAAGAAAAATCTACTATAAATGGTGCAATTGATTTTCTATGCTTCTATTTTGGAAAATATGAGCCAATCTGTCACCCACTTACGGTAGATATGAAGGATATTAGGTTTTTGTTTATGCTTGATGCTTTAATCCTGGCTTCATCTGCTAATCCTCTGTCATGGTGGTGGGATTTTTAAGCCACTTAAACGCTGTTCCAATTAACTTAAGCTATGTGAACTTAAGTTACATTAAACCCCTAGGTCTGGATTTTCTATGTGGTAAAATAGAGTTAAAGGTATCTAATTGAAGAGGTGTGTGAGGATTAAAATATATGATGTATAGAGAGTACATGCTAAAGTGACTAAAATTATGCAAAAATTAGATAATTGCTATTGCACACAAGCAAGGGCTCACTACTCAACAGGAATAGAAGCCAATGCCATGGCACCAGCTTTTGAGAAATTAAAAAGCTTTATTTTGAGGTCAACTGACAAAGACATGGAGAGGGGAGAGCTAATATCTGTCTCCTTGCTTTGGCTTTTGGTCAAAATTAAATGAGTTAGGGCAAGAGAGTGGAGATGCAATAGCATTGGCAGGGTGGGTTTACATTGAAGAGTTTGGGAACTTAGCCATTTATAGTAAGATATGACAATACCATTATACAGTGGAAGTGAAAAATAAATTCAAGGGATTAGATCTGATAGAGCACCTGAAGAACTATGGAAGCAGGTTTCTAACGTAGTATAGGAGGTGGTGATCAAAACCATCCCCAAGAAAAAGAAATGAAAAAAAGGTAAAATTGTTGTATAAGGAGGCATTACAAATAGCTGAGAAAATAAGAGAAGCTAAAGGCAATGCAGAAAAGGAAAGATATACCCATCCGAATACAAAGTTAAAAAGAATAGCAAGGAGAGATAAGAAAGCCTTCCTCAGCGATCAGTGCAAAGAAATAGAGGAAAACAATAGAATGGGAAAGAAAAGAGATCTCTTCAAGAGGATTAGATACCAAGGAAACATTTCATGCAAAGATGGGCACAATAAAGGACAGAAACAGTATGGACCTAACAGAAGCAGAAGATATTAAGAGGAAGTGCCAGGAATACATAGAAGAACTATACAAAAAAAATCTTAATAACCCAGACAACCATGATGGTGTGATCACTCGCCCAGAGCCAGACATGCTGGAATCCAAAGTCAAGTGGACCTTAGGAAGCATAACTATGAATAAAACTAGTGGCGGTGATGGAATTCCAGCTGAGCTATTTCAAGTCCTAAAAGATGATGCTGTGAAAGTGCTGCACTCAATATGCCAGCAAATTTGGAAAACTCAACAGTGACCACAGGAATAGAAAAGATCAGTTTTCATTCCAATAACATAGAAGGGCAATGCCAAAGAATGTTTAAACTGCCACACAATTGCTCTCATTTCACATACTAGCAAAGTAATGCTCAAAATTCTCCAACCTTGGCTTCAACAGTACGTGAACCAAAAAATTCCAGATGTTCAAGCTGGATATAGAAAAAGCAGAGAAACCGGAGATTAAATTGCCAACGTCCATTGGATCATAAGAAAAAAGCAAAATAATTCCAGGAAAAAATCTACTTCTGCTTTATTGACTACACTAAAGCCTTTGACTATCAGGATGACAACATAATGTGGAAAATTCTTTGAGACTGGAATACCAGACCACCTTACCTGCCTCCTGAGAAATCTGTATGGAGGTCGAGAAGCAACAGGTAGAACCAGACATGTAACAATGGAGTGGTTCAAAATTGAGAAAAGAGTATGTCAAGGCTGTATATTATCACCCTGCTTATTTAACTCTTATGCAGAGTACATTATGTGAACTACTGAGCTGGATAAAGAACAAGCTGGAATCAAGATTGCCAATAACCTCAGATATGCAGATAACATCACCCTTATGGCAGAGAGCAAAGAGGAACTTAAGAGCCTCTTGATGAAAGTGAAAGATAAGAGTGAAAAAGCTGGCTTAAAATTCATCATTCAAAAAACGAAGATAACGGCATCCTGTCTCATCACTTCATGGCAAATAGATGGGGAAACAATGGAAACAGTGACAGACTTTATTTTCTTGTGCTCCAAAATCACTGCAGATTGTGATTATAGCCATGAAATTAAAAAACGCCCCTTGGAAGAAAAGCTGAAACAAACCCAGGTGTATTTAAAAAAAAAAATACCTAGCTTATTTAAAAGCAGAGACATTGTTTTGCTGACAAAGTTCTGTCTAGTCAAAGCTATGGTTTTTCCAGTAGTCAGGAATAGATGTGAGAGTTGGACCATAAAGAAGGCTGAGGGCTAAAAAACTGATGCTTTTGAACTGTGGTGCTGGGGAAGACTCTTGAGAGTCCCTTGAACTGCAGGGAGATTCAACCAGTCAATCCTAAATTAAATCAATCCTGAATATTCATTGGAAAGACTGATGCTGAAGCTGAAGCTCCAATACTTTGGCCACCTGATGGATAGAGCCGACTCCTTGGAAAAGACCCTGATGTTGGGAAAGATTAAAGGCAGGAGGAGAAGGGGACAACAGAGGATGAGATGTTTGTATGCCTTCACCAACTCAATGGAAATGAGTCTGAGCAATCTCCCAGAGATGGTGAATAACAGGGAAGCATCATGTACTGCAGTTCACGGAGTTGCAAAGAGTCAGACATGACTGAGGGACTGAACAACAACAATGATAATCAGACTTCAGCACTGGGGCTTCCCTGGTAGCTCAGTTGGTAAAGGCTCTGCCTGCAATGCAGGAGACCTGGGTTCAATCCCTGGGTTTGGAAGATCCCCTAGAAAAGGGAAAGGCTACCCACTCCAATATTCTAGCCTAAAGAATTCCAATGACTGTACAGTCCATGAGTCAGACACAACTTGGCAGATGGTGCCATAATAATTATGGCATCATTGATGTAATGAACATGAGCTTGGGCAAACTCCTGGAGATGGTGAGGGACAGGGAAGCCTGGCATGCTACAGTCCATGTGGTCTCAGAGTTGGACATGACTGGGCAAGTGAACAACAGTGATAATCATGTGTATTTTAGCAACTTATTAATTTATGTTCTTATACTTATTTGATGTAAGAAACCCTATATTCAAAAACTAGTTAAGACATAAATGAATAAATAAACTCAATGTTGCAATGATTTTACTTCCTTCACTTTGACGTTACTCATAATTTTGTTAAGTTAGTCATTTCTCTTTTACCTTCCCTATATTAAAGTTCCTAATTTCAGATAAAAACATCAGAGATTAGTTTTGTTTTGTTTTGTTTTTAGCTCAGCATCCCAGCTTTCCCTGATCCCTCTGCTCTCTAAATTTGAATAAGGCAAAAATTTCTCTTTCTTTCCTTTCCAAGTATTGAAAGCTAAATCTCAGAATGAAAGAAAATGGAAACTAAATGAAAAGCCCAACTAATTTTACTTAAGCAGTTACAGCTTTCACAGTGAATGATTTGAAACTCTTCAGTGTTACTTAGTGAATGTAATCACATGTATTTGTCTTGTTGAGAATTATATTGTGACATGTGCATGGTAAGCAGGACTGCTATTATATAAATTTCCCAAGATTTATCACTTGCAGTTGCAGAGTAAGAATTGAAAGCCTGTTTGGAGTTTTCTTAACAAAAATATTTTCATTATTTAAAGAAACCTTGTGTATGTAAGTTGTTAACTAATTAATAAGACTAATAATCTCATTAAATTTAAACATTATTGGAGTTCAGTGACAGAAATGCCTAAAATGTTTAGTAAGTGAAATAGAAGGGGAAAATGGGATGGTGTTCTGAAGTGCAGGCTGCTGCTGCTGCTAAGTTGCTTCAGTCGTGTCTGATGCTATGCAACCCCATAGACAGCAGTGCACCGGACTCCTCTGTCCCTGGGATTCTCCAGACAAGAATACTGGAGTGGGTTGCCATTTCCTTCTCCAATCTGAAGTGCAGACAGGATTCAAAGTTCACTGGTGGCAAAATATAATAGTCTATGATGTAGTTTTCCCTTCTTTTATTTCCCTAATTGTTTTAATTCATCTATTTTTTTTTCCAGCATACACTCTTATATGTCTTCTTCTATTTCCTCCTTATTGCATTTCTCCTATTAGAATTACATTTCCTTTCAGTTGATGCTTCAGTAGTATTTCTTTTGTCTTCTTGAAATGGCAGCGTTGCATGCAAACAGAATGAGAGGAATGTCATGAGGTGAATGATTTGGATTGCAGTAAACACAGAAGGGTGCTTCCCTGGTAACTCGGCTGGTAAAGAATCCTCCTGCAATTCAGGACACCGCAGTATGATTCTTGTGGTGTGAAGTTCCCCTGGAGAGAAGGGATAGGTTACCCACTCCAGTATTCTTGGGCTTCCCTGGTGGCTAGGACGGTAAAGAATCTGCCTGCAATGTGGGAGACCTAGGTTCTATCCCTGAATTGGGAAGAGACACTGGAGGAGGGCATGGAAACCCACTGCAGTATTCTTGCCTGGAGAATCCCTATGAACAGAGGAGCCTGGCAGGCTACAGTCCATGGGGTCACAAAGAGTCAGACACAACTGAACAACTAAGCACAGCACATCACAGACACATAAGGAGATAGCATACTAAAAAGTAGAGACATCAGTTTGCTGACAAAGGTCCCTATAGTCAAAGCTATAGTTTTTCCAGTAGTCATATACAGATATGACAGTTGGACAGTAAAGAAGGCTGAGCGCTGAAGAACTGATGGTACTGGAGCAGACTCTTAAGAGTCACTTGGACAGTAAGGGATTCAAACCAGTCAATCCTAAAGGAAATCAACCCTGAATATTCACTGGAAGGATTGTTGCTGAAACTGAAGCTCCAATATTTGGCCACCTGATGTGAAGAGCCAACTCAATTCAAAAGACTCTGAAGCTGGAAAAGATTGAAGGCAAAAGTAGAAGAGGACAGCAGAAGATGAGATGGCTAGATTGAATCACTGACTCAATGAACATGAATTTGAGCAAACTCTGGGAGATGGTAAAGGACAGGAAAGGCTGGTGTGCTGCAGTCCACGGGGTCACAGAGATTTAGTGACTGAACAACGACAAACACATAAGGAAGACTCCATGGATCTGCTCAAATCCATGTTTGGTAGAAACCATAGGGTACATAAATCAGGAAAAAGGCAATGGTGAAAAGAGGCCTCTATTTATAGTCTTTCAACTCATTTCTTTTTTCTTCAGTGGTTAAATATTTGCCATTACTGTTCATCAGCGCCACAGTTGGTTCCATAATTATTTGAAGAATATCCAGAATTCAGGTAAATAATGAGCACTAGTTTTATATTTTGTAAACTAACATCATGATTAAAGAAAACATTTCTGTTTTATTTTACTTCCAAATAATTTAAATGAGTAATTAAATAGTATGGAGGACATTAAGTTTTCCACATGTAAGTTTCTGGATGGCAATGAAATGACACTAGCTGACTGCAACTTGCTGCCCAAGCTGTACATTGTTAAGGTGGTGGTGAAAAAATACTGCAACTTCGATATTCCAAAAGGAATGACTGACATTTGGAGATACCTAAGTAGTGCCTACAGTAGGGATGAATTCACCAACACCTGCCCCAGTGATAAGGAGGTTGAAATAGCATACAGTGATGTAGCCAAGAGACATACCAAATAAAAGAGCACTTATGAGAGAAGTGCCTACAAAAAAAAAAAAAAAAAAAAAGGAAGCTAACTAACAGTAAGATATTATCTTGAAACTGAGTTTATTTCTACATTTTTGGCTAGTAAATTCTTGGCTTCATTCATCCCGTATAAATTCAATTTTATCTCCATAATTTAATAAGAGTGTAGCTTTAGGATATCTCCTGCTTAGGGGAAACAATTTCATTATTAATATTACCTTAGAATAGAAATTAATTTCTAATTATGTACTGAGAAACAATTCCTTAAAAATCCTCTGAAATAAAGTCAATATTATTTCCATAGATGAAGCTTTAATTGCTGCTTTGTCATTTAAGCTATTTTATTGGCAAGACTCACCGTATAAGAGTTGAATGATTATAACATTTTTATCTGTTCTCTATTTCATACTCATAGGCAACCTATATTCAAGATAGGCTAGTAATATTATTTCTACTTTTAATATGACCAAATAATATCTTAGTAGCCCACTAGCATAAATCTAAAATATTCAGTTTAGTTCAGTTCGGTCGCTTAGTCATGTCCGACTCTTTGTGACCCCATGAATCACAGCATGCCAGGCCTCCCTGTCCATTATCAACCCCCAGAGTTCACTCAAACTCATGTCCATCGAATTGGTGATGCCATCCAGCCATCTCATCCTCTGTCGTCTCCTTCTTCTCCTGCCCCCAATCCCTCCCAGCATCAGAGTCTTTTCCAGTGAGTCAACTCTTCGCATGAGGTGGCCAAAGTATTGGAGTTTCAGCTTCAGCTTGGTAGACTATAAATAAAACATAGGTCTTGTAACGCCAAATATGTATGTCTTTCCTAGCAAAACATACTTTGTCTGTCAGTAGGGATTTGTTTTCATTTTAGAAGATACATTTTTCAGCACTCTGTTTAAGAAATCAGTTTATGGTTGTATTTGTACATGTTCTGCAAACCAGTTGGAAGTACATCAAATGTCACTTTTATAATGTGAAATTATTTTTTAAAATGTTCATCATTTTTTATTTTGCTACTTACTAGCCATGTGACCTTAGACGTTGCTTAACAGCTCAGAGTCTGTTTTCTCATGCCCCCCAAAATGGAAAGAATAAGTTTACCAACCGCAGACAGTTTCTTTGTAGATTATGTGAGCCAATATATTTAAAGTACTTAGCATAGGGCCTGGCACAGTGTAAATGCTATATAAATGTTAGTTATTTGTAGCATCATCATCATTAATCCTTTTTAAAATATGGCATCAATACTTGGATGAGGAATAAAGTTTGCCAGTGTGTTTACATAATCTTTTAAGACAAAGAATAAATGTCAAAATTATGTAAGAAGTGAACAAAATTGGTTCTAGTAAAAGAATAAGAAAAGTTATAATTAAGGAATAAAACTAGGTCTCAACTTTCCTTTGATTAAAAGTAGGAAACATAAATTGTATATTTATTGATAACTGAATAATGTAACAAAGTCTAGATTTAAAATATAGCTATTAAAGAAGCTATGTGAGGACTATTACACAGTAAGTATTAGAGATTTTCCTATGTATGTTTAACATTGATTGCCTTCAAATGTCACCTGAGATGAACAGTTATTAATCAGGATATTAATAGGAAAATGGTAACTCAGTATGGTGCTTCAAACACTGATCCTCATTCTCATTGTGATATAGTGATGTAGCTAGAGATGCAGAACGTGGTATAGTTGATCTTAAATCTATAAAATAATTAAAAGATTAGCACAGTTCAGTTTAGTTGCTCAGTCATGTCTGACTCTTTGCAACCTTATGGACTATAGCACACCAGGCTTCCCTGTCTATCACCAACTCCTGGAGCTTACTCAAATTCATGTCCTTTAAGTTGGTCATGCCATCCGACCATCTCATCCTCTGTTGTTCTGAAAATGAATAAGGAGGATTACAGACTTCAGTGTTCAGTTAGAATATAGTCATAATCAGCTGTGGCCTCTTATTCAGCTGTAGCTACAAAGTGGCCTTGAAGGTTTGTCTTCGTGGGCACATGACAATGATAACCAAAATTCCCAGGAAGTTAAGTCCCGAGGCAATAGTTGGATTAGGAATAAACCTTTGCAACTTCAGTAGTTTTCCGGAAAGGAATTTAGAGATACGGTCTGCAACTGTTCAAGAAATTCCCAGCTTAAGGAGCAATGTAGAAGATCCTGAGTGAAGAGGTACAGTAAAGAAAATAATTACAGTGAAGTTGAGCAGAATTCAGTAGGGAATCTTAAATAATACAAAAAACAAAATGTGCATAAAGAGTTCTTAACCCTGACTTTCCAGAAAAAAAAAAAAAAAAATCTTAGTTCTAGCTATGGGCTCTCTTAACAGTTAATTTATTTTTCAGGTTATTTTCTCTAAATATTACAGGTAGATCTTTAGGGAGATAGGTACAATTGATATTCTCTGAGAGTTGCACATGTACCTTCTCTTGAGTTCAAGAAAACACCTTGCATTCCTAGCTTTTGATCTATGATGTTACCAGTTTTGATTCCTTTTCTAGTAACCAGATCAAATATTTTAGTGATATTATTCAGAATTTTGGCAAAGTTTTAACTGTGACATATAGAACTCTGTGTACTTTTTATGTTCCTCTTATGAATTAAAGTGAGACCTAATTAAGGCAGATAACAACATTCCAGTATTCTGTGGATAAAGATAATCAGATCATCTAAGTTTATATCTAGTTCTTAGTATTCTTCCAAAGTTTAATGGTTTTAATAAAGTGAAAACTGTCTTATTGTAGTTTGATCTCTGACATTGATATTATAGTAAGAGGCTTGCAAATCTTTAAGAAAACTTTTGGTGATACTGAAAACATAATATTGATCAGAATGAACAAAAATAAAAAGTAATGTATTTTCCCTTTCAAAAGATTTGGGTAGTTATTTCTTTAATTCATGGCCAGGTAGAATATTCCAGCTGTAATAAAGGTGGCCTGAAATGTTTTAAAAGGAGCATATTAAGATAGTATAAGAAAGTACAACTTTTATAGTCAAGAAAATATTTTTCAATAGCATTTGCCTTTATTATACATTATTTCCCTGGATATGTACTCAGAGGTAAAAAATGTTTTGGTTCTTGTTCTCCATCTGCTCAGGGCTTTGCAAACATTTTAGTGATTTATATTTTTCTTAGACATGAGTGAGATTGAAAACTTTCCTGCAGTACTTCTACTGTTTTTAGTTCCAGTTTTCCATACATTTCCAATTGATCAATTTATTTAAGAAGTTTGCCACCTCTCCAAATAAATGGGTTTTCAAATATATCAACATGTATTGCATCAATTTCCCAGGCAGTATCAGACAGGAGAAATACACAAAGCATGTTTTAGCGATCGATGCTCACACACACACATGATCATATATTTGTCATGTATATTTTGCATGTATATATTTTACACATAATTCAACAGAGTAAATAATGTATTATTTATTATATAGGTGTTTTGTAAATCTGACTAGACAGCAGCATTCAAAACCAGTTATAACTCTTCCTTCAAATTGGTCATTAGACATTATATTGGTCTGTGAAATAGCATACATATTTCATATATGTGGCTCATATTTCTCTTCATTAGTAGCACATACAAAGATATGAATCTAGTCACATTAATAGTAAAAATTTCATTAAAATAATTCTTTATTCACCATGTGTTCTTTGTTTATGCTGATGACCATTCATTATTGGAAAGGAAGGAGTTAGCATTAGACCTACCATCTCTTTATTCTTTATTTGGAAGACCCAGGAAAGAGAGAGAAATGAATTCTAAAATCCACCTTAATCATTCTGATTACAGAAGTTCCGATAAGTATACCATTAGGGCTTAGTAGAAGGAATGAGCTTTTCTGTGAAATGCTTTTAGCAGTATGTACCTGTCTGCATGTATCTTACCTGTCAAACTTCAAAATCCTTCTGAGTTACGAAAAGGAAGAAGCATTAGCAAGTATGCTGTTATTGGTCATCCTGTGGGTGACCCATATATCTGAGCTAGAAAAACCCTACCATGGTGGGAAGTATGTGGATCCAGAGAAGGGATAAACTGTGGCAAACAAAAGATGTTCATTAGTGAATCATGAACTTAAGTACGAATACAATCAAATTATTTACACAAGAGTACCTCAGAGCAAGAGAAGATTGCTAACTATCTCTGTCCAATCTGGCATTCACTAGTGGCAGATGCTGGAAGAAACTTCTGGATCCGTTTTTCCAGAAAAGAAGAATTGGGCTCTTGATGATTTATTGACTTTGCCCAAAAACTCCACCTAGATAATTTGGTGAAAAGAGGTGACATAGTACTCTTGATAACTCAGCTTATCACTAGCCACCTACTACCATTTGATTTATGGTTTATAGTCTATATTTACCATTCTGGTTATTTTTCTGATTACCTGGGGAAAATACTACCAATGAATCAAAGAGGGTGGAGGATACTGAACAGCAGAGCTTCTGTCATTTTGTGTGGCTGTTAATCAAAGTGATACAGCTGAGACAGCTGCCTGGGTGTGACAGAAGGCAGATTGCTTCTGCTTCCCAACATGTCAGAAGTTTGTTTGCTACTTTGAATATATGGAATGTCAATGTCAGTGGAATGCATTTAAAGAAGGTGTAAATGGAGCCTGAAGAGCCTCAAGAGAGTTTGCATGTGCTTTGGTGTCCTGATTATACCAACAATGCCCTCTGGAGTTACATAGGGGATATTTACATGATACTTTATATCACAGCGGTTGGGGATACACTAGGGGATCAAATATATCTAAGAGTTTCACAGGGCACAGTGTTTTAGGGAATATAGTTACCAGAAGTGAACAAAACCAATAAAATATAGATAGCAGTAATACATATTTTAGATTGATAGAACTGACCATTCAGCCTAAGATAATCTGTGAAAGATTTAACGAGTTTGTCTTGTAGTACTAAGCGTGGCCAAAATGACACTAAAAGATTTGTCATTAGGTGTCAAAGACTTGCTAAAACAAATATGAACACTAGTGAGAACTAGAGGGATCTCCATTTCAGGAGAACGACCCTATTGCAGGAATCAACCTGGAAGATTTAGTAAAGATATAAGCAAATGGATAAATTGAATAATAATTCTCATGGAAAATCAATAGCAATGTTGGAAGAAATCTTATACTTTCATATAGAAAGGACTTTAGAATATAGCATTTTTAAAAGTCAATGGTTAGTGCTAGAGGGGAACAGGAAGGTGTATTGGTGGGATCTGTTGCAAGTCTAATTTAAGGCATGTTGTCAGTAGAAATTGTGGCAAATACTATTCTCTGATGCCATTGTTCACAAAATAGCACTGAACTTTTCTTCTCTATGATGAGTTGATTGGAATTAGGTAGATCAAACAATGGCACTTTTTCCCTATTATAATATTACATACTGGCACTTGGAAGCCAGTACTTGTAAAACCTATATGATATATTTGGAATATGGTTATGACCACCAAAAAGATGAAGTCCACAATTTACTGAAATAGGAGCATACCAATTAATGAGGGTTTTGATACATAAGAATCTCTGTTGCAAAGAATAATTATGCTATATATTTTTCTCTTTTAATGAAACCACTGGGGAAAGGGCAGTAAGCCCTGTAAAACACAATATAAAGATGAAGACACATTGCCTCTAGAGAGAGGATTAAAAATAACCTCTAGAGTCAATGGAGAGGGGAAGAAAACCACCTGTGTTCATATCATTAGACATCTCCTATCACTGGGGAAAGGTTAGAAACTATGAAAATCTCAACCTTTTAGACCCAGGGAGATATATAGATATATAGATATAGATAGATATATGGAGAAGGAAATGGCAACCCACTTCAGTATTCATGCCTGGAAAATCCCACGGACTGAGGAGTTTGGTGGGCTATACAGTCCATAGGGTCACAAAGAATAAGACATGATTGAGCAACTTCGCTTCACTTCATATATATATATATATATATTTTCTTTTTTACCTGTTTGCTATCACCATCTTAGCAAATCTGAAGCAACTGTCAAGAACTTAGCTGAGCCTGTTAGAGCTGAGCTGCCAAGACTCAGAGTGGGCAATACAGATAACAAGTTGGAATGAAAGTAACATTGAAGCCCTTAATCTCTTACTGCAATAGTGTAGAAAGAAGTTAAACTGGAGAAAGCAGCTCCCTATTCCATGTCCTCATATGGAACGGCTCAGCTGCTGAAAGTTGAATCAGCAAAGATACTGCGGTCATCTCACTATAGGGTAGGGACCCTGAACAAATAGTGCTTGCAATTTGATGGACCTGAATGCAAGAAGAGGGGTAGAGAAAAGGGCTAGAAGTGGATAAATACTGAGTCAGAGTAGTGTCTTTGACATTTCCTTTCTTTCCCTATTGAAGAGGCCTCAAAAACAGGCCTTAGGAAGGTGTTTGCCAAATGGCCCAGGTAAAGAAGCTTCTTATGAAGCAAAACTAGCAGATGTTACAAAATTCCAGCTGAGCTATTTAAAATCCTAAAAGGTGAACCTATTAAAATGCTGTGCTCAGTATGTCAGCAAATTTGGAAAACAGCAGTGGGCACAGGACTGGAAAAGGTCAGTTTTCATTCCAAAGAGCAATCTCAAAGAATGTTCAAACTACCATACAATTGTGCTCATTTCACATGCTAGAAAGTTTAGGCTTGAAATCCTTCAAGCTAGACTTCAACAATACATGAACCAAGAACTTCCAAATATACAAGCTGGGTTTAGAAAAGGTAGAGGAACCAGAAATCAAATTGTCAACATTTGTTGGATCATGGAGAAAGCAAAGAAATTGACTTCATTGCTTCATTGACTATGCTAAAGCCTTTGACTGTATGGATCACACAAACTGGAAAATTCTTCAAGAGATGGGAATACTAGACCACCTTACTTGTTTCCTGAGAAACCTGTATCAGGTCAAGAAGCAACAGTTAGAACCAGACTTGACTCAATGGACTGGATCAAAACTGGGAAAGGAGTACATTAAGGCTGTATATTGTCACTCTGCTTATTTAACTTATATGCAGAGTACATCATGCAAAATGCCAGGCTGGATGAATTACAAGCTGGAATCATGATTGCCTGGAGAAAAATTCATTAGAATCATTCCATACCATCTTACAGAAAAATCCAAACAAATTTTTTGGCAAACCCAATGATTAAATAGCAGAGATTTCTTTTTTGGGCTTTCTCTTGAATCTGAAGTTGTCAAGATTTGCCTTTACTTTAGAAATAAAAATATTCTTGAAAAAAACTAGAAATAAAATAATTTTGATAAAACAAAAGATGAAAAATGATATTACTAATATAAATCAATAAAATAAGAAAATACATTCAAAACAAAAAATTCACTTCTATGAATTTTCCAGGTTTAAAGAGTAAACTATAGTGCTGAAAGGAATGGTGCTGAAGATCTTAAAAATATATCAGGGATCTCAGTTTTGCTATTGTAAACATTATAACCCTCAACTTGTGAAACTTTGCCAGCAAAAATACTTCATATATTTAAAATCATAGTTACAATCAGCTTTAAAAGTATGAAACACTCTTCAAAGAACATTTCTTTTATTCATGACACTTAAAAAGCAATTTATTTTCCTGTAAAGATATGAGCAGATCACTCAAGCCTTTTATATATACAGTTTCAAAGTTGGTATATACATTGTCACCCTACTAATTTTAGCATGATGATAGTGATGATTCCCAAGTGGTGCAGTAGCAAATAAAGAATATGCCTGCCAATGCAGGAAACACAACAGACATAGATTCAACCCATAAGTTCAGAAAATCTCCTGGAATAGGAAATGGCACCCCACTCCAGTATTCTTTCCTGGTACCAGTAATTGAGCAGGTAGCTCAGCTGCCTGCAATGCAGGAGACCTGGGTTTGATCCCTGGGTTGGGAGGTACCCTGAAGAAGATAATGGCTTTCCACTCCAGTTTTCTGGCCTGGAAAATTCCATGGACTGTATAGTCCCTGGGGTTGCAAAGAGTCACACATGACTGGGCCACTTTCACTTTTTCTAGTATTCTTGCTTGGGAAATTTGATAGGCAGAGAAGCCTGGTGGGCCACAGTCCATGGGGCCACAAAGAGTCAGACACAACTGAGTATCTGAGCACAGAACAGAGTTGATTTACATTGATAGTATTGACCAATTTGGTCCTGAGAATTTTCTTTAATGTTACTTCATTTAGTTTTTCTTTAACAAGGAAGAATAGGAGTTAGTCACATGCCATGTGATGTTGGAGAAGACTGGAAGGTCCCTTGGACTGCAAAGAGAGTCAATACTAAAAGAAATCAACTCTGAATATTCATTGGAAGAATTGATGCTGAAGCTCCAATACTTTAGCCACCTGATGCACCAACTCATTAGAAAAAAACTTTGATAATGGGAAAGATTGAAGGCAGGAGAAGGGGACACCAGAGGATGAGATGGTTGGATGGCATCACTGACTCAATGGATATCAGTTTGAGCAAACTCCGGGAGATGGTGAAGGATGTGGAAGCCTGACATGCTGCAGTCCGTGGGGTTGCAAAGATGGAGTGACTGAACAACAACAACAATGATAATCCTCATAAAAGTTAACTTTCCTATCAGTGTCTTCTTCCCAGGAAACTCAACCTAAGATAATTGATATCAGAAGTGGATCAAAAAAGTAGGTGATAGGGTGATGTGTTATGGCTGGATTGCTTGCTGCCACACTGGCAATAAGAACGTCTCATTGATGTTTCTTATTGGTGGACACAGATGATTTCTGGCCCAAGATAAAAGTGCAATTGTTAAAATTTTTATTTTTGGCAAACTGCAATGGTATTCTGCTGAGAAGGAATGTGTTAGTTGTTATGTAGTATGCAGCATTTGAAAATGTAAGAAAAATAGTAACTGTAAGGTCAGTGGTATTAGGTAGTTATTACTAAGCACTGTTAATGTTGCAAGTGATCAAATGATGAGAGAAATTATTAGGCAAATAAAGTCTACATGCAAAAGCCAGAGAGTCTCTGTAGTTTAATTTTGTATGTGCATCATCCCTTTCAAGGGAGAGCAGAGAAAACTGAGGACTTGGCTCAGGGATAAACCACCAGATTAGCTGAGCTTCCAATGAGGTAGGTCTGATATGCCAAGGTCAGGGTCCTATTTGGGGTAGAGAGGGACCTTGATAAATGAGATGGGAAATTTGAATTGGTGCACTGAAAAGTCTCAGAAGTCCATGTTCTTCAGGACCCTCTGACCTTGTATAAATGGCCCAGTGCATGCATGCTCTCAGTAAGTTGTGACGGAGTCTGTGACCCCAGGGACTGTGGGCTGCCAGGCTCCACTGTTCATGGGATTCCCCGGGCAAGAATACTGGAGTGGGTTGCTATTCCCTTCTTCAGGGGATCTTCTCATCCCAGGGATTGAATCCACATCTCCTGTATTGGCAGGCAGATTCTTTACCACTGAGTCACAAGGGAAGCCCCAAATATTCCAGTATTTCCTGTTAAATTCTATCACTGCAACTTGGTTGAAGAGGTCAAAGAAACCTCTCCCTAAGAAAATATGCATCTCTCAAGATATGTACTCGGTTTCCCACCTTGACTAAATACCAGTAAAAAGAGTTGAATTACAACTGGTTTATTTAAGGATAAGCAGGGTGTCATTAAAAATGAAAGGAACTATAACTTCAAAAAGTAAGACTTAGCTAGTGCATACTAGCAGAAGCTGGGAGAATGTGCAGAGGATATATTTCTGAGTGCATTTGATCAAGGGATGTTGAAACTAAAGTTGAATTAAAGCTTATTAACCTGTGAGTATCTTCTGAAATACAAGATTTAATATACTAACAGAACCCTATGAAATAATATAAATGTGTTACTAGGGTGGCTTTTAAAAGAATGAGAAAAATGACCCTGTAACATAATTCAATTATTAGTTTTTCCAGGTTATTTTATAGATTCACTTGGATTTTTTACCTCCACATTTTATGTAAATAATAATAACTGCTATTATTATTAATTGATATCCAAATTATATTTCATGACCCATCAAATTTATCATGAACTTGTCAAGATTAAATTCTCTTTCAGTTCAGTTCAGTTCAGTCACTCAGTCGTGTCTGACTCTTTGCAACACCAAGAATTGCAGCACGCCAGGCCTCCCTGTCCATCACCAACACCCGGAGTTCACTCAGACTCATGTCCATCGTGTCACTGATGCCATCCAGCCATCTCATCCTCAGTCGTCCCCTTCTCCTCCTGCCCCCAATCCCTCCCAGCATCAGAGTCTTTTCCAATGAGTCAACTCTTCACATGAGGTGACCAAAGTACTGGAGTTTCAGTTATAGCATCATTCCTTCAAAAGAAATACCAGGGCTGATCTCCTTCAGAATGGACTGGTTGGATCTCCTTGCAGACCAAAGGACTCTCAAGAGTCTTCTCCAACACCACAGTTCAAAAGCATCAATTCTGCGGTGATCAGCCTTCTTCACAGTCCAACTCTCACATCCATAAGTGACCACAGGAAAAACCATAGCCTTGACTAGCCAGGCCTTAGTCGGCAAAGTAATGTCTCTGCTTTTGAATATGGTATCTAGGTTGGTCAGAACTTTTCTTCCAAGGAGTAAGCGTCTTTTAATTTCATGACTGCAATCAACATGTGCAGTGATTTTGGAGCCCCCCAAAATAAAGTTTGACACTGTTTCTACGTTTCCCCATCTATTTCCCATGAAGTGATGGGACCGGATGCCATAATCTTCGTTTGTAACTCTAAATTATTCTTCTTCATGTTGTTTGAATTGGGATTCCTAATGTCCTAATTCTTCTGTCTCATCTAACTTTTATCTTACATTTCTCACTTAACTTCTCTTTGTTTCTGTTTGTTGTTGTTTCATTGCTAAGTCATGTCCGACTCTTTGTGACTCCTATGATCCGTAGCCCCTCAGATTCTGTCCATGGGATTTTCCAGGCAAGAATACTGGAATGAGTTGCCATTTCCTTCTGCAAGGGATCATTATCTAAGGCTAATCGTATCATATGAGAAGAGGCAGAGAAACCAGAGATCAAATTATAAACATCTGCTGGATCATCAAAAAAGCAAGAAAATTCCAGAAAAACATCTCTTTCTGCTTTATTGACTATGCCAAAGCCTTTGACTATGTGGATCACAAGAAACTGTGGACAATTCTGAAAGAGATGGGAATACCAGACTACCTGACCTGCCTCTTGAGAAATCTGTATACAGGTCAGGAAGCAACAGTTAGAACTGGACATGGAACAACAGACTGGTTCCAAATAGGAAAAGGAGTATGTCAAGGCTGTATATTGTCACCCTGCTTATTTAACTTCTATGCAGAGTACATCATGAGAAATCGTGGGCTGGAGGAAACACAAGCTGGAATCAAGATTGCCAGGAGAAATATCAATAACCTCAGATATGCAGATGATACCACCCTTATGGCAGAAAGTGAAAAGAACTATAGAAGCCTCTTGATGAGAGTGAAAGAGGAGAGTGAAAAAGTTGGCTTAATGCTCAACATTCAGAAAACTAAAATCATGCATCTGGTCTCATCACTTCATGTCAGATAGATGAGGAAAGAGTGGAAACAGTGGCTGACATTATTTTTTTCTGGATCCAAAATCACTGCAGGTGGTGATTGCAGCCAAGAAAGTAAAAGATGCTTACTCCTTGGAATGAAAGTTATGACCAACCTAGATAGCATATTCAAAAGCAGAGATAATACTTTGTTAACAAAGTTCCGTCTAGTCAAGGCTATGGTTTTTCCAGTGGTCATGTATGGATGTGAGAGTTGGACTATAAAGAAAGCTGAGCACCAAAGAATTGATGCTTTTGAAGTGTGGTGTTGGAGAAGACTCTTGCGAGTCCCTTGGACTGCAAGGAGATCCAACCAGTCCATTCTAAAGGAGATCAGCCCTGGGATTTCTTTGGAAGGAATGATACTAAAGCGAAAACTCCAATATTTTGGCCACCTCATGCAAAGAGCTGACTCCTTTGAAAAGACCCTGATGCTGGGAATGATTGAAGGAAGGAGAAGGGGCCAACAGAGGATGAGATGGTTGGATCTCATCCAACACATCACTGACTCAATGAACATGAGTTTGGGTAAACTCCGGCAGTTGGTGATGGACAGGGAGGCCTGGCATCCTGTGCTTCATGGGGGTCATAAAGCGTCAGCCACAACTGAGTGACTGAACTGAACTGAATCATATCATAGGCTTGGAACATATTGCTTCTTGCATAGAGATTACCTCCTCAGTCTTCTGAATATTCAACTATTCTTCTGAAATGAATATTTCCCTTTGGGTTTTCAGTATCCTTAGCACTCTGGCCTTTGAAAAGAAAATTTACAAATAATAAAATTTTATTTATTCTATTATATTACCATCTCAAGATGACATCCTGTTTTTTAAATATCTTTTCCATTCTAGCAAAACTTTAAAAAAGTATTTAAAGTATTACCTCCACTTATTTGTAATTTAGTCAGTATTAAAACTTCTATAATTCTAATTCAAAAAAGTATCATCTACACAAATTGTTCATCTCAAGTCAGCAATAAGATCTTATTTAACTAAATACCTTAGACATGCTTTATTATTTATCTTGATACAACCTTGATACTTGAAACTTTTTTTTCCGTGACTTAAATAAGAAACCAATCTCCTACTTTTCCTCTTGTCTTTCTAGAAGTGTGTAATTCTTTATTCAGATGTGAAATACTTGAGTTCCTCAATACAAGTCTTCTGTTCTATCCCTTTTTACTTACGTGATATCCCTAGGAAACCTTATTCATATTCAAGATGAAATTGCCACTTATAAAAAGAAGCCATCATAACTTCCATGCCTGTGATCTATCACTTCTCTGAGCTTGAGTCTTGTATTTAATTGTTTACTTGAATTCTCCTTTTGGATCCTTAAAAAGCAGGTAAAATTCAACATGTCTAAAATTGAATTCTTGAATTTTCCATCCAATTAATAGAGTTATTTATATTGTTCTTAAAGTTCACTAATGGCACTGTCATCCAACTATAATGTATATAAGTTATGCAAATATAAGCATTATTCTATCCACCTACCTACCTCTCCCATAACCAGTGTATTGTATATACAACTTTGGTAGATCAGATTATAGTTCCAATTCTTCAGTCCCCTAGAATAGGGTAGTTTATTCATGCTATTTCCCATTTTATTTATAACATTTGTCTCATACTTCTCCACTCTATGGATGTGATTAATTTTTCCCTCTTGTACTTTTGTGAACACAATTAAAATAGCAAGTTCCAGGTAGCTGTACCTCTTTATCCCTAGCCTTGGAGGAAAGGCACATAGAACAGACCTGAACACAGCCTTGTCTCTGACAAGTCCAGTTGAGATATAATAAATGCTGGTTAATTTTCATGCCTGCAAATCTATAATCTATGAGCATGAAAATGTTGTAAGCCAAAAAGAATGTCAAGCAGTTTTTTAAAAATAATATGCCATAGAACCTGATGATTAAGATTATCAATCTTATTAATTGTACTCTTCAATACCTCTTGAACTGATTTAATTTTCTGCATTTCTTTCCTCTAATCAATTACTATTATCTCTTAAATACTGAAATGATTTCCTAATGACTCTACCTGTGTTAATTGTCTCATCAAGTATTTTCATAACATTGTTCCCAGCACTATCCTTTGGAGATATGAATTTGATCAAAATACCTTCATTTTCTTCCAACACTCCTTTATACTTACACATTCCAAATGGTATTTTTCTTCCTTTTAATAAAAGAGACAAGATTTTCGAAAGCCTTTTATAATCAGGCTTGTTGTTTACATTTTCTTCCATGATGCCCCACCCCTTTACTTCAAACTGACTTTGTTTTGTTCCTTTATACTTGCATTTTAGTGGCATTGGAATTGTACCATGTTGTTTCTTCTGACTGGCATATTTATCCAGTTACTATTTTTCTAGTTAACTCTTTGCTTCTGTTCAGATTTCAAGTAAATTATCCCTTTTTCAAAAAATAACCTGTGTATTTCCAGACCAGATCAAACTATATCATACCCTCTCATTACATTTTGGCTTTATAGTAATTTTAACACTTGAAAATGTATATCTATGTATCTTATTTTTATTTCTATTTTATCTGAAAATGTAAGTCATTGAGAGCATGATTTATGGACAATGCCTGGCCAATAGGACGATGCCTGATATATAAATTTCCTCATTGAATACGAATAAGATTTTGTTTCAAACATTGCCTCCAGAATAAGTCACATCAAAACTTAATGCTAACAACTTTTGCATTGATGTCTCGCTTAGCCACATCTCACTTATTTTGAACTGAGACATCTTTGTTGAAATTGTTGCTTGGTGTGCAGGCATATACAGTTGCTACATCTGATCCTGCATATATGCAATCAAAGTTTTTTCACTTTGCAAATCAGTCAATTATGTTTTACTGTTGCCTTGATTGTGTTAGATTACAGTGACTCATTTTTAAAAGAATTTTTTCTTTTTGATCTCTTAAAATATGGCTCAGACTGAATGCTAAAATGACGTTAAAGCCTGGATTATTCTATTTTATTTCTGTACTTGTCTATAAGTAAGCTTTAACTTCTAAAATGAGGACTTTTTAACTTTATTATTTTTGACATGTTTGAGCCTTATATAATTTCATTCATAAGAGAAAGCAAATTAAAAAGAAATTAAGAAAATTTGTGAAGAACATGCTATTAAATGTGAATATTCACTAAGAATATACATATATATATATAATGAAATCTATTCAATTTTTAAGTAGATACCCTGTAATTTTTTTTTTTTTTTGTCTTTTCACTTGTTCAAGCAATGGTTAAAACTTCTAGAAAGGGTTAGTTCAGTTCAGTTCACTTCAGTCGCTTAGTGGTGTCTGACTTTTGTGACCCCATGAATCAAGGCATGCCAGGCCTCCCTGTCCATCACCAACACCCGGAATTCACCCAGATTCACGTCCATTGAGTCAGTGATACCATCCAGCCATCTCATTCTCTGTTGTCCCCTTCTCCTCCTGCCTCCAATCCCTCCCAGCATCAGAGTCTTTTCTAATGAGTCAACTCTTTGCATGAAGTGGCCAAAGTAATGGAGATTCAGCTTTAGCATCATTCCCTCCAAAGAAATCCCAGTGCTGATCTCCTTCAGAATGGACTGGTTGGATCTCCTTGCAGTCCAAGGGACTCTCAAGAGTCTTCTCCAACACCACAGTTCAAAAGCATCAATTCTTTGGTGCTCAGCCTTCTTCACAGTCCAACTCTCACATCCATACATGACCACAGGAAAAACCATAGCCTTGACTAGACGAACCTTAGTCGGCAAAGTAATGTCTCTGCTTTTGAATATGCTATCTAGGTTGGTCATAACTTTTCTTCCAAGGAGTAAGTGTCTTTTATGGCGTCATCTGCATATATGAGGTTATTGATATTTCTCCTGGCAATCTTGATTCCAGCTTGTGCTTCTTCCAGGCCAGTGTTTCTCATGAAGTGCTCTGCATATAAGTTAAATAAGCAGGGTGACACTATACAGCCTTGACATACTCCTTTTCCTGTTTGGAACCAGTCTGTTGTTCCATGTCCAGTTCTAACTGTTGCTTCCTGACCTGCATACAGATTTCTCAAGAGGCAGGTCAGGTGGTCTGGTATTCCCATCTCTCTCAGAATTTTCCACAGTTTATTGTGGTCCACACACTGAAAGGCTTTGGCATAGTCAATAAAGCAGAAATATATGTTTTTCTGGAACTCTCTTGCTTTTTCCATGATCCAGCGGATGTTGGCAATTTGATCTCTGGTTCCTCTGCCTTTTCTAAAACCAGCTTGAACATCAGGAAGTTGACGGTTCATGTATTGCTGAAGCTTGGCTTGGAGAATTTTGAGCATTACTTTACTAGCATGTGAGATGAGTGCGCTTGTGTGGTACTTTGAACATTCTTTGGCTTTGCCTTTCTTTGGAATTGGAATGAAAACTGACCTTTTCCAGTCCTGTGGCCACTGCTGAGTTTTCCAAATTTGTTGGCATAATGAGTGTAGCACTTTCACAGCATCATCTTTCAGGATTTGAAATAGCTCACCTAGAAATCCATCACCTCCACTAGCTTTGTTCGTAGTGATGCTTTCTAAGGCTCATTTGACTTCACATTTGAGGATGTCTGGCTCTAGATGACTAATCACACCATCGTGGTTATCTGGGTCATGAAGATCTTTTTTTGTACAGTTCTTCCGTGTATTCTTGCCACTCTTCTTAATATCTTCTGCTTCTGTTAGTTCCAGACCATTTCTGTCCTTTATTGAGCCCATCTTTGCATGGAATGTTCCCTTGGTATCTCTAATTTTCTTGAAGAGATCTCTAGTCTTTCCCATTCTGTTGTTTTCCTCTATTTCTTTGCATTGATTGCTGAAGAAGGCTTTCTTATCTCTTCTTGCTATTCTTTGGAACTCTGCATTCAGAAGCTTATATCTTTTCCTTTCTCCTTTGCTTTTCACTTCTCTTCTTTTCACAGCTATTTGTAAGGCCACCCCAGACAGCCATTTTGCTTTTTTGCATTTCTTTTCCATGGGGACGGTCTTGATCCCTGCCTCCTGTACAATGTCACAAACCTCATTCCATAGTTCATCAGGCACTCTATCTATTAGATCTAGGCCCGTAAGTCTATTTCTCACTTACACTGTAGAATCATAAGTGATTTGATCTAGGTCATACTTGAATGGTCTAGCAGTTTTCCCTACTTTCTTCAATTTAACTCTGTATTTGGTAATAAGGAGTTCATGATCTGAGCCACAGTCAGCTCCTGGTCTTGTTTTTGTTGACTGTATAGAGCTTCTCCATCTTTGGCTACAAAGAATAGAATCATCTGATTTCAGTGTTGACCATCTGGTGATGTCCCTGTATAGAGTCTTCTTTTGTGTTGTTGGAAGAGGGTGTTTGCTATGACCAGTGCATTTTCTTGACAAAACTCTATTAGTCTTTGCCCTGCTTCATTCCGCATTCCATGAGCAAATTTGCCTGTTACTCCACGTGTTTCTTGACTTCCTATTTTGCATTCCAGTCCTCTATAATGAAAAGGACACCTTTTTCGGTGTTAGTTCTAAAAGGTCTCGTAGGTCTTCATAGTTCTATAAGCCATTTAGCTTTGACTGTCATTTAAAATTATTTTTTAGTTCCCAACAAAAATATTGTCCATTTTTTTCAGATAAGAGGTTCAAAATTACTTTAGCTCACTTGAGCATAACAGTCCATCTCCTCATTCTTGCAAACTTGAAAAATCAGTGTTGTTATAAACTATAGGATAGGGAAAATCATGCATGGCATAAGATGTCTCATTAAAACCAGAAGAAAGAGGAATTCCATTTTTTTCTGATCCAAAAAGAATGGACTAGAATCAAAGGAAATAGAACATGGGCAAAGAAATAGAGCATGGATATACCCACCTCTTTAAGCCAAAGTCCAACATGGGAAATATATTAGAAACTGAGGAGAAAACTGAAAGTAGAACAGATTTTCACCTGTTCCTGTTTGGAACCCTAAGAAGAAAAATCATTATACAAGGAAATCTCTTGTCTACATAATATTGGTGAAGAGTCATAAGACAGCAACAGCAGAGGAGGAAACCTAGATTATCATTGTTGCTTTTTGGTGTTTAGGAGATCAAAACATCTCTTTGCACTCCAGTGAGAGGAAAGAGAGGTGCAAAGAAGGCTATTAGACAGTCAAAGGTGTAGTGTACATCCCTTTTAGTCTTAAAATTTTTAGTGTTAAAATCATGTTTATAACCTGAGAACACATTATTAGCAATAGGCCTGATAAATAATTTGAGTAGTTTGCATTTAAAATGTAGCAAGACTTCCAGTTTCAGCCTGCCACATAAATAACATAGACTTCATTACTTCCTTCCTCACAAGAAAACCTGAACAAACTGAAAATCAAAAACTCTTTTTTGATCCATCACATAATTAAAGTCACAAAGAAAATCACTAACACCCTAAACTAAAAAGATAGATGAATACAGAGAATCATGTCTTAAGTTGAGCAGCTGCTGGTGCCAAAAACTTATAGGAGAACTTAAAGATAATTTCTAATTGCTGGAAACTGAGCCCTGTCAAGCTTGAGAGAGGAAACACCTGAAAGCCCAACTTTAGGAGGAATTCAATGCTATTCATGAGTTTTACCTCTAGAAGCCCCACCAGGTTCTCAGAGTGAAGGCTGGAGAAAAATCCTCTCTACCCTCAAAGAAAAGGAGGAGGAAAGTAACTTTTTGAAATATGCTCAGATACTTCTGTCTCCTAAACACCAAAAGTCTGCCATTAGAAGAAACTGTGTTACCAGGGCCCAGCTATCTCGGGAGAAAGGAAATGTCTGACTACAGCCTCCTTTCACTTTAAATATACGGAAGGAGAAAACCCAGCTCCAACTTTACCAAGCTTTCTGATTTCAACTAAATGGAGGGGGGAAAAAAAAAACAAAACTGAGAAGCATTTGTGAAGGTCCATAGACTTACTAGAAGACTAAGATTTAATTATAGAATTTTAGAATGCTTCACCTGTTCCATTCCTTACCATCACATTAATAATGTTCCTTTAGGGTTAGAAAGGAAATAACTGGAAAGCTCAGACCTTATTTAATAAAGAGTCTCTTGAGAAACCAAAGACCATAGGGGAGACATAAACTAGAGAAATTTTAGAATTTGATGCTATATCTAAAACAAACACTAGCCACAGCCTAACTTCTAGGCAAACAAGCATAAAATATCACACTGAAGACCTGTTTATATGCATTGAATGCATGCTCAGTTGTGTCTGAATTTTTGTGACTCCATGGACTGTAGCCCACCAGTCTCCTCCGTTCATGGAATTTTCCAGGCAAGAACACTAGAGTGGGTTGCCATTTCCTACTCCAGGGGATCTTCCCAACCCAGTGCTCAAAGCAGTATCTCTTACTTCTCCTGTGGTGGTAGGCAGATTCCTTTCCATTGAGCTAACTGGGAAGCCCATAAAGACCTGCTTACCTCAGGTTTTTTTTCTTTTTTTTTTTTAAACCAATGTATCATGTTGAACTTTCAGTGGAAAATCACAAGACATAATGAAAGACAAAAACAGTCTGAAAAAAAGAGATACAACACTGAACATATATATATATATATATATATATACATATATATATATATAAATAACAGAGATTTTGGAATTATCACAAAAGGATTTAAAGCAACTATGATACAGAGGATGAGGTGGTTGGATGGCATCACTGACTCAATGGACATGCTGCTGCTGCTGCTGCTGCTGCTGCTAAGTCACTTCAGTCATGTCCAACTCTGTGCGGCCCCATAGATGGCAGCCCAGCAGGCTCTGCCATCCCTGGAACTCTCCAGGCAAGAACACTGGAGTGGGTTGCCATTGCCTTCTTTAATCCATGAAAGTGAAAAGTGAAAGCGAAATCGCTCAGTCATGTCCAACTCTGTGTGGCCCCACAGACGGCAGCCCAACAAGCTCTGCCGTCCCTGGGATTCTCGAGGCAAGAACACTGGAGTGGGTTGCCATTGCCTTCTCTGTTGGACATGAGTTTGAGCAAACTCCAGGAGACAGTGAAGGACAGTAAATCTGGCATGCTACAGTCCATGGGGTCACAAAATTTGATATGACTTAATGACTAAGCAAATGATTAACAAGTAAAGAACTATAATGAAAAACGTAGATTTAGAAGAACACATAGGCTATGTAAGCAGAGAGAGGAAAACTCTAAGGAAAGAATCAAATTGTAATTCCAGTGACATAAATGAAAAATGCCTTTGATGGTTTCATCAATAGACTGGACACAACTGAGACTCAGAGAGTTTGAAGACAGGTCAACAGAAACTTTCATACTGAAAAGAGAAGTGAAAAAGTATAAGAAAAGCAACAGAATATTCAGAAGCTGTGAAATAGTTACAAACTGTTCCATGGGCATAGAGAAAACACAACAAGAAAGAAACAGAAGAAGTATTTGAACTTGTAATAGCTGACATAATTTTTAATTTTCTTCCAAATATATGACAGACAACAAAACCCCAGATGCAAGAAGCTGACAGATCACAGACTAACGTAAATGTAAAACAAAAACAAAAACAAAAAAAACACCTAAAAGTAGGCATATCATATTCTAGCTGTAGATAATCAAAGACAGAAAAGTTGGAAAAAAAAAAAAACACACAACAGTAAAAAAAAAACACCTTATCCTATAGAGAAACAGAGAAAAGAATTAGGCCAAATTTCTCATACAAGCAAAGAATGAGTGGAGTGCAATATTTAAATACTGAAAGAAAAATTAACCTAGAATTTCAATGAAATTCTACTTTGAAAGTGAAGAAAAAATAAAGACTACATCAGAAAAATAAAAATTAATAGAATTAGTTTTTGGTAGACTTGCCTTCTAAGAAATAATAAAAGCTTACTGAAAAAGAAAATTACATAGTTCAGAAACTCAAAGCTACATGAAGAAAAGTTTTAGAGAAGGAATATATAAAGGTAAAATAAAATATTTTCTTATTCTTAATTGATATACAATTAAATTTGTTCAAGTTAATAATAGCAATGATGTACTTGGGTTTTTATAACCTATAAAAAGTGAAATGTGTGAAAATACTGTTATAAAGTATCAAGAGAAATCAGAAATGCTTTTAAGGTTCCTGCATTAATGTGAAGTGATATTATTTGAAATAGACTCATATTTATTTTAAGTGTATATTACAACTCTATGGCACCACTAAGGGAAAAAGAGAAAAAAATATGTGCTAACAAAGGAGAATCTCTTCATTGAAAAAGCAAGAGAGTGTCAGAAAAAAATATCTACTTTTGCTTTATCGACTTTATTGTGTCCAACTCTTCATGACCCTACGAACTGCAGCAAGCCAGCCTTCGCTGTCCATCACCAACTCACTTGGTGATGCCATCCAACCATCTCATCCTCTGTCATTCCCTTCTCCTCCCACCTTCAATTTTTCCCAGCATCAGGGTCTTTTCCATTGAGTCAGTTCTTTGCATTAGTTGGCCAAAGTATTGGAGTTTCAGCTTCAGCATCAGTTGTTCCAGTGAAAATTCAGGACTGATTTCCTTTAGGATGGACTGGTTGCATCTCCTTGCAGTCCGAGGGACTCTCAAGAGTCTTCTCCAACACTGTAATTCAAAAGCATCAATTATTTGGTGCTCAGCTTTCTTTATAGTCCAACACTCACATCCATACATGACTACTGGCAGAACTATAGCTTTGACTAGATGGACCTTTGTTCGTAATGTCTTTGCTTTTAATATGCTGTCTAAGTTGGCCATAGCTTTTCTTCCAAAGAGCAAATGTCTTTTAACTTCATGGCTGCAGTCACCATCTGTAGTGATTTTGGAGCCCAAGGAAAGAAAGTTTGTCACTGTTTCCATTGTTTCCCCATCTATTTACCAAGAAGTGATGGGACTGGTCACCCTGGTTATTTAACTTACATGCTGAGTACATCATGAGAAATTCCAGGCTGTAGAAACACAAGCTGGAATCAAGATTGCTGAGAGAAATATAAATAACCTCAGATATGCAGATGACACCATCCTTAAGGCAGAAAGTGAAGAGCAACTAAAGTGCATCTTGATGAAAATGAAAGACTGTGAAAAAGCTGGTTTAAAACTCAACATTCAAAAACTAATATCATGGCATCTGATCCCAGTCAGTCTCAGTCAGACATGACTGAGCAACTGAACTGAACTGAATGTTGGGCTTCCCTGATGACTCAGACAGTAAAAATTTGTCTGCAATACAGGAGCTCTGGGTTCAAACCCTGGGACAGAAACATCCCCTGGAGAAGGGAATATCAGCGAAATCCAGCATTCTTGCCTGGAAAAGCCCACGTCCATGAGGTTGCAAAGAGTCAGACATGACTGAGCGACTATCACATTTTTCTTTCACCAATATTAATTACTCTAGGAAACTTAGATTTTAAGACTTTAGTAGGAAACATAGTCCAGTTCTCCTGAGGTGCTCACTTCACATGAGAAACATAAAGCCTGATGTTGTTATTTTGCCTGCCTTTTTTTTTTTTTTTTCCCTGATGATCGGCAGGAGTTCTCCCAGTTAATGACAGACTTCCTTCCTGCAGAACACTTTTATGTTGATGAAATATTTTAGTTAGTAGCAGTAGCAGACTTTCTTCCAGAAAGTCCTTTCAGGTTCTTACTATGTTTTATGTCTCAGAATTTCCAGGGAAGAGAGAAGCTCTTTTATGTATTGAATATGATTATGAGAAAGTGAAAATGAAAGTCACTCAGTTGTGTCTGTTTCTTTGCAACCTCATGGACTATACAGGAATTCTCCAGTATTCTGGAGAAAATAGCCTTTCCTTTCTCCAGGGGATCTTCCCAATCCAGGGGTCAAACCCAGGTCTCCCACATTGCAGGTGGATGCTTTACCAGCTGAGCCACAAGGGAAGCCCATGTGAAGACTCATCATGGTCTCAGATCCAAATTCATAAGCCTGTCATGCACAAATATAAAAGGTGACATTCCAAGTTTTATTTTTTTTAATTTATTGAGGTATAGTTGATGTGCAATGTAAGTTTCAAATGTATAATATGGTGATTCAAATTTTTAGAGATTATATTGGCTATGGAGTATAATATATTTTATAACTATAAAATATTGGCAATATTCTCCTGTGTCATGTAATATATCCTGTAGCTCATTTATTTTATGTATAGTAGTTTGTACCTTTTAACCTCCTACTCCTAACTTGCCCTTCCCTGCTTCCTTCTCCCCACTGATAGCCACTAGTTTGTTCTCTTTATCTGTGAGCATCTTTTTTCTTTATTCATTACTTTTAGCTTTTAGATTCCACATGTATGAAATATCACACAGTATTTGTCCTCCTCTGTCTGACTTGTTTCACTAAGCAAAATACCCTCCAAATGCATCAGTGTTGTTGCAAATGGCAAAATTTCATTCGTTTTTTTTTTTTTTTTATGGCTCTGTGGTATTCCATTGAGTGTATTTATGTATCTATGCATTCATCTCTTAATGAACACTTAGGTTGCTCCTATATATTGGCACTTGTGAATGATGCTGCTGTGAGCATCAGGGTAAATATATCTTTTCAAATTAGTGTTTTCATTTCTTCAGATATATACCCAATAGTGGAATTGTGGTTTTAATTTGTGCTTCTCTCGTTATTAAAGATGTTGAGCATTTTTGTTTTTTTGTTTCATTTGCTTGTTGGCAGTCTGTATGTCCTATTTTGAAAACTGTCTATTCAGGTCTTCTCATTTCTATTAGGTTGTTTGTTTTTTTGATGTTGAGTTGTATGAGATGTTTATATATGGATGTTAACACCTTATTGCTCTATCATTTCATATCATTCACAAATATTTTCTTTTACTAAGCAGACTATCTTTCATTTTGTTGATGATTTCCTTTACTGTGCAAAAGCTTTTAAGTTTAAATAGGACCTGTTTGTTTTTGCTTTTATTCTTTTGCTTTGGGAGACAAATCAAAGAAAATAATGCTATGGATTTTGTCAAAGAGGGTTCTGTCAGTTCTTCTAAGAACTTTATGGTTTCCAGCCCTACATTTAGGTCCTTAATCCATCTTCAATTTAAGTCTGAATTTGGCAATAAGGAGTTCATGATCTGAGCCACAGTAGCTCCTGGTCTTGTTTTTGTTGACTGTGTAGAGCTTCTCCATCTTTGGCTGCAAATAATATAACCAATCTGATTTTGGTGTTGACCATCTGGTGATGTCCATGTGTAGAGTCTTCTCTTGTGTTGTTGGAAGAGGGTGTTTGCTATGACCAGTGCATTTTCTTGGCAAAACTCTATTAGCCTTTGCCCTGCTTCATTCTGGATGCCAAGGCCAAATTTGCCTTTTACTCCAGGTGTTTCTTGACTTCCTACTTTTTCATTCCAGTCCCCTATAATGAAAAGGACAACTTTTTGGGTGTTAGTTCTAAAAGGTCTTGTAGGTCTTCATGAAACCATTCAGCTTCAGCATCTTCAGTGTTACTGGTGGGGCATAGACTTGGATAACTGTGATATTGAATGGTTTGCCTTGACTGTGTAGATCACAATAAACTGTGGAAAATTCTGAAAGAGATGGGCACGAGGTGGCTTCTCCTGGTCACCCCTGATCTCAGACTCGGGGTGTCTCCTCCCGGCTGCCACTGGCCTTGGACGCAGGGTAGCTCCTCCTGGCCGCCACCCTGACCTTGGACACGGGGTGTCTCCTCCCTGCTAGCACTGACCTCGGACGAGACGTAGCTCCTCTCAGCCGTGCCCCTGACCTCGGCTCAGATCATTAATAACTTATTGCCAAATTCAGACTTAAATTGAAGAAAGTAGGGAAAACCGCTAGACCATTCAGGTATGACCTAAATCAAATCCCTTATGATTCTACAGTGGAAGTGAGAAATAGATTTACGGGTCTACATCTCATAGATAGAGTGCCTGATGAACTATGGAATGAAGTTCATGACATTGTACAGGAGGCAGGGATCAAGACAGTCCCCATGGAAAAGAAATGCAAAAAAGCAAAATGGCTGTCTGGGGTGGCCTTACAAATAGCTGTGAAAAGAAGAGAAGTGAAAAGCAAAGGAGAAAAGGAAAGATATAAGCATCTGAATGCAGAGTTCCAAAGAATAGCAAGAAGAGATAAGAAAGCCTTCTTCAGCGATCAATGCAAAGAAATAGAGGAAAGCAACAGAATGGGCAAGACTAGAGATCTCGTCAAGAAAATTAGAGATACCAAGGGAACATTCCATGCAAAGATGGGCTCTATAAAGGACAGAAATGGTCTGGAACTAACAGAAGCAGAAGATATTAAGAAGAGGTGGCAAGAATACATGGAAGAACTGTACAAAAAAGATCTTCACGACGCAGATAATCATGACGATGTGATCACTAATCTAGAGCCAGACATCTTGGAATGTGAAGTCAAGTGAGCCTTAGAAAGCATCACTACGAACAAAGCTAGTGGAGGTGATGGCATTCCAGTTGAGCTGTTTCAAATCCTGAAAGATGATGCAGTGACAGTGCTGCACTCAATATGCCAGCAAATTTGGAAAACTCAGCAGTGGCCACAGGACTGGAAAAGGTAAGTTTTCATTCCAATTTCAAAGAAAGGCAATGCCAAACAGTGCTCAAATACCGTACAAGTGCACTCATCTCACATGCTAGTAAAGTAATACTCAAAATTCTCCAAGCCAGGCTTCAGCAATACGTGAACCATCAACTTCCTGATGTTCAAGCTGGTTTTAGAAAAGGCAGAGGAACCAGAGATCAAATTGTCAACATCTGCTGGATCATGGAAAAAGGAAGAGAGTTCCAGTAAAACATCTATTTCTGCTTTATTGACTATGCCAAAGTCTTTGACTGTGTGGATCATGATAAACTGTGGAAAACTCTGAGAGAGATGGGAATACCAGACCACCTGACCTGCCTCTTGAGAAATCTGTATGCAGGTCAGGAAGCAACAGTTAGAAGTGGACATGGAACAACAGACTGGTTCCAAATAGGAAAAGGAGTATGTCAAGGCTGTATAGTGTCACCCTGCTTATTTAACTTATATGCAGAGTACATCATGAGAAATGCTGGACTGGAAGAAACAAAGCTGGAATCAAGATTGCCGGGAGAAATATCAATAACCTCATATATGCAGATGGCACCACCCTTATGGCAGAAAGTGAAGAGGAGCTAAAAAGCCTCTTAATGAAAGTGAAAGAGGAGAGTGAAAAGGTTGGCTTAAAGCTCAACATTCAGAAAACGAAGATCATGGCATCCGGTCCCATCACTTCATGGGAAATAGATGGGGAAACAGTAGAAACAGTGTCAGACTTTATTTTTTTAGTCTCCAAAGTCACTGCAGATGGTGACTGCAGCCATGAAATTAAAAGATGCTTCCTCCTTGGAACAAAAGTTATAAACAACCTAGATAGTATATTCAAAAGCAGAGACATTATTTTGCCGACTAAGTTCCGTCTAGTCAAAGCTATGGTTTTTCCTGTGGTCATGTATGGATGTGAGAGTTGGACTGTGAAGGAGGCTGAGTGCCAAAGAATTGATGATTTTTTTTTAAATTTTTTATTTTTACTTTATTTTACTTTACAATACTGTATTGGTTTTGCCATACATTGACATGAATCCACCACGGGTGTAAATGCATTCCCAAACATGAACCCCCTCCCATCTCTCTCCCCATAACATCTCTCTGGGTCATCACCGTGCACCAGCCCCAAGCATGCTGTATCCTGCGTCAGACATAGACTGGCAATTCAATTCTTACATGATAGTATACTTGTTACAATGCCATTCTCCCAAATCATCCCACCCTCTCCCCCTCCCTCTGAGTCCAAAAGTCCATTATACACCTCTGTGTCTTTTTTGCTGTCTTGCATACAGGGTTGTCATTGCCATCTTTCTAAATTCCATATATATGTGTTAGTATACTGTATTGGTGTTTTTCTTTCTGGCTTACTTCACTCTGTATAATCGGCTCCAGTTTCATCCATCTCATCAGAACAGATTCAAATGAATTCTTTTTAATGGCTGAGTAATACTCCATTGTGTATATGTACCACTGCTTTCTTATCCATTCATCTGCTGATGGACATCTAGGTTGTTTTGATGTCCTGGCTATTATAAACAGTGCTGCGATGAACATTGGGGTACATGTCTCTCTTTCAATTCTGGCTTCTTCAGTGTGTATGCCCAGAAGTGGGATTGCTGGGTCATACGGTAGTTCTATTTGCAATTTTTTAAGGAATCTCCACACTGTTCTCCATAGTGGCTGTACTAGTTTGCATTCCCACCAACAGTGTAAGAGGGTTCCCTTTTCTCCACACCCTCTCCAGCATTTATTGCTTGAAGATTTTTGGATTGCAGACATTCTGACTGGTGTGAAGTGGTACCTCATTGTGGTTTTGATTTGCATTTCTCTAATAATGAGTGATGTTGAGCATCTTTTCATGTGTTTGTTAGCCATCCGTATGTCTTCTTTGGAGAAATGTCTATTTAGTTCTTTGGCCCATTTTTTGATTGGGCCGTTTACTTTTCTGGAATTGAGCTGCAGGAGTTGCTTGTATATTTTTGAGATGAGTTGTTTGTCAGTTGCTTCATTTGCTATTATTTTCTCCCATTCAGAAGGCTGTCTTTTCACCTTGCTTATATTTTCCTTTGTTGTGCAGAAGCTTTTAATTTTAATTAGATCCCATTCGTTTATTTTTGCTTTTAATTCCAGAATTCTGTGAGGTGAATCATAGAAGATCCTGCTGTGATTTATGTCTGAGAGTGTTTTGCCTATGTTCTCCTCTAGGAGTTTATAGAGTTTCTGGATCTTACATTTAGATCTTTAATCCATTTTGAGTTTATTTTTGTGTGCGGTGTTAGAAAGTGATCTAGTTTCATTCTTTTACAAGTGGTTGACCAGTTTTTCCAGCACCACTTGTTAAAGAGATTGTCTTTACTCCATTGTATATTCTTGCCTCCTTTGTCAAAGATAAGGTGTCCATATGTGTGTGGATTTATCTCTGGGCTTTCTATTTTGTTCCATTGATCTATATTTCTGTCTTTGTGCCAGTACCATACTGTCTTGATGCCTTTGTAGTAGAGTCTGAAGTCAGGCAAGTTGATTCCTCCAGTTCCATTCTTCTTTCTCAAGATTGCTTTGGCTATTCGAGGTTTTTTTGTATTTCCATACAAATCTTGAAATTGTTTGTTCTAGTTCTGTGAAAAATACTGCTGGTAGCTTGATAGGGATTGCATTGAATTTGTAAATTGCTTTGGGTAGTATACTCATGTTCACTATATTCATTCTTCCGATCCATGAACATGGTATATTTCTCCATTTATTAGTGTTCTCTTTGATTTCTTTCATCAGTGTTTTATAGTTTTCTATATATAGGTCTTTAGTTTCTTTAGGTAGATATATTCCTAAGTATTTTATTCTTTTCATTACAATGGTGAATGAAATTGTTTCCTTAATTTCTTTTTCTACTTTCTCATTATTAGTACATAGGAATGCAAGAGATTTCTGTCTGTTGATTTTATATCCTGCAACTTTACTATATTCATTGATTAGCTCTAGTAATTTTCTGGTGGAGTCTTTAAGAATTGATGATTTTGAACTGTGGTGTTGGAGAAGACTCTTGAGGGCCCCTTCGGACTGCAAGGAGATGCAACCAGTCCATTCTGAAGGAGATCAACCCTGGGATTTCTTTGGAAGTAATGATGCTAAAGCAGAAGCTCCATTACTTTGGCCACCTCATGCGAAGAGTTGACTCACTGGAAAAGACTCTGATGCTGGGAGGGATTGGGGGCAGGAGGAGAAGGGGATGACCGAGGATGAGATGGCTGGATGGCATCACAGACTCGATGGACGTGAGTGTGAGTGAACTCCTGGAGATGGTGAGGGACAGGGAGGCCTGGCGTGCTGCGATTCATGGGATCGCAAAGAGTCAGACACGACTGAGCTACTGAACTGAACTGAACTGAATCCATCTTCAGTTTATTTAGAATTGCAGAGTTGTGTTTATCTCCCTACCTTTAACATGAGGGGAGGAAATGTAGCTGCATAATATTTTTTTCTATTGCAGTGATTTTCTCATGGTTCCAGTTTTAGTTGCCATCAGAATATTTCAGTTTCCTTTTTCTGAGTCTCTTGCTTCTTCAGAAATATAAATTTAGATCCCATGACATGTGAATCTCAGGTTTACATTCCACTTTGAAGACACACAGGATTTCTGAGCTATTACAGGTTTCCCAGACACTTTCTAAGCTGGTAGAGGTTTTCATTTTTTGTTTATTTATTTAAAATTATTTCTTTACAAAGTCAAGTCAGCCTTTTTAAAAGGTGCCAGTTGTGGATCTTTAGTTCCATCAATATGCCTTATTGAGTTTAATTTCATCGTTTCTATGTTCTAATGGGAATTATGGTCTATCTTCTAGTGTCATTGTTTGAGCTTCCTGGGACACCATAGAGTCAAATGGTAAGTTAACACTGACTTTAAGCTCTCTCCATTTATGGTAACTTGAGATATCCTTTCCTTACTTTCCCCCCAAATCTAACTGTGAATAAATGTTTTACATTTAATTTGTGATTTAAATGTGTGTGTGTGTGTGTGTGTGTGTGTGTGTGTGTGTGTTTACAGTGAGGATAGTAGGAGAAAAGGGGAAGCATGTCTAAAACATCTTGATAGGTCATGGAGTTATAAGGAACTCTAGCCATTTTCTGTAATGTTGTTGTTATTCAGTTGCTCAGTTGTGCCCCACTGTTTGTGACATCCTGGACTGAAGCACGCCAGGCCTCCCTGTCCTTCACTATCTCCTGGAGTTTTCTCAAGTTTATGTCCGTTGAGTTGGTGATGCCATTCAACCATCTCATCCTCTATCACCCCCTTCTCCTGCCATGAATCTTTTCCAGCTTCAGAGTCTTTTCCAATGAGTCGAATCTTCAATTCAGGTGGCAAAATTTTGGAGCTTCAGCTTCAGCATCAGTCCTTCCAATAAATATTCAGTGTTGACTTCCTTTAGAATTGTCTGGTTTAATCTCCTTGCTGTTCAAATGACTCTCAAGAGTCATCTCCAGCACCACAATTTCAAAGCATCTGTTCTTCAGTACTAAGCCTTCTTCATGGTACAATTGTCTCATCTGTACATGACTACTGGGAAAACCATAGCTTTGATTATATGGACCTTTGTTGGCAAAGTGATATCTCTGCTTTTAATATACTGTCTAGATTTGTCAAAGCTTTACTTTCAAAGAGTAAGCATCTTTTAATTTCATGGCTGCAATCACTGTCTGCAGTGATTTTGGAACTCAAGGAAATTAAAATCTGTAACTGTTTTCACTTTTTCACCACCTACTTGCCATAAAGTGATGGGACCAGATGCCATAATCTTAGTTTTTTGAATATTGAATTTTAAGCCAGCTTTTCCACTATCCTTTTTCACCCTCATCAAGAGGCTCTCTAGTTCCTCTTCACCTTCTGCCATTAGAGTGGTATTATCTGCATATCTGAGATTGTGAAAATCTCTCCTGGCAATCTTGATTCCAGCTTGTGATTCATCCAGCCCAGCATTTTTCATGATGTACTCTGCATATAAGTTAAATAAGCAAGGTGACAATATACAGATTTGATATACTCCTTTCCCAATTTGGAACCAGTCCATTGTTCCATGTCCAGTTCTAATTGTTGCTTCTTGACTTACATACAGGTTTCTCAGGAGGTAGATAAGGTGGTCTGTATTCCCATCTTGTGAAGTATTTTCCATAGTTTATTGTGATTCACACAGTCAAAGGCTTTGGCATAGTCAATAAGGCAGAATTAGATCGATTTCTGGAATCTCCTTGCTTTTTCTATTATCCAACAGATGTTGGCAATTTGATCTCTTATTCCTCTCCTTTTACTAAATCCAGCTTGTGCATCTGGAAGTTCTCTGTTCACGAAGACACCTAGCTTGAAGAATTTTTAGTATTACCTTTCTAGCATTTTCTGTATAACATGAGATAAAGCTTTAGAACTCCTGTGGAGGGGACTGGTTCTTGATACTTGAGGGATACGTGAAGGTCTGTTAAGCAAATAAAACAGAAATTATTATTAAAAGGGGATGAAGGAGTGTGCTCCTAAGGATTTAAAATGTTTTGTGTAATAATGAAGTTGTTTGAATATGGTGTGTTGGTGTTCTTTACATACTATGTACATTTCCTCAGAAGTACTGCTTCCCCAATAGCATAGACTTTAGGTTGTTCTGTGCCCGTAAAGTCATATTTATTTTTCTGGAGAAGTATTTGTTTTGCGTCGTTTTGTTTATGAACACTTTCAAAAGACTGCAGGATAGTGCAGCAGGTCTTATTTCTGAGAGAATCAAGTTGGAAAGATTTATTAAAGTATCTGGATGGAACTTAATCAGTTCTGTCTTGAATTTAACAGATAGTTTTCTGAATTTTATTTTACATGGATTTTTTGAATAATGGGACATGGTACCTGGGGTTTCCCAGTCAATAATTTGGAAAGAGTTTTAGATAGATACTATTATCTTGTCCTTCAAAAAAAAAAAAAAAACTGATTACATGTAGTTTATCTCCTTGGATCTTCTTGCTAATTTAGGAACTAGATCATTACAGGAAAAAAAAAATCATTCTTTCAAATATTTTTGAGATAGGATATATGATCTTGGAAGTTGCTCAGTCTTTTGAATTGAGATGTAACTCTTTTCCCTTCTAAGGGTTCATTCTCTGAACTGGATTCTGAGCATATTATATATGCTCAAGAGCACCCTGAGGTGAATCTGAATTTTGACACAGAAAGAGTGGCAGGAAGAGAGGAAACTTTCTGACTTGTTAGAAAGGCATCTAGGAAAATCTTCCTGCTCAAAGCATGATAAGGAAATCTGCAGCATCACTAGGAACATGTGACCTACCTCAGACCTACTACACAGTCTCCATCTAGATAAGTTTCCCAGATGATTTATAATGAACATTCCAGTTTAAGAAGCCCTGTGGTTAATGAATTGAACAAGATGTGTCAGAGCTACATATTTTAATTTCTGTCATATCTGTTTGCTAATTTTAATTATTTGTATAATCTATTTAATACTATCCATTTATTATCCTTGAATCTTTAGTAAAGAGCTATTAAACTATTTCAATCTAGTCTGTTTGCAGAAGCAAGTTAAGTCATGCATGTGCATCTGCTTTGGGTCAAGAGTGACAAGATAGAAATAAGTGCCCTCAGAGGTCACTGTGATAAGAAACATGAACTTTAACACATTAAGTGTTAAGTACTCCGAAATGCAGAAGATACTGAGAGGCTGCATGGTTAGTAGCCTATAGATAAAATAGCTCTTGAGATTCACAGGTAGTGGCACAGACAAGATCTGATTTGACTCTACACTGTGTCAGTGGTTGGGACTGGATAAATATTTGTTGAATTAAGTTGAATATAGTGAATAAAAGCTTCTTGTCATGTGGATTATTTCATTATTTATTCATCAATGTAATTATGTTAAGCCTACCTCTTTGAATCTTCTGCAAATTAATCTTCATTATGCCCTCTAAAACTTTATACAATGAGCTTATGTTCTTATATAAAAGCAGCCCTTCAGTATTTGAAGCTCTCTGTTATGATATCCAAGCTCAAGTACCCAACGCTTTATCTCTTCTACAGGCTAACCACACACACATTTTTTCAAATATCTTGCCTTGGATTCATTTATCCAGACCCTTTATCATTGTGACCACAGTACTCTTATCAAGCACTAATGGGTTTTTTTGTCTCTTTTGAGAAAGAGATACAAGAATTAGATAGGCAAGGGAGAGACTGTTTTCCTCTTCATATCCAAAGTATATTCTGAGGATATCAGAGTTCTAAAGAGTTGAAAGAATTAAGCTGAAGAAAACTCATATGAAGTGTTTGAATAGACAAAAGTCAATGACTGCTGGTTAAATGAGAGGCACATAGAAAATACACTGTAAAATGAATTAAATGGTAATTGAAAATACCTGCAGAAAATCTGATTAGAATCTGGGGAATCTCAAAGGTAGCTAGATAATAAGAAATGCATTTCCAAAGCCCATTTAATTCTGTCAGTGTATCTTAGTCAGTAAATTTGCAGTTAGTTTCATTAAATGAATTAATTTAAATACATCAAACTTTTCATATTAAAGGTAGTGTTGCAGGAAACTTTTGCATGCACTTGGAGTTATTTCCCAAGTGTCTCTACAGGGATAGGTTGTTTTAAACAATTTTTAGAAGTTTAAAAATATTTTATTAAACTCAGTCTGCCATACTTTGCAAAATTTATAAACTTAGAATGCCATTTATTTTACATGAATTCAAGTTATAAACTTATAGATGTTTCAGGTATAGTATACTTCCTCCTATACTCTAGGAGAGTATTCCAAAATATTATCTTGAAGTTTCAAGTTATTGGGGATTATATCATTGTAGTCTGTCAAAAGGAAGAATCAGTTTTTGTAAAATATAAGTTCAAGTGTGTATATAAATAAATAGAAAGAACTTTTAAAATATTTAGGCATGAAAAAAAATATTTAGCCATGAAATAAGAAAGTCAAGGATTGGATAAGTAGCTGAGAACTTCCAATATATTGGGTTGGTCATAGAGTTCATTTGAATTTTTCTGCAACATCTTACTTTTTGATCAATCCTGTACTTGGATATAATCTAAAATAAAGAAACCAATATATGTTAGTAAATCTACTTTTATATGCTCAGTGAGAATATTATTAGGACTCAAATGATCACAAAATGAAATAATTATCTCCAACATAATGAAATTAAGGCTTATGATGTAATAATATACCCTCAAGGACAGGGACAAAAAGAGCAGAATAAACTGAGAATCAGAGACCCAAGAGAAGGAATCAAAATTATAATCTTAAGAAACAACATAAAGCAATGTAATAATAACATATAAGGTTCAAGAAGACAGTTTTTATCAGTGGTCATTTTAGATGGATTTGGATAGCTGGAAACCTATTATTAATAGTGAAGACTCAAAGAATGAAAAATAAAATCTTAGAGTAACATATGGATTAATATCTATAGTTGAATTGTGATCAGGGTTAGTACCCAGGAAATCAGGGTTTACACAGCAATATATAGAGATTAACATTTAGGCTCTAAATGTGGGCACACCTGATTTAGTTGTGAGCTGTGCCTTTAGAGAATACAGGCATGAGATTAAATAAATTAATGATTTTGCTTAAATAGTATCACACTGTTCCTGTCCTTGTATAGAAGAGGAAGATAAGGCATATAGAACAATGAGGATGCTACCTATGTTAAATAAATTGCTACAGATTTTAATTGTAATAAGTATAGAAAGAGATCAAAGTAAGCAATTGCTACTGGAAAAAGATAAAAAATTGACTTGGTCATTCAGGGATCTTTGAAGAATGCACTGTCAAGCTGTGTCTCTGTGTGTTTGTTCTAAATAGCTCTGGTATAAATCTTAGCTTGGCCTTCTAGATACCTGTGTGGCCTAGGACATGTTACTTAATTGCTCTGTACAACTGCAGAATAAGAATAAGAGTGTAAGTTGGTTTGTCATTATGTTGTAGCTTTCTCATTTCTTTCACTAAAGAATTAAAATATTATATGGAAATAAACTTGAAAATGTTTTTTATTTTTTAATATGTTGATATGTTCTACTATACAGCTGCTTTCAAGCCATAGTCTTTAATTAGTTCTATAATGACATCAGAGTGCTTCCTTGGTGTCTCAGTGGCAAAGAATCTGCCTGCCAACATAGGAGATGCAGGTCCAATCCCTGGATCTGGAACACCCCTTTGGAGAAGAAAATGACAACCCACCGCAGTATTTTTGCCTGAGAAATCCCATGGACAGAGGAGCCTGCAGGCTACAGTCCATGGGGTCAGAAAAGAGTAGGACATGACTTAGCAACTAAACAACAAATTATATCAGAGGGGATATGATGTAATGTGTACAGGGAGCTATAAAAATGAAACACTGTGTTAATCTTCATCTTGAAACTCTCAATCTCTTATGAATCATATTGTCATCTGTAGTGTCCTATGAAGTCAAGAACTGAATTCCACAGTAAGAGACAATAACTTGAAGAGACTTGCTAAAGGTCACTGAAGACTAAGGCTTTTAGCATCCAAGAAGCTAGGATTAAAAAAAATAATGGATACAGAGGACTACTTTGAACTCAGATTAAGTATGGTTTATTCTTTCGGAAGAATGTTGTATAATTATGGGCCTGAGATAGAATACAAACATATGTTTGAGCATGAAATAGACTGCAGAGCAAGATGTTAGCTCACTGGTTGAGAGAAAATGATGTGATGAATCAGGATATGGTGTGTATTTGAGTGTGTGAGTGAGAGTGAGAGAATAATATTTTCTATGATTGTGTCAAATTATTACATTCTGTAGAAAGAATGATTCCGTGTCAACCAGAGCCAATAGGAACAACTTAAATCCCACAAAAGTATTAGTGTAAGTAATAATTAAAGTTTTGTTTTTACATATCTGGGAAATTCCAAGGCTTCAAGCTTGGAAATAGCTAGCATAGAGATAATTTTTTTTAAAAGGTAAAATATCAATAAGCCCAGGTATTATACAGTACTGGAGAGTCTAAAGGTGGCAGTGTAATAGGACAGTAGCTAAGATGAGTGTGAAAACAGAAGCCAGATACATTTAGAAGTACAAAAGTCTATAAGCAATAAATGCTGAAGAGGGTGTAGAGAAAAGGGAACCCTCTTACACTGTTGGTGAGAATGCAAACTAGTACAGCCACTATGGAGAACAGTGTGGAGATTCCTTAAAAAACTGGAAATAGAACTGCCTTACGACCCAGCAATCCCACTGCTGGGCATACACACAGAGGAAACCAGAATTGAAAGAGACACGTGTATCCAATATGTTCACCGTAGCACTGCTTATAATAGCCAGGACGTGGAAGCAACCTAGATGTCCATCAGCAGACAAATGCATAAGAAAGCTGTGGTACATGTACACAATGGAGTATTATTCAGCCATTATAAAGAATATATTTGAATCAGTTCTAATGAGGTGGATGAAACTGGAGCCTATTATACAGAGTGAAGTAAGCCAGAAAGAAAAACACCAATACAGTATACTAACGCATATAAATGGAATTTAGAAAGATGGTAATGAGAACCCTGTATGCGAGACAGCAAAAGAGACACAGATGTATAGAACAGTCTTTTGGACTCTGTGGGAGAGGGCGAGGGTGGGATGATTTGGGAGAATGGCATTGAAACATGTATAATATCATATATGAAATGAATCACCAGTCCAGGTTCGATGCATGATACTGGATGCTTGGGGCTGGTGCACTGAGACGACCCAGAGGGATGGTATGAGGAGGGAGGTGGGAAGGGGGTTCAGTATGGGGAACATGTGTATACCTGTGGCGGATGCATGTTGATGTATGGCAAAACCAATACAATATTGTAAAGTAATTAACCTCCAATTAAAATAAATAAATTTATACTAAAAAAAAAAGAAGTACAAATTTGGAAAGACTTATCTTCCCTGGTGGCTCAGTGGTAAAGAATTTCCTGCAATGTGGGAGATATAGGTTAGATCCTTGGGTGGGGAAGATTCCCTGGAGAAGGAAATGGCAACCCACTCCGTATTACTACCTGGAGAATCCCATGGATAGAGGAGCCTGGTGGGATACCGTCCATAGAGTCACACAGAGCTGGATATGACTGAAGCTACCTAGCATGCACACAGGTGCATCACAACATAGAAATTCTTTCATGAGAAAAAGTAGATTGATATATCCATAATATAGTTTCCAGCATGATAGGTACTGTAGCAATCCTAGAAATGAAAATGCATTCCTGAAGTTAAAATTTGATTCCTTATATGCAACATTCAGGGACTTACCAGATGGCTCAGTGGTAAAGAATTTGCCTGCCAATGCAGGAGAAATGGGTTCCATCCCAGGCTTGTGAAATTCCCCTGGAAAAAGGAATGGCAACCCATTCCAGTATTCTTACTGGGAAAATCCCATGGATAGAGAAGCTTGGTGGGCTACAATCCATGGGGTCACAAAAGAGTCAGGCATGATGTTGTTTAGTGACTAAATAACATGCAATCCCCAAGGGACATATATCTGATTCTTTTAACATGAAGTTAGAGGCTCTTTAAGCTTGTTAATCTGCTTTTTAAAATTCCCTCTTGATTCCTTTGAATTTATGGATTCCACATTAACATAACTATCATTGCTTATTTTACTAAATTATATTTACATGTGGTTTTTATATTATATGTTCAACTGATGATATTTCTAGAGTAGGAAGTACCTTTTGGAGACAAGCCTAGCAGAAGTTGTGTTAAATTTTCTGTCATTTGTGACAAAAGTTATTTGTTAATGCTGGTCAAAATATCTGTGTTTTTTTAATTGAAATCACTAGAGGTAAAACATATATAATATATGTTTCCAGCTTGTCAAGTTATAATTTTTCTTTCTACCCCTACATTTAAGGCTTTAAGTTCTGGCATTAAATTTACTTTGTTTAAATTCCATCTCCAATACTGAGTAGTTGCATGACCTCAGTTGAATTATTTCTTCTCTCTATGACTCTGTTTTCTAATCTGTAAAGTTGCGTATATGCCTCAATTGGTTGTTATGAGGATTAAATGGAATATTATTGTAAACTGATTAGAATAGTGCTTGGCACATAATGTGCATACAACAAATGTTTGATATCATTGTCATTTTGTCAACCAAAAGGAAAAAAATACTCATTAAGTGAAACTAAATATTTTTCACACTTATGTCAATGTCCTATAATAAAATTTAAGAAGCTGTCAGGGTGAATGCTGATTAAACTCCATGGCTTACTAAGATTTTCCTTAAATTTTAGTTTAAAATTTATACCTTACAATTGCTGCTGTCATATTATTAAATATCACACAATGCTTTGGATTTTTATATCCCACCTTTACCTTTGGGGCTTCCCTGATAGTTCAGTTGGTAAAGAATCCACCTGCAATGCAGGAGACCTGGGTTTGATTCCAGGGTAGGCAAGATTTGCTGGAGAAGGGATAGGCTACCCACTCCAGTATTCTTGCATTTCCCCTGTGGCTCAGCTGGTAAAGAATCTGCCTGCAATGTGGGAGACTCTGGTTCAATCCCTGGGTTGGGAAGATCCCCTGGGGAAGGGAAAGGCTACCTACTCCAGTATTCTGGCCTGGAGAATTCCATGGACTATATAGTCCTTGGGATTGTGAAGAGTCAGATAGGATTGAGTGACTTTCACTTTCACTTTACTATTTATAAATAGTGAAGGGATCATTTCATGTGGAAAGCAATACAAAATGAAATTTAGATCATGTTTAATAATTTACCTTAACTAAAATTCTCTGACTGTGAAGATAGAGTTAGTATTTTCAGAGCTGTAGAACTCCAGGTGGGCAATTTAAAATTAACGGCACTGGCTACAGACACAGTTAAGCACAAACTATTACACTTAACACAGTCTTGCTCTCTCTGACCATGTCTATGCCTGTGCATTTGCACATGCACACATTTCCTGTATTTCTTTCTCCTTTCTCACCTCTTCTAAATACTATCAAGGAAAATAAGTACTGAAATAATTAACTATTTTTTCAAATGATTTTATAATTTACAGTTTTCTTTCCACAGCTGTAGTTCATTGGCATACATAGAGCTGTTCATTAATGAAACGTTTCCCTCAGGTTATCTTTGTGTATTCAGGTATAAGCAGCAGAGAATATGATTTTTCTTTTTGGGTAACAGTAAATATTTTGAGAAATTTGTAATGTGCAGTACAAAACAAAATTAATTATCATATTTAACAATATTCATTAAAGGATATATTATATTTGAACAGGGAGGCTTGGCGTGCTGCGATTCACTGGGTCACAAAGAGTCGGACACGACTGAGTGACTGAACTGAACTGAACTGAGCTGAAGTTCTGACATACAATCATACTAATTTACAATTGAAATTAATCTTTATGTATGAATTAAAGGAGGCATAACCAAATATATGTGATTTTTATTGTTGTGATTCCTATTTCAGTTTTTTTCTAAAACTAATAAACTTTATAGGAGTTTTAGGTTAACTGCAGAATTAAGCGAAAAGTGCAAAGAGTTGCCTTATACACGCTATGAATCCCCTCCAACATATACACACAGGATTAGCATCCTACATAGCACTGGTGCATTTGTTATAATCAATAAGCCTACATTGATGCATCATTATCTCCCAAAGTCCATAGTGTACATTAGGATTCACTCTTAGTCTTGCACACCATTGTAGCATTTTAGTTTTGATCAATAAAAATAACTTTTAACATTCACACCTATATCTTTATCCATCTTCTTAAGACTTTCTGTATGCCCTGAAAATTTACCCTTCTGCCACCACTTTAGCGAACAAGTGTTGAAACCATATCTATACTTCTCAGGCCAAAGGAACTCCAGTAGGATAACAGTTTTTATTAATCCCAGAACACAAATAAGTAAAAGTAGTAACGTCCGTCTAGTCAAGGCTATGGTTTTTTCAGTAGTCATGTATGGATGTGAGAGTTGGACTATAAAGAAAGCTGAGCACTGAAGAATTAATGCTTTTGAACTGTAGTGTTGGAGAAGACTCTTGAGAGTCCCTTGGACTGCAAGGAGATCCAACCAGTCCATCCTAAAGGAGATCAGTTCTGGGTGTTCACTGGAAGGACTGATATTGAAGCTGAAACTCCAATACTTTGGCCACCAGATGCAAAGAGCTGACTCATTTGAAAAGAACCTGATGCTGGGAAAGATTGAAGGCAGGAGGAGAAGGGGACGACAGAGGATGGGATGGTTAGATGGCATCACCGACACAATGGACATGGGTTTGGGTGGACTCCAGGAGTTAGTGATGGGCAGGGAGTCCTGTCATGCTGCAGTTCATGGGATCACAAAGAGTTGGACACGACTGAGCGACTGAACTGAACTGAACTGAGTAACTGTGCTGCAGTTCATGGGATCACAAAGAGTTGGACACGACTGAGCGACTGAACTGAACTGAACTGAGTAACTGTATTCACAGTCTTACAAATTCAGTAAAGTATGTTTTAGATATTTAATGCATTACTTCACATAAAAAACTCTCCATTTGTTATCGTTCCCAAGGTGGACTAAATATTCACATTGAGACACATCACAGAAGATTCTTTTCAAAACAAAATACCTCATGTAATATGAGAAGCCATCAAAAATGGCTTAAAATATGTTACTAAGATGATCTAAAATGTTAGATCTTTTTGCAAGTTATTATGTGTTTATTTTAACACTCGTATACCATGCTTGATTTTGGCTTCACAGGTGGTGCTGTGATAAAGAACCTGCCTGCCAATGCAGAAGACAGAGAAGACGTGGGTTCAATTCCTGGGTCAGGAAGATCCCCTGGAGTAGGGCATGGCAACCTACTCTAGTATTCTTGCCTGGAAAATCCCATGGACAGAGGAGCTTGGTAGACTACAGTCCACGGGGTTGCAAAGAGTTAGACACAACTGAAGCAACTTAGAATATTGAGCTTATTTGCTCAGTCATGTTGGACTCTTTGTGACCCCATGAACTGTAGTCTGCCAGGCTCCTTGGTCCATGGATTTCTACAGGCAAGAATACTGGAGTGGGTAGCCATTCCCATCTCCAAGAGATCTTCCCAACCCAGGGATCGAACCCAGGTCTCATGTACTGCAGGCAGATTCTTTACCTCTGAGCCACCAGAAATCTCTTCACATTCATATTATATATGATTTTTAAAGATTCACCTTATCTTGAATCAGTAATGAATATATTGGTAGATATGTAGATAAATTATAATATTTAAAACCTTTAACATCTTAAAGATATACAGTTATTAAGAGTGAAAGTTCTAGAGTAAGATTGTCTGGTTTGGAATCTCAGCCAAACATGTAATATCTGTATGATCTGGGGCAAGTTGCTTTTCACCTTTAAGTTCAGATTACTCATCTGGAAAATTAGAATAGCCATGGGAAACACAATATAGCATAATTCAAGTGGTAAATGAAGGACTTCCCTGGTGATCTGGTGGTTAAGAATTCACCTTGCGATGCAAGGGATGCTGGTTCAATCCCTGGTTGGGAACTAAAATCCCATATGCCATGGAGCAACTAAGCCAATGCCCAGCAACTACTGAAGCTCATGCATTCTGGAGTGCTCACACCATAATTAGAGAGTCTGTGTGCCACAATAAAAGATGCTACGTGCCACAACTAAGACCCAGTGCAGCCAAATAAACAAATAAATATTTAAATGGAGTAAACCAGATAACTGCTGTCAAGATCTAATCAGAGTGACTAAAACTTAAGTGGTCAGTCATTTCTACCTGATTTTTATTGTTGTATCTGCATTTATTAACTCTCAGTTTAAAGACAGTGTATGAATTCTGTATCTCCAAAGAGGTAAAAAGATATGTGAATCTCTAATACTAAATGTAAAAATAACTTAAGATGTGCACATATACAATGTGTATATACTTGTATAAATTTTTTCTTCCATATCATATTTGGAAAAGAGTCCAGTGATTATGTGCTAAGCTAATTATGTGGATTAAGCAGTAGTACTTGGCAAGCATTGCATTTTTGAATGATTACAGCATGCCTCAGGTGGCATTAAAACATACCAAGCTGAAGGCTATCAATTTTACCACCTGAGAGGTGTTCTAATTAACCAAAAATGCAGAACCTAGAATGGCTGTTCCATTACTGTCAATAAGAGCAAACAGTTGGATCCTTAGATTTATTAGCCTGCAAATTGCTGACTGTCAGTTCCAAAATACCAACTGTGCTTTCCATTTGCAAGTTTTTTTTCAGTGTTTTGCTGAAGTATACTGTTAATTGTAGAAGAACAAATATTAAGTGGTAATAGAAGGGCCTGGGAATCAGGGGGCAAAATTACCTGCTTGGAAATGTAGCTCCCACATTTTGCTATGTGACCTTGAAGAATTAATTAATTACAGCATATTTCCCTATATATGCATTGAAGATGGATAATTTCTTTATATATTTTAGCAAAGTTTAGAGAAAATACACTTAATGTGTCTGGAATAGTTTTGAACTGTAATAATCACAGGCGCTATTTTTTTCCTACTTTTGTCTCTCATCCTTCATAATATACCGAGGAATTTAATCAAACAAATGATTCCATTTTAGACAACTGCAAGTTTTATTTATTTATATATTTTTAATATAAATTTATTTATTTTAATTGGAGGTTAATTATTTTACAATATTGTATTGGTTTTGCCATACATCAACAAAAATCCACCACAGGTATACACGTACGTGTTCCCCGTACTGAACCCCCCTCCCTCCTCCCTCTCCATACCTTCCTTCTGGGTCGTCCCAGTGCACCAGCCCCAAGCATCCAGTATCATGCATCGAACCTGGACTGGTGATTCATTTCATATATGATATTATACATGTTTCAAAGCCATTCTCCCAAATCATCCCACCCTCGCCCTCTCCCACAGAGTCCAAAAAACTGTTCTATACATCTGTGTCTCTTTTGCTGTCTTGCATACAGGGTCATCATTACCATCTTTCTAAATTCCATATATATGCGTTAGTATAATGTATTGGTGTTTTTCTTTCTGGCTTACTTCATTCTGTATAATTGGCTCCAGTTTCATCCACCTCATTGGAACTGTTTCAAATGTATTCTTTATAATGGCTGAGTAATACTCCATTGTGTATATGTACCACTGCTTTCTTATCCATTCATCTACTGATGGACATCTAGGTTGCTCCCATGTCCTGGCTATTATAAGCAGTGCTGTGATGAACATTGGGGTACACGTGTCTCTTTCAGTTCTGGTTTCCTCGGTGTGTATGCCCAGCAATGGGATTGCTGGGTCATAAGGCAGTTCTATTTCCAGTTTTTTGAGGAATCTCCACACTGTTCTCCATAGTGGCTGTACTAGTTTGCATTCCCACCAACAGTGTAAGAGGGTTCCCGTTTCTCCACACCCTCTCCAGCATGTATTGCTTGTAGACTTTTGGATCGCAGCCATTCTGACTGGCGTGAAATGGTACCTCATGTTTAGTCTTATTTTATTAACTTATTAGGGGATAATATTGCCCAGTCTGCAATAGTACAATGTTATTTATTCTGTGTAATGCATAACTATTTCCTCAAATTCACCCCTGAAAGCATTAACAGGTTAATAGCAGCAGCAGCAGTGTATCTGTTCATTGTTAAGGAAATCAAAGTGTTCCACAGAGAGAGACCTTTGTATTTATAATAAAACTTCTATTTTACTCAGTAGAAAAGAAGAATACCTGTGATTTCAGCCCTGCTGTTGCATCTAAAATGTTTACAGTGACACAGTGACACCTTTACTTCATCGCTATTTTCAATGATCCATACTGTAGAACTGCTCTAAAGAAGAGCATGGTTTAAAATGTTCCTAAATCAGTAACCAAATCCTTTCCTTTGAATGAAAAACAAAGTACATCTAATTCTATGCTGAATTATTCAAGATGATGAAGGCAGTTTTATGAAATGTTTTAAGTTTATGTGATAATCAGGAAGCCCTTTGAAATAATAGTATGAAGTGTAATTCTCATAAAAAGTAAAAAACAAAAATGTGAACTTATATTAGGAACATGGTTACTATAGTCTTCAGATAAAATAATCATAAATTAATAAGGATTTTTATCAACTTTGTTGTGATGATATTGTATAGATTTAGGTCTGCCTTCATAGTTCCAGTATACAATTTTTCTCTGGCTGGAGCTTGAAGTTATATTTGTGTAGCCATGTGAAAGCTACCCACTCTAACTTCTGAGGCAGAATACAGATTCTCAACATCCCCACTCTTGTCCTAGCCTAATAAGGATGTTATCAAAAGGCAAAAAGATAGGACACTGGAAGATGAACTCCTGAGGTTGGTAGGTGCCCAATACGCTACTGGAGATCAGTGGAGAAATAACTCCAGAAAGAATGAAAAGACAGAGCCTAAGCAAAAATAACATCCAGTTGTGGATGCGACTGGTGATGGAATTAAAGTCTGATGCTGTAAAGAGCAGTGTTGCATAAGAACCAATGATAGGTCCATGAATCAGGGCAAGTTGGAAGTGGTCAAACAGGAGATGGCAAGAGTGAACATCAACATTTTAGGAATCAGCAAACTAAAATGGACGAGAATGGGTGAATTTATTTCAGATGACCACTATATCTACTCCTGTGGGCAAGAATCCCTTAGAAAAAATGAAGTAACCATCATGGTCAACAAATGAGTCTGAAATGCAGTACTTGGATGCAGTCTCAAAACTGACAGAATGATCTCTGTTCATTTCCAAGGCAAACTAATCAGTATCACAGTAATCCAAGTCTATGTCCCAACCAGTAATGCTAAAGAAGCTGAAGTTGAAGTTCTATGAAGACGTACAGACTACTGAGAACTAACACCTAAAAAAGATGTCCTTATCATTACAGGGGACTGGAATGCAAAAGTAGGAAGTCAAGAAATACCTGGAGTAACAGGCAAATTTGGCCTTGGAGTACGGAATGAAGCAAGGCAAAGTCTAATTAAGTTTTCCCAAGAAAATGCACTGGTCATAGCAGTCATAGAAAACACCCTCTTCCAACAACACAAGAAAGATTCTACACATGGACATCACCAGATGGTCAATACCAAAGTGAGATTGATTATATTCTTTGCAGCCAAAAATGGATAAGTTCTACAGAGTCAGCAAAAACAAGACCAGGAGCTGATTGTGGCACAGACCATGAACTCCTTATTGCCAAATTCAGGCTTAAATTGAAGAAAGTAGGAAAACCACTAGATCAGTCAGGTATGACCTAAATCAAATCCCTTACAATTATACAGTGAAAGTGAAAAATAGAGTCAAGGGATTAGATCTGATAGACAAAGGGTCTGAAGAACTATGGACAGAGGTTCTTGACATTGTACAGGAGGCAGGGATCAAGACCACCCCTAAGGAAAAGAAATGCGAAAAGACAAAATGATTGTCTGAAGAGGACTTACAAATAGCTCTGAATAGAAGAGAAATGAAAGGCAAGGAATAAAGGAAAGATATACCCATTTGAATGCAGAGTTCCAAAGAATAGCAAGGAGAGATAAGAAAGCATTCCTCAGAGATCAATTAAAAGAAATAGTGGAAAACAGTAGAATGGAAAGTCTAGAGATCTCTTCAAGATAAGTAGAGCTACCAAGGGAACATGTATGGAAAGATGGGCACAATAAAGGACAGAAATGGTATGGACCTAAAAGAAGCAGAAGATATTAAGAGGAAGTGGCAAGAATACACAGAAGAACTGTATAAAAAAGATCTTCACGACCCAGATAATCATGATGGTGTGATCACTCACCTAGAGCCAGACATCCTGGAATAAGAAGTCAAGTGGGCCTTAGGAAGCATCACTATGAACAAAGCTAGTGCACGTGATGGAAATCCAGAAGAGCTATTTCAAATCCTGAAAGATGATGCTATGAAAGTGCTAAACTCAATATGCCAGCAAATTTGGAAAACTCAGCAGTGGCTACAGGACTGGAAAAGGTCAGTTCTCATTCCAATCCCAAAGAAAGGCAATGCCAAAGAATGCTCAAACTACTGCACAGTTGCAGTCTTCTCACATGCTAGTAAAGTAATGCTCAAAATTCTCCAAGCCAGGCTTCAGCAATACATGAACCGTGAACTCCCAGATGTTCAAGCTGGTTTTAGAAAAGGCAGAGGAAGCAGAGATCAAATTGCCAACATCCGCTGGATCATGGAAAAAGCAAGAGAATTCCAGAAAAACATCTATTTCTGCTTTATTGACTATGTCAAAGCCTTTGACTGTGTGGATCACAATAAACTGTTGACAATTCTGAAAGAGATGGGAATACCAGACCACCTGACCTGCCTCATGAGAAAAATGTATGCAGGTCATGAAGCAACAGTTAGAAATGGACATGGAACAGACTGGTTCCAACTAGGGGAAGGAGTACGTCAAGGCTGTATATTGTCACTCTGCTTATTTAACTTATATGCCTAGTACATCATATGAAACGCTGGGTTGGATGAAGCACAAGCTGGGTTCATAGTTGCCAGGAGAAATATCAATAACCTCAGATATGTGGATGATACCACATTTATAGCAGAAAGTGAAGAACTGAAGAGCCTCTTGATGAAAGTGAAAGAGGAGAATGAAAATGTTGACTTAAAGCTCAACATTCAGAAAACTATGATCATGGCTCCTGATCCCATCACTTCATGGCAAATAGATGGGGAAACACTGACAGATGGGGAAGCAGTGACAGACTTTATTTTTTTGTGCTCTTAATCACTGCAGATGATGACTATAGCCATGAAATTGAGAGACACTTGCTCCTTGGGAGAAAAGTTATGGCCAAACTACACAGCATAATAAAGAGCAGGGACATTACTTTGCCAGCAAAAGTCCATCTAGTCAAATTATGGATTTTCCAGAAATCATGTATGGATGTGAGAGTTGGACTATAAAGAAAGCTAAGCACAGAAGAATTGATGGTTTTGAAGTGTGGTGTTGGAGAAGCCTCTCTCTTTTTTTTTTTACTTTTACTTTATTTCACTTTACAATACTGCATTGGTTTTGTCATACATCAACATAAATCCACCACGGGTGTACACGGAGAAGACTCTTGAGAGTCACTTGAACTGCTGAGATCCAACCAGTCCATCCTAAAGGAAATCGGTCCTGAATATTCATTGGAAGGACTGTTGTTGAAGCTGAAACTTCAATATTTTGGCCATCTGATGCGAACAACTGACTCATTGGAAAAGACCCTGATGCTGGGAAAGATTAAAGCAGAAGGAGAAGGGGATGACAGAGAATCACATGGTTGGATGGCATCACCAACTCAATGGATATGAATTTGAGTAAACTCCTGGAGATGGCAATGGACAGAGAGGCCTGTTGTGCTGCAGTCCATGTGGTGGCAGAGTCAGACATGACTGAGGGACTGAAGTGAACTGATCCAAATAAGGATGTATTTTTCAAAGTGGTGAAAAGTGAAAATGTTAGTTGTTCAGTCTTGTCCAGCTTTTTGTTACCCCATGGAGTGTAGCCCCCCAGGCTTCTCTGTCCATGGAATTCTCCAGGCAAGAATGTTGGATTAGGCAGCCATTCCTTTCTCCAGGGCATCTTCCCATCCCAGGGGTTTACCTTGGTCTCCTCCATTGCAGGCTGATTCTTTACCATCTAAGCCACCAGAAAAGCCCAGCAGGTGAAATGAAAAGACTAATAGTTCTGTTGGAAGATCAAGCATATTTTTCCTGTATTGTTTTTGTTTTGCGTGTCTGTGTTCCTACATGTGTGTGTTTTATAAAATCTATTAAAATTCTACCCTAAGGTGGGATAATAGCAAGGAAGGAAATTATTGCTTTATGGAAATATAAAATGCATGCTTTTTCTAAATTTAATTGTGCTCTAAAATACACTCACCAGAAGCTGTATCTGATCATTGAACACTAAACATGTAAGTACAAATTGAGATGTGATATTAGTTTAAAAATAGCACACTGGATTTCAAAGATCTTTATTTTTAAAAAATGGTTTAAAATAGCTCAAATGATTTTCTGTTGATTACATAATATTTTGGTAACTAAAACATTGTATTAAAATGTTTTGCTTATTTTTATTTACTTCTTTAAATGTGGCTTCCAGAAAAATTAAAATTATATATGTTATACATACACGCATACACATACATGTATGTATACACACATATATATCATTTGGGCTTCCCTGGTGTTTAAGAAGGTACACAACCTGCCTTCATGTAGGAGACTGAGTTCAATCTCTGGGTCAGAAAGATCCCCAGGAGAAGCAAATGGCTACTGACACCACTGTTTTTGCCTGGAGAATTCCATGAACAGAGGAGTCTGGTGGTTCTACAGTCCATGCGGTCACAAAAAATCGGACAAAACTGAACTATTAAGCACTATATATATAGTTAGTTGCATCATCTGTGGAATACCAACTACAAAACAACTATATATTTAAAATCTCTAAGATGTATAAATAAAGCATGTTTCTAATGCATAACATTGATGCTGCAGGTCACATGCAGTTATGTGAATAGCATATTTAAATTATTATCAGAAATGGCCCAAGGATGTGTTTTGTTACCCTAAAACAATAAAATGGCCAAATATTTTTACTAGCAAAATGGATTTATTTGGGAGGATCAGAGAACTGAAGTTCATCCTCTGCAACCACTGGTGAACCACAGCATGTCCGGTAAAGCAAAGTAGAGGAAACTTTTTCATAGAGAAGGGGAAGTTGGGAGGGACTGTTATAAACAAAATGTCCATTGGAGGAAACTGAGATTTCAAGGTATGGAGCTTTTTACTGGCTGAATTGTGACAGTCACTCATTGGCTAAGCTGTTACTAAAAAAGAGAAAATCAAATTTTCTTCTAGATTGACAACAATTCTAAACATATACACAACATGAATAACAAGCTAATTTGTTTACATATAAAATTTTTATTTGAAGGTAAAGAAGTAAGGATAGCCATAATATTCCTAAAACTAAGTAAGTGAGATTTTTTTCCTTTAAATTGTGAAGCTTGTTATAAAGCAACAGTAAATTAAGAGAGTGCAATATTAGTGAAAAGAGAAATTAGACTATTCAGCTGTATATTCCACATTTAGAGGGAACTTTGTAAATGTGAGAGGTGTCACTGCACAGAAGAAGGAGAAAAAGCTAACTTATGATGAAAGTGAAAGAGGAGAGTGAAAAAGTTGGCTTAAAGCTCAACATTCAGAAAACTAAGATCACGGCATCTGGTCCCATCACTTCATGGCAAATAGATGAGGAAACAGTGGAAACAGTGGCTGACTTTATTTTTCTGGGATCCAAAATCACTGCAGATGGTGATTGCAGCCATGAAATTAAAAGATGCTTACTCCTTGGAAGGAAAGTTATGACCAACCTAGATAGCATATTAAAAAGCAGAGACATTAATTTACCAACAAAGGTCCGTATGGTCAAGGCTATGGTTTTCCCTGTGGTCGTGTATGGATGTGAGAGTTGTACTGTGAAGAAAGCTTATTTTGAACTGTGGTGTTGGAGAAGACTCTTGAGAGTCCCTTGGACTGCCAGGAGATTCAACCAGTCCATCCTAAAGGAGATCAGTCCTGGGTGTTCATTGGAGGGACTGATGTTGAAGCTGAAACTCCAATACTTTGGCCACCTGATGCGAAGATCTGACTCATTTGAAAAGACACTGATGCTGGGAAAGATTTAGGGCAGGAGGAGAAGGGGATGACAGAGGATGAGATGGTTAGATGGCATTACCAACTCGACAGATGTGGGTTTGGGTGGACCCCGGGAGTTGGTTATGGACAGGGAGTCCTGGTGTGCTGCGGTTCACGGGGTCACAAAGAGTCCGACACGACTGAGCAACTGAACTGAACTGAAAATGGTGTAATGGCGTAGAAAAATATTCTTTTTTCCACAGGGAAAAATGAAAGTGGATGTCTGTATAACAACAACCTGGTATCAATTCCATATAAATAAGGGGCTTTAGTATAAAAGAAAAAACTTTAAAGCAATGTTAGCTATTAGTAGTGTCTATGAAACTGGAGTAGGAAAATGTTTTCAAGCAAACATACATATATACGTATTCCTGTAACATAAAGTAAACTTTAAAAGAAAAATATTGATAAGTTTGACTACTTTAAGATTAACTTTCATTTATTAAAAGAAGCCATAAAGTAAATGAAATGACATAAATTGAAAGTGCATATTTGCAATCCATTAAACTAACAAAAGGTTAATATCAAGAATAAAAACATGATTCCTGATACTCAGTAAGAAAGACCAAAACCAAAAAGAAAAAAATAAGCCACATAAGTATGAAATTTGTATAACAAGCTTGACTAGACACTTCATTGAAAGAAAAACATGACACACCAGTGAATACATGAATGCCCTATACCCATTTCCAGCATCAGTATTCACCATACATATCACATCTCCACACCAAAAACAAACCAAAGAAAAACTATTTTCGAGGCTTTAACTGTAGGACTATTATACTCCTTTTAGGCATGTGCTTTCTGATATAAATAATATGGGGCATACATAATCTAAGACATGAAAATTTTTCTATAATTAATAATGTGCATGTGAACTAAGTGATATGTAAGACAGTGAATAGTATTCTGGTTTTTGATTAAAAAAACTGGAAAAAAAATTCAAGTATCATTTATTAAAGAATAGCAGCAAAATTATGGTGTTTTATAAATGAAATATTATTCAATAATGACGATAAATTAACTGAATTTGTATACATCATTATGGTTGAATGGCCCATGCATAATAATATGTATCAGGACAAATCACAAATTTATGCAGTATGAATCTGCTTATACAGAATCTCAAAACAAAAGCTAAGAAGTACTAGAGAAAATGCAATTCATACATACAAGGAATATTATTCAACAGCAAAAAGGAAAAACAAACTTTTTCATGCAACTAGATGGATACAAGTCAAATTATTATACTCAATAAAAAAAAATCCAAGCACAAAGACTAGATACTGCATCATATACAAACTACATTTTGGCAAAAGCCAAAATATTGGGATGGAAATTAGCTAGAGACTGCAGGAAAGAAGAGAGAATCAACCTCAAAAGAACCAGATAGAACTTTGTATGGGGATGGAAATGTTCCATATGTTCATTTTTTTGTATTGGGTATGTGAAAAATATACATTTTCTAATAAAATTTGTATAAATTTAAAGAGCTATCTATTTCAATAAAGCTGACATTAAAGAAAACTGAAGAGAATTCTGTGACCTTCCAGTAGTTAAGACTTAATGCTTCCACTGCAGGAGGCACCGGTTCAATTCCTGGTCAGGGAACTAAGATTTCACATGGCCCAGCCAAACTAAACTAACTAAATAAATAAAATGTATGAAGTAAATAAATGCATAAAAACAACGAAGATACAATATTCAGGAAGTATGTGTATGTAATCAAATCACAAATACAAAAGAATTATAAGCCTATATTTATCAAGATAGTAACTGATGTAAGAAATGAAAGGAAGATGGGCTCAGAGGAAACTGATTTTAAAGTTATATTTGAGCTCCATTTCTTAAGGCTGTTTGTTATGAAATTGTATTATTTTTACTACTACTATTAAAATTGTATTATATGTATGAACTGCATATCACCCATAATGATATGAACTGTAATATATATATATATATGAAATAATTAGGGGTTTTTTTTCCTTTTTAAAAATTTTTATTTTACTTTACAATACTGTATTGGTTTTGCCATACATTGACATTAGGATGGAGTTAAACAGAAAAATTGAGCACTTTTTAAAACCTACAATTATTTATTTACAATTATTAGTGAAGAGATGAAGCAAGGTTGTTCAAAAGTTTTACCTAAAATAGATATAGCGGTACACACCTATGAGAATGACATAAAGGATGAATACCAAGTATTAGTAAGGATAATAAAGGAACTCTTTTTTTTCCATTATGGTATAAAACACAGAGAATGAAATCTACCCTATTCATAAATTCCAAGTGTACAGTATTGTTAATATAAGCACAATTTTGTATAGCAGTTCTCTGGAGAATCCCATGGACGGAGGAGCCTGGTGGGCTTCAGTCCATGGGGTCGCAAAGAGTCAGACACGACTGAGCGACTTCACTTTCACTTTTCACTTTCATGTCTCGGAGAAGGAAATGGCAACTCACTCCAGTGTTCTTGCCTGGAGAATCCCAGGGACGAGGGAGCCTGGTGGGCTGCCGTCTATGGGGTCTCAGAGTCAGACACGACTGAAGGGACTTAGCAGCAGCAGCAGCGGCAGGACTTTTCCATCTTGCATGACTGAAACTCTGTGTCCATTGCAAGGCAACTCTCAGTTTCTCTTCTCCTCAGGCGTTGGCAACCGTCATTCTACTTTCTACTTACATGAAATTTGACTACTTTTCGTATCTTATATAAGTGGAATCATGTAATATTTGCACTCTGTGATCAGCGTATTTTACTTAGCATGTGGCCTCAAGATTTATGCATTTTGTAGTATGTAACAGGATCTTCCTTTTAAAGGGTGAATAATATTCTGTTGTGTGTACATGCCACATTTTATTTATTCAGTTCAGTTGAATCGCTCAGTCATGTCTGACTCTTTGCAACCCCATGAACCGCAGCACGCCAGGCCTCCTTATCTGTTGGCAACTACTGGATTCTACCCAAACCCATGTCCATTGAGTTGGTGATGCCATTCCACCATCTCATCCTCTGTCGTCCCCTTCTCCTCCTGCTCTTAATCTTTCCCAGCATCAGGGTCTTTTCAAATGAGTCAGCTTTTCGCATGAGGTGGCCAAAGTATTGGAGTTTCAGCTTCAACATCAGTCCTTCCAATGAATACCCAGGACTGATCTCCTGTAAATGGATGGACATGAAAGTTTTTTTCACCTCTTGGCTATTGTGAATAATGCTGAAATGAACATGGGAGTGCCAATATCTCTGATATTCTGTTTTCAATTCTTCTGCATAAATCGTCCAAAGTGGGATTTCTAGATCAAATGGTAGTTTTATTTTTATTTTTTTTGAGTAATCCCAATACTGTTCCATAGCAGCTATACCATTTTACATTTCTACAAACAATACACAACAAGGGTTGTTTTCAGACACTCCTGCTAACATTATATTTTAAATAACGAGCTTTCTAAGAGGTATGTGATGATACATAATTTCATTTTTTTATTGTTTTTCTTTAATGATTAGTGATATTGAACATATCTATTGGCCATTTGTATGTCTTTTTGAATAAATGCCTATTCAGTATTTACCCATTAAAAAAAATAGGTTATTTGCTTTTTTAATTGAGTGGTATGAGTTCCTAGTTTATTTTGGAAAGTAACCCCTTACCAGATATATGGTTTGAAAATATTTTCTCCCATAAATAGATTGTCTTTTTAAAAGTATTTTTATTTGGCTGTGCTGGGTCTTCACTGTTGCACAGGCTTTTCTCTAGTGTGGCATCTTCAGCTTTGTTCTTCTTGATTATTTTGGTTATTCTGGGCCTTTGGTGGTTCCATTTGAATTTTAGGATTTTTTTTTTTCTATTTCTGCCAAAAAAATAAATGTCATTGGGATTTTGATGAGGATAGCATTGAATCTATAGATGACTTTGGTAGTATGGACATTTTAACAATATTAAGCCTTCTCATCCATGAACACAAACGTCTTTCCATTTATTTTAGTCTTCTAGTTCATTTCAGCACTGTTTGGTAATTTTCATGCTTTCCTGGTGAAATTTATCCCTAAGTTTATTTTTGTAAACAAGGAAAGGGCCTTCACTAAGAAACCTACTGTGTTGGCACTCTGAATCCAGACTTTCAGTCTCCAAAACTGTAAGAAATAAATGTTCATTTATACCACTCAGCCTGTATTTTTGATTTTGTTTTTATAGCACCTTGAACTGGCTAAACAGAAGGTACTTGTTTTATTTGTTCATGTTTTTATTTAAATACTATCTAAAACTATGATATAACTGAAAAATTACAGACGGTGAGATGTAATAAGGTTTTACTGCTAGTTTATAAAACTAAAGTAACAGGGTATCAAACAAACTGTCTAAAAATGAAAGATTTAATAAAGGAAATTCAAAACAGATTATAATATCTGTAAATTCATTGTAGTCAAATTTCTTCACTTTAAAAGATCTTTTCTATTCTAATATCCCTAATTGTAATGCAACCATATGAAATGGAACAAATTTCTCTATTTCAGTTAAATGTTGCTTTTATCTATAAAATTCAATTATATTTAATAGTACTTCTATTCATAAAAGTTGACATGGACACTATGGCCATTATTTTTAAAAAAGTATTTTTCTACCTGTATGTGAGAATAAAGAGAATTTTAGCTTTTTTTTTTTTTAATTTTTTTTTAATTTTTGTTTTTAAATTTTAAAATCTTTAATTCTTACATGCGTTCCCAAACATGAACCCCCGTCCCACCTCCCTCCCCATAACATCTCTCTGGGTCATCCCCATGCACCAGCTCCAAGCATGCTGTATCCTGCATCAGACATAGACTGGCGATTCAATTCTTACATGATAGTATACATGTTAGAATGTCATTCTCCCAAATCATCCCACCCTCTCCCTCTCCCTCTGAGTCCAAAAGTCCATTATATACATCTGTGTCTCTTTCCCTGTCTCGCATACAGGGTCGTCATTGCCATCTTCCTAAATTCCATATATATGTGTTAGTATACTGTATTGGTGTTTTTCTTCCTGGCTTACTTCACTCTGTATAATCGGCTCCAGTTTCATCCATCTCATCAGAACTGATTCAAATGAATTCTTCTTAACAGCTGAGTAATACTCCATTGTGTATATGTACCACTGCTTTCTTATCCATTCATCTGCTGATGGACATCTAGGTTGTTTCCATGTCCTAGCTATTATAAACAGTGCTGCGATGAACATTTCAATTCTGGTTTCCTCGGTGTGTATGCCCAGCAGTGGGATTGCTGGGTCATAAGGCAGTTCTATTTGCAATTTTTTAAGGAATCTCCACACGGTTCTCCATAGTGGCTGTACTAGTTTGCATTCCCACCAACAGTGTAGGAGGGTTCCCTTTTCTCCACACCCTCTCCAGCATTTATTGCTTGCAGATTTTTGGATCGCAGCCATTCTGACTGGTGTGAAGTGGTACCTCATTGTGGTTTTGATTTGCATTTCTCTAATAATGAGTGATGTTGAGCATCTTTTCATGTGTTTGTTAGCCATCCGTATGTCTTCTTTGGAGAAATGTCTATTTAGTTCTTTGGCCCATTTTTTGATTGGGCCGTTTATTTTTCTGGAATTGAGCTGCAGAAGTTGTTTGTATATTTTTGAGATTAGTTGTTTGTCAGTTGCTTCATTTGCTATTATTTTCTCCCATTCAGAAGGCTGTCTTTTCACCTTGCTTATATTTTCCTTTGTTGTGCAGAAGCTTTTAATTTTAATTAGATCCCATTCGTTTATTTTTGCTTTTATTTCCAGAATTCTGGGAGGTGGATCATAGAGGATCCTGCTGTGATTTATGTCTGAGAGTGTTTTGCCTATGTTCTCCTCTAGGAGTTTTATAGTTTCTGGTCTTACATAGCTTATTTATTTTTATTTACTGAACTTTTTCTCATTCTTAAAAATAATATACCTATATATACACATTTATATACATTATTTATATATATACATATATAAATTCACATTTATACACACATATAAACAGATATATATGTACATCTTTATCTAAATTAGCTATTAAAATAATAATTTGTGCAAGAGCGTTGGGCAGACTTATTTTAAAATAGTCTGTATCTTTAATTCTGTGGTTTAAAGTGGTTATCTGCATAACTTTGAATTGGAAGGGAATAAATAATTCTATAATAACATCAGATTATAAAAGAGAATATACATAATCACCAGTACTTAACACATAAATACTGTTTAGTGATGCAATATGACATTCTTTTATACAGAACATCTTTTCACCTAGGTTCTTAATACTGTTTATGAAATCAAATATATTACTTTGTAAGCTCTCACACAAGATGTCAGAATCTTTACATATTTTGCTTTCTTCTTGGGTATTTCTCTATTCATTTTATTTGTGATGAATTTCAAGATTTACTTTAAGACTCTGCTCAAATAAAATCTTCTTTCAAGCTTTTCAAAACTTCATTGTAGAATTAATCATTTTCTCCTTTCTATTTCCAAAAAGCTTTATACATAACTTCTTTGACTGTAATGAAATATGTGCAGTGTCTAGCCAATAGCAGGTCTTAATAATGACAATTATCTTTTGTGTTCTTTACTATGATACTTTCCCAATATTAAATTGTTAAAAGATCTCCACTGCACTACTGTGACTTCTTAATGTCAGTCTTTTTATTTCCAGTGTTCAACTTAATGCCTACAACATAGCTGATTATTCAATAAATGTTTGCTCAAAAAAATGTTTACAAAAAATAATGTGTTTAGAGTGACAAAAGAAGAAATGTTCAGAAAATGAATCACCTGTGTTAAATGACTCCCTATTTGGGGAAGAAATCTGATGCAGAAAAAAATTACATTTTTTAAAGATGAGTATAAGTATATGAATAACAAGTATTGGAAAGAAAACTTTTACAAAAATAAAGACTATGAAATTCACATTTTTTAACAGCATGAAGTAAGACAATCTGAGTGCTGTTTAAGTCAACTCAGCTCAATCCTGTAAAACTTAATTGATCTCCATATATATATATATATATATATGGAGATATATATATACATACACACACACACACATATATCATACAGTGTTGATGTTGTGATATTTTCAAAGTTGAACAAAATATGTCTTAAAATTTCTACTACTACTTAGGGAAAAACATAAATGTAGAAAACAATAAAGAAAAACGAAGTACATTATTTCTATCTTTCTTTTCTGTTTATTGGAACACAAGTTTATCTGTGAATCCAAAGAAAATCAGGCACAGACATTTCCCTTAAGTGACATTTTGTATATCTTTTACCAGTTCTTTAAGGGAAGTGGGATTAGAAAGATTACATTATTTATTCCCACTTCCCAGGTAATAAATAAATAAATTGAATAGCTTCTACCTTCGATAGTTCTATCAAGAATGAGAAGGATTCTCACATGGGGATTCATCAGAATGTGTAGGCTCTACAGCCATCTGATTACAGTAGCTGAAGCAATCCCTCTAATGCTACTACTTTCAGATTCTCTTTTATGCCTAGAAGTCTACTCAGTACATTATATGAATCAATTTATTAAAAGGCTACTCACTTAACCCTTTCCCACTTAGATATCTTCAGTGCCTTACTATGTAGGTACTTTATTTATGAACAGAAGGTAGATACATGTTAAGCTATATCTTGAATGATATATCAAAGTTATCAAAGATAATGTAACCATATGTCTTAACTTGCCCAGAAAGATTCTGATATATGCTTGTCAACCTGATGTAATTATTAATAGCACCACTTTTTATTTTCCAAAGTGTCTCAGTTTGGACAATAAATTATATGGTCACTATCTTTATAGACCTACTGGTGTTTCAGAACTTCTGAAACACTTCTTAAGCAGTGAGAAAGGCTTCATATATCACAACTTGACTAATTCAGAGTCATTCTTTCTGGTTTAATTCCAAAGATTCCTACTTATATATTTTTGCACCTTGTTACAAAATTAGTAAATCTGAATTTAAATGTGATCATGCCACTCTTCTGCTAATAAAATGTAAAAGGCTCCACAAAATCTACAGGATGAAAGTTAAATCTCTTCTCTGCATGGAAGATATAAATAATCTGATAACATCAAAATGTTTCCTGCTCCTTTTTTAATACTTACCCGTACTTACTGAACTCTAGACCTATTAAGTTTCTTGTGATTTGTCAAGCATGCCTCTTTCTGATGCTGCTGTGATTTCGCTCTTGCTAATCCCTATATCTGAAATTGATTTCGGTTCTTATTTGTCTACATTCTTTCTCATTTTCATCTTTCTCATTCCCATCAACCTAGCTATAAGATTGTCTTTTTTTGTCGCGAGTCAAGCACCTCCTCCTCCTTAAACATAGTGGCATTAGGTACATATTTCTCAGTCTAGTACTTATAATGGGCTCTTCCCTGATAGCTCAGTTGGTAAAAAAACCGCCTGCAATGCAGGACACCCCGGTTCGATTCCTGAGTCAGGAAGATCTGCTGGAGAAGGGATAGGCTACCCACTCCACCATTCTTGGGCTTCCCTGTGGCTCGGCTGGTAAAGAAATCGGCCTGCAATACCAAAGACCTGGGTTCGATCCCTGGGTTGGGAAGATCCCTTGGAGACAGAAAAGGCTACCCACTCCAGTATTTTGGACTGGAGAATTCCATAAAGTGTATGGTCCATGGGGTTGCAATTAGTCAGACACAACTGAGCGACTTTCACACACTCACTCTGTACTTATAATATCCTTGAATTTAAAACTTAACACTTCTGTTTTTCATTCACAATGGGCAACTTTAAGGACTATATATTATTGTTAATGTTTTACTTTGCCAGAAATCACTGATACTTTGACATACCAAATACTTAATAAACAGTTCCAAAGAGTAAATAATTCTCTTCCTCTATTCCACTGATGAAGTTTACCATTTGCTCTGCAGGTGGGCTGCATTTCCAAGCAGCAGAACTCCCAAGATGATGAAAGCCAGGGGTCTCTGTTGGCTTCAGACCTTCCATCAGAAGGAGTTGGGTTTCCTAACAGCACTAGTTCCAGGCAGTAGATATTCCCTGTGCTACATTTCTGGAACTGCATGGCCAGGCAGGAATTTAGTTCTGACTCTGTTCACTCCACATTACTGAGGGAATCATTAGTATATGTTCCTCTGCTAACTAACATGCTTAAATTCAGTGGGTTGCCTCGTCTGATTTGAGGTGGTGAGACAAATATGTCTACAATGACCATAAGATAATTATTGAAAGTTAATAAATAAGTGAATGGTATTATACAGTTGTATTGAATTGTTTCCTTTAATATGAACTGAAATATTAATAGAAATAGTTTATATACAGACATAATAGAAATTTTCTTGCAAAATTTCGTGAAAAGATGATTTATTGATTTTGGAGTTGGATAACATTTAAAAAACCAGTTAATTGCTTAGGTTTTTTATACTTCTGGGTCTTGTTGGAGGATAAAAAACTTTTGAAATTCTTCAGGTTTTCTCTTCTCCATTGATTTTTCTAAGTGAAGTTGCAGTACCAGCCTTAACTGAATTTTAAACACTCCAATTTTAAATAATAATTTAAAAAAATCTTCAAAAGTCACAAAGCAGTCAGATCTCATAGATTGGAAGGTATGTTTTGAGGTGTATTGGAATATATATATATATATATATAATATATGGAATTCCTAGCTTTTTAGTCATCCAAGATAAGAACCAAAATCAAACATCCTTCTCTCTTGGTTAAAAATATTTTTATCTGTAATAGAAAACTTACAACTAGAACATACTTGGTAAACCTGTAAACATTCAGACAGGGAAGCTAAGTGCTATCAGTAAAATTGACAGTAGGCTGCCCAGCTATGTATAGCGTTAGCACATGGTCTCATCTCTGTAACACAGAACTATTGGCGTACCCAAAGGAGATAAGAAAACATTTTCACAACTGTCAGAGTCCATGGCCATATAAATAGGGAAACAATTAAAAACCACTTTGCAAACTGCCAATAAGAAGGCACTTAGGAGTTTTTAGTTTCTTCCTAATCAACCCCCTTTCCAGACAATTATTTTCTTGATGGATGTCAAAGCAAATAGTTAAGGGCTGGATAATGGTGATGTTGCAATGATTAACTTTCAGTTTATATATTTTGATAATTAAATAAACAATTTATTAAGAAACACTAAGTATATTTAAAATTTTTATAACCACATGATTGTAGTTTATTTTGTAATACTTATAATTTTCTTCAAGGAATTTATACCTATCCAAAAATATCGTCAATCTTATTTTCTCAGTAGACAAGGAACTTGAGTAAAAATAAACAGTCTGAAAAAATATGAGTTAGGGTAATAGAGGAGACAGAAAATTTATTGATATCCTCAACTGACTCAAGGCTGGCTTTAGCTATCACTTGTAAGTTTGAGTGCCACACTTTGCTTTTGAGAAACTAACAGCAGATTCTGAAAATGCTAAAAATAAGAGATTACATTTAATCTACAAGAATTGGTGTAATACTGCGGGCCTGATTCTTCCATTGTTCTTCAAATCATAGGCTTGTTAACTACACTAGAATCTGGGAATTATTGTTTAATTATTGATAGGGCCTACATGGGGCTCATTGTTAAAATGGCTCATTATGTTGACCTCGCAAACAAAGGATAAAATCACAGTGACCCTTAAGGCTTTCCAAATTGTCCAAACGACATTCTGCTTTCCTGCTGGTGCCTACCTTCTCAAGGCTACAAGACCAGCAGATTTCAGATCTCAGGGTACATGACTGCAGGACTCAGCTACAGGCTAAAAATTCAAGAGAATGAATTCTCGTCCCTTCAGAGAATGTTTCATTGGCAGAATATAAGAAAAACACTGTCAGAAAGGGAGGTCACTGGTTCTTCTCAAGGGCTAGTCACCCTCTCGTTTTCCCTCTAATAAATTCCCTTTTCTTGCCTGACTGCCCGGCTCACTCTTTATCCACACTTGCCTTAAAATTATATTCTCTAGCCTTGACATAACACTGACATTAGTGTAACTAACTTGTTTTTCCTCTATTGGCCAACTCCAGCAAAATGTCCTTGAGCTAATATAAAACAGAGTGTATGATTATATGCTCACATCTATAATAATGATTCTGGTATTTATCAAGTTAACTTGATTTTTCTAAAACTTTTTGAAAATTTCCAAACTTTCTCTTTTTTGAACTAATTAAATAGCATGATACATTATTGCAAGCTATTATGAGTATGTAGAATTAATATGTTCTATTCCTCTGTGATTTAAATTCCTAATATTATGGGACAGTATCTGAATTTACACCGATGTATAATAAATCCTTGGCACATTAAAATCTTTCATGTTTGACAAGTTATTCTTGTTGCCAGAATTATTATTGAAGTGGGAGGGAAAATGTGAATCAAACTTTTTGAAGCCTTTTCTAGACAGACATTTATTATATATACTTTGAAACTACATTGTATAAATTTCATAAATGCAATTTTTATAAGTCATACTAAAGTTATGACACACTTTTTTTCTATGAGAAACTTACCACTTTCCAACAGGGATTGGATGATAGCCAATTATCTTTGGTTGTTTTGCATAAGTCTTCTGGACATAGTTCAACTTTTAAAAGAGAAATATAGTTTTATGTATTTGCATATTGTTCCAACTTATTTTTCAAAGTAGCCATGCTATATAATATGTAAGTTAACCATAGAGAGATATATTTGAACATCTTATTCATCTCTAGGATTGTAATATATAGCATATACCTTGCAAATGTACATGCTCAATAATTTGTTAAATTTTTGATGGCTTGAAGGAACATGATTTTTAATTTGTATATAGTTGAGAAGCACAATAATTAAATAGTTTGATAACATTTTTGTGAGAATTTTATAAGGGTGGAATTGTAGGGGAAAATCAGTGGGAGTAAGACATCAAGGAAGCCCTTGAAATAATGTAAATGCTAGATGAAGAGAAGCTACATTAGATAGGTTTTCCAGAAATATGAATATGAATTCCCAAAATATGGCAAGGGATTGTCAAGGAATTGGATAGGAAAACCAAAAAGAAGTCTATTAAATGTAAGTTAAATATAACAAAAGATTGGCCATTGGTATTCCTTTTCTACTCTATGGTAAATCTGAAGAGTATGGAATTATTTTGCCTGGAAAATTCCATGGACAGAGGAGCCTGGCTGGCTACAATCCATGGGGTTGCAAAGAGTCAGACATGACTGAATGACTGAGCATGCATGAGCACATGCACAAGGAAATTTTCTCCATCACCCAAATCATAAACTGAGTGCAAGGACTTTGTTTTCCCATGTCTATTATCATGCATGTCTTATAATAGATTCTCACTTATTTTCAATAAATATATGAATATAAAATTTTTTAAAAAATCTATAGAATGTCTCAACAATAGAACTCAGAACAATTATGTTTTAATGTTTGAAAAAAATCCTTGAAAAAGCAGCAAAGTACCACTTATATAGGCACAAGGCTCCTATGCCAACTAGAAGCATAGTTAAAAACTTAAAAATAGCTTTGCTTATGTACTTCAAAATGTTCAGCAATCAGTATCCAGTGATGGTGGAGCCATTCTTCCTCATTCCTGCTTGGTACATGTCTTATACCTGTGGAGTTATGAGAGAGAAATCAACATTCCATTTTAATTAGCAGCTGAATGTAGTTGTTTTAAGGAAACTCAGAATGTTGCACTGTTCCTGCATTTTGAAAATTGCCCATATCTGAATGAGAACAATAAGTAGACATGAAAGACCCCTATACAATCCTCAGCTGATTAATCGACTTAGAGTTTGAGACAGCTGTGCAGGCAAACCGTTTTGCATCTGAATATACCATTTTATGATACTACATATTCTTGGTAAATAAACCTGAAGAAATGCTACACTTGTGCTCTGAGAATGTTGTCAAGATTCTTAGATGGCAGTTCATTTGATTAAAATGTATCATCCCAAACTTGAGACAGATTGTTGCCTTGGCATTGTCCCATGTGTTTGGGAAGCATAAAATGCTCAAATGAAGTGTTCACCAAGTCTTGAAAATGATAATGACAGAAAAGAAGCATCACAACATTTTGGGAGAAAGATTGGAAGATATTTTGTTGAAAAAAAAAAAAATCAGTACACAGTGTAAAAATGCAGTTTTTGTAGTATTTTGAGGTTGTTACATTTACATTTGTTCAGTAGAGCCTCAAAGTCTCTGCAGTTCAACAAAAGACCTCAAGGAATTGAAACAGAGAAGTTTATTACAGGTCCTGGAGGAGGTACACACAGCACAGTCTTAAGGGTTACAAGTAGAGAGAGTGCAGCAGGACCTGAGAATTTTATTAAGGTCTGTGAGTAGAGTGCTTTGCGGTTCCTAGGCTAAGGTGGGATTGATTGGTCAGTACAAACTAAAGAGCAAGTTTTGCTAAGCTACCATGGGACATGCAGGAGGAAGACCCTGGGAAATGGAGGAGACTGTTTGTCACAGGACCACTTTGTGAGTCCTATTAGGAACTTACATTACTTGTGACTGTGGGCTGTTATCTGGAGGATGTGCTTGAGGTGGAGACTAGTGTCACTTCAAAGCCTCTGCCAGGCCTCTTGTCCGCACTAAATGGGTATACTGAGAGCCAGGCTTCAGCAATATGTGAACCATGAACTTCCTGATGTTCAAGCTGGTTTGAGAAAAGGCAGAGGAACCAGAGATCAAATTGCCAACATCCACTGGATCATCAAAAAAGCAAGAGAGTTCCAGAAAAACATCTATTTCTTCTTTATTGACTATGCCAAAGGCTTTAACTGTGTGGATTACAAGAAACTGTGGACAATTCTGAAAGAGATGGGAATACCAGACCACCTGACCTGCCTCTTGGGAAATCTGTATGCAGATCAGGAAGCAACAGTTAGAACTGGACATGGAACCACAGACTGGTTCCAAATAGGAAAAGGAGTATGTCAAGGCTGTATAGTGTCACCCTGCTTATTTAACTTATATGCAGAGTACATCATAAGAAACGCTGGTTTGGAAGAAACACAAGCTGGAATCAACATTGCAGGGAGAAATATCAATAACCTCAGATATGCAGATGATACCACCCTTAGGGCAGAAAGTGAAGAGAAACTAAAAAGCCTCTTGATGAAAGTAAAAGAGGAGAGTGAAAAAGTTGGCCGAAAGCTCAACATTCAGAAAACGAAGATCATGGCATCTGGTCCCATGACTTCATGGGAAATAGATGGGGAAACAGTGTCAGACTTTATTTTTGGGGACTCCAAAATCACTGCAGATGGTGATTGTAGCCATGAAATCAAAAGATGCTTACTCTTTGGAAGAAAAGTTATGACCAACCTAGATAGCATATTCAAAAGCAGAGACATTACTTTGCCGACTAATGTCCGTCTAGTCGAGGCTATGGTTTTTCCCGTGGTCATGTATGGATGTGAGAGTTTAACTGTGAAGAAGGAGGAGCGCCGAAGAATTGATGCTTTTGAACTGTGGTGTTGGAGAAGACTCTTGAGAGTCCCTTGGACTGCAAGGAGATCCAACCAGTCCATTCTGAAGGAGATCAGCCCTGGGATTTCTTTGGAAGGAATGATGCTAAAGCTGAAACTCCAGTATTTTGGCCACCTCATGCGAAGAGTTGACTCATTGGAAAAGACTCTGATGCTGGGAGGGATTGAAGGCAGGAGGAGAAGGGGACAACAGAGGATGAGATGGCTGGATGGCATCATTGACTCGATGGACGTGAGTGTGAGTGAACTCCGGGAGTTGGTGATGGACAAGGAGGCCTGGCGTGCTGCTATTCATGGGGTCAGAAAGAGTCGGACACGACTGAGCGACTGAACTGAACTGAACTGAACTGGGGCAACAATGTTATGAAATAATTGAGGTAAACTCTCATAAGTAGGCTTAAGCAAGTAGGTTGAGGTGATGTGGATTTAGAAAGTATGCCTGGGTTCAGTGCCGGGGTCCAGCCCCTGTGGATTCAGGGTGATTCAAAGCGTGGAAGGAGCAGGTGAGAAGAAACTTATTTATTTATTAATATAAGATTAGATTATGAACAAATAGTGTAGTAGGAAAATTAAGTGGAGAAAGGAGGCTGAACAACTTGGCTTACAGGGAAGACCAATAAAATCTCAGGACAAGAGATTTGCACCATCTACGTTGGGCCACCGATGCCCACTTGAATATCGAAGGGTGCCCCACCTTAGGCTCCCTTTCACGCGGGTCTTAGAAGCCAGGACAAGTAAGTAGACTTGGTGAGCCACCCAGCTTTAGATGGGAATTCAGCCTGAAATTAGAGTAAAGAGGAGACACCGGGGAAACCACTCCTTTGATTGGCCCATCCTCTATTGTTCAGAAGGCCTTTTATACTTTTTGATTATACATAGAGATCAATGGGTAACACAAAGTTATGCAGCGTTAGCAGCCCAGACTCTTATCAAAACCAGGCGTTTCTCTCTGCATACCTAGTTGTATACACAAGTCTTAGGTAATTTACATCATCTTCCAGCCAAAAGGGCCAATTAACATTTTACAGAGTTTTTTCTGATAAGGGTTTGTCAACCAGAAGACTTATTTGTGTTGATCTTCCCAAAGTCTGGTGCCACTCTCAGAAAGCACTAAAAAAAGTTACAATTTTACATAGCAAAGCTAAAGCAATTTATAATAAGTAAAAGGAGTACAGTGATTTATAACAAAAGAAAAGTAATTAATTCAAAAGTCTAGTGCTGCTAACATCAAAACTACTATATATCTTTTTCCATATCCCATTTACATTGATTAACATCCTTCCAGGTGCCTAAAATATAAAGAATATGGAGGCCTGGCAGCAATCATTGAGTCAACAGTGAAATCCTGTCACCAATATGATTTTTAACTCTCTAGAAAAGGCTCTGTATCTTTCAGATGCTTTTAAGCTTTGTGCCTCTCACGGTTGGGGACTGCAAGCAATTCACATACTGTAAGAGATCTGGGGGAACCTGTTAGGCAAGCTAGAGAGCTTTCAGAGGGGGTTTGAGCTGAAACATCCCTTTCAAATGCAGAAGACTAAAGCCCTAAGTTGACTTTTTCCAGAGAATATTAGAAGAGTGGAAAAGCAGAGTACAAAGGCCTGCAGATTCTTATTTTTCGGGTGGTGGATGTTCAGGAAATTACAGAGGGAACCCCTGAAGCCTGATCATGTCCTTGCATTTTGTCAGGCTTCCTTCTGCATGACCTTGTCACGGGCGGGATTCCTCACCTGGCCCCCGGCAGTTCAGGAGTTAACTAGGTTCAAACACCTCCAATGCATTACTTTCCCTTGTGACCTTGACTGAGTTCATTTATCTTTTCTCTAAACTTTTGCTTTTTATCAATAGTATCATAAATATACTCACTGTGAAGATTTTATATTAAATAAAACAATGTGTTAAGTCTCTGACTTACTGTGGTCCAAGTATGCCTAACATAATCTCTTAAGCCCCTTAAAAGCATAGAGATTTTTTTTAGCTAGTTATAGAAAGGGAACCCAGATTTAAAATGTGAGAGGGATTTATGTGAAGGAGGCTCTCCATTGGTGGCTTTGATAAGGAGGATTCTGTAAAGTAAGGACCTAGAAGCTGAGAACAGTCCCTGATTAAGAGAAAATAGAGACTTTAATAGTAAAATAGCAAATAATTGAATTCTGCCAATAATAGAAATAGGCATGGAAGTAAATTCTTGCATAGAACATAGCCTTGTTGACACCTTGATTTCAGTTTGATAGACAGAGGCAGAGAAATTAGTCAAGACTCCATGTACATCTGACCTGCTATGCTATAAGATAATAAATCAGTATTGTTTAAAACATCTACCTGTGGTAATTTGTCATGAATCAAGAGAAAACTAACATATCTTTTATGTTTCTATTACTGTTAAATTCCCATCTTGTCTATATTTATCTTTAGATAATCATTTTACTCTAAATTTTGAAGATGCCGTTTCATTTTGTGTTTTGTTTTTTGGCAGAAATGGGTTGGTTTGTTTGCCTTCTTTTTTAAGAGGTTGAGTTTGGAATTTTTTTTTGTCTGTGATAAGTGTATGATTTTTATTGACATGATCTTTGACTGGTAGTCATATAGGCTCAAACACATTCTAGGGGCAAAAATTAAAATCTACATTGTCTTACTCTCCTCCCCAACATCTTATCATTTAGATGTCCTCTTTTGCATCTTCATGTTCATCCTTTTGCTGTCCATTGTGGTTATTGTCATTTTCACAGAAGTTTTTTTGGTTTTTTTAATCTGTGTATAGGATTATTGAAATGATTTACTTTCCAATTGTAATTTTCTCTTTCCTGTAGATCCTTCTATTTAGAGAAGATCTTTCAATATTTCCTTTATGATAGAATAGGCTTAGTGTTGCTGTATTGTTTTAGTTTTTTTTTGTCTGAGAAATTCTTTCCCTCTCCTTCTATTCTAAATGATAATCTTGCTGGGTAGAGTGTCCTAGGTCAGAGATATTTCAGTTTTATGACTTTGAATATATCTCTATATTGCCATCTGACCTGCAACATTTCTGTAAGGAAATAAACAGATAAACTTCTGGGGATTCCTTTGTGCTTAATTCTTTGCTTTTCTTTTGCTACCTTTAGAATCTTCTGTTTGTCTTTAAGTTTGCCATTTTTATTATGACATGTCTTGGTGTAGATCTGTTTGCATTTATCCTGTTTGGAACCCACTGTGCTTCATTGTGAATCCATGCAGGCAATGTCCTGCCCTCTGTGAGTGTGAGCACAGGGAAAAAATGCTACAGTAGGGGTCCTGCCTCTCCCCTTGTGCATCCCCAAGAAAATGGCAACTAGGCTCTAAGGCTGTCCAGTCTTCCTCTGCATACATCCTCAGTTGCAGCCACACTTCAGCTTGGGAATTTCTCTGTCACAACATATATAAATAGCTGTATTGTCTTTAAATGCTGACTTTTTTAAGGAAGGGGAGTTTTCAAATTGAACTTAGTTTCATGGTTATTTCCAAGGTTTTGTTTATTGTTCATTATCCAGGCAAAATAAATGAAGGATCAGATCAGTAGGGATTGGTATGTATCTAAAAATCTGTGCTATTATATTTACTTTTGGCATGTGAGGGCATCATGTGTTTTGTTTTGTTTTGTTTTGTTTTTGCATCTCTGATAATTTTGTAAAAAACTATTTTCTTAAATATTGTTTCAATAATTTTTGTATTGTTTCGACATGGAGAGTTTTTCAAGACACCCAGTTTTCTGAGCAGATATATAAGTAGAAAATGTTTTGAATATGATTTAATTTGTAAGGTATGTAATGCAGAAGCAATGAAGACAGCAAACATAATGAATAGCAGTCACATTTGCATTTTTGTTATTCTTTCAGTAGTGTGGGGAGTGAATTGAAAGATGTAGGACACTAAGGTGAGAATGAAAGTCTCAGCTAGAAAAACAGCATTATCGACAGAAAAGAAAGGAAGATACAAGAGAATCTTGAGTGCTAAACTCAACAAGAATTTGTAAATTGTTGGACTTAAAGAGAAAAGGAGGTAATTAGATTTTAAATAATTACTTACTCGTATTAAAAATTTGATAGATTTTCTTCTAACCAACACAAAAAGGATTCAGAGAGAGGTAGACTGAGGGATAGTAGTGGCACAGAAGTAACTATTTTAGTAGGAATGTTTTGAGATCAGTGGCATGGAGACAGAACAGTTGCATGTTCAACTAGACATTGGCATTGCTGATTTAAAACTCAAAAGAGATTATAGCCAGAGATATATGTATTAAAAAATAAAATTATTAACAAAAGAAAAACTTAGCTTTATTACTGGGTAATATTAAACAGGCAGAGTTTATAGTAAACAGAGAAGAGGAAAACCCTGGGTCAGATTAGTTAATTGTTATATTGCAGAACAGGGATTAGACTTGGGGAAAATGACAACTTTCAATAATATGTTCATTTCATTTCTGCCTACAAGTTTCTCTTTTCTAAATGCCATTGATAATGGAGAAAAACCAAATTCCCCACATTGTTAACGTCACTTATTGTTCAGTCACTCAGTCGTGTATGACTCTTTGTGATTTAAGGGACTGCAGCATGCCAGGCTTCCCTGTTTTTCACCATCTCCCAGAGCTTGCTCAAACTCATATTCATTGAGTCAGTGATGCCATCCAATCATCTCATCCTTTGTCATCCCCTTCTCCTCCTGCCTTCAATCTTTCCCAGGATCAGGGTCTTTTCTAATGAGTCAGCTTTTTGCACCAGTTGGCCAAAGTATTGGAGCTTCAGCTTCAGCATCAGTCCTTTCAGTGAATATTCAGCGTTTGCTTCCTTTAGGATTGACTAGTTGGATCGCCTTGTATTCCAAGGGACTCTCAAGAGTCTTCTCCAACACCACATATAAAAGCATCGCTTCTTTGGTGCTCAGCCTTCTTTATGATCCAAATCTCGCATCCATACATAACTACTGGGGAAAAAAACAAACAAACATAGATTGGACTATAATGACCTTTGTTGGCAAAGTAACATCTCTGTTTTTAACCATGCTGTTTCAGTTTTTCATAGTTTTTCTTCCAAAGAGAAAGTGTATTTTAATTTCATGGTTGCAGTCACCATCCTCAGTGATTATGGAGCCAATGAAAATAAAGCCTGTCACTGTTTCCATTGTTTCTCTAACTATTTGCCATGAAGTGATGGGGCCAGATGCCATGATCTGTGTTTTTGAACGTTAAGTTTTAAGCCAGCTTTTTCAGTCTCCTCTTTCACCTTCATCAAGAGGCTCTTTAGTTTCTCTTCCCTTTCTTCCCCAAAGCAGTGTCATCTATGTATCTAAGGTTATTGATATTTCTCCCAGTAATCTTGATTCCAACTTGTGCTTCATCCAGCCTGGCATTTTTCATGTGTACTCTGCATATAAGTTAAATAAGCAGGGTGACAATATCCAGTCTTGATGTATTCCTTTCCCAGTTTAGAACCAGTCCAATGGCCCATGTCCAATATTAACTCTTCATTCTTCACCTACACACAGATTTCCAAGGAAGCAAGAGAGATGGTTTGATATTCCTATCTCTTTAAGAATTTTCTTTTTTTTTTTCTTTAAGAATTTTCTATAGTTTGTGGTGGTCCATACTGTCAAAGGCTTTAGCATAGTCAATGAAGCAGAAGTAGATGATTTTTTTTGAATTATCTTGGTTTTCCTATGATCCAATGGATATTGGCAATTTGATCTCTCATTCTTCTGCATTTTTTAAATCCACCTTGACTTCAAGTTCATATACTCTTGAAGTCTTGCTTGGATAATTTTGAGCATTACTTTCCTAGCATGTGAAAAGATTGCAGTTGTACATTAGCTTGAACATTCTTTGGAAAGGCCTTACTTTGTGATTGGAATGAAAACTGACCTTTTCCAGTCCTATGGCCACTGCTGAGTTTTCCAAATTTTCCTGCATACTGAGTGTACCACTTTAACAGTGTCATCTTTTAGGATTTGAAATAGTTCAGCTGCAATTCCATCACCTCCATTAACTTTATGTGTAGTGATGCTTCCTAAGGCCCACTTGACTTCATACTCCAGGATGTCTGGCTAGAGGTGAGGGATCACACCATTTTGGTTATCTGGGTCATTAAGATCTTTTTTTGTATAGTTCTGTGTTTTCTTGGCAGCTCATCTTAATATCTTCTGAACCTGTTAGGTCCATACTGTTTCTGTCCTTTATTGTACCCATTTTGCATGATATGTTCCCTTGGTATCTCTAATTTTCTGGAAAAGATCTCTAGTCTTTCCCATTCTATTGTTTTCCTCTATTTCTTTGCATTGATCACTTGGGAAGCCTTTCTTATCCCTCCTTGGAGTTCTTTGGAACTCTACATTCAAATGGCTATATCTCCCCTTTTCTCCTCTGCCTTTAGCTTCTCTTTTTTTCTCAGCAATGTGTAAGGCCTCCTAAGACAACCAGTTTTCCTTTTTGCATTTCTTTTTCTTGGGGTTGGTCTTGATCCCTGCCTTCTGTACAATATTTTGAACATCCATCCATAGTTCTTCAGGCACTTTATCTATCAGATCTAATCTCTTGAATCTATTTGTCACTTCCACCATATAATCATAAGGGGTTTGATTTAGGTTATACCTTACCACCTAACCTGCCTCTTGAGAAATCTATATGCAGGTCAGGAAGCAACAGTTAGAACTGGACATGGAACAACAGACTGGTTCCAAATAGGAAAAGGAGTACGTCAAGGCTGCATATTGTCACCCTGCTTATTTAACTTCTATGCAGAGTACATCATGTGAAACACTGGGCTGGAAGAAGTACAAGCTGGAATCAAGATTGCTTGTAGAAATATCAATAACCTCAGGTATGCAGATGACACCACCCTTATGGCGGAAAGTGAAGAGGAAATAAAAAACCTCTTGATGAAAGTGAAAGAGGAGAGTGAAAAAGCTGGCTTAAAGCTCAACCTTCAGAAAACGAAGATCATGGCATCTGGTCCCATCACTTCATGGGAAATAGATGGGGAAACAGTGTCAGACTTTATCTTTTTGGGCTCCAAAATCACTGCAGATGGTGATTGCAGCCATGAAATTAAAAGATGCTTACTCCTTGGAAGGAAAGTTATGACCAACTTGGATAGTATATTCAAAAGCAGAGACATTACTTTGCCAACAAAGGTTCATTTAGTCAAGGCTATGGTTTTCCAGTAGTCATTTATGGATATGAGAGTTGGACTGTGAAGAAAGCTGAGCATCAAAGAATTGATGCTTTTGAACTGTGGTTTTGGAGAAGACTCTTGAGAGTCCCTTGGACTGCAAGGGGATCCAACCAGTCCATTCTAAAGCAGATCACTCCTGGCTGTTCTTTGGAAGGAATGATGCTAAAGCTGAGACTCCAGTACTATGGCCACCTCATGTGAAGGGTTGACAGAGGATGAGATGGCTGCATGGCATCATCGACTGTGAGTTTGAGTGAACTTCAGGAGTTGGTGATGGACAGGGAGGCCTGGCATGCTGCAATTCATGAGGTCACAAAGAGTCAAACATAACTGAGTGACTGAGCTGAACTGAATGGCCTTAGTAGTTTTCCCTACTTTCTTTAATTTAAGTCTGATATTTGCAATAAGGAGTTTATGATCTGTGCCACACACAGCTCCATCTTGTTTTTGCTGACTGTATAGAGCTTCTCCATCTTTGGCTGTAAAGAATATAATCAACTCATTTCAGTATTGACTGTCTGGTGATGTCAAAGTGTAGTATCGTGTCTTGTATCATTCAAAGGGGGTTTTTGCTATGACCAGTGTATTTTCTTGGCAAAACTTTTAGCCTTTGCCCTGCTTCATTTTGTACTCCAAGGCCAAACTTGTCTGTTTCTCCACGCATCTCTTGACTCCCTACTTTTGCATTCCAGTCTCCTATGATGAAAAGGACATCTTTTTTTGGTGTTAGTTCTAGAAGGTCTTGTAGGTCTTTATAGAACTCTTTAACTTCAGCTTCTTCAGCATTATTAGTTGGGGCATAGACTTGGATTACTGTGATATTGAATAGTTTGCCTTGGAAATGAACAGAGATCGTCCTGTCATTTTTGAGACTGCACTCAAGTACTGTGTTTTTTTAAGTGAATAAAAACACATTCCACAATTTAATTTCAAAATATTACTATACTTCCTGGGAAGAATATAAGGTTGTTGGTTTTACAAGTTGCAACCTGATCTCCCTTAAGAACATTTTACACCTAAATAATCCTTGGAAATGTTATCTACTGATTACTCAGATGGTCAGTTCTTTTTCTCACACTGAAATCAAATTGTAAATTTCTGTGGACAGTTATATTTTATTTCAGTTATATACATGTATATATATAAACACCAAATATAGGATGTTTTTCATAGAAACACTTTGATTTCATGCTTGTTTTAAGTTCTGCGACACAGAATTGCAGGAGATTTTGCACAAGAAGCAGAATAATTCACCCAAGTGCTAAAAATACACTGAAGGCATATTCCCCATCCATAATTCATTAGAAATAGTATTCAGAAAATATTGAAGCTATGAAATGAGGTAAATATTATAACATGTTAAAACTGTAGGTGACCTAATTCAGATAGCAATATCAAGGATTTCTCTTATAACATATGTTTTGTTTTGTTTTATGGTGCACCTTATTTGCAATATTGCTTGGAGGATATTGTTGGATAAAAGTGTAAAAGTTTCCTTCTGCTGTGGTCTCCAAACATTATTTGTATGCACCCTTTGTGAAACCTTAACTATTCACATATTTTCACAAAATAGCTTCCTCTACTTACATGTTCCAACTGAAGATATTTTATACTGATGAAAGAAAGCTTCTTTCATGAGTAACAATGCTCAACTCACCATAAACAGTGTGGTGAAGAAATACCTTTATGTATCATTTTAAACTAAGAACAGTTGAATTTACAAATGTCTTTTACAAGACAAATATTTTATCACTACATACTTTTTTGGTCTTCAATATGATTTGGTGGTATATTTCTGATTTGCTCTGCAGTTGGTTAGAATTAGTTTTTGTTTATTAACTACAATGAGTTTATTAAGAAGGAGATCCTTGTGAGAAAGAGAAGAATGCAAGTTTCATATTTGATTCCAAGTACACTGTTAGATGAAATTAAAAGATGCTTACTCATTGGAAGAAAAGTTATGACCAACCTAGATAGCATATTCAAAAGCAGAGGCATTACTTTGCTGACTAAGGTCCGTCTAGTCAATGCTATGTTTTTTTCCAGTAGTCATATATGGATGCGAGAGTTGGACAGTGAAGAAGGGTGAGCACCGAAGAATTGATGCTTTTGAACTGTGGTGTTGGAGAAGACCCCTGAGAGTCCCTTGGACAGCAAGGAGATCCAACCAGTCCATTATAGAGATCAGCCCTGGGTGTTCTTTGGAAGGAATGATGCTAAAGCTGAAACTCCAGTACTTTGGCCACCTCATGCGGAGAGTTGACTTATTGGAAAAGACTCTGATGCTTGGAGGGATTGGAGGCAGGGGAAGAAGGGGATGACAGAGGATGAGATGGCTGGATGGCATCACTGACTCGATGGACATGAGTTTGGGTGAACTCTGGGAGATGGTGATTGACAGGGAGGCCTGGCGTGCTGTGATTCATGGGGTCGCAAAGAGTCAGACACGACTGAGTGACTGAACTGAACTGAACACTGTTAGAGATATGTGCAAGTAAAACAGACCAGGAAAGTAGTTAATAAAGGGTGATTATCAAATCAGTTACCGCTAGGGAAAAAAACTCAATTCAGCTTTGAAATTCTGGAAAAGAGTAAAGAACATGTCCTAAAGTTAGCAGGAGTAGAGAACATGTGGGGATCTGTCTATATCAGACATCTCTCATTCTGTCATATGTTGAGACATGCTTCCAAAAGAAATTTCAAATTCCTGCACTTCCAGTTTGCCCTGCTTTGGTTTAGTGTGCTCCTTCAACACTCGGTTGGAGAGTCTCAGGTTTTCTAATAATCCCCATGATTATGTAAGGGTGAATGATGAGATGATCTGGGCAAGATACCCTCAGTATTTCCTGTATGTATATGATTGCAAGTACATCTGTGCATCTGGTTTTTATTAAACAGTCACTCATTTTGAAATTTTATAAATCAAGAATAAAAATCAATACTATCAGTAATTGCTGTAACAACTGAAAGAATACATCAAAACTATACCGTATTAAATAGACATAAAGTTTTAAGAAGAAGAGGATGACAGAGGAGAGATGGTTGGAAGACCTCATAGACTCAATGAATATGAGTTTGAGCAAACTCTGGGAGATAGTGAAGGACAGGGAAGCCTGGTGTGTTGCAGTCCATGAGGTTGCAAAGAGTCAGACATAAATGAGTGACTGAACAACAATACTTCACTATTCACTTCTGGAGTAGGGATAGGCTACACACTCCAGTATTCTTGGGTTTTCCTTGTAGCTCAGCTGGTAAAGTATCTGCTTGCAATGTGGGAGACCTGGTTTCAATCCCTGGGTTGGAAAGATCCCCTGGAGAAAGGAAAGGCTACCCACTACAGTATTCTGGCCTGGAGAATTGTATAGTCCATGGGGTCCTAAACAGTTGGACATGACTGATTGACTTTCACTTTTTTCACTTTCTCCATGGCCAGTGACCAGTTTTCTTACTTCTTCCAAAGTCAGTTATTGGTCGCTATATACCTAGTCAGTTCATACACAAACAGCAAATCATATAGTGATAAACCCATGTGATTTTTTTTTTTCAATAAACGTGGGTAGTCAAAAGAAGGATTGGCTAACAAAGATGAAAGTGCAGCAAGAAAAAAAGTGTGATAAAGCTGAAATTGAAGTTAGAATTGAACATAAATGAAGTTCATCAATGAAACTGATGACCATGAGAGTATTGGCCCGGCCATAGTTTGAGAGGCTCTAGATACAAGGATAGAGGTACTTAAAAAGGAAATCAATGAGAAAGTACTCGTGCGAAAAAAGAGGAGACATCACAGAGGAAGGGATGACCAATAGAAAACTTCATATTAAAATAATTCTTGGAGATATTTCTTGACATTCAAAGTGGAAAGAATAAAATGTTGGAAGCTAATTGAAAGTTAGGAAGAATATAATAATTCACCAAGACATAGAAAAGATGTTCACGTTTATCACGTTATCCAATGAAAAGGAGGCAAGCTCTCCTCAAATTATTCTTAATAAGTTTTTACAAAGAAATAAAATTTTAATTATAAATGTTTCTAATATTTGAAATTACAATGTATAAGATAAATATTAGGGCTTTCCTGGTAAATGCTGGTGGTTCAGCAATAAAGAATCTGCCTGACATGCCAGAGATGTGGGTTCAATCCCTGGATTGGGAGAAGGAAATGTCAAACCACTCTAATATACTTGCCTGGAAAATCCCATGGACAGAGGAGCCTGGCTAGCTACAGTCCATAAGGTCATAAAAGGATCAGACATGACTTAGTGACTAAACAAGATAAATATTATTTATACTATTTTTATTTTCTTATACATGTATAAATGACAATAAATTAGTTTTTAATGCACTGACAAACAATTTTAAAGTTCATGAAACGATTGTGAAATTTTCCATTTACTATTAAGATTTCTTCACTTAACTTTGTAGCATTATTTTTGGGGTGCTACACTAATATCCAGCAATGTCCAAGTGTCTGCATGCATGCTAAGTCACTTCAGTCGTATTTGACTCTTTGCAACCCTGTGGATTGTAGCCTACCAGGCTCTCCTGTCCATGAAATCTTCTCAACCAAGGGTTCAAATCCCGGTCTCATTCATTGGCAGGCAGATTCTTTACCACTGAGCCGCCAGAGAAACCAGTTTATATATAGCAGTTATATATATATATATATATATATATATATATATATGTTTATATGTTAACTTCAAACTCCTAATTTCCACCCCTCCCTTTCCCCTTTGGTAACTGTGTTTGTTTCTTAAGTCTATGAGTCTGTTTCTGTTCATAAACAAGTCCGTTTGTATCATTATTTAGATTCCACATATAAAAGATATCATATTGTATTTATCTTTCTCTGTCTTATTTCACTTATTATGATAATATGTAGGTCTATTGGTGTTGCTACAAATGGCACCTTTCATTATTTTTTATGGCTAAATAATATTCCATTGAATATAGGTACCATATGTTCTTCATTCATTCCTCTGTTGATGAACATTTAGGTGGCTTCCATGTGTTGGCTATTGTATACAGTGTTACAATAAACATTGGGGTGCATGTATCTTTTTGAATTATGACTTTCTCTGGGTATATGCTTAGGAGAGTGATTTCCATACAAATTTAATTTTTTTTTTCTCTAGTTCTGGAAAAAAAATGCCACTGATAATTTAAGGGATTGGAGCTGTAAACTGCTTTGGGTGGTATAGTAATTTTGACAAGATAGATGCTTCTAATCTAAAAATATGGTCTTTCCATCTGTTTATATCATGTTCAGTTTCTTTCATCAGTGTTGTAAGGCTTTCAGAGTAGAGATATATTGCCTCCTTAGATAGCTTTTATTGTTGTTGTTCAGTTCCCAGTCTTGCCCGACTCTTTGTGACCTCATGGACTGCAGTACAGCAGGCTTCCTTGTCTTTCACTATTTCTTGGAGGATGCTCAAACTCATTTCCAGTGAGTCGGTGATGCCATCCAACCATCTCATCCTGTTGTCCCCTTCTCCTGCTGCCTTCGATCTTCCCAGCATCAGGGTCTTTTCTAATTAGTCTGTTCTTCACATCATTGGGTCAAATTGCTGGGGCTTCAGCTTCAACATCAGTCCTTACAATGAATATTCAGGAGTGATTTCCTTTAAGATGGACTGGTTGTATCTCCTTGCAGTCCAAGGGACTCTCAAGAGTCTTCTGCAACACCACATTTCAAAAGTATCATTTCTCCAGCACTTAGCCTTCTTTATAGTCCAACTCTCATATCCATATATGACTACTGGAAAAACCATAGCTATGACTATATGGACCTTTGTTGGCAAAGTGGTGTATCTGCATTTCAATACACTGTCTAGGTTGGTCATAATTTTTCTTCCAAGGAGCAAGTGTCTTTCAATATTATGGCTGCAGTCACCATCTTCAGTGATTTTGGAGCCCAAGAAAATAAAGACTGTCACTATTTGTTGTGTTTTTATTTTTTTTCCATCTACTTACCATGAAGTGATATGACTGGATGCCATGATATTAGTTTTTTGAAAGTTGAGTTTTAAGCCACGTTTTCACTCTCCTCTTTCACCTTCATCAAGAGGCTCTTTATTCCCTCTTTGCTTTCTACCGTTACAGTGGTGTTATTTGCATATCTGATATGCAGATAGGTTTGTTCCTAGGAATTTCATTATTTTCTGATGAGATGATAAATGGGATGGTTTCATTAAATTCTTTTTGATCTTTTGTTGTTAGTGTGTAGGAATGCAAGAGGTTTTTGTGTATTAATTTTGTATCCTGTGACTGCACTGAATTCATTGATGAGTTCTAATAGTTTTCTGAGAGCATCTTTAGGATTTTCTATGTATAGTATCATGTCATCTGCAAATAGTGAGAGTTTTACTTTTTTTTTTTTTTCTAATTTGGCTTCCTTTTATTTCCTTTCCTTCTCTTATTGCCATGGCTAGGGATTCCCAAAATTATCTTAAATAAAAGTGGTAAAAGTGGATATGCATATATTTTTTCTTATCTTAGAGGAAATGCTTTCAGCTTTTTACCATTGAGTATGCTACTAGCTATGGTCTTTATTATGTTATGTTACCATTATTTCTGAATTCTGGAGTTTGTATTATAAACAGTTTGTATTTTTGTAAAAAACTTTTCTGTGTCTATTGAAATGATCATATGATTTTTATTTGTCAATTTTTTAATGTGGTGTGTCACACTGATTGACTTATGAATATTGAAAAATCCTTGCATTCTTGGGGCAAATCCCACTTGTTTATGATGTATGATCCTTGTAAAGTATTGTTAGATTTGGTTTTCTTATATTTTGTTGAAGATTCTTTGTCTATATTTATAGTGTATTGGCTTGTAAATTTCTTTTTCTATGATACAGTTGTTTTGGTATCATGGTGATGGTGGCTTCAAAGAATTAGTTTATAATTGTGCCTTCCTCTGCAATTTTTTAAAATAGTTTTAAAAGGATAAGCATTAATAATTTTCTAAATGTTTGATGGAATTTGCCTGTGATGCTAACTGGTCCTGGACTTTTGGTTTGTAGGGAGATTTTTACAGTTTCAATTTCAGTTTTGTGATTGGTCTGTTAATACTTTTTATTTCTTCCTGGTTCAATCTTGGAAGATTGTACTTTTTGTCAGTGGTCATATATGGATGTGAGAGTTGAACTGTGAAGAAAGCTGAGCGCTGAAGAATTGATGCTTTTGAACTGTGGTGTTGGAGAAGACTCTTGAGAGTCCCTTGGACTGCAAAGAGATCCAATCAGTCCATTCTGAAGGAGATCAGCCCTGGGATTTCTTTGGAAGGAATGATGGATGGTAAAGCTGAAACTCCAGGACTTTGGCCACCTCATTCAGAGAGTTGACTCCTTGGAAAGGACTCTGATGCTGGGAGGGATTGGGGGCAGGAGGAGAAGGGGACGACCGAGGATGAGATGGCTGCATGGCATCACTGACTCGATGGACATGAGTCTGAGTGAACTCTGGGAGTTGGTGATGGACAGGGAGGCCTGGCATGCTGCAATTCATGGGGTCGCACAGAGTAGGACAAGACCGAGCCACTGAACTGAACTGAACTGGAGAATTATTCTATTTCTTCTTCTTCTTCTTCTGCTGCTGCTGCTACGTCACTTCAGTTGTGTCCGACTCTGTGTGACCCCATAGACGGCAGCCCACCAGACTCCCCCATCCCTGGGATTCTCCAGGCAAGAACACTGGAGTGGGTTGCCATTTCCTTCTCCAATGCATGAAAGTGAAAAGTGAAAGTGAAGTCACTCAGTCATGTGAGACTCTTAGCAACCCCATGGACTGCAGCCTACCAGGCTTCTCTGTCCATGGGATTTTCCAGGCAAGAGTACTGGAGTGGGGTGCCACTGCCTTATCTGCTATTTCTTCTAGATTGTCTATATTATTGGTATATAGTTGCCAGTACTAGTCTCATGTGATCCTTTGTATTTCTGTGTTGTCTGTTGTAACTTCTCCATTTTCATTTCTATTTCTATTGATTTGAGCTCTCCCCTTTTCAGTCTTACCAGAGATTGTTGTATTTTATAACAATTTTCAAAGAATCACCCTTTTATCACCTTGAACTTTTTTTCTCTTCTATGAGTTTCTCCTTTTATGTTTTTATTTCATACTTTCTAATTGACTGTTTTTATTCTTTAAAAAGTTTTCTTTTTAATTCCCTAAGGTGAATATCTTCTAACTACTACACAGTTGCACTCATTTCACACATTAGAAAAGTGATGCTCAAAATTCTTCAGGCTCGGCTTCACCAGTATGTGAATTGAGAACTTCCAGATGTTCAAGTTGAATTTAGAAAAGGCAGAGGAACCAGAGATCAATTGCCAACATCCATAGGATCCTAGGAAAAGAGAATTCCAGAAAAAAATAAAATCTACTTCTGCTTCTTTGACTAAGTTAAAGTCTTTGACTGTGTGGATCACAATAAACTGGAAAATTCTTCAAGATATGGGAATATCAGACCATCTCACCCGGCTCCTGAGAAACCTGTATGTAAGTCAAGATGCAACAGTTAGAATGGGACATGGAAAAATGGACTGGTTCCAGATTGGGAAAGGAGTACGTCAAGGCTGTATACTGTTACCCTGCTTATTTAACTTATATGCAGAACACATCATTATATGCAAAATGCCAGGCTGGATGAAGCACAAGCTGGAATCAAAATTGCCAGAAGAAATATCAGTAACCTGAGATATGCAGATGGCACCAACCTTATGTCAGAAAGTGAGGACCTCTCAGTGAAGGTGAAAGAGGAGAGTGAAAAAGCTGACTTAAAAATAAACATTAAAAAAAATTAAGATCATGGCATCCAACCTCATCATTTCATGTTGCATAGATGGAGAAACAGTGGAAACAGTGACAGGTTTTATTTTCTAGAGTTCCAAAATCACTGCAGATGGTGACTGCAGCCATGAAATTAAAAGACACTTGCTCCTTGGAAGAAAAGTTTTGACCAACCTAGACAGCATATTGAAAAGCAGAGACATTACTTTGCTAACAAAAGTCTGTCTAGTCAAAGCTATGGTTTTCCAGTAGCCATGTATGGATTTGAGAATTGAACCATAAAGAGGGCTGAGCATTGAAGAATTGAAGCTTTTGTACTGTGGTGTTCAAGACTCTTGAGACTTCCTTGGAATACAAGGAGATCCAACCAGTAAATCCTAAAGGAAATCAGTCCTGAATATTCATTCGAAGATCTGAAACTGAAGCTGAAGCTCCAATTCTTTGGTTACCAGATGTGAAGAACCGATTCGTTGGAAAAGACCCTGATGCTGGGAAAGATGGAAAGCAGGAGGAGAAGGGGACGACAAAGAATGAGATGTTTGGATGGCATCACCAACTCAATGGACATAAGTTTGAGCAAGGTCTGGGAGATTGTGAAGGACAAGGAAGCCTGGCGTGCTGCAGTCCATGGGGTCACAAAGAGTCAGACATGACTGAGCAATGGCAACAGTGGTGGATACTTACCCTGAAATTTTTCAGCATTTTTAAAAATTTATTCTTGTTAAGCCATACAGTTTAGCTGTATAGCTATAAGCTATACAGCTTTCTTTAGCTGTGTTATTTTTTTGTTACTTGTAAAAATTTTTTTAGTTAAAATATTTTCTAAAATCCAGTATGTTTTGTCACTCTATAGGTTATTTATGATTATAGTTTTTATTTTCAAACATATCATGAACTTCTTGGTATCTTTTGGATATGAGTCCTGGTATATTTGCATTGAAGATAGAATGCACACCAACATGTAAACCATTTATTTTAGCATGCTCATCTTCCCATTTGTGTGATCTCCTTTCAAGAAAGTTTCTTCACCAACACATCTGATCTTGAGCAACTAGTAACCAGTCTCTGTAGATTTGTGCTTTTCCAAAGTTTCACAAGAATGAATTACAAAATACATATGCTTTGTGTTTGACTTTTCTAGTTATCGAGTAGGAGTTTGTCTGTCACAGGTTACTTAAATTCAGAAGAAGTTGTTCTACTTAATAATTTTGAATGTCCCCTTGAAAACTTTAAAGTCTAAATTACATACACTATAAAATTCTTTTATTTTAAGAGTACAGACTGGTGTGTATTAACAATACTAACACTTACGTAACCAATTCACAATTTAAGTAATAAAAATTTTTCATCACTTACAATGCTCCTTTGCAGTAAATCTCCCCATCCCTAGACACAAACATTGTGTGTCTGCTTTACATCACTTTGAAGCAGTATTTATTGTTTTTAATTTCACTTACATTTCATTTCAAGTTAATTTGTGGGAATGCTTTTTTAATATTTAAAATATTTAAATTTTATTAAATATTAAATTTTTATTGATTTAAAATATTATTTTATTAATATTTTTATTAACTAAAATATTTTTTAAGCTTAAAAATTAACAAAAAATCATTTGTTTAAATACCATTGTCCAGCAACTATTTGGTCTTTGTTGAAGTAACTTGATATTTTGTCAAAAATCTATTCTGAAGTAAATATTCTATTCCATGTGATCTATAAACCTATATTTACATTATGTACACCCGTGGTGGATTCATGTCAATGTATGGCAAAACCAATACAGTATTGTAAAGTAAAATAAAGTAAAAATAAAAATTAAAAAAAAATGTAGTTCATTCAAACATATCCAAAAAAAAAAAAAAGAAACTCTCTTGAATGTTTCTCTCTCCCCAATCTTGAAACAAAGACCATTTAAAAAATAATCTATTGTTTTTACAATAGCAGATATTTTGCAAATGCCTTTTATCAGGTTGAGTGAGTTTCCTTTTTTGAGGTCATGGGATGGAAAATATTTAGCATTCAATTTTCTGGAAGTAGAGTGAAGGCCATGATTTGTAGCATTTGGCAGTTTCCATGTTACCAATATGACACTAATTGAAATGCAGAATTGCTGAAAGTTTAAGAGTTAGCTCTTGGGCTAGCTCCTGCATAGCATTGATTCCTAGGTTACTGGAAACTTTTATTACTCTCACTGAATGCATCTATATTTAGAAATGATACATCTTTTTAAAATAAGTTGACCTCTTCTTACTATGCAGTATCACTCTTTGTCTTTTCAGATAATCACTTGCTTTTGTGAATCATTATCTCAGCCAATTTTCTACAGTTCAATTTTATTTCTACTTGTGTCTTTTGATTTCTGATATGCTAAACATTTGTAAAGCTTAAAGATATTGGGAGTATTTATCAGATCACCTAAAATACGCAGAAGAAGAAGTGTGAACATTTATTCATTAATTTTCAGTATATGCCTTTTAATAACTAAAGTGTTATGACTATACATTTTCCTCTGACTATAGCTTTTACTGTTACCCATTTCTCATCATAAACCCATCAGTTTGTAAAGTTTAGTTTTTATTTCCTCTTTGGGAGAAAGTCCACACAGCAGCAAGATTAAAACCTGGGAATGTTGCCTGAATATATTTATCCTTATTAAATTTGCTTTATGTTTTCCTTATGTCTACATTGAACATTTTTCTACATTTTTTGTAGTAAAGATCATTAGTTTACTCTGTAGTAGAGGAAAAAGTGAATGGTTTATACAGAGTTATATGTATGTTTGGCTCATTGAATAATTGTTTCCTTTATCCAAACATATTTATTTACTAGATTTGATTGATTCTGATTAAGGGAAATTGAGATATTTCAGGACTTCCCTGGTGGCTCAGATGGTAAAGCGTCTATCTACAATATTTCACCCTGATTATTTTTAAATCAAGACAATGTATATTTTTGACATATTTTGCTTAATATTTCCCTAATATATTGTTTGATTTATTCAATTTTAAGATTTTTAGAGTGGCTTCATGTCCATCTGAATTTCAAAAGTACCTCTTATACATTCAGCATGTATACAATTTCCAAAGAAATATGATTTACTTTGCAAATGTTTGTCAGACTACAGCCATGTTCTAATCTTAACTACATCCTAGAGTGTCTCTTCCCTTGATAGTGTATTTTAATCCTTTGCAGGTGGTGAGAATTGGCCAGCCAAGCTGTGGACTTGTCATGTAGTTGATGCTCTAAAATATAATGTGTTAAGGAGGAAGAAAATATGTAATACATTATTATAATCTCTTTGTAAAAATACTGTCAGGCACTTCTGGATACAAAGTGTGCCTAATTCACAGTCTTAGTTTCCTCTTCCCAATATTTCCTAATGTTTTGCTTTTCTCTAATTCTTCCTTATTAATAATTTTGTTAATATTTTTCTTGATTTTTTATAGTTAGATCATCCTACATCAAGTTGTTCTAGAAAACATTTTGAGTACAAGGATCTGTTAACAAAATATTAAATTAAGGATCATTCTTTAAAGAGTAAAATTTTGTGGAAACCTCAATTTATTACTTATTACACAATGGATCTCCTTCTCAAGAACATAACTCCCCTATTTGCCAAGAATTTTAGAATAAAGCAAGATTTAATTTGACTGTATATACCTATCTAACATATTTTTAGATGAGAAATATTTAATTATCTTTTATTGGTAAAGTATTAATTTGCTCAGATGTCAGGATAATTTTGAAACAGAGATGGGGAGGAACTACTTGTCTTACCATACCTGAATCCTTATAGGGTCAGCAACACAACTAAAGTTGCCATTACAGAAAATATTTTTAAAATGACCTTCTAAATTTTCTTGGTAATTGTTTAATTAAGCAAGTACAGTAATTATTCTTTTCTCTGTTGATCAGGGAAAAGGCTGTTTTTGATGGGGAGAAGAGGTATAAAATATCAAATCTGCCACATTTATACTTTTATTCACTATGTTTTTTTAAGTTTACTTTTTTGCAGCTTTCACTCAGAGGATTTTGCACTGTGTTTGGTATTGGCAAAAGCTTGACTATTCCCCAGTAGTTATGGAAGTACAAAATAATGCTTCCAACCTTTAAAACCGAACACTTTGGTAAATACCACAGATGCCAAATTACTCTAGCAGGTGCTAAATTGCTACTAGTGTATCACCTTGGGATATGATGAAGATAAATGGAGTACTATGCATTTCCCCAGTATTTCACAATTACTGGAACACCTGTGCTAAATGATGTGGTGTTAATACACCATAAACATCCTCACAAGGCACAGAGGACCTTCTAGTTTCACATTTCAACTTGCTAAACAGGCCTCAACTTAATGTAGTTGTTTAAAATGTATCACCTATACTTGACATTGCACCTGTATAGTGAGTATCAGTATCATGTCACTAACAGCTGACTTGTTTCTCTCTCTCTTTTAATACCTTTATCTTATTAACCTTAATATCTTATTCTATACATTCTTATCTCATTTTTGCTATAAGAATATGTATGTTTTTCTTTGCTTCAAGTGAATCATCTTCACACCTTTGCTTTAATATCAGAGATCAGTATCATTGTCAGCAATACTGGATGTCATTAGCACTAAAGTTCTAGCACCTCTGCTTTTCTAACAAATCACCTTTCACACATATAAACCCTTGTATGCAATACAGAGGTTTTAAAGATGACACGCTAAATGGAGATGTCTACAAATATATAGCATCAGATATGGACCTAAGTCTATTTTTAACGAATTAAAGATTAAAAAAATAGCTATGTGTGTATGTATCAATGAGTTTATGATAGTGAATTAAGATTCCCCTAGTCCTGAGGGCAAGAGGAGAAGGAGGCGACAAGGGATGAGATGGTTGGATGGCAGCATTGACTCAATGGACATGAGTTAGAACAAACTCCAGGAGATAGTGAAGGACAGGGAAGCCTGGTGTACTGCAGTTCATGGGACTGCAAAGAGTTGGACATGACTTTGCAACTGAACAGCAGTTCCTGTTATAGACTATTTTTAACAGCTTTATTGAGATGCAGTTCACATAACATATAATTCAACATTTGAATGTATATTATACAGTGTTCATAATATATTTACAGGGTTGTATGGCTATTGCCACAATCTAATTTTAGAGTAGTTTTGTGCCCTGAAAATGGAAATCCTCTGCCTCCTAGCAGTTGTTTCCCATTCCCGCCACATGCTAACGCCTCCTGTCTAGGCAGTCACTTATCTATTATGCGTGTCTATACATCTGCCTTTCCTTTCATTGTTTTAAAGATTTTATCTTTTACACTTCAACAGTTTTAACTTATGAGATTAAATGTGGATTTCCTTGTTTTGACACCCTTCCAAAGTTGGATTCATAAAATTTTGTAATTTATAGCCTTACATTTTGTCATGTTACAAAAGTGAAAAGTGAACGTGAAAGTCACTCAGTCATGTCTGACTCTTTGCGATCCCTTGTACTATACAGTTCATGAAATTCTCCAGGCCAGAATACTGGAGTGGGTAGTCTTTCCCTTCTCCAGGGGATCTTCCCAACCCAGGGATCGAGCCCAGATCTCCCACATTACAGGTGGATTCTTTATCGGCTGAGCTACAAAGGAAGCCAAAGAATATTGGGGTGGGTAGCCTATCCCTTCTCATGTTACAAAAACTATTTTCAATTATTATGTCTGCCCCACTTGCTCACTCTCTCTTTTAAACTACATCTGCTTTGCCACTCTGTGTGTGTATACCTTCATAGAGCTTATATATATATATATATATATATATATATTTACTTGGCAGCACAAGGTCTTAATTGTGGCATGTGGAATCTTTTAGGTGGGGACGTGCAGAATCTTTATTCATGGCATGTGGGATCTAGCTTCCCAACCAGGGATTGAACCTAGGCCCCTTGCATTGGAAGCCCAGAGTGTTAGCCACTGGACAACAAGGGAAGTCCCATCCATCTTATACATTGAGTTCCCATAGTACATTTTGTATAGATCCGGCAACTATATTTCACATTTTAAGTTTCAGCCTTGAGATGTGTCCTATATCTAATATTCTGTCTGGATTAGGAGCAGTAGTTGGAAAAACAAGGGAAATTCTGAGAAACTGTACATTTTGTGTAGCTCACAGTCCAAACCATTTTTTAATGGATTTATTTGAATAACTTTCACAGTTTTCAACCTACTCTGAAATGACCACAAAGGGATCACTAATGAATCTGGAGCATATTAAGCTCTTATCTCAAAAAGTATATGTTTTGATCATTTATTTATTAATTTTTGGATCTTGATTAGAAAATAAGAAGCTCTTGTGACTTTCCATAAAAAAAATAAACATGTAGAAAGGCATTAAATACTTTATCATAATGACTTCCATTGCCTTTGAAATCTTAATTAATTCTTGTAATGGATTCAGAAGTCATTTAAGCTTATCCAGGAAGTGATGATTTTTCAAAAATGATGATACAGAGTAGTGGCAAGTTAAAAAATTTTTTTTTTAACTTAAAAAGTATCATCCTGAATCCATAGATATGAACCCAACAGACCCTAATATGGGCAACTATTAAAAAGTGACTTTTTAAATATTCTTTTAAAAAATTTGCTAGTGAACTACAGTATCTGAAACTTTCACTGTAAATTTGCCATTTGGAATGAAGAATGCTGAGATGGAAAGTTTATTATAATTAGATTTTTTTTAATAAAATAGTATGAAATCTTCATAAAAAAAGTTTAATAGAATTTTGTTTGAATAAGGTATTTACTTGTATTTGCTTCAAGGCAAACACTCTTCTCTCTAGAAAATGAGTAATAAGGTCAGTGTCATAATCTCAAGTTTAAAACGGTAGATAAAGAAGACAGCTTACCCATCCAGTTTTCCTCACCCATCCATTCACTCAACAGATGTTCACAGCAAGGCCTAATGGCTAACATTTTAACAGCCAATCTATTATATGAAATTATTGGTTTGGGGGTCATACAAAGGTCTATAAGCAAACAAGTAAGAGACTATGAGCTGAGCTGTCAGAACAAAACCAACAAAACTTTCCTGCACTTTATCATCATAGTGCAGCTTTTTTAAATCTGAAGAAAAGTCCCATTAAAATTCTGAATGAATTTCAATGGAGTAATCATGCTTAAAAAAGACATGAGTCAAAATAACCACCTCAGAATGTTAAACATCTTCGACTAAAACAGTACTGAAGTGAAAACAAGTGGAGGATTCAATTCTAGCCAGGGATGTAAGTCCAAGATTTTAATAAATGAATAATGAAAGTGTTTGCCTAATAATAATCAATTCTTTGAATAACAGGATTGCTGTCAGTATATAATCATTTTGAGTAATTAAATTTCAATGAATTCAGTTGCTAACTCAGGCATATGCTTTGCGTTATCAACATGGCCAGAAATCTCTCCTAGGTACCTTCCTTGAGCCATTTTCCTGGGTTAGACTAAAAGAGTTTCTACACTAATTGCTACAGTTTCCTTCTGTAGAGGCTTCGCTCATTAGATCAGTTATTAACCAGTGCCTGCTATGAGAAGAGAAGGAGGTAGAAGCCAGGGCCATGTGTGCCACACTGCCAAATCACAGATCCATGCCCAAATATGGATACCTAGTTCTGTATCATGGTTCTGGATAAAATAAATAATGTCCTCTTATAATCTTCCTCTTTTCTCTACCAGGGTCTCCTCAAGCTTTCACTTTCAGGGTAATTTAGTATTCTGTCTCTCCATTCCTCCCTTCTCTTCCCCTCTCCTTTTCCCTGTCTCTTTCTCATACAGACATCACTTTTTCTCTCTTATTACCACTATAATTTAGCATAACTCTCAAATTATGACAAACCTAGACAGCATATTAAAATGCAGAGAAATCACTTTACCAAAAAACGTCTGTATAGTCAAAACTCTGAATTTACCAAAATTCAGGTATGGATGAGAGAATTGGAGCATACAAAAAGCTGAGTGCCAAAGAATTGATGCTTTTGAATTGTGGTGTTGGAGAAGACTCTTGAGAGCCTTGGACAGCTAGGAAATCAAAACAGTCAATCCTAAAGGAAATAAACCCTGAACATTCATTCATTGAAATGAATGAATGATGCTGAAGCTGAAGTTCCAATACTTTGGTGACTTGATGTGAAGAGCTGACTCACTGGAAAAGACCTTGATACTAAGAAAGTTTGAAGGCAGGAAGATAAGGGGGCTACAGAGGATGAGACAGTTGGATGACATCACTGCCTCAGTGGACATGAATTTGAGCAAACTCCAGGAAATAGTGAAGGACAGGGAAGCCTGGTGTGTAGCAGTCCATGAAGTTGCAAAGAGTTGCAAAGTTTGTTTTAGCAGAAACTGACTTCAGTTCAGTTCAGTTCAGCCACTCAGTTGTGATTGACTCTTTGTGACCCGATGGACTATAGTAGGCCAGGCATAGTAAATAAAGCAGAAGTAGATGATTTTCTGGACCTCTCTGGCTTTTTTGATGATCTAATGGATGTTGGCAATTTGATCTCCAGTTCCTCTGCCTTTTCTAAATCCAGCTTGAACATCTGGAAGTTCTTGATTCCTGTACTGTAGAAGACTGGCTTGGAGAATTGTGAACATTACTTTGCTAGTGTGTGAGATGAGTGCAATTGTGTGGTAGATTGAGCATTCTTAGTCATTGCCTTTCTTTAGTATTGGAATGAAAACTGACCTTTTGCAGTCCTGTGGCCCCAGCTGAATTTTCCAAATTACTGGCATATTGAGTGCAGCATTTTCACAGCATCATCTTTTAGGATTTGAAATAGCTCAACTAGAATTCCATCACTTTGACTAGCTTTGTTCATAGTGATACTTCCTAAGGCCCACTTGGTTTTCCATTCCAGGATGTCTGGTTCCAGGTGAGTGATTACACCATCATGGTTATCCGGGTCATGAAGATCTTTTTTGTGCAGTTCTTCTGTGTATTCTTTCCACCTCTTCTTAATATCTTCTGCTTCTATTAGGTCCATACCATTTCTGTCCTTTATTGAGCCCATCTTTGCATGAAATGTTCCCTTGATATCTCTAATTTTCTTGAAGAGATCTTTATTCTTTCCCATTCTATTGTTTTCCTCTATTACTTTGTGCTGATCATTGAGAAAGGCTTTTTTATCTCGCCTTGCTATCCGGTGCAACTCTGCATTCAAATAGATACATCTTTCCTTTTCTCCTTTGCCTTTCCTTTCTGTTCTTTTCACAGCTATTTGTAAGGCCTCCTCAGACAACCATTTTGCCTTTTTGTATTTCTTTTCCATGAGGATGGCCTTAATCTGTGCCTCCTATACAATGTTGTGAACTCTGTCCATAGTTCTTCAGACACTCTATCAGATCTAATCCCTTGAATCTATTTCTCACTTACTAATAAACGGATCCTTCGCCCTCTCTACACTAATTATTACACAGGAACAAGTATGACTAATCTTCCCAGCATGACCTCTAGCAATAATGTGATTCATCTCAACACTAGCAGAAACAAACCGAGCACCATTTGACCTGACCGAAGGAGAATCCGAACTAGTATCAGGCTTCAACGTAGAATATGCCGCAGGGCCATTTGCCCTATTTTTCATAGCAGAATATGCAAATATTATTATAATAAATATCTTCACAACAACTCTCTTCCTAGGAGCATTTCACAGCCCCTATATACCAGAACTCTACACAATTAACTTTATTATCAAATCACTCCTACTTACAATCACTTTCCTATGAATCCGAGCATCCTACCCCCGATTCCGTTACGACCAACTAATACACTTATTATGAAAAAATTTCCTACCCCTAACACTGGCCCTATGTATATGACACGTGTCACTACCCATTCTCCTGTCAAGCATCCCCCCACAAACATAAGAAATATGTCTGACAAAAGAGTTACTTTGATAGAGTAAATAATAGAGGTTTAAACCCTCCTATTTCTAGAACTATAGGAATCGAACCTACTCCTAAGAACCCAAAACTCTTCGTGCTCCCAATTACACCAAATTCTAATAGTAAGGTCAGCTAATTAAGCTATCGGGCCCATACCCCGAAAATGTTGGTTTATATCCTTCCCGTACTAATAAATCCAATCATTTTTATTATTATTCTAATAACCGCTATACTTGGAACCGTTATCATCATGATCAGCTCCCACTGACTACTTATCTGAATCGGATTTGAAATAAACATACTCGCCATCATCCCCATTATAATAAAAAAACACAACCCACGAGCTACAGAAGCATCAACCAAATATTTCCTAACTCAATCAACAGCCTCAATATTACTAATAATAGCTATTATTATTAATTTAATATTCTCAGGCCAATGAACTGTGACAAAACTATTTCACCCAACAGCCTCCATACTCATAACAATAGCCCTCGCTATAAAACTAGGAATAGCTCCATTCTATTTCTGAGTCCCAGAAGTAACACAAGGTATCCCCCTATCCTCGGGCCTAATCCTACTCACATGACAAAAACTAGCACCCATATCTGTACTCTACCAAATCCTCCCATCCATCAACCTAGACTTAATCTTAACCCTATCAATTTTATCCATTATAATTGGAGGCTGAGGAGGACTAAACCAAACCCAACTACGAAAAATCATAGCCTACTCATCAATTGCCCACATAGGTTGAATAACAGCAATTTTACCATACAACCCCACCATAATACTATTAAACCTAATTATTTATATTACCATGACCTCCACTATATTTTTACTATTCATAGCTAACTCAACCACAACCACCCTATCACTATCACTCACATGAAATAAAATACCTATCATAACAACCCTAGTCCTCATCACCCTCCTATCAATAGGAGGACTCCCCCCACTATCAGGATTTGTACCAAAATGAATAATTATTCAAGAAATAACAAAAAATAACAGCATTATCTTACCCACCCTTATAGCAATCACAGCACTACTAAACCTATATTTCTACATACGACTCACATATTCTACCACACTCACAATATTCCCCTCCACAAACAATATAAAAATGAAATGACAATTCTCGACCACAAAACGAATAACTCTCCTACCAACCTTAACCGTACTATCTACAATACTCCTACCACTCACACCAATCCTCTCAATTCTAGAATAGGAATTTAGGTTAAATAGACCAAGAGCCTTCAAAGCCCTAAGCAAGTATAATCTACTTAATTCCTGATAAGGACTGCAAGACCGTATCTTACATCAATTGAATGCAAATCAACCACTTTAATTAAGCTAAATCCTTACTAGACTGGTGGGCTCCACCCCCACGAAACTTTAGTTAACAGCTAAATACCCTAGATAACTGGCTTCAATCTACTTCTCCCGCCGCGAAGAAAAAAAGGCGGGAGAAGCCCCGGCAGAGTTTGAAGCTGCTTCTTTGAATTTGCAATTCAATATGTTAATTCACTACAGGACTTGGTAAAAAGAGGAATCAAACCTCTGTTCTTAGATTTACAGTCTATTGCTTTGCTCAGCCATTTTACCCATGTTCATCAACCGCTGACTATTTTCAACCAACCACAAAGACATCGGCACCCTCTACCTTCTGTTCGGTGCCTGAGCTGGCATAGTAGGGACCGCCTTGAGCTTACTAATTCGCGCCGAACTAGGTCAACCCGGAACCCTACTTGGAGATGACCAGATCTACAATGTAATTGTAACTGCACACGCATTCGTAATAATTTTCTTTATAGTAATACCTATTATGATTGGAGGGTTTGGCAACTGACTAGTCCCTCTAATAATTGGAGCCCCCGATATAGCATTTCCTCGGATAAATAATATAAGCTTTTGACTCCTTCCCCCCTCTTTCCTATTACTTCTAGCATCCTCTATAGTTGAAGCCGGAGCAGGAACAGGTTGAACCGTATATCCTCCTCTAGCAGGTAATCTAGCCCATGCAGGAGCCTCAGTAGACCTAACTATTTTTTCCCTACACCTAGCAGGCATCTCTTCAATTCTAGGAGCCATTAATTTTATCACAACTATCATTAACATGAAACCACCCGCAATATCACAATATCAAACTCCCCTGTTTGTGTGATCTGTCTTAATTACTACGGTACTACTCCTCCTCTCACTTCCTGTATTAGCAGCTGGCATCACAACACTACTAACAGACCGAAACCTAAACACAACCTTCTTTGACCCAGCAGGAGGAGGAGACCCTATTTTATATCAACACCTATTCTGATTCTTTGGACACCCTGAAGTATATATCCTCATTTTACCTGGTTTTGGAATAATCTCTCACATCGTAACCTACTACTCAGGGAAAAAAGAACCATTCGGGTACATAGGAATAGTGTGAGCCATAATATCAATCGGGTTTCTAGGATTTATTGTATGAGCCCACCATATATTCACAGTCAGAATAGACGTTGATACACGAGCTTACTTCACATCAGCTACCATGATTATCGCCATCCCAACCGGAGTAAAAGTCTTCAGTTGATTAGCAACACTCCACGGAGGCAATATCAAATGGTCCCCCGCCATGATATGAGCCCTAGGCTTCATCTTCCTTTTTACAGTAGGAGGCCTAACTGGAATTGTTTTAGCTAACTCCTCCCTTGATATTGTTCTCCACGACACCTACTATGTAGTAGCTCATTTCCACTACGTTCTATCAATAGGAGCTGTGTTCGCTATCATAGGGGGATTTGTACACTGATTTCCCCTATTTTCAGGCTACACTCTTAATGATACATGAGCCAAAATCCACTTTGCAATCATATTTGTAGGTGTTAACATGACCTTCTTCCCACAACATTTCCTAGGATTATCTGGTATACCACGACGATACTCTGATTACCCAGACGCATATACAATATGAAATACTATTTCATCTATAGGCTCATTCATTTCACTAACAGCAGTAATACTAATAATCTTCATTATCTGAGAAGCATTTGCATCCAAACGAGAGGTCCTAACTGTAGACCTAACCACAACAAATCTAGAGTGACTGAACGGATGCCCCCCACCATACCACACATTTGAAGAACCCACATACGTTAGCCTAAAATAAGAAAGGAAGGAATCGAACCCCCTATTATTGGTTTCAAGCCAACACCATAACCACTATGTCTCTCTCAATAAACGAGATGTTAGTAAAACATTACATAACCTTGTCAAGATTAAATTACAGGTGAAAATCCCGTACATCTCATATGGCATACCCCATACAACTAGGTTTTCAAGACGCAACATCACCCATTATAGAAGAACTACTACATTTTCACGATCACACACTAATAATTGTCTTTCTAATCAGCTCACTGGTACTTTATATTATTTCACTAATATTAACAACAAAACTAACCCACACCAGCACCATAGACGCACAAGAAGTAGAAACGGTCTGAACTATCTTACCAGCCATTATTTTAATTATGATTGCTCTCCCATCTTTACGAATTCTATACATAATAGATGACATCAACAACCCATCCCTCACAGTAAAAACCATGGGGCATCAATGATACTGAAGCTATGAATACACAGACTATGAAGACTTAAGCTTCGATTCCTATATAATTCCAACATCAGAATTAAAACCAGGAGAACTACGACTACTAGAAGTAGATAACCGAGTTGTGCTACCCACAGAAATAACAATTCGAATATTAATCTCTTCCGAAGACGTCCTACACTCATGAGCAGTTCCCTCTCTAGGATTAAAAACAGATGCAATTCCAGGTCGTTTAAATCAAACAACCCTTATGTCAACTCGTCCAGGCCTATTCTACGGCCAGTGCTCAGAAATCTGCGGATCAAACCACAGTTTCATACCAATCGTTCTCGAGCTAGTTCCGCTAAAATATTTTGAAAAATGATCTGCATCAATATTATAAAGTCATCAAGAAGCTATGTAGCGTTAACCTTTTAAGTTAAAGACCGAGAGCATAACACTCTCCTTGATGATATGCCACAACTAGACACATCAACATGACTTACAACGATTCTATCAATATTTCTAGCTCTCTTTATTACTTTCCAGCTAAAAATCTCAAAACACGACTTCTACCACAACCCAGAATTAACAGCAAAAATACTAAAGCAAAACACCCCTTGAGAAACAAAATGAACGAAAATCTATTTACCTCTTTCATTACCCCTATAATACTAGGCCTCCCCCTTGTTACCCTTATTATTTTATTTCCTAGCTTACTATTCCCCACATCAAACCGACTAATTAACAACCGCCTCATCTCTCTCCAACAATGGGCACTCCAACTTGTATCAAAACAAATAATAAGTATTCATAATACCAAAGGACAAACATGAACATTGATATTAATAGCCCTAATCCTATTTATTGGGTCTACAAACCTATTAGGCCTTCTACCCCACTCGTTCACACCAACTACACAACTATCAATAAACCTAGGCATGGCTATTCCCTTATGAGCAGGAGCCGTAATCACAGGCTTTCGCAACAAAACTAAAGCATCACTTGCCCATTTCCTACCACAAGGAACACCCACCCCACTAATCCCAATGCTAGTGATTATTGAAACCATTAGCCTCTTTATAGCCAATAGCCCTTGCCGTACGACTGACAGCCAACATCACAGCAGGACACTTACTAATTCACTTAATCGGAGGGGCCACCCTTGCACTAACAAGCATCAGTCCTACAACAGCACTCATTACATTCATTATTCTAATTCTACTAACAATTCTCGAATTCGCAGTAGCTATAATCCAAGCCTACGTATTTACTCTCCTAGTCAGCCTATACCTGCATGACAACACATAATGACAACACCAAACCCATGCTTATCACATAGTGAATCTGAGCCCCTGACCCCTCACAGGAGCACTATCCGCCCTCCTACTAACATCCGGCCTCATCATATGATTTCACTTCAACTCAACCGCCCTACTAACCCTAGGTCTAACAACAAACATGCTTACAATATACCAATGATGACGAGATGTGATTCGAGAAAGTACCTTCCAAGGTCACCATACTCCAGCCGTTCAAAAAGGCCTTCGCTATGGAATAATCCTTTTTATCATTTCCGAAGTTTTATTCTTTACTGGGTTTTTCTGAGCTTTCTATCACTCGAGCCTTGCCCCCACACCCGAACTAGGCAGCTGCTGACCCCCAACAGGCATTCACCCACTTAATCCCCTAGAAGTCCCATTACTTAATACTTCCGTCCTCCTAGCCTCAGGAGTTTCCATCACCTGAGCTCACCATAGCCTTATGGAAGGAGACCGTAACCACATACTACAAGCCTTATTCATTACCATTATACTAGGCTTATACTTCACATTATTACAAGCATCAGAATATTATGAAGCACCATTCACAATTTCAGACGGAGTCTACGGTTCAACTTTCTTCGTAGCCACAGGATTCCACGGTCTTCATGTTATCATCGGATCTACCTTTTTGATTGTCTGCTTTTTCCGTCAACTAAAATTTCACTTCACCTCTAATCATCACTTCGGTTTCGAAGCTGCTGCCTGATACTGACACTTTGTAGACGTAGTATGACTTTTCCTCTATGTATCCATCTATTGATGAGGCTCATGTCCTTTTAGTATTAATCAGTACAACTGACTTCCAATCAGTTAGTTTCGGTACAATCCGAAAAAGAACAATAAACCTCATAATTACTCTCCTGACTAATTTTACACTAGCTACATTACTCGTAACTATCGCATTTTGACTCCCCCAACTAAACGTTTACTCAGAAAAAACAAGCCCATATGAATGCGGATTTGACCCCATAGGATCGGCTCGCCTTCCCTTCTCCATAAAATTTTTCCTAGTAGCCATCACATTTCTCCTTTTTGACCTAGAAATTGCACTACTTCTTCCACTACCATGAGCCTCACAAACAACTAATCTAAACACAATGCTTACCATAGCCCTTCTCCTAATTTTTCTATTAGCTGTAAGCCTAGCCTACGAATGAACTCAAAAAGGACTAGAGTGAACTGAATATGGTATTTAGTTTAAAATAAAATAAGTGATTTCGACTCATTAGATTATGATTAAACTCATAATTACCAAATGTCCCTCGTATACATAAATATTATAACAGCATTCGCAGTATCTCTCACAGGACTATTGATATATCGATCTCACCTAATATCCTCCCTCCTATGCCTAGAAGGAATAATATTATCTCTATTTATCATAGCCACCCTAATGATCCTAAATTCACACTTCACCTTAGCCAGCATAATACCTATTATCTTACTAGTTTTCGCAGCCTGCGAAGCAGCACTAGGCCTGTCCTTACTAGTAATGGTATCAAACACATATGGTACCGATTACGTACAAAACCTTAACTTATTACAATGCTAAAATACATTATTCCTACAATAATACTTATACCCCTAACCTGACTATCAAAAAATAACATAATCTGAATTAACTCCACACTTCATAGCCTACTAATTAGCTTCACAAGCCTACTCCTTATAAACCAATTCGGCGATAACAGCCTCAACTTCTCATTAACCTTCTTCTCCGACTCCCTATCTACTCCACTACTAATCCTAACTATATGACTCCTTCCCCTGATACTTATAGCTAGTCAACATCACCTATTAAAAGAAAGTCCAACCCGGAAAAAACTCTTCATCTCAATACTAGTCCTATTGCAACTGTTCCTAATTATAACATTCACCGCTACAGAACTAATTTTCTTTTACATTATATTTGAAGCAACACTAGTCCCTACACTCATCATCATCACTCGATGAGGAAACCAAACAGAGCGTCTAAACGCCGGCCTCTACTTCTTGTTTTATACCCTAACAGGATCTCTACCCCTACTAGTCGCACTAATTCACATTCAAAACACAGTAGGATCCCTAAACTTCCTAATCCTTCAATACTGAGCACAACCAGTACCCAACTCCTGATCCAATGTTTTCTTATGATTAGCATGCATAATAGCCTTCATAGTAAAAATACCATTATATGGACTCCACCTTTGACTACCTAAAGCCCACGTAGAAGCCCCAATCGCAGGCTCTATAGTCCTTGCAGCAATCCTACTAAAACTAGGAGGATATGGCATGATACGAATCACACTACTCCTTAATCCAATCACCGACTATATAGCATACCCATTTATTATACTATCATTATGAGGCATAATTATAACCAGCTCAATTTGTCTCCGTCAAACGGACTTGAAATCACTCATCGCATATTCTTCCGTCAGTCATATAGCGCTCGTTATCGTCGCCATCCTTATCCAGACACCCTGAAGCTACATAGGAGCCACTGCCCTAATAATTGCCCATGGCCTTACATCATCTATACTTTTCTGCCTAGCAAATTCTAACTATGAGCGAATCCACAGCCGTACAATAATTTTAGCCCGCGGCCTCCAAACACTCCTTCCACTAATGGCTGCCTGATGACTCCTAGCAAGCCTAACTAATCTGGCCCTACCCCCAACAATCAACCTAATTGGAGAACTATTCGTAGTAATATCAACTTTTTCATGATCTAACATCACAATTATTCTAATAGGACTTAACATAGTGATCACCGCCCTATACTCCCTCTACATACTAATTACAACGCAACGGGGTAAACATACCCATCACATCAACAACATCTTACCTTCTTTCACACGAGAAAATGCACTCATATCACTTCATATATTACCACTACTACTTCTATCCCTAAACCCAAAAATTATCCTAGGCCCCCTATACTGTAAATATAGTTTAAAAAAAACATTAGATTGTGAATCTAACAATAGAAGCCTATCACCTTCTTATTTACCGAAAAAGTATGCAAGAACTGCTAACTCTATGCTTCCATGTCTAACAACATGGCTTTTTCAAACTTTTAAAGGATGGTAGTTATCCATTGGTCTTAGGAGCCAAAAAATTGGTGCAACTCCAAATAAAAGTAATAAACCTGTTTTCTTCTCTTGCACTAACCACCCTAACCCTATTAACCGCACCCATCATAATAACCAACCTCAATATCTACAAATCCACCAACTACCCACTTTATGTAAAAACGGTCGTTTCATGTGCCTTTATCACTAGCATAGTCCCCACAATAATATTCATTTATACAGGACAAGAAATAGTCATTTCAAACTGAAATTATTATCTTACTAATAGGAAGAACTATTGTATAATTGTACATAATTGTACATAATTGTATATAATTATACAACTATTGTATAATTGTAAGGGATTTGATTGCAGTCATATCTGAATGGTCTAGTGGTTTTTCCCACTTTCTTCAGCAAGTCTGAATTTGGCAATAAGGAGTTCATGGTCTGAGTCACAGTCAGTTCCTGGTCTTGATTTTGCTGACTGTATAGAGCTTCTCCATCTTTGGCTACAAAGAATATAATAAATCTGATATTTATATTGTCCATCTAGTGATGTCCCCGTGTCAAGTCTTTTCTTGTGTTGTTGGAAAAGGGTGTCTGTTATGACCAGTGTGTTCTGTTTGCAAAACTCTATTAGCCTTTGCCCTGCTTCATTCTGTACTCCAAGGCCAAATTTGTCCACTACTCCAGGTAATTCTTGATTTCCTACTTTTGCATTCTAGTCCCCTATAATGAAATGGACTTCCTTTTTAGCTGTTAGTTCTAAGTGATCTTTTAGGTCTTCATAGAACCATTCAACTTCAGCTTCTTCAGCATTACTCGTTGGGGCATAGACTTGGATTACTATGATATTGAATGGTTTGCCTTGGAAATGAACAGAGATCATTGTGTCATTTTTGAGATTGCTTCCATGTACTGCATTTCAAACTCTTGTTGACTATGATGGCTACTTACTCCATTTCTTCTAAGGAACTCTTGCCCACAGTAGTAAATACAATGGTCATCTGAATTAAACTCACCCATTCCACTCCATTTTATTTAACTGATTCCTAAAATGTCAATGTTCACTCTTGCCATTGTATTAGTATCAGGGGAACAGCATTATATATATATATATAAATATATATATATATAAATATATATATATGCACACACACACATATATATATGCATATGTATATTCACACACACACACACACACACACACACATATATATATATACATGGAACAACAGACTAGTTCCAAATTGGGAAGGAATGTGTCAAGGCTGTTTATTGTCATGCTGTTTATTTAACTTATATGAAGAGTGCATCATGTGAAATGTCAGGCTGGGTGAAGCACAAACTGGAATCAAGATTGCTGGAAGAAATATGCAGATGATACCATCCCTATGGCAGAAAGTAAAGAGGTGCTAAAGTGCCTCTTGAGGAAAGTGAAAGAGGAGAGTGAAAGAGCTGGTAATAGACCAGTTAGACCTAATTGATATCTATAGGACATTTCACCCCAAAACAATGAATTTCACCTTTTTCTGAAGCACACACGGAACCTTCTCCAGGATAGATCACATCCTGCAGCATAAATCTAGCCTTGGTAAATTAAAAAACAAAACAAAACAAAACAAAAAACCACTCCAAGCATCTTTTCTGACCTCAATACAGTAAGATTAGATCTCAATTACAGGAGAAAAACTATTAAAAAATCCAACATATGGAGGCTGAACAACACACTTCTGAATAACCAACAAATCACAGATGAAATCAAAAAAGAAATCAAAATATGCATAGAAACGAATGAAAATGAAAACACAACAACCCAAAACCTGTGGGAAACTGTAAAAGCAATGCTAAGGGGAAAGTTCATAGCAATAGAAGCATACCTCAAGAAACAAGGAAAAAGTCAAATAAATAACCTAACTCTACACCTAAAGCAACTAGAAAAGGAAGAAATGAAGAACCCCAGGGTTAGTAGAAGGAAAGAAATCTTAAAATTTAGGGCAGAAATTAAAAAAAAAAATTAGGGCAGAAATAAATGTGAAAGAAACAAAAGACACCATAGCAAAAATCAACAAAGCCAAAAGCTGGTTCTTTGAAAGGATAAATAAAATTGACAAACCATTAGCCAGATTCATCAAGAAACAAAGGGAGAAAAATGAAATCATTAAAATTAGAAATGAAAATGGAGAGATCACAACAGACAACACAGAAATAAAAAGGATCATAAGAGACTACTATCAGCAATTATATGCCAATAAAATGGACAATGTGGAAGAAATGGACAAATTCTTAGAAAAGTACAACTTTTCAAAACTGAATCAGAAAGAAATAGAAAATCTTAACAGACCCATCACAAACACAGAAATTGAAACTGTAATCAGAAATCTTCCAGCAAACAAAAGCCCAGGTCCAGATGGCTTCTCAGCTGAATTCTACCAAAAATTTAGAAAAGAGCTAACACATATCTTACTCAAACTCTTCCAGAAAATTGCAGAGGAAGGTAAACTTCCAAACTCATTTTATGAGGCCACCATCACCCTAATACCAAAACCTGACAAAGATGCCACAAAAAAAGAAAACTATAGGCCAATACCACTGATGAACATAGATGTAAAAATCCTTAACAAAATTCTAGCAATCAGAATCCAACAACACATTAAAAAGATCATACACCATGACCAAGTGGGCTTTATCCCAGGGATGCAAGGATTCTTCAGTATCCACAAATCAATCAATGTAATACACCACATTAACAAATTGAAAAATGAAAGCCATATGATTATCTCAACAGATGCAGAGAAAGCCTTTGATGAAATTCAATATCCATTTATGATAAAAACTCTCCAGAAAGCAGGAATAGAAGGAACATACCTCAATATAATAAAAACTATTTATGACAAACCCACAGCAAAATTATCCTCAATGGTGAAAAATTGAAAGCATTTCCCTTAAAGTCAGGAACAAGACAAGGGTGCATTCTTTCACCATTACTACTCAACATAGTTTTGGAAGTTTTGGCCACAGCAATCAGAGCAGAAAAAGAAATAAAAGGAATCCAAATTGGAATTAAAGAAGTAAAACTCTCACTGTTTGCTGATGACATGATCCTCTACATAGAAATCCTCAAGACTTGACCATAAAATTACTAGAGCTAATCAATGACTATAGTAAAGTCTCAGGATATAAAATCAACACATAGAAATTCCTTGCATTCCTACACACTAATAATGAGAAAATAGAAAAAGAAATTAAGGCAACAATTCCATTCACCATTGCAATGAAAAGAATAAAATGCTTAGGAATATATCTATCTAAAGAAACTGAAGACCTATATATAGAAAACTATAAAACACTACTGAAAGAAATCAAAGAGGACACTAATAGATGGAGAAATATACCATGTTCATGGATTGGAAGAATCAATATAGTGAAAATGAGTATACACCCAAAGCAATTTATAGATCAATGCAATCCCTATCAAGCTACCAGCAGCATTTTTCACAGAGCTAGAAATAATAATTTCACAATTTGTATGGAAATACAAAAAACAAAAACAAAAAACCTCAAATAGCCAAAGCAATCTTGAGAAAGAAGAATGAAACTAGAGGAATCAACCTACCTGACTTCAGACTCTACAACAAAACCACAGTCATCAAGACAGTATGGTACTGGCACAAAGACAGAAATATAGATCAATGGAACAAAATAGAAAGCCAAGAGATAAATCCACACTCCTATGGACACCTTATCTTTGACAAAGGAGGCAAGAATACACAATGGATTAAAGGAAATCTCTTTAACAAGTGGTGCTGGGAAAACTGGTCAACCACTTGCAAAAGAATGAAACTAGATCACTTTCTAACACCATACACAAAAATAAACTCAAAATGGATTAAAGATCTAAATGTAAGACCAGAAACTATAAAACTCCTAGAGGAGAACATAGGCAAAACACTCTCTGACATAAATCACAGCAGGTATATTTTCTCTAGGACCCACCTTCCAGAATATTGGAAATAAAAGCAAAAATAAACAAATGGGACCTAATTAAAATTAAAAGCTTTTGCACAACAAAGGAAACTATAAGCAAGGTGAAAAGACAGCCTTCAGAATGGGAGAAAATAATAGCAAATGAAGCAACTGACAAACAACTAATCTCAAAAATATACAAGCAACTCCTGCAGCTCAATTCCAGAAAAATAAATGACCCAATCAAAATATGGGCCAAAGAACTAGATAGACATTTCTCCAAAGAAGACATGGAGATGGCTAACAAATACATGAAAAGATGCTCAACATCACTCATTATCAGAAAAATGAGAATCAAAACTACAATGAGGTACCATTTCATGCCAGTCAGAATGGCTGCAATCCAAAAGTCTACAAGCAATAAATGCTGGAGAGGTGTGGAGAAAAGGGAAACCTCTTACACTGTTGGTGGGAATGCAAACTAGTACAGCCACTATGGAGAACAATGTGGAGATTCCTTAAAAAATTGCAAATAGAACTGCCTTATGACCCAGCAATCCCACTGCTATGTGTACACACCAAGGAAACCAGAATTGAAAGGGACACATGTACCCCAATGTTCCTTGCATCACTGTTTATAATAGCCAGGACATGGAATCAACCTAGATGTCCATCAGAAGATGAATGGATAAGAAAGCAGTGGTACATATACATAATGGAGTATTACTCAGCCATTATAAAGAATACATTTGAATCAGTTCTAATGAGGTGGATGAAACTGGAGCCAATTATACAGAGTGAAGTAAGCCAGAAGGAAAAACACCAATACAGTATACTAATGTATATATATGGAATTTAGAAAGATGGTAACAAGAACCCTGTATGTGAGACAGCAAAAGAGACACAGATGTATAAAACAGTCTTTTGGACTCTGTGGGAGAGGGCGAGGGTGGGATGATTTGGGAGAATGGCTTTGAAACATGTATAATATCATATATGAAATGAATCACCAGTCCAGGTTCGATGCATGATACTGGATGCTTGGGGCTGGTGCACTGGGACGACCCAGAGGGAAGGTATGGAGAGGGAGGAGGGAGGGGGGTTCAGTACGGGGAACACGTACGTGTATACCTGTGGTGGATTTGTGTTGATGTATGGCAAAACCAATACATTATTGTAAATTAATTAACCTCCAATTAAAATAAATAAATTTATATTAAAAAATAAACTCAGACCATGACATTTGGTCTCATCACTTCATGGCAGATAGATGGGGAAACAATGTAAACAGTGACAGATTTTAATTTTGGGGGCTCCAAAATCACTTATAGATGGTGACAGAAGCCATGAGATTAAAAGGCATTTGCTCCTTGGAAGAAAAGTTACGACCAACCTTCGCAGCTTATTAAAAAGCAGAGACATTACTTTCCTGACAAAGTTCCATCTAGTCAAAGCTATGGTTTTTCCAGTAGTCATGTATGGATGTGAAAGTTGGACTATAAATAAAGCTGAGTACTGAATAATTGATGTTTCTGAACTGTAGCCTTGGAGAAGACTCTTGTAGTACCTTGGACTGCAAGGAAATCCAACCAGTCCATCCTAAAGGAGATCAGTCCTGAGTGTTCATTGGAAGGACTGATGCTGAAGTTGAAACTCCAATACTTTGGTCACTTGATGGGAAGAACTGGCTTATTTGAAAAGACCCTGATGCTGGGAAAGATTGAGGGCAGGAGGAGAAGGGGACTCCAGAGGATGAGATGGTTGTTGGATGGCATCGTCATCTCGATGGACATTAGTTTGAGCAAGTTCCAGCAATTGGGGATGGACAGAGAATCCTGTTGTGCTGCAGACCATGCAGTTGCAAACCGTCAGACCTGACTGAGCAACTGAACTGAACTGATACCCACACACACACACATACACACACACACACACACACACACACACACACACACACACACACACATACCCCTTCATTTACCTAAAGTGAAATGATCACTGCAGTAAGTCTAGTTAATGGGCTTCCCTTGTAGCTCAATTGGTAAAGAATCTGCCTGCAGTGCAGGAGACACAAATTCAATCCCTGGGTTGGGAAGATCCCCTGGAGAAGGAAATGGCAACTCACTCCAGGATCCTTGCCTGGAAAATCTCAGTTACAGGAGGCTGGTTGGCTGCAGTCCATGGGGTTGCAAAGAGTCAGGCATGACTAAGTGACTATCACTTACTTACTACATAATGTTACATTTTATTTTCTTGGGATGAGAACTTTTAATATCTACTTCTTTGGCAACTTACAAATACACAGTGCAGTATTATTAAATATAGTCCCTGGATTTTACATCCAGGATTTTTGACGCTCACTCTTTCTGGACTTTTTCTTTCTAGACTTTTTTCTTCTTACTCTCTAACTGTGGGCCTACCATAATCTGCATTCTCTAGGAACTCAACCGAACATACTTCAGTGTAATTGTTGAGGGCCATGTGTGATTCTGACTGAAGTCAGCCCTCATTTTATAATCCATAAAAGCATGAAACACATTTTAGAGTGTATTTCTTCTTTCAAGAGAACATTTCTATTACTGTCATCTGGTTTCACAGCTGTGTATTACATCCCAAGTCTTACTTATTTTGTAACTGAACTCTGTACCTTTTGACCACTTTCAATCTTTTTTTTTTTTTTTCCTACTTCCTACCCACTGCCTCTGGCAGCCATCAATCTGTTCTCTGTATCTATAAGTCCATTTTTTTTCTTTTTTTTTTAATTCTATATATACAACAAGATTTTACAGTATTTGCATTTCTCTATGTGACTTATTTCACTTACAATGATGCACTCAAGGTCAATTTGTGTTGTCACAAATGGTAGAATTTCCTGCTTTTTATGGCCGAATAATACTCTGCTGTGTGTGTGTGTGTTTGTGTTTGTGTATACATCCACACACACATTTTCTTTATCCATTCATCTATCAGTGAATACTTAGGTTTTTTCTATGTCTTGGATATTGTAACTATTGCTGCAATGAACACGGATGCAGATATTTTTGAGGTAGTATTTGTGTTTCTCTGGGTTATATGCCCAGATGTAGCATTGTTGGTTCATATGGTAGTTCTATTATTGATTTCTTTGAGGACACTCTATAGTGGTTTCCACCAATTTACATTTCCATATATACAAGATTTCTGATACTCACTCTTTCTGACTTTTTAGTTTCTAGTATTTGTCTCCTTACTTTCTAATTGTGTTCTCTAATAATTCAGTCCAATATACTTCTGTGAAATTGTTGAGGGCCATGTGTGATGCTGACTGAAGTCAGCCCTCATATTATAAGCCATAAAAACATGAAGCATATTTGACTGTGTATTTCTTCTTTCAAGAGAACATTTCTATTGATATCTTCTTGGTTTTGGCCACTATATGTTTCACAAGTGTGTAGTTTTATCTTTTCTTTGTCATTGTTTTCCAAAAAGATAACTAGTTATTATCTGTGATAGGTTTGGTCTAATTTGGTTTGTATGCCATCAGAAGAAGTAGAAGCATTTTCTGTTAAAATTAAACTTGTCTATAATTGATGACTGAATAATCTTATCCTGAAAGTTATATTCAGTAAAAATATATATGCCCTAAATGAGAGGAACAGAAATACTCATAGGAGCTTCATCTTAATAGTTAAAATTGTAAGCCATTCAAATTAAATCAACGATAGAGTGAATGAACACATTTTGACACATGAAATCTTATACAATAAGAACAATGAAATTATTACAGATGCACTTAACAGCATAGAGTAACTTTTAAAAGATATCTTAATGAAAGAAAATTATTCAAGAAAGTGTACTGCTTGTTTCCACTCATAAAAATCCAAAAAAAAAATTAGGAAAAAAAGAAAATATGAGCTGACTGAAGCCATGAAATTAAAAGATGCTTACTCCTTGGAAGAAAAGTTATGACCAACCTAGATAGCATATTCAAAAGCAGAGACATTACTTTGCTGACTAAGGTCCGTCTAGTCAAGGCTATGTTTTTTTTTTCCTGTGGTCATGTATGGATGCAAGAGTTGGACTGTGAAGAGGGCTGAGTGCTGAAGAATTGATGCTTTTGAACTGTGTTGTTGGAGAAGACTCTTGAGGGTCCCTTGGACTGCAAGGAGATCCACCCAGTCCATTCTGAAGGAGATCAACCCTGAGATTTCTTTGGAAGGAATGATGCTAAAGCTGAAATTCCAGAACTTTGGCCACCTCATGCGAAGAGGTGACTCATTGGAAAAGACTCTGATGCTGGGAGGGATTGGGGGCAGGAGGAGAAGGGGACGACCGAGGATGAGATGGCTGGATGGCATCACTGACTCGATGGATGTGAGTCTGAGTGAAATCTGGGAGATGGTGATGGACAGGGAGGCCTGGCGTGCTATGATTCTTGGGGTCGGAAAGAGTTGGACATGACTGAGTGACTGAACTGAACTGAACTGAGCCAGGGTTTTTGTAAATTTAGAGAAACATGAAGGCCACTGTAATTCTGAGTGCCATAAAGGGTACTTCATCCTTGTACATTTTGTGATGACAAGCTGAACTCACGATGACTTATTTTTGAATTTTTATATTTGCCTCTTTCTTATATATGCCACATAAAAATTTTAAAAAAGTGAAAACTTAAAAACACAAAGAAGCCATAATACTATATAGAAAATGGAAATAAAATAATTTGATAGAATTAGAGAAATCTCCCAAACACACTGTTGATTTAAAAACATCAAATACAGAACAATGAGTATGCATTAGTTCAATTCTGGTCAGTCACTCATTCGTGTCTGATTCTTTTCAATCCCATGGACTGCAGCACACCAGGCATTCCTGACCATCACCAACTCCCGGAGCTTACTCAAACTCATGTCTGTTGAGTCAGTGATGCCATCCAACCATCTCATCCTCTGTCATTCTCTTCTCCTTCTGCCTTCAATCTTTCCCAGCATCAGGATCTTTTCAAATGAGTCAGTTCTTTGGATCAAGTGCCCAAAGTATTGGAGTTTCAACTTCAACATCAGTCCTTCCAAAGAATATTGAGGACTGATTTCCTTTAAAATGGACTGGTTGGATCTCCTTGGAGTCCAAGGGACTCTCAAGAGTCTTCTCTAACACCACAGTTCAAAAGCATCAATTCTTCAGCACTCAGCTTTCTTTATAGTCCAACTCTCACATCCATTCATGACTACTGGAAAAACCATAGCTTTGACTAGATGGACCTTTGTTGGTAAAGTAATGTCTCTGATTTTTAATATGCTATCTAGGTTGGTCATAACTTTCCTTCCAAGGAGTAAGCATCTTTTAATTTAATGGCCACAGTCACCATATGCAGTGATGTAGTATCTGCAGCGATGCAGTATAATTAGCAGCATTGTACCAATGTCAATTTTCTGTTTCTGATATTGTACTATAGTTGTATATAATGTGTAACTGTTGTGGAGAAACTGAGTGAAGGGGTCATAAGAATACATAAGAACCCTTATGTACTCTTTTTGCAACTTCCTTTAGTCTATAATTGGTTCAAAATAAAACATTAAAAGTAAAGACTTGCATACAGGGTCGTCATTGCCATCTTTCTAAATTCCATACATATGTGTTAGTATACTGTGTTGGTGTTTTTCTTTCTGGCTTACTTCACTCTGTGTAATCGGCTCCAGTTTCATCCATCTCATCAGAACTGATTCAAATGTATTCTTTTTAACGGCTGAGTAATACTCCATTGTGTGTATGTACCACTGCTTTCTTATCCATTCATCTGCTGATGGACATCTAGGTTGTTTCCATGTCCTGGCTATTATAAACAGTGCTGCGATGAACATTGGGGTACACGTGTCTCTTTCAATTCTGGTTTCCTCGGTGTGTATGCCCAGCAGTGGGATTGCTGGGTCATAAGGCAGTTCTATTTGCAATTTTTTAAGGAATCTCCACATTGTTCTCCATAGTGGCTGTACTAGTTTGCATTCCCACCAACAGTGTAGGAGGGTTCCCTTTTCTCCACACCCTCTCCAGCATTTATTGCTTGCAGATTTTTGGATCGCAGCCATTCTGACTGGTGTGAAGTGGTACCTCATTGTGGTTTTGATTTGCATTTCTCTAATAATGAATGATGTTGAGCATCTTTCATGTGTTTGTTAGCCATCTGTGTGTCTTCTTTGGAGAAATGTCTATTTAGTTCTTTGGCCCATTTTTTGATTGGGTCGTTTATTTTTCTAGAATTGAGCTGCAGGAGTTGCTTGTATATTATGAGATTAGTTGTTTGTCAGTTGCTTCATTTGCTATTATTTTCTCCCCTTCAGAAGGCTGTCTTTTCACCTTGCTTATATTTTCCTTTGTTGTGCAGAAGCTTTTAATTTTAATTAGATCCCCTTTGTTCATTTTTGCTTTTATTTCCAGAATTCTGGGAGGTGGATCATAGAGGATCGTGCTGTGATTTATGTCTGAGAGTGTTTTGCCTATGTTCTCCTCTAGGAGTTTTATAGTTTCAGATGTGTATAACGGACTTTTGGACTCAGAGGGAGAGGGAGAGGGTGGGATGATTTGGGAGAATGGCATTGAAACATGTACACTATCATGTAAGAATCGAATCACCAGTCTATATCTGACGCAGGATACAACATGCTTGGGGCTGGTGCATGGTGGTGACCCAGAGAGATGCTATGCGGAGGGAGGTGGGAAGGGGGTTCATGTTTGGGAACGCATGTACACCCGTGGTGGATTCAAGTCAATGTATGGCAAAACCAATACAGTATTGTAAAGTAAAATAAAGTTAAAAAAAAAAAATTCTTAACCAAAAAAAAAAAAAAAAAAGAAACATAAGAGAAATAAACCTAATAATTTTAAAAATAAAAAAATAAATAAAATAAAGACTTGATACTTATACTTTAAGTTGTTTATTTTCTATACATACTATTAGAGAATATATGATATATACACCTTGGCATAAGTAAATGACAATATTGACTGGATAAAATAAGAAATAAGTGATGTGGAAAATTAAATTCTATTGACAAATAATCATAGGTCATTTTTCTAAAGAAAAAAAAATGTATTGGATTAGGAACCCAAGAAGGGTATTTTCTTTAATCTCTATTAACTGATATTTTCCCTCCTACTCCACCATTTGCATATAGAAAAGTATTTTATTTTTATGATTTCAAATTATTTTCATAGTGCACAATTAATAGGACTTCCCCGCATGTTTTTTCCTGTTTTATGATCTAGTATGTCTACTTTATGAGTATCATTGCTGCCTTTATACTTGATCATTTTGAACATAATTATTCAAACCTTGAATATATAGGCCTCTCCATATTCTGCAGGGGGATATCTTCCTAGTCTCAAGGCTCTGAGATTTCTATTGTATTTAGGTGTGGAGAAATAAATATGAATTTCTCCCCTAAAATATACACTTGATATTTTATTGTAAAATACGCAAACATGTTTAAAATAATAATGTTGAAGGTCAAAAAAGAAAGAGAAAACCAGAGCAAAACCTATCAGAAATTTAGGTCTTTCAGGTGTCAGATGTATATTTTATAATATACAGATTTGTTGGAGGATACATTATATAGAGATTTGCTAGAGAGATATTGTGATACTTTACAAATAAACTGAAAAAAGGTAAATTATATAAATACATATTAAAAATCTTTATTATTTAATGTTAAATTAAGTCCCTATCATGTAGATCATATAAATTATTATATTGAATAGAAAGAGTTCTATTGGCTGCAATTGTCTGGATCCTCTTAGGAAAACAAAACAAACTAATGCTGTGTGTCTTATGCTTATACATATGTAAAATGTAATTATCATTTACTGTATGTTTTTTCTGGAGTAATACTATTATCCATAGGGCTTATGAAATTGTTTTTACAATCATATGCATGGAAAATAAACACAGTATTTATCAATATTTAAATTATTTTAAAAGGTATGTTGTGGGGAGGGAGGTGGGAGGGAGGTTCATGTTTGGGAACGCATGTAAGAATCAAAGATTTTAAAATTAAAAAAAAATAAATGTAAATGAACTCAAAAAAAATAAAATAAAAATAAAAATAAAAGGTATGCAATTTAAGAATGGAGAAACCTATATATTCCATTTCTCTACTGAAATACTAACATAGATAAGCAGCTTTTTTCCATCATTTTCCTAAATTATACATTTTCCAATATCTGTGACAGGAATATATTTACTGATTTAAAAAACACTCATTTGTGCTCTTAGAATATTTAAAACAATATATTTTCAGTTTTACATCAGTGTATCAAGTTATGTGTTAAGCTAAAAGTAACCTTCCTGGACTAGGTTAATATGCAATTAAATTTTAGTGTGTAGGAGGATTTTGGTATGCTTATTACAGTTTTTTTTTTAAGAGATGTTTTAATCTATTTTTATTCAGTCACTGCAAATAGTTCTGATTACTATACAAAAGCAAACAGAATTAAATTATGTACAAAGTGTTTTTTAATAAATATTCTCAGTTCAGTTCAGTTCAGTCACTCAGTTGTGTCCAACTCTTTGTGACCCCATGAATCACAGCACGCCAGGCCTCCCTGTTCACCACCAACTCCCAGAGTTCACTCAAACTCGTGTCCATCAACTCAGTGATGCCATCCAGCCATTTCATCCTCTGTGGTCCCCTTCTCCTCCTGCCCTCAATCCCTCCCAGCATCAGAGTCTTTTCCAATGAGTCAACTCTTCACATAAGGTGGCTAAAGTTCTGGAATTTCAGCTTTAGCATCATTCCTTCCAAAGAAATCCCAGGGCTGATCTTCAGAATGGACTGGCTGGATCTCCTTGCAGTCCAAAGGACCCTCAAGAGTCTTCTCCAACACCACAGTTCAGAAGCATCAATTCTTCGGCGCTCGGCCTTCTTCACAGTCCAACTCTCACATTCATACATGACCACAGGAAAAACCATAGCCTTGACTAGACGGACCTTAGTCAGCAAAGTAACGTCTCTGCTTTTGAATATGCTATCTAGGTTAGTCATAACTTTTCTTCCAAGAAGTAAGCGTCTTTTAATTTCATGGCTGCAGTCACCATCTGCAGTGATTTTGGAGCCCCCCAAAATAAAGTCTGACACTGTTTCCAGTGTTTCCCCATCTATTTCCCATGAAGTGATGGGACTGGATGCCATGATCTTCGTTTTCTGAATGTTGAGCTTTCAGCCAACTTTTCTACTCTCCTCTTCCACTTTCATCAAGAGGCTTTTTAGCTCCTCTTCACTTTCTGCCATAAGGGTGATGTCATCTGTATATCTGAGGTTATTGATATTTCTCCCAGCAATCTTGATTCCAGCTTGTGTTTCTTCCAGTCCAGCATTTCTCATGATGTACTCTGCATAGAAGTTAAGCAGAGTGACAATATACAGCCTTGACATACTCCTTTTCCTATTTGGAACCAGTCTGTTGTTCCATGTCCAGTTCTAACTGTTGCTTCCTGACCTGCATACATATTTCTCAAGAGGTAGGTCAGGTGGTCTGGTATTCCCATCTCTTTCAGAATGTTCCACAGTTTATTCTGATCCACACAGTCAAAGGCTTTGGCATAGTCAATAAAGCAGAAAGAGATGTTTTTCAGGAATTATCTTGCTTTTTTGATGATTCAGCGGATGTTGGCAATTTGATCTCTGGTTCCTCTGCCCTTTCTAAAACCAGCTTGAACATCAGGAAGTTCACAGTTCACATATTGTTGAAGCATGGCTTGGAGAATTTTGAGCATTACTTTACTAGCGTATGAGATGAGTGCAATTGTGCGGTACTTTGAGCATTCTTTGGCATGGCCTTTCTTTGGGATTGGAATGAAAACTGACCTTTTCCAGTCCTGTGGCCACTGCTGAGTTTTCCAAATTTGCTGGCATATTGAGTGCAGCACTTTCACAGCATCATCTTTCAGGATTTGAAACAGCTCCACTCGAATTCCATCACCTCCACTAGCTTTGTTCATAGTGATGCTTTCTAAGGTCCACTTGACTTCACATTCCAGGATGTCTGGCTCTAGATGAGTGATCACACCATCGTGATTATCCGGGTCATGAAGATCTTTTTCATACAGTTCTTCTGTGTATTCTTGCCACCTCTTCTTAATATTTTCTGCTTCTGTTAGGTCCATACCATTTCTGTCCTTTGTCGAGCCCATCTTTGCATGAAATATTCCCTTAGTATCTCTAATTTTCTTTAAGAGATCTCTAGTCGACCATCCCCATGAAAAAGAAATGCAAAAAAGCAAAATGGCTGTCTGGGGAGGCCTTAATAATAGCTGTGAAAGAAGAGAAGTGAAAAGCAAAGGAGAAAAGGAAAGATATAAGCATCTAAAGGCAGAGTTCCAAAAAATAGCAAGAAAAGATAAGAAAGCCTTCTTCAGCGATCAATTAATATTCTAGTATCACTTAAAAAATAAATCTAGTTGTTTTTCCGTAAGATTTTTTTTTTTTTTTTTAGAAAGCCATTGACTAAATCTGATGTTGTGGTCATTGTTCACTGTTTAAGTCATGTCCAACTCTTTGCATTCCGAGGCTCTACAGCATGCCAGACTCCCCTGCCCTTCACTGTCTCCTGGAGTTTCCTCAAAGGTCTGTCCTTTGAGTCAGTGATGCCATCTCATCTTCTGCTGCACCATTCTATATTTGTCTTCAATCTTTGCCAGCATCAAGGTCTTTTCCAGTAAGCCGGCTCTTCACATAAAGTCGCCAAAGTATTGGAGCTTCAGCTTCAGCATCAGTCCTTCTGATGCTGAATATTCAGGATGAATGAGTATTCAGGGTTGATGTTCTGTAGATTTGACTGGTTCGATCTCCTTGCAGTCTAAGGGAGTCTCAAGAGTCTTCTCTGGCACCACAGTTTGAAAGCATCACTTGTTTGGTAGTCAGCCTTATTTATGGTCCAACTCTCACATCTGTATATTACTACTGGAAAAACCACAGATTTGACTATCTTGATCTTTGGCAGCAAAGTGATGTCTCTGCTTTTTAGTATGATGTCAGATCTGATGAGAAAACCACATTGTTTGCTTTAAACACTGTTTAAGCAGTTCAAAAGTTTAAAACTGTTTAAAAGTCTGTTTCAAACTCAGTTAATATCTGACTTTTTCCTTACATTGTACACATCTACACACAAGCTTAAGCTGTGTTATAATACCTTAATCTTTCAGGGTTTAATTGTATTATCCTCCGATATTTCTTGGTAGCAGCATTCTTTTTCCTTTAGAAGGACTAAAAGTTAACTTCAATTCGTCCATTTGCATAGAAAAATGTAGTAGATATACTTTTTTCTCTTTCTCTTAAGTGTATCCAGAAATGCCCTGGACATTATATACAAAGTAGGTGTAAGTAGATCCTGAAAGGTAGAGAAGACAGACTGGCTAAGAACTTGAGGACATGAGGAATAGCATGATGATAAGTTCTTTGAGCTTCATTTTGGTCTATTGTACTGCAGTGTATGCTAAGCCACTTCAGTCATGTCCAACTGTTTGTGACCCTGTTGATTATAGCCCACCTTGAAGCTTACGAAGCTGGAAACTGGAAATACCATTGAGTGACAGTATCCCTCTTTCAAAAAAAAAAAAAAATCCCCAGCAGAAACCTACAGTTATCTCAAAAGTTTTATAAAAAGTTTAAGGTAAAAAAAAATTAATTAGACTTATTTAAATATTTGACTGAAAAAAAGTTAATGTCTCATTTTACTTGTTTTCATAGGTTTTATTAAATAAAGTATTTGGTGTCAACAAAACAAAGAATTTGTTCAACTAACATATTTTATTGAAAATTATATTGAGATAATTTTAGATTTACATGATAATAATACATAGAGATGCCATGTTCCCTCTAGCAGTTTCCCTCAATGGTAATATTTTATAAAACTCTAATGTAACCAAGATGCTAACATTGATAACATCCACTGATCATTTTCAGATTTTCTCAGTTTTATTTGTACTCATGTGGGTACGTATTGCTTAGTTTTATATAATTATATAATGTTAACCACGTCTGCATCAAAATAAAGATATTGAGCAGTTCAGTTTTCACAAGGATCTCTCATGTTACCCTTTTATAATTGCAGTCATCTTTCTTCCCCTACCCAGATTCTAACACCTATCGATCACTAATCTCTTATCTACTTCTAAAATGTTATCATTTTTTAATATTATAAATGGAATCCTACAGTAGTAATCTTTCATATTGGTATTTTCCCCCTCAACATAATTCCCTGAAGATTTATTCAAGTAGTTATACCTGCAATAGCACATTCCTTTTTACTCCTCTGTAATATTCTATGTTATGTATGTATGTATTGAAGGTCATCTGGTTCTTTCCAGTGCTAAGTTATTAAAGTTAAAGTTTCTATGAACATTTGCATACCTAAGTTTTACTTCCTTGTGGAAAATGCCCAAGAGTATGACTGCTGAGTCATCGGATGGGTTCATATTTATTTTTATGAAAAACTGCCCAACTATCTTCCTAAGTGGCTATGCAATATTACATCTCCATCATCAATGTATGAGTGACTCAGTTTATCTGCATTCCTGCAAGTATGTGATGTTCTCACTTAAAAAAAAAAGATATTCTGATAAGTATGTTGTGATAATCTTGTAGTTTTAATTTGTATTTCCTTAATGGTATTTATTTTTCATTTAAGTCTATAATCCATTCATTTTGAGTTAAAGATGTTGTGGGGAGGGAGGTGGGAGGGGGGTTCATGTTTGGGAACGCATGTAAGAAAAAAAAATAAATAAACATAAAATAAACGTAATAAATAAATAAAAAAAAATTAAAAAAAAATTTATGTAAATTTATGAGGGTTAGGTCAAGGTTCTTTTTTTCTCTTATATATATCCAATTGCTTCAATATCAGTTGTGCCAACCATACTCCCTTCATTAAATTGCTTTTGTATATTTGTCAAAGCTCACTTGAGCATATTTGTAGATGGTATATTTCTAGGCTCTTAATTTCATAAATACTTTTAATGGTGTCAGAATTATATAACATGCACAGGATATTGAGGTGAGCCAGTCATAATTTTTTTCTTCAAAGTACTCAAAGTGTTATAGGGGCAAGGAACTTAAGCAGACTATGATAGAATATAAAAAACAGTGCATTTGAAATTTGTATCACTATATTTTGGGGCAAAATGGAGGGAGGAGGCAGTTCTGTGTAAAGAGAGAACTATCAGGAAGGGCACTGATGAACCTGCTAAAAAAAAAACCAGGAAATGGATAGAGGAAGCACTTCAGGTAGAAGAAGAAAACAATATTTATAAAGGGTTTGAATATAAGAATTTAGAGCTTTGAAATTATCTGGGGCATTAGGAGAACTGCATAAAGTCTGGAATGGCCTAAGCATAGAGTCCAAGAAGACCTGATGAGATGTGAGGCTGGAAACTTCAGACAGACTATGGAAGACCTGCTTAACATTCTAACAAATGTGGCAAAAGGGAAATATTAAAAAAATTTAAGCTAGAGAGTGACATAATCAGTATAAAGAAAAGTATTATAGACTTCATATTCTTTTCTTAAAAATCAATTATTAAAAATCAATTATATTTGAATTAGTCTCTCTGCACCTTCTCTTTCAATTTTTGCAAATAGATATATTTAGCTCCTGCACTTTCTGATTCAGTTCATACAAATACTATTCTACACATAGCCATGATAATGAAGGCCTTACAAATTATAGATAAGGGAAGAAATAGCTGTTGGTTTATGTGCAAAAGAACAAAGAATTCAAAAAATTATAACCATTTAAAGAGTGTTTTAGGGAAAAATAGAATGTGAAAGTGTTTGCAAAAAAGGAAATCCTGTTCTGTAACTAGCAAGAAGGACTGATGCTGAAGCTGAATTTCCAGTATTTTTGTCATCTGATATGAACAGCTGACTCATTGGAAAAGTCAATGATGCTGGGAAAGATTGAGGGCAGAAGGAGAAGAGGGTGTCAGAGGATGAGATGGCTGGATGGTATCACTGATGCGATGGACATCAACTTACTCAAACTACCAGAGATGATAAGGGTCAGGGAGGCCTGGTGTGGTGCAATCCATGGTGTTGCAAAGAGTGGGACATAACTAAACAACAATTAGTAACCATGAAACAGTCTACGTAAAGTTATTGTATGGTTCCATTTTATGGTATATTCAGTTCAGTCAGTTCAGTTCAGTTGCTCAGTCGTGTCCAACTTTTTGTGACCCCATGAATTGCAGCATGCCGGGCCTCCCTTTCCATCACCAACTCCCGGAGTTTACTCAAACTCATGTCCATCGAGTCAGTGATGCCATCCAGCCATCTCATCCTCTGTCATCCCCTTCTCCTCCTGCCTTCAATCCCTCCCAGAATTATGGTCTTTTCCAATGAGTCAACTCTTTGCATGAGGTGGCCAAAGTATTGGAGTTTCAGCTTTAGCATCAGTCCTTCCAATGATCACCCAGGACTGACCTCCTTTAGAATGGACTGCTTGGATCTCCTTGCAGTTCAAGGGACTCTTAAGAGTCTTCTCCAACACCACACTTCAAAAGCATCAATTCTTCGGTGCTCAGCTTTCTTCACAGTCCAACTCTCACATCCATACATGACTACTAGAAAAACCATAGCCTTGACTAGACGGAACTTTGTTGGCAAAGTAATGCCTCTGCTTTTGAATATGCTATCTAGATTGGTCATAACTTTCCTTCCAAGGAGTAAGCGTCTTTTAATTTCATGGCTGCAATCACCATCTGCAGTGATTTTAGAACCCCCCAAAATAAAGTCTGACACTGTTTCCACTGTTTCCCCATCTATTTCCCGTGAAGTCATGGGACTAGATGCCATGATCTTAGTTTTCTGAATGTTGAGCTTTAAGCCAACTTTTTCACTCTTCTCTTTCACTTTCATCAAGAGATTTTTTAGTTCCTCTTCACTTTCTGCTATAAGGGTGGTGTCATCTGCATATCTGAGGTTATTGATATTTCTCCCAGCAATCTTGATTCCAGCTTGTGCTTCCTCCAGCCCAACATTTCTCATGATGTACTCTGCAAATAAGTTAAATAAGCAGGGTGACAATATACAGCCTTGACATACTCCTTTTCCTATTTGGAACCAGTCTGTTGTTCCATGTCCAGTTCTAACTGTTGCTGTTTGACCTGCATATAGGTTTCTCAAGAGGCAGGTCAAGTGGTCTGGTATTCCCATCTCTTTCAGAATTTTCCAGAATTTATTGTGATCCACACAAAGGCTTTAGCAGATATATGGTATATAAAGTACCTCATTTATAATTTTGTCTTCCTTTCTTGTCTATTAATTCATCTTTATGAATATAACTAATCAAATTAATGCACATAAATTCATAAAAGTTATTTTGAAGACTTTTAGGACTCTACCTGTATCTTTATTGTGTGTGAAGTTACTTGCCTTTGATCTCTTAATACAAAATACTAATAAAGGAGATTATTCTAAAAGAAATTTGAATTAAATATATAATTGGCATAATTTTATGCATATATTTGGATTTGTGTGGCATAAAAACAGGTTAATATAATGATGGTCCTGACCATTTAACAACATCTCTTCCAACGTATGCAAATAGGTTCAGATATTATAAGGATGATTTTGAACTGTGGTGTTGGAAAGGACTCTTGAAATTCCCTTGGACTGCAAGGAGATTCAACCAGTCCATCCTAAAGGAAATCAGTCCTGAATATTCATTGGAAGAACTGATGCTGAAGCTGAAACTCCAATACTTTGGCCACCTGATGCAAAGAATCAAGTCATTGGAAAAGACCCTGATGCTGGGAAGGACTGAAGGTGGGTGAAGAAGGGGGCAACAGAGGATGAAATGGTTGAATGTCATCACCAACGTGATGGACATGAGTTTGAATAGGCTCTGGGAGTTGGTGACTGACAGGAAAGCCTGGAGTGCTGCAGTCCATGGGGTCACAAAGAGTCTGACACAACTGAGTGACTGAACTGAAACCTTAGACCAGAATGAAGTTAAAAGATTCCTGGAAAATTTTTGTGATTAACAGGAGATAATATGGAGTGATGGTATACTAGATGTGTGAGTAGCTGCACAATGTATTCTAGTTACTCCCAGGGTGATGTTTTGGAGTAGTTTCTGACAGTGATTAGCTCCTTTCTTGTAGTATTGTGGTAAAAATCATACTAGACAACATGACTAAAATATATGCTATTTAATAGCTACTAAATAATTCATAGTTTTGATTAAAGTGAATTTCATATACCTGGATTCTCGATTGCCATCCTCACATGTATTTATAACACTGCCATTACTGCCTCCTTTTTAGCTTTAGACATGCTCAAGGGCAGCAGCTGTAACTGTTGCCTCTACACTTTGCCTCATTTCCCACTTGTGCTCTGATGAAACACTGCTATGGCTTGCCTACTTAAGTAGCTTTTCTTTCTCACTGTTTTCTACCGGATCATCTTCTCCTATCAGCCCTTTAAATCTTGGCTCTTCTCCCAGTTGTATCTCTGGACAAAATTCCCTCTACCTTTATGCACACTCTCTCTCTCTAGGCCATTTCATCCATTCTCATTGTCTTAACTATCATAAACTTTCTGATAGTTATATTCTTGTCCCTGAGCTCTGAAGCCATATATCCAACTGTTAATAAACATTTAAGAGATGATGGTTTAAAGCAGTCTCATCGACAGCTTGAATTTTCCATTTGCTAGCTGCTCCACTATCATATGAGTAAAATGAATAACAACGGTTTTGCAAAAATCAGTTTCTTGAAACAAAGGCATAGCTATTAGTACTCTCATGAGCTTATTCTATGCCTGCAGACAAGCTTGACTATGTTTGTTGTTGTTTTTGCTGTGATTAACCAAGAGAAGATTGAACAGGTATGATGGCAGCAGATAAGAAATATTTAGGCAATCAGTTTCAGTTTCATGAAACTATCATTCAGCTCAGTTCAGTCACTCAGTCATGTCCGACTCTTTGCGACCCCATGAACCACAACATCCCAGGCCTCCCGGCCCATCACCAACTTCCGGAGTCCACTCAAACCCATGTCCATTGAGTTGGTGATGCCATCCAACCATCTCATCCTCTGTCCTCTCCTTCTCCTCCTGCCCTTAATCTTTCCCAGCATCAGGGTCTTTTCCAATGAGTCAGCTCTTCACATCAGGTGGCCAAAGTATTGGAGTTTAACTATCATAAAGGTGGCTATTAAAAAAAATCACTGATAGAATATGTACAGAAATGTGCACAAATTCTAAACTGCAACATAGTTATCTATGTGTAACTTTTTCTCAGATTAAGAAATTTAATATTATTGGCATCCCATAAACTCCATTATTGCCCCCTTACAATTATTACCTGTTTCTTCCCGTTACTGTTTCTAAAAGAACATGTAGACTTATGACAGCAGTTAGAAAATCCTCAGGCAATTGGTTTCAAACTTTTGAGTGCTACACTTAGGTCATCATCAGTTCATATGTGCTGAATGTACAACACTGTTGTAGGTTAAAGTTCAGTGGAGATAAAAGTAGTCTGGGAAACAAAGTTATAATTTTTCCTCATCAAAATATATGGACCTTCCTCTTGAGGAAGTATATGCAGCAGCAAGGACAACTAATATATTGCAAGGTCTCATTAGATTTCTGTGTCTATTGGCTAAGGAGCCTACAGGTAGAGTAATGATATTGGACTTGCTCTCTAATTTAAATGCTAAGGTTGTCTCATGAATTTCTAACCATTAAGTACACACTGCAACCTGTGAAGCCCTCAAGTAAGTAATTTATGAGAAAAACTAAAATTAAAATTTGGCTCTGGAGACTGATGCATATTAAAACCAAATTTTGTAAGTAGAAATTGATTTTGAAATGGTTCTTTTGCTGAAACTATACAGACAAAAGTTCAATTAATGTGGTCCAATTACTTGATTGTCCCATGTGATATATATTCAATCAAGATGATAAAATATATCTTTATATTTTCTGCTGGGGAAAAATAATAAGTTATGCTAAGCCTTGTAGGCCATTCCTTTCTATTGAATGCTTTGTAAACATCATGCTTTACAATCAAGTGCAAGACATAATCTAATCATGAACTTCTCAACATATTAATAGCAAGTCTCATATTGTATCTTAGGCAGTGCTCAGAGATCTGAAAGGTTGTTTGCCTGTCCAAATGCAGTCAGAAAAATCTAGCCTGAAAATGTCTAAATGGTGACTTACAGATATCAATATCCTGTGTAATAAAAATATATATCCTGCATAGGAGAAAAGTATACAAACATAGGAAAAATTTTAGTTGCATAGTAGCCTGGAAGTTTCTCTTCAGTGTCCACATAATAAAAATCTTCATATGGTGACCAAAGCCTTTTCAAAGTTTGAATTAAAACTTTCTTACCTTAGCCACCATTGCACATTCATGCCTAAATAGCATGCTAATCATAAAAAAAAATGTACTCTCATAATCACTTCTTTATGAATACCCTGGAGTAAATCCTGAGTGATTTTGAATATATAACAATAGTGGTTAAATTTATTAACTAGGCATTAGAGAGTACTGAAAAACTCAGATTTATGAAAGTGTAGAACCATTTGTGTGTTTAAGGAAATAACATTATGCAATCAGTTCAGTTCAGCTGCTCAGTCACATCCGACTTTTTGTGACCCCATGGACTGCAGCACACCAGGTCTCCCTGTCCATCACCAACTCCCAGAGCTCATGCAAACTCATGTCCATGTAGTCGGTTATGCCATCCAACCATCTCATCCTCTGTTGTCCCCTTCTCCTACCCCCTTCAATCATTCCTAGCATTAGGGTCTTTTTCAATGAGTCAGTTCTCTGTATCACTTGGCCAAAATATTGGAGCTTCAGCTTTAGCCTCAGGCCCTCCAGTGAATATTCAGGACTGATTTCCTTTAGAATGGACTGGTTGGGTCTCCTTGCAGTCCAATGGACTCTCAAGAGTCTTCTCCAACACCACAGTTCAAAAGCATCTATTCTTCTGCACTCAGCTTCCTTTATGGTCCAACTCTCCCATACATACATAACTACTGAAAAAAGAACATAGCTTTAATTAGAAGGAAATTTGTTGCAAAGTAATGTCTCTGCTTTTTATATGCTGTCTAAGTTGATCATAGCTTTTCTTACAAGGATGAACTGTCTTTTAATTTCCTGGGTACGTCACCATCTGTAGTGATTTTGGAGCCCTCAAAAATAAAATCTGTCACTGATTCCACTGTTTCCCTATCTATTTGCATAGAGTGAAGGGACCAGGTGCCATGATCTTAGTTTTCTGAATGTTGAGTTTAAGCCAACTTTTTCACCCTCCTCTTTTACTTTCATTAAGAGGCTCTTTCATTCTTCTTCACTTTCTGCCATAAGGGTGGTGTCACCTGTATATCTAAGGCTATTGATATTTCTCCCTACAATCTTGATTCTAGCTTGTGCTTCATCCAGCCTGGCATTCTGCATGATGTACTCTGCATATAAGTTCAATAAGCAAGGTGACAATATACAGCCTTGACGTACTCCTTTCCTAATGTGGAACCAGTCTTCTGGTCCATGTTCTGTTCTTGAACTGCAAAAAGATTCCTCAAGAGGCAAGTAAGGTGGTTGGTATTCCCATCTCTAAAAATTTTCCACAGTTTGTTGTGATCCACACAGTCAAAGGTTTTTGCGAAGTCAATAAAGCAGAAGTGGATGTTTTTCTGGAACTCACTTGCTTTATCTATGATCCACCAGATGTTTGCAATTTGATCTCTGATTCCTCTGCCTCTTATAAATCCAGCTTGAACATCTGGAAGTTCACATTTCATGTACGTTGAAGCCTGACTTGGAGAATTTTGAGCATTACTTTACTAGTGTGTGAGACGAGTGCAATTTTGTACTATTTTGTGGGTAAGAATACCTTAGAAGAAATGGAGTAGCCCTCATAGTCAACAAAAGAGTCTAAAATGCAAGACTTATATGCAATCTCAAAAACAACAGAATGATTTCTATTCATTTCCAAGGCAAACCATTCAATATCACAGTAATCCAAGTCTATGCCCTGACCAGTTATGCTGAAGAAGCTGAAGTTGAATAGTTCTATGAAAACCTACAAGCCCTTCTAGAACTAATACACCAAAAAGATGTCCTTTTCATTATAGGAGACTGGAATGCAAAAGTAGGAAGTCAAGAAATACCTGAAGTAAGAGACAAATTTGGCCTCAGAATACAGAATGAAACAGGACAAAGACTAGTAGAGTTTTGCCAAGACAACACACTGGTCATAGCAAACACTTTCTTCCAACAGCACAAGAGAAGACTACACACATGGACATCACCAGATAGTCAATATCTAAATCAGATTGATTATATTCCTTGCTGCCAAACATGGAGAAGCTCTATACAGTCAGCAAAACAAGACCGGGAGATGACTGTCACCCAGATAATGAAATCCTTATTGCCAAATTCAGACATAAATTGAAGAAAGTACGGAAAATTACTAGACCATTCAGATATGACCTAAATCAAATCCCTTACAATTATACAGTGGAAGTGACAAATAGATTCAAAGGATTAGATCTGACAGAGTGCCTGAAGAACTATGGACCGAAGTTTGTGACATTGTATAGGAGGCAGGGATCAAGAACATCCCCAAGAAAAAGAAATGCAAAAAGGCAAAATGGTTGTCTGAGGAGGCCTTACAAATAGCTGAGAAAGAAGAGAAGGAAAAGGCAAAGGAGAAAAGGAAAGATATACCCATTTGAATGCAGAGTTGCAAAGAATAACAAGGAGAGATAAGAAAACCTTCCTCAGTGATCAGTGCAAAGAAATAGAGGAAAACAGTAAATGGGAAAGACTAGAGATCTCTTCAAGAAAGTTATACATACCAAGGGAATATTTCATGCAAAGATGGGCACAATAAAGGACAGAAATGGTATGGACCTAGCAGAAGCAGAAGATATTAAGAAGAGGTGGCAAGAATACACAGAAGAACTTGCAAGTTAACCATATATTATTATCTATATGTTTCTAATTATGAGAAAATTGGGGTACATAATTTCTATAAGAGAAACACAATTGGTGGATCTGATAAAAGAAAATTCCTGGTCCTGATAGTAATAATACAATACTATGTTTCTGGGGAATACAATTCTGGTTTAGAGAGGGCCATAATAAAGTTTTAGTCAGATGTCATAATAAAATCATGTCACAAATTTGCAGTTGTCTGTACTCCTGCCAGACTACCTGAGTTAAGATCCTTATATTCAGAAGTACAGATTCATAGGATACAAGGGATGTAACCTTAAAACATGCTTTTGAAAATCTTTGTTATTTGGAAATAGTTGTACACATTTCCAAAATCATTTAGTTGATTCATTACAATTCCAAATATAACAGTGGAAGTTTAGTATCATGGATTTTATTTACAGATGGTGATCACAGCCATGAAATTAAAAGAGACTTACTCCTTGGAAGGAAAGTTATAACCAACCTAGATAGCATATTGAAAAACATTACTTTGTCAACAAAGGTCCGTCTAGTCAAGGCTATGGTTTTACCAGTGGTCATGTATGGATGTCAGAGTTGGACTGTGAAGAAAGCTGAGTGCCAAAGAATTGATGCTTTTGAACTGTGGTGTTGGAGAAGACTCTTGAGAGTCCCTTGGACTGCAAGGAGATCCAACCAGTCCATTCTAAAGGAGATCAGTCCTGGGTGTTCTTTGGAAGGACTGATGTTGAAGCTGAAATACCAATACTTTGGCCACCTCATGCAAAGAGCTGACTCATTTGAAAAGACCCTGATGCTGGGAAACATTGAGGGCAGGAGGAGAAGGGGACGACAGAGGATGAGATGGTTGGATAGCATCACTGACTCAATGGACATGGGTTTGGGTGAATTCCAGGAGTTGGTGATGGACAGGGAGTCCTGATGTGCTGTGGTTCATGGGGTCACAAAGAGTCAGACATGACTGAGCGACTGAACTGAACTGATTTCCTACATGTTTATCTGAGAGAAGAGGTTAGGTTGATGGTGACTTGAACTTCAAAAATATGCAGTTGGCCTTTTATTTGATATAAATTATTTGGAAAAGACCAACTTGATCACCAAGAACAAAAAAGATTAAGTGAGGTAAATTTTTGTAAGCTTTCTTTATTAAAAGGAAGACTATGCAAACATTCTACTTGTCTTTCATTTTAGCTAAGATAACTGGGTGATTGATTGCTTTCTTTTCTAGGATATTAATGCACAATGTGTGTTTTCTTTATAATCTTCCATAGTTATCAATATTTAAGTAGGAATTATTCTCTTTCAAAAATCCATTGCAGTGACAAAAATTGCAGCTCTACAACACACTGAAAATAGAATATCATTTATAGAAAAATAATATAAATATTTAATCTTTATTTTTCTTTTCATCACCACTTTCCCATCTTTTGTATTTTACAAAATAGTTGTCTAGTATATGATTCAGTCTTTCTTTTCTTTAATTATTCATTCATTAATAATTAAACATTGACTGATCAGTTACTCTTTGACAGATTTTGCTCTGCTATCTACACAAAGGCTTTGACATTCTGTTGGAAATAATACTTGGGAACTACTTCATTTTTCCTTGATTGGCACCTTCATTATTATACCCCTGCTCTTTTCTCATACTATATCTAAAAGCTACAAGTGACATGTCCTAAAAATGCCAGTCCTTTCCCTTTGCTATCTGGCCAAAAGTGGCATTATCAGAAGTTTAAACTTTTCTGGTTTTAGATGAGAAAACACACCATAAAATATGGAACCTGAGATTTTGAGGATCTTCAAATGGGTCAGGTGATGGAATTCAGAACAGAAAAGGAATCATTCCCCTATAGGTTGAACTTTGAACAGGTGGAATGAGGAGATACATTTTACCTCTTTTCTCTCTCAAATACCAAAGTGTATAACAAAGAATAGTTCACCCTCCTAGTCCAGACAGAAAAATCTTGCATGTATGATGTGCAAAACTGCTGATAACAATATGTCTAAATCCTCCTAGGGATTAAATGGTCAGTTCAGCTCGGTCACTCAGTCGTGTCCAACTCTTTGTGACGCCATGGACTGCAGCACGCCAGGCTTCCCTGTCCATCACCAACTCCCGGAGTTTACTCAAACTCATGTTATTGAGTCGATGATGCCATCCAACAATCTGATGCTCTGTCATGTCCCTCTCCTCCAGGTTCAATCTTTCCCAGTATCAGGATCTTTTACAATGAGTCAGTTCTTAACTTCAGGGGGCCAAAATATTGGAGTTTCAGCTTCAAATCAGTCCTTCCAATGAATATTCAGGAGTGATTTCCTTTAGGATGATCAGGATGGATCTCCTTACAGTCCAAGGAACTCTCAAGAGTCTTCTCCAACACCACTGTTCAAAAGCATCAGTACTTCAGTGCACAGCTTTCTTTACAGTCCAGCTCTCATATCCATACATGACTATTGGAAAAACCATAGCTTTGACAACACGGACCTCTGTTGGCAAAGTAATGTCTCTGCTTTTTAATATGCTGTCTAGGTTGGTCATAAGCTTCCTTTCAAGCAGCAAGCATCTTTCAATTTCATGGCTGCAGTCACCAACTGCAGTGATTTTGGAGCCCCCCCAAAATAAAGTCTGTAACTGTTTCCACTGTTTCCCCATCTATTTGCCATGTTGTGACGGGACCAGGAGCCATGATCTTAGTTTTATGAATGTTGAGATTTAAGCCAACTTTTTCACTCTCCTCTTTCACTTTTATCAAGAAGTTCTTTAGTTCTTCTTTGCTTTCTGCCATAAGGTTGGTGTCATCTGCATATCTGTGGTTATTGGTATTTCTCCCAGCAATATTGATATCACCTTGTGCTTCATCCAGTCCAGCATTTCTCATGATGTACTCTGCATATAATTTAAATAAGCAGGATGACAATATACAACCTTGATGTACTCCTTTCCTGATTTGGAACCACTCCGTTCCATGGCCAGTTCTCACTATTGCTTCTTGACCTGCATACAGATTTCTCAGGAGGCATGTGTTCTGCTAGTCCCATCTCTTTATGAATTTTCTGCAGTTTGTTTAGATCCACACAGTCAAAGGCTTTGGCATAGTCAATAAAGCAGAAATAGATGTTTTTTTCTGGGACTCTCTTGCTTTTTTGATGATCCAAAGATGTTGGCAATTTGATCTCTTGTTCCTCTGCCTTTTCTAAATTCAGCTTGAACATCTGGAATTTCATGGTTCACATACTGTTGAAGCCTGGCTTGAAGAATTTTGAGCATTAGTTTACTAGTGTGTGAGATGAGTGCAACTGTGGTAGTTTGAGCATTCTTTGGCATTGCCTTTCTTTTGGATTGGAATGAAAACTGACCTTTTCCAATCTTGTGCCCCTACTGAGTTTTCCAAATTTGCTGGCATATTGAGTGCCAGCACTTTCACAGCATCATCTTTAGGATTTGAAATAGGTCAACTGGAATTCCATCACCTCCACTAGCTTTGTTTGTAGTGATGTTTCCTAAATGATAGCAAGATTAGTAATGTTACATCAACTTTTAATGCTTCCTGCCTTTCTTCACATCCTATGCCTGTCTTGTTCACTACTAACATTTGAATACCTAACACTCTGTCAGGCATACACTAAATAAATACCTGTCACTCACAGTTTTCTCTTTACCCTACTGCTGTACTGTATTAATTATTTTGTATTTGTATAACACCTTTCTTGGTATTAAAATTCCATTTTTGCTACACCTATGGAGATAAGTGTTGCCTACAAAAATAAAAACTCATATTGAACCATAGTGAAAATTGCTTGCTAAAACAGTGATGGTCAAAATTATTTTGAAAGAAAACCCCCAAATTTAAGCAATTGAGAAATACTCATTGATTTGATTCACAAGGGATATACCCATCCAGCTTAAGGACTGAAAGCAAGCACCATTTTTAATTTTTTCTCCCACATCATGCTTCCCTGGTCCACAGGGCAAATCTCACAGTGGTGGCTGACCCACAGAGAGACCAACAAATTTCATCTGCTGAATTACCAGTATTGCTCATTCTTTTAATGAACTGTAACAACTGCAGTAAATCAATTGGTTATGAGCAGAGAATGCCCTGTGGGTAAGCAACAGAGCTCGTGAGAGTGAAATCTTTAAATGAAGTGAGATCTGTCTATAAAGTTTATTAACAATTTGAAGAAATAGCAGTTCAAAAAAGATCAGAGAATATTTTCATGACTCAAGTAAGTTTTTCATATAAATACACAAGCTACATCTGAGATTTAAGCAAAGGGTAGGTTTCATCCCCCTTTTTTTTTTGTAAAATAACTTTCAGTTCAGTTTTTATCCTCTGTCAAAATACAAACCAACACTTTGCAGGGAGAGGAGAAGAGGAAGGCAACACAATCTAGCTCTATGGCACATTTAGAAGAGGAAATGAGATTTAAAAGCCTCACTCCACTGCTTGCCCAGCTGAGAAAAAGTCACGACCCCCCAAAAATAATATATTCCTAGGGCCTGCTTGACTCTGCCCCTGCACAGAAAGGGTTAAACTTCAATATTTGATATCAAGGTGTCCGTGATGGAGGTGGTAAGAAGAGGCAGATTAAGAAGAAGGAGATGCAGAAAAACAGAGAGGGACAAGCCCATGTGTCACTGGGGCCCTCTGAAATATCCAGAACAAAGAAAATGAGGGCACCTGTCAGAGACAGAAACCAGTGCTCTCTCTCCCAGTGGTTGTCCTACTCCTGTCCTCAGTGCTTAATTCTCTGGGGTGATCTGTCCTTTCAGACACCCCTGTGAGGTTTCAAGATCAGGATTCGTCTTCCCTTCTCAGTCCCAGCCCATTCCGCTCACCACTCAGCCTTTAAGGTCCTAACAGGGAGCAGTTCCCTCCCCAAGTAAGAAGCATGGGGAAAGCTGGAGGTCCTGCATGGAAGGAGTGAATATTCTGGGGGGTGAGCCACTTTTGGGGTCCCCCTTCAGTCCCTGATCAGGTGGTAAAGGTAGTGCTGCCCACTCCACCCACCCCACCCCACCCACACCCTCCCCCACCCGCCATCCCCCCACCCCCCCAACCCCCACCCCAAGCCCCCCACCCCCCACCCCCCGACCCCTCCACCCCTGCCTCTGCTCACTGGTGGAGATCATAAAGACATAGATGGTGCACAGCAAGTTTCTTGGTACCTCTGTTTGTCATCACCTGGAGGATGGTGAAGTTCTCCAGGATGCTGTTCGTCATGTAAACTCTGGCAGCTTCCTCAACTTGTGCAGAAAATTCACCAGGTACTCCTTGGAAGGAAAGTTATGACCAACCTAGAAAGTGAAAGTGAAAGTGAAGTCACTCAGCCATGTTCAACTCTTTGTGACCCCGTAGACTGTAGCTTACCAAGCTCCTCTGTCCATGGGATTCTCCAGGCAAGAATATTGCAGTGGGTTGCCATTTCCTTCTCCAGGGGATCTTCCAAACCCAGGGATAGAACCCGCTTTTCCTGCATTGGAGGCAGACTCTTTAACCTCTGAGCCACCAGGGAAGTTACCAACCTAGACAGCATATTAAAAAGCAGAGACTTTACTTTGCCGACAAAGGTCCGTATAATGAAAGCTATTGGTTTTTCAGTAGTCATGTATGGATGTGAGAGTGGGACTATAAAGAAAGCTGAGTGCTGAAGAATTGATGTTTTTGAACTGTGGTGTTGGCGAAGACGCTTGAAAATCCCTTAGACTGCAAGGAAGTCCAACCAGTCGATCCTAAAGGAGATCAGTCCTGAGTTTTCATTAGAAGGATCGATGTCAAAACTGAAATTTCAATACGTTGGCCACCTGATGTGAAGTACTGACTCATAGGAAAAGACCCTGATACTGGGACAGATTGAAGATGGGAAGAGAAGGGGAGGACAGAGGATGAGATGGTTGGATGGCATCACCGACTCAATGGACTTGAGTTTGTGTAAACTCTGGGAGTTGGTGATGGACAGGGAGCCCTGTTGTGCTGTAGTCCATGGGTTCACAAAATGTCGGACATGACTGAGGGACTAATCTGAACTAATGTGTGATGTTCTGTGGAATGAAGAATGCTAAAGTCTTCCGTTTTGGGGGGAAGGTGTGGGGGTAGGTTACAGTTCTGTAAAGAGCTCAAAGATATTATTAAGTGTATCCTTTGAGGTGGAACCAGAACACTGCCCTAAGGCTGCACTGTTGTTCCTTGGCTACTCCTCCTTTGTCTCTGCATCCCCTCCCTTCCCTGATTAGCAACTGTTTCAAAGGCTTCCATGCCCAGGAGCCCCACAGCATCCTGGTCAGGTTTCAACTTCATGAGCCTAATTGATAGGTTTAGAAGTTTTAGAAACCTTAGTCTATAGATTTAGTCTGGGTTTTTCTTGTGTGCACAGAGATAAATTCAATTCCATAAGATATGAAAAGAAGTATATGCTAATAGGAATGATAGTCTTAGTTCTAATGCCAATAAGATTATCAGAAATATAACATTTCCATTATAATGAAAGAACATTAATAATTTTCTCATAATTTCATCTCTCACTTAATGATTAATGTCCCAGATGAAAAATTCATTCTCAAAGATTTGTTATGTGGTTACACTTTTGGGCAAAGAAGAAGAGGACTTATTTTCTCATTTTTGTAATTTTTTTTTAAGTTGGGCTAAAATTCACATAGCATAACCTTAACCAAAGAATTCAACATTTATTATAGTCATTATATTGTTCAACCACCATTTCTATCTGTTTCTAAAATATTTTTATTGCCGCAAAATAAAACCACATACATATTAAGCTATTATTCACTTTCTTCCCTTACCTGAGCCCCTAACAACTGACAATTCACTTCTTGTCCCAAATCTGTACAGACCCCTTGTTAAAATATGTATTAGTGTTTCTTTTTTTTTCATGGAATACTATTACAATATGGAATAATATTCCACTACCTATATATATTATAGTTTGTTTATTCATTCGTCTATTGAAGGACATTTGGGTTGTTTCCAACTTTTACTATTGTGAATAGTACTGCTATGAATTCCCATGTATAAGTATTTAGTTCATAGGGCTATATATTTAGGATGAGATTGCTGTGTCACGTGGTAATTCTGTGTTTGAATTTTTGAGGAATTACCAAACTTGTTTCTACAGTGACTGTAACCATTTTACATTTGCATCAGCAATACACTTTCACATGCACATATATGCAACCTGGCCAAGACGTGTTTTTCAAAATGTGAAATAGTATCTAACAACTTTGATTTACCTGTCCCTAACTCAGCAGTGGCCACAGGACTAGAAAAGGTCAATTTTCATTCCAATCCCAAAGAAAGGCAGTGCCAAAGAATGCTCAAACTACTGCACAATTGCACTCATCTCACATGCTAGTAAAGGAATGCTCAAAATTCTCCAAGTCAGGCTTCAGCAATATGTGAACTGTGAACTTCCTGATGTTCAAGCTGGTTTGAGAAAAGGCAGAGGAACCAGAGATCAAATTGCCTACATCCGCTGGATCATGGAAAAAGCGAGAGAGTTCCAGAAAAACATCTCTTTCTGCTTTATTGACTATGCCAAAGCCTTTGACTGTATGGATCACAAGAAACTGTGGAAAATTCTGAGAGAGATGGGAATACCAGACCACCTGACCTTGAGAAATCTGTTGCAGGCCAGGAAGCAACAGTTAGAAGTGAACATGGAACAACAGACTGGTTCCAAATAGGAAAAGGAGTATGTCAAGGTTGCATATTGTCACCCTGCTTATTTAACTTATATGCAGAGTACATCATGAGAAACGCTGGTTTGGAAGAAACACAAGCTGGAATCAAGATTGCTGGGAGAAATATCAATAAACTCAGATATGCAGATGACACCACCCTTATAGCAGAAAGTGAAGAGGAACTAAAAAGCCTCTTGATAAAAGTGAAAGAGGAGAGTGGTAAAGTTGGCTTAAAGCTCAACATTCAGAAAACTAAGATCATGACATCCGGTCCCATTACTTCATGGGAAATAGATGAGGAAACAGTGTCAGACTTTATTTTTTGGGGCTCCAAAATCACTGCAGATTGTGATTGCAGCCATGAAATTAAAAGACGCTTACTTCTTGGAAGAAAAGTTATGACCAACCTAGATAGCATATTAAAAAGCAGAGACATTACTTTGCCGACTAAGGTCCGTCTAGTCAAGGCTATGGTTTTTCCAGTAGTCATGTATGGATGTGAGAGTTGGACTGTGAAGAAGGCTGAGCACTGAAGAATTGATGCGTTTGAACTGTGGTGTTGAAGACTCTTGAGAGTCCCTTGGACTGCAAGGAGATTCAACCAGTCCATTCTGGAGGAGATCAACCCTGGGATTTCTTTGGAAGGAATGATGTTAAAGCTGAAACTCCAGTACTTTGGCCACCTCATGGGAAGAGGTGACTCATTGGAAAAGACTTTGAAGCTGGGAGGGATTGGGGGCAGGAGGAGAAGGGGACGACAGAGGATGAGATAGCTGGATGGCATCACTCACTCTATGGACATGAATCTGAGTGAACTCCAGGAGTTGGTGATGGACAGGGAGGCCTGGTGTGCTGTGATTCATGGGGTTGCAGAAAGTCAGACACGACTGAGCGACTGAACTGAACTGAACCCTTGACTAATGCAATCTCAAAAATGACAGAATGATTTCTGTTCATTTCCAAGGCAATCCATTCAATATTACAGTAATCCAAGCCCATGCCCCAACCAGTAATGCTGAAGAAGCTGAAGTTGACCCATTCTATGAAGACCTACAAAAGCTTTTAGAACTAATACCCAAAAAAGGTGTCCACTTCATTATAGGGGACTGGAATGTGAAAATAGGAAGTCAAGAAACATCTGGAGTAACAGGCAAATTTGGCCTTGGAGTACAGAATGAAGCAGGGCAAAGGCAAATAGAGTTTTGCCAAGAGAATGTACTGGTAATAGCAAATACCCTCTTCCAACAACACAAGAGAAGACTCTACACGTGGACATCACCAGATGGTCAATACCCAAATCAGATTGATTATATTCTTTGCAGCCAAAGATGGAGAAGCTCTTTTCAGTCACCAAAACAAGACAGAGCTAACTGTGGCTCAGATCATGTACTCCTTATTGCCAAACTCAGACTTAAATTGAAGAAAGTAGGGAAAACAACTAGACCATTCAGGTATGACCAAAATCAAATCCCTTATGATTCTACAGTGGAAGTAAGAAATAGATTTAAGGGCCTATATCTGATAAATAGAGTGCCTGATGAACTATGGAATGAGGTTCATGACATTGTACAGGAGACAGGGATCAAGACCATCCCCATGGAAAAGAAATGCAAAAAAGCAAAATGGCTGTCTGAGGAGGATTATACAAATAGCTGTGAAATGAAAATAAGCAAAAAACAAAGGAGAAAAGGAAAGATATAAGCATCTGAATGCAGAGTTCCAAAGAGTAGCAAGGAGAGATAAGAAAGTCTTCTTCAGCGATCAATGCAAAGAAATAGAGGAAAACAACAGAATGGGAAAGACTAGAGATCTCTTCAGGAAAATTAGAGATACCAAGGGAACATTTCTAAAGCTGAAACTCCAGTACTTTGGCCACCTCATGTGAAGAGTTGACTCATTGGAAAAGACTCTGATGCTGGGAGGGACTGGGGGCAGGAGGAGAAGGGGATGACAGAGGATGGGATGGCTGGATGGCATCACTGACTCGACGGATGTGAGTCTGAGTGAACTCCGGGATTTGGTGATGGACAGGGAGGCCTGGTGTGCTGTGATTCATGGGGTCACAAAGAGTTGGACACGACTGAGCAACTGAAGTGAAGGGAATATTTCATGCAAAGATGGTCTCAATAAAGGACAGAAATGTTCTTCTCGATAAAGAAGCAGAAGCTATTAAGAAGAGGTGGCTAGAATACATAGAAGAACTATACAAAAAAGATCTTCTTGATTCAGATAATCACGATGGTGTGATCATTCACCTAGAGCCAAACATCCTGGAATGTGAAGTTAAGTGGGCCTTATAAAGCATCACTACGAACAAAGCTAGTGGAGGTGATGGAATTCCAGTGGAGCTATTTCAAATCCTGAGAGATGATGCTGTGAATGTGTTACACTCAATATGCCAGCAAATTTGGAATACTCAGCAGTAGTCACAGGACTGGAAATGGTCAGTTTTCATTCCAATCCCAAAGAAAGGCAATGCCAAAGAATGCCCAAACTATCGCACAATTGCACTCATCTCACACACTAGTAAGGTAATACTCAAAATTCTCCAAGCTAGGCTTCAGCAATACATGAACTGTGAACTTCCAGATATTCAACCTGGATTTAGAAAATGCAGAGGAAGCAGAGATTAAATTGCCAACATCTGCTGGATCATCAAAAAAGCAACTGAGTTTCTGAAAAATATCCATTTCTGCTTTATTGACTATGCCAAAGTCTTTGACTGTGTGGATCACAATTTGTGATAGAGATGGGAATACCAGACCACCTGACCTGCCTCTTGAGAAACCTATATGCAGGTCAAGAAGCAACAGTTAGAACTGGACATAGAACTACAGACTGGTTCCAAATAGGAAAAGGAGTATGTCAAGACTGTATTTTGTCACCCTGTTTATTTCACTTATATGCACAGTACATCATGATAAATGCTGGGATGGTAAAAGCACAAGCTGGAATCACGATTGCTGGGAGAAATATCAATAACCTCAGATATGCAGGTGACACCACCCTTATTGCAGAAAGTGAAGAGGAACTAAAAGGCCTCTTGATGAAAGTGAAAGAAGAGAGTGGAAAAGTTGGCTTAAAGCTCAACATTCAGAAAACAAAGATCATGGAATTTGTTCCCATCACTTCATGGGAAATAGATCGGGAAACAGTGGAAACAATGTCAGACTTTATTTTTGGGGGGGTCTCCAAAATCACTGCAGATTGCGATTGCAGCCATGAAATTAAAAGACGCTTATTCCTTGGAAGAAAAGTTATGACCAACCTAGATAGCATATTCAAAAGCAGAGACATTACTTTGCCAACAAAGTCCATCTTGTCAAGGCTATGGTTTTTCCAGTAGTCATATATGGATGTGAGAGGTGGAATGGAAGAAGGCTGAGCACCAAAGAATTGATGCTTTTGAACTGTGGTGTTGGAGAAGACTCTTGAGGGTCCCTTGGACTGCAAGGAGATCCAATTAGTCCATCCTAAAGGAGATCAGTCCAGGTTGTTCATTGGAAGGACTGATGTTGAAGCTGAAACTCAAATACTTTGGCCACCTCATGTTAAGAGTTGACTCACTGGAAAAAAACCTGATGCCAGAAGGGATTGGAGGCAGGAGGAGAAGGGGATGACAGAGGATGAGATGGTTGGATGGCATCACCAACTTAATGCACATGAGTTTGGGTAAACTCCGGGAGTTGGTGATGGACAGAGAGGCCTGGAGTGCTGGATTCATGGGGTCGCAAAGAGTCGGACAAGACTGAGTGACTGAATTGAATGACTAATGATTTTAAGTATCTAATCGCCTGCCTGTGTGCCTTCCTATATCCTCCTTAGAGAAACATCTATTCAAGTCCTCTGCCCATATTTTAGTTGGATTGTTTATCTTTTTGTTGTTAAGAATAGAGTTTCTTCTGTGTAGCCAACAAAGGAAAACGTGTGAAGGAAAGTGAAATGTTATTAGTTAAGTACAGGCAAATGGATTTTAACAATCAAAAATATGTGTGTCATAATACAATGGAGCAAGACTCTGTGGTCTTTGTCCACATGTCCTCTGCCTGCCTTTTTTTTGTGGGAAAACTTTCACTAAGGAATAAGTTTAATTAGAGAAGTGAGAACATGCAGAAAGTAAAGAAAACTGTCAAAGGAAACTGATAAATAATAGTTTAAGCATAGGCAAGGATCTTTAACTCCTTCTCAAGGGCTATAGATAATATTCTGAACCATATCCTGTGAGCTATCTTATAGATACTGAAAGCCCAAGCATGTGGAAGAAGTTGACTACATGGTGACAAGACTGTAGCCATGACATAAGCTGCCAGAATTCCGAGAACTGGCCTCAGGGGAATGGGAAAAAGCGAACCATGAAACTGAAGGTTAACTGTACTTAAAATAATCAAGATGCCACTGATCAGACTTGTTTAGTCACTAAGCGCCATGAAGGGAAAGGACTGGATGCCATCATCTTAGATTTTGAATATTAAGTTTTAAGCCAGGTTTTTCACCTTCATCTATAAGACTCTTTCATCTTCATCAACAGTCTGTTTAGTTACTCTTCACTTTCTTCCATTAACGTGGTATTATCTGCATATCTGAGGCTGTTGATATATTTCCTTGCAATCTTGATTCCAGCTTGTGATTCATCCAGCCTTGCATTTCACATGATATATTTATTCTGTATGTAAATTAAATAAATAGGGTGACAATATATAGCCTTGACATATTCCTTTCCAATTTTGACCCAATCCATTGTTCCATGTCCAGTTACAAATATTGTTTCTTATCCTGCATACAGGTTTCTCAGGATGCAGATAAGGTGATCTGATATTCCCATTTTATTAAGAATATTTCACAGTTGTTGTGATCCACACAGTGAAAGGCTTTAGCATAGTCAATGAAATAGTAGTAGATTTATTTTGGGAATTTCCTTGCTTTTTCTGTGATCCAACATATGATGATGATTTGATCACTGGTTAGCAAAAAGGCAAAGGAGAAAAGGAAAGATATAACCATCTGAACTCAGAGTTCCAAACAATATCAAGAAGAGATAAGAAAGCCATCCTAAGTGATCAATTCAAAGAAATAAAGTAAAGCAATAGAAAGGGAAAGCCTAGAGAGCTCTTCAAGAATATTAAAGATAACAAGGAAACATTTCATGGAAAGAGGGTCACAATAAAGGACAGAAAGAATATGGGCATAACATAAACAGAGGGTATTAGGAAGAGGTAGCATGAATACACAGAACTATATAAAAAAGATCTTCAAGATAAGCATGATGGTATGATCACTCACCTAGAGCCAGACATCATGGAGTATGAAGTCACTTGGGTCTTAGGAAGCATGACTACGAATAGAGCTAGTGGAGGTGATGGAATTCCACTTGAGGTATTTCAAATGCTGAAAGATGATGCTGTGAAAGTGCTGCACTCAATATGCCAGCAAATTTGGAAAACTCACCAGTGGCCACAGGACTGGAAAAGGTCAGTTTTCACTCCAGTTCCAAAGAAAGGCAATAACAAAAAATGTTCAAACTAACACACAATTGTGTTCATTTCAAATGTTAACAAAGTAATGCTCAAAATTCTCCAAGCTAATCTTCAGTAGTATGTGGTTTGAGTACTTTGCGATGTTCAAGCTGGATTTAGAAAAGGCAGAAGAACAAGAGATCAAATTGCAAATATCCAATAGATCATAGAAAAAGCAAGATAATTTCATAAAAAACATCTACTTCTGTGTTTGACTGTGTGGATCACAACTAACTTTGGAAAATTCTTAAAGAGATGGAAATACCAAACCACCTTACCTGACTTCTGAGAAATCTGCATACAAGTCAAGAAGCAACAGAACCAGACATGGAACAATGGACTGGTTCCAAGTTGGGAAAGGAGTATATCAAGGCTGTACATTGTCACTCCGCTTATTCAACTTTTATGCAGAGTACATCATGCAAAATGTCAGGCTGAATGAAGCACAAGCTGGAATCAAGATTGCTGGGAGAAACATCAATAACCCCAGATATGCAGATGACACCACCCATATGGCAGAAAGCAAAGAGGAACTATAGAGCCTCTTGATAAAGTTGAAATCGGAGAGTGAAAAAGCTGGCTTAAAACTCAACATTCAAAAAACTAAGATCATGGCACCCAGTCCCATCACTTCCTGGCAAATAGATGAGGAAACAATGAAACAGTGACAAACTTTCTTTTCTTGGGATCCAAAATCACTGCAGATGGTGACTGAAGCCATGAAATTAAGATACTTGTCCTTGGAAGAAAATATTTGACAAACCTAGACAGTATATTTAAAAAAGCAGAGACATTACTTGCCAACAAAGGTCTGTATAGTCAAAGCTACAGTTTTCCTAGTAGTCATGTATTGATGTGATAATTGGACCATAAAGAAGGCTGAGTGCTGAAGAATTGATGCTTTCAAACTGTGGTGTTGAAGGAGACTCTTGAAAGTCCCTTGGATCGCAAGGAGATCAAACCAGTCAATTTTAAAGGCAATTGATCCTGAATCTTCATTGGAGAGACTGATGCTGATGAAACTCTAATACTTTGATCACCTAATCAGAAGCGCTGACTCCCTGGAAAAGACCCTGAGGCTGGGAAAGATTAAAGGCAGGAGGAGAAGGGGATGACAGAGGGCAGGATCATTGGATGACATCACTGACTCAATGGACATGAGTTTGAGCAAGTTCCAAGAGATGTTGAAGGACAGGGAAGCATGGCGTGCTACAGTCCATGGGATCATAAAGAGTTGGACACAACTGAGCAGCTGAACAACAACAGAGTACTGATTAACAATTTCAAGATAACTGTCAGAGCTTACTCACTGCTCCTATGTGTAATTCCCTCCCTCAGCCTATAAAAGCTCTTGCCCAGTGATTGTCAGTTGGGAGGGAATTGACTTTTAGATAGGCATCACTTCTAATCCCAATTGCTGGTATATAAAATCATGCAAACTTTTCTTTCCACCAATCTGGCCTCTTTATTGACTTTTGAGTTCCGAGCCATCAGATCCTGCTTTCAGTTACAATGATATATTTAAGGTTTTCTGCCTCGCACAAGAGGGGACATTGGCATTTATTGCATTTAATTTAACTTTTTCCTTGGAATTTTAAGGATGTTATAGGTGAGGACCACATATCTTTCATAGTTATATTGATTATAACACAATATTTGTTGAGTTATTTTTTAATTTATCATGACTTATTTACTCAATTTGGTGATTACCAAGAGTATTTTTCATAAAGTTATTTTATCAAGTAGCTGAAAATATGAATGCAGATATCCTTTTCTATAATGTCTACTTCTAGGTTGAAATACTAGTTACATAGTAGGTCTGATGTGAACAATTTCAGCAAATAATTGATTATACTTAAAAGTTATTTTTTTGGTAATTAGTAGGATGAACTTATTTGAAAAAGTATTGTGTGGAAAAAATATTGAGGTGTTAGGATATGTTTTTTGTACGATCAGCATAATAGGATTCAGTGAACAGAGGACTGAGTTAGAAGGACTCTGCTGTACGTAGTCAGTTGTGTCCAACTCTTTGCAACCCCAGGGACTGTAGCCCACAGCTTCCTCTGTCCATGGGGGTTCTTCAGGCAAGAATACTGGAGTGAGTGGACATGTCCTCCTCAAGGGGATCTTCCCAACCCAGGGACTGAACCCAGGTCTCCTGCATTGCAGGTGGATTCTTTATCAGCTGAGCTACCAAGGAAGACCTAAAAGACTCTAGTCACATAGTATACTGAGTTATTCAAGTAGTTTGAAAATGAATTGTCAGAGACATTTTGAAGAAGAAAATACTTTAAAAGGAATTTATATTGAATCAAAAAGGTTTTGAAATGCTCATCTGTGACAAGTACAGAAAATAGAACATTGAAGTTAACCCAAATAATTCTCACGATGAAATTTGCATAATTCTCAAAACTTCCGTTTCAGTCACCCAAAGAAAATCCTTAGTCCAAGTCCATTTAATAGGCCTGTATTTTTACTTGCATATATCTTTATTCTCTCAGTGTGGATGAGTGAATGAAATAGACTTGCACATTTCTTGTGTGGCTGTCATTATTAGCCTTAATATAATCAGGCTAGTGGAAGCAGTTTCATTTTTTATTGTTAAATGCAGCTAGTGATGTAGTTTTGACATGTATGTGACTATTTAAAAGTGAAATATCTCCCAATGAATCCTAAAATTCCAGCATGTTTGAGATAGAAAACCATTTGTTTTATTCCCAGTTCTTTATCTGACTTTGTAAATGTTACAAATAAGCCCAGCAACTGGATAATATCCTATGAACAAGTGGCTAATATCCCTTACCAGGTGGTAAATTAGTATAGTGTGCTTGTGTGAAAATTCTTAATCTCCACCTACACATTTATTTGTTCAAAGAATTGCTTCTTACTGATTAATAAGTGAAAAATCTCTTACTTCCTAAACAGAAAGGCAGCAATAAAAGAACATGGTATCTTGAGTGTGAGAGTTTTACATTTGAATTCCTAATCTTACATTTTTGTAGCTCTATAACTTTGATAAATTATATAATTCCCTCAATTCTCTATCTCTGTTTGATTAGTAAATTTAACTTCCATATTATTCATTATTTTTTCATTGTCTACTACACTGACCACACAGGCAACTCTTTTTAGAAGTAATTCATGCCATTATGATGCTAACAATTTAGATTATTTAGTCAGGTAGAATTTTGTCTTCTATCTCAGTTTCAAGGGGCAATTCATGACCCTTTGGTTTATATTTATGACTTGGATATTTGCATAACTTTGTTGTTTCTTGTTTTAATGATGAGTATTTAATTGCCTTTGCTTTTATTTTTACACCTATAAGATTGATTTTGATATTAGATCACTACTCAAATATAATTCATTCATTTCTCTTTGAAAATGCTTATTATTTTAGTTGCTGAGTATGGGATATTATAGAGTCAATGCATTTTTTTTTTTTAATGGGATATTGAGGAAACAATTGTGTCCTGTGAACTGGAAACTCTATCTAATTTATATATTAACATCCAGAACAGACTTATTAATGTTATTAATAACATTTTAAATTTGTTTTGATAATTGACATTTATTGAATACTTTCTTTGTCACATAGTGATTTAAGGGGTTTATCTATATGTCACTTAATCCTTAAAACTCTGTAAGCTTAATACTAATAGTATCTCCATTTTTCATATAATGCAGAGACTTAATATATCCAAGTCACCATATTAGTGAAATGTTTTACCTTTCTGACTAATTATTACTCAGTAGTGAGTAAACTCCTAGTTCTTTAATACCTGAAAACATATTTAATAAAAACTCTCAAAACTGAAGTAAAAAAATACCTAGAATAATTTCAATTTCATGCAAATGGTCTACAGGGAATATTTTGATGTAATATTCTTCCCAGTCATATCACACTGCACTAGAAAAACTCTAAAGACAGATAAGTTGATTGAGAGCATATACAAAAATAAGAAAGACTTGGCATACTAATTATTCATATTTGGCTTATCCATTGCAAGTATAGAGAATGTAGGTAACATCTAGAGTTGTGTAAAGCAACATATACTCATAGTTTGGATGTGTATAGTCCTACCAAACTATAGCCAGTTTTGCAGTTTCTGTTTGTTTGTTTGTTTGTTTGTTTTCTACCATGGAATCACACTCTTGCTTGCAGTTTTACATGATATGATTTCATCAGTATACTTAAATGCATATCATAATTCTGGGAACACTTTGCCTAGTGCCCACTCTAGTTTAGTCTAAAATGTTTTATTATATATGTACCTGTGTGTATATATTAATATTAAATCAGGCCAACATTTAAAAAATCAAGACCTTTCCAATAAAGACCTGCTCTCCTTTGTTTCTTAGGAAAGTGACCAGAAGATTTGGAAACATTGGACCAGAATTTAGCAGGAGTTGATTTGCAGTTGCATAATTCAGACAAGATGCATACTTTCCAGTTAAGCAGAATACCCATCAATTTATTATCTCCTTGACATAAAATCTGAAAGTCATCTATAAATCATCATCATTTGCCTTTGTTTTTTTTTTTAAGAGTAAATAAATATTTGCTTGTTTTTGTATCTCTAACAAAGATGTGCAAATGAAAAAATAAATAAATCTAGGAGAGCTTGTATTTTAAAATAACAAGAAATAATTTGTATTTCTTTGTGGAAATAAACATTATTCTTATAATTTACTGTAAAAACAAAGTATTTATTTAATATGTAATATGTATCTTTGTTCTTATACCCATGTTTATTCTTATAAATATTTGAGTTTGTGATCCCTGGTCTAGAGATATGCAACAGTAGAAACACTTTTGAATTTTGGTTTCTATATTTCTATCAATTGTAGCACTTTTTAATAGCATATGTGTGATTCATCAGTTTAACCCAGTTTTTGGGATAGGAATGTCAGAGGAATGCATCTGTCACAGAAAATTAAGAAACAGCCACACAGTACCTAATGGCCTAAGAAGCTTATTCTGTTACCCAAATCACTTGACTTATTGTCTAAGTTTTTTTTCCCCCTCCCACTGAAAATATCAAGATCAATATCATTCCTCAGACTTCAAATGAAATCAAATTGTCTGTTCTTTCAAACACAAATCCAATAATTAATATTTGGTTGTCATGCTCTCATATGGATTGTTTCTTAAAAACCAAAGATGATAATTGAGTTTAAAATGCTGTGTTTAACATTTTAGGGTGATACACAGTGAATGCAGTGGAGAATTTTTTCCTGTCAGTGTGGATATCTTAATGGAAATTCAGTTAAATGAGGGCTAATCAATTTGTAATATATTGTCTCACTCTGGTTCAGACCAAACTTCATTGAACACATGCCTGCACCCTAAACATAATAAATTGCATTTTGGTAGTGCAATTCTTTTAAATAAATATTTTCTCATTTTTAATTTTAAATAAGCCTTTACCATCTGTTATGTCCTTTAGTTGCAAATGCCAAAGAACATAACTTACTATTGTGCCACTTACAAACTGCAGACAGAGAAGTGACTTAGTGCTTGGCATATCCTTGTTCTTAATTCTACAGTCAGTATTTGTTTTCCTTTTCTTATGCTTCAGATATAATGGGGAATATTACTCTGTTCTGACATGTTCAAATCTTTTCCAGCAAAAAGGGAACACAGGGAAGAAAAAATGATTAATTGAAAGACTTAACCAAGGTCATATCTATAGAAATGTGATGTACCTGAGGATTATAATCATATAAGGAGGATGTTAACCCTAATTATATCAGGCAGATACAATACAGACTGCATTGTAGCCAAGACCCTGTTATACATGACAAGCGATCTTTCCAAAGAAACAAAGAATTAAAAAGCTTGCATTCATCCTATCTACATCTTTTGAAAAGCTACACAGTCTGAGAACATAGCAAAAATTACCTGGACATTAGAAAGGCAAACACTAAAGAGGAAAGTGGTGTATTAATTCTGGTTAACGTGTAAAAGTTATATTCAATTCAATTTATTGTTAATCAAGCCCTTTCCTTGAACAAATAACATACAGGCACCTAGCTGAATATTTTCATAATGAAAAATCAGAGCTGCTGTTTAAAACAAAAACAGGGAAACCTTGTATGATGTTTATATTAAGAATTCATAAGGAATCAATGTCATTAACAGGAAAATGTTAATATTCTTCAAAACCAGAATAGGTGAGCTTTCATTCTTGGCTACTTTGGTCAAAAAAGGCTTCTTAGGCTGTGACTAGGTACTCCTTAAAGAGGTTTCTTTCCCTGTATTGCTTTCCCAACTCTGCATTTTACAGCTGTCAGACAGTGGGCTCAGCCGTCTAGAATACTGTACCTTGGCCAAGACCAGACTTAACTGAGTTCCCTGGTATATGATTCAGGACCAAATATTATGAGTCAGTAAAATTAAAACCATAGACATACCAAAGACCTCTCAAACGTTGTTGCCCAGAAATATGTCTAGTTTGTTGTAATCCTTCTTAGAGTTAAAATCAGTTCTCACGTAAAGCTCTTTAAAGATCACCTAGAAGTGATCATCACAGGTCATCTCATCCATTTGCCTTTTCCCTCTGCCAAAACTGTACCTCTCTTTCTCCTACTGTATCAACTGATATTGCAGAAAGATAAAAATTGCTCATTAAACCTAAATGAAATTAGAAAGCTACAGATACCTCAGCTGTTTAAAAGAAGTAAAATAAATTGTATATTTTTCTCTGTTTGATATCAATGTAGTAGATCATTCAGTAACTTTCCTTATCTTGTAAAATTACCCAAAGAAACAATGAATTAGAAATAGAATTCAGATAATAGAAATATTGTATCACCTATCTACACAATGAAGTAAAAAGCTAGAAGTTGAAACTGAAATCAGAAAAAAGAAATTCTATCATCTGGATATGTTGACAGACAAAAAGGAAAAAAACCCTCAACCCACTTTCTTTTTAATTATTGACTCAAAGATAAAACCTAAAATGAAACTTTAATTAACCTAAAATATAACAATACTGAAATATTATATGTAAGAAAGCATAAGGTATAGAGCTAAAACGACTCTCAAAGGGAAATTAATAATAGACATGAATACATGAGAAAAATGAAATTAAATTAAACATGTGGTTCAGAAATGACTAACATAAAATAGAAGCATAGAGGAGAAATAATAGTTAAGCAGGCAACAATGTATTAGAAAAAAAGAGTAGAACTCACAAATATAAAAAGCATCAGGTTCTTTGGCAAAAATAATATAATAGTTAATCACTAGCTAATTTGGAGAAAATGAGAGAAAACCCAATGTGCAAAATAAATAACTACAAAAACAAACAAAGTGAAAAGACTATTAAGCTGTCTTGCACAGTTCTATGTAAATATACATGGAAACTTGGATAAAATTTAATAGAAAATTTAATTTATGAAAACTAATTTTAGAAGAGGAAAGTAGTCTAAATAGAATGATTTTTATGGAATAAAAAGTTAATAACTCTCTCCCAAGTATATGTGGTTCATATGATTTAGAGAAGGATTTCAATGCAAAATTCTGTAAAAAAAATTCCAGTGATACTTAAATAGTTTCAGAATATTGGAGGGTAAATGAAAACTTGTTAATTTTTATTTCAATAAAATATAGTAAGACACTGATATAAATGACAAAGAAAATAAAAACTAGTCTACTTTATGAATATTAAGTCCAGAATGTTAATTTTAGCAAATAAAACAGCATAATAGTAAAATAATACAAGATAATAAATAATATAATTTATCATATTAATGTATCTACCAAAAGTTCATATGATTTTTTCTATAAGTAAGCAATTGATAAAATATTTCTGTTTATTTTTATTGAAGGATATTTGCTTTACAGAATTTGTTGTTTTCTGTCAAACCTCAACATGAATCAGCCATAGATATATATGGGATTAATGCCTAATGATAAATAAAATAAAAATAAAATAGAGATTAGTCCTATTTAGTTTATAAAATATGTTCATTAACTCTATAGCATTTTAAGGAAGTTAAGAAATATTTACTAATGTGGTTATTACTTAACATTGTACTGATAGTTGTAGTCAGTGCAATTAGAGAAGATAAAGGAATTGGAGACATATAAACTGTAAAATGTGAATAAAATATTACTACTCTCCTTACTCTGCTTTATATACTCAGAAAAATTAAATAAAATGAACTATAAATTTTCTAGGTATATGCTAATTTATAGAAATAACACAGTGTGTAATTAATATATAGAAACACTAGATCCCCTGTATTTCAGTAACAGTTGTTTAGAAGATATCATAGAGGATAATACTCCTTGTAGATTAGCCAGAAAAGATAGAATTTTTGTTGTTCAGTCACTCCGTCATGTTTGACTCTTTGAGACCCCATGAACTGCAGCATGGCAGTGTTCCTTGTCCTTCACTATTTGTCAGAGCTTGCTCAAACTCATGTCAATTGAATCAGTGATGCCATCCAACCATCTCATCCTCTGTCATTCCCTTCTCCTGCCTTTAACCTTTCCCAGCATCAGGGTCTATTCCAGAGAGTTAGCTCTTCGCATTAGGTGGCCAAAGTATTGGAGCTTCAGCTTCAGCATCAGTCCTTCCAGTGAATATTCTGGGATTTCCTTTATGATTGGTTTGATCTCTCAGGGCTTCACTTGTGGCTCAGCTGGTAAAGAATCTGCCTACAATGCGGGAAACCTGGGTTTGATCCCTGGGTTGGGAAGATCCCCTGGAGAAGAGAGAGGCTTCCCACTCCAGTATTCTGGTCTGGAGAATTCCATGGACTGTAAAAGGTTTGATCTTTTAAGAGTCTCCTCCAACACCATGGATCAAAAGCATCGATTCTACAGTGCTCAGCCTTCTTTATGGTCCACCTCTCGCATCCATATGTAACTACTGGAAAAACAATAGCTTTGACTATAGAGACAAAGGTCAGCAAAGTAATGTCTCTGCTTTTTAACATGCTGCCTAGGTTTGTCACAGTTTTTCTTCCAAGGAGAAAGCATCGTTTAATTTCACGGCTGCAGTCACTGTCCTTGGTAAATCTGGATCCCAAGGAAATAAAGTCTGTCACTGTTTCCATTGTTTCCCTGTCTATATGTCATGAAGTGATGGGACCAGATGCCATGATCTTAGTTTTTTGAATGTTGAGCTTTAAGCTGGCTTTTTCACTCTCCTCTTTCACTTTCATCAGCAGGTTCATCAAAGATAGAATACTAGGGATAAATATCTGTGGAAAGAACTACATTTGAAAAGTACTATGTAAAATTTGTTTTAAATAAAAACTTTTGAATTCTGCAGAGCAACTAGAAAAAATAATAAATAGAAATGCATATAGTGTTTCTGCTCAAGAAATCAGAAGAATGCCAGTATTAAAAGTCTTACATGGCTCTTTTATATGCCTTAGGTATAGTATCTCAAATTATTGAGAAAAAGGATGTTCATTTAATAAACAAATTTTGAACAAGTGAAGAACAAGTTAAAAAAATTATTTGACATTCATACTTCAGGCCAAGTAAGATAATATGTTTCAATGAATGAAAGATTTAAATATAAGAAAGCTATAGACCTACTAGAGAAAATGTAGCATAACTTTTTACTAACTTTGTGATACAAAGATTTAGCTGTGAAAAAGGAAAGATTCAGAGACTTGACAACATAAAACATTATACAGAGTGAAGTAAGCCAGAAAGAAAAACACCAATACAGTATACTAACACATATATATGGAATTTAGCAAGATCGCAATGACGACCCTGTATGCAAGACAGCAAAAAAGACACAGATGTGTATAACGGACTTTTGGACTCAGAGGGAGAGGGAGAGGGTGGGATGATTTGGGAGAATGGCATTCTAACATGTATACTATCATGTAAGAATTGAATCGCCAGTCTATGTCTGACGCAGGATACAGCATGCTTGGGGCTGGTGCATGGGGATGACCCAGAGAGATGTTATGGGGAGGGAGGTGGGAGGGGGGTTCATGTTTGGGAACGCATGTAAGAATTAAAGATTTTAAAATTTAAAAAATAAAAAAACTTAAAAAAAATAAAAAATAAAAAATAAAAATAATGAGTCAAAAATAATTGAAAAAAATGGAAAAAATCTATGAATTTTAATGTAGAAAATATACATATAGAACTTTTCTTCATATAGATTTATGAAGGATAAAAGACTATAAAACTGGCAAAGACTGAACACAAAATTTCTAGAAAACTAAGTTTTAAAAAGCTTCTAAAACATTGGAAGTGCTAAAAAGTTGATTATAACAGGAAGTTCAATTAAAACTTGACTGAGATATTAAATTTCAGTTACTGTATTGTGAAGTACATCTAAATTTTGATACTAGAACCTAGTATATATTCCTTGGGCAGTATAATTTGGTACAGTCTCTATGGAGGTCAGATTGCCATCATTTAGCACTTTATGAATTCATCTATCCTTTGATGTAGCAATACCAGTCTGAGAATCTGGAAATTTTTCCTGGAGATAAACAAGTACAGTGCATTGAAAATGATAAGTGTTATTTGCAGTCTTGTTAGAAAACAGAAAATAAACAACAGCCCCCCACCCATTTAAAAAAAAAAAAAAGTAGGGAAATTTACATCCATAGCCTACAAGTCCGTCATCTGTAAACCATTTAAATAAATGATATTTTAGTTTATAAAATGGAATATGATGAAACTGGTGGAGGGAGGGGGAGAAAGAGAGTGAGATAAGTCTATTTGCATTTATATGAAGCATTCCAAAATATGGTTCCTTGATGGCTCAGTGTGAAAATTTTCCCTGCAATACAGGAGACCTGGGAGATGTCTGGGTCAGGAAGAGCCCCTGTGTGTGAAAGTGAAAATGTTAGTTACTCAGTCGTGTCCGAGGCTTTGTGACCCCCATGAGCTGCAGCCCCCCAGGCTCCTCTGTCCATGAACTTCTCCAGGCAAAAATACTGGAGGAGGTTGCCATTTCCTTCTCCAGGGGATCTTCCTGACCCAGGGACTAAACCCAAGTCTCCTGCACTGCAGACAGATTCTTTACCATCTGAACCACCAGAGAAGCCCCAAAGCTCTGAGTTTCATATAGAATAGTAAAGTAGAAACAATAATATCTGCTGTACCAATAATATGGAATTGTTATAAAACATGAGAACAGATTTTGTGAAAGAATTTGGTAAGCTATAAAGGATTTAGTGGATCTAATTTTGCATGTTTTACTAAAATATTAATTGGAATATATTACAAAATGAAACCATATCTCCCTCAACATATATAATTCATACTATGTTATACAACCATGACCTAAAATTGTGATTATAAACAGTTGACTAATACAGTTGCTGTTATTATAGACTTTAATAGGAAGATTATGCATATGCAGAATTTATTTTTCTTTCAAATTAAAAAATGATTTATAAGGCCTATGTTCTTTTATCTACTTTGCTATAAAATTTTCAAGCCCACCTGTTTAGTTTATTAAAGGAATTAATTGCTTTTTCCCTCTTCCATTTCTCATTTCTGCTACCAAGTTACAAATTGTTGGTTTTTGTTACTACATTTATGGTTTCTCCTTAACAATTGGGAAGATTCCCAAAGAATATCTTAACCATGGCATGTAAGAATATCTTAAGTTTCCACATTTATTAGGTTAAATCTTTTGAGATTTTGCAAATATTATAGGTATTGTGAAAACTAATTAAAAATTATATGAATCCACTTAATTTAAAATTTCTCAGAAAATTTTTTAGACTTTGAAACATGCAGGAAATCAAAATAACTCAAAATCTTGCCTTAAATGCTAACTATTTCTCACATTATCTCTTGAATGTTCAAAGCACTGTGGAACATCTGAAGCAGACCAGGGAATAAAGACCTTGGTCCGAAGCTTCCTAGGTCTTATATTGTTTTATGTTTTGTTTTCTGAAGTTCAGTTCCTCAGTTCTTCTGATTTACTATGCTGTCTCTTGAAGGTTCTGTTAAGAAACTCTCTGTCCTACCACTATCTCTCAGTGCCCCTTGGATTTATTCATTTTCATTTCACAGCTAGATGACTTGTACAATGTCATCTGAGGACTGTACTACTTCCTATATTTCTGACCAATGGGATCCCCAGCACTTTTCAAAATCCATTGCTCAAAGAAGTCCCTCAAATAATAGTTTTCAGAAAAATCAAGTTGAATGCAATTCTAATTAAGTATAAAAGAAAAAGAAATGAAGTCATAACCTTAGGAGAAAATTGTCAAAAGTGACCAGGGTAAAAACAGTGTCTGGAAAACTGCAAACATTAATTTAAAACCTGTTGAAAGAACATAAGAATAAGTGAATAAATATTAGGCTTATTATTGAGCACCCACTTTAAGTTTTAAAGAGGAAACCTACGAATCAGATTATTAGTGAATTTGGCGACATGGATATCTGGACTATTAGAAGTTATTTCACATTTGTTTTGTTTCTACAAAAGAAGCAAATACTTAGTGTAAAGCTGACCAAAACTCAGACAAATAAATATCTTGACATATCAATGTGCTGGTGATGAGAGGAAGAGAAAGTGATGGAGAAATAGTACTTCTCTAGAAATATCACTGAAGCTGAAACCTGACTGATTTGTACAGCTGTAGGTGAGGAGCACTTGTTACAGATTGGAGTATATTATACTCATATGATCCAGGTATTGCAAAGTGGTATGAAGAATTTTTTGAAAAGAAGACTGAAAATCCCACCCCAAAACTCTATGAAATCTTTACTTAAGTAATATAGCCTTTGTATCAGAATTTAGAATGCTATTTTTATTTTAGAGTAAACTGAGTTTCATGCAAATGTAAGGAACATGGTTTCAGAGAAATCTTCCTAGAGACTCACTGAGAATGATTAAAAGGTTATACATAAAAAGTGTTCTTTACAGTGTTCTCTACAAACAAGCAAGGAAATAAACATTTGAGAAAGACAGCCTAATCGATCATATTTCTTTCAAAAATATTGAGCAAAAGCTAATTATAGTAGATCCAAAGTGAAAGTGAAGTCGCTCAGTCGTGTCCAACTCTTCACAACCCCACGGACTGTAGCCTACCAGGCTCCTCTGTCCATGGGTTTTCCAGGCAGTAGTACTGGAGTGGATTGCCATTTCCTTCTCCAGCAGATCTTCGTGACCCAGGGATGGCACCCAGGTCTCTCGCATTGTAGACAGATGCTTTACTGTCTGAACCACCAGGGAAGTCCAAAGTGTTTTTTTAATTTGTATTTCTAGATAATGAAAAGCTATTGTCTTGTGCATTAATCAGTGTGGGAAGTTATAATAAAGAACTCACAGGTTTTTGCAGAGGTGAGGTGAAGAACATAAGCTATTACATGCAAAACCTTTAGAACTGGGTCTGGAACATAATAAACCTGAGTACTCATTGGCTAGTAGCAGATGTAGTAATCGTGGTGTTAGTAGTAAAGCTACTATCCCTATTTTAGCTATGCCTAGCATAACTACAATTTACATCATAAAGCTAAGACTTTCTCATGAAAAAAAAGCAAGAAGAAATTAAAATATATAGTTCAATTCAGTTCAGTGGCTTAGTCATGTCCGACTCTTTGCGACCCCATGAATTGCAGCACGCCAGGCCTCCCTGTCCATCACCAATTCCCAGAGTTCACACAAACTCATGTCCATCAAGTCGGTGATGCTCTTTACTAGATAATAAAGAAACCCTAATTAATAGAAATCATTTCTCAAAGACAGAAAGTGTTGTCAAGGATACTATCACTATATGTATGCCTTATGTACTATTTTTAATAATGTATTTTGGTATCTGATCCTACAGCATACTGCAGTTCTCTATATTTGTGTCAGTTTCCATTTGTATCCAAAGTAGTACCCTGATATAATCTATGTACTATGGAAAACATTTGGCATTAAGAAAAAAAAATAATGCAAACTTGATTCAGTTTTACAATATATTAAAGGTAGATATCTATCATAATCTTTAATAATCTGTTTCTAAAGTGTAATAAGGTCTTCCCTGTTAGCTCAGCTGGTAAAGAATCCACATGCAATCCAGGAGACTGCAGTTTGATTCCTGAGTCTGGAAATTCCCCTGGAGACGGGATAGGTTTACCCACCCCAGCACTCTTGGGCTTCCTAGGTGGCTCTTATGGTGAAGAATCCACCTGCAATTTGGGAGACCTGGGTTCGATCCCTGGATTGGGAAGATTCCCTGGAGAAGGGCATGTAAGCCCATTCCAGTATTTTTGCCTAGAAAATCCCCATGGACAGAGGAGCCTGTCAGGCTACAATCCATGAGGTTGCAAAGAGTCTGACACAACCAAATGACTAAGCATAGCACAAAGTGTGAAAAAACCTGTAACTATAGGAAGTAAGCTTTTCATTTAAGTTTTTGGGGTTGGAGAGAGCACAGCTTATAAACTCTGTAAGTGAGAATGGAATTCAGATGATGATCAAAGTGTTTTGGAAATCTATTACAATATGAACCTTTCTGTAATGCTGGGATCCATCACATCCTAGAACGCTCTGCCATCACAGCTAAAAGGCCAGATACATTATATATGTGGGCAGGAATCTAACCTTGGCCAATTGGAACCCCACTCCCCCCCCCCACAAGACTGTAATGAATCAGTGTTAAAAGAAAACAGAAACAGTTTAAAATTCATTCTTTTGATGATACTGATGATACAGTAACATCTCAGTGGTGTCCAGTGGTGGGGCCACCGAACCAATTCATTTTTGAGTTCTTTCTCATGAATTCAGTTGCCTAGAATCTTGACTTTTGCTAGTATTCTGAGATGAATTTTCTAGTGCTTGTTTCTGTGAGCAACCACAGAGCTTTTCTAATAAATTCAATTTCCATATGATTAGCCAGAGTCATTTGAGAGCATTTGCATCTAAAAGTTTGTTTGTTACAGGTTCATTTCAGTTCAGTCACTCAGTCGTGTCTGACTCTTTGTGACCCCATGAATTGCAGCATGCCAGGCCTCCCTGATCATCACCATCTCCCGGAGTTCACTCAGACTCACGTCCATCGAGTCCGTGATGCCATCCAGCCATCTCATCCTCGGTCGTCCCCTTCTCCTCCTGCCCCCTATTCTTCCCAGCATCAGAGTCTTTTCCAATGAGTCAACTCTTCGCATGAGGTGGCCAAAGTACTGGAGTTTCAGCTTTAGCATCATTCCTTCTAAAGAAATCCCAGGGTTGATCTCCTTCAGAATGGACTGGTTGTATCTCCTTACTGTCCAAGGGACCCTCAAGAGTCTTCTCCAACACCACATTTCAAAAATATCAATTCTTCGGCGCTCAGCCTTCTTCACAGTACAACTCTCACATCTGTACATGACCACAGGAAAAACCATAGCCTTGACTAGATGGACCTTAGTCGGCAAAGTAATGTCTCTGCTTTTGAGTATGCTATCTAGGTTGGTCATAACTTTTCTTCCAAGGAGTAAGCGTCTTTTAATTTCATGGCTGCAATCACCATCTTCAGTGATTTTGGAGCCCCCCCAAAAAAAGTCTGACACTGTTTCCACTGTTTCCCCATCTGTTTCCCATGAAGTGATGGGACCAGATGCCATGATCTTCATTTTCTGAATGTTGAGCTTTAAGCCAACTTTTTCACTCTCCTCTTTCACTTTCATCAAGAGGCTTTTTAGCTCCTCTTCACTTTCTGCCATAAGGGTGGTGTCATCTGCATATCTGAGATGCTTGATATTTCTCCCAGCAATCTTGATTCCAGCTTGTGTTTCTTCCAGTCCAGCATTTCTCATGATGTACTCTGCATATAAGTTAAATAAGCAGGGTGATGATACACAGCCTTGATGTACTCCTTTTCCTATTTGGAACCAGTTTGTTGTTCCATGTCCAGTGCTAACTGTTGCTTCCTGACCTGCATGTAGGTTTCTCAAGAGGCAGGTTAGGTGGTCTGGTATTCCCATCTCTTGAAGAATTTTCCACAGTTTATTGTGATCCGCACAGTCAAAGGCTTTGGCACAGTCAATAAAGCAGAAATAGATGTTTTTCTGGAATTCTCTTGCTTTTTCCATGATCCAGCAGATGTTGGCAATTTGATCTCTGGTTCCTCTGCCTTTTCTAAAAGCAGCCTGAACATTAGGGAGTCACGGTTCACGTATTGCTGAAGCCTGGCTTGGAGAATTTTGAGCATTACTTTACTAGCATGTGAGATGAGTGCACTTGTGCAGTAGTTTGAGCATTCTTTGGCATTGCCTTTCTTTGGAATTGGAATGAAAACTGACCTTCTCCAGTCCTGTGGCCACTGCTGAGTTTTCCAAATTTGCTGGCATATTGAGTGTAGCACTTTAAGTGAGTTGGTTATCTTGAACATTTGAGGCTAGAGGAAGCACATATTTAATAATCAGAGTTTGGGTAAATGACACATAAGAATAACCAAATAATCATACACATTTCTCTGGAAATAATCACCCGATAAAAATAAATGGTTGAAAAAAAATAATAAGTGGTTGAGGATAGAATCACCAATATCATAGAAGAGTATGACCGGCAGAAGGAATGTCAGAGTGAGATAGCTGCTACTATTGAACTTATATAGCTCTAAAAAGGAAATGACCAGTTCAGATAACTAACATCCTGAGGCACCAAAAGGATCTTCAGGATTTTTATTTCTTTACAAAATTGATCTCTTTTACTCTGATGTTGAAAGGTGAAGTAACTGAAAACCTAATGTGAAGTTTTATCCTTTAGGCTACTGAATTTAAATATTTCTTATTTTGCAGTCTTTCTCTGGTTCTGTTCTAAAATTTAAGGCATTTATTATTTGCATGGCATATGCAAATAATTAAACATAAAATAGAGTTTAGAAATTTTAAAATCTCTCCAAATCTCCAAAATGTTACTGAAAACCCTTTGTAACCAAAGTACTGTTTCCCCTTGCTGATGAGACAGAATTTTTTCTTAATTAAATAAACTGCAATGTCCTAAATGAAGGGAATTACAAGAGAGATAAGACATATTCCTCTTATTTTAGCCTCACATTTGTTCCTCTTTATCTCTGCAATTATATCTAGAATCAATTTCAGACATGCTGTTGGGAGTTGAGGAACAATTGCAAAATACAAAATAAGTTAAAAAAAACTATTTATATTTTGTTAGGAAGATTTGTATAATGTATGTATGCAAACTATTTTGAAAATATTTGTGGGGATGGAGTCTGATAGTGCTTGACTAATAAGACAATAATTATATTTTGAATAAAGCTAAACTGATGAAAATCTGGATTAGTTTTGCTAACTCTAGCAATAGGGCATTGTTCATATTTTCATACACTTCTTGTATGAAAATTGGGTTCAGCAGTAAATAAAGATGAGGTACCAAAAGTTGCTTGGTTTTGTACTGGGAAATGAATCCAATAATTTAGGGAAATAGAAGTGATGCAGTGAACTTTAAATATTTAACTCACCCACTACACTTCTTATCCTAGGGGACCCCATAAACCATTCTGTACTAAAGCCTGAGAATATATATTTGTGTTTAGGAAGTCCCAAGACCATTCCCAGATTCAGTGATTCACTAAGAGGACTCATAGGATGGAGCATTTAGTTGCACTCAGGGCTGTGACTTATCATAACAAAAGGATAAAAAGCAAAGTCAGCAAAGGGAAAATGTGCATTGCAGGGATGTCCAGAGGAATCCAAGCTCAAGTTTCCAGGAGTCCTATCCCAGTGGAGTCACATAGGACATGTTTAATTCCTCCAGCAAGGAGTTGTGACAATATTGTGAAATGTTGTCTACCAGGTATGCTTACTAGAGATTCCATGCTCAGTGTTTTCAGTGGGATCTGGTCACATAGGCCCTTCATAGAAGGTCCACATAGAAGAAGTGGGTCCTTCTTCTTTGAAAGTACCAACTTCACTAATTCAGACTTCAAAAAGTAAATCAGGTATTCAACAAACACTGTATTGGTTATACAAACTGTCTAGGTATAGTGAGTCACATCTATCAGCTCTCAGACTTGTTAAAAAAGTGAAAGTGAAAGTCCCAGGGCTATACAGTCCATGGAATTCTCCAGCCAGAATAATGGAATGAGTGGCCTTTCCCTTCTCCAGGAGATCTTCCCAACCTAGGGACAAATTCCAGTCTCCCATATTGTGGGCAGATTCTTTACCAGTTTGAGCCACAAGGGAAGGCCAAGCATAATGGGGAGGGTAGCCTATCCCTTCTCCAGAGGATCTTTCTGACTCAAGAATCAAACCAAGGTCTCCTGCATTGCAGACAGATTCTTTACCAACTGAGCTATCAGGAAAGGACTTGTGAGAACTCTTCTAAAGTTTAGTCCCTAGAAACCAGCCAGGTTCCAATCCCACAAGTAGGCCTTCTAAGGAAAACAGTTTCAAGCCTACTAAATTCATTCTTTCTGTCCAGTTTCTGAGAAGAGTACAGTATTTTTGAAAAATGCTCAGTGTCTTTTCATTGCAATGGTGAATGGAATTGTTTCCTTAATTTCTTTTTCTACTTTCTCATTATTAGTGTATAGGAATGCAAGGGATTTCTGTGTGTTGATTTTATATCCTGCAACTTGACTATATTCATTGATGAGCTCTAGTAATTTTCTGGTGGATTCTTTAGGGTTTTCCTGTAGAGGATCATGTCATCTGCAAACAGTGAGAGTTTTACTTCTTCTTTTCCAATTTGGATTCCTTTTATTTCTTCTTCTGCTCTGATTGCTGTGGCCAAAACTTCCAGAACTATGTTGAATAGTAGTGGTGAAAGTGGACACCCTTGTCTTGTTCCTGACTTTAGGGGAAATGCTTTCAATTTTTCACCATTGAGGATCATGTTTGCTGTGGGTTTGTCATATATAGCTTTTATTATGTTGAGGTATGTTCCTTCTATTCCTGCTTTCTGGAGAGTTTTTATCATAAATGGATGTTGAATTTTGTCAAAGGCCTTCTCTGCATCTATTGAGATAATCATATGGTTTTTATTTTTCAATTTGTTAATGTGGTGAATTACATTGATTGATTTGCAGATATTGAAGAATCCTTGCATCCCTGGCATAAAGCCCACTTGGTCATGGTGTATGATCTTTTTAATGTGTTGTTGGATTCTGATTGCTAGAATTTTGTTGAGGATTTTTGCATCTATGTTCATCAGTGATATTGGCCTGTAGTTTTCCTTTTTTGTGACATCTTTAGGAATATATCTACGTAAAGAAACTAAAGACCTATATATAGAAAACTATAAAACACTGATGAAAGAAATCAAAGAGTATACTAATAGATGGAGAAATATACCATGTTCATGGATCAGAAGAATCAATATAGTGAAAATGAGTATACTACCCAAAGCAATTTACAAATTCAATGCAATCCCTATTAAGCTACCAGCCATATTTTTCACAGAACTAGAACAAATAATTTCAGGATTTGTATGGAAATACAAAAAACCTCGAATAGCCAAAGCAATCTTGAGAAAGAAGAATGGAACTGGAGGAATCAACTTGCCTGACTTCAGGCTCTACTACAAAGCCACAGTCATCAAGACAGTATGGTACTGGCACAAAGACAGACATATAGATCAATGGAACAAAATAGAAAGCCCAGAGATAAATTCACACACATATGGACACCTTATCTTTGACAAAGGAGGCAAGAATATACAATGGAGTAAAGACAATCTCTTTAACAAGTGGTGCTGGGAAAACTGGTCAACCACTTGTAAAAGAATGAAACTAGATACTTTCTAACACCGCACACAAAAATAAACTCAAAATGGATTAAAGATCTAAATGTAAGACCAGAAACTATAAAACTCCTAGAGGAGAACATAGGCAAAACACTCTCTGACATAAATCACAGCAGGATCCCCTATGATCCACCTCCCAGAATTCTGGAAATAAAAGCAAAAATGAACAAATGGGATCTAATGAAAATTAAAAGCTTCTGCACAACAAAGGAAAATATAAGCAAGCTGAAAAGACAGCCTTCTGAATGGGAGAAAATAATAGCAAATGAAGCAACTGACAAACAACTCATCTCAAAAATATACAAGCAACTTCTGCAGCTCAATTCCAGAAAAATAAACGACCCAATCAAAAAATGGGCCAAAGAACTAAATAGACATTTCTCCAAAGAAGACATACGGATGGCTAACAAACACATGAAAAGATGCTCAACGTCACTCATTATCAGAGAAATGCAAATCAAAACCACAATGAGGTACCACTTCACACCAGTCAGAATGTCTGCGATCCAAAAATCTGCAAGCAATAAATGCTGGAGAGGGTGTGGAGAAAAGGGAACCCTCCTACACTGTTGGTGGGAATGCAAACTAGTACAGCCACTATGGAGAACAGTGTGGAGATTCCTTAAAAAATTGCAAATAGAACTACCTTATGACCCAGCAATCCCACTGCTGGGCATACACACCGAGGAAACCAGAATTGAAAGAGACACATGTACCCCAATGTTCATCGCAGCACTGTTTATAATAGCCAGGACATGGAAACAACCTAGATGTCCATCAGCAGATGAATGGATAAGAAAGCTGTGGTACATATACACAATGGAGCATTACTCAGCCGTTAAAAAGAATTCATTTGAATCAGTTCTGATGAGATGGATGAATCTGGAGCCGATTATACAGAGTGAAGTAAGCCAGAAAGAAAAACACCAATACAGTATACTAACACATATATATGGAATTTAGGAAGATGGCAATGACGACCCTGTATGCAAGACAGGAAGAAAGACACAGATGTGTATAACGGACTTTTGGACTCAGAGGGAGAGGGAGAGGGTGGGATGATTTGGGAGAATGGCATTCTAACATGTATACTATCATGTAAGAATTGAATCACCAGTCTGTCTGACGCAGGATGCAGCATGCTTGGGGCTGGTGCATGGGGATGACCCAGAGAGATGTTATGGGGAGGGAGGTGGGAGGGGGATTCAAGTTTGGGAACACATGTAAGAATTAAAGATTTTAAAATTAAAAAAACTAAAAAACTAAAAAAAAAAAAAGAAAAGAAAAAAAAAAAAGAAAAATGCTCAGTGTCTATGCCATGTAGCTCTGTCTTCTGATATGAAATTTTATATTTGAAAAAGGATCTTTATTTTAAGTGGGGATGAGAGGTAGCAGGGTGAGAGCTGAGAAGACTCAGCACTTAGCTTCCACTTGTTCAGAGTCCAAATGAACATGGTTTATCTCAAGAAGCAAAAGGATAAACATGGTAAACAAAATAGTCTGAGCCTAAAGGGTCTTTCTTCATGGCTGTTGTTCATGGTGTCCTTATGAATAGCAGAAGAACAGATAAGGGGATACTTGGGCTTCATAATCAAAAGAAACACAAAATTTTCAGTTCTAGTGAGCCTAGTTAATTCATATAACCATTAAAAGAGTGAATTACAAACCCACACCCAGTTATCAATTTAAGAAAGTGAGTATTTTTTAATGAAGGGAGACCGGACTTACTTAAGGAAGGATAATCTAGTCAAATAATAAATAATTACTATGATTATCCCTCTAACCCTGCCTTAAATTGATCTGCATCTGTTGTTCTGAGTAACAGTGTGAATCATAAAGGAATGTATGGAGATTATGGACTTATTAGACACTTCTATGGTAAGTTTGCAAACTTAACATTGCCTGTTACTTACTTGATTTAGTCACTAAGTCGTGTCCAACTCTTGTGATACCACAGACTGTAGCCCACCAGACTCCTCTGTCCATGGGATTTTCCAGGCAAGAATACTGCAGTGGGTTGCCATTTCCTTCTCCAGAGTTACTAACTTATTTATCTTAATTTTAAATTCCATATTTAAACTCTTACTTCTTTAAGCCTGTAGTGGTTGTGTGTGGTATTTATTGAGTCCTGACTGATGAACTTGTTCTGAGATTTTTATGGTTCCTTTGGTATAAATTTGTCACTGAAGCCCATTGGGAAATGTGTAAGTGGCTTTTAATGGTAAAGTAATACCACTGTTAAGCTAATCAGTCTTATGTTGGCCCAGTGGAACCCATCCATTGCAATATTTCCCATTTACGTGATGAGTAGGATGCATCTTCTCAATTAACAGATATTCTAATATGTGCTTTCTTATCTGAGGGAACTCATGATTATAAAAAAGACCAACTTAAAGTTCCTAGAATACTTCTCTGTGCCAACACTGACTCAAAAACAACACTATATCTCTATGGGAATCACATATCATAAAACTAGAAAGTTTCAGAAGTGACCACCCCAGTACATTCCCATGTATCTCTTCAGTCTGGCTGAGACAAAAAAGATAATTTTTTTTTTCCTGAAGAATTATAGAGCTTTATCATTAACTTAATTAGATGATTTTTTTCCATTTGCCACTATTGTTCCAAATATGCTTTGCTTACTAAAGCAAATCAATACAGCCCCTGGCATCTGGTATGCTATTATTGATCCAGAGATAGCTTTTTTCCCTCTAAACCAGTAAACAGCAAACATAAAAAGCATTCTGCTTTCACCTGGCAGGGACAGCAGCTCAGCAGGATACTCCTAATTTAACTCACCATCTACTTTTGAAATATCTTGGAAAACAGGAAGTAGAAGTTATCTCTGTAAAAGGTATTGGTAAGAAAAATTCTTTTCTGAAAACATATGACAAAGCCCATGAAAATACAGAGATTTTTTTTTTTTTCCCTCTTGTTAAACGTTCTACAAATATAGTGATTTGCAGCATATTGGGATATCCCCTTCAAAGGGACAAATAAATGGATGCATAGTAGAACCAATTTTACTAAAAATAAGCTAAAATACCTAGTGAGTTTTAATAAGAATTTATATCTAATTCAAATTACATTTGAGTGTGCTGCTCCAATTCATTTAAGTGTTATTGAATGGCTTTTACCTTTACATTCTTTACCTAACCTTTAGATTTTAATTGGAACAGTTTGATATTCAGCTTTATGACTCAGGAGATCCAATGATACTGTGAATTTCTGTAGTAGAAGGATTTTTTTTTTCTTTTTTTTTAAGCATGGCAAGCTCTAATAGACAACTCACAGTAAAGGCCCTGGTTTCTTCTTCCATTCCTTCTTTTTTTCCCTTCTTTCTTTCATTAATGGCATTCCCACTTTAATAAGTTGTGATTCTCTTTGAGGAAGGCCCTTCATCTGCTTCTAAGTACTTATAAAGTTTTAACAGCTAACCATGGGACAACAAATGAACATGCTACCTACCAAGCTGTCCGTCATCAAGTGGATGCTGTCTATCCACTTAACCTTAAAAACAGTTTGCTCTGCAGCACTCTATTTTCAAGTGAATGTACGTTTTATGATAACAGACCCAAGGTTGCTCTGAAATCACAAACTTGCTGTAAACAAAAACTGTTACATTCTCAGTACTTTGGTTTTACTTCTACTCTGTTCTTTATTTACGTTCAAGAATTCATGTATAATGCCTTGTTATTAATTGAATGAACTGGAAAACATGAGCCTAATTTACAAATGATTTTACTGAATATAATATCCAAAGGTCATTGCTGTGCCATTAGAGAATCATTCAGAAATGTCATGAACACTTAACAGGGAAGTCCTCTTGATGGTGCAAAAAAGTTAAAGCAGGAAATATTATTTCTTCTATGTCTGGAAGATGGGATGGCTTGAGGTAAAAATCCTCAAGGATTCATGGGCACTGGGTAGGTAATGCTTAGGTTTTATGACCAGAAATTTGGAAGGGGCAAAATTGGAGAATTAGTGATAAAGATGCCTCATGAATAAGTAGACGACAGGACCTCACTGATATTTGTAAAACTGATATTTGTAAAATATCAGTTTCATATACATATTCCCTAAATGTCCTGCACTGGAGGAAGTTTTTAATGTCAGATGAAAAAGCACATTTAATTGTATGAATCAGTAACCTGTAGGTGAGTTAAAATAAGGCATTGTTGCATATGACATAGAACAGATAAAAGAGTCACAACTTTAAAAACTCAGGTAGGTATTTTTTACTCATAGGAAACACTTTGGACTATATAATCCATGACTGTCATGGTGGCTTCATAGTTTTAAGTGAACTAGTTTCTTTCTAATTACTGTCTGATTATTTTATTACCATGTCTTTCAAGTTCAGCTCTTGGTACACAATTGTTGCTGGAGTTCAACACAACCTTTTTGTGCGCCAAAAAACAAGAATGAGGAAAGGTTGGAATACAAAAGGATCCACATATCAGCTAACTGGATCACTTTACACAAAATATTTTAGAACTCTTTCACAATATTTTTATTTTTGTGTCATTGACCAGAACTTAGCCATGTCATCTCACATAAATGAGAGACAAAGAAATAGAGGCTTTTACCTAGACACATTGCTGCTCTAGATAAAACTGGATTCTGTTACTAAGAATGAAATAGCAAAGGTATATTCAGTGGCAACTAGTCCTGCTTCAACCTGTTTTACTTGCCATTGACACTTGATTAATATCTTTATGGGGGGGGAAGCTATTTTGGCAGAGATAAACACTACGTGTAGAATCAACAACATGGATATCTATACTGCAAAGGCTTGCCTGACATCCACCACAGTGGAATATCTTACTTCAGTTTGCAAGAATAGGAAAACTAGGGTGAAATCAGTAATAAGTATGTACTCTTATTTAGGTATTAATATATGGTTTATTTCTTCCTTGAAAGTTGCAGATCTGGGAACTGTGAGGTTGAGATGATATCTGTGACAATCACACTCAACTACCTATACATAAGAATTTCCCAGGTCACTGTATCTTTCCTTTTTTATTGAATTATAGTTAATTTGCAATGTTGGATTAGTTTCAACTGTAAAACTGATTCAGATATATGTATGCTGCTAAATCACTTCAGTTGTCTCCAACTCTGTGCAACCCTATAGACAGCAGTCCACCAGGCTCCCCCATCCCTGGGATTCTCCAGGCAAGAACACTGGAGTGGGTTGCCATTTTCTTCTCCAATGCATGAAAGTGAAAAGTGAAAGTTAAGTCGCTCAGTTATATCCGACTCTTAGCGACCCCATGTACTGCAGCCTACCAGGCTCCTCCATCCATGGGATTTTCCAGGTTATTTATCTCCACCACCCACCCTCTGCTCTCCCATTTAGTAACAATAAGTTTATTTTCTGTATATATGTGAGTCTATTTCTATTTTGTAAATTAGTAAATATATATTCTTACTCTGCTTATTTAACTTATATGCACAGTACATCATGAGAAATGCCAGGCTGGATGAAGCACAAGCTGGGATCGAGATGGCCAGAAAAATATCAATAACCTCAGATATACAGATGACACCACCCTTATGCCAGAAAGCAAAGAACTAAAGAACCTCTTGATGAAAGTGAAAGAAGAGAGTGAAAAAGTTGGCTAAGATCATGGCATCTTGTACCATCCCTTCATGGCAAATAGATGGGGAGACAATGGAAACAGTGTGTGACTTTATTTTTTGAGACCCCAAAATCACTGCAGATGGTGACTGCAGCCATGAAATTAAAAGATACTTACTCATTGGAAGAAAAGCTATGACCAACCTAGACAACGTATTAAAAAGCAGAGACATTACTTTGTCAACAAAGGTCCATCTAGTCAAAGCTATGGTTTTTCCTGTAGTCATGTATGGATGTGAGAGTTGGACTATAAAGAAAGTTGAGCACTGAAGAATTGATGCTTTTGAACTGTGATGTTGAAGAAGACTCTTGAGAGTCCCTTGGACTGCAAGGCGATCCAACCAGTCCATCCTAATGGAAATCAGTCCTGAATATTCATTGGAAGGACTGATGCTGAAGCTGAAACTCCAATACTCTGGCCACCTGATGTGGAGAGCTGAAAAGACCCTGAAAAGAACTCATTTGAAAAGACCCTGATACTGGGAAAGATTGAATGCTTGAGGAGATGGGGAGGACAGAGGATGAAATGGTTGGATAGCATCACCAACTCAATGGACATGAATTTGAGTAAGCTCTAGAAGTTGGTGATGGACAGGGAGGCCTGGTATGCTTCAGTCTGTGGGGTCTCAAAGAGTTGGGCACAACTGAGCAACTGAAATGAACTGAACTGAACTGAATCAGAGAAGAAAAAGAAATAAAAAGAATCCAAATTGCAAAAGAAGTAAAACTGCCACTATTTGCATATAACATGATACTATAGATAAAACATCCTAAAGATGCTGCCAGAAAACTACTAAAACTCATCAATAAATTTGGTAAAATTGCAGGACACAGGATTAATACACAAAAATATCTTTCATTCCTTTACACTAATAATATAAGATCAGAAACAGAGATTGCTATCACATTAAAAAAAAAACAACTAGAACTAAAGCTACCCAAGGAGCCAAAAGATCCATACGCAGATAACTATAAGATACTGATCAAAGGAAAGATAACACAAACAAATGGAGATATAGATATACCATATTCAAGAATTGGAAGAATCAGTATTGTACAAATGACTATACTACTTAAACCAATCTACAGATTCAATGTAATCCTTGTTAAATTACTAATGAATTTGTTCACAGAATTTGAACGAAAAATTTTATAATTGATATGGAAACACAACGTACTTCAAAGAGCCAAACAAGCTTGAGAAAGGAACAAGGAACCAGAGGAATCGTTCTCCCTGACTTCAGACTATATTATAATGCTACAGTAATCAAAAAGTATGGTTGTTGTTGTAGTTCACTTGCTAAGTCATGACTGAAACCTTGTGACTCCATGGACTGCAGCATGCCAGTCTTCTCTGTGCTTCACTATCTCCCAGAGGTTTCTCAGACTCATGTCTTTTGAGTTGGTGATGCCATCCAACCATCTCATCCTACGTCACCCTGTTCTCTGCCTGCCTTCAATCTTTCCTAAAATAGAAATATAGATCAGGGGAACAGTATAGCAAGTCCAGAGATAAAACTTCCAACTATGGTCAGCTATCCTATGACAACTACAATCACAGAAATCTAATGAAACTGATCACATGGAGCACAGCCTTGTCTAACTCAATGAAACTATGAGCCATGCTGTGTAGGGCCACCCAAGACAAACAGGTTATGATGGAGAGTTCTGAGAAAATGTGGTAAAATGTAGAAGTGAATGGCAAACCACTTCAGCATTCTTTCCATGAAAACTCCGTGAACAGTATGAAAAGGCAAAAAGATATGACAATGAATGATGAACTCCCCAGGTCAGCAGGTGCCCAAAATTCCAGAAAAAATGAAGAGAGCCAAAGCAAAAGTAACACCAAGTTGTGATGTATCTGGAGATGGAAGTAAAGTCCAATGCTGTAAAAGAACAATATTGCATCAGTTCAGTCACTCAGTCATGTTGGACTCTTTGTGACACCATGGACTACAGCACACCACTCCTCCCTGTCTATCACCAGCTCCTGGAGTTTACTCAAACTCATGTCCATTGACTCAGTAATGTTATCAATCATCTCATCCTCAGTTGTTCCCAACTCCTCCTGCCTTCAGTCTTTCCTAGTATCAGGATCTTTTCAAATAAGTCAGTTCTTTGCAACAGGTGGCCAAAATATTGGAGTTTCAGCTTCAGCATCAGTCCTTCCAATAAATGTTCAGGACTGATTACTTTTAGGATGGACTGGTTGGATCTCCTTGCTGTCCAAGGGACTCTCAAGAGTTTTCTCTAACACCACAGTTCAAAAGCATCAATTCCTCCGTGCTCAGCTCTCTTTATAGTCCAAATCTCACATCCATACATGACTACTGGAAAAACGATAGTTTGACTACACGAACCTTTGTTGGCAGAGTAATGTCTCTGCTTTACAATAAGCTGTCTAGCTTGGTCATAGCTTTTCTTTCAAGAAGCAAGTGTCTTTTAATTTCATGGCTGCAGTCACCATCTGCAGTGATTTTGGAGTGCAGAAAAGTAACTGTTTCCACTGTTTCCCCATCTATTTGTTATGAAGGGATGAAACCAGATGCCATGATCTTAGTTTTCTGAATGTTGAGTTTTAAGCCAAATTTTTCACTCTCTTCTTTCATTTTCACCAAGAGGCTCTTTAGTTCTTTGCTTTCTGCCATAAGAGTGGTGTTATCTGTATATATGAGGTTATTGATATTTCTCTCAGCCATCTTGATTCCAGGTTGTATTTCATCCACTCCTGCATCCCTCATGATGTACTCTGTATATATGTTAAATAAGCAGAGTGACAACATACAGCCTTGACGTGCTTCTTTCCCAATTTGGAACCAGTCTGTTGTTCCATGTCCAGTTCTAACTGTTGTTTGTTGACCTGCATACAGATTTCCCAGGAGGCAAGTAAGGTGGTCTGATATTCCCATCTCTTTAAGAATTCTCCACAGTTTGTTGTGATCCACAGAGTCAAAGTATCTGTCATAGTCAATAAAGCAGAAGTAGATATTTTTCTGGAACTCTCTTGTTTTTTTGATGATCTAAGATGTTGGCAATTTGATCTCTGGTTCCTCTGACTTTTATAAATCCACTGGAGATGGGAATGGCAAACCACTTCAGTATTCTTGCCTTGAGAATCCCATGAACAGTATGAAAAGGCAAAAATATAGGACACTGGAAGATGAACTCCCCAGATCATTAGGCACCCAATATGCTACTGGAGATCAGTGGAGAACTAACTCCAGAAAGAATGAAGAGATGGAGCCAAAGCAAAACAAAACCTTGTTGTGGGTGTGACTGGTGATGGAAGTAAAGTCTGATTCTATAAGCAGTATTGCATAGGAACCTGGAATGTTAGGTCCATGAATCAAGGCAAATTGAATGTGATCAAACAGGAGAGGGCAAGAGTGAACATCGACACTTTATGAATCAGCGAACTAAAATGGACTAGAATAGGTGAATTTAACTCAAATGACCATTATATCTACTACTGTGGGCAAGAATCCCTTAGAAGAAACGGAGTAGCCATTATAGTCAGCAGAAGTCTGAAATGCAGTTCTTAGATGCAATTTCAAAACGACAGAATTTTTGTTTCCAAGGCAAACCATTCAATATCATAGTAATCCAACTCTAAGCCCCAACCAGTAATGCTAATAAAGCTGAGATTGAATGGTTCTATGAAGACCTACAAGAAATCACATCCAAAAAAGATGTCCTTTTTATTATAGGAGACTGGAATGCAAAAATAGGAAGTCAAGAAGCACCTGAAGTAACAGGCAAATTTGGTCTTGGAATGTAGAATGAAACAGTGCAAAGGGTAATAGAGTTTTGCCAAGAGAATGCACTGGTCATAGCAAACACCCTCTTCCAACAGCACAAGAGAAGACTCTACACATGGACATCACCAGATGGTCAACACCGAAATCAGATTGATTATATTCTTTGTAGCCAAAGATGGAGAAGTCCTATATAGTCAGCAAAAGCAAGACCAAGAACTGACTATGGTTCATATCATGAGCTCCTGATTGTCAAATTCAGACTTAAATTGAAGAAAGTAGGGAAAACCACTAGGCCATTCAAATATGACCTAAATCAAATCCCTTACAATTATACAGTGGAAGTGACAAAAAGATTCAAAGGATTACATCTGATAAACAGAATGCCTGAAGAACTATGGCTAGAGGTTCATGACATTGTGCAGAAGGCAGTGATCAAGACCATCCAAAAGAGAAAGAAATGCAAAGAGGCAAAATGGTTATCTGAGACCTTATAAATAGCTGTGAATAGAAGAGAAGCATAAAGCAAAGGAGAAAAGGAAAGATATATCCATTGAATGCAGAGTTCCAAAGAATAGCAAGGAGAGATAAGAAAGCCTTCCTCAGAGATCAGTGCAAAATAATAGAGGAAAACAATAGAATGGGAAAGACTAGAGACTTATTCAAGAAAATTAGAGATACCAAGGCAAATTTTCATGCAAAGATAATCACAATAAAGGACAGAATATTTTTGGACCTAACAAAAACAAGATATTTAGAAGAGGTGGCAATAATACACAGAAGAACTATACAAAAAAGATATTTATGACCCAGATAACCTCAATGGGGTGATAACTCACCTGAAGCCAGACATCCTGGAATGCAAAATCATGTGGGCCTTAGGAAGCATCATTATGAACAAAGCTAGTAGAGATGATGGAAAACCAGATGAGCTCTTTCAAATCCTAAAAGTTGATGCTGAGAAAATGCTGCATTCAATATGTCAGCAAATTTGGAAAGCTCAACAGTGGCCATAAGACACGAAAAGTTCCATTTTCATTCCAATCCCAAAGAAAGGCAATACCAAAGAATGTTCAAACTATCTCACAATTGCCCTCATTTCACACACTAGCAAAGTAATCCTCAAAATTCTTCAAGGCAGGCTTCAACAGTACATGAACTGTGAAATTCCAGATCTTCAAGCTGGATTAAGGAAAGGCAGAGGAACCAGAGATCAAATTGCCAACATCTATTGGATATTGAAAGAGCAAGGGAGTTTGAGAAAAACATCTACTTCTGGTTTATTGACTATGCCCAAGACTTTGACTGTGTGGGTCACTAAAGACTGTGGAAAATTCTTAAATACATGGGAATAACAGACCACCAGAGCTGCCTCCTGAGAAATCTGTATTCAGGTCAGAAGCAAGAGTTAGATCTGGCCATGGAACAAGAGTCTGGTTCCAAATTGGGAAAGGAGCAAGTCAAAGCTGTATATTGTCACCCTGCTTATTTAAATTATATGCAAGCTACATCATGTGAAATGCCAAGCTGGATAAATCACAAGCTAAAATCAAGATTGCCAGGAGAAATATCAATAACCTCAGATATACAGATAATACCACACTTATGGCAGAAAGTGAAGAAGAACTAAATAGCCTCTTGATAAAAGTGAAAGAGGAGAGTGAAAATGTTGGCTTAAAACTCAACATTCAGAATACTAAGATCATGGCATCCAGTCCCATCTCTTCATGGTAAATAGATGGGGAAACAATGGAAACAGTGTGAGACTTTATTTATTTGTGCTCCAAAATCACCACAGATGGTGACTATAGCCATGAAATTAAAAGACACTTGCATCTTGGAAGAAAAGCTATGACCAACCTAGACAGTATACTAAACAGCAGAGACATTACTCTGCCAACAAAGATCAGTGTATTCAAGGCTATGGTTTTTCCTGTAGTCGTGCATGAATGTGAGAGTTGGACTATAAAGAAAGCTCAGCACTGAAGAATTGGTGCTTTTGAACTGTGGTGTTGGAGAAGACTCTTGAGAGTTCCTTGGACAACAAGGAGATCCAACCAGTCCATCCTAAAGGAAATAAGTCCTGAATATTCTTTGGAAGGACTGATGCTGAAGCTGAAACTCCAATACTTTGGCCTCCTGACGTGAAGAACTTACTCATTTGAAAAGACCCTAATGCTGGGAAAGATTGAAGGCAGGAGAAGAAGGATGAGATGGTTAGATGACATCACCCACCCAATGGACATCAATTGAGCAAGCTCCAGGAGTTGGTGATGGACAGGGAGGCCTGGTGTGCTGCAATCCATGGAGTCACAAGTAGTCAGACATGACTTTGCAACTGAACTGAATTTATTCTATGACAAATGTGGCCAGAATATGCAATAGAGAAAGACAGTTTCTTCTGCCCCATTAAAATTTATTTCCATGATCTGAAACTTTTTCAGTTTGTTTATACTTTTTAGGAGTTATTTGAACTTATAAAACAAATGATAACCAAAAGCTCTAGTCTCTTCCAATACAATATAAAAACTTAGATTCTTTAACTCTTAATTATCTTTCCTTATGTCCTGCCTTTTGCCAATATCTTAATACTGCCTTCTGCCAATATCTTAATACTGCCTTCCTCAACTATGGACTTACTCATTATTTAATTTTATTTGCCTTGTCTTCAACAATCTTTAATCATTTTTATTTTGTTCTTAATCTTAAGTCTTAAAGAATTCTAATCCCTTCAGGTTATTTTTGTCTTGTTTTAGTTTACTTTGATCTTCTGTCTTCAGTCCTTTGATGATTAAGCTTAATATTTTCTCACTTTTTTTGTTGTTGATGAGAAATGTACTATCTACTTGTCATTGTTTTATTATATCTATAATTTTTATAGTAATATCACAATTGTCTGCCTATTTTAAGTGGGATTTTCTTTATTTTGCCTAACTGAATTCTGAAATTGATATGTTGCTTCAATTTGAGGATTCATATATTTTCTAAATCTGGAAATTCCTCATCCATTATCTCACATAATTATAAATCTGTAAGTTTCCTTATACTTTTCTTCTTGTGGGACTTTACTGCATGGACATTAATTTTAAAACTCTCTCTTATAAATCTTGACCAGATAGAAGTATGATTTAATTTCATCTTTTTATCTCACTAACTGGGTGATTATGTGGACTTGGTTAACCATTATGAGAATCTGTGTTCTCTTCTGTAATGAAGAATCTTAATGGTACTTGATTCCTTTTTGAAAACTAAATGACACCGGCCATGCAGATTTTCTATTCCTACTATAAGAAATAGCCACACACACCCAAACACAAAGAAAGAAATAGCCACAAATAAACCTTTTTTACATTTTTTTAAAAAATTTTACAATTCTGTAAATCAGAAGTCAAGTATGGATATCACTGGACTAGAAGGAAGGCATTTATAGGATTCTTTCTGAACAATCTAGGGGTGGATATGTTCCTGACCTTTTATTTCATGTAGAAACTCTGTATTGCTTGTTTTTGACTCTATTTTACCTTCTTCACGGAGAAGATGATGGCAATCCACTCCAGTACTCTTGCCTGAGAAATCCCATGGACAGAGGAGCCTGATGGGCTACAGTCCATGGGGTTGCAAAGAGTCGGATACGACTGAGTGACTTCACTTTCACTCTTCACTTTCATGCATTGGAGAAGGAAATGGCAACCCACTCCAGTGTTCTTGCCTGGAGAATCCCAGGGACAGCGGAGCCTTAGTGGGCTGCCGTCTATGGGGTCGCACAGAGTCGGAGATGGCTGAGGTGACTTAGCAGCAGCAGCAGCACCTTCTTCAAATCCTGCAATAGCAGGTTGAGTCCTTCTCATGATGCCACATCTCTGACCCTTCTTCCATGAGTACCCAATTCTTCTCTCTCTTTCTGTAACCACAGCTGGGAAAGGTTCTTCATTCTTAAAGACTCATGTGTTTAGATTCAACCCATCTGGATAGACTTGGGTACTCTCCCCATCTCAAGGTCTGAAATTTTAATCACATCTCTAAAGTCCCCTTTGCTATATTATGTAACATATGTATTCCACCTTTGGACGTGGGTATTTATTTTGCCTCCCAGAACATATAAAGGTCTTGACAGCTATTATACATTCACAAAATGTTATCCTCTATTTTTTTAAAATAGCTTCAAGACAATACATCATTTGTTTTTTCTCTCTGAATCCCTATTAAAAGGGAAGATATATCAATACAAAAGAGAATGCAGAAGATACCTGATATACTATATATTTGAGATATTTATAATTTGCTTCTATATTTATTTAAATTGTACTATATAATTTTTATTTTAGGAATATCAAGGATGGTAGTTAGAGACAAGAGATAGGATGGATTTCAAAAGTCAACTCTATGGCACACTAGTTGTTACAGTTGCTTAGTTGCTAAGTTGTCTGACTCTTTTGTGACTATAGCCCATCAGGCTCCTCTGTCTGTGGGATTTCCCAGAAAAGAACACTGGAGTGGGTTGCCATTTCCTTCTCAAGGTGATCTTCCCAACCCAGAGATTGAATTTGTGTCTCCTGTATTGACAGGTGGAGTCTTACCACAGAACCACCAGGGATTAACCGCACTAGTAAATTAACCACACTAGTTAGCTTATTGCAAAAAGAACACTCGCTTGTTTGCTCACTCTCTCTTTTTCTGTGTATATGTGTGTGTATGTGTACATGCTGTGCTGTGGTTAGTCGCTCAGTCATGTCTGACTCTTTTGCAACTGTAGTCCACCATGTGTGCACATGAATACATTTATGTTCATTGTGCTTGATTATGACAGGAATGAGAGCAATAACTCATAGCTGGTAAGTGTATAACAGATGTCAAGAGTAAAGAAGGCTAAATATACTGGGATTGTATCTGGAACTAATGGGTTCAATTAAAAAGTCATTTGACTTCTTGATTTTTGTCAGCTGTTTCTTATCTCAGTAATTAAATAGGACCTGGTGCCTTTGAGGTAGAACATTTGTTAAAGAACATGAGGTTCAGGTATTGGCCAAACTCTGAGTGAAGCAATAATGTGGCACAGGGGTTGGTTTCCACTCTTTCATCATTTTGTGCCTGTGTCAGTCAAGGTTCAGTTAGAGAAGCAGAACCAGATGAGCCTGGATCCACAAACGTAAGCTAGAACACATAGATATGCATAAAAACTCACATCAGTTCTCGTTGCTCTGACCTTTGTGGTATGGGTGTCTTGTAGGAACCAGGATGCTTTCCTCATCGAGCTGAACCTGCAGACCTGGTCTTGAGGACAGAAAAGAGAAGGAAATCCTTAGCAGTCTCTGCAACTTCCTTCTGTCAAAGAAGTGAGCCAACAGGTAAGTGGCAACCTGTGTGAGCTGTTAAATGGCTGCTGCTTTACTTTGGCTTTCATAGAAATCTCTTGTAAATAGAAACATACAAGAAGACAAATTTGGGGAAATGTAGTTCAGCCTCCAGTGCCAAGCAACAAAGGAGGCTGAACTACATTTAGAGATTAGAGATACCAAGGGACATCTCACGCAAAGATGGGCACAATAAAGAACAGAAATGGTTTGAAAGTAACAGAAGCAGAATATATTAAGAAGATATGGCAAGAGTACACAGGAGAACTGTACAAAAAAAGATCTTCATGACCCAGATAATCACAGTGGTGTGATCACTCACCTAGGGCCAGACATCCTGGAATGTGAAGTCAAGCGGGCCTTAAGGAGCATCGGTACTAACAAAGCTAGTGGAGGTGATGGAATTCCAGTTAAGCCATTTCAAGTCCTAAAAGATGATGCTGTGAAAGTGCTGCACTCAATATGCCAGCAAATTTGGAAAACTCAGCAGTGGCACAGGACTGAAAAAGGTCAGTTTTCATTCCAATTCCAAAGAAAGGCAACACAAAAGAATGCTCAAACTACTGCATAATTGCCCTCATATCACATTCTGGCAAAGTAATGCTCAAAATTCCCCAAGCCAGGCTTCAACAGTACATTAACCATGAACTTCCAGATGTTCAAGCTGGAATTAGAACAAGTAGAGAAACCAGAGATCAAATCATCAGCATCCTCTGGATCATTAAAAAAGCAAGAGAATTCCAGAAAAATGTCTACCTCTGCTTTATTAACTATGCCAAAGCATTTGACTGTGTGAATTACAACAAACTGTGGACAATTCCTCAAGAGATGGGAATTCCAGACCACCTGACCTGCCTCCTGAGAAATCCACATGTAGGTCAAGAAGCAATAGTTAGAACTGGACATTGAACAATAGACTGTTTCCAAATAGGGAAAGGAGTATGTCAAGGCTGTATATTTTCACCCTGCTTATTTAACTTATATGCAGAGTACATCATGGGAAATGCTGGGCTAGATGAAGCATAAGCTGGAATCAAGATTCTCAGAATAAATATCAATAACCTCAGATATGCAGATGATACCACCCTTATGGCAGAAGTTAAGAAAAACTAAAGAGCCTCTTAATCAACATGAAACAGGAATTTGAAAAAGTTGGCTTAAAACTCAACATTCAGAAACTAAGATCATGGCATCTGGTCCCATCACTTCATGGCAGATAGAGGAAGATACGATGGAAACAGATGGAGAAGGTGTGGAGAAAAGGGACCCTTCTTACACTGTTGGTGGGAATGTAAACTAGTATAGCCACTATGGAGAACAGTGTGGAGATTCTTAAAAAACTGAAAATAGAACTGCCTTATGACCCAGCAATCCCACTGCTGGGCATACACACCGAGGAAACCAGAATTGAAAGAGACACGTGTACCCCAATGTTTATCACAGCACTGTTTATAAAAGCCAGGACATGGAAGCAACCTAGATGTCCATCAGCAGATGAATGGATAAGAAAGCTGTGGTACATATACACAATGGAGTATTACTCAGCCATTAAAAAGAATATATTTGAATCAGTTCTAATGAGGTGGATGAAACTGGAGCCGATTATACAGAGTGAAGTAAGCCAGAAAGAAAAATACCAATACAGTATACTAACACATATATATGGAATTTAGAAAGATGGTAATGCTAACCCTGTATGTGAAACAGCCAAAAAGACACAGATGTATAGAACAGTCTTTTGGACTCTGTGGGAGAGGGCAAGGGTGGGATGATTTGGGAGAATGGCATTGGAACATGTATAACATCATATAAGAAAGGAATTGCCAGTCCAGCTTTGATACAGGATGTTTGGGGGTGGTGCACTGGGATCACCCGGAGGGATGGTATGCTGAGGGAGGTGGGAGGAGGATGGGAGGGGAGTGGAATGGGGGGTTCAGGATGGGGAAGACGTGTACACCCGTGGTGGATTCATGTTGATGTGTGGCAGAACCAATACAATATTGTAAAGTAATTAGCCTTTAATTAAAATAAATAAATTTAAATTAAAAATAAAAGAAACAGTGACAGACTTTATTTTTTTGTTGTCGTTCTCCAAAATCACTGCAGATGGTGACTGCAGCCAGCCATGAAATTAAAAGACGCTTGCTCCTTGGAAGGAAAGTTATGACCAACCTAGACAGCTTATTAAAAAGCAGAGACATTACTTTGCCAACAAAGGTCTGTCTACTCAAGGTTATGATTTTTCCAGTGGTCATGTATGGATGTGAGTGTTGGACTACAAAGAAAGCTGAGTGCTGCAGAATTGATGCTTTTGAACTGTAGTGTTGGAGAAGACTCTTGAGAGTCCCTTGGACAACAAAGAGATCAAACCAGTCCATCCTAAAGGGAATCAGTCCTGCATATTCATTGGAGGAACTGATGCTGAAGCTGAAACTCCAATACTTTGGCCACCTGATGCGAAGAACTGACTCATTTGAAAAGACCTGATGCTGGGAAGGATTGAAGGCAGAAGGAGAAGGTCATGGCAGAGGATGAGATGGTTCTATGGCATCACTGATTCAACGGACATGAGTTTTAGTGGACTCTGGCAGTTGGTATGGACAGGGAGGCCTGGTGTGCTGCAGTCCATAGGGTCATAAGAGTTGGACAAGACTGAACAAATGAACTGAACTGAAGTGAGTTCAGTCTAGCCAAGTCGATACTTTACAAAGTTACCGCACAATACTTATGAGTACTTTGGGAACTTTTCAAATTTCTTGTAGTTTGCACACAGTTTACTGCTAATAAAATTCCAATGTAGTTATCAGGATTAAATTTATCAAGTATGCAAAGGATATAATTAGTTATTTCAGTAATTGATTCAGTAATAGCATTCTCCCTTGCATCTGTAGTTAACACTAATCATTTCATCAATTTCTTTTGTAAGAATCAAGAAAAATCTTAACAATGAGAATTTTTTAGTTAATATCTTAAAGAAATGTACACAGTAAGTATATTTTAAAGATGCAGTAATGAAAGACATCTATGGAAATTATTAAAATGAGAAAGAGAAAACAAGTTTGCATATGAGTCTATAATTTAAATTATTCATTTGTGAATAAGCAAGTATATGTTTCTTAAGATATTTAATTCTTTAAGTTCAGTACACATGAGATTTATGCTTAAAAATGTGTAGTATTCATCTTAAATACTGTTTCCCCCCATTTAAATGTCTGTACGTATGTGTCTGTGGTTTGTTATTTTTAGCTAACAACAAAATCACCTCCAAAACATTAATTTTTATATTGAAATATAAAGCATTAATTGTTATGTTTTATTACCCTTATCTGTCCATCAAATTTTTTCTTAGGTCAGAAAAGTTAATGTTCTTCTTCTGTTCATAGCTCATACAAATTGATAAGAAAAACACACAGTGTTAGGAAAAGCAGCTTCAATAGTAAATTCATGGAAAATTTTAAAATATTAAAAACTGAAAAAGTTCAATCTCATTTATAATATCTTGACCCATATGAAATTGACAGAATCAGTCTATATTGACAGTTTAACATATTGCAACCTAGTAATTTAAAATGTTAAAATTAAATGAAAAGAAATTTTATTTGGTGCTTCAAAACACCCAGTATCACAATTATTATAACTAGTGCTAACATAAATGGGAAGGGATGTGGCACTGAGCAGTCTAATCATGGTGAACACAAATGGCACTACCTTCCTCAAAGGTGTGAATTTGAAAACCTGTATCAGCAACTTTAAATAATTATTTAAATAGAGAACGAGGCTTTTAATAGAGAACAAGATATAATATGGTGTATATATATTATGATATATATATATATTTGAGATATCCTGGATTCAAATCTATAATTGACTATTTATTTTCTGTTTATTTTTGATAGGTTTGTTAACCTCTGTATGCTTCCATTTCCTCATCTGTAAAGCAGAAATAATTATGAGAATTAAATATGATGATGCAAATGAAAAATATGGCAGAGTGCCTCACATATAACAAATGATAAGTCATTGGCCACATTCTAAGTGAGAAGCAATAAAAGAATGTTTACAGTTTATACACTAAATTAATTGATAAAGAGCCCTCTATACTTTGATTTTTTAACATATTTCTAATGACATTAGATAATCCTTTGATATGAAGCTCAGTTACATCATGACATAATCATCATGTGTATAATATGATTTCAGTATTGAAATCTGATTTTAAATAAGGTTAAACTGATTTAAAAGACTCAAAAGTCCAACTTGATTCAGACAACTTTGAAACGCCACAAAGATACTCATAAGCCAGCATACTTTAGATAGACTAAATAGATAAATATATAAAATGAAACTATAGCTAGAAAAAACTGTAGTAAATATTTCTGTGATAGCAATATACTAGTCTGGGTTCTCCAGAGAAATTGAACTAATAGGAAATGCTTATATCTTATTGCATTTATATAAGTATTATAAGAAATTGGTTCATGTGATTACGGAGCCTGAGAAGTTACAAGATCTGAAGTCAGCAAACCAGAGACCACGGAGAGGCAATGTAATAGTAATCAGTGTGAGTCTGAAGGCCTGAGAACCAGTAACACTGATGGTGTAAGTGTGTTCCAGGTTGTTGTTGGAAACTAACAAGTCTGTATGTAGGAGAAAGGACAACACTATTCTTGGTATGTTGCCTCGTAGACTGTAGTATGTATATTTTTCACAGGAATAACATGGACTGAAGTTTTTAAAAAACTTTATAGATGTATCGGTTCTATTAATTTGTATATATATTTCCCTTGGGAAAAATTCCTAGCAATGTCTACTGAGTGTTAGATTTTAAAAGTAACAAGGAATGATTTAAAGAAAAGAATAACCAAAAGTCTCTTGAATTTAGATTATCTGGCATTTCAATTTGTTTCTAACTCTCTTCTCAAGATTACCATGTTTAGTTAGTTCTCATAAATCAGATTTATAGGGCCATCTGTTGTTATTATAGAGCAGGTAAGGCTTCTCTAGTATTTTTTTTTTCTTACATTGTTTCAATAAAGAAATACACACTGATATGATTTATTGACAAAACACCTTACATCATGTGGGGTTATTTTATCATGTGAACAAGTTTAATGATGTTCATTAACTTAACTGTCTGTTTGATAGGTAAAGTGAGTGATTAGCATTAATGTATCAATAATAGTATCTTAGGCCATACTTGCAGCTATAACAAAATGCCATAGACCAGGTGGCTGATAAACAGCAGACATATTTTGTTCACTGTTTTGGAGACAGAAAGTCCAAGATCAGGGTGTGAGCATGGTCATATTCTGGGGAGGGCTTTCTCCCATGTTGCAGACTGCCAACTTCTCAAGTATCTTCACATGGTGGGAGTTGGTGAGGGAGTGATCTAGACCTCTTTTATAAGGCTGCTATTCCAATTCATGAAGTTTCTCCCTCATCACCTAATTCAATTCAGTTCAGTTCAGTCGCTCAGTTGTGTCCGACTCTTTGCCATCCTATGGACTGCAGCACGTGATGCCTCCTCCATCACCAACTCCCAGAGTTTACTCAAATCATGTCCATTGAGTAAGTCATGCCATCCAATCATCTCATCATCTGTCGTCCCCTGCTTTTCCCTCCTCCAATCTTTCTCAGTATCAGGATCTTTTCAAATGAGTCAGCACTTCACAACAGGTGGCCAAAGTATTGGAGTTTCAGCTTCAATGTAAGACCTTCCAATGAATATTCAGGACTGATTTCCCTTAGGATGGACTTGTTGGATCTCCTTGTTGTCTAAGGGACTCTCAAGAGTCTTCTCCAACACTACAGTTCAAAAGCATCACTTCTTCGGTGCTCAGTTTTCTTTATAGTCCAACTCTCACATCCATACATAACTACTGGGAAAACCATAGCCTTGATTAGATGGACCTTTGTTGACAAAGTAATTTCTCTGCTTTTTAATATACTGTCTAGGTTGGTCATAACTTTTCTCCCAGGGAGTGTCTTTTAATTTCATGGCTTCAGTCACCATCGGCAGTGATATTGGAGCCCCCAAGAATAAAGTCTGCCACTGTTTCCACTGTTTCCCCATCTATTTCCCATGAAGTGATGGGACTGGATGACATAATCTTTGTTTTCTGAATGTTGAGGGTTTTTTTTTCCTTTTACAAATTTATTTTAAAATTTTTATTTATTATTATTATATTTTTAAATTTACATTATTGTATTGGTTTTGCCACACATCAACATGAATCCACCATGGGTGCACACATGTTCCCAATCCAGAACCCCTCTCCCACCTCCGCCCCCACACCATCCCTCTGGGTCATCTCAGTGCACCAGCCCCAAGCATCCCGCACCCTGCATCGAACCTAGACTGGCGATTCATTTCTTATGATAGTATACATGTTTCAATGCCATTCTCCCAAATCATCTCACCCTCTCCCTCTCCCACAGAGTCCAAAAGACTGTTCTATACATCTGTGTCTCTTTTGCTGTCTCACATACAAGGTTGAGTTTTAAGCCAGCTTTTTCACTCTCCTCTTTCATTTTCATCAAGAGGCTCTTTAGTTCTTATCTTTCTGCCATAAGGGTGGTGTCATCGGCATATCTGAGGTTATTGATATTTCTCCCGGCAATCTTGATTTCAGCTTGTGCTTCATCCAGCTCAGCGTTTCTCATGATGTGCTCTGCATATAAGTTAAATAAGTAGGGTGACAAAATACAGACTTGACATACTCTTTTCCTGATTTGGAACCAGTCTGTTGCTCCATGTCCAGTTCTAAATATTGCTTCTTGATATGAATATAGATTTCTCAGGAGGCAGGTCAGGTGGTCTGGTATTCCTATCTCTTGAAGAATTTTCCAATTTATTGTGATCCACACAGTCAAAGGCTTTGGCATAGTCAATACAGCAGAAATAGATGTTTTTCTGGAACTCTCTTGCTTTTTCAGTTATCCAACACATGTTGCCAATTTGATCTCTGGTTCCTCTGCTTTTTCTAAATCCAGCTTGGACATCTGGAAATTCATGGTTCACGTACTGCTGAAGCCTGTCTTGGAGAATTTTGAACATTACTTTACTATCATGTGAGATGAGTGCAATTGCACAGTAGTTTCAGCATCTTTGGCATTGCCTTTCTTAGGGATTGGAATGAAACCTGACCTTTTCCAGTCCTGTGGCCACTGCTGAGTATTCCAAATTTGCTGGCATGTTGAGTGTAGCACTTTCACAGCATCATCTTTTAGGATATGAATTAGCTCAACTGGAATTCCATCGCCACTAAATTTGTTTGTAGTGATGCTTCCTAAGGCCCACTTGACTTGAAATTCCAGGATGTCTGGCTCTAGGTGAGTGATCACACTATTGTGATTATCTATATCAGGAAGGTATAGTTCTTCTGTGTATTCTTGCCACTTCTTAACATCTTCTGCTTATGTTAGGTCTATACCATTTCTGTCCTTTATTGAGCCTATCTTTGCATGAAATGTTCTTTTGGTATCTCTAATTTTCTTGCAGAGGTCTCTAGTCTTTCCCATTCTATTGTTTTCCTCTATGTCTTTGCACTGATTGCTGAGGAAGGCTTTCTTATCTCTCCTTGCTATTCTTTAGAACTCTGCATTCAAATGGGTATATCTTTCATTTTCTCCTTTGCTTTTTGCCTCTCTTCTTTTCACATGTATTTGTAAGGCCTCCTCAGACATTTTGGGTTTTTTTGCATTTCTTTCTCTTGGGATGGTCTTGCTCCCTGTCTCCTGTACAATGTCATGAACCTCCGTCCGTAGTACATCAGGCAGTCTGTCTATCAGATCTAGTTCCTTTAAATCTATTTTTCACTTCCACTGTACAATTGCAAGGGATTTGATTTAGGTCATACTTGAATGGTCTAGTGGTTTTCCTTACTTCAATTTAAGTCTGAATTTGACAATCAGGAATTCATGATCTCAGCCACAGTCATCTTCCCCTCTTGTTTTTGCTGACTGTTTAGAGCATCTCCATTTTGGCTGTAAAGAATATAATCAATCTGATTTCAGTTTTGACCATCCTATGATGTCCATTTGTAGAGTCTTCTCTTGTGTTGTTGGAAGAGGGTGTTTGCTATGACCAGTGCATTCTCTTGGCAAAACTCTATTAACCTTTGTCCTGCTTCATTCTGTACTCCAAGGCCAAATTTGCCTGTTACTCCAGGTGTTTCTTGACTTCCTACTTTTGCATTCCAGTCCCCTATAATGAAAAGGACATCTTTTTTGGGTATTCGTTCTAGAATGTCCTGTAGGTCTTCATAGAACCATTCAACTTCAGCTTCTTCAGCATTACTGGCCAGAGCATGGACTTGGATTACTGTGATGTTGAATTGTTTGCCTTGGAAATGAACAGAGATCATCCTGTCATTTTTGAGACTGCATCCAAGTACTTCATTTCAGACTCTTGCTGACTATGATGCCTGGCTACTCCATTTCTTCTAAGGGATTCTTGCCCACACTAGTAGGTACAATGGTCATCTGAGTTAAATTCACCCATTCCAGTCCATTTTAGTTCACTGATTCCTAAAATTTTGATGTTCACTCTTGCCATCTCCTGTTTGACCACTTCCAGTTTGCCTTGATTCATGGACCTAACATTCCAGGTTTCTATGCAATATTGTTCTTTACAGCATCAGACCTTGCTTCCATCAACAGTCACATCTACAACTGGATGTTGTTTTTGCTTTGTCTCCATCTCTTCATTCTTTCTGAAGTTATTTCCCCACTGATCTCCAGTAGCATATTGGATAGCTAATAATCTCCCAAAGCCTCCTTCTCCAGTACTGTCATCTCGGGGATTAATATTTCAATGTATGAATTTTAGAGAAATACAAGCATTCAATATATAGCAATTGATATATAATATATTAATGTATTCTCACCTAATTATCTAAATAAATTGTTCTTAAACATAGAGCCATGTTTATAGACAGCCATAAAATCACCTGTCATTTTATGCAAGTTTAGAAGGTTGAAAATAAAAATAATTTCATTGTAGATACATCTTGTTTCATTTAAAACATTATTCATTTAGACAGTGAAATTATTAACCTACTAGTGAAAACGTCTTGTTTAGAAAATATACCCTGTGGCTATATAATTTGTGGCAAAGTCTTAAGAGTAGCTCTTCAAATAAAATAGTTGAACAGAATTTGAACTTTACTTAGTCCCAATTATTACCTGCTTCCATAGCATATAGTTGTCACTGGAAAGCTGCCTATTTTGTTTCTTTCTTGTACCTAGAAATTTTCATGTGACTGTCAATGGAATATAAATAGTAGTTGTGTGTATCAGTGGCAGGACTAGAACACTGAAATTCCTTTTTATTCTCCCATGTCCTTTCCCCTGCTGGCCAACTTCAATTTGAATCCCCAGGCTGATCTTAAAAATGCATACATTCAAAATGGCAGAGTCTGTCAACCTAGCTCCGTGAATTAATGTGTGGATGTGAGTAATCCAAAACTTGGTCATTTTCACAGTCATTTTTGTTAGCCATAAATGATTTTGTGTGTCTGTACATATGTAGATGTTAAGGCACTGAAACTATGTGACTACACAAATTCTGCTTGTATTTTGCAGGCCTCAGTTAAACATCATCATCATGAAAAGTATTACTTCAAAGTTTCATAAGTGCCAGAACTTGCCATTCACACTATAAAATTCAACAAACATTTAATAAAAATAATTGAAGGGTAAAAACGTCTCTACCTCTAGAGGCAAAATGATCTGATTTAAAAGTCTAGCTTTAGTTCTATCCCTTAGGTGTCTTTGTACAAAGTATTTTACAAAAGAGAATCTCAGATTTCATATCTATAATTATCAAATTTTATTTCTTTGTTGAATATGTGTGAATTCAAAATAATCTAAATTATAATTGTTGCCTTTAGTATTTGAAATATAATTTAAATATATAATTTATGGATGTATTATATATGCAAATATATATTAAACATATGTGTGTATGTGTATGCATGTAAGACTGTACTATGTTATGGGACCTATGCATATATAACAGGAAAATAATAACAGGGTTCCAACCTTATACAATATCTTTATTTGAGTAATTACCTCATCTATTATACTGTTCTGCCAAAATGACATCAAATTCTGCCTTTAGTTTTTATCCACATTACATAATGAAAAGTACAAACATACATGAAAAATCTTATCCCTAAAAAGAAGAATAAAAACATTTTTCCCTTTAAAATTCTTCTCTTCTCAAACATGAAAGCAAATTAGAAATTTCATAACTTGTGGGCTTTGATAAGATGACCAGTCCAACTCAGTAAGAGTGATACTATATTTTGAAATCCACCTAGTCAATGGACAAAACCTGTAATTTGTATTGAAAAAGTGGTGTGTTTTTAATAATGATAGTGGTCTATTATTATAAAGGAAATGTCTTTGCTATTCCAAGAAGTAGTCAGAGAGAAATGATAGGGAATGAAATTTGTGTAGAGAGATTTAATATGTTAGAAAAGCAAAAGAAATTGAGTGAAAATAAAACTTTATTGTTGTTAGATCTACTGTAACTGAGTACCAAGACAGTCTGATTAGAATTAGACAGTCTGAATTAGAAATGAGAAGAATTACTGAGCAAAAGGAGTAATTCGTTACTTCACAGTAGTCTTTCCAGAAATAAAAGCTGTTAACAGAGGCTTGATCTTGATCTACACTTCTGATGCCAATTCATTGTTACTTTTTTATCTTATATTAGTAGAGACACTGCAGCTAAGTGGAGGGTTGATATTCTCATCCATAGGACTTGACTTCTTGAAGGGAAAGCTTAACCCAAGGCAGACGTGGAAGCAGAAAGGACTTAAGGATGAAAATATGGGGATAACCAAAGGGCCATCTCTTTTTCTTTCAATCAACATTAGAAATTGAAAATTTTTGATTTTATAATAAATTCCTTCTAAGAAAATGTTTAGATGTGTGTTCAGTTGCTAAGATATGTCTGATTTCTGTGGCACCATGGACACCAGGCTTCCCTGTCCTTCTCTGTCTCCTGGAGTTTTCTCCAACTCACGTTCATTGAATTGATGATGCCACCCAACCATCTCATCCTCTGTTGCCCACTCCTCTTGCCCTCAATCTTCCCCAGCAACATGTTCTTTTCCAATGAGTCAGCTCTTTGCATTAGGTAGCCGAAGTTTTGGATATAATCTTTCAAATATACCACCATCTGCATTTTTTTAAAACAAATTCACTAGAATTTAGTGTTGTTCTGCTTGTCCCTTTAAGCCATATATTTATTGCAATAGTTACTAAAAATAATTATTTTATCCATACATGTATAAGAATAACATAGGAGAGAGATATCTATCATCTGCTGATGGGGTCAACTTTATCAGGTTTTTATATTTCTTTCTGCATAAATTAAATAGAAAATTTCAGTGAACTCTGAGGAAAACAAATTATTATGGAAACAATCCTCCTCTCTTCATCATTGACCTTATTTTTGACAAGTAGTTGCACTTTTTTTCTTTAAAGCATAGTATCATTTTATTTGGTCTTACTTCTTTGAACAAAAGAGACATAAATATATAACCCCAGAAAAATACCTCAGGAATGTATAGAGCTGATCTTAGGGGGTGTGTTGTAAAACTTAATTGTTCAGTCATGTTCAACTCTTATGAACCTTATGGACTTCAGCCCGCCTCACTCCTCTGTCCATAGGATTTTCCAGGCAAGAATACTGGAGTGGGTTTCCATTTCTTCCTCCAGGGGTCTTCCTGATCCCAAAATTAAACCCATTTTTCTTCTCCAGTGTCTCCTTCATTGCAGGGAGATTCTTAACTGTTGAGCCACCAGGAAAGCTTCAAGACTTAATCAGAAGTCCACAAACTTCCTAAGAGGAAAGGATGGATAAATGGTAACAGGCAGACAGATTTCAGGTTGAAATAAGGAATAAATTTCTGACAGTGAAATATGTCTGGTTCTAGTAATCTGGAAAAGTTTTTAGGTTGCCTTATGTAAGATAAAAATCATATCATTGGTTATCTTGAGGAAGCAATTGTTTCTATGCCAGAGTTCTGTGGTTTCTAAGATCTTTAATGATTCAGAAAAGCAAGTTTGCTTTAGCCCTTTTGATAAGAATAAATCTCATACTTCCTTTGGAAAGAACAATCTGCATAATTTGGAGAGCCTGCCTTAGCATGTTTGTTGTTGTTTTTTTTTTTAATCTCTGATAATTCTGGTTTACATTCAGCCCACCATGGTTTGCTTCCCTGGTATCTCAGCTGCTAAAGAATCTGCCTGCAATTCAGGAGACCCCAGTTTGATTCCTGGGTTGGGAAGGTCCCATGCAGAAGAGATAGTCTGCCCACTCTAGTACTCTTGGGCTTCCCTGGTGGCTCAGATGGTAATGAATCCACCTGCAATGCGGGAGACCTGGGTTTGATCCATGATTTGGGAAGATCCTCTGGAGGATCTTCTGAGAGACTAGAAAGAGAATATTCTCTTCTCAGAAGGATATTTGAGGAAATCCACCCCAATATTCTTGCCTGGAGAATCCCCATGGGCAGAGGAGCCTGGTCGGCTGCAGTCCCCAGTATCACAGAGTCAGACAGGACTGAGCAACTAAGCGCACAGCACCACGGATAGAAACACATTACAAATGATATATTAAAGTTCATTATATATCCTTTGTATGGCCAATGTTGGGGCTTCCTCTGTGGCTCAGCAGTAAAGAATCCACCTTATTTGTTTGGCACCATTGAGAAAGTGTTGTAGTATTTTATTCAATGCTCTTAGTATTGCTGGTTCCAAAGCTAAAGGTGGCTCTGGGGACTTCACCTGAAGCAGTTTGGAGATCATCATTCTTGTGTTCTGCCATTGACATGATTCAGCTTCACTTTGTTTATTTCTTTCTGGCACGCTGCCAACAAGCATGTCCTGATTCCCAGGTCAAGTCCTGGGGAACATATTTTATTTGCTCAGCTAGCTTGGCACTGACTTTTACTCCAGGACACATCTTAGATCATTGATCATCCTACAGCTCAGTCAGCCTTGGTCTACTCTGATGATATAGTTCAATGCCAATGTCCCCTTCCATACACTGATTTCTTCGGAAGGTAAAGCAATTTACAGGAGGAAATCATATAGTAAATAATCACATAATTTAGTTGAGTGAGCTATTTTTTACCTTTCATGAAAATCGTTCATTTAATAAACACAGCCTTCCACTGGTGCCAAGATCTATGTACATTTCCCCTAAAATCTGTTCTACCCTTTAATATCATAGTAGTAGAAATTGTATTCAATAAGCATTTAACACATATGCCTCAAAGATGGAAGAAGTATCTGCAATCTTATCTCGGTTCTCAGTTGGACCTTAAATGTGTGTCTCAAAGCACTGGCAATAGTTTCAGCAAATTACATATTTTCCCCTTTCTTATACTTGAAGTCAGTAAATAAACATAATTTGACTCAACAGTGGGAAGAATAGTTGAGTTACATGCGTAAAGAGATAGTAGGTTGATGCCCTGTATTGCACATTCTTAAGATAGAACTCAATGTACTTGTTACTAACCCAGGAACAAGATGGTCCAGTAAATTATTTTTTTCAGGCATTTAGTACACTGCAGGATTCTCTCTCTCTTTTTTCTTTTTTCATAGTTAAAAAAACAACAACAACAACAACAACAACAAAAAACTTCCAGCTGCTTCTGACCCAACCTGTGGCTGAGACTCAAAGTTGTTCCACAAAAGAAACATCTTCGTACATTGTATACATTTGGAAAACTAGATGGTTCATGAGGGTAAATATTACAGAGCTTAAAAAAAAAAAAAAAAAGAACAAAACCCTAAAACTAAGAAGGGTAAACATGAGGTACTTCTACAACCAGTATGGAGAGATTGGGGTTGATTTAAGCACATTCTTACACCAAAATAATGATATTCATTCTGTTAGAGTTACACTGCTCCTAGATTTATAGAAGAAATTTACTAACATGAAACTGTTATAAATTCTTCACCATCATGATCAACTCATTTTAGAAACATAGGTGATGTTTCTTAATCTAAGATTTAGAAACTTGATCACACATTCATCGCAAAATGGGACTCTTATATTCCTTTGATTTGTCCTTGTATGATGAGTATTAATATAGATGTCATAGTCACTTTTTAGTAACTAGTGGCTAAAAAATATTAACCCCTTTTTAAATTAATGAAACAAAGCTTAGAGAAATTAAAGCAGTCTGCCTGTAGTTTTGCTGCACAGTGGTTGTATGCAGGGCATATTTGTTGAATAAATGAACAAATATTTATGAATCAAAGTTGTGATTTAAAGCAAGGCCCAACTGTATAAGATTCATGCTCTTCAACTGTAACTTGCAGTTGACATTTTGTATTCTAAGATATTTCTCTGTGTTTCTTAAGATTGATGATTACCATTAGGATTGTTCTTCCATTTAATTCACAGTATCTGCAGACATTGGCATTTTTTTCCCACAAGATATCTGCTCGTATCCAGTATGGGAAATTTTGCATACATGAATAAAGTCATGAATTTCATTTCAAAACTGCCGTTAAAATTATCAAGAATGTCTGAAGTCTAAAAAGTGCCAGTGAACATTTAGGAAAAATATCAAAGTAAGCCTTTTGGAGCAATAACTTCATGAATAAGGAACATATTTAAAAGCATACTCTCTAATTTGTAAATGGTTAGAATTATCATGTACTTCCCAAATATTATGTGGCTATTTGAATATAGCATTAATCATATCAAACAACTGGAGATAACCATAGGGATATTTGCTTCTGCTTTTGGTTCTACACATGCTAATCTTTAGTTTAGAGTTTATGTCTTGAATTAATGATTTTGAAATCACTTTGACATTTGCAGAGATTAGAAACTTCAGGAGAGTTTTAATACAATAAAAATTTTTGTGTGGTGATCAATAAAGTTACATATCATCTCACCTTTCTTGATTTCACTTGAAGGTGGGACCCTAGACCCATTATATCTGTGCAGCAGCAAAAGAGAAATTTCTCAAAGGGGATTTATTGTGTGTTGAGTGGTGTCTGGCAATCTTTGTGTGTGTGTTTTGGAGCATTTTATCACTGTGGTTAAGAGCAAAAAGATATCCGATTTTTGTAATGATAGTTTCTCTTCCTTCCAACAAGTCAATAAAGGGTAAAAATGAACTTACCTATACACATATATCAGTGGCTCAGTCAGTAAAGAATCCACCTACAATGCAGGTGAACACCTGCAATGCAGGAGATAAGGTTCAATCCCTAGATAGAAGGATCCAGGGGAAGGATTTACTGCAGAAGGAAATGGCAACCCACTTCCATATGCCTACCTGGGAAATTCCATGGACAGAGGAGCCTGGTGGGTTACAGTCCATGGGGTTGCAAGAGTCAGACATGACTTAGGAACTAAACCCACCACAACCACCACCTTACAAGAGAAAAAAATAAAAGAGAGAGAGAGAGAGAGAGAGAGAGAGAGAGAGAGAGAAATAATTAAGACATAATACCAGAATCAAAATGTTCGGGGTTTGGGCAGAAACTGTAAGTAGGAGACTTTTGATGGGTACCACCACCTCCTGACATATACATTTAATCCCCAATAGATTCCATTCTCAGTGAAAATGTTACCAATTAGTTTCCTAGACGATCATTAGTTATCATTCATTTTCATTGTGGGATTATATCTACTCAACATTTATCTTCCTTTGTCGCTCAGTCCTGTCTGACTCTTGGCGACTCCATGAATCGCAGCACGCCAGGCCCTCCTGTCCATCACCATCTCCCAGAGTTCACTCAGGCTCACGTCCATTGAGTCAGTGATGCCATCCAGCAATCTCATCCTCTGTTGTCCCCTTCTCTTCCTGCCCCCAGTCCTTCCCAGCATGAGTCTTTTCCAATGAGTCAACCCCTCTCATCAAGTAGCCAAGTACTGGAGTTTCAGCTTTAGCATCATTCCTTCCAAAGAAATCCCAGGGCTGATCTCCTTCAGAATGGACTGGTTGGATCTCTTTGAAGTCCAAGGGACTCTCAAGTGTCTTCTTCAACATCACAGTTCAAAAGCAAGAATTCTTCGGCGCTCAGCCTTCTTCACAGTCCAACTCTCACATCCATACATGATTACTGGAAAAACCATAGCCTTGACTAGACGGACCTTTGTTGGCAAAGTCATGTCTCTGCTTTTGAATATGCTATCTAAGTTGGTCAGAACTTTTCTTCTCAGGAGTAAGCATCTTTTAATTTCATGGCTGCAATCACCATCTACAGTGATTTTGGAGCCTAAAAAAATAAAGTCTGACACTGCTTCCACTGTTTCCCCATCTATCTCCCATGAAGTGATGGGATCAGTTGCCATGATCTTCGTTTTCTGAATGTTGAGCTTTAAGCCAACTTTTTCACTCTCCTCTTTCACTTTCATCAAGATGCTTTTTAGCTCCCCTTCACTTTCTACTATAAGAGTGGTGTCATCTGCATATTTGAGGTTATTGGTATTTCTCCCGGCAATCTTGATTCCAGCTTGTGTTTCTTCCAGTCCAGCATTTCTCATGATGTACTCTGCATATAAGTTAAATAAGCAGGGTGACACTATACAGCCTTGACATACTCCTTTTCCTATTTGGAACCAGTCTGTTGTTTCATGTCCAGTTCTAACTGTTGCTTCCTGACCTGCATATAGGTTTCTCAAGAGGCAGGTCAGGTGGTCTGGTATTCCCATCTCTTTCAGAATTTTCCACAGTTTCTTGTGATCCACACAATCAAAGGCTTTGGCATAGTCAATAAAGCAGAAAGAGACATTTTTCTGGAACTCTCTTGCTTTTTCCATGATCCAGCAGATGTTGGCAATTTGATCTCTGTTTCCTCTGCCTTTTCTAAAACCAACTTGAACATCAGGAAATTCACAGTTCACATATTCCTGAAGCCTGGCTTGGAGAATTTTGAGCATTACGTTACTAGCATGTGAGATGAGTGCAATTGTGTGTTAGTTTAAACATTCTTTGGTATTGCCTTTCTTTGGGATTGGAATGAAACCTGACCTTTTCCAGTCCTGTGGCCACTGCTGAGTTTTCCCAATTTTCTGGCATATTGAGTGCAGCACTTTCATAGCATCGTCTTTTAAGATTTCAAATAGCTCAACTGGAATTCCATCACCTCCACTAGCTTTGTTCGTAGGGATGCTTTCTAAGGCCCACTTGACTTCACATTCCAGAATGTCTGGCTCTAGATGAGTGATCACACCATTGTGATTATCCGGGTCATGAAGGTCTTTTTTATACAGTTCTTCTGTGTATTCTTGCCACCTCTTCTTAATATCTTCTGCTTCTGTTAGGTCCAGACCATTTCTGTCGTTTATCGAGCCCACCTTTGCATGAAATGTTCCCTTGGTATATCTAATTTTCTTGAAGAGATGTCTAGTCTTTCACATTCTGTTGTTTTCCTCTACTTCTTTGCATTGATCGCTGAAGAAGGCCTTCTTATCTCTTCTTGCTATTCTTTGGAGCTCTGCATTCAGATGCATATATCCTTCCTTTTCTCTTTTGCTTTTTGCTTCTCCTCTTTTCACAGCTATTTGTAAGACCTCCACAGACAGCCGTTTTGCTTTTTTACATTTCATTTCCATGGGGATGATCTTGATCCCTGTCTCCTGTACAATGTCACGAACCTCAGTCCATAGTTCATCAGGCACTCTATCTATCAGATCTAGGCCCTTAAATCTATTTCTTAATACCACTGTATTGTCATAAGGGATTTGATTTAGGTCATACCTGAATGGTCTAGCGATTTTCCCTACTTTCCTCAATTTGAGTCTGAATTTGGTAATAAGGAGTTCATGATCTGAGCCACAGTCAGCTCCTGGTCTTGTTTTGTTGACTGTATAGAGCTTCTCCAAAGAATAGAATAGAATCAATCTGATTTCGGTGTTGACCATCTGGTGATGTCCATGTGTAGAGTCTTCTCTTGTGTTGTTGGAAGAGGGTGTTTGCTATGACCAGTGCATTCTCTTGGCAAAACTCTATTAGTCTTTGCCCTGCTTCATTCCACATTTCAAGGCCAAATTTGCCTGTTACTCCAGGTGTTTCTTGACTTCCTACTTTTGCGTTCCATTCCCCTGTAATGAAAAGGACCCCCTTTGTAGGTCTTGATAGAACCATTCAACTTCAGCTTCTTCAGCTTTACTGGTTGGGGCATAGACTTGGATTACCGTGACATTGAATGGTTTGTCTTGGAGACGAACACAGATCATTCTGACGTTTTTCAGATTACATCCAAGTATTTCATTTTGGACTCTTTTGTTGACCATAATGGCTAATCCATTTCTTCTGAGGGATTCCTGCCCACAGTAGTAGATATAATGGTCATCTGAGTTAAATTCACCCATTCCAGTCCATTTTAGTTCGCTGATTCCTAGAATGTGGACGTTCAGTCTTGCCATCTCTTGTTTGAGCACTTCCAATTTGCCTTGATTTATGGACCTGACATTCTAGGTTCCTATGCAATATTGCTCTTTATAGCATCGGACCTTGCTTCTATCACCAGTCACATCCACAGCTGGGTATTGTTTTTCTTTGGCTCCATCCCTTCATTCTTTCTGGAGTTATTTCTCCACTGATCTTCAGTAGCATATTGGGCACCTACCAACCTGGGGAGTTCCTCTTTCAGTATCCTATCATTTTGCCTTTTCATACTGTTCATGGGGTTCTCAAGGCAAGAATACTGAAGTGGTTTGCCATTCCTTTCTCCAGTGGACCACACTCTGTCAGACCTCTCCACCATGACCCACCTGTCTTGAGTTGCACTGCGGGCATGGCTTGGTTTCATTGAGTTAGAACAAGGCTGTGGTCCTAGTGTGATTAGATTGACTAGTTTTCTGTGATTATGGTTTCAGTGTGTCTTCCCTTGGATGCCCTCTTGCAACACCTACCATCTTACTTGGGTTTCTCTTACCTTGGGCATGGGGTATCTCTTCTCACATTTAAGAGGGACTATATTATTAGATATCATCCAATAGAATATGAGTTGTCCTGGCCAAGAAAATGGATTTTAGAAGAATTAGAAGTGGAAAAGGTCCTAGGGGTGCTCATTACTGAACAGATAGTTTATAAATATCAATAAAATTTGATTCTTCTGTTGGTAGTAGGTAAAAACAAGGAGGAGACCCACTGTACACATGAAGAAGTAGAAAGAATCAAGACCCATGTGGTTGCGCTTGAATTCAAATATGGGTGGTATTCATTCTCCAGAATAAAGAGATGGTTTTCCATTGTCTAAAGGCGAATGTTGCCTCAGATAACTAGGCATTGAGAAAGCACATTCCAACCCAGAGTTCTGGTCCCTCATCCCAGGGCTTTGAAACAATCATAAAGCATTCTTGAAGGTGAGATATGGGACAAAGAGAAAGGTGAATTTTCCCTCCACCATTTTGCCAATAATTTTTATCCACCTTTTCTCTCTGTCTTCTAATTCTCTCCTCCTTTTCCTATGAGGTCTCTTGAAGCCAAGGTTTATTTCATAGATCTTGATGGTTCAATCTGGAGGAAAGCTAAAAGAGATACAAAGAGGAGGGTTTAGAGAATAAATAAGTTAAAACAAATATTGTAGTATTCCACCTCCAAACCAGGTGACTAAATCTGTGCCGGTTTCTGGTTTAAAAATTATTAATAGTAGTAGTAGCAGTAGCAGCAGAAACAGCTGCATTGATGCCAGTAGTAAGAATAGAAATAAACTTGATCGGAAACTTCCCTGGTAGCTCAGCTGGTAAGGAATGCAATGAAGGAGATTCTGGTTTAATTCCTAGGTTGGGAAGATCTTCTGGAAAAGGGATAGGCTACCTACATCCGTATTCTTGGGCTTCCCTAGTGGCTCAGATGGTAAAGAATCCTCCTGCAGTGGGGGAGATCTGGGTTTGATCCCTGGGTTGAGAAGATCTCCTGGAGAAGGGCATGGCAACCAACTCCAGTATTCATGCCTGGAGAATCCCCATGGACAGAGGAGTCTGGCAGGATATAGTCTGCAGGATAGTGAAGAGTCCGACAAAACTGAGTGACTAAGCACACAGCACAGCAAGCTTTATTTATTTATTTATTTTTATGTTCCAAATACTTGGCTAAGTATTCTAGAGATTATATAATTTAACCCTTAAAATAAACTTATTAGATGTAACAGATATTAAAATTTTGCCTAAGTAGAAGAAAGAATCTAACAGAAATTCTAGACAGAATTAACTGAGAATGGGTACAGGATCAGGTTTTAGGCACCTGCATGAATCAAAATTTTGGTAGATAATTAGAGAGAAGAAGAGATATAAAAAATATAATTCCCCAACACTTTTTGTATGTTTTAAACTTAGTTATTTAACTACATTATTCAGATATTTTTGGAACTGATATATAATAGAGTAGATAATAACAATTTGTCTGAAACTTTGGAATTCTTTGACACATTAAGATTTCTCTTTAATAAGTATGGCTCAGGCAAAAGTTTGGAACCAGAAAATCAATACAGTGAAATCTTTGCTAATTCTCATGTTCTATTACTCTTCCCTAATCTGTCAAAGCATCTTACAATCAATTTTCAAGAGTTTCTTTGGAAGGTTTTCAGTGCTGATACATTCTCTGCTGTGTTCTTGATACCTGTGAGGGTGGTGAATAAATTAATTTTTATTGAATAAAATGAGGTGCCAACACCCACTAATCTGTTGAAAGAGTCATCCTCAAATACAGATAATTACCCTAAAGAAGCAGACTTCCCAGTTGGTGCTGGGAAGAACCCATCTGCCAATGCAGGAAACTTAAAAGATGTGGGTTCAATCCCTGGGTCAGGAAGATCTCCTGGAGAAGGGCATGTCAACCCACTCCAATATTCTTGCCTGGAGAATCCAATGGACAGAGGAGTCTGATGAGCTGCAGTCCATGGGGTCACGAAGAGTCAGACATAACTTGGGAGTAAGCACAGCAAAGCACCATAGAGAAACATAGAAATTGCACACTTGAATACTGTAACATAAGAGTGAAGAATGTATGAATTCTATCTTAGGGAATAAAAGTATTGCCAGAAGATTCTAACAGCTGAATATGATAGTTTGTTGTTTAATCACTAAGTCATGTCCAACGCATTTGAGACTCCCATGGACTGTAGCCTATCAGACTCCTTTTTCTGTGGAGTTTCTAGGCAAGAATATTGAAGCGGGTTGCTGTTTCCTCCCACAGGAGGTCTTCCCAACTCAGGGATCAAACGTATGTCTTCTTCATTGGCAGGCAGGTCCTTTTCTGCTGAGCCACCAGGGAAGCCTGAATATAACAGTTACCCTGTTTCAATTGTACATTTGCACTCTTTGAAGAAGGCAGGTATAAGAAGGCAATAACAAACTTGCACTCATTTCTTCTAATAAATATATTTTCAGTTCCCTGTAAGTATACTTATTCCTCATTCAAATATCTTTAGGATGTAGATGTGAGACTATGATACTTATTGATAAATTATAAGATTTGTGAAGGTTGCTCAGTCGTGTCCGACTCTTTGCGACGCCATGGACTGTAGCATTCTCCAGGCCAGAATACTGGAGTGGGTAGCCTTTCTCTTCTTTGGGGATCTTCCCTGTCTAGGGATCTAACCCAGGTCTCTCACATTGCAGGCAGATTCTTTACCAACTGAGCCACAAGGGAAGCCCAAGAATACTGGAGTGGGTAGCCTATCCCTTCTCCAGGGGATCTTCTCAACCATGGAACTGAAATGGGGTCTCCTGCATTACAGGTGGATTCTTTACCAACTGAGCTATAAGGGAAGCCTTCTACAAGAAAGGGAAAACTGCCCTCATATGATTTATCAGCATAAAAGGCCTGATCTACCTTTCTGGGTCTTATTTTGTCAGTGTCTTGATTTGCCTTCCCTTGTACTTTCTCCCCTACTACCACTAGCACCATTTTAAAAATAAATAAATAAACAACATATAGAAGTCACAAATAGGGCAAGTTATGTAAAATATGTATTTCTTGTGAGGTTTTCAAATTATTCCCTCTTAAGTGGGTGGCAGATGCCTCCCAAGGCTTTTTGGCTTTTTCTTTTCATCGTCATCCTTAGTTGTGTGCCAAAATCTCTATATAGTTTTAAATGGGAGAGGAAAGCTGTGGTACTCTCCTGGCCTTAACAGATTATTATTTTTTTTAATAATATATCCTCTACTTTCATTGTTATACATGGGAACTATCCTAAAATCTTAACTATTTTTTCCTTAAAATTCTATTTGCTACAGTTGTCACTCCTTATAATCAAGTATTCAATGCATACTTCAGAAAGGTGGTTTAAGTAGGCAAACTTTAGGGCTCTTTCCAACCCCAACATTATTTAATTCCATATGATTTTCTCTGAAAAGGAAGAACTCCAGGGGATTGAGTAGAGGGGTTGGTGGGTGGGAAAGCTTTTACACTTAACTCCCCTTAATTTTCTCTGGGTAAGTGCAATGTCAGAAAATGATGACTGAACTAATCTGTATCTTAAAGGAAGGAAAAGGAAGTAATGCTTTCATACTTCAGTGAAAAATTATGACCTAGTTTTAAAATGGATATAGTAGAATGTTACCAAGATAATTATAGTGTTTACAATAAAATTTCTCTGTAAATATCTCATTTGCATAGAGTTTTTTTTTCCCCCCAACATAGACTAATGTTAACTGCTTACATGCTTTCTTGAATATCTCTAAATAATTTATCACTTAAGGGAAAGTATGACAATTTAGTATTTGACCTGCTTTTAATGTAGAAGCAAACCATTGACTGAGCTAAAGATTCAGTATTGGTTCATTTACTTTTGAGATCAAAGGTAAGCTATTTCTTTCCATCTACACCTTCTTCAATTTCCTAATTTTAAAACCATGGATAATAATTAGAATGTTTTTGTTTATCAGAAATGTTTCAAAGTTAGAGGGCTAGTTGTTCTTCTCACATTCATACAAAAATACACATACACATCACACACCTAAAATGGCATATATTAGGGTACTTTTTTAAATTGCACAAAAGCATTAAAGAAACAAGGTGCATTAAAAGATGTGGTCATGTTTTTAAATCATTTGCATTTGAAAGAATTTTAGGAGCAAGATAGAGTTCAGGTTTCTTCATAGTTCTTTAATAATCTCTGTATCACCTGGACACTTGCTACTGGAGACCAGCAGCCTAGGAATAGATAGATGTAGATATATCCATCTCCAGAGTCTCAACACAACTTCTGATTAAGCTCTAGGAAACAAGTTACTCTTTTTTTCACACTGTTGTAAGAATCACTGCTTTAATATCCTATTTTTTTGGTTTCAAAGATTGTGCCCTCAGGAGTTTTGAGAGAAGTCTTACTAGTATAAATGTTTTTCTGTGGAATATAGCTTTTGTCAGATCCTCAGGTCACTTTCAAAACTCCTATATATTAAAAAATTACCCTGCTAGTGAAAAGTATATGGAATGATGATACTAAGCTCGATTTGGTTCCAGGGCCTGCCAATCACTACCTAGGCAAGTTTAGGAAAATTATTTAACACACATATGAGTCACAATTGCACTCATCTCACATGCTAGTAAAGGAATGCTCAAAATTCTCCAAGCCAGGCTTCAGCAATATGTGAACTGTGAATTTCCAGATGGTCAAGCTGGTTTTAGAAAAGGCAGAGGAACCAGAGATCAGATTGCCAACATCTGCTGGATCATGGAACAAGCAAGAGAGTTTCAGAAAACCATCTATTTCTGCTTTATTGACTATGCCAAAGCCTTTGACAATAAACTGTGGAAACTTCTGAAAGAGATGGGAATACCAGACCACCTGACCTGCCTCTTGAGAAACCTATACGCAGGTCAGGAAGCAACAGTTAGAACTGGACATGGAACAACAGACTGGTTCCAAATAGGAGAAGGAATATGTCAAGGCTGTCTATTGTCATCCTGCTTATTTAACTTCTATGCAGAGTTCATTATGAGAAATGCTGGTCTGGAAGAAACACAAGCTGGAATCAAGATTGCCAGGAGAAATATCAATAACCTCAGATATGCCGATGACACCACCCTTATGGCAGAAAGTGAGGAGGAAGTAAAAAGCCTCTTAATGAAAGTGAAAGAGGAGAGTGAAAAAGTTGGCTTAAAGCTCAACATTCAGAAAACTAAGATCATGGCATCTGGTCCCATCACTTCATGGGAAATAGATGGGGAAACAGTGGAAACAGTGTCAGATTTTTTTTTTTTTGATGGGGGGGCTCCAAAATCACTGCAGATGATGATTTCAGCGATGAAATCAAAAGACATTTACTCCTTGGAAGGAAAGTTATGACCAACCTAGACAGCATATTCAAAAGCAGAAACATTGCTTTGCCAACAAAGGTCCGTCTAGTCAAGGCTTTGGTTTTTCCAGTGGTCATGTATGGATGTGAGAGTGTGACTGTAAAGAAGGCTGAGCACCGACGAATTGATGCGTTTGAACTGTGGTGTTGAAGAAGACTCTTGAGAATCCCTTGGACTGCGGGGAGATCCAACAAGTCTATTCTAAAGGAGATCAATTCTGGGTGTTCTTTGGAAGGACTGATGCTAAAGCTAAAACTCCAATACTCTGGCCACCTCATGTGAAGTGTTGATTCATTGGAAAAGACCCTGATGCTGGGAGGGATTGGGGGCAGGAGGAGAAGGGGACGACAGAGGGGAAGGGTACGAAAGAGGAGGAGATGGCTGGATAGCATCACTGACTCGATCCAACTCCGGGAGTTGGTGATGGACATGGAGGCCTAGTGTGCTGCAGTTCGTAGGGTGACAAAGAGGCGGCCACACCTGAGCGACTGTACTGAACTGATGAGTCTTTTTCATTAGACTAAGGTGTAGAGTAGTTAACAGAGCCTGTGTAAAAACTCACGTACAGCACCTTCATCATCTGCTAGTTCTCCCTTTTCAAGTCTTCCCTTCTTCTATAGCTACATAATGTGTGTTTTTAATCTGAATATATAGTTGTGTGGAATAAAGACTATTTCCCAGGCTTCTTGGTTGTGATCATAGGAAAATTGAAATATTGTATATACCATGGGAAAAAATTCATTAGTACAAATAGAATTGCCCTTCTCTCTTTTTCCCCCTTTTCTTACCTTTTGATTGTAGTATGGATATGGTAGCTGGAACTTGAGTAAGAATCCTGAATTACAAGTTGGAAGGTTCTTGATGAGGATCATGGAGTGACAAGATGAAAGAAATGTATAATTCTTGTCATTGTTAGCTTCCACTTCAGTCTTGGGGCAAATTTCTGACTTTATGTGTAATTTTTAAAAACTGTTATTATTCTGTGGTTTTGGTTATTCAGAGATGAAATTAATCTTGACTAATATAAGCACTTGACCAGGAGACTAATAAATATGATTAGAATATCAAGAAAATATGGTTATAAATTCTAGATCTACTTTTATTACCTGAATAGCAATTTGCTCAACCAATCTATTCCTCAGTTTCCTTATTTTAAATGAGGAATACAAGTATCTACTTCCTATAGATATGAACATTAAAAGAGGTAGTGCACAAATAGTATCTAGTGTCTGGGCAAAGAAACCAAGGTACCTGGACTATATCCAGTACAAGAGTTATAGTCTTCTCTCTATGTAAATTTTTATGTAAATACATTTTTATTGAAACACATTCATATTTACTTGCATGCGCATTGTTTTGGCAACTTTCTGTCTAGAGCAACAATTCCCAACCTTTTTGGCACCAGGGACTGGTTTCATGTAAGGCAGTTTTTCCATGGACCCAGGGTAGGAGTGGGGCTGATGGTTTCAGGATGATTCAAGTGCAATAAAATTCCTGCTCCTCCAAGAATCTAATGCCCCAACTAACCTGATAGGAAGTGGAGTTCAGGCAGCAATGTGAGCAATGGTGAGTGTCCATTAATAGAGATGAAGCTTTGCTTGCTTGCCTGCCACTTACCTCCTGCTGTGAGGCTTGTTTCCTAACAGTCCATGGACCAGTACCAGTTCATGGCCCCAGGACAGAGACTCCCTGGTCTAAAATAATAGAATTAAATAGTTAGAACAGATTCCTTTTGACTCATGGAGGCTAAAATATTATGTGGCTCTTCACAAAAAAAAAAAAAAAAAAAAAGAAGTTTGCTGACTCCTGATCAAGAATATAGGAACTCATGCCATAAGTACCTTCTACTTCTCTGTGAAACTATCATCATATTGTTTTGCTTGTAAAGCAATTTCTTCACTGAATCAGCTTCAGTTTTGCATAGACTTGGGAGTATGGGTCTTCAGCAAGTTAGCAGTGTTTAGTTATCTACTCTCTCTGAGTCATATGGCACACATCTTCCTCTAAGAGAAAGATGGACTACATCCTTAGTCTTCAATCTTAGAGAAGAGAATAACAGATTGGTTGGTACAGCATGAGAAACATGATTCATACGTTGCTGCCGGTACTTGAACCCCATGGGACTGATCTCAGTCATTCAAATCCCAGTCATATCCCCTCTTTCTTGACATTCACAACTCCAGCAAAATAACTATTTTATCATGTAACATTAACATAATAAACTTATTTGTTTAAATAAATACAGTTTGTCTCAAGCCTTCAAATTCCCTGCACTGGGAAAGCTAAGTCTTAGCCTCTGAAACACCAGGGAAGTCCCACTTGTTTCCTAATCCAAGAAAATGATATTTAAGGATTGTTCTCATATGGGCACATTTAAAAAACTTAGCCATCCTCTTTATCAGAAGTCTATTTCCCTGGATTCTGTGAAAATAACTTAGCAACAACATTAAATTATTCCAAAACACATTAATAATTTATTATATGTCAGGTACTATTCAAAAAACTACTAATGCAATGACCAGTAGGTAAGGTCCCCATGCGTAGACAGCTCACAACAACCACCATTACCATGTTTATTCCTCTAGCACTTCAGTTCAGTTCAGTTCAGTTCAGTTCAGTTCATTCGCTCACACGATGATATGGACTGCAGCATGCCTGGCTTTCCTGTCCATTACCAACTCCCGGAGCTTGCTCAAACTCATGTTCACAGAGTCGGTGATGCTATTTAACCATCTCATCCTCTATCGTCCTGTTCTCCTGCCTTCAATCTTCTCCAGCATCAGGGTCTTTTAAAATTAGTCAAAATATTGGAATTTCAGCTTCAACATCAGTCCTTCCAATGAATATTCAGGACTGATTTCCTTTAGGATGGACCGGTTAGATCTCTTTGTTGTCCAAGGGACACTCAAGAGTTTCCTCCAACACCACAGTTCAAAAGCATCAGTCCTTTGGTGCTCAGCTTTTTCTATAGGCAACTCTCACATCCATTCAAGACAACTGGAAAACCACAGCTTTGACTAGACAGGTGTTTGTTAGCTAAGTAAATGGCTCTGCTTTTTAAAAAGCTGTTTAGGTTAGTCATAGCTTTTCTTCCAAGGAGCAAGCGTCTCTTAATTTCATGGCTGCAGTCACCACCTGCGGTGATTTTGGAGCTAAAAAAAAAAAAAAAAAAAAAGTCTGTCACCGTTTCCATTGTTTCCCCATCTATTTTCCATGAAGGGATGGGACCGGGTGCCATGATCTTATCTTTCTGAATGTTGACTTTTAAGCCAACTTTTTCACTCTCCTCTTTCACTTTCATCAAGAGGCTCTCTAGTTCTTTGCTTTCTGCCATAATGGTAATGTCATCTGCATATCGGAGGTTATTGATATTTCTCCCAGCAATCTTAATTCCAGCTTCTGCTTCGTCCAGCCTGGCATTTCTTATGATGCACTCTGCATATAAGTTAAATGAGCAGAGTGACAATATAAAGCATTAATTTACTGCTTTACCAATTTGGAACCAGTCTGTTGTTCCATGTTCAGGTCTAACTGTTGCTTCCTGACCTGTGTACTGATTTCTCAATAGGCAGGTCAGGTGGTCTGGTATTCCCATCTCTTTAAGCATTTTCCACAGTTGTGATCCAGTCAAAGGCTTTGGCATAGTCAATAAAGCAAAAGTAGATGTTTTTTCCTGGAATTATCTTGCTTTTTCAATGATCCAACACAATTGACAATTTGATCTCTGGTTCCTCTGCCTTTTCTAAAACCAGCTTGAACATCTGGAATTTCACAGTTCGTGTACTTTTGAAGCATGGCGTGAGGAATTTTGAGCATTACTTTACTAGTGTGTGAGATGAGTGCAATTGTGTAATAGTTTGAGCATTCTTTAGCACTGCCTTTCTTTGGGATTGTAATGAAAACTGACCTTTTCCAGTCCTGTGGCCACTGCCAAATTTTCCAAATTTCCTGGTATACTGAGTGTAACACTTTCACAACATCATCTTTTAGGATTTGAGATATCTCAACTGGAATTCCAAAACTTCCACTAGCTTTGTTCATAGTGATGCTTCCTAAGGCCACTTGATTTCACATTCCAGGGTGTCTGGCTCTAGGTGAGTGATCATACCATCATGCTTATCTGGGTCATGAAGATCTTATTTGTATAGTTCTTTTGTGTATTCTTGCCACCTCTTCTTTTTATCTTCTGCTTCTGTTACGTCCATACCGTTTCTGTCCTTTATGGTGCCCATCTTTGCATTAGATGTTCCCTTGGTATCTCTAATTTTCTTGAAGAGGTCTCTAGTCTTTCCCATTCTATTGGTTTCCTTTGTTTCTTTGCACTGATCTCGGAGGATGGCTTTTTTTTTCCCCTCTCCTTGCTATTCTTTAGAACTCTGCTTTCAAATAGGTTTATATTTCCTTTTCTCCTTTGCCTTTCACTTTTCTTCCTTTCTCAGCTATTTGTAAGGCCTCCTCAGACAACCATTTTGCCTATTTGCATTTCTTTTTCTTGGGGATGGTCTTGATCACCGCCTACTGTACAATGTCACATGCCTCCATCCATAGTTCTTCAGGTGCTCTGTTTATCAGATCTAATCCCTTGAATCTATTTGTCACTTCCATTGTATAATCATAAGAGATTTGATTTAGGCCATACATGAATGGTCTAGTGGTTTGCCCTACTTTCTTCAATTTAAGTCTGAATTTGGCAATTAAAAGTTCATGATCTGAGCCATAGTCAGCTTCCCATCTTGTTTTTGCTGACTGTATACAGCTTCTCCATATTTGGCTGCAAAGAATATAATTAATCTGATTTTTGTATTGATCATCTGGTGATGTCCATGTGTAGTGTCTTTTCCTGTGTTGTTGGAAGAGAGTGTTTGCTATGACAAGTGCATTCTCTTGGCAAAACTCTGTTAGCCTTTGACCTGCTTAAGGCCAAATTTGCTTGTTACTCCAGGTATCTCTTAATTTCCTACATTTGCATTCCAGTCTCCTATAATGAAAAGGACATGTTTGGGGGGTTAGTTCTAGAAAGTCTCGTAGGTCTTCATAGAACCATTGAGCTTCAGCTTCTTCAGCATTACTGGTCGGGGCATAGACTTGGATTATTGTGATCTTGAATCATTTGCCTTAGAAATGAACAGAGATCATTGTGTCATTTTTGAGATTGCATCCAAGTACTGCATTTTGGACACTTTTGTTGACTATGAGGGCTATTCCATTTCTTCTAAGGGATTCTCACCCACAGTAGTGGATATAATGGTCATCTGAGTTAAACTCACCCATTCCAGTTTATTTTAGTTTGTTGATCCCTAGAATGTTGATGTTCACTCTTGCCACCTCCTGTTTGACCACTTCCAATTTGCGTTGATTCATAAATGTAACATTCCAGGTTCCTATGCAATATTGCTCTTTATAGCCTTGGACTTTACTTCCATCACCAGTCACATCAACAACTGGATTTTGTTTTTGCTTTGGTTTCGTCTCTTCATTCTTTCTGGAGTTATTTCCCCACTGATCTCTAGTAGCACATTGGGCACCTACTGACCTTGGGAGTTCATCTTTCAGTGTCTTAACTTTTTACCTTTTCATACTGCTCACGGGATTCTCATGGCAAGAATACTGATGTGGTTTGTATTCCCTTGTGCAGTGGACGATGTTTTGTCAGAACTCTCCACACTACTCTTCTGTCTTCTGTCCCTACATGGCTTGGCTCATAGTTTCATGGAATTAGACAAGGCCATGGTCCTTGAGATCAGATTGGTTAGTTTTCTGTGATTGTGGTTTTCATTCTGTCTGCCCTCTGATGGAGAAGGATAAGAGGCTTATGGAAGCTTCCTGTTGGGAGAGACTGACTGAGAGGGATGCTGAGTCTTGTTCTGATTTGTGGAGACATGCTCAGGAAATCTTTAATTATTATCTCCATATTTAATTATTATCTCCATTTTACAGAGGAATAATTTAAGAGAAGTTAATTAACTTGGCTAAGGCTAAACAACTAATTATTAAGTCATAGAGTCTGGATATTAATACCAAAGTCCATCCATTTAATTTTCTTTTTTGCAAAAGCACTCTCTATTTTTTATTCTCAGTTTTCTGGCATACATAAAGATTTGTCTGTAGCATGATCACTGTTAGCTTCTATACTTTGCATATGCTGTTTCTGCTATTTTGAATAATATTTTTCCAGCTATTTATATGAGCTTAGTTGTAACTTCCTTTATATCTTCTGAATATCTTACAATGGTGACTCTCTCATATGTTCCTATGTCCTTCAAAAGAATTTCCACTTACTGTAGGATTTACTAAAGGACAATTTAATGGTCTGTTTATTAATCTCTATTCCCACAATACATTGTGATTGATAACTGCAATGGCTGACACTTACTGAAATACTTCGGTTTTCAATGAGTGAATGATTTTGTTTCTTTTTTTGCAAGTGATATTACCCTCTCATATTTTCAAAATACCTTCTTAATTGACTTAACTTTTCTTTCTAACCGTTTTTTCAATAGTATTTAAATCTATCTGTGCTCCTACAAGGCTTTCTTTTTTACCTCCCAGAAAATATTCTTTCCATACCTAGTCCAGTTCTTGAAATCTTATGCTTTAAGACTTTTCTCAGATGTGAACTCTGCTATGAATCCTTTTGTAGCCCTCCATGTTTATGCAGGTGGAAACATGTTGTTAAGTCTTATCTTTTATTTCCTTTGGTTCCTTTCCTAAATAGTGAAGTCTTTTATTCAACCTTAGGTTTTCCCCAGTGGCTCAGTGGTAAAAGAAACCACCTAAATGCAGGAGCCACAGCAGACTCAGGTTCAATCCCTGGGTTGGGAAGATCCCCTGGAGGAGGGCATGGCAACCCACTCCAGTATTCTTGCCTGGAGAATCCCAGGAACAGAGGAGTCTGGTGGGCTACAGTCCATAGGATCTCAAAGAGTTGGACATGACTGAAGCAACATAGCACACACACAGATATTCACTGTTATGTAATAACCAAAGTCCTTAACATAATCACTAAACTACTTTCTTAATAAATCATAGCTACAATTATCTCTCAGGACCTTTAAGACATTAGTTCAGTTCAGTTCAATTCAGTCACTCAGTCGTGTCTGACTCTTTGCAACCCCATGGTCACAGCATGACAGGCCTCTTTGTCCATCATCAAGTCCCGGAGTTTACCCAAACTTATGTCCATCGAGTTCGTGATGCCATCCAACCATCTCATCCTCTGTCATCCCCTTCTCCTCCTGCCCCCAATCCCTCCCAGCATCAGGGTCTTTTCCAGTGAGTCAACTCTTCGCATGAGGTGGCCAAAGTACTGGAGTTTCATCTTCAGCATCAGTTCTTCCAATGAACACCCAGGACTGATCTCCTTTAGGAAGGACTGGTTGGATCTTCTTACAGTCCAAGGGACTCTCAAGAGTCTTCTCCAACACCACAGTTCAAAAGCATCAATTCTTCAGCACTCAGATTTCTTCACAGTCCAACTCTCACATTCACACATAACCACTGGAAAAACCATAGCTTTGACTAGACAGACCTTTGTTGATAAAATAATATCTCTGCCTTTTAATATGCTATCTAGGTTGGTCATAACTTTCCTTCCAAGGAGTGTCTTTTAATTTCATGGCTGCAATCACCATCTGCAGTGATTTTAGAGCTCAAGAAAATAAAGTCTGACACTGTTTCCACTGTTTCCCCATCTGTTTCCCTGAAGTGATGGGACCAGATGCCATGATCTTAGTTTGCTGAATGTGGAGCTTTAAGCCAACTTTTTCACTCTCCTCTTTCACTTTCATCAAGAAGCTTTTTAGTTCCTCTTCACTTTCTGCCATAAGGGTGGTGTCATCTGCATATCTAGTCTTTGAAACACTTACACAAGCTAATTTTGATTTTGTGACTGCAAAATATTTTCCTAAATATTTGTAAATGATCTCAGACTTTAGCTTGCTAACCTACCAAAATTTTTTTGTGGTGGTTATTTTGCTCTGTGTATCATTAAAATATATTTATATTACTAACAGAAACATGGTAGAAAAATGGTTTATCATTTTGCAGAAAAAAAAAAAACACTTTTTTGAGATTGGCAAATTATTTCGGGTTGTTTATAAAGAAACAATGCCAATAGTCATGTCTGGGCAAATGGTATAAATGATCCATATATAAATAAATATTGTTTTCAGTTGTGGAAGACTTGGTCCTTTCCAGCATAGGTTCACATACACTGAAATATTTCATAAAGAATTTTAAGTATATTGAAAAAAGAAAAACTGTAAGTTTAAAGTAAGTTATTATCAAAGATAACTTTCTTGAATCACTTTTTTTTAATTTTAAGATCTTTATATAGACATTAGGCAATATTTTGTAGACTTTGGATCATATTCAGCATTCATTTTGCTCATTTAAAATTTTTATTATTCAATATTATGATATTACCTTCACAAGTTATAAAAAAATAAAATTTCATTCACTTTCTTCTTGTTTGCAGAAGACTCATTTAGGAAGTTTTGAGGGTTGGCACAAGGTTAAAAGCAAGCATAAATTGTGGTTAGAGAGTAATGTTTTGAAATCAGATAGCTTTGTATCTAACTCCCCTTCTGCAGTGTACTAGCTGTATAATACTTAATTTTTAAAATCTTTGTATTACTTATGTTATCTATAAAATAGATATACCAAAACTAGATCTTTATGATATTAAAAAACTCAAATGAAAAAATGCACATAAAGTACAAATATCTGATAACAAGTAAGTCCTCAAAAGAATTAGGCATAATTGTTATTAGCACTACTGTTATTTTTATCGACGTTATAAAATTGTTACAGTTTGCAGTTATCCTTTAATTAATGGTTGCTGATTATATTTTGTTTTGACTAATTTAATATTCTAAATACAGCAGCTTAAATAAATTATGTTCAGTAATTGAATGTTGTTGCTGTTGCTTAGTTACTAAGTAATGTCCGACTTATTGTGACCCTATGGAATGTAGCCTGCCAGGTTCCTCTGTCTATGGGATTTCCCAGGCAAGAATACTGAAATGGGTTGCCATTTCCTTCCTGGACCAGAGATCGAACCCGTGTCTCTTGCATTAGCAGGTGGATTTTTACCATTGAGCCACCAAAGTTATCCAATTGATTGAGTAATAACATTTAAACCTATGAAATGAGAATTACCTGCTGATTTACTTATAGAAATACCTTAAGAATCGTGTCATAGTTCTATGTCAGAGTGAGACTGAAATATATCTCACATAGGCAGATATATCTTGTAGATTTTATTTACTTATTTTCAAAAGTTTTAATGATAAAACCAGTGATAAAGTTAACTTTAAAAATGATATGACAATAATTAATTGTATCAAATATATCATACCAATGCATGATGCTATTAGTAGGGGAAATGTGTATAAAGGAGAAACAACTTCTGTACTGTGCTCAGTTTTTCTGCAAATTTAAAGCTGTTGGAGAGGGTGGGATGATTTGGGAGAACAGCATTGAAACATGTACAGTATCATATAAGAAATGAATTGACAGTCCAGGTTCGATGCAGGATGCAGGATGCTTGGGGCTAGTGCACTGGGATGACTCAGAGGGATGGTATGGGGAGGAAGGTGGGAGGGGGGTTCAGGATGGGGAACATGTGTATACCCATGGTGGATTCATGTTGATGTATGGCAAAACCAATATAATATTGCAAAGTAAAATAATATAAATAAATAAATGATTAATGGTTAAAAAATTAAAGCTGTTGTACATATAAAGTCTATTAATTCACTATAAAAAGATTATGTCAGAAGTGTGTGGTAAATATGGTAATGTAAATGAAGAAACTTGAATGTATCCAATATACTTGAAGAAAAAATAGACCTTTAATGACCCCTTCTTTTAGAAAACGCTCAGAGAGAAAAATAATTCAAAATTATTTATTTTGTAATGATTTCAATAAAGAGAAAGTATACAGCCATTTGTATATTTATTTATTTACTTGCTTTATTTCTTTTTCTTTAATTTTTGGCCTCATCCCATGGCTATCTTGACTATCACAATACCAAATATTAATACTAACAATAGTATTATTATAGTTAAAATTGATATGTTTATAAATTTATGCATGATAAAATGATATGAAAGCCAGGACCTGATAATAACTATTAAGAGTTTGGAATATTTTTCTATTTCATTCTAAAATTCTACCTATCACAGTTCTTTGATCCATTTCATCATCTTCATTCTATCACAGTTTTTATTAAGATTATTGTAAAAGCTTCCTAATTAAGTTACGTGTTTCAGTTTCTACTGTGTTATCAGTTTTGCAGATTAAATTATTACCTTCAAGGCCATAAAATTCCCAATAGGAAAAGGTCAAAATACTATAATATCCACAATGATTTTGCATTATTTGATCCAAATCTAATTTCTCTGCATGAAATCTCTCATTGTGTTTATTTCTTTACAAAACTTATGTAGACCATGCCTTCTTCCATAACCACAGGGTAAAATTTTTCTCTTTTGCTTTTTTGTTGTTCTGCCTGCCACTTTTCCCCTCACCTCCAAAATGTTAATATAACCATTTTTTCAGACCAGCTAAAATATGTGCTTATTTATGAATCTCTCTTCAGCAAGAAAGAGTTGGTTCTTCCCATTTTCTAATTCTGTGAGACTATTTTACTGGCATATTTAAAGTGTCTTCAAGGCAAAAACAGCATGATAATTTTATTTTTATTTACCAATACCACTTACCAGTATTTAGTCTGCCACATAACAGATACTCAATAAACATTTTTAGTAAAAGTATGTAAACATAATAAATAAACGGCCAGGTAATGTAACTGTCTTTCCACAAGTTTATAAATAGATCTATTTTTGAACTTTAGAGTACAATACAATGTCGTGATTTTTAATTGTAAATTTTGATTAAGTTCCAGTCCCAATTTTCAGTTTACTTTAAGAGCACTGATTGTCATTTCTACTTCATTTGATTTGGATTTCAATCTAATTATAAAATAATAAAACTATAATAATGAAGTTTCAATTAGATCAAAAACACTAGTAGAAGTATCAATAAAGTTACATTTAAAATATTGTGACGGCTAAGTAGCTTCTGAATTATATAGGTGATGACAAATCAATAGGTGATGACTGTGAAATGGAAGGCAGTTGACTGATACTGAAGATCATTTTTTGCTTATGCAACTATCTGACTACTATTAGACATAAAAGGTAAAGACATTATTTAAAGAAATTTTACCAAATGAAAAACACATTCAAACATATATTCACAGAAACTCACTTGGCATTACTTAACTATTAATTTTAACCTCAGAAATGAGTCTTTATGATATACATGCGCCTGGTTACTTTCAGTTCAGTTCAGTTCAGTCGCTCAGTCGTGTCCGACGCTTTGCGACCCCATGAATCGCAGCACGCCAGGCCTCCCTGTCCAGCACCAACTCCCAGAGTTCACGCAGACTCACGTCCATCGAGTCAGTGATGCCATCCAGCCATCTCATCCTCTGTCGTCCCCTTCTCCTCCTGCCCCCAATCCCTCCCAGCATCAGAGTCTTTTCCAATGAGTCAACACTTCGCATGAGGTGGCCAAAGTACTGGAGTTTCAGCTTTAGCATCATTCTTTCCATCTTAAATGAGACCTTTATAAAGACAGAAAGTGCTTACAGCAAGAGCCTAGTTCCAGAAGGGCCTACAGAAGCACTGACTTTAAACATATTAAACTAGTAAACGCAGACTTTCTTAAGTTTTTTATTATTAACTGCTATTGTTAATAAAAAATAAAATAAATTCTATTATGCATCTTCAATTTTTAACTGAGATACTCCATAAAAGAGCTACTTAATGCTGAAAATACATTATATTTACAGTAAAAATAACTACAACTAACAATATATGTTAGAAATGGTTAGCCATACTAGTAAGTTGAGTTACTAACAACTAAAGTCCAATTCAAGCAATTTGTATAATGAGCTTCAAAAAGGATTATTGCTTTTGATTTGTCCATCCTAAAAGAGATCAATCCTGGGTGTTCATTGGAAGGACTGATTTTGAAGCTATAACTCACACTTTGGCCACCTGATGTAAAGAGCTGACTCATTTGAAAAGACCCTGATGCTAGGAAAGATTAAGGGCAGGAGATGAAGGGGACAATAGAGGATGAGATGGTTGGATGGCATCCCTGACTCAATGGACCTGGGTTTGAGTGGACTCTGGGAGTTGGTGATGGACAGGGAGGCCTGGTGTGCTGAGATTCATGGGGTTGCAAAGAGTCGGACATGACTGAGCGACTGAACTGAACTGAACAGATGCTGGGAAATGTTGAAGGCAGGAGGAGAAGGGGATGATAGAGGATGAGATGGTTGGATGGCATCACCGACTCAATGGGCATGAGTTTGAGTAAACTCCAGGAGTTGGTGATGGACAGGGAGGCCTGGAGTGCTGCAGTTCATGGGGTCACAGAGTTGGATATGACTGAGCGACTGAACTGAACTGATTGATATGTATTTTGTACTTTTCCCTAAATAAAAGTTTTAAAGTAGAATAAATAAGCCACGTACATGAAAACGACATGATCAATCTGTAATTGCAAAAATTAAAAAAATCCAAATATTCATTGATAGGGCAGTAGTTAAAAATAGTCCACTCAATAGAATATTATACTTATACTTTTTTAAGTGATAATTTTTAAATAGGTAAAAATCCCTACTACTCAAATATAAGATGAACTAATGCCAACTATTTGATTTGATATATTAATTAACAAGGGAAACTAAGTTATTAAAAAGTGACTCAAAGGAAAACTTACAGAACAGGCACTTGCATGGACATAAATGTCTTATGCATATAAACTATAGATATGACATAAAAATAAGCTGCTTAAAATGAAAGGTGCAATATTTGACATAAGAATAAAATGTTTTTAATAGCAAATTAAACATTGTAAAAGGAAAAGTAAGTTAATTTGAAATTGTAGCAATAGAAACTACCCAAATTAAAATTCAGAGGAAAAAAAGTTCCAACAGCAACAAAAATGAATTAAGTATCAGTGAGTCTTAGTATCAGTGAACTGAGTATCAGTATCAGTCTTGAGTATTCATTGGAAGGACTGATGCTAAAGCTGAAGCTCCAATACTTTGGCCACCTGACTCATTGGAAAAGACCCTGATGCTGGAAACGACTGAGGACAGGAAAAGAAGGGGACAACAGAGGATGAGATAGTTAGATGGCATTACCTGTTGGATGGCCATGAGTTTGAGCAAGCTCCAGGAGTTGGTGATGGACATTCAAGTCTGGCATACTGCAGTCCATGGGGTCGCAAAGAGTGGGACATGACTGAACAGCTGAACTGAACTGATCAGTGAGTTGTTGGACAATTTCAGATTAGTATAAATGTTCCTGGGGTTTCTAAAAGGAGGAAAGAAGACAAAAATAAATTGAATAAGTGATGAAAAACTTTACCCAGTTTTGAGTGAAACCATGAAAATACATCTACACAAAGGTCAAAATATTCCAACGTCAAGAAGCAGAAGGATTATTTAAATTCGTATTATAAAAATTGTTTTAATATTAATGAGAATACTACTTCAAGCATTAAAAAGTCTCAAGAACTCATTATCAACAGCTCATTATCCTTTAATCTGTTGATGGACTTTTTTTATTATTCTGGCTATTGTCAATAATGATGTGATAAACTTGGAGGCACCTATATATAATTGAAATTCTGTTTTCATTTCCTTTAATATTTCCTTAGAAGTAGAAATCTAGATGGTATGCTGAGTCTATTTTTAATATTTTGAGAAATCACCATATTGCCTTCCATACTAGTCACACCAATTTGCATTTCTAACAATAATTCATAAAGCTTCTCTTTTCACCACATCCTTGATAGCACCTGTTATCTCTTGTTTTCTTGATGGTAGCCATTCATCACGTGTGAATGGATGTCTCATTGCTGTTCTGATTTCCATTTTTCTGATGTTTAGTAATGTTGAGCATCTTTTCATATCTCTTGACCACTTCAATGTCCTTTACGAAGAAATGTTTATTTAATTCTTGTTCTTGTTGTTTAGTTGCTAAGTTGTGTCCAACTTTTTGCAATCTCATGGACCATAGTCCATGGATCCTTGGTCCATGACATTTCCAAGAATGCTGGAGTGTGTTGTCATTTCTTTCTTCTTTAGTTTAATTCTTATGTATGTTTTTTTTAAATTCAATTGCTTTTTGGTGCTGTTATTGAGTTGACAGTTCTGTGTATCAGTTCAGTTCAATCGCTTAGTCATGTCTGACTCTTTGCGATCCCATGAACCTCAGCCCACAGGCCTCCCTGTCCGTCATCAACTCCTGGAATCCACCCAAATCTGTGTCCATTATGTCGGTGATGCCATCCAACCATCTCATCCTCTGTCATCCCCTTCTCCTTCTGCCCTCAATCTTTCCCAGCATCAGGGTCTTTTCAAATGAGTCAGCTCTTCACATCAGGTGCCCAAAGTATTGGTGTTTCAGCTTCAGCATCAGTCCCTCCAATGAACACCCAGGACTGATCTTTAGGATGGACTAGTTGGATGTCCTGGCAGTCCAAGGGACTCTCAAGAGTGTTCTCCAACACCACAGTTCAAAAACATCAGTGCTTCGGGGCTCAGCTTTCTTTACAGTCCAACTCTCACATCCATGCATGACTACTGGAAAAACCATAGCCTTGACTAGACAGACCTTTATTGGCAAAGTAATGTCTCTGCTTTTTAATATGCGGTCTAGGTTGGCCGTAACTTTCCTTCCAAGAAGCAAACGTCTTTTAATTACATGGCTGCAATCACCATCTGCAGTGATTTTGGAGCCCAGAAAAATAGTTAGCCACTCTTTCCACTGTTTCCCCATCTATTTGCCATGAAGTGATGGGACCGGATATTTTGGACTATAATGTCTTATCCAGTATATAATTTGCTAATTGTTCCATTTGCTGTACAGTTCTGAGTTTGATGCAATTCTATTTTTAATTTTTTCTTTCACTATTTGTGTTTTTGACACAGTGCCCCCAAAATTTATTGCCAAGACCAATAGTGATTAACTTTTCCCCTATGTTTTCTTCTAAGAACTTTGTGGTATCGTATCTTTTATGCTTAAGTCTTTGATTTATTCCCAGTTAATTTTTGTGGGTAGTGTGAGATAAGGGCCCCATTTCATTGCTTGCAGATGTTTCTCCAGTTTTCTGAACACCATTCCTTGAAGGGACTATCTTTCTCCCATTGGTTGTTCTTGTTTCCTTCATCAAAGTGACTGTGTATGCCTGGATTTAATTGTGGGCTCTCTCTTCTGCTCCAGTGGTTGATGCATCTATTTTTGTGTCAGAAACATATTATTTTTATTTTTATGGCTTTGCAGTGTAGTTTGTTATCTAGAAATGTGGTGCCTCCAGCTTTGTTCTTTTTCCTCAGAATTGCTTTGGCTCTTCAGGATCTTTTGTGGTTTAAACAAATTTTAGAATTGTGTCTTCTATTTCTATGAATAATGTCTTTAGTATTTTGATAGGAATTGCATTGAACCTGTAGATGGCTTTGGGTAAGGTGGCCATTTTAACAGTATTAATGTTTATGATTCACAAACATGGGGTATACTTACATTTGCTTATGTCTTCAATTTGTTTCAGTGAAGTTTTATATATTTTTGTCATTATTTGCTGATCATAAGTGAAAGTAAAGTCATTCAGTCATGTCCGACTCTTTGCAACCCTATGGACTGTAGCCTACCAGGCTCCTCTGTTCGTGGGATTTTCCAGGCAATAGTACTGGAGTGGATTGTCATTTCCTTCTCCAGTGGATCTTCCCGACCCAGGGATGGAACCCGGGTCTCCCACATTGTAGACAGACGCTTTACTGTCTGAGCCACCTATATATAGAAAATTAAAAAGAATCAGTCAAAAGACTGTTGGAATTAACTTTGGTAAAGCAGCGAGATACAAAATCAAAAAACAGAAATCACTAGTATTCATACCACTAATGGTAAAGCATCTGAAAAAATAAAATAAAGAAATCCCCCATATTCATAAAACACCAAAAACAATAAAATACTTCAGAATAAACTTAACCAAGCAAAGGAAAAATTTGTGCAATCAAAACTACAAAAATACGTAAATCTTTTCAAAAGCTGAATAAGCCTTTTTCCAGAGACTCCAGATTTCACCGCTAAAATGTACTGAGCTCCTACCCTGGGTCAATCCTTATCTTGATCTCTTGTTGCTTAGAGATAATATCCTCACAGCCACAGCTGTCTTTCTCTAGGACCTGAGAAACATCTTTTTTGAAATGTAGTCATCAAGGAAGAGAGTACATGTATTTTTTCAGTTTCTGAGGGAGGGCAGGAACTTAACTTAAGCAGGCACCTCAGCCAAAGTGGTAAAAGTGCCTACTGTCATAATGACATGAGAAGTTTATTTTTACTTTAAATAAAGCCAATTAGCAAGCACAGGTGACCAGTCTAACTGTCTGGTGAAATGGGGATGAACCACATGTGACACATATGTCAAGTCGTCTTGCCTGAGGACTAGTTATTATATATTTTGAGAACATTTGTGAAATGGGTTGTATCTGACTGAGCATAAAAAAAGTATGAGATTTATTTCTGTCTTTGCAATTTCTTAGCAGATTGCCTGTTTTTTACATCACATTCTACTTAATGCTAGCTCAAAAATAAAGCTGGTGGGAGGGATTAATTAGGAGTATTGGATTAACAGATTCACACAACTATGTATAAAATAGATAAACTATAAAGATTTACTATATGGCACAGGAAAATATATTCATTATATTGTCATAACTTATAATGGAAAAGAATCAGTAAAACAATATGTATATTTATATGTGTGTGTGTATATATACACACACATATAATTGGATCAGTTCAGTTCAGTCACTCAGTCATGTCCAACTCTTTGCAATGCCATGAACTGCAGCACACCAGGCTTCCCTGTCCATCACCAACTCCTGAAGTTTACCCAAACTCATGTCCATTGAGTCGATGATGCAATCCAACCGTCTCGTTCTCTGTCATCCCCTTCTCCTCCTTCCCTTAATCTTTCCCAGCATCAGAATCTTTTCAAATGAGTCAGATCTTCGCATCAGGTGGCCAAAGTATTGGAGTTTCAGCTTCAACATCAGTCCTTCCAATGAACATCCAGGATTGATCTCCTCTAGAATGGACTGGTTATATCTCCTTGAAGTCCAAAGGACTCTCAGTTATATACATATAATGGGATAGACAAAGATTTAGTATGTAAAACACCAAATACATGACCCCATAAAAGAAGAAAAGTTATGATAAGTAGAAAATCATCAAAGTTAGCAGTTTCTGGTCTTTGAAAATCACCATTAAAAATGAAAGTCAGGCGATAGACCAGGAGAAGATATTTAGAAATCATACAGGCATCTTCATCTTATTATGCTTTGCTTTATTGAGTTTCTTAGGTACTTCTTTCCTTTTTTTTTTTTACAAACTAACAGTTTGTGGCAAGTGTGCATCCAGCAAGTCTACCTAAACCATTTTTTCCAACAGTATTTACTTATCTGTCTTTGTGTCACATTTTGGTAATGTCTGTGCTATATCAAACATTTTATTTACTGTTATAATTGTTATAGTGGTCTGTGATCAGTAATTTTTGATGTTACTACCAAAAGAAAAATTGTAGCTTTCCAAAGGCTAGATGTTATTTAGCATTTTTAGTAATGTGGCAGGCATGCATTTAGTGTGTGGCATAAATGCATGCTCAGTTGTGTCCAACTCTTTGCAACTCCATGGAGTGTAGCCTGCCAGGCTCCTCTGTCCATGGACTATTCCAGGCAAGAATACTGGAGTGGGTTGTCATTTCCTCCTCCAGGAGATCTTCTCACTCCTGACCCAGGGATCAGACCCTGTGTCTCTTGTGTCTTGCATTGGCAGGCAGATTCTTTACCACTGCACCACCTGGGAAGCATCATTTTTAATAATAAACTATTTTGAATTAAGGTAGGTACAGTGCTTTTGGGCTTACAAGGTGGCTCAGTGGTAAAGAATCCACCTGCAATGCAGGAGATGCAGGTTTGATCCCTGGTCAGGAAGACCCCCTAGAAAAGGGAATGGTAACCCACTCTGGTATTCTTGCTTGGCAATCTCATGGACAGAGGAGCCTGGTGGGCTACAGTCCATGGGATCACAAAAGAATTGAACACTACTTAGTGACTAACCAACAACAGCAAAACAGTGCTTTTAGGCATAATACTATTGCATACTTAATAGGCTAGAGTACAGTGTGAAAATAAATTTTATATGCACTGGGTATCAAAACATTTCTGACTTGCTTTATTGTGATATTTAATTTATTTTGGTGATCTAGAACTAAAACCACAATATCTCCAAGGTATGCTTATGCCGAAATTAGGTGAATTAATAACCCCATTGCAGCCTCAGTGTTTAAGTTAAAGGACTGTTGCTTTATGTCACTTATTTTAAGAATCTCACTGTAAGTCAAAATCCAGAAGTGATAAGCTTAGTGATGAAAGTATTTTGAAAGATGAAATAGCCTAAAAGTTGGGCCTCTGGTGCCAAACAGTTAGCCAAGTTTTGAATGCAAAAGAAAAGTTACTGAAACAAATTAAAAGTGAGGCATCATATATGCTGATATGGAGAAAGTAATGGTCTGAATAGAAGATCAAACCAACCACAACATTCCCTTAAGCCAGTGGCTAGTTCAGAGCAATTCCCTAACTTTCTTCAATTCTGTGCATGTTGAATGAGGTGAGGAAGCTGAAGAAGAAAAGTTTGTAGCTAGCAGAGGCTGGTTCAAGAGGTTTAAGGGAAGAGGCTGTCTCCATCATGTAAAAGTGCAATGAGAAGCAGCAAGTGCTGATGGAGAAGTCCAGCAAGTTATCCAGAATATCTAGCCAAGACGATCAAACGAGAGTGACTGCAGTAAACAGATTTTTAATGTAGATCAAGCAACCTTGTATTGGAAGAAGATGCCATTTAGGACTTTGATAGCAAGGGAGGAGAAGTTAATGCCTGGTTTTAAAGCTTCAGAAGAGGCTGATTCTTCTTTTAGGCGCTAATTCAGGTGATGATTTTTAGTTGAGGCCAATTGCTGGGGTCTAGCCCCCGCAGGATCTAGGGGAACCTGAAGGGAAAACGGCGTCGGCGGATGATTTAGGGAAAGATAAGGAAAGAATATTGTAGATAAGAAAATAGAGGAGAGAAAGAGGCTGATATTTCTTGGTTTACATAGAAAGCCAATAAAACTTCAAGACAAGAAGTTTGCCCTGTTCACGGAGGCCACAGGTGCCTTCTCGGTCTCCCGAGGGAGTGAAGACGCAGAACGTCTTTCCGTTCAGGTCTTAGAAACCCGGGCAGATAAGTGAACACAGAGAGCCTCTATGTTTCAAGAGATCAGCCTGAAAAAGAAAGTAAGAGAGAAAAAAAAGAGAAAAAAAGAAAAACACGGGGTGACCAAGCTTCTTTAAGCGAGGCCCATTGTTTTTATTTTTAAAAGGGTCTTTTATACCTTTACTTGTACATAGAGGGAAATGAAAGATGCAAAGTCATACAGAGTCAGCCCAGACATTACATCTGTTTTGTCTTTATCAAAACCAGGATTTTTCTGCAAACCTTTCCCATAAACAATATTGTGTACATTATCTTCTGGCCTTGGAGACCTGTGAACATTTTATGACCCTCTTTTGATAAAGGCTTCTCAACCAGAAAACTTATTTTCCCTTGAAATGTTTTTTCTTATATTTTTAATCTATGTCAGCCTCAAAAAGTATTAAACAAGTTACATTTCTCACGAAGCAAAGGTACATTGAGTTACAAGAAAGAACCAATTAGCTCAAAAGTCTGATGTGGTTAATTTCAAGGCTACACTTGTTTTTCTTACTTTTTAACTATGTTAACTAATGCACTCCCAGGTACACAGTGGATAAGAGATATGAGAACTTAGCAACAAGCATTGGCCCAATAATGAAATCCTATGCCTAGCACTACTCTAATAACTTTTAACTCTTTGAAAAGCTCTATGTTTTAGGCTTTCCGTGCCTCTCACAATTGGGAGGATGTAAATAATCATATGTGTAGCTGCAAGGGTTTGGATATACCTGCCAAGCAAGCTAAAATGCTAACAGAGGGGGTTTGATTTGAAATATTTCTCTCATGTCCAGGAGACTTATTAGATATAGCCCTAAGTTCATTTTCTCCAGAGAAAGGTTAATGTCAGAGGAGTTGGTGAAAGTCATGAAATAGTAAAACAGACAGATTCTGGTTTTGGGGTAGATGCTCCAGAAAGCCTAGGGAGCCCATTGAGTTCTGAAGCCTTGCTTAACAGTTCTCTTCCACATGACCTTGTCATGGGTGGGATCTCCTGTGGTGGCTCCCGGCAGCCAATGCTCATGTACTATTCTGAAAATCCCAGGGCCATTAAGAACACTATTGATACAATGTATAAAATAGATAATTAATGAGAACCTACTGAATAGCACAGGAAACTCTACTCAATACTCTGTGGTGACCTAAATGGGAAGGAAATCCAAAATTGAGAGCATATGCATATATGTATAGCTAATTCACTTTGCTATACAGTAGAGACTAGCACACCCTTGTAAAGCAACTATATCCCATTAAAAATAAAAATATAAAAGAAAATAAAAATAAAAGTTATGTTCACTTCTAACAAAATGGGATAAATTGCTTTAATTGAAAAAAAAGCAAAAGTATGCTAAATCTATTCTCCCTATGATCTATAAAAAGAACAACAAACCCTGGATGATAGCACATCTCTTGACAACATTGTTTGCCAAATATTAAAGCCTGCAGTTGAGAATAACTGCTCAGAAAAAAAAAAATCAAAATATTACTGTTCATTGACAGCACACCTGGTCACTGAAGAGCTGTGATGGAGACATACAGTAAGATCCATGTTGTTTTCATGCCTGATGACACGACATCCATTTGGCAGTCCATTGTACAAGGAGCAATTTTGGCTTTCAGCCTTATTAATTAATAAATATATTTTATAAAGCTATAGCTGCCATAGATTGTAATTCCTCTGATGGATCTGGGGAAAGTCAACTGAAGATGTTATTGAAAGGATTCACCATTCTAGATGCCCATAAGTACAATCCTGATTAATAGGAAAAGGTCAAAATAGCAACATAAACAGGAATTTGGGAGAAGTTGACTACTAGCCTCATGGATGACTTTGAGGAATTCAAAGTGGTGGAAATAGCAAGAGAACTCAAAAGTGGAGCCTAAATATGTGACTGAATTGCTACAATCTCATGAGAAAAATGAATGAGGAGTTGCTTCTTAATCATGAGCAAAGAAGGTGGTTACTTGAGATGGATTCTGTTCACCATGGAGATGCTATAAATATTGTTGAAATTATAGCAAAGGATTTAGAATATTACATAAACTTAATTGATAAATCAGCTTTAGGTTTTGAGGGGACTAACTCCAATTTTGAAAGAAGTTCTACTGTGACTAACATACTATCAAATAGCTTCATATGCTATAAATTACTTCATGAAGAGTCAATTGCTGGGGCAAACTTCATTGCTGCCTAATGTTATGAGATTTCTACAGCCACCCCAGCCTTCAACAACCACCATTCTGATCAGTCAGCAACAATAAATATCAAGACAAGACTCTCTACCAGCAAAAATATTATGGCTTTCTGAAGCTTCAGATGATCCTAAATGTGTTTTAGCAATAAAATGTTTTAATGAAGGTATATACATATTATTAGACATATTGCTTTTATATGCTTAGATTATAGAGTGGTGTAAGCATAATCTTTACATGCATGGGAAAATAGGGAAGGGACTCCAGGTGTGAGGTTTATGAGAACTTCCTGAATCATCTTTGTAATTTTTTTGTTTGTTTTTCTAAAACTATTTTTTTTTTAATTTTTATTTTTACTTTATTTTACTTTACAATACTGTATTGGTTTTGCCATACATTGACATGAATCAATAGTCTTTATATAACTTCCATAATATCCAACCATTTCACTGCTAGATAAGAAGGAAATGGCAACCCACTCCAGTATCCTTGCTGGAAAATCTCATGGAGTCTGGTTGGCTGCAGTCCATGGGGTCACAAAGAGTTGGGCACAACTGAGCAACTAACACCACTACAACTAAATATAAATTGAAGCATATACCAAAAACTGTATACATATTTTAGCAACTTTATTTGAAATAGGCAAAAAGTGAAAGCTGTAAAAATATCCATTGACAAGTGAATAAACAGAGTATGGTCTAGCTATACAATACAACTCAGCCACTCAAAAGAATAAACTATTAATACATACAACAATAATAATGAAAGTAATTATGCCAATGAAATATATTATGTACTGTATGATTCTGTTTGGGGGAATTCTGTAAAATGCACACTTTGTCTAGAGACAAAGCAGATTAGTAAATGCCAAAGGACTGTTCATAGGGATAGGAGGCAAGAGGAACAAATTGCAAAAGGATAAATGGAAGTTTGGGGAGGTAGCAAATATGATTTTAGTAATGGTTTAACATTTTTATAGACATATCAAACTTATCAAACTATATAATTTAAATACATGATATTTATCATATGTGAACTATGGCCCCCAGTAAGTCTATAAAAAGTGAAACTAAGGAGCTGATAGAACTCAAAATCTTGGCTAAAAATATAATTGTATAAATAACTGATCATTTCACCCCAACTGCAAATCACTTAAAGTTTTATTCTCCCAAATTTTTGCTTACTGTATGTCATTTTACCTAGATCAAAAGGAGAATTTTTGCCTAGATTTTTGGAACATTTTTATTAAAATGACTACAAACAGGAATTAATTTCTCTAAACATATTTTTGAACTAATTGTCAGTAACATTTCTCATTCAACAAACACAATCATATCTTTCCAGAGAACTTCACTTAAAGTACCTTAATATTCATAGTCTATTTGAAATCACAACAGAAGTCATTTCGTCTACTAAGACATTTTATTTTCCTTTTTAAATGCAAGTATATTATCTAAGAGGATGAGCTCATTAAATTATTAGCAACATTAGAAATATGGTTCAATTAGCTCAGTAGTCTCCTTCCAGAAAGAATTAGGTGGAGCTGATGGTATAAGGGTATTGGTAGTCAGAACAAGAAGTAATTAACTTAGAAAAATAAGCTTACCATAAGCATTTTGGTAAACAGCCGAATGGGAGACATCAGAGAACCTGATTATTTACCAGGGTAGGTACCAAAGAAATTAAGAACTAGTCAAAATCTTATATAAAACATCCTAGACCATGATCTTAATTTAGACATTCAGGTTGTTTCATGCTTAGCCTTTAAAAAAAATACACATTTCCTTTAAAGTGTAGAATTTTTAAACATTTGAAAGCCTAACTGTTATATCAAATCTGTAAAGTTTTCACCAGTAACATTCATTTTTGGTCCTCTACCTCTGAATAGTCAAGGCTATGGTTTTTCCTGTGGTCATGCATGGATGTGAGAGTTGGACTGTGAAGAAGGCTGAGCACTGAAGAATTGATGCTTTTGAACTGTCGTGTTGGAGAAGACTCTTGAGAGTCCCTTGGACTGCAGGGAGATACAACCAGTTCATTCTGAAAGAGATCAGCCCTGGGATTTCTTTGGAAGGAATGATGCTGAAGCTGAAACTCCAGTACTTTGGCCACCTCTTGAGAAGAGTTGACTCATTGGAAAAGACTCTGATGCTGGGAGGGATTGGAGGCAGGAGGAGAAGGGGACAACAGTGGATGAGATGGCTGGATGGCATCACTGACTCGATAGACGTGAGTCTGAGTGAACTCGAGGAGCTGGTGATGGACAGGGAGGCCTGGCATGTTGCGATTCATGGGTTCGCAAAGATTCGGACATGACTGAGCGACTGAACTGAACTGAACTGAACCTCTGAATATAAATGTTTTAGTTGCCAGGCTAGAAACATTCAGAATTTTTAAATTATAGAGCTTAAAAAATTCTCTCATGTCATTTTAGGTTTGAGGCAATATCCTCATTCATGTTTTAGTCAATATATTTATAGAATTTCTCTTCTGCTCCAGGACTAGGCTAATAATGGAGAAATAAATTTAAAGTACTAAGTTTTTATTTCAACTGTCATTTGATTTGTGTATTCAGTTTTGGAATTTGAATTGCAAATCAGACCTGAAACACAAAATGACCTTAAATTGGATTTGGTGTTAACATTTGAAATGTGTTATTATGTTTTAATGTATTTTAAACCAATGTTATATTTGATATAGGAAAATAAAATTTCAAATGACGAGTTACACAAAAATTGACTGAACTAGTAAGGATTAAAACCTCTGGCAAAAGAAATGTATGATTCCTAAAAGTAAACATAATTGTATAATTAATTTTAGTTTCTTTTTTTTTTTTCTACTTTAATTTTTTGCTCTTATTCTGGAATAGAAAATTGTGTTTTGAAAAACCTAAGCAATTGGTTTGGGAGAAAGGAAGTGATCTGCATCTCATTCATTGACAACAGATGACATTCTTGGACACAGTTCCTGTCGATTATGGATATATTCCCAGTGAGATTTTTGAGAGACAGGGGTCTCAAAGAGTAATAAGTGTGTGTGTGAATTTCAAATAACAGAAGCAAAAGAGGTTTTTTTCTTTTTAATGGAACTAAGATTTTCTTAAATTTATAAATATTTGTTTATGATAACAGGTACCAGAAATGTTTAGCAACTTGTTATGTAATTAAGCTGAATTATGTACAGCAGCATATTTCATTTGAAGAAAAAGAAGAAAAAAATCTATATGCATGCTGATAATAGAAGATGAAGTTTTATATACAGGAATAGTTAACCAAGCTGAAGAGTACACACACACACACACTTACATATATGCATATATATATATATATATATATACATGAAAGTGCATCTAAAAATACATATATGTAGATATACACTTGGATTTTGGTAGGAACAAATATAAATTAAGAGTAAGAGACTTAATTCTGCCTGTTGCAAATAAATTCACTTAGTTTTATTTCATCATGCAGATTATTTTCACTGGATATAGAATTCCAGTTTGGTGGTTCTTTTCTTGAAGTATTTAAAACTTACTTATGCCTCTCCTGGCCTCCATGGTTTCCTTTGAGAAATTCTGTTTTTTAAATTGGTTTCAGGTTAGATATAAATTCTCTGCCTCCTTTCAATGTATTTCTTTTGCCTTTCATTTTTCAAACTACAATTCTGATGGCCTTGCAGAGAATCTTACTGTGTTTATTAAAAGTTTAGCTTCTTGAATCTGTAGATTTATGCCTTTTGCCAAATTTGGGAAGTTTAACTCCTTTATTTCTTCAAGTACCTTTTCAATTTCACCTTCTTTCTCTTGTTGTTGCTGGAATCCAATAAAGTAAGTGTTAGGTCTTTCGTTATACTTCCCACAGGTTCCAAAAAGCTCTGTTTACTTTTTTTTTTTTAATTGATTTCCTGGCTCTTGTTTGGATTGCGTAATTCATTGTTCTCTTTTAATAGGTCTCTGATTTGTTCTTTGTGCACCATTCTGCTGTTAAAGCCAGCAATTAATTTGTATGAGCATGTGTGGAGGAGTATTGTATTTTTAGTTTTAAATTTTCTGGTTTTAAACTGGCTCTTTATTAAGTATTATATTTCTCTGCTGACACTGTTTTTTTTTTTTGCTGAAACCTTAAATCATTTGTTTCATTTATGTTCACAATTGCTTGTTGAACACTTTTGTGATGGGTTTTTAAAAACAATGTTAGATAATTCAAAATTTCTATTATCTAGGTTTTGGGTCTTTTTCATTCAAGTTGTCAGTTCAGTTAGTCAGTTCAGTCACTCAGTCATGTCCAACTCTTTGCAATCCCATGAACTGTAGCACGCCAAGCCTCCATGTCCATCACGAACTCCCAGAGTCTACTCAAACTCAAGTCCATCGAGTCAGTGATGCCATCCGGCCATCTCATCCTCTGTTGTCCCCTTCTCCTCCTGCCTCTAATCCCTCCCAGCATCAGAGTCTTTTCCAATGAGTCAACTCTTCACATGAGGTGGTAAAATATTGGAGATTCAGCTTTAGCATCATTCCTTCCAAAGAACACCCAGGACTGATCTCCTTTAGAATGGACTAGTTGGATCTCCTTGCAGTCCAAGGGACTCTCAAGAGTCTTGTCCAACAACACGGTTCAAAAGCATCAGTTCTTCAGTGCTCAGCTTTCTTCACAGTACAACTCTCATATCCATACATGACCACTGGAAAAACCATAGCCTTGACTAGATGGACCTTTGTTGGCAAAGTAATGCCTCTGCTTTTGAATATGCTATCTAAGTTGGTCATAAATTTCCTTCCAAGGAGTAAGCGTCTTTTAGTTTCATGGCTGCAAACATCATCTGCAGTGATTTTGGAGCCCCCCAAAAATAAAGTCTGACACTGTTTCCACTGTTTCCCCATCTATTTGCCATGAAGTGATGGGACCAGATGCCATAATCTTCGTTTTCTGAATGTTGAGCTTTAAGCCAACTTTTTCACTCTCCTCTTCCACTTTCATTAAGAGACTTTTTAGTTCCTCTTCACTTTCTGACATAAGGGTGGTGTCATCTGTATATCTGAGGTTATTGATATTTCTCCTGGCAATCTTAATTCAAGTTGTAATTTTCCTTAATTTCTGTAATATGGGTGATTTTTTTTCTCACTCTGGCTATTATAAGACTGGCATTTATTACGTATTGCATTTAATCTGTCTTTCTCTGACAGCTTTGTCAGGGAAAGGGAATAGGAATTGAAGTCCAGGTTTCTTACTCTACCTCTGTTGATTGATACTTGTCAAAAGTGATGGAATCCTTATTACTGCTGTGCTGGGTAAGGGTAGAAGTTCTGGAACATCCCTAGACTTTTGCAGATACTACCCTGACTGGGAAGGTTAGGAATGTCTTGTTATTGCTCCCCTTATGGCCTCTTCTGACATCATAGGGACGTTTTGTTGCTTGGCAAGGATGAAAATCTTTACATTCCAGTAGGCCTTCTCCGAAGCCAAGTCAGCATGAAAGTGGAGGAGCATCTCCTTACTGCTGGGTGACAGTAGAAATCCAAGTTATCTTCATGGTATCAACTGATACAGGAGTGGGAAGAGGTATTATTGCCCAGTAACAATGAAAATTTCAGCCTCTTACTGGGCATTCTCTGATACTATTTCAATTGGAAAAAGGGTGGCTCATTATAGCCAGGCAAACATGGAAGTCCAGACTCCTTAGGTGGCCTTTACTGGTACAGGTGGTGTGGGGCTACGTTTGGTAACTGCCCAGAAGTTATGGTCTAAACTTTCTCTGTCTTGCTAGATTATCTCGTTCCTAGTCTTTTAGCAGGAGAAAGAAGATTTTTATCATTTTACTTTTGCTGTTGTTTGCTCATTTGTTTTTGTCTTTGCCCATTGGTGTTTCTGGTTTGCAAACTAGGTTTTTCAAGTCTAAACCTAGGATAAATGAGGCAAAGTGAAAATCCAGAAAACTCATCATTGTATTGTTTCTTATGTCTTAAGGTCCTTAGGTTGTCTTTTTTCTTCTTTTTGACTTTCAGATCCTTATTATTATTGTTTTATATATAATACACAAGGGTTTTAGTTGAAGATAACTTTAAAAATAGAAGAACAAGAATCAACTTCACCTTTCTGTCAGAGGAAATCGATTGTGTTCCTTTGACATAGTATTTTTTACAGTGTTTGATGCTTTAGATATACTTACAGTTATTTCAATGCAATGGACATTTCACTCAATATGAAATTTTTCATAAAATTTAGACTCTTTTGCCTGTGTGTACTGATGAGAAAGAGAATCAAAATTTCTGACCAGATTACTTGCTGATATCTAGACTATTTGATTCACCCAGAAAATTTATTTTTTCTTCACTATAAATGTACTACCATGATCTCAACTTTCAAAATCATATTGAACTGATGTCTAGATAAATATCTTTTTGATCAGTATTTCTTTCAGACTGCAAGTTGAGATTATCTAAATTAAACTTTCATTAGTTTAATTTTAAGTTTATTATCATACTTTTTTATTCTTTTTGTTCTTTGTCGATACATTTGGAGTACCAGTTGCAGTGTAGAAACTCCATGATAGGGACTTGTTTTATTTGCTAGCTAAATAGAAGCCTCGGTTGGTACAAGGCCATTCTCATTTTTTTTTTTTTTTTTAAGAATCAATATTTGGTTTATGGTGCTTTTAATAGAGAGCAAATACACTGAATGAGATTTTATATTATTATAAGGTTATAGTATCTTCAACATATTTATATCAGAATATTTCATTGGTTATGCCTTTGAGCTATAACTCAAATAAATAAATGTTTTCTGGATTATTTTAAAAATTACTTGGGTAAAAAATATATATATATAGGAACATTCTTTGATAAAACTAGTCTTCGTCGGACAGGACTGAGCAACTTCACTTTCACTTTTCACTTTCATGCATTGGAGAAGGAAACGGCAACCCACTCCTGTGTTCTTGCCTGGAGAATCACAGGGATGGGCGAGTCTGGTGGGCTGTCATCTATGGGGTCGCACAGATTCAGACACGACTGAAGCAACTTAGCAGCAGCAGAAGCAGCACTTCTCCACAAGTGACATGCTTTTGCAGAGACCAAAAGTTTTCTCATTCAATCACTAGTTTATACAAAAAGGCATTTATTGATCACAAGGCATACACTCACTCTTAAGTTAAACATGGATACACTATTGGAAATTACAAGGTGATATTCTCACTATTCAAATAAGCAAAGGGAATCATGAAATCTTAAACAAAATAGAGAACAGCATACATCTAATATCAACTGCTGGTATTAGACTTGATATCCCTATCCTAAAGATGTACAAAAATCTCAAGTAAATGCTTGTTCCTGTGAATTTAATTTCAATTGCCTTCTGAAAATAAGAGCATTTTCTTTTCTAACTTATATCTTTCTTATTTAATAAAACTGTTGTACTCTGAACTTCATTTTGCATGATTTTGTAAAGAAATTTAAAGTACTCTTGTTGACTTTGTAGAAAGATGATTTAAATAATTATTAAATGTGCTTAATGATTCTATGATTTGATAAAATATGGTCTGATTTAGTAATACACATTTCTTGATTGTTTTTGTATATCAGTCATTTCATAAAATATATTAGCTCAGTTAATTTTTAAAATAATTCCATAATATAAGAACATGATTATCTCAGTTTTACAGAAAATAATCAGATTTCTATAAATTAAATAACTTGCCCAATATTAAACAGCTAGTATTTTAAAACCTCAACCCATGTTTGTATTGTCCCAGAGTTTAAATTTTTAAAATTCATAATACACTGCCTAAGTACCAATCCAAAGGAATTACTATAGGACTTTGTTAAGGCATTTTAAGGTATTCACGTTAAAGCGGGAAAATGAAGTTCTGGGGTATTAGACATAGTTACAATTTGTCCTTCAGCACAGGTTAGAGCCTAATTTACCATGGGTCATGTAAAATACCTAGAAATAAAAACCAACCTAGAGCTATAAAATAAAAAGTGACCTTTAAAATCTGATATTACAGACAAACAACTTTTGCCTCTGGAGGCTGTTGAAGGACAAAATAGGGATAGGAAAATTCACTCATATGTCCTCATATACATGTCACTATTTTTAGCCAGCCAGCAGCCACTAGAATTAATAGGCTAGAGCTGCTGAAAATAGAATGCATTTTCTATGTTTCTGAGACTTCAGAAAGCCACCTAAACTTCTATACATTGGAAAAGACTAACAGAAACCAGCAGTTTCTAATAGTGGTCTCACAATGAAGATAGTCAGTAGATGTTTCCAAGACACTCTTTATCCATTCTTTTTCCAGTCCTTTCACCCTCTGAAATAAAACACTAAGTTTCATGAATAAAACCATTAACATTACAAGAAATCTAATTGGAATCACTATTGAAAACTACGTTAATTACAATGCAGAAAAGCTGCTGCTTGTACTTGAATCCTAATTTAATTAATGTAGTTAATAGCATTCCCCATATAATCATTGAAATAACAGAGGAACCAATATGAATTACCATACGTTATCTCAGCATACTGACAAGATTTCCAAATTGTCTTGCTCAGAAACCATCATATTCATGGACATTTGGAAATTATTGTACATTTAAATTTCAGGCATACACTTTGGAAATTTTGGTTTCAGAAATCTTAGGGTAAAACACAAGAATGAGAATTTTTAACAAGTATAACAGCTGGTTCTTATGCAGATGTTAGAGAACCATACTCTGAGAAACATTTTCCTGAAGCTGGGTTTAGGCAGATGACTTTCCTTTGATTGGTTATGCATATCTAGATATATTTTCATAAATGTAACATTTAAATTTCTAAGTTAATAGTTTCTTTGCAAGTATACAATGTTATGTTATAATAATGAGACCACATCTAGAGACCATCAGTATTGCTTTCACTGAAATGTTTGCCTTACATACCAGTCTGGTCAGACAGGTAAGTTGATCATAGACCCACTTGATGATTTCAACTGTGTATATGTTTACAGAGTGTAGACAATAGAAAAGTGTTGGAGATTATTTCTTATACCCCTTATTAAAATGGAACACCAATATTACAGGCATGTTATTAATGTGTTCACCATTGGAAAAGACTAACAGAAACCAGCAGCTTCTAATAGTGGTTGCACAATGAAGACAGTAGATGATTCCAAGACACTCTCTATCCATTCTTTCTCCAGTCCTTTAGCCTCTGAAATAAAACACTAGGTTTCAAGAATGAAACCATTAACATTATGAAATCTAATTGCAATGACTATTGAAAACAACATTAATGACAACACAGAAAAGCTGTCACTTGAAATAAATGTATTAAAATATTTTACTGAAAGCTCCCACCAAACTGAGAAGAAGCATAAAGGTGTGGAACCTGGGTCCAAACATGTTTGTGAAATATTTGAATATTCTACAATTACTCTTGAAATATATTGAAACTCTGTTCTAAAACACCTGACCACAGTCAAACTTTTATCATAAGATTTATTTGCACTGCATCCTTCTGAAATAATGCCTGCTTAACAATCGTAACTGTAACCAGTTTTTCTATAAAACAATTACAAGTAATTTTATTGTCAAGAGGTTCTTTAGATCCTCTTAAGTTTCTGCCATTAGGTATCATCTGCATATCTGAGGTTGTTGATATTTCTCCTGGTCAGCTTGATTCCAGCTTGTGCTTCATCCAGTTTGACATTTTGCATGATGTACCCTGCATACAAGTTAAACAAGCAGTTCAGTTCAGTCACTCAGTCGTGTCCAACTCTCTGCAACCCCATGAATCACAGCATGCCAGGCCTCCCTGTCCATCACCAACTCCTGGAGGTCACTCAAACTCATGTCCATCGAGTCAGTGATGCCATCCAGCCATCTCATCCTCTGTCGTCCCCTTCTCCTCTTGCCCCCAATCCCTCCCAACATAAGGGTCTTTTCCAATGAGTCAACTCTTCGCGCGAGGTGGCCAAAGTATTGGAGTTTCAGATTTAGCATCATTCCTTCCAAAGAAAAGCCAGGACCGATCTCCTTCAGAATGAATGGTTAGATCTCCTTGCAGTCCAAGGGACTCTCAAGAGTCTTCTGCAACACCACAGTTCAAAAGCATCAATTCTTTGGCACTCAGCTTTCTTCACAATCCAACTCTCACATCCATACATGACCACTGGAAAAACCATAGCCTTGACTAGATGGACTTTTGTTGACAAAGTAATGTCTCTGCTTTTGAATATGCTATCTAGGTTGGTCATAAATTTCCTTCCAAGGAGTAAATGTATTTTAATTTCATGGCTGAAATCACCATCTGCAGTGATTTTGGAGCACCCCCTCAAAAAAAAAAAAAAATCTGACACTGTTTCCCCATCTGTTTCCCTTGGAGTGATGGGACCAGATGCCATGATCTTTCTTTTCTGAATGTTGAGCTTTAAGCCAACTTTTTCACTCTCCTCTTTCACTTTCTTCAAGAGGCTTTTTAGCCCCTCTTCGCTTTCTGCCATAAGACTGGTGTCACCTGCATATCTGAGGTTATTAATATCTCTCCTGGCAATCTTGATTTCAGCTTGTGCTTCTTCCAGCCCAGCGTTTCTCATGATGTACTTTGCATAGAAGTTAAATAAGCAGGGTGACAATATACAGCCTTGATGCACTCCTTTTCCTATTTGGAGCCAGTCTGTTGTTCCATGTCCAGTTCTAACTCCTGCTTCCTGACCTGCATATAGGTTTCTCAAGAGGCAGGTCAGGCGGTCTGGTATTCCCATCTCTCTCAGAATTCTCCACAGTTTATTGTGATCCACACAGTTAAAGTCTTTGGCATAGTCAATACAGCAGAAATAGATGTTTTCCTGGAACTCTCTTGCTTTTTACATGACCCAGCGGATGCTGGCAGTTTGATATCTGGTTCCTTTGCCTTATCTAAAACCAGCTTGAACATCAGGAAGTTCACGGTTCACATATTGCTGAAGCCTGGCTTGGAGAATTTTGAGCATTACTTTACTAGTGTGTGCGATGAGTGCAATTGTGTTTGAACATTCTTTGGCATTGCCTTTCTTTGGGATTAGAATGCAAACTGACATTTTCCAGTCCTGTGGCCACTGCTGTGTTTTCCCAATTTGCTGGCTTATTGCTTGCAGCTCTTTCACAGCATCATCTTTCAGAATTTGAAATAGCTCCACTGGAATTCCAACACCTCTACTAGCTTTGTTCATAGTGATGCTTTCTATGGCCCACTTGACTTCACATTCCAGGATATCTGGCTATAGGTGAGTGATCATACCATTGTGATTATCTTGGTCATGAAGATCTTTTTTGTACAGTTCTTCTTTGTATTCTTGCCTCCTCTTCTTAATATCTTCTGCTTCTGTTAGGTCCATACCATTTCTGTCCTTTATCAAGCTCATCTTTGTATGAAATATTTCCTTGGTATCTCTAATTTTCTTGAAGAGACCTCTAGTCTTTCCCATTCTGTTGTTTTCCTCTATTTCTTTGCATTGATCGCTAAGGAAGGCTTTCTTATCCTTTCTTGCTGTTCTTTGGAACTCTGCATTCAGATGCTTATATCTTTCCTTTTCTCCTTTGCTTTTCGCTGACAACATACGACTTTGATGTATTCCTTTCCAAATTTTGAACTAGTCTATTGTTCCATGTCTGGTTCTAACTGTTGTTTCTTGACCTGCATACTGGTTTTGGAGGATACAGATAATGTGGTATGGTTTTCTCATCTCTTTAAGGATTTTTTACATGTTATTATGATCCACACCCTCAAAGCCTTTCCCATAGTCAATGAAGCAGTAGTAGATGTTTTTCTGGAATTCTCTTTCTTTTTCTATGATCCAACAGATGTTGGCAAGTGGCCTTCAGATTCCTCTGTCTTTTCTAAATCCAACTTGTACATCTGGAAGTTCTCAGTTCATGTACTGTTGAAGCCTAGCTTAAAGGATTTTGAGCATTACTTTGCCAGTTTGTTGAAATGAGTACAATTGTAAAGTAGCTTGAACATTCTTTGGCATTGCACTTTTGGGGACTGGAATGAAAATTGACCTTTGCCAGTCCTTTGGCCATTGCTGAGTTGTCAAAATTTGCTGCCATGTTGAGTACAGCACTTTAACATTATCTTTAAGGATTTGAAATAGCTTGACTATTCTATCACTGCCACTAGCTTTGTTTGTAGGAATGCTTCTTTAAGGCCATTTACCTCAACACTCTGACTCTCAGTGAGTGACCACATTTTATAGAATAACCCTTCCTTCTCCAGTTAGTTTATAATGCTGTTTTTCATTAGGCTTAAAATCCTTACATATATCTTAGAACTGTTTTTGTATTCTGTCTAGAACACTGTAGCCACTTATTTTAATATTTGTTTCACAATTTTTTTTATTTTTTTTATTTTTTTGTTTCTTTTTATTACTTTTTTTTGTTTCACAATTTTTAATAGTGATCTTACTCTTACTATTCTTGTCCAATATATTTCTTAAGAAAGATTTTCAAATTTACTTTTTACTATATTTGTATACCCCGTCCTTAGTTCAGTTCAGTCACTTAGCCATGTCCAAATCTTTGTGACCCCATGGACTGCAATATGCCTGGGTTCCCTGTCCTACATCAACTCCAAAAACTTACTCAAACTCCTAGCCCATTGGTTCAGTGATAGCATCCAACCATCTCATCCTCTGTCGTCCCCTTCTCCTCCTGTCCTCAATCTTTCCCTGCATCAGGGTATTTTACAATGAGTCCGTTCTTCACATCAGGTGGCCAAGGTATTGGAGTTTCAGCTTCAGCATTAGTCCTTCCAATGAATATTTAGAATTGATTTCCTTTAGGATGGACTGATTGGATCTCCTTGCAGTTCAAGGGACTCTCAAGAATCTTCTCCAACATCATAGTTCAAAAGCATCAACTCTTCAGTGCTTAGCTTTCTTTATAGTCCAACTCTCACATACATATATGACCACTGGAAAAACCACAGCTTTGACAAGAACTGTCTTTTGGCAAAGTAATGTCTCTGCTTTTTAATATGCTGTCTAGATTGGCCATAGTTTTTCTTCCAAGGATCAAGTGTTTTTTAATTTCATGGCTGCAGTCACCATCTGCAGTAACTTTGGAGCCCAAAATCATAAAGTCTTTCAGAGTTTCCATTGTTTCCCCACCTATTTGCCATGAATTGATGGGACCAGGTGCCACGATCTTAACTTTCTGAATGCTGAGTTTTAAGACAACTTTTTCACTCTCCTCTTTCGCTTTTATCAAGAGGCTCTTCTTCATCAAGAAGACGAAGCTCTTCTTTGCTTTCTGCCATAAGGTTGGTGTCATCTGCCTATCTGAGGTTACGGATATTTCTCCCAGCAATATTGATACCAGCTTGTGCTTCATCCAGCCTGGCATTTCTCATGATGTACTCTGCATATAAGTTAAATAAGCAGGATGACAATATACAGCCTTGACATACTCCTTTCCCAATTTGAAACCAGTCTGTTGTTCCATGTCCAGTTCTAACTGTTGCTTCTTGACCTACATACAGGTTTCTCAGGAGGCAGGTCAGGTGGTCTGGTATTCCCATCTCTTTAAAAATTTTCCATAGTTTGCTGTGATCTATAGAGTCAAAGGCTTTGACACAATCAATAAAGCAGAAATAGATGTTTTTCAGGAACTCTCTCGCTTTTTCGATGATCTAACAGATGTTGGCAATTTGACCTCTGGTTCCTCTGCCTCTTCTAAAACCAGCTTGGACATCTGGAAGTTCACAGTTCACATATTGTTGAAGCCTAACTTGAAGAATTTTGAGCATTACTTAAATTAAAAGACACTTACTCCTTGGAAGAAAAGTTATGACCAACCTAGATAGTCTATTCAAAAGCAGAGACTTGACTTTGCCAACTAAGGTCTGTCTAGTCAAGGCTATGGTTTTTCCAGTGGTCATGTGTTGATGTGAGAGTTGGACTGTGAAGAAGGCAGAGCACCAAAAAATTGATGCTTTTGAACTGCGGTGTTGAAGACTCTTGAGAGTGCCTTGGACTGCAAGGAGATCCAACCAGTCCATTCTGAAGGAGATCAGCCCTGGGATTTCTTTGGTAGGAATGATGCAAAGGTTAAACTCCAGTACTTTGGCCACCTCATGTGAAGAGTTGACTCACTGAAAAATACTCTGATGCTGAGAGGGATTGGGGGCAGGAGGAGAAGCGGACGACAGAGGATGAGATGGCTGGATGGCATCACTGACTCGATGGACGAGAGTCTGAGTGAACTCTGGGAGTTGGTGATGGACAAGGGAGGCCTTGCGTGCTAAGATTCATAGGGTCGCAAAGAGTTGGACATGACTGAGCAACTGAACTGAACTTACGAGCATGCTAGATGAGTGCAATTGTGCAGTAGTTTGAGCATTCTTTGGTATTGCCTTTCTTTGGAATTGTGAGGAAAACAGATCTCTTCCAGTCCTGTGTCCACTTCTGAGTCTTCCAAATTTGCTGGCATATTGAATGCAGCACTTTCACAGCATCATCTTTTAGGAGTTGAAGTAGCTCCACTGCAATTCCATCACTTCCACTAGCTTTGTTCGTAGTGATGCTTCCTGAGGCCCATTTGATGTCACATTTCAGAATCTATGGCTTTAGGTGAGTGACCATACCGTCCTAATTATTTGGGTTGTGATCTTTTTGTATAGTTCTTCTGTGTATTCTTGCCACCTCTTCTTAATATCTTCTGCTTCTGTTAGGTCCATGCCATTTCTATCCTTTACTGTGCCATCTTTGTATGAAACGTTCCCTCCCTTGGTATCTCTAATTTTCTGGGAGAGATCCTTAATCTTTCTCTTTCTATTGTTTTCCTCTATTTCTTTGCATTGATGACTGAGGATGGCTTTCTTATAGCTCCTTGCTATTTTTTGGAAGTCTGAATTCAAGTGGGTATATCTTTTTTTTCTTCTCTCTCTTTTGCCTTTTGCTTCTCTTCTTTTCTCAGATATTTGTAAGGCCTCCTCAGACAATCATTTTGCTTTTTGCATAGCTTTCTCTTGGGCATATCTTGATCACTGCCTCCTGTACAATGTCAGGAACCTCCATCCATAATTCTTAATGATACCATAGTTCTTGATGATGATACCCTATCATATGAGATATTATAATTTACAATACAAGATTTTATATTATTTAAAAATAAGAGAAAATCTATCATCTAAATTATAACAGTCCACCATTTGTAAAGTGAAGTGAAAGTCGCTCAGCCATGTTTGACTCTTTGTGACCTTATGGACTATACAGTCCATGGAATTCTCCAGGACAGAATACTGGAGTGGGAAGCTTTTCCCTTTCCCAGGGGATCTTCCCAACCCAGGAATCAAACCCAGGTTTCCTGCATTGCAGGGGATTCTTTACCAGCTGAACCACAAAGGAAGCCCAAGGTTATTGTAGTGGGTAGCCTCTCCCTTCTCCAGGGGATCTTCCAAATCTAGCAATCAAACCAGGGTCTCTTACATTGCAGGCAAATTCTCCAACTGAGCCATCAGGAAAGCCCCATCAATTATAAAGCAAGCCCAATATTAGAGTATTTAACACATGAAAATTTGTGCATCCTTAAAATCAATATAATATTTTTTAAATGGGCTTAAAGTAAATTTGTGAGCTATAATATGTGCATAAAACATAATTTTATCTTAGGAAAAAAATAGCTTTTAGTCATCTTATCTTGAATTATATAGTGTGCAGCTCAATATATTCTAGTCTTTCCTATCTCTCACTAAAGTTTCTTAGAAGTTAATCTAGATTTAGCACCTTCTTATTAAGATTATTCCTATGTATTTATACAACTTTCACCTCATATTGTGTTTTCACTCTAAAAAAAAATTTTCCTGGTGTATACTACTGATTTTCTAATTTTATATTTTATCATGCTCCAATTCCTTGAGGTGTTTTTGTAGTTCTGTTTCTCTTTATTCTCTTGTCTTTTTAAAGAAAATATTAATATTGTCTTTTCCCTACATTTATGATCCTATTTTATTTTATAATTTAGTGTATTTATTACCAGATAACTTCATTTATTTTTTACTCTAAATTATTTTCTGATGTTTATAAAATCCAGTGCTAGCACTTTCTGACTCTTAGAGACAGACAGAGTTAGAATTATCAACTAGAAGAGATGGTATATTTTTCATTGATATGTTTGCATTCTCTTGTCCAATTCTATAATGATAAAATGTGTTCTTTTAAAAAATATAGCCTATATTCTTTAAAAAAATATTTCTCAAAATTGTTAGAGGCTTGTAAGAATCCCTAAAAATCCTTGTCATCATCTTTTTGTCACTATTACTAATTCACTCTAAATCTGGTTCTTTATAATTACTAAAGAAATAATCAATACCTGCAAAATTGGGTAAAAATCAACAGCACAGAATCATAAAGTTTGGGTACTAACAATAGATTCCACCTTTTTTTTTTCTTTTTAAGTTATAAAACCACACGTATTCACATAGCTGGGAATTTTGCATTGAAATAGGAGTTTTAATGTAAGAAAAGGCCCAGTTACATGAGAGGACCAAAATTCTGAATGACAAGCATAACTTGATTTTTTAATTTATGTACCTCTACACATTTCCCTAAAATGTTGTATCAAAATCATAATGAAATCACCTTTTAAATTTTCTATTAGGGGAGTTTATTTTTTATTTTTTCAAAATTTGAAATTAAAAAGTAATTCTTGGCCCAGCATACAACAAAAGCAATAAAAGGACCTGCAGTAATATTCACTTATATTTTTGTATCTGGGAAAACAGACAATACATTTGGAAGTTGAAACATTAAAAAATACTGTTCAGTTCAATTCAGTCGCTCAGTCATGGCCGACTCTTTGGGACCCTATGAACTGCAGCACGCCAGGCCTCCCTATCCGTCACCAGCTCCTGGAGTTTACTCAGACTCATGTCCACCGAGTCGATGATGCCATCCAGATACCATACTAAAATGATCCCTTTTTGATAAGAGAATTATAAAGTGGTATTGTTTATGGCATTCTTTTTGTTTATATTTCTCTTTTAATCTATAAAATTATATTTTTAATTTTAAATATCTCAAAACTTTGATATGAATTTCTCCACAGACCTTCTGTTATATTTTTGGATATTTTATTTTTAGTGCCATTTCAGATTTTCATGTAAATCTATCTTAATATTTTGAACATTTTTTACTTACTGGGTAGAAAGAATTTTTATTTAAATTCTTATTCATTTTTATTTAAATTCAGATTTATTTTAGAGTACAGGACCTTGATTCCTTGATTTTGGTTCTCAGCTAGTAAGCTACTATTCCTTGATCTTCCACAGGGAAGCATATGCATATAGATAATGTTTAGAAAAGGGACCACTTTGAAATCTTAAGTAATTTGAATTCAAACTCTACCAATCTTTCCTGAATTCTTGGACTATCATGAGTTACTAATGTTTGCACTAGTGACAATTTCAGAACCTGGAACCTAGGCCTTCCCAGACAAAGTATAAGCTTGTAAGACCATCTTATCTTTCTGGAATCATGGACCAAAATAATAATAATAATAATTTTCCAGAAAATACAAACAGCAGAATCAAAGAAAAAGAGAAATGTGTAAGGAAGAATGCACTGGTCATCTAAGAGTCTGAACATTTCCACGTATTTCATTAAAATTCATGGAGAAAGGAATCAGATGGCCATTTGATCCAAAATCAATTATTTTTATACTCTTGATGAATAAACATTTTAACATCTTCAAAACTATATATGTTGGGCTCATTTGATGGTATGCTGTGAAGAAGAAGTTAGCTGTGAAATTCCCTTTATTAGCTGTCTTCTGTGGTTTGTTCTTAGTGCCTTTCTTGAAGTAGTTGGTTCTCTTCTCTATCCAAAGAATTTAACAGCCTATTCACAGTCAATCACTGATCCTTCTTTGTGTATCAAATGAAGGGTATCCAAAGAGCTAGAGGATCTCAGCCTACATGTTTTCACACCATTATTCTAGTCTTTAATCATGTTTCAGCTTATCTATCAGGGACTACTGATGCAAATTGTTTAACTTCTGAAAATTTTTATGGGGGAACTTTGATACTATTCCTCCTCGGAGTTACTGAAAGTTGTAAATTAGGCATAAATTCAGTGAAGACACATTATAGACTAGGTTGAGCCTATTCAAACTAATGTACTACCTTTATTTATTGTACTTTGTTTTAGTGAGCACAAATCTGGTGTCTGAACAAATTCAAGTAAGCTTATGTAATGTGCATTAGAAACTCAAAACAACAACCACAACATATAGAAAAAAAAAAAAAAACAGAACAAAACTCAAAATAATTCCCATCCACTTCATAAGTGAAATACCATAGCCCTAAAACATACCTGACATCTCTATACTTTATATTATTATATTTAATTATGCCAGATAAATTCCAGTTTCTTATTGGAGTTTGAAGTGAAAGTTAAGAGTATTAATTTCTCAGTCTTATCTGACTCTTTGCAACCCCATGGACCCCAGAGACCCTGTGGACTATAGCCCACCAGTCTCCTTTGTCCATGAAATTATCCAGGAAAGAATACTAGATATCCATTCCCTTTCTCCAGGGGATCTTCCCGACCCAGACTGAACCTGGGTCTACCACCTTGCAAGCAGATTCTTTAATGTCTGAGCCACCAGGGAAACCCATTGGGAGTTTAAGTTTTCTTTTTCCAGTTGTGGTTGTCCTCTAGTAGAAACTGTTAGTTCTTTCAGTGATTTTAATATTGGAATATTCTAGAAAAATAACAAGATGCATAATATTATCAAAGCACAAGCTATATATTCATAAAATTTTGGAAATACAACATATAACCAGAATTAAAATGGCCACTGTAGTTAGCTATACATAAGGACCAAGTTTCTGCTAAAATACTATTTTTTTTTTTTTACCTTATTTTACTTTACAATACTGTATTGGTTTTGCCATACATTGACATGAATCCACCACGGGTGTACATGCGTTCCCAAACATGAACCCCCCAAGCAAAAGTGTTACCCTAGGAAAAACAATATGAACTATAATTTAGGTTCACATTTCTTTTAACAATCAGGATTTATAATAAGTGCTTTGCAAAATTTGGAGGAAATATAGAGAAGTTGGAATCTAAAACAGATTTTCTTACTTTCTAATTTCAACAGTATGCCTGCCAATTGCTGCTAGTTGTCTGGAGTTTATAACCTGTGAAATTAAAAGTAAATTGAGTTGGGGAGTTGGGGAGCTGTACTATTTAAACGTATAAAAATTACACATGCACTATTTTCATTTAAATGTATTCTAGCTTTCAGAAAGATTTATATTAGTAGGATTTGGACTGTGTCACTGTGTCTTAACCAGACTGACACTAACCACAACACTATCTGTTAAGAGAATTCCTTAGCACTTTTGGGCTTTTCATTCCTTGTGATAGTATCTTACTAGTATAAAGATAGGACATCAGGGAAAATATTCTCTTATGGCACTTCAAATTCTGAAGTTTTAATTTCAGCATTGTTTATTCCAGGAAAAATAGTGTAGCTCAAACATTTTCAAATATGAATTAATTCAATAATTCATATCAATGTACTTATCAAAATGAATTAACTTGCTGCATTTACTTTAAATATCAGAAAGAGAACACTTCAAATTATTAATACTAGTTACCATTTAGGAGTGAGATTAGACAGTGAGAAATGAGAAGGACTGTTTTTCCTTAAAAATTTGGGTACTGTGCACATAGTTTAATAAACATGCTTTAAAATGTAAGATTATATAAATAAAACATATGGCAAAATTATGTATATTTAAAGGTTCACTTGGATGAAATTTATATTATCTTTATTTTTTTTCTCTCCTAAGAACTTTATCATGAAAGAAATGATGCTTTCATTAGCCTTTCTCATCATTTTGCCCTCAAAGAAAAACAAACTTACAAACATAGGTACATGTTTCTAGTCATACCTTGCTTTTTCTTAGTTTTTTATATCTTCAGGCATTTAATTGACCTTCATAATTGCAGAATAAAATGTCTTTGTTTAACTATTCTCCTGTTGCACTTGAAATTCACTGAGAAATATCTATCAAATATAGCCAAAAAGTGGATTAGAGTGGAAAAAAGAATCTGGGAAGAAAATATTTTTTCTCACCTATCATAACTGACTTCGTTAAGGGAGTCTATAAGTCAAAGCTTTATCTGTTTGGAGCTGGAGCTCCTATCCCAGCACCCTGTAAAAATAAAAGAAGAAAAAGGGCACTGAAGTCTCTCTCCCAGAAAAAGAAGTGACGAAGATCCAAGAGTTTTTCCTTCTAGACATGTGCTTTCGCTATCAAAAATGTAGCTGACTCTGCAATCTGAGATTTTTCTAAGTAGCCTGTACTGAGAACTCCTGAAACCAGAATTATCAGTTTTGCCTACAGATCATTGACCATGTTATAGTGCCCTTGCTCCTTCATAAGACTTTTAAAATATCAGTTTAGCTGACCTAGTAGTCTGACAAGCCTTTTGCAGTCGTTAGAACTTGTTATCAATCCCCCTGATAGCAACTCGACTTGCAGATGTATTTATTAGCATTGATGTTCTAAGTGACTTCTTTCTCTCTAGTTCTGATGGGCTTTCTAAGGGTCTGAAGAAATGAGGACACTGCTTAAGCAAGAAAGAGTTACTGAAAGGGAGAAAAGAGATAGAAGAGTGCCGGATAGAGAGAAATGGGTTGGCCTTCTTAGCTCTGTCTTATTTACCTTTACTAAGGTATTAGAACTCAGGACTTTACGACTTCCCTGGTGGCTCAAATGGTAAAGTGTCTGCCTACAATGCGGGAGACCCAGGTTTGATCCCTGGGTGGGGAAGATCCTCTGGAGAAGGAAATGGCAACCCACTCCCGTACTCTTGCCTGGAAAATCCCATGGGAGGACGCTGGTAGGCTACAGTCCATGGGGTTGCAAAGAGTCGGACATGACTGAGCGACTTTACATCACTTCACTTCAATTCACTTCAAGTTATTAGAAAGAAGTGAAATTAATTTTTGTACTCTTCATGACATATTCCATTCTGCTTTACCCTCTCAAAATGTATCCTGATTAACATGCTTTAGTTATAAAGGCAGCACAGCTTAAACTTCTTTGAAAGTAAAAGTCCAAAGTTATTTATTTTTTTCTTTATATGCGTGTGTACTCAGTCCTGTCTGACACCTTGTGAACCCATGGACTGTAGCCTGCCAGGCTCCTCTGTCCATGGAATTTTCCAGGCAAGAATACTCAAGTGGGTTGCCATTTCCTTCTCCAAGGGTTCTTCCCAACCCAGGGATTGAACATATATCCCCTGTGTCTCCTGGGTTAGCAGGTGAATTCTTTGCCACAGCAACACCTGGGAAGTCCTTTTTCTTTATTAAGTTAATATTCATTAAGGACCAAAACAATGTTCCAAACATTACTTTGGATAATGGGGAAAAGAGAGGAGTTGAACCTCTGTTCACAAATAACCTCATTTCCAAGTTAAGTCATGACAATAACATTTCTTGGTCATATTTCCATTGATTTGTTTGGATACATGATTTTACTTTCCACCTAATTGTGTGGCAGGTAACTCTTAAATTATAAGTAATTGTGATGTTTGTGTTCTTTTATAACTTAGCTTCTGGGTTAAACATTTCAAGACTATTATTTCTAGATGTGAAAGAAAAAAACTTGGTATTAGATTTTTATATTTCTGGAGATTTAAAAGCCCATTAAAATAATGCTTCTTTGTACTATATATAGAAAATGCAAAGGATTCCACCAGAAAATTACTAGAGCTCATCAATGAATGTAGTAAAGTTTCAGGATATAAAATTAATACACAGAAATCCCTTGCATTCCTATACACTAACAATGAAAAATCAGAAAGGGAAATTAAGGAAATAATTCCATTCACCATTCAGCATAAATAATAAAATACCTAGGAATTACCCTACCTAAAGAGACTAAAGGCCTGTATGCAGAAAGCTATAAGATACTGATGAAAGAAGTCAAAGATGACACAAACAGATGGAGAGATACACCATGTTCTGAAATGGAAGATTCAGCTTTTACCCAAAGCAAGCTACCAGTTCAATGCAATCCCTATTAAATCACCAGTGGTGTTTTTCACAGAACAAGAACAAAACTTTTCACAATTTGCAGGGAAACACAAAAGACCCCAAATAGCCAAAACTATCTTGAGAAAGAAAAATAGAGCTGAAAGTATCAACCTTCCTGTCTTCAGACAATACTACAAAGCTACAGTCATCAAGCTAGTATGGTACCATCACAAAAGCAGAAATATGGACCAATGGAATAAGATTGAAAGCCCAAAGAAAAGCCCATGCATAAAGGGACGACTTACCTTTGACAAAGGAGATGACAGTATACAACAGAGAAAAGATAGTCTCTTCAATAAATCATGCTGGGAAAACTTTACAGCCACATGTAAAAGAATGAAGCTGGAACACTTCTAAACACCATACAAAAAAATAAACTCAAAATGGATTAAATACTTAAATATAAGGTCAGAAACTATAAATCTCTTAGAGGAAAACATGGGCAGTATCCTCCTTGACATAAATCACAGTAAGATCCTCTTTGGTCCACCTCCTAGAGCAATGGGAATAAAAACAAAAATAAACAAATCGGATTTAATTAAACTTAAAATGTTTTGTACAGCAAAAGAAGCAATAAACAAGATTAAAAGACAACTTCTAGAGTGGGAGAAAATAATAGCAAATGAAACCACTGACAGAGAATCTCCAGAATATATAAGTAGCTCATGCAGCTCAATGTCAGGAAAACAAAAAGCCCAACCAAATAATGGGCAGAAGACCTAAACAGACATTTCCCTAAAGAAGACAAGCAGATGGCCAATAAACACATGAAAAGATGCTTAACACCACTAATTGTTAGAGAAATGCAAATAAAAACTACAATGAGAGATCACCTCACACCAGTCAGAAAGGCCACCATCAAAAATATCTATAAGCAATAAATGCCAGAGAACACGTGGAGAAAAGGGAAGCCTCCTACACTGTAGGTGGGAATGTAAACTGATATAGACATATGGAGCACAAATATGGAGATTGCTTAACCAGGAATAGGAATAAATCCATCATATGACCCAGCAACCCCACAACTTAGCATATATCCTGAGCAAACCACAATTCTAAAAGACACATGTACTCCAAGTTTCATTGCAGCACTGTTTACAATAGCTAGGACATGGAAGCAACCTAGATGTCCATTGACAGATAAATGGATAAAGAAAATGTGGTACATTTATAAGATGGGAGGTTACTCTGCCATAAAAAAAAAGAATAAATGTTAGTCAATTCTAATGAGGTAGACAAACCTAGAACCTGTTATACACAGTGAAGTAAGTCAAAAAGAGAAAAATAAATATCATATATCAAGGCATCTATATAGAATCTAGAAAAGTGGTATTGATAAACCCATTTGCAGGGAAAGAATGGAGACACAGATGCAGAGACACAGTCTGGGAGGGAGAGAGTAGGGGGGATGGAGAAAGTAGCACAACAGAAAGGGACACAGTGTGGGAGGGACTTGTAGACACAGTGAGGGAGGGAGAGAGTAGGATGAATGGAAAAAGTAGCATCAACATATGTACACTACCATGTGTAGAATGAACAGCTGGTGAGATGATGCTTATAACTCAGGGAGCCCAGTTAGGTGCTCTCTGATGACCTAGACGGGTGAGATGGGGGCAGGGGAGAGGAGGAAATCTATAGAGGGAGTGGATATATGTATAATTATGACTGATTCGTGTTGGTCTGTGGCAGGAACCAACACAACATTGTAAATATTGAAAAACAACAACAAAAAGAAAAAAAGAATGTTAAAAAGAAAAATTAGGGTAAGCCAGTTGAGGGATATAAGGAAACATTTTAAAATTATTTTTGCAACTTTCTTATAAATCTAAAGTTAGTTCAAAATGACAAGTTTCCTGAGGGGGTGGGGGGAATACATTGTTCAGTTCTGTTCAATTCAGTCGCTCAGTTGTATCCGACTATTTGGGACCCCATGAAGAGCAGCACACCAGGCCACCCTGTCCATTATCATCTCCCGGAGTTCACTCAGACTCACGTCCATCAAGTCAGTGATGCCATCCAGCCATCTCACCCTCTGTCGTCCCCTTCTCCTCCTCCCCCTAATCCGTCCCAGCATCAGGGTCTTTTCCAATGAGTCAACTCTTTGCATGTGCATTGTACAGCACAGGAATATAGCCAATCTTTTATAATAACTTTAAATGGACTATAATTTATAAAATTTTGAAACTGTAAAATTTTGAATTAAAATTAAATTTTAATTACATTAAAATTAAAAATTTGAATCTATTAAATTTTCAACTGTACTATGTTGCACAGTTGAAAATAATAATGTGATGTTATCAACTATACATCAATTTTAATTTTTTTTAAAAAAAGTAGAAAACAAATTATACTGTTAAATGAGCTGAAGATGATTTTAGGATTAGTTTACCTGTTTCGAAGCAAATGCCAATTAGTGGCAAAAAATGGTACACTGAACCATAGAAGTAAATCAAGCTGAAATTAATGTGGAGAATCAGCTCATATTAGTTACCTTCCTCTACTGAAGAAAAAGAAAAGAAAAAAAATGAATATAAAGAACATAAGAATCATGTGAACAGTTTTCAAATACAAATATCCAAGCCCCAGCCCTGATGAGTCTGATTTTATCACCTTGGTAACTGCCACCTCCCCCTAGGTAACTTTTTTTTTTTTTGGTCAGCTTTATTGAAATATATTTGACATGTAATATTGTACAAGGTTGGTAAACAATGTGATAATTTGATACACATATATATTGCAAGCTGTTAACCACAATCAAGTCAGTTAACAAATTCTTTACCTTGCACAGTTACCATCTACATATGTTTGTGAGTGTGTAGAACGTTTAAGATTTCTAAGCAACTTTCAAGTGTATAGTACACACTATTAAGTTATATTCACTATTCTGTACATCACATCCCTGGAACTTGCTCATCTGTAATTGGAAGTTTGCACCCTTCTGATAAAGTTCATTTGAAGACCAGTGCTGAGGTGCACTTTTTTTTTTTTTAATTTTAATTAGAGGCTAATTACTTTACAAATTTGTGGTGGTTTTTGCCCTACATGAGGTGCACTATTAAGTGCCTCTTGAGCACCAGCTGTAAAACCTATGTGAGTATGTGAGTCAGTAAGGATTAGCTGAGGAGGAAAATTGAGTCATGTAGTTTCCTGGACCTTAGTACCTGGGATTTATTCTGAAGGTTAGTGAAAGTCCACTAAAGGCCCCTCTGGTAACTTAATTCTGCCATTCTGCTTTCTGATCTTCCCCTCAGCTGTTTTCAGTTTTTTATGTCATCCAGTATTATCTGCACTCAGAAAATGAGGAGACGGACTCAGAGAGGGAGGGAGGGTAGAATTTTCTTATATTTACATAAAGGTGAGATAGTAATGGTAATTGTATTTAAAGTCACCGTATATCTCCTTGTCTTCTCTCCATCTCTATCTCCCCCTTGTTTGGCCTATATTAATAACAACTAACACTGAAAAAAAGGAGACTTACAAAGTAAGAAGAACATTGAATCAGGACACGTGTCATTTTATGGTAATTATAAATCTCTGGCACTAAAAAGACTTGTTTAAAAATATCAATGTGGCCATGATTTGACACCTGATTAATTTACCTTTGAATTGTAAGGTCTAATTTTAACAGGAATAAGCGATGATGACTTAACATGAGAGACTATCAATATTTAATATAATAGAGTTTACGTTATAGTTTTAGAAACAATTCTGGATTATTTATTTCTCTGAAGGGATAGATGCAGTTTGAAATTAATGAGTTGTCCAATATCTGACCTATTTGTGGGCACCAGGGGAGATGTATATTTTGTCCCTTAAAGAAAAGCTAATTTTAAAGGACTATATTTTAAGATTTGCCATTGGCTGGGGTTGGTTGTCTGATGTAAGAAACTAAATCAGCTAAAAATTTAACATGTGCAATTGCTTAAATAATACCAAAGGGAATATGTAATTTACAAGGTACTATTTTATACATTATATTTTATCCTCACTATAACCTTGTAAGATGTGTCATTGCTCTGTGCAAATAAAGAAATGAAAAAAAAAAAAAAGAGTATTACAAAGGTCAATTTACTTACCAAAGCATAGATATATCAGTCTGAAATATATGATTCAAAATCAACTCTTCTGACTCCAAATACCATTTCCTATTATGAATGTCTGTGTGTGAGCTTCACATAATATATCACACGTTAGTTGTTCCTGTTCACTTTCCTGGCAACAATAAAGACAAATTTTGTGGAAATATGAAAATATGACAGTATTCAAATAAGTTTATATTGCAAAGAAAATATAATTAAATCATTTTTGAAAAGTAATGACATTTAAAATTATAATTTAATAATTATATATGATATTTTGAAATGATATTTGAAAAATTAATGATTTATTGCTTTAACAATATGTGAGACGTGAACTTCCTGATGTTCAAGCTGGTTTTAGAAAAGGCAGAGGAACCAGAGATCAAATTGCCAACATCCACTGGATCATCAAAAAAAGCAAGAAAATTCCAGAAAAACATCTATTTCTGCTTTATTGAATATGCCAAAGCCTTTGACTGTGTGGATCACAATAAACTGTGGAAAATTCTTAGAGACATGGGAATACCAGACCACCTGACCTGCCTCTTGAGAAACCTGCATGCAGGTCAGGAAGCAGCACGGAACAACAGACTGGTTCCAAATAGGAAAAGGAGTGCGTCAGGCTGTATATTGTCACCCTGCTTATTTAACTTCTATGCAGAGTACATCATGAGAAACACTGGACTGGAAGAAACACAAGCTGGAATCCAGAATGCTGGGAGAAATATCAATAACCTCAGATATGCAGATGACACCACCCTTATGGCAGAAAGTGAAGAGGAACTAAAAAGCCTCTTGATGAAAGTGAAAGAGGAGAGTGAAAAAGTTGGCTTAAAGCTCAACATTCAGAAAATGAAGATCATGGCATCCAGTCCCATCACTTCATGGGAAATAGACGGGGAAACAATGGAAACAGTGTCAGGTTTTATTTTTTGGGGCTCCAAAATCACTGAAGATGGTGACTGCAGCCATGAAATTAAAAGACACTTACTCCTTGGAAGAAAAGTTATGACCCACCTAGATAGTATATTCAAAAGCAGAGACATTACTTTGCCGACTAAGGTCCGTCTAGTCAAGGCTATGTTTTTTCCAGTGGTCATATATGGATGTGAGTTGGACTGTGAAGAAGGCTGAGCACCGAAGAATTGATGCTTTTGAACTGTGGTGTTGGAGAAGACTCTTGAGAGTCCCTTGGACTGCAAGGAGATCCAACCAGTCCATTCTGAAGGAGATCAGCCCTGGGATTTCTTTGGAAGGAATGATGCTAAAGCTGAAACTCCAGTACTTTGGCCACCTCATGTGAACAGTTGACTCTTTGGAAAAGACTCTGATGCTGGGAGGGATTGGGGGCAGGAGGAGAAGGGGACGACAGAGGATGAGGTGGCTGGATGGCATCACTGACTCGATGGACATGAGTCTGAGTGAACTCCGGGAGCTGGTGATGGACAGGGAGGCCTGGCGTGCTGCAATTCATGGGGTCACAAGCAGTCGGAGATGACTGAGCAACTGAACTGAACTGGCTAAACTTTGCAAATATAATTCAAGCTGAGCTATTTAAAATCCCGAAAGAGGATGCTGTTAAAATGCTGCCCTCCATATGTTAGCAAATTTGGAAAACTCAATAGTGACCACAGGACTGGAAAAGGTCAGTTTTCATTCCAATCCCAAAGAAAGGCAATGCCAAAGAATACTCAAACTATGGCGCAATTCTGTTCATTTCACTTGCCAGCTAGTTATGCTGAAAGTCCTTTAAGTTAAGTTTCAGCAGTAGTGAAACAAGAAATTCCATATGTTCAATCTGGGTTTAAAAAAATCAGAGGAACCAGAGATTAAATTGCCAGCATTGCTGGATGATAGAGAAAGCAAAGAAATCCCAGAAAAAAAAAAAAAAAAAAAAAACAGCTACTTTTGCTTCATTAACTACACTAAAGCCTTTAACTGTGTGGATCACAGCAAACTGGAAAATTCTTTAAGAGATGGGAGTACCAGACCACCTCATCTATCTCCTGAGGAACCTATATGTTGGTCAAGAAGGAACAGAACTGGAAATGGAGAAGTGGGCTGGTTCAAAATTGGCAAAGGAGTATGTAAAGGCTGTATTATGTCACCAGGTTTATTTAACTAATACACAGAATACATCATGCAAAATGCAAAGCTGGATTAATCACATACTGGAATCAAGATTGCCAGGAAAAATATCAACAGCCTCAGAGAAGCAGATGATACTACCCTAAAAGCAGGAAGCAAAGAGGAACTAAAGAGCCTCTTGACAAAGTGGAAACAGGAGAGTGAAAAAGCTGGCTTAAAATTCAACATTTAAAAAATGAAGATCATGATATTTGGTACAATCACTTCATAGCAAATAGATGGGGAAAAATTGGCAGCAGTGACAGATTATATTTTCTTGGGCTTAGGACTGCAGTCATGAAATTTAAAAAAGTCATGTTCTTTGGAATGTAAATTATGACAAACATAGCAATAAAACAAGTACTAAAAAGCAGAAACATCACTTTGCTGATAAAAGTCCATATAGTCAAAGCTATGATTTTTCCAGTAGTCATATACGGATGTGAGAATTGGACCTTAAAGAATACTGAGAGCCAAAGAATTCATGCTTTTGAACTATTATGCCAGAGAAGACTCTATATAGTCCATTGGATTCCAGGAGACAAAATCAGTCAAGCATAAAGGAAATCAATCTTGATATTCTTTGAGAGGACTGATGCTGAAGCTGAAGTTCCAACACTTTGGCCAACTGACAGGAAAAGCTGACTCAGTGGAAAAGATCTTGATGCTGGGAAAGTTCAGTTCAGTCGCTCAGTCATGTCCGACTCTTGTGACCACTTGGACTGCAGCATGCCAGGGATCCCTGTCCATCACCAACTTCCAGAGTTTGTTCAAACTCAAGTCCATTGAGTGGATGATGCCATCCGACCATCTAATCCTCTATTGTCCCTTCTCCTCCTGCCTTCAATCTTTCCCAGCATCAGGATCTCTTCCAATGTGTCAGATCTACTCATCTAGTGGCCAAAGTATTGGAGTTTCAGCTTCAGCTTCAGTCCTTCTGATGAATAGTCAGGACTGGTTTACTTTGGGATAGGCTGGATGGATCTGCTTGAGAGTCCAAAGGACTCTCAAGAGTCTTCTCCAACACCAAAGTTTGAAAGCATCAGTTCTTCAGTGCTCAGCTTTCTTTTTAGTCCAACTCTCACATGCATAAATGAATACTGGAAAAGCCATAGCTTTGACTAGACAGACCTTGTTGGCAAAGTAATGTCTCTGCTTTTTTATATGCTTTCTATGTTGGTCATAACTTTTCTTTCAAGGAGTAAGCATCTTTTGATTTCGTGGAAGCAGTCACCATCTGCAGTGATTTTAGAGCCCAAAAAGAATAAAATCTGTCACTGATTCCACTTTTTCCCCATCTGTTTGCCATGAAGTGATGAGACCAGGTACCATGATCTGAGTTTTCTGAATGTTGAGTTAAGCCAACATTTTCACTCTCCTCTTTCACTTTCATCAAGAGACTCTTTAGTTCTTCTTCACTTTCTGCCATAAGAGTGGTGTCATCTGTATAACTGAGGTTATTGATATTTCTCCTGGCAGTTTTGATTCCAGCTTTTGCTTCTTCCAGCCCAGTGTTTCTCATGATGTTCTCTGCATATAAGTTAAATTAGCAGGGTGACAATATATAGCCTTGACATACTCCTTTCCCAATTTGGAAAAGATCTGTTGTTGCATGTCCAGTTATAACTGCTGTTTCCTTACCTGCATACAGATTTCTCAAGAGACAAGTCAAGCGGTTTGCTATTCCCATCTCTTTTAAGCATTTTCCACAGTTCATTGTGATCCACACAGTCAAAGGCTTTGACACAATCAATAAAGCAGAAGCAGATGTGTTTTTGGAACTCTTTTGATTTTTCCATGATGCAACGGATGACAGTTTGATCTCTGGTTCCTCTGCCATTTCTAAATCCAGATTAAACATCTGGAAGTTCATAGTTCACCTACTATTGAAGCCTGCCTTGGAGAATTTTGAGCATTGTTTACTAGCATGTGAGATGAGTACAATTGTGCAGTAGTTTGAACATTCTTTGACATTGCCTTTCTTCGGGATTGCAATGAAAACTGACCTTTTCCAATCCGATGGCCACTGCTGTGTTTTCCAAATTTGCTGGCATATTGAGTGCAGCACTTTCTCAGCATCATCTTTTAGGATTTGATACAGCGCAACTGGAATTCCATCACCTCCACTAGCTTTGTTCAGAGTGATGCTTCCTAAAGCTCACATGACTTCACATTCTAGGATGTCTGGCTCTAGGTGTGTGATCACACCATCATGATTATCTGGGTCATGAAGATGTTTTTTGTATTGCTCTTCTGTGTACTGTTGCTACCTCTTCTTTTTATATTCTGCTTCTGTTAGGTCCAAGCTATTTCTGTTCCTTATTGTACCCATCTTTATGTGAAATATTCCTTTCCTTGACATCTCTAACTTTCTTGAAGAGATCTCTAGTCTTTCCCATCCTATTGTTTTCCTCTATTTCCTTGCACTGATCATTGAGTAAAGCTTTCTTATCTCTCTTGGTTATTATTTGGAACTCTGCATTCAGATGGATACATCTTTTCTTTCCTCCTTTGGTTTATCTTTCTGTTCTTTTCTCAGCTATTTGTAAAGCCTCCTCAGACAATCATTTTGCATTTTTGCACTTTTCTTTCTTGGGGATGGCTTGGCCCATGACCCTCTGTCCATAATTTTTCAGGCTTTCTGTCTATCAGATCTAAAACCTTGAATCTGTTTCTTACTTCCACTGTATAATCATAAGGGATTTGATTTAGGTCATACTTGAATGGTCTAGTGGTTTTCCCTACTTTCTTCAATTTATGTCTGAATTTGACCATAAGAAGTTCACGATCTGAACCACAGTCAGTTCCCAGTCTTGTTTTTGGTGACTTTATAGGGCTTCTCCTTCTTTGGCTGCAAATACAATCAATCTGATTTTGGTATTGACCATCTGGTGATGTTTATGTGTAGAGTCTTCTCTTGCTGCTGGGAAAGATTGAAGGTCAAAGAGAAGGGAGTGGCAGAGGATGAGATGGTTAGATAGTATCAGTGTCTCACAAAACATGAATTTAAGCAAACTGAGCAAATTCAGAGAGATAGTGAAGAACAGGGAAGCCTGGAATGCTACAGTCCATAGGGTTGCAAAGAGTCAGACAGAGCTTAGTGAGTGAACAGGAACAATAGCAACTAAACTATGCATAGGATACCAAAGAAACAGTCGTTCTTCAATGCAGTCAATGCAGTTGCTCAGTCGTGTCTGACTCTTTGGACCTCAGGACCTGAAACATGCCAGGCTTCCCTGTCCATCACCAACTCCACAAGCTTGCCCAAACTCCTGTCTATTGTCAGTGAGGCCATCCAACAGTCTCATCTTCTATCGTCCCCTTCTCCTCCTGCCTTCAGATCTTTCCCTGCATCAAGATCTTTTTTAATGAGTCAGCTTTTCGCATCAGGTGGCCAAAGTATTGGAACTTCAACTTCAGCATTATTCCTTCTGCTGACTATTCAGGACTGATTTTCTTTAGGACTGACTGGCTGAATCTCTTGCAATCCAAGGAAATCACAAGAGTCTTCTCCAGCACCACATTATAAGCATCAATTTTTCAGTGCTCAGCCTTCTTTATGGTCCAACTCTTATATCTGTACATGACTACTGAAAAACCAGAGCCTAGATGGGCCTTTATTGGCAAAGTAATGTCACTCCTTGTTCATGTGCTGTCTAGATTTGTCATAACTTTTCTTCCAAGGAGCAAGTGTCCTTTAATTTCATGGCTGCAGTCACCATCTGCAGTGATTTTGGAGCGCAAGAAAAGAAAGTCCGCCACTCTCTCCATTTTGCCCATTGATTTGCCATGAAGTGATGGAACTGGGTGCCATGACTTTAGTTTTTGAATGCTGTGTTTTAAGTCACCTTTTTCACTCTCATCTTTTACTTTTTTCAAGAGACTCTTTAGTTCCTCTTCGATTTCTGCCATAAGGGTGGTGTCATCTGCATATCAGAGGTTATTGATACTTCTCCCAGCAATCTTGATTCCAGCTTGTGCTTCATCCAGCCCAGAATTTCTCATGATATACTCTGCATATAAGTTAAATAAGCAGGGTGACAATATACAGCCTTGACATAGCCTTTCCCAATTTGGAAGCAGTCCCACTGTTCCATGTCTGGTTCAACTGTTGCTTTGTGACTTGCATACACATTTCATAGCGATCAGGTAAGGTGGTCTGTTGTTACAATCTCTTGAAGAATTTGCCACAGTTTTTATTATCCACACAATTAAAGGTTTTGACAAAGGCAATAAAGCAAAAGTAGATATTTTTTTCTGGAACTCTCTTGCTTTTTTGATGATCCAGCGGATGTTGGATGTTTGATCTTTGGTTCCTCTGCCTTGTCTAAATCCAGCTTGAACATCTGGAAGTTATCAGTTCACATACTGTTGAAACCTGGCTTGGATAATTTTGAGCATTACTTTACTAGTGTGTGAGAAGAGTGCAATTGTGCAGTAGTTTTAACATTCTTTGGCATTGCCTTTCTTTGGGATTGGAATGAAAACTGACCTTTTCCAGTCCTGCGGCCACTGCTGAGTTTTCCATATTTGCCAGCATATTGAGTGCAGCACTATCTCAGCATCAACTTTAGGACTTGAAATACCTCAACTGGAATTTCATCACCTCCACTAGCCTTGCTCAGAGTGTTACTTCCTAAAGCCCACTTGACTTTGCCTCCAAGATGTCTGGCTCTATGTGAGTGATCACACAATCATTGTATCTGGGTCATTATGATCTTTTTTTGGTGTAGTACTATGTATTCTTGCTACCTCTTCTTAATATCTTCTGCTTCTGTTGGTCCATACCATTTCTGTGCTTTATTGTGACCATATTTGTATTAAATGTTCCCTGGTATCTCTAATTTTCTTGAGGAGATCTCTAATCTTTCTCATGCTATTACTTTCCTGTATTTCTTTGGATTGATCGCTAAGGAAGGCTTTCTTCTCTTTCTTTGCTATTCTTTGGAACTCTGAATTCAGATGGACACATCTTTCCTTTGCTCCTTTGCCTTTAGCTTCTCTTTTTTCTCAGCTATTTGTAAGTTCTCCTCATACAACCATTTTTCTTTTTGCATTTCTTTTTCTTGGATATGGTCTTGATCACAATCTCCTGTACAATATCACACCCTCTGTCCCTAGTTCTTCAGGCACTCTGTCTATCAGACCTAATCCCTCGACTCTATTTGTCACTTTCACTATATAATCATAAGGGATTTGATTTAGGTAATGGTCTAGTGTTTTCCCTCACTTTCTTCAATTTAATCTGAATTTGGCAATAAGGAGTTCATGTTCTGAACAACAGTTAGCTCCTGGTCTTGTTTTTGCTGACTGTATAGAGCTTCTCCATCTTTGGCTTCAAATAATATAATCAATCTGATTTCAGTATTGATCATCTGGAGATGTCGATGTGTAGAGGTGTCTTTTATATTGTTAAAACAGGGTTGCTATGACCAGTGTGTTCTCTTAGCAAACCCTGTTAACCTTTTCCTTGCTTCATTGTGTACTTCAAGACCAAACTTGCCTGTTAACTCCTAACTTCCTACTTTTGCATTTCAGTCCCCTATGCTGAAATGAGCATCTTTTTCTGGTGTTACTTGTACAAATCTTATAGGTCATCATAGGACAGATCAACTTCAGCTTCTTCAGCATTAGTGGTTGGGGCATAGACTTGGATTACTGTAATATTTAATGTTTTCCCTTAGAAATGAACAGAGTTCATTCTGTCATTTTTGAGAGTGTACCCAAATACTTCATTTCAGACTCTTTTGTTGACTATGAGGGCTACTCCATTTTTTCTAAGGAATTTTTGCTCTCCATAGTAGATATAATGGTCATCTGAATTAAATTCACCCATTCCAGTCCATTTTAATTCATTGATTCATAAAATGTCAATGTTCCCTCTTTCCATCTTCTGTTTGACCACTTCCAATTTACCTTTCATGGACCTAACATTTCAGGTTCCTATGCTGTGTTGTTCTTTACAACATCGGACTTTTCTCCATCACCAGTCACAGCCACACCTGGGTGTTGTTTTTCTTTTGGCTCCATCTCTTCACTCTTTCTGGAGTTATTGTCTACTCTTCTCCAGCAGCATATTGGTCACCTACCAACATGGAGAATTCATGTTTCAGTGTTACATCTTTTTGCCTGTTCATACTGTTCATGGGGTTCTCAAGGAAAAAATATTGAAGTGGTTTGCCATTCTCTTCTCCAGTGGACCACGTTTTGCCAGAACTCTCTACCATGTCCTGTCAGTCTTGAGTGGTCCTACATGGCATGGCTCATAGTTTCATTGAGTTTGACAAGGCTGTGGTCCATGTGATCAGTTTGGTTAGTTTTCTGTTATTGTGGTTTTCATTGTGTCTTCCCTCTGATGGATAAGGATAAGAGGCTTGTGGAAACTTCCTTATGGGAGAGACTGACTCTGGGGGAATCTGGGTCTTTTCTGATGGGTGGAGCCATGCTCAGTAAATCTTTAATCCAATTTTCTGTTAATGGGTGCCTCTGTTCCCTTTACAACAATCTGTTGTTCCCTCCCTGTTGTTTGGCCTGAGGCCAAACTATGGTAGAAGTAACGTGGAACTTATGCACTCACTGTTGTGTTTGGTGCCCCTGACCCCACAGCAAGCCACTGTTGGGCCACACCTCTGCCAGAGACTCCTAGACACTCATAGACAAGTCTGGCTTAGTCTCTCGTGTGACATTGCTCCTTTCTCCTGGCTGCTAGTCCACACAAGATTTTGTTTGAGCCCTCCAAGCATCTCTGGTGGGCATGTGGTTGGATTCTAAATGCAATTTCACTGCTCCTACTGTCTTATTGGGGCTTTTCCTTTGCCCTTGGACATGAGGTTAGAAAGCAGAAAGTGTAGTCAGAGATTTTAAACTTAAACACATAAAGACTAAAATAAACATTATTTAGCAAAACAATTTAATTTTTCATAGACAAAAGGAAATTCTTACTGCATAAATCATAACTTTTTTTTGTTTGTTCTGTATTTTTGTCTTCCTTCCCTTTCTACTTAACTGTGTGTTAGGATATCTTAAGACAGAAGAACCAAAAGGATATGTAGACATCCTAATGTCTTGGGTGGATTTTCATTTCTTTATTTCATTGGACTGATTCATACTATAACTATCCAGTTTGTGTTTTCCTACCTTTGAGCCTTCATCAGATCATGGCCTTTATACAATTTTTAGAGATTTCATTTCCCATTTCCAATTTCTGCTTTAGTGCCTTTATAATGTCAGCACTTTTCTCAACATTTATGATAGGTGCATAGATCCAGATGTTATTTAATTCCATATTCCTATGATCTACTTAATAATTGCTGAACATAACAAGAGCATTGGGAAGATTTTACCAGAAAAAAAGGTAAAGATGGGCTTATTTACTTCATCTTATCTGATCAGTGTTCCTTTTCTACTTCCTTCTGATGCTCATCTCTCCCTACATGGATTCATCTTACTTCCTCTCAGATAAAGAGATGTAGATAATTTGAGAAAGCATTATGAGGGAGATAAAATTGGCTTTCAAAAGTATCTGTAGTCTGAAAAAGTTTTTAAGAGATAAAGATATAAAATGCAAGTTTTGTTACTAGTTTAAGATATTATTTGTAACCCCATAACCCCATAGTAACCCCCAAGAAAATAGCTAAAAAGATAGACTACAAAGGAAATGACAGAATCAAAAGTATACAACAAAATTACACAAAGAAGAAAACAATAGAAGTGAGTAACAAAAATAATGTAAGATATATAGAAAAACCAAAAACAAAATGGCAGAAGTAAATTTAAGAGTATTACAGTGACTTGGAAAAGACCCTGATGCTGGGAAGGATTGGGAGCAGGAGGAGAAGGGGACGACAGAGGATGAGATGGCTGCATGGCACCACCAACTCGATGGACATGAGTTTGGGTAGACTTTGGGTGTTGATGATGAACAGGGAGGCCTGGCATGCTGCGATTCAGTTCAGCTCAGTTCAGTTCAGTCGCTCAGTTGTGTCCAACTCTTTGCGACCCCATGAATCGCAGCACGCCAGGCATCCCTGTTCATCACCATCTCCTGGAGGTCACTCAGACTCACGTCTATCGAGACCGTGATGCCATCCAGCCATCTCATCCTCGGTCGTCCCCTTCTCTTCCTGCCTCCATCCCTCCCAGCATCAGAGTTTTTCCAATGAGTCAACTCTTCGCATGAGGTGGCCAAAGTAATGGAGTTTCAGCTTTAGTATTATTCCTTCCAAAGAACACCCAGGAGTGATCTCCTGCAGAATGGACTGGTTGGATCTCCTTGCAGTCCAAGGGACTCTCAAGAGTCTTCTCCAACACCACAATTCGAAAGCATCAATTCTTCAGTGCTCAGCCTTCTTCACAGTCCCACTCTCACATCTATACATGACCACAGGAAAAACCATAGCCTTGACTAGACAGACCTTAGTCAGCAAAGTAATGTCTCTGCTTTTGAATATGCTATCTAGGTTGGTCGTAACTTTTCTTCCAAGGAGTAAGCGTCTTTCAATTTCATGGCTGCAGTCACCATCTGCAGTGATTCTGGAGCCCCAAAAATTAAGTCTGACACTGTTTCCACTGTTTCCCCATCTATTTCCCATGAAGTGATTGGACCGGATGCCATGATCTTTGTTTTCCGAATGCTGAGCTTTAGGCCAACTTTTTCGCTCTCCTCTTTCACTTTCATCAAGAGGCTTTTTAGTTCCTCTTCACTTTCTGCCATAAGGGTGGTGTCATCTGCATATCTGAGGTTATTGATATTTCTCCTGGCAATCTTGATTCCAGCTTGTGTTTCTTCTAGTCCAGTGTTTCTCATTATGTACTCTGAATATAAGTTAAATAAGCAGGGTGACAATATACAGCCTTGACATACTCCTTTTCCTATTTGGTACCAGTCTGTTGTTCCGTGTCCAGTTTTAACTGTTGCTTCCTGACCTGCATACAGATTTCTCAAGAGGCAGGTCAGGTGGTCTGGTATTCCCATCTCTTCCAGAATTTTCCACAGTTTATTCTGATCCACACTGTCAAAGGCTTTGGCATAGTCAATAAAGCAGAAATAGATGTTTTTTTCTGGAACTCTCTTGCTTTTTCCATGATACAACATATGTTGGCAATTTGATCTCTGGTTCCTCTGCCTTTTCTAAAACCAGCTTGAACGTCAGGCAGTTCATGGTTCACGTATTGCTGAAGCCTGGCTTGGAGAATTTTGAGCATTACTTTACTAGCATTTGAGATGAGTGCAATTGTGTGGTCGTTTGAACATTCTTTGGCATTGCCTTTCTTTGGGATTGGGATGAAAATTGACCTTTTCCAGTCCTGTGGCCACTGCTGAGTTTTCCAAATTTGCTGGCATATTGAGTGCAGCACTTTCACAGCATCGTCTTTCAGGATTTGAAACAGCTCATTTGGAATTTCATCACCTCCGCTCGCTTTGTTTGTAGTGATGCTTTCTAAGGTCTACTTGACTTCACATTCCAAGATGTCTGTTTCTAGATTAGTGATCACATCATCATGACTATCTGGGTCGTGAACATCTTTTTTGTACAGTTCTTCTGTGTATTCTTGCCACGTCTTCTTAATATCTTCTGCTTCTTTTAGGTCCAGACCATTTCTGTCCTTTATCGAGCCCATCTTTGCATGAAATGTTCCCTTTGTATCTCTAATTTTCTTGAAGAGATCTCTAGTCTTTCCCAATCTGTCGTTTTCCTCTATTTCTTTGCATTGATCGCTGAAGGCTTTCTTATCTCTTCTTGCTATTCTTTGGAACTCTGCATTTATATGCCTATATCTTTCCTTTTCTCCTTTTCTTTTTGCCTCTCTTCTCTTCACAGCTATTTGTAAGGCCTCCCCAGACAGCCATTTTGCTTTTTTGCAGTTCTTTTCCATGGGGATTGTCTTAATCTCTGTCTCCTGTACAATGTCACGAACCTCATTCCATAGTTCATCAGGCACTCTATCTATCAGATCTAGGCCTTTAAATCTATTTCTCACTTCCACTGTATAATCATAAGAGATTTGATTTAGCTCATACCTGAATGGTCTAGCGGTTTTCCCTACTTTCTTCCATTTCAGTCTGAATTTGGTAATAAGGAGTTCATGATCTGAGCCACAGTCAGCTCCTGGTCTTGTTTTTGTTGACTGTATAGAGCTTCTCCATCTTTGGCTGCAAAGAATATAATCAATCTCATTTCGGTGTTGACCATCTGGTGATGTCCATGTGTAGAGTCTTGTGTTATTAGAAGAGGGTGTTTGCTATGACCAGCACATTTTCTTTGCAAAACTCTATTAGTCTTTGCCCTGCTTCATTCCGCATTCCAAGGCCAAATTTGCCTTTTACTCCAGGTGTTTCTTGACTTCGTACTTTTGCATTCCAGTCCCCTATAATGAAAAGGACATCTTTTTTGGGTGTTAGTTCTACAGGGTCTTGTAGTTCTTCATAAAACCGTTCAATTTCAGCTTCTTCATCATTACTGGTTGGGGCATAGACTTGGATAACTGTAATATTGAATGGTTTGCCTTGGAGACAAACAGAGATCATTCTGTCAGTTTTGAAATTGCATCCAAGTACTGCATTTCTTCATGGGGTCTCAAAGAGTCGGACACGACTGAGCGACTGAACTGAATTGAACTGAACCGTGACTTGGGACAGAGAATGGAGTATAAAGACGTTTTACCTTCAAATTCCCTTTAAAGTTTTATTGGTATGTTTTTATAATGAGCTAGATTCTGTTCATTTTCAGAATAGCATAGATTTATATAAATAAATAAAAATGTTGGTAGGCTAAACACTAGTCTTGATATCATGTATAGATCTAAGTGAGCAAAGTATTAAATTGTTTATTCCTTCTCCAACCATTAGAAAACAACACCCAGTAGAATTTTCTTTTTTCTTTTTCTTTTTTTCTAGTTATAGTTGACCATTGAACAACATGTATGAAATTGTGCGGGTCCACTTAAGTGCAGAATTTTTTCTTTTTCAATAAATACTTACTATTGCTGTAGTGTTAGTCACTCAGTCGTGTCTGACTCTTTGTGACCACACGGACCATATCCTGCCAGGCTCCTCAGTCTTCTCTAGGCAAGAACACTAGACTGGGTAGCCACTCCCTTCTCCAGGGCATCTTCCCAACTCAGGGATCCAACTTGGTCTCCTGCATTGCAGGCAGATTTTTTACCTTCTCAGCCACAAGGGAAGACCTAATACTATGTACTAGTAGTACTATGACCTAGTACTACTCAATATGAGATTGGTTGAATCTGTGAATGGGGAACCAAAGATATGGAAGATTGTTAAGTTATAGGTGGAATTCTTTACTATAGAGTAATAATTTATATCCTAATCCCTATAATGTTCAGGGATTAGCTGTACTAAGTAAAAATAAATCTTGGTATAGAAATGAAATTGTACACAAAGAGGCAAAACTAAAGCACACTAATATATCTTCTAATAAAGGAAACTAAATCAGTTAGGTCTCAAAATACAAAGCTATTATTTTTCCAATGAAGACAGATTTAAGAAGCTGATTACACTAAAATTGTATCAGTTGTTTATTGCTTTTACAAATTCTAAAACATTAGTGACATCTCTAATCATCTGCTAAGAAAATTTGTAAATAAAATTTAAATAATGCTTAGAATATAATGTACAAAACTCTTATTACAATATTGACTACATTGTATTATATTTGTTTGCTAATAAGAAATATAATCATTTTCCAAAATTTGAATATCCATTATTTGGAAAGATTGAGATTCTGTTAAAATGAGAATACTAACCAATATACCAATATGTTTACGTATCAAAATGAATTTGGTGAGATCCAACAATAGAGTGAGCTTCTCTTATCTGCTTTAGAGGTAAGCAGTACTGTGCTTATCTCATTCATAGATATGTTTTTTATCTGTGTATTTGTAGTTCCCTATATTCAACATATCAGACAATATGTCAGTGTATAGTTTTCTTCCCATTCCTAACTTAGACAAGTGGAAGAAAAATGTTCTCAAACTTGTTTGCATAATTATCTCAAGCCATTCTTTTATTGTTGATAGCACTTCTAATATTTTATTTACTTGGCCACATATTAGTAACTGAGATGTGTAATTCCTATGACTAAATATTCTGTGATTCAGAATCTAACACTTTACACTTGCCATCCCTTGTCTTCTCTGAGTCCCAGTCTTACATCTGACTTTATAGTATCGACTGACCCTAATAAAGTCAGTGAGATGATTATTTGATAAAGACTTCTGAAATTGCATTCCTGTTTTACTATGATTTCTTAAAATTGGTAATAATGCTAATATGAGATCTGCACTCTTAACACATTTTTAAGTATATAATACAGCTTTGTTAACAATAGGTATAGTGTTGCCCCGAAGACCTCTAGAAGTTATTTATCATGTATAACTGAACATTTATACCTGTTGTATAACAACCTCCCATATGCTCCTTCCCCCAGCCTCAAACAACTTCTAGACTTTTACTTTCTGCTTCTATGAGCCTGACTATTTTAGATATTTCATACTGGTAAAATTATGCAGTATTCACCCTTCTATGACTGGCTTAATCTATTTGCCATAATGTCCTCAATGTTCATCCATATTGTCACATATGGCATAATTTCCTTTTAAAGCTGGATGATAATCCATTTTTAAGTATCTACAATATTTTTTTATCCACTCAAATATCAGTGGACATTTAGGTTGATTCTACATCTTGATTATTGCAAGTGGTGCTGTAGTGAACATGGGAGTACACTCATTTCTTTGAGATCCTGATTTCAATTCTTCTGGATAAATAAGTGGGATTGCTGGATCACATGGTAGCTTAATAGCAAGCAAACAAATAGCCTGATTAAAAGTGAGCATATAATTTGAATACACATTTCTTCAAAGAATATGTGCAAGTGGCCAACAGTATAAGAAAAGATGTACACCAACACTAATCACAGAAATGCAAAAAAAAAAAAAAAAGAAAATGATGAGAGGTTACCTTACCCCTTTTATTAATAGAATGACTGTTAGCAAAATGACAAAAGAGAACACGGATGTGGAGAAAAGGAGATGCTTGTGTACAATTGGTGGGAATGTAAATTGGAACACCACTATGGAAGACAGTATGGAAAATCCTAAAAAAACTTAAAAATAGAACTATCATATTATCCAACAGTCTCTCTTCTGGATATATAGCCAAAGGAAGTGAAAGCAGGATCTCAAATATCACCACCTCGTGTTCATAGCAGCATAGTAGTCAAAATAAGGAAACAACTGAAGTGTCTATTAATGGATAAATGGATAATGAAAGTATGAAATACATATACAATGGAATATTATTCAACCATGAGAAAAAAAGAAATCTTGCCATTTGCAACAATACTGAAAGAAAAAGGTCAGACAGAGAAAGTCTAATATTTATAATATGTTATATATGAAATCTCAAAAAAAAAAAATCATAGAAGTAAGGAGTGTTACCAAGAAGGATGGTTACCAATGGTGGGGGATGGGAGAAATGGAGGAGATATTGGTCAAAAGGTACAAACTTCCAGTTATAAGATGATTAAGCCTTAATTTACAGCATGATGACTATAGACAATAATACTCTATTGTGTATTTGAAAGCTATTAAGGGAGTAAACCCTAAATATTCACACTATAAAATTAAAATTTTAATTACATGACAAAAGAGGTCTGTATAGTTAAAGGTATGACTTTTTTTTTTGTCCCAGTAGTCATGTATGGATGTGAAAGTTGGACCATAAAGAAGACTGAGTGCTCAAGAATTGATGCTTTTGAACTGTGGTATTGAAGAAGACTCTTGAAAGTCCTTTGGACTGCAAGGAGATCAAACCAGTCAATCCTAAAGGAAATCAACTCTGAATATTAATTGGAAGGACTGATATTGTAGCTGAAGCTCTAATATTTTGGCTATCTTATGTGAAAAGCTGACTCATTAGAAAAGATCCTGATGCTGGTAAAGATTGAAGGCAAGAAGAGAAGGGGACAACAGAGGATCAGATGATTGGATGACATCACCAACTCAATGGACATGAGTTTGAGCAGGCTCCGGGAGATGATGAAGGACAGGGAAGCCTGGCATTCTGTAGTCCATGGGGTCACAAAGAGTTCGACACAACTGAGCGACCAAGCAACAACAATTACATGACAGTGTGGAGGTGTTAGTCAATGCTATGATGATGTAATTTTGCAAAATACAAATGTATCAAACTATACATTTGAGACCTTAAACTTACCCAATGTTTTCTGTCAATTATATCTAAAAAACTTGGGTAAAATGTGTAAAATTCTAAGACCAGAGATGTTAAACTTTAAAAATTATGGAAATGTTTAACTTAGAATAAAATTTTGTAGCTTATTTGATAGGAGTCATTATAAGTTCTAGTATGCAAAATAGAATATGATTTTAAATTGCAATATCACATATTTTTTTTTATTTAGTCAGAAGTAAGTTCAGTTTGCTCTTGACAATGCATCACTTAAAATTTCTAAAATTTAATTAGTCCCAAGAAACAATATACCACTGAAGCCCTGTAGAGGCACCTCTTTCTTTGAATTTGTCAACTTAATAAGTGCAGAGGAATGTTTAAGGCCAAAGTTTTGTGTCATAATGAAGTTTTGGCTATAAAATTAGATCTCAGTCCTTTCACTCATCTCTATAATATATATAAAATCAGTAATTCTAGGTTGTGTTGAATGAGGTGACATATGGAAGGAATTTCATATAATCACTAAATCCTTATATGACTGGAAATGTCATTGAAATTCCTTTTAATGCTGAAGCTACCCTTATAGCCAAAAGTTAAAATATTTGCCAATATCCATGCAAAATATTAATATGATCATTCCAGTCTTGCTGTCACCTCTCCTTGTCAAATTTTTTTAGTGCCCCGTGAACAATCTACGCTCTCTTTTCTCCTATAAGCCTCAGTTCAAGTTGACTTGTGTAGCCTCTTTGCCCCTGAAACCAGAACAATTCACTGCCCTGTAATGTAACAACTTAAATATCATCTCTGATTGTCCTGTATCATGCCACTAATATTAGTTTATATATGTCTCTTCTTTGTATTGGTGACTTCTTAGGGCAAGAACTATCCTGCTTATTTTTGCATATAAACGTGAAATCCAGTGAAAATGCTAAAAATTTATATACGAGTATAATGCTTCGCTACTAATATCAGTAAACGTTTTAAGCACCTAGAGTTCCAGGTATTATTCTAGGTGCTGGGGTATAGTAATCTACACAGGCATTGCTTTCAAAGAGCTTTGCTTTCTTTCAGTGGGAGGAAAATACTTAGCACAACAACACAGAAATACACTAGAATTAGATATTTTCAAATCTATAAAAAGAAAATAAACCAGTATATATGTCTCCTATAAATAGGTTATTTAAAGAAAAATTCTCTGGGATGATATTTGAAATGAGTTCTAGATAATGAGAAAAAGCCAACCAACCATTTGTAAGCTCTGGGATAACATGGTCTGAGGCAGAGACAACCACTAACGAAAAAGATTGAAATTTGACATTATTTCTTAGATTTGGAGGAATAATTTTTGAAAGGCTATTAAAATTATATTTTATTCAAAATTAATTAGTTTTAATTCTCTAAATGAAATCTTCATAAATGCACATCTTTAATAAGAGGGTGTGTTAAGTAAGGGAAGTTCTCTTAAGGATACATTATACTTATTGTCAAAAAGAATGTTATAGTAATTAACATACAGAAATTTGGCATTCATGATCTAAATTATGGTCAGTGGATCCAAAGACAGTAATAAAAAAATAGTGACAGTACATTTGAAGCAGTGATTCATTTAAAACTTAGAAACAAGTGGTTAAAAAACCCCTTAATTTCTTGTAATCTATGTAAAGTGACACAATAAAGCTGTGAAGAAGATAATGAAAAAAGGGGCATTCTTATAGATAATCAGAGATGTGCTACGGAGATGAGGTAAAATTTTAGAATAGGATACAGAATTAAAACTTCCAATCACTACCTTAATAATGCAATAAATGTTCTGAATGTCACCCCTGTTTGAATTTGAAGGATGAAGGGTGACATTCATATTGGAAATATGCACCCATCACAGAGGTTAGTTGCATACATAGCTTTTAAATATTTGTTTAGATTTCTGCCTCTATATGAAGTTTTATCTTTCTCTTTTAAGTTCCTGAGGTAATCAGTATCACTTTTAACACTCTGCATTCCCCCCTTATGAATCCAAAGAATATATATCTGTGAACAGTTAAAATTTCCATAAAATGATGGAGATGAGGAAAAAGTCTAGTGCCTAGATGGCTCCTATAGTGAATAAACATTCTCTCAGTTAGTCAAAGAAATTTCATTTGATCAGGATACATGTATACTTGAGAACTGATGTAAGAATAAGAAAATATCAATCCCACAAGTTGCTGATAGGAGGAGAGAACAATGCAATCGGCTTTTGTACTCTCCCTTTCTGGAATCAACTGTCTATTTGGACATATATTTTTCAATTGGGTGTCATGTTTTTGTTAAATACACTATGACTGAATATTATCAATTACTCTTAATCAGAAAGTACATAAATTGAATTATTAACTTGACACTTAAATGCTAACTCACTTGCATTTATAAAGTACTATCAAATCGTAATGAGAGTGTTTTTATCACCATTTCAAAAGTTAAGTTCCAAACCAACTTTGTCTACACTGTGTCTACTATACTAGGAATACTTTCTCAAGAACACGGGCCATTTGTATACTTACCCATATTGTAGTCTGTAAATGAGCTAGACTTTAGAAAGGCATTGACTCCATGATTAGTGAAAAAAATTGTTTATTTAAAAAAGAAAGTTAAAGGGATGAGGTTGTTACGATCTAAGAATCTGAAGTGGAAAGATTTTAAGTACATGAATAATAAAATATTTTTAGAGATGGGATGAAGGTGACAGAAAGAAGGACATGGAGCTTACTTCCTCTCACAAATACCTCAAAAATTCATCTACCTGTGGAACCGTTCTCATAGAATGCATACTGAATCCTGGCAGATCTTATACAACAAAAGATGCAAGAAGGATCACCACAAACTGGGTAGGATGAAAGAAAATAAATGAATCAGGACTGGACTTGTATATCTGGGAGGGAGTTGTGATAGAGGAAATGTTCCCCCACTTTGGGAACTCCCTTCACAAGCTGGGAAATGTGCTTGGACAGATAAGGAGCTTCAGAGGCTCAGAGAAGAGTACAGAAGCCAGCTTTCAGCAGGAAGAATATAGAGACTACCACAGATAGTCCTGGCCCCCTTTCTGCACTCTCCAACCTAAGATGCTCTTTGCTGGTGTGTGAAGGGGTTGGGTACTGAACTCAGGTTTCAACAGACAGATATGGGGAGAGGAATGGGATTGGCTGCATAGAGACAGCCCAAAGGGACTAGATTTTAGTCTGGGGTGCATTCAAGGGTATGCACAGGAATAGCCTGGGTGCTCCATAGAAGCCTCATTGTTAAAGAATGTGAAGGGATGGGTGGGTCTCACTATAGCAACCTCACAGCAGGTGAGTCTCCATCCTTACAAATTCTGGAACTATTCAGGTACCAGCAGGTTGCTAACATAGAGGCAAGGCTGGAATCTGAGCCAATTCCCAAAGAGTATGCAAGTTCAGCAGATTTACACCATTTGCATTTTGTGAGCACAGTGCCTGTGGGATATCTGAGTGGATTACTGGTGCTTCAGTGCCTGGAAGTGGGTCCAGTTTTAGCAGCAGTTGACTTTATGTGCACAAATACATGGAGGTGGGGCTGGAGTCTGAACTGATTCCTGTAGCTCCCACAGTGTGTCCTGGTCCATGTCTCCAGTGGGTCTGGATGTTGGGCTTCAGCAGATATCTTCTGTTGGCTTTGTGAGGAAGTGCCTGAGGTACATCCAGGCCTATTGCCAGCATTCCCTCAACTTAGGTGAGGCCAAGAACAGTGCCAACAACAGTGTACTGTATGTATAACACAACAGGTGATGGGTAGTTAACAGTTTCAGAGCAGAGTTTCCATGTGGACAGCTTCTGCAAAGAAATATTCAGATGCTCCTTTTCCACTGGGAGCAAGTCAATCCTACCTACCTCACACTGTAGCTTAGAACTAAAGCCAGAGACTGCTACTCCAACAAACAAGGAGCAGACTTTGCCCCAAACTGGACTGTAATAAACACAGAATAACAAACAGGCCTTGCTCAACATTCACTATCCAGTGCAAGCTCTGATCACCACAAGGCCGATCAGACCCACTCCCTGTCAAGAATATAAAGGCCAGCACACACAGGAAAATACACACTGTTTTCAAGTACACATGGGACATTCTCTAGAACAGACCACATTTTAGGACACAAAACATGCATGAACAAATTTAAGAGGATAGAAATTCTCTCAAGTATCTTTTCTGACTACAACAGCATTAAAGTAGAAATCAACCACAAAATAGAAACAATAAAAATAAAAACAATTGCATGGAAACAAAACAATATACTCATTAAAAAAATGGGGAGAGAATGAAATCACAGAAGAAATTAAAATACTTTTAAACAAATGACAATGAAAACATAACTATACACAATCTATGGGAGACAGCAAAAGCAGTCCTAAGAGGGAAGTTCACAGTCAGACAGGTCATTTTCAAAAAGCAAAAGAAAAATCTCAGATAAACAATTTTACCTATCATTTAAACAATGAGGAAAAAAATAAAAATAAAAACAAAGTGTAAAGTCAGTAAAGGGCTTCCCAGATGGTGTAGTGGTAAAGAATCTAATTGCCATTGTTGGAGATGCAAGAGACTCAGGTTTGATCTCTGGGCCAGGAAGACTCCTAGAGTAGGAAATGACAACCCACTTCAACATTCTAGCCCAGAAAATTCCATGGACAGAGAAGCCTGGTGAGCTACAGTCTATGAGGTCACAAAGAATCAAACATGCCAGAGTGTGCACACACACACACACACACACACACACACACACACACACACAAGTCAGAAGAAAAAATAAAGATCTGAGATGAAATAAACAAAAATAGAGATTAAAAAAGAATAGAAGAACTCAACAAAAACCAAGAACTGTTTTTTTGAAAGGATAAACTGAATTGGCAGACCTCTGGCCAGACTAACCAATAAGAACAGAGAGACAACCCACATAAACAAAATAAGGAATGAAAGAGGAGAAATATTACCACAGAAATAATAACTAATAAAATAGAAATACAAAGAACCATAAGAGAATATTGCCAACAAATTGATCAGCCTAGAAGAAATGGATAAGTTTCTAGAAACATAGCCCACCAAAACTAAAAAAAAAAAAAAAAAAGAACAAGCTGATCACTAGAAGTAAAATATAATGTGTAATAAAAAAACAACAACAGAAATTCCCTGGAAACTAAAATCAAGGACCAATGGCTTCACTGGTGAGTTCTTCAAAACATACAAAAAGAACCTATGCAAATCCTTTTCTAATTCTTCCAAAAGATTGAAGAGAAGGGAACACACCCAAAATTATTCTATGAAGCCACCATTGCCCTTATACCAAAATTAGACAAAGACACTATAAAAAATAAAAATTACATTCAACTATTTTTAATGAATAATACACACAAATTCTTCAGCAAAATATTAACCAACCTAACCCAACAACACATAAAAAGGATCATATGCAATGAACAAATTAGATTCATCACATGGTCACAAGGATGAATCAACAAATAGTGGGATAAATCACATCAACAAAAGAAAAGCAAAAGCCACATAATGTTCTCAATAGATGGAGAAAAAGCATTCATGATAAAGTTCTCATTAAAGTGAGGACAGAGGGAATATATCTAAGAATAATAAAAGCTACTTATGTCAGACCCACAGTGAACACTTTACTCAATGGTAAAAAGTTGAAAGCCTTCCACTAGTCTGGAATAAGATAAGGATGCTCACACTTACCAATTCTATTCAGTATAGTACTGGAAGTCCTAGCCACAGCAATCAAAGAAAAAATAAAGGTATCCAAATCAGAAGGGAAGAGGTAAAATTGTCATTATACACAAATGACATGGCACTATATAAAGAAACCCCTAAGGATTCCAGAAAAACAAAACCCCACAAAACTACCAGAACTGACAAATGAATTCAGTAAGGTAGCAGGATTTAAGATTTACATACAGAAATCTCTTGCATTTCTTTACACTAACAATGAAATACCAGAAAGGGAAAGTGGGGGGAGGGGGGAAAACACTTTTAAAAGCACATCCAAATAACCCTAAAAAATTTAGAAATAAATAAACCTGGTCAAGAAGGTAAAAAATATATATGCCTACCAGAACTAGTAAATATTGACAAAGGAAATTGAAGATGATTTAAAGAAATGGAAAGATATCCCATGCTCTTGGATTGGAAGAATTAAATTTAAAAATACTTAATTTTTAATAGCATATAGTGTTTTACAATGTTGTATTAGTTTTTGTTACAAAGCGAAGTGGTTCATATCTGAGCAAAACTGAGTGATTCAGAAACAAGCAAAACACTGTAAATCACTATATTTCAATATAAAATAAATAAAATTTAATAAAGTATGTTAAAATTTTAAAACGTCACTATGGTTTTTTGCTCTTTTTGTCATTTTAGCAAAAAATCTTTCTAAAATTGTTGCAATCAAAACCTTTTGCATTTCTATTTTGCAGTAAATATTTTGGGCATGCCATGGATGGCATTATGTTAAGCTACATTTTGCTATTATACTTACAATTGTGTGTTTCTATGACAGTTCTGTGTCTTCAACAGCCTGTTTGTGTGTTCATGTATATGCAAGAATACAAGAAATAAAAACTTTATGAATCAAAAGACTAATATGTTTTTTAAACAGGCCACCAACATTTTGATTTATGTTAAATTACATTGGAGCTTCAGCTTCAGCATCAGTCCTTCCACAGACTACTTGGGACTGATTTCTTTAGGATTGTCTGGGTTGATCTCCTTGCTTCCCAAGGGACTCTCAAGAGTCTTCTTCAGCACCACAGTTTGAAAGTATCAATTGTTATGCACTCAACCTTCTTTATGGTCCAACTGTCTCATCCCTACATGACTACAGGAAAAAATGTGTATACGGCTATACAGACCTTTGCCAGCAAAGTGATGCTTATGGTTTTTAATATGCTGTCTAGGTCCATCATAGCTTTTCTTCCAAGGGACAGGTGCCTTTTACTTTCATGGCTGCAGTCAGCGTCTGCAGTGATTTTGGAACCCACGTAAATAAAATCTATCACTATTTCTGTTTTCCCCCTATCTATTTGCCATGCAGTGATGGGACTGGATGCCATGATCACAATTTGTTTCCTGAGTGTTGAGTTTTAAGATGACTTTTTCACTCTCCCCTCTCACCTTCATCAAAAGGTTCTTTAGTTCCTCTTTGCACATATAGTTCATTGAATATTTTCTTGAATTCTTGGAATTCCTTAAAATAAAGCAAAGCAATTGATAAGCAGTGCTCTTGGTATTAACTTTTTAATTATTTTTTGTATCAAGTACCTAAAATATCTGTAACCTAGTAATTAAGGTAATTATAAATGCCTTCCCTTTAAGGACTCTATTTATGTACTCAATATTCTAAATTTGGAACAGATGAAGCAAAGTTGCAGTTTTCTATATCTAAAGAGAATAGTTTTTAATATACTGCATGTTAAGTGAGTAGTATGGCTAAAAGGGAGAATCTAATGCATAGGGTGTAAAAATTACAATTAGCTTTAAGAAATTTCTTTATGAAATAAGTGAATTAGGCAATTATTAACTAGCAAATATGTCACTTTCACTTTCACTCTATCAGATGCTGTGAAATTTAAAGAACTGTCAGTAATGATTTAATTACATCTTCAAAACAGTAGGGTTCCGTTCAGTTCAGTTCAGTCTCTCAGCCGTGTTCAACTCTTTGCGACCCCATGAACCACAGCATGTCAGGCCTCCCTGTCCATCACCAACTCCTGGAGTCCACCCAAACCCATATCCATTGAGTTGGTGATGCCATCCAACCATCTTATCTTCTGTTGTCCCCTTCCACTCCTGCCCTCAATCTTTGCCAGCATCAGATCTTTTCCAGTGAATCAGCTCTTCACATCAGGCCAAAGTACTACAGTTTCAGCTTCAACATCAGCCCTTCCAATGAACCCATAGTTTTTACCATATTGACATTATAATTCCTTGAGCAGTAACTAAACCACAGTGATTGATGCATAGTATAATGAACATAGACAGCAATATTTTGCTATAATTATGTAACATGATAAATACTGCTACAATGGCAATCACATTTCAAATATAAATGTATCAAAGTAACACGTACCTTTTAAATGTATATAATGTTTATTACATACAATAAATTTGGTATATTTTAAATATATTTAGTGAAAGAGGTAAAACAGGGAAAAAGGATAACATTATGAGAAATATCTGGGTTCTATATTAGAGAATTTCTTTGAACCAGACAGAATTTATCACTGGGTATATTGAACACCTATTGTTTGTGCAATTTATTTTGTATAAATTACTGTGGAAAATTAATTACTATATTCAAATATTGATTTATTAGACATCCTATTATTTCCATTGCAATGAAAAAGATTCCTACCCTAGTTGTGGAGATGACGAGACACACGACAAGCAGCACTAAACTAAACTAAGCAGTTTATTAGGCCAAATAATCAAGTTAAAGAAAGTTGCAGGCTATAGGATCAATACACAAAAATCAATTGTATTTCTATCAACTTGCAATGAATAATCTGAAAGTGAAATTAAGAAAATTCCATTTACAATAGCATCAACATAAATAAAATATATCTGAATAAATCTATAAAGTACAAAACTAGTACTCTGAAAACTACAAGACATTGTTGGGATAATTTTAAGAAAATAAAGAATAACTAGAAAAATACTCCATATTCATGAATTGGAAGACTGAATATTTTTATGATGACAGAACTTCTTCAAAATGATCCACAGATTCAGAGCAGTCCTTAGCAGAACATCAGCTGACATCTCTGTAATTGATTCTTTAATCCAAATAGATTTGCAAGGAATCCAAAATAATGAAAACAATCTTGAAGAAGAAGAACAAAGTAGAAGGACACACAATTAATTTCAAAACACGCTATAAAGCAATAGTAAGAAGACTGGCATGTGACTGGACACATTGAAATAGAATTGGGAGTCCAAAATAAACCCTGTGTTTGTGGTCACTAACATTAGACAAGATCAATCTTAAGCTGTAGTGTTTTCAAAAAATCATACTGGTTAAACTGGACAGCCAGATGCAAAAGAATGAAATTTGGCCCTTTCCTCATACCATATACAAAATTAAGGTGAATCAAAGGTCAAAATACAGCAACTAAAACTATAAAAAAAATTTCAAGGGAGGTTTGTGGGAACTTGCAACTAGAGCTGCTGAAGATCTTCTGAATCTTCCCAGGAGGCCAGGTGAGGATGGGGCCCGGGAAGCTCGGATGGCAAATAAAATCAGCCTCTTGGCAAAAATTTTAAAAATAATAATAAAATAAACTAATTAAAGGTAAAACATAAGGCTGAATTGTCATAGCCTCATATTTTGTACCGAAATTTTAGATATGACACCAAAAGTATGAGCAACAAAAGAAAAAAAAAAAAACTTGGAATATGTATGCTTATCAAAATTTAGAACTTTTCTACTTGAAAGTATACTATCAAAAAAGGTAAATATAACCCACAGAATGGGCAAAAATATTTGTAACTTATATCTGTAAAGAACTAATATCATTACTATAAAAAGAATACTTACAATCCAACAAGAAAAAGACAACCCAATTAAAAATAAGTAATAGATTTGAGAAGGTATCTCTTTGAAGAAGACATATGAATGGCAGTATGCACAGTGAAAAAGCTGGTTTAAAGTGAGCATTCAGAAAACCAAAATTATGGCATCTAATACCATCATTTCATGTCAAATAGAAGGGGAAAAACTAGAAGCAGTGACAGATTTTACTTTCTTGGGCTCCAAAATCACTGTGGACACTGACTGCATCCACAAAATTAAAAGACACTTGATCCTTGGGGGAAAAGTTATGACAAATCTAGACAGCATAATAAAAAGTAGAAACATCACCTTGCTGACAAAGATCTGTATAGTTAAATCTATGTTTTGTTTTGTTTTGTTTTTCCCAGTAGTCATGTATGGATGTGAGAGTTGCCATAAAGAAGGCTGAAAGCCAAAGAATTGATGGTTTTGAACTGTGGTGCTGAAGAAGACTCTTGAGAGTCCCTTGGACAACAAGGAGATCAAGCCAATCAATCCTAGAAAAAAATCAGTCCTGAATATTCATTGGAAGGACTGATGCTGAAGTGGAAACTCTAATACTTTGGCCACCTGATGTGAAGACTTGACTAATTGGAAAAGACCCTGATGCTGATAAAGATTGAAGGAAAAAGGAGAAGGGATGACAGAGGATGAGATGGTTGGGTGGCATCACCAACTCAATGGAAATGAGTTTGAGCAAACTCTGGGGAATAGTGAAGAACAGGTAGGACTTGCATGTTGCAGAATATGTGGTCACAAAGATTCAGACATAATTTGGTAGCTGGACAACGATAAGCATAATGAATAGATTCTCAGCTTCATTAGTTGATTCTCACTGTTTCTCACTGAATGAGAAACCAGTTCATACCCATGTAAGTATTGAATCTGATAATAATTGTTGATGAGGATGTCAAGGAATGTAAATGCTCATAATTCCAGTGAGATTTTAAAATAGTGAAGTGACTTTGGAAGATATTTAGAAGTTCTTCAGTTGGATAAACATTCAGTTAAGGCATGACTCTGCAAGTGTTACATTTTCCTAAATCTATATCCAAGAAAAATTAAAATATATATCCACATATAAATTTATGCATGGATACCTATAGCATTAAATATATGCTACAGGTATATATAATATCCATAAGATGGAGTCAGCTTATTGCCCATTATCTGATGAATGGGTAAACATTCTATGACATTTCTATAATATGGAATATTATCCTTCCATTAAAAGAATGAAATACTGGTATATTCTATAACAGAAATAAACACTTTAAACATTATATTAAGTGAAATAAGTTACTTATAAAAGAGCATGTTATAATTTCATTTGTATGAAATATTGAGAATAAACAAACATGTAGTCAGAATTATATTTGTAGTTGCATAGGACTAGAGTTGGAAATGGAGAGGCAGGATTTGATAGCTAAAGGCAAATCCCTTTAGCTATGTTGATAGCTAGAGGTTTATTTTTGAGTAAAAAGAAAATGTTCTAAAATTATACTGTGGTCAGTATTTCACATACCTGAAAGCAAACAAAAACAAAAACAAAACAACAGCCAACAGCATTTATTCAGTTTATATGGGTGGATTGTTCATATATTGATTATACCTTCAAAAAAAACTATTAAAATGAACACATGGAAATATGATAGGATCTAAATTCAATCTTGGAGAGATAAAAATTATAGTTTCTGAAACAAGAAGCACTATTTACAATAGCTGGAACATGGAAGCACTCTAGATGTCCATCGACAGATGAATGAATAAAGAAGTTGCGGTACATATACACAATGGAATATTACTCAGTCATAAAAAGGATGCATTTGAGTCAGTTCTCAGAAGGTGGCTGGACCTAGAGCTTATTTTAGAGTAAGTTAAGTCAGAAAGAGAAAGATAAATTTCATATTCTAACACATATATATGAAATCTAGGAAAAATGATAATGAAGAATTTATTTATAGGGCAGCAATGGAGAAACAGACATAGAAAACAGACTTACAGACATGGGGAGAGGGGAGGCGAGGGTGAGATGTATGGAAAGAGTAATATGGAAACTTACTTACCATTTGTAAAATAGACAGCCAACTGGAATTTGCTGTATGGCTCAGGAAACTCAAATAGGGGCTCTGTATCAACTTAGAAGGGTGGGATGGGGAGGGAGGTGGAGGGGAGGGGATATACATATACCTATGGCTGATTCATGTTGAAGTTTTACAGAAAACAACAAAATTATGTAAAGCAATTATCCTTCAAATAAAAAATGAATTAATTAAAAAGTACTAATCAACATAAATAAATTTAAAAGAATAAAGAAAAGCAAGCAGGAAAGGAAGGAAGGACCCAACGAGGGATGGATATTAGAAATGATAAAAATGTAGTGATGCATCCATAAATAGATGCATACATAATTGTGTAAGAACATTTGTTGGATCAGAAAACAAGAGGGTTCCAGAAAAAAAAAAATATACCTGTTTCACTGACCATTCTAAAGCCTTTGTGTAAATCACAACAAACTTCAACAAACTGCCATGAAGAGATGTGAGTATAAAACCACCTTTCCGATGTCCTGAGAAAACTGTATGTGGGTCAAGAAGCAACAGTTAGAACCAAACATGGAATAACAGACTGGTCCAAAATTGGGAAAGGAGTATTTCAAGGCTGGACATTGTTACCCTGTTTATTTAGCTTCTATGCAGACTACATCATGAGAAATGCTGGGCTAGATGAATCACAAGGTATAATCAAGATTGCCGGGAGAAATATCAGTAATCTCAGATATGCAGATGATACCACTCTAATGTCAGAAATTAAAGAGCAACTAAAGAGGCTCTTGATGAGGATGAAAGAGGAGAGTGAAAAAGCTGGCTTGGAACTCAACATGAAATAAACTAAGATCATGGGATCTGGTCCCATTATTGCATGGCAAATAGAAGGGAAAAAAGTGCAAACAGTGGCAGATTTTATTTTCTAGGGCTTCAAAATCACTATGGATGGTGGCTGGAGCCATGAAATTATAAGACACTTATTCCTTGGAAGAAACGTTATGACAAACAAGACAGCCTATTAGAAAGCAGAAACATCACTTTTCTGACAAAGGTCTGTATAGTCACAGCTATTGTTTTTCTAGTAGTCATGTATAGATGTGAGAGTTGGACTATAAAGAAGTTTGAGGAATAAAGAATTGATGTTTTCAGGTGGTGGTGTTGTAGAAGACTCTTGAGAGTCCCTTGGGCTGCAAGATCAAACCAGTCAAACCTAAAGGAAATCAACCGTGAATATTCATTGGAAGGAAAGATTCTGAAGCTGAAGTTCCAATACTTTGGCCATCTGATGTTAAGAGTTAACTCATTTAAAAAGCACCTGATGCTGGGAAAGATTGAAAGTAAAAGGAGAAGGAGATGACAGAGGATGAGATGGTTAGCATCACTGACTCAGTTGACATGAATTTGAGTAAACTCTGAGAGATAGCGGAGGACCAAGGAGCTACAGTCCACGGGGCTGCAAAAATCTGACACAATTCAGTGACTGAACAACAATGTGAAAATAAGAGTAAATAAGTTAGCATGGGAGAAATGGAAATACAAGATTCTTATACATTACCTGAAGTGATATAATATTACTAGCAAATAGATAAAAAAATTTAAGGTATATACAATGTATCATAAAACAGTGAAAAAACTAAAGTAATAAAACAAACAAATATAGTGGATAAACCAAAAAGGAAGCAAAAATTGAAACATAAATATCTGTTAATTGAAAGAAGGCAGAAAATTGAAGAAAAGTGGAAGAAAAAAGTTGATAATTGGAAAAGGAAAGCAAAATGGAAGATTTTTAATTCAATGATGCCATTCTTCAAAAGGAAAGCAGATACCACATTTTGGATAATGTGACAGTGCACATAACATGTAACTTAATTTAAACTACTCTATTGTTTCTGTTCAGGATGTTTCATCTTGATGTGATGCGTATTTTCAGAGCCAGTTAGAGATAAAATATGCTAACTAAATTTAGAATCTAGTGTCATGTAGGAAAACGATCATTGTTGGCACGTCTCCAGAAGTGACAGTGTTTACATGCCATTGACTCAGGCATAGTCAGTTCAGTTCAGGTCAGTCACTCAGTCATGTCTGACTGTTTGTGACCCCATGAACTGCAGCATGCCAGGCCTCCCTGTCCATCACGAACTCCCTGAGTCTACTCAGACTCATGTCCATCGAGTCCGTGATGCCATCCAGTCATCTCATCCTCTCATCCCCTTGTCTTCCTGCCCTCAATCCCTCCCAGCATCAATCTTTTCCAATGAGTCAACTCTTCACATGAGGTGGCCAAAGTATTATAGTTTCAGCTTCAGCATCAGTCCATCCAATGAACATCCAGGACTGATCTTTAGGATGGACTGGTTGGATTGCCTTGCAGTCTAAGGGACTCTCAAGAGTCTTCTCCAACACCACAATTCAAAAGCATCACATCTTCGGCACTCAGCTTTCTTCACAGTCCAACTCTCACATCCATACAGGACCACTGGAAAAACCATAGCTTTGACTAGACAAACCCTTGTTGGCAAAGTCATGTCTCTGCTTTTGAATATGCTATTTAAGTTGGTCATAACTTTCCTTCCAAGGAGCAAGCATCTGTTAATTTCATGGCTGCAGTCACCATCTGCAGTGTTTTTGGAGCCCAAAAAAATAAAGTCTGACACTGTTTCCACTGTTTCCCCATATTTTTCCCATGAAGTGATGGGACCAGATGCCATGATCTTTGTTTTTTGAATGTTGAGCTTTAAGCCAACTTTTTCACTCTCTGCTTTCACTTTCATCAAGAGGCTTTTTAGTTCTTCTTCACTTTCTGCCATAAGGGTGGTGTCATCTGCATATCTGAGGTTATTGATATTTCTCCCTGCAATGTTGATTCCAGCTTGTGCTTCTTCCAGCCCAGCATTTCTTATGATGTCCTCTGCATATAAGTTAAATAAGCAGGGTGAAAACATACAGCATTGACGTACTCCTTTTCCTATTTGGAACCAGTCTGTTTCTTCCATAGTCATTTCTAACTGTTGCTTCCTGAACTGCATACAGATTTCTCAAGAGGCAGGTCAGGTGGTCTGCCATTCCCATCTCTTTTCAGAATTTTCCACAGTTTATTGTGATCCACACAGTCAAAGGCTTTGGCATAGTCAACCTCCTTGGGTATATAAGCATGCCTTCAAATATGTACTTGAAATAACTGCATCTGTCTTTGTTGAAGAGTGTCGTGTCCTTCAAATATTTCCAGGACACTAATAGTTGAGTGATTTCTGTTTAACTTTAAATTTGCCTCTAAGCAAGCTGCGTACTACAGTCAGTTATGCATTCTTTAAATTCGATAAAATTAACTCAAGAGAAAGGCATCATGAAATTCTTAATATTCTTTTTGTGGAAGTAATGAATTTAAAGCAATGAAATGTAGTTCTGATAATTTAACATTATATATTTCCTTTAGTCTGTTTATGGATCAAAATTCCATCTGGAAAGTAAAAGTTACACCATATCCATTTTTTTTCCCTAAAAATGTAGAAATCCAGAGGATGACAACATCCTAAGATTTGGAATCTAGAAGAATTGGAGTTTCCACTGAACCTGTAAGTTTAAGTTACTTCTAAATTAGACTTTCTCAAAAAGCAACAACAAAAGATAAAAAAAAGAAAACAACACTAAATTGGAATTTCAGGCCTGACACAACCTTAAGTAAGACTCTTCAAATATTATCATGCTCATCACTCCTTATAGATATAGCTTCCCTGGGAACCCCTCAGGAGAAGTGACGATCAATAAAGCAGCAATTGGACATTCTTGAGTCTGTGTCTATCAAAATTCCATCAACTTAATTTCCAAAAATATTCAATTAGGAAAGTGTAGAATGATACAAGTTTCTAAATATTCTTTTATTTTAATTTAGAAGAATCAGGCAAGTTTAGACTTCTGGAGCAATATAAAAGTGGCAATCAGAATCTTACCTGTAAAACAGTTTCAAATGTTGAACTGGCCCTTGAATGAGGTACACAAACTATTCTGGAACTTATAGTACCCATATGTCTTTGTATAATTCAGACTAAGGCTGATTTAACATCCATCTGCATAGTGCTTGGGGAAGTCCTGGAATGGGAAAAGCAGTCAGATATACTGAGTGGATCAGAAATTTCTTGATCAGCCTTCAAGATAAATTCTATCAGTCCTTCCTGTTTTACTAATTTAATATCTCATTTATCTTATCTTGGAAATTCATTATTATCCATATTTTTCATCCATTTTGCACCAGTGTTCCTTTCCTAGTTGTCTGAGGTTTGGGTCTGTCATACCACACTTCTGATTCCAGCTTAAATCTGCCTATATTGGTTCTTGTTTCTCATGCTGTAGTTGCCTGACTCCAAATTCTAGCTGCAGAGTTACCGCCTATTATGCTTGTCAGGAAATCTTGCATTTGGGAGACATTAATAGACTGACTGAAATATGACTGAAATAGGACAGAATTCGTTGATACTCTTTTTTTTTAAGTGATCCATTAAGGCCTCATTCTGTTGGTCAGTCTTCCCCTAGCATGAAATTATGGAGATCTATTTAAATACTGTTTTATCATATATACTTTCCAATATGACTTGGATGTATTTATTATGTTGTTAGGCTTATATATAAAGCATTTTTTTTCTGAGTTCCAGTCACAAAATTAAATGTACAGACAGCATTCTTGGGCTTCTCTGGTGGCTCAGCTGGTAAAGAATCTGCCTGCAGTGCAGGAGACCTGGGTTCAATCCCTGGGTTGGGAAGATCCCCTGGAGAAGGGAACAGCTGCCTACTCAGGTATTCTTGCCTGGAGAATTCCATGGACAGAGGAGCCTGGGCGCCGGGGGTGGGCGGCTACAGTCCATGGCATCACAAAGAGGACTGAATGATTAAGATATTGTAGCTTTAGAAATAGAAGGCTAAACTGAGCCTGAAGAGTTTCTACTGGTTATGGTTAGTCACATTGTTTTTTAGTATGTTTTCTTTATTTATTCTCTAAACAACTATTTTCTTTACTAGGCTATTATTCAGTAGCATTAACTAGGATATCTGATATAATATTAACCTCTATTCTTATGAAATAAGTAGTACAAAATCTTAAACAATATATTTTATAAAATCAAGTCAGTCACACTCTTTTTATTTAATAATATACTTTTATTTACAAAGTATCTATTGTGTTATATTTCAGTTGAAAAATCTGTGGAGATTATTCTTAAGACATTTTCATGATTGACATAAAATGTAATATCTTCTTTCTTAGAAAATTGTATGCATCACTTCATGGAAACATTCTTTTTTAAAAAAAGTACTGCTTACAATATTTTAACATCTATCTTGTAAAGTGTATAAAATAATAAATAAATAATAAAATATTAAAGTTCCATTTAAATTAATTAAGGCTCAGCTTTTCAAATAAAGATATTAGTGGCCATACAATAATCGGCAGGTTTAACAATATAATGATATTTTTCCTTCACCTATTGTTTTCAAAGCAGAAGACAAAGGAAAGTCCTGTTCAGTATAGATGAACATTTGCTTATACTTCAGGTTTCCTCAGACCTTCCTTACCAGATTCTATCTTATCTGTCTTTATGAATGTTCTCCCCAGCTTTCTTTTCTTCTTTTCCATAGCTGCCTTTTCATATATTTCAATTCAAATAAAATCTCCCTAAATCTTTATTATATCATGTCATATCATCTAACTAATGTCTTTCCTAGGACTCCTCTGATGCTCTCATTATTTTATTTACCAGACTATTTATTTTTCCCTTATAGATTTAGATTCAGTGAAGCTACAAACCATGTCTTGTATATTACAAGTAATGTGTAAGAGCTCATAATATATTTTTACTAAGTCCTTAGCCAAATATATGTATTAGAAGGCTCTTCTATCACCTTGTGGCTTGATTTTTTTTTTCACTCCCTTGATTGTATCTTGTAATGAATATATATGCTTAGTGTCAATGACAGCTAATTAATTCAACCTTTACTTTTATGGTTATTGTCTTTTATGACCATTTAATAAACTGCCCTTACCCTCAAATCATTACAATGTGTTTCTGCATTTTTATAGAGAAAAATAAATGCTTTATACTTAAGGTTTCAGTCTGTAATCCACCTTGGATTAAGGTGTATTTATGGTACATTGCAGATAGGTCTTCATAGAACTGTTCAACTTCGGTTTCTTCAGCATAACTGGTTGGGGCATAGACTTGGATTACTGTAATATTGGTTTACCTTGGAAAAAAAAACAGAGATCATTCTGTCATTTTTGAGATTGCACCCAAATGACTGTGTGTATCACAACAAACTGCAGAAAATTCTTCAAAAGATGAGAATACCAGAACACTTTACCTGACTCCTGAGAAATCTGTATGCAGGTCAAGAAGCAACAATTAGAACTGGACATAGAAAAACAGACTGCTTCCAAATCGGGAAAGGAGTATGTCAAGGAGGTATATTGTCACCCTGCTTATTTAACTTATATGAGGAGTACATCATGAAAAATGCCAGGCTGAATGAAGCACAAGCTGGAATCAAGATTGCCAGGAGAAATATCAGTAACCTCAGATACACAGATGGCACCACGTTTATTGCAGAAAGTGAAGAAAAAAGAGCCTCTTGATGAAAGTGAAAGAGGAGAGTGAAAAGTTGGCTTGAAACTCAAGATTCAGAAAACTAAGATCATGTCATCCAGTCCCATCACTTCATTGCAAATAGATAGGGAAACATAGAAACAGTGAAAGACTATTTTTCGGGGCTCCAAGAACATTGCAGATGTTGACCGCAGCTTGAAATTAAAAGATGGTTTCACTTTGGAAGAAAAGTTATGAACAACCTAGACAGCATATTAAAAGCAGAGACATTGCTTTGCCAACAAAGATCCATCTAGTTAAAGCAATGGTTTTTCCAGTAATCATGTATGGATGTGAGAGGTGGACTATAAAGAAAGCTGAGCTCTGAAAAATTGATGCTTTTGAACTGTGGTGTTGGAGATGACTCTTGAGAGTCCCTTGGACTGCAAGGAGATCCAACCAGTCCATCCTAAAGGAAATCAGCCCTGAATATTCATTGGAAGGACTGATGCTGAAACTGGAACTGCAATACTTTGGCCACCTGATGTGAAGAACTGACTCCTTTGAAAAGACTGTGACGCTTGAGATTGAAGGCAGGAGGATAAGGGGATGGCAGAGGATGAGATGGCTGGATGGCATCACCGACTTGATGGATATGAGTTTGAACAAGCTCCTGGAGTTGGTGAAGGACAGGGAAGCCTGGTGTGCTGCAGTCCATGGGGTTACTGAGTCGGACACGACTGAGTGACTGAACTGATTTTCTATTTAATGATGTTCCTTTTTAAAATGCTTAGAGACGTTTATTTAGTTCTGGTATTTCTTCTTCTAATGGGAAGATTCTTCATTCTTTATTATGTTCATTTTACAAATAAGTGGTAGGTTTTCTATTTCTTCTGTGTTTGTTTTGATAATGAGTAACTTCTAAGAATTTGTTCAGTTTATTTAAACTGAATGATTGACATAAAATTGTTTTAAATATCTTTTAATCATTAATATCTCCATTATCTACTTTTTCTTTTTCTTTAATCGATCTGGCTATGAATTTATCAATGTATTTGTGTTTTTAAAAAACACCTTTTGGTCCTGTTGGGTTTCCCTAGTGGTTATATAGTAAAGAATCTGCCTTCATTGTAGGAGACATGGGTTCAATCCTTGGGTTGGGACAATTCCTTGCAGAAGGAAATGGCTACCCACTCCAGTATTCTTGCCTGGAGAATTCTAATGATAGAGTAGCCTAGGGTCCATACGGTCACAAAGAGTCAGGCACAACATGGTGACTGAACAACAGCATAGACCAGTGGTGTTTTGTACACTATAATTGATACTTAAATGAAACAGTAACAGTAATTGAAAACAAGCATTTAGAAACTTTCATAATTGCTATAGTTCATCCATGGACATAATGAATGTATATGTTACCATAAACAGTATGTGGACATGTTTATGTAGTGGTCTGTTCTCATGGTAAATTACATGTAGGGGATTTTGTGAGCCAGTCTTTATAATAAATATGTCCCCTGCAGGACTTATTATAATATGTAGTATATTGAGATTGTTTATCAGCAATATCCCCAAAGTTTATTAAAATCTGAGAAAGTAAAAACGTGTCATTTTTACAACTAAATATATATATTTGTCTATTTCCTTGTTATACTACTTAAAAAATAAAATTCAGTTGCAATCAAGCCAGTTTTGTGGTTTATAATTATATATTATTACTCAAATTTGGTACATTGCCAGGAGCCAGCGTGAGGAATCCCACCCGTGACAAGCTCATGCAGCAGTGGCCTGATGGGCAAGGCAAGTCAGGCCTTAGGCTTTCCCCCTGGTATTTCTTGAGCATGTACCCGAAAAATAAGAATCTGCCCGCCTTATTGTATTGTACTTTTCCACTCTTCTGACACTCTCTGGAAAAAGTTAACTCAGGGCTTTAGTCTTCTGCATTTGAAAGGGATGTTTCAGTTCAAACCCCCTCTGATAACTCTCTAGCTTGGCTAACAGGTTCCCCCCGGACTTTTTACAGCTTGTCAATTGCTTGCAGCCCCCCAACCTTGAGAGGCACAAAGCTTAAAGCATCTTAAAGATACAGAGCCTTTTCTAAAGAGCTAAAAATCATATTGGTGATGGATTTCACTGTTGACTCAATGATTGCTGCCAGTCCTCCATATTTTTTATATTTTAGGCACCTGGGAGGATGTTAATCAATGTAAACGGGATATGGAAAAAGATATATAATAGTTTTGATGCTAGCAACACTAGACTTTTGAGTTAATTACTTTTCTTTTGTTATAAATCAATGTACTCCTTTTGCTTGTTATAAATTGCTGTATCTTTGCTATATAAGAATGTAACTTTATTTAATGTTTTCTGAGAGTGGCACCAGACTTTGAGAAGAACACAAATAAGTCTTCTGGTTGACAAACCCTTATCAGAAAAGGGCCGTAAAATATTTATTGGCCCTTTTGGCCGGAAGATGACGTAAATCACCTAAGACTTGTGTATACAACTAGGTATGCAGAGAGAAAAACCTGGTTTTGATGAGTCTGGGCTGCTAACACTGCATAATTTTGTATTACCCATTGATCTCTATGTACAATCAAAAAGGTATGAAAGGCCTGTCTAGACAATAGAAGCCGGGCCAGTCCTAGGAAAACTGGTTCCCCCGTGTCTTCTTGTCTTACTCCTTTTCTGGCTGAATTCCCATCTGGGGCATGGAGGATCGCCATGTCTACTTACTTGCCCCAGCTTCTAAGATCCATGCAAGAGGGAGCCCAAGGTGGGGCACCCCCTGCTATTCAAGAGGACGCCGGTGGCCTAATGTAGATGGTGCAAGCTCCTTGTCTGGAACTTTATTGGCTTTCCACGTAAACCAAGTTATTCAGCCTCTTTCCTCCACTAAAGTTTCCTACTATACTATTTCTTCTTAATCTCTTTATATTTCTAATTAAATAAATAAGTTTTTCCTCGCCAACGCCATCCCCACTTCAAATTCCCTGCATCCACCGGGGCTGGACCCCAGCAGTACATGATGATTTTAATCTTTATTCTCAGTCCTACTTTCTAATCATGAAGCAAAATTACCTGTCCTTTATGTAAAAAACACACTTGCACACTGGCTTTTCTAAATGCAGGTATGCTAGTTAAACAATGATGATACAAGTAATTTGGAATCAATGGCATTCACTATAGTATGTACTGGTTGTACTTAGAAGTATATTCCCTCATATAATCAATTTTGTTTTGCAGCCATATTTAATAGTGAAGTATTCAAATCACAGCACGTTATTTATGGAGATGTATTGGAGAAGGCAATGGTAACCCACTCCAGTACTATTGCCTGGTAAATCCCATGGACGGAAGAGCCTGGTAGGCTGCAGCCCATGAGGTTGCTGAGAGTCGGACACGACTGAGTGACTTCACTTTCACTTTTCACTTTCATGCATTGGAGAAGGCAATGGCAACCCACTCCAGTGTTCTTGCCTGGAGAATCCCAGGGATGGGGGAGACTGGTGGGCTGCCGTCTATGGGGTTGCACAGTCAGACACAACTGAAGTGACTTAGCAGCAGCAACAGCAGCAACAGCAGCAGCAGCAGCATTGGTTAATTAAACAAAGCCATCAACTATTAAGCAGCAACATTTATATATAAAATTTAGAGTTACAAATTCAAATCAAAAGAATGCTTTGGAAAAAAGGTATACTGTCTTAATTGCAAGAAGATGTTCAGAATTTAGCATAGAAATATGGAAACAGTTTTATGAGGTTCTTATATAAAGTATAACTTTTGGTTGCTAGAACCAATAAAATGATTTTAAAAAGTAAAATAAAAATAGAATTTGTAATAAACAAAAATAAATAAATGTTTGATCTTTTGTTAGGCTGAAGAAAAATATGAATATAAAATTTGAATAATTCCATCTGGGACCTATGGGGTCGCACAGAGTCGGACATGACTGAAGCGACTTAGCAGCAGCAGCAGCAGCAGCAGCAGCAGCAGCAGTACTAAACAAGATAAATTTTTATGTCTTGAATTAATTTGTTTATATACATTTAGAATTTAGACTTTTAAATCTTTTAATAGGAACAAGAGGTGTTTTGGTTGTGAGGGACTGATTAAAGATAAAGTAAGAATTTATTGCATAAAATTGTAGATTTTGAAGTATTATGTTTAAATCCTATAAACTTTGCTCCATTACTTTACCACAGTGCAAACAGAAAGTTAAAGTGTTATGAGAATTTGAAGCAATAGGAAATCTCTTGAAATGTAGAGCTCTTATAATGTTTGTGAAAGTATTTCTCTTTAGGTCAGGTACACCTACCCCACTCCCAAGGTGTTTCCTATTTTCATACACTAAATGAAATTTTCCTGCTCTGTTATACTTTGGGAAATATTTTGGATTTAGAAATCTTGGGTTGATTTCTGATCATCCTAAAAATCTATTAAGCTCTTATTTACTTATTGGGTACTCTAGTATATTATGAATGAAAACAGATTTCATTATTTTGTTCATTAGTCAGAGTATAAAATAATATAAATAATTGTGTTACTTTTGATATATATTATTCTCTTTAGAATTTAATAATCACTGCTTTTGAAGAAATTTATGTGAATATTTTTATATTTACATGCCTAAAGACATGGATTGTGGTTACCTACAAAATGATCTATTTGTTAGTCATGAAATCCCTGTCTGGACATTAGCTGAGACTTTTTAAAATGCAATAAGTACTTAACAATGTAACAGCAAAGCCAAGTATATATTTAATTTTAACTGTGATCAGTTATTCATAATCACATTGAAAACATGTTAATTTTAAATGCCTAAAAGTTGGATAAACACTATTTTTTCTAAAGTCCTTATTATTCATAGGTTATAAATTCAACTTTTGTTATATCCGCTCATCTAATTCTCAGTGCTTCATCTTATTTTTCCAGTTCCCTTCATATTTTTTCTGTGATATTGTCTTAAAGAGATTCTCAACTCTTTAAGAATTTCCATGTGGAAATGTTCACGGCCTGTGTGATTGCTTCATTATTATGAGTACTTATCTAGCTCTGGATTTCTCTATTTGAAAGAGGTAAGTCTCTGTTTGAAAGAGGTGCATAACCTTTATGCTTATGAAGAGCTTTACCTTTATGCACATAAGTTAATCATAGAAAGTTTTATCTCATTTATCTGCTAACAAAAGTATCACTAATTCAAGATAAACAATTGCTGTATATCTTGTTTCTGAAGACATGTTCAAAATCATTTCTGGAAAAGTTTCAGAAACCCAAAGACCCTGCCAAATTTGCAGTTGACAGAGCATGAGAACTAGTAGTCCCATGCTGATAACCCAAATAGAGGAATCAGAGCTCTCTCCGATGCTGTTCAGTTCAGTTCAATCGCTCAGTCGTGTCCGACTATGTGACCTCATGAGTTGGAGCACGCCAGGCCTCCCTGTCCATCACCAACTCCCGGAGTTCACTCAGACTCATGTCCATCAAGTCAGTGATGCCATCCAGCCATCTCATCCTCTGTCATCCCCTTTTCCTCCTGCCCGCAATTCCTCCCAGCATCAGGGTCTTTCCCAATGAGTCAACTCTTTGCAAGAGGTAGCCAAAGTACTGGAGTTTCAGCTTTAGCATCATTCCTTCCAAAGAAATCCCAGGGCTGATCTCCTTCAGAATGGACTGGTTGGATCTCCTTGCAGTCCAAGGGACTCTCAAGAGTCTTCTCCAACACCACAGTTCAAAAGCATCAATTCTTCGGTGCTCAGCAAAAAGAGGTGGCAAGAATACACAGAAGAACTGTACAAAAAAGATCTTCATGACCAAGATAATCACTACGGTGTGATCACTCACCTAGAGCCAGACTTCCTGGAATTTGAAGTCAAGTGGGCCTTAGAAAGCATCACTACAAACAAAGCTAGTGGAGGTGATGGAATTCCAATTGAGCTATTTCAAATCCTGAAAGATGATGCTGTGAAAGTGCTGCACTCAATATGCCAGCAAATTTGGAAAACTCAGCAGGGGCCACAGGACTGGAAAAGGTCAGTTTACATTCCAATCCTGATGCTGTTAATGGCATGCAAAATCATACTGTGTATAGCATATGGGTGGGCTACCTCATGGCTGATGAAAAACTCTATTTGTAGCTGATCTTCTTATCACATAAAGTTCAAATGTGTAAATTCTAGAACAGAACTAATAAACACTAATGTGAGAAATTCTGGAATGTTTAGATAGATATTTTTTTGACTTTTCACTTGAAGCAGAAGCAAAGTTTTAGCTGTTGCTCTGGAGAACAGGCTGGTATAGTCACTGATCAAAATCTAACTTTTCATCATTGCTAAGGAAATTTATTCTAAGATTTCATTACACTCATAAAAATATATAACAAATAAAATAGAAAATCTGAAACTGGTGTTGTAAACAACAGATGAGAGAAACATATATTTCAAAATATAAGCTTGTAAATTGGAAGGAATGTGAAATGGTGTAGTCACTATGAAAAACAGTCAGCTTTTTCCTCAAAAATTAAAAATATAATTACCATATAATACAGAAATGCCTCCTCTGTATGTATATACAAAAAAAAATTAAAAGCAATGTCTCCAGGGGATATTTGTATACCCCTGTTTGTAGCAGCATTGTTCACAATAACCAAGAGGTGGAAGTTACTAAAGTGGTCCTTAGTAGAGGATTGAATGATCACAATGCGGTATATATATATATATATATATATATATATATATATATATATATATAATATAACATTATTCAGACTTAAAAAGAAAGGAAATTTTGATACATGCTACAACATGGATGAAACTTGAAGAATTTGCACTAAAGGAAATAAGCCAGTCACAAAAAGACAATTACTGTATGATTACATTTATATGAGGTCTGTATGATAGTCAGATTCATAGAAAAAGAAGGTAGAATGATGATTTCCAAGGGCTGGGGGGAGAAGGGAATGGCGAGTTGTTTAATGAGCATAGACTTTCAGCTTTGCAAGATGAAAAAGTTCTGGAGATTTTTTGTACAACAACCTGAATATATTTAATGGTATATTTAAAAATGGTTAAGATGATAAATATTCTGTGTATTCTGCCACAACAAAGAAAGTGTAGATGCACTCCTACTAATTACATTTTGACAGTAATAGAAAAAGAAGTGTATCCTTGAACTAAAATATGTTAAAAAAATTCTCTGAACCAGTATTTGAGAAGTAGCTTCAAATAAGTGTAAAAATACAGATTTATTCTCAATTTGTAGGTATAACTATAGGATATAAATGATAAGAAAAGCAGCAGCTCATTTCTCTCAAATATGGAAACAATTTTCTGAGCCAAACTCCTGACTCTAGATCTTATTAATTTGTCTTTTTCTCTTTGGCTGTTCTGAGATTGCAATGCCAGGAATGTAACAAAACATGTAGCATTTGGAGAGGGGAAAAAAAAGTGGATCTCTATGCAGTGTTTTGAAGAATATTTAGACATTTTATCTAAATATTTTGACATTTTATCTAAGTTATTATAAAATTTACTTTGAAAGTATTTGATCTCATATGTAAACTAACAGTCATTATTTAAATTTTGGGAAAATTGGGATAAACTTAGGTAAGCTCATCAGAAGTTAAAACAGTACTCTACCAGTGTGATTTATAATTTAAATTTAAAACATGATCGCATTCCCCTCATTGAATAACTCCAGTTTTTTTCTTGATGCTTTAGATTATTTTATAATTCACATGAAACACTTTAGATGAAAATAACATACAAATGATGTTACCACATCATAATACTCTGGTTTTAGTTAAAATTTTAGAACATCTTATTTCATAGTATCCGATAATAAAATAACATCAATTTTTCCCCAAATAGTACGATAGGCTTCATTGAGCTTAAACTGCAAACTCAAATTCATAGGGCATTGTTAAAGTGCCAAAGCTTGATTCCATCCAAAAAAATACTTTCAACACTTTTATTTTTTTTTTCCCATAAATCAAAACTTGTGCTCTGAGGCACATTTGTAACTTTGGATCAACCTACACAGCTGAGCAAACATTTTATCTAATGCATGTTACTAAGAGTTCAAATCTGCATTAGAGATGAACTAAATGGAAAATGTAGCCCTCAAAGAAATAGGATTAGAGTGTTTGTTCTCTCTCTGTTTCTTCATGAAGCTTACTCTGTAGAGGATTTCCTGGGCAAAATTTCTTCTGGATTAAGGTTCAATCCAACTATGCTCTACATTTATCCTGCAGCTCAAAATCTTAAAATGATGAGAGGTTTCTAGAAAGGAATGCTAACTCAGAATTCAGAGGCCTGTGCAGGGCTTCTTGCTTGCGGGACAAATGAGAGAGAGATCTAAAATCATACCTACCTCGATTATGATTTGTCTTCTAACATTAGGTCTGAATATAGCCTTCCAATGACATTGAATTTATTCATTTAATAAATAACATAAACAAAATTTTCTTTTGCCTTACCTTTGTTGTATGTTTATACACAGTTTGTTCATGTTTTCTTTTATAACAATTTTAGATTTACATAATTATTTTAAATATAGCACAGAATTCCCATATAACCCACATCCAATTTCCCCTATCATTAGCACCTTACCTTAGAATTGATCACAATTATGAACTGATAGCAATACATTATAATTAACTAAAATTCATACTTTTTCAGAGTTCTTAAATGTGTCCTTAATGTTCTTTTTTGATTCGAGGGTTGCACCCAAAATTTATCATATTTTCTTTAGCCATGAGGCTATGACAGTTTCTTAGATTTCTTGTTTTTGATAACCTTGATTTTTTTTTTTTTAGTCAGGTATTTTGTAGACAGAACACTCTATAGAGCACCCTCAATTTACAATGATTCAATTTATTTTTCAGCTTTAACTTGGTGTGAAACCACATGAATCCCAGAGAACCCATACTGCAACTCTTTATATATATATCTTTTCCCAGGCTAGTGATACATGGTACCTCTTATACTCTTTCCTGGTGTAGGGCAGTGGCAGTCAGCTGCTGCTCCCAGTCAGACACTTGATCACAGGGTAAACAATAGATACACTTATAAGCATACTTCCCTCATAGCTCAGTTGGTAAAGAATCTGTCTGCAACGCTGGAGACCTGGGTTTGTTTCCTGGGTCAGGAAGATCCCCTGGAGAAGGAAATGGCAACCCACTCCAGTATTCTTGCCTGGAGAATCCCATGGACAAAGAAGCCTAGCAGGCTACAGTCCATGGATTTGCAAATTGGGCATGACTTATGAACTAAACCATCACAAGCATTCTATACCTCTACAACCACAATTTTTTTTTTCTTTTTACTTTTAGTACAGCATTCAACAAATTACAAAACATAGTCAGTTTATTATAAAATAGACTTTGTATTAGTGGTTTTAAAGTTTTTGTTTTTAATCTTATTATAAACAAATAATAGGTCTACTCTGAACACTATCTGCTGGTGGAATATTCTGTAGTAATCTCCAGTAAACATAACAATATCATTTCCACCTTTTAATAGAATGTGATCTATCAAGTGACAGGAGATTTGGAGGCAGGGGTGGAGAGACAGAGGACTAAAGTGCTAAATTTTGTTTACATGCAAAGGGAGCAATAATATCAAATGAGTTTTCTGAAAGCTTGTATGAAGATGAACCTTTTGTCATAAGGAAATGAGTAAAAACAAAGAATCAAAAGTTAATTAGGTAAAATAGCAGGTACTAAGAAACAAATTATTGAATATCAGAATTAGATGCAAATAAGAATCCTAATAAGATTCAAAAATTTGTCTGTGGTAGATAATCTATGTAAACTGATATAATAATAAACATCATACTGAAAATAAAGAGAATAAATAGAAAAAATTGAGTCAAAATTTAGCCATCCCAAATTTAACCAAACAGCAACTTAATGCATGGAGAAGTATAGAATAGGAATGTGCTATTGTGACAATTTCATAATTTTTTTTCAAAAAGAGACAATAGAAAAAAAATACTAAATATGAATAGTTAGAAAAGGATAGATTCAAATGTGAACATACAACTTTATTTACATGTAATGAACAAAAGTAATGGAATACATGAATAGCAAATAAACAGAAATAATGATCCTTTTTGACAAATATTATATTTTTTCAATGTAAAAAGTAACTAGAAATTAAAGAAGAAAGATGAGGTAGACAAAGACAAGAAAGAGGAAGGAGACAGAAGAAGCAGTAAAAAGAGAAGAATGTGGTAGAGAAAGAGAGGGAATATGGAGGAGAAATATAAAATATAACCACAAAAAGTGTGTTAGGACAAGTATATAAGAGCTCAACTATTCCTTTGAAATTCATACTTGTTTTAGAAATTAAAATTACCAAATATGCTCAGTTATATGTTTTCTACTATTGGAAATTATGAAATAGACTGGTAATTAGCAATATTGGGTATATAGACATTCCTGGATACCAAAATCAGTGGATGCTCACATCACTTGCATAAAATATTGGACTCATTTCTCATCTCAAAATTCAGCCATCCATGGATTGATCCCTGGGAATCTATTCCCTGGGACTACTCTCTGGGAATCTATATTCCTGGGAACTGTTGAACATTCGGTTCAGTTTAGTCACTCAGTAGTGTCTGACTCTTTGCGACCCCATGAACTGCAGCACGCCAGGCCTCCCCGTCCATCACCAATTCCCGGGGTCCACCCAAACCCATGTCCATTGAGTTAGTGATGCCATCCAACCATCTCATCCTCTGTCGTCCCCTTCTCCTCCTGCCCTCAATCTTTCCCAGCATCATGGTCTTTTCCAATGAGTCAGCTCCTTGCATCAGGTGGCCAAAGTATTGGAGTTTCAGCTTCAGCATCAGTCCTTCCAATGAATATTCAGGACTGATTTCCTTTAGGATGGACTGGTTGGATCTCCTTGCAGTCCAAGGGACTCTCAAGAGTCTTCTTCAACATCACAGTTCAAACGCATCAATTCTTCAGCCTTCAGCTTTCTTCACAGTCCAACTCTCACATCCATACGTGACCAATGGAAAAACCATAGCTTTGACTAGACGAATTTTTGTCAGTAGAGTAGTGTCTCTGCTTTATCTAGAATGATCTTGTGGAGTAGGAAATGGCAACCCACTCCAGTATTCTTACCTAGAGAATCCCATAGACAGGGAACCTGGCAGGCTACAGTCCATGGGGTCACAAAGAGTTGGACACGACTGAGCGGCTAAGCAAAGGATAATCTTTAATTAAGGTCTGCATATTTTCCAAAAGTGCTGGAGACAGTATATATACTCCATTGCAAAAGTATTAGGAAGCCTATATATCCCATTGTTTACTATTGCATTAACCTGCACAAAGTTTATGTAATTTTTCTGCATTTTTTGCATCTTTGAAGTCAGATGTTCTTGTGAACTAACATTTTCTGAATGGTTTCTTGTCTCCTCCCTCTTTCCCTCCTTCCTCTTTTTCTCCTTTCTTTCTTTCATCTTTCCTTTTCTTTTTCTCTTTCTAAACCTATTTTTAGGCATTTCAAATTCCTAAAGTGTGAACTATTGAGTAGCCTACCTTTTGGCCCTAAAACAGCTCTTGCCTTTCATAGCCAAGACTTATCTGTACTGTATGATTTATTTCATTAGAACTTCATGTATTTGGATGATAATAAGCCACACAGACTCTAAAAAAAAAAAAAAAATCAAAACCAAAACATCATATACAGTCACAGTTTTTGACTTTGCTTTGATGTGGTGAAATTAATATTAGACCAAAACAGAGAGTGGAAAAGAAGGAAGAGTCAGACACAGATTTGGATTTCTTTCGTAATTGAGATTCTGTTTGATACTGTGTGATATCCCATTTTTCCAGTCCTAGTATCATAATAGGAAAAGGGATACGTAGGCAAAGCAGAAACTTTTCCGTCATTGATTAAATTATAGAAATTCAAACTATTTTTACAGTTCACAAAATTGAACTATGGATGACATAAGCAAAACAAAACTAATCATGTAAGCATGCATTGGCTTGAAATTATGGATCATAAAGTGGTCCGTATTAAAGTTTATAGCAAGGCTATTCCGAGATGTCATCTGCATCAGTATTCCTTTTATTTACTTATTTATTTATTTGTATTTTTGACTGCTCTGGGTCTTCACTGCTATGTGGGCTTTTTCTCTGTTTGTGGAGAGTAGAGGCTACTCGCCAGTTGCCATGCATGGAGTATGGAGGCTTCCCATTGTGGTGGCTTCTTTTGCTGCAGAGAACTGGCTCTAGGGTGCAGGAGCTTCAGGAGTTGCATCATGTGGGCTCAGTAGTTGTAGTTCTGGGCTCTATAGCATAGGCTCATTAGTTGTGGTGCACAGGCTTAGTTGCTCCCTGGCATGTGGGTTCTTCCCTGATCAGGGATTAAACCCTTGTTTCCTGAGTTGGCAAGCAGATTCTTTACCACTGAGTCACCAGGGCAGGGCCTCCCTGGTAAAGAATCCAAGAATCCTCCTCTAATACAGGATACCTCAATTTGATTCCTGGTCTGAAAGATCCCCCTGAGGAGGGGATGCCAATCTACTCCAGTAGTCTTGCCTGGAGAATCCCCATGGACAGAGGAGCATGGAGGTCTACAGTCCATGAAGCCTCAAAGATTCAAACATGACTGAGCGATTCAGCACAATGCAGCACAGCACTAGAGCAACCCTGGTTATTCTTATTTATTTGTATTACTTGAGTTTTAGTCTCTGTAATTACAAGAAAATCATATAAAGTGTAAGAATTAAAACAACTTTTTTTTTTCACTCTGCAGGTGATAGGAGTATCTATATAAACAATCATATGATAATCTAAAGAACAAGTATCAAAAATAATAAGTATTTCAATTAAGTGTTTTGTTATAAAACAAATATACAAATATCATAGTTTTTTTTTTTTTTTTTACTAGAGTGATAGTAAGGAGAATAACATGGAATAAAATATCTCATTTAGAGCAGTGAGAAAAATGTAAAAAATAAAATTAAGGAAAATTTTGAACTATGCTGTAGCTATGCTTTTTAAGGCTCTAAACTCTACAGTAGATATTTGCCATGAACCTGGGCTCAGGAGATTATATATTTTAGACCTACTGTTGCTACTGCTACTCCAGAAGATCTTCCCAACCAAGAGATTGAACCCACCTTTCTTGCGTCTCCTACAGTCATGAAGATTCCTTACCACTAGTGTCACCTGTGAAGCCTTTAAATCTACTAAATCTCTTGAAATAAAATTCACTAAATATATGACTTTCCATTATAGAACCTAATTTACGTAAAATTTAACAAAATGATTCTGTAGTACTTCTGAAAGAGTATACTTGCAAATACTCTGGAAGATTTCAAATGGAAGAGTAATGAAGAAATTTATCCTTTAGATGTCAAATGTATTTTAAAACCACAGGGCTCAGATTATACAACATTAAATTAGTTATAAACAACGTGTGAAAAGGATAATTTCTTTCTGTGGTTGTTTTAGTTCTAAAATATTTTTATGTGAGATTCTTTTAAATACTGACTTGAAATGCAATGGGAATTTTTGAAAAAGCTGTACGGTGATCTACAACACAAGCATGTATTTATAGACAGGTTAAGTATTCATTTATTTACATTGAATTAGTATATGCAAGTAATTTTTCCTTGTTTTTCTATTAGCTGATTAGATTTGCCATGATATCTTACTGCACAGTCAAAGTATACTAAAAGGCAATTAATATAATTTGTTTAAGATTAAACATCTGAATTTTTAATATTTAGCAACTTTATTAACTTATAAAAATAAAATTTATTTTATAGAATCTTCATACATGTTTAATTCTAGAATAATATGTATATAGGATAGCTGCAAAGAAAATACCAAGTGTTCTGACGTACCACTTACTTAGTTTGTTTGACATTATAATAGTTTACCTTGACACTTCAACACTAAGAAATCAACTTTGGTATATTGCTATTAACTCAATTCCAGTCTGTATTCATATTCATATTCACTTTCACTGAATTTTCTATTGATGTCCTTTTTATATTCCAGAATATCCGAGTGCACTTATTTGTCAAGTCTCTGGGTTAAACTCCCCTGTACTGTGCTACTCTGCCTCAGTCATGTCTGACTCCATGTGACCCTATGGGCCATGGCCCGCCAGGCTCCTCTGTCTGAGGGATTCTCCATGCAGGAATACTAGAGTGGGTTGCCGTCAGCTCCTGTAGCTCTTCCCAACTCAGGGATCAAACTCCTGTCTCTTATATTTCCTGCATTGGCAGGTGGGTTCTTTACCACTAGCACAACCTGAGATCTCCCCTGGTCTATGACAGTTTCCCAGTCATTACTTGTTTTTTATATGTCCTTGAATGCTTTAAGGACTGCTAGTCAATATTTTGTAGGTTTCTCAATTTGGGTTTGTCTGATGTTTTTCTAATGATTAGACTTGGTTGATTAGTTTTAGAGAAGAATATCATAAAGGTAAAGTACCTTTTTTTCCCCTTAGAGTTCTTATTATTTATATCATTTATAGGGTTGTTTGATATCCACATAACATCATTGGTAGTTTTAGCCTTGATCATTTGATCAAGGTAGTATCTGCCAGGTTGTTCCACTTTAAAATGATTGTTTCCCCTTTTTGGTATCCTTTATTTGGAAGTAAGTCACTATGTCCTGCCCATAGTTAAGGGGCAAGTGTTTAAACTCTACAGCCTTGAGAAGAGAATAGTTACCTGTAGTATTTGAACTTTTTTTTCTGGTGGATGATTTGTCTCTTCTCTTGTCTTTTACTTATTTATTTTATAGTTTATAATAACATGACCTGGATATTTATTTTATTTTTACCTTGCTAATATAATAATATGTCATTTATTTTTGAATATTTTGCTCACATTATTTCAATAGGACATTGTTTCCATTGGGGAATCTTTCAAGTTGGTTCTTGTGCCACAATGACAACCCCATCCTTTTTGGTTTTGAGTACTTTCTTTTCAGTATTATAAAATGCTTCTCAGTTCTTTTAGAGGCTAGAGCTGGGTAATACATGTATGATTAATGATTCATGCATATACACACATATCTATTACTGTTTATTATATATTTATCTGTATGTAGGCACACATACACACACATCAAAAAATGAGTTTATATGGATGTCTCTAACACAGGCTCTAGACTAGCTTTCCTTCTTGTCTATTTATAACTTCTGTCTCTGACAGTGAAACACTTGGCTCCCAGTATTCTTGTTAATCCATGCCACCAAGAAACGTGACTGTACCAACCAGAGTGCATTGCTTATGTTGAGGAATTCCTTTTGTTTTTAACCTTAGAGTCTCCAGTCAAAACACCATTTCCCAAAATTATGTAAGATTCTGTATCCCTTCCACCCTTTTAAGAGAGTAAAATGATATATCTGTGATACACTTAGATTTATTTACAATAGTTGCATTCCATCCTAGTGTTCTTCACCATTATTTATTTATTTATTTTTTTTGCATACATGAAAGATCACTCTTGGTAATAAGTAGTTCTGTGGGTTTTGACAAATGCCTGATCATGTATCTTCCCTCCCTAGTTCTCCGCCATTCATTATACTCTGGTAACCACAGAGGATCTATTTCTTTATGCCTCTAATTTTACCTCTTTATTAAAAAATAAAAAAATATAACCTGTCTTTATTTCCAGGTAAAGTTTAGGTTCCCTTTTTATTATGCTTCACTTCTCATCTCTCTGACTTCCCAGAAAAGAAGTTAGAGACTTTGGCATTTATTAGAAAACACAATCACCAAGGAAAAGGGGTGCATCAAGTAAAAGGAGTACTATTTGTAGGATGCAGATTGAAGCACTGAGAGTTTTCCAAGGATAGAATCTGAGTGGAATGGTTTGTTCCAGTGTGTTGTTTCTCCTTGTTTAAATGTATGAAAATTTAAGATCCAGTACTTTCACAAGGGGTTAGACTCACAGCAGGTGTTTTGACTGCATTTTTAGAATTGAGGGCCTTAAGAATAGGGAAAAGAATTCTGAGCACCAACCAGCACAGCTTCTCAAAGCAGAACCTTGGCAAAACCAATACAATATTGTAAAGTAATTAACCTCCAATTAAAATAAATAAATTTATTTTAAAAATAAAATAAATTAAAAAGAACATTGGGATATCAAGCCAAAGCTTTTTATGTAAACTCATTGCTGTGTACATCACTTACCTATTGCTGAGTAACAAATTACAACACATCTTAACATGTTCAGTCCACAGTGAATATTTATCTTTTCACAATTTCTGTGCAAGAATTTGATGTCAACCTAAATGATCAGATTTGATATTGGCATCAAGCGCTGAAAACCTCAAAGTTTCACATTTATCAAGCCTCAGCCAGAGGTTAGTGAAATGAAGTGATGGTTTTAGCAGCCTAGTAGGCAAAGTGCTAGCTTTTATTTCCTAATATGGATTAACTTGAAGAATAGACTGGCTAATACTGGGATTCACATGATAGTTTCAATATAATGTATTTCTCTGTGAAGGTGTACTGAGTTGTTTAGGGCATCAGAAATTGTTTAAATCCCATGTCAATTCTTTCATGAATATTATTTTTAAAAAGATTCAACTAATACGAAATAAACTTATTATAGCATCAACTATTTAAAAGTATTAAATATTTTTTAAATTCTAAAATATTAAAGAAACAAACTATATACTAGCCTAAAACAGTTTTTTCCAGGAAAACTTATTTTCCATAACATAAATTCAGTGGTATTGAGAATCTTATCAGATCAGTGATATCTGAGTCATAGATTGTGAACAGGAGAAAAAATATCTAATATTTGTCATTGTCAAAACAATAGTCTATTTCAAAATGCAGGACCTTTGGATTTTAACTGCTGCTGCTGCTGCTAAGTCGCATCAGTCATGTCCAACTCTGTGCAACCCCATAGACGGCAGCCCACCAGGCTTCTCCGTCCCTGGGATTCTCCAGGCAAGAACACTGGAGTGGGTTGTCATTTCCTTCTCCAACGCAGAAAAGTGAAAAGCGAATGTGAAGTCACTCAGCTGTGTCCGACTCGTAGTGACCCCATGGACTGCAGCCTACCAGGCTCCTCTGCCCATGGGGTTTTCCAGGCAAGAGTACTGGAGTGGGTTGCCATTGCCTTCTCCCAGATTTTAACTAAGTTGACTTAAATATTTGATGTTTACTATGGCACTTTAAAATATCTGGAGGGAAAAATCCATATATGCAAATCATCTCCTCAAAAATGGAAAAAAGAAATCTGGTATAATCAAAAAATTATTTTCCATTTTCTTTTGAATCACATGTTTGTGCCAAGTGAGAGCTTCTCCAAGAATATGTTACAGTTTTAATCCTGGACCAAATTACTAATTAAGACATATTGTCTAATGTCTTCCTAAACATTAGTATGCCTATGTTACCTTGAATATTGGACTATTCTGGACACTGTTACCTCATTTTTAATTTGATGTGTATCCAATTTATATCTTAATGATTCCTCATTTCTCTTAAGGAAACCTCTATTTGTAGCTTTTGTTCTCTCTTCCATTATTTAGTCTTCATTCTGACAGCAAGACAGAATCCATCCTAGTCCTTTGTAGATTTACTGGCAGACTTAATCTCCAGAGACAGCGCTCCAATCTCAGTCCTTTTAAATTCCTTTTTTATCCTTTAGATTTGCAGTATTCCTTTATTTTCACTAGCTCAAGTTAAGAAATTGACATATTTTCACAATAAGAGCCACAACTTCTTTTAATTTATGTTTTAGTAAAATTTTAACATTTTTTTCATGGGAAAACTCATGTTTAGGTCACAGGCATAATTTATAAATCTGGAATTAACTTGACATGACATATGATACTGGTTCTTATATCTGAGGACAACTTAATGAATCTAAGGTGTATGCTTCCTGTTCCCTTTCCTGACTTTTAATCCCAAATGGCACTGCCTACCTAGAGGCACTAAAAAGTTAAAGTTAGAAGCTCACACATAATTGCTCTATGGAAATCCATTCAAATCAACAGCCTGGAAAAAAGTAGGATTTGTTTTGTCCAACAATGCATAAGGAAGATTGCAGTCAGCGTTAGCGTCTCCTGCAATAAAGGTAAAGATACAAGCATATGGGGGCTTCTCTGGTGGTTCAGAAAGTAAAGAATCTGCTGGCAATATGACAGAACTGGGTTCAATCCCTGGGTCAGGAAAATCCCTTGGAGAAAGGAATGGATACACACTCCAGTATTTTTGCCTGGATAATTCTATTGCAAAGGCCACTACTATTTGTTTGATTTCACCAGTACAGTCACCAAGCTATTTGAATAACGTCCAGCAGTGCACACCTCAGTTGAGGCTTTAGGCACCACATACCCCTCTCCCAAGAGAGAAAGAACTTCCACCATTATGGGATTTATAATCTAGAGAAAGAAGTAAATTCAGTATTCTCCAAGGCAGACTGAATCCTAAGAAGCAGCAAGTGAAGGGTGATTAATTAATTAGCAATTTTTGATGAAAACATTAAAATCAAATAAAAATATGACAATATTAATAAAGTAAGAGCAGGGATAATAAAGAACAGAATGATGAAGTGTATTTTTTAGAGTAATTCAGGAAGATATAGTAAGACAATTTAATCAGAGAAAGAGAGTTCTGTGATAAAGCTCATATTTCTTGACATATAATAGGTGTTAAACAAATTTTAGGTTTTTAAAAATTATGCACCAATGTTAAAATCTACGTTTTTATTTTTAGTCAAGATATAAAATCAAGTTATGTACATTCTGTGAAGTTTCCTACACCTTGTGTGACCCTATTGTTTCCTGTCTTGGCAAAAAATACTGACTCATTAAATCCACAGTAAATAAAATGAATTTCCAAACAAACAAACAAAAAATAGAATTTCAGCAGTGATAAAAAACCTTGATCGTCAGCCAAAACCACTGAACACTAACTTAAATTCACCTTTATTTGCCATATTTTCCTCTGCCTTTATTTTCCCTGCCTTGTGTAACATCATCTATCAAAGGAACACCATGAATCAAGTGGTATTTTGAGGAGTCCTTGGTAACAGTTCCAGCAATGCAATAGTAGTTGCAGCCTAATCTAGACATTTTTGCTTCTTTTTTTTTTGTTGTTTAGATAACATACTGTGAAAATGGTATAGAAGCTAAAATACTTACCTAATTGGAATACTAACCAGTCCTGAACAAATATTCTCATTTAAATATCACTTGAAAATATACAAAATTTCAGGGCTTAAATAAATATAAAATAGGTATAGAATAAACTGCTTCAGAAATCTACAGTCTTATTGCTCATGGGCCATCTCATCAGGAATGTACTACATTATCTCAAGCAATTGAAGGAGAAGAAAAGGTGTGACTCAAAATATTTTAGGAGGAAAAACTCATTACAACAATTTTGCACTTCTGCCTCCCTATTTACCCATGATGACTGAGAAAAAGAGAAAATGGTCCAAATTAGTATAAGTTAGATGTTATCTGAGGAAGAAGTTGAAATCACTCAGCTATTTTAAGAGACTAAGAATCAGTACAGATGGGGAGAGATAAGGTGAGAGAGATAAGACAGGGGTAGCAAATTAAGAGGATCACACTACAATGTGTACAATAAATAAACTAAAAGGATATATTATAGAGTATAAGAAATATAGCCAATATTCTATAATAACTGTAAAGTGAGCTTAACTTTCTTTTTTCATTTTTTATTTTTTATTTTGTTGTCTCCTGTCAAACTTCAACATGAATCAGCCATAGGTATACATATATACCCTCCCTCCTGAATGTCCCTCCTATCTCCCTCCCCATCCCACCTTTCTACGTTGATACAGAGCCCCTGTTTGAGTTTCCTGAGCCGTACAGCAAATTCCCATTGGCTATTTATTTTACATATGGTAATGTAAGTTTCCATGGTACCCTTTCCATACAACTCACCCTTTCCTTCCCTTTCCCCATGTCCAGAAGTTTATTCTCTATATCTGTTTCTCTATTGCTGCCCTGTAAATAAATTCTTCAGTACCATCTTTCTAGATTACATATATGTGTGTTCAGTCAGTTCAGTTCAGTTCAGTCACTCAGTCGTGTCCGACTCTTTGTGACCCCATGAATCACAGCACACCAGGCCTCCCTGTCCATCACCATCTCCTGGAGTTCACTCAGACTCATGTCCATCGAGTCCGTGATGCCATCCAGCCATCTCATCCTCGGTCGTCCCCTTCTCCTCCTGCCCCCAATCTCTCCCAGCATCAGAGTCTTTTCCAATGAGTCAACTCTTAGCATGAGGTGGCCAAAGTACTGGAGCTTCAGCTTTAGCATCATTCCTTCCAAAGAAATCCCAGGGTTGATCTCCTTCAGAATGGACTGGTTGGATCTCCTTGCAGTCCAAGGTACTCTCAAGAGTCTTCTCCAACACCACAGTTCAAACGCATCAATCCTTCAGTGCTCAGCCTTCTTCACAGTTCAACTCTCACATCCATACATGACCACAGGAAAAACCATAGCCTTGACTAGACGGACCTTAGTTGGCAAAGTAATGTCTCTGCTCTTGCATATACTATCTATGTTGGTCATAACTTTCATTTATCTTTTTCTTTGTGACTCACTTCACTCTGAATAATAGGCTCTAGGTTCATCCACCTCACCAGAACTGACTCGAATGTGTTCCTTTTTATGGCGGAGTAATATTACATTGTGTATATATACCACCACTTATTTATCCATTAATCTCTCAAAGGACATCCAGGATGCTTCCATGTTCTAGCTATTGTAAATAGTGTTGCAATGAACAATGGGATACATGTGTCTTTTTCAATTTTGGTCTCTTCAGAGCATATGCCTAGGAGTGAGATTGCTGGGCCATATGGTGGTTTTATTCCTAGTTTTTTAAGGAATCTCGATACCATCTTCTATAGTGGCTGTATCAATTTACATTCTCATCAACAGCACAAGAGTGTTCCCTTTTCTCCACACCCTCTCCAGCATTTATTGTTTGTAGATTTTTTGATGATGGCCATTCTGACCAACGTGAGGTGTTATCTCATTGTAGTTTTGATTTGCATTTCTCTAATGAGTGATGTTGAGTATCCTTTCAGGTGTTTGTTAGCCATCTGAATGTCTTCTTTAAAGAAATGTCTGTTTAGGTATTTTTCCCACTTTTTGATTGGGTTGTTTATTTTTCTGGTATTGAGTTGCATGAGTTGATTATATATTTGGAAATTAATCCTTTGTCAGTTGTTTCAAATGCTATCACTTTCTCCCATTCTGAGGGTTGTCTCTTCACCTTGCTTATAGTTTCCTTGCTGTGCAAAACTGTTAAAGTTTAATCAGGTCTCACTCATTTACTTTTGTTTTTATTTGCGTTACTCTAGGAGGTGGGTCAGAAAGCATTTGTTTTTATTTACAATACTCTGGGAGATGGGTGTGAGAGTTGGACTGTGAAGAAAGCTGAGCACCGAAGAATTGATGCTTTTGAACTGTGATGTTGAAGAAGACTCTTGAGAGTTCCTTGAACTGCAAGGAGGTCCATCCAGTCCATCCTAAAGGAGATCAGTCCTGGATGTTCATTGAAAGGACTGATGCTAAAGCTGAAACTCCAATACTTTGGCCAACTCATGTGAAGAGTTGACTCATTGGAAAAGACTCTGATGCTGGGAGAGATTGAGGGCAGGAGGAGAAAGGGGCGACAGAGGATGAGATGGCTGGATGGCATCACCGATTCGATGGACATGAGTTTGAGTAGACTCCAGGAGTTAGTGATGGACACAGAGGCCTGGCGTGCTGCGATTCATGGGGTCACAAAGAGTTGGACATGACTGAGCAACTGATCTGAATTGAACAGAGGAGGTGAGTCACAGAGGGTCTTGCTTTGATTTATGTCATTGAGTGTCCTGCCTATCCTTTCCTCTAATAGTTTTATACTTTCTGTTCTTACATTTAGGTCTTTAATCTTTTTTTTTTTTTTTCAGTTTATCTTTGGTTTGCTGTTAGGAAGTGTTTTAATGTCATTCTTTTACATGTAGCTGTTCAGTTTTCCCAGCACCATTTATTGAAGAGGCTGTCTTTGTCCTATTGTATATTCTTCCCTCCTTTGTCAAAAATGAGGTACCCATAAGTGCATGGGTTTATTTCTGGGCTTTCTGTCTTGTTCCATTGTCTATGTTTCCTTTTTTTTTTTTTTTTTTGTGCCAGTACCATACTGTCCAGGCTTCTCTGATAGCTCAGTTGATAAAGAATCCACCTGCACTGCAGAAGATCCTCGTTCAATTCCTGTTTCAGGAAAATCCCCTGGAGAAGGGAAAGACTACCCACTCCAGTATTCGGTCCTAGAGAATTGCATGGGCTATTCCATGGGGTCACAAAGAGTCAGACACGACTGAGCGACTTTCACTTTCACCAAACAATCTTGATTATTATAGTTTTGTAATATAATCTGAAGTCAGAAAGGTTGATTCCTCCAGTTCCATTCTTCTTTCTCAAGACTGCTTTGGTTATTTGGGGTCTTTTGTGAAACCATATGAATTGTGAAATTTTTTATTGTAGTTCTGTGAAAAATGTTATTGGTAATTTGATAGGGATCACATTGAATCTGCAGATTGCATTTGATAATATGGTCATTTTCACAATATTGATTCTTGTTACCCAGGAACATGGAATATCTCTCCTGTTTATGTATTCTTTTATTTCTTTCATCAGTGTCTTTTAATTTACTGCGTACAGTTCTTTTATCTCCTTCAGTTCAGTTCAGTTCAGTTCAGTTCAGTCGCTCAGTCGTGTCCGACTCTTTGCGACCCCATGAATTGCAGCACTCCAGGCCTCCCTGTCCATCACCAACTCCCAGAGTTCACTTAGGTAAGTTTATTTCCAGATATTTAGTTCTTTTTGGTGTCATGGTGAATGGGGTTGATTCCTTAATTGCTCTTTCTGATTTTCCATTTTTAGTATACAGAAATGCAAGTGATTTTTGTGCATTGATTTTGTATCCTGCACTTTTGCTAATTTCACTAATTAGCTCTACGAATTTTCTGATGCTATTTTTAAAGTTTTCTGTGTACAGTATCATGTCATCTGCAAACAGTGAAAGCTTTAATTCTTTTCCAATATGGATTCCTTTTATTTATTTTTTTATTCTCTGATTGCTGTAGCTAGGACTTCCAGAACTATTCTAAATAATAGTGGTGAAAGTGGACACCTTTGTCTTGTTCCTGATCTTAGGGGGAATGCTTTCAGTTTTTCACCATTGAGAATAATGCTTGTTGTAAGCTTATCATATGTAGCTTTTACTATCCTGAGGTAGGTTCCCTCTATGTTCATTTTTTGAAGAGTTTTAATCATAAATGGTGCTGAAATTTGTCAAAGGCTTTTTCTGCATCTTTTGACATTATCATATGGTTTTTGTCTTTTAATTTCTTAATATGGTGCATCACACTCTTTGATTGGCATATATGGAAGAATCCTTGCATTCCTGAAATAAATCCAACTTGATCATGGTGTATGAGCTTTTTGATGTGTCGCTGAATTCTGTTTGCTAAAATTTTGTTAGAGATTTTTGCATCTGTGTTCATCAGTGGCATTGGCCTGCAGTTTTCTTTTTGTATGTTGTCTTTGTCTGGTTTTGGTTTCAGAGTTATGGTGGCCTCATAGAATGAGGTTGGAAGCGTTCCTTCCTCTGCAATTTTTTGAAAGAGTTTTAGGATAGGCATTAGTTCTTCTCTAAATGTTTGATAGAATTCTCCTGTGAAGACATCTGGCCCTGGACTTTTGTATTTGGGGAAATTTTTGATCACAGCTTCAATTTCAGTGCTTATAATTGGATTGGTCATAATTTCTATTTCTTCCTGGCTCAGTCTTGGAAGATTGAACTTTTCTAAGACTATGTCCATTTTTTCCAGGTTATCCATTTGCGTGCTAGTTGTTCATGATAATCTCTTATAATCCTTTGTATTTCTGCATTGCCTGTTGTAACCTCTTCTTTTTCAATTCTAATTTTGTTGATTTGATTCTTCTCTCTTTTTTTCTTGATGAATCTGGTTAAAAGTTTGTAAATTTTGTTTATCTTCTCAAATAACCAGATTTAGTTTTATTAATCTTTACTATTGTTTCTTTCATTTCTTTTTCATTTATTTCTGCTTGGATCTTTTTGATTTATTTTCTTCTACTAATTTTGTTGTTGTTGTTGTTGTCATTGTTGTTGTTCTTTTTCCAGTTGTATTAGGTATAAAATTATGTTGTCTATTCAATGTTTTTCTTGTTTCTTGAGGTAAGATTGTATTGCTACAAACTACCCTCTTAGAACTGCTTTTGCTGCATCTCATGTTTTCAATGTTTTGAGTTCTCATGTTTTTAATGTCATTTTTTTCTAGAAGTTTTCTGATTTCCCATTTGATTTCTTCAGTAACCTATTGGTCATTTAAAAATGTGTTGTTAATCTCCATGTGTTTGTGTTTCTTACATTTGTTGTTGTTGTAATTAATATCTAATCTCATAGCATTGTGGTCGGAGAAGATGATTGATATAATTTCAATTTTTTTTTTTTTTAATTTACTGAGGCTTGATTTGTGACCCAAGATGTGATCTATCCTGGAGAATATTCCATGTGCACTTCAGAAGGTGTATTCTTCTGCATTAAGATGGAATGTCATGAAGATGTCAATGAGATCCATATCATCTAATGTATCATTTAAGATTTATGTTTCTTTATTAATATTCTGTTTTGATCATCTGTCCATTGGTGTGAGTGGGGTGTTAAAGTCTCCTACTATTATTGTGTTACTGTCAATTTCTCCTTTTATGTCTGTTAGTGTTTGTCTTACTTATTGAGGTGCTTCTCTGTTAGGTGCAAGGATATTTACAATTGTTATTCCTTCCTCTAATATGGATCCCTTGATTATAATTTAGTGTCCTTCCTCATCTCTTTTAATATATTTTCCATTTCTATAATTTTATTTATTTATTTTTAATAAAAATTTATTTATTTTAATTGGAGGTTAATTACTTTACAATATTTTATTGGTTTTGCCATACATCAACATGAATCTGCCACAGGTATACACGTGTTCCCCATCGTGAACCCCCCTCCCTCTTCCCTCCTCTTTCAGTTCAGTTCAGTTCAATCACCCAGTCATGTCCGACTCTTTGCGACCCCATGAATGGCAGCACCCCAGGCCTCCCTGTCCATCACCATCTCCCGGAGTTCACTCAGATTCACGTCCATCGAGTCAGTGATGCCATCCAGCCATCTCATCCTCTGTCGTCCCCTTCTCCTCCTGACCCTAATCACTCCCAGTATGAGAGTCTTTTCCAATAAGTCAACTCTTTGCATGAGGTGGCCAAAGTACTGGAGTTTCAGCTTTAGCATCATTCCTTCCAAAGAAATCCCAGCGCTGATCTCCTTCAGAACAGACTGGTTGGATCTCCTTGCAGTCCAAGGGACTCTCAAGAGTCTTCTCCAATACCACAGTTCAAAAGCATCAATTCTTTGGCGTTCAGCTTTTTTCACAGTCCAACTCTCACATCCATACATGACTAGAAAACCATAGCCTTGGCCAGACGGACCTTAGTCAGCAAAGTAATATCTCTGCATTTGAATATGCTATTTAGGTTGGTCATAACTTTCCTTCCAAGGAGCAAGCGTCTTTTAATTTCATGGCTGTAATCACCATCTGCAGTGATTTTGGAGGCCAAAAAAATAAAGTCTGACACTGTTTCCACTGTTTCCCCATCTATTTCCCATGAAGTGATGGGACCGGACGCCATGATCTTCATTTTCTGAATGTTGAGCTTTAAGCCAACTTATTCACTCTCCTCTTTCACTTTCACCAACAGACGTTTTAGTTCCTCTTCACTTTCTTCCATAAGAGTGGTGTCATCTTCATCTGAGGTTATTGATATTTCTCCTGGCAATGTTGATTCCAGCTTGTGTTTCTTCCAGTCCAGCATTTCTCATGATGTACTCTGCATAGAAGTTAAATAAGCAGGGTGACAATATATAGCCTTGACATACTCCTTTTCCTATTTGGAACCAGTCTGTTGTTCCATGTCCAGTTTTAACTGTTGCTTCCTGACCTGCATACAGACTTCTCAAGAGGCAGGTCAGGTGGTCTGGTATTCCCATCTCTCTCAGAATTTTACACAGTTTATTGTGATCCACACAGTCAAAGGCTTTGGCATAGTCAATAAAGCAGAAATAAATGTTTTTCTGGAACTCTCTTGCTTTTTCCATGATCCAGCAGATGTTGGCAATTTGATCTCTGGTTCCTCTGCCTTTTCTAAAACCAGCTTGAACATCAGGAAGTTCACGGTTCACATATTGCTGAAGACTGGCTTGGAGAATTTTGAGCATGACTTTACTAGCGTGTGAGATGAGTGCAATTGTGCAGTAGTTTGAGCATTCTTTGGCATTGCCTTTCTTTGGGATTGGAATGAAAACTGACCTTTTCCAGTCCTGTGGCCACTGCTGAGTTTTCCAAATTTGCTGGCATATTGAATGCAGCACTTTCACAGCATCATCTTTCAGGATTTGAAATAGCTCAACTGTAATTCCATCACTTCCACTAGCTTTGTTTGTAGTGATGCTTTCTAAGGCCCACTTGACTTCACATTCCCGGATGTCTGGCTCTAGATGAGTGATCACACCATCGTGATTATCCGGGTCGTGAAGATCTTTTTTGTGCAGTTCTGTGTATTCTTGCCACCTCTTCTTGATATCTTCTGTTTCTGTTATGTCCATACCATTTCTGTCCTTTATCGAGCCCATCTTTGCATGAAATGTTCCCTTGGTATCTCTAATTTTCTTGAAGAGATCTCTAGTCTTTCCCGTTCTGTTCTTTTCCTCTATTTCTTTGCATATATCGCTTAAGAAGGCTTTCTTATCTCTTTTTGCTAGTGTTTGAAATTCTGCATTCAGATGCTTATATCTTTCATTTTCTCCTTTGCTTTTTGCTTCTCTTCTTTTCAAAGCTATTTGTACCATCCTTCTAATCTTTATTTTAAGCTATTTTGTCTGATATGAGAATTGCTACTCCAGTTTTCATTTGCTTCCCATTTTCATGGAATATATTTTTTCTCTTACTTTCATTCTATATGTGTTTTTAGGTCTGAAGCGGGTTTCTTGTAGATGGTATATATATGGGTCTTGCTTTTGTATTCATTCAGCCAGCCTGGGTCTTTTTATTGGAACAGTTAATTCATTTACATTTAAATTAATTATTGATATATATGTTCCTACTGCCATTTTCTTAATTGTTTCATGTAGATTTTGTAGATGTTTTTCTTCTCTTATATATCATGGCTATATAAGTCCCTATAACATTTGTTGTAAAGCTGGTTTGGTGGTCCTGAATTCTTTTAACTTTTGCTCATCTGAAAAGCTTTTTATTTCTCCATCAATTTTGAATGAGATCCTTGCTGTGTACTGTAATCTTGGTTGTAGGTTTTTCTCTTCCAACACTCTAAATATATCCTGCCATTCTCTTTTGGGCTGCAGAGTTTCTGCTGAAAGATCAGCTATTAAGTGTATGGGATTTCCCTTGTATGTTACTTGTTTCTTTTCCCTTACTGCTTTTGATATTGTTTCTTTGTATTTAGTCTTTCTTAGTTTGATTAGTATGTGTCTTGGCAAGTTTCTCCTTGGGTTTATCCTGTATGAGACTCTTTGTGTCTCTTGGATTTCATTGATTATTTCCTTTTCCATGTTGGGGAAATTTTCAACTATAATATCTTCAAAAAATTTTTCATACCCTTTCTGTTTTTCTTCTTCTTCTGGGAGCTCTATAATTTGAATGTTGGTGTGTTTGATATTGTCCCAGAAGTCTCTGAGACTATCCTCAGTTCTTTTCGTTCTACTTTATTCTGCTCTTCAGAAGTTATTTCCACCATTTTATCTTTCAGCTTACTGATTCATTCTTCTGCTTCATATATTCTGCTATTGATTCCTTCTAAAGTATTTTTTATTTCAGTAATTGTGCTGTTTTTCTATGTATGCTTATTCTTTAATTCTTCTATAACATTGTTAATTGATTAATTTTCTCCATTTTGTTTTCAAGGTTTTTGATCATCTTTACTATCATTATTCTGAATTCTTTTTCCAGTAGTTTACCTATTTCCTCTTCATCTATTTGGACTTCTGTGTTTCTAGTTTGTTCCTTCATTTGTGTATTTTTCTGCATTTTAATTATATATATATATATATATATATATTTACTTATTGTGTATGAGGTTTCCTTTTCCTAGGCTTCAAGGTTGAATTCTTTCTTCCTTTTGGTTTCTGCCCTCCCAAGTTTGGTCCAGTGGTTTGTGCAGGCTTTGTATAGGGTGAGACTTATCCTGAAGTTTTGTTTGTTTTTCCTTTAATGGGTAAGGCTGAGTGATGTGGTAATCCTGTCTGCTGATGATTAAGTTTGTATTTTTGCTGTTGTTTAGATAAAGCATCCTGCACAGCATGCTACTGGTGGTTGGATGATGCTGGGTCTTGTATTCTAGTCGTTTCCATTGTGTGAGTTCTCTTTGATACTCCCTAGAGCTAGTTCTCTGGTAGTCTAGGGTCTTGGAGTCGGTGCTCCCACTCCAAAGCCTCAGAGCTTGATATCTTGAAGCCAGAGTGAATGCTGAATGCCCTGGATCCAGATCATGTTCCTTGGTACTAGGCTTCCTTCATACTTCCCTAGTTATCTGTGTTGGAGGAAAACTGTCTGAAGCAAGTTCATGGAGTGACATCTCACTGAGTAGGGCCTTAACTTTTTAAAATTGTGAATCACTATTTTACACAGTTGAAACTTGTATAATAGTATAAATCAATTATACTTTAGTTAAAAAAAAATCTCTAAAGAGAAATCTTGTGATGTAGAGGTTAAACGCATAGACTCTGTAATTGGAGAGTCATGACACAATCCTGACTGTTAAACTTGTAATCAATTTGAAAGAGTGCAAATCACCTTCTGTCCCTTAATTTCCTTATCTATCTAATGATGATATCTGCTTCAGAGTAGTTTTATGTTGAATAAAAAATTGTCTCTTACACATTTAATGCTAAGTGTTTGAGATTATTTTTGTGCCAGTTAGTTTTTATCCTTTTTCTCTCCAGCAGAAGAATAGAAAATTCACATATCTGAGTTGAATTCTTATACCTACTGAATCAGCACCGCGGAAGGCCAATAAAATTCCAGACAAGGAATTTGCACCATCTACGTTGGGCCACCGGAGCCCGCTTGAATATCTAAAGGTGCCTCGCCTTAAGCTCCCTTTCTTGCGGGTCTTAACAGCCAGGGCAACTAAGTAGACCTGGCGAGCCTCCGCGCCCCAGGTGGAGATTCAGCCTGAAGTTAAAGTAAAGAGCAGAGAGAGGGAAAGGGAGAGAAGAAGAAAGAGAGAAAAAGACACGGGGGGGAGCCAGAGTCCCAAGAAACCAGGCCGAGAGGCTAGTTCGAGAAGCTGGTCGGAGAAGCTGGCCCCCGGCCCCTGGCCCCCTCCTTTATTGTTCAGAAGGCCTTTTATACTTTTGATAAAACATGGAGATCAATGGGTAACACAAAATTATGTAGCGTTTGCAGCTCAGACTCTTTCTATACATCATTTTGTATACAAAAGGTCTCAGGTGATTTACATTATCTTTTGGCCAAGAGGCTTGTTAACAGTTTTTGGCTCTCTTCCTTAATGAATGTTAATTTTGTTTCCCCTGAAGTGTTTTTCTTTAATCTGCATCTCCTTAAAGCATTAAAGTTACATCTCTATAGAACAAAGGTACAGTGGGATATAACAAAGAAGGTACTTAACTCAAAGATCTAATGTTGCTAATACCAGGTCTACTACTTGTTTTTCTATATACCAACTATATCTAAAAATAAAGGATATGAAAATTTGGCAGCAAGCATTGACTCAACAAATGAAACTTTTAATCAGTCCTATTCTAAAGATTTTGACTCCTCAGAAGCCCCTACATTCCTAGGATGTTTTAAGCTTCCTGTGCCTCCTGTGGTCAGGAGGCCTCAAACAATCACAAGCGCAGCTGTACGAGTCCTGCAGGCAGGCTAGAAAGCCATCAGAGGGGTATTTGGATTGAAACACTCTTTCAAATGCAGAAGACTAAAGCCCTGAATTGACTTTTCCCAGAAAATGTCAGAAGAGTGGAAAAGCAGAGCACAAAAACCAGCAGATTTTTGTTGGGGTACATGCTTAGGAATTTCCAGAGGGGTCCCTGAAGTCTGAGCACACCTGGCGTATGTCAGCTTCCTTCCTCATGACCTTGTCATGGGCGGGATTCCTCACACTGGCTCCCGGCACAGCACAATAGTTGGAACACCCTATTCTTATGGGTTATCCCTGTTTTGCACCATGGTGCACTTCTCCAGTAGATTTCCCTTTACTTAGTTGCTCTTCCCAAAATTATTGTTCAAGCCTGTACTTTATTTTTATTGACCATTGGGAGATATTTTATTGAACAGTACTATATGCTTTTGTTATTATTTAGTCATTGAGTTGAGTCCAACTATTTTGCCAGTCCTTGGACTGTATCCCACCAGGCTCCTCTGTTCATGAACTTTCCCAGGCAAGAATATTGGAGTGGGTTGCCATTTTCTTCCCCAAGGGATCTTCCCAACCCAGGAATATAACCTGCTTCTCCTGTGCTGGCAGGTGGATTCTTTGCCACTGAGCCACCAGGGAAGCCTTAATATATGCCATTACTATTCAACAAAAAGTTCTTCAAATGTTTCTGAGTAATTCTCAGTAACTATTAATAATCATGATGTGTTAATTATATCATTTTCTGTCTTTGATTCCCACCCCCCCTTCTTTTTTTTTCCGACCCCCCCCCCCTTCTAAGGGCTATATTTACTTTCCTTAGGTGTTCCTGTAAAATCTAAATTTCTCATTAATTTTTAAAATTATTTTTTTTGTGTGTGTCAGTGTTTTTATTTCCAGGCCATGCCCTGTGTGATATATTTTAGGAGTTATTTAGCAACTCAATGTGCTTTTCTGAGTTAATGATAGAAGATAATTGCTTTACAGTAAAAAAGTAATTAAAATTTACTGAGCATCTGTCAATAGTTCATTTCAGATTTAAACAAACAAAAATAAGGAAAAAATATGATATTTGGAAGCCAAGTAATATTGCAAGAATAAACATCTAAAAAGTGGTGGGTCCAAAGTCAGGACACACAGTTTATATATTGCACTATGTTTAAATCTCCCTTTGTTACTTCTATACATATAACTTTTTTCTCAAAATGTTCCTTTATGCTATATCTCTCTCTCTCTATCTATCTATCTATCTATCTATCTATATATATATTTCATACCTTCAGAGCTGTCTTAAGTTTGACATGATAATACTGTGTATTGAAACCATTCAGGAGAAGAAAAAAAAAATATATATATATATATAAAATCAGTGGCTGTGGAGTGGCTTTATCCCTCTGTGTTTCTCTTGTTTAATTTTAAATGTTGAACTGTGTGAGTGGCAGTGTGAGAAGGAGTTTCACTTACCTCAGAATAATTGGTATGGAGTGGTTCTTTGCTCATTCATTGGAGGTATTCATTGTAATTCATTGGAGGCATGACTTACTACATAACGTGAGGGACCCAAGCCAAAAAAAAAAAGGAAGGCTCTGGCTGGGGGCAAGACATCAGTTTCCTTTTCCCTAGACTCCACCACCCTGACACTTTCAGTCTCAGAAATGGATGGCAACATCCATGAGGGATGTACTAAGTGTCTGGATAGGGATTAGGCGAGAAGCCCTCATTAAGTCCCCCTTGAAATCACCATGGAGCTGTCTGGGCTAGTCAGGGATGGGCAGCAACTTATCTAGGCCTAGATGCTGCAGGGCTCTCATTTAAACTTGACCCTTCCCACTCCCATTCTGCATTTTTTGATAGGATTTATTTATAAAACACACGAAGACAAAATTTCAAAACAATGATTACAGAGTATTCAACTCCAAGTACAGCACACAATTTTGAGTGCTAAACGCTATGCAAGTTCACTGGTCCATGAAGCCAAATTTGATGAGAAGAAATTATGGAGTTAAACACTGTTCTTTGGACCAATTATACTGCTATCCATAACTTACCCTGATTTTTGCTTATGAAAATTAAGAGAGCTCAACATTTCTTTAGTATACACCCACCTGGGGCCTTAAGCTCAGATTATAGGACTGGAAACTTGTTGTGAAGATAACTGCTTAAATAGGAACACTGGAGGATACTAAGGAAAAAAAAAAAAAAAAAAAAAGGACAGAAACAATGAAAGAAAATGATATTCTAGGTCAAGTCAATAGCATGATAAAAACACCAAGAAAGGAAATGTAAACCATATTTTGAGGGTAAAAAGAACATTGACATATCTTGTTGAATTAAGGAAGAGAGGTAAAATAATAGTGAGTATCAAATTGAAAAAATAAATTGCTTTGGTTATAAATCATTTTCACTCAAAGACTATATGAAACTCAAAAGTGATCTACTAAAGGGAATTATATGGCCTGATATTAATTGGTTGATAGAGATTTCAGTTTTATTGATAAGATCTTGTGTTTTGTTTTGTTTTCTCTCTTAGCCTATACTAATAACTACCACTGTGGCTGGACTGACCTTATCGTTCTCATTATGATTTCAAGATACCCTTCAGTAACATCATCAAGAAACTTTGAAAAACTAAAGGTTGATTAATTATAATGAAAGTGAAAGTCATTCAGTTGTGTCTGATTCTGCAACATGAGCCCACCAGACTCCTCTGTCCATGGAATTCTCCAGGCAAGAATACTGGAGTATGTAGACCATTTCCTTCTCCAAGGTATCTTCCCAACCTAGGGATTGAATTCAGGTTTCCCACATTTCAGGTAGATTCTTTACCACTGAGCCACCAGGGAAGCCCAAAGTGTTAGTCAGTCAGTCGTGTCCAACTCTTTGAAACCCCTTGGACTGTGGCCCACCAGGCTCCTCTATCCATGGAATTCTCCAGGAAAGAATAATAGAGTGAGTAGCCCTTCCCTTCTCCAGGAATCTTCCTGACCCCGGAATCAAACTCAGGTCTCCCACATTGCAGGCAGACTCTTTACCATTGAGGCACCAAGGAAACCGTGATTAATTATAAGACCTAGAAAATACGCAGTGCAACTGGAGTCACACAGCAGGGAGCTGGGAATGGGAAATGTGGAGAGTGGAGAATCAGAGCTAGAGCAGGTAAAAGAGTGCACTAGTCTGAGGTTCTGCTTTTACTGAGGATGAAGGTAATAGTCTAGAAGTTTTGTGGGCTTACTATTGCTGAATTTAAAACAAAAGTGGTAATTGAAAGTGTGGGGGGGGGGGGAATAAAAAGTGGCCCAAATGATCAGCTATGGAAATCAACCAGGATTTATAAAAAAATAAGCCTCAGTGCTGAGAGGTGGCCTGGTACTTTATTTAGTCACATTTCTGGGGATGTAGATATTTATTCTAGATAGCTGACTTTGGAGTAGATAGCCCTTGAAATGGTTGTCTCAGCAATCAAAGTTTAAGCTAGGCACTTGCATCAAAAGAAAAGAAAAGAAAATGCTCGTTTTGGCAGCACATATACTAAAATTGGAATGATACAGAGATTAGCATGGCCCCTGTTCTAGGATGAAGCACAAATTCATGAATCATTTCATATTTTTTCAAGGCAAGATCCTCTATGACCCACCTCCTAGAGTAACGCAAAGAAAAACAAAAGTAAATGAATGGGACCAGAATTAAACTTAAACACTTTTGTGCAGCAAAGGAAACTATAGTGAAGTCACTCGGTCATGTCCAACTGTTTGCGATCCCATGGACTATAGTCTACCAGGCTTCTCTGTCCATGGGATTTTCCAGGCAAGAGTACTGGAGTGAGTTACCATTTCCTTCTCCAGAGGATCTTCCTGGCCCAGAGATTGAACCCAGGTCTCCTGCACTGTAGGCAGATGCTTTGCCCTCTGAGCCACCAGGGAAGCAAGGTGAAAAGACAACCCTCAGAATGGGAGAAAATAATAGTAAATGAAACAACTAACAAAGGATTAATTTCCAAAATATATAAGCAGCTCATACAACTCAATACCAGAAAAACAAACAACCCAATCAAAAAGTGGGAAAAATACCTAAACAGACATTTCTTTAAAGAAGACATTCAGATGGCTAACAAACACTTGAAAGGATCCTCAAAATCACTCATTATTAGAGAAATGCAAATCAAAACTACAATGAGATATCACCTCACACTGGTCAGAAGGGCCATCATAAAAAATCAGCAAACAATAAATGCTGGAGAAGGTATGGAGAAAAAGGAACACTCTTGTGTTGTTGATGGGAATGCAAATTGATACAGCCACTATAGAAGATGGTATCAAGATTCCTTAAAAAACTAGGAATAAAACTACCACGTGACCCAGCAATCCCAGTCCTAGGCATATACTCTGAAGAGACCAAAATTGAAAAAGACATATGTATCCCATTGTTCATTGCAGCACTATTTACAATAGCTAGAACATGGAAGCAACCTAGATGTCCATTAATAGATGAATGGATAAAGAAGTGGTGGCATATATACCCAATGGAATATTACTCAGCAATAAGAAGAAGGAACACATTTGAGTCAGTTCTAATGAGGTGGATGAACCTGGAACCTATTATACAGAGTAAAGTGAGTCAGAAACAGAAAGATAAATACCATATGATAACACATATATATGGAATCTAGAAAAATGGTACTGAAGAATTTATTTACAGGGCAGCAATGGAGAAACAGCCATAAAGAATATATTTATGGACATGGGGAGAGAGGATGAGAGGGTGAAATGTATGAAAAATGTAACATGGAAACTTATATTACCATATGTAAAATAGATAGCCAATGGAAATTTGCTGTATGGCTCAGGAAAACTCAAACAGGCACTCTATATCAACCTAGAGGGCTGGGATGGGGAGGGAGATAGGAGGGACATTCAGGAAGGAGGGTATATATGTATACCTATGGCAGATTCATGTTGAGGTTTGACAGCAAAGAACAAAATTCTGTAAAGCAATTATCCTTCAATAAAAAAAATAATTAATTTTAAAAATACATGATTTACATTCTGCTGATAATGGTTTGAGACTTCCTTGGTGGCTCAGATGATAACGAATCTGCCTGCACTGCAGGAGATGTGAGTTTGATCCTTGGATTGTCAAGATCCCCTGGATAAGGGAATGGCAACCCACTCTAGTATTCTTGTCTGGGAAATCATATAGATATAGGAGCCTGGCAGGCTACAGTCCATGTGATCACAAGGAATCACACATGACTTAGCAACTAACACAACAACAAATGATAATTTTGAGTTAACTCTGAAGGGTTACATGTCACAAAACTCATTAGCTACATTTCAAACTGTAAGTTATGTGTTAGAGGTGGGTAAACTAGAAATTAAGAACCTGAGTACTAGCATTTTGAGAAGGTGGGAATCCCTGAATTCCCAACTAGAAATAAGCCTTGTGGATGGGAATTTTGTAAAAGAATAAAAGTGTAAATTTTCAAATTTATGGTAACTGACACAAATTACATGAGAAAAAAAATGACAAATTCAGTGTTGAAATTAGAGAATGTGTTGAGAATAAAGTCAAACACATAACTGCAAAATTTGAAGGACATTTTGAAACTTCTGACAGGAATCATATGGTGAAGGAGATCAGGATCCATTCATATCTGAGTCTTGATGAGCAAATGCTAAAGGCAAAGTCAAGGTAGACCAGTAGGAAAAAAAAAAAAAAACAGAGAGAGATAATTTTAGGTAAGACTGGCTTAATAGTTTTGCAAAACAGAAGCCACATGAAGCTGTGTGCAAGTAGTTGTAAGTTTCGTCAGAACACACAGGGAAATAGGGAAATAGGCACACATAGTACAGACAGTAGATTTTTTTTTTAAATTGATATATTCACCATCGTGGTCAGTGTGTTCTTTCAAAATTAGAGCTGGCAAATCACCAAATGAGTGGGGTATTAGACTCTTCCAGTGTGGTAGAACTTTCAATACATCTTCATGGCAGTCCTGAAATATAAGACCAGAATCTAGTAAGATACTAAAGTTTATCTCCAGGGGCAACAATTTATACCAAAAGAATAAGTACAAATTCCTCTACAGCAGTTGAAAGTTCCAAACTTACTAACTGATGGATCTGAGTGATTAAAACTATTAAATGAGTTAGTCTTATATATCCACTTTCATGGGCCAAGTTATGTCTTCCAAAACTCATGTGTTGAAATCCCTGTCCCCAGTACTTCAGAATGTGGTTTAGAGATAAAGGACATTAAACAGATGATTATGGTTATATGAGGTCATTAAGGTGGCCCCAATCCAATATGAATGATATTCCTATAAAAGGAGGTTAGGACACACACATACACAGAGGGAAGACCATATGAAGAAGGAGGGAGATAACTCAGAAGAAATCAACTATGCAGACAATTTGCTCTCAGACTTCCAGCTTCCAGAACTGTAGGAACATAAATTGATGTTGACTAGGCTACCTAGTATGTGGTACTTTATTATGGAAGCCATAAAGACAAATATATCCTTCCTATATAAATTCTAAGAAAGAGTTATCAATTATATCTAGAAAAGTTAAAGGAGGGTCCAACTGATATTTGGTTATGCCAGTTTAGGAAAATACATGTTTTGAATATATTTCAGTTCAGTTCAGTTCAGTCGCTCAGTCATGTCTGACTCTTTGCAGCCCCATGAACTGCAGCACGCCAGGCCTCCCTGTCCATCACCAACTCCCAGAGTCCACTCAAACCCGTATCCATCTAGTTGGTGATGCCACCCAACCATCTCGTCTTCTGTCATCCCCTTCTCCTCTTGCTCCCAATCCTTCCCAGCATTAGGGTTTTTCCAATGAGTCAACTCTTCACATGAGGTGGCCACAGTACTGGAGTTTCAGCTTTAACATCATTCCTTCCAAAGAAATCCCAGGGCTGATCTCCTTTAGAATGGATTGGTTGGATCTCCCTGCAGTCCAAGGGACTCTCAAGAGTCTTCTCCAACACCACAGTTCAAAAGCATCAATTCTTCAGTGCTCAGCTTTTTTCACAGTCCAATTCTCACATCCGTCCATGACTAGAAAAACCATAGCCTTGACTGGATGGACCTTTGTTGGCAAAATAATGTCTGCTTTTCAACATGCTATCTAGGTTGGTCATAACTTTCCTTCCAAGGAGCAACTGTCTTTTAATTTCATGGCTGCAATCACCATCTGCAGTGATTTTGGAGCCTAAAAATATAAAGTCTGACACTGTTTCCACTGTTTTCCCATCTATTTCCCATGAAGTGATGGGACCAGATGCCATGATCTTAGTTTTCTGACCGTTAAGCTTTAAGCCAACTTTTTAACTCTCCTCTCACTTTCATCAAGAGGCTTTTTAGCTCCTCTTCACTTTCTACCATAAGGGTGGTGTTGTCTGCATATCTGAGAATATTGATATTTCTCCCTGTAATCTTGATTCCAGCTTATGCTTCTTCCAGCCCAGCGTTTCTCATGATGTACTCTGCATAGAAGTTAAATAAGCAGTGTGACAAAATACAGCCTTGACGTACTCCTTTTCCTATTTGGAACCAGTCTGTTGTTCTATGTCCAGTTCTAACTATTGCTTCCTGACCTGCATACAAGTTTCTCAAGAGACAGGTCAGATGGTCTGGTATGTCCATCTCTTTAAGAATTTTCCACAATTTATTGTTATCCACACAGTCAAAGTCTTTGGCATAGTCAATACAGCAGAAATAGATGTTTTTCTGGAACTCTCTTGCTTTTTCAAATATACTTACTTACATTCAAATATGTATAAATAGAAGAAAATGCCATGAAAGAGAAGTTTCTGAATAGATAAGCAGATGTTTTTCAGATCAACTCGTTAGTTAAATTAGAGGCAACAGCTAAAGAGTGCTTTCCTTAAAAATTAAATAACTCTTTATGAAATCAATATATTTCTGATGACAGCAAACCTTAAGCAATCTGTCTGTATCCTTTATGTCTTAATAAGAAACCTATAACTATACTCACATGAACCCTAAGATTTTCTAACTCTTTAATATTAGTTTGACTTTTAGGAGTTTTTCAGTATTAATAGAATGTATTTTAATAGTTAGTTCATTTTTAAACTTGTTTGACAGCTGCTGCCCACTTTACATTTCATTTTAAAAAATCTTTCTCTGTTCTCCTTATTATTTCCTAACATTTCATTTATTCTCCATAAATATTCTTAAAACAAGTATAATGGTAGAAATGATTTTTATTGCAGATATGGGATAACAGATGATGACAATAGATATGGGAAGGAAAAAAAAAACATACTAAACATGATTCTCTGAAAATTAGATCTTCATTACACATAAAGGGTAATTTAATATTTTTCCTGGGTTTCTTCTGTCTTTTTTTGCTACTTTACCCTTGCCACTTAGGATAACTTTAGCACTAGCTGCCAGCTTCCCTCCCTCCATCTCAAACAACAAGGACAATAATTTCCTTTTTATTTCTTATGTAGAGGAATTGACTTTTCTAATGTAAATATCTTTTATCTGGGCTATGCTTAGAAGACCTCATCTCTCATGCTTAATTATCTTATTATTCTATTTCAAGGTATTTTATTTAAGATAAAGAAAACTTTTCCTCTTAATTCAACTAAATCAACTAAATCAATCAGCATGCAGCTTTTTTCACTTGATCACAAGAAAATTATTTATAATCAGTAATTAATGAGAAGCTGGGTGCATGCCAAGTTGCTTCAGTCAGGTCTTTAACTGGAGACTGAAAAGAGAACAGAATAATCAAAAACAAAAAGCAAAGAAAGTCTTAAACTACAATGCAATGTCCTTAGAAGTAGTAAAAGCAGAAAGTATAACAATAATGGGGTGACTGGGTAGCACATACAAAAATTCTATTAAAATTCTGAAGGGAAGGATAAATGAATAGCATGAATAAGAATAACATAATTGATAAGAATGCACTGATTTAAGATTTAATACACTTCACCCAGTTCATGATAGGGCTCCCGATGGGTAGAGACTTTTCAGATAATCATAGTATTGATTACCCTCTTTTGCTTCACTCCCATTATGTGGTTCAGGGAACCACACACATTAAGAGCTGTTCTCCTTAGCTGGCTTTACAATCCTCAAGGGATTAAAAGACAGGAGAAGAAGAATCATCCTACACTGATGCTACCAACACCTCACAGTAACTATGACATTGCTTTGCACCATTTTTCTGCTCAGAGGGAGCAGCAGCATGCAATGATCTTCCCATGGCAAAGTGCTCAAGAGAAAAGCTGTCCAATTATCTGACCTATTTTCTACCCATGATGATGAATTTCTCCTTCCAGAGATTGCTGCTTTCCTTCAATCTTAGGCCACTCTCTTTGCTCAGTTTTGACTTCTTTATCAGTTTTCATTTGATTTCCATTCACTCAGTCATTCACTTCTGTCTCCAAAGCTGAGCTTGGACTGGGCCTAAGCAATTGAGATTTGTCTCTATCTTTCCATTTTGTCTGGTTTAATGCATACTTAAATTTGAATGAATACAGTTATTTGGGGCAAAGCAACAGGTGAAACTAGAAGGTTAGAATCTGCATAAGGACAGTGTTTAGCTAGATGTAGGGAGAATGTCTTCTAAAAGCCATAGATATTCAGAGACAGAAATGCCCTATCCTGAAATCTAGTAATCCATATCACTTGACATGCTCACATAGATGCTCCAAGCAATACTTAAAACAGATACATTTTAGAGATATTCATGTTGAAAATATCTCAAGGATTATTATTCTAAATTTATCCTTAGATTTTTAAACATATTACATGATACTTAATCTTGGTACCAATAAAATCACATCTTTACTTCTTTCTCTAAAAAATGTATTTCCAAGTTTATGTATGTTTTTGATTGGACATTCTTTATCCCAAGACTGTGTTGCACAATTCAGTGTTCGGTCACTATTACCCACTCAGCACACTCTGAAACTTATTTTATTTCTAACTGTAAGAACTGCAAGTATAATTACCATGGATGCTATTTGCTTTTGCATTCAAGAGCTTAGATGTAAAAATTATTAGCTGTATTATAACTTTCTGAGAACCATAAAATTAATTCTTGAACAGATTCAGCACTCCAAATAGATTTCCTGTTATTTGTCACCTACTACCTCAATCTGGTAAAAAAAAAACTAGAAGTCACTATCCAGATACCTTCCTCTTACATTTATTCATAGTAATATTTTTCATTCATAACCTGCTATATTTGTTTCATATACTTGTTCTGTAATTGCCTATGGAAGCACTTTTCTTTTATAGGCAATTTCATTTTTATAATACACTACTGACTGTGTGGATCACAATAAACTGTGGAAAATTCTGAGAGAGATGGGAATACCAGACCACCTGACCTGCCTCTTGAGAAATCTGTATGCAGGTTAGCAAGCAACAGTTAGAACTGGACATGGAACAACAGACTGGTTCCAAATAGGAAAAGGAGTACGTCAAGTCTGTATATTGTCACCCTGCTTATTTAACTTATATGCAGAGTACATCATGAGAAACGCTTGACTGGAAGAAACACAAGCTGGAATCAATATTGCAGGGAGAAATATCAATAACCTCAGATATGCAGATGACACCACCCTTATGGCAGAAAATGAAGAGGAACTAAAAAGCCTCTTGATGAAAGTGAAAGAGGAGAGTGAAAAAGTTGGCTTAAACCTCAGCATTGAGAAAACGAAGATCAGGGCATCTGGTCCCATCACTTCATGGGAAATAGATGGGGAAACAGTGGAAACAGTGTCAGACTCTATTTTGGGGGGCTCCAAAATCACTGCACATGGTGATTGCAGCCATGAAATTAAAACATGCTTACTCCTTGGAAGGAAAGTTATGACCAACCTAGATTGCATATTCAAAAGCAGAGATATTACTTTGCCGACTAAGGTCCGTCTAGTCAAGGCTATGGTTTTCCCAGTGGTCATGTCTGGATGTGAGAGTTGGACTGTGAAGAAGGCTGATCGCCGAAGAATTGATGCTTTTGAACTGTGGTGTTGGAGAAGACTCTTGAGAGTCCCTTGGAGTGCAAGGACATCCAACCAGTCCATTCTGAAGGAGATCAGCCCTGGGATTTCTTTGGAAGGAATGATGCTAAAGCTGAAGCTCCAGTACTTTGGCCACCTCATGCGAAGAGTTGACTCATTGGAAAAGACTCTGATGCTGGGAGGGATTGGGGGCAGGATGAGAAGGGGATGACAGAGGATGAGATGGCTGAATGGCATCACTGACTCGATGGACGTGAGTCTGAGTGAACTCCAGGAGTTGGTGATGGACAGGGAGGCCTGGGGTGCTGCGATTCATGGGGTCGCAAAGAGTCGGACATGACTGAGCGACTGAACTGAACTGAACTGACCTGAAGCTCCAGATTAGGCTGAGTGCAGTTCTGTTCGAATCATTTAACAAGGAGAGTCTTGCAATCAAAGCTATGTTTTCTTATAAATTATTAGATTTCTCCAGATACCATGTTCAGTGATGACCAACATCAGAATTCTTCCATCTGCTGTACCTGAAAGTGAAAGTGAAAGTCACTCAGTCGTGTCTGACTCTTTGCGATCCCATGGACTATTCATTCCATGGAATTCTCCATGCCAGAATACTGGAGTGGGTAGCCTTTCCCTTCTCTAGGGGTCTTCCCAACCCAGTGATCAAATCCAGGTCTCCCACATTGTGGCTGGATTCTTTACAAGCTGAGCCACCAGGGAAGCCCAATAATTGCTAGAGTGAGTAGCCTATCCTTTTTCCAGCGGATCTTCCCGACCCAGAAATCAAACCAGGATCTCCTGCATTGCAGGTGGATTCTTTACCAACTGAGCTATCAGGGAAGCCCATCTGATACTGAAGCCCAGCTGTACTTCAGTTCAGCTCAGTTCAGTCGCTCAGTCCTGTCCGACTCTTTGCGACCCCATGAATCGCAGCACCCCAGGCCTCCCTGTCCATCACCAACTCCTGGAGTTCACTCAGACTCACGTCCATCGAGTCAGTGATGACATCAGCCATCTCATCCTCTGTCGTCCCCTTCTCATCCTGCCCCCAATCCCTCCCAGCATCAGAGTCTTTTCCAATGAGTCAACTCTTTGCATGAGGTGGCCAAAGTACTGGAGCTTCAGCTTTAGCATCATTCCTTCCAAAGAAATCCCAGGGCTGATCTCCTTCAGAATGGACTGGTTGGATGTCCTTACACTCCAAGGGACTCTCAAGAGTCTTCTCCAACACCACAGTTCAAAAGCATCAATTCTTTGGCGATCAGCCTTCTTCACAGTCCAACTCTCACATCCAGACATGACCACTGGGAAAACCATAGCCTTGACTAGATGGACCTTAGTCAGCAAAGTTATGTCTCTGCTTTTGAATATGCTATCTAGGTTGGTCATAACTTTCCTTCCAAGGAGTAAGCATGTTTTAATTTCATGGCTGCAATCACCATGTGCAGTGATTTTGGAGCCCCCCAAAATAGAGTCTGACACTGTTTCCACTGTTTCCCCATCTATTTCCCATGAAGTGATGGGACCAGATGCCGTGATCTTCATTTTCTGTATGCTGAGGTTTAAGCCAACATTTTCACTCTCCTCTTTCACTTTCATCAAGAGGCTTTTTATTTCCTCTTCACTTTCTGCCATAAGAGTGGTTGTTCTATGAATAAATAAATTTGAAATAACAAGGCATGATGTAAAAATACTAAAATAACAGAAAGCAGACCATAGAGATAGATGGCAGGTAGGTAGACAGGTAGGTGTATATGTAGATAGGTATGCCAGTGGATGGATGGATGGGTAGATAGATAAATATATAGGTGGAAGGATATTCCTCACTAGTGACCTTTAGAGAAATTTGTTATAACAATGATTACCCCTCTCTCATTTTTACAGAGGTTGATCCAAATTTTAGCAAGTTATTCCTTCCCTACCTGAGAAAAGTATACATTGCAAAGGGAATTTGAATAATACCTTTGGAGAAGAAAATGGCGACCCACTCCAGTATTCTTGCCTGGAGAATCCCATGGAGAGAAGAGCTTGGTAGGCTACGGTCCGCGGGGTCACACAGAGTCGGACATGACTGAATTACTTCATTTTCACTTGATTCAAGATTGCTTTCATATTTTCCCTGAACTGTCACTTTCTTGATGAGGCCAAATTTTATGTTAAAAAAATCATTCATGCCCACAAAACCTTCATGTAAGTTTTGAATACTTATAGGCTTTATATTAATATCTTCTTCTTTGCAGGTAAACTTTATATGTAAACTTCATGAAGAAAATTTAGAGACTTTATTGTTTTGTTCTTCTGGATGCTTGTCTTTACTCAGGGTGTGCTGGCCATTATCTCTTTGACAGAAGGTGTAGTTGGTGTTGATTTATCTGAAGCCTGTGCAGGATATGAGTCAGGGCTTCTCTCTGTTATATCTGCCAATGTCCTGTTGGGTGTGAAGTCTGCCCCTCAGTTGTTGGATAATAAGCTTTGAGGGTCAGGGTCCACCAGGTTTTGTTACCCATGAATGTACACCTTGCCCCAAAAGAGGGATTGGTAATGCAGGTAAGGCCTGTGTGGTCACCCAGGACCTATGAATCATTTTTGTATGTGTCCATGGTTCTGCTCAGAAGCAGTCCCCATCACAAACCTTTCTGTCTTATATTCATCACAGATCTAGTTAGTGCAAAGCTGTTGTGTTTAGTAGTCTGGACCTAGAGCTGGTGGTTTGGAGTTGTGGCTATGCAAGAATTGAGGCGACTGAACTGCTGCCTGAGATCTTGGCTGCCTCTGTGGAAGTCTTCTCCCAGGACCTGTCTGCCCCAGATTTATCAAGCTTCAGTGTGGAGTGAGCAGAACTGGAGTACTCTCACTGGGAGACAAACCACTGTGTATTTCTGAGTGTGCCGACAACAACTGCTACCCTCTCACTGTAACCTCAGCCCAGATCCTCCAGGCTGCCTCTGTGTAGCTAAATGAGTCCTATGCCAGGGGCTCTCTGCCCTAGATTCAGCGGTTAGCCTTGGCTTACTCTTGGGTCACCAACTCCCTCTGCTCACACTGGCAAAGTCCAATTTGACTGTGTTGGAGCTCTTCTGCCAGTTTCCAGTTAGTTTTCCATGAGAATTATTCCACATATGTGTGCATCATATATGTGTGTGTATATATATATATATACATATACATATATATTACTATTGCTACATTGTGATGAAGCTAAATAATATATTAATATATTAATAAATATATTAGCAGTAGTGGTTTGGGCAGGACCTGATGGTAGCTTTTACTCATATGCATTATTGGAGATGAGATTTGAAGGCTACTCAGGAATAACCAGGACTTCCCTGGTGGCTCAGATGGTAAAGTGTCTGCCTACAATGTGGGAGACCGGGTTCAATCCCTGGGTCAGGAAGATGCTCTGGAGAAGGAAATGGTACCCCACTTCAGTACTCTTGCCTGGAAAATCCCATGGATGGATGAACCTGGTAGGCTATAGTCCATGACGTTTCAAAGAGTCGGACACAACTGAGCGACTTCACTTCATTTAGAAATAACCGTAGAACTCGAAATTGAGTTGTGTTGCAAAAGTAGAAGATGAGATGTTGTACTTATTGTTGGAGTCTGAAGTTCAAATAATGTCTTAAAGTAAACAGTGATATTTTCCTCATTAAGATCTTATGACAGATGAATAATGCTTTTTTTTTGCCCACTTGATTTAATGATTTATTTTCCTCTGAGGAATTTTTTTTCCTGTTTTATTGAGGTATAATTGAGAAAAGTACACATCATGGTTATTTGATATACATATACATTGTGAAAGGATTCCTCCCATCTAACTAATTTGCATATCCATATTTGTTAACACTGTATTGTTTAATGAAAATTACTAAGAGAACTGATATATTAACACTCCTCCTTGTTCCAACACTGATGACTATGACCAAGCACTGACACTATTAAACACTGTCTTTCTTTAATATTTTGTATCTTCTGGTTAATATCATATACTGATTTTGTGTATAATTGAGGAAAAAATATCATGTTTACTTAAAACATGTAGCAGAATAACAAAGCTAATGCCTATAACTACTGTGCTTTTGAAGTTATCCCAGTTTTATTCATAACTTTAATTGGAGAATTTGCCTGTTAACCAAAGATACCTCACATGCTGCGCATTTTGAAAGATCAAATCTGTGGAAGAATTTATTAAAGAAATCACATTTAGTGATGCTAATAAAAATAGCCTCTACTTTAAAGTGGATGGCACATGCATGGCCCACATGCTGTCCCTCTGTTCTTCCATTTCCATGTTTTGGTTGCTAATTGATAAAGATACAATTTCCTACTGAGCCTTTTGAGAATCCTCCTCAACACAGCACTGTGCAACCAGTTAATCAGAGATGGTATGAGAGTTGGAATTCATTTGTCATCCCCATTTTGTGCATACTTGTTCAGTTGCTTCAGTTGGGTCTGACTCTTTGCTATCCCATGGACAGTAACCCACCAGGCTCCTCTGTCCATGAGACCATCCTGATGAGTAGGTTGCCATTTCCTCCTCCAGGGGGATCTTCCCAACCCAGGAATTGAACCCACAGTCTCCTGTGGTTCCAGCACTACAGACAGATTCTCTACTACTGAGCCATGAAGGAAGCCCATCCCCATTTTAACAGTGAGCAAATCCTTTGTTCCCCCCAAATAATCACTTTAAGTGTGGATCATCTAGGTTTTTCTCCCACCACAATATAGTTTTCTGGTTTTTGCCAACAAGATCTACTGTCCCTTATCTTCTCAGCTCATCTGAGCTCACAGACAGCTGTGGATGTTTCTAGCAAACTGATAGTCCTACCTTAAACACCAGAATCTCTTAGTCTCTGCTTCAGAACTTTCTCTGGCACTACAGGTTTCTCTTGATTAGGGACAACCCAGAATTGTGGGAAAGTGCAGTCTGGGAGACCAATACTCAGTGAGGATCAATCTATTTCCCCAAGTAGGAGAGAAGAATCAGAGGATAAATGTCCTGGCCTTGCCATTCCCTCATGGCTCAGCTGGTAAAGAATCCCACTGCAATGTGGGAGACCTGAGTGTGATCCCTGGGTTGGGAAGATCCCCTGGTGAAGGGAACAGCTACCCATTCCAGTATTCTGGCCTGGAGAATTCCATGGACTGCATAGTCCATGGGGTCACAAAGAGTCTGCCACTGACTGAGTGTCTTTCACTTTCATTTTCACTTGCCATTCCACAGTAGGAAGGTCCCAGTATGTGTTCTCCATGGCTTATCAGAAGTTCCAGAAGAGGGCTGAGTGATTACCTGCTCATTAGTGTTTCGTTTCCCTGATTTTCTTTCTTCATTCTTCATTTGTTTCCTAGCATCACCCAAGTCCTCTTGTCAGAGTCTGCTCTTAGAACTAAAACTAAAATGGTGTCTTTTGTCCTCATGTTATGTAGAACATTTATTTGCAAACAGTCAGTGACATTCCTGCTGATGATCCATAGACTGAGAGGCAAGCTCTAACTCACCACTCCATAGACGATCCAGTAAAAACATCTTTCTTTCCTCTATAGAAAGTCCCACAGGAGAATTATCTGATAGCACTATAGGTCAGAAATCCAACAGGATTCTCACTGGCAAAAATCAACATGTCAGCACAGTAGCTTTCTTTTTTGGTGCCTCTAGAGGATACTCTGTTTCCTTGTCTTTTCTAGTTTGTGAAACTGTGCACATTTGCCATCTCTGTCTCTATAGATGTATTTTTGATGTTGCTTGTTATGGGGAGGTGAGCTCTATGTCTTCCTACCCTGCCATCTTAATCCCCCTCCTTTTTACTATTGATTTTTATTCCTGTATTAAAATTATTGATAATAGTGATTTTAGTGAAATTGGAGGAAACTGGTAATATCTAAAATCTATTATTTCAGAAAATCAGTGGGTATTTTATATTGGGCATACTGTGATGTTTGTTTTCTCTTACATTAAAAAAAAACAAAGTCAATCAGTTATTTCATCTTTAATGATATTCAGTTTTAACATTTTTTTATTTGCTCTCTAGCATTGACAAAATTACATAAACACAGACAGACACACATATACACACAGAGAAGAAAAAAATCTTCAAACCAGGAATACCTTGCAAATATTCATACCATTGCAGGTAATGAAGCATATTGTGGAGTATCTGTAGAATTCTATAATATCAAACATGACTAAAGAATGATTTATCGTACTACCTTAATTTTCCACAAAGGAGGCAAGAAGAATTACATATTTTTTCCCAGACATATACATTGCTAAAGATAAGATTTCCTTTTTCTTTAAACAGTAACTGCTAATGTGATTTTAGTCATACTGAAAATTTTTAGCCATCACTGCAAGTCATCCCAATGATTTAATCATATATCCCCTGATCACAAGCTGACAAAATTAACAATTCTTTAATATCTGGATTTTAATTTTACAGCTCTAAACTTTACTCAAGTAAAATTAACCAGTAAGAGAAGAAGACAATCTTCCACATGCAAACTGTGTGATGAAAAGTCAAATTGAATATTGAATCATATGTTAAGATTATTGAGACGAATGTTGTCCTACACATGGAGTTCTCCCTTTGAATTGATATCCCATCCTGTTTCACTTCCTGTTTGGCTTTAGTAGGAGACCAGGTCAATAAGGGTTAGAGAAACAACCTATAGTTAAACAATCAATCATCTTTGCTGCTTATTGTTAGAAATAAAGAAAAAGCAAATGACTAAAAGTTAGAAAACTGGATATATCTTAGAGACAGGTATAATCCTCATTGATTGGAGAGTTTTCTTAATATATATTTTTTATGTTAATGGCCAAAAGCCTTTTTTATATATGAATTGCAGGTTTATTTTTTTTTTTATCATTTCCATATATTTTTAACAGAACTCACAGTCCACATTTGGCTCATAAAATATAGCATTAGGAAAAAACCAAGAGCCTCTGCTATAGATCAGAGTCTAAATTGGTAAGTAAAGTTGTTTTTAGGGGATACTAATAGCCTTCATGGAAGAATTAAGTACATAGGTTAGAAATCAGAGCTACAAGTAATGACTCAAAAAACTGAGCCTGTACTTTTTCTTCATACTAGATTTGGAAGGAATATTATCCTTAATTGTTTCTATGTAGTGGAAAGCTTTTTTTTTTTTAATTCTAATCTATTATGCCAGATCATAAATAGGGAGGGTGCGAAACTAGGTAACATAACTTCTAAGTTGAGCTAACCATTTGAGAGTGAATATAGTCACGTTGAGAGGAATCTTATCAAATGAGATTAGGCCATATCCTTGTGAGCTAAACAGCAATTGGAGAATTAGTTTGATTTTTCCAAGTCATATTTTTCAGTTTAGGATCTTGGAGATGCCTACCCCAAGTAATTACAGGTAGATACTCCAACTGACACATTCATTTACCAGACATATGGTTTGAGTGTATACTTCATGTACAGTGTAGTATACACTGTATACTAGAGATAGCATATATAAGTCCCATAATTTTCCTTCCCTAGTGAAGTTTTTATTCTTATCAAGAAAACAGACAGAATGCAATAAATGTTTTGACTAGAGAGAGAAGTAGATAGATTAAAGATAAATTAGATTGGAAAAAAATAAAATTGATAGATATAGACAGACAACAGATGGTTATATATGTTACACAGAAGAATATAACATGTTAGAGGAGAGAAGTAGCTGGTTGAAAGGGATGTGAAGAACAAAAAGATGTACAGAGAAACAGGTCTGGATCAAATGGATCACAGACCTAAATAGAAAATGTAAAACTCGAAAAGTCTTAGAATATAAGAGAAAAACTAAATAATCTTGGGTTTGGTAATAACTTTTTAGATACAAAACCAAAGAAATTCATGAAAGAAAGAATTGATAAGCTAGACTTCATTAAAACAAATTTAAAAACTGTGTTTTATGTAAACATTGACTAGAGAATAGCAAGATAAGCCACTGAGTGGGAGAAAATATTTGAAAAAGATATATCTGATAAGTAATGTCTATCAAAAATATTCACAGAATTCTTGAAAATCAACAATAAGTAAACAGACAATCTGTTTAAAAAATGTGTCAAAACCTTGACCTCATCAAAGAAGATAGATTGCAAATAGCATATGAAAGGGTTCTCACCTGTGTGTCTTGGAAGATATGCAAATCAAAACAATGAGGTACTACACCAATTAGAATGGCCAAAATCCAAAACACTGATGCTGCCAAATGCTAAGAAGTGTGTAGAGCAAGAGTAACTCTCATTCATTGCTGGTGGGAATGCAGAACTGTGAAGCTCACTATAAAAAGTAGTTTCCAAATTTCTTTTGTGCATGTGTGTATATGAGCATGTGTAATAAGTAAAGTACACATACATGCATGTGTGTCTGGCTCAGTCACTCAATTGTGTCCAACTCTTCGCAACCTCATGGACTGTAGCTTGCCAGGCCCCTCTGTCTTGGGATTTTACAAGCAAGAATACTGGAGTGGGTTGTCATTTCCTTCTCTGGGAGAGCTTCCCAATCCAGGGATTGAACCTGTACCTGTATATATCTGCATGTATATACATACATACATACATACATACATACCTTTTTGACTTACAAAGAGCTATAGATATTTAATGTAGACACCTTGATGACTTTATGAGTTTGGAGATAAATATATATCTTAGAAACCATCACACCAGTCTTCACTATAAACATATTCATAACCTCCAAAAGTTTCCTTTCACTTTCTTTATATATTGTTACCACTTTTAATATGATAAAACAAACGTATCCTTTTAGCAAATTTCTAAGTATATAATGTAGTATTGTTACAAAACTAAACATTCTTACTATACAATCCATTAATTTGCTCCATGGTTTTTACCCAAAGGGGTTGAAAATGTATGCCTATGAAAATATCTACATATGCATGTTTATAGTAGCTTTATACATAATTGCTAATGTTTAGAGTCAACGAATATATTTTTCAGTAGGTGGTGGTGGTGGTGGTTTAGTCGCTAAGCTGTGTCCGACTCTTGCGACCCCATGGACTGTAGCCTGCCAGGCTCCTCTGTCCATGGGATCCTCCAGGCAAGAATCCTGGAGTAGGTTGTCATTTCTTTCTCCATTTCAGTAGGTAATCAGATAAATTGTGGTATTTCTAGGTAATAGAATATTATTTAGCATTACAAATAAATGAGCTATTAAGCCATTCAAAGACATGGAGGAATCTTAAATGCATATTGCTAGATGAAAGAAGCCAGTCTAATAAAGGCTATTAATATTCCAACAATATGATATACTTGAAGAGGAAAAACTCTGAAGACAGTAAAAAGATCATTGGTTGCTAGGGGTAGGGGGCAACAGTGAGATGAATCAACAGAGCACAGAAGAGTTTTAGGACAGTGAAACTATTATGTGTCATTATGCATTTTTTAAAACCCACAAAATATACACCACCAATGGTAAACTATTGGTTTTATGTAATAATGATATGTAAATGTAGGTTCATCAGTAGTAACATGTATTTCTCTGGTGAGGGGTGTTGACAATGGGGAAACCTATGCATGTGTGGGTACAGGGCATGTATGGGAAATCTCTGTACTCAGAGTTTAATTTTTTTGTAAACCTAAAACTGTTCTAAAAGTAAAATCTATTTTAAAACACTCAGGTAAAATTTAAGCTGAAGATGATTAATTTGAAGATGCCAACAGTGTGAAGCATGTGGAGATTTGTGTTATAAGCAGAGGGAAAAAGTGTGAAGCCTAAAAACCTTGCTGGTCTGTATAGTTAAATATAGAAAGAAATCCTGTGTGACAAGACCATTGTAGGCAATTTTTATACAAGAGGGCAGAGAAGTAGTGAGCAGTCAGATTATTAAAGACTTTATAAGCTAGAGCAGAAGGAAAGTTTATGCTTAATGTGATGGAAATACACTGGGAAGTTTGAGTAATGGAGGAACATCATGACTTTTCGTTAAGAATGATTTACAGCATAGTGGTGAGACATGATAGAGGGGGCTTCCCCTAAATTTGGTGGAATTTGGGAGGTATCCAACAGGTATAATTGAACTTCTAGTGTGAAAGTAATAGAAATGCAGTGAAAAAGACCAATTCAATTATCTTGAAGGTAATCACGAAGAATTTATTAATTAATAAGTAGGATAAAAGGAAAAAAATAATTATGAATGACCCATCAATTCTGGATTGAGTCAGCAGGTTAGATACCACTGTCATTTACTGATTTGGTGAAACTTTGGAGAACCACAGGAGGGGCATCATGAGTTCTATTTGGGAAATGTTAATTTGAGAAAATGAAGAGCTCCTTGGAAGAATAGTTATGACAAAGCACCTAGACAATGTATTAAAAAAGCAGAAATATCAATTTTTTGACAAGTATCCATATAGTCAAAGCTGTAGTTTTTCCATTAGTCATGTATGAATGTGGAAGTTGGGCCATAAAGAAGGCTGAGCACTGAAGAACTGACATTTTCAAATGTGGTGCTGGATAAGACACTTGAGAGTTCCTTGGACAGCAAGGAGATCAAACCAGTCAGTCCTAAAGGAAATCAACCCTGAATAGTCATTGGGAGGACTGATACTGAAGCTGAAACTCCAATATTTTGACCACCTGATGTGAAGAAGAGTCCCATTAGGGGCGATGCTGGGGAAGATTGAGGGCAAGAGAAGGCAGCGAGGACTTCGTCTCAACCATTGAGGATGAGATGGTTGGGTGGCATCACTGACTCAATGGAGGTGAGTTTGAGCAAACTTAGGGAGATAATGAAAGACAGAGAAACCTGGCATGCTGCAGTTCACGGTGTCACAAAGAGTCAGACACAACTTAGCGACTGAACAACAAAAAAAAAATGAGATGGGCTTCCTTTACCATTCAGCAGGAAAGAATCTGCTTGTCAGTGGAGAATGTGCACATTCAGTCCCTGGGTCGGGAAGATCCCCTGGGGAAGGAAATGGCACCCACTCTAGTATTCTTGCCTGGGAAATCCCATGGACAGAAGAGCCTGGTGGGCTACAATCAATTTGCTGCAAGAGTCTGACATGACTAGAAACTAAACAAAACAATTTTGAGTTGCCTGGAAGAGAGTGATGTAAATGCTTTAATTTAATATTTGGATATACGAATTTGGAGTTGAGCGGAGAAATCAATATTATGTTTAAAATGCAGGATTCAACAGCATAAGAATGATTTATAAATCCCTTTGAATGAATGGGATAACTCACGGAAATATACAGATAGAAAAGAGACAAGCTGTCAGGATGAAAATATACTGCTGTTTGATTTGGCTATATGGAGGTTTCCTGATGACCTTGGTGCAGTTCAGTAGAATGGTAAAAGCAAATGTTCAGATGCTCTCTTACTAGATATTAAATTTGAATCTAAAATTTGACTTTTGAATATTATGTTAGAAAATTTTAAGGGTATTTTTAGAGGTAAATGGGGGACTTTAAATGATTTCCTAAACTAACACAACATTGTAAATTAACTACACTTCAATAAATTTTGTTTTTAAAATGTTTTCCTAAATTTTCAGACTGATGCTAATATTTTCAGAAAAGGTTGAATATCTGAACACAGAATTTTACTATAAGCAGAAGGAGAATGAGGAGTTTCCTGGAAGGGGGAGAGGAAACCAATAAGCAGGATTCAACTGTTTGTCATCACAATTATTTCAGATCAGCAAGGTAAGACCACCTAGAAGACCATGAGCTACAATAGCCATTAACCCCTGAGTAGTTGATATATGGAGACAGAGGCCAATATTTTAAGAACAGGCAAAGAAACTACACTTCACTCTTAATAGAAAGTTAGCTTTTGAGTGCATATGGAATAGGAGACCCTTCCTTTAATATTAAAGTGGAAGCTTTATCTTAGATCTAGAGTTTATATTGGGAATAAGAAAAGGCAGAGAAAATCACTTAGCAAGTTCTGAAACATTGTTGAGTTTATCTGAGAGAATATGTTTTAAATCAAAAAAAGATTTAATTGACACTAATTGGCAAGTCCAAGGTTTTGACTTTTGTTTTATATAGCTTTTTAATTTTTTCACATTAATAAGACTCATGGGATAGAAGAGCGTTAATATAGTTATAAAGTTAACTATTTTCACATGATAATAATATCATGGCAGTATTTTCACTCTGCTAGTGAGTGAGTGAAGGTCACTCATTCAGGTCTGACTCTTTGCGACCCCATGGACTATACAGTCTGTGGAATTCTCCAGGCCAGAATACTGGAGTGGGTAGACTTTCCCTTCTCCAGGGGATCTTCCTGACCCAGGGATCAAACCCAGGTCTCCCTCATTGCAAGAAGATTCTTTACTAGCTGAGCCACAATGGAAGCCCAAGAATACTGGGGTAGGTAGCCTATCACTTCACCAGCAAGTCTTCCCAACCCAAGAATTGAATCAGGGTCTCCTGCATTACAGGCAGATTCTATACCAACTGAGCTATGAGGGAAGCCCCTGCTAAACTCTGTTTAATTCTGGTTCATTTGCTTTTATATACGTATTTATCAGATTATCAAGAATCAATATGTCTCGTTTAAATTTACTCACATTTGTAAATTTGGACAATTTTGATTTACATCATTCCTTAAATGGAGAGAAGTTGGCCACCATTTTCTGTTAAAACAATCAAATACATAAAATTTTTGGTAAGTAATTATGCTATATATCATAAACCAGTCTCTTCTCCCTCACCTTAAATAATTCTGCTTCCTTAACCTTTCTACTGGCACTTTAAAAACTTTCATTCATGTGGTGTCCCCACCACATTCTTAAATATTTCTGATGAAAATGTTCAAACCTGATGAAAATCTAGTAAAAATCTAATCAGATTACAGAGATTTTATAAGAATGATAAATTTCAATTCAAAACCTTTAAGCTAGTTCAATTGATTTTTAATCTTATTTTATTTAAAAGGAAGCAAAACTAACTTACCAAAGTATGTTTATCTTGTCTTGGAAGCAGAGTATTCAATATCCATCAACTTGTTTTTGGCTGGTTATTCTTCAGAGATGGTATAGGCTCACAAAAAAAGCAGTAATTTTTTTTTTCTTTTTCCTCTTATTCTTTTTAAGGAATGCTACTTTTAATTTGTATTTGTGCTTATTTGAAAGTAGATTTTATGAAATTTGTTTGACTTCCCCTCATGACTTTTACAATTATTTATTTAAATCTGTGGGTATTAACTTCAAGTTGTCTAAATCTATGGATTCAACATCTGTATCCATGAATTTTTTGACTCCTTTGTTGATTTTGTTTCTTCTTTGTATCTATAGATTCAACATCATTAACTTCTACATTCTTATTTGAATATTCTTTTTGAATCTTTCTGGGGGTCTTTCGTTGAATCCTCATCTCTCCAAATTTTGTGTAATTAACTGCCAAGCCCTTCTAATGTTTTACCTTATTTTTTTTAAATGAAGCTTTTCTGAGTCCATCTTTTGAATTCGTCTTTCCCCCACTTTACAAATTATGTCATTAGTTCTTTGGATACCACTTCCACTCATAGATGCAGTTTCAGACTACTAAAATTGTTTCATCAAATATGCTTTTGAATTTTCATCCAAGGCCTACTTTCCCTTTTTGGCATCTTTCTTGCCGTCCTTCTTGGCATCCTTCTTGGCGTCCTTCTTAGCATCCTTCTTGGCATCCTTCTTGGCTGCATCCTTTGGTTCACTTTCTGCCTCGCCAGGCTTCTTCTCATCCTTCTTTTCTTTTTTACTATCCTTCTTCTTCGAATCTTTTTTGTCCTTTGATTCATCACCTTTCTCACCGGCTTTCTTTGGCTCCTTTTTCCCTTCCTTATCCTTCTTTGCATCTTTCTTTTCACCTTCTGATTCTGTAGCAGACTCCTTGCCCTTCTTCGGTGCTTTCTTATCTTTTTTGTCATCTTTCTTTGCATCTCCTTTTTCACCTTCTGATTCTGTAGCAGACTCCTTGGCCTTCTTTGAATCTTTCTTATCTTTTTTGGAATCTTTCTTTGCATCTTCTTTTTCGCCTTCTGTCTTTGAATCAGACTCCTTGCCCTTCTTTGATGCTTTCTTACCTTTATCTTTTTTGTCATCTCCTTTTTCACCTTCTGATTCTGTAGCAGACTCCTTGCCCTTCTTTGAATCTTTCTTATCTTTTTTGGAATCTTTCTTTGCATCTCCTTTTTCACCTTCTGATTCTGTAGCAGACTCCTTGCCCTTTTTTGAATCTTTCTTATCTTTTTTGGAATCTTTCTTTGCATCTCCTTTTTCACCTTCTGATTCTGTAGCAGACTCCTTGCCCTTTTTTGAATCTTTCTTATCTTTTTTGGAATCTTTCTTTGCATCTCCTTTTTCACCTCCTGAATCTGAAGGAGACTCCTTGCCCTTCTTTGAGCCCTTCCTATCTTTTTTAGCACCTTTCTCTCCACCTGCTTTTTCATCTTCAGATTCTGTCGCTGATTCCTTGCCCTTCTTTGAATCTTTTCTCTCTTTTTTTAAGTCTTTCTTTTCATCTGGTTTCTCTTCTTGAGCTTTTGAAAGTTTCCTGGATTTTTCCTTTGAAACTGTGGACTCTGCTTCTGAATCTGATTTGTCCTTGTCTTCTTTACTTTTCTTAAGCATCAAAGATGAAGGTTTAGCTGCCTTTTTAGCATCCTCCTTGGAGGGAGAAGTTGCTTTCTGGGGATGCTGACTCCTGGCAGCTAAATAAACAGATGGTCTCTCAGAAATTCTCATTAAAGAACGGTGCATCCATAAAGGTCGTTTACGATCTCCCCTTAACTTCTCTGCATCATAATTCTGAAATATTGGTTAGAATAATGATGAACAATTTGTGTGTGAATTACACAGCCCTTTTTACCAGATATTGAATGCATTCAACTTTGACCATGAAAATATTTTAGATTTTGATAAATAGAGGATAAATGGTAGTTTACATAGTTTATTGTGCTTTTTTTTTTAAAAAAAAAATTGTTCCTTGTTGTACTAAAGGACAGTCATACCTCATTTTGGGGCTAATTTTAATTTAGAGGACCTTCATAATTCCCTCAAGATTTATGTTAAAATGCTCAGAAACCTCCACTTTCTAATGACATATCATAAGCTCTTTTCACAATCATGAGAGACTTTTTTTTTTTTTTTAACTCTGTGTTCTTGAAGCTTGTTGGAATATCTTACCCACTTGTCATTTCTATGCTAACTCAGGAACTAATTATTCTCTAATATCTAAAAGTTTTATGTTCAAGCATATCCTGGTCTCTATTGTCACGTTCAAGATTTCTGGAAGTTTGAATGCTACCTGTGGTTAAAATTAAAAGCCTGGTACTCTTCTCCTTGACAAGATATAATTTGAACATCAGCTAAGAACCTGCAATAATGAAAGCAATAATCTTTCATTGACAACTAGTTTCTGCAGAATGGTGTATTCTGTTTTCAACTCCTAGTCAAATATTTTTAAAAAGTTAATTGCAAAAATAACAAATTTTGGAAAGAATGTCAATGAATGGTAAAACAAACAAGAAAGAAAAAAGAAAGAAGAACATTAAAAAAAAAAAACAGAAGAAATTGGGTTACATCAACAAGAGTTGAAGATACATCATTTGGTGAAAACTTTTCTTGAAATTTTTCATATTCCATGATCCCAGAAACATTGGGAAATATTAATCTTCTAATGCTCAGAATTCTGAATTATGTATTTCTGGAAATGAGAAAGCATTGAAACTTTCTCAGTGTATGATGTAACTCCATGATTCTAATGAGGGGATATCTCCAGCTGAGGAATATTTTCTGAATGTTCATACTAACTGTAATATTAGGATATCAAGATTTCTATGTTTCTTGGATACATATTTTCTGTAATGTGATATTGCTGAACTAATATTTGATAGAAAATATGGGAATATTTTTTTATACAGTGAAATGCAAAGAAAATATATCTACTTTCTCCAAGTAGTAGAATTGAATTACCTTTAACTGTACTATTCATGGACTGCCCAGGTGGCACTAGTGGTAAATAAGCTGTCTCTTAATTTAAGAGGCATAAGAGATGGGGATTAGATCCCTCTGTTGGGAATATCCCCTGGAGAAGGGTATGGAAGTACACTCCAGTATTCTTGCCTAGAGAATCTCATGGAGGGAGGAGTCCAGTGGGCTACAGTCCATAAGGTTGCAAAGAGTTAGAAACTACTGAAGCGACTTAACACACATGTATGGTCCAGTATGCTAGTTAAAAGCCTCATGTGAACTGAATCCAATTAAATTATAAGATCCAATTGCTCAGTTGCACTAGTCTCATTTCAAATGTTCAGTAGCAATATTGGAATTAGAATGTAAAGATATAAAATACTTCCATCATCACAGAAATCCCATTGGTCAGCCCTGATCTATAACATATATAATATATTCATGATTTTAAGATTATTATGAGTAACATTATATAACTTTTTCAATACTCACTGGACTTATATTTTCTCGTAGTTGGGAAGGTTTTGATCTCCTTCTTTTTCCTGGCCTTGGTGGTTTGGGAAATACCAGGGCAAAGTGTTGCTGATTCCATGATTTTTTGCTTAATTCACTGACTGAAATAAAAACAAAAAATAAGTATATATCTCAGAGTAAATAGAATTTTATCAGGTCTAAAATGGCAGTAAGGTAATTGTTTGTAAATGAATAAATAAATGATATAAATTATGGTTTCATGCATTTGGTAGTATTTGAAAATTATTATTATTAATATGAGGAAATTAAATTTGATCATTTTAAAATTTTGACCAGCTTTATGGTTAGCTATATAGTCACTGTGAAACTAATATAGTCTATAATGTAAATAGAAAGAAGCAATTTTACTGTTTCCTCTTCATCCTTCTATCTCTCCATTCTAGATTTTTCTTTTTAATACTCTTTTGGTTGGAATACAATTCTGCTGAGAACAGAAGATGTGGTAACTACTTCTGTAGCTTCCAACGCACTTAGCACATTTCTTGTTTAAAATAATCAGTAAATATACAATTGGGTCTAAGATATTCTTTTTTTTTTTTGTACTTTATTTCTGCTTTTTATTTATTTTATTTTATTTTTTATCATGTACATATGCTTTTATTCCTTCATAGATTCCCAGAGTAGGACCACGGAATTAAACATTACTTTGCAAAATTAAATTGTTAAAGATACTTCCAGTTTACATTTTCAAAATATGTAGTCATTGTCCCACCATTAATATATTTTTGTGTTCCCTCACACTCTTTTTTTTTTTAATTTTTAAGTTTAAAATCTTTAATTCTTACATGCATTCCCAAACATGAACCCCCCTCAATTTAAATATGTGCAAAACATGCTATATATGAGACTTGTCATTCTAAAGACAGAATCAGGATCAGTGAGAAAATATGCAAAATGAAAGATGAGTTTAAGTTCAATATATGAGTTAAAATTGATTACTTGATATCAGAGAAGGAGAAGGAAATGGCAACCCACTCCAGTATCCTTGCTTGGAAAATCTCATGGACAGAGGAGCCTGGTGGGCTGCAGTCCATGGGGTCACAAAGAGTCGGGCATGACTAAGCAACTAACACTTACTTACACTTCAACATCAGGTTGACTGGCCTTGTCAAGTAATGAATTCTTTGTCAGTTATAAGTCTGGTACAGAGTATCAGGAATGTAGCAGAAGACATTTCTGACACAGATGAGAAGTTGTTTATTCGTTTTTTACACTGCTTTTCATGTAAGATTTTCTGATTGTTTTGAGTTCTAACATGTAAATTTGTTCTTATTTATGTTGCTAAACATATTTAGTTAATTTTCTTTGAATTAAAGACAAAATATCTTTAGAAGGTATTTACTGAACCCGTCATAAAAGTGCTTAAAAAATTAAAAGTTGATTTTTAATAATGCTCCATAACAGCTGTTGTTATATTACTTATCCCTAAAATTACTTACATATTTTTTTTTAAATGAACTCTTTCTTACCTGGAACGTAATTATCATATGCTCCAAAGTTTATTTTTTGGCTATTAAAATAAGAGGGAAAAGTTTTAATCAATTTATATAAAATCACTCTATTTAATTATCATTATTACACACAAACACTTGCCACTGCAAGCTAGAGAAATAGTTTGCATTCTTTCTGTTTATTATGTAAGATCACAGAAAAATGGAGAGCGGTAAATACATGTTTTTAGCACAAACTTCAACAGAATTAAAATAAGGTGGGTAAAGATTTTTCAGAAAAAACTCAATTGACATTATCTTAAATATTGACATTTATGATTTATTTTTAATGTGAAACCATGAGTGAAATTTTCCCCACTCTGTGTTCCAAAGACTCTTAAAATTGAACTGTAAGACACTATAAGAATTATAAGATATAGTCTTAAAAAGACTATGCCTAGGTAAGGCGAGATCCTCAAAATAATCTCAGAATTTAACCAAATCCAAATTAATAAATGGTTTTCCCATGAGATGTGAATGTGTGTATGTGTGTGTTGGTCAGTGGTTACCACAATTATTGATATGGATTTTGATGTTTTCAAGATAAATAAAACTGGTGTTATAAAGTAGTTTCTATTTGTCTTAGCAGTATAAATGCATGTTGATGCTAACAAAGAAACATTTTATATCTAATTCTTATTTATTTTAACTAAGGCACAAAATATGATCTGTTAAAGGAATATATTTATACATTAGCCCATTATATTATAAAAATAAAGTCACTGATGATCATGAGTTTCAGTTTTACACACACACACACATGCATCCACCTAAAAACACACATGACCACAAAGCATTTTACTTTTTTTGACATTGCATAAATAATACTAATAAAATATAGTAAAAAAAAAAAAAAGTATCTTGGTAGCTTCATTACAATTTTACTTCCCAGCAAAAAACCTGGCACACGTTTGCCGCTCTACAAAAAATTTGAATTAATTAATTGAATAAAATTGAAGATGTATTGACTATTAAGTTATCTGACCTAGTATTTCTTGACTGGAGATGTGTATTAAAATTACTTGTCCTACTATATCTAAATCTCTAAGCTTAGATCTAGCCAATGTACATTTATACACTGGTGAAATTTTTTTTTTTTCAACCATGGTTATTAACTTTTTTTTTTCCTAAGTGTTCTGAAACAGGAAAAACGTTATTATATATGAGATTTTAAAGTGGTACATAAGCATGGTCCATGAAATTGTATGTAATCTGAGGAATATTCTTTGATCATAAAGAAATTGAATTAAATATCAATAACAAAGTTACAGTTGACCCTTGAACAACAAGGATTTGAACTCATCAGTTCAGTTGCTCAGTCATGTCCAACTCTTTTGACTCCAACACACCAGGCTTCTCTGTCCATTACCAATTCCCAGCTTGCTCAAACTCATGTCCATTTAGTCAGTGATGCCATCCAATCATCTCATCCTCTATCTTCCACTTATCCTCCTACCTTCAGTCTTTCCCAGCATCAAGGTCTTTTCTAATGAGTCACATCTTCTCGCAGGTGGCCAAAGTACTGGAACTTCAGTTTCAGCATCAGTCCTTCCACTGAATATTCAGGACTGATTTCCTTTAGGATGGACTGGGTTGATCTCCTTGCACTCCAAGGGACTCTAAAGTGTTTTCCAGCATCACAATTCAAAAGAATCAATTCTTCAGCCTTCTTTATGGTCCAACTCTCATATCCATACATGACTACTGGCTAGACAGACCTTGCTGGAAATATCTTTGCTTGTTAATATGCTGTCTAGGTTGGAAATAGGTTTTCTTTCAAGGAGCAAGTGTCTTTTAATTTCATGGCTGCAGTCACCATCTGCAGATTTTTCGAGCCCAAGAAAAAAAAAAGTCTGTCACTGTTTCAATTGTTTCCCCATCTATTTGCCATGAAGTGATGGGACTGGATGCCATGACCTTTGTTTTCTGAATGTTGAATTTTAAGCCTGCTTTTTCACTCTCCTCTTTTACTTTCATCAAGAGGCTCTTTAGTTCCTCTTTGTTTTCTGCCATAAGGGTGATGTCATCTGTGTATTTGAGGTTACTGATATTTCTCCCAGCAATCTTGATTACAGCTTGGGCTTCCTCCAGCCTGGAATTTCACATGATGTGCTCTGCAAATAAGTTAAATAAGCAGGGTGACAATATACAGCTTTGACGTAATCCTTTCCCAATGTGGAACCAGTCCTGTTGTTCAGTGTCCAGTTCTACCTGTTGCTTCTTGACCTGCATACAACTTTCACATGAGGCAGGTAAGGTGGTCTCATATTCCCGTCTCTTGAAGAATTTCCCACAGTTTTCTGTGACCCACACAGTAAAGAGCTTTAATGTAGTCAATGAAGCAGAAATAGATGTTTTTCTGCAATTATCTTGCTTTTTCTATAGTCCAACAGATGTTGGCAATTTAATATGTTCTTTCTCTGTCTTTTCTAATCCAGCTTGAACATCTGAAAGTTCACGGTTCATGTATTGCTGAAGCCTGGCTTGGAGAATTTTGAGCATTACTTTGCTAGCATGTGAGATGGATGCAATTGTGCAGTAGTTTGAACAGTCTTTAGAATTGCCTTTATTTGGAATTGGAATGAAAACTGACATTTTCCAGTCCTGTGGCCACTGCTGAGGTTTCCAAATTTGCTGACATATTGAGTGCAGCACTTTCACCACATCAGGATTTGAAATAACTCAGCTGGAATTCCATTACTTCCACTAACTTTGTTCATAGTGATGCTTCCTAAATCCCACTTGACTTTGCACTCCAGGATGTCTGACTCTAGGTGAGTGATCACACCATCATTGTTATCTGGGTCATTAAGATCTTTCTTGGTATAGTTCTTTGTATTCTTGCCACCTCTTAATATTTTCTGCTTCTGTTAGGTCCATACTGTTTCTGTCCTTTATTGAGCCCATCTTTGCATGAAATGTTCCCTTGGTGTGTCTAATTTTTAAGAGATCTCTAGTCTTTCCCATTCTATTGTTTTCCTCTATTTCTTTGTACTGATCACTGAGGAAGGCTTTCTTATTTCTCCTTGCTATTCTTTGGAACTCTGCATTCAGATAGTATATTTTTGCTTTTTTCCTTTGTCTTTTGCTTCTCTTCTTTTCTTAGCTATTTGTAAGGCCTCCTCAGACAACCATTTTTATTTTTTGCATTTCTTTTCTTGGGGATGGACTTGATCACTTTTAGAATTTGAAGAAAGTGTGCCCATAATTATTTGATACTTACAGGGGAACTTAATTGATATTGGTAGAACATTCCATCATAAGCAGAAGAATGTGTTTGTTTTTTTTTTTTTAATGTACATGGAACATTCCTCAGGATTGATCATATTCTGGGTGTCAAAATGAGCCTTGGTTAATTTAAGAAAGTTGAAATCATATCAAGCATATTTTCTGAACACAAGACTATGACAATAATAATCAGTTTTTAAAAAAGCCTAAAAAACATAAACATGTAGAGGAAAAAAAAAAAACTTACTAAACAATCAATTGGCCATTGAAGAAATCAAAGAGGAAATTAAAAAATACCTAGAGACAAACGACAATGAGAGTATCACAATTCAAAACCTATGAGACAGAGAAAAAGCAGTTCTCAGAGGAAAGTTTATAGCAATACAATCTTACATGAGGCAACAAGAAAAATCTCTAATAAACAATCTAACCTACCCTAAAGTAACTAAAGAAGTAACTAAACCCAAAACTAGTAGGACAAAATTCAGAAAGATAACAGCATAAATAAGTGAATTAGAGATGAAAATACAATAAAAACATTAATGAAGCTAAAAGCTGGTTCTTTGAAAAGATAAACAAAATTTGATAAACTGTTAATGAGACTCATCAAGAGAAAAAGGAAGAGGACTCAAATCAATAAAATAGCAAATGAAAAAGAAGTTAGAGCTGACATTAAAGAAATATACAATATCATAATAGATTACTCATGGCATTATATATCAATAATATGGACAATCTAGAAGAAATGGACAAATTCTTAGACAATTACAATCTCCCAAGACTGAACTAGGAAGAAATAGAAAATACGAACAAACCAATCACAAGTACTGAATTTGAAACTGTGATTTATAAATTCCCAACAAAGAAGAGTCCAGGACCAGATGGTTTCACAGGCTAAGTCTCTTAAATATTTAGAGAAGAGTTGGTGGGTTTTCATTTCCTTCTTCAGGGGGTCTTTCTGACCCAGGAATTGAACCCATATCACCTGCATTGGCAGGTGGATTCTTTGCCACTGAGTCACCAAGGAAGCCATTCTCCTGAAACTATTCCAAAACAAAATACAGAGAAAGGAACATTCCAAAGTTCATTCAATGAGGCCACCATCACCATGATGCCAAAACCAAAGACACTACAAAAAAATAGAAAATTACAGGCCAATAAACTGATGACTATAGATGCAAAAATTCTCAACAAAATACTAGCAAATGAAATCCCTTCAGTACATTAAAGGATCATCAGTTCAGTTCAGTTCAGTCTCAGTCGTGTCCGAGTCTTTGCGACCCCATGAATTGCAGCACGCCAGGCCTCCATGTCCATCACCAATTCCCAGAGTTCACTCAAACTCACGTCCATAGGGTCGGTGATGTCATCCAGCCATCTCATCCTCTGTCGTCCCCTTCTCTTCCTATCCCCAATCCCTCCCAGCATCAGAGTCTTTTCCAATGAGTCAACTCTTCACATGAGGTGGCCAAAGTATTGGAGTTTCAACTTTAGCATCATTCCTTCCAAAGAACACCCAGGGCTGATCTCCTTTAGAATGGACTGGTTGGATCTCCTTGCAGTCTAAGGGACTCTCAAGAGTCTTCTCCAACACCACAGTTCAAAAGCATTAATTCTTCGGCGCTCAGATTTCTTCACAGTCCAGCTTTCACATTCATACATGACCACTGGATAAACCATAGCCTTGACTAGACGGGCCTTTGTTGGCAAAGTAATGTCTCTGCTTAAAGGATCATACACCATTATCAAGTGGGATTTATCCCAAGAATACAAGCAGTTTTCTATATCCACAAATCAATTAGTGTGTTACACCACAATAACACATTGAAGACTAAAAACCATATGATAATCTCAATAGATGATAAAAAGCTTTTGACCAAATTCAACCAGCATTTATGATAAAAACTCTCCAGAAAGTGGGCAATGAGGGCACATGCCTCAACATAATAAGGGCTACATATTTCAAAACTACAATTAACATCATACTCAATGTTGAAAAGCTTGAAAGCATTTCCTCTAATCTGTGATGAAAAATCAAGAATATACAATGGAGAAGACACAGTCTTTTCAATAAATGATTCTGGAGAACTGGACTGCAACATGTAAAAAAATGAAATTAAAACATCGGATCACACCATACACAAGAACAACTCAGAGTGGATTAAAGACCTAAATCTGAGACCGGATACTATAAAACTCTTAGAAAAAAAAACATAAGTGCACAGTATATTACAATGCTTTTTGACATAAATTGCAGCGATATATTTTTGATCCATCTCCTAGAATAATGGGAATAAAAATAAACAAATGTCACCTAATTACGCTCAAATATTTTTCACAGCAAAAGAAACCATAAACAAAAAGAAAAGAAAATCCACAGAATGGAAGAAAATATTTGCAAACAATACATCCAAGAAGGGATTCACCTCTAAAATTTACAAACAGCACACTCAGCTCAATGCCAAAATAATGAATAACTCAGTTAAAAAGTGGGCACAAGACCTAAATAGACATTTCTCTAAAGAAGACATAGAGATGTCCAAAAGGCACATGGAAAGATGCTCAGCTTCACTAATTATTAGAGAAATGCAAGTGATAACTACAATGAGATCACCTCATAGCAGTCAGAATGTCCATCATCAAAAAGTCTACAAACAATACATGCTGGAGAGAATGTGGCAAAAAGGGAACCCACCTACACTGTTGGTGGGAATGTAAATTGGTATAGCCAGTATGGAGAACAGTATGAAGGTTCCTGAAAAAAACTAAAAATAAAGCTATCATATAATTCAACAATCCCACTCCTGGGCATATATTTGAAGGAAAACATGGTTTCGAAGTGTGCATGCACCCCATTGTTTATTACAGCATTGTTTACAATAAGCAAGACATGGAAGCAGCCTAAATGTCAATTGATGAAGGAATGGATAAAAAAGATATGGTACACATATACAATGGAATATGAGTCATGAAAAAGAATGAAATAATGCCATTTGTTAACAACATGGATGGACCTGGAATTTATCATATTAAATGTGTTAGATAATGATAAACATCATAATCACTTCTATGTGGAATCTTAATAAAAAGATACAACTGAACTTTTTTACAAAGCAGAAAGGAACTCACAGACTTAAAAACAAACTTTATGGTTACCAAAGTGGAAAAGTAGGGGGATGAATAAATTGGGCTCCTGTGTTGCCATATACATACTACTGTATTTAAAAGTAGATAACCAACAGAGACCTACAGTATAGCACAAGAAACCTTGATCAATATTCTGAAATAACCTCAATGGGAAAAGTATTTAATAAAGAGTTTGTCCATGTATATGTATAACTGAGTTACTTTGTTATACACCTGAAACCTGCAAATCAGCTATTTTCCAATACAAAATGATAATTGTAAAAAATTAGAGGAAATATAAAAATCCAATGTCTCCTTTTTGAAAAGATTATTAAAATGTATTGACTTTTAAAAAGACTGATTAGAAAAAGAGAGAGAATACACAGATTACCAGTATCAGGACAGACGAAGGTTTTATAATTATATATATTTTAAAGGATAATGAGCTATATCAGTAATAATTTAATTACAGTAAATTTAACAACTTAAGTGAAATAGATGAGCTCCTTGTAAAATTTTTTTATTTACTAATAAGTGTGTTAGTCTCAGCCGTGTCCAACACTTTGTGACCCCATGGACTGTAGCCCACCAGGGTCTTCTATACATAAAATTTTCCAGGCAAGGATACAGGAGTGGGTTCCCTTCTCCAGGATTGTTTACCAGTACTGACACTCAATGAAACAACAAAACAGTGAATAGTCTGATAACTCAAATAAACTTCATCTATTATCTTAAAGCTTCCCAGAAAGCAAAGCACAGGTTCATAGCATTTTATTGATAAATCAAATTTAAAACTTAAGGAAAAAATATTAACTCTACAAAATTTTTTCAGAAACAAGAAGGAGCAGAGGTTTATACCCATTCTTGAGACTGATATAAAGAACACTGTCATCAAAATGTCTCAAGAACATTACTAGAAATGTATATTAATAACTAATACTATGCATACTATAGACTATATGATAATAATACTATAGACTATGCATTATTACAGACACAAAGTTCCTTAACGATTTCTTAATTATTCTTGCTGAACAATATGTAATATACATAAAGTCTAATACGTCATGATCACTGAGGTTTACTCTCTGGGATGTAAATGTGTTAGTTTAAGGTATATGAATTAATCAGTGTAATTACTTAAAAAATATAAGAAAATCCTCTTGATCATCTCAAAATATTTAGAAGTTTTGAAAATAAGTAACATTCATTTATGATTAAAGAGTCTGAGAAAGCAAAGAATAGAACACATCTTCCTCAAATTGATAAAATGAGTCTAGACAATCCTTACTATTAAAATTAAATTAATCGTGGAATATTGACTGTCTTTTCTCTAAAATCTGTAAACAAGTTATGGATGTTCACTTCATTCCTGTGTTGTAACTTAGACCCTGTTTTGTTCTATAAGGCACTAAAAGCATTAAGACTGGGCAGGAAGCAAAATGGCCTTTATTCACAGAGCGCATGATTGAGTAAATACTATATTGCATGACAGCTGAAAAATAATTACTTAGAGATATTTAGTGAATGTAATAAGATCATATAAGCTCTAATTATATAAATCAATTATATTTTTATAATTATAAAATAATTTACATTTAAAGAAACAATAGAATATAACTTGTAATAAATTATTTTAAAACAATTTTATTGAAATATATGAGACCTATGTAAAGAAACCAAAAAAAAAAAAAATCCTCTGGGAAATGAAAGATGAAAAGGAAAAAATTATACATGTAAAAATATATATTTCTCTGATTAGAAATAAAAGAACCTTTTTTCTCTGATTAGAAATAAAAGAACACTTTAAACCCACTAGAATACCTAGAGTTTTAAGGATTAATGACACCAGTCATTAGCTACAATACAGAGCATCTGACATGTTCTTCATCAATGATGTATACACAAATAGTACTATCAATTTTGAATGTAATTTGATATTTTAAAATAAAGTTAAGCATACACATGTTTTATGGTTCAGTATTTTCACTAGTAGCTTACCCAAAAGAATTCTACCAAAAACTTGGGGAAAATATTTATAGCAGCTTAATTCATAACAACCCAAAACTGAAGTACCCCATAATAATCAAAAACTAAAGCAATCAATTGTGGAATGGGTAAACTAACTATGGTATATCCATGTAATGGAATACTACTCAGCAATGTAGAGGAATGAATTACTAGCGTATGCAACATGGCAACATGGGTGATTCAAAAAAATGCTATACTGAAAGAAAAAAAAAATTCCAGAAGCCAAAAATTAAAGCATATAAATGTTATGATTTAATTTGTATGATTTTCAGGAATAGGAAAGATTTTCAGTGGTAACTTAGCAGCCATTTATGAAGAGGGGAGGAATGGACTGAGTATAAACTCGCAAAATGTAAAAATGATATGGTTGAAATTCCTGTTTCTTAAGGTTGGCTAGGTTAGGGTTAAAAACAAGTCAATGCATTTAATTTTGTTTTAACTGAAGAGAATTTATAGGACCCTAAAATAGCAATGATCCAAATATAGTTCTCACTCACTATGTAAATTTACACACATCATAAGCAGTTAAATCAATTTATTATTTTAGGACTCTATAGTTCCCCTAAGTCTGGTTCTGCTAGTAATTGAATCTCTCTCGTTGCCTCTCTGTAACAGTCAAGAAAGTTTTTTAGACCAGGATGTATTCAGATTTAATTTTTGAAGTTTCTTATGAAAAAAAAAAAAAAACTGCCAGTATATGTTTTAATCGGTTTTATTTAAAAACCATTTTTATGTGAATATAAATTTATTTCTATCCCGCATTAAAGAAGTCCCTCAAAAGTTTGGAAATGGTCTAATTTAATTACTTAAAATAAAAGAAACATGACATTTAAGTTGAAAGGCTGTTATTTTCTGATACAATTAATGTTTGAATTAAGGTCTTTGAATATATTATATTAAGGTCTTTGGGCTTCCCCGTGGCTCGGACGGTAAACAATTCACCTGCAATGGGGGAGGTGTGAGTTCGATCTCAGGGTAGGGAAGATCTTCTGGAGGAGAGTATAGCAACCCACTCCAGTGTTCTTGCCTGTAGAATCCCCATGGACAGAGAAGCCTGGTAGAGTCCTCCATAGGGTCACAAAGAGTTGGATACAACTGAAGCAACTTAGTGCACTCACACGCGCACGCACTCACACACACACACACACACACACACACACGATGTATTATACATACATACAGAATAACTAACACTTCATCTTAACTAAGATTAAACGGAGCACAGAAGCCACAATTCTGTCTTTACTTCCGATCCACATATCTAATTGTTAGAAAAAAGTTTGAGTATCTGTGAGCTTTTTTTATGTGAAGAATATACACACTGTTAGCATTAGGGAAAATAATATGTTCAGGACTTAACAAAGGGAAGCTAGCTTTAGATTTTCCTGAATAAAAGGTTGAGATCCCAAACTAAGAGACAGGAGATATTTCAAGAGAAAAATCTGTTTCTATATTACCACTGGAAATTGTACTTTATTAAAGGGTTACACACTGAACCAAGTTTGTAGGATTTAGTTCTGGCCTGGAAACTTAATATAAGAACAAAATACACCTGCTTTTACTTTTTCCTTTAATAGTATCTCTGTTTGGAAATACTTATAAAAATGAATAATAAATTCATAGGGTAAGGACACTCAATAACATAATATTGCCTCCAATTTCATTTTGTTGAAGTCTTTATGTTATAGTAGAAGTACAATTTTAAAGGTTATGTTCCATTTCCATTTACACTAATTATAAAATATTAGCTATATTCACTATGTTTTACAATAGATCATTGTAGCTTATTTATACTAGTTTGTGCAACTCTCATTGCTTCCCTCTTTATTGCCCCTCCTCACTTCCCTCTCCACACTGGTAGCCACAAGTTTGTCTTCTGTATTTCAGAGTCTGTTTCTTGTTTGTTATATTCACTAGTTTGTTTTATGTTTTTAGGTTCTATGTGTGATATCATGCAGTATTTTTCTTTCTTTAACTTATTTTACTTAACAAAACATTCTTCAAGTCCATCTATTTTGTTAGAGTAGCACAATTTCATTCTTTCTTTGTGGCTGAGCCATATTCTATTTCATATATATATATATGAAATACATATATGTGTGTATATACATAAATATATAAATGAGTACAAGTCAAACATGTGCTGAGTTGTGTCTGACTCTTTGCAGCCCATGCACTATAGTCCACCAGGCTCCCATGTCTGTGGGTTTCTCCAGGCAGGAACACTGGAGTTGGTCACCATTTCCTTCTCCCTATGTATAATAATAACTATATATATATATATATATACATATATATATATATATATATATATAGTTGCTTACCGGGTACCACCATAGTGGTAAATAATCTTCCTGCCAATTGAGGAGACACAAGGGACCAAGGGACACAAGTTTGATCTCTGGATCAGGAAGATCCCTTGGAGTAGGAAATAGCAACCCACTCCAGTATTCTTGCCTAGAAAATTTCATGGACAGAGGAGCCTGGCAGGCTATAGTCCATGGGGTCACAAAGAATTATATGTGACAGAGATGTGGCATATATATCATCTTTATCCATTCATCTATCAATGGGTATTTACATTGCTTCCATATCTTGGTGCCTGCAGTTTCATTTCAAATGCCCATAGACAACCTTTATGTGTGAATATCCCAATATATCCAGTCAACAGGTTTTGGATTTGGGGGTTCTGTGTCAATTGCATAGTAAATAAGGGCACAGAAGAATTAGCAAAAAGTTTTCCAGGGACTGACAGGGGACTGAGTCAATCTTGTATTTGCAGAGGGATCTCTAAATAAAGGCAAATGTCAAGAGCCACATGGGATTTTCTGGTGAGGAATGGCTCTAAGTGCACACGCACACATGTACACACACACACACACTTGCTGATACTGACATCTAGTAGGTAAGAATACTGCTACACATCTTAAAATACACAGGACTCCCATTCCTCCGTGCACCCCCACTACTCCGTCTTTAACTCCAAAAAGGAGTTATCCCTCCTAAAATGTCACCTGTACCAAGGCTGGTAAACCCTAATCTATATATCAAGGTGGATCTCTAGGCCACGAGAGTATGAAAGAACTTATTAATGCAATGTAAGGAGAGATCAGAGCCTTTTTCAGTGATCAATGCAAAGAAATAGAGGAAAACAACAGAATGGGAAAGACTAGAGATCTCTTCAAGAAAATTAGAGATACCAAGGGAATATTTCATGCAAAGATGGGTTCTATAAAGGACAGAAATGGTATGGACCTAACAGAAGCAGAAGATATTAGGAAGAGAAGGCAAAAATACACAGAAGAACTGTACAAAAAAGATCTTCACGACCCAGATAATCACGATGGTGTGATCACTCATCTAGAGCCGGACATCCTGGAATGTGAAGTCAAGTGGGCCTTAGAAAGCATCACTATGAACAAAGCTAGTGGAGGTGATGGCATTCCAGTTGAGATATTTCAAATCCTGAAAGATGATGCTGTGAAAGTGCTGCACTCAATATGCCAGCAAATTTGGAAAACTCAGCAGTGGCCACAGGACTGGAAAAGGTCAGTTTTTATTCCAATCCCAAAGAAAGGCAACACCAAAGAATGCTCAAAGTACCACACAATTGCACTCATCTCACACGCTAGTAAAGTAATGCTCAAAATTCTCCAAGCCAGGCTTCAACAATATGTGAACCATGAACTTCCAGATGTTAAAGCTGGTTTTAGAAAAGGCAGAGGAACCAGAGATCAAATTTCCAACATCTGCTGGATCATGGAAAAAGCAAGAGAGTGCCTATTTCTGCTTTATTGACTACGCAAAGCCTTTGACAGTGTGGATCACAATAAACTGAAAGAGATGGGAATACCAGACCCCTGACCTGCCTCTTGAGAAATCTGTATGGGGGTCAGGAAGCAACAGCTAGAACTGGACATGGAACAACAGACTGGTTCCAAATAGGAAAAGGAGTACGTCAAGGCTGTATATTGTCACCCTGCTTATTTAACTTCTATGCAGAGTACATCATGAGAAACGCTGGACTGGAAGAAGCACAAGCTGGAATCAAGATTACCAGGAGAAATATCAATAAGCTCAGATATTCAGATGACACCACCCTTATGGCAGAAAGTGAAGAGGAACTAAAAAGCCTCTTGATGAAAGTGAAACAGGAGAGTGAAAAAGTTGGCTTAAAGCTCAACATTCAGAAAAATGAAGATCATGGCATCCGGTCCCATCACCTCATGGGAAATAGATGGGGAAACAGTGGAAACAGTGTCAGACTTTTTTTGGGGGGGTTCCAAAATCACTGCAGATGGTGACTGCAGCCATGAAATTAAAACATGCTTACTCCTTGGAGGGAAAGTTATGACCAACCTAGATAGCATATTCAAAAGCAGAGACATTACTTTGCTGACTAAAGTCTGTCTAGTCAAGGCTACGTTTTTTCCTGTGGTCATATATGGATGTGAGAGTTGGACTGTGAAGAAAGCTGAGTGCTGAAGAATTGATGCTTTGAACTGTGGTTTTGGAGAAGACTCTTGATAGTCCTTTGGACTGCAAGGAGATCCAACCAGTCCATTCTGAAGGAGATCAGCCCTGGGATTTCTTTGGAAGGAATGATGCTAAAGCTGAAACTCCAGTACTTTGGCCACCTCATGTGAAGAGTTGACTCATTGGAAAAGACTCTGATGCTGGGAGGGATTAGGGGCTGGAAGAGAAGGGGACGACAGAGGATGAGATGGCTGGATGGCATCACCGACTCGATGGACATGAGTCTGAGTGAACTCCGGGAGTTGGTGATGGACAAGGAGGCCTGGTGTGCTGTGATTCATGGGGTCGCAAAGAGTCGGAGATGACTGAGTGACTGAACTGAACTGAACTGAACTGAAGGAAGAGAAAGATAAAATGAACAATGGATATGAGGTTTGGAAGCTAACACTGGAAGTTTTTGAGTTTCTGATTTTTAGAAACCATATGTAATGCTAAATTTTGGGGAAAACCTCTCCACTTCCTTCAGATGTCCTAGACAAACTTAAAATTACTAATGGAAGGGTAGAGTTGACTGACACAACCTACATTAGAGGTGAAAGCAAAACGAGGTAAAACACTTCAGGTTCAGATGAATAAAGATACAAAAGAAGAATAAATGGGAGGAAGGTACAGTGAGCCCAATGAGGAGAATTTTATTTATCAGGAACAAAATTGATAGCCATGGAACAGAAATGTAAGCCTAATATTAAATTCCTATCATTGCCAGACAAATTCAGAGGAAAGAAAAAGTAGAAATTTATTTTCTGCATTTCAAAATGAGAATGAGAACTTGCCACTTGAGACAGAAGGTATATGATATTTTATTAAGGATTTTTGTATGTCATTGGCCAAAAATGAAGCTATTTGATTATGAATTCAACCACACTTTTATTCTATAACAGCACAAGTGTTTGGGGATTACAGTAGAAACCAACATTACAAAAATAGTCCTAAAACTAAAAATAAAGTTCTTAACCATTATGGTGAAATTCTCTGAAAGCTACACAATGCTCATGATAATAATAACATCAGTATTTTATTGCACTGAAACATTTTAAAGAAATTACAATATGTTATTCTGTCATGGTGTATGACTGAGCAGAGATTACTGTGAAATAGTTAGCAAGTCACCCAACATCTAAAAAGCAATCATGACAATTATAAACATTTTGCCAAAGATTGTTCTTTAAAGTAGTGATTATATTATAAAGAGGTAGGCACAGGGAAGCCTGTTTTATTTTCAAGATTTGTGTTTTATCTTTCCTTTAACAGTAGTGTCCAAAGAAAACCCAGTTACATTTTCCTTTATATTTCAAAGTTACATACTTTTGCCTTTGTTCCATGTCTTCACGGTAAAAATAAATAAATAAATAAAAGTTTTAAATAATTGAAAAGTTTTATTTTTCTAGCTCATTTTAACATAAGATAATTTAAGAATAAGTATACTATTATCATCCTAGGTCTGGATGCTGCTGCTAAGTCACTTCAGTCGTGTCCGACTCTGTGTGACCCCATAGACGGCAGCTCACCAGGTTCCCTCATTCCTGGGATTCTCCAGGCAAGAACACTGGAGTGGGTTGCCATTTCCTTTTCCAATGCATGAAAGTGAAAAGTGAAAGGGAAGTCGCTCAGTCGTGTCCGACTCTTCGCGACCCCATGGACCGCAGCCTACCAGGCTCTTCTGTTCATGGGATTTTCCAGGCAAGAGTACAGGAGTGGCGTGCCATCTCCTTCTCCAAGGTCTGGATAATCTGCTTCAAATTGCAAAGTACTTTTGCACACTCAGTATTTCTCAAGGAGATACATTTAGTGTTTAACTGTTCTTTATTTTGAGCTGTGCCACTTACTACCAAAGTTTTTGCACCCTTGACCTATTTCCCCTAAATTTCAGTAACATTCCTTAGTCACTGTGACAAAGAATATGTTCCCATAAATTTCCAAATGGCCTCTAAGGAGATGATAGTTCTCTGAATATCAATCATGTATTCTTTCATTTTATATGATCCAAAATACAATATAATAAAAAATGAAGAATTGCATTGAAAAAGAATTATCGATTGTCATATATATATTTTACTTAAGTAAATGAACTAGTTAAGGCTTGGATCAAAACAACCTATGATGCTGCTTGAGAACATAAGTGTCTACTAAACACATGCTCTCAGTGGAATAAAATAATATAGCAAACATCTCTTTACACTGAAGAGAATAAATGTAAAGTTAACTAGAGCATTTCAGTTATTTTAAAAGATAAAATTTGACAAGAGGACTTACAATCTTGGTACAGACATTTCCCCCACCTATGATTTTCCAGGACTTAAGCATTGTGAGTTCAAATTAGTGATGCTGAGTGGTGACATCATAATTACCCAAGAACCCTGAGAGTTAAAAGGAAAAAAAAAAAAAAAAAAAACAACAACAACAAGAAGAGCCACTTTTACTTGTGTTTTATGTTTTCTACTACTCAGTCTAATATTGGTATTTACTTTCATAAACATGTACTGACTAAATGGTTTTAAAATAACCAATTGATTTACATCTTAATAAAAACTGTTGTAGTTTTTCATATAGGCTCAGTTTATTGGATGGTATGACAAAAATATGAATCTAAACATCTATCTGTTAAGCTTGGTTGTAATCCTAACTTCCCTGACATTCATGTGTCTTTTGCTAAATCCTTTGCATAATCTTACATTGCCTTTTACTTTTGTAACCTTATTGGTTGCACATGGATACAAGATTTTAAAGAAGACTTGTACTCATGCTTAGTCGTTCAGTCACGTTAGACTCTTTGCAACCCTATGGACTACAGTCCATAAGGCTCTTCTGTCCATGCAGATTCTCCAGGCAAGGATGCTGGAGTGGGTTGCCATGCTCTCCTCTAAGTGGTCTTCCCAACCCAGGGATCGAACCCAGGTCTTCAGGCAGCTTCTTTACTGTCTGAGCCACCAGGGAAGCCTTAAAGAAATCTAGGTACTTATTAACATTATCAACTTATTGATAGAGCTGAGTTAGAAAATTTTAATTCTACCTACCAGTCCATCCAACTAATATATATGAATAAAAATACTATATAGAATAGTATTTGCATATGTTGCCATTATTTAGCTCCTCAGGGAATTTCAGCTGACTCTTTTTCCTCTTAAATTATATATATATATATATATATATATATACATATATAATTTTTTGAATCAATAATAAAATTGTTGTTTTGATTTCTGCTCTACAAGAAAGTAATTCACATTCTTTTGCATTATGGATTATCACAGGATATTGGATACAGTTTCCTAGTGCTCTACAGTTAGGACCTTATTGTTTTTATCCTCCATATGCATGATAATTTGCATCTGCTAATCCCAAACTCCCAATCCTTTCCTACCCAACTCCTCACTCCCTTGGTGATGACAAGTCTGTTCTCCATCTCTGTGATTCTGTTTATGTTTCATAGATACATTCATTTCTGGTATATTTTAGATTCCATATATAAGTGATATCGTATAGTATTTGTCTTTCTCTTTCTGACTCACTTTGCTAAGTATGATAAACTCTAGATTCATCCATGTTACTTCAGATGGCATTATTTTATTCTTTTATGGCTGAGTTATATTCCACTGTGTGTGTGTGTGTGTGTGTGTGTGTGTGTGTGTGTGTGTGTGACTTTATCCATTTTCTGTTGATGGACATTTAGGTTGCTTCTATGCCCTGGCTATGGTAAATAGTGTTGCTATGAACATAAAGATGCATGTATGTTTTTGAATTATAATTTTTTCTGGATGTAAGCTCAAGAATGGAATTGCTAGATCATATGGTAACTCCATTTTTAATTTTTGGAAGAACCTCCATATTGTTTTCCATACTGACTGTACCAATTTACATACCCCCACCAGCATAGGAGGGTCCCCCTAAATTCCTCATTACCTTCAGCATCAGACCCTTACCCCATACACAAAAATAAACTCAAAATGTCTTACAGTCTTAAACATAAGACATGAAAACTCTTATAAAAGAACATAGGCAAAACATTCTCTGACATAAATTGTGCCAATGTTTTCTTAGATCAGCCTTCCAAGGTAATAGAAATAAAAACAAAAATAAACAAATTAAGCCTAATTAAATTTAGAAGATTTTTCATAATAAAGCAAACCATAAACAAAACAAAATGACAGCCTATGAACTGGGAGAGTATATTTGCAAATGATGTGACTGCTAAGTGCTTAATTTTCAAAACATAACACAGCTCATACAATACAATAACAACAACAAAATTAAATGACTCTTTTGAAAAATGGAAAGAAGACCTAAATAGACATTTATCCAAAGAAAACATGCAGCTAGCTAATAACCACACGGAAAAAAAAAACAATTCATCATTGCTAATAATTACAGAAATGCAAATCAAAACTACAGTGAGATGCCACCACACACCAGCTTGAATGTTGTTGTTGAGTCACTAAGTCATGTCTGACTCTGATATACTGCTTTACTATCCACTAATTCAACACTATTAATGCTGATGTTTTCTGGCAAAGTGCTTATTTAGTAAGAAAAGTCTGAATTTCTAAGCCCACAGTAAGTATTTTGTAGGCTATAAAGTAATTTTTATATTAATTATTTATTTCTTAAATAACAAAGTAAAAAGGTAAGGATAACTGGTTTTTTATATTAACAGTTATTTCCTAAGATTTTGCAAAATGTTGCTAATTGAAAATATGGCAAATAATTTTCCCCATAAAATATGTATATATAGATAGATAGATATTAATACATAAAAGTGGTTCTTAGATAAAATAGGTTTCTCAAGCTTGTGATGGTTTCAGTGATTCACCTATTTATGTGTATATACCTATAAAGATGTATATATGTATGATTTGTATATCTATCTATCCATAGATGGATTATCAATTTGGACATTTCCCTCTGTGTTGCAAAATGATTTCAGACACTAAACAATGGCACACAAAGGTAAAAATAAAATTACTAAGTGAATTCAAAGTGATTTTGTATAATAGCCTGTATTTTTGTTATAAAAAGTGACCCTGTAATTGTGCAAGTATCGGAAGTTTTCATTCAGTTCAGTTCAGTTCAGTTGCTCAATCGTGTCCGACTCTTTGCAACCCCATGAATTGCAGCATGCCAGGCTTCCCTGTCCATCACCAACTCCCGGAGTTCACTCAGACTCACGTCCATAGAGTCGGTGATACCATCCAGCCATCTCATCCTCTGTCGTCCTCTTTACCTCCTGCCCCCAATTCCTCCCAGCATCAGAGTCTTTTCCAATGAGTCAACTCTTCACATGAAGTGGCCAAAGTACTGGAGTTTCAGCTTTAGCATCATTCCTTCCAAAGAAATCCCAGGGCTGATCTCCTTCAGAATGGACTGGTTGGAACTCCTTGCAATCCAAGGGACTCTCAAGAGTCTTCTCCAAAACCACAGTTCAAAAGCATCAATTCTTCAGCGCTCAGCTTTCTTCACAGTCCAACTCTCACATCCATACATGACTACTGGAAAAACCATAGCCTTGACTAGACAGACCTTTGTTGGCAAAGTAATGTCTCTGCTTTTGAATATGCTATCTAGGTTGGTCATAACTTTCCCTCCAAGGAGTAAGCATCTTTTAATTTCATGGCTGCAATCACCATCTGCAGTGATTTTGGAGCTCCCCAAAATAAAGTCTGACACTGTTTCCACTGTTTCCCCATCTATTTCCCATGAAGTGATGGGACCGGATGCCATGATCTTCGTTTTCTGAATGTTGAGCTTTAAGCCAACTTTCTCACTCTCCTCTTTCACTTTCATCAAGAGGCTTTTTAGTTCCTCTTCACTTTCTGCCATAAGGGTGGTGTCATCTGCATATCTAGGTTATTAATATTTCTCCAAGCAATCTTGATTCCAGCTTGTGCTTCTTCCAGCCCAGCATTTCTCATGAAGTGCTTTGTATATAAGTTAAATGAGCAGGGTGACAATAGAGAGCCTTGAAGTACTCCTTTCCAATTTGGAACCAGTCTCTTGTTCCATGTCCAGTTCTAACTGTTGGTTCCTGACCTGCATATAGGTTTCTCAAGAGGCAGGTCAGGTGGTCTGTTATTGCCATATCTTTCAGAATTCTCCACAGTTTATTGTGATCCACACAGTCAAAGGCTTTGGCATAATCAATAATGCAGAAATAGATGTTTTTCTGGAATGCTGTTGCTTTTTCCATGATCCAACAGATGTTGGCAATTTGATATCTGGTTCCTCTGCCTTTTCTAAAACCAGCTTGAACAACTAGAAGTTCACAGTTCATGTATTGCTGAAGCCTGAGTTGGAGAATTTTGAGCATTTCTTTACTAGCATGTGAGATGAGTGCAATTGTGTGAATAATTGATGATAAAGTTTCCCGACTGACTGCAGTTAAGGCATCCTCACCAGTTGCCAGTGCCCAGGAGTTGAGTGGTTTGGACTGTGACCCGTTTAAAAAAAAAAAAAAAGGAGGAAAGAAAAGCTCTTCATTACCCAGATAAACACAATGGTGTGGTCACTCACCTAGAACCAGACATCCTGGAATGTGAAGTTAAGTGGGGCTTAGGAAGCATCACTGTGAGTAACGCTAGTGGAGATGACGGAATTCCAGTTGAGCTATTTCAAATCCTAGAAGATGATGCTGTGAAAGTGCCACACTCAATATTCCAGCAAATTTGGAAGACTCAGCAGTGTCCATAGGACTGGAAAAAGGCAATTTTCATTTGCATCCCAAGAACAGCATTGCCAAAGAATTTTCAAATCACTGTACAATTGCACTCATCCCACATGCTAGCAAAGTAATACTCAAAATTCTCCAAGCCAGGCTTCAACAGTGTGTGAACCATGAACTTTCAGATGTTCAAGCTGTATTTAGAAAAGGCAGAGGAGCCAGTGATCAAAGTGCCAACATCCACTGGGTCATAGAAAAAGTGAGAGAGTTCAAAAAAAAAATCTGCTTTATTGATTATGCTAAAGCATTTGATTGTGTGGATCACAACAAACTGTGGAAAATTCTTAAAGTGATGGGAATACTGGATGACTTGCCTCCTGAGAAATCTGTATGCAGGTCAAGAAGCAACAGTTAGAACTGGGCATGGAACAACAGACTGGATCCAAATTGGGAAAAGAGTATGTCAAGGCTATATATTGTCACCTGGCTTATTTAACTTATATGCAGAGTACATCATATGAAATGCCAGGCTGGATGAAGAACAAGCTGGAATCAGGATTGCCAAGAGAAATATCAATAACCTCAGATATACAGATGACATCACCCTTACAACAGAAAGTGAAGAACTAAAGAGCCTCTTGATGAAATTGAAAGAGGAGACTGAAAAAGTTGGCTTAAAACTCAACATTCAGAAAACTAATATCATGGCATCCGGTCCTACCACTTCATGGCAAATAGATGGGAAAACAGTGGAAACAGTGACAGATTTTATTTCCAGAATCACTGCAGATGGTGACTGCAGCCATGACATTAAGACACTTGCTCCTTGGAAAAAAAAGCTATGAACAACCAAAACAGCATATAAAAAGCAGAGACATTACTTTGCCAACAAAGGTTCATATAGTCAAAGCTATGGTTTTTTCAGTAGTCATGTATGGATGTGAGAGTTGGACTATAAAGAAAGCTAAGCTCTGAATAATTGATACTTTTTTGAGATGGTTGGATAGCATCACTGACTTGATGGACATGAGTGAATAAGATCCAGAAGTTGATGATGGACAGGGAAACCTGGCATGCTGCAATCCATGGGGTCACAAAGAGTTGAACACGACTAAACGACTGAACTGAACTGATATATTTGCAATTTTTTCATAATTTCTCTACATATAATTATTTGTATAATATAGGGTTTCCAGATGTCACTAGTGGTAAAGTATCCACCTGTGAATGTAAGAGACCCAGGGGACTTGGGTTTGACCCCTGGATTGGGAAAACCCCTGGAAGAGGACACAGCAAGCTACTCCAGTACTCTGCCAGAACAATCCCATGGACTTAGAAGCCTGCTGTGCTGCAGCCCATTGGGTTGCAAAGAGCTGGACATGACTGAAGTGATTGAGTATACACACACACACACACACACACACACACACACACACACCCCAACTCTACATTTAAGAAGCAAGGATATCCAACACCCTTTGAGAAAATACTGTCTCATCGACTGTATGGATCATAGAAATTCAAGAAGTGGGCCTCACTGTAGCTGTCAAGAATTTCCTTTTTAAAGCTGAAGTTTTCTCTTTATGAAGCATCAGGAGAGATCTGGCCCTTACCTAGTGCCTGGGTTAAATTAAATATTCAGTAAACATTTGTTGAGTAAATTAATAAACTTGAAATTGACTACACAATTGAATAAGAAATCAAATCAGTAAGAGTCAGAGTTTCTACCCACTGTCATCCTGGAAACACAACATGGAATTTGAAAGAGGCAGTCAGTTTGGGCTTTACCACCCCCTTGTCCAAAGGTTTACAAAGTTAAGTGTTACACTAGTCTCATAAAGCTGATGCTTTAATAACAACATGAGATTGTTTTCAGGCATTGAAAAATTTGACATATTGAAGAAATAAAAATGTTGCTGCATAACAAGCTATTTCCAAAGTGTTGATTAACTTAAATCAGTATATAATAGATCTAACCATTCTTGCCCTTAAATTTTTATGTGTAGCTGTAGACAAAATTAGTTGTCTCTAAGAACTTTAGATGTTTAAAACAGTGATTTAGTGGGCCTCATTTACTCCGGTTTTTCCATATGTCACATATATCTACCAGAGAAGGCAATGGAACCCCACTCCAGTACTCTTGCCTGGAAAATCCCATGGACAGGGGAGCCTGGTAAGCTACAGTCCATGGGGTCGCTAAGAGTTGGACACGACTGAGCAACTTCACTTTTCACTTTCATGCACTGGAGAAGGAAATGGCAACCTGCTCCAGTGTTCTTGCCTGGAAAATCCCAGGGACAGCGGAGCCTGATGGGCTGCCCTCTATGGGGTCGCACAGAGTCGAACACGACTGAAGCGACTTAGTAGCAGCAGCAGCAGCAGCAGCATATATCTACTCCCTTCCATTCAATTCTAGTATCAATATGCATATTTTTATTAGTGAATGTGTCTTTTGTGTGTGTCAAAATCATCTGGAGGACCCATTAAATATTGACTGTTGGGACCCAGTGCTAAGAGTCTCTGATTTAATATTTCTCTGGTAGGGCTTGTGAATTTGCATATCTAACAAGGTCCCAGGTGAACTAATAAGTTCTCTGGTCAAGGGACCACACATTGAAAATTATTGCTTTAGGCCTGTTGTTATAATTTTATAAGTTTTAAAATAATTATTTAATCTTATAAGAGATAGATGGAGGAAACAGAGTCCTTTCAGTCCTCCCAACTATGAGATAGATGGAAGAAAGGAAAAAAAAATACATATTTTTTAGTTTATGTAAAGATATATCAGTAATGACAAATAACATTGTCTTTTTAAAATTTTAAAAAAAGTTATACAGTTTTTCAAGGAGGAATTCCATCCACAGTTACTACAAAATATTGGCTACTTTCCCATGCTGTATGAGGTATCTGGGAGTTGGTGATGGACAGGAAGGCTTGGCGTGCTGCAATTCATGGGGTCACAAAGTGTCGGACGACTGAGCGACTGAACTGAACTGAACTGATGTATCCCTTTACCTTATACATTCCAGAGTTTGAACCTCCCACTCCTCCAACCCTGTGGATCCCATCTTATACTCCCCACTGGTAACCACTAGTTTTTCTCTATATTTGTTTTAGGATTATTCTCCAAGTATAAATACATATCAAATCCAAGTATCTTTTGTACTAATAAATGTCAAAACATTGTACTCTGAATATGGTATTCTAAAAAACCCCAGCTGCTCGGTTTCCCAGATGCGTCTCAAGTGCACTGTCTCAGCTGTGCCCTGTGTCTCCTCTGGAGAGCTGATCTCAGGCTGTGACCCTCCTGGCAGATGTCAGCCATCCAGGATCACAGGAAAATGTGGTTATCAATTGGGAGCCTGCTAACAGTTTGGTGGAAGATGCAATCTCTGGGGCCAAGATCTCAGCCAGCCTCTTGTCTTCCAGCTTTGGCTGTTGCAAGCCTATCTCTCTACCTCCAGTGGGGGAGAGGGGCCTGTACACAGCCAACTAGCTCTCCTTTGGTAATTGTCCAATCCTTTGTTCTGTGCACAGGCCAGGCTGTGCATTCTCTCTTTCATGGGAGCATTCTCTCTCTCTCTCTCTTTTTTTTTTCCCTCTGGTGATCCCACAGTTTGGGTTGTCTTATGTTAGCTCCCTCAGATTGTCCTCATGGCATTCAGGCCCAGTCCTTTCCCTAAGCAATGATTATGCAGCCTGTGCCTCCCTGTTCAGCCCCTTCTCACTGATGGCAGACATGAGCATCTGAGCTACTTCTCTGCTGGCAGTTGCAGTTAGGTGCGCTTAATCTGTGTGTGTGTGTGTGTGTGTGTGTGTTTTCTCCCCATTATGTTGTCCTCTGAGATTCCAAAACTCCCCACAGACCGGCCTGTGAGAGGATTTCCTACTGTTTGGAAATTTCTCTTTCACAACTGCCTCCCCAGGATGGGTTTCCCTCCCTAACTCTTTTGTTTCTCTTCTGTCTTTTATATTTTGTCCTACCTCCTTTTGGAGAGAATGGGCTGCCTTTCTGGGTGCCTGGTGTCCTCCGCCAGCATTCAGAAGTTGTTTTATGGAAGTTGCTCAGCATTCAAATGATTTTTTGATGAATTGTGGGGGAGAAACTGATCTCCTTTTCCTATTCCTCTGCCATCTTGGGACTGCCTTCTAAGGGTTAGGTTTGAAAAGTTACAACGAGGTTAGGAAATAGGCCATACTAAGTGACAGAAAATAAATATCTGCATGACGACAGAAAACTCAAATGGATGAATCATAAGTGTAAGAATTTTATGGGTGGAGGGAAGAAACCTGCTTTAATAGGAAAGAATAGAGCAAACCTATTGGCAAAATTGTTTGTTCTAACTTGTATGGAAGTTATCTGAAGGACTTACACACAGCACTTGTCTTTGACCCCCACACAGTCGAAAAATGCAGACAACCTTACTGTCAGCTTCCATAGCTGCATTTCTGGCATTCACAGATCCAATCAATAACAGATCATGTAGCACTATAGTATTTATTGAAAAAAAAAAAATCCATGTATAAGTTGACCTGTGCCTCTCAAACTCCTGTTGTCCAAGGATCAACCGGACATCCTATTGGTTCTGTTTCTCTGAAGAACCCTAATACACCTGTGCTGTGGGGTGCTTCATTGTTCAGTTGTGTCTTACTCTTTGTGACCCCATGGACTGTAGCTTGCCGGATTCCTCTGTCCACAGATCCTCCAGGCAAGAATACCAGAGTGGGTTGCCTGTGTCCTCCTCAACTGATAAACCTATGGCCTATTAAACAAAGCAGTAGCCTGATAAGCCAGACATAGAAGACTCTAGCTAGCCCCACTTCCTCCTAGTTGAGCTTAACCCTTCAACTGAGTGGTAGTTGAGCCATGTTTCAGGATGTGAGGTTTGGTGCCAGAATGTCTGGGTTCACAGCCTGGCTCTACTAATAACTAATCATAAAACCTTGGGTAAGTTATGAAACCACTCTGCTTTGGTTTTTTCGTCTGTAAAATAGGAATAATGTTATATTAGTACCTGTATCACAGGGTTGATATGAGCCAAATTATAATTCATACAGAACATTTAGAGTAGTGTTAAACTTACTAAAAGCTCTCAATAGTTATTAGCTATTATTATCTCCTGGCTACAGATTGAATTTCACAGGGATATTTTAATGGAAATTTGAAACTCTGAAGATAGCCTTATCTGAAAAATAGGGTCTTTGTAGATGTCATTAAAGTAAAACTTAACATGTGATCATATTGGACTACAATGAGTCCTAAATCGAATGATAAAGTGCCCTTAGAAGTGACAAAATAGAGCATACAGAAACACAAGGGAGAAGATGATGTGAAAATGGTGCCAGAGACTGGCACCAAGAAGAGGTCTGCTGGGAAGCAGGAAAGCTACAAGGAAGGTATGAAACTAACTCTCTGAGCCTCCAGAAGGAACATGCTCTTTTGACACCTTGATTTCAAGCATCTGACTATCAGAATTAAGATAGGATGCAGTTCTGTTGTTATGAACCACCAAATCTGTACTACTTTTTTTTTTTTTTAATGGCAACCATTGGAAACTAATATAGAATTCTTTCCATAAACATTTATAGAACTGTTACCTTCCAAACACTGATGTGTTATCTGAGTATGTTATATTCAATAAGACCCAGGCCTAGACATCAATTTGTTAAGTTTAATTACAATAAATTTGAGGAATAACAGCAGTATAAATAGATACAAATTGCTAAGTGATGGAGTTCAAGAAATAGAGTAATAAACAAGTTGCATTTTTTTTCTCTTTACATTTTACTACTTATTGCTTTGTTACGTTTATATTTTTTTGCATTTCAGTGACACTTCAGACCATTAAAATAGCATCAGCTTCTTCTACAAATAACTGAAACCCCACTGTTCTCTCTATTGAAGGGTGAATGTAATATCTTGTGAGAATAGATGTGTAGCTTTAAATAAAACACAATTATATTCTCTCTTTCATTGGAGAATATAATGGTATGTGAGCAGTTATGAATAGAATAGAATAATGTAATCTGGTTGTGAAGGAAAATATATGTATTTCCCTGTTAATTCAGTGTCAGACAAGTAGAAAAAAATACATATAAAAAAATGCAAACAAATTGCTGGACCTCAAAGATTTAACAGTGCTTCACAGCTTTGTAAGCTCAAGTAACATATGAAACATAAAACAAGTTTTTTAATTTCTGGGAATATCAGACATAAAATTGATCATCTCACATTTTATATATATCTATATCTACCTATATATATATATATATATATATATATATACACACACACACACACATATGTACACATATATGTACATATCTCAACTTCTTAAAAAATATAACATTTTTGAAAATTGTATTAAGCATCAGTACCATATGATTTCTTTTGTGTTTACACTTTCAGAAAAAATGCAAATTTTTTAACACAGTCTATTTGAGTTTTCCAGGTTGGAATTCAAGTTTAGTTATCTGACAATCCCTTGTGCTCTAAGCATGAAATCAAGTAAGTCAATATATTACCCCTATAGTGTCCTCTCACTATTTTTTTTTCAGTATCTATAAATTTATATTTAAAAAGTATAACATAAACTTTGGAACTACTCTAATCTGATGTAAGAAGAATAAAAATGTTCCTTATTATTGGAATAAAAAGGGTGGGATTGAAAAGAAATGTGCTTAAAAGCTAAAGGGAGGTCTTGAAATAACATCCATTTGGATTGTAGATACCCTGGAGAAGGGCATGGCAACCCACTCCAGTATTCTTGCCTGGGAAATCCCATGGACAAAGGAGTCTGACAGGTTACAATCCATAGGGTCACAAAGCGACTAACACAACTAAAGCGACTTAGAACAGCACAGCACAGATTTCTCCAAAGAGAGATATTGGCCATTTTTAAACGAACAATTTGAATATTCACAATTAGGACAAAAATCTAGGAGATGGGCACTGTGGTATGGACAAAGGGATTGATAGTGAGGATGGACTGGATATAATCCTTTGAAAAAGAGACAAGGAAAACCTAGCTGGACTCAAAGTCACCAATGAATGGCAAATGGGGAAAGCCTCATTTGTTCTTTCCTTATCATTGAATTGTTATGGAGCAGCATTTGTTTTGATGAAAGTGACCTCAGGAGAGTCATAGAAGTAACATCAATGAGGTTTGCTAAATATTTGGGCAATGAGAAAAGCAATTCAGTCATCACTGAATTATTCAGGAGATGATTGTCTAAGTCATGGACTTTTTCAGAATTTGTTCCCCTGTTTTCCATCTGTTGTTTACAATGGGTCATTTCACTGCTCATTACTCTCCTTATCAGAGGAAAGGGAATTATTGTGAAATTCCAGTGTCTCTGCTGCACCTTGTTTGCATCATGATGAAGACTGTCTTTGCTTTTGTGTCGCTGGTTCCAGTAATCCATTTCCTGGCATCAAGGAGCATTTTAGAGCAAGAATAGCTCTTGAAAATAATTTATTCCAATACTACCAGAGATGTTACATGAGTTGTCCTAAGTCACATAGCTGGAAGGGAAGTAAAGCAATGGGTCAAACCCTATTCCTTCCACTGAGGTCACTATCTGCCTTTGCCACATTATGATAATATTGATAGTTAGCTTTTAAAAAATAGGGGCATTAGGGATTCTGTAGATATATCTACTGATATTTACTGCTTGGATCAATGTAGCCCTCTCACAAAAGCTGCTTCACATCTGTTTATGTTATAATGCTGGCTTTGGGTGTCTCCTACAAGATTTTATGTACCTTTTAAGCTTGGCTTTGGATTTCCAAGCAAATTTTCACATTTCTTTCTCTTCTTTAGTTCCATCAAAATAAACATACAAGTCCTTTACTTTGAAGATTATTTTAAATGGTTTGTGAATCATTACTACAGGAAAATAAGAAATTAGGGAAAATAATGTATTTAGAGATAAGATCTTTCTTGAGATGGTGGCTGGAGGTTTCTAAACTGGAGATTTCACTGAACTTTTATGCTCTCCATTTAGTTCTACACTTGAGACTCTCATTTGGTTCTCTTCTTTCTAACCACATCATTTTCATTACTCCAGGATTCACTTGGGAAGAATGGCAGGTGTCCTTTGCTTCTAGCACAACTGTCACATTGGGGTGGCATATACTTATTTGGGAAAGTAAAGACTTAAATTTTAAAAAGTGGCAGAAAAGGGCAAGAAGATAACAGTAGCATTGCCATAAGTATTATATTTTCTTTGAAGGACATTGCTGCACGATGTGTGTATGTCTGTGGTTGTGGGTCTGTGTGTTTATAACCCAGTTTCTGTTTTGCAATTGAAATTAAATTAGTCATGCCAGGAAAGTAGAGTCACTTATGTAGCATTTTACTAGACTGACATTCAGTAATTTGCCTACCTTGTTGCACTAACATAAACATTTTGCAAAGAACCTGTTGCCATCTCACTAGTAATAACTGACACAATGAACTAGGGTAGAAATATATATATCAAAATTCATTCATCAAGCATTTATTGAAGTGTAACTATATTCCATTAATTTTTCTAATCACAATAATGTGATATTTCATTACGCTTTCGTTTCAATTAACCCGTATCTTTTCACAAAACTTTTTTTTTTTTTTTTTAAGCCGCTCAGTCATGTCTGACTGTTTGTGACCCCATAGACTGTACAGTCCATGGAATTCTCTAGGGTAGAATTCTGGAGAGGTTAGCCTTTCCCTTCTCCAGGGGATCTTTCCAACCCAGGGATCAAACCCAGGTTTCCCGAATTGCAGATGGATTCTTTACCAGCTGAGCCACAAGGGAAGTGCTTCACAAAACTAGCCAGTCTTATATCCTACTTCACTATTTCACAAACATGTCCAGATCGAAAAGCCTGCCCTGTATTCTCAAAAGCCTTACCTTCACACTTTTTTGGCTTCCAGGAATGAACTGTTTCTGCCTATAAAAGCTGTATATATTTTAAAATTTGATTTTTATTAACATCCTCTTCCTTGGAAACACTCTTTCTTCCATGCCCCTAGATACATTCAAAGTAGAAAAGTGAACACATATTAATCAAAGGCCAACCAAATGCCGAACTTCTAACATGTGCCATCATTATTAATCTTAACTGAAATGGGTATGTATAAATAATAACTTAACTTTTCTTCCTTAATCACAATTAATTTTTCCATACTCTTTTTTAAAGTAATTTTTATTGGAGTATGCTTCATTTACAAAGCTGTGTTCGTCTCTGCTGTATACCAAAGTAAGTCAGTTATACACACACACACACACACACACACACACACACACGTGTATATATATATATATATATATATATATCTCACTCTTATTTATTTTTTTTGTTTTTTTAATGAATTTATTTTTTTTTAATTTTAAAATCTTTAATTCTTACATGCATTCCCAAACATGAACCCCCCTCCCGCCTCCCTCCCCATAACATCTCTCTGGGTCATCCCCATGCACCAGCCCCAAGCATGCTGTATCCTGCGTCAGACATAGACTGGCGATTTGATTCTTACATGATAGTATACATGTTAGAATGCCATTCTCCCAAATCATCCCACCCTCTCCCTCTCCCTCTGAGTCCAAAAGTACATTATACACATCTGTGTCTTTTTTGCTGTCTTGCATACAGGGTCGTCATTGCCATCTTTCTAAATTCCATATATATGTGTTAGTATACTGTATTGGTGTTTTTCTTTCTGGCTTACTTCACTCTGTATAATCGGCTCCAGTTTCATCCATCTCATCAGAACTGATTCAAATGCATTCTTTTTAACGGCTGAGTAATACTCCATTGTGTATATGTTACACAGCTTTCTTATCCATTCATCTGCTGATGGACATCTAGGTTGTTTCCATGTCCTGGCTATTATAAACAGTGCTGCGATGAACATTGGGGTACATGTGTCTCTTTCAATTCTGGTTTCCTCGGTGTGTATGCCCAGCAGTGGGATTGCTGGGTCATAAGGTAGTTCTAGTTGCAATTTTTTAAGGAATCTCCACACTGTTCTCCATAGCAGCTGTACTAGTTTGCATTCCCACCAACAGTGTAGGAGGGTTCCCTTTTCTCCACACCCTCTCCAGCATTTATTGCTTGAAGATTTTTGGATCACAGCCATTCTGACTGGTGTGAAGTGGTACCTCATTGTGGTTTTGATTTGCATTTCTCTGATAATGAGTGATGTTGAGCATCTTTTCATGTGTTTGTTAGCCATCCGTATGTCTTCTTTGGAGAAATGTCTATTTAGTTCTTTGGCCCATTTTTTGATTGGGTCGCTTATATTTCTGGAATTGAGCTGCATAAGTTGCTTGTATATTTTTGAGATTAGTTGTTTGTCAGTTGCTTCATTTGCTATTATTTTCTCCCATTCAGAAAGCTGTCTTTTCAGCTTGCTTACATTTTCCTTTGTTGTGTAGAAGCTTTTAATTTTCATTAGATCCCATTTCTTTATTTTTGCTTTTATTTCCAGAATTCTGGGAGGTGGATCATAGAGGATCCTGCTGTGATTTATGTCTGAGCGTGTTTTGCCTATGTTCTCCTCTAGGAGTTTTATAGTTTCTGGTCTTACATTTAGACCTTTAATCCATTTTGAGCTTATTTTTGTGTGTGGTGTTAGAAAGTGATCTAGTTTCATTCTTTTTACAAGTGGTTAACCAGTTTTCCCAGCACCACTTGTTAAAGAGATTGTCTTTACTCCATTGTATATTCTCACACTCTTTTTAGATTCTATTCCTATATTGATCATTACAGAGTATTGAATAGAGTTCCCATGCTATACAGTAAGTTCCCATCAGTCATTCATTTTTTATATAGTACTGTTCACATTCAATCCCAATCTCCTAATTTGTCCTTCCCCCTTCCTCCTTGATAACCATAAGTTTGTGCTCAAAATCTGTGACTCAATTTCTGTTTGTCAATAGGTTAATTTAGACAATTATTTTTAGATTTAGCATATAAGAAATACCATATGATATTTGTCTTTGTCTGACTTAATTTCAGTCAGTATAACAAACTCTAGGTCCATCCATGTTGCTGCAAAAGGCATCATTTTATTCTTTTTAGGACCAATATTCCATTGCATATATGCACCACATCCTCTTTATCAATTCCTCCCTCAATGGACATTTAGGTTGCATCCATGTTCTGGCTTGGAGAAGGCAATGGCAACCCACTCCAGTACTCTTGCCTGGAACATCCCATCATCCCATGGATGGAGGAGCCTGGTAGGCTGCAGTCCATGGGGTCACACAGAGTTGGACACGACTGAAGAGACCTAGCAGCAGCAGCATCATGTCCTGGCTATTGTAAATAGTATTACAATGAACACTGGAGTGCATATATGCTTTCAAATAATGCTGTCCACCAACTCCCCCGACCCCGACCCCGACCCCACCGCCAGATATATGTCCAGTATGGGATTGCTTGATTATGTGATAGCTGTAGTTTTTATTTTTTTTAGGACTCTCCATATTGTTTTCCATAGTAGCTATACTATTTTACATTCCCACCAGTGTAGGAAGGTTCCCTTTTCTCCACACCATCTCCAGAGTTTATTGTTTGCAGATTTTTTGATGACGACTAGTCTAAGTGGCAGAGAAGGCAATGGCACCCCACTCCAGTACTCTTGCCTGGAGAATCCCAGGGATGGGGAAGCCTGGTGGGCTGCCATCTATGGGGTCGCACAGAGTTGGACACTGAAGCGACTTAGCAGCAGCAGCAGTCTAAGTGGTATGATGTGATACCTCTTATAGCTCTGATTTGCATTCCTCTAATAATCAGTGATGCTGAGCATCTTTTTATGTGCTTTTTAGCCATCTATAGTTTTCTTTGGAGAAATGTCTATTTGGATCCTTCAGTTATTTTTTTTTTTTTGATTGGCTTGTTCATTTATTTGCTATTGAGTTACATGAGCTGTTTGTATATTTTCAAGATCAATCCCTCGTGGATCTCATTTGCAAATATGCTCTCCCATTCTGAGTTTTCTTTATAGTTTGTTTATGGTTTCCTTTCCTTGGTGGCTCAAATGGTAAAGTGTCTGCCTGCAATGTGGGAGACCCAGGTTTGATCCCTGGGTTGGGAAGATCCCCTGGAGAAGGAAAGAGCAATCCATTCCAGTACCCTTGCCTGTAAAATCCCATGGATGGAGGAGACTGGTAGACAGGAGACTGGGTTGCAAAGAGTCAGACATGACTGAGCAACTTCACTTTCCTTTCCTTGCTGTACAATATCTTTTAAGTTTAATTAAGTCTTATTTGTTTATTTTTGTTTTTATTTTCACTACTTACACAGTTATTTCAAAAAACGTCTTTCTGTGATCTATGTCAGAAAGTGTTCTGCCTATATATTTTTCTGAGCATTTTACAGTATCCAATCTTATGCTTAGGTTTTTAATCCCTTTTTAGTTTAATAAGTAAGTGTGTTAGTCACTCAGTCATTTCTTACTCTTTGTGATCTCATAGACTATAGCCCACCAGGCTTCTCTGTCATGAAATTCTTTAGACAAGAACACTGGAGTGGGTTGCCATTTCCTTCCCAGGAATGAATGGGAAATGAAATATTTCCAATTTTTATTAGCTATATAACACCAAAACAAAAGAAACACAGACAAATTCCTACAAGAACAGCACAGATTCCAACACTGATGCATGCAAATGAACAGATTCCCTGATAGGTTATTTACCCTATAAAAAAATGAACTAGTTCCAACTACATTAACCACCCCCACAAGAACTAGCTCCCAAATGAACTGGTTCCAACTGGACCAGTTACTAAATCAGGTAAATACATTTACCCTACAAATGAACTAATTCCCACTAGGGTGGGCTTGCCCCACAAGGACTAGTTCCCAATGAACTGGTTCAGGGTAGAGACCAACAATACCTCCCCTCTGCAAAAGGGTACACAACCAAATTGGCCTGTCCCATAAAGAAAAGCCCAGATTGAGAGGAAAAAAATATTCCCCACGTGCACATTGGAGTGACTTATCTACCAAAATTGAGCCCTTCAGCTAGTTTATTTTTGTTTATAGTGTTAGAGAATGTTCTAGTTTCATTCTTTTACATGTAGCTGTCATGCTTTTTCAGCACCACTTATTGAAGTAATGGTAACAGATGCCATGATCTTAGTTAGTTATTTGTTTGTTTTAATGTTAAATTTTAAGCCAGCTTTTCCACTCTCTTCTTTCACTCTCAACAAGAGGTCCTATCACTGCATGGCAAATATATGGGGAAAAAGTGGAAGCAGTGACAAATTTTATTTTCTTGGGCTCCAAAATCACTGCAGACAGTGACTGCAGCTGTGATATTAACAGATGCTTGCTTCTTGAAAGGAAACCTAAGAAAAAACCTAAAGAGCAGAGACATCAGTTTGCCAACAAAGGTGCATCTAGTCAAAGCTATGATTTTTGCAGTAGTTATATACAGATATGAGAGCTGGACAATTGAAAAGGTTGAGCACTGAAGAATTGATGTTTTCAAGTTGTCATGCTGGAGAAGACTCTTGAGAGTCCCTTGGACTACAAGGAGATCAAACTAGTCAATCCTAAAGGGAATCAACCCTGAATATTCATTGGAAGGACTGTTGCTGAGGCTGAAGCTTCAGTATTTTGGCCAGCTGATCTGAAAAGCCAACTTACTGTAAAGACCCTGTTGCTGGGAAAGATTGAAGGCAAAAGGAGAAGAGGGCAGCAGAGGATGTGATGGTTAGATAGCATCATCAACTCAATGGATATGAATTTGAGCAAAATCCAAATGATGGTGAAGAACAGGGAAGCCTGGTGTGCTGAAGTTCATGGAGTTGCAAAGAGCTGGACATAACATAGTGACTGAACAACAACATCACATGTACAAGGGTGTTTTAAGTTGCTTGTCTCTTTCCTGCCTCAGGAGCTTCCTTTAGCATTTATTATAAAGCTGATTTGGTGATGCTGAATTCATTTAGGTATTGCTTGTCTGTAAAGCTTTTGATCTTTCTGTCAAATTTGAATGAGAGCCTTTCTAGGTAGAGTATTCTTGGTTGTAGGTTTTCCCCTTTCATTACTTAAAATATATTGTGCTTTTCCCTTGAGGTACATTGAGAAATCAGCTGATAACTGTTGCGAGCGAAATGACACAGAGACAAGACACACACACAAGAAACAGACAAAGACACAACTCCGGCCGGAGGAAAAGAACTGCACAAACAAGCTGCTGTTTATTTTTATAAAAAGCCCCCTTGGCAGAATTCCAGACTGTATGACTAAGCCTTCTCAGTACAGTGCATGTGCATAAATGATATCATACAGCAAAAGGGAGTGAAATTCCTGTTTACTGCAGAGTCTGTCCAGAGCCCTTTCTTTCTCCTTATCACAGGAAGGGAATGTTCCCTCATTTGCAAGGGACCATTAAACTCAAGGCTGTGTCCAGACTCCTTGGCAGAATATCTTGTTTGCAAGCACGTTCCACCCAAGCAGAGAGTCTCATTTGCAGGCACATCTCCGCTTCCCTATTGTGGCCGTATTAACTTCCTTCAGATAACCATGTAGGGATTCCTTTATATTCTATTTTTTGCTCTACCCTTGTTGCTCTAAATATTATTTTCTTTAATTTTTGTCAGTTTGATTAATATATGTCTTGGCATGTTCCTCCCTGGGTATATCATGTATTGGATTCTCTACATTTTTGGGCATGAGTTAGTGTTTCTTACGTTATGGAAGTTTTCAACTGTAGTATCTTCAAATATTTTCTCAGTTCCTTTCTCTCTCTCTCTCTCTCTCTCTCTCTTTTTTTTTTTTTTTTTGTATTTGTGAGATGCATATAATGTGAATGTTTGTGCACGTAATATTTACCCAGTGGTCTCAGAGACCATATTCATTTATTTACATTATTTCTCTCTCTCTTTTTTCTTTATTCTGTTCAGTGGTAGTGGTTTCCACCGCTCTGTCTTACTTACTCATTCTTCTGCCTCATTTACTCTAATATTGATTCCTTTTAATGTATGAAAAGTAGGAAATCAAGAGATACCTGGAATAATAGGAAATTTGGGCTTGGAATTCAAAACGAAGCAGGGAAAGGGCTAACAGTTTTACCAAGAGAATACATTGGTCATAGCAAACACCCTCTTCCAACAACACATGTGTAGAGAAGACTCTACGCATGGGCCTCACCATATGGTCAATATCAACATGAGATTGATTATATTGTTGCAACCAAGGATGGGGAAGCTCTATACAGTCATCAAAAACAAGAAGAGGAGCTGCTTGTGGCTCAGACTTGGATTGAAGAAAGTAGGGAAAGCTACTAGATCATTAAGATATGATCTAAATCAAAACAAAGGGGATGACAGAGGATGACATTGGTGGATGGCATCACCGACTCAAAGGACATGAGTTTGAGTAAGCATTGGGAGTTGGTGATGGGCAGGGAAGCTTGGCATGCTGCAGTCCATGGGGTCACAAAGAGCTGGTCATGACTAAGTGACTGAACTAAACTGAACTATGATTATACAGTGGTAGTGACAAATAGATCCAAAGGACTAGACCTGATAGACTGAGAACCTGAAGAACTATGGATGGAGGTTTGTGACATCTTACAGGATACAGTGATTAAGACCATTCCCAAGAAAAAGAAATGGAAAAAGGCAAAATTTTTGTTTGAGGAAGCCTTACAAATAGCTGAAAAAAGAAGACAAGTGAAAGGAAAAGGAAAAAAGAAAAGATATACCCATATAAATGTAGAGTTCCAAAGAATAATAGGAGAGATAAGAAAGCCTTCCTCAGTGATCAACAAAAATAAATGGAGGAAAACAATAGAATGGAAACGACCAAAGATCTCTTCAAGAAAATTAGAGATACCAAGGGAATATTTCAGGCAAAGATGGGTACAATAAAGGACAGAAATGGTATGGACCTAACAGGGGCAGAAGATATTAAGATGTGGCAAGAATACACAGAAGAACTATACAAAAAAGATCTTCATGACCCAGATAATCACGATGGTGTGATCACTGGACTATAGCCAGATATCCTGGAATGTGAAGTAAAGTGGGCCTTAGGAAGCATTGAACAAAACTAGGGGAGGTGATGGAATTCCAGTTGAGCTATTTCAAATCCTAAAATGCCGTGAAGTACTGCCCTCAATATATGAGCAAATTTGGAAAACTCAACAGAGGGCACAGGGCTGGAAGGGCAGTTTACATTCCAATCCCAAAGAAAGCAATGCCAAAGAATGCTCTATTACCATACAATTAAATTCATCTCACATGTTAGCAAAGTAATGCTCAAAATTCTCCAAGACAGGCTTCAACAGTTCATGAACTGAGAACTTCCAGATGTACAAGCTTGATTTAGAAGTGGCAGAGGAACCAGAGAGCAAATTGTCAACGTGTGTTGGATCATCAAAAAAGCAAGTGAGTTCCAGAAAAACACCTATTTCTGCTTTAGTGGCTACACCAAAGATTTTGACTGTGTGAATCATAACAAATTGTGGAAAGTAAAGAGATGGAGCGAGAGCACCTTGCCTGCCAGAGCACCTTGCCTGCCTCCTGAGAAATCTGCATGCAGGTCAAGAAGTAACAGTTTGAACTGGACATGGAACAATGGAATGGCTCCAAATTGGGAAAGTAGTACATCAAGACTGCATATTGTCACCCTGCTTATTTAACTCATATGCAGTATACATCCTGCAAAATGCTGGGCTGGAAGAAGCACAAGCCTGAATTAAGACTGGTGGGAGAAATATCAATAACCTCAGTTTAGTAGATGACACCTCCCTTATGGCAGAAAGCAAAGAGGACTAAAGAGCCTCTTGATGAAATTGAAAGAGGAGAGGGAAAATGTTGGCTTACATCTCAACAGTCAAAAACCTAAGATCATAGCATTTGATCCCATCACTTCAAGGCAAATAAATTGAGAAACCATGGAAACAGTGACAGACATTCTTTCTTTGTGCCCCAAAATCACTGCAGATGGTGACTACAGATATGAAATTAAAAGACAGTTGCTCATTGGAAGAAAAGGTATTTCCAACCTAGACAGCATATTAAAAAGCAGCCACACTACTTTGCTGACAAAGGCCCATCATGTTCAAGCTATGGTTTTTCAAGTAGTCATGTGTATATGTGAGTTGGACGATATGGAAACCTCAGTGCCGAAGAACTGTGATGCCGAACACTCTTGAGAGTCCCTTGGACTGCAAGGAGATCTAACCAGTCAGACCTAAAGGAAATAAGTCCTGAATATTCATTAGAAGGACTTATGCTGAAGGTAATGCTCCAATACTTTGGCCACCTAATGCGAAGAAGTGATTTATTGTAAGAGACCCTGATGTTAGAAAAGATTGAAGGCAGGAGAAGGGGATGACAGAGAAGGAGATTGTTAGATGGTATCACCAACTCAATGGACATGACTTTGAACAAGCTCTTGGAGTTGGTTATGGACAGGGAAGCCTGCCATGCTGTAGTCTAAGGGGTCAAAAAATTTGGACACCACTGAGCAACTTAACTGAATGTATTTTTTTATTTCAGTTATTTTAATGTTTACTTATGGTTGTTCTTCAAATTTTCTGTGTGCTCTGCTTAGTCACTCAGTCATGTCTAACTCTTTGCCATCCCATGGACTGTATCCTGCCAGGCTCCTCTGTCTATGAGGATCCTCCATGCTGGAATACTGGAATGGGTTGCCCTTCCCTCTTTTAACTATATATATATAAATATATATAACTACATATATATATATATATATATATATATATATATATATAGAGAGAGAGAGAGAGAGAGAGAGAGAGGAGACTGGTAGGCTACAGTCTATGGGGTCACAAAGAGTTGGACACAACTGAGCGACTTCACTTTCACTTTTCACTTTCACTTCATATATATATATATATATATATATATATATATATCAGAGAAGGCAATAACATTGCTTTTTTATCTATATGAGAGGAGAAACCTTGAGTAATTTAAACCTATATCTGAAAGTGACAGAATATTTTGACATATGTTGAACAAAATAAATGCTTATTGAATCAAGTTAAATTTAACTTGGATTTGATCCTTCAGTCAGGAAGATCCCCTGGAGAAGGGAAGGGCAACCTACTCCAATATTCCTGCCTGGAGAATTCCATAGGCAGAGGAGCCTGTCTTTCCTGGTGGCTCAGATGGTAAAGCGTCTGTCTACAATGCAGGAGACCCAGTTTTGAGCCCTGGGTTGGGAAGATCCCCAGGAGAAGGAAATGGCATTCGACTCCAGTACTATTGCCTGGAAGATCCTATGGACAGAGGAGCCTGATAGGCTACAGTCTATAGGGTCACAAAGAGTCAGACACGACTGAGAAAATTCATTTTCACTTTTCAGAATTTCATTAAAGAACTAAGCCTCAACTTAAGTGCTTAGATAGTTTAATGAGAAATGCCGTAATGTCTGGAAATATTTCTTGGGGTACAAAGTCTGATTTTAGTTTAAAAGCACTATTGTAATGACTGATAGACTCATTTTAATCAACCTGGAAAGTTTTGCAATCAAAATCAGAGCATGGCAATAGGAACATATATAGCAATAATTACTTTAAATGTCAATAGATTAAATGCTCCAAGCAAAAGACAAAGACTGGCTGAATGGATAAAAAAATAAGACCCACATATATATCCTGTCTATAAGAAACCCACTTCAGACCTCAAGACACATATGGAATGAAAGTGAGAGAATGGAAAAATATATTCCATGCAAATGGGAAGCAAAAGAAAGCTGAAGTAGTAATCTTCATGCCAGAAAAATATACCTTAAAATAAAGATTACAAGAGATAAGAAAGGACACTGCATAATGATCAAGGGATCAATCCAAGAGGAAGACATAACAATTGTGAATATCTGTGCACCCAACATAGGAGCACCTCAATACATAAGACAAACACAGACACAAAAGGAGAAATTGACAGTAACACAATAGTAGGAGATTTTAACACTCCACTCACACCAATGGACAGATCATCAAAACAAAATTAATAAGGAAACACAAGTCTTGAATGATACATTAGATGAGATAGATCTCATTGATATCTTCAGGACATTCCATCCAAATGCAGAGGAATACACTTTTTTCTCAAGTGATCGTGGAAATTCTCCAGGATAGACCACACCTTTCACAAATCAAACTTTGGTAAATTTAAGAAAATTGAAATTGTATCAAGCATCTTCTCCGACTACAATGCTATGAGACTAGATATCAATTACAAGGAGGGGAAAAAAAAAAAAAAACTGTAAGAAACACAAACACATGGAGATTAAACAACATGGTTCCAAATGACAAATAGGTTACTGAAGAAATCAAAAGTGAAATAAAAAAATATCTGGAAACAAATGACAATGAAAACACAACAACTCAGAACTTATGGGGTGCAGTGAAAGCAGTTGTAAGAGGGAAATTTATAGTAATACAGTCCTACCTCAAGAAACAAGAAAAAAACATCGAATAGACAGCATAACTTTACATCTAAAGCAACTGGAAAAAAAGAAGAAGAAGAAGAAAAAAATAGTAGAGGGAAAAAAATCTTAAAGATCCAAGCAGAAATAATTGAAAAAAGAAAGAAAGAAACAATAGTAAAGACTAATAAAACTAAAAGCTGTGTCTTTGATAAGATAAACAAAATTGACAAACCCTTAGCCAGGCTCATCAGAAAAAAACAGAAGAATCAAATCAACAAAGTTAGAAATGAAAAAGGAAAGGTTACATTGGACAATGCAGAAATACAAAGGATTATAACAGACTATTGTGAAGAACTCTATAACAATAAAATGGATAACCTGGAAGAAATGGATAGATTCTTGGAAAAGTTCAATCTTCCAAGACTGAGCCAGGAAGAAATAAAAATTATGAAGAACTCAATTACAAGCACTGAAATTGAAGCTGTGATCAAAAATCTCCCCAAAAGCAAAAGCCCAGGAGCAGATGGATTCACAGGAGAATTTCATCAAACATTTAGAGAAGAGCTAATGCCTAGCCTTCTAAAACTCTTTCAAAAAATTGCAGAGGAAGGAACACTTCCAAACTCATTCTACAAGGCCACCATCACCGAGATACCAAAACCAGACAAAGACAACACAAAAACAGAAAACTACAGGCCAATATCACTGTTGAACGTAGATGCAAAAATCCTCAACAAAGTTTTAGCAAACAAAATTCAGCAACACATCAAACAGCTCATATACTGTGATCAAGTTGGGTTTATTCCAGGGATTCAAGGAGTCTTCAATGTACACAAATAAATTTATGTGATACACCAAATCAACAAATTGAAAGATAAAAACCATATGATCATCTTAATAGATGCAGAAAAAGAAATTCATCTATCTGTAAAAAAAGAACTTTGGATTAGAAGATTAATGCCTTTTCAGGTGTAACTTTCTGTTCTTCTGTTCTTTCAGTTCAGTTCAGTCGCTCAGTCGTGTCCGACTCATTGCAACCTCATGAATCGCAGCACGCCAGGCCTCCCTGTCCATCACCAACTCCCGGAGTTCACTGACTCACAAGTCCATCGAGTCAGTGATGCCATCCAGCCATCTCATCCTCTGTCATTCCCTTCTCCTACTGCCCCCAATCCCTCCCAGCATCAGAGTCTTTCCTAATGGGTCAACTCTTCGCATGAGGTGGCCAAAGTATTGGAATTTCAGCTTTAGCATCATTCCTTCCAAAGAAATGCCAGGGCTGATTTTCAGAATGGATTGTTTGGATCTCCTTGCAGTCCTAAGGACTCTCAAGAGTCTTCTCCAACACCACAATTCAAAAGCATCAATGCTTTGGCACTCAGCCTTCTTCACAGTCCAACCCTCACATCCATACATGACCACAGGAAAAACCATAGCTTTGACTAGACGGACCTTAGTCAGCAAAGTAATTTCTCTGATTTTGAATATGCTGTCTAGGTTAGTCATAACTTTTCTTCCAAGGAGTAAGCATCTTTTAATTTCATGGCTGCAGTCACCATCTGCAGTGATTCTGGAGCCCAAAAAAATAAAGTCTGACACTGTTTCTACTGTTTCCCCATCTATTTCCCATGAAGTGATGGGAACAGATGCCATGATCTTCCTTTTCTGAATGTTGAGCTTTAAGCCAACTTTTTCACTCTCCACTTTCACTTTCATCAAGAGGCTTTTTAGGTCCTCTTCACTTTCTGCCATAAGGGTGGTGTCATCTGCATATCTGAGGTGACTGATATTTCTCACGGCAATCTCGATTCCAGCTTGTGCTTCTTCCAGCCCAGCGTTTCTCATGATGTACTCTGCATATAAGTTAAATAAGCAGGGTGACAATATACAGCCTTGACATACTCCTTTCCTATTTGGAACCAGTCTGTTGTCCCATGTCCAGTTGTAACTGTTGCTTCCTGACCTGCATATAGGTTTTTCAAGAGGCAGTTCATGTGGTCTGGTATTCCCATCTCTTTCAGAATTTTCCACAGTTTATTGTGAACCACACAGTCAATGGCTTTCGCATCTGTTCTTTATGACTCCAAAAATCAATAATTTGCTTATTCACTTCAGCCTGTTCACACATGCAAATGCTTCGTTCTGGCTAAGAAGAGATAAGCAACAGGAAAATATGCTTATGGAAAAATCAAATCAATAACCCCAAACTGGATGCTTCAGAGATTGTGTCCTTTGTGTCTCTTCTAGGGGGCAAAGGCTTGCACTCTCTTATTTTTTCTCTTTCTTCCACATACATGGTCAACCTAAATTATATTCTATGCACAGAAAGTACCCAGCCTTTTTTGAAATTTTTAGTGCATTCTTATTATATTCCCTCTATGTAGAATACCCTCTCTCTTTAGTCCCTCATGTTTGTTTCTAACTCATCAAATGCCTTCTTGTGTAAATAGCTTCCTTGACGCAACACTCTTAAAGCCTCGAATTCCCATCTCCAATTATCCATGATACATACTTTTATACTGACAAATCTGAAGCATTGCTCTTACTGTCTGTTTACTATTTTATAGCACTAAAACATAGATTCCTTTGGGGCATGAGATTTTTCTTTTCAAATCTTTATTCTCAGTGACTCATATATGCTAGGCACAGAGTAGGTACTTGATAACTGAATGAAAACAGAGTATCATAGGCACAAACAGCCTCCATTCATCTTAAATTATCTTTTTTTATCAGTGTATTTTCTTTGGTCTCTTGCAATATTATGCAAATTAGTTTCTGAGTGTGCAGTTATAAACACAATAGCTATCCCTGAAAGAGTTCCTTTTTATTGAAACATTAAAGATGACTGCTTTACAGAATAGAATTTTGGGTAATTTGGCAGTCTATAGAGATTGCCACTTGTGGATGATTCTCTTTCTTGCTGATATAGGCACTCCTTTGATAACCCTGCTTTCTAAAGTTATTACTAGGCACATAGGATTTCATAGATAGCACCTAAACTGATATAATAGTACCATGAAAATCTGCCATGTGTAGGTTCCCAAGCTGATTGTCATTTGTATTATCTTACAGAAGAGGGAAATAAACTACTCAAATTAAGCATTGTTCATGTATAGCATTCTTTTATAACAATGCAGAATTGCAAGATGTCCAATTAGGTTTACATTATCTGTGGGAAAGAAAAGGAAAAAAAAAAAAACTACATTGTGCAATGAAGGTGAGACAATACCCTGTCAAATAATCTTAGCAATTCATATTCAATATCCTATGCTGAAACAGATATAAATACATGGAAGACAATATAACTGCTAAAGCAATGGGTCACTGGGGTACATGCGTGTTAAGAAAAGAACTTTTCTATCATGTTTTGCTTACAGGGTCAAACTAGCTATGGAGTAATGCTAATATCTTTCCATATAAGCTGATTTTTTTTTTTTTTCAAAATGAAGAACAAACTAATCAGAAAGGTTTCCAGACTTACTCTGATACTAATATTCTTACACTGTTTCACAGATGCTTCTTGTTCTGCAAGGGCAAATGCATTGAGATTGCCAGTTCAACAACAACAGTCTATCTAATATAGTCTATGTAACTTGAATTTTATGCATTTTTTGTCATATAGGAATTTAAGAGTCTTGAAAATATTTATATTTTTGATTTTCTGTTTTTGCTTATCGGTAACTGACTTAGAATAGACACACTATTCTTTGAAGTATGGGTAGACATACAATAAAATATTCAATACACCTTTTCACATGTTTTTTGAAACTTGCTGTCAAGATAATGCCAATTCAAAGCACTATTTTTGTATATTCTTTTTATGGAGAACTGCATGTTTGAGAGTGAGAAATTACAAAGACTGTTTAGGAAGGAACCTGGCTCTCTCAGCCTTGTAGCATTTATAGACCACCTGTCTTACTTCCGCTGCTGGAACGTGGCATCTTTTCATACTTCTGCTTATCCTCACTCTGAATCTAGTCAGTTGTTTATTTCTTTTTACAGCACATACCACTCCAAATTGCATGATGGCTGTGCATATGGGAAAGTATACTTGTCTGTAGGACACATGCCCCTACAGGCCCAGGGGGGCAATCCTGGGACATTTTTCCATTTGGCTTACCTAGTATTTGACCCTGATGACTGCATCCTTCCATTCTTCTCTTCTCAATATGTTTTGTGTTATCTCTCAAACTTTCTCTCTGTTGAGAGTGATACCATATTATTTCTGTTTTATCTCATTCCTTGCTAACAGCCTCTTCTCACACTGTTTAGCTAGGGCTTTCTTCATACTTGCCCTTGTTATAATATTCTAGAGTCCACTAGAACATGAATTCCATAAAAGTGAATAGTTTGACAGCATTTTTCACTGCTTTATCACTGATAAATAAATGATTCTATGTAGCAATGATGGTTGTGGTGGTGCTTTAGTCGCTAAGTCATGTTCAACTCTTTGCGGCCCCATGGACTGCAATGAAGCCTGCCTGACTCCTCTGTCCATGGGATTTCCTGGGTAAGAATTCTTTAGTGGACTACCGATTCCTTTTCCAGGGGCTCTTCACAACCCAGGGATCAAACCTGTGTCTCCTGCATGGCAGGTGAATTCTTTACTGACAGCCGCCAGGGAATCCTATGTGCAGTAGATGTTGCATAAATGATTATTGAATAATAATTAATGTCCAAGGTGGATCCTAGGGTTTTTCATCTGGGGAGCACTTCTCCCTGCCTATCACATTCAGTGACTGAGATACCATCTATAGGCTAGTGATTGTTTTTTCCACTTTGGGCCTTTATTTTCTTATACATCTTCAGTTCAGTTCAGTTCACTTAGCCATGTCCGACTCTTTGCAACCCCCTGAATCGCAGCACACCAGGCCTCCCTGTCCATCACCAACTCCCGGAGTTCATTCAAACTCACTTCCATCGAGTCAGTGATGCCATCAGCCATCTCATCCTCTGTCATCCCCTTTTCCTCCCGCCCCCAATCCCTCCCAACATCAGAGTCTTTTAGCTGTTGCAATATATCTTATAAACACTAAAAAGAAATCTAAACCTTGAATCATGGATATTCTTAACATAGCCTGTATATTCCAAAATTGTTTGCCCCTAACCTTTTGTGATAAAGATTTCATGTCATGCACCTCAAAAAGTTTGCTGTGAACTATTTCCCTCTCCCTGGTTTGTTTTTTTTTTTTTTTTTTTCTGTGTTTTGTTTTGTTTTTAGCAAAAATTCAAACTCAACTTCAAACTCTGAGGTCCTAGGCATTTCTTACTGAATTTGTTTTTACTTACCCCTTGGGTTCAATATAATGTATTGACTTGGATTAGAATATCAAATTAGATAGATCTTATGGAACATTATCTGTTCATTAACAATCCAGCTGCTTATTTTCCTTGCTGCAAAGACTCATCCACCCCCAGACTTAAAATAAAAATTAAAATAAAACAAAAAACTATTCGATTTATTTTTTTCAGTTAAAGTATCTCTCTTTACTGATATGTACAAGAGGCTTAGGGCTTCCCTGGTGACTCAGTTGTCAAGAATCTGCCTACCAATGCAGGAGACATGGGTTCAATCCCTGGGTCTGAAAGGTCCCCTGGAGAAGGAAATGGCAGCCCACTCTAGTATTCTTGCCTGAAATATTCCATGATCAGAGGAGCCTGGCTGCCTATAGTTCATAGGGTTGCAAAAGAGTTGGACACGACTTAGCTACTAAACAACGATACTGTCATAAAATCTGATTGTGCATTGTACAATTCTGCACCACTACAGGTGAAACATTTAATTAAGTGGATGACAGAAAAAGCAGATTGAAGGAAAAATAAGATCTGCTACAGATAAATTAATTTTTTTTCCTGTGAATGTCTTGGGCTGTACCCTGTAGACCTACAAATCCTATAACTGCCCATCCTCAACACTGAAGGACCTGAAGACAGTAACAGAGACATCAGTGATTTATTTTGATAATTGATCTTAAATGTCTGAGCCAAGCGGGTTCTGGAGAGACACCCAAATGTGGATGACAGATAGCAGGCAGGACAGGGCTTGCAGCAATCTTCACTAAGATGGCAGAATGGGGTTGGGAGTGTTGTCAGTTACAAGGGGAATTGACTCCTTCTTTGACTTATTGGTTATCAGGGAAACTATCACAAAGTACCTAAATCTTGGTTAGTATTAGTTGCTCAGTTTGTCTGACTCTTTGCCACACCAACCCAGTGGACTCTATCTGGGGCTGGGGAGTAAGCCCCTAGGCAGGTACTGATTAGGCTTTAAGGTTAAGTGCTATGCTTAGTCTCTCAGTCATGTCTGACTCTTTGCAACCTCATAGACTATAGCCCGCCAGGCTCCACTGTTCTTGGGGATTCTCCAAACAATAATTGTGAAGTGGATTACCATGCCCTCCTCCAGGGAATCTCCCCAACCCAGGGATCGAACCCAGGTTTCCCACAATGCAGGCAGATTCTTTACCATCTGAGCCACCAGAGAAGCTCAAGAGTATTGAAGTGGTTAGCGTATCCCTTATCCAGTGTATCTTTCTGAACCAAGAATCAAACCAGGGTCTGCTGCATTGCAGGCAGATTCTTTACCAGCTGAGCTATCAGGGAAGCCATTTAAGATTAAGAAGGCAGGTCAATCATTGAGTAGGTTGTAGATTGAGACTAGTAGGGCAGGGGCTGTACCAGAACAAGAGAGCACCCTATCTTGAGTGGCCTGACCATACAATGAGGTAAAAGTATAGAACATGAAATGCCTTAAAAAACAATAATGATGAAAACAAAATACAATTTTCATTTATGAAGGACTATAAAATCATTCAACCAATAAATACCCATACACACACAATATGTATATGGTATAATTTTTGTTTTTTTTTTCTAAATTGAAACATTGTTTTGAGATACATTTTTTTTCATTTAACAAGACATCTATCTTCCATCTAATCTGTTTGTATATTTTCCATAGGATTTCATATTACGAGTGTAGCATAATTTAGCTCTTTATTAATCATGTTTAAGAGTTTCTGTCAGAGTTTGAAATATTATGTTTAGCAACAAAAGGATCTTGTTTTAGTCCCAATATTTATTTTTTTTCTCGTATATTATTCTCACATGGGGTTTCCTTTGTCTGGAAATTTCTTCTCTTCTCCACATACCCCACTCTCTTTTCACATCTCAGATGAAGTGTCACTTTCTTAGGGGATATTTCTATGACCTCACAGACTAGGATTCATCCTTTTTTTTTTTTTTCCACCCTCAGTCCTAACCCCTACCATACTGCTAGCTATCCTTGAAATGTTAGCCTAAATGTAACTAATTCAGTAGTAGTCACCATAGTATACCTTAGAATAAAAATTCTGCTATCAAGCTCTCATAGCATCCTGTATTTATTTCCATTCTACTTTCACAGTTTATATCTAACCATCTGTGTGAATGTTAATTATTTTTCTCTTGTTCACTAATCTCTAATCTGCAGGAAGGCACGTGTTAGATCTATTTTGCTTATTGCTTCATTCCAAGTGCATAGTATAGTTCCTGACATATTGTAGGTGAAACTAATATTCAATGAATGAATGAGCAATGCTAAGAATATTATTGAAAATCTACATCTGCTTCCATTTGAAGGATTGCTACAAAATATATTCTGTTTCTATTTGGGGTATTACTGCAGAATGTAGTCCTAGACAAAGAATTATTAACTGAAAGAGTGTGTACATTTAAATCTTGAGAGAAAATGCCAAATTTCCTAAAGAATTATGTGTTATACACAGTAATTGTAGACCAGGAATTTAACCTGGACCCACTGTGTTGGGATCCTGGAGTCTTTAGCCACTGGACCATGAAGGAAATCCCTATCGTTCTGTTTTCTAGTATGTTATTTCCTCGTATTTTTTTTTTTTTCGACTTGTCAAACTTCTAGTTACTATTTCTCTACACTCAGTTTAGATATCACCCTACTTTGATATTGATTCTCCTTCTCTGTAGTCCCTAATAATCTGTGATTATATTCCTAATCACAGTTTCTAAATCATATAAAAGATTGCTATTTATATCATTATCTCCCTCAAATCTCGTTATAAAGAGCCTGATAGCTAGTGTGAATGTTGACAAGCACCTTTTTATGAAACTGAAATAGCATGAATTACAAAGGAAATGTACATGTGAACATAAGTTAAAATCAGTGAAGAACTCTCCCTCTTCATTTTTTGTACTGATCATTTGAAAATTAAAGTGAAAATGTAATGAAAATATTAATCTCTCAGTTTGTCTGACTCTCTTTGCGACTCTGTGGACTGTAGTCCACCAGGCTCCTCTGTCCATGGAATTCTCCAGTCAAGAATACTGGAGTGGATTATCATACTTCCTCCAGGGGATCTTCCTGACCCTGGGATTGAACCCAGTCTCCCGCATTGCAGACAGATTCTTTAACATCTGAGCCACCAAATCATACAAAAGATTGCTATTTATATCATTGTCTCCCTCAAATGTTCTTGTAGTTAGCCTGATATCTAGCATGAATATTGACATATGCACTTTTGTGGAACTGAACTAGCATGAATTACAAAGGAAATGTATAGGTGGACATGACTTGAAATCAATAAAAATCTCTTATTTGTTCATTATTTATATTGAGAATTTAAGGCAACTTAATAGCTATAACTCATTCTAGATAGGAAAATTTTATTTTCTCACAGTTCTGGAGACTTGAAGTCCAAGATCAAATTGCAGACAGAGTTGGTTTCTGGTGAGCCTTCTCTCCTTGACTTACAGGTGACTTGTTTCTCTCTCTGTCCTTATACTGCCTTTTCTCTATGAACAGATACTTCTCATTTCCCATACTTTTCTTGTAAGAACACTAGCCCTGTTGGATTAGGGCCCCACCCACACTACCTCATTTCAACTTAATTATCTCTTTAAAGACAATACCCCATTATAGCCACATTTTGAGATGTCTCATGTTAGAGCTTTAACATACAAATTATAAAGCAGGACAAAATTCAGCCCATAAGAGTCAGGGAACTGGTTTATAGCTGAAGTTGTTAATGTGGGTCTACGATACTTGTTAGAAAGGTGGCGAATGACAGTGACAAGGAAAGGGAGTTGAGGCAGGCTTTTTGAAGACAGTTACTTACTTTAACTTGATGGCAGAAAACACTCTCCTTGGATTCCCTGGAATATTTATGAGTTATAAAAAGAGAAGTTAATAAGTTACATAAAGCCTAAAACTAAACTAAGTAAGACTTTTGGAAATGTATATGTGTGTGTGTGTATATATATATATATATATATATGCATCCTTATAAATGTTAAATTGAAAATAAATATCCGCACTATGGAACAAGTTAATAAGAAAAGTAAATTGACTAAGTGAACTCAGTATCTCCATAAAAGCAATGTAATAAAATAAGACATAAAGTTATTTTTTTCCAAGGTTAATACTCAGAAAACAATCTAAGCTGTAATCTTGGGGAAAATGTTTCCAACTTTATTTCCAAAAACATGTGTAAATGTGAAAGTGTGAAAAATTCACTTATATAAAAAATACAAAGTCCTCATAGTTTTCCCTTATTTACACAAATTAATGGATTAAAGAAGTTTGTGTACTTTTAAAATAAAGATTCTAGGCAATGGGTGATGGATTTTTAACAGTCCTCTCCAAGTAGTGACAGAGTTTGACATATGAAGCCTATTTGTCTTCATTATCTGAAAGCTGGAAGAATAGAAATTGAATTTAGACAAATATGTTGAACTTGCCAACAGACATATGTTGAGAGGCACTGTGTGCCTTCATGAATTTAAAATGAAAATAAGTGGTTTATTAATAAAGTAAGCCTTTCCTGAGGAACTCAAAGTCAATATAACCTATTCTCTGACCATACTCCCACTTCTGAACTGAAGTTTGTTAACCCCTTCCTTTACTTCATATTTGAGAAAATATATTTATTCTCCTTTATGATAGTCTTAGCTGATACTAATAGGCATATCATTTTATGTAAACATATCTATAATACTTATTAATGGACTTTTCTAACTAACTGACTGTTATTATCTTTCAATATTTTCATTGTCCAAATATCATAGGTATATAAAAGTGAAAATTATGTAGCAAAAACAAGAACAAAGGCAAGCTAATAGAAAATAAATGCGGACATTTTGTATTCAAAATTATAAAAATTTTACTTTGTGGATCCAAGTTAGTGTTGGAATTATAATGCAAGAGAAATATAGGGGAAAAATGTATGTAGTTTAGTATGAATCTGTGCATAATACAAAAAGCCCCCAATAGAATTATGGACAGTGGAAACTGGAATGAAGTAGGTCAAGATGTCTTTATGTTTTCTCTTCCATGACTATTCCAAAGAAGTGGAAGATTAAAAATGAAAAGTGATGGAACAGGGTGTGTGAAACAGAAATGGGACAGCAAGCAAGTAGAGAGGAGGAAAAAAAGAAAGACCAAAGAGGAAGAAATATATGGTGGCTTCATAGCAGAAGAGATGATATAAAGTGAAAAAAAGAAAAAAAAAGAAAAAAGTAGGAAGAAAGGAAAAGGAAGAGAAGTGGCAATAAAAAGAAGATAAAGATTTTAATGGAAAGAAAAAGTATGATAGGAAGAGAAATAATGAAAGGAGATGAAAAGAAAGAAAATAGTAGAAAAAGGAAAAGCAGAAGAAATAAAAAGGAAAAATTATGAAAAGGAAGCAGAAAGAAAAGTGTAAAAAAATTGTAAAACAGTGATGATAATTTATGAGCTATTTCTTATTTTTAGTCTGTGTTCAAAATATGTCTCTAGTTTAAATGAACCCATGCAAAACAGTTATAAAATAAGATTCTGTAATCTTACTGTTGTGGTGAAATAAAAAAGTTAAGAAAGACATTAGTATGTGGCATAGCCACTATTCAGATATATTGAAACACAGTCCTTGATTTATTTAGGATGGCAGTTTTGTTTTGCTTTTGGTATACCAAAATCTCAATACTGAAAATAACTTCTGCATAGTTTGTTCTGAGTACAAACTTGTAACAAATACTTCCTATTTTGTAAAAACTCTAATAAGTGCTAAGGAGAAATTTAAAATGTACTATTAAAATTCTGCTAAGGAATCAATAGGTTTTTTCAATAGAAATAAGAATAATTTAAGGTGAACAAAAAAAGCAATGTCTTTTTAAAAATTAGTATATGAAAATTATGGAGCTCCTTTGATATAAGGAACTGTTAATGAACATTAGAGAATTTGAGATTGTTGAAAACTTCCTGAGAGACAGACAAAAGAAAAAAATATATGCTTTATGTTGTTGGTAAATAAGAAATACAAACTTTTCAATTGTGGAAAGCATCTATGTCTCCCATAATTTTGAACTCTGAGAATAAATGGAGAAGAATGTGTTAAGTTTTTTTTGTTGTTGTTCTTCTTACCGACTGCTGATTGTTTTCTTCTTGATAACTACTTCTAAAATGATCTAATGGTCCTCTAGTAAGATATTTCTTCAGGATGAATCTACACAACCCACGCGGAAGCCGAAACTTGTCTCAACATGAATAATACTTTTCAATGTTACTGTCATAGTACAAGAAAAAATTAAGATTAAATAAAAACAAGACTAAAAAATATGCTTTCCAATCAAACAAAAGAATTAGATGATACCAAGTGTCGGATAGAAAGGAGAAGAGCATTTTCGCTATTCCATGGTCAGAGAATTCAACATCCACATATTTGGATCATATTGTATTGATCAATAATCAGTACAGAAAGTGTAGGTTTGTTTTTTTGAAAGTTTCCATGTTTTTATGAAGCAGATGAACTGTCAGGAGGGTGAGATACTTTTTGGTTGTTTGTTCATGATAAATAATTTACTGTAATGTTTTAAAAACATGAACAATTTAAATTTGAAGTAGACTCACTGATTTAAAGTTCCCCAACATCCCAATTAATCGTATACCAGCATCACTGTACCTGACTTATCTGTGATAATCTGCTACAGGCTAAGTCGTTTCAGTCATGTCCAACTCTTTCTAACCCTATTGACTGTAGCCCAGAAAAGTGAAAATATACTTTAACTTTCAAGTTGTCCAGGTCAGCTTTGTCTTTAATTATCATCATCAAAATTTTGTCTTTAATTTTCTTTAAAGCATATTTTCTTCTTTGATACAAATACAGATTTTGAAAAATATGTAATTATCATGGAAACATACAAAATGTTTACTGATATGATGTTACCAATAGCTAAACTGTAAAAAAAATATTATAAGAAATAAGTAAAAGCACTATTTAAGTGAAAAAAAACATTAGAGAATATATATCATTTTTCAGTAGTCTCCAGTTCAATTCAGTTCAGTTCAGTCGCTCAGTTGTGTCTGACTTTCTTGCAACCCCATGAATAGCAGCATGCCAGGCCTCCCTGTCCATCACCAACTCCTGGAGTTCACCCAAACTCATGTGCATCGAGTCAGTGATGCCATCCAGCCATCTCATCCTCTGGCATCCCCTTCTCCTCCTTCCCCCAATCCCTCCCAGCATCAGTAGTTTTCAGTAGTCTAGACATTAATTAATAATGACTCACTGACATAGCAAATGTCTTACTGCCTCTCAAACTTTTTAAAATATGTATATAACAAGATGCCCTGAGTTTAAAATAATTTCCATAAATATTTTTACCATGGCAGATTTGATGCTGCTAACTTGACATCCTTAAAAACTGAGTTGGAAAGAGTTGTGCATATTTGGCTCCAGTGAGCTACTACGAGCTGGCTCCACTGCATCACTACTTACATCTCAGTAATCTTTAGAAGGCACACCAAAAAATTGCAAATAGTAAAAGTTAAATAAATGCTCATTAAGTCAAGCAAAATACTGTGGTTTCAAAATTATGCTGCTTAATTACAATTACAGGTTTCAAAATTGATCAATTAAGTAAATAACATTCTAATCTAATACTTCCTCCAATATAATTATTTTATGTTTTGGTTAGTAAAACTCAATGCTTGACAGTCTCCTTGAAGGAGTCTCTATTTTACCTAAATGAACTGTTTTCAGTTTTACTGTTTATTTTCTTTCTCAGCTTTACATCAATCTATCTAAATAATCTGAATAGGTACACTTTTATTGTGGTTTTTATTAATTGTCAATGTTTACAGATATTCCTAGTGTATATTAAACCTGTTTGTAATATATACTTAATATACACCTATAGGAATTCTATATTAATATCTGTATAGCTGTATATAGAGATGTACACTGTACTGTGCTCAGTCATATTCAACTTTTTATGACCCCATGGATTGTAGCCTTACAGACTCCTCTGTCCATGGAATTTTCCAGGCAAGAATACTGAAGTGGGTTGCCATTTCCTACTCCAATACAGATGTTTATATCTGTGTTTATTTAATCCCACATCAGTATCCATAAAATTTGTCACTTCTTCCACTTTTCCCCATCTATTTGCCATGAGACTATGAGACAAGAAGCCTTGATCTTAGATGTTTTTGATGTTGAGTTCAAGCCATTTTTCACTCTCCCCTTTCACCCTCATCAAGAGGCTCTTTAGATCCTCTTCACTTCCTGCCATTAGAGTGATATCATCTGCATATCTCAGGTTGTTGATATTTCTCCCAATACTCTTGATTCCAGTTTGTGATTCTTCTAGCCTGACATCCATTTGTTTGATGTATTCTGCATATAAGTTAAATAAGCAGGGTGACAATATACAGCCTTGTTGTACTCTTTTCCCAAATTTGAACCAGTCAGTTATTCTATGTCCAGTTCTAATTGTCGGTTCTTGTCCTTATACAGGTTTCTCAGGAGACAGGCAAGGGGGTCCAGTACTCCTATCTCATTAGGAATTTTCCACACTTTGTTGTGATCTACAGAGTCAAAGGCTTCAACATAGTCAATGAAGTAGAAGTAGATGTTTTTGGAGGGGATTATCTTGCTGTTTCTATGATCCAACGAATGTTGGCAATTTGATCTCTGGTTCCTCTGCCTCTTGAAAACCCACTTTGTACATCTGGAAGTTTTCAGTTCATGTACTCATGAATCCTCATTTGAAAGATTTTGAGAATAACCTTGCTGGCACATTAAATGAGCACAATTGTATGGTACTTTAAACATTATTTGGCGAAGCCACTTCATGGATCACAGCCTTGTCATGGTGAAGGGGTTTGCCTAATTCAGTGAAGCTATGAACCATGCCATGAAGGGCCACCCAAGATGGATGGGTCATAGTAAAGTATTCTGACAAAATGTGGTTCACTGGAAAAGGAAATGACAATGTACTCCAGTATTCCTACCTTGAGAGCTTCATGAGCACTATGAAAATGCAAAACAATATTACACCAGAAGATGAACCCCTTAGATTATAAGGTGTCTAATATACCACTGGGGGAGAGGGGAGGACAATTACTAGGTACAATTAATAGCTCCAGAATGTATGAATGGCTGGGCCAAAGCAGAAACAATACTCAGTTGTGAATGTTTCTGTTGCTGAAAGTGAAGTTCAATGCCAAAAAGAACAATATTGTATAGGAACCTGGAATGCTAGGTCCAACAGTAAAAGTAAATAGGATGTGGTCAACCAAGAAATGGCAAGATTGAGCACTGACATCTTTAGGAATTAGTGAACTAAAATGGATAGGAGTGGGCAAATTTAATTCAGATTCCCATTATACCTAATACTGAGGGCAAGAATCCCTTAGAAAAGATGGAGTAGCCCTCACAGTCAACAGAAGAGTCTGAAATTCAGTACTTGGATGTAGCCTCAAAAATGACAGGATGGTCTTGGTTCTCTTCCAGGGCAAAAATTCAGTATCACAGTAATCCAAGACTAGGTCCCAACTCTTAATGGCAAAGAACCCGAAGTTGACCAGTTCTATGAAGACCTACAGCACCTTCTAGAACTAACATCAAAAAAAAATGTCCTTTCATCATAGAAGTTTGTAATGAAAAAGTAAGTAATCAAGAGATACTTGGAATAACAGACAAGTTTGGCCCTGTAGTACAAAATGAAGCATGACAAAAGCTAACAGAGGTTTGTCCAGAGAACATGCTGGTCATAGCAAACACCCCTTCCATCAACCCAAGAGATAACATTACACGTAGACATTACCAGATGGTGAATACCAAAATCAGTTCTTTGCAACAGAAGGTGGAGCTCTATATAGTCAGTGAAAACAAGACCTAGAGCTGAATGTGGCTTGGATCATGAGCTCCTTATTTAAAATTAAGGCTTAAATAAAGAAAGTAGGGAAAATCACTAGTTTATTCCAGTATGACCTAAGTCAAATCCTTTATGTTTATATAGTAGAGGTGAAAAATAGACTCAAGGGATTAGATCTGATAGAGTTCCTGAAGAACTATGGACAGAGATTCATAACATTGTACATCAGGAGGCTGTGGCCAAAACCATCCCAAAGAAAAAGAAATGCATGAGGGCAAATTACTTGCCTGAGGAAGCTTTACAAACAGCTGAGGAAAGGAAAGAAGTGAACGGAAAAGGAGAAAGGGAAAGAAAGAACTGAATTCAGTTTCTTATCAAGGGGAGATAAGAAGGCCTTCTTAAACAAACAATTCAAAAAAAATAATAAGAGTAAAACAATAGAATGGGAAAGACTAGAAATCTCTTGAAGAAAATTGGAGATATTAAGGGAATATTTCATGAAAGAATGGGCATGCTAAAGGACGGCAACAGTAAGGACCCAACAGAAGCAGAAGAGATTAAGAAGAGGTGGCAAGAATATACATACAGAACAGTACAAAAAAAAAAAATCTTAATAACCTGGATAACCACGATGTGGTCACTGTACGGTCACTCACCTAGAGCCAGACATCCTGGAGTATGAAGTCAAGTGGGCCTTAGGAAGCATTACTATGAACAAACCTAGTGGAGGTGATGAAATTCCAACTGAGCTCTTTAAAATCCTAAAAGATTATCTGTTAAAGCACTGCTTTGTGGGAAACTCAGCAGTGGCCCAAGGATGGCAAAGGTAAGTTTTCATTCCTTTCCCAAACAAGGGCAATGCCAAATAATGTTAAAGCTACCTTGCAAATAGTTTGTATCGATTTATAAACTGTAGAAGGATTTGGAGAAATATGTGAGGTTGAGACAGAATTGAATCCACAAAGCATGATGAAATACTGTCATCAATTTTAATCTTCAGGCATCTAACTTTATTTCTTCATGCTTCTTTGGCTCTCTTCTTCCCACATAATTTAACTTTTTCTTCCTCTCCTACACCACTGAAATATTACCTGAGCATTCTGTTCTTCTGTTCTTCAGTTGGATCAGTTTTCCTAGTTCAATATTGACCACTGAGGGATCTGAACATGGTGGAAAGAGCAGAACCTAGAGATCATTCTACATACCATGTCCAATGAAAAAAGATAGTACATAGGAAGAATTTTAGTGGAAGAAAATCTCAGTTCATTCAGAAATTTATTGAAAAAACGCTGTAATGCTCAGTAAGAGGGAAGGAAGGGAGAATACCCATTTTGTGGGCTGAGGAGTACGTACCAAAAACTCTATGCACCTGCTGAAAACCATTAACCAGAACACAATATCAGAGCTTGGCAGTAGACACCAGTGGATTCAACATTAAACAATTGTATAGTATTAGAATATGGGAACACTGAACCCAGGAACAGGTGGTACTGTGCAATGCAAGTTAGCAGAAAGTCAGTGGCTCTAAGGAATTCTGTAAGTATATATCAGCCCTCTAGCCAACTCAGTGAGTTCAAAGAAAGAACTTTGATTACTTACAAGCACAGTCAGATAATTGACAAGGCTGTTGTTTTAAAGTCAACAGAATGCCTGAAAAGTTCTCTAGATATGATGAGATCCATTAACTAATTAGGAAATGAGTTACTTCATTCATTCAGTTCAGTTCAGTCTCTCAGTAGTGTCCGACTCTGCAACCCCATGAACCACAGCACGCCAGGCCTCCCTGTCCATCACCAACTCCTGGAGTTTACTCAAACTCATGTCCATTATGTCGGTTATGCCATCCAACCATCTCATCCTTTGCCATACTCTTCTCCTCCTGCCCTCAATCTTTCCCAGCATCAAGGTCTTTTCAAATGAGTCAGCTCTTTGCATGAGGTGGCCAAAGTATTGGAGTTTCAGCTTCAGCATCAGTCCCTCCAATGAACACCCAGGACTGATCTCCTTTAGGATGGACTGCTTGGGTGCCCTGGTAGTCCAAGGGAATCTCAAGAGTCTTCTCCAACACCACAATTCAAAATCATCCATTCTTCGGCACTCAGCTTTCTTTATAATCTAACTCTCACATCCATACATGACTACTGGAAAAACCAAAGCCTTGACTAGATGGACCTTTGTTGGCAAAGTAATGTCTCTGCTTTTGAATATGCTATCTAGGTTGGTCATAACTTTCCTTCCAAGGAGCAAGTGTCTTTAAATTTCATGGCTGCAATCACCATGTGCAGTGATTTTGGAGCCCAGAAAAATAAATCAGCCACTGTTTCCACTGTTTCCCCATCTGTTTGTCATGAAGTGATGGGACTGAATGCCATGATCTTAGTTTTCTGAACGTTGAGTTTTAAGCCAACTTTTTCACTCTCCTCTTTCACTTTCATCAAGAGGCTTTTTAGTTATTCTTCACTTTCTGCCATAAGGGTGGTGTCAGCTGCATATCTGAGGTGATTGATATTTCTCCTGGCAATCTTGATTCCAGCTTGTGCTTCTTCCAGGCCACCATTTCTCATGATGTACTCTGCATATAAGTTAAATAATCAGGGTGACAATATATAGCTTTGATGTACTCTTTTTTCTATTTGGAACCAGTCTGTTGTTCCATGTCCAGTTCTAACTGTTGTTTCCTGACCTGCATACAAGTTTCTCAAGAGACAGGTCAGGTGGTCTGGTATTCCAATATCTTTCAGAATTTTCCATAGTTTATTGTGATTAAAAAAATTTAAAAACCAACTTCAGAGATAAGGAGTCAGTTTGAGTCAGCAGTAAGAGCTTTTTAGTGCATATCTTTGAAGTATAGAATAAAAGCTATTAAGTAAAAAAAAAAAGCTATTAAGTAGAATTCAAAAATAAAATACAACACACTCATGTAAATATGTTGTTTTTCAGTTGCTAAGTCGTGCCCAACATTTATTCAAATATGAATTTGTGATAAATAATTAATAGTTGCAACATTGAGACACATTTATGCTTTAAAATTTATTGTTTATCTGACTCAAATTTAACTATCTTGTGTTTTTTTTCCAACATGTAATAATCCAAATTTGATCACAACTGCATACGAAAAACTAGGCTTATGTAACATGCCACAATGAACCTGCAAGAGAGGATAACTTTAGAACCAATTTGAGGGAGAAAAATGTAGATAGAGTTTGGGAATCAAGCAGTGCCAAGCATCTCTTTGACATAAGTCATGGAAGTGAAGCCAGTTTCCTTAAACTATTGATTTTTTCCATCACTACTGAACAAACTAACCCCTTGATTTACACACACCATTGCCATGTATAGAGCCTGCAATGGATTGCAACTGCTAGGCTGTTTCACTAAGTGAAGGGTAATAACTTTTCAAATTTTTGAATCACAAAGCAGGTAGATATTTTTAAAATAAATTTAGTTTGAACTTAAGTCCTACCTACAGCAATACATAATCACTTTGTGATGTCTATACTTTATTGTGAGATTTTAATTCCTTGATTTACTTCAGAAGTATATTATGTTTACCCTATGATCCAGAAATTAAGTTCCTATATATATATTGAACTGACTTGAAAACGTACCTCCACTCAAAGAATCTGTATATGATTGTTTATAGCAATACCCTTTAAAATTTATGAAAACTGCAAAGTATCAATGTGTTCTTCAGTTTGTAAATAGAAAAAACAAATTGTGATACATCTGTAAAATAGAATATTCTTCATCAGTAAATATAAAAGAAACATGAAAATATATAAATGAATCATAAATGCAAATTGATAAACCAAAGAAACTAATCTGGAAGGGTTACATACTGTATAATTCCATTAATATGACATTGCAAAATAGCAAAACTATGAAGATAGTTAAAAGCACAGTAGTTGCCATGTGCTGGAGGGGTAGTTAGTAGGTGAAGAATAGGGATTTTCTTAGATCGTTGAAAGTATTCAGTACAATACTGTAATGGTGGATCTATAACACTATGCATTGGTCAAAACCAGTGGAACTTAATGACACAAAGAATACCTGTTTATATTAAAATAAAGAAAGCCATTTAAGAACCTGTTGGATCACAAATTGGAATGAAGACTGTGACAAAAAAACTGACTGCATTAAAAAATGTGAAAAATAACCTTAATGAAGGTGGTAGTGGGACAGTATACTTATGTAAGTGCTTTGGAAATGAGTTGTTGTCATTCAGTTGCTAAGTTGTGTCCGGCTCTTTGTGACACCACGAACTGCACTATAGCAGGCTTCCCTGTCCTTCACTATATCCCTATTGTTCAAACTCATATCCATTGAGTCAATGAAGCCATCCAAGCATCTCATTCTCTGTTGCCCCCTTCTTCTCTTGCCTTCAATCTTTCCCAGCATCAAGGTCTTTACCAATGAGTCAGCTCTTCACCTCAGGTAGCCCAAAATATTGGAGCCTCAGGTTCAGCATCAGTTCTTCCAATGAATATTCAGGGTTGATTTCCTTTAGGATTGACTTGTTTGATCTCCTTGCAATCCAAGGGACTCTCAACAGTCTTCTCCAGCACCACAGTTCGAAAGCATCAGTTCTTCAGTGCTCAACCTTCTTTATGATCCAACTCTCATGTCCGCTTATGACTACTGGATAAATCACAGGTTTGACTAGATGGACCTTGTTGGCAAGGTGACGTCTCCGCTTTTTAACACCATCTAGGTTTTCCATAGCTTTTCTTCCAAAGAGCAAGTGTGTTTTAATTTCGTGGTTGCAGTCACTGCCCTCAGTGATTTTGGAAACCAATAAAATAATATGTCACTGTTTTTACTTTTCCCCCATCTATTTGCCATGATGAGCCAGATGCTATGATCTTAGTTTTTTTTAATGTGGAGTTTTAGGCCAGCTTGTTCACTCTCCTCTTTCACCTTCATCAAGAGAGTCTTTGGTTCCTCTTTGCTTTCTTGTCATTAAAGTGGTATCATCTGCTTATCTGAAGTATTGATATTTCTCCCAACAATCTTATTTCCAGGTTGTGATTCACAGAGCCCAGCATTCCTTATGATGTACTCTGCATATAGGTTAAATGATCAGGGTGGCAATACAGCTTTGACATATTCCTTTCCCAATTTGGAACCAGTCCATTGTTCCATGTCCAGTTCTAACTGTTGCTTCTTGTCCCTATGGAAGTTCTCAGTTCACATACTGTTGAAGCCTAATGAAGGATTTTGAGTATTACCTTGCAACTGTGTGAAATGTGTGCAATTGTGAGGTAGATTGAACATTCTTTGATATTGCCCTTCTTTGGGATTGGAAAGAAAACTGACCTTTTCCAGTCCTGTGGCCAGTGCCTGTTAACTCCAGGTATTTCCTGACTTTCTACTTTTGCATTCCAGTCCCCTATGATGAAAAGGTCATCTTTTTTTGTTGTTGTTTGTTTGTTTTTCTGTTGGTGCTAGAAGGTCTTGTAGCTCTTCATGGAACTGTTCAGCGTCTTCAACATTAGCAGTTGGGACATAGATTTGGATTACTCTAATGTTGAATGGTTTGCCTTGGAAATGAACTGAAATCATTCTGTCATTTTTGAGATTGCACCCAAGATCTGCAGTTTGGAGTCTTTTATCGATTATGAGGGCTACTCCATTTCTTCCAATTGACTCTTGCCCACCATAGTAGATATAATGATCTCGTGAATTAAATCTGTTTGTTCCTATCCATTTTAGTTTACTGATTCCAAGAGATGGGAATACAAGACCACCTGATCTGCTTCTTGAGAAGTCTGTATGCAGGTCAGGAAGCAACAGTTAGAACTGGACATGGAACAACAGACTGGTTCCAAATAGGAAAAGGAGTATGTCAAGGCTGTATATTGTCACCCTGCTTAGTTAACTTCTATGCAGAGTACATCATGAGAAACGCTGGACTGGAAGAAACAAGCTGGAATCAAGATTGCTGGGAGAAATATCAATAACCTCAGATATGCAGATGACACCACCATTATGGCAGAAAGTGAAGAGGAACTAAAAAGCCTCTTGATGAAAGTGAAAGAGAAGAGTAAAAAAAAAGTTGGCTTAAAGCTCAACATTCAGAAAATTAAGATCATGGAATCCAGTCCCATCACTTCTTGGGAAATAGATGGGGAAACAGTGGAAACGGTGTCAGACTTTATCTTTTTGGGCTGCAAAATCACTGCAGATGGTGACTGCAGCCATGAAATTAAAAGACACTTGCTCCTTGGAAGGAAAGTTATGGCCAACCTAGATAGTATATTCAAAAGCAGAGACATTACTTTGCCGACTAAGGTCCGTCTAGTCAAGGCTATGGTTTTTCCAGTAGTCATGCATGGATGTGAGAGTTGGACTGTGAAGAAGGCTGAGCACCAAAGAACTGATGCTTTTGAACTCTGGTGCTGGAGAAGACTCTTGAGGGTCCCTTGGACTGCAAGGAGATCCAACCAGTCCATTCTGAAGGAGATCAGCCCTGGGATTTCTTTGGAAGGAATGATGCTAAAGCTGAAACTCCAGTACTTTGGCCACCTCATGCGAAGAGTTGACTCATTGGAAAAGACTCTGATGCTGGGAGGGATTGGGGGCAGGAGGAGAAGGGGACGACAGAGGATGAGATGGCTGGATGGCATCACTGACTCGATGGACGTGAGTCTGAGTGAACTCCAGGAGTTGATGATGGACAGGAAGGCCTGGCATGCTGCGATTCATGGGGTCAAAAGAGTCATACACGACTGAGTGATTGAGCAGAACTGAACTGAAGACGTCGATGTTTCCTCTTGCCATCTCCTGCTTGACCACTTCCAGTTTAGCTTGATTCATAGACCTAAAATTCCAGGTTCCTATGTGATATTGTTCTTTCAGCACTGGACTTTACTTTCAGCACTAGACACATCCACAACTGAGCAACGTTTCCGCTTTATCTCAGCCTCTTCATTATTTATAAACTTGTTCCTCTGCTCTTCCCTACCAGCCTATTGAACTCCTACTGACCTGAGGGGGAGGGTCTCATCTTCTGGTGTCAAATCTTTTTGCCTTTTCAATGTGTTCACGGGGTTCTCAAGGCAAGAATGCTGATGTGGTTTGCCATTCCCTTCTCTAGCAAACCAAATTTTGTCAGGCCCTGACTAACAAAGACATGCCCTTCAGCCTCTCCACATAGCTGACAACATGTGCAATGCCCTGGTTTTCCCAGTGCATATCCTCATTGAGAGTGTAAACCTTCACCACATTCTGGGTGTTGGTCAATGTGCTGCCTTTGGGAAGGGGCAAAGACCCTGCTGAAGTCCCAGAAAGGCATTTTGGGGAAGACTCAACCTGAGGTTAAAGGACACTCAGAAGCAGAGGGCTCCCCACCTCTCTGCTGCTGCTGGCTGCCCTGGGACCAATCTGCCACCTCAAATATATCAAATAACTCAATGAAGGTGTAGTGGGATAGTGTTCTTATGTAGGTGATTTTGGAAATGAGTGGACACATAAAAGTAAATCTGAAAGGAACCATGCATATCACAGTCCTCTTTGGGGTAGAGTGTTTCTCATGTAGAACTGATTAACAGTTCTGAAACCACTCACTTCAGGTATATGGTATGATGAACAATTATGTAAAAGAGAAGTAGATGGTGGGATCCATACTTCTCACTGTTGAAGTAATACAGTAGATAGAAATAAGAAGGGAAGGCTAGAAGTATCCATTTATTAACAGATTAGAGCTGGAGACATCAGTATAAATTCATGAACACCTAAATACAAAAGCAGATGCCTCAGTGGTAAAGAATACACTTGCCAATTCAGGAGCTAATGGAGATGCAGGTTCGATCCCTGGGTGGGGAAATTCCTCTAGAGGAAATGGCAAACCATTCTGATATTCTTGTTAACGTAATCCCGTGGACAGAGGAGTTTGGCAGGCTATGGTCCATAAGGTCACAAAGAGTCAGACAGGACTGAGCATGTATACCTGTCAACATATAAAAATAGGTAGTCAAATATAGAAATATGATTATAGGCATAAGTTAGTATATGCGCATATATTACCCTGTGCTGTCACCTGAAATGGATCAGAAGCAAGAGCTTAGTAGTACAAGCACACTTAGCTTCCAGAGTTTTAATATTATCTTCAATTAAAGGAACTATGGTCTTTGAAGTAATGGTTATTTCTAGGACAAGAGCATAAATAACAAAACAAGCCTGGAGCATCTTATAATACCAGAAATTAAGAAAATGATTTTAAAACAAGAATAAATAATGGAGTATATCAAAGGGACACAGGAACCAACTGAAAAAGTTCCCAATGTTAAAGTCGAATTACGTTATATTCAAACATATCCAAGACATAACATTTTATATGAAAAGTTGAGATAAAATAAATTTATTGTGGAGAAGTAAGACAAAACTGGTGCAACCAATACATATAATGAAATTCTATATACTTGAAAAAAAAGAACATTAGGTTAAAGCGAAGGCAATCTTAATAAAGCATGTATTTAGTTCATAATTATGTATCATATTGTCTCATTATTTGTGAAGAAAGTACAATACTAATGTAAGATTTAAATAGTAAATGCAACAAAGTGTGGGATATCTGTAAACTCCGTGCTACCTTCACAGTTTGCATTTAAAGCTAAAAGCTTCCTAAAATAGGTAATTTATTTAAAAGCATCTATATGTGAGTAGTACACACACACATACAGAACCAGTATAGAATATGGATGTGAATATTAGATCTTCATTAACTTATGATGAGGTTACATCTCCTAAACCCATCATAAGTTTAAAATATCGTAAGTCTAGACAGATATAATCTTGAAAGATTTCCCCAAAACATATCTAAGCAACCCAGGTTTCTGGCTGTAGCATTTGTACTTTTGAACTCTGCGTTTAGGGTATATTCACAGTGATGACACACTGTGCAAAGTCTTTTCTGTGAAGAATGAAGCATGCTATAATTTCAAGAGTCATGTTTTAAGGTTTGACACAAACAACACACACACTTCTGTCCATTGTGATACTTACATTCTATGTTTCATATATTCTTTGACTTCCAACAGGGTTATATCCTGATAAACCCATCTCAATTTGAAAATATTGTAAGCCAAAAGTGCCTTTAATATACCTAACCTGCCAAACATCATAGCTTAGCCTAGCCTTACCTGAACTGTGCTCATAACACTTACATTGGCCTACAGTTGGGCAAAGTCCTCTAACACAAAGCCAACTTTTTAATAATCTCAAACATCTTTATGTAATTTATTGAAAACTGCATTGAATGTGAAGACCAGAATGGTTTCTTGTTTAGGTACAGAATGGTTGTAAGTATGTCAGATGTTTACCCTCATGATCCTGTGGCTGACTGGAGCTGTGGCAAACTGCTGCTTATCATTGAAATTTGTTCAGTTTTGTCCAACTCTTTGCGATCCCATGGACTATACAGTCTGTGGAATTCTCTAGGCCAGAATATTGGAGTGGGTAGCCTTCCCCTTCTCCAGGAAATCTTCCCAATCCAGGGATTGACCCAGGTTTCCCACATTGCAGGTGGATTCTTTACCAGCTGAGTCACAAGGGAAGTTCAAGAATACTGGAGTGGGTAGCCTATCCCTTCTCTAGGGGATCTTCCTGACCCAGGAATTGGACCAGGGTCTCCTGCATTGCAGATGGATTTCTTTACTATCTGAGCTATCAGGGAAGCCTGCTGCTTATCATTAGCCTTGGAAAAGATCTAAATTCAAAATGTGAAGCACAGCTTCTTCTGAATGAGTATCACACCATCATAAACTTGGAAATATCACGTGAGTTGAACCATCATAATCTGGGACTCTCTGTGCTTTCAAACATTAAATAAAGATATTATTTAGCACATATTCTGATTCTTTTTTTTTCAAGTCTTTTGTTTGTTTGTTTGTTTGTTTGTTTATTTTTACTTTACAATATTGTATTGGTTTTGCCACAGATTGACATCATTCCACCATGGATATACATGTGTTCCCCATCCTAAACCCCAATCCCACCTCCCTCACCATCCCATCCCATCCGTCTGGGTCATCCCAGTGTACCAGCCCTGAGCACCCTGTATCATGCATTGAACCTGGACTGGTGATTTGTTTCATATGTGATAATTTACATGTTTCAATGCCATTCTCCCATATCATCCCACCCTCGCTCTCTCCCAGAGTCCAAAAGACTGTTCTATACACCTGTTTCTTTTGGTGTCTCGCATACAGGGTTATTGTTACCATCTTTCTTGAAAATTTTGACAAAAAGAATCATTTGACTCCACATGGATATATGTAGCTCTATTTCATTCATTTTAAATGAATGTAATTATAATTTATTTTTACCTATCAATTTATTTTTCCAAAATGGCACCCCACTCCAGGATTCTTGCCTGGAAAATTCCATGGGCAGAGGAGCCTGGCAGGCTACAGTCAGTGGAGTTGCAGAGTCAGACACAGCTGAGTGACTGAGCGTTCAGTGATGCTTTTAAATTTTTGCTATGCCTAATTGTGAAGCTATGAACAGTTAGGTATACCTCCTTTTTGACAGGAGAAAGATTATTTCTAACATGCATAGCTACACATGACATTCCTGTGTAATAGAGACTATCCCTAACTAGATATTACTAAATTGCACTTCAGTGTATGTTTTCACTAGAAGTATATGATTGCTGCTACTGCTGCTGCTAAGTCGCTTCAGTCGTGTCTGACTCTGTACGACCCCATAGACGGCAGCCCACCAGGCTCCCCCATCCCTGGGATTCTCCAGGCAAGAACACTGGAGTGAATTGCCATTTCCTTCTCCAATGCATGAAAGTGAAAAGTGTAAGGGAAGTCTCTCAGCTGTGTGACTGGTAGCGACCCCATGGACTGCAGCCTACCAGGCTCCTCCGTCCATGGGATTATCCAGGCAAGAGTACTGGAGTGGGTTGCCATTGCCTTCTCCATATGACTGCTATTATTTCTTAAAATCAGAATTATTTCTTAAAATCAGAATAATTTGAATTAGAATAAGCTGAAGTTAAAAATGTCAGATTTTTAAAAATAGTCATTTTAATGCATGTAACATAGTATGCCACTTTCTTATTAGTGAGATGGATTGCTTATTCATATATGCTATATTTTTGTCATATTTGTATATTTAACATTTATGTATTCTGGATTCTAATATTCATCAGTTACATATGCTGTGAATATATCTGTTGATTTTATTTTCATATTATTTATGCTGTCTCTGTGTTACTTTTGGGTTGATAAGAAAAATCTCCTTAGAACATTATCATTAAGTTTGAAGAATTCAATCTACCCAGGATTTTGGCTGGTATGATTAGTAATCAATCCCTCTTTTAATTAATATAGACCATTGTTTGCATACCTTTATTCTTATGGACTAGTATTTCTTCACTGGTTTATAGCTTGTCATAAATTAATCTCTCATACATATATGGGTTTCTTTTTGAGTCTTCTTCAATGTTTCATTGGTATCTTTGCTTATTTTGAGGTAAAATACCTACATTAGAGGTAGGTGATACCAAACTTGGAATTGTGGATCTATAAACTGAATGTTTTATATGATCCTTGGAACCTTCATTATCTGCTAAATAGTGAAGGTAGTAGTGTATTTATATTTTAAAAGCAATTAAAGTGAATACATATTAATAGAAAAATCTAATTTAGGTTTTTCTACATCCTTAGCTATTCAATGTGATGTTTCCTCTTAACCCATTAGTCTTAGTACTCATGGTTTGACTCTTCTTATTTCTTTCTCTTTTATATACATATTGTGATTTGTAGATAATAATTTGCACAGGAACTCCCAAAACTTAAAATACACAAAGATGAGCAAACTTCTGTGCTTAGTGATTTAGATTCAGGACTATTTTCTCATGTTTCTCAGATAATTCTAATAAGTCAAAAGAGTTAAAACAATTACTAAGGAACTAAAACAGCTTGGAAAAAGTAAAGAGAAACACTATCAGCTGAATACTGACACAGAGATTTAAAGGTTAAATGAACAAATATGCAAAGTCTTGCTCAAAAAGGCAGCATGGCAGCGGGAGACATATTCAGGAAAAATAATCAACAATTTGAATTTTTCATTTTTTCCCTTGTGATATACATTTTTTCTTGTATATAATATGCAGTCATGTGATTAATAGGAAATTTAAGAAATTTTATCTTCTTCATAAGTTAAACATTGTACCATTATGTATGACCTTCTTCAACTCTACATTTAATACTAAACTGCTGTGTCTATTTTTTTTAATCTATATTGTCTGATGTTTGTATAGTAACACCAGTTTAGACAACTTTGATAATGTTGCCGGTACAGGCAAGAACAATTATCCCCACCCTTTTCCTGACTACCCCACACATATCATGCATCATTAGCAGTTTTCCAGTGTATTAAAAATGTTCATGAATTATTTCCCCTCTACTCTGCATTTCTAGAGAATTATTGCTTATTTTTATTAATAATAATAATTTCAGAAGCCTAGATGCCTCTAACAGCCAGGAAACATGATTTTGCCAGTTAAGCTACCCATTTACAGACAGCTATTAATTTCCCATGGTAGCTTGCACTCTAGTATGGCAATACTGTTGTTTTATGTCTGAAATTTTGTTACATAATAATGTTGAAATGGCTGAAGGGAATCTTTTGTAGTAGTTTAATTCCCTCATATGGGAGGAAACAACAAAATAAATCAACAAAACAAATGTGTACTAAAGCAAGTGCAAACAGCACTTACGAATGATAAAAATAAGACATTAGATTTAAAGCTACTTATCTTTATAATGACTTTTCTTATAGGAATTCTAACACCTCCCCGTTGAGCCTGAATGGTAACAAAGTTATCCTTGAACAAAATTTCTTTTATTGGCATTTATGCCAATGATTTAGTTAAGTTCTTAGTTTTTGTGTGATTTTTATATGTAAAATTTTTCTGAAAAATTTCCCTGTTTTATGTTAAAAACATGAAATTATTTTATATTTCTAAAGGAATCACTGTCACATGTATCATAAAAAGATTTATTGAAGCTATATTTTTCATTCCCAATACTGTTTGCACTATTACAACTGTGACTTTTTTCAGCAAAAGCTAGAGTACATCCATGTTTATTTTTATACTCATCAGTTATAATTGTTGGAGTGTACGTTACTTTATTTTTTAATTTTTATTCGAGAGGAATTGATTTATAATTTTGTGTAAGTCTCATGTGTATAGCAAATTGAATCAGTTATGCATATATACAGATCCATTCTTTTCCAGACTCTTCTCCCATATAAGTTATTGTAGAATATTGAGTAGAGTTCTCTGTACTTTACAGTGTCTTCCCTGGTGGCTTAGTCAGTAACAGTCTACCTGCAGTGCAGGAGATGGGGGTTCAATTCCTGGGTTGGGAAGATCCCCTGGAGAAGGAAATGACAACCCACTCCAGTATTCTTCCCTGGAGAATTTATCCTTATTATTATCTATTTTATATATAGCAGTGTATGTGTGTATGTAAAGTTGCTTCAGATGTGTCTGACTCTTTGTGAGCCTATGGACTGTAGCTCACGGGGTTCCTTTGTCCATGGGATTCTCCAGGCAAGAATCCTCGAATGGATTGCCATGCCTTCCTCCAGGGGATCTTCCTGACCCAGGGATTGAACCCACATCTCTTATGTCTCCAGCCCTGGCAAGTGGGTTCTTTACCACTAGCGCCACCTGGGAAGCTGTATATAGTAATGTGTATGTGTTAATCTCAATTTCCTAATTTATAACACCCCCTCATGTTTCCCCTTTAATAACCATAAGTTTGACTTCCACAAAGATCATATTATGTACATGCTTATTTTTACACTCATCAGTCATAATTTGTTGAAATGCACTTGCTACTTTAAATAGATATGTTTCATCTCCCAGAGGTGACTAAAAATTTTGCATGTAAGTCAGAACACCATGTGCTAATTGAGTCCTTGGGTCCACATTTGAAAACTCGAAGCAAGTTTTCCATGTAGATGTTTTTCAAAATATGTGTGCATATATTATGTTCCTCAGATATACACATGGCTTTCTTCCTCACTCATATATCATCTTAAGACTGATTCACTCACTGTCAAATAATTCACAACTTAGTTTCATGTTGCTGCTGCTACTGCTCTTAAGTCACTTCAGTCGTGTCTGACCCTGTGTGACCCATAGACGACAGCCCACCGGGCTTCCCTGTCCCTGGGATTCTCCAGGCAAGAACACTGGAGTGGGTTGCCATTTCCTTCTCCAATGCATGAAAGTGAAAAGTGAAAGTGAAGTTGCTCAGTCGTGTCCAACTCTTAGCAACCCCATGGACTGCAGCCTACCAGGCTCCTCCATCCATGGGATTTTCCAGGCAAGAGTACTGGAGCGGAGTGCCATTGCCTTTCATGGACATCCCTAAACTTGCTTCAGTTAATTTACCACTTGATCAACATTTCTTAGATTTTTAGCAAAGGCCTTATTTCATTATGCTTTGACTATATATTCTATAACATGTGAGAGGGGATGGATTGTGGGAAGTTAAGATGATATTTTCAATTCTCAATCCTATTCTGTAAAAATTGTATTCCTTAATATATGTTATAGATGTTATATTATTTCCCATATTTGAACTAATTTCTACACTTCCTCATTTAAATATTCTTGATCTTCAGGTCAGTAGTCTGAGATAGTGGATATGGCAAACTTAGTGAAATCCATACTACATTCTAAATAAATGTAATTATAATATATTTTCTAGGTATCTACCATAACTAGCTTGGATGTTAGTTAGAACCACAATTTACCCATATATGTCACAGAAATAGTTATTTTGGAAATTTCTGATACTGAAAAAATAAGGTCTTTACATAGGATGCTCTACATTTCTCACAGATACTGAAACCAGTTATGATATGCTTGTTATTTCCTCTCTTTATGCATCCATTGAATAAAATATATGTCCCTAGAAGTCAGATTTATCTTTATAGTAGTCTTTTGCCAACAAAGTAATGTTGTACTTCATTTTTTGTCAATCTATGACATCCATTTAGACATTCAGCAGTTCTTTTAATAAACACATATGAAGTGTAAACTGTGTGCATAAAATTTTCACATATATATTACAGAGAAAATTAGTATTTCTACCTAATATTTACTAACACATGCCAAGTGGGATGAAAAAGTAGACAACTAATTGCAATATAGAGGTAAAATTTTTCAAATGCCTTCACCTTTGTGTAAGAACATTGATGATTTGGAGGTAAATGTTGTACTAAATAATGGAATTCATAAAACATAATTAGAATATATAGAATTAACACACAAATGCAAAAAGGATTTCCCATGTTGCACAGTGGTAAAGAATCTACCAGACAATGCAGGAGACTCAAGAGACAAAGATTCAGTCCCTGGATCAGTTAAGAGCCTCTGGAAAAGAAAATGGAAACCTGCTCCAGTATTCTTGCCTGGACAATTACATGGACAGAAGAGCCTGGTAGGCTGCCATACACAGAGTAACACAGAGATGGACATGACAGAGTGACTGAGCATGCACATATAAATGCGCCTTTCTAACAATTGAAAATAAGTGTAAATATTAAATTAGAAGTATTCATACATATTTGAGAGTCTGCATTGCAGGAAGATTCTTTATCACTAAGCCACCAGGGAAGCCCAAGAATACTGGAGTGGGTAGCCTACCTCTTCTCCAACAGATCTTCCTGACGCCAGGAATCGACCAGGGTCTCCTGCACTGCAGGCAGGTTCTTTACCAGCTGAGCTATCAGGAAAGCCCAATAACTAGTTATTATGCCCTAAGTAATCATATCTCTGTTGCAAACAGTCTCTTGATTTAGACCATTATCAAAGAAACTGTGGTCCAAGACTTAGCTTGCAAGTAGAGCAAAATCCAAAACTCTTCAGAGTTCTTGATAGATCATTTGACTTTATATATATGACCAGACAGATGGAAACTCAGACTTAAGGTTTACCAACTTCAACTGTAAGTGCTGCTTATTATAAATTTCCCATTTTGATATGTCTTTTTCAGTGTATGATGATTATTAGGATAACAGTTTATGCTTTTTAATGCTTAATATTCCCTGTAAGTGTATCCCATTTAGCAACACATTTATATGTCAAGATAAGTCCATGGATTAGGAATTATATCTCTTTTACAAATGAAAAACCAATCTATCAAATGAGTTTTTCAAGGTCACATAGTCAAATTAGAGCAAGGTTTTGAATCCAGGGGATTGACTAATATTTCTTCAATACATACAATCACCAACATTCTTCTTAGAGTGGTTCTGGTTCAATAGATTGATCTTTACAGCATTTGTCTTTGTCTCTAGGACATCATCATAAACTGAATTGGGGAATATGAATAACTAGAGCACTAATCAACTAGGAGTTAATGTTGGGGAATAAATATCTGACTTGTTAAAGTCTGGAGGACAGAGACAGAGTTTTATTTTTTAAATTAGTAATTGCAACATAACAACAACAACCTGACATACACTTGTTTTTCAATTTATGTCTACATTTAAAGGAAGACTAAAAATGGAAGAATAAAAGGAAGGGAGGAAAGACAGAAAGAAGGGCAGAAAAGAAGAAAGGAATGAAGAGAGGCTGGGAAAGAGCAAGGTGGAGACAAGGAAGGAGGAAAATCAATGCTATTTATTAGTAAAAATTGTACAGAATAAAATCTAAGTGTAAAATACAATTGTTTTCATTTTGAAAGTATTCATAGCTTTCCAAAGAAAGTGTGACTATTTATCTATTTGGGTGCATAAGTTTATGCATTGATACTTAAGAATGTAAGAATAAGTAATAGAAATCAAACTACTGAATAATGATTTTTTGTGAAACTTAACCACTTTCATTTTTAAAAATGATATTTAAGAAACTAATACACAATCACTAAATATATCAAACACCGTACAATGATGAATAAGAGAAGTAATGCAGTGAAAGCCTCCACATAATTCTTCTAGAGTAGTCAGGCTTCCACTGATGTACCTGGTGAACTTAGTCATTCAATAATATATTTGGGAAAAGGTATCTTAAAAATAGATAGAATACATGTATATGTGTACCATAATTTAATAGAACTGTTATGTGGATTTTTTTTCCTCTGAGTGGTGGTATATAATGTTAAGACATTATCTTAAAGATCAAGAAATTTGGGGAGTTTATCACTAATTTACCATTTAGAGACAATGAATTTCCAGACTAGAATGAACACAAAGGAAGGTGGTGATAGCAAATTTTTAGGTTATCTAAAACAAAGCCCCAGGATATAAAGACTAAATCAGTTGCTCATGAATGTACTCACCTCACCTGCCCATGCCTTTTAGCTTTTCCTTCACCCTACATCAAGCAGATGTTGAAAGTACTGTGGAAATTTTCTCCTTTTATTAAGCAATGATTTTTTTTGTTAATATTTCACTGGGATAAAAATAAATTTTGTCATAATAATATAGAAATAGATGCAAGTTTATTTGGTATTAATATGTAATAATTTACATATGCATTCTGTAGGATGAAGACATGCAGACTCTTAGGATACTGAAATTTTAGAACACAATTGATCAATATGAATTCAAAGAGGGCTCAGACATGTGATTCACTATATCAGAATGAGTTATGGCAACTCAAATCGGAGGCTGATCTGAATTGAAAAGAGTACTTCAGACCAAGAGATAGAAATGCAGGTTGAAAAAATGATATTGAGCAATTACTGACCCCTGATCCCATCAAATCTTCTGAGTTGATGGGAAAAGTTTCTGACAAGAAGTAAGGATCTGGGTCTGTGTTTTGCTTACATAACTGAACTGGGATTTTCTTCTAAAAAAATATTAGCAGCCAACTTAAAATAGAGCATATTATGAATATTGGACTCCATTTAAGAATTTTCTCTACTAGATATTTAACTTAATTTTGTATATTTGAGAATGCTCGATGTTATTTTTTCATAATTTCTAGTGAATGAAATTTGTTTTTTATGACAAATTTTTCTGTGATCAAGCAAATACTACAAAATATAAGCTACACAAACATCACTCATTTTTCAAAAAATAAAATATTGTGTAAAATTAGACAGAATTCCCTAAAAAAAAAAAAAAAAGCTGTAGCAGCAGTGTCATTTACCAGGGTATACATATACAAAGAGTAGGGACAAGTTTGGAAATGTAGAGTGAATTACATAAAGATGCAATGTATAAAATTGGATTCTAGTGAGCCTAGGTAATAAAGATTGGAATAATTTTTGTGAAATGCTTACTTTTACTTTAAGTAATGAGAAATGCAAAGTTTCTTAAAATATTTCAATGCATGTTGTATATGCATGTATACCTGTATGTGCATATATATGTAATACCTGTATATAATTAATTTTAAACATATACAATTCCACTCCCTTCTAGAATGTAGAAAGATGAAAATAACATTTCAATAACTCTAGAAATAAGGGGGAGATAGGACAGATAATTAACTAAAGGAATATTTTTTCTTAATCCCTTCAGAAAACTGAGGCTGCAAGGTAAGGGTAGCATAAAGTCCAAGGGACAGCATCCCTCCCCCACCAAAAAGAGCTAGGGTACTTAGACTGTCTAGCCTGTCACAAAACATGGCAAGGGATTGAATCTGCAATACAAACAGGTTGGAAGACATCAGCTTAAAGTTCAGCCAACTGCTAAAGACAGATTTTGGACTAGAGTAGTAGTACATACAACCCCTGAGAGGCATTGGTGTAAGAGGGCTCAGCTACTCATATGGAATACCATGAATTTCTAATCAGGTGCTTTTTAATTCTGATTTCCTTGGTGTGTATGCCAAGCAGTGGGATTGCTGGATTGTATGACAGTTCCACTGCCAGTTTTTTAAGGAATCTCCACACAGTTCTCCATAGTGGCTGTACTAGTTTTCATTCCCACCAACAGTGTAAGAGGGTTCCCTTTTCTCCGCATCCTCTCCAGCATTTATTGTTTATAGACTGTTTGTTAGCAGCCACTCTGACTGGCATGAGATAGTACCTCATTGTGGTTTTGATTCGCATTTCTCTGATAATGAGTGATGTTGAGCATCTTTTCATATGTTTGTTAGCCTTCTGTATGTCTTCTTTGGAGAAATGTCTGTTTAGTTCTTTGGCCCTTTTTTTTTTTTGATTGGGTAGTTTATTTTTCTGGTATTGAGTGCATGAGCTGCTTGTATATTTTTGAGATTAATTCTTTGTTAGTTGCTTCATTTGCTATTATTTTTCCCATTCTTAAGGCTGTATTTTCACCCTGCTTATAGTTTCTTAGATGATAACGATGACCCTATATGTGAGACAGCAAAAGAGACGCAGGTGTAAAGAACAGACTTTTGGACTCTGTGGGAGAAGGTAAGGGTGGGATGATTTAAGAGAATAGCATTGAAACATGTATATTACTATATGTGAAATAGATTGCCAGTCAGGTTCGATGCATGAGACAGGGCACTCAGGGCTGGTGCACTGGGATGATCTTGAGGGATGGGATGGGGAGGGAGGTGGGAGGGGATTCAGGATGGGGAACACATGTAAACCCATGGCTGATTCATGTGAATGTATGGCAAAAGCCTTTACAAGATTGTAAAGTAATTAGCATCCAATTAAAATAAATTAATTAATTTACAAAAAATAAAAGCATGTGGGAGGTGCAAGAGACCAGAGAGAGCCCCTTTTCCTAGTGCAGGTGTTGCAGAAGGTAGGATGCATCCTGGAAAATATAAGGCAAAAACCTTGCAACTCTTCCCCAATCTTTCTCAAAGCCTGAAGCCTCTTGGGGAGGGATAGAAAGATGAGTTTTTCCTGGAAACAAAGACATGTGACTGCTAAAGGAAGACTTTTTTAAAAAGTTGTATTACATTTAAGGAAAGGATAGGAAACAGACTTGGCTTTAGGCAGCTATTATTAGAGGTCTCTTATCACTGGAAGAAGGTGGTGGTGGGGACTTTCTCTATCACAAGACTCGCTAGAGATATAAGGCAGAGTCTCACTGACTTGGAACAGAGGGACAAGAATTCTGAGTAAGCTACAGCCCTAGGACGCAATTACCCAGAGCTCCTTAACTACAGGGATGGCAGGGAACATGCTAAAATAAGACACACACACCACAGCTGTGCCTAGCAAGCACCAAGTAACAAGCAGGAATAGTCTACCATGAGGCGAGGGAGAAGAGCATGGAGAGAGACATCCCTCATGAGGTGCAAGCTTAAAGAATCAGCTGAAACTTAAGGGGGGAAGCTCTCCTTTCACGGAATATCCACCTCTGGTCCATTGTTGCTCAGTCGCTCAGTCGTGTCTGACTCTTTGCCACCCCAAGGACTGCAGCACGCCAGCCCTTCCTGTTCTTCACCATCTCCCAGAGCCTTTTCAAACTCATGTCCATTGAGTTGGTGACACCATCCAACCATCTCATCCTCTGTCGTCCCCTTCTCCTCCTGCCTCCATTCTTTCCCAGCATCAGGGTCTTTTCTAATGAGTCAGCTCTTTTCATTGGTGCCCAAAGTACTGGAATTTCAGTTTCAACATCAGTCCTTCCAAATAAATATTCTGGATTGATTTCCTTTAGGATTGGCTGGTTTGATGTTTGGCATTTAGTTAAATTTTTGAGATGTTATAAAAGATCTATATCTAGCAATCTAGAGAATCATTTTGAGAGATGATGGACATTGGATACATAGTCTTTATAAAAAACACACTATAATTAAGATGTGAAAGCATTTGAGGGGAACAGCTAACGACACATATGAATGTAAAGGTAATTTCAGAAAAGAGATGGAAAATAGAAGGAAGTATTAAAATGAAATGCTGCCACTAAAAGCTATAATGGTGGTTATCTCCTTTGAAAAGTTTATTCAGTAGACTTAACAGTGCTGAAGCAAAAATTAAATAAATTGAATATAGTTCAAAAACTAACCCAAAACATAACAAAAAACAAAACAGAGGTGAAAGAGAACAGATAAATTGGTCAAATAGTGCAAAATACATCACTTTGGAATTTCAGAAGCAGAAGGAGAGAAGAAAAAATTTTTGAATTGATCACTGGCAAGCAAATTTAAAATATGATGAAATAAATCAAGCAATGAATACAAAAAGTGAAGGAAAGTAAAATAAAAATAAATATCTAAGACAGACGCACTCATATACACACATGTAGTCACCAATAAACACAAACATGCCAAGACAAATAATATTCAGAAAGCTGAAAGTCAGATGAAAGGAAAATCTTGATGTCAGCCATATATCAACAATCAGCAAATATAAGAAAAATGACAATAACAGAGGAATTCTAATATGAAAACCTGAAAACCAGTACCCCAATGTCCATTGCAACACTGTTTACAATAGCTAGGACACGGAAACAACCTAGATGTCTATTGGCAGAAGACTGGATAAAAAAGTTGTGTTACATATGCACAATGGAATATTACTCAGCTATAAAAAAGAACACATTTGAGTCAGTTCTAATGAGGTGGATGAAACTGGAGCCTACTACACAGAGTGAAGTCAGAAAGAAAAACATCAATACAGTATATTAATGCATTGATATGGAATTTAGAAAGATGATAACAATGACCCTATATGCAAGACAGCAAAAGAGACACAGATGTAAAAATAGATTTTTGGATTTTGTGGGAGAAGGCGAGGGTGGGATGATTTGAGAGAATAACATTGAAACATGAATATTACTATATGTGAAATAGATGACCAGTCCAAGTTCAGTGCATGAAACAGGGCAGTCAAAACCAGGGCACTGAAACAACCCAGAGGGATAGGATGGGGAGGGAAAAAGGAGGGGGATTTGGGATGGGGGGAGACGTGTATACCCATGGCTGATTCATGTCAATGTATGGCAAGAACCATTACAATATTGTAAATTAAAATAAATAAACAAAAAAAAAAGACAATGGAATTATCTTGAAGTATTGGGAGGTTTGGTTCTCAAAAGTTATACTTTTATATTGAATATAATTATCCTTACAGCCACTAGCAATATAGAGGCTTTCAGACAAACAATAATTGAGAAAATAAATTGTTGCCAACATGAACTGTAACAAATGGTAAAGAAAATTTATACAGAAATTGCTAACAGAGAAAAACTTGTATTTACACAAATAAATAAGTAGTTCCAGAAATGGTAAAAAGAAAAGTGAATAAAAAATTATTTATTATCTTAAGCAAGATATAATATAGATCATTGATTTATTATTATTTACAATTATCTACTTATAAAGATAATTGACTGCCTAAAGCTAAAATGACCATAATTAATTATAGGTTTCTGCCATGTAAGTGAAAAATATAACAAAGGACACAAAGGAGGGGAAATAAACTAGAACTCCACTGTTGTAATATTCATATAATGTGTGCAAAAATATTTATTTGTGGATCCTCTGTGATAAGTTAAAGATACATGTTGTAAATCTGAGAGCAGTTAATAAAATAGACAATGAAGCATAACTAATAAATTTATAAAGAAGATAAAATTAAGTAATAAAAATGCACATTTAATTTAAAATTAGGCAGAAAAATGTTGACTAAAAGACAGATAAAATGAAAAGAAACTAGCACAATTATATATTTATACATTAACAAATCAATAATTGTATTAAGTGCAAATGATCTAAGCATCCTCATAAAAAGACTGATTCTAAGGTTGATAATGAAAACAAGACACTCCTATATACTTTCTACAAGAATTTCATTTTAAATGTAACAGTAGATAAGCTAAAAGTAAAAGAGGAGGAAAACTGCAGTAAAAACATTAATCAAAAGGAAGCTGGAGAGACTGTATTAATGTAGCTTCAGATCAAGGACTGTTACCAAAAAGAGGAGGGATATTGCATAACTATTAAGGACTATATTCAGAAAAGAGACATGCTGAATTGTTTAATGCACTTAAGAATAGAACTTCAAATTGCATGAAGAACAACTTGAGAAATTTCTAGTAAATATCTTCCTATTTTGTGTTAGGTAACAATGAAAGAAGGAAAAAAACAGCATCAAAACCATGCCCTTTTAGACAGGATCAGCAAAATGGATAGATGCATAGCCATAAAACTTCCTTGTTTGTAGGTACTAGAGTTTTACTTAAAATATACTAGGATGAACCTGATATAGAGTTGTGATTTAATATTCCATATTTTTATGGAATATAGAATAGTACATTTTATTTTTTAAGTTGATTATTAAATCTATCATTAGATACTCTATGTGGAAGTTCTGAGCACCTTTCTTTTTAATAATTATTTTGCAAATTTCTGTTGATATTCTTCTAGTTGAGCTGTTGTTAAACATTTCTTTCTATATATTCAAGATCTCATATTTATGATTATGTCTATATTGGTAAAGTATCAGTTATGATTATGTTTATACTGGACAAAAATAATAATTTTCATATGCAATTTATGGAGTGGTAATCATCACTTGGACTTCCCTGATGACTCAGTGGTAAAGAACAGTCTGCCTACAACTCGAGAGATACAGGTTTAATCCCTGGGTTAAGAAGATCCCCTGAAGGAGGAAATGGCAATCCACCATGATATGCTTGCCTGAAAAATTCCATGGACAGAGAAGCCTGGCAGGTTACAGTCTAAACAGTTGCAAAGAGCCCAACATGACTAAGCAACTGAACATGCATGCATGCAGTCATTACTTAAAATAATAGATTATTGTGAAAGTGAAAGTGGAAGTCCCTCAGTCATGTCTAACTGTTTGTAATCCCATGGACTATAGCCTACAAGCCTCCTCTGTCCATGGGATTCTCCATGCAAGAATACTGAAATGGTTTGTCATTTCCTATTACTTCATTATAATTGTTTCTTCATATAGACTGGTTGTAGTTTTCAAAAACTGTTATAGCAATGTCTGATTAGATTATATGCAGGGTATTCTAAAATAATCACTATTTCTTTGCTTTAATAATTTCAGAAATACAAAGGTTAAGAATGTACAAAGATATCATTTTAAAAATATTAAATTTATTTTATACTTATTTTTTAATTCTGAATAATAATTTAAATGAATAAGCATTATTATTTGGAACAATTTTAAGTTTATAGAGCAATGGATAAGAAAGTACAGAGAATTTCCATAAATGCCCTTATGTCCTTGCCTAGCTTCCACTATTTTAGCATCTTTTATTAATGTGGTACATTTATTGCTGCTACTGCTGCTGCTGCTGCTAAGTCGCTTCAGTCGTGTCCGACTCTGTGTGACCCCATAGGCGGCAGCCCACCAGGCTCCCCCATCCCTGGGATTCTCCAGGCAAGAACACTGAAGTGGGTAGCCATTTCCATCTCCAATGCATGAAGTGAAAAGTGAAAGTGAAGTCGCTCAGTCATGCCCTACTCTTGGCGACCCCATGGACCGCAGCCAATCAGGCTCCTCCGCCCATGGGATTTTCCAGGCAAGAGTACTGTGATGGGGTGCCGTTGCCTTCTCCTAACACTTCATGAGAAAATATCTTTGCACTATTACTAACTAAAATCTATAGTTTACGCTAGGATTTAATCTTTGTGTTGTATACTCTATGGATTTTTACAAATAAATAATGACATGTATCCAATTTTATCATAACACATAGAAAATTTTCACTGCTCTGAGAATGCCTGTTTAACCTATTCATTTCTCATTTTCTCCCCACAAACACCTAATGGTCAATGATCTTTTTACTGTCTCCATCATTTTGTCTTTTCCTAAATGTCATACAGTTGAGCTCATATATTATGTAACCATTTGAGATGAGCTTCTCTCACTTACTAATTTGTGTCTAAGGTTCCCTCATGTCTTTTCTGGACTTGATAGCTCATTTCTTTGTATGATTGAATAATATTCCATTGTAAGGATGTACCATAGTTTGCTAATTCACTCACTCGATCATTTACATCTTGATTGCTTTCAATTTTTGCAGTTATATGTAAGGCTGCCTCAGACATTTGTTTGCAGGATTTTTGTGTGGAAATATGCACTCATTGGGTAAACACTGAAGAACATGACTCCTGGTGTATAGGTGTATATGGTAAGAGCACGTTTAGTTTTAAAAGAAGTGTCAAACTTCCTCCCAGAGTGGCTATACCAATCTCCTTTCTGAGAGAAATGAATAAGAGTTTTTGTTGCTCTACATTCTCCACAGCATTACATTTTGGATTTTAGCCTTTCTAATTGGTGTCATTAATATCTCATTTTTAAAATTTAGATCCCCTAATGATGTATGGTATTGAATATTCTTTCATAAGTGAAATCTGTACATCTTTTTTGCTGAAGTATCTTTTAAGATCTTTTGCCCATTTGTTAATTGTATTCTTTTTGTTGATGAACTTTAAAGACTGTGTGGATTTTGGATAACAGTTCTTTATCACACAGGTTTTGAAAAGTCCCTCAGTATGTGAATTGTATTTTCATTCTCTTTAAAGTAGTTTCATCAGGACAGATTTTTAAATTTTAATGAAGTCCAACTTATCAATATTTTTGCTTCATATGACTTACTTTTGGTACTTTAACAGTCAATATTATCTCTTAGTAGCTTTTTGTCCTCAGTTATTATGTTCATATTTCCTTAGGAAGAAAGGCATGTTTTAGTTTAAAAATGGCATTGAAACATGTATAATATCATATATGAAATGAATCACCAGTCCAGGTTCGATGCATGATACTGGATGCTTGGGGCTGGTGCACTGAGACAACCCAAAGGGATGGTACGGGGAGGGAGGAGGCAGGGGGGTTCAGGAAGGGGAACACGTGTATACCTGTGGCATATTCATGTTGATGTATGGCAAAACCAATGCAATATTGTAAAGTAATTAGCTTCCAATTAAAATAAATAAATTTATATTTTAAAAAATGCAAATACAAAAAAATAGGAATATATCTCTGTTTTTAGAAAATCAAGATATGGAAAGAGGAAAAAAAAATGCCTGGCAAATTTCAAGATCCAGAGTAGTCTCAAACTTGCATTTTGACAAGATGAATCTTCTCCATACTTGCATTACTAACCTCAAGTTTCAAAATCCTTAGAGTGAAAGCATCTGTCTGGTCAAGCTTAGATTATAGTTCTCTCTCTCTACTAGTAAAGAAGATTATATTTGGATAGATAATTTCAGAATGACAGTGAAAAAAGAGGAAGAATCAGTTCCCTAACTAGTCACAAAAAGTATGGAAAACTGGAGAGTGTTCAATACACAAAAAAGATCACAACCCCGTAAAAATAGTAATATTTTAGCTTAAATACCATAACTGAGAATTCTTCAGAGACATTTTTTATTCTAGATTCCCATTCACTCTCTTGGATGATCTAAAATATACATTCTATTTTTTCTTCACATATCCCATTTGGAAAAATTGGACAAGCAATTCTAAAATTTATGGTCAGTGATTTTTATAAAACACAGTCAAGGACTCTTTAAGAAGCGCTATTACGTTTAGATTTTTTAATTCTTAGGATAAATAAGAACAGGAAAATAAAATATTAAAGGCAGATGCCATTTGTCTAAAGTATTTTTTATTTTACTCCAAGGCAAGTCTCTAATGACTAGCTATCAAAAATGGACTTTCTAGCTATTAGGTAGGTAATTAATACATGGGGATTTGATTCATTGATTTGATTTTGTATTTATGCTCAATGAGGTTCATAAATTACTATCTTTTATCCATTGAGAATTCTAAATCTAAATACTGTTTTCATCTCAGTCATGGGTGAATATGGCACTGGCCTGTTTAATTGATGGGAAAACACTAATGCACCAAGATGAATAGAAACAGAACTTGGATTCTAAATCCTATTTCTCAATAATAATGCAGTTTCTACTGTTCTGATAAAATTGCTAGGTAAAAATTCAGAAACCATGAAAATATCAATGAAAAATATTTACTAGCCTTAGAAAAAAGTATAGATCATCCTCTAAAAATAACCAACACATAATAAAAATTCATTTTAACACTGGATGTTATATCTCAATTATTGTATATACTTTATCTTTTTGTAAGTGAAAGTTCATATGAAATACTATATTCTGTTGTCAAATATTATATGTCTTTGGGAATTTTTTTCACACTTGTCATTTGATAATGAACAAATCGATAACATTCATTCCTTTAATACATTTTTATTTTATGCTTATAGTGCACCTAGTTTTTTTTAGGTGAGAAAGTTACAAAAATAAACATAGTTCCACCTATCAAAAAGCCTACTTTCAGAAAAGAGAGGGAATCTAAGATTATGGAAACATGAAATTTCTACATAAAATTCTAAAGATATGACCAAATCAAACAAAAATGGTGTGAAACTTCATCCTTACTCAAAGTGGGGAGTGGCCTCAAATGAACAAGCATACTAAGGTAATTTTTATGTATAAACCAGATGATTAAATGAAAGCTTGAAATAAATCATGGAGGGATGATTCACAAGAAGAGATATCTCCTTCCTTGCTTTTTTCTAGTTTCTAGTGATTTGCCAGGGGATCTTTGGCATTTCTTAGCTTTCAGCTGTAGCATCTGAATCTTGGTCCCCACTGTCACGTGTCATTTCCCCTGTGTCTCTGTATTCAAATAGTGTTTTCCTTTTCTTATAAGAATCCAGTCATATTGAATTAAGACTCATCCTAATGAATTCATCTTAATTTGATTGCATTTGCAAATGTTTTTCCAAATAAGGCCTCATTCATAACTACAGATATTAGGACAGCAAAATATCTTTCTGGGGTCACAATTTAACTATAAATAGAGAGTCTCCTTCTTTATTGTAGACCTGTTATGTTATATGGAAATATATTTCATTAAAAAGTAATCTCAACCTAATAATAGATAAGAGTGAATCTGTCACATGAAGTTGACGTTAGTGTGTATAATAATACATGGACAGGGAAGCCTGGAATGCTGCAGTCCATGGGGTCTCAAAAAGTCAGACACAATGGAGCAATTGAACTGAACTGAACTCACTGATCAATCAGAATTTTAATACTTACTTTAGGAGAGCATGCAGCATTTTTTAAATAAAAAAGTAGAAATTAATAATGATAAAAGCAGACATGCTGCTGCTGCTGCCGCTAAGTCGCTTCAGTCGTGTCCGACTCTGTGCGGCCCCATCGATGGCAGCCCATGAGGCTCCCCCGTCCCTGGGATTCTCCAGGCAAGAACACTGGAGTGGGTTGCCATTTCCTTCTCCAATGCATGAAAGTGAAAAGTGAAAGTGAAGTCGCTCAGTCGTGTCCGACTCCTAGCGACCCCACGGACTGCGAGCCACCAGGCTCCTCCGTCCATGGGATTTTCCAGGCAAGAGTGCTGGAGTGGGGTGCCATTGCCTTCTCCAAAAAGCAGACATAGAAATATAATAATATAGAAAACCAAGAAAATACTGGAAAGGATAAATTAATGAAGAGCTGGTTCATGTGCTTGATGAAAAAATAGAGACAGAGTAAAGCACCAAGGATTAGAAATGAAAACAGAGATTTATCCACAAATGCAGCAGAGTCAATATATTTTTAAGAGAGTATTACCTGTAAACTCTAGGGCAAGAAATTTCAAAATCTGAAGGAAATAGACAATTTCTTAATGATAAACTTCCACTATTTATAAAATAAGGAGAAAGACTTAATAAACCATTTATCATAGAATACATTGTGAAGATAGTTGAAAATCTATTCTTTAAAAATATTTTTAGTTGAAGGATAATTGCTTTATAATATTTCTGCCATACATCAATATGAATCAGCCATAGAAATACATATGTCCTCTCCCTCTTAAACCTCTCTGCCACCTCCCACCCATTCCCACCCCTTCCCACCCCTCTAGGTTGTTACAGAGCCCCAGTTTAAGTTCCCTGAGTATATTGAAAATATACTCTTAAAAGTCACCATGACTAGATAATTTACAGATGGGCTTTACATATAATTTTAAAATAGTAATTAAATCCAATATAATTGAAAACATTCAACTATAAAAAACATGAAATCTCCCTAGCTGGCTTCATTAACCAGAATATTGATAAGTATTATTCATTTCTTATGAATAATTTATTGATAAGTATTATTCTAAGTAGCTATTCATTTCCCACTGAGGCATGGTTAGAATCAAGATATATTTTTCACTATCATGGCTAGTACAGAGTTAGACTGATAGGAGCATTATGTATTAGTAAAATTTCCTTAATGCCCGGTATAAATCAACTAATGTAAAAACATCCTCTGGTTCACCTCTAGAACTTAATAAGAGATTTGGTCAGTAGTGATAATGGAATTTTCATAGGGGTGTGTGTGTGTGCGTGTGTGTGTGTGTATCCTGTGCCTTTACAATGCTATCTGATGTAGATGAAGAACTAGTGATGAAGACCTCACCTACCAATGTAAGAGACATGAGACGAATATTCAATCCCTGGGTCAGGAGGATCCCCTGGAGGAGGGCATGATGACCCACTGCAGTATTCTTGCCTGGAGAATCCCATGGACAGAGGAGCATGGCGGGCTACAGCCCATGAGATCACACAGAGTTGGACACAATTGAAGCAACTTAGCATGGCAGGGCATATATAAATGAAGTGGAAAACACACATTCACTCCTGTGATAAACACTCATACCTGATTTTCAAATAAAAGCTCATTTCCATCAAAAGATAAGCTTTACCTCCCATGAGGACTCCTCTCATTCTTCAGGAAATTAATCCACCTGACTAATGGTTTAGTAGAAATATTTTTATTGTATTTATATTTTAAAATTATTATTATTTGGTAGAACTAATAATCATTTAGTGGAACTAATTATTCAATATTCCAGTAGAACTATTCAAAACACTAAAGAATGATACCATCAATACGTTGCATTCAATATGTAATCAAATCTGGAAGATCCAGCGGTGGCCACAGGACTGGAAAAGGTCAATCCTCATCCCAATTCCCATTAAGGGTAGTACCAAAGAATGTGCTAACCATGGAACAATTGCACTCATATCTCATACTAGTAAAGTCATGCTTAAAATCTTGCTTAAAATCTTTCTTAAAATCTTGCACACTAGGCTTCAGCATTATGCAAACCAAAAACTTCCGGATATCCAAACTGGGTATCTGGAAAAAGAAGAGGAATCCAAGATCAAATTGCCAACATTCGCTGGATCATAGAGAAAGCTAAGGAATTCCAGAAAAACATCTACTTCTGTTTCATCGCCTATGCCAAAGCCTTTGTGTGGATCATAATAAGCTATAGAAAGCTCTTAAAGAGATGGGAATACCATCTTACCTGTCTCCTGCAGGTCAAGAAGTAGCAGTTAGAACCCTGTATGGAACAACTAATTGTTTCAGGATTGAGAAAGGAGTATGACAGGGCTGTCTGCTATCACCTGGTTTGTTTAATTTATATGCTGAGCACATCATGAGAAATGCTGGTCTGGATGAGTTACAAACTGAAATCAACATAGGCAGGAGAAATGTCAACAACCTCAGATATGCAGATGATACCACTCTAATGGTAGAAAGCCAAAAGGAACTAAAGAGCCTTTTGATGAGGGTGAAGGAGAAAGTGAGAGTCGACTTAAAACGAAATATTAAAAAAAAAAAAAAAAAACTAAGATCATGGCATCTGGTCCCATTACTTCATGGCAAATCGAGGGGGGGAAAGGTGGAAGTAGTGACAGATTTCCTCTTCTTGGACTCTAAAAATCACTGCAGACGGTGATTACAGTCATGAAATCAGAAGACATTTGCTTCCTGGCAGGAAAATTATGACAAAACTAGACAGTGTGTTGAAAAGCATAAACATTACTCTGCCAACAAAGGTCCATATAGTCAAGGCTATGGTCTTCCCAGTGGTCACATATGGTTGTGTTAGCTGGGCTGTAAAGTAGGCAGAGTACAGAATTGATATCTTTGAACTGTGGTGCTAAAGAAGACTCCTAAGAGTCCCTTGGACTGCAGAGATCAAACCAGTCAACATTAACAGAAATCAACTCTGAACACTCATTGGAAGGACTGATGGAACCCCAGTATTTTGGTCATCTGATTCAAACAGCTCTTATTGGAAAAGACCTTGATGCTGGGAAAATTTGAGGGAAAAAGTAGATGAGTGTGTCAGAGGACAAAAAGACTGAATGGCATCACCAATGCAACAGACATGAATTTGGGCAAATTTCGGGAGAGGGTGAGGGACAGGGAGGCCTGGTGTACTGCAGCACCTGGTAGCAAAGAGTCGGACACAACTAGTAACTGAACCACAACGACAACTATTTAATGCTGAATCCATAAGTTCATTTTTACATGTGATACTCTAAACGGTAACACTTTGTTTATACATTTATCTTTCTTATCAGACAGTGAGCTCATTAAGATAAAATTAATGCATTGTGGAAGTTCAATACCTTATTATTGATAAAACTATTAACTGAGGAAATTAAATTGAGGAATTCACCTTCCTAGCACTGAATCAAACAGGCATTAACTGGTGTTATACAGAGACATTTCAAATGACGGATGGATTTCTTTTACGAGAAATAAAGCAAAATATACCATAAGATTTGTAAATAAAATGTGAAAATTCTCTTACAAAGCAGAACAATGGGTAAGGGCAGGAATTTTCACTCTGTAACTTTTAGGAACCAAAATGCTTAAACACTTGTCATAGACAAAATGAATCCTTAATCTACCTTTCAGTTTCTGACAGAAAGAGTGCTGGCCATCATGTCATCTAGGAATTTCCCAATGTACTTTAGTCTATCAGCTGAAAATATTCAATTGATTATGACAGATGGGCATGAAGTCTGTTCTGATGGACTGAGGAGGGAAAAGATTGATAAATGCTGAGAGACAGATTATATCTTGATGATTATTTTTGCAAAGTCAATCATCTGTGTACTGGGTGCTTATTATAGTCTATCCTAGGAAAATTATCATTGCCTACTAATTGGCATATATTTTACTTCATTTTTTTTTAATTTAAAATGCCAAGGATAATTTTCTTCTGGAAATGATTATATATAGCAATGGAGAAACACACCTAACAAAATCAGCAACTTTATAATCTTCATTTAAAAAAAATGATGAATATTCCAAATTTTCTCTGTATCTTATTAAATCAATATTAGATGTATCTTAAATGTGGAAATAGTAAAACTATATGACCACATTATAACTATATCCAGTCAACATTCTCTTAATATTTTATGTTAATCTAATAGCATACCTAACAATTATTTCCATAAAGCACCCATTTGAAAAACTTGGAAATTGTACCTATTTACTCTTATGTAATTCATAAATTGACTTTTTGAGCTAGAATGGTTAGATTGTACATGGACAAGTCAAATAAGAGGGCATGCAATTTTTATTTTATATATTTTCCAGTGCATGTAACATACCAGGCTGGCTTTCTTCAAACAAGTGAAATAGGAAGGAGTTTTGTGTGGGAGCAATTCTGTCTTATATACTTCAGTTTTTGTCATGATTACATCCTAGAAAATGCATTCCTTTTTACAGAATCCCTATTTTTCAAAATATGATTTCTTTAGGTTTCTGGATATGTCAAAGATTTTGTTTGTTTTAATAGGGAATGTCCTTTTAAAAATTTTTGTCTTAAATTTATATGCTATGATGATCTAGAGCCAATTGCTCTCAGATCCCTTCCTCATCCCTCTTGCTCTTTTTTGGTATGGTAGAGGACCTGATATTTGCCTCTTATGTTTCCTTGGCTCAGTTTCACTTGGCTTCCAGCTTGTTTGGGGTTAATGAGAGGTACTAGTGGGAGATGGTAGAGTGGTGGTTCTTCAAAAATTAAGAAACAGAACTCCCATATGATCCAGTCAGTTTCACTCTGAGTATTTATCCAGAGGAAACAAAACACTAACTTGAAAAAATGTCCTCAGCCCCATGTTTCTTATAGGATTATTTATAATAGCTAAGATAGGGTTTTTCCTGTGGTCATGTATGGATGTGTGAGTTGGACTGTGAAGAAAGCTGAGCACCGAAGAATTGATGCTTTTGAACTGTGGTGTTGGAGAAGACTCTTGAGAGTCCCTTGGACTGCAAGGAGATCCAACCAGTCTACTCTGAAGGAGATCAACCCTGGGATTTCTTTGGAAGGAATGATGCTAAAGCTGAAACTCCAGTACTTTGGCCACCTCATGAGAAGAGTTGACTCATTGGAAAAGACTCTGATGCTGGGAGGGATTGGGGGCAGGAGGAGAAGGGGACGACAGAGGATGAGATGGCTGGATGGCATCACTGACTCGATGGACGTGAGTCTAAGTGAACTCCGGGAGTTGGTGATGGATGGGGAGGCCTGGCGTGCTGTGATTCAAGGGGTAGCAAATAGTTGGACACAACTGAGCGAGTGAACTGAGATGAACTGAAGATAGGGAGAAAAACTGAGTCCCTTGAGGGTTGAGTGGATAAAGAAAAATTGAGATATGTATACATATCCACATACACAAAGGATATATATATTCAACCTTCTTTTCCCTCATAAAATTTTCCAGCACTGGCTATAACTTCTAAGTAACAGGGCATAGAACTCCTGCAGAGGGTCGTAGTGTTTTTCTGCCATTGCTAATCTCTAAGTATCCTCAGTTTTCCCTTTTATCTTCTTAGATTTTGGTCACCTTTGTAATTAGCTCTCTATTAAGTTGCCCATATTTTAACTACTTTGAGTACTTATGACCCTTACCCTACTCAGTACAGAGTTTGAATGACATACACTCCAACTAAAAAATTAGTAGTAGCATCTTTGAGTCTTGTGTTGCAGTGTATTTTAAGCTTATACTGTGGCTCTGATGCAGTGCTGGAATCAATTACAAATGCATGGCATGGAGAGGAAATTATATTTAATTTCTTACATGCCATATAACTGCTCTACTAACTACTTCTGAATTATACTTCAGTATTATGCTTGGTGACTACAAGATTACTTACTTTATTGTGTATATTCACAGAATACTCTCTGCTCCAAAGACCATATATTTTCTTTAACACATCTTTATTAGAAAAGTTTTTGAGACTTACATACCTTGGCGCATTAAAACTATTCTAAAACTCATATATTCTCTTTTGCACATACTGGCAAGTGTGGAAATGCGATGAACCTATGTCAGTGTCTTCTTGCTGCTGTAACATATTATCACAAACTTAATAGGTAAAAACAGCTCAAGTTTATCATGCTATAGTTCTGTCTATCTCAACATCCTTCATCTTAATCATACTTCCAAAGTTCTTTTATCATATAAAGCAAGATATTCACAGGTTGCAGGATTAAGATAATAGACTTTATTTATTTATTTATTTTGGCAGTATGATGCAGCATGTGGGATCTTAGTTCCCCAATCAGAGACTGAATTCATGCTCCCTGGAGTAGAAGTGTGGAGTATTAATCACTGGACTGCCAGGGGAAGTCCCAAGATACAGGAATTTTTAGGCAGTGGTTGTTCTGCTTACCCGGAGAAGGCAATGGCATCCCACTCCAGTACTCTTGCCTGGAAACTCCCATGGACGGAGGAGCCTTGTAGGCTGACTAAGAGTCAGACTCGACTGAGCGACTTCACTTTCACTTTTCACTTTCATGCATTGGAGAAGGAAATGGCACCCCACTTAAGTGTTCTTGCCTGGAGAATCCCAGGGACAGTGGAGCCCAGTGGGCTGCCGTCTGTGGGATCACACAGAGTCGGACACGACTGAAGCGACTTAGCAGCAGCAGCATTCTGCTTGCCACAACTTTCATAAAGCAATGGTCAGAGCAGAGACTAGACTAGAAGTTTCACAATTCCCAGTCACATGTTGGTCCTATCACATTACAAACTATTTGAATCATGATTACATATTAAAACTAGACAGATTATTTTAAAGGAAAAAAAGTATTGTCCTTCTTACTAGCAAATGGTCACACAGTACCCTGTATTTATTTTAGTTAAAAAACTTTTAACATTATAGATCTGCAGCTGAGATTGCTAGGGAAGGATTGAAAAATGAGAACACACTTGGAAGATCCATACAGGAAATGTGCAATAAGAGTGGAGTTCCGGAAATAGGAACCATAAATGTAAGGATGCATCATATGGACAGTTGTCAACAGGACTCTCAGACTTTTTTAAGCAATATGACACCTGATAAATAATATTCAAAAGTTCAGCAACCTAATTACTCTTTCATCACTGATAGGAATTCATTAAAGTTGTGCATAAAAACATTTTTAAATTATTATTTGCTTGATCTACTTGAAGGATGGAGAAATTTCAAGAAAAAGGGCATGCTTGAAACTGTTACCAAAGTAAAAGAGCATAAACAGAGAAAGATAATTTAATAAAGGAAAGTAATGGGGCCACAGGTGGCTGCCTGATTGTTTGTATAAGAAGACACTATTCCTTACACAAGACATAAAATGAATATTCAAGCTAATCGTGTGTGTCTGTGTGTGTGTGTGTGTGTGTGTACGTGTTAGTCACTCAGTCGTGTTTCACTCTTTGCACCCTCATGGACTGTAGCCTGCCAGGCTCCTCTGTCCATGGGATTCTCCAAGTAGAAATACAAAAATACAGTGGGTTGCCATTTCCATCTCCAGGGGATCTACCAGACCTAAGGATTGAACCAGGGTCTCTTAGCATTTTAGGCAGGTTCATTACCATTTAAGTCACAAGGGAAGTCCCTCAAGTTGCTTTTGTCAGGATGTTAAGGGAAAGGATGATCCTAGCTGATAAGCTGAGTTACAAATTTTGTCCTTTTTACACTTTTTTGCTACTACTAAATTTACATTCAAAAATCTTAGTTGATATACGAAAGAAACTATATTTCTCATCAACCTAATAACATCCACCTAAAGAATTACTCCTCTCAAATTTAAAATTTACCTTAAAAATAATGTGATGGATTATTTATTATAATTACAAATTAATATAAATTGATCAAAGCCTTGCCAGTTCTGTGCTTTATCAGTGTTTGTATGCTTTGGCAATCTATATGATGAATGATATCTTGTGAATATTTTAATTTGTATTTCATTTTTATTGAGAGTAATTTTACAATTATTGAATTAGATACTCTTAATCAGATTATGTATATACTTTTCCTTTCAATAATCCACCTTCTTTCACTCTGCTTTGTTCTAGGTATATAATGATGAACTAAAAAGATATGTTCACCAGTGTTACAGAGCTTATGGTCTAATGAGCAAGACATAAAATAATCAAGTAAGAAAACCATAGCATAAGTCTATAAAGGAAAACGGAGTGTAACTTGACAAAGGGATGTGAGGAGAGATTAGTAGAAGAAATACTTAAGAAACGTAAGAAAGTTTGCAAGGTCAGGTTTTAAAATGCCCTTCACGTATTTGAAGCTGCAATATGACCGCCGGATATATATGTTCCCTGGTGGCTCAGCAGTAAAAATCTGCGGGCAAAGCAGGAGAGTAGGTCAATCCTTTGACCAGAAGGGAGATGTAAATTAGATCCCTGGGCCAGGGAAGATCCCCTGGAAAAGGAAATGGCAAGTCACACCTGTATTCTTGCCTGGTAAATCCGATGGACAGAGGAGCTTGGTTGGCTACAGTTTACGGGGCTGCAAAGAGTTGAACATGACTTGGTGACTATAACACAAAAAAGGAGACATTTCTTGAAAGAAAAAAGGCAGAATTAGTTTTATTTCATTACCAGAATACTCTATGGCTGGTTCTATTTCTTATTTTGTTCTAAAGGCACTGTCTACTCAGTACCATAATATGATAGTTATATAGACAACATGGATAAGAATATCCTCATTTAATACTAAAGATAAATGAAGCCAAGAATGTTTAACTGTTTTGTTAAGGTCAAATCCCAGCTTTGTTTTAAACTTTAGCCTTTATTAATTACAGGACCTTTGAGAGCACGTGGTAATCTTTTTTTACTTGGTGGTTTATGATTGTCACTTGGCAAACTATGAATACCAAGTACCTAAAAACTTAACTAATTTGATACAGAATATGAAAATACATTGTAACATAAAATGTATTATATTAAAATATAGAGCTCAGTTTACTATTGCTTATCTGCATATTTAAAGTTTGCACAATACACTCTCAAAAGTAAGAAAGAACTTATCCCTTGATACTTTTGCCTCAATTTGACAGAATAAAGGAGTGGGTTTTCCTATATCAAATCACCACGTTTGATTATTTCAAGGAGAAAAGCAGAAAAGTGAAAAGAAGGATTGAAGAGAGAAGATGTGGAAAGGATGAGAAGAGAAACAGAACTATGAGAATAGAGATGGCAGGATAGAAGATAATGAATTGTACTGTCTTAGATGGGGAGCAGGGAGAAAATATTTTTAGAAAGATAAAAATGAGCTAGAAAATAAGAATGATATTTCTTTATCTATAAACTACTCAATACTCAACTGTAGTAAGATGTGGCAGAGTAAAGTGGGATCATAATATTTAATATATCTGTCTGGACCCCTTTTCCCTTATACTGCATGTCACTTCCCAAAGATTTAATTTATTTCATCAGATTGGTTGTCACATACTCCATTTCCCTTATTCTCTAAACTGCTAATTTTTGTTCCTGAATATTCAGTAATAGATGTAGTTACTAAGCGTATAATCACATTCTGTAATTCCCTCATTTTAAGTTTTTATTGACATTATAATTTAGAGTTTTCTGAAAATAAAATAAGATTTAAAGATAATGCTTTTCTTGGAAGAGCATAGTCAAATAAAGTTATACCTAAAGGAACTAAAATTACATTTTCTAAATTCATGCTTTTATTTTCCTGTTTTATTGGAATATATAAGTATCTCATAGAAACTGTATTCTTTTAGGTTCCAAAGCAAAAATGTTCACATGATTTTGTAATATAATTTAGTACATTACTTATTTTTTGATTGGTTCTAAGACCATATTTACTATCAAGTGTAAAAGGACTAATATACTAATTTATGTTTTATTTATTTTGCCACAAAGAAAAACTAACTTGATTTTAATGTGGTATTTATTATTTTTGTTACATATCATCAAGACTACATATCCATATTAATAACAAATTTAGAAGTGTACCTTTTATCTTTGAAATAAGTATAGTGTTAGGAACTCTTTATATGGGAATTCATGTTGGAAAAAAAGCATTTTAAAAGGGTTATATTTGCATGGTGTTCAGAAAATGTGCCCTCTAGAGAAACTTTTCATTGTTATTTTAATAACTGTGTCAAGACATTCTGTATGGCAAAAGTAGGTCTTATTACGTCTTCGAGGCTGACAACTGACTTCAGCTGATGGCAGATGAAAACAAAGCACATACAAGAAAAATTGAACACTATTACACCTTCTGTTTACTGATGCAGCTGTAAAAAAGACAATCCCTAAGAATAAACTGTTCAAAAGATATCTTAGTGGAAGTGACTATCTAATGATAGATGAAATTGCATGGTCTCCCCACGGCTCATAAAATTGGATTTTATTTTATTGTAATTGGTTTTTTATTTAAAACTCCTCAGTTCAATTCAGTTCAGTCATTCAGTCATGTCTGACTCTTTGCGACCCCGTGAACTTCAGCACAATAGGCCTCGCTGTCCATCACCAAATCTGGAGCCTACTCAAACTCATGTCCATTCAGTTGGAGATGCCATCCAACCACCTCATCCTCTGTTGTCCCATTCTCCTCTGACTTTCAATCATTCCCAGAATCAGGGTCTTTTCAAATGAGTCAGTTCTTCTCATCAGATGGCCAAAGTATTGGAGTTTCAGCTTCAGCATCAGTCCTTTCAATGAATATTTAGGACAGATTCCCTTTAGGATGGACTGGTTGGATCTCCTTGCTGTCCAAGGGACTCTCAAGAGTCTTCTCCAACCTCACAGTTCTAAAGCATCGATTCTTCGGTGCTCAGCCTTTTTATAGTCCAAATCTCACATCCATACATGACCACTGGGAAAACCAAAGCTTTGACTACATGAACATTTCTTGGCAAAGTAATGTATCTGATTTTTAATATGTTGTCTTTTTTGCTCATAGCTTTTCATTTAAGGAGCATGTGTCTTTTAATTTCATGGCTGCAATCACCATCTGCAGTGATTTTGGAGCCCCCCCAAAAATAAAGTCTGACACTGTTTCCACTGTTTCCCCATCTATTTGCCATGAAGTGATGGGACTAGATGCCATGATCTTCATTTTCTGAATGTTGAACTTTAAGCCAACTTTTTCACTCTCCTCTTTTACTTTCATCAAAAGGCTCGTTTCTCTTCACTTTCTGCCATAAGGGTGGTGTCATCTGCATATCTGAGGTTATTGATATTTCTCCCATTTATCTTGATTCCAGCTTGTGTTTCATCCAGTCCAACCTTTCTCCTGATGTACTTGACATATAAGTTAAATAACCAGGGTGACAATATACAACCTTGACATACTCCTTTCTGATTTGGAACCAGTCTTTTGTTCCATGTCCAGTTCTAAATGTTGCTTCTACACCTGCACACAGATTTCTCAGGAGGCAGGTCAGGTGGTTTGGTATTCACATCTCTTGAAGGATTTTCCATGGTTTGTTGTGATCCACACAGTGAAAGGCTTTGGCATAGTCAATAAAGCAGAAGATGTTTTTCTGGAACTCTCTTGCTTTTTCAATGATCAAATGGATGTTGGCACTTTTATCACTGTTTCCTCTGCCTTTTCTAAATCAAGCTTGAACATCTGAAAGTTCATGGTTCATGTACTGCTGAAGCCTGGCTTTGAAAATTTTGAGCATTACTTTGCTAGCTTGTGAGATAAGTGCAATTGGGTGCTAGTTTGAGCATTCTTTGTCATTGCCTTTCTTTGAAATTGGAAAGAAAACTGACCTTTTCCAGTCCTACCACCACTGCTGAGCTTTCCAAATTTTCTGGCATATTGAGTGCAGCACTTTCACAGCATCATCTTTTAGGTTTTGAAATAGCTCAGCTTGAATTCCATCACCTCCACTAGTCTTTCTATAGTGATGATTCCTAAGGCCCACTTGACTTCACATTGCAGGATGTCTGACTCTAAGTGAGCAATCACACCATCATGATTATCTGTGTCATGAAGATTTTTTATATAGTTCTTTTGTATATTCTTGCCTCCTCTTCTTAATATCTTCTGCTTCTGTTAGGTCTATACCATTTCTGTCCTTTATTATGCCCATCCTTGCATGAAATGTTCCCTTTTCTTGAAGAGATCTCTACTCTTTCCCAGTTTATTGATTCCCTCTACTTCTTTGTATTGATCACGGAGGAAGGGTTTCTTATTTCTCCTTGCTTTTCTTTGGAACTCTGTATTCAAATGGATATATTTTTCCTTTTTTCCTTTGCCTTTCTCTTCCCTTCTTTTCACATCTGTTTGTAAGGCTTCCTCAGAGAGCCATTTTGCCTTTTACATTTCTGTTTTTTGCAGGGATGATCTTGATCACTGCCTCATGTACAATGTAACAAACTCCTGTTCACAGTTCTTCAGGCACTCTGTATAATAGATATAATCCCTTGACTCTATTTGTCACTCCAACTGTTAATCATAAGGTATTTGATTTATGTCATACCTGAATGGTCTAGTGATTTTCCCTACTTTCTTCAATTTAAGTCTGAATTTGGTAATCAGGAGTTCATGATCTGAGCTGCAGTCAGCTCCTGGTCTTGTTTTTGTTGACTGTATAGAGCTTCTCCATCTTTGGCTGCATAGAATATAATCAATCTTATTTCAGTGTTGACCATCTGGCGATGTCCATGTATAGAGTCTTCTCTTGTGTTGTTGAAAGAGGGTGTTTGCTATGACCAGTGCATTTTCCAGGCAAAACTCTATTAGTCTTTGTCCTGCTTCATTCTGCATTCCAAGGCCAAATTTGCCGGTTACTCCACGTGTTTCTTGGCTTCCTACCTTAGCATTCCAGTCCCCTATAACGAAAAGGACATCTTTTTTTGGTGTTAGTTCTAAAAGGTCTTGTAGGTTGGGATCGCATGTACACCCGTGGTGAATTCATGTCAATGTATGGCAAAACCAATACAGTATTGTAAAGCAAAATAAAGTAAAAATAAAAATTAAAAATAAAATAAAATAAAAGGTCTTGTAGGTCTTCATAAAACCGTTCAACTTCAGTTTTTTCAGCGTTACTGGTTGAGGCATAGACTTGGATAACTCTGATATTGAATGGTTTGCCTTGGAGATGAACAGAGATCATTCTGTCATTTTTAAACTTCAGCTTTTTCAGTATTACTGGTCGGGGCATAAATTTGGATTGCTATGATATTGAATGGTTTGCCATGGAAATGAACAGAGATAATTATGTCTTTTTTGAGATTGCATCCAAGTACTGCATTTCAGATTCTTGTTGACCATGATGGCTACTCCATTTCTTCTAAGGGATTCTTGCCCACATTCATATATATATAACTGTCACCTGAGTTAAATTTACCTGTTCCAGTTAATTTTCATTCACTGATTACTAAAATGCCAGTGTTCACTCTTGCCATCATGTTTGACCACTTCCAATTTGCCTTGATTTATGAATTGAACTTTACAGGTTTCTATGCAATATTGCTTTTTACAGCATCAGACTTCACTTCCATCAGCAGTCACATCCACAACTAGGTGTTGTTTATGCTTTGGCTCCATCTTTTCATTCTTTCTGGAGTTATTGTTCCACTCTTCTCCAGTAGCATACTGGGCGCCTGCCGACCTGGTGAGTTTATATTTCAGTGTCCTATCTTTTTGCCTTTTCATACTGTTCATGGGGTTCTCAAGGCAAGAATACTGAAGTGGTTTGCCTTTCTTTTCCCCAGTGGGCCACATTTTGTCAGAACTCTCCACCATGACCCATCCGTCTTGGGTGTTCCTAAACAGCATGGCTCATAGTTTCATTTAAACAAGGCCGCGGTCTACATGATCAGATTGGTTAGTTTTCTGTTGTGGTTCTCATTCTGCCTACCCGCTGATGGAGAAGCATAAGAGGCATGTGGAAGCTTTCTGATGAGAGAGAAGCTTCTTGATGAGAGAGACTAACTGAGGGGGAATTGAGTCTTGTTCTGAATTGTGGGGCCATGATTAGTAAATCTTTAATCTAATATTCTGTTGATGGGTGGGGCTGTGTTCCTTCCCTGTTATTTGATCTGAGCCCAAACTATGGTGGAGGTAATCAAGATATTGTTGACCTCCTTCAAAAGACCCCTTGCATGTGCTGCTGCACTTAGTGCCCCCAATCTTGCATCAGGTCACCACCAACCCATGCTTGCACTGGAGACTCCTGGACACTCATGGGCAAGTCTGAGTCAGTTTCTTGTGGGGTCACTGCTCCTTTCTCCTGGGTCCTAGTGAAAACACAAGGTTTTGTTTGTGCTCTCCAAGAGTCTGTTTCCCCTGTCTTGTGTAAGTTCTGGCAGCTCTATGGTGGGGTTAATGGTGATCTCCTCCAAGAGGGCTTATTCCATACCCAGGTCTACTGCACCCAGAGCCCCTGTTCCTGGAGCAGTCCACTGCTGACCCTTACCTCCGCAGGAGACACTCAGACACAATTCTGTCTCAGTCTCTGCAGGTCTTTGAGTCCTGGTGTGCACAAGGTTTGTTTGAGCCCTCTGAATGTCTCTGGCATGTATGCAGTTTGATACTAAACATGATTTTGCCTCTCATACCATCTTGCTGGTACTTTTCCTTTGCCCCTGGAGTCAAATAAAAATCTTAAAAGGGGAAGAAGCTTAAAAGAAAATTTGAGTATCATTTTTTTTAATGAATTTTGACCTTAGTAGTTGTCTTTTGAACTATTTAACCATGTTATCATTATTGGAGAATATTATACTGAATCTCTGAAATGAGCATATTGTAGGAAAATCATACAAATTACTTGCTCACTTAAGTCAACTTCAAGATAATATCTACATAAACTGACAGTCATTATGGCTGATAGTAACTGTCAGAGAGCAAAAAATTGTTGACTATTCATCTGTCTTCTAAATTTTCACTTTCTGATATTAAACTGTAAATGAAACAGTAATACTTATAGATATACAATCTTACAATTAACTTTAAAAGACACTATGCACTTTGCTAGATTCTGTGCATTATTAGTCACTTCAGTCGTGTCTGACTCTGTGCAACACTATGGACTGTAGCCTGCCAGGCTACTTAGTCCATGAAATTCTCCAGGCAAGATACTGGAGTGGGTTGTCATGCCCTCTTCCAGGGTATCTTCCCGACCCCGGGATCAAACCTGCATCTCTTATGTCTCCTGCATTGGCAGCCAGGTCCTTTACCACTAGCACCACCTGGGAGGTTTCTGTAGATGCTACAAAATGACAAGATCCTCAAAGGATGTATAACTATGCCTGACAAGTGGAATGATTTGCCAGTCAAGGGAACTAAGGGTATGACATTTCTTCAGATGTTTTGTTCAATGTCAGGTATATAAAAATGGAATTAATTCAGATAAAAATGAAGAAATAAAGAAGAATCTAAGGGAGTCTAAATTGACATATGATGGAAGGCAGCATGGTATTTTAAAATAGCAAAGAGTGAGCTCACAAGGGAATTAGGTATATCTCTTCAGTATTTGAAAGCCTGTCATGAGCAAGGGGATTAATGTCTGTTTTAGATAAGTATTTCAAAAATAGATTTGTGTTTAAGTGAAGGTAGAGTTTTGTGCCAGAGAGATTCAACTATGTCTGCTACCTGAGATAATGAGCACCTATTTCCTATACATGTAAAAGCATTGATTCGACATACATTAAAGATGAATGGCTTGGAAGAAATTTAAGAGTCATGTAGTCGCAAAGAGTTGGACACGACTGAGTGACTGAACTGAACTGAACTGAACTGAGGGAATATCTATTCAGTGCTTCGAATTAATTTGAGTTTTCTACTCAATTTGAGCAACTTGATGGTTCAAACATATAACATTGTCATATCTCAGTTGTGTGTATATTTATAATCCAGCCACTGCGTTGACTGTATTGATCAGATCAATGAGTTACAATGGAACTAGAAGATTTAGTCTTAACAGATACAGCATATAGGTTGAAATTTCCAAAGGAAATAGGCTGAACAGAGTATGAATCCTGTTAAAATCCAAATATTTTTGACAGAAATATTTGATGTTCTTAACACTCAAAAGTAAATAAATATCAGGAATGTTAAACATAGTAGAAAAATGTATTTTTTTTAAATTCAGCCATATCCAGGGTGTAGCTTCAGCTCTGATATTTGCCAGCTGTTGTTTATACCACTTAGATGGATTCTGAAGAGGATTTAAGTATGAAAATAAAGTTATGTGCAAAGATTCTATTCAATATGAAAGTGAAGTGAAAGTGAAGTCGCTCAGTCATGTCTGACTCTTTGCAAGCCCATGGACCACAGCCTATCCAGGCTTCTCTGTCCATGGGATTTTCCAGGCAAGAGTACTGGAGTGGGGTGCCATTGCCTTCTCCGTCTTACAGGTTAAACTATCTGAAACATTGGCTTGAGTTCTGCCCACTTCCCACAGACACAGCATCTGACGTGCTGTTTCTATTGATCATTTAAATAATAATCAGTAGCCATTTCCTCAGGGTGGGAAGGAAATGGTTTCCAGAATAATTTGAAATATATCTAGATGTGATCCTTGGGCCTTAAGAAATTCAAAGAACAGTTCCACCTCCTGCAACTCATCCTTGGAAGAAAAATTAGATGTTGTACCAGAGATGATCATTCTTATGGGGAATGAGCTCAAATCAAATTTTTTAAGGAGATGTGAAACTATTAAGGGCCCATAAATGTTAATTTTGCTTTCTTTACTTTAAAGTGAAATTACTTTAAGTCCTAGAATTGAAAAAATAAATTTATTAATAAGCTCCAAAATACAAGAATACAATTTAAGTATGATTCATAAAATAATATCCACTAAACTTCCATTTATCTACCCTAGACTCCAAACCCACCTCACTTTCATCCATCCTATGGAGACAAGGCTAAACTTGTGGAAATAAAATTTGTTTATAACTTTTTACTACCTACTGTACAAAGTGATTTAGTTATACATGTACATATATCCCTGGTGGCTCAAATGGTAAAGAGTCTGCTTTGGGAGACTCAGGTTCAATCCCTGGGTTGGGAAGATCTCTTGGAGAAGGAAATGGTAACTCACTCCAGTATTCTTGCCTGGAAAATCCCATGTGTGAAAGAGCCTGGAGGGCTACAGTCCATGAGGTAACAAAGAATTGGACATGGCTGAGTGACTCACACACACACACACACACACACACACACACACACACACACATCTATTCTTTTTGAAATTATTTTTCCATTTGGATTTTTGCATAATATTAAGCCAAGTTCCGTGCGCTAAACCACAATACTGTAGGTCTTTGTTGATTATCCATTTTAAATATAGCAATGTGTACCTGCCAATCCCAAATTTCCTAACTATACCTTTCCCTCTACCTTTTCTGCTGGTAACCATAAGTTTGTTCACTAAGTCTGTAAGTCTGTTTATGTTTTTTAAACAAGTTCATTTGTATCATTTATTTTAAGGTTGCATATATAAGTGATATCATATGATATTTCTGATGATATTTAATGTATACTATATAAATTATATATTATATATATAATATATATATTTAATTTGTATAGTATATTTCTTGTGACTTACTTCACTCTGTAAGACTGTCTCTAGGTCCATCTATGTCATTGACAAGGCATTATTTCATTCTTTTTAATGGCTAAGCAATAGTCCATTGTATATATGTACCACATTTTCTTTACCCATTGCTCTGTTGATGGACATGCTTACTATCACCAAAACAACAAACAAGTTAAAAAATGGGCAGAAAAACTAATAATAATTCTTCAAGGTATACATACAGATGGCCAAGAGGCCTGTGAAAAAATGTTCAATGTTTCTAATTATTAGAGAAATGCAAACCAAAGCTACAATGAGATAGTACCTCAGTTCACTTCAATCGCTCAGTCGTGTCCAGCTCTTTGTGACCCCATGGACTGCAGCACACCAGGCTTCCCTGTCCATCACCAAATTCAGGAGTCTATTCAAACTCATGTCCATTGAGTCGGTGATGCCATCCAACCATCTCATCCTCTGTCATCCCCTTCTCTTCCGGCCCTCAAACTTTTCAAATGAGTCAGCTCTTCTCATCATGTGGCCAAAGTATTGGAGTCTCAGCTTCAACATCAGTCCTCCCAGTGAACACTCAGGACAGATCCCATTTAGGATGGACTGGTTCGATCTCCTTGCTGTCCGAGGGACTCTCAAGAGTCTTCTCCAACACCACAGTTCAAAAGCATCAAGTTTTCTGCTCTCAGCTTTCTTTACAGTGCAACTGTCACATCCATACATGACCACTGGAAAAACCATAGCCTTGACTAGACAGACCTTTGTTGGCAAAATAATGCCTCTGATTTTAATATGCTGTCTAGGTTGGTCATAGCTTTCCTTCCAAGGTGTAAGCATCTCATGGCTGTTTCCAGTCTTTCCCCATCTATTTGCCATGAAGTGATGGGACGAGATGCCATGATCTAAGTTTTCTGAATGTTGAGCTTCAAGGCAACTTCTTCACTCTCTTTATCACTTTCATCAAAAGGCTCTTTAGTTCTTCTTCACTTTCTGCCATAAGTGTGGTGTCATCTCCATATCTGAGGTTATTGATATTTCTCCCAGCAATTTTCATTCAGCTTGTGCTTTTTCAAGCCCAGCGTTTCTCATGATGTATTCTGCATATAAGTTAAATAAGCAGGGTGACAATATACAGCCTTGATGTCCTCCTTCTTTCTTTTTGGAACCAGTCTGTTGTTCCATGTCCAGTTCTCACTGTTGCTTCCTGACCTGCATATAGGTTTCTCAAGAGGCAGGTTAGGTGCTCTGGTATTCCCATCACAATTTTCCACAGTTTGTTGTGATCCACACAGTCAAAGGCTTTGTAATAGTCTATAAATCAGATATAGATATTTTCCTAGAACTCTCTTGCTTTTTCGATGATCCAGTGGATGTTGGCATTTTGATCTCTGGTTCCTTTGCCTTACTAAAACCAGCTTGAACATCTGGAAATTCACGGTTCACGTATTGCTGAAGCCTGGCTTGGAGAATTTTGAGCATTACTTTGCTAGTGTGTGAGATAAGTGCAATTGTGCGGTAGTTTGAGCATTCTTTGGCATTGCCTTTCTTTGGGAGTGGAATGAGAACTGCCCTTTTCCAGTACTGTGGCCACTGTTGAGTTTTCCAAATTTGCTGGCATATTGAGTGCAGCATTTTCACAGAATCATCCTGCAATCCCACTCCTGGGCATATATCTTAAGAAAAACATTTTCTGAAAGGATGTATGCGCCCCAGAGTTCACTGCAGCACTGTTTACAATAGCTGAGATGTGAAAAGTCCATTTCTTTTTAAACTTGGAAAATAAAGGGAAAAAACTGACACTCAAGTTTACCAATCGCAATGTAAAGGAGAGCAGAAAATGAAAAGAAAAACGTAATTGACATAGATAAACCCGAGTGCATGACCCCATTAATTAAGCTGTAGGGAGCATCTAACACATGAAGAAATTTTCTAACCATTTTCAAGCATTCTCTTTTTCAAACAGTTTCTCTGCTCTGGCACTTTCTTCTAGGAAATTCTCTATCTGTCATAGCACAGATGACATTATCCTCCTGGGGTGAATAATTCAAACTGGCTAATGGGGCCATTCAGAGCACAACTCTGAACTCAAATCAGTTAATAGAATAGATCTTTGATTTGCCAATGTGGCAAGAGAGTCAAGTTTTAGTTTGAGAAAACAGATGCTGATGGATCATTTTAAATTTTAAAATATGGACTACTGTTTAAAAAGCATTGTCAAGCAACATCTTCAATAACCCCTCAGTACTGTAATCTAGAGCTTTCCTGGTGGTTCGGATGGTAAAGCATCTGCCTGCAATGCCAGAGACCCAGGTTCAATCCCTGGGTTGGGAACATCCTCTGGAGAAGGAAATGGCAACCCACTCCAGTACTCTTGCCTGGAAAATTCCATGGACAGAGGAGCCTGATGGGCTACAGTCTATGGGGTCGCAAAGAGTTGGACACAACTGAGCCAGTTCACTTTCACTGTAATCTATAAAATGGTAAGGTCCATCTCTACTAGAAAATTGTTAGGATTTTTTTCATTGTTTCTTTTGTTTATCTTTTTAAAGTTTTACAGAATTTCAGTTGGTGTACAATAAAATGCATGTAGTATACACTCCAGTTGGTTTTGACATATGTATATACCTATAAAACCATCACCACAATCAAGATAATAATAATACCCAAATGCTTGGGAAGTCTTCTTGTGAAATGCAGTTCTTTTTGCTCATCCCTCATGTCCTCAGGAACTTCTGGTCAAGTTTCTGTTACTAGAGATCATTTTGCATTTGTCTGGAATTTTATATTAATAGTATCATTTAGTGTTTATTCTTTTTTAACTTAGCATGATTATTTTGAGATTCATCCACATCATAGCATGTATCAACTCTTTCTTCCTGTCTATTGCAGACTTGTACCCCACTGTATAGATTATAACATTGTGTGTTTATTATTTCACCTTTTGGTGGATATTTTGATTGTTTCTAGTTTTATGGCTACTATAGGCATGTTAGGGGTTTTGACGTGTGAACTATTATGTTGCCTATTTATTTCCTATGTTCTACACCACTAATTGATATGGTTGTCACTCTAATGTTTAGTGATCTCATATATTAACTGCATAGCCATTCATAACTTTTTAACAGAATGTGACCAAACTAAGTCAATGTTGTGGGTCAATCTTGATTTCATATTTTGAAACCTTTCAAAATTATTACATTCTTTTTAAAGGCAAAGGTAATATATTATTGGACATTTCCTCTTTTTTTTTCCCAATTTTACCTTTGCATCTGTTTACATATTAAAGGAAATATTGTGCACCATAGTATCCAACTGTTTGTGGCTGCGTTTGGGCACCATAGTATCCAAATCTTTGCACTCCCATGGACTGTAGCCCTCCAATATCCTCCATCTGTGAGATTTGCCAGGCAAGAATACTGGAGTGGGTTGCCATTTCCTACTCCAGAGGATCTTCCCAACCCAGGAAATGAACCCATGTCTGTTACATCTCCTACATTGACAGGCAGATTCTTTACCACTGCACCATGTGAGAAACCATATACATAAGTGGAAAACCAAAGATAATATTTGCATACTATGGCAGTTGTTCTGTTTTGTGAGTTACCAACCTAGGTAGAATGAAGGTTTCTTTTTTTTCCTGATATTTGTATGGCATGCAAATGTAGAGTTGATGATGATCACAGTAGATGCAATAGATGACTTCAATATTATTTGTTATTGAGACTACTGTAATAATTATATAAACATATTTTATATAAGTATATAATTTGTAATTTAATTTAGAAATATGAAGTTCAGAGTAACCTTGACAAAAACTTTTTACTTATATGTGTGTATTTACTCAGTTCAGTTAAGTTCAGTCACTCATTCATATCAGACTCTTTGTGACTCCATGGACTGCAGAATGCCAGGCTTCCCTATCCATCACCAACTCTTAGAGCCTACTCAAACTCATGTCCATCGCCTCAATCAGTCAGTCAGCCAGTTCAGTCGCTCAGTCATGTCCGACTCTTTGCGGCCCCATGAACCGCAGTACACCAGGCCTGCCTGTCCATCACCAACTCCCGGAGTTTACCCAAACTCGTGTCCATTGAGTTGGTGATGTCATCCAACCATCTCTTCCTCTGTTGTCCCCTTCTCCTCCTGCCTTCAATATTTCCAAGCATCAAGGTCTTTTCAAATGAGTCAGCTTTCCGCATCAGGTAGCCAAAATATTGGAGTTTCAGCTTCAACATCAGTCCTTCCAATGAACACCCAGGACTGATCTCTTTTAGAATGGACTGGTTGGATCTCCTTGCAGTCCAAGGGACTCTCAAGAGTCTTCTCCAACACCACAGTTCAAAAGCATCAATTTTTCAGTGCTCAGCTTTCTTTATAGTCCAATTCTCCCATACACTACTACTGGAAAAACCATAGCTTTGACTAGACAGACCTTTGTTGGCAAAGTAAAACCTCTGCTTTTTAACATACTATCTAGGTTGGTCATAGCTTCTCTTCCAAAGAGCAAGTGTTTTTTAATTTCACGGCTTCAGTCACCATCTGCAGCGATTTTGGAGCCCCCCAAAATAAAAGTTTGTCACTGTTTCCATTGTTTCCCAATCTATTTGCCATGAAGTGATGGGACCAGATGCCATGATCTTAGTTTTCTGAATGGTGAGTTTTAAGCCAACTTCTTCACTCTCCTCTTTCACTTTCATCAAGAGGCTCTTTAATTCTTCTTCACTTTCTGCTATAAGGTTTGTATCATCTGCATATCTGAGGTTACTGATATTTCTCCCAGCAATCTTGATTTCAGTTTGAGCTTCATCCAACCCAGAATTTCTCATGATGTACTTTGCTTATAAGTTAAATAAGCATGGTGACAATATACAGCCTTGACGTACTCCTTTTCTGATTTGGAACCAGTCTGTTTTTCCATGTATTTATTAATTTATTTATTTGACTGCACTAGGTCTTAGTTACAGCACATGGGATCTTCAATCATAGTTGTGGCATGTGGGATCTTTAGTTGCAGCACGTGGAATCTATTTCCCAAGCTAGGGATTGAACCCAGGTCCTCGGCACTGGGCACACAGAGTCTCAGCCACTGAACCACCAGGGAAGTCCTGGCAAAAGAAGCATTTTTGGTGTATAGATAAAAAAAGGACTAAAACCTTAACTGGAGTGAAAGAGAGATTCCATATAAGCTGCTGTATAGTTTAAGGTTGTAAGCAATTTATGGACATATTGAATATGTGTATGGATGTGTGTGTGTGTGTGTGTGTGTGTGTGTGTATGTAAATATGCCATGCTTTGTTGTTCAGTGTATCTGACTCTTTGTGACCCTGTGAGCTGTAGCTGTCCAGGCTCCTCTATCCATGGGGATTCTCCAGGCAAGAATACTGGAGTGGGTTGCCATGCTCTCCTCCAGGGGATCCTCCCAATCCAGGGCTTGAACTCAGGTCTTCACATTACAGGCAGATTCTTTACTGTCTGAGCACCAAGGAAGCCCAAGAATACTGCGGTGTGTAGCTTATCCCTTATCCAGGGGAACTTCCTGACCCAGGAATAGAACTAGGGTCTCCTGCATTGTAGGCAGATTCTCTACCACCTGAGCTACATGGAACCCATATTTGGCTTTCTAAATCCATTTCTCCATTCTTTCTATGACTCAAGTCACATTGGATCATCCACCATTTCCCAAAGTATTACCATTCACTTCTCACTGCTTCAGCATTTGCATTCCTCCTGAATACCTAGGCCTGAGTCATTTTATTTATAATTATGGGAAAACAATTTATTGTCACTTATAGTAATCTGTTACTTTAATAGCTGTGATTTTGAAATCCTATGTAGTAGGTGCAGAATTTCTACCACCTTGAATATGATTAATAAATGCTATTTTCATATTCATTTACTTATTTTTAGACAGTGTTTATGGTTTTCAGTCTGCATAGCTGTTCACTAGAATAACTTTGTGTTATTAATATTTCTGTGCTCATAGCTAAACCACATATCCCTTTCTCTTTTATTGCTAGGTATGGCATGTGGCTGTATTCTAGCAAACAAAATATATTTAATCATATTATAGACCTGGTACATAAATAAACTTCATTGGCTTTTTCACCATTTTGATTCCATATTCCCCCTTGTACTGGTGACATATGATATCCCAAGTGACCTTGGAAACCATCTATTGACAATAGAAGGGCCTCAGTCAGCCTGCATCATTGAGTGACCACAGAATTTCCTCTCCCTCCACATCAATAATCAGCATCATCCTTCTGAAACTTTAATTGTAAGGATCTGGGATATGTGTGAAATCTTTACTATATCATCGGATAAGGCAATGGCACCCCACTCCAGTACTCTTGCCTGGAAAATCCCATGGATGGAGGAGCCTGGTAGGCTGCAGTCCATGGGGTCGCTAAAAGTCGGACACGACTGAGTGACTTCACTTTCACTTTTCACTTTCACGCATTGAAGAAGGAAATGGCAACCCACTCCAGTGTTCTTGCCTGGAGAATCCCATGGACGGGGGAGCCTGGTGGGCTGCCATGTATGGGGTCGCACAGAATCGGACATGACTGAAGTGACTTAGCAGTAGCAGTAGCATACTATATCATGTATCAACAATATCTATTTATTCAGTCAGCAGCTGTTTACCGATTATCACGTATCTGCCAGATATTGTGTTCTGCAGTGACATATAATGCTTACTGTATAGCAGAGATTAATATAGCACTCATGCATAAATTCTTTTAATCATGCTTCAGCCCTGGAAAATGACTGCCATCATCCTTATTTTACAAAAGAAGAGTCTAGGACCACAGAGAATTTATATCACCTGCCATAGTTTACACAGCTGATAGATGGCAAGACCAAGCTAGCCCTCTAGAGCCCATGCTTATAATCTTAGTGCTATGTTGCCTCACGTGTTCTAATTAATGGGATTAGCAGTAAATAACAACACAAAATGGCCTGTCCATAGACTCTCAAACACTTGAGACATAAAAATTAAACAGATGATCCAGAATTAGACCCTGAAAAGGCAAAGAAAAATATAATGGACAATATTACGACAATTTCAAAAACTTAAATATGGATGATTGATTTAAATAAAAATCAATGCTAAATTTCCTTATTTTGTTTTTTTTAAATAATTTTGGTGGGAAGTATAACTACTATACTGACTTCTGGAGATAGATATAGGTATATGGAGAGAAAAATAAAGAAAAAGCAAACAGACAAAATGTAAACAACTGTTGAATCATAATAAAGGATATATAAGAATTCTTGAATTCCTTCAACTTCTCTTTGGTTTATGTAAAATTATAATAAAAATTTAAAAAGTACCACAAGATTTTTTTAAAAAATCAATATGTACTTTGAAAAAAAAAACAGTAAAGAGGATGTTGGGAAATCTATTTCAGGAAGAACAGAGCTTATGTGAAGCTGTGTGAAGGAACATGTAATGGGAAGATGTGCAGTGAGAAACAGAAGCATTAAGGTGTTAAGTAATGCCTTTGAGGAATTGCAAAAAATTTTTTACTACTAAAGCAGAGAGAGAGGAGTGACAAATTAGGCAGGCGTCAGGGTCTTATAAATAATGTTAAGATACTAGAATTACTTTATAAGAGTAAAATGGAATAAAACTGTTTGGGACAAGGGAGTGATATGATCTGATTTACATTTAAAAATATAATCTGTGTATAGGGAAGGCTGTAAGGGAGATAAAATAAGAAGTAAGGAGAACTCATAGAAAACACTACAATAACTCAGGTGTAGATGGTAGCTTGGCCTGGTCTGTTTATGCTGAAGGTGATGATAAACAGTAACAAATGGCATATGCTGTAAAGGACAGTGTATAGGCGTTTCCCATGTATTGCATGACATATGAATGAGTGCATAGTGGAATGGAATGCCATCAAGAGTCAGCAACTGTACTGTAGCCCAATGATCTGAGTGAGCCATATGTGGGCATCTTTTCCATTAATATCTAAATTGCATTCTTAGACTACATTTTTCTCTTAAGACTACAACAGTCCGGCACCTCTTCACTACTACTGAAGAATCATGAAAAAAGTCTATTTTTTAACCAGTTGCTGCTTTTTGAATGTCATTTAAATTGCCATGCAATGCTTTTCATTCTGGAGAAGGAAATGGCAAGCCAATCAAGTTACTCTTGCCTGGAAAATCCCTTCAAACTTCACATCAGGTGGCCAAAGTATTGGAGTCTCAGCATCAACATCAGTCCTTCCAATGAACACCGAGGACTGATCTCCTTTAGGACGGACTGGTTCAATCTCCTTGCAGCCCAAGGGACTCTCAAGAGTCTTCTCCAACACCACAGTCAAAAGCATCAATTCTTCGGTGCTCAGCTTTCTTAATGGTCCAACTCTCAGATCCATACATGACTACTGCAAAAACCATAGCCTTGACTAGACAGATCTTTGTTGGCAAAGTAATGTCTCTGCTTTGTAATATGCTGTCTATGTTGGTCATAACTTTTCTTCCGAGGAGCAAGCATCTTTTAATTTCATGGCTGCTGTCACCATCTGTCGTGATTTTGGAGCCCCCAAAAGTAAAGTCTGCCACTGTTTCCACTGTTTCCCCATCTATTTGCCATGAAATGATGCCATAAGCTTTAAGCTAACTTTTTCACACTCCTCTTTCACTTTCATCAAGACGCTTTTTAGTTCTTCTTCACTGTCTGCCATAGGGTTTTGTCATCTGCAGGTTATTGATATTTCTGAGCTTATTGGTATTTCTCCCAGCAATCTTGATTCCAGCTTGTGCTTCATCCTGCCCAGCAGTTCTCATGATGGACTCTGCACAGAAGTTAAATAAGCAGGGTGACAATATACAGCCTTGACATACTCGTTTTCCTATTTGGAATCAGTCTGTTTTTCCATGTCCAGTTCTAACTGTTGCTTCCTGACCTGCATAAAGGTTTCTCAAGAGGCAGGTCAGGTGGTCTGGTATTCCCATTTCTTTCAGAATTTTCCACAGCTTATTGTAATCTACACAGTCAAAGGCTGTGGCATAGTCAATAAAGTAGAAATAGATATTTTTCTGGAACGCTTGCTTTTTCAGTGACCGAGCGGATGTTGGCAATTTGATGTCTGGTTCCTAAGAACCTCTCAATGGAAGCCCAAATCCACTGTCCTCATAATAACTTTTGCATCCAGAAATGGAACTTTTATACCACTGAATGCAGGTTTGCTTCCCAATGTCTACAAATCCACCACTCCAGAATAGAATTTTGCTTTGTTTTGTATATTGAAAAAGCAGGCAGTGCCACAGTCCCACTTCCCCTTTCTCTCTCACACACACATTCATGCACGCTCCTTCACAGTCATGTAGTCCTAAGTTCCAATGTTAATGTCAAAGATTTACCTTTGGTAGCACAAAGAATTTTTAGCCTTTGTGATTGTTTTGTCTTCTGAATGCTTCAAAGATAGCAGATAAAAATTTTACATATGGCTTAAAATCCCTTCTAAAAGTCTACAGTGAAAAGTATTATCAGTAACACTTGCACTATTTTAAATTCGAGAACAAAACCTAGTGATAGTTTTTAACATATTAGATAAAGACAATGTTGAATAAATGTGTGAAATAGTTGTAACTTGATAGAGTGAATACCTCATTTCTATTTAGACATGAAAATCATTGAAACTGTGTAGAAGACAAGAAGCTAAAAGAACAGCAGGCCCAGCAAGGACCACAAAAGAAAATTATAATTATTGATAAACTGGTTGCTATAAGGCATGAGACTCTTGGAATAAGTCCAGAGGGAACAGTTCATAATCTTGAAAACAAGATATGATCCTAAGGTCAGAAAACTGACCCTAGGCTGTTTCTCAACTGGTGTCTCATAGTCACATGTTTTACGTATCTGGTCGAAAATCTACAGATAAGAATATTAGTCTGAGTTACTGATTTTTTGTTGATTACTGTTTCTTAGTTACTCAGTTATTAATGATCACTTTGTTCTTTGGCCCTGAAGGCCACATGAATTATAGCTTAACTCCCTGCATATTCTTTCCTTCATGGCTGAAAGTATAATAAAGCTGACTTGGATTCAGTTTCAGCACCTTCACCTTGAAGCAGTGTTGGTCCCCTGATCCTCGCTTTTCACTGAATTCTTCTGTCTTGTTTCTCATTCTCTTACAGTATCATGCTTTCAGAAACCCTGCTTGTCGAGCCGATCCCGACAAAACTGATAGGAATTTGAACTGTTACTCCACAGCAGCGGATAATATACACTTGACATTTTTGCAACTGTGTGATCCTGTGTTGTCATCCCAAATATTCATAGGCTTTTGTTCCTTCGGTAAGTGTGAACATGATAGAAAGGTATATATATATATATATATATATATATATATGTTGTTGTTTTTTTACCAGTTTCAATTACAGAGTTTAAAAGACTGATGATGATAGCATTCATATTACTCTATAAACTGTGACTGTAATAGGCCCCTGATCAGAGTCCCATTGAATTCGCTGTCTGTAGCTCTTCAACTCTGGACTCATGGATGCTACAGTGCTACATGTTGGTCATATCCTGGTGCATTGGGTATGGTATTCTTCATTGGAAAGGACAAGAGAAAATTAGGGAACAAAATCAATGCTACTTCTATATATATTGGTCTTGTCAGAATAGGGTATAATCAGTGAGCCAGCACTTTGCTGATTTTTCACTGCCATCTTCATTCAATTGTAGCAGCACTGTCATTTCCTAAAAAGAAATCTGAGGATCAATATAACCACTAATAATTTGAACTCACCTACAGCTAATCTTCACTGTGAGTCGGATCTGCTTTATTATAGTCACTGACAGATTAGAAAACTTGGAATTGAATCTGCACTATGCCAGAGCAACTAGAAAATGTGAGGAAAAAAATCTAGAAAAATACCTTGCCATGATTCATAGCAAAGAGCCCAAATGTTCACAACAAATAAGTTGTTGTTTGAATCATACAGTATGTTATTTCAGGTAAAAACATTTGTATTCAAAAATAATGGTCTTCACTACTGTATAGCACAGGTAACTTTGCTCAGTTGTATGACAGCCTAAATGGAAGGGCAGTTTGAAAGGGACTGGCAACATGTATATGTTGGCTGAGTCACTTTGCTGTATACTGAGACTATCACAATATTGTTAATCAACTATACTCCAATATAAAATAAAAATTTATATTACAGTTCTTTAAAACTAAAAAAAAAAAGCTCTTCAACAATAATAATGGATAAATGGATAAATGGGAGAAAACATTCATTTATTGTCTTGGTGGTAATGATTTCATGAATGTATCCTTATCCCCAAAGTCTTTGAGTTGTGTATATTAAATACGTATAGCTTTTCACAAGTCAGTCTTCAATAAAATGGTTTTTAAAAATCTATGTTTTAGCAGAAATTTCAAAGATCCTAATTTCCTCCCTTATTTTTAACCAACTAGGTGTCTTACAACATGTGTAAACTATTTTCTATCTAATCAGGTGTCCTAAGTTTTCCAAGAGTATATTATTTATATGAAAGTGGCTAAAACACTTCATTTAAGTAGAGCTGTTCATTTAATAAAGTTAACTTTATCAAAAGCATTATTTATGAAAGAATGGCCTATTTACATGACATAAATTAACTTATATGAAATTTATTTCTGTTCAAGCACCAAAACTCCAGCAATTTCCTGTATAGTATCTAATTATATTTTTTATTTAAATATTTGAATTCTGTAGCATCTTTCTACTGTAGAGTTATGCATGCTTATGATGATAAATAAAAATTGTTGCTTTAAAAAAGAATGGACTTAAAGAGGTATAACTCAGTTAATTTTTATGGAATATCATCAGTATGGCACTAAATATGTATATTTTTGTTTAACTATTTAAAGTGAATATTTGCCATTTCTCATGAAGATAGTTTAATTTTATCCAATGTCTCTATTACTCATCCTCTCCTTTAGGGCCCCTATAAGGGTCCTCCTGTCCTGAGTTGTTCAGAGCTTGAGGAGACTGAGCTCAGTTCAGAAGAAAAGGAAAGTTTTATTCTTTTAATATTTTAGTTTTATTAAACTATATGTGACTTAAAATGTTGTGTTAGTTTCAAGTGTACAGCAAAGTGATTCAGTTATGCATATACATATATTTATTCTTTTTAAGATTTTCTCATATAGATTATCACAGAATAAATGGGAAGATATGTCTAACATATAGAGTATGCGCTTTCCCCAGCTGCTAGGCAAATTTATAGGGATCTTATAATTGGGAAAAGGGCAGAGTTCTCCTAGATATGGTACAGCTGTGGTGCTCATGCACTCACACTCCAGATAACGGCGCAGGCGCATCATCTCAGGGCACAACCTCCTGCATCCTGCAGCCATTTGGGATTGAGTGCTGTGGGCAGCCTCTGCATGCGGCTCCAGAGCTGAGGTGTAGGCAGCCGTTTCACTCTATCAACTGTGTCTGAAGTCCTGGGTGAGAGGCTTGTGGAAGTAGCACCCTATGAACAAGTGCAACTGGACTAATGGCAAAGGAGAAAAGCTTCTATCTATAGTATGAAAACTTTTGGCATATTTTGGGAGGGAGACAAAATTTACTTTCAAAACTTCACCTGCAGTATTTCAAAGGTTAGAAACGTTTTCTTCTTTTAAAATTATTCCTGGTGTTTCCCAGTCTTTACCAGCCTATTAAATCCCATTTTCATGAATACTACAAAACATATTTAGCTAGGGACCCATCTACTTTTAATAAAAAGTTTAACATTTATCAGGATCTCATATGTAGTCATTTTTTAGAATCTTTGGAGAATTATTTTCTTTACATATCCACGCTAGCTATTACATATTATAGTTGCTACATGTCTATTGCCAGATTCCTCTTATTAGCTTTATATATCATCACATCTCCATAATAGTAACGTCCTGAAGAAATGCCTTTCCTAGGCTTGCTACTACTTTCACATAGCGGTTTCATTTCAACTACAGTCTTACCTTTATTATTGGAGGTAATTGTTGAGATTAGATTATCACTTGAAACAGGATGTTATTAAGTTTCTGAGATAATATAAGGCAAGTACAATGTCTACCTGTGGCCAGTCTTCCTGCAGCTAGAAAGCCCTGACTCACCATCGCAGAACCCTGACAGGTGTGGCACTGCCTAATCAGAGAGTCTCCATGGAGCCGAGCCTGTTTCCCAAAACACGTGGTACCAATAAGCCTATCCCTATCAATGAATTCAGTCTTCTCTGCGTGAGGCCTGCAGACAACAAATGTTTTCCCTCAACTTTGAATCAGATACCTTTCTCCTTAGTCCTCATTTTCCTGTCCAAATTCTGAACTCCCATTGAGATATCTGATGCTATTTGTGGCCCGCATCTTCAAAGGGACCCTTTCTCTATCTCCATAGGAAAGGATAGCAGCAGACAAGAGGTAAACTATGCTGTGAGCAGAAAGCACATACATGAAATTCATTTATGTTCTTGAAAAGCATTTAAGACAAAACGGTGGAGACTGGTTGTCCAGGTACTCATAACTTTTAATCTAAATCTATTCTCCCTCTAAATTAGTGCACAGATCATTGAAAAATACTAATCCTTAACATTTTCCTGACATATTGGTTCATTATAATTGATTTTTTAGAAGTTCCCTAATGAGCAGACACACTGCTATAGACTGAAGAAAATAATTGTATTCAACACAATAATAGATTTTGAAATTATTTTTCTTGCCTGGAACACCTTTAATCCATCAGTATTGTTTTCTATGAGATAGAATTCACTGTGAATATTAAGTACATCACATGCATTAATTTATGATAGTATAGATTTGCTTAACCAAATTAAGCATCATGGATTCATTGCGGAGAAATTAATAAGGATTATCCAGGATATATGAGAGGAACTCATTGACTATGTAATTAATTTAAACACATATAAACAGATTGTTATGTGAGCTATTTAGGCATATAATTATAAATCATTGAATTGCAGATGAATTAATTTAGGTAACTATAAATGGTAATGATGTTGTCTAATGTTTACATTTGCTTTAAAATTGTTCAAAATGTTAATTTTAACTATTCTCTTTGTTTTCATATTGCATCATAGCAATAGTATTTCCATTTGTCTTCATTTAAATATTACCTTTTTATTTAAAAATGTAAAATAGTCACAAGCCTGTAAAAAAGTTAGAATTACAATATAAAGAATAATTTTTCTTCAACTATTTAGGAGTAAATTATTGATCTGATGCCTCATCATCTCTACATACTATAGTATATTTTTCTAATAAACATGTACATTCTCCTGTACAGAAAAAGAGGGAAACAGGAAGACTAGATAATTCAACAATTAAAACTTAGCACTGATAATTATTAATATCTAATTTCTCAGATCAATCAAATTTTATAATCTCCCAATAATATCCTATAAAGCAAGATGATCCATTTCAGAACCATTTATTGCATTTATTTGTTTCTGCTTTACTAGAGTTTGACAAATATGAGTTGAATTTATCAGTTAAACTCCAAGGGCTTCCCTGGAGGCTCAGCGGTGAGGACCTTGCCTGTCAATGCAGGAGATGCAGTTCAATCCCTGGGTCTGGAAAATTCCATGGAGGAGGAATGGCAACACAATCCAGTATTCTTGCCTGGGAAATCCCATGGACAGAGGAGTCTGGCAGGCTACACTCTATGGGGCCGCAAACAGTCAGACATGACTCAGGGACTCAACAACATCAAAGACATTGAAAGTACAAGTAGTGGTGATTTGATATAATTTTGCAATATACTATGAAAGGAATTCCACAGTCTAGTTAATTAATAAATCCATCACCTAATATCTTCACATACGTCTTATTTTTCTACTCCTCTCACAAATTTCAATTATATACTATGCTGTTATAAACTGTAGTCACCATGCTTTACATTAGAACCTCAGACATTAGCTTATAGCTGAAAATTTGTACTCTGTTACCAACCTCACTTTTTCTTACCTCTTCTCTGAGCCACTGCACTCATTTCTCTACTGTGTTATTAAAAGTATAACTTCTTTTTTAGATCCCACATATAAATTAAATGCAGTGTTTGTTTTTTTTCTCTCTTATTTATTATACTTAGCATATTGCCTTCAAGATCTATCCATGGTGTTGCAAGTGGAAGGATTTCCTGTTCTAATGACTGAATAATATACACACATGTATTTGTATTGTATATGTATATATACACTGTTGTTGTTTAGTCACTAAGTCATGTCCGAATCTTTTGCAACCCCAAGGACTGTAGCCTGCCAGGCTCCTCTGTCCATGGGATTTCCCAGGCAAGAATACTGGAGTGGATTACCATTTTCTCTTCGAGAGGATCTTAGCCCAAGGACTGAACCAGCCTCTCCTGTATTGGCAATGGGTTCTTTATCACTGAGCCACTAGGGAAACCCTTCTATTAAATAGCTATTGTTAATAATCAGTAAATACATTTAGATGCCATGCCATTTTAGTCTTCTCTCTAGAGTTATTCTTATTCTAGAGTTATTTTTCTTTGGCGTTGAAGATTGAAGGTCAGTTGCTTAAGGATGTCCCTTAATTTATATTTTTCTAGTGTCTTCTTGTGATTATACTCATGTCATGTATTTTCAGTAAGAATATCACTGAAGTGATGTGTTCTTCCATTTTATCTTTTCAGGTGGCATATAGCTCTAGTATACCCCTTTACTGGTTTTTATGTTGATCACTTGATAGTTGGAATGTTTCAAGTTTCTCTGTTGTAAAGATTTTATTTTCCTTCATTTTTAAGATTTGGGGAAAGATGCAATTTGAAGAATTTGAAGCTCTAAAAATCCCACTGTTCATAAAATTGCACATACCCACATGCTCATGAAATTTTGTTTTCTTTGTATTCATTGGATCATAATTATCTTTTGAGTATTCAAAATATCCCCAGTTTGGCCATTCAGTCTGGCTTTGTGTTCTTTGTCATTTTGCTGTTATTCCTTTGGCATTTTTTTGCACAGTAAGGATTGCCAGGCTTTCTTGTACTTTTCCTACTCAATCCTAGAATTAACTTTTTGCCCAAGCAGTTCTAATTTATTTTAGTAGAAAATTTAGAAACTAAAACATAATTGTTAGAGGTCCACTTATTGATATCAAATTCTTTCTATTCCCTGGCTACATAGACACACACACACACAACTCTATACATTTTTACTTTCAGTTCATCAATCATCTTATTATATCTATTTAAACTGAAAACTGTGAACTCAAACCAGTACTTAAAATTCCTATTAATATCATAGTTTTGTACTATAATTCCTTTGCTTAACATTGAGAAAACTGTATTTAATAAAATTTGTTTCTTGATCATTTGTCCAATTTAATAGCAGTTTCCCATCTCAACACCCCTCCTCTGTGTGAATGCTATCCTTGTCCTGCTTGGGCTCTACCACCACATTCCAGCAGCTCCTTAGTTAGGATTACCTGTCCCCACGCTCGACTCTCAATCTCCACAGTAAGCCAAGAGTAGATTCCTCTTTGCCCTACTTGACTCTCATCCACTAAACAAGGAAGGATGCCAGAATTTCCACGTGAACATCCTTCTCACCCTACTTAGAATCCTAAACCACTCTGAGTTCCTGATGTAGGAGTCAGGATTGAGGGATAACCTGTACTACTTTTGCTCAGCTTCTGTCACTAGCTTTAGAGATGAATTATTTCGAGATTTCAAGGTGAGGAAAAGGGAAAGATGAAAAAAGGAAGAGGATGTAAAATAGGAAAAGGGACATTTTAAATGTTTAATGTAAAAAAGTAATACAATGTGTCACATTTGAAAAACTTAAAAACTTGAAAAATTGACTTCTTTATTTTGAATATATCTATTATATGTAATAACCATTTTCTGTCACATTTTCTACAAATATGTCTTCTAGTCTGTGTTTTGCTTTTTTATTTGACTTTGCTATTTATTAACATGTTATATTTGAAATAATTTAAATGTATATTTTGGGATTCCCTGATAGCTCAGTTGGTAAAGAATTCACCTGCAATGCAGGATTCCCCAGTTCAATTCCTGGGTCAGGAAGATCCCCTGGAGAAGAGTAAGTCTACCCATTCCAGCATTCTGGCCTGATGAGTTCCATGGACTGTATAGTCCATGGAGTTGCAAGAGCCGAACACAGCTGAGTGACTTTCACTTTTCACTAAACCTATATTTTATTACTAAAATATCTAAAACAACAAAAAAGACAAAATATTAGGCTTATTAATTATTGATTGTAGAAATATAGGTGCTTTTTTGCCTTTTCTCTTTTTTGTGCACTGTAAAACATTTAACTTAGAGAATGAACTTATATGGGGGAGCAAATGAGTCATTATAAGTATAAAAATAGTCTGTAAATCCACTTTGAGTTCCTGCTAATTCTATAGACTATATCTACTAGGCAGTTGGCAAGTGAGACTCAAAGCTTTGAGCTAAAGATAAGCTTATAGTTTACACAAAGCACTGAGCCCTGCTAGCTGACACTGCTCTCCCACCTGTGCTGGGACTCCAGGGGCAAGTGGTGGATGACCCTTGAGTGCAGACATGGGTCTGGTAGCAGGGTGGGGGTGCGGCAGAGAAAGCCTTGTAGTGTGAGGTCTGTCTTAACGGGGATGTCCTGGGGGGCCAGGAGCTCTTGGTCCAAAGCTGCGGGGGGTGGGTCGGAGACTCTGCCCTCTGCATCACTCAGGGTGGAAACAGATTCCCGAGGGGACCCTCCTTGGCACCAGCAGACGCTACTCAACCATGAACGGCCCTGAGCATCCTTCAGGTCCTCTCTCCACAGTCACAGGACCGTTGAGCTGGACAAACGTGACCCTCTGCCAGAGGGCAGGCAAGTAGGGACCCAGGCCAGGCTCTGGTTGTGCCCACATTCTGCCTGGAGAGAGGCATGGGGAATGCACTTATAGATAAACTTACAGTGTAACCGTACTTGCCATGGTTTTGCGTGACAAAGATAATTCAAAATGAAAAAAATTGAAAACAGCCCAAATATACATCAATAAGTGAATTAGTAAACCAATTGTGATGTAGTCATACAATAGAATTTAGTAGTGAAATGAAAATAATGATTGGTACAGCAACATGGAGAAATCTCGAAATAACTATGCTGAGTGAAAGGATCCAGATGGATTCTGTATAATTCCATTTATATAAAAGTCTAGAAAATAGAAAATAATCAGTGACAGAAAGCAATTTTAAAAAGGAAAGGCAGGATTAATTATAAAGGAGTATAAAAAAGCTTTTTGAGCTAATGGATACCTTCATTATCATGACTGCGGTGAGGATTTCATATGTAAGTCAAAACTGAGCAAATTTTAGATTTTAAATATTTGTAGTTTATGCATATCAGTTCTGTTATACTCTAACAGAATTGTTAATATTTTTTCTAGTCAGTTGAGCTATATTTCCTTTATTGGCTCCTGGATTATTTTTATCCTTACTGCTTTTGTTATATTATTATTATTATTTTTTACTTTACAATATTGTATTGGTTTTGCCATACATCAACATGAATCCACCACGGGTGTACACGTGTTCCCAATCCTGAAGCCCCCTCCCACCTCCCTCCCCATACCATCCCTCTGGGTCATCCCAGTGCACCAGCCCCAAGCATTCTGTATCCTGCATCAAATCTAGACTGGTGATTCGTTTCTTATATGATATTATACATGTTTCAGTGCCATTCTTCCAAATCATCCCACCCTCTCCGTCTCCCACAGAGTCCAAAAAAGACTGTTCTATACATCTGTGTCTCTTCTAATGAGGTGGATGAAACTGGAGCAGATTATACAGAGTGAAGTAAGCCAGAAAGAAAAACACTAATACAGTATACTAACATATATATATGGAATTTAGGAAGATGGTAATGATAACCCTGTTTTTTTTGGTCATATTCTATACAAAGTGTCCTTATGTATATGCATATATATAAACATAAATATAAAACAATAAATTATATTCATTTTCTTGCAAATTAATATAGGTAAAATACAATTAACAATAATTTATTTCTCTTTAAATTGAAATAAAATGACCTTTGTAATAGAATAATTTCCTCAACATATTTAGCACAATTCCTATATTTTATATTGTAATAGTTAATTTATCCTGTGCCAATATTATACTAGTTTGAGTGAAGAAGACTTTTGGTTAATTTTATGTTCTCATGGTTGGTGGTTTAGTTGCCAAATCGTGTCTGATTGTTGTGACCCCATGGACTGTAGCCCTCCAAGCTCCTCTGTCCATGGGATTCTACAGGCAAGAATACTAGAGTGGGTTGCCCCTTCCTTCTCCAGGTTATCTTCCTGCCCCAGGAATTGAGCCTGGGTCTTCTACATTGCAGACAGATGATTTATGATCTCATAGCCCTTCCTAAAATTTTGCCTTTTCAAAATGGATTTGGCTTTAACTGTTTTTCTTATTTTGGAATTTAAAATTATTCTATTTTTTTTTTCTTAAACTCTGGGCCCTGATTAGAGTTCCATTAATTACATCACATTAATATACTTTTACTATAGTAAATCTGATATTCTAAAAGCATTTACTCTTGATATATCATTTGATGTCTTTCAATAACACCTCCTAGTTTGAACTATGTAAGTTCTATCCTTTCCTATGAAATATTTTTATGCACCATATATAAATACTTTTTTTGTAATTTAACAAACTATTTTGTTTTTAACATATAATTCATATTATACAAATCTACTTTTCTATGTAAGCAGCTGTTTACTCTGCAAGTCAGATTTAAAAATTTTCTGATTATATGTTCTTTTCTTATTATACCAGCTATAACCTAAAGTATGGGCTTCCCAGGTAGCGCTAGTGGTAAAGAACCTGGCTGCCAATGCAGGAAACGTAAGAGATGTGTGTTTGACCCCTCGATTAGAAAGATCCCCTGGAGGAGACCATGGCAACCCACTCCAGTATTCTTGCCTGGAGAATCTGCATAGGGATGACTTGATGGGCAATGGCCCATAGGGTCTCAAAGAGTCGGACATGATTGAAACAATGTAGCATGTACACAACCTAAAATATATAATTAATAGTAATGTAGAATGATGTGCTGGAGAAGGCAATGGCACCCCACTCCAGTACTCTCGCCTGGAAAATCCCATGGAAAGAGGAGCCTGGTGGGCTGCAGTCTATGGGGTGACACAGAGTCGGACACGACTGAAGCGACTTAGCAGCAGCAGCAGCAGAATGATGTGCAGGTATTTAATTTTAAAACAAGTAGATTAAATATGTATCATAAAAATGTTAATATAATATAGCTTATTAGGGAAGAAGTTGCAGAATTAGACACTGCCAGACATCATTTACTAGCTCTTTGACATTTAAAACTTATTTAACCTCTCTAAACTTCAAGGTCTTTACCTGCTAAATTGATAATGATCATACCTACTTCCTGATGTATTTAAAGAATGCAGTAACTTAACAATTAGCAACCATTAAATAGAATTAAACATTTTTATTGTTTGCAAGAATTAAAGAATTTTATATACAGATTGCTTTTGAAGTTAGTAATGAATATTTAAATAACATAAGGCATGGTATGCATATAAACAAATCTTGTTTAATAAACGTAATCAAATTTAACTATTTTGGGCTAACTTTCTGGCATGTAAATTAGCGATCATAAATGATTTTACTAATTAAGTTACTGAATCCAGAAAAGGTGAATGAATTTCATGTCCCTTCATAAAATTCTAATTGAGGAAACAGTTGGAACTTAAGGCATTTTATGGACGTTAGTTAATAGATATAATGATTTCCAATCTGAAAACATGGAAATGGTAAACTGAAAATAGAAAGAAAAATACTTGTTAGTTTTCTCTTTCTGTTGCAAACAGAACAACGACAAAACTTTGTTTAACTTTTGTAGCCCCAAAGTGTATTTGCTAAAGATCTTTGAGTATAACATTCTCTAGTATATTTTAAGGGTTACTCTTATTAACCTACAAATAATCAATTTAAAAAAAAATATGATTCCATGTAAGAAATCTGTTTTTCTTTGTAGTTCTTCCATAGAATTACTGTCATGTTGCTGCTGCTAAGTCACTTCAGTCTTGTCCAACTCTGTGCGACCCCATAGACGGCAGCCCACCAGGCTCCTCTGTCCCTAGGATTCTCCAGGCAAGAATACTGGAGTGGGTTGCCATTTCCTTCTCCAGTGCATGAAAGTGAAAAGTGAAAGTGAAGTCACTCAGTTGTGTCCGACTCTTTGCGACCCCATGGACTGCAGCCTACTAGGCTCCTCCGTCCATGGGATCTTCCAGGCAAGAGTACTTGAGTGGGGTGCCATTGCCTTCTCCATTACTGTCATAAGAGTATTCATTTCAAATATCCAAGTATTGTGCAAGCATTAAGAGTTTGGAGTCACCAAAAATCACTGATTGGGTATTTATCTAATAATTATTGATAGCTTCCTATATTACTAATATTTTCTTTTGCCCTTTCACCTTTTTAGTCTCATTTAATTTGGCCAAATTATTAGAAAGAAAGAAAGTTACCTCAGAGGAAACTTATACAGCTCACAGAAGATCACAACTAGATAAGCCAGAAATAAAATTTGGAATTAAAATCAAATTTCCATGATTCTAATACCAAGACCAGATTTCTTTTCTCCAGTAATGACAGCTCTAAAGACAATTTGTTCACCACCAGAAATACTGTTTGCTTTATTCACTGAAACTTCAGCTAGTTTTTTATAATATCCATATACCAAAATCAATTAAGGGGCTAGTCTAAATTCTGCAGAAAGATCAAATCAAATGAAAATACTAAGAATTGAGAACAAGAAACAGACAGAACTCTCAAAATATTCTCTACATTAGTCTGTTTTCTTGTGTAAAGTAAACCTTGGAAGAAAAGCTATGGCAATCTCTGGAATGATTGCAGTGGAGAATGAATGGAGCACCTAGAAAGTCTTATGTGGCCTTTTAGCCAATCATTTATTTCTTCATTCTATCCAATGAATCTTTAAATAATTTTAGACTTTGTGATAGACATCTTTCATTTATCCAAGCAAGAGCAGATTCAGATTTTTTTAAATATTATCCTGATTAATCAACAGAATTATTTCTGCCAACTGTGTCTGGGATATGAGGAGGCAGTAAATCTGTTTAAATAGTAAAACTGAAAAATATTGAAAATACAATGTAGGAAACAAAAGGAACTTCAACTTTTTCTGCAATATCTTTTTAACTAAAATTTCTAAAACAAAATGCCAAAATCTTATGCTTGTTAATTATTGGTTGTGGGAACACAGGTGTTTTTTATTATTGTCTGTCTTTTTCTTTTTATTTTAAAACACATTAAGCCATAAAATGATCTATGTACTACAGTATAAACATATGTATGAAGAAAAATGCTCCCCTGTGAAACTGTAAACAAACTAAGAGTCCATAAATCCACTTTGAGGTTGTGATGACTCTTAGATTACTCCAACATGGAATAATGTTTGCAAGTAAGACCCAAAGCTCAGTGCTAAAAAGACCATTTACGTATCATATATTAAGCTCTTAGTTGAAAACACTCATGAAAACCTGTCTCTGCTATTCAAGATAGTGCTTTTGGGAATGTTTAATTTTAACTCATTTCTGAAATATCAAGTCTTTTAAAGTTTGTGGTTTTTTTCCTCTTAAAAAAAAAACAAAACAACAAAAAACAGCTGCTTATGCTGACTTTTTCACATTAGATATATTTAGCCTAAAGAGCACTAAGTAGAAGTCTATAACTCACACTATTACTCAGTAGTCATGTGACATTGTCCAATCCTTACTTTGCTTATTTGAAAAGAGTGAGGACTATTGAGCTATATAAAATGAGAATAGTTGTTTCCAAATGTTTCCTTGTTCTTTAATTTTCTCTTAATATGTGAAAGGTTTTGTTCATAGGAACTCTCATTTCAGAGAGTAAGGAGATAAAAAATGTTCACCCCTTTTATGGTAAAATATCCTAATTTACTGACACTTTGAAAGCAATAACTTATCCAAAATTTTTACGTTACAAGGAATAGAATTTGTATATTGCAAATAATTTGTCAAAACTGTAGACTCCAATGTGCCTTGATGTACTGGGTATATTTTTTAGGTTATGGTTTTGAAAATTGAGTTTGCTCTCTCAAACTATACTGCCCATATTATAGAACCTTTAACTATTTACATTTAAATTATAGATTTTAAAACTGGGTCACACTAGTCACATTTCCTGTCTTTAATAGCCACATGTGGTTAATAGTCACCACTGGAAAATTGCGTCATTGCAGAAAGTTCTATTGATGGCACTGCTCTGAAAAGTTAGATCCCAATGTTAAGCTTGAGCTGTATATATAGATGATTATCTGCATGTTAGCAATACAGAAAGGAATCATGGTCATGTGGTAAAAAGAAAATCATACAAATTTGTTTCCAGCAAGATTAGGAAACTGAGGACAACGTAGTAGGATGACTGAAACTAGAAAGAGTTCAGTTAATCATAAATGTTGAACTGTTGAAAACTATAAATGGTCTCTCATCTGTATTAAGTTTATAGTTGTCTACAGAGTATGGATACAAATTTCTGTTATACTGAAAATAATCTCTGACTTTATAAATAGTGAGTATAGGAAATTGGTGATAATTATGAGGGTTACTGTAGAGAGGCTTAAGAGTGTGGCTTCTTTGACACAGAAAATATTGTCAAAGATGATGCATTTACCAGAGCAGGCTGTGCAGGTTCTCCTATCTGTCTTACAAATGGACCTATGGATGCTCTACTGAATGTAATGGAGTGTCAGAATATAATGAGGTAACTGGTCTTGGCTGATATACAAACTGAAAAAAGAAAAACTATTTGGGAGGCTTTGGTGCAAAAGAGGAGAATATAGAAAGAAGGAGGGGATTGTTGCTTTACAGTCCATCAGTTGTATCATTGAAGTATTGAATGACCTTGCTCTGAAAAGGCAGTTGTCCTCAAATGGGAATAAAAATTCAAGTTTCCTTTTTTCCTTTTAAATTTGTTTTTGTGTTTTTTTCCTCTGTTGTCTGTTTTTCTCCTTATCTTTACTGAGGGATAATAGACAAATAAGAATTGGACATAAAGATGTACAACTTGATGTTTTGATATATGTATACATTGTGAAATAATCACCACAATCAAATGCATTAATACATCCATCATGGAACAAAATTATCTTTGTATTTTTCTTCTTTTATTTTATTACTTTATTTTTATGATAAAAATATTTATGATTTACTCTTTTAGCAAAATTTAGGTATCTAATGCAGTATTGTTAACTATAGTCATATATGCTGTATATTAGACCTCTAGAACTTATTCTTCTTGCATAAAAGAAACTTTATTCCCTTTGACCAATATCTCCCCATTTCTCCCTCCCCTGGCCCTTAGCAATAACCTTTCTGTTCTCTGCTTCTGTGAGTTTGATGCCATTTTGACTATCTTGTTACTGAGAAAATCTGCTGACTCTATCTGATAACCAAGAAGATGTCCTTCTATGGTATTTGACTTGATGATCATGGCTTGAGACTCAACCTAAAATTACTAACAAAGTGATTGTATATAGATGGAATTTAGGAAGATGGCAATGATGACCCTGTATGCAAGACAGCAAAAAAGACACAGATGTGTATAGCGGACTTTTGGACTCAGGGAGAGGGAGAGGGTGGGATGAATTGGGAGAATGGCATTGAAACATGTATACTATCATGTAAGAATCGAATCACCAGTCTACGTCCGATGCAGGTTACAGCATGCTTGGGGCTGGTGCACGGGGATGACCCAGTGAGATGTTATGGGGAGGGAGGTTGGAGGGGGCTTCATGTTTGGGAATGTAAGTACACCCGTGGTGGATTCATGTCAATGTATGGCAAAACCAATACAGTATTGTAAAGTAAAATAAAGTAAAAATAAAAATTTAAAATAAATAAATAAAGTGAGTGTCCAGCACAATCAGAAAAAAAAAAAAAGTTAATTTTGAATTTTTTGAAAGTAGATGGCCATTTTTACTTAAGATATTGGTAATTACTTGAATGTTAAATTTGACTGCAGGAAGAAACAGTTTGATGTGTAAAATACCTGACTTCTTTCTCTTCTTCACACAGATAAACTCATATATTCATAAATTTTCATTCCTTATATATTCTAAGTACAAATTCTTGCATTAGAAGTGGAAGTATATTTACTGTGTTCTGGGCTACATATATTCCCATCTGTGATGAGAAAACCTATAAATACATACACCACACTGATAAAACTTGGTTAAAAGAATGCCATATCAAATGAAATGGATCATCAAACAGTTCATTTCGATATTGTAAGAGTTCTTGGGAAAAAGGTGTCATAGCAACAGCCTGTAAGTAAAGATGTTAAAGGAAAGAAAGTGAAGTCACTCAGTTGCGTCTGACTCTTTGCAACCCCAAGAACTGTAGCCTGTCAGGCTTCTCCATCCATGGGATTTTTCCAGGCAAGAATACTGGAGTGGGTTGCCATTTCCTTCTCCAAGGAATCTTCCAACACAGGGATTGAACCCAGGTCTCCCATGTTGCAGGCAGACTCTTTACCATCTGAGCCACCAGGGAAGTCCTAAAGATGTTAAGAGTATATAAAATATTACTAGTTCATGCAAATATAATTCTGACCAGTTTATCAAATCATGTTTGTCATATCTCAAGGAAAAAAAAATGAACTACAGAAATTTCCTCCCACTATTTAATACTGGCCTTCTACCCCCTTCCCTCACCAGGCTTTAATAATAGGAGGCAATGGATATCCCCTAAAATAATTAATATTGCCTAGAAAAAGGAAATAAATCATTTCACATATAATTTCCTTTCCTAAGAAAGATATTTCCTTATTCTACTTCCCTGATGTACTGGGAAATATCATTTCAGGAGACTTTTAAGTGACTTCAGTAGATGGAAAAAGTAATGATTCATTTAAAACTAATTCACTTAAAAGTAATAATTCACTTTGATTCATTTAAAACTGTAATTCACTTAAAAGTAATAATTCACTTAAACCTGTAATTTAAGTGATAAAAGGAACTTCAAATGAATGTTGACTTTTATATAGACCTTTAAAGTGTTCATTACCCTTTGTTTATGTTTATAGCTCATAAAGGAAATAAGACAAGAATAGTAATGGAATATGCATCAGATGCCCCTAATCTGTTACCTCAGATCTCTCAGCCTCACTTGGTTTCTTTCTTCTGTTAATCACTTCTGTAGAGACTGAGAGTTGTTAATGTTTGTAGTTTATCAGCATCAAGGTGGACGTGGCTGGCTCCTCCTCTCACTTTCAGAGATATGTGAAGCATCTGGTCACAGGTCATGGGATATGACTACCCCAGGAAGAACATAAGTAACCAGATGATATAACTTAGAATTTGAGAGGGGTGAAGTTTAACCAGTGAAGAAGAGAAGATGGGAGTGTGGTCCAGGTAAATCACTTCCACCCCTTTTGCTATGGTGTGTATAAGGCACAGGGGTATCTCACATGGATAAGTGAATGGTTATGTCTTTGCTGAAGCAATAACCAATTTGATTATATTCTGTCATCTGTGCTTTTCACTCTCACTCTACTGCGAGTGACCTACTAAGAATGAGCACATAAAATCTCCTTGAGTAAAGAGCATCTATGGTTGAACCTTTTCTTCCTTTGCCAGGGGATCCAATTCACAAATCTTCAGTTACAGGGATTGCAACTTAAAAGAGTTATTAGAATTGTAGGCTTAAAACATAGAAAGTATGCCATAGCTTGTCTGCCAGCTTCCAGCATTGCCAGTTGGTTTGACTCCCACTCAAAATCTCTGATTACTGGGTTATCCAATACAAATGACCAAGTAGAAAGCTCATGTAAGTCACATACTATCTTTAATGCACAGAGACTAGTATGAGCTGGATGTTCTTTCTAGTGGTGGGAAAAAACACATGGCATTTTTTTCTTTGAATACTGAAGAGATTGAACATTAAGTATATATACACATAATCCCAAGATATTTTACTTACCTGACAGTCTTCTGAATTTTACTGGGGTGTATCAACCATCCTTGTTGGTACAGGTATGATGACATTACAGCCAGCTCCAATGAGACTGAGGTTTCTGACTTTCAAAAAAAAAAAAAAAGAAGAAGAAGAAGAAGCATTGATTCACACAGTGAACACGTTGCTTGTCAGAGAGTAAAATATATTCTTATGCTAAATCTTGGCAGACTCTCTGATGGCAAATCACATGGAGTTTAGTTACTCCTATTCCACTAGCACTTTCCTTTATGTACTCTTTCCAATTAGTCAAATTCTGGAATTTACACGACAAGGAGGCATAAGTATAAAACATGTCAATCCCTACTACCTGTGTGGATGTGAAAATGACAACAGTACATTGAATTAACTGAAAGGGCCGCTCTGTAAGATCATTTCAACTTCTGTGAATGTTCAGTTCAGTTCAGTCACTCAGTCATATATGACTTTTTGTGACCCCATGAACCGCAGCATGCCAGGCTTCCCCATCCATTACCAACTCCCCAAGTCCACCCAAACCAATGTACATTCAGTCGGTGATGCCATCCAACCATTTAATCCTCTGTAGTCCCCTTCTCCTCCTGACCTCAAACTTTCCAGGCATCAGGGGCTTTTCAAATGAGTCAGCTCTTCGCATGAGGTGGCCAAAGTATTGGAGTTTCAGCTTTGGCATCAGTCCTTCCGATGGATATTCAGGACTGATCTCCTTTAGGATGGACTGGTTGGATCTCCTTGCAGTCCAAGGGACTCTCAGGAGTCTTCTCCAACACCACAGTTCAAAAGTGCCAATTCTCCAACGCTCAGCTTTCTTTATAGTCCAACACTCACATTCATACAAGACCACTGGAAAAACCATAGCCTTGACTAGATGGACCTTTGTTGGCAAAGTAATGTCTCTGCTTTTCAATATGCTATCTACATTGTTCATAACTTTCCTTTCAAGGAGTAAGCGTCTTTTAATTTCACGGCTGCAATCAACATCCACAGTGGTTTTGGAGCCCCCCAAAATAAAGTCAGCTATTGTTTCTACTGTTTCCCCATCTATTTGCCATGAAGTGATGGGACCAGATGCTATGATCTTCGTTTTCTGAATGTTGAGCTTTAAGCCAACTTTTTCACTCTCCACTTTCACTTTCATCAAGAGGCTTTTTAGTTCCTCTTCACCTTCTGCCATAAGGGTGGTGTGATCTGCATATCTGAGGTTTATTGATATTTCTCCTGGCAATCTTGATACCAGCTTATGCTTCTTCCATCCCAGCATTTCTCATGATGTACTCTGCATATAAGTTAAATAAGCAGGGTGACAATATACAGCCTTGACATACCTTTTTTCCTATTTGGAACCAGTCTGTTGTTCCATGTCCAGTTCTACCTGTTGCTTCCTGACCTGTGTAGAGGTTTCTCAAGCGGCAGATCATTCCCATCTCTGGTATTCCTACCTCTTTTGGAATTTCCCACAGTTTCTTGTGATCCACACAGTCAAAGGCTTTGGCATAGTCAATAAAGCAGAAATAGATGGTTTTTTGGAACTCTCTTGCTTTTTCAATGATCCAGCTGATGTTGGCAATTTGATCTCTGGTTCCTCTGCCTTTTCTAAAACCAGTTTGAACATCAGGAAGTTCACGGTTCACATTTTGCTGAAGCCTGGCTTGGAGAATTTTAAGCATCACTTTACTAGCATGTGAGATGAGTGCAATTGTGTGGTAGTCTGAGTATTCTTTGGCATTGCCTTTCTTTGGGATTGGAATGAAAACTGACCTTTTCCTGTCCTGTGGCCACTGCTGAATTTTCCAAATTTGCTGGTATATTGCATGCAGCACTTTCACAGCATCATCTTTCAGGATTTGAAAAAGCTCAACTGGAATTCCTTCACCTCTACTAGGTTTGTTTGTAGTGATGCCCCCTAAGGCCCATTTGACTTCACATTCCAGGATGTCTGGCTCTAGGTGAGTGATCACACCCTCAGGATTATCTTGATTGGGAAGTTCTTTTTTGTACAGTTCCTCTCTGTATTCTTGCCACCTCTTCTGAATATCTTCTGCTTCTCTGAATGTTGGCCAAACTCTAATAGCTCGATGCAAGTATCCTATTTCCCCTGGAACTTAGTAGGAGGGTGACTTGCAGGTTTGTAGCCAAAGAATTATCACCAAGTCAAATACTACAAAAATGACTATTTCTTAGTCATCAGACATAGAATCTGCCGGTTTCCTCTATAACAACACACAGATAGATACAGAAATGAGTTCTGGTAAAGGTGTTCAATATTATTAGTTATTAGGGAAATGCATTCTAAGCCCACAATGAAATAGTACTACACACAAATTAGAGTTGCTGAATAAAGATATAACCATCTTATCATTATAAAACTAACAATTCTAAATTCTAGAAAGCAGAGCAGCTAGAAAGCTCATAAATTGGTAGAGAATACAAAATGACACAGGCAAGTTAGCCAACCAATCATTGGTTTTTAAATTTAACATATACTCTTCATATGTCCCAGCAACACAAAGCCTAAGCTTTGCCCTCAAAATGAAAATATATCTTAATGCAAATAGCTATTTACAAATATTTATGGTGGCTTTTTACGTGAATGCCCAAATCTGCAAATAACCACAAAATGCTTCAACTAGTAAATAGATAAATTGTAGAACATATTCATAGAATACTACTAATTAATAAAATATAAAACAAAATTTAAAAAAAAACACTACTGATTCACACAACACAGATGAATTTCTTTTTTTTTTTCACAACACAAATGAATTTTAAATGGAGTGTGCTAAGTTAAAGAAGTCAAACTCAAAGAGCTATACACAGTATGATTCAATTTCTATAAGGGAAAGGAGGTAAACAAGTAACTAATGTATACTTGGTAAAAATAGAGAATAAATGATAGGAAGGTTTAAAAAAAGCAAAGAATAATGATAAGGAATGTTGGATGATAGCTATAGCAATTGATAATGCATTGAAATTTTAAATGCATTAGCAATAAATGTTTATTAAAATGTTGCTTTGAGTAAAGAACTGTAGCAGGTAAGAGGACAAGGGACAAGTTATAAGCAAATCATCAAAAAATAATGCCACATACAAAGGGTCAATCTAGGATTATATTCAATGTTTTCTGGTAGCACTGAACAGGTCACTGTGTCTCTGACTTGAGTATTTAAAAATGTATACATTATTAATTCTCTTTAAGAAGCATTATAACTATATAACATAGTTTCCATGTTAATAAGAGAGGGTTCTATGATATACGTAGACCTACTACATAACACAGGAAATTATTCTCAACATCTTATCATATATATATATATATAAACTTTATATATATATATATATAAACTTCATATATATATATATATAAACTGAGTCACTTTGCTACACTTAAAACTGACACAACATTGTAAATTAACTTCACTAAAAATGTAAAAAATTAAATCAACGGACTCAGATATTTCAACATTTATGAGGACACAAATATATATGTGGCACTGCGTTTATTTTCATTTGGGGGAGGAGGATGAAGGCATAACATGTAAATGAAGAAGATAATAAAACCAAAGTAATGAAAGTCACCTTTCTAAAATTCAGTATTATTATTCTGTAGAAAGACACAACGTTTACAAGAAGATAAGGCATGATTATATTTACGATACTTTTATTGAACCTTTATTAACACTGTCATCTGAGGTCCTCTAACAGTGAAGTCCTCTGACAAGCAGGAAATCACAATAATTAAATGGAGTAAACAGACAGTAAAAGCATTAAGAAGCTCTAGAAGCACAGGACAAATTGGTGTCAACTAAAGATGATTTTTGATGGTACAGTATGAAACCTTGTTATTACCTATGTTCTCACCTTCAAGATTTTGTGAAAGTGAGAATATAGTTTTTAATATGTGGTATAATGAAAGCCTTATTCCACTTTTACTTTTTCCCTACTTTTGGGAAAAACCATTATACAGAAACATTTTAATGTGCATTTTAATTTTATTTGATACAGGTTTATTGTAAAAAAATAACAAATGCACATGAAAGAAAAATGAAACCAGTATGTCACTACTATTAGAACTTTGTTTTAGTTTCAGGTTGTTTTTCTTGTGTGGCTTTTCTGTGAATACAAGTAAAGCCATCTTTACTGGACAGTTTAGTATCTTGCCTTGTACTCACTGAATTTTTTATCAGTGATATTCTACTTTACCATTCAAAACTGAGACTTGTGGTTTCAGCTTTCACATGTAAAGAATTTGGAAGTAATTGCATCCATTTTCATAAAAAGAAAACATGCTCAGGAGAACTGAGCTGAATTAGCCACAATATAGAAATTGGACATAAAAATAGCTTGAGATTAAACCAAAACATTAAGTTACATAATATTATGGAAATAAGTGACAGATTAAAAAAATGACTTTTTAATGTAAGTTTCAGAATTCACCTACTGTTTTTGAAGACGAATTTGACATGACATATGTGCCTTTTCAGAAAAAAAAGTATATATTTCTGGGAACTAGGAATTCATTGTACAGTCTTCATTGTATATTAGATACTTAAATATTTTTTAATGCTATAGAAGAATGAAAGTCAGAGGTGCTAAGATTATCTTATGTTGCTATGCCTCTTATCCTTTTTTCAGATTATTTTATGAGGATTTTGATGATACTTGATAGATAGTAAATGTCTTTAAACTGGAGATGAAATACTTTTATCTCATTTATTCAAAGGTGAACATTTATTCTCACATTATCCCACCTGGAGATTTGCCCTATAATCAATACCAACTTAAACTTATAGTTTTTCAAATTTTCTGTGCATGTGGTCAAGAGTTATTATCATTTAAACCATGAATATGTTGAGATATATATGTCTAACAAAAAAGTCATATCTCTTTTCTCCATCTCTTTATATGTGTGTGTATTTATGTATGTATATATATATGTGTGTATGTGTGTATAATATATATGGGAGAGAAAGAGAGAGATTTATTGCTTAAATACCTTCAAAAACATTATAAGCATTCAGCATTCAAACAAAGTAATTTGCATGTATAAAATATAAAACTAGAGCAGCACAGTATATGATAAAAATCATTGTGTAAAATAATACACAGACTGTTTTACAACAGAAAGAAAATAGAAAGTTGAAGTAATATGGGTACTTTCTTTGACAGGTTAATTAACAATGCTTTTACTTTTGACATATAAAGTATAGGTAAATATTATAATTTATGGCATATTAAATTCAATGGGATAGAGAAATTAGATATAAATCTATGTGTAGAGTATAATAATTTCATCATGTGGTTATAACCTCTCTGACCTTCAGTTTTTCATCTGCTAAAAAAGAAGAAAAAATAGCATTTCATTAACAGTATTTTTGTAAGAGTCTGTGGAATGGTGTACAGGAATATGTATTGTAAATGTCAAGTTACTGGATGGGAGTAATGAATTATTTCCTGTAATTAAAGCATAAGATAAGATTATCAGAATTAGAAATAAAAATTTAATGAATATGGGAACATGACATTTTACCAGCTAGAAAACTCTTGAAAGTGTCATTCAAGGAATTAATGAAAGCAGTGTAAAGCTGAGGCTGTATAATAGGCAATTCAGTGGAATGCAGAATACTCCCCAGAAGGAGAGCATAAAATATGTAATATATGATCAAAGAGGCATCATTAAATAATGATGGAAGAAATATCTGGAAGTACTGAGATAAACTGTTTATCCATTTTTAAAGAATAAATTTAAATGAATTTAAAACTATTTATTTAAATAAACTTAAATAAAGAATAAATTTAAATATACTAAACCTCCAAATAAAATGTCCAAATCATTTACAATATATTTATTAAATTTAAAATGTAGGAACATTAGAAGAAATCACTGACTATAAAATTTGAGGAAGTAGGAATAACATGTTTTACAAAATTAAATGTTTTCCTCTATTTTCTCACATTTTATTCACTTGTCTAAAAGTTAAATGCAAAAGTAGAAAAATGTAGAATTGTATGAGAATGCCACCACCACCAATAGACATTGCTGTTTTATTACTGGTAAATATGTTTTTCTGGAGTTCTTAGAATACATATGCACTTATTTAAACATAAATAACATCAAACCTAGTTGTATTTAATCCTGATTTTTGCATGCATCATGATTTCATGTCCAAAAATATTCTTGACAGCTGTGGCTTTTCTGATGTCTCAGCTGGTAAAGAATCTGCCTCCAGTGCAGGTGGCTTGGGTTCGATCCCTGGGTTAGGAAGATCTCGTGGAGAAGGGAAAGGCTATCCACTCCAGTATTCTGGCCTGGGGAATTCCATGGACTGTATAGTTTATGGGTTCGCAAAGAATGGGACATGACTGAGCCACTTTCACTTTCACTTTACAGTATTCAATTATATGAATGGAGCATAAATTATATAAACATTATGAAGTTCATAAACATTTAATTCACTTCTAACTTTAGCACATTATGAAGTGATTCAATATATATTCTGTGCATAATATTTGGATAATAGGATTAAAATACTACAAATTAAGTCTTGATGTATTGCCCCTAATTGTTGTCATCATTTACATGTCTAACTACTTTATATGAGGATGACTCTGTCCCATGCTAAACCAAAATTTAAAAAAAATCATATTTAATTTGAAAACATTATGAGTAAATTGAAGATAGATTATTCTTATTTTAATTTGCATTTTCATCATTAATAGGCCTGGGTGTTTTGTTTTATTGAACACTTCTATATTTTATTCTGTGAATGTACACTTGCCATCTAAAAACTATTGTGCTATATCTAGAAAATTCAAAATTTGAACTATATTTCTAAGATGGTATGGAATTAGAGATACCAAGGGAACATTTCATGCAAAGATGGGCTCCATAAAGGACAGAAATGGTATGGACCTAACAGAAGCAGAACATATTAAGAAGAGGTGGCATAAATACACAGAAGAACTATACAAAAAAGATCTTCATGATCAAGATAATCATGATGGTGTGATCACTCACCTAGAGCCAGACATCCTGGAATGTGAAGTCAAGTGGGCCTTAGAAAGCATCGCTACAAACAAAGCTAGTGGAGTGATGGTGTTTCAGTTGAGCTATTTCAAATCCTGAAAGATGATGCTGTGAAAGTGCTGCACTCAATATGCCAGCAAATTTGGAAAACTCAGCAGTGGCCACAGGACTAGAAAAGGTCAGTTTTCATTCCACTCTCAAAGAAAGGCAATGCTAAAGAATGCTCAAACTACCATACAATTGCACTCATCTCACACACTAGCAAAGTAATGCTTTAAATTTTCCAAGCCAGGCTTCAGCAATACGTGAGCCATGAACTTCCAGATATTCAAGTTGGTTTTAATAAAGGCAGAGGAACCAGAGATCAAATTGCCAACATCCTCTGGATCATTAAAAGCAAGTGAGTTCCAGAAAAATAGCTATTTCTGCTTTATTGACTGCCAAAGCCTTTGACTGTGTGGATCACAATAAACTGTGGAAAATTCTTCAAGAGATGGGTATACCAGACCACCTGACCTGCCTCTTGAGAAACCTATATGCAGGTCAGGACACAACAATTAGAACTGGACATGGAACAGCAGACTGGTTCTAAATAGGAAAAGGAGTACGTCAAGGCTGTATATTATCACCCTGCTTATTTAACTTCTATGCAGAGTACATCATGAGAAACGCTGGGCTGGAATAAGCACAAGCTGGAATCAAGATTGCCAGGAAAGATATCAATAACCTCAGATATGCAGACAACAGTACCCTTATGGCAGAAAGTGAAGAGGAGCTAAAAAGCCTCTTGATGAAAGTGAAAGAGGAGAATGAAAAAGTTGGCTTAAAGCTCAACATTCAGAAAACGAAGATCATGGCATCCATTCCCATCACTTCATGGGAAATGAAGTGGAAACAGTGTCAGAATTTATTTTTTTAGGCTCCAAAATCACTGCAGATGGTGACTGCAGCCATGAAATTAAAAGAAGCTTACTCCTTGGAAGGAAAATTATGGCCAAGCTAGATAGCATATTCAAAGCAGAGACATTACTTTTCCAACAAGTGTCTGTCTAGTCAAGGCTATGGTTTTTCCTGTGGTCATGTATAGACGTAAGAGTTGGACTGTGAAGATGTCTGAGCGCTGAAGAATTGATGCTTTTGAACTGTGGTGTTGGAGAAGACTCTGAGAGTCCCTTGGACTGCAAGGAGATCCAAACAGTCCATCCTAAAGGAAAACAGTCCTGGGTGTTCACTGGAAGGACTGATGCTGAAGGGAAACTCCAATACTTTGGCCACCTCATGCAAAGAGTTGACTCATTGGAAAAGACTCTGATACTGGGAGGGATTGGGGGCAGGAGGAGAAGGGGACGACAGAGGATAAGATGGCTGGATGGCATCACTGACTCGATGGACATGAGTTTGAGTTGGTGATGGACAGAGAGGCTTGGCATTCTGCGATTCATGGGTCGCAAAGAGTTGGACACAATTGAGTGACTGGACAGAACTGAACTGAACTGAACTGAATAGTGTATGACTCATAAGAAAATTGAGGCAAATGAATGAGTTTTGCATAGAAAGTAGATGACATAGTCTGTCATATAAAATGTAAATCAAACATAAACTATGATTATTTTTGTAGCTATTTTATTGTGTATTATTGCTAATATTGACAGAATGATATTAACATAGAATAGCTGTTGTGTTATAATAATTTAAAAATAAAAAGTATAGCACAATATATATGATTCATATATTAATTTACTTACAACACTATGTATATAATACATAGTTTCATGCCTTTTTTTGTTATAAATATTTTATTTTCCTGCAGCAACTATTAATTATCTAATATAAAGAAAATATTATTTTAAATAGACTAGTCCCAATAGAAGAAGTCTCAGTTTCCATGTAAATCTTGTCAGATATACCCAAGTATATTTAAGTAGCTGATACAGAGATCCCTTAATGGTTCATTTCTGTATGGGCTCACCAGTTTATCCTTGGAGAGGACTAAAAAAGATGCCTTGACACTGGTAAGCATGGTTTCATAGCAAAGCCTCAGTCCTCTATAGAGAGGTAATTTTGACAAAGCAGTGTACCTAATAAGATTTAGCACCTGAGAAACTCATGTACCCTGGGGGAATAAAAAGGATTGCAAGAAGAGAGTGAAGGAGATATGTGAAACAAGTGAGTCTGCACCTGTGCTTGTGTGTGTTACTGAGTACTAGAGGTAGCACTCATTCAGGAGGAAAGTTAATCTATCACACTAATCTATCACCCTAATAACTTAGATGTCAGTTTGGGAAAGATAGTTCAGTCCTCAAGTGTGACTATCTGGAGATACCTGCATAGGCATTCAACAGAGAGAGTGGCAAAGTACCCCTCACAGACACTGTGAGATATTTAGAAAATAATTCAAAGAAAAGGTAAAATAGAAAAGGAAATTTGTATAGTGAATATACCTGCAATATCTTTTGAGGACTCCAAGGAACAATTACAGCATTAACTGGAATACATTTGAAGGAACCACAGGATAATTACCTTGAGACAGGGGTCAACTAGATGAGTTTATTTTTGTAATCAGTAGATTTCATTGCAAGCAAGCACATTCTGGAAGATCTTTGAAAAACAAATTGATTCTGGTGATATGAATCAAACTTCAATGTTAATGTGTGGATAAAGTGAGAATATAAACACTGTCCTCCCCACTTTGAATAAAGCAATAAATCTATTATCAGACTCAACAATCAGTCAAGACCAGAAATGGAGCCACAGGATAATGCCTAAGAAGTAAAAATGATAGACGCAGGATATCACTCATCACCTGGCAATCAATGAAGAATAAATTGCCATCTGTGTCAAAAGACTGCTTTTATTGATCAGTCAACCCTTGTCAGCAAGTTGAATTATGGATAATGTCAGTCACTGCTGTTCTGTTGCCAGACCGTCTGCCCACGTGATTCTAAAGGATGTCGGAGAAAACAACTTACTTCCCTTGACACAATGATGGACAGGGTACAGAAACTGCAAAGCTGAACTGCAGTGGGTGACACCACTGGGACTGGAAATAGCATGCTATGTAATCCCATCCAGCCATGCATCAGTTCAGTTCAGCTCAGTCAGTTGCTCTGTCATGTCCGACTCTTTGTGACCCCATGAATAGCAGCATGCCTCCCTGTCCATCACCAACTCTCAGAGTTCACTCAAACTCACTTCCATTGAGTTGGTGATGCCATTCAGCCATCTCATCATCTGTCGTCCCCTTCTCCTCCTGCCCTCAATCCCTCCCAGCATCAGAGTCTTTTCCAATGAGTCAACGTTTTACTGGAGGTGGCATCTGCTTAAGTAACACCTTATTTTGCTTGAGCAAAATACCTATTGCAATTTTAAAAGTAATGGATGTGTTCATGTTCCTGATCTTATAGAGGAAAACCTAAGGATGAATAATTCTTTACTTATTTTTCCTCAACAAATCCAATCTTTATATTATTATGTATTTGCTGTCTTCATTATGTAAGTGCAAAAGTACCACATAATCTAAACACTGTATTTCTTTTTTATGTATTTTTTCAAATTTTATCATGGTTAGACACAATCTAAAATCATTTTCCAGAGTTAACAAATCAAACACAATTTGCCCTTGTTTTCATAATTGCATATTTACTATATAGCATAATGTTCTAGAAAGCCTACACATATACATAAGCAAATTAAAAACATATTCCTTAATATACACATATGCATAATTTTCTATTTCATTGTTTCATTTCTATCTCTGACCTGTATAGTCCAGGTTTCACATTTAAAACTTTTAGAAATTTGTGCTGTATTTAACTGCTTATCATATGAACCTTATCCCTCAATACCTTTTAAAAATGTTTTGACATTTTTTTGTGTATCTATCTTCTTAATATCAAGTTCCAATTTTTAAAAATTTCTTTTGGAATTACATTTTTGTATATGTTTATGTATAATTTTAGCTGATATTTTATTATATTTGCCCTTCTTAATCAAGAACAGGCTTCTTTGTTTATTTAAGGTTTTTGCTCTCTTTACTGCTTCAGTCACTTATCAACATCTATAATATATATATATAAATGCTTTATAATTGTCATTATGAATGAAATCTTATTTTGCTGTATCAATCTCTAAGGGGACACTGAAAATATATAAGAAGTTGATAAATTTTTCTTTATTTATTGAGTGATTAAATGATCCCTCATGCCTCTCTTATGCCCTAAATAACTTTTATTCCCAGCTGATTTTCTTATATTTCCTAGGTAATGTAATTTAAGGAGTACATAAGCTATAACTACCAATGTCTATTATTATTTATTGAAAAACAATAGTATGTGGAGGGGTAAAAATTAATTTTCCTAAGTTTAATGTAAATTTATGTGCTGTTATGTAGTCTTCTTTTTACTAAGTACAAGAATTTTTATGCAGTCATTATGAATACACATGAAATTAAGAATAGATGGCTAAAATTATTTATTAACTATAAGAATTTGCTTCACTTAACTTGGTATGTATTTTATTAATGTTTTATAATAGGTATTCCTTTTAATAGCTCTTATCTGTTTTAATGAATGGTGACGAATTCCTCTTCACTATAGAGTCCCTTGGACTGCAAGGAGATCCAACCAGTCCATTCTAAAGGAGATCAGCCCTGAGTGTTCTTTGGAAGGAATGATGCTAAAGCTGAAACTCCAGTACTTTGGCCACCTCATGCGAAGAGTTGACTCATTGGAAAAGACTCTGATGGTGGGAGGGATTGAGGGCAGGAGGAGAAGGGGAAGACAGAGAATGAGGTGGCTGGATGGCAACACCGATTCGATGGATGTGAGTTTGGGTGAACTCCAGGAGATGGTGATGGACAGGGAGGCCTGGCGTGCTGCGATTCGTAGGGTTGCAAAGAGTCGGACACGACTGAGGGACTGAACTGAACTGAACTGATAATATCATATTTTCAGAAAATTCTGTTTCATCCTGCTCTGAAACTCATAGCTTAGGTTTAAGAGATTAGTTGTCTGAGCCCATAAGACGAGAGAGAGAGAACAGCACGAGAGAAAATACTTTAAGGGTAACTCTTGCGAAGAACCACAGCTCTGCTCTCGTATTTTAAATAAATAGCTTATATGTTTATATCTCCCAGAAGGGGTATATTTTTACTTCAGATTGCTGAATGTACCTGCGTGTCATATTCAGCCAGTCAGTTCAGTCGCTCAGCCGTGTCCAAATCTTTGTGACCCCATAGAGTGTCATATTGTGCAACCCTAATTATTTATGTAAGCAGGGGCTTAGGCTTCTTCTTAAATACTAACTGACCCTAGTTTGCATCACTCATTATACCTATTTCTTCCTAGCAGTCACATATATCTTACTAATTCTAAACAGGGAAAAAAATGAAGATATTCTGAAACTTCAATCTCTAAGCTTTTATTTGTCTTAAGCATTGCTTAGCTTAGTGATTTTTTTTTCACTTATGTCAATTACATGTATATGTATAATAGGAATTGCAAGCTTTACAGTACTATGACCATAGATGTGAGCAGTTATATTTACATCTTTATGAATTTTATTTCAGAAGGAGCTGAGAAATGTTATAAGGTGATATAAATCAAATAATCACCTGGACAGAGCATTTTGTCTTGTCAGTACAATGTTTCCTTACATTAAAAAAAAATTTGCATACCATTTAAAGGCCTTCATCTATCTGTTCTGCCTTCATCTATCTATTCTGCCTTCATCACGGTCCTTGAAGTTTCTGTTTCCTTAAACAAGATAATTTCACATATCTACTTTACCTGTTTAGTCACAGAGTACATAAGACTTTATCACATTTGTTCTAAATATATATACGACTGAGTGACTGAACTGAACTGAACTGATTCTTTAGATATTTTATTGAAGTGTCCTTATTTCCTTTGTGTATTACTTTTTCTTGAATTGTACTGTTACCTATTCCTATTTGAAATATTACATTGAATTTAATTAAATCTATCAACCCCTTCATAGTAAAACCTTCTGAGTTGTTAAGGCTTGTTTTTTACAGAATTATTCTATAGGTTTTTACTTATGACTTAATATCTTAATTATTTAATATGGAAATTGGTTACCATTCTTACTTTTTATTCCTGGTTTATCTGTCTTGTTTTCTTAGCTCTTGATACCTGTTTCACAGAGTTTATTTATTTATTTGAGAATATAAAACTAAGCATTTGAATTGTATGATAAATTTTTTTAACCATCAAACTATGCTTTTTGCATAATGGATGTTTGTTACAGCATTGTTTGCAATAGCAAATTACTTTAAGCAGTGAATAAGGCCTTCAATAGGGCTGGTGCAAATAAATTATAAGGACTCAATTTAGAGGACTATTATGCATATGATGGAAGAATGAGCTATGTGCTAATGTAAAAAAGTACTTAAGATATTGTTAAAGAGGAAACGTGATGTTCACAAGAATGCATAGATTATTCTGATATATGTAATAAATTGATACGTATTTCACTTAAAAATGGGAGGATGTACCTAATAAATAATAATGATTGTTTAACAGAAAGGAACCTGGGATTCAAATGATACATATATTTCATTTACTTGGTTAGTGATGGCTTATGGTGAACAATGTTGGATTCATGATCTCTGAAGAATAAGATTTAACTTCAGGAACTGGGACCAGGATTGATCACTCAAGAGCTTCTGTATAGCAGAGTTTTATTAAAGTACGAAAAAAGGACAGAGAAAGCTTCTGACAAATACATCAGAAGGGGGACAGAGAATGCCCTCCCTGCTAGTCTAAGCAAGGGAGTTCTATACTTTTTAAATTAGCTATTATAATAAATCAAAAATGTCTCAAAGTTGTAAAAATTTTACCAGACCCACGCCCACAATTTACATTTTAGGGTAACAGGATCAAAAGTTAACAATGGAAAGGTCTTACCAGACCCACTCCCATAATATACATTCTAAGATACCAGGATTAGTCAGAAGGTTTTCAAGAAAGAGAAACTGTCTTCAAGCAGGATACATTGTTGTTATATAATCCTTAGTACAGAGTTTAAACTACATTGTTTGTTGTGTAATCATCCATTACTAAGGAATGTAAAGAGAGGAAAAAAAGAAAAAATGTTTGTCCTTTCCTCCACCTTGAGAATTCCAGACCCCTGTCTCCTCCTTGCAAACCGCAGATCCCTCTCTCCTCCTCAGAGACCCTGGACTTCTTATCAACTTGCCTATGAATTAACTCTCATTAGGGAGACACTATTATGAGCATATATATTGAAAAATAAATATTAAAATAAATATTTTAATAATAGGATCATAAATTATAAATTACATATATATAATATCGTGTATTGTAAAAATATATGATGACATTTCTTGTTTACTTTAATCTGTGCATAAACTTAATTTTTGTTTTCAAATTATAACTTTAAATATTATACAATAAATGATGAAATTTAATGTATTCAATCTTTAAAGTCCACTGAACTCTGTAAATCCATGCTACTGTCAGGGTAGTGTAATCTCCTTGCTTCTGCCTCGTCTCAACAAAAATTTGAAGTGACGGACATTAAAGCCCTTGACATGTCACAGCTCTCAGACAGACTGTTATAGCTCTCAGGTCTTGGACAGACCATGTTATAGCTCTTGGGTCTCAAATAGACTGTGTTATAACTCTTAGACAGATCAGTGTTACAGCTCCATGTTACAGCTCAATTTTAGTTAGAAAATAGCAGGACAATACGTCCTCGAGGCGTGAGGGCATGGCGACCCAAAGATGCGAAGAGAAGAGCGCTCTGGCACTTTGGCTCCTCTTTTTATATGGCCCCCAACCCCGCCACTGGCCTGCCCTATGTAAATTGGGCTAGCCAGAAGTGCTGTTTGTTCTACCCGAGGCCCTCACTCTGGCCCTCGGACATTCCTTTGTTCTATTTTTGGAGGCTTTCTCCCTTCCTTATCATTTAGCCACCACCATTCTGGACTCCTTTTTCCTTTTCTAACTACATAACACTACTAAAAACTCTCTCTCCAGTAATAACTGTTAACTTTTAGAATTTTACACTATCAGTTCATCTGCCCAGAAACTCAACTAGTAGTCAGCTGGGAGCACTGTAATTTTGCACAATACCAGAGCTATAATCTCTTTAGATTGTTTTATATATATATTCTTAGGCATTCAGTGTTCACCTTCGTTTATTTCCATGCTTCTCACATTAATATAATGCCATTATTAAACTTTGAAACTATGAAATTAAGGATTTGCTGCTGAGATACAATCTTTCCATGATTTAATATCTAGTTCAGCCCAGTTCAATTCAATTGCGTTAGACTCTTTGCGACCCTATGGACTGCAGCACACCAGGCCTCCCTGTCCATCACCAATTCCTGGAGCCTACTCAAACTCATGTCCATTGAGTCAGTGATGCCATCCAACTATCTCATCCTCTGTTCCCTTCTTTTCCCACTTTCAATCTTTCCCAGCATCAGGGTCTTTTCCAATGAGTCAGGTTTTTTCAAATCAAGTGGCCAACGTATTGAAGTTTCAGTTTCAACATCAGTCCTTCCAATGAATATTCAGGACTGATTTCCTTTAGGATTGACAGGATGGATCTCCTTGCAGTCCAAGGGACTCTCAAGAGTCTTCTCCAACACCACAGTTCAAAAGCATCAATTCTTGGGCACTTAGCCTTCAAATAGTCCAATTCTCACATCCATACATGACTACTGGAAAAACCATAGCTTCGACTAGACGGACCTTTGTTGGCAAAGGAATGTCTCTGCTTTTTAAGATGCTGTCTAGGTTGGTCATAGCTTTTCTTCCAAGGAACGAGAGTCTTTTAATTTCTTTGCTGCAATCATCATCTGCAGTGATTTTGGAGCCCCCCAAAATAAGGTCTGTTACTGTTTCCCCATTTATTTGCCATGAAGTGATGGGATCAAATACCATGATCTTAGTTTTCTGAATGTTGAATTTTGAGCCAACTTTTTCACTCTCTTCTTTCACATTTATCAAGAAGCTCTTTAGTTCTTCACTTTCTGCCATAACGGTGGTGTCATCTGCATATCTGAGGCTATTGATATTTCTCCTGGCAGTCTTGATTCCATCTTGTGCTTCATCCAGCCCGACATTTTGCATGATGTATTCTGCATATAAGTTAAATACGCAGGTGACAGTACACAGCCTTGACATACTCCTTTCCCAACTTGGAACCAGTCTGTTGTTCCATGTCCATTTCTAACTATTACTTCTTGACCTGCATGCAGATTTCTTAGGAGGCAGGTCATGTGGTCTGATATTTCCGTCTTTTCAAGAATTTTTCACAGTTTGTTGTAATCCACACAGTCAAAGGCTTTGGTATAGTCAATAAAGCAGAAGTAAATGTTTTTTCTGGAACTCATCGCTTTTCTGATGATCCAACAGGTGCTGACAGTTTGATCTCTGGTTCCTCTGCCTTTTCTAAATATATCTTGAACATCTAGAAGCTCAAGGTTCATGTACTGCTGAAGCCTGTCAGACTAGAAGCTGGTAAAGCAAAAATAACAGAATAAATACAGTGATTTCTAGAAAACTAGAGAATGCAGTATCAAGAATATTCACTTCGTACAGAATCTGCAACACTTTTGGTACTGACTGTGCTGGAATAGTGAAAGGAAGAAAGAAGACATAACTAGAAATAAATATTTCCCTAGAAAGAAAATGGAAACCTCTATTAGGAGGCAAAGGAAACCTATGAGACTTGTAGAGGGCTAAGAAGCTCCAATTTGTCTATGACATCAAAATGACCAGTGGAAACCACTATATTAGAGAGTTCTGAAGCAACACAGCCTAAAGCCATCAGAATGTGAGAAATAAAAATAACCATTAAGAGAGATTTTTCTTCCAGAATATGAAGATGGATCTAAATGCAGAGATTAGAATTCAAATTAAGCAGGGCTGCCTAGGAAAAAGTAAAGGTTGAAACAGAGCTTAAGGAGCAGAATCTTGTAATGTTTCGGTGCCAAATTTAGGGTTTTCTATCTATAATATCATGTCATCTGCAAACAGTGAGAGTTTTGCTTCTTTTCCAATCTTAATTCCTTTTATTTCTTTTTATTTTATTGCCATGTCTGTTATTGTTTAGTCTCTTTCAGGTCCAACTGTTTCTGATTCCATGAACTATAGTCTGCCAGACTCCTATGTTCATGGGATTTTTCATGCAGGAATACTGGAGTGGGTTGCCATTTCCTTCTCCAGAGGGTCTTACCAACCCAGGGATCAAACCTGTGTTTCCTGTAAGTCTTCTGCATTGCACATAGGACTCTTTACCACTGAACCACCAGGGAAGTCTGATTGCTGTGGATAGGACTTTCAAACCTGCATTAAATAACAGTGATGCGAGTGAGCACACATGTCTTGTTCCTGATTGTAGAAGAAATGCTTTCAGTTTTTCACCAATGAGAATAATGCTTGCTATGGGTTTGCTGTATATGGCCTTTATTATGGTTGAGTTATTTTCCTTTTATGCTCATTTTCTGGAAAGTTTTTTATCATAAATGAGTACTGAATTCTATTGAAAGTTGTTTCTGCATCTATTGATATTATCATATGTTTTTTATCTTTTGATTTGTTAATATAGTGTACGACATTGATTTGCATATATTGAAGAATCCTGCATCCCTGGGATAAACCACTCTTGATCATGGTGTATGATTCTTTTAATGTGTTGTTGGATTGCATTTGCTAGTATATTATGATGATTTTTGCATCTTTATTCATCAGTGATATTGGCCTGTAATTTTCTGATCTTTTGTATGATCTTTGTCTGGTTTTGGTATCAAGGTTATGGTGGCCTCATAGAGTAAGTTTGGGAGTGTTCCTGCCTCTGCATTTTTTGGAAGAGTTTGAATAGGATACATGTTCAGTGTTCAGTTCAGTTAAGTCACTCAATCATGTCTAACTCTTTGCTATGGCCCGACTCTAGTCAAAACGATGGTTTTTCCAGTAGTCATGTATGGATGTGAGAGTTAGACTATAAAGAAACCCAAGCACCAAAGAACTGATGCTTTTGAACTGTGGTGTTGGAGGAGACTCTTGAGAGTCCGGTGGACTGCAAGGAGATCAAATAAGTCAATCTTCAAGGAAATCAGTCCTGAATATTCATTGGAAGGACTGATACTGAAGCTGAAGTTCCAATACTAAATTTATTTTTGAGCATAATATTTTTTATTTATTTTTAATATAGATTTATTTATTTTAATTGAAGGCTAATTACTTTACAATATTGAAGTGGTTTTGCCATACATTGACATGAATCTGCCACAGGTGTACATGTGTTCCCCATCCTGAACCCCTCTCCCATCTCCCTCTCCTCCCATCCCTTTGGGTCATTCCAGTGCACCAGCCCTGAACACCTTGTCTCATGCATTGAACCTAGACTGGCAATCCATTTCACATATGATAATATACATGTTTCAATGCCATTCTCCCAGATCATCCCACCCTCACCCTCTCACACAAAGTCCAAAGACTGTTCTATATATCTGTGTCTCTTTTGCTGTCTCACATATAGGGTTATCATTATCATCTTTCTAAATTCCATTTATATGCATTAGCATACTGTATTGGTGTTTTTCTTTCTGGCTTACTTCACTCTGTATAATAAGCTCTAGTTTCATCCACCTCATTTGAACAGATTCAAATGCATTCTTTTTAATGGCTCAGTAATACTCCATTGTGTATATGTTCCACAGCTTTCTTATCCATTCATCTGCTGAAGGACATCTAGGTTGCTTCCATGTCCTGGCTATTATAAACAGTGCTGTGATGAACATTAGGGTACACATGTTTCTTTCAATTCTGGTTCCCTCAGTGTGTATGCCCAGCAGTGGGATTGCTGGGTCATATGGCAGTTCTATTTCCTGTCCTTTAAGGAATCTCCACACTGTTCTCCATAGTGGCTGTACTAGTTTGCATTCCCACCAACAGTGTAAGAGGGTTCCCTTTTCTCTGCACCCTGTCCAGCATTTATTGCTTGTAGACTTTTGGGTAGCAGCCATTCTGACTGGCGCGAAATGTTACCTCATTGTGCTTTTGATTTGCATTTCTCTGATAATGAGTGATGTTAAGCATCTTTTCCTGTGTTTGTTAGCCATCTGTATGTCTTCTTTGGAGAAATGTTTGTTTAGTTCTTTGGCCCATTTTTTTGTGTGTATGTTTATTTTTCTGGAACTGAGCTGCAGGTGTTGCTTGTATATTTTTGAGATTAATTATTTGTCAGTTGTTTCATTTGCTATTATTTTCTCCCATTCTGAAGGCTGTCTTTTGACCTTGATTATAGTTTCCTTTGTTGTACAAAAGCTTTTAAGTTTAATTAAGTCCCATTTGTTTAGTTTTGCTTTTATTTCCAATACTTTGGGAGGTGGGTCATAGAGGATCCTGCTGTGATTTATGTTGGAGAGTGTTTTGCCTATGTTTTATAGTTTCCTATGTTTTATAGTTTCTGGTCTTATGTTTAGATCTTTAATCCATTTTGAATTTATTTTTGTGTATGGTTTTAGAAACTGTTCTATTTTCATACTTTTACAAGTGAATGACCAGTTTTCCCAGCACCACTTGGTAAAGAGATTTTCTTTTCTCCATTGTATATTCTTGCCTTCTTTTTCAAAGATAAGGTGTCCATAGGTGCATGGATTTATCACTGGGCTTTATATTTTGTTCCATTGATCTACATTTCTGCCTTTGTTCCAGCACCACACTTTCTTGATGATTGTAGCTTTGTAGTAGATCCTTGAGTCAGGAAGGCAGTTTGTGTTTCCTGTTTATTGTGGAGGTTCCTCACTGTGGGTGGGGTTCGATTGGTGCTTTGTCAAGGTTTCCTGGTTAAGGAAGATTGTGTCAGTGTCCTGGTGGGTGGAGCTAGATTTCTTCTCTATGGAGTGCAATGAATTTGTCCAGAAGCGAGTTTTCAGGTGTCAGTGGGTTTGGTGTGACTTTTGGCAGCCTGTATATTGAAGCAGGAAAAGCAGATTGGTTCCAAATAGGAAAAAGAGTACATCAAGGCTGTATATTGTCACCCTGCTTATTTAACTTATATGCAGAGTACACTATGAGAAACGCTGGGCTGAAAAAAGCACAAGCTGGAATCAAGATTGCCGGGAGAAATATCAATAACCTCAGATATGAAATGATACCACCCTTATGGCAGAAAGTGAAGAGGAACTAAAAAGCCTCTTGATGAAAGTGAAAGAGGAGAGTGAAAAAGTTGGCTTAAAGCTCAACATTCAGAAAACGAAGATCATGTCATTACTTCATGGGAAATAGATGGGGAAAGAGTGGAAACAGTGTCAGACTTTATTTTTTGGGGGGCTCCAAAATCACTGCAGATGGTGATTGCAGCCATGAAATGGAAAGACGCTTACTTCTTGGAAGGAAAGTTATGACCAACATTGAGAGCATATTCAAAAGCAGAGACATTACTTTGTCAAAAAAGGTCCATCTAGTCAAGGCTATGGTTTTTCCAGTGGTCATGTATGGATGTGAGAGTTGGACTATAAAGAAAGCTGAGTACTGGAGAATTGGCGCTTTTGAACTGTGGTGTTGGAGAAGACTCTTGAGAGTCCCTTGGACTGCAAGGAGATCCAATTAGTCCATCCTAAAGGAGATAAGTCCTGGGTGTTCCTTGGAAGGACTGACGTTGAAGCTGAAAGTCCAATACTTTGGCCACCTCATGCAAAGAGTTGACTCATTGGAAAAGACTCTGATGCTGGGAGGGATTGGGGGCAGGAGGAGAAGGGGACGACAGAGGATGAGATGGCTGGATGGCATCACCAACTCAATGGACATGACTTTGGGTAAACTCTGGGAGTTGGTGATGGACAGTGAGGCCTGGTATGCTGCAATTCATAGGGTCACAAAGAGTGGGACACAGCTGGGTGACTGAACTGAACTGAATTGATATTGAAGCTCAGGGTTATGTTCTTCTGTTGCTGGAGAATTTGTGTGGTATGTCTTGCTCTGGAACTTGTTGGCTCTTGGGTGGTGCTTGGTTTCAGTGTAGGTAGGGAGGCTTTTGATAAGCTCTTATCAATAAATGTTCCCTGGAGTCAGGAGTTCTCTTGTGTTCTTCACTTTTGGACTTAAGCCTCCTGCCTCTGGTTTTTAGTCTCATTCTTACAGTAGCCTCAAAACTTCCCCATCTATACAGTAGTGAAGGGAAAACATCTAGGTTAATGATGAAAAGTTTCTCCACTGTGAGGGGAGTTTCACAGAGTTACATGGAGAGGAGAAGAGGGAGGAGGGAGATAGAGGTGATCAGGAGGAGAAGAGGGGGAATCAAAATGGGAGAGAGCAAGCTAGCCAGTAATCACTTCCCTATGTGCTCTCCAGAGTCTGGATCCCTCAGAGATGTTCACAGAGTTATACAGAGAATAAAAGAGGGAGGAAGGAGACAGTGGTGGCCAGAAGAAAAGGGGAAATCAAAAGGAGAGAGACAGATCCAGCCAATAATCAGTTCCCTAAGTGTTGTCCACAGCCCAGAACACATGAAGAGATTCACAGAGTTGGGTAGAGAAGAGAAGGGAGAGGGAGGAGATAGAGGCAACCTGGTGGAGAAAAAGGAGAGTCAAAAAGGGGAGAGAGCAATCAAGCTAGTAATCTCACTCCCAAGTAAAAATGGGTACTGAAAATTGGGGTATTAAAGGCACAAAATTGATAACAAACACCAAAAACCAAAGATTAAAAATGTAGAGTAGAGGTTAGATTCTCAAATATACAATATTAAAAAAATAAAACAAAGTCACAAAAATTATAAAATATATATATGAAGTTTGCTTTAAAAATAGGGTCTTTTTTTTCAAGGTAATAGTAGGTTATAAAAATGAAAATTAAAGGAGTAATAGAGGACTTAAAATTAAAAAAATAATAAATTAAAAAAAATGATAATAGTAAAAATATATCTAGGAATTTCCTTGGAGCTGTTGTGGACAGTGTGGAGTCAGATCATTTTCAAATAGTTACTTGATCTGGCTTATACTTCTCAAGATCTATAGGCCCCTTCCTATGTAGTCAGTGCTAACTACAAGGTTTTAATCAGTTGCACTTCCCAAGCGGTTTCCTCTGTTTATTTTAGCTTCTTCTCTGCTGGTCTCTTCAGTGTCTAATTTCTGCCCTGACACGAAGGGGTGATGGTGGTCACTTTTTTAGACTCACTTGTTCAGTAGTGCTGTGGGGAGGGAGGAACACTGAAAACAAATACCACTGGCATGTGTGAGGAGTGCTCGCAGTGTTTCAGCTGCACTGGGTTTGCACCCCGCTCACTGTGTGCTTTCATGGCCTACACTTCTCAGGCTCTGGGTTGCTTTGCTGGGAGCTGTCTGAGGTGGGTCCTGAGTTGCGTGTACTTCCTAGGTCTAAGTCACTCAGGTTCAGGTTCTTGGGTACTCCACAAAGGTGTAGACTCAGTTGGGTATGCATTTTGTGCCCTTCATAGGTCCGAGCAGCTCAAGTGACCAGGTGCTTGGCAAGCACAGTCAACCCTAAGTGTGGGGTGCATCTTATCGCCTCCCCCTCCGAGCCGCTTGGTTTTCTGGGTGTACAATGGGTGTGCCTTCTCAGGTGTGCTGTGTGTCTCTTCTGGGGAGCTGATCTCCGGCTGTGACCCTGCCAGCAGATGTCAACCATCCAGAATCCCAAGAAGTCTTGGCTAGCAACGAAGCCTGCTTTCAGTTTGGTAGACAATGCCTCTCTGAAGTCGTGATTGCCCCCTGTTGGCTCTGGCTGCCCCTGCCTGCCTGTCTCTAGTGGGGGATGGGCCGGTCCATAGCCAGCTAGCTCTCCTCAGTCCTTTGTTCTGCGAGCATGCCTGGCAGTGTCTTAGGTTAGGGCTTTTCGTGGAATAGTACTCTCTCTCTCTCTCTCTCTTTTTTTTTTTTTTTTCCTTTTCTCTCTCTGACTATCCCACAGTCTGGGTTGCTACTTCACCTTAGTTCCCTCAAATTGCCCTTGGGGCATTCAGGCCTGGTTCTTACACTAAGCAATGCAGCCTGCGCCTCCCTGTCCAGCACCTGCTTGCTAGTGGCAGATGTGAGCTTCTGGGCTGCTTATCCGCTGGGAGTTGCCGTTAGGCATGTAATCTATGGGTTTTAATTATTTATTTATTTATTTTTCCTCCAGGTATGTTGCCCTCTGAGATTCCAAGACTGACCACAGACCCGCTGGTGAGATTGTTTCCTGGTGTTTGGAAACTTCTCTTTTTTTAAAACTCCCTTCCTGGGACAGATCTCCATCCCTACCTGTTTTGCATCTCTTTTTAACTTTTATATTTTGTCCTACCTCCTTTTGAAGACAATGGGCTGCCTTTCTGGATGCCTGAGGTCATCTGCCAGCATTCAGAAGTTGTTTTGTGGGATTTGCTCAGCGTTCAAATGTTCTTTCGATGAATTTGTGGGGAAGAAAGTTATCTCCCCATCCTATTCCTCCATCATCTTAGCTAGTGTCCCCAATACTAAAATTTTTTATGGTAATTTAGTATGCATATTGATTCTACCATTATGTGTATAGCTATAATGTCATTTCCATTTTGTCATGCTTTTATTCCCACCTTGCAACTTATGATACAGAGGCCAAGATTTAAGGGCAGCAATTCTTTATATCAATATCAGTTCCATTCAGTTTAGTCACTCAGTCATGTCTGACTCTTTGTGACCACATGGACTGCAGCATGCCAGGCTTCACTGTCCATCACCAACTCCCACAGCTTGCTCAAACTCATGTCCATTGAGTCAGTGATGCCATCTAACCTTCTCATCCTCTGTCGTTCCCTTCTCCTCCTGACTTTAATCTTTCCCAGAATCAGGGTCTTTTCCAAAGATTCAGTTCTTCGCATCAAGTGGCCAAAGTGTTGGAGTTTCAGCATCAGTCCTTCCAATGAATATTCAGGATTTATTTCCTTTAGGATGGACTGGTTTGATCTCCTTGCAGTCCAAGGGACTCTCAAGAGTCTTCTCCAACACCACAGTCCAAAAGCATCAGTCCATTGGTGCTCAGCTTTCTTTATAGTCTAACACTCACATCCATACATGGCTACCAGAAAAACCATAGCTGTGACTAGATGAGCCTTTGTTGTCAAAGTAATGTTTCTGCTTTTTTAATCTAAATTGGAATTAGCTTTTCTTTCAAGGAACAAATATTTTTTTTTTTTGTTTTTGTTTTTGTTTTTAATTTTGTGGCTGTAGTCACCATCTGCAGTGATTTTAGAGCCCAAGAAAAGAAAGTCTGTCACTGTTTTCATTGTTTCCCCATTTATTTGCCATGAAGTGATGGGACTGGATGCCGTGATCTTAGTTTTTTGAATGTTGAGTTTTAAGCCAACTTTTTCAGGTGTTAACTCTTCTCTAAATGTTTGATAGAGTTTTCCTATGAAGCTGTCTGGCTCTGGGCTTTTGTTTGTTGGAAGACTTTTTTTTTTTTTTTAATCACAGTTTCAATTTTGACCAATCATATATTAAAGCATATGTATAGAATCTATAAAACTGGTATTGATGAATCTATTTGCAGGGAAGGAATAGAGATGCAGATGTAAAGTTCAGATTTGTGGACACAGCAGGGGAAGGAGAGAGTGGGATGAATTGAGAGAACTGTATTGACATATATACACTACCATTTGAAAAATATCAATAGATAGCTACTAGGAAGCTGCTATATAACACAAGGAACCCAGTCCAGCACTCTATGATGATCTAGAGGGATGGGATGGATGGTAGGGGTTAGAGGGATGTTCAAGATTGAGGGGATATATGTACACTTTTGGCTGATTCACATTGTCATACAGCAGAAACCAATACAAATTGTAAAGCAATTATCTTTCTTTTTTTTTTTTTTTTTAAGGGGCAGAGTCAGAAAGCAGATGAGAGAACTCTTATTTGAAATGTATTTTTTGTGTGTGCATATATTTATCCAAATATTACATATACAAATCAATTAATTTCACGAGATGAAAATACCTGTTTTTGAGGGCCAAAGTATGTCCCTCACAAATTCATATGATGAAGTCCTAATGCCAGTACCTCAGAATGTGACTATATTTGCAGATATTATCTTTAAAATAGTAACTGTTACAATGTAATTAAGGTGGAAAAGTGAAAGTGAAGTCACTCAGTTTTGTCTGACCCTTTGCAGCCCCATGGACTGTAGTCTTCCAGGCTCCTTTGTCCATGGGATTTTCCAGGCAAGAATACTGGAGTGGGTTGCTATTTCCTTCTCCAGGGGATCTTCCTGACCCAGGGATCGAACCTGGCTCTCCAGCTTGCAGGCAGACTCTTTACTATCTGAGTCACTGAGGAATCAAATGAAAGTGAAAGTTGCTCAGTCCTATCTGACTCTTGGCAACTCCATGGACTATACAGTCCAGGGAGTTTTCCAGGCCAGAATACTGGAGTGGGTATCTTTTTCCCTTCTCCAGAAGATCTTCCTAACCCAGCAACCAAATGGGGGTCTCCTGCATTGCAGGCAGATTCTTGACCAACTGAGCTATCAGGGAAGCCCCTAATCATATAATACCGTGTTTCTCATAAGAGCAGGTCACAACTATATACAAAATGAAAGCCATATAAAGACATAGGGAGGGGACGATGGTCATCTGCGAGCCAAAGAAAGGGGTCTCAGACAAAACCAACACTGCTGAAACCTTGATCTTGAACTTCAAGCTGCTTCATTTTGTCAAAGTTGCTATTTGTATTTTTATGTATGTGGTAGGTTAGTTATGTCTCTCAACCTTGGAGAAATGACCCTCTACAGGAGACTTCCTAAGCATCCCAACATTGTATCACCCTCTTGTCACTCAAGCTGTATGCTCTAGTGATTGCCCTTAAGAAGGCTATGCAGATCCTTCTTTTGTGGCAAGCTGATTATGTGGGTGGTTTAGTAGACTTGTTTGACTCCTATTCTGGTTGTTTGCCAGGCCTTGCTTTGTGTATGCTACTTGCTGCTTTTTAGTATGGGCCTGGTTAGGAGATGGATGGTTACTGAACCCTAGGTGGTCCTGGGGTGAGTGCTGGATCGCTAGTGGACAGAATCAAGATATAGAAACCCCAGGGCTATTGCCACCCAATGGCAGGTAAACCCAGGTCCTGGGGTTAATGCCTGACTATTGACAGGCAGAATTGATTCCTGGAATCTGGCTTCCATGTCCAGGGATCACAGAGCTTATTTCAGATTGTTGATGTGGGAGCCTGTTTCCTGACACAATCGGTTATTTTGTCCAGGGTGTTCTGACAGTTGTGTTGCCCGGCCAGTGGGCAGAACAAGGGCCCAGCTCATCCCAGCATAGGGTCTGGCCTGTTGGTGGACTTGTTCCATAGGCTATGGGATCATAGTTATCTTGCTTCTTATGTCTGCCCCAGGTGAGTGAGAATTGTCTTGAGGCTTACTTGCAAGAAGAGCCAATACTTGCCTACTGGTCAGTTTCAGTTTCAGATTCAGTTTCAGTTCAGTTGCTCAGTTGTGTCTGACTCTTTGAAACCCCATGAATTGCAGCACGCCAGGCCTCCCTGTCCATCACCAACTCCCAGAGTTCACCCAGACTCACGTTCATCGAGTGGGTGATGCCATCCAGCCATCTCATCCTCTGTCGTCCCCTTCTCCTCCTGCCCTCAATCCCTCCCAGCATCAGAGTCTTTTCTAATGGGTCAACTCTTCGCATGAGGTGGTCAAAGTACTGGAGTTTCAGCTTTAGCATCATTCCTTCCAAAGAAATCCTAGGACTGATCTCCTTCCGAATGGACTGGTTGGATCTCCTTGCAGTCCAAGGGACTCTCAAGAGTCTTCTCCAACACCACAGTTCAAAAGCATCAAATCTTCAGTGCTCAGCCTTCTTCACAGTCCAACTCTCACATCCATACATGACCACAGGAAAAACCATAGCCCTGACTAGACGGACTTTAGTTGGCAAAGTAATGTCTCTGCTTTTAAATATGCTATCTAAGTTGGTCATAACTTTTCTTCCAAGGAGTAAGCGTCTTTTAATTTCATGGCTGCAGTCACCATTTGCAGTGATTTTGGAGCCCCCAAAAATAAAGTCGGACACAGTTTCCAATGTTTCCCCATCTATTTCCCATGAAGTGATGGGACGATGCCATGATCTTCGTTTTCTGAATGCTGACCTTTAAGCCAACTTTTTCACTCTCCACTTTCACTTTCATCAAGAGGCTTTTTAGTTCCTCTTCACTTTCTGCCATAAGGGTGGTGTCATCTGCATATCTGAGGTTATTGATATTTCTCCCGACCATCTTGATTTCAGCTTGTGTTTCTTCCAGTCCAGCGTTTCTCATGATATACTCTGCATGTAAGTTAAATAAGCAGGGTGACAATATACAGCCTTGATGTACTCCTTTTCCTATTTTCCATGTCCAGTTCTAACTGTTGCTTCCTGAGCTGCATACAGATTTCTCAAGAGGCAGATTAGATAATCTGGTATTCCCATCTCTCTCAGAATTTTCCACAGTTTATCGTGATCCACACAGTCAAAGGCTTTGGCATAGTCAATAAAGCAGAAATAGAAGTTTTTCTGGAACTCTCTTGCTTTTTCCATGATCAAGCAGATGTTGGCAATTTGATCTCTGGTTCCTCTGCCTTTTCTAAAAGCAGCTTGAACATCAGGAAGTTCACAGTTCACATATTGCTGAAGCTTGGCTTGGAGAATTTTGAGCTTTACTTTACTAGCATGTGAGATGAGTGCAATTGTCGGTAGTTTGAGCATTCTTTCGCTTTGCCTTTCTTTGCAATTGGAATGAAAACTGCCCTTTTCCAGTCCTGTGGCCACTGTTGAGTTTTCCAAATTTACTGGCATATTGCGTGCAGCACTTTCACAGCATCATCTTTAAGGATTTGAAACAGCTCAACTGGTATTCCGTTACCTCCACTAGCTTTGTTTGTAGTGATGCTTTCTAAGGCCCACTTGACTTCACTTTCCAAGATGTCTGGCTCTAGATTAGTGATCACATCATCATGATTATCTGGGTCATGAAGATCTTTTTTGTACAGTTCTTCCGTGTATTCTTGCCACCTCTTCTTAAAATCTTCTGCTTCTGTTATGTCCATACCATTTCTGTCCTTTATCGAGCCCATCTTTGCATGAAATGTTCCCTTGGTATCTCTAATTTTCTTGAAGAGATCTCTTGTCTTTCCCATTTTGTTGTTTTCCTCTATTTCTTTCATTGATTGCTGAAGAAGGTTTTCTTATCTCTTCTTGCTATTCTTTGGAACTCTGATGTCATGATGCACTCTTCATATAAGCTAAATAGGCAAGGTGACAATATACAGCCTTAACGTACTCCTTTTCCTGTTTGGAACCAGTCTGTTCTTCCATGTCCAATTCTAACTGTTGCTTCCTGAGCTGTATACAGATTTCTCAAGAGGCAGGTTAGATGGTCTGGTATTCCCATATCTTTCAGAATTTTCCAAAGTTTATTGTGATCCACACAAAGGCTTTGGCATAGTCAATAAAGCAGAAATAGATGTTTCTCTGGAACTCTCTTGGTTTTTCCAAGATCCAGCGGATGTTGGCAATTTGATCTCTGGTTCCCCTGCCTTTTCTAAAACCAGCTTGAACATCAGGGAGTTCACGGTTTACGTATTGCTGAAGCCTGGCTTGGAGAATTTTGAGCATTACTTCACTAGTGTGTGAGATGAGTGCAATTGTGTGGTAGTTTGAGCATTCTTTGACATTGCCGTTCTTTGGAATTGGAATGAAAACTGACCTTTTCCAGTCCTGTGGCCACTGCTGAGTTTTCCAAATTTACTGGCATATTGAGTGCAGACCTAATTCTTGGTCCTCTAGTGAGCAAGATGAATGATGGCCCTCTAGTCAAAGTTGAGTCTAGTGATGGCTATGGGTCCATGAAGACTTTAGGCAACCTGTCTGCTGATGATTGGGGCTGTGTGTCCTTCCCAGTGAATTGTTTGGCCAGAGGCATCCCAGCATGAGTGCCTACAGGCTATTAGGTAGGTCCAGGTCTTGGTGTTAGTGAGCCAAGATGTCAGCTGCCAGCAGCAGCATTGTTCATGCAGTTGACTGTTCCCAAATATGTCTGAAAGCAGTATCCATGTCACCAGGGTTAGCTGCAGTCATTCCCTACCTCTCCAGGAGCCTCTACAAGACCAGCAGTTATGTCTCACCCACGGTTTTATCAAATTCCTGCTTTTGTCCTAGGTCCTGGTACATGTGAGATTTTGTGCTTGCCCTTTAAGAGTAGAGTATTTCCACCAGTCCTGTGGGACTCCTGCAATTAAGCCCCACTGGTCTTCAAAGCCAAATATTCTGGGGGCTCTTCGTACCTATGCTGGATCCCTCAGCTATGGAATCTGTTTTAGGGCTCTGAACTCTCACTTTCATGGGAGAACCTCTGTTATATAATATTTCTCTAGTTTGTGAGTTGCCTACCCCAAGGGTAATGAGATTTGATTATATTTTTAATCTGCCTTTTCAACATATCTCATTGTGAACACTCATGTATTTAGTTGTAGAAGATCTTTTCTGATAGATTTCAGTTTTTTCACTGACGGTTATTCTGAAGATAGTTGTGATTTTGGAGTGCTCGTGAAAAGGGGTGAACTCAACATCTTTCTACTCTACCATATTTGCTGCTTAGGCAATTGATTTTTGACTTGCCAACATAACTCGCTTTTGGCAACAGAATGTGAGGGAAAATAATGCTGTGCCAATTCTGGGCAAAAAGGCTAAAGGCACGGTAAGCTTCCTTCTTGTTCATTTTGTGGTCCTTTTAACTGTTATGAAATGAGCATGTCTTGGTCCAAGGAGAATGAAGACACATGAAGCAAACTTGAGTCAGACCTTTAGCCTGAAGCAGAGCCTTACAGCTGTTTCACAAACTTGTTAGCAAGAAAAATAAAATTTGATTATTATAAACCACTAAGAGTATGCAGAAATACATGTATAACACAAGTTGATAATGCTGGATGGTATTGGGAACTCTTATTCTATGCTGGTGGGAAGTTAAGTTGTTCTAGCAAGTTTAGAAATTATTTGGTGATGACTGATAGATAGGTGATGATTGCAAGGAGATCCAACCAGTCCATCCTAAGGGAAATCAGTCCTGGGTGTTCATTGGAAAGACTGATGGTGAAGCTGAAACTACAATATTTTGGCCACCTGATGAGAAGAGCTGACTCATTTGAAAAGACCCTGATGTTGGAAAGATTGAAGGCAGGAGCAGAAGGGGATGACAGAAGATGAGATGGTTGGATGGCATCACTGACTCAATGGACATGAGTTTGGATAAAATCGTGAAGTTGGTGATGGACAGGGAGTCCTGGTGTGCTGACTAAGCGACTGAACTGAGCTGAACTGATAGGTTGGTAGCTTGCTAGCTAGCCAGCTAAATAGATATATAGTAGGTTGGTAGACAGATAAGTATAGATTGATAAATTTAGATATCCTATAAGTTAAAAAAAAAAAAAAAAAAAAACATCCACTTCTAGTAACAGGCCTAGTGAAAATGTGTGTGTTTGTGTACCCAAAGACAGACTTATAAAGGTTTTTAACAATACATTTCTAATCAACAAAAATGGATAACAAAAAAGATTTTCATTAATAATGGATGGATAAAGAAATCTTGGAATATTCACTGAATGGGGCAATCTTTAGAAATAAAAATAATATTTCATACAACAGCATGAATCTTAAACATAAAATTGAGCAAAAGAAGCCTGACACAATACAGGCAATACTATATTATTTACATGAATTATAAAACCATCCCAGCTTATTCTTCAATGTTAAGTAAAGATAGTGGTTTCTTTCAGGAGTAGAGATAATGAGTGGATGGGGACATGAAAGGGGCTTATACGGAACTTGTAATATTCTGTTCTTTCACTTGGATGGGGTTTACATGAATGTGTTTACTGTGTAAGAGTTTGAGCTGAAAGTTTATAATTTGTGCTTTTTTTTTTTTTTTTGTATTTTATATACTAAAGGATCAGAAAAGGCAATGGCACCCCACTCCAACACTCTTGCCTGGAAAATCCCATAGACGGAGGAGCCTGGTAGGCTGAAGTCCATGGGGTCACTAAGAGTTGGACACGACTGAGTGACTTCACTTTAACTTTTCACTTTCATGCATTGGAGAAGGAAATGGCAACCCACTCCAGTGTTCTTGCCTGGAAAATCCCAGGGATGGTGGAGCCTGGTGGGCTGCCGTCTATGGGGTCGCACAAAGTCAGACACGACTGAAGGGACTTAGCAGCAGCAGGAGCATACTAAAAGGACAGAGAGATTTTGTCTTTGGAGTTAGTTAGACTGGCTAGATTTTAAAAACTCACCGTACACACTTTATTTACCTTCATTTGTATTATTTTATTCGTAATGACTGGGCAATAAAACCTGGATATTGAGATGAGGTGTCGTAAAATGACTGAATGGTCACTTTTCAGATAATTCTTTTAAATCAAAAAAGGTGTTTGGAGAATGTACATGTGCCTCCATGCTGTTTCTGTCACCAGCCAGAACTATACACAAGATATGGGACTGGATTAAAGAAAAGCCAGATTCAGACTGAAAAACTTCCACACAAAATTCTCAAACTTTCATGTGGTTCCAGCTGACAAAGACTTAATCCACTTCATTCCCTGCTATCTCTCAATTTCCATATCAAAAGTAAATTCCAGAGGTGATGGAACTGTTACTGACTCAAAGGAATCCTTTCACAGTGTATATATGTATCAAACTATCATGTTCTACACTTTAAATATCTTACAATTTTATTTGTCAATTGTACTTCAATAAAGCTGAAAAACAAGGAGGAGAAGGGATTTAAGAAGGGATTTAAGAAGGAAGCCAACTGGGAAAATGAAAAGAAAAAAACAACAGTAAATCCCAGAGATAGCAGTCACGACCTCTTCAAAATAAGCAAGCCTCTTTTCTGTCATGTGTGCTATTACACATCAACCTAGACTCTCTGTTCTATTGTTAGAAAGTCTATCACAGCCTTATGAGTCATGGCCATTCAGGACTTTAAGTGCTTGTCTCTACCTGAAATTAATTCTTCTCCAGACTAGGATTCATGGATTTGTTCGGAGAATGGGGAACAAATCAACCTAAACTTTGTTTCACTATATCTTTTGCTCCTTGGGATCATCATTAGGCATTTTTTATCCTTAATGAACCAAAAGACTGTAATATAACAACAACAGTAATAGTTATGTAGTTACAGTAATTTTCCAACTACTTCTCCTGCTCAGGATTTTAAACTCTTCTTCAACCAACCAACAGTAATCCTTAGCACACTTCATCTCAATTTCTAGGTTTTATTGCCGTGACATTAGAGATAATAGAGTAGAAATATATCATACACATTTTATTTACAGTTTTACTGTGCATGTTTTAAAGTAGAATGTGCATTTTCACCACAAATTTCTCATAATTTAAGACTTAGCACCAAGGAACAATTGCTTCTTTTATGGAAATCTGATATACCATTTTCTTTTTCTTTACCTGACCCATAAAAGTTGTATCTGATTATCCATAATTATTTATTTACTGACATAGGAGAACCTGAAACAACAACCAAACAGTTAATAAGCATCCACAATCATTGGACAATCTCCCATACATTTTTACAATAAAATTATTTTAATTTTTATAGTAATCTCAGGTTCTTTACAATCTGAGCCACCAGGGAAGCCTTCCCAGTAATTTCCTACAGTAGCAATCAGTTTATCCATCTTACACACATGGAAACTGAGGTTCTCTAAGTAATATGGTATATATCAAATGATATTCATTTTGGAGAGAATTAATTGAATTCAACGTTCAGTTTCTCCGTATATAATATTAGTAAGTTAGAAAAGATAACATAATGATTCTTATTCTCAGTTAAATATACATTCAATGTTTGATAAGTAAAATAGTATAAAAACTATAGTGTAACCACCTCAATAAATACTAGATATATTTCCCTTAACTTCAGAGAGATTAAAAATGTCCAGAAAATCAAAAAAAAAATCTTGTTAGTGGCAAAATCATGTTTCAAACTCAAATCTGAAAGGCTCTAAAGCTTGTATTTTTTATCCCTTGTCTAAGGAATAGCCAGATTTTATGGAAGTATGGTAATACTGGAAAACAGGCCAGGTTTTCTACCAAGTGCTCTAGGTATGGTGACAATATTTTAGAATATACAATGTTATTTCCACATTGTTTTAAGGCTGAGAGTGTAAAAAAGAGTTGCCATAATTATCTAGTCAACTGTAAAGCTTGTATTTCTTTAAAATAAAACTGTATGTAATAAATTTGCTATTAAGATGACTAAAATTTAGCTGCTCAGTATATAAAACAGTAGTAAAAGCTAAAACAAACAGTAGAAGCACTGAATGCCAAATGCCACTCAAAATGTAAATGCAGTAATATATTAATAAATACAAAAATGTTCTTTAATTTAAGGCAATTCGATGACAAAAAAGAAATAATCAATATTCAGGAAGAAAGAGCCCCTAGTCTTGATTGTTAGAGCCCATCAAGCTAACTAAATATGCTAGTTTTGTTGTATTAACAGTTAATCCTGACAAAATAGATTCTTGCCTATTGCCTCTTCTCATTTAAAATAATTGATAAGAATCACAAAGAGGGTGAAGAGAAGAGAATGACAATAGCAACAATTCAAAATAGTGTTAGGTTTTACTATGGAAAGAGACTCAGGATATCAGTTGAGTGACTATGTTCCTATATGTTTTCTAAAGACACCTGCGAGGTACTAGATTCATCTGGGTAAAACAAACAAAAATATATCCCAGGCATACTATTTTTAAAGTGTATGTATATGTTGTTATGATATACACCCAAACATTTGACAAATGTGTAAGATTCAAACAGCCATTAACTTTATGCACTTTCTCAAATTATACCTGACCAAAAAAATGTATCACCATGTAGAATAGTAAACATATTTTAGTATTAAGTAATCTAAGATTCCACTTCTATAATGGCTGAGAAGATTCTATCAAATCTATCCTCCCACAGGTAATAACCATAAATCCTAAAAAGCAAAGCACTAAACCTACCTGAAGGCATTAGAAAATTAACAAAAGCAGACAGAAACTAAAGGAGAGTTTAAAATTGAAAGAAAAAGAAAAAAAAAATACTGGGTAGGTTTCAGGATTTTAGCCTAAGTGTCATGTGAAGCAGCTAAAATTCAAAAGGAAGCCTGCAGTTTTAGTGGTTTGAAGACCCAGAAAATAGAATTCAAAGAAACTAACTGTTGAGAGTTGAGGCAGCAAATCCTGGAAAAGAGAGAGAGGGAATCCAAATTCCTATAAATAAATCTGTTCAAATATCTGCTAAAACCTGAACCATTAATGCATGGGGCAAAATCCAAATAACCAAAAACTGACCAAAAATTTAAGCTTCCACTCTCCACAGAGGAGATAGAGTTTACCTCTTCAGATTACTATTACAAAATCTATAATTTTTACATTACATGCATTGATATGTATCTCTATATTTAGTACTTATACCCATCAAATCTCAGTAGTAGGGACTTGTTCTTTGCTAACAATGTGACCTCCGGTACAAATCCAGTTTCTCCTAATACTTACATAGGTTACCCAGAGAAATTTGCCCAGAATTTCCCCATCTTGTAAACAGTTTTAGAACTATTTAGAGTTATGGAGAAGGCAATGGCAACCCATTCCAGTACTCTTGCCTGGAAAATCCCATGAACGGAGGAGCCTGGAAGGCTGCAGTCCATGGGTTCGCTGAGGGTCGGACACGACTGAGCGACTTACTTTCACTTTTCACTTTCATGCATTGGAGAAGGAAATGGCAACCCACTCCAGTGTTCTTGCCTGGAGAATCCCAGGGGCGGGGGAGCCTGGTAGGCTGCCGTCTGGGACACGACTGAAGTGACTTAGCAGCAGAGTTATCTTACTGCATGCAAGGAGGACATGAATCTGGAAAGGCAGGTGAAGAGTGCTCTATACTGAATGTGTGTTTCCCCTACCGTCCCCAGATTCATATGTTGAAAACCAATCCCCAGTTTGGTGGTATTCATGGGTGGGATCTTTGGGAGATAATTTGGTCATAAGGGCAGATCTCTCATAAATGAATTTAGTGTCCTTATAAAAGGGACCCCAGAAACCTTCTGCACAGCAAAGAAACCATCAAGAAAATGCAACATACTGAATGGGAGAAAATATTTGTTAAACATGCATCTGATAAGGGGATAATATTCAAAAAATATAGAGAACTCATACAACTCAATAACACAAAAACAATCAATTAAAAACTGAAAATACCTGAATAAACATTTTTCCAAAGAAGGTAATAGAGATGGCCAACAAATTCTTGAAAAGTTAATCTACATTGTTAATCATCAGGAGAATGAAAATAGAAATCTCAATGAGATAACACTGTAAATTTTAAAATGACTATTTTAAGAAGACTAGGAATAGCAAGTGTTGGTAAGGATGTGGATAAAAGGGAATCCTCATGCACTGATTTTGAGATTGTAAGTTAGCATGGCCAGTATAGAAAACAGTACAAAAGTTCTTCAAAAAATTAAAAATATAATTTCCATATGCTCCAGTAATTCCAATTCTGGGCATCTACCTTTAAATATATATGCATCCCTATGTTCACTGTAACATTATTTACAAAAGCCAAGATATGGAAAATTACCTAACTGTTGGTAAATGGGTGAATGGATAAAGGAATTGTACTATAAATATACATTAAGATGTATTTAAGGTATAACTTCATAGATATAGAGAATAGGTTGTTGATTGGGAGAGTTAAGGGGTAGAATTGTGGAAAAATAGGTGAATTGTTTTTGATGTTGTTTTTAGTTTAAATAAACTGAACACAAAAAGTGCTTTAAATTGCAAATTCAACACAGAGCTAAAAGTTAAACTCAATTCTGTTTGATTACAAAACCTATAAAATTTATACCACAAAAACTTTCAGGCAAAATAATTCTAATCATATTGTTTCACCATATGTTTACTCAAAGAACACATATTATTAAAGATCATTTTTTTTTAATTTAAAATTATATGTTTGGTAAAAGAGAGTCATTATTTCTTGAAAAGTTTGAAGAAATATTTTATTTTTTTTCAGTTTTAAAGTGTAAGTAAGTTTATATCCATAGAGTTATATTGATAAACTGGTTATATTAACCCAACATTTAAGTAAGATTATCAGGGAACCATAACTCAACCTTATTTTAATTAAGTCACAGTCTACAATTTAGAATGTTCAATAAAAACTTTTATTACTATGCAAGCTGTATGTAAAATGTTGTATTTGAATATGAAAAGAGTCCATCAACTAATCAAGAAGGCTCTCCATTATTGTCACTTCTCTTGCAAGTATCAAAGTGAAAATCTGAATGCTATTTAAAAACTGAAAAATTAAGCTTTTAGTTTATAAGCAGATCATAGACAAGGAAGTTTAAAATCTAAGCTACAACTTGTTTAAAAATATTGTGAGAGGAACCCAATGGAAAAAGCTGATGGATGTACTAAAGAAACTGTCCTGAGTTGTATGAGCTGAAGACTAAATTTGACAGGTTCTGAAGATCATGCAGATCTTCAAGTGTTCGTGTATGAGAAGTATGTTATTGTATAGGGACTTGGGCTCTGAAGTCAGACAGACCTATTAATAAAATTATTCATTCCTCTTACTTGTTCTATGTAACACTATCTACTGAATATTGTTAATATATAAATTTTCTGTGACTTAGGTGTCCTATTTGTTAAATGAGGACTATTAGAATATTTAATAGAGAGCTGAGCTTTTTGAAAAGAAGAATGTGAGGATTGGAAAAGCAATAGACTTCTTTATATTTTACATACTGAAAGTTGCTAAGACATTATTCATAGTATCGCCTCAATTCTAATCAGTTTAAACCTAAAGGCGATACTTGAGTTATGAATGTCACCTTGTAGAATACATTTTTTTTTTCAAAAATGATTCACTGAATAGGACCATAAAAAAACCCATCAAAATTTTCAATTCCTCATTTGCCCAGAGTAAAATAACTACACATTGTCAAGATTTTACTTGCTTATTTGGAAAATTGAGTAAGAAAAGAAAATATTTAAAAAGAAAGCATAATTTGTTCTTCTGTGCTAGACCTTTTACACAGTTTATTTCATTTAACCATTTCAATCTCTGAAGGTTAGCTATTGTAAGTCTGCTGCTGCTGCTGAGTCACTTCAGTCATGTCCGACTCTGTGTGACCCCACAGACGGCAGCCCACCAGGCTCCTTCGTTCATGGGATTTTCCAGGCAAGAGAACTGGAGTGGGGTGCCATTGCTTAGGTGGGAAAGTTTATCTCACCAAAATAATGTATCAATTAAAATAGATTACCACTTTCTAGAAAATTGTTTTTATTTATGCATCTTAATTTTGACTCCAGAACGCTTTATTCACATGTTTTACTCAGGTTATATCTATAATCAGTATATAAGATCCTTTGTTTTGATGTAACAAGTCACCTTTTGATTTTTATGATAGAAGAGCAACATTTTCCAGGTCCTGAATTTGATAACTCCTGTTCTTGCTGAAATCTTAACCAAAGTCTGACTATTCTTCCCCTTTAACTGTGTTGTAGTTGTTTGTTTACTTAGTTGAGGATAGACAGCTTCTCATTTTTCTCTTCTATAACATGTCATAGTCATAACATACATATTTCTCATAGAGACTTTAATTTCTTGCATATGGGTACCCTAATGCAGCATAAAGAAACCTCATTGTCATTCTTCTTTGGAGGTAAAGGAAACATAACAGAGCCAGCAGGGAAGCAACCACATTCAGCAGATTGGTATTTCTTCCATTGAATCTTTGAATTGAGCATGCTGAGGTTAGGATGAATTAGGAAAAAACAAATATTTGTTTTGTTTCATAGAAGGAAGTGCCATTACTTTTTAAGGAAATGTTGAGGAAAAATAAAGCCAAGTAAACAAAGAACACCACATACAGACTACAAGTTCTTACCCAGTTACCATTTAAACCTTCATCTTGCCTGTTGGCTTCTTGGCATTTTGGTTGAAATCATTTTGCATTTGCATAAAGTATTTCTATTCTTAAGCCTTTCTAAACAAAGGTGGTATATCTTTTAATTATGCTAAAGAGAAAGAATTATTAAAGAGAAAAGAAAGAAAAATGATGAGAATGATTATAAATGAATGGGTGGTTACTTGTGAATACAATTATAAATTAGTACGATTTTTCTAGAAGAAAATTTGCAAGATCTGTCAAAGTGTTAAATCTTTCTAGACCTTCAAACTCTACTTTTAGAATATATTGTAATGATAAATCCAAAGGGCAAATATATGCATTTATATGCCATATATTTATACGTAGCAATGTTTTACACATATGTATTCTTATACAACAAAAACAGTTATAATTCAGAAAATTCAAAAAATGCTATCTACTAAACACAAACCACTGTTGGGTTTTGCTTATCCTACTCATTAAATCCTGAGAACATTTTTATTAGAAGAACAACATTTGCTACTACTGACGTTCCCTGTAATGTGACTGCAGGACCCAGACATTAAAGAAATCATGTATTGTAGTAGAAACTGGAAGGAACAGAGTTTAGAAGATAGAAATTTAACTTTAATAAATAAAATTGTTAGACAAGTATACAATGTAATAGAAGTCACTATTTAAATGATATCAAGGAGACATTCATAGGCCTACAAAAATGCTCAAAATATACATAATCATATATGTATTTAAGGCAAATATATGAATATGCCTGAAGTATACTATGCTAAAAAGATCTTTGTGACCCAGATAATCACAATGGTGTGATCCCTCACCTAAAGCCAGATATCCTGGAATGTGGAATCAAGTGGGCCTTAGGAAGAGTCACTACGAACAAAGCTAGTGGAGGTGATGGAATTCCAGTTGAGCTATTTCATATCCTAAAAGATGACACTGTGCAAGTGCTGCACTCAATATACCAGCAAATTTGGAAAACTCAGCAGTGGCCACAAAACTGGAAAAGGTCAGTTCTCATTTTAACCCAAAAGAAAGGCAATGACAAAGAATTCTCAAACTGCTGCACAATTGCATTCATCTCATACACTACTAAAGTTATTCTCAAAATTCTCCAAGCCAGGCTTCAACAGTGCATGAACCATGAACTTCCAGATGTTCAACTTAGATTTAGGAAAGGCAGAGGAACCAGAGATCAAATTGCCAACATCTATTGGATCATCGAAAAAACAGAATTACAGAAAAAGATCTACTTTTGTTCTGTTTACTATGCCAAGCCTTTGACTGTGTGGATCACAACAAACTGTGGAAAAATCTGAAAGAGATGGGAATACCAGACCACTGGACCTGCCTCTTGAGAAACCTGTATGAAGGTCAGGAAGCAACAGTTAGAACTGGACATGGAACAACAGACTGGTTTCAAATCAAGAAAGGAGTAGTCAAGGTTCTATACCGTCACCTTGCTTATTTAACTTATATGCAGAGTACATCATGAGAAACATTAGGCTGGATGAAGCACAACCTGGAATGAAGATTGACAGGAGAAACATCAATAACCTAAGATATGCAGATGACACCACCCTTATGGCAGACAGTGAAGAAAAACTAAAGAGTCTCTTGATGAAAGTGAAAGAAGAGAGTGAAAAATTTGGCATAAAACTCAACATTCAGAAAACAAAGATCATGGCATCTGCTCCCATCACTTCATGGCAAACAGATGGGAAAACAATGGAAACAGTGATTCACTTTACTTTCTTGGGCTTAAACATCACTACAGATGGTGACTACAGCCATGAAATTAAAAGACACTTGCTCCTTGGAAGAGAAGTTATGACCAACCTAGACAGCATATTGAAAAGGAGAGACATTACTATGCCAACAAAGGTCCATCTAGTCAAAGCTATGTTTTTTCCAGTAGTCATGTAGAGATGTGAGAGTTGGACTATTAAGAAGGCTGAGCACTGGAGAATTGATGCTTTTGAACTGTAGTGTTGGATAAGACTCTTGAAAGTCCCTTGGACTGTAAGGAGATCCAACCAGTACATCCTAAAGGAAATCAGTCCTGAATATTCATTGGAAGGACTGACTGATGTTGTAGCTAAAACACCAATACTTTGGCCACCTGATGTGAAGAACTGACTTATTAGAACAGACCCTGATACTGGGAAAGATTGAAGGCAGGAGGAGAAGGAGATGACAGAGGATGAGATGGTTGGATGGCATCACCAACTCGATGGACATGAGTTTGAGTAAACTATGAGAGTTGGTGATTGACAGGGAGGCCTGGCATGCTGCAGTCCATGGGGTCGCAGTCAGATACAACTGAGGGAATGAACTGAACTGAACTGAACTGAAGCCAGAAGTATGTGTACATCATAGTTTATATGTACATTCATATGCATGCATACACAAACAAGCAAATATATATATCTGTTTTCATACATATGTGTGTGTATATATATATATACATATATATATATATATACACGCACCCACACACTTATGCATGTGCATGGAGATGTTTCTCCTGATATCTTTGATTATGTTTCAATATAATTATACACCTACATGAAGACATATGCAAATGTACACATGCATGTGCTTATCCGAATGCATATCTGTGTACCGATGTGTGTATATATGTGCACAAATACATGTGTATATATTTATTCATGTATGCATACATGATGTCTATAAGTAGGTTGACATGTTTGTATATGCTTTCTAACAATGTCACAAACATTCATATATACATGTATGCTTACATATAGCTTACTTCAAAAATATTTTGTAGGTCATTTTGTCACTGAAAGACTGTAAATTTTGCCAAATAATTTATGGACATATAATCCCTTTTCTAAGCTGGGGAGATAAGATGGTAATGATACTGGTATTGATGGTATTGATCAGCTGTCTCACTCAATCTTTTGAAAAGAGAAACAAATTTAATTTGAAGTATAATTGTAATAGAGCTGAAAAATAAGAATAGAATTAGATCAATTTTTCCCAAATATTCATGGAAACTAGGAAGCAGATATTAATTATTTGATGGAGAAATAAGACCAGAAGAAGTCACAGCCAGAAACACAAATAGAAAAGGACTACTGAGGATTTTTACTGTTACATGGGAACCTACTAATACACAGTGTTAAAAGGACATTTAAAATATAATTAATTCATTTAGAACAGCTGAGAAGATGACACTCTGTCACCTCTCCTACTTGGGATGAAGAGCAAATTGCAATGGCATTCGTTCTTGGGTTAAAATAATAGAAATTCCAAAAAGGGTAAGTTAGTTCATTACTTAAGAAAGGAGTATAGAACAATGGATGACAGATCCTTCCTCTATGTTTCAGTTGCCTGAGTATCTTTGACTCAATGTGCCTCTGGTAATAAGATTACCAAAAGAGAGATAAAGCAACATCAAAGAATCCCAAATATTTGATGAAAATAAGCATTATAAGATAAATTAACAAACATCAAAGTAAATATCTGAGGAATAAAGAAAAATGAAAATTATCTCAAATAAAATTATAACGTGTATGTAGAGAGCTTAGAAAAAATTCACCAAAGTTATACTTAAACATACATCATTTAAAGCTGGACTGTAGATAAGATATTGATTTTAAAAAATACTTTTGTTTGTTTTCCTACCTAAATTTCTTACTAACTTTCATAAACTTCTCATTTGCTTCTGTTGGGCTTTTAAGAAATAAATTTATCTATAAAAATGACTATTTTTCTTCTCAATATTTTGATATTTTAAAACTATAAAAGAAATCAAAGAGGACACTAATAGGTGGAGAAATATACCATGTTCATTGATTGGAAGAATCAACATAGTGAAAATGAGTGATACTACCCAAAGCAATCTATAGATTCAATCCAATCCCTATCAAGCTACCAACGGTATTTTTCACAGAGCTAGAACAAATAATTTCACAATTTTTATGGAAATACAGAAAAACAAAAACAGCCAAAGCAATCTTGAGAAAGAAGAATGGAACTGGAGGAATCAACCTGCTTGACTTCAGGCTCTACTACAAAGCCACAGTCGTCAAGACAGTATGGTACTGGCACAAAGACAGAAACATAGATCAATGGAACAAAATAGAAAGCCCAGAGATAAATCCACGCACCTAGGGACACCTTATCTTTGACAAAGGAGGCAAGAATATACAATGGAGAAAAGACAATCTCTTTAACAAGTGGTGCTGGGAAAACTGGTCAACCACTTGTAAAAGAATGAAACTAGAACACTTTATAACATAATACACGAAAATAAACTAAAAATGGATTAAAGATCTAAACATAAGACCAGAAACTATAAAACTCCTAGAGGAGAACATAGGCAAAACACTCTCCGACATAAATCACAGCAGGATCCTCTATGATCCACCTCCCAGAATACTGGAAATAAAAGCAAAAATAAACAAATGGGACGTAATTAAAATTAAAAACCTCTGCACAACAAAGGAAACTATAAGCACGGTGAAAAGACAGCCTTCAGAATGGGAGAAAATAATAGCAAATGAAGCAACTGACATACAACTAATCTCAAAAATATACAAACAACTTATGCAGCTCAATTCCAGAAAAATAAAAGACCCGATCAAAAAATGGGCCAAAGAACTAAACAGGCATTTCTCCAAAGAAGACATAGAGATGGCTAACAAACACAGGAAAAGATGCTCAACATCACTCATTATCAGAGAAATGCAAAACAAAACCACAGTGAGGTACCATTTCACGCCAGTCAGAATGGCTGTTATCCAAAAGTCTACAAGCAATAAATGCTGGAGAGGGTGTGGAGAAAAGGGAACCCTCTTACACTGTTGGTGGGAATGCAAACTAGAACAACCACTATGGAGAACAGTGTGGAGATTCCTTAAAAAAATGGAAATAGAACTGCCTTATGACCCAGCAATCCCACTGCTGGGCATACACACTGAGGAAACCAAAACTGAAAGAAACATGTATACCCCAATGTTCCTTGCAGCACTGTTTATAATAGCCAGGACATGGAAGCAACCTAGATGTCCATCAGCAGATGAATGGATAAGAAAGCTGTGGTACATATACACAATGGAGTATTACTCAGCCATTAAAAAAGAATACATTTGAATCTGTTCTAATGAGGTGGATGAAACTGGAGCCAATTATACAGAGTGAAGTAAGCCAGAAAGAAAAACACCAATACAGTATGCTAATGCATATAAATGGAATTTAGAAAGAAGGTAATGATAACCCTGTGTGCGAGACAGCAAAAGAGATACAGATGTATAGAACAGTCTTTTGGGCTGTAGGAGAGGGGAAGTGTGGGATGATTTGGGAGAATGGCATTGAAACATGTATAATATCAATAAGAAACGAATTGCTAGTCCAGGTTCAATGCAGGATACAGAATGCTTGGGACTGGTGCACTGGGATGACCTAGAGGGATGGTACAGGGAGGGAGGTGGGATGGGGGTTCAGGATGGGGAACACGTGTACACTCATGACAGATTCATGTTGATGTATGGCAAAACCAATACAATATCTTAATTAGCCTCCAATTAAATAAGTAAATTTAAATATAAATATATATGTATATCTTTTTCTATTTCATTGGCTAAGGGCAAAGAAGAAATGTTAATTAATGTCAATCCATAGTACTTCATTTTAATAGGATTGCTTTTAATGTTTCTTCCGTAATGTCAATATAACATATATAGAGGCCTGGTGGAGGATCTTATATTTTTCAGTTATGTGAAAAATAGATATGATTGTTTGTATAAATTTATTTTAGATAGATTATCTGTCAATTGCAACAGCAGGAGTCAAACTAAATAGATATTCATTTTCTTTCCATTAAATCTATCATAATTATAAAATTTACTGTTCCTTTGTTTTCTGAGGAAACACATCAAGTGTGTTCATGCTCTCTTCACACTTTCTATCACATATTCTGTTATATATTACTTTGCATACTGCCTTTTCATTTTTAAATTATATTCCTTTATCATTACTTCATATCATTAAGGAGACTTCACTCCTTGGCTATAAAACTTGCTAATATATGCTATTGGAACATAATTTAAAGTTTCTTGTCTTCTATTATCATAGCTATTATATATTTTTTAATTTTGTGGAATTCATACTTGTATTTGTCTAATTAAAGATGTCAGTGAATGCTCCAAAAACACTTTCTCCCTTATCAAATAATTTAAAAATAGATCAAATTTTTAACATCTCTCTAATATAAATAAATACCTAGATAGAAGGATCAATAAATATATGGAGAGACACATAGATAGATACATAGATAGATGGATATTGGCATAGATATAATACGCATAAGCATATCTGTTGCATGCAAAATGCATGCATATATCTACATATATGTCTTCACATGTATGGGCATGGTTGCATGCATATGTATTTACTGCATATATTGTGTATGCATGCTTTATGTATGACATAGCTATGTGGTAAAATAATTAAAGCAAAATCTTATTGTCATACTAATAATTTTTGGATATCTGTGAATATATCTCAGAGATAAACCCTTTCAGACAAAATATTTATTTGGAATTTTTATTATATATACAAAGGATGTAATATGCAGTTTTATCACATATGCACTTATACTTAAGCACTTTTTTCTTGGGTTTAAATATCCATGTATGCTTAAACCTAACTCGATTTCTTGAAAATAAATACAAGCAAGCTCTGTCCATTCCTGTATGAGCATACAGTGCTCTGTTTCCTTTTTAAGAAATATTTATGGTAATAAAAAAGCCTATATTATAAGGTCATTGGAGGAATTGTTAGTTAATATGTGCAAATATGTGTAATGTTTGAGTTAAGCATTATTTAAGCTTATGATTAACAAATTTCCTCACTTATTGTATTGACACATTTTCCATTTTGAAAATAATCTATAATTTGTTCATTTGGGGATACTGAGATTTGTTCATTTGAGATTATTTCACTTCACTTCAGTCCAGTTCAATTCAGTCACTCAGTCGTGTCCTACTCTTTGCGACCCCATGAACCACAGCAAGCCAGGCCTCCTTGTCCATCACCAACTCCCAGAGTCCACCCAAACCCATAACCATTGAGTTGGTGATGCCATCCAACCATCTCATCCTCTGTCGTCCCCTTCTCCTCCTGCCCTCAATCTTTCCCAGCATCAGGGTCTTTTCAAGTGAGTCAGCTCCTCGCATCAGGTGGCCAAAGTATTGGAGTTTCAGCTACAACATCAGTCCTTCCAATGAACACCCAGAACTGATCTCTTTCACTTAGGATATTTATATTTCAGTTAATATGTGAAATACACCTGCAAGTTATCTTTCTCCTAGATTGTAGGCATTTTAGACACACACGCCTGTGCACTTATGGACTCTTATGGTACATTTATGATTTGCTAGCCACAAATCAATGCTTTTAGAGCATTTATTCTTTTCTGTAGTTATTGAAAAAATGTTTGGTGCTATCTATTTTATGAAAGTTTGGAATGTAAAACAGAGTGTAGCATTTCTTTTGATAGAAGATTTGTATCTAAAATTTAATTTATAATTATAATATTATTCATACTTTCTATTTTTTGAGACAGTTTTGTTAAGTTGTATTTTCTGAAAGTGTCTTCATTTTACCTAAATTTATATATACCTTGATAAAATTTTTAAAGTTTCTTGTTTTATAAGTTTAATTCCTAACATAATTTGTTTGTGCATGCATGCTTAAGAGTTCAATCATGTCCCACTCTTTGTGACCGTTCATACTATAGCCCACCAGGCTCATCTATCTGTCCATGGGATTTTTCAGGCAAGAATACTGGACTGTGTTGCTGCTTCCTTCTCCAGGGGATTTTCCCAACCAGCCATCATACCTCATCTCCTGTGTCTCCTGCATTGCAGAGAGAATCTTTACCCACTGAGTCATCAGGAAAACACAATTAGTTTGTAGATTCCTTTTTATTCTAAATAGAGAATTATTTATTTTCTTTTTTACAGGATTTAAATTTGTCTCCAGGGATTAACCTTATATTTGTTTATTAGTGAATAGTCTAGTCTTTGCTAATACTTTCCTTCTATCAATATATTGTTTCGATAGGTATGATTTTAACAACTTTAAGACAAAGGTTTAGTTTTATGTTTTTCAACATTCCCTGTCTTTTAATATAAGCATTTAATGGTATACTTTAAGTATTACTTTAGATGTTTTCTATGAGTTTAAAGTTTAGTATTTTTATTATAATTCAGTTTGAAATATTTATGACATACTTTGTTATTTTTTTCTAGGTTGAATTATTTTTCAATTGTCCAACATATTTTTATTTCACTTTTTTTACTGGAGTACTACTGATTTACAACATGGTGTTAGTTTTGGGTGTACAAGAAAATGATTCAGTTACAAGTGCACATGTATTCATTCTTTCTTAGATTCTTTTAAGATAAACTCATATAGTTTATCATAGAATTTTGAGTAAAGTTCTTTATGTTATACAGTAGGTCCTTGTTGGTTAGCTATCTTAGGTATAGTAGTGTATGTCTGTTCATTCCAAGCTTCTGATTTATCCCTCCCACCACATTTCCCCTTTGTTAACCATAAGTTTGTTTTTCAATATTGGTAAGTCTATTTCTCTTTTATAAATAAGTAAGTTTGTTTCAGTTTAGTTCAGTTCAGTGGCTCAGTCATGTCTGACTCTTTGCGACCCCATGAACCACAGCACACCAGGCCTCGCTGTCCATCACCAACTCCTGAAGTCCACCCAAACCAGCGTCCATCAAGTCGGTAATGCCTTCCAACCATCTCATCCTCTGTCATCCCCTTCTCCTTCTGCCCTCAATCTTTACCAGCATCAAGGTCTTTTCAAGTGAGTCAGCTCTTCGCATCAGATGGCCAAGTATTGGAGTTTCAACTTCAACATCAGTCCTTCCAGTGAACACCCAGGACTGATCTCCTTTAGGATGGACGGTTTGGATCTCCTTGCAGTCTAAGGGACTCTCAAGAGTCTTCACCAACATCACAATTCAAAAGCATCAACACTTAGGTGCTCAGCTTTCTTTGTATTCCAACTCTCACATCCATACATGACCACTGGAAAAACCATATATTTTCTTAAAAAAAAAAAAAAAAAACTAGATTCCACATATAAGTGATATCATGATATGGTCTTTCTCTGTATGATTTACTTCACTTAGTATGGTAATCTATATGTCAACCCATGTTATCACAAATGGCTATTCTGTTCTTTTTTGTGGCTGAATAATATTCCATTGTATATATGTATCACATCTTCTTTATCCATTCCCCTGTGATGGACATTTAGGTTGCTTCTTGGTCTGCTGCTGCTGCTGCTAAGTCGCTTCAGTCGTGTCCAACGCTGTGCGACCCCATAGAGGGCAGCCCACCAGGCTCTGCTGTCCCTGGGATTCTCCAGGCAAGAGCGCTGGAGTGGGTTGCCATTTCCTTCTCCAATGCATGAAAGTGAGAAGTGAAAGTGAAGTGGCTCAGTCGTGTCCGACTCTTAGCGACCCCATGGACGGCAGACTACCAGGCTCCTCCATCCATGGGATTTTTCCAGGCAAGAGTACTGGAGTGGGTTGCCATTGCCTTCTCCCTTCTTGGTCTGGGCTATTGTAAATAGCCCTTAAGTGAATATTAGGGTGCATGTATCCCTTCAGATTATGGTTTTCTCTGGATATATGCCCAGGACTGAGATTACTGGATCATATGGTAACTTTAGTTTTAGTTTTTTTAAAGAATCTCCAAACTGTTCTCCATTGTTGTTGTGTCAAAATATATTCCTACCAACATTGTAGGAGGGTTCCCTTTTCTCCACAATCTCTTCTGCATTTATAGTTTGTAGACTTTGTGATGATGGCCATTCTGACTGGTCTGAAGTGATACATCATGATAATTTTGATTTGCATTTCTCTAATAATTTTTAGAACTAACACCCAAAAAATATATCATTTTCATTATAGGGGACTGGAATGCAAAAGCAAGAAGTCAAGAAACACCTGGGGTAACAGGCAAATTTGTCCTTGGAATACGGAATGAAGCAGGGAAAAGATTAATAGAGTTTTGCCAAGAAAATGCACTGGTCATAGCAAACACCCTCTTCCAACAACACAAGAGAAGACTCTACACATGGACATCACCAGATGGTCAACACTGAAATCAGATTGATTATATTCTTTAAGCCAAAGATGGAGAAGCTCTATACAGTCAACAAAAACAAGACCAGGAGCTGACTGTGGCCCAGATCATGAACTCCTTATTACCAAATTCAGACTGAAATTGAAGAAAACAGGGAAGACTGCTAGACCATTCAGGTATGACCTCAATCAAATTGCTTATGATATACAGTGGAAAGGAGAAACAGATTTAAGGGACTAGATCTGATAGATAGTGTGCCTGATGAACTATGGACTAAGGTTCGTGACATTGTACAGGAGACAGGGCTCAAGACCATCCCCATGGAAAACAAGTGCAAGAAAGCAAAATAGCTGTCTGGGGAGGCCTTACAAATAGCTGTAATAAGAAGAGAAGCGAAAAACCAAGGAGAAAAGGAAAGATATAAGCATCTGAATGCAGAGTTTCAAAGAATAGCAAGAAGTGATAAGAAAGTCTTCTTCAACGATCAATGCAAAGAAATAGAGGAAAACAATAGAATGGGAAAGACTACAGATCTCTTCGAGAAAATTAAAGATACCAAGGGAACATTTCATGCAAAGATGGGCTTGATAAAGGACAGAAATGGTACGGACCTAACAGAAGCAGAAGATATTAAGAAGAGATGGCAAGAATACACAGAGGAAGTGCACAAAAAGGATCTTCATGACCCGGATAATCACAATGGTGTGATCACTCATTAGAGCCAGACATCCTGGAATATGAAGTCAAGTGGGCCTTAGAAAGCATCACTACAAACAAAGCTAGTAGAGGTGATGGAATTCTGGTAGAGCTATTTCAAATCTTGAAAAATGATGCTGTGAAAGTGCTGCACTCAATATGCCAGCAAATTTGGAAAACTCAGCAGTGGCCACAGGACTGGAAAAGGTCAGTTTTCATTCCAATCCCAAAGAAAGGCAATGCCAAAGAATACTCAAACTACTGCACAATTGCAGTCTTCTCACATGCTAGCAAAGTAATGCTCAAAATTGTCCAAGCCAGGCTTCAGCAATACGTGAACCGTGAACTTCCTGATGTTCAAGCTGGTATTAGAAAAGGCAGAGGAACCAGAGATCAAATTTCCAACATCTTCTGGATCATTGATAAAGCAAGAGAGTTCCAGAAAAACATCTATTTCTGCTTTATTGACTATGCCAAAGCCTTTGACTGTGTGGATCACAATAAACTGTGGAAAATTCTGAAAATGATGGGAATACCAGACCACCTGACCTGCCTCTTGAGAAATCTGTATGCAGGTGAGGAAGCAACAGTTAGAACTGGACATGGAACCACAGACTGGTTCCAAATAGGAAAAGCAGTATGTCAAGGCTGTATATTGTCACCCTGCTTATTTAACTTACATGAGTACATCATGAGAAACACTGGACTGGAAGAAACACATGCTGGAATCAAGATTGTCAGAAGAAATATCAATAACCTATGCAGATGACATCACCCTTATGGCAGATAGTGAAGAGGAACTAAAAAGCCTCTTGATGAAAGTAAAAGAGGAGAGTGAAAAAGTTGGCGTAAAGCTCAACATTCAGAAAACGAAGATCATGGCATCCGGTCCCATCATTCCATGGGAAATAGATGGGTAAACAGTGGAAACAGTGTCAGAATTTATTTTGGGGGGGGGGGCTCCAAAATCACTGCAGATGATGATTGCAGCCTATGAGCAACCGAGATAGCATATTCAAAAGCAGACTTTACTTTGCCGACTAAGCTCCGTCTAGTCAAGGCTATGGTTTTTCCAGTGGTCATGTATGGATGTGAGAGTTGGATTGTGAAGAAGGCTGAGTGCCAAAGAATTGATGCTTTTCAACTGTGGTGTTGGAGAAGACTGTTGAGAGTCCCTTGGATTGCAATGACATCCAACCAGTCCATTTTGAAGGAGATCAGCCCTGGGATTTCTTTGGAAGGAATGATGCTAAAGCTGAAACTCCAGTACTTTGGCCACCTCATGAGAAGAGTTGACTCATTGGAAAAGACTTTGATGCTGGGAGGGATTGGGGGCAGGAGGAGCAGGGGACGACTGAGGATGAGATGGCTGGATGGCATCACTAACTTGATGGACATGAGCCTGAGTGAACTCTGGGAGTTGGTGATGGAAAGGGAGGCCTGGCGTGCTGCGATTCATAGGGTCGCAAAGAGTAGGACACGACTGAGCGGCTGAACTGAGCTGAACTGATTCTTTATATTTCTAGTTGTGAGAATGTATTTCTTTAATAATGGAAATATAAAATAATATTTTATAATGCTATGATTGCATAATGATACTGAAAGAGTACACAGTGTTGACTTAAACTAAATTGTCTCCAACAGTTAGAGCAATGTAATATTTTTAGTAAAGTTATTTAATTTCTCTGAGATTTAATTTCCTGATCCTCAAGGTAGGGCTAACTATAACTTTTGTTGTAAAATTAAAGGTACTATTTTTATTTATCTAGTCAGTAAATGGCATACAATAATTTCAGTCATCATTATGATAAATGTATTTCACATTATTTGACTCAAGTGTCAGCTCACATAATGTAGCTAGCAGTCCTCAGATAGTCTGAATATCCCCATTCCCCTATAATATATATACAAAATGACCTCAGACCCCTTTGGAAAAGAACCAGGAAAATATTTTATATTTATATATTGTAATCCTTAGAAAGCTCTATTGCTACAAGCTACTATGACAGACATCCCTTTCTAGAGAGAGTTGAGTGCTCATATCTGATTTTATTTTCTGCCCCCAAAGACTAAAACTCTCAATTTACACTTTCATATATATTTCCCAGATTTAGCAATTCCTTTGGCACATAGTCTGGCTATAAAGAGACGTTTCCTTGATAATCAACAGAGAGTCCACGAAGGCAATGATAGCAGATCTTAAGTACAATCAGTCTTCCATGATGAGGTGTTTTCCTCGGGTGAGTTCTTCGCATGGTCATCCTGGAATTATCACAGGGCAGTCTGGAGGCACAAGGTGCTCAGGTTCATCTATCCAACTGTCCCTATCCTGTTTCACAGGACCCTATAATTTTCTAACATTGCTCCTATTTGCAGATATGGCACCATTAAAATTAGAAACTAGTCATAATTCTGCATCTAGGCTTCCCTGTGTCTAACAGCGTTACTGCATTGCAATGGTTTTTTTCTTCCCTGGCCATATCATTATAATTTTCAATGTTACCAATGGATTTAAAAGAAATAACACTTCTTCAATCAATTATAATTTGTCAAGTACCAAATTATAATAATTGTATAATAATTAGTATAATTTGCCAAGTATTTAATTTCATAATCATCATATTCCTATTTCTTGTGTGTCATCTTCATCTCATTCTAAATAAAACAAAAAGAACAACTTTCATAATTTGATGTTACTGTTGTTGTCACAACTGCTGTTCATTGTTACCTCAAGCTTTCTCCCAACAGTGGAATCCTTAGGGCCATCAGACCAGTTCATAGTCCTAGAATCCTATCTTAACTTTAGTGCAACCCTCTTACTATAGTCTCAGAAAACAAAGTGTTTAACAGAAGATTTGCATGTTATTACTTTATTAGGCAATATAACTCAATGAGTAGGTGTTCAGGACAAAAAAAAGAAAAGTGAAAAAGACAGAAAAGCCCATGAAAAGCTGCATAACAATTGACTACTGAGATGTCCAACTGACTATTTAAATCCATTGTATGTCTTTCAAGAAGCCATATAAACTGCATCATTGGATGCAGAATGATGCAGGATCATCATCATCCCACAGTCCATGAATGTGGGATGTCAAGTCTCTCACTGATCAAGTATTTACCCATGAAGTTTTACCTCCTCCCCATTTTTGATTGTCCCAGGCTAATTTCAAATAGGGGTGTATGTGTCTTGTATCAAAGAAGAAACACTGGAGCAGGAGTTGAGGGAATCAGAATAGCCAGCTAAGAAACCAGGATCACTAAGATTGTACCTGCAGGTAATATGAGAGAACAGGATTGTTTCTCATTAATAGTTCAATCTGTAACTTATATCAGTTTTGGAGGCGTACATGGTTTCATGACTATAGAAAGAGGGTAAATCATAAAAGAAATAAAATGTTCAGATTCAGGAACAAAGTGCATTATTGCAATCTAATACAGTAATATATGCCAAAATATCCACCAGCTTAAATTCCCTCTAGGTCAGGTCATGATTTTTAAATCATCTGTATTCCCAAGTGGTAACTAGAGTTACATGGCCCCTGTTAGCAAAATATCAAGAGACTTTTTTTTTGCCACCCTATATCTACTACCATCCCATGGAAATAAAAATACTTAATCATTTAAACTATAGTATTTCACATTATGACTAAGTGAAAGTGAAGTCGCTCAGTCGTGCCCGACCCTTTGCAACCCCACGGATAGTAGCCTGCACCAAGCTCCTCCGTCCATGGGATTTTAGGCAAGAGTACTGGAGTGGGTTGCCATTTCCTTCTCCAGGCAATCTTCCCAACCCAGGGATCGAACCCAGGTCTCTCACGTTGTAGACATACGCTTTACCATCTGAGCCAAGGTAATTTTCAATTTTGTTGGTTGTCCACTCAAGCTCTGAGTGATTGATTTCTTTGTCTCTTGTGTATTTTAAATAGAGGTTGCATAAACTGAACACAAGCTAAATTCACTTAGTATTTTTAATTTTGCAAATACTTTGATTTCTCATTCTACACTATTGAAAAGACTTTTGCAGATCTTACATATTCTAACATGGGTCACCTTTTGAGACAACTCTCTGTTTACATACAAAATATTAGGACGAAACAATCTATTATCTATAGAACTTTGAACCCTAATAAATGCAACTGAAATTATATTTATCCAACATTATTAGAGAATTCTAATACCTCAGATGCACCCAGAGGACCTGCTTTATGTTGTTTTGCTAATTTTTTTTTTTTCTTCTTAGGACACACTTGGACCTGACTGTAGTTCTGAAGACAGTGTAGGGACGCATAAGTGGAACTGTATTGCTTTTGCAAAAAAAATTACTGAGGCAAAAATATAGAAAAATTGTAAAGAAGGAATGGGAGTCTCAATGCAGAAAAGAGACTTCAGTGGACAAGCAAGCAAGGTGCAGTATTGGATAGGGCATTAGGGAACTCTGGTTTTTCCTATATTATCAGACACCCTCATTTCAGTTATCTTTATGTAACTTCAACTGACTTTTCTTGTAGCAACAGGTAAGCTTTTCCATTATTCTGAAGTTATAATTTGGCGACGCCTATGATCAAATTTGCACCCCACTCCAGTACTCTTGCCCGGAAACTCCCATGGATGGAGGAGCCTGGTAGGCTGTAGTCCATGGGGTCGCTAAGAGTAGGACACGACTGAGCGACTTCACTTCCACTTTTCACTTGCATGCATTGGAGAAGGAAATGGCAACCCACTCCATGTTTTTGCCTGGAGAATCCCAGGGATGGCAGAGCCCAATGGGCTGCCATCTGTGGGGTCACACAGAGTCAGACATGACTGAAGCAACATAGCAGCAGCAGCAGCATGATCAAATTTAAAGGTTCTCTATCTTAGTCCTGTAGTGAAAAGACCAGGGAATCTAAGTACTGTTGTCGTTGAGTTGATAAGTCATGTCTGACTCTTGTGATCCCATAGACTGCAGCCTGCCAGTCTCCTCTGTTTATGGGATTTGCCAGACAAGAATAATGGAATGGGTTGCCATTTCCTTCTCCAGGGGATCTTCCTGACCCAGGAATTGAACCTGCATCTCCTGCATTGCAGGAATATTCTTTACCACTGAGCATCATAGGAATGTCCAAGTATATTTATAGAAAGCCCATTAATTTCACCCTAGGTACTTGATCTGGTCAGTAATTTTCTCTTTAACTCAGAGACACCCATACTTCCCCATGATCCTTGAATTATTGATATTTATATTTATAACATAAATATATTTTCCTTAAGCTTTGACTTCTATAAGACATTTTGTACTAGTTTATCATGGATAATCATTTAATTAGCCATTTCAGCATTATTTTACATGAATTGCAAAATTTCCATCTGAGAATGTTAGTGCAACATTTATATCCTTATTCCTCAATTCAGTTGACAACTATTAGCCAGATTTTCTGCATCATTTGCATTGATCTGAATCCTTGGTATGCAGTAGAAACTAATGATGAAATCATTTAGAAAAAAGAAAAAGAATATGAAATACTTAGATGTAGAATATTGGTCTTAGTCAATGAGTAAACTGAAAATAAAAAGAAGGGTGTAACAATTATGTTTTATCAGTGAGTCTAGTTATGATGCTACGGAAGGTTTCATTTTTATAGTAATTTATAAATTTTAAAATGGAGATGAAGTGATTAATATCCTTTAACTGCAAAATGATAATAATAACTATTTTATATGGTTACTGTTAATGTCAAACCAGATAATATATTTTAAAATCCTTGTGTGAATATGACACATTGTATACATTATCACAAGTTCAGAATTTTTTTTCATTCCTAGATTCAGAAATTTTTTCATTCCTAGATTTATTTTATTGACAGATTTTAGATGACAAGTATCAGGCATTCTGGGTGGAACATTTTTCTATAATATTTGATTGAGTTTTCAACACAATGGCAAACACATATATGAAAGAAAATAAAGAACACTATTTGAGATTGTGGAATTGAAGAGATATAATGATAGATTTTAAACTAGTTTTACAGTATTAGTGTCCAAGTTCCTAAGTGGACATTATTAAATCTTTATGATTTACTTCGGTGTGTCTGACTCTTTGTGATCCCATGTACTGCAGCACACCAGGCTTATTCAGTTCAGTTCAGTGGCTCAGCCGTGTCCAACTCTTTGTGACCCCATGAACCACAGCAAGCTTATATCTAGTGTTAAAACAATACTCAGATACAGTTGTCACTCGACAGATATGAACCATCAACAAATGATAAAATAGCTTTTTCCAGACTTCTTATCTACAGATGTTACAGAGTTCTGCTAATATTTGTGGAGTATGGGTTTGTATATGTGTGTGTGTTGGGGGGGGTGGTAATCTGTCTTGTGGAAGGCAATTACTATTTCCTATGATTTATTTTGAGAATTCTTAGGATAGAACAGAATATACCGCCAAATTTTGCAATAAACTTAAAGTCTCTAGTTATGCCAATAGCTACCTTATGAAACAATGAGCCACTGTCATGTGTTTTGAGAAAACAGTGAAATATTTACAATGAAATAGCTTTCTTTAAAAATTCTCAGAAAATTTTATTGTATTAATGTGTGTGATAAATATAAAAAATACTTCAAAGGAAAACAGCTCTTGTTTCCACAAGATTCTATCTCATTTCATTATGTTATAAAGTAGATTCAGGGTGCTGGGTGGTCTGGCTGGTCTAATTTGATCATGGCCATCTTTTTTGTTTTAGGGTCATAGAATTAAGTTAAGGAGTGTATAGCATTGCCTTCAGACAGAATTACATTTGCCAACAGGCCTGTGATTCAGAAATATAACAGTAAGTTTTCTGATATGTTTTATGATTTTGTTTTCATTCTGATCTCTAGGAAGAAGCACTATTTTGTCTTTGGTTTTGGACATTGTTATTCAGATATGTGATACATTCCTTTGAGTACTAACCTGAGAATGAAGCTGAGAGTTAGAGGAGGTTAACAGATGGTGATTGCAGCCATGAAATTAAAAGACACTTACTCCTTGGAAGGAAAGTTATGACCAACCTAGATAGCATATTCAAAAGCAGAGACATTACTTTGCCAACAAATGTCCATCTAGTCAAGGCTATGGTTTTTCAGTGGTCATGTATGGATGTGAGAGTTGTACTGTAAAGAAAGCTGAGCACCAAAGAATTGATGCTTTTGAACTGTGGTGCTGGAGAAGACTCTTGAGAGTCTCTTGGACTGCAAGGAGATCCAACCAGTCCATCCTAAAGGAGATCAGTCCTGGGTGTTCATTGGAAGGACTGATGCTGAAGCTGAAACTCCAATAATTTGGCCGCCTCATGTGAAGAGTTGACTCATTGGAAAAGACTCTGATGCTGGGAGGGATTTGGGGCAAGAGGAGAAGGGGATGACAGAGGATGAGATGGCTGGATGGCATCACTGACTCGATGGACATGAGTTTGAGTGAACTCCAGGAGATGGTGATGGACAGGGAGGCCTGGTGTGCTGTGATTCATGGGGTCGCAAAGAGTCAGACATGACTGAGTGACTGAACTGAACTGAACTGAGGGAAGGATAAGTGAACCAAAATAAATCCTTTAAATTAATTCAATCCTGAAAATTATCTTCATTTTGGACTTCTAGTTACACATGATAATAAATTTTATGTTTAATTATATTTGATTTACATTGACTGCTGAGATAATCTAACATTGTGATGTAAAAGAGTTTTTGACAATTAAATAGTTTTGTTCACAACACCAATTTATAGAACAAGTTTTAGAATAATCTAGCATGGGAGGAAATGAGGATTTATAAATCAGCTGATCTGGCTTTAACTGTTTTCTGGTTAGTTTGAAATTAATTTTCAGTAATATAATCTATTTATAATTCATGTTCCTATGTTATAAAATTGTAATAAAACCTCATATTAATACAAAATTGTTTAAGGATAAGTAAGATAATATGTGTATTGAGCTTACCATAGTACTTGACAGATGGTGCATACTCAGTCAATTTTTGCCTATTATAATTTTATCATGGGTACATAATACTTAATATAAGAGAAATATTAAGTTGATCAGGGCATTAATCAAAACTATCAAGACTGTTTTTGTGTCCTTACACAATTTTAGAAGAGTAAGGTACAACAATTAAAAACATGAAGAAAATCCCTGAGTAATATTTTAAGGTTTTATACAATTTAGTATTAACACGTTTTAAAAAAAATTTGAAGAGCCTAATTTAGGATAATAAACGCTTTTGTAATTGTTGTCTACCTAATCTTCAGATATTGGACATAGAACCATAGCATCATAAAATTCTAAAATTGAAAAAGACTTTATAGATATCCAAGATTCACTATAGAAATGGAGTATCTTAGAGTATCTTACAAGTACTTATCAAGTGTTTTCAGCAGAGACAGATTGAAAATGTATTAATTTGCTATTCAATCAGGTCATTAATCTATTTAAATTTCAATCTATAAAACACAAATTTGAATAGGAAAAATGAAGGATACTCTAAAGGGGAGAAATTATTTTTCAAAATAAAACCCTATTTCAACTATTTAAAAATACTTATCCTTCCAAATAATATCTCTATTTAATTATGTTTTGAGTGTATCACATATAATGCTGTTAGCATGATTTTAAATAGCATTTTTGTTCCATTGTTTTGCTGAATGCTTAATGTGTTGTACCTCATCTAATTATTACAGCAACCTGTCTTACCAATAGGAAAGTGAGAGGGTTTAAAGATTTTAGCATTTACAAGGTCAGAGATCATTGTTTTTTTGTTGTTGTGCTTTTTGATTATGTTAAATTTTAAAATGTAAGACAAAAACATTTTGAAGGTTTTTTATATACTGGATAACTAAGAAAGACAACAGGCAAATGCAATTAGTGACTCTAGACTACCTCCTAGATTAGAGAAACCAAATAACTTTAAAGAACAATATTCAGACAATTGAAGAAATATGTATGGACTTTGTTAAATGAACAGTTAAATGATGGCATTGATTCAGTGTTCAATATATTGATTTTGATAATTGTGGTTGTACAATAGAGCTCTCTTTCTTAGGAAATATGTACTGAAGTACTGAGGAATAAAAGGACATTATGTATCTGACTAAAATTGTATAGGAAAAATGTATGTATGTATATTATTCACAATGACATGTTTGGAGAAAGAGAAAGAAAAGAAGAGAGAAAAACAGAGGCATGAAGATAGAGGGAAAGAATGATGATATTAAGACAACTTGGGAACATTTTATTTGATGAGTCTGAATACAGGATATATGAATCTGTGTACTATTTTTCCAACTTTTCTATAAGTCTAAAATTATATCAAAAAATCATCATATACACACATATATGCACATACACATAATGATTTATTCTTGATACCTAATTCTTATGTGTAAAATGAAAACTTCAATGTCTTCATTTCTTGAGTTCTGTGCAAACTGAATATAATTCCTCTTAGCATATGTGTAGAAATAAGAAATGTTCTGTATTGTTATTTTACAGTAAAAGAAACAAGAATTGACTATTAAGTAACGTTGAAAAGGAGATTTTATTGACAGAAATTAGTGAGCTGTGTGTCAGAACACATATTTTCTGATCCCAAACTAGTAACATTATATTAAAATTTAATTTGAAATCAACATAACTCTTAAGAAAAATAGTATATGATTACCCAAGAAGTTTAATTTTATCGTTTTGTAACTTTCTGCATGTCTTATTTCATTCCAAATAGAATTAGTAAGGGATAACTTAGATTTCTAAACATTTCAAATGTAGATATCTATTCATAGGAATTCATTTCTATTCAATTTATGAAAGATGCTGCATTATTTTACACTTTACTCCAAATAATAGCTTTTGTAAAAAAACAAAACAAAACAAAACAAAAATAGGAATCAGATAAAATTGAACACCACAGTCTAAACTGTATGAAATATTACATCATGATTGCAAAAGAAAAATGTAATGAAGATAAATGTTGCAAATAGTGTAAATTCACAGATGTAATTCATTAACATTCCATCAACATTTGAAGAAATATATACATATATTTGAATCAGAGCAAAGTGAGAAATTTTAAATTAGTCAGTTTGAGACCAGAAAAGGAAATTCAGTTTAGTTTAGTTCAGTTCAGTCGCTCAGTCGTGTCCGATTCTTTGCGACCCCATGAATCGCAGCACGCCAGGCCTCCCTGTCTATCACCATCTCCCGGAGTTCACTCAGACTCACGTCCATAGAGTCAGTGATGCCATCCAGCCATCTCATCCTCTGTCGTCCCCTTCTCCTCCTGCCCCCAATCCCTCCCAGCATCAGAGTTTTTTCCAATGAGTCAACTCTTCTCATGAGGTGGCCAAAGTACTGGAGTTTCAGCTTTAGCATCATTCCTTCCAAAGAAATCCCAGGGTTGATCTCCTTCAGAATGGGCTGGTTGGGAATGCTAAATTTATGACCTCACATGCAAAGTCTACTAAGTTGTAATTTACAAGTTTGATGTAATTGAGACTTGAATATTCCTTAGTTTGTAATTATTTATTTATAAAAATTAATTGCATGTCTCACAATCAACATAGAATATGAATGAAATAGGTTACAACTCAGAAAATAAAATTTGCCCATGTCAGCAGGAATGGAAAACCCACTGCATTCATAATTGGTCTTTCACATAAGATGATGAAAACAATTTTGGTAAAAACAAGATTTTTAATTTATAAAATATTGAAAAAATGGTCTATTTAAAAATATTAGAAAGCTACTTAAATGAGAAATAGGGAGGCTAAGATTCTGGAGAAATTAGAACATTGAAAAAAAAAAAGCTGAGGCGAAATTATACAGCTGCTTTGCTTGTGGAGGCATTTTACAATTTTAGACAGAGGGAAAAAGGATGATGTCTGGAATCAAGATTTACGCTCTGTTGGACAAATATTTACAGTTCAAGACAGTAAGGAAGATTCATAGTAAACAGTCCTTAAAGATTGCCAAGGGCTATGTCTCTGAAACAGAGGTGACCCAGAGGTAAATAGAACCTTTCAAAACTTGAAACCCAGGCTTAAGCTAACTTTGATCTAATTAAGGTAATTCAGAGCTGCTTTATTTGTCTAGAACAGGAAATAATGCATCATCTCTGGGAGAAGAATGTAACATCCAGATATTCCATAATGTGTTTATACATATACATATATATGTGTGTGTGTGTGTGTGTGTGTGTGTGTGTGTGTGTGTATAGGCACAATTCAAATAAAAATTACTAGGTATTACAAAGAGGCAAGACCATATGAATGAAAAGCAAGAGAAAATTAAAAGAAACTTATAGTTAATATATATGATGGAGTTAGTAGGCAAGATTTTTAAACAATCATGATGAATATATTCAAAATATGGAGTAACAAAGACATAAGTAGTAATATGGAAAATTTTAACAAAACTTGATTCTATGAAAAAGGATAAAGGAGAAGCACTTCCAGAACAGCAAAGTAAGGATCTCTTAAATTTTGCTCATCCATAAAGGCAATGAGAATACTAATAAAAAGGATAAAATGAGAATTTACATTTTCAGAACTTTTGAGATTAAGTTTTACACAATAGTAGCAATTTTTTAAAAATACTGAATCTATGTAAGAATGGTCAGTTTTGTGGGGTTTAAACTTGTCCTACCCCCATCCCAGTCCTGCTGAGCCTTAAAAATAACTTCAGAACCATGGAAAAATAGAAGTTTACCCACTGGAAAAGCAGGCATTATATGTTCACAGCACTACAAAAAGCACCATGTCCCCCATTATTGTTACTATTTGATCTGTGGGGAACATCTCTAGAAATGCTCCATTCACAGGGATTGTCTTTACTTGACCTGACTCATCTCTAAACAAGCAACCTGTTTTTCTGCAGAAAAAAAATCAACATTTTTTTTGTGTAGCATTGAATCTGGCTGAATTGGTAATAACAGTAGAAGCTTCTAAAATGCTTCTAAGGAAAACCTGTGGAATAAGATGTCCATAGCTAGCTTTGTAAAGTCACCATATATGCCTGGAAATGTAGAAGGCAGCACACATTTGCTGAACTATGTGCATGCTCATGAAAGATGTGATTTTTAACTCAACTAAAAATGGACAAAAGATATGAATAAATACAAACATTAAAACATGCATAGTATCTGCATGTCATTATAGAATTTCAAATTTTAAAAAAAAACAAGGAAATAACCATACCTATTAGAGTGGCTGAAACCCAAAACACTGATAGCATTAAATGCTGGGGAAGAGCAAAACAAAATGATTTTAATTCATTGTTGCTGCTGCTGCTGCTGCTGCTGCTGCTGCTAAGTCACTTCAGTCATGTCTGACTCTGTGCGACCCCCTAGATGGCAGCCCACCAGGCTCCCCTGTCCCTGGGATTCTCCAGGCAAGAACACTGGAGTGGGTTGCCATTTCCTTCTCCAATGCATGAAAGTGAAAAGTGAAAGTGAAGTTGCTCAGTTATGTCTGACTCTTAGCGACCCCATGGACTGCAACCCACCAGGCTCCTCCATCCATGGAATTCTCCAGGCAAGAGTACTGGAGGGGGTGCCATTGCCTTCTCCTAATTCATTGCTAGTTGCCGGGAGCTGGCATGAGGAGTCCCGCCCATGGCAAAGGTCATGAGGTTAAGGGGCCCAGCAGGCAAAGGCAAGTGGAGCCTTAAGGGAGCCTCGCTAAATCTGCTCGTGCATCTGCCCCCAAAACCAGGGTTTGCCTGCCTTGCTGCATTATGCCTTCGACCTACACTTCTGACATTACGGGGGGGCTATCCCCCACCACCTCTCTCTGTAAAGGAGTTAACTTAGGACTCCAGTTAATTAATCTCCTGGGCGTGGTCCAAAAACTCCTCTGATGGCTCTCTAGCCTGCCTGACAGGATTATCCTGCCACATGTGATTGTTTACAGCCTCCCAACGGTGAGAGGCACGAGATGCTTTAAACTTTCTAAACACAGATTCTTTTGAGAAGTTAGAAAATTATTAGTATAGTATTACCGAGTTAGTTAGAAATTATGTTGGTGAGGGGTTTCATTGCTGAGTTAATGATTGCTGCCAGGCCTCCATATCCTTAGGCACCTGGGAGCATGTTAATCAATGTAATTGGAATGCAGAAAAAGAAATATAGTAGTTTTGATGTTAGCAATACTAGACTTTTTGAGTTAATGAATTTTCTCTTTTGTTATAGATCACTGTACTCCTCTTTCTTTGTTATAAATCATTGTGTCCTTGCTATGTAAAAATGTAACTTTATCACTATCTAAAGACTAAATAGATTTTAAGGGGAAACAAGTTTTCTGATCGATTAACCTTTATCAATAGAAAGAAAGGTGGGGCCATAAAATGTTAATCGGTCTCCAGACCAGAAGATATTGTAAAACAAATGTAAGACCCTTGTAAGAACAAAGATATGCTGAGAACACATTTATCTCTATGTACAACTGAAAGTATAAAAGTAGACCTGGAAAATAAAAAAACGGACCAGTTCCTGGAAAGACTGGTTTCCCCCGTGTGGTCTTTTCTTGTTCTCCTCTTTTCTGGTTGAATTCCTATCTGGAGCATGGAGGCTCACCATGTATACTTATTTGCCCTGGCTTCTAAGTCCCACGTGAGAGGGAGCCCATGGCAGGGCACCCTCCCCTATTCAAGCGGGCACCGGTGGCCTATGTAGGTGATGCAAACTTCTTGTCTCGGAGTTTTATTGGTTCTCCATGTAAACCAAGTTATTCAGCCTCTTTTTCTCCATTTATTTTCCTACCACACTATTACTTTCTAATCTCCCTCCATATCATTAATTGAGCAATTAATTCCTCAACGCTGATGCTATACCCTCTTTGAATTCCCTGGATCCACTGGGGCTGGACCCCGGCAGGTAGTGAGAGAGAAAAATGGTACAATCATTCTGGAAGGCAGCTTAGCAGTTTCTTACAAAACTAAACTTACTCTTACCATATACCATTGTGCTCACTGTTTACCCAAATGAATTGAAAATATATACACAGACACTTGCATATTAAGATTTATAGCAGTTTAACTGCCAAAAATTAGAAGCAAACATGATGTCCTTCAGTAGGTAAATGGACAAACAAATTGTGGTACATCCATACAATGGAACATTACTGAAAGATAAAAGAAAAAAGATATCAAGCCATGAAAATAATGGAAGAAACTTAAGTGCATATTGCTGTGTGAAAGAAGCTGAGTCTGAAAAAGCTACACATTGCTATACTACATTCTATAAAAGATAAATTATAGATCATTAAGATCAGTGGTTGTTATGCGTTATCTGAGAGAATGAATAGGTGGAGCACAAGGGATTTAAGGATAGTAAAGCTCTTCTATATTGTAATGGTACATACATATGTATTAACCTGGTTTTCTAATATCTCTATCTTATATTTTGACATTAGGTGACTACCTTGACCAGAGAAGAACTGTTCCTCCCAGGGTCAGTGGAGTCCTAGGGATAGCAAGGTCTCTTTTGGGAACCTCCTTTGTTTATGCAAAATGATTAATTCAGAGCCCATACCCTCACCTGGCTTCTTGCTTATTTGGACTCTTAGACTTGTGATATTAATTCCTTCTAATATTCCCAGGGTCAGACATCTAAAAATATAGACAATAGTAAGTTTGGAAAGGATTTGTAGATTTTTTTTAATTGTGCATAACTAATAGGATTATAAAATGGTGCAACCACTATAGAAATGCATTTGGCAATTCTTCAATATATTAAAAATAGAATTACCATACTACCTAGTAATCACACTCCTAGCTACACAGCCAGGAATATTGAAAATATATGCCCATTTAAAAATTTGTACTTAAATATTTATAACAGCATTGTTTATAATAGCCAAAAATAGAATTATCCCAAATGTCCACCAGCTGATAAATGAATAAAATGATAAATGATAGATAAGCTGAAAAATGAATAAAAATATTTTGTGGTATATCAAAATATTATATTATTCATCTATAGAAATGAATTGCTGGTATATGTTACAACATTATTAACCTTTGAAGATTATGTCCAAGAAATCAAATATTTTAAAAGAATACTTTTATGGTATTATATTACTTATGGGCCTTCACATTGACTCAGTGGTAAAGAATCCACCTGCAGTGTAGGAGATTCAAGAGATGCAGTTTAATCTTAGGGTGGAGAAGATATACTGGAGGAGGTCATGGCAACCCACTCCAGTATTCTTGCCCAGAGAATTCTATGGACAGAAGAGCCTGGTGAGATACAGTCCACAGGGTCACAAAAAGTTGGACACAACTGAAGCAACTGAGCACACATAATATGTTATTTATAGCTCAAAAAAAGCTGTATTCAAAAAGGATGAAGTAAAATTTCTAGAACTGAAAAGTTGAATGATTAAAATTAAATTATAAAAAGATTGTATTTAAGAGAAGTTTATTGTTTTTTCTCTAGAGATCATGGGTAAGATGATATCTCCAATTTCCTCCAAACTTTCTTTTTGAAAATTATAATAGAGTTATTTAAATTAGGCAAAATAAATAAAAAATATAAGGATTATAAAAAAGTCACTATTGTTACAAAACATGATTGTGTAAAAATCTAAAATAGCCTACAGTTGCAGTTAAACAATTAAAATAATGAAAATTTTATAAGACAAAGTAAGGAAGGAGTACAAGAGTAACTAATGAGAGAGAAAATGGAGAGGAAAATAAGAAAAGGTAAATAAATTCACTAACTTTTGTATAAAATCAAGTAATAAATATAACATTTTAAGCCAACAGGTTAACAAGTAAATGCTTCAGTTCAGTTCAGTTGCTCAGTCGTGTCCGACTCTTTGGGACCCCATGAATTGTAGCACGCCAGGCCTCCCTGTCCATCATCAACTCCCGGAGTTCACCCAAACTCATGTTCATCATCAGTGATGCCATCCAGCCATCTCATCCTCTGTTGTCCCCTTCTCCTCCTGCCCCCAACCCCTCCCAGCATCAGGGTCTTTTCCAATGAGTCAAATCTCATGAGGTGGCCAAAGTATTGGAGTTTCAGCCTCAGCATCAGTCCTTTCAATGAACACCCAGGACTGGTCTCCTTTAGAATGGACTGGTTGGATCTCCTTGTAGTCCAAGGGACTCACAAGAGTCTTCTTCAACACCACAGTTCAAAAGCATCAATATTTTGGCACTCAGCTTTCTTCACAGTCCAACTGTCACATCCATACATGACTACTGGAAAAACCATAGCCTTGACTAGACAGATCTTTTTTGGCAAATTAATGTCTCTGCTATTGAATATGCTATCTAAGTTGGTCATAACTTTCCTTCCAAGGAATAAGTGTCTTTTAATTTCTTGGCTGCAATCACCAGTAAATGCTTAAGTAAACTTAAAAGCACAGCAAGAACAAACTATAATATTCTAAATTGAATGATGCACAAAGCAAGCAAAAAAGGAGAAAGAAACAGATGTAAAAAGGCAACTTTATTACTAATCATAATAGGGAGCCTAGGGATACTGCTTAAAATTACTATGTGGAGATGAAGAGTGAAAAAAACAAAAGTGTTAGTCACTCAGGTGCATCCAACTCTTTGTGACCCCATGGACTGTTGCCTGTCAGGCTTTTCTAGCCATGGGATTCTCCAGGCATGAATACTGGAATGAGTAGCCATTACCTTCTCAGGGGATCTTTTGGGCCCAGGTTCTGAAGCAAGGCCTCCTGCATTACTGGCAGATTCTTTAACATCTGAGCCATGAGGGAAATAATATGTGGAGCTATATACATATATTTAATATATTTGTATAAGTAACCATGTTCAGTTCAATCACTCATTGAATTCTTGTTGGATTCTTTGTGACCCCTTGGACTGCAGCAAGCCAGGCTTCCCTGTCCATCATCAACCCCCAAAGCTTACTCATGTCCATCGAGTCGCTGATCATCCAACCATCACATCCTCTGAGGTCCCCTTCTGGCTCTTGCTTTCAGTCTTTCCCAGCATCAGAATCTTTTCAAATGAGCCCATTGTTCACATCAAGTGGCCAAAGTATTGGAGTTTCAGCTTCAGCCTCCGTCCTACCAATGAATATTCAAGAGTGATTTACTTTAGGATTGACTGCCTGGATCTCCTGGCAGTCCAAGGGACTCTCAAGAGTCTTCTCCAAAACAGCAGCTCAAAAGCATCAATTCTTTGGTGCTCAGCTTTTTTTATAGTCCAACTCCCACATCAATACATGACTACAGGAAAAACTATAGCTTTGAATAGAGAGACCTTTGTTGGCATAGGTAACCATGAGAACAGAAATATAAGTAATCCTAAATTTAGAAGTACAAGGAGTAAAGGGCCCACAAAGTTCAACTGTGTTTAATTTATTTATATATATTATTTTAAGTTTGCTTTCTGTATGCACATACAGTATTTATAAAATAATATGACAGAACTTAGAGAAGACTCTTAAGTCATATAATGTAAGTTGCCTGAGCATATCAAATGGAACAAAATAGTTTTCCCATTAACTTACAAAATAAAATTTAACTATATGCTGAATATGAGACACATATAAAACAAAATAATGTGCATAAAAGTATGGACAAAGATATAACTGGTAAGTGTGAATTAAAAGTAAAGAGAGGCCTCATCAGTTGTCTGTAATGCATAAAAATGACTATTAAGCAATGCTGAAGTACTGAGATAAAGACAAAACTGAAAAGAAATGATAGAAATCATTCTACCTTAAATTCCACTATTACTTCTATAGAATATATTAAAATACAAAGTAAAATCAATACTTATATCAGAATTTTAAAATAAACTTTCTAAAGTTAAAGGAAAGAGAGGGCATTTATATTGACATTATTTAAGGTAGAATTGGACACATGGTAAATATTTTTGAAAGTTCAAAAAGAACATTTTATATTGATGAGGCCTCTAGTTAATCATGAAGATATGCATTTTAAAAAGTATAAAGCAAATATCAGCAGTTAGTTGACAAGGCAGAAACTTCAGGACATGGAAGCTACAAAAGCTATACTCTAAAACCACTCGTCACTGAAAGGAACTCAGGTTCCTTGAGACACTAGTTGATTCTAGGTCTGGGAACATATATGGTTGAGACAAGCCTGGGATATCTTCAAAGGTGAAAAAACACGTTTTCAAAAATTCACAGTTGTGTCAAATGGATACAGCAGCCTCTTAATGAAACCCTCCCTCTCACTGAAGGACATTGGGAAAAATTAGAGATTAAAAATAAAAATAACACTAATGGATCAACACACATAGAATATTGAGTTAAGATTAGTGACGACATGATACTGTAAAGAAAAAATAAAGAAGAGAAATGTTATGTCACTATTTAAGGTGTTTATTAATAGAACTCCTTAATTGGAAAAAAATAGTAATTAAAAATATTAAGCATTTATCAAGCTTTCCCAGTAGAAAATCTTGTGACTAGATTTTTATGTCAGATCAGTTCAGTTCAGTCACTCAGTTGTGTCTGACTCTTTGCGACCCCATGCATTGCAGCATGCCTGGCCTCCCTGTCCATCACCAACTCCCGGAGTTCACTTAAACTTGCATCCATCGAGCTGGTGATGCCAACAGCCGTCTTATCCTCAGTCGTCCCCTTCTCCTCCTGTCCCTAATCCCTCCCAGCATCAGAGTCTTTTCCAATGAGTCAACTCTTCGCATGAGGTGGTTCAAAGTACTGGAGTTTCAGCTTTAGCACCATTTCTTTCAAAGATCACCCAGGACTGGTCTCCTTTAGAATGGACTGGTTGGATCTCCTTGCAGTCCAAGGGACTCCCAAGAATCTTCTCCAACACCACAGTTCAAAAGCATCAATTCTCTGTCACTCAGCTTTCTTCACAGTTCAACACTCACATCCATACATGACTACTGGAAAAACCATAGCCTTGACTAGATGGACCTTTGTTGGCAAAGCAATGTCTCTGCTTTTGAATATGCTATCTAGGTTGGTCATAACTTTCCTTCCAAGGAGTAAGCATCTTTTAATTTTATGGCTGCAATCATGATCTGCAGTGATTTTGGAGCCCCCCAAAATAAAGTCTGACACTGTTTCCACTGTTTCCACTCTTTCCCTATTTATTTGCCATGAAGTGAGGGGACCAGATGTCATGATCTTAGTTTTCTGAATGTTGAGCATCAAAACAAACTTCCTGTTGTGCTTTTATGGGTCATAATATGCATAATGATTCCACACCCTCAGAGTATTGGATCAAAGATCAAAAAGTAATAAATTCTAGTTTAAATAATAAACTTGGCAAAACTTATTTAGCAATTCATTCCCACACTCAGAGATTTCCCAGTTTTATCACTTTTCCTTTGTTCTGAAATTTTGTGTTAGCTATTATCCTTTTTTTCTCTGAGGGGGAAAAAATTACAAAATCCTGGAGTGTCACAGATACCCAAGAGATACCTTAGACAATTAACTGGCTTATTATTCTACCTTATTGCTAAAGATAAAATGTTAGCAGGAAAGTTCAGCATGAACATTTTAAAATATAAATAAATTTAGGATGCCAATGACAAGAGAAACTGCATTGATACTTCTCATCTAAAATTATTTTATATTCACTAATATGAAAAAAGCAGTCAAGACTATAATATAGTAATTAATAATTACTTTAAAGTATTATGATTTCTCTTTTCACTCAAGTCAATCATTAATATTTTCCCAAATCACTGAACTATTAGATAAATATTTCCATTTTTAGATTTTTATTAAAGTATAGTTGGTTTACAACCTTCTGTTAGTTTCAGGTGTAAAGCAAAGTGCTTCCATTATACTGTAGAAGATATTTGGCAACCCACTCCAGTATTTTTGCCGAGACAATCCCAAGTACAGAGGAGCCTGGAAGGTAAAAGTTCATGGGGCCACAAAGAATCAGACATGACTGAGCACATATGTATAAAGAAATTATATATATATATGTATATATGATATATAAAATAATATATATATATTTATATATGAGAGTATATATTTTGTACATTATTTTCCATTATAGTTTATTGCAAGATATTGAGTATAGTTCTCTTTGGGATTAAATAATTCACACTACTATATTTACAGTATATAATCTACAAGGACCTACTAAGTAGCTGTATTATTAAAAGCAGTACACAATGGCTTGAAATCCTTCCTATGTAAAGTCTGATTGAAATGGATTTAAGGTAAAGAAAATGTATTAGAATAATGTTTCCCACATGCTTCACTGTAACCATCAACTAGAAGAATCAGCTTAATGAGAACACTTAACCATATTAAAAATAGTGAATATCAATCTAGTGAAAATAAGAAAGGCAAATCAATAGTGACAAAAGTTAGGTCAATCACTATATTTCCAATAGCTGATTTAGGACCAAAACAAAGTGCAGAGGAGATTAATGATCCTTAAATCAGCACAGAATAGAGTTAAGACTTGGAAAAACAATGTTGCAATTAAGACACAAACTGGGAAATCAACTGAGATTCCTAAATACAATATGAAAAGGTCATCAAGAGAAGACTGCACAGGAATGGGGATAAATCACAACCTTCAAAATACTACTGGCCCACCATCAGTTGACAAGCGGCCTACTCAGGCAAAACCTCTTGTCTTTTCAAACAAAGTTATTATAAAATATAAATCTCCTTAAAAAAAAAGAAAGAAAGAAAACCTCATTTTAGTCAGAATTAAGTTTTCTCCCATTAGGTCTCATAATATGACCAATTGTCAGTTGCCAAATTGAACTTGCAAAGGAAAATGAAAGTTGATCATGTCAGATATCAAACCACTATTTCTATAATATTCATATGAGTCTTAGTAACAAATATCCCCCTTGAAAAAACTGATATAAGCAGGATTTATGCTTCATCTGATGACACAAATTCCAACTATCTTCTTTAGATTTCCCTAACCCAACAACTGCTTCTCTCATCCTGAATATTTCACATATATCTGTATATACCATATTGTCTGATTAGTCAGGGTTTTCTTTATTATAAGAGATAAAAGCAAGCTTGAACTAGCTTAAGCCACAAAGGAAATAAGACCATATTGAAGGATGGTCTAGGTTGAAGTAAGGAGTCTGGGATAATTGGATATAAGTGTATTAATCCCATCAGGACTGGTCTGTTTCCTGTAGTCTTGACTTCTTTTTATAAACCTACTTCCTTCTTGTATCCTTTTTTTTTTTTTTTTTTCAGCTGTGAGGTTAGAAATGTCTGGGCTCCCACATGCTCAACCTCATCACCAGTATGAAAGAGCTGTAAGGAAGAAAAACTTTTTCTCTCTTTCCATCTAGATTTTTTTGGCTGATCTAATTATTAAATTGACACAATGAGATTAGCAACAGAAAATTTAAAAATTCATTGTGTACATATGAGAGTGTCAAAGATGTGTGCTCTCTGGCATTTAGGAAATTGAGGCTTGTATGTCATCCTGAGCTAAGAAGAAGAGAACAGGGATGTGGGACTTTAAAGGGGAGGAAAACAATTCTAGGAAGATGGGAAGAGCAAATGGTTGGTAAACAAATATTTGCTATTCCCTGCAGTTAGGTCTTTATGATGTTAAAAAAATGTCATCTTTTATAATAACTCTCCTCGTGATACATGTTCCCTATCTAAAATATTTTAGGTAGTTAGGAGATAAAAAATTTTTCTTAAGTCTGTTGGGCTTTGATTGTCTTCAGTTGGATGTAAACCACATGACAAAGTGACACATTTTGGGATACCCTGTCCTGAATCTCAATAGAACCTCTCTTCTCATCACTCTTTCCAGGGAGTGTGTAATTTCTTCAGTTCTGTCTCACTGCAGCAAAAGTTTGAAGTAACAGATGGACCAGTGTTACAGCTCCGTATTACAGCTTAGTTTTATTTGGCAAGCAAAGGAGAATACAACCTTGAGGCGTGAGGGCAGAAGACACAAAACTTGTGAAGAGAGAAATCCCCCAGCTCAATTTTGTCTCCCCTTTCTATATGCTTTTTCTCCTCTCTCTGATCCTGCCCTATTCAAATTGGTCTAGCCAGGAAGGCTGTTTGTTTTACCTGAGGTTCTCACTCTGGTCCGCATATCCTTGGACCTTCCTTTTTCATTTTCTCAGGCTTCTCCCTTCTATGTCTTTTAGCCACCAACATTCTGGACTCCTTTTTCTTATTCTAACTACCTAAGAACTCAAACGAGATATCCCAGAGAAAAATTTTGATTTGAATTACCTCTGTGTGTGAAGGAATGACTTTGAGACAATTTAGAAAAGAGAACTTGGTTTACTAGAGATGTCAAAGTGTAAGACTTAAAAAGACTGAATAATGAAATAGAAAACACAAGATATTTAACAAGAAAATGCAATATTACCAATTAGTATATTCAGATCTGAAAAAGTTTTTATGTTTGTCATAGTTATAATGGCATCATCTTTGAAAGAGTCAAGGATAAAGTTGCTTTCCTTAAAGAATCAATAACTTATAGGAAAATCTCAGGAATTGACTTAGTTTGGGCACTAGGACAAAAACCTCACTACTTTTGGTTTAGCTTAGTGTGCAAAATGCTCACCAACTCACTTCCCATCAAAGAACATGCTATTCACACATTGTAATATTGGCAGGAAAATGTGTTGATTTTGTTCCCATAGTTCTTAATTATCAAGAGGTTGTCCCTAAAATATGTTTATCTCATGTTTGTTTTGTGATTTTATAAAGCAATTATCATTAATTTGACCAATTTCATTTGCGTAGATGTAACAAGGGGTGTTGATTAATTCACAGAAATTTCCTTACTTTAACATAACTAGAGCCATATATTAAATTAAAAAATTCAAGTGAGTAAATTTTAGTGATAAAATTTCATTTATTAAACAATCATGAATCAGGCAACATCCCATGTAGCAACAAAAGGGAGTTCAGCTCTGCTACAGAGCTACAGAAAATGTAAGTTTTCCAAGGTAAAAATGGATAGAAAATGATGAAAATTATTAACAGGGAATGCATTGTTTTAGGCAAGGAGCCCCAGGGGGAATGAAAAGGCTCTATTAGAAGATTTCCTCCCAATGCTGACCAGAAAATTCGAGGTTGGCTGGTTAAAGGTCACATTCCTGGGAGTACGATTTGAAACTGCAGTTAGGTTAACTATTAAGTCTTGGTTTGCTGACCTGGGGTTTAGCACAAGTGATTCCATTTTTGACCTGCTGTCTTTCTTTTTCTGATACATAAATTGTTATCACTTGGAGTCATTGCCTGTACAGAAGCCTCATAGTTTTCCTAAGCTTATAACTCCATTGTAACTTCAAAAATATATTCCTTATGCTGTTATTAGCTCATTTACCAAGGACAGGAACAAAGAATCATTCTACTTAACTCAGCTGGGCTATACTATGGTACTTGTAATCTTAACAGACTAAAGAACTCTAGAAGTTTATAGATAGATTTCTTTCCAACTCATCATAAGCTGTTCTTTTGTAATGTAAGATGTTTCATTGTGGATTAATATGGGGAAGAACTTAATGCTTTGCAATAGTTTGTCAGCATTTGGACTCATGCTTCTTGACTTATTTTTTGTTTTCCAGAACATTCTTATTTTCCTTTGAGTAAGGACATGTAAAATGCATGCACATATAAACCTCATATTTCTCAGAAGGCTGTGAAACTCTGGACAAATAGAAGTTTTTGTGGTTTTTTTTTTTCCATTTCCACATAGATTGAGATCCATTTTATAGTTATTGTATAAATCAAAGAAAATTTATTGAATATTTCACTCCTCTCCACACCATATTTAAAAAAAAATGTTTATCTTTATGAAGTACACCTAGAGTGTGCACAAATATTTTTAATTAGCTAATCTTCAAAGATTCCAGAGAGAGAGAGAGTCAGAGACAAGACAGAAACTAGAGCGTAAATCTGAGTAAGAAAGCTGGCCACATAAATAATTGAATGTTTAAGTTTGGTTTCTTATTTAAATGAAGCTTGCCTCTATTTCTCTGCCTGTTCTTATTTTCTCTCCTAACTTTTCCAATGTCCTTCCTCTTTTATAGAAGTTCTTGACTTTCAGATTTTTGGAGTCAATCTGTGTTCAAATCACACATGCATTCTGTGTCTTGGGCATATTATCGTCTCTGAAATTAAGATGTTGCCTTTTTACCAATGTGAAAAACAGTCGTTTACCTTGATAATAATATGTACAAAAAAAAGTTGGAAAAAAATAATACCAGAGGGGGAAACATATTCCAAATTTTGATATTTTAATTCTCCCTAAAATAATATACTATTAAAAATGTGACTGTGAATAAACAGTGGTTGTGTAAACAGTTTTCATAATTGCATAAGGTTGTTTCTCTGCCTACATTTGCAAGCTTCTATTCACAATGGAGGAAAAGGCAATGGCAACCCACTCCAGTGTTCTTGCCTGGAGAATCCCAGGGATTGGGGAGATTGGTGGACTGCCATCTATGGGGTTGCACAGAGTCAGACACAACTGAAGCGACTTAGCAGCAGCAGCAGCATGTATATCTATATATCACATATTATTTTTCATGTTCTTTTCCAATATAGCTTATTGCAGCATGTTGAATATAGTTCCCTGTGCTATTCAGTAGGACACTGTTGTTTATCCATTTGGTATATACCAGTTTGTATCTGCTAGTTCCAAAGTCCCAAACCAGGCTTCTCCCAGCTTCCTTCCCCTTGGCAACCACCAATCTATTTTCTACATCCCTAATTCTATTTCTGTTAAACAGATAGGTTCACTTGCATCATGTTTTATATTTCACATATAAATTATATCATATAGTGTTTCTGTTTGTCTGACTTACTTCACTTTAGTATGATAATCTCTAGCTGCATCCATGTTGTTGCAAATGGCATTATTTCAATCTTTTTTATGGTTGAGTAGTTTTCCATTGTATGTATATGCCACTCTTCTTTGTCCATTCATCTGCTGATAGACATTTTCATTGTTTCCATGTGTTGGCTATTGTGAATAGCTTTGCTGTGAACATAGGGGTGCACATGTCTTTTGAATTATTATTATTTTTCTGAATATATCCCCAGGAGTAGGATTGCTGGATCATAAGGTAATTCTACTTTCAGTTTTCTGAAGAACCTCCATACTATCTTCCGCAGTGGCTGCACCAACTTACATTCCCACCAACAGTGTAGAAGGGTTCCCTTTTTGCCACACCCTCTGAAGCATTTGTTATCTGTAGACTTTTTAAGAATGGCCATTCTGTAAATCCATTGTTTTCATATTCATTAATGATTTTATTATAAATTATTCTCATATTTCCTGTGAGTCTGTTTTATTTTCAAGCATCTTGAGTAGTACTTTTTTTAAATTTACTCTCATAATAAATTAAAGGAAGTATATCTTCCACTGGTGAAATGTTTGCTGATTTCTATAAACTTTAATGTGATGTATTCTTATTGGTATTTATTTATGAATACTTTAGAGTTAAAATTCTACTATTTTTCCTTCCTTGATAATGATTGAGATTATTTCACAATTTTCTAGAATGTTAATCTGACCAGGGAAGGCTCTATCCCATTTGTTCTTAAGTTCTCAATTTAACACATTTTATCAGAAAACAATTAACCTCATTTTAAATACTTGTAGAGACTGTAAGTTGAAACTTAACCTGCACTCTTTTGTATGCATTGAATATAAAAATATTTTACATGTGTAATCTAAAATAGTTGAAGTCATAGATACAGAGAGTAGAATGCATGTTACCAAAGCTCAGGTCATGGGGAAATGGGGGAATGTTGATTAAAGGATACAGAGTTTTAGTTATACAAGATTAATAAGTTCTAGATATCTAATGTAGTATGTTGTTAAGAAGGAAAAATAATTTTTGGTCTGCTCTTCTAGGTGCTTGGCTAACATATCTCTATAATAAAAGATAGACCAACAAGAGAAAAACATAATTTAATTTTGTACCTATGGAAACCGCAAAGATGCCAAGCTCTCTCTGACAGTCAGATTATTAAGATTTATATGCCATCCTGAGTAACAGAGAAGGGGTAAGGGTCTGGAACTTCAAAGGGGACTAAAACAATTCACAGGAAGATGGGAAGAAAAAATGAACATAATTAAACTACTTAAAATTTTTGCAGATATAATCACATTTTTTGTCCAAATTATTCTTACATATTAAAGTATTTTCTATCAGTACTTTGAAGTAATATTTGCATGCTTTTGTAGTCATGTTAAGAATTATTATTGAGAAAATTTTGTTATTTTTACCATCTATACTTTTTTTAAAAATTATGTTTATTTGTTTAATTATTTTTTGGCTGCATTGGGTCTCCTTTACTCTGCGTGGAGTTTCTCTAGTTGTGGTGAGTGGCATCTACTCTCTAGTTGCAGTGCACCGGCTTCTCACTGCAGTGACTTCTCTCGTTGTGGAGCACTGTCTCTAAAGCGCATGGACTCCAACAGCTATGGCACCTGAGCTCAGTCACTGTGGCTCATGGGCTCTAGAGCACACATTCAGTAGTTGTGGTACACCAATTTGTTGCCTCACAGCATGTGTAATCTTCCTGGACTAGGGAATCAAACCCATGTCCCTGCGTTGGGAGGTAGATGCTTAACCAATAGACCACCAGGGAAGTCCATTTCTACTTGTTTTATAATTCTTCTATTTAGATTATTTCCTATATTTGAAGCAGTGCCTTGGAGTCATTTTTTGTTTGATCAAAATCTCTTCCCTTTACAATTTGTGGTTGTTAATGCATCACCTATTTCATTGTATATGTCCCTTCGCCAGTGGTGATAATTTTAGGATTTATTTGATACAGTATACTTAAATATCAAACATTTCATCAGTATGTATCTTTGTTGTGATAATATTATGTGATAATATGTGTGATAATTAGAAAAATTTCTAATTACTAAGTTAATCATAGGAAGTTGAAATTTACTTCAGATCAAGAGAATTGTGTCCAGTCATTTCAGTTTGGTAGATACTAAAACATTCTCAGTAATAGTTCAGTGTGCTCTATTCATAGAGTAGGCCCACACTATGTCCCACAGTGATCCAGGCCCAGGTTGAGGCCCACTCCATTCTTGTGCATCATGGTTTTCTGGTTCACTTCTTATACCAGAGTTTCTGGTAGGAGACTTGTCCCTCTGTACTTTCCAAAGGATGCCTGGGGCTGCTATGTGGAGCAAGAGGATGCATCTCCCTACTTTGATAAATGTCTTTCTGAATGTTCTGATTGTTACCCTGGAGAAACTGTGTTCTGACAAATGTGATGGAACACTAAGTCTTCTGGAACATTGGAGTTTCCCTCAGGGAGTAACCAATTAATTCCTTGGTATTATGCCTTGACCAGGATACCTATGGATATTCCATTTGACATGTTCGATGCTGCCGCATTTGTTATGAGATGGCTTTGAAAGCATGCAAACATGACATTGAACTTCCAGCTCTATTCTAGCCCCGCAGCTCTCACCTCAGCAAAACTTCACAACTTAAATAAAATCTCTTTGTGGAACTTCTAGCAGGAAGGAAAACAAAAGAATACTGAGAATTCAGATGATGTTGATTCCTTGTTTGCTTTGAAAGCACTTAAAGATGAATTTATATCTGTCTGAAAACAGTTTATTGAAAATTGATAATTGGCACTCTTCATTATACTCTTGGAGAACAACATAGCTGAAGTCGGAGAACAACATAGCTGAAGTCAGAGAACTCTCTTCCAAGCTAATGACGAAAGATGAGGTGAAATATATCAGCAGTTTCCTTCACAGCAAAGAAGTGGAAATCATTTGTTTTGCTTCAGGACTCATACACCATCTGACATCTAATTAACAGCTTTGAATATCCCATGATCTTCATAGAAGTGCTCTTCTCTAGGATGTGTGTAGAAACATCCAGAAATGGCCAAGTTTCAAGTGTGATATGAAAACATTTGTGACCTACAGATGCTTCAAGGCATTTTCACACTTCTTGGCACTGATGCTGAAAACTCAGCCCCTGTACACCATGCCAAATTGAGTCTTGGAGACAGTATTTGTGGTGAAAAAAGAATCACTGCAGATGGTGACTGCAGCCATGAAATCAGATAATTGCTTCTTGGCAGGAAAGCTGTGGAAAACTTAAACAGTGTGTTAAAAAGCAGAGACATTACTCTGCTGACAAAGGTCCATAGAGTCAAGGCTATGGTCTTCCCAGTGGTCATGTATGGTTGTGAGTGCTGGACAGAATATAGAAGGCAGAATGCCAGAGAATTGATCCCTTCAAACTGTGGTGATAGGGAAGATTCTGGAAAGCCCCTTGGGCAGCAAGGAGATCAAACCAGTCAATCTTAAGGGAAATCTACCCTGAATACTTGTTGAAAGAACTGATGCTGAAGCTGAAGCTCTGGTATTTTGGCTACCTAATGTGAAGAGCTGACTCACAGAAAAAGTCCCTGATGTCAGGAAAGATTGAGGGGAGAAGGAGAAGAGGGCATCAGAGAATGAGATGGCTAGATAGCATCACCGATGCAATGGAAATGAACTTGGGCAAACTCCAGGAGATGGTGAGGGACAGGGAGGCCTGAAGTGCTGCAATCCATGGGATCACAAAGAGTCGGACCTAACTGGGTGACTGAACAACACAAAGAATGGCTTTATTGCTTTGTTGGGCAAAGGAAGACACAGTTGGCTCATGTCCTCAAAACTGTGTGTCCCAACCCAGGGGAATAAGGTGAGGAATTTTATAACAATGATTCAAGGGCCAGCTTGCTGATAAGCACCAGAGGGAAATGCGGGGCTTGTATCCCTTTAGTCTGATCTCCTGATGAGTTTCTGTGGTTCTCCAGGTTTTAAAACTGTGACTGTCTCTCTGAAATGAAGAATGCTTCATCAAGTAGTCAACATCCTTCCTTTCTTGGGAGTTTTAGCTCTATAGAAGAACTCAAAGATATTGTTATGTGTATTTTTTGAGGTAGAACCAGGATCCTATCCCAAGGCTGCACTATTTCTTGACTGTTCCTCTCTTGCCTCCCTCTGCCTCCTCTCTCTTCCCTGACTAACAACTGTTTGAGCCTGCCTTTTGGAACTCAGGGGCGATCATGGTCATGAAGACTAAAGCCTAGTTCTAAGAGACAGGGATGGGGCACATAAGGGATTCTGTACCCAGGAAATCCACAGAGTCTTGCTTGATTTCAGTACTACTCTGGTCACCATGGGCTATGTGTCGTGTCTTCAGTAAAAACCTCAGAAAATATTGAATCTATTGCATGGATTGCTCACCAGGCTCCTCTGTCCATTGGGAATCTCCAGGCAAGAATACTGGAGTAGGTTACCACTGCTTCCACCAGGGGATCTTCCTACCCCAGTGATTGAACCTGGGTCTCCTGCATTGCAGGCAGATTCTTTACCACTTGAGCCACCAGGGAAGTGCCAGATGTTGGGATACATTAGAATAAATATCCCTGCTCTTTTGGAGATTAACTTCTAATTTACTTTCAAATTAATATGTAGCTGTAAAAATCAGAGATTTGTTTTTTACAAAGACGAGTAAAAGACTATAGAAAAAATTCCAAAGCCCTGGGTTAAAGGTAGGAAGTAGCACACAGATAATTTCCAAATTCCAAAGGATAGAGCTTAAGGTAATCACAAAAACAAAATGTTTGGACTTCATTCAGATAGACTAATGGACATGGGGAGAGGGTGAAACGTATGGAAACAGTACCATGGAAACTTCCATTACCGTATGTAAAATAGATAGCCAACGGGAATTTAGTCTATGGCTCAGGAAACTCAAACAGAGGCTCTGTACTAACCTAGAGGGGTGGGACGGAAAGGGAGATAGGAGTGAGTTTCAAAAGTGAGGGGATATGTGTATACCTATGGCTGATTCCTGTTGAGGTTTGACAGAAAATGGTAAAATTCTGTAAAGCAATTATCCTTCAATAAAAAAATAAATACACTTCAAAAATGTAAAAATATTAGGGAATAAGTTGAACATAGGGCAACCAACCAGAAGAAAGGGGTTCAGAATTTGAGAATAACAGAACTTGAAACAATTTCCTGAATCTTTGCCAAGTAGCCATAGGTAAATTTTATTGGAGAACTTAAATTGTGGAAAGGGAGCTGTTAAAGAAGCAATCCTAACTTTGTCAACCTATTAAGATTATGCTTCTGTTAATTGTACAGCAATATATTTCCCAGGATGCTTGGCAGGAGACCCTAAGATAACACCTTGTAATCATAGCTTTTTAGAAAATGTATCTTCTCACTGAGTTAAACACTTGTCCATATACTTTTTTCTGTACTGGTTAACTAAAAGGGTTCACTAGGAATGAAACTTACTGGCCCTCATATAAGAGTGTCAGTATTGTGAAAACTGAAGCAAACATGGGAATACTCCCCAGGGTAGAGGGATTTCCAGTGTTATTTCATGACTTTGTTACTGAACCAAACAGGTCCACTTGCCCACTGGCAATAAAGCCAGTCTACTGGCAATGGTTGTGATGAAGGAAAGAGCAGTGTTTACTGTAAGGAACCAGATAAGCAGTCTGGAGCAGTTAATGCTCAAAAACTCAATTCCCTGAATGGGTTTCAGGAAAGTGTTTTAAAGCAAGGTGAGGGATAGTAGCCATAGGATGTGTGATCAGCTGGTACACTGTTCTCTAATTGGTTGATGGTGAAGTAACAGGGAGGTGTCACAGAGGTTAACCAACTTAGCAGCCCTTAGGCTCTAGTAGGTCTGGGGGCTATGTAAGTATTCATGGTCATCAGGTCACTAACTTCCAGTTGGCAGAAATTTTAGCACCTTTAAAGCAATTTAGGAAATGTGTATTAGATACTGTTATTTACCTACTGCAGAGAAGAAGCAAAGATTCTGTGACAGCTTTCTGGCTGATATGTTGTTTAAATTGTTGCCAGTTTTTTCCCTACATCTGACTTTGTAACTACATGTTCATATCCTTTCAATCACTGATTCTTGAGTCAGGCTTTTGTGGCTCAGGGGAGGCCTGAGAGACTACAGTTTTTCCACTAACAAGAGGCCAGCAGAAGATGTCAGGGGAAGAATGGCTCCATAAGGTCCTTCTTAGTTACATTTTGTTGATTGTTCTTTTCTGTTTTGAAGGGGGAGGGAAAAACTTTAAAATTCCTAGATTTCATTTAAGCATCAAAAAATGGCAAACAGGAGTTGGAAAGGCTTCTGGAATTTTGGTACAATTGAATTCTAAATTCATGTTTACTGTTGGTTAAACAGGAAGCATGCAGAACACGAATCTGGAGGGTAGTGCAAAATGATGCAGGCATTTACATTACTGGGAATGTCCTGCAATCTATAGAATCTGTAATCGAAAAAGGCACAGGTAATATACAGGACTCAGGCATTGAGACTTAAGTATTGCAGTGGCTGCGTGTGCTGTGCTCAGACATTAAGTTGTGGCTGACTCTTTGAGACTCCATGAACTGTAGCCCACCAGACCCCTCTGTCCATAGGATTTTCCAGGCAGAATACTGGAGTGGGTTGCCATTTCTCTTCCAGAGGATCTTCCTGACACAGGGACTAAACTTTAGTCTCTTTCATTGGCGGCTTATTCTTTACCACTGAGACACCTGGAAATACCTGAGTATTATAGTACTATTCTGAAATGCCATAAAAACGTAGGGGCACAGTGAGTCGCTAGAGATTGGGGATTGCTTTGAGTGTATAGTGGAACTATTCCCAGAGTTGCTGAACAGCAATGGATGTTACTTCTCTCAATCTCAAAGGCTAGATAGAAATTTTAGCATAGATTGTCATAAGATTGGGTTAGATAGCTGCAGTATCCAAACCAAGAGGGAAAACACAGAAATAGGAAAGGATAATAAAATAAGGAGCCAAAGATTGGGCCATGAGAGATTTCCATAGCTCTTGGGTTAAACAGATACATTGACAAGAACAGTAAGACAGCTTAGGTAATATGGTCTTTAGATGATAAGAGCCATAAAAGTACTATTTCATTATTTTTTATGAATTCCTATCTCATTATACGTAGATAATAATTTTGGGGGCTTTTTGCAGTTATATAAGTGCAAATATTCTTTGAAATAATCTCCTAATACTAAATGTGTATAATTTATAAAGTTTAAAGTCAGAATTAAATTAACTACATTGGATGTATTAATTTGATATGTTTAGGGCAAAAATGAAATAAGTTGAGATTAAAATATGCCAAAGAATACTCAAACTACCGCACAGTTGCACTCTTCTCACATGCTGGTAAGTAATGCTCAAAATTCTCCAAACCAGTCTTCAACAGTACATGAACCATCAACTTCCAGATGCTCAAGCTGGTTTTAGAAAAGACAGAGGAACCAGAGATCAAATTGCCAACATCTAAGGCGTCATTGAAAAAGCAAGAGAGTTCCAGAAAAATATCTGCTTTATTGACTATGCCAAAGCCTTTGACTGCGTGGATCACCACAAACTGGAAAATTCTTAAAGAGATGGGAATAACAGACCACCTGACCTGTCTCTTGAGTAATCTGTATGCAGGTCGAGAAGCAGCAATTAGAACTGGACATGGGATAACAGACTGGTTCCAAATAAGAAAAGGAGTATATCAAGGCTGTTTATTGTCATCCTGCTTATTTAACTTATATGCAGAGTACATCATGAGAAATGCTGGGCTGAATGAAGCACAAGCTGGAATCAAAATTGCTGGGAGAAATATCAGTAACCTCAGATATGCAGATTACACCAACGTTATGGCAGAAAGCAAAGGTCTAAGGAGCCTCTTGATGAAAATGAAAGAGCAGAGTGAAAAAGTTGGCTTAAAACTCAACATTCAGAAAACTAAGATCATGACATCTGGTCCCATCACTTAATGGCAAATAAATGGGAAAACAGTGGCAGACTTCATTTTTGGAGGCTCCATAATCACTGCAGATGGTGATTGTAGCCATGAAGTTAAAAGATGTTTGCTCCTTGGAAGAAAAGTTATGACCAATCCAGAAAGCATATTAAAAAGCAGAGACATTACTTTGCCAACAAAGGTCCATCTAGTCAAAACTATGGTTTTCCCAGTAGTCATGTATGGATGTGAAAGCTGGACAATAAAGAAAGCTGAGGGCCAAAGAATTGATGCTTTTGAACTGTGGTGTTGGAGAAGACTCTTGAGTCTTGTGGAGTACAAGGAGATCCAAGCAGTCCATCCTAAAGGAGGTCAGTCCTAGGTGTTTATTGGAAGGACTGATGTTGAAGCTGAAACTCCAATACTTTGGCCACCTGATGCAAAGACCTCACTCATCTGAAAAGACCCCAATACTGGGAAAGATTGAAGGAGGGAAAAGAAAGGGACAACAGAGGATGAAATGGTTGGATGGCATCACCCACTCGATGGACGTAAGTTTGAGTAAATTCTGGGAGTTGGTGATGGACAGGTAGGCCTGGCATTGTGCAGTCCATGGGCTCACAAATAGTTGGACAAGACCTAGTAACTGACCTGAACTGAACTGAAAATAAAACACTTAGTCTATTTGATACTTGTTTTATGAATTAAAGAAGAAATAATTTATAGGAATTAGCATTGATGTTTTGAATTTCTGTAATATGATAGTAGTAATTTGAATAAAGAAAAGTTTAAAGTGCTGGCTCATTGATTTAAAAGAACGCATGACAGAATTTGAAATAAGCAAGGAAGTAGCTATTCCTATAGCTTCTATTATCTTCTACTCAGTAAATACTCCCAAATATCCTCCCCTTGCATTCTCTCTTCTGTAATTCAGATTATTTTAAAATTAAATATTTGACATCTGCTTGGGGGATTCTCATTGACATAGGTATCTGAAATCCAGCATCTCCTGAACTGCACTCAGTTCAGTTCAGTTCAGTTGCTCTTTGTGACCCCATGAATTGCAGCAAGCTAGGCCTGCCTGTCCATCACCAACTCCCGGAGTTCACTCAGACTCATTACCAGCGAGTCAGTGATGCCATCCAATCATCTCATCCTCGGTTGTCCCCATCTCCTCCTGCCCCCAATCCCTCCCAGCATTAAAGTCTTTTCCAATGAGTCAACTCTTCACATGAGGTGGCCAAAGTACTGGAGCTTCAGCTTTAGCATCATTCCTTCCAAAGAAATCCCAGGACTGATCTCCTTCAGATGGACTGGCTCAACCTCCTTGCAGTCAAAGAGACTCATAAGAGTCTTCTCCAACACCACAGTTGAAAAGCATCAGTTCTTCAGCACTCAGCCTTCTTCACAGTGCAACTCTCACATCCATACATGACCACTGGAAAAACCATAGCCTTGAATAGATGGACCTTGGTCGTCTAAGTAATATCTCTGCTTTTGAATATGCTATCTAGGTTGGTAAAAACTTTTCTTCCAAGGAGTAAGCATCTTTTAATTTCATGGCTGCAGTCACCATCTGCAGTGATTTTGGAGCCAAAAAATATAAAGTCTGACACAGTTTCCACCATTTTCCCATCTATTTTCCATGAACTGATGGGACCAGATGCCATGATCTTCGCTTTCTGAATGTTGAGATTTAAGCCAACTTTTTCACTCTCCTCTTTCACTTTTATCAAGAGGCTTTTTAGTTCCTCTTCACTTTCTGCCATAAGGGTTTTGTCATCTGCATATCTGAGGTTATTGATATTTCTCCCAGAAATCTTGATTCCAGCTTACGTTTCTTTCAGTCCAGCGTTTCTCATGATGTTCTGTGCATAGAAGTTAAATAAGCAGGGTGACAATATACAGCCTTGACGTACTCCATTTCCTATTTGGAACCAGTCTGTTATCCCATGTCCAGTTCTGACTGTTGCTTCCTGACCTGCATACTGATTTCTCAAGAGGCAGGTTAGGTGGTCTGGTATTCCCATCACTTTCAGAATTTTCCACAGTTTATTGTGATCCACACAGTTAAAGGCTTTGGCATAGTCAATAAAGCAGAAATAAATGCTTTTCTGGAACTCTCTTGCTTTTTCAATGATGTAGTGGATGTTGGCAATTTGATCTCTGGTTCCTCTCCCTTTTCTAAAACCAGCTTGAACATCAGGGAGTTCACAGTTCACATGTTGCTGAAGCCTGGCTTGGAGAATTTTGAGCATTACTTTACTAGCATGTGAGATGAGTGCAATTGTGTGGTAGCTTGAGCATTCTTTGGCATTGCCTCCCTTTGGGATTGGAATGAAAACTGCCCTTTTCCAGTCCTGTGGCCACTGCTGAGTTTTCCAAATTTGCTGGCATATTGAGTGCAGCACTTTCTCAGCATCATCTTTCACGATTTGAAATAGCTCCACTGGAATTCCATCACCTCCACTAGCTTTGTTCATAGTGATGCTTTCTAAGGCCCACTTGACATCACATTCCAGGATGTCTGGCTCTAGATGAGTGATCACACCATGGTGATTTTCTGGGTCGTGAAGATCTTTTTTGTACAGTTTTTCTGTGTATTCTTGCCACCTCTTCTTAATATCTTCTGCTTCTGTTAGGTCCATACCATTTCTGTCCTTTATCGAGCCCTTTTTGCATGCAATGTTCCCTTGGTTTCTCTAATTTTCTTGAAGAGATCTCTAGTCCTTCCCATTCTGTTCTTTTCCTTTATTTCTTTGCTATGATCAATGAAGAAGGCTTTCTTGACTCTTGCTGTTCTTTGGAACTCTGCATTCAGATGCTTATATCTTTCCTTTCCTCCTTTGCTTTTCACCTCTCTTCTTTTCACAGCTATTTGTAAGGCCTCTCCAGACCGCCATTTTGCTTTTTTGCATTTCTTTTCCATGGGGATGGTCTTGATCCCAGTCTCTTGTACAATGTCATGAACCTCATTCCATAGTTCATCAGGCACTCTATATATCAGATCTAGGCCCTTAAATCTATTTCTTACTTCCACTGTATAATCCTAAGGGATTTGATTTAGGTTATACCTGAATGGTCTAGCCGTTTTCCCTACTTTCTTCAATTTAAGTCTGAATTTGGCAATAAGGAGTTCATGATCTGAGCCACAGTCAGCTCCTGGTCTTGTTTTTGTTGACAGTATAGAGCTTCTCCATCTTTGGCTGCAAAGAATATAATCAATCTGATTTCAGTGTTGACTATCTGGTGATGTCCATGTGTAGAGTCTTCTCTTGCATTGTTGGAAGAGGGTGTTTGCTATGACCAGTGTATTCTCTTGGCAAAACTCTATTAGTTTTTGCCCTGCTTCATTCTGCATTCCATGGCCAAATTTGCCTGTTACTCCAGGTGTTTCTTGACTTCCTACTTTTGCATTCCAGTCCTCTATAATGAAAAGGACATCTTTTTGGGATGCTAGTTCTAATACATCTTGTAGGTCTTCATACAACCGTTCAACTTCAGCTTCTTTAGCATTACTGGTTGGGGCATAGCCTTGGATTACTGTGATATTGAATGGTTTGCCTTGGAAACGAATAGAGATCATTCTGTCGTTTTTGAGATTGCATCCAAAATACTGCAGTTCAGAATCTTTTGTTAACCATGATGGCTACTCCATTTCTTCTGAAGGGATTCCTGCCTGCTGTAGTAGATATAATGGTCATCTGAGTTAAATTCACCCATTCCTGTCCATTTTAGTTCGCTGATTTCTAGAATGTCGACGTTTATTCTTTTCTTTTTTCTTTTTTTTCTTTACAATACTGTATTTGTTTTAACATACATTAACATGAATCCACCACAGATGTACATGAGTTCCCAACCCTGAATCCCCCTCCCACCACCTTCCCCATATCATCTCTCTGGGTCATCCCAGTGCACCAGCCCCAAGCATCCTGTATCCCACATCAAACCTAGACTAGCAATTCGTTTTTTACATGATAGTATACATGTTTCAATGCCATTTTCCCAAATCATCCCACCCTCTCCCTCTCCCACAGAGTCCAAAAGTCTGTTCTTTATATCTGTGTCTCTTTTGCTGTCTTGCATACAGGGTTATCATTACCATCTTTCTAAATTCCATATATATGTGTTAGCATACTGTATTGTTGTTTTCCTTTCTGACTTACTCCACTCTGTATAATTGGCTCCAGTTTCACCCACCTAATTAGAACTGATTCAAATGTATTCTTTTTACTGGCTGAGTAATACTCCATTGTATATATGTACCACAGCTTTCTTATCCATTCATCTGCTGATGGACATCTAGGTTGCTTCCATGTACTGGCTATTATAAACAGTGCTGCGATGAACATTGGGGTACACGTGTCTCTGTCAATTCTGGTTTCCTTGGTGTGTATGCCCAGCAGTGGGATTGCTGGGTCATAAGGCAGTTCTATTTCCAGTTTTTTAAGGAATCCCCACACTCTTCTCCATAGTGGCTGTACTTTGACCACTTCCAATTTACCTTGAGTCACGGGCCTGACATTCCAGCTTCCTATGCAATATTGGTCTTTACAGCATTGGACCTTGCTTCTATCATCAGTCACATCCACAGCTGGATATTGTTTTTGCTTTGGCTCCATCCCTTCATTCTTTCTGGAGTTATTTCTCCACTGATCTCCGGTAGCGTGTTGGGCACCTACTGACCTGGGGAGTTCCTCTTTCAGTATCCTATCATTTTGCCTTTTCATACTGTTCATGGGGCTCTCAAGGCAAGAATACTGAAGTGGCTTGCCATTCCCTTCTCCAGTGGACCACATTCTGTCAGACCTCTCCACCATGACCTGCCTATCTTGGGTTGCCCCACAGGCATGACTTAGTTTCATTGAGTTAGACAAGGCTGTGGATCTAGTGTGATTAGATTGACTAGTTTTCTGTGAGTATGGTTTCAGTGTATCTGCCCTCTGATGCCCTCTTGCAACACCTACCATCTTACTTGGGTTTCTTTTACCTTGGGTGTGGGGTATCTCTTCACAGCTACTCCAGCAAAGCGCACCTGCTGCTCCTTACCTTGGACAAAGGGTATTTGTTTGTGAACATCAGGAATTGTGGTTTGTTTCTTTAAGGAATCAAAGTTGTGTGATATTTTCATGCTTGATCCTGTTGTAATATGTCTTGACTGTAATATTTGCTTATGAAAGGGTATATTGCAGAGTGGTCTCTGAAATTTGACAGCCCAGGTTGGCTTCTGTTCTCCACAGCATTCTTCACATAGTGGAGCTCCTTGTTTCCTGATATATTTTCCAATTTTTCAAGTAGTATGTAAGTTCCAAAAGAACAAAAGGAGTCAAAATAAAATCATCGAAATGAAAACACTCACTCATGCATATTAGGCATTCTACAAAATATTTTATTAAGCAAATGAACAAATGAAACTAAACTGTCTGTAACCTGGCAATGAGATATATTTAGTGGAATTCTCAATTTTTCCCAAAAAGCTTTAAAAAAAAGTATCAGATTTCTTCTGTTTAATATTTTCAGCTGTAAACAATAAGTAACCTAGACAGACTAATATATTGTCCATGTGACGACTGTCAGAATTTTTAACTCTATAGAGGTCTTATGATGATAATCGGCCTGATCTAGATTAGAAATATTGAAAGCTGATATTTCAATGGAGTAAACATAGTCTGAAGCCATTCTAGAACAGAATGTGTGCTGTTCATTTTCCTAAATGAGTATCATCACAGTATGATTTCTTAAAAAATCCTTTTCTGGTTCTTCTTATTTGAAATCTAAATATCAGTTTCTGTAATTTTCCAGGCTTACAATCTTTTCTATTGTTTTGCCTACCAGAACTCTATGCCATAAGTATCACATTTTAATTAGTATATCTTTGTAATATTTTTGTATATTAGAGAACATGTTTCTTTTGAATTCACTTTTTTACGGAATGATACTATTCAAAGGTTTATTCTTCCAGCTGAATATAAAACTGTTTTCAAGTTTCATAAAATAGGTACTTTTTATTATATTAAAATTGTACTTATTTATACATTATATTGGGGCTTCCCAGGTGGCTTAGTGGTAGAGAATTGTCCTGCAATGCAGGAGACACAGGTTCAATCCCTAGGTTGAGAATAACCCCTAGAGAAGGAAATGGCAACCCTTTCCAGTATTTCTGCCAGGAAAATCCCATGGACAGAGGAACCTGGCTGACTACAGTTCATGCAGTTGCAAAGAATTGCACACAACTTAACAATAAGAAACTATCATTTATTTTCCTGTTATATAGTTTCTCTTTCAAGTTAGAAAGGACAAGTCTATTTGAATCACCTCCAGTGTTTACCATCATTACTTCTTTATACAACTTTCTGTATACATGCATAGTTTTTACTTCTCATTTGAGTGTATTAGTTATGTAACATGTATTTATGCTTCATCTTCATATTATTTAGATGTATTTTGTATATAAATTAATAGATAAGCATATATCATTGATAAATAAAATATATGCATTAATAGTAAACAATAAATACATATTTATTTTATATAACACATATAAAACAATTCATACTAAACTACACACAGGCATAATGCATTATCTTAGACTCCACTACAATCTTACCTATGTTAGTCACATGTTATTTTTGAGATCACTTTTTCTAGTGATAATACAAACTTTATGATATGCATAAGTACTTTTAAATAATAGTAAAGGTGTATCAATTATATTTAAGGCAGATTGGAGTAATTAGCTATGATCAAGTATCTTTCCATTCATAGTCTAGTTTTTGACAGGGGAGATGGTGATGGTTTCATTTTGCTGCTGTTAATTTTGACCACACTGCCTGTCTTGCAGGATCATAGTTCCCTGACCAGGAGATCAGGGCTTGGGATTGTACCCTGGCCCTTGGCAGTGAAACTGCAAAGCCCTAACCACTGGATCACCAGGGAATTCCCCTCAAGTTTATTTCTAACAATATGAATTTTGGCACTGCCCTTTGTTTTACCCACCATGTACCAAGTCTTAACTTATTATTTATCTAGCAATAAATATATGCTGCTTTGAAATGGATGTTTACAAATGGTCAGCTATCTTCTGTTGAGTATCCAATATGAATGGTATCTTGTGTTCACCTGAAGATAATAAATATTTTATTTTTTTATTAATGGAAACATGAAATGTAGTATTTGCTTATGTACTGGATACTCAATATTTTCATAGATTATATATGTAACTGAAAGTAGGGTTTGGACTATTTTTCACACAGAAAAGCATTTTCTCAGCTACGCAGTGATTCAGTATGGGGAAGGTTTTTTATTTAAAAAACCTTGCAAGCACAAATTATTAGAACCTGTTTGGTCAGCAAAGATGTTGTACAGTCTCATGAAAATAAACTCCACTGAAAAAATGTGTACTTTCTTGTTTCAGAGTTACCTGTAAACATGATACAGCCAAAACTGCATTAACTTTGGATAGAGTTCTGTTTGAAATGTGGTTTTAATTTTGCTAGAATTTTCTTTTACAAGTGCATATACAGTAAATAGAGTCTAAAATTATACCACTCATAAAGGTTTGATTTGAGAAATTGTTTTATTGAATTTTATGATGCCTTCAACAATTACACTTTTTTTCCTAATGAATATACTGCTTAGCAAAATGATTCACATATGCGCTTATTAATGTTTACTGCTGGATTCATTCCATCATAATTCTCTTTTCTTATTAAAAATTAGCTTAAAATGATATATTTTTTAAAAACATTTTGAGCCACTCTGGCATCTTTGGAGAAGGAAATAGCAACACACTCCAGTATTCTTGACTGGAGAGTCCCATGGACAGAGGAGCCTGGTGGGCTAGAGTCTATGGGGCCACACAAAGCTGGACACAACCGAGTGACTAGTGATTTCACTTTCACTGGTATCTTGGTTTGAATAAGTGATAAGGATATATGAATGGACTTGTTTAGTCAGTCTTAACTCTTACCTTCAAGCCATTCTCTGAGTTAAGAGAAACTCTTTCAGAGACATGAAAAGCCATATAAAAGGAATAGTCATGAGCATCTGGCTTAAAAAGTAAGGAAGAACCTTGTCTTAGATGAGTTGTCTCAACATCTGCAGAATATGCTGCAGTATCAAGCAACTAAGTCAAAAGACACGAAATTGAGTACTTAAAGTAAAAAAATAATTAAAAGGTAGATGTGGAATCTAATTCCTGCCCCAGCCGCATTGCTTACTAAAAAGTGATTTTACCTATGAAATGAGGTTTATGCTATGCTTTCTATCAGATAGTGAGATTACCATATGTGAGATAATATACATGAAAGTGCTTTGTAATCCAAGCTGAATAGTGTATACTGTCATTTATGAATTTTGCCTCAGGTTTGATATGTGTCAGGGATATATCCTTATAGCATAAGGATTTATATAAATATATCCTTATATGGATATAGCATACCCATATAAGCATATCCATATAGCATAAAGATATATATAAGCATATCCTTATAGCATAAAGATATATATAAGCATATCCTTATAGCATAAAGATATATATAAGAATATAACATATCCTTATAGAAACTCTATGGTGACTATATTTTTATTAGTATTTTGATACTGAAGCAAATGAAGCTTGCAAGTGGTTAAGTAACTGGCCCAGACACATAGAGTTGGTAGACCTGGGGTTTGACATGCAAATATGTCTATTATGCCAGACTGTTTCCACTATAAAACTATAAGAGATACTTTTAATTAATGATAACTAAAGAGTTGGACACGACTGAGTGATTTCACTTTCACTTTTCTCTTTCATGCATTGGAGAAAGAAATGGCAACCCACTCCAGTGTTCTTGCCTGGAGAATCCCAGGGACGGGGGAGCTGATGGGCTGCCGTCTATGGGGTCGCACAGAGTTGGACACGACTGAAGCGACTTAGCAGCAGCAGCAGCAAAGTAGACTTAATATATATTATAAAATTTATTATCGAGCCAATATTAATAGTGTATTTATCTTAGTATAACTGTCAGAAGATTTTTGAACCTCATGTAAATTTATAACTTACAAATGCCTAGTAATATTCTGGGAACATTCCTGTCATAATCTAAAGTATAGACAAAACCATTAAAGAGTAACCAGAAAAAGAAGAGAGAAGAGAAATTGCTCTGAGAACTTGGAAAAAGTTGTGTTAGCTCAGACAACAGTGTCAAAAATCAACAATAATGTCTAAAGAGAAGCAAATACTTTCAAGTAACATATAAGTTAATTAAAAGCAAAGCATTCCAAATGATTTTGATTCACTAGTAAACAATCTCTGAAGACAAAGCATCAGAAATATACTCTGCATATTAATGCCATGATTAACACTATATTGAACTTAACAAAATTTACTATGATAAGAATAGGAATACTGGTTTATAATTCCTAGGACTTTACAATTTTATTTATCATATATAAAAATCTGATCTTATTAAATTTATTCTCAAGTTTTACTAGGAGCCTAATTATGATCCCTGAAATCTGACTAAGGCTTAAGAGAAAGCATTTTATTTTTATTGAACAACCACTACGTATTACATACGATCTTTTTCACTCACCTCATTTAATTTAGGATTCACATCAGCCCAAGATGTAGATACTATCATCTTCATTCCACTGTCACATTCCTCTCAGAGTGCTTTAAGATGATCAGTTCAGTTCAGTTCAGTCAGTCATGTCCAACTCTTTGCGACCCCAAGGACTGCAGCACACCAGGCCTCCCTGTCCATCACCAACTCCCAGAGTTCACGGTTCACATACTATTGAGGCCTGGCATGGAGAATTTGGAGCATTACTTTGCTAGTGTGTGAGATGAGTGCAATTGTGCAGTAATTTAAGCATTCTTTGGCATTGCTTTTCTTTGGGATTGTAACAAAAACTGACCTTTTCCAGTCCTGTGGCCATTGCTGAGTTTTCCAAATTTGCTGGCATATTCAGTGCAACACTTTCACAGCATCATCTTTTAGGATTTGAAATAGCTCAGGCTGTTGGTTAGGTCCAAATCTCACTTAGAGTTTTACCATTCCTTGAACCTTGATTTTATACCCCATTTTCCATCTTCCATAACTACTACATGTCTATCATAGTCACATCTAAGTTTCATCCTTTTGTTAGAACTTGTTTTCAATTTATGCTACAATGCTGCACTCCAGTCCCATAACTCTGTTTAAATAAGCACAAAAACAGTTTGTTGCTATCTATATGCAAAGGGATATTGTCCTATCCTAAACTGAAAATACTAGAGTTCCTGAAATTTCCTGTAAAAGAGTTAATGTTAATTTCCCTCATTTGCTTTGTAATTCCCATTTTACTGCTTTATCATGAATTTATGAAACACAATTTTTATAAATTACTACTTTGAAGATTTTTGTTGTTTGCATTATTGTTTATTGTCCTGATGAATCCTTTGTAAGCTTAAGCTTAATGACAGTATAATATTTTTGATAAGTCTTATCTTTCTTCATTGTTCCATATATGTTCTTATTTATTTGTAAGCTTTTTGAATCTTAAAATTATTTTTTACCCACTTTGTCCTTTTTTGAGAGCTTTTCAGATATTAAACTATCAGGATTTGGAGCTAGGCGAAACTTTGTTTAATTTTTACTACTACAGAATGTTAGCTTAATGACTCATTTAATCTCCCCAAATGACAATAATAGTACAGTCATTGGGACTGTCACATAGAATAAAGAATATAACAAGTTTAACCATGCCACTTCTTATCTTCATAGCGCCCCCAGAATGCCATCTTGTAATTCTCTGCAACAACAGTCCTCACCTCACTCACATCAGCACATTTTCTCAGACACTCCTTTCTTGTCACATTGCTTGTTGTTTCCTGCATTGGGTGGCCTATTTTATTTGGCGCTAGAGAAAATAGTGTTGCAAAATAGATGCAGAAGAGTCTTTTGAAATTCAAAGATAGATAGATTGATAGATACATAGATAAAATCAGTGCTTTTCAATTACTTGAAGTTTCTGAGAGTATGAGTCAGCAAGTAAAATGTGGTTCTTAAGAAAGTGATAAAGCCAAGTACCTCATAGAATTTATTGTAAATGTTAAATGAATAAACTTATATAAAGAGAACAATTAATGTTAGCTGTTATAATAACTCTAATGTATTTCTTCCATAGTCCTTGGCTTCTCTGTCTGGATTTAGGTACTTATATTGCTGAAATGAGTACCTCTGAAATCAGAGGAGCAACCCCACGTCCAAGGGGTGGTGGCTGCACGAGTGCAGGAGAGCTGAGAGGAGCTACTCCACGTTCAAGGTCAGGAGGGGCTGCGGTGAGGAGATACCCCTCATCAAAGGTAAGGAGTAGCATCTGTGCTTTGCTGGAGCAGCTGTGAAGAGATACCCCATATCCAAAGTAAGAGAGTCCCAAGTAAGATGGTAGGTGTTGCAAGAGGGCATCAGAGGGCAGACACACTGAAACCATAATCACAGAAAACTAGTCAATCTAATCACACAAGGACAACAGGCTTGTCTAACTCAATGAAACTAAGCCATGCACCCAAGATGGGTGGGTCATGGTTCAGAGGTCTGACAAAACGTGGTCCACTGGAGAAGAGAATGGCAAACCACTTCAGTATTCTTGCCTTGAGAACCCCATGAATAGTATGAAAAGGCAAAATGATAGGATACTGAAAGAAGAACTCCCCAGGTTGGTAAGTGCCCAAATTGCTAGTGGAGACCAGTGGAGAAATAACTCGAGAAAGAATGAAGGAATGGAGCCAAATCAAAAACAATACCCAGTTGTGGATGTGACTGGTGATGGAAGCAAGGTCCGATACTGTAAACAGCAATATTGCATAGGAACCTAGAATGTCCATGAATCAAGGCAAATTGGAAGTGGTCAAACAGTAGATAGGAAGACTGAACATTGAGATTCTAGGAATCAATAAACTAAAATGGACTGGATTGGGTGAATTTAACTCAGATGACCATTATATCTACTACTGTGGGCAGGAATCCCTTAGAAGAAATGGAGTAACCAACATGGTCAACAAAAGAGTCTGAAATGCAGTACTTGGATGCACTCTCAAAAACGACAGAATGATCTCTGTCCATTTCCAAGGCAAACCATTCAACATCACAGTAATCCAAGGCTATATCCCAACCAATAACAATGAAAAAGCTGAAGTTGAATGGTTCTATGAAGATCTACCAGATCTTTTAGAACTTAACACCCAAAAAAGATGTCCTTTCAATTATAGGAGACTAGAATGCAAAAGTAGGAAGTCAAGAAACACCTGGGTTAACAGGCAATTTTAGCCTTGGAATATGGAATGAAGCACCTCAAAGGCTAATAGAGTTTTGCCAAGAAAATGCACTGGTCATAGCAAATACCCTCTTCCAACAACACAAGAGAAAACTCTACACATGGACATCACCAGATGGTCAATATCAAAATTAGATTGATTATATTCTTTGCAGCCAAAGATGGAGAAGCTCTATACAGTCAGCAAAAACAAGACTGGAAGCTGACTGTGGCTCAGATCATGAACACGTTATTGCCAAATTCAGACTTAAATTGAAGAAATTAGGGAAAACCACTAGACCATTCAGGTATGACCTAAATCAAATCCCTTATGATTATACAGTGGAAGTGAGAAATAGACTTAAGGTTCTAGATCTGATAGATAGAGTGCCTGATGAACTATGGAATGAGGTTCATGACATTGTACAGTAGACAGAGATCAAGACCATCTTCATGGAAAAGAAATGCAAAAAGGAAAATGGCTGTTTGGGGAGGCCTTACAAATAGCTGTGAAAAAAAGAGAAGCAAAAAACAAAGGAGAAAAGGAAAGATATAAGCATCTGAATGCAGAGTTCCAAAGAATACCAAGAAGAGATAAGAAAGCCTTCCTCAGCGATCAATGCAAAGAAATAAAGGATAACAACAGAATTGGAAAGACTAGAGATCTCTTCAAGAAAATTAGAGAATCAAGGGAACATTTCATGCAAAGATGGGCTCGAGAAAGGACAGAAATTGTATGGACTTAATAGAAGCAAAAGTTATTAAGAAGAGGTGCCAAAAATCCACAGAAGAACTGTACAAAAAAAATCTTCAAGACCAACGTGATCATGATGGGTGATCACTCACCTAGAGCCAGACATCTTGGAATGTGAAGTCAAGTGGGCCTTAGAAAGCATCACTACGAACAAAGCTAGTAGAAGTGATGGAATTCCACAAGCTATTTTAAATCTTGAAAGATGATGCTGTGAAAGTGCTACGCTCAATATTCCAACAAATTTGAAATCTCAGCAGTGGCCATAGGACTGGAAAAGGTCAGTTTTCATTCCAATGCCAAAGATAGGAAATGCCAACGAATGCTCAAACTACCACACAATTGCACTCATCTCACACGCTAGTAAAGTAATGCTCAAAATTCTCCAAGCCAGGCTTCAGCAATATGTGAACCGTGAACTTTCAGATGTTCAAGCTGGTTTTAGAAAAGGCAGAGGAACCAGAGATCAAATTGCCAACATCTGCTGGATCATGGAAAAAGCAAGAGATTTCCAGAAAACCATCTATTTCTGCTTTACTGACTATGCCAAAGCCTTTGACTGTGTGGATCACAATAAACTGTGGAAAATTCTGAAGGAGATGGGAATACCAGACCACCTAACCTGCCTCTTGAGAAACCTATATGCAAGTCAGGAAGCAACAGTTAGAACTGGACATGGAACATCAGACTGGTTCAAAATAGGAAAAGGAGTACGTCAAGGCTGTATATTGTCACCCTGCTTATTTAACTTTTATGCAGACTATATCATGAGAAATGCTGGGCTGGAAGAATGTCAACCTGGAATCAAGATTGCTGGGAGAAATATCAATAACCTCAGATATGCAGATGACACCACCCTTATGGCAGAAAGTGAAGAGGAACTAAAAAGCCTCTAGATGAAAGTGAAAGTGGAGAGTGAAAAAGTTGGCTTAAAGCTCAACATTCAGAAAACGAAGATCATGGCCTCTGGTTCCTTCATTTAGTGGGCAATAGACGGAGAAACAGTGGAAACAGTGTCAGACTTTATTTTGGGGGGCTCCCTTATCACTGCAGATGGTGATTTCACCCATGGAATTAAAAGACACTTATTCCTTGGAAGGAAAGTTATGACCAACGTAGAAATCATATTAGAAAGCAGAGACATTATTTTCCCAACAAATGTCCATCTAATCAAGGCTATGGTTTTTCCAGTGGTCATATATGGATGTGTGAGTTAGACTGTGAAGAAAGCTGAGCGCCGGAGAATTGTTGCTTTTGAATTGTGGTGTTGGAGAAGACCCTTGAGAATCCCATGGACTGCAAGGAGATCCAACCAGTCCATTCTAAAGGAGATCAGTCCTGGGTGTTCTTTGGAAAGAATGATGTTAAAGCTGAAACACCAGTACTTTGGCCACCTCATGAGAAGAGTTGACTCATTGGAAAAGACTCTCATGCTGGGAGGGATTGAGGGCAGGATGAAAAGGGGACTACAGAGGATTAGATGGCTGAATGTCATCACGGATTCAATGGGCGTGAGTTTGAGTAAACTCAGGGAGTTGGTGATGGACAGGGAGGCCTGGAGTGCTCAATTCATGGGGTTGCAAAGAGTCAGACACAACTGAGACACTGATCTGAACTGAACTGAACCTTGCTGAAATCAGTTTCTGGATGGCATTTTTATTTCTGAGATTTGAGTGGATCACAAGATATGTGGGTATCAGTATATTGCACAGATAAATGTAGGGAAACCAAGAGTCAGCCTGCCTTGATTTGTACTACTATTTACTTAGTGATACTGGATAATTTGCCTCTCTGACCATTGTTTTCTTCATGGGTAAAAAGGGCATACTGAGAATTCATTTCTGGTTATTGATCAAATAAAGCACTTGCATAGTGCCTAACAAACAGTAAATGTAAGTCATTGATGCTAATCATATTTTTTTGATGTCATAATAGTTAAAACACACGCACTTTGTTGTGAGCTAGTGTTTATTATAATTAGATTTTTTTGTAAAGTCCTATAACAACAAAAAAATGTTTTAAAAAATCCAGAATGTTATTTCTCTTGTTCTCTTACAAAAATTCCAAGTAAAAATTCCTTTAAATAATAAGCACTTCTTTTCAAATAAAATATGATTCTGCATTGAGGAATTTTTGACCTTCCATAGTTATTTGAATGAATTCTATTGGCCTTCTTTCTTTGATTTTAGCTGAAATCAATTTCACTGTGAAATTGAACTATTAAAGGAGAAGAATAACTGGATTATGGATTAGTCTGGTGTCATTTCTCAATCAATCTCCTTTTGGCTTATGGTGTAATAAAATCAATGAGAACTTGGACCTTTACAAGGAGAAGCACAGGTATAGAATCTGGTATTTTTTTTTCCTAAAATTAGTCCTGTGTGTAGGAAACAAAAATCTTATCTTTATCCTTGTAACTTTATTACATGTTTCCAATAATCAAGATCCAAAGCAGAGAAATGATGCAAAAAGAAGGAAGGAATAATTAAAGTAGTAATATTTTGAAGAAAGAAAAAGAAGACAGAATTCAAAGCACAAAAATGTGATAAACAATTTATAGAAAGAAGTGTGTTTCTTGTTTTTAATCTAGAATCAAGACAAGGAAAATACAGGAAAATGGAAATCAGTTTGTGATGGTGAGATGAGAATATTTACATGTGCTAAAATTTCCCAGTGAACATGGGGAAAGTGCTGGATATTATCTGGGAGGTTTTAGGAGCAGAGAAAAGGTATGAACTTGAAATTAACAGTGATGGTCAAACTTTTTCTGTTAAAGTCCAGATAGTAAATAGTGTCATGTATGTGGGCCATGCAATCTCTGTTACAACTTCTCAACTCTTCCATTTTATTGCAAAAGTGACCGTAGATAATAAAATGAATAAGTTTGTATATATGTGTTCCAAAAAAATTTTTGTTTACAGAAACTGGCAATGGTATAGTTTGGCTTTCTTGCTTTAGTTTGTTGAACCCAGTTATTAAAGATTGGGAAAATAGGTGCATAAGAAAAGAAGATCAAACCAATCAATACTAAAGGAAGTCAATCCTGAATATTCATTGTAAGGACTGAGCTGAAGCTCCAATACTTTAACCACCTGATGCGAAGAGCCAATTCATTGCAAAAGACCCTGATACTGGGAAAGATTGAAGGAAGGAAGAGAAGGAGATGAAAAGGGATGAGATATTTGGATGGTATCACTGACTCAATGGACAGGAGCTTGAGCAAATTCTGGGAGATTTTGAAGGACAGGGAAGACTGGAGAGCTGCAGTCCATGTGGTTGCAAAAAGTCAGACATAACTGAGTGACTGAAAAACAACAGCAATGTAATATGTCTATTCAAGAAATATAGTTGAATATCTGTAGAGTCTGTGTCAGTGAAGTCAGTTGTGCAGTTTTTTCCTACAGCAATTTTCATATTCTCCACTAGAAAAGTAAAATAGATAGAAGATTGCATACACATTGGTAGTTCATCAAGAGGATAAAATAGAAAGTGAATGAGACAATGAGTTGATTGCATCTGAAGAGAAGTAATAGATAAGAAGTATCTAACTTATTCTTAAGAAGTCATAAGAAGAAGTCATAGAAGCCCAACTAGAAAGGAAAGAGCCCACTGGGGCTAGTAACTAGTAACAAGGGTGAGGATGGTCAAGGAAGGTAACTCTTGATGGCGTCAAAGCCTTTCGGCATTGAGATGCTTGGGGAGGTTATCTACAAAAATATAATGTGGCAGTTTGAGGTGGGAATATTTGAAATCAAGACTTGAGAGGAAGTGATGGCTAATTCAGATTATGACTGTGGTGACAATTGGTTGAGGTGAAGTTGCTAATATTTCAGATAAACAGATAAATGAAATATGTGGATCAGCTTACTGTATACATGTGACTATTTAAATTTCTGGACTGGAGTTGGTGTAGAAAATAAGTTAATAAGGCAGAAACTGAGATCTTCAGAGAGAAAATAGCTGATGTATGATATGATGTGTTGGTAGGTAACAGTAGTCAGACTGCGAGAAAGGATTCACCATGATGTTAGATGACATGAGCTTCAAATTAAGCAAAGACTACTTAGAACGGAGACACTTTTATGATTTATTGGTGCCCACGGGGAAAAAGAAGCAACTTGTGCAATAGCAATAACCAATGAAAGTAAAGAGGAATTTGCACAGGTATTACAAACCTTAAAGCTCATGCTTTTATGAACTATCGCATTAAATGTGTTTGTCTCCACAGTGCATGTCCTCATTAGGAAGTAACTGTTCTTCCTAGAAGGTACACAAAACAATCAGGTCCCTTAGGCAGCCTCATAAAAATGTGATAAAGATTTTAATAATAAGCAATGCAGATTTAAACTATTACAGAAACAGTTCATTCACTAAGGAAAATGTAGCATAAACTTCTAATTTCAAAAGCCAGAATCTTCTTATAATGAAACAATTTTATTTAATCATAGAATGTGATTTTTTTTATTTAATGTGACTTTTTAAATTTATCATGGACCTTCAGAAAATTTTCATATTCACAAGGTATTTTTCTTCACTAAAATCACTGCTATTATTTTGATACAAAAATATAGACAAATTAATATTTATAAGATCACAGTAAAAGAAAAAGTTCTGTTAAGTGTTGTAAATAGTGAAACATGGAGCACAAGACATTCACTTCATGGAATAACTAAAAAGAAAATTCAAGAAGTATATGGTAATTTAAAATATATTTTGCAAACTGCTAAATTTCCAGTAAATCTTGAGAGAAAGTTATAAATACTCCATCCTGGTAACAGTATCCTGTCAAAATCACCAGTACCAAGTAAAATTATATGAAGTCTGTCAAGTTACATTAGTTTCTATGTATAGAAATTTGTATACATGTATCTCAGTGTTTAAAATTTTTCAAACTTTTCACTTTAAAGATTTGTCTGTATCAGTCCAAAAGCAAACACATATTTCAGTTCAGTTCAGTTGCTCAGTCGTGTCCGACTCTTTGCAACCCCATGAATCGCAGCACGCCAGGCCTCCCTGTCCATCACCAACACCTGGAGTTCACCCAAACTCATGTCCATCGAGTCAGTGAGGCCATCCAGCCATCTCATCCTCTGTCATCCCCTTCTTCTCCTGCCCCCAATCCCTCCCAGCATCAGAGTCTTTTCCAATGAATCAACTCGTCGCATGAAGTGGCCAAAGTATTGGACCTTCAGCTTTAGCATAATTGCTTCCAAAGAACCCCCAGGACTGATCTCCTTTAGAATGGACTGGTTGGGTCTCCTTGCAGAGACACCCAAAAAATAAAGTCTGATGCTGTTTCCACTGTTTCACCATCTATTTCCCATTAAATGATGGGACCAGAAGCCATGATCTTAGTTTTCTGAAAGTTGAGCTTTAAGCTAACTTTTCCACTTTCCTCTTTCACTTTCATCAAGAGGCATTTTAGTTCTTCTTCACTTTCTGCCATAAGGGTGGTGTCATCTGCATATCTGGTGTTATTGATTTTTCTCTTGGAAATCTTGATTCCAGCCTGTACTTCTTCCAGCCCAGCATTTCTCATGATGCGCTCTGCATAGAAGTTAAATAAGCAGGTGGCAATATACAGCCTTGACTACTTCTTTTTCTATTTTGAACCAGTCTGTTGTTCCATGTCCAGTTCTAACTGGAGCTTCCTGACCTGCATATAGGTTTGTCAGGAGGCAGGTCAGGTGGTCTGGTATTTTCATCCCTTTCAGAATTTTCCAGTTTATTGTGATCCACAGTCAAAGGCTTTGGCATAATCAATAAAGCAGAAATAGATGCTTTTCTGGAACTCTCTTGCTTTTTCGATGATCCAGCAGATGTTGGCAATTTGATCTCTGGTTCCTCTGCCTTTTCTAAAACCAGCTTGAACATCTGGAAGTTCACGGTTCATATATTGCTGAAGCCTGGCTTGGAGAATTTTGAGCATTACTTTACTGGCGTCTGAGATGAGTGCAATTGTGTGGTAGTTTGAGCATTCTTTGGCATTTCCTTTCCTTGGGATTGGAATGAAAACGGACTTTTCCAGTCTTGTGGTCACTGCTGAATTTTCCAAACTTGCTGGCATATTGAGTGCAGCACTTTCCCAACATCATCTTTCAGGATTTGAAATATCTCCAGTGGAACTCCATCACCTTCACTAACTTTGTTCGTAGTGATGCTTTCTAAGGCCCACTTGACTTGTCTGGCTCTAGGTGAGTGATCACACCATATGGTCATGATCACTCATCTTGGTCATGAAGATCTTTTTTCTACAGTTCTTCTGTGTATTCTTTCCACCTCTTCTTAATATCTTTTGCTTCTCTTAGGTCCATACCATTTCTGTCCTTTATCTGCTCCTTGCTTGAGCAGCCGTGAAGAGATACCCCATGCCCAAGGTAAGAGAAACCCAAGTAAGATGGTAGGTGTTGCGAGAGGTCATCAGAGGGCAGACACACTGAAACCATGATTATAGAAAAGTAGTCAATCTGATCACATGGACCACAGCCTTGTCTAACTCAATGAAACTAAGCCATGCTGTGTGGGGCCACCCAAGACGAATCATGTAGGAAAGGTCTGACAGAATGTTGTCCACTGGAGAAGGGACTGGCAAACTACTTCAGTATTCTTGCCTTGAGAACCCCAATACTGAAAAGGCAAAATGATAGGATACTGAAGGAGGAACTCCCCAGGTCGGTAGGAGCCCAAATTGCTACTGGAGATCAGTGGAGAAATAACTCTTGAAAGAATGAAGGGATGGAGCCAAAGCAAAAACAATATCCAGTTGTGGATGTGACTGATGATGGAAGCAAGGTCCGATGCTGTAAAGAGCAATATTACATAGGAACCTGGAATGTTAGGTCCGTGACTCAAGGCAAATTGGAAGTGGTCAAACAGATGGCAAGAGTGAACATTAATATTCTAGGAATCAGCAAAATAAAATGGACTGGAATGGGTGAATTTAACTCAGATGACCATTATATCTACTACTGCAGGCAGGAATCCCTTAGAAGAAATGGAGTAGCCATCATGGTCAACAAAAGAGTCCGAAATGCAGTACTTGGATGCAATCTCAAAAATGACAGAATGATCTCTGTTCATCTCCAAGGCAAACCATTCATTATCACAGTAATCCAAGGCTATGCCCAACCAGTAGTGCTGAGGAAGCTCAAGTTGAAAGGTTCTATAAAGACCTACAAGTCCCTTTAGAACTAACACCCAAAAAAGATGTCCTTTTCAGTATAGGGGACTGGAATGCAAAAGTAGAAAGTCAAGAAACACCTGGGGTAACAGGCAAATTTGGCCTTGGAATGTGGAATGAAGCACAGCAAAGACTAATAGAGTTTTGCCAAGAAAATGCACTGGTCATAGCAAACACCCTCTTCCAACAACACAAGAGAAGACTCTACACATGGACATCACCAGATGGTCAACACTGAAATCAGATTGATTATATTCTTTGCAGCTAAAGATGGAGAAGCTCTATACAGTCATCAAAAACAAGACCAGAAGCTGACTGTGGCTCAGATCATGAACTTCTTATTACCAAATTCAGAATTAAATTGAAGAAAGTAGGGAAAACCACTAGACCATTCATGTATGACATAAGTCAAATCCCTTATGATTATACAGTGGAAGTGAGAAATAGATTTCAGGGCCTAGATCTGATAGATAGAGTGCCGGATGAACTGTTGATGAAGGTTCGTGACATTGTACAAGAGACAGGGATCAAGACCATCCACATGGAAAAGAAATGCAAAAAAGCAAAATGGCTATCTGGGGAGACCTTATAAATAGCTGTGAAAAAAGAGAAGCGAAAAGCAAAGGAGAAAAGGAAAGATATAAGCATCTGAATGCAGAGTTCCAAAGAATAGCAAGGAGAGATAAGAAAACATTCCTCAGCGATCAATGCAAAGAAATAGAGGAAAACAAGGGAATGGGAAAGACTAGAGATCTCTTCAAGAAAGCACATATTTACATTAATCTTAATAAATTATTGCAGCTTAATCTTTAGATTTAACTATGAACACTAAATACACAGAACTTCAATAAACTTAAATTGTCAGTTAAAATTACATTTAGATGTATATATGAATGTAAAAATATACAAGTGTATATGTTTAAATGTAGCAAATACTAAGAATTACATTGTATCATATACTCAGTTATGTCCTTTCACATGTTTATATAGCCACACACGTCATTTATTCTTTCTGTTTGGAGCTATATTAACTACTTTGGACTATGGAATATGGAAAATATCTCAAGTAATATTTTACCCAGTTATCTTTGTCTTTGATTTCTTAGTGTCCTGCTTTCTTCAGATTGTTATATGTTGTTATTGCATAGTGACCTCTGGGCAAGAGGCATTTTTTCAATAGCCTATTCTCATTTACATAATAGAATGAAATACTCTTTATCACAAAAGACAGAAAAAGAGAAGGAAGAATGGAGGGAGAGAGGGAAGGAAATTGGATAGAAATAATATTTCTTATGTAATAGTAAACTGTATAATCTCTATTTCTTTCTACTCTGAAAGAGAACCAAGAGGAAGTTTGAGTCCTAAGATGTCTTGCTGGCATGATTCAATGCCAAAACCCTCAGCTCCAGACTGTGATCAGGTCTCACAAATTTTTATTTCCAGCTCATGTCCATTACTTATTCCTCCAAAGTGTTTTTGTCGTCTTTCCCCCCTCCTTCTCATCCTTTTTCCTCCTTTCTTCTTCTTATCTAGAATTAGATGATCATATTTATTTGATAAAATTTCTCCAAAGATACAGAGAGATAAGTCCAGTTAGTCTAAAATTGCTTAATTTCTATATTATATTTAGAGAAATTTAGTGTAATAAATCCAAAAGTTCATGCATCTGAATTTCATTGAAAATTATATAGTTTTCTTGATCAATAAAATATTGCTACCATATACTTGTTTATGAATGCTAAATAATAGCGTGATTTTTGCTTCTACTTTGAATCAGTTCAGTTCAGTCGCTTAGTCGTCTCTGACGGTTTGTGACTCCATGAACTGCAGCATGCTAAGCCTCCCTGTCCATCATCAACTCCTGGAGTTCACCCAAATCCATGTCCATTGAGTCGGTGATACCATCCAACAATCTCATCCTCTATCATCCCCTTCTCCTCCTGCCCTCAGTCTTTCCCAGTATCAGGGTCTTCTCAAATGAGTCAGCTCTTCGCATCAGGTGGCCAAAGTACTGGAGTTTCAGCTTTAGCATCATTCCTTCCAACAAAATCCCAGGGTTGATCACCTTTAGGATGGACTGGATGGAACTTCCTGCAGTCCAAGGGACTCTCAAGAGTCTTTTCCAACATCGCAATTCAAAAGCATCAATTCTTCAGTGCTCAGCTTTCTTCATAGTCCAACTCTCACATCCATACATGACTACTGGAAAAACCAAAGCCTTGACTAGATGGACCTCTGTTGACAAAGTAATGTCTCTGCTTTTGAATATGCTGTCTAAGTTGGTCATAACTTTCCTTCCAAGGAGTAAGCGTCTTGTAATTTCATGATTGCAATCACCATCTGCAGTGATTTTGGAGCCCAGAAAAATAGTCAGCCACTATTTCCACTGTTTCCCATCTATTTGCCATGAAGTGATGGGACTGAATGCCATGATCTTAGTTTTCTGAATGTTGAGCTTTAAGCCAACTTTTTCACTCCCCTCTTCACATTCATCAAGAGGCTCTTTGGTTCTTCTTCACTTTCTGTCATAAGGGTGGTGTCATCTGCATATCTGAGGTTAGTGATATTTCTCCCAGAAATCTTGATTCCAGCTTGTGTTTTATCCAGCCCAGCTTTTCTTATTATGTACTCTGTATATAAGTTAAATAAGCAGGGTAACAATATACAGTCTTGACGTACTCCTTTTCCTATTTGGAACCAGTCTGTTGTTCCATGTCCAGTTCTAACTGATGCTTCCTGACCTGCATACAGGTTTCTCAAGAGGCAGGTCAGGTGGTCTGGTATACCCATGTCTTTCACAATTTTCCACAGTTTATTTTGGTCCACACAGTTAAAGGCTTTGGCATAGTCAATAATGCAGAAGTAGATGTTTTTCTGGAACTCTCTTGCTTTTTCAATGATCCAGCAGATGTTGGCAATTTGATCTCTGGTTCCTCTACCTTTTCTAAAACCAGCTTGAACATCTGGAAGTTCACGGTTCACGTATTACTGGAGCCTGGCTTGGAGAATTTTAAGCATTACTTTACTAGCATGTGAGATGAATGCAATTTTGCGCTGCTTTGAATAAGAAAAACAAATAGGAGGAGGAGGAGAAAAGAGGGAAGAAAAACTGGAGTTTCACAGTCAGATGTCTAATAGAAAGGTGATACATATCCTGCTTTTTCCACAATATCCAGTTTAGAAAATAAAACATTTAAAGACATCATTTTTATAGCCAGTATATCTTTTTCAATTAGTGTGTTCATTCCTATAATAATGAGAAACTATGAAGTTCTCTATAGCATTTCATATAAAATTTGCTTAATAAATGATTATTAAATAAACATATGGCCAATAGTTCTTTTAATACCTATGATAATCAGGGACTGAAATTAAAAAGTATACATATGAACACATAAACACATTACAAGGCTAGATGTTCAAATCAGCTTAATTCACGTTTCTAGGCTTCCAGTAAAGAAAACCTAGTGCCGAAGATTGATGCTTTTGAACTGTGATGTTGGAGAAGACTTTTGAGAGCCCCTTGGACTGCAAGGAGATCTAATCAATCCATCCTAAAGGAAATCAAGTCATGAATATTCCTTGGAAGGACTGGTGCTGAAGCTGAACCTCAATTCTTTGGCCACCTGATGCGAAGAACTGACTCATTTGAAAAGTCCCTGATTCTGGGAAAGATTGAAGGAGGGAGAGGAAGGAGACAACAGAGGATGAGATGGTTGAATGACATCACCAGCTCAATGCACACTGCCGGGAGCCAGCATGGGGAATCCCACCCATGGCAAAGGTCATGAGGAAAGGGGCCTGACAAAATGCAAAGGCAGGATCAAGCCTCAGGTGTCCCCCTGGATTTTCTCGAGCATCTACCCCAAAACCAGAGTCTGCCTGTTTTACTGTGTTATGCTTTCCACCTACTCTTCTAACATTAACAGGAGGCTGTCCCCCCACCACCTTTTTCTGGAAAAAGTTAGTTTAGATCTTTTAGATAATTAGTCTCCTGGACATAATAAGAGTGTTCCAATCAAAAAACCCCTCTGATGGCTTTCTAGCCTGCCTGACAGGTTTGTCCAGACTCTTACAGCTGCGCATGTGATTGTTTGCAGCCTCCCGACCATGAGAGGCACAGGAAGCTTAAAACATCCTAGGAATGTAGGGGCTTCCGAGGAGTCAAAATCATTAGAATAGGACTGATTATTGGTTTCATTGTTGAACCAATACTTGCTGCCAAGTTTTCATATCTTTTATTTGTTGATATAGTTGGTATGTAGAAAAACCAGGTAGTAGCCCTGGTATTAGCATCATTAGATCTTTGAGTTAAGTACGTTCTTTGTTATAACCCACTGCACCTTTGTTCTACAGGAATGCAACTTTATTTAGTATTTTGAGGGTGATGTAGATTAAGAAAAAACACTCCAATAAAAAATTAGTTTTCTGGTTGATAGACATTTATCTAGGAAAAGAGCCATAAAAATGTTAACAGGCCCCCTGGCCAGAAGATGAAGTAAAATCACCTAAGACCTTTTATATATGGGAGGGTATACAAAAAGAAAGCCTGGTCTCAATAAGGGTCAGGACTGCTATGCCTGCATAACTCTGCATATTCCAGTATTTCTTTCTGTACAACTTGGAGTATATAAGCTGCTTTTGAAAATAAAGTTGCAGGTCTGGCACCAATGCTTGGCTCCCCCATGTCTTTCTTTTCTCCCCTTTCAGGCTGAATTCCCATCTGGAGCACAGAGGCTCTCCATGTCTGCTTATTTGCCCTGGCTTCTAAGACCCACGCGTGAGGGAGCCCAAGGTGGGGCACCCTCTGCTATTGAAGCGGGCACCAGTGGCCTACGTAGATAGTGCAAGCCCCTTGTCTCGGAGCTTTATTGGTCTCCTGTGTAAACCAAGTTATTCAGCCTCTTTTCTCCACTAATTTTCCTACTACACTATTCTTTCCTAATCTATCTTTATATCTCTAAATAAATAAGTCTCTTCTAACCGACTCCATCCCCACTTCAAATTACCCTGGATCCACCGGGGCTGGACCCCAGCAGCCCTGAGTTTGAGTAAACTCCAGAAGTTGATGATGGACAGGAGGCCTGGCATGCTGCAGTCCATGGTGCTGCAAAGAGTTGGACACAACTGAGTGACTGAACTGAATGGAACTGAGGCTCCGAGTTGTTTGTGTTTTTGTGTGTGTGTGTGTGGGGGAGGGTGGTGTCGGGTGGTAATATATTACTATTTGAAAATTAAAAATAAATTAAAAATAAAACGTTTTAAATCCTAAAAAAAAAAGAAAAATAAAATGTCATACTATAAACAAAGGTGGAGAAATGAAAATAACAAGCCCATGTTTAATTCCAAAGGCATTTTCCATGGCTTTACTATAAGGCTTATCATTAAATAAAGATAATTTCCCCTCTTTCATGAAATGTCCAAGACTTTAGCCTATTCTTCATTGGGTTAACTTTTTCATTAACATTATGCAGTTATAGAAGATTACTAGATGATCTGGATAAAGTCTTCTATAAATAGTAAGTTAACATCTGTAAAGCTTGCATTTTTATTTCTTATTCAGTGTTCTTCACTGACCAGAAGTTATACTTTCTATAATGTCTAATTTATGATTTGTTTTCTTTAGTAATTAGAGTTTTGTGTGTGTATGTGTGTAGGAAATCTTCACCTATCTCAAATCATGAAGATATTTCAAAAGTTTTATAGTTTGAGCATTTATATTTATGACTCAGTTTTCACATATGATATGAAGTAGGGGTCAAGGTTATTTTATTCTATCACCTTCAATTGAAGACTTTCTATTCTTCAGGGAATTGTGTTAGTACTTGTGAGAAATCAGTTGACTGCATATGTTGTATATATGAGTTAATTTCTATAATTTTCTGTTGCATTGACCTAAATGTGCTACAATATTTTATCTCTGCATATATTAAAACTCCACAACATACTGTCATTGCTATTTTTTTCATAAAGTAACAAGAAAAATATTCTCTATAGTAAGTTTAAACTATTGGGTTGACCCAGAAGTTCATTCAGATTTTTCCTTAACATCTTATGAAAAAGCCCAAATGAACTATTTGGCTAATGCAATATTTCTGATAATCTTTGTTCCTTTGTGCAAATGCTTTGCAAATTTCAATCATGATTAGTTTTCTTCTGTCTGAAGAACTAAAAAACTTCTTGTAGCAGTCTTTTGACCATAAATTCTAGCTTCTTGTGCTTGAAAAGTCTTTGCTTTTAATTATAAAATAATTTTAACTATGTATTTCTAGATATACAGAAATTTTTCCTCCTTCCCATATTTTATTTTATTTTCTTCTAGTGTTCAGTTCAGTTCATTCACTCAGTCGTGTCTGATTCTTTGCGACTGCATGGAAAGCAGTATGCCAGGCCTTCCTGTCCATCACCAACTCCTGGAGTTTACTCAAAATCATATCTATCGAGTCCGTGATGCCATCCAACCATCCCATCCTCTGTCATCCCCTTCTCTTGCTTTCAATCTTTCCCAGCATCAGGGTCTTTACCACTGAGTCAGTTCTTTGCATCAGGTGGCCATAGATTTGGAGTTTCAGCTTCAACATCACTCCTTCCAATGGATATTCAGGACTGGTTTCATTTAGGATGGACTGGTTGGATCTCCTTGAAGTCCAAGGGACTCTCGAGAGTCTTCTGCAACATCACAGTTCAAAAGCATAAATTCTTTGGTGCTCAGCTTTCATTATAGTCTAACTCTCACATTCATACATGACAACTGGAAAAACTATAGTTTTGACTAGATGGACCTTTGTTGGCAAAGTAATGTCTCTGCTTTTTAGTAAGTTGTCTAGTTGGTCTAGGTTCTACTTTTATTGAGATACAGTTGCAATACAGCACTGAATAAGTTAAGGTTTACAGCATAATGATTTGGCTTAAATACATCATGAAATGAATACCACAGTAGGCTTAGTCAGTATACATCATCTCATATAGATACAAAATAAAAGAAAACAATTTCCTGGTGGTGAGACCTCTTAGGATTTACTCCCTTAACAAATTTTATGTATAGTATACAGCAGTGTTAATTATATTAATCATGTCGTAAATTACATCTGTAGTGCTTTTTTATCTTATAACTGGGGGTTCTACTTTTTGACTACCTTCATCCAGTTCTTCTCCCCATTCCTTCACTTCTTATAACCGCAAACATTACCTCTTCACCTCTTCTTCTATGAGTTTGTTTTTGAAGTATAATTGGCCTAAAACACTATGTTGGTTCCTGCTGCACAATGTATTGATTCAGTATTTTTATACATCACAAAATTATTATTACCATAAATCTATTTACCATTTGTCACCATACAAAGATATTACATTGTTACTGACTATATTCTCCACACTGTATATTTCATACCCTTGACTCATTTATTTCATAGTTATAAATTTGTATTTCTAAACTCCCTCAGCTATATTTGCTATCCCCCCAGCCACTGCCCTCTAGCAACCACTTTTTCTTGTCATCTTTATCTATGACTATGTTTCTCTTTTATGTTTATTCTGTGTTTTATATTCCATATTTACATGAAATCATATAGTATTTACCTTTCTGTCTCATTTCTTTCACATAGAATAATACTGTCTATGTCCACCCATATTGTTGCAAGTATTAAGATTCAGTTTTGTTTTTGAATGAGTAATATTCCAGTACGTATGTGTGTATATATACAAACACTTGCACGCACACACACATATACCATATACTTTATCCATTAATCTGTGGATGAACACTTAGATTGCTTCTATTTCCTGGACATTGTAAGTAATGCTGCAATGAAGATAGGTATGCACAATTTTTTTGGAAATGGTGTTTTTCTTTTCATTGGATAAATACCTGAAAGTGGAGTTGCTGGATGAAATAGTAGTTACAGTTTTTCTTTGAGGAATCTCTGTATTGCTTTCCATAGTGACTGTACCAGTTTACATTCCTGTCAATGGTTCAGGAGAGCAGCCTTCTCTCCACATCCTCAAAAACATGTGGTTTTTTTTTTTTTAACTTTTTTTATAATAGCCATTCTGACAGGTATGAAGTGGTACCTCATTATGGATTGACTTGAATTCCTGTGCTAAGCAACTTTTCATGTACCTGTTGGCCATTTGTATGTCTTTGGAAATATGTCTATTCCAGATTTTCTGCCTAATTTTTGATCAAGTTGTTTGGTTATTCATGTTGAGTTATGTGAGTTCTTTGTGTATTTTGATATTAAATCCTGCTGCTAAGTTGCTTCAGTCATGTCCAACTCTGTGCGACCCCAGAGATGGCAGCCCGCCAGGCTCCGCCGTCCCTGGGATTCTCCAGGCAAGAACACTGGAGTGGGTTGCCATTTTCTTCTCCAATGGATGAAAGTGAAAAGTGAAAATGAAGTCGCTCAGTCTTGTCTGACTCCTCGCAACCCCATGGACTGCTGCCTACCAGGCTCCTCCATTCATGGGATTTGCCAGGCAAAAGTACTGGAGTGGGTTGCCATTGCCTTCTCTGGCAATTAAATCCTTCTCAGATATATATTTGAAAAGATCATCTCTCATTTATAATAATAAATGCCTTTTCACTTTGTAGGTAGTTTCCTTCAATGCAGAAAGCTTTTTAGTTTGATGTAGTTCATTTTTAAATTTTCTCATTTCACTTGTGTAAGGGTACAAATTCAGATAAAAAAAAAAAATACTGTCTATTTTCTTCCAGGACTTTTTTGGCTTCAGGTCTTAACATTTAAGTCTTTTAAATCATTTGAGTTCATTGCTGCACATGATGTGAATAAAAAATCTAACTTGATTGTTTTGCATATAGCTATCCAGTTTTCCCATCACCATATATTGAAGAGGCTTTCTGTTTCCCATTGAATGTTCTTGTATTCTTCACTATAGATTAATTGATCACATAATTATGGATTCATTTCTGGATCATTTATTTTATTCCATTGGTCTATGTGTCTGTTTTTGAGCCAGAACTGGTTTTTTTTTTTTGTTTTTTGGTTTTTTTTGTTTGTTTGTTTTTTATTACTATAGCTTTGTAGTACCGTTTGAAATCAAGGAGTGTGATATCTTGAGCTTAGTTTTTCTTTTTAAGACCGTTTTGGTTAACTGGAGTATTTTGTGTTTTCATACAAATTTTAGAATTATTTAATCTATTTCTATGAAAAAGCTTTGGTATTTTCATATGTTTTGCCTTGAATGTGTAGATTTATTGAATGTGTGGATTCATTTTAACATAATATATTAATGTTAATTCTTCCAATCCATTATCAAAGTATATATTTCCATTTGTTCGTGTCATCTTCAATTTCTCTTACAAGTGTCTTATATTTTTCTGAGTACAGGTCTTTTAACCTCCTCGTTGGATTTATTCCTAGATAGTTTATTCTTGTTGGTGAAATTGTGAATGGGTTGTTTCCTAATTTCTCTTTCTGGTAGTTGGTTGATTTTGTATAGAAACATAATAGATTTCTGTATATTAAATTTCTATCCTGCAACCTTACTGAATTTATTGATGAGTTCAGTTAGTTTTTGGTGATGTCTTTAGGATTTTCTATGTATAGAATTATGTCATCTGCAAATAGTGACTGCCTTTTTTTGTTATAGTAGACCAACAGCTTTAATGAAAGACAAGAACTGAGCCCTCTCTTCCTTCCTCCCCATTGCATTGGCCCTGGTTGCATTGACCTAAGGCTCTGAGCATCAAGATGTTCTGCAGCCCAAGATCAGTGGCTATTTTACTTCTTCCTTTCCAACTTGAATTTCTTTCATTTCTTTTTATTCTTTTATTTTTGTGGCTAAGACTTCCAATATTGTATTGAATAAAAATGATGAGGGTCAGCATCCTTGTCTTGTTCCTGGTCTTAGAGAAAATGTTTTCACCTTTTCGCATTGAATATGATATTACCTGTGGCCTTGTTACATATGGCCTTTATTATGTTGAAGCATGTTCCCTCTATATCTACTTTTTAAGAAATTATATCACAAATACATGTTTAAATTTGTCAAAAGCTTTTTCTATTTTTTGAGATTATTACATAATTTTTATTCTTTAGTTTGTTAATGTAGTATATCACATTGATGTATGGATTACATATCTTATTGAAGTATAGTGACTTACAATGTTGTGTTAATTTCTGCCATACAGTGAAGTTATTCAGTTATACATCTATGTATACATTCTTTACCATATTCTTTTCCATTATGTTTTATCACAGAATATTGAATATACTTCTCTGTGGTATACAGCAGAACCTTATTGTTTATCTATTATACATAAATAGCTAAAGATGATTTTATTAATATGATTATAAAACTGTGTTTAAGAAAGATCATTTTGTTGATTTTGAGAATAAATAAGAAGTGCCTTTGCCTAGTGGTAGAGAGTTTGATAGCTATTGCAATGGTTCAGGCAAGAAATGATAAGAACCTAAGCAACAGCAGATAACTGCTAAGGGACTAAGGGAATGCTGGGTAAGTACATGTTTCCATCTTGCGGAGGTACTTCGGAATAAAAAAGTGTGTATGTTATCTCTGTACATTATCAAATAAACCAAATAAAGATGCAGAGAAAAACACATGAATGATTTCAAAACTTTAACCATCCTTGCTTCCATGGGAGAAATCCCGTCACAATTATGTATTATCCTTTTAATGCATGATTGACATCAATTGCTAATATTTTGTTGAGATTTTTGCATCTATGTTCATTAGTAATGTTGACCTGTGATTTTCTTTCTTTGTGATGTCTGGTGCCACAGAATAAATTTAGAAGCGTACTTTGCTCCTTGAGAACCTTCGCAATAGTGGTCATTCTGTTGTGGGCTCATCACCCAGAGATGCGGGTCTTGACAACAGCACATCTCCACCTCTCCCACCCCTCAGTGTTTTGTTTTTTTTTTTTTTTTTTCCCTTTATATCTTTGGTTGTAGAAGATATTTTATGCTAGTATTCAGATCATTCATTGATAGTTGCTCTGAAATAGTTATAATTTTGATTGCCTGTGGGAGGAAGTGAACGCAGGGTCTTCTCTTCAGCCCCTCCCAGTATTTTTTTTTTAAATGCTTTTTATTTTTAGACAACTTACATGACACGTTTTCTCAAAAACAATGCCTCCGCTCCAAATAAATCAACGTTCAAAACAAATGAAGAGCTCAAGATTACATCAGTCCCATCTGTCTAAGTCCCAGTGTTGTGTGGATGAAAAGCAGTTACCAGCCAGTTATGATGACAGGTGATTGATCCACCTCCCAGTATTTTAAAGATCGTTACTTTATTGTTTTCTAATTTGCTTAGTTTCTGATGAGAAGTTGGCTGTCATTTTAATTTTTGTTGCCATGTATTTATTCCTTTTGTTACTTCAAAAAATGTTTTTCAGTACATTATCAGTATTGTATCCAAGTGTGGTGTTTGTATTTATTAAGATCTTCTAGGGAGAAGCCTGGTAGGCTGCAGTCCATGGGGTCGCAAAGAGTTGGACACGACTGAGTGACTTCACACACTCACACACACACGCTGAATATTTTGGTTTGATAACTAGATATCTTTTGACTATTTAGAGGAAAACAATAATCATTATTTCCTTAAACTTTTTATGCCATTTTTTTTTCTTTTTTCCATAACTGTATTTGTATGAGGTTTAGTCCTGTTTGCATAATACAACAATTCTCAAATACTTGGGCAGTTCAGTTCAGTTGCTCAGTTTATCCGACTCTTTGTGGCCCCATGGATTGCAGCATGCAAGGCTTCCCTGTCCATCACCAATGCCTGGAGTTTACCCAAACTCATGTCCATTGAGTCAGTGATGCCATCCAACCATCGCATCCTCTGTCATCCCCTTCTCCTTCTGCCTTCAGTCTTGCCCAGCATCAGGGTCACATGGACAACAACCTTGTCTCACTCAGTGAAACTATGATCCATGCTGTGCAAGGCCACCCAAAATGGATGGGTCATGGTGTTGAGTTCTGACAAAACGTGGTCCACTGGAGAAGGGAATGACAAACAACTTCAATAGTATTCTTGCCTTGAGAACTCCATAGCAGTATGAAATACTTGGGCATGTTCTTTCATTTTTATCATATTTCTTGATACAGTTCAGTTTGAAAAATGTCTATTAAATCTGATTTTGAGTTCAGACAGTCTATATTTTGCTGTGTCCAGACCATCTACTGTTTTTTTTTTTTTTACATTTCACTTCTCATGCTGTATATTTGAATTGTAAATGACTCCCATTTGCTTTTTTTCAGTTTTTAATCATCTATTAAAATCAATTTACTCATTGTTTTTAGTTTTTCAGAATAAATTACTTCAACATTGCTTGAGTCCTCCCTACGATTGAAGCTACTTAGCAGCAGCAGCAGCAGCAGCAGCAGCAGCAGGCTATAATTTTGAGCTTCCCATTTACTGCCCCCCACTCCATAGGATTCTTTAGAGTAGCAAATAATGAGTTTGGGGTTTAACCAAGCATGTGATCTGTATCTATATATTGATCTGTGTCTCCCACAATGTGTTTTTTTTTTCTTCCTATGAAAATACCCCCTCATTGTCTGATCACTCTTACAGTCTTGATCTACAAGCACAGTTGTTTTATCCTAGTACGACTTCTCTGCTTTCTGCTTGAAATTAATTCTCTCTTGGGCCTCAGTAAACTGGGAGATGTTTTGAGGGGGAAAATCATTTAGAATGTGGAGCTCTCCTAGTTTGCCATCTTCATTTCAAGGATCAGAAACTATTTATTTGTTTACATATTAGGCTTCCTGCCACATGTTTAAACATTTAACAAATACTTAGCCTATCCAATATTCATAATTTTCATTGCCAGTTATATTTGTGTAGCAAAAGCTATTCTACCAATATAATGGATAGGACCCATGTATTTTTTTAGCTGCCCTTTATGCTTTAAAATTGGCAAAATTTCCGCTATCTGGGTTGGGAAGATCCCCTGGAGAAAGGAAAGGTTACCCACTCCAGCATTCTGGCCTAGAAAATTCCATGAACTGTATAGTCCATGCGGTCGCAGAAGAGTAGGAAATGACTGAGTGACTTTCCCTTTCACTTTTACAAGAGGTAGTGTTGTCTATGTACTTTCCACAGATTTTCTGTAATAATTATGGAATTGGCAGATATCTTGAGAGTCTTTCAACAACTCTTGAAAATTTAAATGGATATTGTTGTTGTTGTTATCTTTTATTTACCTTTTATTGAGGGATGGAGAGGGAGTGCATACAAGGGCTCAATTGCTATTTCCTTGTTCTTGCTGTTGTTTTTGCTAGTGTTGTTGACTTACATATATTTACAGGAAAGTTTTAATCAATTATCACATTCAACTTTTAAATTTAGAAAACTCACACCTGTTATATTGTCTACTGTCTACCTCCACCTATTTGCAGGTATTGCTTTTCCCTTAATCACAGTTAGGTAGTTTATTCAGAGTTGTGAGTGAAATATCTTGCCCAGCCTTCTGCCCTAGTAACGATTATGTAATTCATACCATACTATTTAGAGTCCTGGTCAAGGAATTTTAGAATTGAAGCTAAAGAAAACTAAGTTTTTAATTCCCTGTGGCAAAATTATAAATACTTAAAGGCCATGATTACAGCTTCATGAAGATATCTCTAATGAGGGAGTTAAATTAGCAAAGAGAAATAGAGACAGATGAGAAACAAATTTAGAGTCTTGATTGCAGTGTCCCCTGATTTTAGCTATCACTGAAGCTCATCCGTCTTGTGCCAAATAATAATTTTCTTTGTATTACCTAAACTGGTTCAGATTAAGTTTCTCTGTCCTGCATTCAAAAGAGAGCTCTGGACCTTATCTGTATACAACAAATTTATCCTTTTACAACTACCTATACCACAGATATTTATTATTCCTATTATCCAATTTGTAAAGCCAAGAAAGGGGAAATATAAATAACTACCTCACTGTCAGTTAAATAACAAGAAACTACAAAATTTTACTTTGAGTTATATGCTTGTGGTAAAGAATAAAATGTAGAGCAAAAAAGCAGAAGTTCAATAAAATATATTTTTATATCTGCCTTATTTCCTTGCTTTCTCTTCAGCAAAATGCTTACTTTATGCTGTTTCTAACCCACTTATTAGCATAAACCCTAACTGTTTTAAGAGAGTAGCTCTTCCATTGCTATGCTTAATTAAAGGCCATGATTAATTGAAATTGTGACAGCTTATCACTGCTCTGATTTACTTCTAATTGTAGAGTCCACTAAATTGCAACTATTTATGAAACTACATAAGGATAATGGTTAATTTTAATGCCTTGACCAGTACTTTGATTGCTATTGCTTTAATCAAGATTTTCCTCTACCTGAATCAGACATCACATACTGAAGAATTGAACATTTTCTGCAAAACACTTTGGCTGTATTTGTGTGTAACCACTTCAATTGAGAATTAGAGGCATGCCATGTATTAGCAGGCTTTGTAGTTGGGTAACTCCAAAGTAATGATCTGTTATAAATAATTGTAGGGATTACATTGAATAATGGTCATTTCATTTTATTTATATTTTTATCTTTTGCCCTTCAGAATATGGGATCTTACCAAGGATCAAATCCATGACCCCTGCTTTGGAAGCACAGAGTCCTAACCACTGGACAGCCAGGGAAGACCCTCATGGGTATTTAATGTGCTCATAGTTGACTGGTGTTGCACTCCAGCACTCTTTTCACTTTCCACCATAGATAGTTGGTAATGTGGTAACAAGCAAATATGCCTTTGATATCCAAATCGCCAAAGTACAGCATCGAGCTTAAAAACCCCAGGGACACATACTTGATATGACTGTAAACATTTAACAGAGTGAGGACTTGAAGAATCATTGAATTAGTCATAACAGGTAATGTTTTGGTAAGAAAAATCCAAAACTCAGTGACTTAAAATAACAAAGATTGGGACTTCCCTGATTGTCAGTGGTCAAGAATCTGCCTTGCAATGCAGGGGAAACAGGTTTCATCCCTGGTCAGGGAACTAAGATCCCACATGCCATGGAGCAACAGTCCCACGACTGCAGCTACTGAGACCATGTGCAACAACTAGAGAATCCGTGTTCTTCTACAAAGATCCCAGGTGATGTAACTAAGAACCAATTCAGCCGAATAAAATCAATAATTTTTTTAAATAACAAAGGTGTATTTTCACTTGGGTTTTGAGAGGGATAGCACATCATATATTAGAATAACAAACTACCACATTGGAGTATACTATCAAGGATTGTAAAAGATGTGAGGAAAGAGAAACCTCGGATACTACTCTAAGGTGGATAAACACAGTCGTCTTGGAAAGCAATCTGGCATTATTTATTGAAAATAAATGTATGTTTGCTCTGTGGCTTAGCAATTTCACTTCTAGGTATATATCCTAGAAAAAGTCTTGCAAGGACTGTAAGAATGCACACATAATTCTGGGTGATAGAAAGGGAATAATATTTGTAGTGTAATACTTTTACACAAATTAAATCATTTATACCATAACTACTTTCTCTATATATTTAACAACACTGCACATATACTTGACTACCTATATGAAACTCATAGCATAGCTCTATTTGCATAAGCAAATAAGACTGGTGATGAAAATTGAGAAAGTTTAGGTATAAAATGTCCTGTGCTAACCTAATGATGGAAAGAAGAATGTTATAAAATGAAGATTATAATTTACAAATTCTTTGATCCATTGTCAAATCAGACAATTTTCAGAAAGAGTAAGGGGTCAAAATAATCTCTAAATACACTCATTTTTGTCCCAGCCATTATTTTCCATTCTGACCAGGCATACAAGAGAAATTTATTTCTAGATATGGTCATCACAGATGAAATATATTTTCTGTACCTGGGACATCTATTCATGTATTTAATTAGCAATTTAATTCTTATTTTCTTCTAGTCACTGGGAAATTTAAAAGGAACAAAATTTTTGTTCTTCCTTTACATGCAGAGACAATAGAAAAATTAGAAAGTGTATTAATAATAAATGATTAGGAACAAAATTATGATGGAATAAATGATAATATATCAGATTGAGTTGGAATGAGAGACAGATACATAGGTTAGAATTTTGGAAAACTATGTCAGTGGTTGCAGTGGAAGTTTTCCACAGCTAAGTACACAACACCTACATTCATTGCTTTTAATTTAGTCACTATGGACTGTAGCCCACCAAGCTCCTCCATCCATGGAATTTCCCAAGTAAGGATACTAGAGTGGGTTGCCATTTCTTTCTCCAGGGGATCCTCCCAACCCAGGAATTAAACTCAGATTTGATTATAGGCATTATAGGCAAATTCTTTACCATTTGAGCCACCAAGGAATCCAATTTTAGTCAATGTCCACTCTTAAATGAACAATGCAGAGGAGCAGAGGAAAACAATAGAATAGGAAAGACTAGAGATCTCTTCAAGAAAGTCAGAAATAACAAGGGAATATTTCATGCAAGGATAGCATGATAAAGGATAGAAATGGTAAGGACTTAACAGAAGCAGAAGTGATTAAAAGAGGTGGCAAGAAAATGCCAAAGAACTATACAAAAAAGGAACTTAATGACCCAGATACCCATGATGGTGTGGTGCTCACCTAGAGCCTGACAGTATGGAGTCTGAAGTCAAGTGCTTTCTTAGGAAGCATTACAACAGACAAATCTGGTGCAGATGATGGAATTTCAGCTGACCTATTTCAAATCCTAAAGCATGATGATGTTAAACTGCTTCTCACTCAATATTTCAGCAAAATTGGAAAACTCAGCAGTGGCCACAGGATGGGAAAAGGTCAGTTTTCATTCTAATTCCCAAAAAGAAAATGACAAAGAATATACAAACTATAATTGTGCTTTTTTCTCATGTTAGCAAGGTTATGCTCAAAATCCTTCAAGCTAGGCTTCAGCAGTATGCGAACTGAGAATATCCAGATGTACAATATTCGCTGGATCATAGAGAAAGCAACAGAATCCCAGAAAAAATATCTGCTTCATTGACTATGCTAAAGCCTTTGCCTCTATGGAAAAAAGAGATGATAATACCAGACTACCTTACCTATTTCCTAAGAAACCTTATTGCAGATCAAGAAAAAACAGTTCTAATCTCTTTAAGAATTTTCCACAGTTTGTTGTGATCCACACAGTCAAAGCTTTTGTCGTAGTCAATAAAGCAGAAGTAGATGTTTCTCTGGAACTCTCTTGCTTTTTTGATGATACAAAAGTTGTTGGCAATTTGATCTCTGGTTCCTCTGCCTTTTCTAAAACCAACTTCAACATCTTGAAGTTCATGGTTCACATACTGTTGAAGACTGGCTTGGAGAATTTTGAGCATTATGTGAGAAGAGTGCAACTGTGTAGTAGTTTGAGTATTCTTTGGCTTTGCCTTTCTTTGGGATTGGAATGAAAACTGACCTTTCCAGTTGGTCACCGCTGAGTTTTCCAAGTTTGCTGGCATATTGAGTACAGCACTTTCACAATATCATCTTTTAGGACTTGAAATAGTGATGGACAGGGAGGCCTGGTGTGCTGCAGACCATGGGGTTGCAAAGAGTTGGACATGACTGAATGACTGAACTGAACTGAAGCAACCCCACCCCCACCCCGCTATCATGAGATGGTACCTCTGCATCGCTCCTCCCAACCCTTCTGATGAACAAAGACTGAGCGCTTCTGGGGCAATGGCTTTCCTCCCTGTGTTGGCCAGGGGTTTTGGGACAGTGTGATTTCTCAGTGATTTGCTACTGTGTTGATTCCTCCCTCGTGGTCCGGAAGTGATAACCACCACCCCAGGAATTCTCAATAAATTTTTATTACTGAAGCTGAAAAAAAATTCGGTTAGAACTGAATGTGGAAAAATGAACTGGTTCAAAACTGGGAAAAGAGTACATCAATGCTATATATTCTCAACCTGCTTATTTAATCTATATGTAGAATGCTTCATGCAAAATGCTAGGCTGAATTACTCACAAGCTGGATTCAAGATTGCTAGAAGGAATATCAACACACTCAGATAGGCAAATGATACCACTCTAGAGGCAGAAAGTAAAGAGGAACTGAAGAGCCTGTTAATGAGAATGAAAGAAAAAGTGTGACAGAGCTGGCGTAAAACTCAACATTCAAAAAACTAAGATAAATGGCATCTGGTCCCATCACTTGATGGGAAATAATGGGGAAAGGTGGAAGTAGTGACAGATTTTATTTTCTTGGGCCCCAAAATCACTGTGTACGGTCATTTCAGCCATGAAGGAAAGCTATTACAAATTTAGTGTATTAAAAAGCAAAGGCATCATTTTGCCAACAAAGGTCCATATAGTCAAAGCTATGGTTTTGACAGTAATCACTTATGGATGTGACAGTTGGACTATAAAAAAGGCTGTGCACAAAAAAATCCATGCTTTTGAATTGCAGTGCTGGAAGAGATTTTTGAGAGTCCCTTGGACTACAAGGAGATCAAATCAGTCATTCCTAAAGGAAATCAACTCTGAATATTCATTGGAAGGACTGATGCTGAAACTCTAATATTTTGGCCACCTGATGTAAAGAGCTGAGTCATTGGAAAAGACCCTGATGATGGAAAGATGGAAGGAAAAAGGAGAAGGCAGCAGAAGATGAGATGGTTAGACAGTTTCTCTGACTCAGTGGACATGAATTTGAGCAAACTCCAAGAGACAGTAAAGAACAGGGAAGCCTGGAATGCTGCAGTTTTGGGGGTCACAAAGAGTCAGACGCATCTTAGCAACTGAACAAGTACAACAACCCACCCATCAGCCATACATAAATATTAACTGATAGCCTTCAACTACCTGCACAAAGTGTCCTGCATTTTAATATTTAATGCCCACAATAGAAAAAGCCTCTCCCTTATTGAAGGTTTTATTCTAGCTGTGTTGTCAGAATTTAGAGATGGCCACTGCCTTGAGATTGAAAACAAATCAGCTGGACTCCTAATTTTCCCCCAAATATGGACTTGATTAAATGTGCATTATATGGCTGACTAAAACTAAATATTTAGCCTTCTTCCAAAATAAAATATTTTCTGTAGGAGACAAACTTTACCACACATCTGTGAAAAGATCAGATGAAGCAATTGTAAATAAAAATCAATTAGAATCAACATTTCCATCTGTCAATTCTTTTAACACTAACTAGCATTGAAAGGATTTTTCTAAGATTCATTTGTCAATTCTAACAAGAGATAAATTTTATCAAATAGTTAATTGAGGCATTTCTTTGAGTTTAAGGAAATAGGTTTGGTTTTGCAGCAGCAGTAATTGAATTCTGTTTGGAACCTGAGATCAAAGAAAGACAGATAAACTATTATTGACAAATGTTTGAACCTGGAATGATGAATTGCTATTTTAGAGCCTTGCCCCCAAAAGTAAAAGGAGGAATGCCAGAGTTTTCATTTAGTAAAGTGGAGAAAGCAATCTATCAAATCGTTTGTTGATGTTTTTGAGACTACTTCGAATATATTTAAGGTCATCCTGGGTAACTCAAATGGTAAATAATCTGCCTGCAATGTGGGAAACATGGGTTCAATCCCTGGGTCAGAAAGATCCTCTGGAGAAGGGCATGGAAACCCACTCCAGTATTCTTGCCTGGAGAAGTCCATGCACAGAGGAGCCTTGTGGGCTACAGTCCATTGGGTCACAAAGAGTTGGACACAACTAACTGACTAACATTAACTAACTAACTGAATAACTAACACTTGAATATATTTCCTTTTTCTTACAAAATATACTGTTTAAAATTCCAGGTACTTTGATTTATATTCCCAAATAATTTATTGTATAATACTTATGCTTTTATTTTAATACTATTAGTTATAGAAAACTTGTAAACACATAACATTTGAAAACTTTAATGTAAATAAATACAAACAGAATAGTCTATGTACTTTTGGCATTTTTTATTTACACACACACACACTTTATATATACATTGCATAGATTTTTGAAATCTTATTTATTGACAATATTTAATTATTTTCCATGTAAAAAAATTCATCTCTAAACCATTAATATTTTTATTTAAATATAATTTACAAACAGTATAATTCCCGATGGCTTTTAACATATATTTTATTTGTTGTTTAGTTGCTAAGTCATATCTGACTCTTTTGTGACCACATGGACTGTAGCCCACCAGGCTCTTCTGTCCGTGGGATTTCCCAGACAAGTTTACTGTAATGGGTTGCCATTTCCATCTCCAGGGGATCTTCCTAACCCAGGGATTGAACCTGCATCTCCTGATTAGTGGGTATATTCTTTAACACTGAACCACCTGTGATGTCTTTAATATATAAATGTATGAATATGTATTTGTCATTACCTCTGACATTCCCCAATGTTGGCAATATACTCATGTAATGAACACCCAAATCATGATAAAAAATTATTTTTTCTCCCTGAAGAGAATTGCCTTCCTCTTCTTAGTAATCACTAATGCCAACTGTCCCATCTGGTTTCTCCTATGTCTAGCAACCAGTAATCCAATTTCTGTCACTAGAGATTGCTTTTGTCTTTTCTAGGAGTTCATAAAAATTAAATCATATATTGCCTATTATTTTGTATCCAGCTTTTTCACACAATATATTGTTTATGACTTTCATCCATATTGCATATATTACTAGTTCAGTTTTTACTCTTGAATAATATTTCACTATATGAATATGCCATAATTTGTAATCCATTTGAGTAGTTTCCAATTTTTGGCTAATATGAATGATGTTGCTGTGAACACTTGAGACAAGTCTTCTGTGAACATATGCGACATTGTATTAATATTTATATTTCATTCTTATGTCAATATACCTGAAGGTTTATTTTCCTGTTTTAATCTTTTCCTATCAACCAATTATGATGCAGATGAACATGTTTTTATCTAAATAATTATGAACATGTTTTTATCTAAATAATTTTGCACATAATTATTTACTGAAACATAAATTCCTAGAACTTTAATTACTTGATCAAGAATTTTGATATATATAGATAAATATTATATCAAAATTATTGGGCAAGTTCAAAATTCTGCCTTTATATTTTTTTAAGTAGAAAATGAAGAGCATAATTCATTTTTTCTTTACATTGCTAGAGTGTGGAAGTATTGTGGTGAAAATTAGGATGGTCAAATGGAGGGATATGCAGGTAGAGGGACCCTTTGTCCATTGTTGCTTTAATTGATTTATCATGTATTTCAGGCCTTTTTTTTTTTTCACACACACAGTTTATATATACATTGTATAGATTTGTGAAATCTTATTTATTGACAATATTTCTTGAGTATTTTCCATGTCAGAAATTGACTGTTCCTTTAACATACAAACACAACATACACAATGCATATATACATATATTAATAACAATTTATATTCTTTCTCAAGTATATGTGTGCATTTATGTATGCATGAGTATTTATGAACCTCTGGAACTAAAGAATCAAAAATATTTAGATAAATTCTAGTGGATGTGCACCTTTTCCTACTGTGCAGCATTCTTGAAACAACTCCTTATTTCCTTTTAATAACCCCTTTCCACACTGTGTGAGGTCTAACTTCCCCTATATGAAAAAACATGCAATGACTACCACTCAGATATACACTCCCTCAATACTGTATCATAAAATAGATACACAAATAAACAGCAACCTCACCAAATCACTTCTGGTGGAGCAGCAGTGTCCCTATTGTCAAGTGTCATTGATGTTAGCATTGCAAATATGGTATTTATATTCAACAGATGGAGTAGCGGTGTTTTCATGCAATCAGTTCTGTAGATCCTTTTTGTCATGGTTCACTGCTGTTTAGCTCTGTGCCTCATTCCACAGTTTCTAGGAGCTAAATAACATTCTTTTAGAAAGTACTGTTTTTGTTTATATTAACTTGTTACTACATTTCAGTTGCTTTTATTTTAAAAACATACAGATAAATGAAGTAAACCTCAGCATAGTTTCCCACTTATATAAGTCAATTGTCTTTCCATTTCTATGCATTTCTTCTTGGTGTTTCTTTTTTCTATTATTTGTCTTATGGCAGATAGTAGTCTCTCTTATACATGGAAATAGTTTATCTACCTTTATCAATATTATAGCTTGATTCATTGTCTTAAAGGTATACTTTAACTAAGATTGAAGATCAGGTATATTGGTCAAATTCCTTCCCTCCTTCTCTATGTGTAATTTTCTGTACTTCTTATTTCTACACTAGTTCATCTTAAATGTAAAAACAAAAGTTCTTATACTTAGATCATTGTTGGAGCAGACTAGTTCTTCCTCTTTGTCTCTGATTTGTACAACTTTCTTTCTAGCTCTGTATAACTGTGCAGTTTTCTAGGAGAAATAATTCTCATAAAACTCTTCACTAATGGATTATTGAAAGTGTCTATTGATATGAGTGTTTACAACTGTTTTCCTGCATTTTTGTCTTTTTAACCTTGCAGAGATGTATGATATTGTCAAGGATATCTTTATTTTATTAACTTGCAATGATACTAAAAGAAAATTAAGTTTATAAGATTTGGAAATAATTATTAGAATTTTAGATTTGAGTAATGTTATTCTATCAAATTTCCAGGAATCAGGAATGATGTATCTGAATTTAATATTAAAAATAAAATTTATTTAATGTAAATAAATAAAGCATAAATACCTTCATTTATTTCTGTCATTGTCTCTGTCACGTTTCTATACTATGATGAGATTTCTTCAGGTATTTCTAAATAGTATTCTTTTCCTTTTCTTTTTCTACAGCTTTAATTTACAGTAAAATTTCAATTACTGTGTCATAACCTTTAACAGAAATGGTATGAAACTAACAGAAACAGAAGATATTAAGAAAAGGTGTCAAGAATACACAGAAGAACTGTACAAAAAAGATCTTCATGACCAAGATAATCACGATGGTGTGATCACTCAACTAGAGCCAGACATCCTGGAATGTGAAGTCAAGTGGGCCTTAGGAAGCATCACCACGAACAAAGCTAGTGGAGGTGATGGAATTCCAGTGGAGCTCTTTCAAATCCTGAAAGATGATGCTGTGAAAGTGCTGCACTCAATATACCAGCAAATTTGGAAAACTCAGCAGTGGCCGCAGGACTGGAAAAGGCCAGTTTTCATTCCAATCTCTAAGAAAGGCAATGCCAAAGAATGCTCAAACTACCGCACACATGCTAGTAAAGTAATGCTCAAAATTCTCCAAGCCAGCCTTCAGCAATTCGTGAATGGTGAACTTCCAGATGTTCAAGCTGGTTTTAGAAAAGGCAGAGGAACCAGAGATAAAATTGCCAACAACCACTGGATCATCAAAAAAGCAAGAGAGTTCCAGAAAAAAAAATCCATTTCTGCTTTATTGACTATGCCAAAGCCTTTGACTGTGTGGATCACAATAAACTGTGGAAAATTGTAAAAGAGATGGCAATACCAGACCACCTGACTTGCCTCTTGAGAAACCTGTATGCAGGTCAGGAAGCAACAGTTAGAACTGGACATGGAACAACAGACTGGTTCCAAATAGGAAAAGGAGTACGTCAAGGCTATATATTATCACTCTGCTTATTTAACTTCTATGCAGAGTACATCATGAGAAACGCTGGGCTGGAAGAAGCACAAGCTGGAATCAAGATTGCCAGGAGAAATGTCAATAACCTCAGATATGCTGATGACACCACCATTATGGCAGAAAGTGAAGAGGAACTAAAAAGCCTCTTGATGAAGAGGAAAGTGAAAAAGTTGGCTTAAAGCTCAACATTCAGAACATGAAGATCATGGTATCTGGTCCCATTACTTCATGGAAAATAGATGGGGAAACAGTGGAAACTGTGTCAGACTTTACTTTTTTGCTCCCCAAAATCACTGCAGATGTTGACTGCAGCCATGAAGTTAAAAGATGCTTACTCCTTGGAAGGAAAGTTATGACCAACCTAGATAGCATATTGAAAAGCAGAGACATTACTTTGCCAACAAAGGTCAGTCTAATCAAGGTTATGGTTTCTCCAGTGGTCATGTATGGATGTGTGAGTTGGACTGTGAAGAAAGCTGAATGCCAAAGAATTGATGCTTTTGAACTGTGGTGTTGGAGAAGTTTCTTGAGAGTCCCTCAGACTGAAAGGAGATCCAACCAGTCCATTCTAAAGGAGATCAGTCCTGGGTGTTCTTTGGAAGGAATGATGCTAAAGCTGAAAGTCTAGTGTACTTTGGCCACCTCATGTGAAGAGTTGACTCATTGGAAAAGACTCTGATGCTGGGAGGGATTGGGGGCAGAAGAAGAAGGGGACAACAGAGAATGAGATTCCTGGATGGCATCACCGACTTGATGGATGTGAGTTTGAGTGAAGTTCAGGAGTTGGTGATGGACAGGGAGGTATGGCTCATTGCAATTCATGGGGTCCCAAAATTTGGACACGACTGAGTGACTGAACTGAACTGAAGCTTTAATTTTTGTGGAATTAAATTTCATTTGGTACATGGTTGCTGGCATCACAGGCTTCCTAGGCTGTAAAGAATGCCCCTGCTAATGCAGGAGATATGGAAGACAAGGTTCAATAACATCATGCCCCAATATTCTCCTATATAATCACACTGTAACCACAAAATCAGGAAATTGACAATAATGTATTCCTACTGCCTCTTCATAAGCTATCTCTAATAGTCCTGATAATGTTCTAATAGCAAAATAGACACTCCAGAATTTGGTGTTATACTTAGTAATAAGATCCCTTCAGTCTCCTTTATCTGGGTTAACTTGTCTATCTCTATTTGATTTTCATAACTATGAAGCTTTTGAAAATACATGCAATATTGTTTGTAAAATGTTATTCAATTTGAGTTTTGCCTCTTAGGCAGGACTATCAGAGAAGTAATGGTGTTTTCCTCTCAAAACACCCCATCTGATGGCATAGTGTTTTGACTTTTCTGTTACCTAGCTCTCTTGAGTAGAATCTCACTGGATTCTCCATTGTAAAATACTTTAGTTTTATGATTATTTTATAGAAAAGTACTTTTAAAATGTATAAATATTCCAGTCTTCATGAAACTTTCAAATTATTCATGTATTCTTTTACATCAGGATGGACTCATTAACTCCTATTTTATTAAAGGAGTATCAGATTTTATTATCATTATTTATTTTGATACTTAAATTAGCTAGTGTAATCAGCTTTAGGCTGGCTTCTTTGTTTTTTGTCCTCTTCCTGAGCTTCCTCTCACATGAATGCCCTCTCTTCAGGATCAGATTTTGACATCCTGCATCTGGTTAGCATCATTTCCATTCCTATCACATAGATATCTTCTCCTCTTGCTTAGACTCTGACTTTCTAATCTGGGTCATCGTGGCTCCCCTGACTCCTCACCGTGTCCACACCAAACTTAACAATTATTGGACTAAATATTTTAGGTAGAGAAGAAAAATAGGGAAAAGGGAGACAGAAGGGGAAGAGGAGGGAAACATATATCTTAATATTATGAATAACAATAGAGTGAACAATATCTTGAGTTGCTTTCTCTCTGTTTCCAGAATCACTATTTCTTACAGGATTCAGTGAATGTTTAAAACTCTCATTTTTTTTTTCAGTTTGTGATAATAACAGATCCAATTATAGAGACTGCAGTTGGAGACTAAGTTTTGACCTGTGTAGTGAAATCCTCTGTGGAATATGAACATAAGAATTATAGCTATAATAATAAAGCCACTGTTAATGTTGCTGAAAAAGTAGTATATAAGTACTAATGTGACACTATATATATTTCAGAAGAAAAAAAAATGTAAGGTTAATTTAGAGCCATAAAAATGAAGTAATATATCCATGCTAAAGCTTTTTTTAAAAAATTGCTCTTTGATAAAATTAATACAAAGGTATATATAACTGTCACATTTATTAGAAAATAAAAAAGAAAATTAGCCAGATGAAAGTCTAAACATCTGGTGTGTGTGTGTTAGTCACTCAGTCGTGTCCAACTCTGAAACCCCATGGACTGTAGCCTACCAGGCTTCTCTGTCCATGGAATTCTCCAGACAGGAATACTGGAGTGGATTGCCATTCCCTTCTCCAGAGGAACTCCCCAACATCTGAAGCCTTAAGCAAAAAGCTGACTAAGGAGTGCCAAGTGAAATGTGGTTATCAATTCAAAACTGAGCAGATATATGCATTCATTTCACACTGCAAAATATTTCATAATCTTATGTGATTTCAGATTTAAAAATTTTCTTTTACATCAGTAGTGTTTCAGCTGGTCCTTCAGGAAGCAGATGCTGAGTAGGAGTTAGTAAACTTTTTTTTCTCTTTTTTGAGCAATAACTCCAGTGAAAGATAAAAGAGGAGGAGAGGGCTGAATTTGGCAGAATAAACCCACTTTAAAACCTGTGAAAGAGAAGAGAGATGGGCAAGGACTGGGCAGGGCTTCAGATTGTGAAACAAATCTGAAAATGTATCAGATAACCTAGTGTGAAGTTCTGATTCAATATAGCCTTTTAATGGTATCTTGTATTGCTATAATTTGCACACCACATTTAATCATTGGCTTATGGCTGCCCATGAGAGTTGTCGTAGTTTCATAAAATGAAACTTCTCTTGAAGATGTTGAAAGTGAGTATAGTCACACCCCAAATCACTCAAAAGTAACTGAAATATGTATTTTCAAAAACCAAATTCATAATCATTCAACAGTGAGAAATTATAATATCAACAGACTAGAAAACCCTGATACCTCTCTTAATAAAAGAAGGAATTTTAGTAAAAAAAAAAGTGCAATGCTGAAGAAGAAAAAAGTCAACAAGCAAAAAAAGAAAACTTCATTGTGAATGGAAAGCTTCTAAGACAAATGCTTAGATACAACCCACAAAATAAAATCATGTGTGCAGTATTGCCATGGATATTGGCTTCCCTGGCAGCTCAGCTGGTAAACAATCTGCCTACAATGCAGGAGACCCTGAATTGATTCCTGGGTCAGGAAGATCCGGCGGGAAAAGGATAGTGTTCTTGGGCTTCCCTGATGACTCAGACAGTAAAGAAACTGCTTGCAATATGGGAAACCTGAGTTTGATCCCTGGATTGAGAAGCTCCCCTGGAGGAGGGCATGGCAACCTACTCCAGTGTTCTTTCCTGGAGAATCCACATGGACAGAGGAGCCTAATGGGCTACAGTCCATGAGGTTCCAAAGAGTCGGACACGACTGGGTGACTAAGCACAGCGTATTGTCATGAATCTATACACATTTTACAAGTATTCAAATATTTTATCTTTCACAATAAAGCCTTTTAAATTGTGTTCTTTCTCATATCATTTTTTTAATTTTATTAAAATTTTAATTTTAATTTTTGCTATTTAATATTTTATGGCAAAATTGCCTTATGGACACTCAGTTATGTAGCCAAAACATTTGTTGTGAAATGCTTACAACAAAGATGTCTATGATAAAAGCAACCTTCAACAATAATACATAGAATCAGTAAACTACAATCTTAGAGTAAATGAAATCCAAAGTAATAGGTGATCCCTGGGCAATAGTCAGAAGAATTAGCTGAAAGGGAGGAAGAATCAGGAGACTACTACACTGCTTCCTTAGTCCCAATATACACAACACTTAAACTAAATAACAAGTAATAATTGCACACTAAAGGAGCTAACTTCCTGGGGGGACTTTACTGGAACATAGTCCACACAGAATGAAAATAATCATATATGTCTAGTCTAGTCCTTGCTTTTCTCTGTTCAAAAACATTAAGCAACAATACATAGATACACTTCTAAAAATATGTTCATCTAATATAGGGTTATTCTTTCTGTTATGATTGAGAATATGAGTGCCCATTGCGCAAAATTTATCACTGCAATATCTTACTATAATTTATAGATATCCATCTACTCCTCTTGAATTTCTCTCATAACTTGGTGCTTATGTTCTCTAACTTTTAAATTGTGAAACTTACTATAACACTAAAAAAACATCCCTGGTGGCTCAGACGGTAAAGCCTCTGTCTATAATGCAGGAGACCTGAGTTTAATCCCTGGGTCAGGAAGATTCCCTGGAGAAGGAAATGGCAACCCACTCCAGTACTCTTGCCTAGAAAATCCCATGGGTGGAGGAGCCTGGTGCTGGCTACTCTCTATGGGATGGCAAAGAGCTATAACACTTAACAACATCTTTTGTTTTTCTGTTTTGGCAAAGGCAAATCAGTTTATGATCATAATGTATAGAATGTAAATATAATTAATTTGCAATAAATCGCTAACTGTTTCTCCAAGGTTATGTGAGCCATTTTTCTTAGTCACGACTACAGGCCACGGTAGTGGAAAGATCAGTCTAAGTGATACTAATTCCATGTGGATAAGCTTATATATAATCTCTTATTCCTCTACCATGGTCAATTTGATTATGATCTAATTAAATTAGAACAGAGTGAAAAGACGGAAGGAGAATGTCTTTCCTAAGTAGATCATGTTGTCTGCCTCATTATTTAGAGCTGCTTACACAGTTGAGACTTATGATATGATTTTGTGAGGATACAAATTCTCTGTCACTCTAGGTTTAGTCTGAAATATCTAACCGTATATAGCTTCACCAAACATACTTAAAATTATTTCTCTAAGTTTTCCCATTCATTTCCCTGACCTTCCTGTCATTCCCTTAATCACTATATGAAAAATTGGGGTATTTCTAAGCATCGGTCTTTCCTTACAGATAAAATATATCATGAGATTGATTATACTACTTGGAGTTCTATGTTTTGATATGAATACCTATTTTCACATTAATTCAAAGCCTTCACTCTGTTGGGCTATAAGGCTACAGCTGTTTATATCCAGCTAATGTAAGACTATCCTATCCATGAGTACATAAAACAGACTTACCATAGACAAGTCATTCAAAATAATTACTTTTAAAATTGATGACCATAAAAAAATTATTTTAAGCAAGAGATAGCAACATTCATATATATTTAGTAAGAAAATTCTAATAAAAATATGAAAGGTAGATTTAAAGGAAGATAATAAGTACTGCATAATCATGTAGAATAATTACTAATCCAAATTGTTATTTAGTCACTAAGTTGAGTCTGACTCTTTGTGACCCCATGAACTGCAGCACACCAGGCCTCCCTGTTCCTTCACTATCTCCCTGAGTTTGCCCAAACTTATGTCCATAGAGTCAGTGATGCCATTCATCCATCTCATCCTCTGTCACCCCCCTTCTCCTCTTGCCTTCAAACTTCCCCAGCATCAGAGTCTTTTCCAATGAATTGGCTCTTCACACCAGGTGGCCAAAGGACTGGAGCTTCAGCATCAGTCCTTCCAATGAATATTCAGAGTTGATTTCCTTTAGGATTGATTAGTTTGATCTCCTTGCACTCCAAGAGACTGTCAAGAGCTTGAAAGCATCAATTCTGAGTGTTACAGTGTTTCACAGCTGTCCCTTTGCAGCATGGACTGCTCTGCTACTTGTCATTATACCCCAGCTGGCAATACAAATGATGTGCCTGTGACCCCACCACTACTCTTCCACTCTTCTATGACTCTACACCTAAAGCCAAACATTTGCTCTACTCCAGAACCTCTACTAGGATATGGAGTCTGTGTCTTGTCCTCCTTCTCTTTTTGCTGTCTGTCTACTATGGATTTGGGGGTTTCATCTGATAGGTATAGTCAAGGTCATACTCTGGCTCCTGTTTATTAGAAATAAGATCATTCTAGTCCTACTTGCTACAAAAAAAATTCATCCTTCTGGATATGTTAGTCATTATAATATTTCAATTTACCCATTTACATACCATTAAACTATATTGAATTTCTTTAAAAACAAGCCAGAAAAGACGCCACTTGATTTTTCATAAGAGATTATATTGATGGCGTGTAGTGTATTAAAATTCACTTCAGTTCAGTAGCTCAGTTGTGTCCAACTCTTAGCGACCCCATGGACTGTAGCACACCAGGCCTCCCTGTCCTTCAACAATTGCTGGAGTTTAATCAAACTCATGTCCATTGAATAAGTGAGGTTATTAAAATTAGTCATTAAAATTGTGATTGTATGGTTCAAGAAACCTATTAGATGATATTAAAATATTTAATGTCAAGCCTACCACATCCTTAGCTATACAAAAAAGATCTTCAAGACACAGATGACCACAATGGTGTGATCACGCACTTAGAGCCATACTCATGGAATGCAAAGTGAAGTGGGCCTTAGGAAGCATCATATAAACAAAGCTAGTGGAGGTGATGGAATTCCAGTTGAGCTATTTCAAATCCTAAAAGATGATGCTATGAAAGTGCTGTACTCAATATGTCAGCAAATTTAGAAAACTGAGTAGTGGCCACAGGACTGGAAACAGTCAGTTTTCATTCCAATCCCAAAGAAAGGCAATGCCAAAGAATGTTCAAACTGCTACACAATTGCACTCATCTCACACACTAGCAAAGTAATGCTCAAAATTCTCCAAGCCAGGCTTCAGTAATACGTGAACTATAAACTTTCAGATGTTCAAGCTGGTTTTTGAAAAGGCAGAGGAACCAGAGATCAAATTGCCAACATCCACTGGATCATCAAAAAAGCAACAGAGTTCCAGAGAAACATCTACTTCTGCTTTGTTGACAATGCCAATACCTTTGACTGCATTAATCACAACAAACTATGGAAAATTCTCCCAGAGATGGGAATATCAGACCACCCTATATGTTTCTTAAAAATCTGTATGCAGGTCAAGAAGCAATAGTTAGAACTGGGTGTAGAACAACAGACTGGTTCCAAATTGGGAAAGGAGTATGTCAACCCTGTATATTGTCACACTACTTATTAACTTATATGCAGAATGCATCATGCAAAATGCTGGGCAGATGAAGCACAAGCTGAAATGATTTCCAGGAAAAATATTAATAACCTCAGATATGCAGATGACACCACCCTTATGGCAGAAAGTGAAGAGGAACTAAAAAGACTCTTGATGAAAGTGAAAGAGGAGAGTGAAAAAGTTGGCTTAAAGCTCAACATTCAGAAAACGAAGATCATGGCATCTGGTCTCATCACTTCATGGCAAATAGATGGGGAAACAGTGGAAACAGTGTCAGACTTTATTTTGGGGGGCTCCAAAATCACTGCAGATGGTGATTGCAGCCATGAAATTAAAAGATGCTTACTCTTTGGAAGAAAAGTTATGACCAACCTAGATAGTATATTCAAAAGCAGAGACATTACTTTGCCGACTAAGGTCCATCTAGTCAAGGCTATGGTTTTTCCTTTCGTCATGTATGGATGTGAGAGTTGGACTGTGAAGAAGGCTGAGAGCCGAAGAATTGATGCTTTTGAAGTGTGGTGTTGGAGAAGACTCTTGAGAGTCCCTTGGACTGCAAGGAGATCCAACCAATCCATCTCAAAGGAGATCAGTGCTGGATGTTCATTGGAAGGACTGATTCTGAAGCTGAAACTCCAATACTTTGGCCACCTCATGCGAAGTGTTGACTCATTGGAAGAGACTCTGATGCTGGGAGGGATTGGGGGCAGGAGGAGCAGGGGACATCAGAGGATGAGATGGCTGGATGGCATCACCGACTCGATAGATATGAGTTTTGGTGAACTCCAGGAGTCGGTGATGGACAGGGAGGCCTCGTGTGCTGCAGTTCATGGGGTTGCAAAGAGTCATACATGACTGAGCGATTGAACTGACTGACTGAAATAGCCTTAATGAACATCATCAAGGGACTCTTTAAATACATGTGACAGAGAAACGAATGAAGTACTTCAAAGTCGTATGATTCTGGATGGCTAATAAAAGCTTTTGTCAACACATACAAGAAACCCATCAAAGGGAAACAAAAAATGACAAAATGATGGGCTTACCCTACAGAGCATGGAGCAATAGCTATTTCTGTGTTGAATGCAATATAGCTGTATTGTATTATCTCCTGTCCATTTCAGTCAACTAGATAGTTTATAAAGTTAATGAATTTGCATATATACACAGAATGATAGAGAAAGGAAGGGTAATGATCAGCAGGAAATATTAGGAAGTTGAATATTTTAAAAAGTGTATTTTAATGTTTCATTCAATCTTGTAGAATTTGAATTCCCAGTATAATAAAATGATAAATTGAATGATTAATTAATGCAATAGTAATGTTGTTGTTCATTTGCTCAGTCGTGTCTGACTCTTTATGACCCCATGGACTGCAGCACACCAGGTCTCCCTGTCCATCACCATCTCCCAGAGCTTGCTCAAATTCACTTCCATTGAGTCGGTGATGTCATCCAACCATCTTGTCCCCTGTCATTCCCTTTTCCTCCTGCCTTCAATTTTTCCCAGCATCAAGGTCTTTTCTAATTAATCAACTCCACATCAGGTGACCAAAGTATTGAAGCTTAAGCTTCAGCATCAGTCCTTCCAATGAATATTCAGGGTTGATTTCCTTTAGGATTGACCGCTTGGATCTCCTTGCAGTCCAAGGGACTCTCAATAGTCTTCTCCACACCACAGTTCAAAAGCATCAATTCTTTGGCATTCAGCCTTCTTTATGGTCCAACTCTCACATCCATACATGACTACTGGAAAAACCACAGCTTTGACTGGATGGAACTTTGTGGGCGAATTTTTGTCTCAGCTTTTTAATACACAGTCTAAGTTTGGCATAGCTTTTCTTCTAAGGAGCAAGCATATTTTAATTTTGTGGCTGCAGTCACCATCTGCAGTGATTTGGAGCCCAAGAAAATAGTCTGTCACTGTTTGCATTGTTTCCCCATCTACTTGCCATGAAGTGGTGGAACTGGATGCCATGGGCTTAGCTTTTTGAATGTTGAGTTTTAAACCAGATTTTTCACTCTCCTCTTTCATTTTCAGCAAGAGACTCTTCAGTTCCTCTTTACTATCTGCCATAAGGGTGGTGTCATCTGCATATCTGAGGTTATTGATATTTCTCCCAGCAGTCTTGATTCCAGCTTGTACTTCATCCAGCCGAACATTTCACATGATGTACTCTGCATATAAGTTAAATAAGCAGGGTGACAATATACAGACTTGATGTACTCTTCTTAAATTTTAACCAGTCTATTGTTCCATGTCTTATCTTAATTGTTGCTTCTTGACCTGCATACACATTTCTCAGGAGGCAGGTAAGGTGCCTGTTATTCCCATCTTTTGAAGAATTTTCCCAGTTTGACTGTGTGATCCACACCGTCAAAGGCTTTGCCATAGTCAATAAAGCAGAAGTAGATGTTTCTCTGGAGCTCTCTTGCTTTTTCTATGGTCCAGTGGAGGTGGGCAGTTTGATCTCTGTTTCCTCTGCCTTTTCTAAACCCAGTTATATGGTACAATAAAGATTTCTAATTTTTAATGAAAGTAATATTTTAATTTTATTCATTTAGTTCAAAGATTAGCTATTATAATATATGAACATAGTCTATCATTTAATAACTGTCAATGAATTTCTCCTCCCTTAATATTTTTCTTTCATCCTTACAAGTCTATTTGATAAAAATCAATGATAAGAAATGTGACTCCTTGTGAAAAATTGTGGGTTATTTGAAGTGTTGGAAAATTGGAAAGTAAGTTTGGTATAAAAAATTAATATGTTCTCCACTGAGTAATATTGAGTATATTTTTAAATATATTCAGAAATATAAGTCTTACACTGACACAACATAGAAAGAATAGATCATATTTATTGAATCTAAGAACGTAGGATATTGAAAAGTAATAAAATGATATTTGTCCTATTCTCAGATACTTTCCTCTTATGGAGACAAAAAGACACAAATAAGCAAACCATATAATCTTTCTCACCAATTTAAAGGGAATTAACTAGTCTTAATAGGGAATATAATGCCCCACCCCAGAAAACAAAAATAAATTATGTGCAGTGAGAATTAAGTGCTCTTAAGGGTAATCCAAGACATACCACTTGTAACTGATATTATATTACCTCAGAAATATTTGTGTGTTTTTCACTTAGTTGTATCTGTTTTTTTGTGACCCCATGGACTTTAAGGTAAAAAAAATAATGAATATTTTTTAATTATGATTAATTGTTCACAATTATATCTGTAAAAATCATGTAACAGAGCATTCATTTCATTTCTCTTATTTTTACCCCAAAAACCCACCCTGTAATTAAATTTGTCTTAAGCATTAGAAGCAATTTATTTATTTTTTATAAGGAAGCCAATCATAGTGAAACATCTATTCCTTTGTAACAGGACTGTTTAAATGTCTACATTAAATTTATGCATCAAATATTAAAAGCAGATACCAAGATAGGAGAAATGTGAGAATGGTAAGGGAGATGGTCTATTTTATTCAAAGAAAAACTTAATGCATATATATCAAATTTGATATTGTTAAAAAGTGAAGTAAAACCCTTTTGATAAGAGAAATTTAAAAATTAGTTGAATATATAAACTTTTTATACTAAATATTGACATTATCTGAGCAGTATGCTTTTTAGGGGCCTGAAACTCACACAAACTTTTGTAGATATTTCTGTGAAATATTAGGGCTAGGCCCATAGATACAAATAAATTGCAACCCTTCACAGTTGTTCCTGGATCTATTGTCATTCTGTCTCACACGCATTACCATCAATATGCAAGTAAAGCAGCTAGACAGTTATCTTTCACTATCAACTTTTTTTTTAAGTCTATATACTTTTGTATTATTTGTCTTTTTATACGGATCATGAATCAGAGAAAACAACATTTGGGGAAATTTTTTAGAAAACAGTAATTTTTCATAATTTAGCTCTCAACTCAGCAAAAATAATCACTTTGCAAAATTATTTTTTGCATTCTTTGCTTTGTTTCATGTGTGATTGTATGTAGGCCATGTGTGTGTGCTTATATGTGGCATGTTTCCAGAAGAGTGATTTTGGAGTTAGGCAACCATAGATTTGAATTATAGTTCTTCCATTTAACTGTACACTTGCAACAAATGTTAATTTTCTAGGTTTTTATGCCTTCATTTTATTTTTAATGCATAATTAACTTCCCCATATGATTTTATTGTTAACAGATAGGTAGGTATGTAGATAGATAATAGAGGTGATAGATACATAGATAGTGTCTAAAGTACTTGAGATTATTATTACCATAGTAATACCAATTAATACAAAATTTTTCTTTCTCTAATATGCAAACCCAAATATATACTTCACAGTTCAGTCAAATATTATCTCCTGTCTAATTTTTTTTTGGCCTGCACTTCCAAGTTATATTGTATATTCATTATATTGCTGATTTTGCTATTATACGATATATTGCTCTATATAATATATATTAGCATTTGTAATTCTAATTTCTATCCATCCCTCTGTTCTTAAGGACTGTGATCTTATATATTCTTCATAGTAACCTCAGAAATAAAAAAAAAAATCACTGAATCTATATCACAGTGGCCTTTAAAAATGTGAACTAAGAAAATATTGTTAATAAATTATTCATTTAGCAACTGATTACTACTTACAATTGAAAGGTTATATAATTTAAAATGAAACAGCTGTACAAAGAGTTGTCAGAACCAGATTTAAGCTCAGCTACATGACTAATTTTTTAGGTGACCTCTGGGGAGTAATTTTCTTTCTATTAATTTGTTAAAAGTAATGATGGATTAAATTATATCTAAATTCTTTTCAGCTATAATATCCTATAATTCTGTATTTTTAAGTGTCTTGATTAAAAGTAAACAATTTACCTATCTGATAATTGAGAAATTTATATTGAAAAGGGGATGTGATATATCCATGAATAACAAGCCAAAAATCTCAGTCACTCTAATGCTGTAATTCAGACTTTCTTTTAGTTTTACTCTTCTCTCAGCAAAAGAGCCCTTCTGTTTTAAGCAGAGAAGTTTCACTGTTGCCTAAGCATTAGGCATGATTTATTACACGAGCTGGTTCAGACTATTTCACAGGAATCCTCTGGTTAATGTTGCCAGTCAACATCTACAGGACTCAGTGACACTGTTATTAATCACTGAGAATCAAGGCAAGTTATAAAGAAACCAAGAAAGAAAAAAGACCAGGTCTCTGAAAGGGAAAGTTCTTATCTTAGTCTAATTATAATGACCTTATTAAAAACTGAAGATTCAGAAATGGCATAGCAGAGAGATGAAATAAAGGAAATGGAATATTCCATGCTTTAACAAGTTTGTGTTAGAATCCTAATCAATGGTGTTTTCTCTGCATAGTTGGTTACCTTGCTTCACTGTATCTTTTAAGGGTGGCATTTAAAGCGCATTTAGGGAATAGTTTCCATAAAATTAATGACTGACAATTGCTCTAATATAGAATTTGAATTCATTAGACTACATTTAGAACTAACTAAAACTAACCTGAATAACCTTTTGTTCAAAGCAGAATTTGTGATAAGCATGGCTGTTTAATGAAAGTTTAGAATTGAAATGTAGTGATAGTTTCCTCAGAAATGGGGACTGACCAGAAATTGTTTATAATTGACTCAGTCTCTCCTGTTGCTTGCCGTCTGCACTGCATTTTTCCACGTCAAAGCAAAGCAGTTTCTTTTTCTTGCTTTCATGGCAGAATATATCAGTAGTTCACTGAGGACCTTAAATTTATAGGAAAGAAAAACTGACCAACAAGGGGATCTGACTACCTCCTATGTCTCCAGTGTCCTATTTCATCATCCTATGGGATGGAACACATGGCTTTTTTAAAGTATTTATTACTAGTCTAATTAGTCATGTGAAATAGGACATGGGCACAACACTGGCTGTGAGGATCCATGATGCTTTCGAACTGTGGTTCTGGAGAAGACTCTCGAGAGTAACTTGGACCGCAAGGAGATCAAACCGGTCAATCCTAAAGGAAATCAGCACTGAATATTCATTGGAAGGATTGATGCTGAAGCTGAAACTCCAATACTTTGGCCACCTGACGCGAAGAACTGACTCTTTGGAGAAGACCCTGATGCTGGGAAAGATTAAAGGTAGGAAGAGAAGGGAACGACAGCAGATGAGATGGTTGGATGGCATCACCGAATCGATGGGCATGAGTTTGAGCAAGATCTGGGAGTTAGTGATGGACAGGGAAGCCTAGTGTGCTACAGTCCATGGGGCCGCAAAGAGTCGGACACAACTGAGCAACTGAACTGAACTGAACTGAGTGAGATGCAGTTTCAATCAATCAGTCATTCAATCAATTTAATTTAAATAAAAATAAAGATAATGTTTCAAAGGCTGAGAAGATGCCTAAATCTACTGTAGAGAGTTTAGAATCTTAAATCTTTATGTCAAGTCTTTCACCATTTACTGAGTATTCTTTGAGAAGACAGTTTGCACTCAAGATACAGGACTAAAAAATTTTAACAAGTTATTGACAAGAGACACATTATTACATCTTTTGTTACCTGAATATTGTTGACCAGAGATGTATCAATATTTCCTTACATAACAAGTCACCAACCACAGGCATCAGTTTCTGAAATCCTCTCTCCCCTATCAATGAGGTGTTAAAAATTATTTTGGCCAAAGCCTTTTTCTCCCTCATGCAAAGTTTAGAAAGGAACTAGTCCATTGCCCTTGTTCAAAGTTTTCTTGGCTATAAAAGATATATTACACTCTTTTAAAACACTATTTAAGCTTATAGTGCATTATTTATTATTTTGTAATCTGCAAGATACTGTATACTCCATTTACAATTAAGGGGTATACACACTCATTTCAAAAGTACATAGAAGATTTTAGCACATCCTGTTACTAATCATTGAAACATTATTGATTCATTCATATATTTACTGAATGTTTAATATTTAATATGCTCTATTTCCCAGCCTTCTGGCTTCTCCTCAATTAACTATACTTTAAAATGTAAAGGATCATTACATTTTCCAGGCTTGAGTTATGTAACAGTGAGTGTCTGAAAAGACTTTGCTGCTGCTGTTACTGCTAAGTCGCTCCAGTCTTGTCCGACTCGGTGCAACACCATAGATGGCAGCCCATCAGGCTCCCCGTCTCTGGGATTCTGCAGGCAAGAACGCTGGAGTAGGTTGTCATTTCCGTCTCCAATTCATGAAAGTGAAAAGTGAAAGTGAAGTCGCTCAGTCATGCCTGACTCTTAGCGACCCAATGGACTGCAGCCTACCAAGCTCTCTGTCCCTGGGATTCTCCAGGCAAGAGTACTGGAGTGGGCTGTCATTGTCATTGCCTTCTCCGAAAAGACTTTAGGAAACCTTTGATGGTTTGATTCATGTTCTTAGTGCAATAAGTTTAGCTTGAGGCAAAGAGAATGGCTAATGTAGTGCAATAGAGTGCATAGTTGTTCAGAGGTAAGCATTCCTAAATCTCAGTTCTTAGGGAAAAAATAGCTTTTTCAACATGCTGAAATTGTCTCAAGATAAAAAGTTTGAAATAAATTTGTAATATTGGCATTGAGTCTAAACTTATACTTCTGATGCCAAGCCTGATGCCAAGCCTGTCATACCACATTCTATAATGTGAGCTTGTCACAATCAAGACCGTATACCTCTAGGCTTTTGAGAAATAATTCTTGCTTGAAAAAAAGACTCTCAGAAACATTTTCTGTCCTTTCCAACATTTTATGATTGATTTCTTTTTGGAATTATAGACTGGTTTTGCCTATAAATGTGTTATATTTAATGCTTTTTTCATACCTTGGATAATGACTTTAAATTTTATCACACACTCTTTAACATAGCACACTATTGTGAACAATTCCAAAATCACTAAATAATCATGGACTATAATTTTCATGGCTATATATTATTTCATAATAAAGCTGTACCATAATTTAGTATCCTTATTCCCATTCATTGTATACTCTTTAGTTTCAACTTTTGCATTTTAAAGTAATGGTATATGTCACATTTTAAAATGATATAATTATCATGTGTAAATTTACATGAAGATATTTTCTATTCATTTAATTAATTGCTCATGTCATATGTAGCAGCCACTGCCTTTTATTTTAGAAACTCACCACTGCACCCCTTTATTATTCCCTACCTTTTGTATTCCTGCAAAAATCACACAATTCACATTGTCATGTGTTTAATGTGTATCTTTACAGTTAATTTTCTTATATATATATATATAAAAACACACACACAGATGTATATTTATATATATATATATATATATATATACACACACACATATGCACATATATATATCATTGGAAAAGACTCTGATGCTGGGAGGGATTGGGGGCAGGAGGAGAAGTGGACGACCAAGGATGAGATGACTGGATGGCATCATGGACTCGGTGGACGTGAGTCTGAGTGAACTCCGGGAGATGGTGATGGACAGGGAGGCCTGGCATGCTGAGATTCATGGGATCGCAAAGAGTCGGACACGACTGAGCTACTGAACTGAACTGAACTGAACTGAAGTATATATATATATTTATGCATGCTTAAAACAAACCATTGCTTTGTGTTTTTGTAGTTGAAACAATATGCCATTTTCCTCTTAAAATTATTTATAGCTGTATATCCACAGTTTTTATATACAATGAAGCATAATTTATTTATTTATTTTTAATTACTGCATAGTGTTAAATCTGTACTGATATGCATTTAGTTTACTTCGAAGTTTCATTACTTATAAAATACTGCAGCAATCATTCTTTTATATAATTGCTTTTAAAATTAGAACAAAATATTCAGTTGTGTGTACCTTGAAGTGGAAATGATTATTCTGTCACATTATCAGTTTTACTGGGTGCTGTCAGGTTGCTGGTTAACATGGCTAACAAGATTAAAGAGTCCATCTTAAAGGAAAGAGTTATATTTTCTCCTTCTTACTAAAGAAAGAATTTTATTCTTTTCATTTTCTCCCATTTGAAGTTTAGAAATATAATGTTATTTAAATGTGCAATTTTATGTTTACTGTTGATATTGACATTTTTCCATGCTTTCATTAGTTATTTTAAACTCCTCTTTTCTGAATTGCCTGGTCATATACTTTGTCCATTGTTTCGTTGTATGATTTATTATTTTAAAAATCAGTACAAGTCCATTATACATTTTTAAACTAGACCTTTTTTGAATATATAAATAGTTTTTAATTGAACATTATAAGAAATATTTTACTTATGATAATTTTTATGCTTGATTATGTAGATTGAGAATGTGATAAACTATCCATTCATTCATTGATGGATGCTTAGGTTTTTTCCATGTTTTTGCAATTGTAAATAATGCTGGTATGAACACTGGGGTTGATATATCTTTTCTAATTAGTGTTTTTAGTGTTATTTGGACATTTATCCAGAAGTAGAATTGCTAGGTCATATGGTAGTTCTATTTTTACTCTCTTTGAGAAGCTTCCATACAGTTTTCCATAATGCCTGTATCAATTTACATTCCTACCAACAGTGGTTAAGGGTTTCCTTTCTCTAAAATGTACTTTTTGACTTATATGTATTTTATATAATGCATTAATGCACCTTACCCTATTGATTTATCCTAAGATCCAGTGTTGTGTTTGGCTGAATATATGTAGTGACTTTAATTAACATATGAAAACCTTACAATTAATTAAAATGCCAACCCATGTGAAAAGAAAGGACTTTAAAGATATTTCACAAATAAAAAACTTCAATTGACTAAGAGGAGCATCTTAAAATGAAATAAAATAATAAATATAAGTAGAGACAATAGTATTATTATTTTTTCACTCAAGTTCTTTTAAAAAGAACTACAGTATAACAAAAGACAGTACTTAGAATTCATCGTGGGAATACAGTGGGTTGTTGCTTGTGTAAATAGAAAGAATGCAGATATTTCTACAGAGATGATTTCTGGATTGAAATGAAAGAAAGTCCCTAATAAGCATTTATTTTAATGTGAGAATTATAGGATATCAGTAGTTTTATTTGGCAAAAACAAACTCAGAATAGCAAATATTTATTGGTATCAAATCAATACTATTTAAGATTTCAATCAATATTTCAAAAAAAATTTAGGTATATAATGGTTCTTATTTATCTAATTGGTAAATTATAGTAATAGTCACAAGTCCAACACACTCTATTTCTTAAATATTTTATCCTTTTACTTTTTTATATCATATGCTCACTCATAAAAAAATTAGCATATTCTCTTATACTATTGTACTGTTATGTGTAGTTCTATTTCTTCCTGGGCAATATATTCTAATACTTTTTTCCCATATCAGAGAGAAAATATTCTTTCTAACTTTTAATTTTTAAAATCATTCTAATAATTTCTAATATTTTCTTGATCATGCTTAACATTATCCACTGATCTCTATATTCTTCTTTGCAAAAATGTAATCTGAAGTTTTACATGGATACATGACGTCCCAAGTAGAGATTATATTTCCCAACCCCTTTTAAAGTTTGTGTAATTATTACAGGACACTATAAGATAGTAAAAATGGTAGGTATTAATTATATATTGTGATCTCTTAACAAATATGTATGCATTCCCTACCTCTGGATTCCTCTACCCTATCTGCTGTTTATTCATGATGAAATTTTGAGTAACAAACTAAATCTGAAGCAAGCAGAAATAAGCATTTTTAAAAAAACAGAATGGAAATTAATTGCAAAAACAATAAAAAATGATAGGGAAAATAAAAATAGCAAAAGTTCGTTCTTTGGAAATTTCAGTAAATTAGACAATCCATTAGCTAAATTGGCCAAGAAAAAACTGAATATTCAAATTATGAGAATCAAAAATGAAAGAATATCATAAGGGAATATACTATGATTGATTGTATTCTCAGAAATTAGTCAATTTAGTTGAAATGGACAAATTCATAGAAAGACACAAACTATTAAAACTGATTTAAGGCTGAGTGCCAAGGAATTAATGCTTTTGAACTCTTGAGAGTCCCTTGGATTGCAAGGAGACCCAACCAATCCATCCTAAAGGAAATCTGTCCTGAATATTCATTGGAAGGACTGATGCTGAAGCTGAAACTCCAATACTTTGGCCACCTGATGCAAAGAACTGACTCATTTGAAAAGACCCTGATGCTGGGAATGATTGAAAGCAGGAGGAGAAGGGAACAACAGAACATGAGATGGTTGGATAGCATCACCGACTCAATGGACATGAGTTTGAGTAAACTCCAGGAGTTGGTGATGGACAGGGAAGCCTAGCATACTGCAGTCCATGAGGTCACAAAGAGTCAGATACTACTGAGCGACTGAACTGAGCTGAAGGAATATGCAATCTGAATGAACCTATAACAAGATATGGAATTAGCATTCAAAAACCTATGTGGGGCATGTTCAGTCGTGTCTGACTTTTTGCAACCCCATGGACTATAGCCTGCCATACTCCTCTGTATATGGAATTTTGCAGACAAGTATACTGGGGTGGGTTGACATTTCCTTTTCCAAGGGATCTTCCCACTCAGGGATAGAACCTGTGTCTCTTGAGTCTCTAGCATTGTTAAGCCAATTCTTTACCACTGTGCTGGCTGGGAAATCAAAAACTACTCATACAATAAAAGCTCAGGCACAGATGCCTTTATTGCTGATTTCTATCAAACATTTGAAATATATAACTTCTTTACAAATAGTTCAAAAAATAAAAAAGAAGAACACAAACTCATTCTTTGAGGCCAGCATTAACCTGATACCAAAAACAGACAAAGCACAAAAAAGATAACTACAGACAAATATCTCATGAATGTAAATGCAATGTTTTTAAGATATCCCTAAACTCTGAAGACTATAAAACAGTTTTGAAGATATTAAAGACCTAAATTGAAAGACACTCCATGTTCATGGATCAGAAGACTTAATGTTGTTAAGATGGAAATACTCCTGAAATTGATCTGCAGATTCAACATACCTCCTATCAAAATTTTATTTTGCTGAAATCTCAGTTCAGAAATCAAGCCTAAACATCAAATTGAAAATGCAAGCAACCAAGAAGAGCCAAAACAATTTTGAAAAACATAACGTTGCAGGACTCACATGTAATAATTTAGTACATATGAAAACAGTACAAAGCAATAATCAAGACTCTGTGGTACAGACCTCAGGTCAAACATATAGATAAATAGAAAGTTATTAAGAATCCAGAAGTAAACCCTCACATTCATGATAAATTTACTTTGTCAAGATTTCTAGAAAATGTATTAAGGAAAGATAAATATTTTCAACAGATAGTTCTAGGATAGATGTATATTCATGAGAAAATTAATACATTGGGATGTTTCCCTCATATTATTCACAGAAATAAATTCAAAGAAATCATAGGCCTGTCAGGAGCCAGCACAGGAGATCCCACCCATGACAAGGTCATGTGGAGAGACCTGATGGGCAAGGCGAGTCAGGTCTCAAGGGGTCCTCTGCCTGAGCATCTACTCCAAAACCAAAATCTGTCTGTTTACTGTCTGCTATACTATACTCTTCTGACATTACAGGGGGCTTTCCCTGACCACCTTTCTCTGGAAAATTTTAACTTAGAGCTCCAACTGGTCTCCGGCATATGAAAGGAATGTCTCGGCTTAAAACCTTTTGATTGCTTTCTAACTTACCTGACCAGTCTGCCCGGACTTTTACAACTTGTGGATTGTTTACAGCCCTCAACCATGAGAGGCACGAAGCTTAAAACATCTTAAAGATATAGAGCCTTTTAGAGCTAAGAATTAGTTTGGTGAAGAGTTTGTTGAATTAATGTTTGCCGCTGGGCCTCCGTACGTATCCTTTATCTTTTAGGCACCTGGAAGGATATTAAGCAATGTAAACGGGATGCAGAAATAGGAATATAGTAGTTTTGATGTTAGCAATACTAGACTTTTGAGTTAATGAATTTTCTCTTTGTTATAAGTCACTGTACCTCTCTTTCTTTGTTATAAATTGTTGTGTCCTTGTTATGTAAGAATGTAACTTTATTTAGTGCTTTCTGAGAGTAGCACCAGACTGGGAAGAAAAACACTATAGAAAAAGGTTGTAAAATGCTAATTGGCCCTCTGGCCAGAAGATGATGCAAATCACCTAAGACTTGTGTATACAACTAGGTATGCAGAGAGAAAGCCTGGTCTTGATAAGAGTCAGGGCTGCTGATGCTGCATAATTTTGTATTATCCATTGATCTCTATGTACAATCAAAAGTATAAAAGGCCTTTGCAGACAATAGAGGATGGGCCAACCACTGGAAAGACTGGTTTCCACCGTGTTAAATCTCTCTCTCTCTCTTTCTCCCTCTCCCTCCCTCTCCTTTTCAGGCTGAATTCCCATCTGGGGCGTGGAGGCTCTCTGAGTCTACTTACTTGCCCTGGCTTCTAAGACCCACGTGAGAGGGAGCCCAAGGCGGGGCACCCTCCACTATTCAAGTGGACACCGGTGGCTTAATGTAGATGGTGCAAGTTCCTTGTCTTGGAACTTTATTGGTTTTCTACATAAACCAAGTTATTCAGCCTCTTTTCTCCACTAAATTTTCCTACTATACTATTTCTTTCTAATCTCTTTTTATATTTCTAAAAGTAAGTTTTTCCTCGCCTACTCCATCTCCTCTTCGAATTACACTGTATCCACTGGGTCAAGACCCTGGCATAGCCCTAATGGCCTAAATTTAAGAACTAACCTATAAAGCTGTTAGAAGAAAATATATGCATAACTCTTTAAAATCTTCAGATAGGCAAAGCCTTTTAGATATGACACCAAGCCCAAGCAACAAAAGAAAAATAGTGAGTTGAATATTATTACAGAGGGCAAACAATCCACAAAATGGGAAAAAATAATTTATCTAACAATAGTCTTGTCTCCAGAATAAGAATTCTTAAAAATCAGTAAAATAAGGTAATCTAATTAAACAATTAGCAAAGGATCTCAATAGTTAGTTCTCCAGAAAAGATATGTAAATGACCAATAAGTATATGAAAAGATCCTCAACATCATTAACTACCAGGGAAATGAAAATCAAGACCATAGAGACATACTATTAATACTTTATACTCACAAGGATGACTATAATCAAAAAGATAATTACAAGTGTGAGCAATGTTATAGACAAACCGGAACTCTCATACATTGTAAATGGTACAACTACTTCGGAAAACTGTTGGTTTCTTACTAATGTCATTTTTTACCAGTAAAGACATTAAGTACTGACACAGCTGCAACATGGCTAAACTTAAAAATAAGGTATAAGAAATTAGACACAAAATACCACATAGTGAATTACCCTATTTATGTGAAGTGCCCAGGGGATATATTGTGCTTGCCTAGGACTGGAGAATTAAGAGAAAATGAGAACTGGCTACAATAGGGTTAATTTTTAGTGTGATGAAAATTGATTGTCGTAATGTTTTCACAACTCTATGAATTTACTAAAAACCAATGAATTGTATGCTTGAAATGGATGACTTGACTGTGAATTTTATCTCAATAAGTGCTATTTAAAAATAAATGCATGAAAGATACTGAGCATGCATAAGTATCTGAGAATTAGATACTGAGAATGCACAAGAATGAGTTGTTATTAAACATTTTAAGTAAGGCATTTTCCTTCCACATGGCTCATCCATGGGAAAATAGCTTCTGTGGGGTAAATATTAGAAAGTAAAACTGAAAATGTCAGGATGGGGTAGTTTATGGATGACTTTGAATATCAGGGCAAGTAGTTTAAAAGTAATCATGCAGGAAATAAAGAGCCATTAAAGACGCTTGACCTGGGAAATGACAAAATTAGAGCGGTGTCTCTGCGATATTTCGGTATCAGTAAGTAAGTGAGGAGGCGCTAAGAAAAGATTGTGTTCTGGGAAAGTGACAAATGGGTTGTGAGAAAAAGAGTAAGTAATTACAGTAAAGTTTTAAGGTATTTGATATAAAATGGATTATTTAAATAAAGAAATAAGAGGAGTTGCAGCTTGAAGTGGATCAGTAACAAATTTGGTTTGGATTATACTGAGCTGAGACATTGGTAGAAAATTGGATGAAAATATAAAGCAATTATTTTATAATGTGACCTAAAAGTTTGAGAGAAATGACATTTTTCAGATAACAAAATTTTTCCTGAATATGCTAATTAACTTAAAATGACACAGTTTTTATTCCCTATGCTTCTCTAAACTATTTACTCTTAGTTCAGTTCAGTTCAGTTCAGTCACTCAGTTGTGTCCGATTCTTTGCGACCCCATGAATCGCAGCACGCGAAGCCTCCCTGTCCATCATCATCTCCCGGAGTTCACTCAGACTCATGTCCATCGAGTCCGTGATGCCATCCAGCCATTTCATCCTGGGTCGTCCCATTCTCCTCCTGCCCCCAATCCCTCCCAGCATCAGAGTCTTTTCCGGTGAGTCAACTCTTTGCATGAGGTGTCCAAAGTATTGGAGCTTCAGCTTTAGCATCATTCCTTCCAAAGAAATCCCAGGGCTGATCTCCCTCAGAATGGATTGGTTGGATCTCCTTGCAGTCCAAGGGACTCTCAAGAAACTTCTCCAACACTGCAGTTCAAACACATCAATTCTTCAGTGCTCAGCCTTCTTCACAGTCCAACTCTCACAACCATGCATGACCAAGGAAAAACCATAGCCTTGACTAGACGGACCTTAGTCGGCAAAGTAATGTCTCTGCTTTTGAATATGCTATCTAGGTTGGTCATAACTTTTCTTCCAAGGAGTAACTGTCTTTTAATTTCATGGCTGCAATCACCATCTGCAGTGATTTTGGAGCCCCAAAAAATAAAGTCTGACACTGTTTCTACTGTTTCCCCATCTATTTCCCATGAAGTGATGGGACCAGATGCCATGATTTTCTTTTTCTGAATGTTGAGCTTTAAGCTAACTTCGCTCTCCTCTTTCACTATCATCAAGAGGCGTTTTAGCTCCTCTTCACTTTCTGCCATAAAGGTGGTGTCGTCTGCATATCTGAGATTATTGATAGTTCTCCCAACAATCTTGATTCCAGCTTGTGCTTCTTCCAGCCCAGTGTTTCTCGTGATGTACTCTGCATGTAAGTTAAATAAGCAGGGTGACAATATACAGCCTTGACGTACTCCTTTTCCTATTTGGAGCCAGTCTGTTATTCCATGTCCACTTCTAACTGTTGCTTCCTGACCTGCATATAGATTTCTCAAGACGCAGGTCAGGTGGTCTGGTATTCCCATCACTTTCAGAATTTTCCACAGTTTATTGTGATCCACACAGTCAAAGGATTTGGCACAGTCAATAAAGCAGAAATAGATGTTTTTCTGGAACTCTCTTGCTTTTTTGATGATCCAAAAGATATTGGCAATTTTATCTCTGGTTCCTCTACCTTTTCTAAAACCAGCTTGAGCATCAGGGAGTTCACGGTTCATGTATTGCTGAAGTCTGGCTTGGAGAATTTTGAGCATTACTTTACTAGCATGTGAGAAGAGTGCAATTGTGTAGTAGTTTGAGCACTCTTTTGCATTGCCTTTCTTTGCAATTGAAATGAAAACTGACCTTTTCCAGTCCTGTGGCCACTGCTGAGTTTTCCAAACTTGCTGGCATAGTGAGTGCAGCACTTTCACAGCGTCATCTTTCAGGATTTGAAATAGCTCCACTGGAATTCCACCACCTCCACTAGCTTTGTTCATAGTGATGCTTTCTAAGGCCCACTTGACTTCACTTTCCAAGATATCTGGCTCTAGATTAGTGATCACATCATCATGATTATCTGGGTCATGAAGATCTTTTTTGTACAGTTCTGTGTATTCTTGCCACCTCTTCTTAATGTCTTCTGCTTCTGTTAGGTCCAGATCATTTATGTCCTTTATCGAGCCCATCTTTGCATGAAATGTTCCCTTGGTATCTCTGATTTTCTTGAAGAGATCTCTAGTGTTTCCCATTTTGTTGTTTTCCTCTATTTCTTTGCATTGATCGCTGAAGAAGGCTTTCTTATCTCTTCTTGCTATTCTTTGGAACTCTGCATTCAGATGCTTATATCTTTCCTTTTCTCCTTTGCTTTCTGCTTGTCTTCTTTTCACAACTATTTGTAAGGCCTCCCCAGACAGCCATTTTGCTTTTTTGCATTTCTTTTCCATGGGGATGGCCTTGATCTCTGTCTCTTGTACAATATCACAAACCTCATTCCATAGTTCATCAGGCACTCTATCTATCAGATCTAGAACCTTAAATCTATTCCTCACTTCCACTGTGTAATCATAAGGGATTTGATTTAGGTCATAACTGAATGGTTTTCCCTACTTTCTTCAATTTAAGTCTGAATTTGACAATAAGGAGTTCATGATCTGAGCCACAGTCAGCTCCTGGTCTTGTTTTTGTTGACTGTATAGAGCTTCTCCATCTTTGGCTGCAAAGAATATAATCAATCTGATTTCAGTGTTGACCATCTGATGATTTCCATGTGTAGAGTTTTCTCTTGTGTTGTTGGAAGAGGGTGTTTGCTATGACCAGTGCATTTTCTTGGCAAAACTCTATTAGTCTTTGCCCTGCTTCATTTCACATTCCAAGGCCAAATTTGCCTGTTATTCCAGGTGTTTCTTGACTTCCTACTTTTCTATCCCACGTTGAAGGTCAGGATCGGTGGCAGTAAGGAAATACCCCTCGTCCAAGGTAAGGAGCAGTGGCTGTGCTTTGCTGGAACAGCCGTGAAGAGATACCCCACGCCAAGGTAAGAGAAACCCAAGTAAAATGGTAAGTGTTGCAAGAGGGCATCAGAGGGCAGACACACTGAAACCATACTCACAGAAAACTAGTCAATCTAATCTCACTAGGACCACAGCCTTGTCTAACTCAATGAAACCAAGCCATGCCTGCGGGGCAACCTAAGACAGGCGGGTCATGGTGGAGAGGCCTGACAGAATGTGGTCCACTGGAGAAGGGAAAGGCAAGCCACTTCAGTATTCTAGCCTTGAGAAACCCATGAACAGTATGAAAAGGCAAAATGATAGGATACCAAAAGAGGAACTCCCCAGGTCATTAGGTGCCCAATATGCTACTGGAGATCAGTGGAGAAATAACTCCAGAAAGAATGAAGGGATGGACCCAAAGCAAAAACAATACCCAGTTGTGGATGTGACTGGTGATAGAAGCAAGATCCGATGCTGTAAAGAGCAATATTGCATAGGAACCTGGAATGTCAGGTCCATGAATCAAGGCAAATTGGAAATGGTCAAACAAGAGATGGCAAGTGTGAACGTCAACATTCTGGGAATCAGAGAACTAAAATGGACTGGAATGGGTGAATTTAACTCAGATGACCATTACATCTACTACTGAGGTAGGAATCCCTCAGAAGAAATGGAGTAGCCATTTGGTCAATAAAAGAGTCTGAAATGCAGTACTTGGATGCTATCTCAAAAACGACAGAATGATCTCTGTTTGTCTCCAAGACAAACCATTCAACATCACAGTTATCCAAGTCTATGCCCCAACCAGTAACGGTGAAGAAACTGAAGTTGAATGGTTTTATGAAGACCTACAAGATCTTTTAGAACTAACACCCAAAAAGGATTTACTCTTAATACTTGATAAAAAGAGACTTTGAGTTCACTCTGATAATGTCAAAACTAAATGAAGAAAGCCTTAGTTCATATGATGGGGAGGGAGGTGGGAGGGAGTTCAGGATGGGGAACACATGTATAACCGTAGCAGATTCATGTTGATATATGGCGAAAACAATACAATATTGTAAAATAATTAGCTTCCAATTAAAATAAATAAATTTATAATAAAAATAAATAAATAAAAAAGTATGTCTTTTTATTGTATTGTGCCAGGATGCATAATTTGGCAAAGATGGTTAATTTTAGCACTCACACCTTTCCACAGTTGGGCTACTTTGAACAGCATCTGTATGACAGTACTCATGGTTTCTGAGCGATATAACATCTAACATAGTTTTTCTAGGTTTTACTTTAAAAAGTAGATTAAAACTATGTATGCAAACGGTGATATTTAAATTTGATCCATGAATAAACAACTCTACTCTAAATATCATTGACAATGCATAGTAAAATTGCTATATGTTGTGCCTCATTGCACTAGAATCCCATAGTGAGATTTTACTATCCGTTAAATCACTAGCAGCTCCTTGTGAGTGCTCTTGGCTTTTATCAAAGGGTTACACTTCACATTACCACCTTGAATATTCCATCTCACACATCACTAACTCACAGATAATCAGGGCTGGACTCCTGAGGCTTATTGTACTTTGATTATAGGACTAGTTTAATTGCACGTGACTGATGCAAACTACCTTCTTTACTGAAAACCTATTTCATTGCATTGTTTTCCCCCTCAAGCTTTAGAATTTTCATATGTGACATCACTCTTATGATAGCTATATTTTATATTAGAATAAAGAAAAGAACAATAAACTATGCTCAGACTACATAAGTTGGAATCAGGCTGATTACATTTTACTAAGATTTACTTAGGAATATTTCTGGTTGATGATCTTTGGGACTTCAAAGTTTTGGTAGTGTCTAAGTAACAAATTATGTATTGTTAAATAGTTATAGAATTCCAGCCGAAAATGTGTTTACCTGGATTTAAAAAGTAATTCAACTGCAATTTAATTTATTTTGCTGCCTATTCAGATATTTTTCCACAGTATTACTAATACTATGAAAAAAAATTAAGTGGCTTTTTAAATATTTAATATATATGTAGCTATCATGATTTTATTTTTTTTTAAACTTAATTTACCTGTAATAGAGTTGTATGTGACAAGGAAAGCCTAAAGTATTTTCTGTCTAACCTCTTTCCTTTTATTTTAATTTATTTTAATAGTCTTATTCTTCAGAGTGACTGATACCAAATTATCTCCATGATTTATGGGAAATGAATGATAACTTCACATTTTTCCCTATTACATTCCTTTAGATGAAATTTATGATATACATCAAGCTAGATATAATGACTCTAAATATTGATATGAGAGGGCAAAGGTATAAGATCAAAAGATAATGTAAATGAAGTTAATGAACCTGCTATACACAGGGAAGGGGAGTATTCCATGCACAAAATTGCTTTAGAATGCATACAAAATTACAGAATTCCAGCAAGTCACCACAAATGTAGCAAAGAATGGAGTAATTGGATTAATATTGTACATATGCAGTTTCCATGACTAGAAAAATAAATTTTGATTGAACATATAAAAAAAATCCTCTATATCACTAGTAACAAGAGAAAACCTAGTTGAACCAACAATGTAGTATCATTATATGAATTTCATTGTCAGAAAGTTTAACAGTCAGAAAGTTTGATAATATCATGTTTTGTCAAAATGTAAATAAGCTGAAATTTAGCTAAAGGTCATATGCATAGATTGCAACACCTTAAATAATACTCTAAGACCCTGTTCTTTTTCTAAATATACTGATATTCATTATCCAAATTAATTTTTATATTTTTATACTAGAAATTTATATAAGCATGCCCACATAGTTATGGTCTCTATCAGGAAAAATTTAGAAACAATGTAAATATGTATAGTAGGAAAATGAATGAATATATTACTTTATATGCATGGAAAATATAGTATTGAAAGTAAAATGAATAAGTTATATCAAAATTTAAGAGTATAAATAGAAACTTCCCTGGTGATCCAGTGGTTAACAATGCATCTTTCAATGCCGGAGGTGGGATTATGATCACTGGTCACAGAGCTAAGATTCACATGCCTCACAGACAAAAAAAACCAAAGCATAAAGCAGAAGCAATGTTGTAATAAATTCAATGAAGACTTTAAAAGTGGTCCAAATTAAAATAAGAATAAAAGTGCAAATAAATCTCTAAAAGTACTGAGTGAGAATAGCAAGTTACACATCACTCTTGCCATCTAGATATGCTAAGCTTTAGGACAAATAGCATGACCAAATAGGTCTTGAGACCATCTTTCTTGAGGAGAGGATGATGTTATATTCCACAACATGATTTGCATGCTAACTATTTCCTCCATCAGATCTAAAGTAATGCCATACATTTGTAGTCTGGTGTCTAGTTTTGGAAGAAAATCAAGTAATGAAGAAACTCTACTCTTCTGAGAATTAAGGTAAGACATCTTTTGTGTACCACTACCTAATTCCTAGTAATTTCTTTGAGGGAAAAATAATATTTAACCCATACTTAGAAGAGATAAATGAAGAGTACTTGTCAAATACTTGTACTAAGGTAAACAAACCATAAATGTGACTGTCATACAGAATCATAAAATCTTTTTAAATTTTCATATGCAGTGAATCTCTAATAAGGTTTTATTACCAGTTAATAATAGTACCATGAAGAACATGTAAAATTATGTTAATGTATTTACTGACCCACAGTTTTGGCTTTCTTGCTGAGGGCAACTACTCCCAAGGTCCCACGCTGTTAAATGTCATCAGAAATTCATTATGGCTTTACAAGTACAAGAATGATCTATAATTTTAAGTATCAAGAGAGAAACATCTGCTCTAATTAAAAGAACATAAAATACAGCTTTTTTTTTTTTTTTTACTGTGTGAGCAAATTGAACTTAATACTATTTGATAATAACTACAATATGTAGGCAGCCCTAACTTGCAAAAGGACTCTGCAGCACAATTTCTAAGATACTTAATGAACTTAAAATCTCTTTATCAATAGAAACTATATCTTAAAAGATGATTTTGTTTGCAGATGTTTTATAAAGAGTAATTTAACCAATAAATTCCTGAAATTAAACTTTATTTTCTCATTTATATTTCTCTGTAGAAATGGCTGATTGTCCTTCCCTTCCCTCCTATTTTTCCATTTCTACCAAATGCCCCTAGTCCACAATCTAAAAAAAAAAAAAAAAAAAAAAAAAAGTAAGTTTACAGATACCAAGAAATTCCTCATTGTGGTTTATGAATCTGTGTATTCTTCTGATCTCTTCTTCATACCTCTCTGGAATGATATCCTATATCCATTCATAATCTACATAGGCTTCAGTTCATTTCAGTTCAGTTCAGTCGTTCAGTCATGTCTGACTTTGCAACCCTATGAATCACAGCATGCCAGGCCTCCCTTCCAGTTCACTCAAACTAACTTCCATCGAGTTGGTGATGCCATCCAGCCATCTCATCCTCTGTCGTCCCCTTCTCCTCCTGCCCCCAATCCCTCCCAGCATCAGAGTCTTTTCCAATGAGTCAATTCTTCACATGAGGTGTCCAAAGTACTGGAGTTTCAGCTTTAGCATCATTCCTTCCAAAGAACACCCAGGGCTGATCTCCTTCAGAATGGGCTGGTTGGATTTCCTTGCAGTCCAAGGGACTCTCAAGAGTCTTCTCCAACATCACAGTTCAAAAGCATCAATTCTTTGGTGCTCAGCTTTCTTCACAGTCCAACTCGCATCCATACATGACCACTGGAAAAACCATAGTCTTGACTACTGACAAAAATAAGCTTTAGTCCAGGTAAGATGCACTGTGACCTTTATCATTTGAGTTCTCAACATCATGCTAAGCATCTGGGACAACATGCTTGAGGTTTGAAATTTAAAACATATTAAATAGTATCAGAGAAGTCAATATGATTAAGGAATGTTTCTTTCAGAATATTAGTATCTTATTATGTCTGGAGAGACACTGCAGTTACTTCATGTTTCACTCCATCAATTTTAAACCATATCATTGCCTAGACCAATTCACTGAATTGACAGGCTCTTCATAAAGTTGGGGCAAAATTTTCACATGACCTTGTAAGAATATACTTTTAACCACCTATACATAACAAGCTGTATTGGGCTGGATGACATGCTCAGCACAGTGTTCACTCTGAGATCACCAAAATAGTAATTTTTTAAAGAGGTATGTTTAAACATTGTCCCCATATTTTATTATGTCTCATTTAATCCCCACAAAAATGTAATAAATCCTATAATTAGGTCATTTTGTAAGTAAAACTAAGATTCAAAGAGGTTAACTAACCAACCAAGATCACTTGAAAAGTTATATGACAAGGCTGGAATTTGAAGAAAATATGGAAGACTCCAGAACATGATTTCTTTATTATTAAGCTATAATATTTTATTTCTAAAAGCTACATTGACTGAGGAAAAATGTCTAAAAAAATTAATTTTCCCCCAGAAAATATTTAGTTCATAACAGCCTTGTTTAAAATTCTATAAATATTGAAGCTACTAGTAATTAATTTCACCTAGGCACTTAAGAAATTCACTCTTTATACTATCTGAATAATTTGCTGATTTTTAAAATGCACCTTTCCTTTGAAAAAGTCTTAGCTGAAAATTTTCTGATACAAAGGTTTTCTTGAATTGAAAAATATTCTAATTTTCTAATGTCATTTTATTATACAAATATCCTTTGTTTCTATATTCTATGATATGCTCAGTGCCTGGGAGAAGGTCTGGCACATAAAATATACCAATAAATATTTGAAGAATGAAAATTTATATGAGAACCCCAACTATTTTGAGTATAGTATAATAAGAAAAGCAGCTTCCAACTGCCCTGGCCTATTCAGATCTCTTATATCATCTTGAACTATCTAAGTATAAAACTTAATTTATTTTCTGTGATTTACCTTTTTGTAGTGAATGTATTACTATAACCTGTAGTTAACATATTGATTTCATCTTTAGGGAATTCAGACATGTTTATCAAGCACGTAAAATTTTATCCAAATCGGAGAAAGATTGCTGATCACAATGTTCAGCATTTCCCCCAGAATGAGGGAAATCTTTTACTCAATATTTTGAAGTAGAGTCAGCAGTTGAATTTAATCATTTGTTCATTTAATTACAGCTTTCTGAAGCCTGTCATTTAACTCAACTGGAACTAGTTACTTGAGTTTCATGGAGGCACAGGTTTAACTCTATTTTCTCTCACATCTGATCTATTTTTACTTACTTCTATTTTTACTTGACTTGTTCTATCTTTTTCAGTTTGAAGTCCTTTTTCTTCCTGTATGAGAGAAAAACAAAATATGACATATTAGATACTAAGAAAATCATGAAAATAAGTCGCAGAGGGGCAGAGGGGTAGGGAAGAAAGAATGATAGAAAGATAAAGGACCAAGAAAGAAAGAGAAGGTATCCAGTGAAGGGAGAATGAAATGGGGTTTGTTGCTTATAATACAGGGAAAATTGGATTTGTTTTAAGACTATTTTCATATTATTGAGTTCATCATTTTGCTATGTGACCTTGATTTTGCCAAAGTTTTAAAGGTTAAAATAATGGCAGCTTCACTATTTTACCTGTTTTTTCTTAGAATCTCAGAAAGTCAAAGCCAACTGTGAATTGTGAAATGGATTACAAATGTAAATCACGCACAGTGATCTTACTGTGTTAGATTGGCTGAATTTGTATTATAGATTTTCCATTTTATAGAATGCTTTACTAACTTTTGTCTGTTACCTACATTTTAGAAAGACAGAAAATTGCAAAGGTTAAATAGGAAAATGCATATGAAGTGTTCTTAAAGAGCTCTGCATATGTTGAGTGATGCTGAAAGTATACTTAGTCATGTGGTCTAACTTGATTTACTCAACCTATATGTGAGCATACATGTAGTCAGAGTTGTTAATATTTTATATTAAGCAACATAGCAAAACAAACAAACAAAAATCCTTATATAGAGTAAGTAACAGACTTTTCTTGAAGAGATTTCTAGTCTTTCCCATTCTATTGTGTTCCTCTATTTCTTTGCACTGATCAAAGAGGAAGGTTTTCTTACCTCTCCTTGCTATTCTTTGGAACTCTGCATTCAATGGGTATATTTTTCCTTTTCTCCTTTGGTTTTTGCTTCTCTTCTTTTCATAGCTACTTGTAAAGCCTCCTCAGACAGCCATTTTGCTTTTTTGTATTTCTTTTTCTTGGGGATGGTCTTGCTCCCTGTCTCCTGTACAATGTCATGAACCTCTGCCCATAGTTCATCAGGCATTCCATCTATCATATTTAGTTCCTTAAATCTATTACTCACTTCTACTGTATAATTGTTAGTGATTTGATATAGGTCATATCTGGATGGTCTAGTGGTTTTCCCTTCTTTCTTCAATTTAAGTCTGAATTTAGCAATAAGGAGTTCATGATCTGAGCCACAGTCAGCTCCCAGTCTTATTTTTGCTGACTGTATAGAGCTTCTCCATCTGTGGCTGCAAAGAATATACTCAATCTTATATAGGTGTTGGCCATCTGGTGATATCCATCTGTAGTCTTCTCTTGTGGTTATATTAATAACCTCCACATATGCAGATGACACCACCCTTATGGCAGAAAGTGAAGAACTAAAGAGCCTCTTGATGAAAGTGAAAGAGGAGAGTAAAAAAAGTTGGCTTAAAGCTCAACATTCAGAAAAAAAAAAAAAAAAAGATCATGGCATCCAGTCCCATCACTTCATGGCAAATGGACAAACAGTGAAAAACTTTATTTTAGGGAGCGCCAAATCACTGCAGATGGTGATTGCAGACATGAAATTAAAAGATGCTTACTCTTTGGAAGAAAAGTTATGACCAACCTAGACAGAATATTGAAAATCAGAAACATTACTTTGCCAACAAAGGCCCATCTAGTTAAGGCTATAGTTTGTCCAATAGCCATGTTCAAAAGTGAAAGTTGGACTATAAAGAAAGTTGAGTGCCAAAGAACTGATGCTTTTAAACTGTGGTGTTTTTCCAGTAGTCATGTACCGATGTGAGAGTTTAACCATAAAGAAATCTAAGTGCCAAAGAATTGATGCTTTCAAACTTTGGTCCTTGAGAAGACTCTTGAGAGTCCCTTGGACTGCGAGAAGATCCAACCAGTTCATCCTAAAGGAAATCAGTCCTGAGTGTTCTTTCATTGTAAGGACTGATGTTGAAGCTGAAACTCCAATACTTTGGCCACCTGATGAGAAGAGCTGACTCATTTGAAAAGACCCTGATGCTGGGAAAGACTGAAGACGGGAGGAAAAGGGGACAGCAGAGGATGAGATTGTTGGATGGCATCACCGACTCGATGGACGTGAGTTTTGTAAACTCTGGGAGTCTGTGATGGACTGTGAGGCCTGGCGTGCTGCAGTCCATGGGGGTCACAGAGAGCCAGACATGACTGAGTGACTGAATTGAACTGAACCGAATGGACTTTTATTCTTCAAAAATTTTACCAATAATAGTAAGTATTTTACACTGTAGTTTGAACATTGTTCTATAAAAGGGAGATGGAAGAGGGTTTTTTTTTTTTTTTCATATTAGAACAAACACAAAAAATATTATTTTCACTATAAAGTGTGGTATTACTTTCTACTGTTGCCTTGTGCAAAGCAAGATTCCTAAAATGATAGAACATTATAATATATGAGGAAATTAAAATATAAGGGGGGTTAAAACTATATAAATTTAATATTTTGATTATTTTTAATTAAGAAATTCATCTTTTTCCCCTTAAATATCTTTACATCATTGCTCCAAATTATGTATTTAAAATGACTAGAGTATACATCAATGTGGCTAATTTAATACTGTATTTCTGTATAAAGCAGTTGACGTCTCTGAGTTCCACAGATTCATATTGTACTGTACTGCTCAGCCTCATAGTTATCTCAGGAGCATATTTGGCTGGTCAGAACATGAACTGAATGTAATTATGTGACCGAGTTAGCAAAAGGTCTTTCTTTCATTTAAGTAAAATCAAGCTATACACATAAATGGCAGAATGAGTGAATAGCACCATGTGTTCTGGTCAATAAAGTCCACAATTTAAGAGATTTCAAGTCTTCAAGCTCTATAAAGAAAAACACTAAGTAAAAAGTAATTTAAAAATCACAGAATGTCAGAATTAGAAGAAACAGAGAGGTCAAGTGCTATAGTCAACAGCTAATGCTCGTTTCTCTTTAGACATCAACAAGTGTAATTTTTCCTTGATTGTGGTAGTTTTCTTTTTTGTAAAACCCAAATTATAAAGTTATTATGGAAATAACCCTAAGTACAATCAATCTCTAACAATCTTCATTAACAGAAATAACTAAATATGAAAATATTCTGTTCACAAAAATTCTGCTGATTGTGTGCTCAGATTCATTTAAATTCAATTTGCTTTGATTTTCATGATGTTGATTAAAAATATTAGTGCTTTCAATATCTCAATGGAAAACTCTTTGTACTTCAGATTAAATTGAGTAGAAAATCTCAAAATTGATATCACATTTTAATAAATTCACTTTATCATATGTGCGGCTATATTTAGATCCATTCAAACATATATCACTGAAACTCTGATATATTCCAGATATTGTGTTTCCTGGTGAGGGATGGAAATTGTTTTAGAACACAAATCAGACTTTAAAGAAGTTCCAAGTGCATTATATGATAAGAAGTATGCTTAGTCACTCAGTTGTGTCCGACTCTTTGTGACCTCATGGACTGTAGCCCACCAGCCTCCTCTGCCCATGGGAATTCTCCAAGCAAGAATACCGGCATGGGTCGCCATGCCCTTCTCCAGGGGATCTTCCCAACCGAGGGTTAGAACCCAGGTCTCCACCATAGCAGGCAGATTCTTTACTGTCTGAGCCACCAGGGAAGTCCATATGATATGAAGATACACAATAATAAGCACAGGACTTATGCTCTGTTACTCATCCCATGACATTTTCTAAGAGAAAATAGAGGGGAAATTAAAAAGTGATGAAAAGGCACTGTATCCAAAGATGACATTCATATTATTTTGAATACCTACCAGCAAGATTTCAAGTTTAGGAAATAAACTAAAGAAATGAAGGAGGGAAAGTGCACTTGCAAAGAAATTTGATCCTTCTGGCACTAATAAGAGACAAACCATGATGAAAATAAAAGCAAAATGAGGAATATCTCCTGAAATTTTCATTTTTTATGTCTTTACACAGAATAGTCATCATATAGGCAAAGAATAGATGAGGTAACCTCCTTTAAAATGTGGATGTACTATGAGAGAAACATGGAATATTATATGTATTGTGCCATTGTGCACTGCACTCAGTCATGCCCAACTCTGCTGCCGCATGGACTGTAGCCGACCAGGCTCCCTGCACATAGAAATTTCCAGCAAAAGTAGTGGAGCAGTGTGCAATTTCCTACATCAGGGGATCTTTCCAATCGAGGCATCAAACGTGTATCTTTGTGTATTTCATTTAACATTTTTCATCACTATAAATTTCCATAGGTTTATTGTGCCTACTTCTTAAGTGTTTTACTGGCAATGTGTTTCAAGTTTCAAGTAATACATTTTTGTCAATTTCTCTTTAGCCACATTTTTAGCTTTCTATATTAATTATATTATATCCAGAAAACCAATACTTAATGACTTACATATAAAATATGAATAGTATTTATCATTAGTATAAAAGTAACATTGCATAAATTTTCTATGCAACTTTAAATCCAACTTTACATAATAGTAGCTTAGGCCTTATAACATGTTGTGTATACCTTTTGGTATTCATCTTGTCAACATTTGCCCAATATTTTATGGTTAACCAACTACTGTCATTCTGTCTTTTAATTGTGAATATCTTGAATATAAAACCAAAGTGAGTACAGGTTTTGGAATTATGTTGTTTTTGTTCTTATGTCAGCAAGTTTTGTCTGATTCATTTGCAGTCCTATGGACTATAGCCTGCAAGGCTCCTCTGTCAATGGAATTTCCCAAGCAAGCATACTTGGGTAGATTGCCCTTTGCTTCTTCAGGAGATCTTCCCAACCTAGGGATTGAACCTGCATCTGCTACATTGGCAGACCAATTCTTTCCCACTGAGCCACCAGGGAAGCCTGGGATTACTTAAACTTTGTGTCTGTGTCTCAGTGCTTCTAGTTCAGCAGTTTTATAGCACAAATTTCTTGGAGCTTAAGTTTCCTTACTTGCAAAATGGGTATAATTTCATCTCTATAATTGAATTGTTTGAAGGTATATATGGTGAGATAAGTTATGAAAATATAATAAGTGCTAATTAAAATCTCTTGTTAATATTTTTTCCCTGAAAATATTTTTTCTATTTTACACTTGATTATTAATTTTATGTTCAATATACTTTGTTTAATTCCATGTATTTCAATATGTGCAATATCTATGTTGTGTTTTTGAATTTTTGGCCTATTAGTTTTAAGTTCAGTTCAGTGGCTCAGTTGTGTCCGACTCTTTGTGACTCCATGGACTGCAGCACGTCAGGTCCCTGTCCATGATCTACTCCTGGAGCTTGCTCAAACTCATGTCCATCCAGTTGGTAATACCATCCAATCATCTCATCCTCTGTAATCCCCTTCGCCTCCCCTCTTCAATCTTTCCCAGCATCAGGGTCTTGTCAAATGAATCAGTTCTTTGCATCAGGTGGCCAAAGTGATGGAGTTTCAGCTTCAGCATCAGTCCTTCCAATGAATATTAAGGACTGATTCCTTTAGGATTGACTGGTTGGATCTCCTTGCAATCCAGGGGACTCTCAAGAGTCTTCTCCAACACCACAGTTCAAAAGCATTGATTCTTTGGCACTCAGCCTTTTTATAGTCCAACTCTCACATCCATAAGTGACTACTGGAAAAACCATAGCATTGGCTAGACAGACCTTTGTTGGCAAAATAATGTCTCTGATTTTTAATATGCTGTCTTGGTTGGTCACAGCTTCTCTTCCAAGGAGCAAGCTTTTTTTTTTTTTTTTTTTAATTTCATCGCTGCAGTCACCATCCACAGTGATTTTCGACCCCAAGAAAATAAAATCTGTCACTGTTTCAAAAGTTTCCCCACCTATTTGCCATGAAGTGATGGCATCGGTTGCCATGATCTTAGTTTTCTGAATGTTGAGTTTTAAGCCAACTTTTTCACTCTCCTCTTTCACTTTCAGCAAGAGGCTCTTTAGTTCCTCTTGGCTTTCTGCCATAAGAGTGGTGTCATTTGTGAATATGAGGTTATTGATATTTCTCCAGCAGTCTTGATTCCCACTTGTGCTTCATCCAGCCCCAAATTTAGCATGATGTATTCTGCACGTAAGTTAAATAAGCAGGTGACAATATACAGGCTTGACATACTCTTTTCCCAATTTGGAACCAATCTGTTGTTTTATGTCCAGTTCTAACTGTTGCTTCTCGATCTGCATACTCATTTCTCAGGAGGCAGATAAGATGGTCTGGTGTTTTCATCTCTTGAAGAGTTTTCCACAATTTATTGTAATCCACACAGTCAAAGGCTTTGGCATAGTCAATAAAGCAGAAGCAGATGTGTTTCTGGAATTCTCTTATTATTTTGATGATCCAGCAGATGTTGGTAATTTTATTTCTGGTTTCTCTGCCTTTTCTAAATCAAGCTTGGACTTCTGGTAGTTCATGGTTCATGTACTGTTAAAAGTCTGGCTTAGAGAACTTTGAGCTAGTTTTTAGTTATATTAGTTGGCTTAATTAGTTTTAATGTTATATGCAATTATTTTTCCTACTAACAAATAGTCATAAACTTTTAAAAAATACATTTAAACTTTTCATTATGACAGTTGTATTCATTATACATAATGTAGCAATAAGATATTAATATAAGAAATATAGTATTATTTTCTTACCTCTTAATCTCAGTTTCTAATATTCTTTATTCTATCACTCTATTGATAAATTTTATCAAACTATTTGCTAAATTATTATTTGATTTTTATAATATTTTTTAATTCAATGACATGAAGTATATTATTATTACTTAGGCAGTTTAAATGATTTAATTGTCCATTGTCTAGCCATTTCAATCTTTTTGCAGTCACTATTTCTTCAAATTGGTTTAAAGTTTTGTTGGTCAAAGAATGTCTAAGAGTAAGTTTTATTTTAGGTGCTTCCCTGGTGCCTCAGATAGTAAAGAATCCACCTGCAGTGGAGGAGACTCGAGTTCAATCCCTTGGTTGGAAAGATAACCTGGAGAAGGGAATGTTTACCCATTTCAGTATTTTTCCCTAGAGAATTCCATAGACAGAAGAACCTGGTGGGCTACAGTTCATGTGGTCACAAAGAGTCAGACACAGCTAAGTGACTAATATTTGGCATTGTGGTTTTAAACTTTTCTGAACCCCTGAGTAGGTAACATTTTTCTGATTACTTTGCAGAGGAGTGGAAAACTGAGCATAAAATTCAAAATTCTGCCTGCTTCCCACAGGCTTTGTTTCCTTTTGTTCTTTCAAAATACAATATATGTGTTTAGAACAAACCAGTTTTACTTCTTTGGGATTTTATTTTATCTTTTCTAATGTTTTTTTTGACAAAGATTTTATTTTTTTTTAATTTTGCTGTATTCAGGAATTTCTTTTAATTTTGTTAGATAAATTTCTAAATACTATAAATTTCTTCCCCTTCCCCTTTCCCTCTCCCTGTTTACCATCACTCTATTAGCATGTTAGATATCGACAAATTTTAAAAATCTTTCTTCTCCTTCAGCAATTCCATTTTTTTTGTAATATCTACCTACTCCTTACAGTCTTTATTAAATTTTTTCATTTTATTTGAGCATCATGTTTTTCAACTTCCCTCATCTCAGTATTTCTTCACAGTGTTTGTTTAACTCGGGAAACACAGATACAATATCCACTAGAATTCTCTTGAGAATAAAATTAGAATACTCCTGTTCTTAAGTTTTTTGTGGAGTATAACATATAATTAGAGAGCATACAAATCAAAAGTGCGCAGTATGATGCATTGCCTTCTAATGAATACACATGTATAACCACTACCCAACAAAAGAGAAACCTTCTAGGTCATGTCTGTCCATACACAATCACTATGCTCAACTTATTCCACAAAATGGGTTTCTCTGCTGAATTCTGTTTGATGGAGTAGTTTTGCCTGGTTTGTTTGTGTTTTAATGAAATCATGTGGTATGCACTATGGCATATCTGGCTTCTTTCCCTTATACAAGATTCATCCACATTAATGTATTTGGCTATGATTTGTCCATTTCTATTATATTTTATTTTGTGAATAGAACACACTTCATTTATGCATTCTCTGTTAGACATTTGAATTTTGATCATTTCTTGGATATTTACACTAATATCATTATTAACATATACACATTTCCCTTAGATATATGCCTAGGAATGGAAATGATAGTAAAAAGACATATATAAGTTTAACTTTAGCAGAGAGTGCTAAAGTAGTTTTCCAATGCAGCTAGGGAATTTTATGATTAATGGGAATATTAGGTACCTAATATGGTAATGTATGGATGTGAGAGTTGAACTGTGAAGAAAGCTGAGCACCAAAGAATTGATGCTTTTGAACTGTGGTGTTGGAGGAGACTCTTGAGAGTCCCTTGGACTGCAAGGAGATCCAACCAGTCCATTCTGAAGGAGATCAACCCTGGGATTTCATTGGAAGGAATGATGCTAAAGCTGAAACTCCAGTACTTTGGCCACCTCATGCGAAGAGCTGACTCATTGGAAAGGACTCTGATGCTGGGAGGGATTGGGGGCAGGAGGAGAAGGGGACGACAGAGGATGAGATGGCTGGATGGCATCACCTACTCGATGGACATGAGTTTGAGTAAACTCTGGGAGTTGATGATGGACAGGGAGGCCTGGTGTGCTGCGATTCACGGGGTCGCAAAGTGTTGGACACAACTGAGTGACTGAACTGAACTGAATATTAGTATAGCTTGAGTATTACATGTGAAAACAATTAAAGGAACCTGATTGCATACTTTTCATGATAGATTTATATGTGTACATGGGGTTTCCCAGGTGGAGCAGTGGTAAAGAATCCGCCTGACAATGGAGGAGATACATGAGATGTGGGTTCAATCTCTAGCTCAGGAAGATTCCCTGGAGTGAATATGGCAACCCACTCTAGTATTCTTGATGGGAAATCACACAGATAGAGAAGCCTAGTGGGTTACAGTCCTTGGAGGCATAGAGTTGGATATAACTGAATGACTGAGCACACAAGCAGAGGTATAGAGGGACCATGGAGTTTTCTCTTTAGAAGACTCAGAAAGATTACAGACATGTGCTGAGAATTAATGGTGATTTTTTAAAAGTCTCAATATGTCTTATTTTCTAAGCAAGGAATTCAAGTTTGGTATATGTTTTTTCATCTAAATGTTGTTTTGACTACACAAGAGTCAGGGGGAAGTATAAACTTATTATTTAGGTAAGTCTTCAAGAGTAGACACTACTAAGGTCATAGAGATTTTCATGTCATAGTTGAATTTAATCAGTGTGAAATTGAAGAGCAATTTTAAATAAGGTACACACATGATTTAAGTTTGGAAAGCATAATCTAGCATCTGTGTTAAGCCTATTGAAAATATGGACAAGCAAAGGCCGAAAGCTGAAACTCCAATACTTTGGCCACCTCATGAGAAGAATTGACTCATTGGAAAGGACTCTGATGCTTGGAGGGATTGGGGGCAGGAGGAGAAGGGGACGACAGAGGATGAGATGGCTGGATGGCATCACCGACTCAATGGACATGAGTTGGAGTGAACTCTGGGAGTTGGTGATGGACAGGGAGGCCTGGCATGCCATAGTTCATGGGGTCACAAAGAGTCGGACACGACTGAGCGACTGAAATGAACTGAACTGAAAGGCCAAAAAAAAAAATAGTATTTGAGAGACAAGCACAGTTTTCTACATGAGATTATTAAGATCTCAAATAGGGTAATATACATGAAGAAGATATAAGCATTATAAAAAGGGAAAGTCAATGCTGCTGCTGCTGCTAAGTCACTTCAGTCATGTCCGACTCTGTGTGACCCCATAAACAGCAGTCCACCAGGCTCCCTCGTCCCTGGGATTCTCCAGGCAAGAACACTGGAGTGGGTTGCCATTTCCTTCTCCAATGCATGAACATGAAAATTGAAAGTGAAGTTGCTCAGTTGTGTCCGACCCTTAGCAACCCCATGGACTGAGGCCTACCAGGCTCCTCTGTCCATGGGTTTTTCCAGGCAAGAGTACTGGAGTGAGGTGCCATCACCTTCTCCAGAAAGTCAATGAAATCTATTTAATAACTGAATGAGGTTTAGTAAGGGGAAAGGTGATCTCTCAGATTCTGAGGTTGATGTCTGGATGAATGGCAAACTCACTGAGATCAGAAATAGCTAACTATAGCATTTCTCTTCATGCCTTAACATATTTTATAAATGAAGCAAACAAATAAATATCAACATAATAAAATCTTCACTTGGGAATATTAATAAACTATAAAACCATCATGATTTATATGTAAAATGGTACACACACACATACAAACACACCCCATGTTATTGTTATTATATTAGCCCGAAGTGTCTCCCCTGCAGCAAATACAGTTTTTTGTTTGTTTTTTTTTTTTTTTTTTTGCTGAAATAAAGGACCATTGGAGTCAGAGGACACTGAGAGTGAGAACTCACTTCTCAGAATCCACAACGTCATTGAAATGGAAGGAGATTATTAAGACACATGAAAAAATATGCAAGTACCACCAGAAAACAAACAAGCAAACAACAATATTTTATTCATCAGAATGCAGAGCCATCCTTCTTATTTGGAGACAGAAAGATTTTTCAAACTGTATACTAACTCAATATTTCCTCTTCCAGAAGATGAAGACATGAGTAATAATATTCAGGATGATATTGTTAGAGATGTATTTAAATTTTTATATGTTTGTGCTTATAACAAGACTAGATAAGGTGAATTTGGCTTTGCACTTGCTGTTTGTAATCTCATACACAGGGTATTTTTCTTGCCAATTTGCATATTTTGCCTTTTTATGCCAGTAATTCGTTTGCCAAAATGTTGTGTTAAGCTAACTTCTATTACTGCCAGAAAACATAGAAACATAGTGGGACTTCCGTAATAGCTGGAAAGGATCTAGTTAATCACATGCATATGACAGCTGGAGGTTCATGTCTTTGGGAGTGAAGTTGCAATTACACAAAGCAAATAGAAAACTTTTATCCAACGAGCTTCCTTACCTGAATTCCTAAAGTTTGCTAATCATATGTAAATATGTTCCAATAGATGAGGAGATTTTAAGTATCTAGCTTACAGAATGCTTAAAATATAATACTTTTTCACTGAAAAGCACACTAAATCATAAGCAAGGGTTTTAAACCAAATGTTAAATCACAGTTTTTAATCAGAGATGAAACCTGTGAAGTACTCTTTATATTTTGGGAATAAGAATTAAAAAAATCATGAGCAGGAAGTCATTTTTTCCTAGAGATTTAAGAGTAGCTTTTAGCCTATCAATGAGTCAAACATATTTCATGTGCCACAGTTCAGTCTAGAAAACATAGGCTCATACACATGTACAATGTTACAGGTCTATGGAGTATGCTTGCTTTTCCCAATACACACAAGCGTGTTTATGGTAACTGTCAACTGGATTGATAAAGTGTGTGCAGAAGGGAAGAAAAGGTCATTCTTGCATAAAATATCAGAAGATGTCAGTAATTTGAGAACTAATGACTTAAAGGCTTAGGAAAATATGAAGAAAACAGAGCAGTGTTCTTGAATGATTTATGTGATTCTTATCTAATGACATGTGCTCAATAAATCTTCCTTATTCCAGAATATGTGTGATGGTCCCCAGAAACTATCCTAAGCTAAAGAGGTGGGTAAAAAAAAAAAAAAAAATGTGAAGCATGAAGTTTATTGGGATATATTATGGTTTATTAGGATATATAAATAGAGTCTATTTGCCTTATGATTATACAGTGGAAGTGAGAAATAGATTTAAGGGACTAGATCTGATAGATAGAGTGCCCGATTAACTATGGACTGAGGTTCATGACATTGTACAGGAGACAGGAATCAAACCCATCCCCATGGAAAAGAAATGCAAAACGCAAAATGGCTGTCTGGGGAGGCCTTACAAATAGCTGTAAAAAAAAGACACGCAAAAAGCAAAGAAGAAAAGGAAAGATATAAGGATCTGAATGCAGAGTTCCAAAGAATAGCAAGAAGAGATTAGAAAGCCGTCCTCAGTGATCAATGCAAAGAAATAGAGGAAAACAACAAAATGGCAAAAACTAGAGATCTCTTCAAGAAAACTAGAGATACCAAGGGAACATTTCATGTAAAGATGGGCTCGAAAAAGGACAGAAATGGAATGGACCTAACAGAAGCGGAAGACATTAGAAGAGGTGGCAAGGATACACAGAACTGTACAAAAACGATCTTCACGACCCAGATAATCATGATGGGTGATCATTCACCTAGAGCCAGACACCCTGGAATGTGAAGTCAAGTGGGCCTTAGAAAATATCACTACGGAAACAACCTAGATGTCCATCAGCAGATGAATGGATAAGAAAGCTGTGGTACATATACACAATGGAGTATTACTCAGCCGTTAAAAAGAATTCATTTGAATCAGTTCTGATGAGAAGGGTCAAACTGGAGCCAATTATACAGAGTGAAGTAAGCCAGAAAGAAAAACACCAATACAGTATACTAACACATATATATGGAATTTAGGAAGATGGCAATGACGACCCTGTATGCAAGACAGGAAAAAAGACACAGATGTGTATACCAGACTTTTGGACTCAGAGGGAGAGGGAGAGGGTGGGATGATTTGGGAGAATGGGAATTCTAACATGTATACTGTCATGTAAGAATTGAATCGCCAGTCCATGTCTGACGTAGGGTGCAGCTTGCTTGGGGCTGGTGCATGGGGATGACCCAGAGAGATGTTGTGGGGAGGGAGGTGGGAGGGGGGTTCATGTTTGGGAACGCATGTAAGAATTAAAGATTTTAAAATTTAAAAAAAATTAAAAATTAAAAAAAAAAGAAAATATCACTACGAACAAAGCTAGTGGAGGTGATGGAATTCCAGTTGAACTATGTAAAATCCTGAAAGATGATGCTGTGAAAGTGCTGCACTCAATATGGCAGCACATTTGGAAAACTCAGCAGTGGCCACTGGACTGGAAAATGTCAGTTATCATTCCAATCCCAAAGAAAGGCAATGCCAAAGAATGCGCAAACTACTGCACAATTGCACTCACCTCACATGCTAGTAAAGTAATACTCAAAATTCTCCAAACCAGGCTTCAGCAATATGTGAACCATGAACTTCCAGATGTTCAAGATGGTTTTAGAAAAGGCAGAGGAACCAGAGATCATATTGCCAACATCCGCTGGATCATTGAAAAAGCAAGAAAGTTCCAGAAAAACATCTATTTCTGCTTTATTGACGATGCCAAAGCCTTTAACTGTGTGGATCACAATAAACTGTGGAAAATTCTTCAAGAGATGGGAATACCAGACCACCTGACCTGCCTCTTGAGATACCTGTATGCAGGTCAGGAAACAACAGTTAGAAGTGGACATGGAACAACAGACTGGTTCCAAATAGGAAAAGGAGTATGTCAAGGCAGTATATTGTCACCCTGCTTATTTAACTTCTATGCAGAGTACATCATGAGAAACGCTGGACTGGAAGAAACACAAGCTGGAATCAAGATTGCCGGAAGAAAAATCAATAACCTCAGATATGCACATGACACCACCTTTAAGGCAGTAAGGGAAGAGGAACTAAAAAGCCTCTTGATGAAAATGAAAGAGGAGAGTGAAAAAGTTGGCTTAAAGCTCAACATTCAGAAAACGAAGGTCATGGTATCTTGTCACATCACTTCATGGGAAATAGATGGGGAAACAGTGGAAACTGTGTCAGACTTTATTTTGGGGGGCCTCCAAAATCACTGCAGATGGTGATTGCAGCCATGAAATTAAAAGATGCTTACTCCTTGGAAAGAAAGTTATGACCAACCTAGATAGCATATTCAAAAGCAGAGACATTACTTTGCCAACAAAGGCCCATCTAGTCAAGGCTATGGTTTTTCCAGTGGTCATGTATGGATGCGAGAGTTGGACTGTGAAGAAAGCTGAGCGCTGAAGAATTGATGCTCTTGAACTGTGGTGTTGGAGAAAACTCTTGAGAGTCCCTTGTTCTGCAAGGAGATCCAACCAGTCCATTCTGAAGGAGATTAGCCCTGGGATTTCTTTGGAAGAAATGATGCTAAAGCTGAAACTCCAGTACTTTGGCCATCTCATGCGAAAAGTTGACTCATTGGAAAAGACTGTGATGCTGGGAGGGATTGAGGGCAGGGGGGCAAGGGATGACAGAGGATGAGATGGCTGGATGGCATCACGGACTCGATGGACTTGAATCTGAGTGAACTCTGGGAGTTGGTGATGGACAGGAAGTCCTAGCGTGCTGCGATTCATGGAGTCACAAAGAGTCGGACACAACTGAACGAGTGAACTGAACTGAACTGAAGAAAACTTTTGAAATTCAAAATCTATGAAATAATACATTCCAGATCTACTGATTTACTGTTGTGACCTCATAGAAATAAATGTCTCAATATATTTCAGTACATGAGTTTAAGAATAGTTTAATTTTGGAACTAGACATTTGTAACTTTTTACCACATAAGTTATTGGAGAATAGTATGCAATGCTTTGTTTTTAGACGTATAAATGACAAAATTTAAATAAAAATCTCTGTCAAAAAATGCAATTATTTAAGTATAGTATTTATTACAGTGGAAATCTATATAGCTAAACATTAACATATTTTTGAAAATAATGAGAAATTCAAATACCAAAAGAAGAGATTAAAGAGTACATGAAAAGAGTACAAAACAGATATATTGTGTGATACCACCCACATAAAAACATTTTTTTATTTTTACATGTATTATGTATTGTATATAATATTAAGAATTTAAAATTATTTTTCAACAAAGACATATATTATTTAAATATTGTATACTTTTCCATATTGTTCTTGTTTTAAATTCAGAAAATTTAATGCTCTTTTAACATAAAATTATTATATAGCTTGTTAATATAGATTTGGAAGATGTGTATATTTATAAATATTGGAGCATGGTATATATAGCTAATTGAAAGTAAAAAAAAAGTCCTTTGAGAAAATTTCAGGATATCACACAATATCCTTGCTGTTTTTGTCTGAACACCAGTTTTCCTTTCAGTTGGTCTCTACAGGATGCACCGAGTGATGAAGAATTTTCTCCATGTGGGAGAGGTCACTTTCCTGTGTCTGGGCACAGTGCATGGTCTTGTCAGCACTTTGGTACAAGATCAGTATGGATAGTAAAGCACATCGGAGCCTACTTTTGCCTATTCACAAGAAAAACAAAATAGGTTTGAAAATTAGGAAAGTGGTAGCCTTACTCTGTTGTTGAGGAGATACTACTGCTCTGGATTTTATAAACTGCCATAGCAATTGAAGCAGACATACTTTGAATTAACACATTTTTGAAATGAATAAAGTACCTATTTGACTAATTTTTTTACAGTTTGCTTATGTTTTTTTTTTAAGAAGGGAAAGGAAGATAATTGTGTAGACTGAATTATATAAAACTGATTATTCTTTGCTATTTATTGAATTTAATCACAAGATTAAAGTTACATTTGAAAGAGATTTGTCCTATTTTTTCCTCCCTGTATTCATAAAACTTCTTTATATCATGAGAAAGAATTTTTAAATGATTTTCCTCCAAAGTAGAACATAATTTTTTCTAGATTTTCAGCTTATTTGGAACCTTATGAATCAGATGAACTAATTTTTTTCCTTATATGAGTAAACAAAAGGGAGTGGAATTATCAGTAACAAGTATCAGTGAAAATATCAATAACAGCCCAGGCACTGATCTAGTGGATCTGTTGCTTAAAGGCTGAAAAAGTGCTAACATGAGCAAAGGTCATACTGAAAGTCTGTTTCCTTCACTTTACTTAATCAGTCTTGTACTTGCACAACAATAGACCTAAAGCCACTTGGTAAATTCTAGATGTGATCTGTCCTGAAGGAATAAGAATTTATCTCTAAAAACAGATGGATTTAGACAAATACTGAGTAGACACTAGTGCTAGATACTGTATTAAGTGCTTTGCATAAAAACATTTAATTTTCCAAATGATCCTGGATATTGTATGGCTATCCCCATTTTCTAGAAGAGAAAAGGAAGGCCTAAAATTTTTAATACATTGCCAAAAAAATACACAGCCTATTTATTGCAGAATTAGGAATCTAAACTAGATTTATGTGAATCCCAACTCTATGTTCTTAATCCACCATTTATATTACTAAACTAAGACCATATGGTAAATGCTATGAGCAAGTAGTCATTGTCTAGTAGAGAAACGATTAATAAAAATGTTCCTTGGAAATGCTTAATTGTTTAATATTATTTACATTGAGTTCATACATGCTAGATTAGTTTAATTGTATTAGCATTCTATTTTTACCAATCTGATTAAAACTGAGCAACTCTATGGGAAAAGAATTACCTGCTCAAATACTGAACAAAAACATGTGACATTTTTGAAACAAAACATTGTTCTTTAAAAACATTTAGTTTTGGAGTCATTCATTACATAAAATTTAGTACTAGAAAAGGTTTGATGCTATTAAAAAATACATATGTCTTTGACTTTGGCATCAAGTTAAGGAAGAAGGAATCAAAGAGCCTTGATGAAACTATTATGTTAAAAATAGTGAAGGTTGTTTAACTGGAGGTTGGTGAAAACTGTACATTTGGTACTTTTACCAAACTAGTTTCTTTGCCCAGTCTACAGCAGGTCAAACACTAAGACCCTGAGGTTCTCAGCAGAGAAAAGTTACATTCACAAGGCAGCCAAGCAGAGAGATGAGAGAACAAATCTCAAGCCTGCCACCGCAAAGGCAAGGGGCTGGAGGTATTTACCGGTTGGTAGGGTCTTCTGAGGCATCAGGTGCCTGGGGAAAGTCAATTGAAGATTAAAAAAGGGGTGAGGTAATTGTGGTTTTGTGCAAGCACAAGGACGCCATGTGCTCCATAATGGGAGGCATGTTCATAAAATGGCTGTGCGAGAGTGTTCTAAGGGTGGAGTTTTTGACTCTTTGAAGACAAAATGTCACTGAGCAGACACTCCAGCATCCCCAGGTAGAGAGTTGGTGATCTTGACCAGCCTTAACAAGCTTGAGCTCAAACTGGACACAGCTTACCCCAAGTTCCTGAAAAATAACTTCGGCAAACATCTTATTATCTAGACTAGTGATGCTTGAAGAACTGTTAAAGTTTCTAAACAGTAAAGGTGAACTTGATCAGTGAATGCAGATTACACTTCATTATTAATCAAGTTATAGTTTAATGCATCTAACTGACAACTACCCTTAATTTCAATATCCTGGCAGAAGAGTTGATAACATTTTTGCCTGTACTATCAGGAAAATTAGAATGGTACTTACAATCTCAGATTTAGATAAATGATTTTCTAACAAATTCTGAAATTTCCAACTGACCTCATCTTGCCTAAAATAAAATAAATAAAAATTAACTATAAATATGAATACATAATAAAAAATGAAATAAAAAATGGTATAATTCCAAAAACAGAAAGCTGACAAACAGTAAAGGAGTTTTATTAGCATTTACTAGAACATGCAAGGACAGTTCATATATAAAGGGATTTTTGGCAATCTAGTCATCCATGGGCAGAAAGCAGAGTCAAGAATCTACTTGGATGCAAACATGTGCCATTTCTTATAAAAATGGAATAAGACTCAGACAGAAGGTTCCTCATCCAAAGAAAATATCTCCGAATACTCGTGGTTACTAAATAAATTGCAAACTTCAGTTTTATGTTAGTTTCATGTTATCACCTCTCTTCTGGAGAAGAGAATGGTAACTCATTCCAGTATTCTTGCCTGGACAATTCCATGGACAGAGGAGCTGATGGGCTACTGTCTATGAGGTTACAGAGTCAGACATGACTGATTGATTAACACTTTTATTATCGCCTCTATTGGTCTATACTTAAAGTATTTTACTACAAATAGTTGTTATAAATTACATGTTTATTTTATATCTAAAACTTGTCTGAATTCTTGAAACTGACCATTTGTGTAAACAAGCTAAAAGAAAAGAATATTTTCCTCTTTTATATAACTTTAATCCAAAGTCTTATTTATTCAAGGATTCATGATTTATACAGGATTACACGAAGATGTGTTTGAAGTCTGAATTTACAATGGTCTCTTTCTCATTCGCCAGATAATTGACCTTGGCCCTAGCTACATGTTTGGAGATTGATGTCAATAGAGAAATTAAATTAGATTTGACTGTTTAATAATAAGTGTTAATAGAGTTGTGAGTGGAGAAGGAAATGGTAATGCACTCCAGTATTCTTGCCTGGAGAATCCCAGGGACAGAGGAGCCTGATGGTCTGCAATCTATGGAGTTGCACAGAGTCGGACATGACTGATGCAACTTAGCAGCAGCAGCAGCAGAGTTGTGAGGCTATATTGATATGACCACTCATACACATTTTCCTGTGATAGAAAACATTTGTATTGCAATCACATATGTGGATATAACATAATCAGTTTTATGTAGGATGCTCCTTTTGTGTTCATTTCTGCTTCTCATATCCAGTTTTTCTTCCAAGGTTTAAAACAGAAATCTTAGGCTGAGTAAAACCTCCCAGTTTCCAAAACAGTGTGAGAAAAATGTATCCTTAGCTCTCAAAAAAATGATTATTTTACAGATATGGACTGTATTTTTTTCTATTCTGATAATTATCTCTTTTTTAAATCTGCCTATCTCTTTACCATCACATATTTTCTTTAAGTGATTGCAGTTGTGATGTGTTTTTGCTTAAATATACAAATTGTTGCCTTCAGTCTTTTTTATGCCATCATCACAACAACCTTATTGGATAGAAGACAATCCTTCAATTCGAGAAATGAAGTCATTTGTAGGTTCAGTTCAGTTCAGTCACTCAGTCATGTCCACCTCTTTGTGACCCCATGAATCGCAGCATGCCAGGCCTCCCTGTCCATCACCAACTCCCAGAGTTCACTCAAACTCACTTCCATCAAGTCAGTGATGCCATCCAGCCATCTCATCCTCTGTCGTCCCCTTCTCCTGCTTCCCTCAGTCCCTCCCAGCATCAGAGCCTTTCCCAATGAGTCAACACTTTGCATGGGGTATCCAAAGTACTGGAGTTTCAGCTTTAGCATCAGTCCTTCCAAATAAACCCCAGGGATGATCTCCTTCAGAATGGACTGGTTGGATCTCCTTGCAGTCCAAGGGACTCTCAAGAGTCTTCTCCAACATCACAGTTCAGAAACATCAAGTCTTCAGTGCTCAGCCTTCTTTACAGTCCAACTCTCACATCCATACATGACTACAGGAAAAACCATAACCTTGACTAGATGGACCTTAGTCGGCAAAGTAATTTCTCTGCTTTTGAATATACTACCTAGGTTGGTCAAAACTTTCCTTTCTAGGAGTAAGCGTCTTTTAATTTCATGGCTGAAGTCAACAGCAACAGTTATTTTGGAGCCCAAAAAAATAAAGTCTGAAACAGTTTCCACTGTTTCCCACCTATTTCCCATGAAGTGAAGGGACCGGATGCCATGATCTTCGTTTTCTGAATGTTGAGCTTTAGGCCAACTTTTTCACTCTCCTCTTTCACTTTCATCAAGAGGCTTTTTAGTTCCTCTTCACTTTCTGCCACAAGGGTGGTGTCATCTGCATATCTGAGGTTATTGATATTTCTTCCGGCAATCTTGATTCCAGCTTGTGTTTCTTCCAGTCCAGCGTTTCTCATGATGTACTCTGCATAGAAGTTAAATAACCAGGGTGACAATATACAGCCTTGACATACTCCTTTTCCTATTTGGAACCAGTCTGTTGTTCCATGTCCAGTTCTAACTGCTGCTTCCTGACTTGCATACACATTCCTCAAGAGGCAGGTCAGGTGGTCTGGTATTCCCATCTCTTTCAAAATTTTCCACAGTTTATTGTGATCCACACAGTCAAAGGCATTGGCATAGTCAATAATGTAGAAATAGATGTTTTTTCCTGGAACTCTCTTGCTTTTTCCATGATCCAGTGGATGTTGGCAATTTGATCTCTGGTTCCTCTGCCTTTTCTAAAACCAGCTGTAACATCAGGGAGTTCACAGTTCACGTATTTCTGAAGTCTGGCTTGGAGAATTTTTTTTATTTTTTTTAATTTTTTATTTATTTATTTATTTTAAATTTTAAAATCTTAAATTCTTACATGCGTTCCCAAACATGAACCCCCCTCCCACCTCCCTCCCCACAACATCTCTCTGGGTCATCCCCATGCACCTGCCCCAAGCAAGCTGCACCCTACGTCAGACATGGACTGGCGATTCAATTCTTACATGACAGTATACATGTAGAGGCTTGGAGAATTTTGAGCATTATTTTACTGGCGTCTGAGATGAGTGCAATTATGCGGTAGTTTGAGCATTCTTTGGCACTGCCTTTGTTTGGAAGTGAAATGAAAACTGACCTTTTCCAGTCCTGTGGTGACTGCTGAGTTTTCCAAATTTGCTGGCATATTGAGTGCAGCACTTTCACAGCATCATCTTTCAGGATTTGAAACAGCACAACTGGAATTCCATTACCTCCACTAGCTTTGTTTATAGCGATGCTTTCTAAGGCCCACTTGACTTCACATTCCAGGATCTCTGGCTCTAGATTTGTGACCACACCATCATGATTATCTGGGTCATGAAGATCTTTTTTTGTACAGTTCTTCTGTGTATTCTTGGCATCTCTTCTTAATGCCTTCTGCTTCTGTTAGGTCCAGACCATTTCTGTCCTTTCTCAAGCCCATCTTTGCATGAAATGTTCCCTTGGTATATCTAATTTTCTTGACGAGATCTCTAGTCTTTCCCATTCTGTTGTTTTCCTCTATTTCTTTGCATTGATCGCTGAGGAAGGCTTTCTTATCTCTTCTTGCTATTCTTTGGAACTCTGCATTCAGATGCTTATATCTTTCCTTTTCTCCTTTGCTTTCTGCTTGTCTTCTTTTCACAGCTATTTGTAAGGCCTCCCCAGACAGCCATTTTGCTTTTTTTGCATTTATTTTCCATGGGGATGGTCTTGATCCCTGTCTCCTGTACAATGTGACGAACTTCATTCCATAGTTCATCGGGCACTCTGTCTATCAGATCTAGGTCCTTAAATCTGTTTCTCACTTCCACTGCATAATCATAAGGATTTGATTTAGGTCATACCTGAATAGTCTAGCGGTTTTCCCTACTTTCTTCAATTTAAGTCTGAATTTGGCAATAAGGAGTTCATGATCTGAGCCACAGTCAGCTCCTAGTCTTGTTTTCATTGACTGTATAGAGCTTCTTCATCTTTGGCTGCAAAGAATAGAATCAATCTGATTTTGATTTTGACCATCTGGTGATGTCCATGTGTAGAGTCTTCTCTTGTGTTGTTGGAAGAGAGTGTTTGCTATGACCAGTGCGTTTTCTTGGCAAAACTCTATCAGTCTTTGCCCTGCTTCATTCCACATTCCAAAGCCAAATATGCCTGTTACTCCAGGTGTTTCTTGACTTCCTACTTTTGCTTTCCAGTCCCCTATAATGAAAAGGACATCTTTTCTGTAGGTTAAGCAACTTATTTAAATCCCTGTGGCTAATTATAGAAATAATTAATATTGGTATTACCATGGTTTCACTTGGATGAAGAATAGGGGAAGGAAAAATAGAAAAATAAGTTGCTTGTTGTGATCTTTTTACTAATTGAATAAGAGGCAGAAATACAAGCAGAAAACAGGGAGCTCTTGGTGATATGCTACTGAGACCTAAATGCAACCAGACTTGTGCTCAAGGCCCAGCTGTTAAAACATTACAGTAGCTTTATCTTCTGGTATCTTGTCAGAGAGCTTTTCACTGTGAAGAACTGTTGAAACAGCTGTGTGTATGTGTGTAATCTGTTAGTTTTGAAATAGGTTTTCTGCTGGCTAATACTAACACCTGTGACAAAAAAATATTCTGTAAAAACTCGATGAGTGAAAAACACACAAAAGGGAGAAATGGTGAATTCTTCCTATAGTCTGTAAGTTCATATAAATCTGCTGCTGCTGCCACTGCTGCTAAGTCGTATCAGTCGTGTCTGATTCTGTGCGACCCCATGGATGGCAGCCTACCAGGCTCCACTGTCCCTGGGATTCTCCAGGCAAGAACACTGGAGTGGGTTGCCATTTCCTTCTCCAACGCATGAAAGTGAAAAGTGATAGTGAAGTCGCTGAGTCGACCCCACGGACTGAAGCCTACCAGGCTCCTCTGTCCATGGGATTTTCCAGGCAAGAGTATTGGAGTGGATTGCCATTGCCTTCTCTGCACATTAATCTAGGGACAGCTTTTATCACAGCTTCATTTTTTTATTATAAAACTTAATTGGGTGCGCATAAATGTGTGGTTGATTGGTTTGTTTTGGACTGAATTTTTCCAAAGAAACATATTCTTTAAACTACAACACCTTATAAGAAACAACAATAGCCAATATTTTAGAAGAAAATCTTTAGGTTTTTTGGCTGTGGTACAATAAGAATCATCTGCCAGTATCAAATAAAATCAATTGCAGATTTTCTAACCAGAAATCTGAAAAGAAGTAAAAAATGAGAAATCCAGGAAAGATGATGTTTAGTTGCATTTCCACATCAAAATCCTTTTTGGCAGAGCTGATCAGCTGCAATTTTATTAGTATAATTAATAATCATGACATGTCACAGAGGCTCTCAGCAATAGGCTAATCTCCTGGGTGGCTGAATACCTATATTTTTAGAAGACTGTGAATGTTACTTAACCTAACGTACAGCCTGGCCCGCTCACAGAACAAAGGTTTGAGTGAATACCAAAGGAGAGCTAGCTAGCTGCATACCAGCCCCTTCCTCCCCGGAGGCAGAAAGGCAGGCTTGTGACAGCCAGAACCAGAAGGCAAAGGGCTGCTGCAATCTCAGTCCCAGAGACAGCATCTTCCACCCAACTGTGAGCAGGCTTCCAGCTGCTAACCACATTTTCCTGATATCCTGGATGGCTGACATCTTCCAGGAGGGTCGCAGCCTGAGATCAGCTCTCCAGAGACATATGGCAAACCTCAGAAGGTGCTCTCATGGCACACCTGGAAAACTGAGCTGCTGGGACCAGGGAGGTGATTAAGACGCATGGCTCACCTGGGATGGTGCACTTGCCAACCACTTGGTCACCTGAGCTGTGCAGACCTGGGAAGGGCACAAAATGCACGTCCAACCCACAGACACAGAGGTAGAACTATGTCTGAGTATCTCCTGTGGAGGTATGCATCAGCAGTGACCTGCTGCAGGATCAGGGGCTCTGGGTGCAGCAGACCTGGATATGGCATTAGCCCTCTTGGAGGAGGTCACCATTAACCCTATCATAGAGCCACCAAAACTTACACAGGACTGGTGAAGCAGAATCTTGGAGGGCTCAAACAAAACCTTGTGTGCACCAGGACCCAGGAAAAAGGAGCAGTCACCCCACAAGTAACTGATGCAGACATGCTCATGAATGTGACCCAGACATACCCATGAGTGTCCAGGAGTCTCCAGTAGAGGCGTGGATCAGCGGTGGCCTGCTACAGGGTTGGGAGCACTGAATGCAGCATTACATGATGGGACCTTTTTAAGAGGGATAGTATGGGGAGCGAGATGGGAGGAGGGTTCAGGATTGGGAACACGGTGTACACCCATGGTGGATTCATGTTGATGTATTGTATTGGCAAAATCAATACAATATTGTGAAGTAAAAAATAAATAAATAATATAATATAATATAATAAAATTTTAAAAAATGAAGGAGATCTCAAATATCTTCATTACCTCCACCATAGTTTGGCCTCAGGTAAAGCAAAGGGGAGGGAACAAAATTCTGCCCATCAACAGAAATTTGGATTAAAGATTTACTGAACATGGGCAGGTACATTAGAACAAGACTCGGTTTTGTCAAGAAAACCACAATCGCAGAAAACTAACCAGACTGATCACATGGATCACTACTTTGTCTAGCTCAATGAAACTATGAGCCATGACTTGTAAGGCTACCCAAGATGGATGGGTCATGACAGAGAGTTCTGACAAAACGTGGTCCACTAGAAAAGAGAATGGCAAACAATTTCAGCATTATTGCCTTGAGAAAACTATGAACAGTATGAAAAGGCAAAAATATAGAACAATGAAAGATGAACTCCCCACGTTGGTAGGTGCCCAATATGCTACTGGAGAAAAGTAGAGAAATAACTCCAGAGAGAATGAAGAGATGGAGCCAAAGCACAAACAACACCCAGTGTGGATATGACAGATGATGGAAGTAAAGTCCAATATTGTAAAAAGCAATATTACAAAGGAAACTGGAATGATGGGTTCATGAATCAAAGCAACTTGGATGTGATCAAACAAGCAATGACAAGAGTGAACGTGAATATTTTATGAATCAGCAAACTAAAATGGACTGAAATGGGTGAATTTAACTAAGATGACCATTATATCTACTACAGTGGGCAAGAACCCTCAGAAGAAATGGAGTAACCATCATAGTCAACGAAAGTGTCCAAAATGCAGTACTTGGATACAGTCTCAAAAACGACAAAATGAACTCTGTTCGTTTCCAAGGCAAAATAACAGTAATCCAACTCTACGCCTTGACAGTAATGTTTAAAGAAGCTGAAGTTGAGGGGTTCAGTGAAGCCCGACAAGATCTTCTAGAAATAATATGAAAAAAAGGATATCTTCTTCATTATCAGTTCAGTTCAGTTCAGTTGCTCAGTCGTGTCTGACTCTTTGTGACCCCATGAATCGCAGCATGCCAGGCCTCCCTGTCCATCACCAATTCCTGGAGTTCACTCAAACTCATGTCCATCGAGTCAGAGATGCCATCCAGCCATCTCATTCCCTGTCGTCCCCTTCTCCTCCTGTCCCCAATCCCTCCCAGCATCAAAGTCTTTTCCAATGAGCCAACTCTTCGCATGAGCTGGCCAAAGTACTGGAGTTTCAGCTTTTAGCATCAGTCCTTCCAATGATCATCCAGGACTGATCTCCTTTATAATGGACAGGTGGATTTCCTTGCAGTCCAAGGGACTCTCAAGAGTCTTCTCCAACAAAACAGTTCAAAAACATCAATTCTTCATCGCTCAGCTTTCTTCGCAGTCCAACTCTCACATCCATACATGACCACAGGAAAAACCATAGCCTTGACTAGATGGGATTTTCTAGAAAAAGTAATGCCTCTGCTTTTGAATATGCTATCTAGGTTGCTCAAAACTTTCCTTCTAAGGAGTAAGCGTCTTTTAATTTCATGGCTGCAGTCACCATCGCAGGGATTTTGGAGCTCCAAAAAGTAAAGTCTGACACTGTTTCCACTGTTTCCCTATCTATTTACCATAAAGTGATGGGACCAGATGCCATGAACTTCGTTTTCTGAATGTTGAGCTTTACGCCAACATTTTCACTCTCCTCTTTTACTTTCATCAAGAGGCTTTTTAGTTCCTCTTCACTTTCTGCCATAAGGGTGGTGTCATCTGCATATCTGAGATTATTGATATTTCCCCCAGCAATCTTGATTCCAGCTTGTGCTTCCTCCAGCCCAGCATTACTTATGATGTGCTCTACACATAAGTTAAATAAGCAAGGTGACAATATACAGCCTTGACATACTCCTTTTCCTCTTTGGAACCAGTCTGTTGTTCCATGTCCAGTTCTAACTGTTGCTTCCTGACCTGCATACAGATTCCTCAAGAGGCAGGTCAGGTTGTCTGGTATTCCCATCTCTTTTGGAATTTTCCACAGTTTATTGTGATCCACAGAGTCAAAGGCTTTGGCATAGTCAATTAAGTAAAAGTAGATGTTTTTCTGGAACTCTCTTGCTTTTTCCATGATCCAGTGAATGTTGGTAATTTCATCTCTGGTTTCTCTGGCATTTCTAAAACCATCTTGAACATCTGGAAGTTCACGGTTCACGTATTGCTGAAGCCTGGCTTGGAGAATTTTGAGCATTATTTTACTAGCATGTGAGATGAGTGCAATTGTGCAGTAGTCTGAGCATTCTTTGGCATTGCCTTTCTTTGGGATTGGAATGATAACTGACATTTTCCAGTCCTGTGGTGACTGCTGAGTTTTCCAAATTTGCTGGCATATTGAGTGCAACACTTTCACAGCATCATCTTTCAGGATTTTACATAGCTCAACCAGAATTCCATCACCTCCACTAGCTTTGTTCGTAGTGATGCTTTCTAAGGCCCACTTGACTTCACATTCCAGGATCTCTGTCTCTAGATTAGTGATCACACCATCGTGATTATCCGGGTCGTGAAGATCTTTTTTGTACAGTTCTTCTCTGTATTCTTGGCACCTCTTCTTAATATCTTCTGCTTCTGTTAGGTCCAGACCATTTCTGTCCTTTCTCAAGCCCATCTTTGCATGAAATGTTCCCTTGGTATCTATAATTTTCTTGAAGAGATCTCTAGTCTTTCACATTTTGTTGTTTTCCTCTATTTCTTTGCATTGATCGCTGAGGAAGGCTTTCTTATCTCTTCTTGCTATTCTTTGGAACTCTGCATTCAGATGCTTATATCTTTCCTTTTCTCCTTTGCTTTTTGCATCTCTTTTTTTTCACAGCTATTTGTAAGGCCTCCCCAGACAGCCATTTTGCTTTTTTTGCATTTATTTTCTATGGGGATGGCCTTGATCCCTGTCTCCTGTACAATGTCACAAACCTCTGTCATCAGGCACTCTATCTATCAGATCTAGTCGCTTAAGTCTATTTCTCACTTCCACTGTATAATCATAAGGGATTTGATTTAGGTCATACCTGCATGGTCTAGTGGTTTTCCCTACTTTCTTCAATTTAAGTCTGAATTTGGCAATAAGGAGTTCATGATCTGAGCCACAATCAGCTCCTAGTCTTTTTTTCACTGACTGTATAGAGCTTTTCCATCTTTGGCTGTAAAGAATATAGTCAATCTGATTTCGATGTTGAACTTCTGGTGATGTCTATGTGTAGAGTCTTTTCTTGTGTTTTTGGAAAAGGGTGTTGGCTCTTCATTATAGAGGACTGGAATGCAAATGTAGAAAGTCAAGAGATACCTGGAGTAACAGGCAAATTTAGCCTTGAGTACAAAATGAAGGAGGGCAAATGTTAACAGATTTGTGCCAAGAGAATGCACTGGTCATAGCAAACACCCTCTTGCAACAGCACAAGAAAAAGCTTTACACATGGACATTATCAGATGGTCAAAACTGAAATCAGATTGATTTTATTCTTTGCAGCCAAAGATGGAGAAGCACTATACAGTCAGCAAAAACAAGACCATGAGCTGACTGTGGCTCAGATCATGAATTGCTGATTGCCAAATTCAGACTGAAATTGAAGGAAGTAGGGAAAACCACTAGACCATTCAGGTATAACTTAAATCCCTTATGATAATACAGTGGAAGTGACAAATAGACTCAAGGGATTAGATCTGATGAACTATGAATGGAGGTTCATGACATTCTACAAGAGGCAGGGATCAAGACCATCCCCAGAAAAAGAAATGGAAAAAGGCAAAATGGTTGTCAGAGGAGGCCTTAAAAAGAGCTGAAAAAAGAAGAGAAGCTAAAAGCAAAGGAGAAAGGGAAAAATATACTCATTTGAATGTAGATTTACAAAAAAAAGCAAGGAGAGATAAGAAAGCCTTCCTCAGTGATCAGTGCAAAGAAATGATGAACACAATAGAACGGGAAAGACTAGAGATTTCTTCCAGAAAATTAGAGATACAAAGGGGATATTTCATGCAAAGATGAGCAAAATAAAGGACAGAAATGGTATGGAGCTAACAGAAGCAGAAGATATTAAGGAGAGGTGGCAAAAATACACAGAACTATACAAAAAAAGATCGTCATGACCCATGTAAGCACGATGGTGTGATCAGTCACCTAGAGCCAGACATCCTGAATGCAAAGTCAAGTGAGCCTTATGAAACATCACTTCGAGCAAAGCTAGTGGAGATGATGGAATTCCAGTTGACTCTTTCAAATCCTAACTGATGATGCTTTGATAGTGCTGCCCTCAATATGCCAGCAAATTTGGAAAACTCAGTAGTGGCCTCAGGACTGGAAAAGTCAGTTTTCATTCCAATCCTAAAGACAGACAATCCCAATGAAAGTTCAAACCACCGCACAATTGCCCTCATCTCACACACTTGCAATGTAATGCTTCAAATTCTCCATTCAAGGCTTCAAAAGTATGTGAACCATAAACTTCCAGATGTTCAAGCTGGATTTAGAAAAGGCAGAGGAACCAGAGATCAAATTGCTAGCATCCCCTGGATCATCGAAAAAGCAAGAGAGTTCCACAAAAACATCTGCTTTTGCTTATTGATTATGCCAAAGCCTTTGACTGTGTGTATCACCACAAACTGTAGAAAATTCTGAAAGAGATGGAAATACCAGACCACCTTATCTGTTTCCTGAGAAATGTGTATGCAAGTCAAGAAATAACAGTTAGAACTGGACATGGAACAATAGACTGCTTCCAAATCAGGAAATGTGTACATCAAGGCTGTATATCATCACCCTGCTTATTTAACTTATATGCAGAATATATCATGCAAAATGCTAGGATTGCCAGGAGAAATATCAATAACCTCAGATATGCAGATTACACCACTTTTGCAGCAGAAGATGAAGAGGAACTAAAGAGCCTTTTGATTAAAGTGAAAGAGGAGAGTGAAAAAGTTGGCTTAAAACTCAGCATCCAGAAAACTAAGATCATGGCATCTGGTCCCATCACTTTATGGAAAATAGATGGGAGACAATGGAAGCTATGAGTAACTATATTTGGGGAGGGGGGCTCCAGAATCACTGCAGATGATGACTGCAGTCTTGAAATTAAAAGACACTTGCTCCTTGGAAGAAAAGCTATAACCAACCTACACAGCATATTACAAAACAGAGACATTTCTTTGCCAATAAAAGTCTGTCTAATCTAAACTATGGTTTTTCCAGTGGTAATGTATGGATGTGACAGTTGGACTACAAGCAAAGCTAAGTACCAAAAAACAATTGATACTTTTGAACTGTGGTGTTGTAGAAGACTCTTGAGAGTCCCTTGGACTGCAAGGAACTCAACAGTCAATCCTAAAGGATATCAGTCCTGAATATTCATTGGAAGGACCAATGCTGAAACTCCAACACTTTGACCACCTGATGAGAAGAAAAACTCATTGGAAAAAAGACCCTGATGATGTGAAAGATTGAACTCAGGAGAAGAAGGGAATTATAGGGTATGAGATTGTTGGATGGCATCACCAGCGCGATGGACCTGAGTTTGTGTCATCTCCGAGAGTTAGTGATGAACAGGGAAGACTGGCAGCTGAAGTCCATGGTGTTGCAAAGAGTAGGACACTATTGAGTGACTGAACTGAACTGAACTGAATGTTACTTTAATTATTTAGCAGTTGGTTGGCTCACATAAGTCTTATGCACTTGTATAAATCTTCAGTGATCTAATACTATTTAAGTAACGTAGAAAGTAGTATAACATATTTGACATGTCTTGATAATAATACTGCTGCATGCACAAATGATTATCACTGAAATATCTAAATTTTTCAGATTTATTTTTCTTAACTTGCTGATTAAAGTGTGAGTATTCAGGTACTACATTTAGTCCCAAATTTTAAACTAAATATTTTATTTCACCAGAATCTCCAATTTTTTCCCTTTCCATATTGCCATAATCTTGGACTTGCATTAGAAAATAAAATTCCTGCTCAATTTAGGAATACTTATTTGCAACCTATTCAGGAAGAAATATTTTTTAAGTATGCATTAATGTTAAGTGTGTTCATCAATGCTTGGATTACTCTAATCAAGAACTCATTCAGTAAAAAATGAATTAAATTGTGCAGAGAATAGATAATTCCAATTGTTAAGTATCATTAAAAAGGATAAAATGTTATCCTAAACAAACTAAAAAGTTTTAAACCTTATTTGATATTGTCTACCACCATATTAAATTTCTTAAAAATCAAAATTCTGTATCCTAGCTCTATGCATCTGAAAAACTGGTTAAAATATAATTATTTTCAAATAAGCCAAGTATGTTTTTATTATATATTCCAAACACAGAAATAATCAGTGTACTTATATAGATGTGGGTAGTCAAAATCTTGGTTTATGTTTTCAAATGCTGCAATAATTATGGGAAGATAGATGGTGTTTGTGGAAATAGCCACTGCTAGTGTAACCAATTATTAATGTTTACAGTTTTTCTAATAACACTTGTTATATAACTGAAATTGGGGACCAGAGGGAGTGGCTCCTTTTTGAAATTACATTTCATTTAAGCTGTCATGTCAAATTATATTAATTCTTCCTTGATATGTGTGATAGTTTTGGACCATTTTACATTCCACCCAATAGAGCTCCAGGGTTCCAGTTGCTCCACACTCTCACCAATGCATGTTATATTTCTTTTGGTTTTGTGACAGTTGTCATCCTAAGGATGTGAGACGATATCTCATTGTAGCTATAATCTGCCTTTCTCAGATAATTAGTGATGTTGAGTATTGTTTAATATGCTTGAGGGCTTGAATATTTTATTTCTTTTCAGAGTTGTCTATTTAGGTTCTTCGCTTATTTTTAAATCAGGATTTTTTTTTTTTTCTGTTCAACTGCCAGAATTTATATTTTGGATATTGACTCCTTAGCAGATGTACAGTGTGCAAGTTTTTTCTCCTATTCTAATAGGTACCTTTTCACTCTGCTGATTATTTTATGTGTAAAAGCTCTTTAATTTGATATAATCTTCCTTGTCTATTTTTGCTTTGGTTGCCTCTGCTTTTGGTGTCACATCAAACAAACATTGCAAAATCCAATGTTTGGGAAGAATTAACCAATGTTTTCTTCTTACTTATTTAATCCATTTTGGATTGACTTTCATGTATGGTATAAGATAAAGGTTCAATTTCACTTTCTTGCAAGGGGATATGTAGTTTTCCTAACATCACTTGATGATTAGACAATCATTTCTGCACTAGTTAGTCTTTACCATGTTTATCAAAGATCATTTGATCAAATACCTAAGGGATTGTTTCTCTTCTATTTGCCTTTATGTCTGCATTTATGCCACTGACATACTTATGTTTTGATAAGTTAAACTGTTAGTGGCTGTGACATCCAACCCACCAGGCTCCACTGTCCATGGGTTTCTCGGGGCAAGAATAGGGGGGTGACTTACCATTCACCTCAGCTTCGTAACGTGCTTTGAAATCAGGAAGTATGATTTGAAGTTAGGACTTGGTAGCTCTGTTTTTCTTTCTTAAGACTGTTTTACATATTTGGGGTCATTGAAAATTTTATATGGATTTAAAAATTTTTTTCTACTCCTGCAAAAACTGCCAATGGGATTTTGAAAAGAATTACTTTGAATTTGTAGATTGTTTTGGCTACTCTGGGCATTTTAACAACAACTCAGATGACCATTATATCTACTACTGTGGGCAGTAATCTCTTAGAGGAAATGGAGTAGCCATCATGGTCAAAAGAGTCTGAAATGCAGTACTTGGATGCAATCTCAAAAATGACAGGATGATCTCTGTTTGTTTCCAAGGCAAACAATTCAGTATCACAGTAATCCTAGACTATGCCACAACAAGTAATGCGGAAGAAGCTGAAGTTGAATGGTTCTATGAAGACGTACAAGATCTTTTAGAACTAACACCCCAAAAAGATGTCCTTTTATTACAGGGGACTGGAATGCAAAAGTAGGAAGTCAAGAAACACCTGGGGTAACAGGCAAATTTGGCCTTGGAATGTGGAATGAAGCATGGCAAAGACTAATAGAGTTTTGCCAAGAAAATGCACTGGTCATAGCAAACACCCTCTTCTAACAACACAAGAGAAGACTCTACACATGGACATCACCAGATGGTCAACACCGAAATCAGATTGATTATATTCTTTGCCGTCAAAGATGGAGAAGCTCTATACAGGCAACAAAACCAAGACCAGGAGCAGACTGTGGCTCAGATTATGAACTCCTTATTGCAAATTGAGACTTAAATTGAAGAAAGTAAGGACAACCACCAGACCATTCAGGTAGGAACTAAACCAAATTTCTTATGATTATATAGTGGAAGTGAGAAATAGATTTAAGGGCCTAGATCGGATAGATAGAGTGCCTGATGAACTATGGACTGAGGTTCATGACATTGTACAGGAGACAGGGATCAAGACCATCCCCATGGAAAACAAATGCAAAAAAAGCAAAATGACTGTCTGAAGAGGCCTTACAAATAGCTGTGAAAAGAAGACAAGCAGAAAGCAAAGGAGAAAAGGAAAGATATAAGCATCATAATGCAAAGTTCCAAAGAATAGCAAGAAGAGATAAGAAAGCCTTCCTCAGCAATCAATGCAAAGAAATAGAGGAAAAGAACAGAATGGGAAAGACTAGAGATCACTTAAATAAAATTAGAGATACCAAGGGAACATTTCATGCAAAGATGGGCTCGATAAAGGCCAGAAATGGTATGGACCTAACAGAAGCAGAAGATATTAAGAAGAGGTGGCAAGAACACACAGAAGAACTGTATAAAAAAGATCTTCAATACCCAGAAAATCACGATGGTGTGATCACTCATCTAGAGCCAGATATCCTGGAATGTGAAGTCAAGTGGGCCTTAGAAAGCATCAATATGAAAAAAGCTAGTGGAGGTGATGGAATTCCAGCTGAGCTATGTAAAATCCTGAAAGATGATGCTGCGAAAGTGCTGCACTCAATATGCCAGCGCATTTGGAAAACTCAGCAGTGGCCACCAGACTGGAAAATGTCAGTTATCATTCCAATCCCAAAGAAATGCAATGTCAAAGAACGCTCAAACTACCGCACATTTGCACTCATCTCACATGCTAGTAAAGTACTGCTCAAAATTCTCCAAGTCAGACTTCAGCAATATGTGAACAGTGAACTTCCAGATGTTCAAGCTGGTTTTAGAAAAGCCAGAGAAACCAGAGATAAAATTGCCAGCATTCACTGGATCATGGAAAAAGCAAGAGAGTTCCAGAAAAACATCTACTTTTACTTAATTGACTATGCCAAAGCCTTTGACTCTGTGGATCACAATAAACTGTGGAAAATTCTGAAAGAGATGGGAACACCAGACCACCTGACCTGCCTCTTGAGAAACCTATATGTAGGTCAGGAAACAACAGTTAGACTTAGACATAGAACAACAGACTGGTTCCAAATAGGAAAAGGAGTACGTGGAGGTTGTATAATGTCACACTCCTTATTTAACTTGTATGCAGAGTACATCATGAGTATGCTGAGCTGGAAGAAGCATAAGCTGGAATCAAGATTGCCAGGAGAAATATCAATAACCTCAGATATGCAGATGACACCACCCTTATGGCAGAAAGTGAAGGGAACTGAAAAGCCTCTTGATGAAAGTGATAGTGGAGAGTGAAAAAGTTGGCTTAAAGCTCAACATTCAGAAAACGAAGATCATGGCATCTGGTCCCATCACTTCTTGGGAAATAGATGGGGAAACGTTGGAAGCAGTATCAGACTTTATTATGGGGGGCTCCAATATCACTGTTGCTGGTTACTTCAGCCATGAAATTAAAAGATGCTTACTCCTTGGAAGAAAAATTATGGCCAACCTAGACAGCATATTGAACAGCAGAGACTTTCTTTGCCAACAAAGGTTCATCTAGTCAAGACTACAGTTTTTCCAGTGGTCATGTGTGGGTGTGAGAGTTTGACTGTGAAGAAAGCTGAACACCTAAGAAATGATGCTTTTAAACTATGGTGTTGGAGAAGACTCTTGAGAGTCCCTTGGACTGCAAGGAGATCCAACCAGTCCATTCTGAAGGAGATAAGCCCTTGGTGTTCTTTGGAAGAAATGATGCTAAAGCTGAAACTCCAGTACTTTGTCCACCTCATGCGAAGAGTTGACTCATTGGAAAAACTCTGATGCTGGGAGGGATTGGGGGCAGGAGGAGAAGAGGATGACAGAGGCTGAGATGACTGGATGGCATCAATGACTCGATGGACATGAGTGTGAGTGAACTCTGGGAGTTGGTGATGGACAGGGAGGCCTGGTGTGCTGCAATTCATGGGGATGAAAAGACTCGGGCACGACTGAGCAACTGTACTGAACTGAACTGAACTGTAATCTTCCAATCCATGAGCATAGGATGTGCTTCCATTTATTTTCTTTAATTTCTTTCAATAATATTTTATACTTTTCAGTGTACAAGTCTTGCCTCACCTTGGTTAATTTTCTTCCTAAATATTTTATTTTTTTGATGTCACTGTCAGTGGTTTTGTGTTATTAATTTTCTTTATAGATTGTTTATTAGAGTGCAGAAACACACCAGATTTTTGTGTTTTGATTTTATATCTTGCAATTGACTGAATTTGTTTATTCTAACAGTTTGCATGTGTGTAATAGTTGATATTATCTATATATAAAATCATATCACCATTGAACAGACATAATTTTCCTACTTCCCTTCTGACTTGGATCTATTTTATCCCTTATTTATGCCTAATTGCTTTGGCAAGTACTTCCAGCATCATGCTGAATAGCAGGTACAAAGGAGGAAGTATTGTCTTCTTCCTGGTCTTAGTGGAAAAGCTCTCAGTTTTGTACCATGGAGAGTGGTGCTCCGTTCAGTTCAGTTCAGTCACTCAGTCGTGTCCGACACTTTGTGACCCCATGAATCGCAGCACGCCAGGCCTCCCTGTCCATCACCATCTCCCGGAATGCACTCAGACTCATATCCAACGAGTCCGTGATGCCATCCAGCCATCTCATCCCTGGTTGTCCCCTTCTCCTGCTGCCCCCAATTCCTCCCAGCATCAGTCTTTTCCAATCAGTCAGCTCTTCGCATGAGGTGGACAAAGTACTGGAGTTTCAGCTTTAGCATCAGTCCTTCCAAAGAAAACCCGGGATTGATCTCCTTCAGAATGGACTGGTTGGATCTCCTTGCTGTCCAAGGGACTCTCAAGAGTCTTCTCCAACACCACAATCCAAAAGCATCAATTCTTCAGTGCTCAGCCTTCTTCACAGTCCAACTCTCCCATCCATACATGACCACAGGAAAAACCATAACCTTGACGAGACGGACCTTAGTGGGCAAAGTAATGTCTGCTTTTGAATATACTATCTAGGTTGGTCATAACTTTTCTTGCAAGGAGTAAGCGTCTTTTAATTTCACGGCTGCAATCACCATCTACAGTGATTTTAGAGCCCCCCAAAATAAAGTCTAACACTGTTTCCACTGTTTCCTCATCTATTTCCCATGAAGTGATGGGACCGTATGTCATGATCTTCGTTTTCTGAATATTGAGTTTCAAGCGAACTTTTTCGCTCTCCTTTTTCACTTTCATCAAGAGGCTTTTTAGTTCCTCTTCACTTTCTGCCATAAGGGTGGTGTCATCTGCATATCTGTGGTTATTGATATTCCCCCAGCAATCTTGATTCCAGCTTGTGTTTCTTCCAGTCCAGTGTTTCTCATGATGTTCTCTGCATATAAGTTAAATAAGCAAGGTGACAATATACAGCCTTGACATACTCCTTTTCCTATTTGGAACCAGTCTGTTGTTCTATGTGCAATTCTAACTGTTGCTTCCTGACCTGCATACAGATTTCTCAAGAGGCAGGTTAGGTGGTCTGGTATTCCCATCTCTTTCAGAATTTTCCAGTTTATTATGATCCACACAGTCAAAGGCTTTGGCATAGTCAATAAAGCAGAAATAGATGTTTTTCTGGAACTCTCTTGCTTTTTCCGTGATCCAGAAGATATTGGCAATTTGATCTCTGGTTCCTCTGACTTTTCTAAAACCAGCTTGAGCATCAGGGAGTTCACGGTTCGTGTATTGCTGAAGTCTGGCTTGGAGAATTTTGAGCATTACTTTACTAGCTTGTGAGATGAGTGCAATTTTGCGGTAGTTTGAGCGTTCTTTGGCATTGCCTTTCTTTGGGATTGGAATGAAAACTGACCTTTTCCAGTCCTGTGGCCACTGCTGACTTTTCCAAATTTACTGGCATATTGAGCGCTGTACTTTCACAGCATCATCTTTCAGGATTTGAAACAGCTCAACTGGAATGCCATCGCCTCCACTAGCTTTGTTTGTAGTGATGCTTTCTAAGGCTCACTTGACTTCACTTTCCAAGATATCTGGCTCTAGATTAGTGATCACATCATCATGATTATCTGGGTCGTGAAGATCTTTTTTGTACAGTGCTTCCATGTAATCTTGCCACCTCTTCTCAATATCTTCTGCTTCTGTTAGGTCCATACCATTTCTGTCCTTTACAGAGCCCATCATTGCATGAAATATTCCCTTAGTAGCTCTAATTTTTTTTAAGTAATGTCTAGTCTTTCCCATTCTGTTCTTTTCCTCCATTGCATTGCATTGATCACTGAAAAAGGCTTTCTTATCTCTTCTTGCTATTCTCTGGAACTCTGCATTCAGATGCTTATATCTTTCCTTTTCTCCTTTGCTTTTCACCTCTCTTCTTTTCACAGCTATTTGTAAGGCCTCCCCAGACAGCCATTTTGCTTTTTTGCTTTTCCCATGGGGATGGTCTTGATCCCTGTCTCCTGTACAATGTCACAAACCTCATTCCATAGTTCATCAAGCACTCTGTCTATCAGTTCTAGTTCCTTAAATCTACTTCTCACTTCCACTTTATAATCATAAGGGATTTGATTTATGTCATACCTGAATGGTCTAGTGATTTTCCCTACTTTCTTCAATTTAAGTCTGAATTTGGTAATAAGGAGTTCATGATCTGAGCCACAGTCAGCTCCTGGTCTTGTTTTTATTGACTGTATAGAGCTTCTCCATCTTTGGCTGCAAAGAATATAGTCAATCCGATTTCAGTGTTGACCATCTGGTGATGTCCATGTGTAGAGTCTTCTCTTGTGTTGTTGAAAGAGGGTGTTTGCTATGACCAGTGCATTTTCTTGGCAAAACTCTATTAGTCTTTGCCCTGCTTCATTCCACATTCCAAGGCCAAATTGACCTGTTATTCCAGGTGTTTCTTGACTTCCTACTTTTGCATTCCAGTCCCCTATAATGAGAAGGACATCTTTTTTGGGTGTTAGTTCTAAAAGATCTTGTAGGTCTTCATAAAACCATTCAACTTCAGTTTCTTCACCGTTACTGGTTGGGGCATAGACTTGGGTAACTGTGATGTTGAATGGTTTGTCTTGGAGACAAACAGAGATCATTCTGTCGTTTTTGAGATGGCATCCAAGTAATGCATTTCGGACTCTTTTGTTGACCATGATGGCTACTCCATTTCTTTGAGGGATTTCTGTCTGCAATAGTAGATATAATGGTCATCTGAGTTAAATTCACCCATTCCAGTCCATTTTAGTTCGCTGATTCCTAGAATTTTGACGTTCACTCTTGTCATCTCTTGTTTGACCACTTCCAACTTGCCTTGATTCATGGACCTGACATTTCAGGTTCCTATGCAATATTACTCTTTACAGCATCGGATCTTGCTTCTATTACCAGTCACATCCACAACTGGGTAATGTTTTTGCTTTGGCTCCATCACTTCATTCTTTCTGGAGTTATTTCTCCACTATCTCCAGTAGCATATTGGGTACCTAATGACCTGGGGAGTTCCTCTTTTGGTATCCTATCATTTTGCCTTTTCATACTGCTCATGGGTTTCTCAAGGCTAGAATACTGAAGTGGCTTGCCATTCCCTTCTCCAGTGGACCACACTCTGTCAGACCTCTCCAGCACGACCAGCCCGTCTTGGGTTGCCCCGCAGGCATGGCTTGGTTTCATTGAGTTAGACAAGGCTGTGGTCCTAGTGTGATTAGACTGACTAGTTTTCTGTGAGTATGGTTTCACTGTGTCTGCCCTCTGATGCCTTCTTGCAACACCTACCATCTTACTTGGGTTTCTCTTACCTTGGGCGTGGGGTATCTCTTCACGGCTGCTCCAGCAAAGCGCAGCCACTTTTGCTTACCTTGGACGAGGGGTATCTCGTTACATTCGCCATTCCTGATCTTCAACGTGGGATAGCTCCTCTAGGCCCTCGTGTGCCTGCCCAGCCACCGCTCCTTGGGATGCTTCTCCTGGACGCTGGCCCTGGCCTCGGGCGTGGGTGTGTCCTCCCAGCTGCCGCCCTTGGCCTCCGGCTCGGGGTGGCTCCTCAGGGTCACCGTCCTTGGCCTTGGGTGCGAGGTGGCTTCTCCCTGCCGCCCCTGACCTCAGATGCAGGATAGCTCTTCCCGGCCGCTGTCTCTGACTTCAGACGCAGGTGTCTCCTCCTGGCCGCCCCTGACCTCAGATGCGGGGTAGCTCCTCTCGTCCACCGCCCTGACCTTGGACGCGGGGTGCCTCCTCCCAGTTGCCCCTGACCTCGGACGCAGGGTAGCTCCTCTCGGCCGCCGCCCTGACTTCGGACGTGGTGTAGCTCCTCTCGCCTTTATTTTAAGAAGTATTCCTCTATTTCTAGTTTCTTAAGTTTTTTATGAAAGAATGTTGAATTTTGTTAAATGCTTTCTCTACATCAATTGAGATTATTGTGTATGTGTGTTTTTCTCTTCCATTAACATGGTATATATTTCATTTACTTTTGTGTGCTCAATCAATCTTGTATAACAGGAATAAATTCCATTTAGCCATGGGATATAATTCTTTTAATGTACTATTTTAAAGCTGTTGGTTAGCTTTCTGTTGAAGATTTTTACAACAGTATTCATCAAAGATATTGGGCTGCTGTTTTCTAATAGTATCTTTGTTTAGTTTCTAATTTTGTCTTCAGGAGAATATTGAGTCTTGAAATGCATTTATAAGTGTTTCTTCCTCTTCCATTTTTTTGCAAGAGTTTGAGAAAATTTGCTATTAAGTCTTCTTTAAATGTTTAATAGATTCCCCAGTGGAACCTGGACCATCCCTGAGCTTTGCTTCATTGGGAAGTTTTTTAATTACAAGTATAACTTAGTTTATTGCACTTTGCTATATTCGGCTTTGTAGATACTGTATTTTTTTTTTTTTTTTACAAATTGAAGGTTTATAGCAATCCCATATCAAGAAAGCTTATCAGTGATATTTTCCATTAGCATTGCTTGATCACATTTTGGTAACTCTCACAATATTTCAAACTATTTATATTTGTTATGGTGATCTGTGGTCAGTGATATTTGATGTTTTTAGCATAATTATTTTGGGATTCCTTGAACCATGTTCATGTAAGACTCAGAGATTAATCAGTGAATGCTGTGTATATTTTAACTGCTTCACTGATGAGCTCTTCCCCCCATCTCTCTCTTACTCTTTGGGTATCCCTGTTTTTTTAAAAATAATACTAAAATTAAGCCAATTAATGATCCTAGAAGGCCCACTGTTCAACTGAAAGAAAAAATCATACATCTCTTACATTACATCAAAAGCTAGAAATGATTAGCTTAGTGAGGAAGGCATGTTGAAACCCCAAAATTAGGCATCTTGTTTCAAAGAGTTAGCCAAGTTGTGGATGGCAAGGGACATTTCTTGAAGGAAATGTAAAGTGTTACTCCAGTGAACATGTGAATGATAAGAAGCTGAAACAGACATTGCTGATATGGAGGTTTCAGTGATATTGTTAAAAGATGAAGTGAGCCATAACATTCCCTTAAGCTAAAACCTAATCCAGAGAAAGACCCTAACTCTCTTTCTTCAATGCTATGAAGGCTAAGAGAGATAACAAAGCTGCAGGGAAAAAAAAAATGTGGCACTAAAAGATGCTGATTTATGAGACTTAAAGAAAGAATATGTCTCTGTAACATTAAAGTACAAAATGAAACAGCAAATGCTGATGTAGAAACTGCAGCAAGTTATCCAGAAGGTCTCATTAAGATAATTAATGAAGGTAATTACACCAAATAACAGATTTGCAATATAAATCAAACACCTTTTATTAGAATCAGAAACAATCTGGGGCTTTCATAATTAAAGAGGAGAAGCCAATTCCTGGTTTCAAATCTATGAAGAAAAGCTGACTCTCTTGTTAGGGAGGTATTTCAGCTGATGCCTTTTAGTTGAAGCCATTGTATGTTTATTATTCCCCAAATTCTAGGACCTTTAAGAACTATGCTAAATCTACTCTGCCTATACTCTGTAAATGAAAGAACAAAGCCTAGATGGCAGCACACTTATTTATAGCATGGTGTACTGAATATTCGAAGCCCACTGTGCTACTGCTCAGAAGGAGTTTCCATTCAAAAAGTTTACTGCTCATTTACAATGCATCTGAACACCCATGATCTCTGATGGAGAGGAACAATGAAATCAGTGTTGTTTTCATGACTGCTAACACTTCATCCATTCTGCATCCCATGGATCAAGGAGTTATTCTGACTTTCAAGTCTTATTATTTAAGAAATACATTTTGTGAGGCTATAGCTGCTATAGATAATGACTCCTTTGACAGATCTGAGAAATGTTGATTGAAAACCTTCTAGACAGGATTTACCATTGTAGAATCATTTGTTATTCATGGCAAGAGGTCAAAATATTGATATTAACAGGATTTGGAAGAAGTTGATTCCAACCCAAATTAATGACTTTGAGTGATTTAAGAGTCAATGGAAGAAATAGTTGCACACGTGGTAGAAATTGTAAAAAAGAGTAGAAATTAGAAGTGGAGCCTGAAGATGTTTTTGAATTGCTGCAATCTCTTTGTAAAACTTTAATGAAAGAGGAACTGTTTGCTATATATGAGCCAAGAACATGGTTTCCTGAGATTCAATCTACTCCTGGTGAAAAGAAAGAGAAGAATGAAGTCGCTCAGTGGTATCCGACTCTTTGCAACCCTATGGACTGTAGCCCTACCAAGCTCCTCTGTCCATGGGATTTTCCAGGGAAGGATACTGGAGTGGGTTGCCATTTCCTTCTCCAGAGGATCTTCCCAATCCAAGGATTGAACCTGGGTCTCTACCATTGCAGGCAGATGCTTTGCCATCTGAGCCACCAGGGAATGCCTCTGGTGAAGAAGCTATAAAATTTGTTGAAATAACAATAAATTATTTAGAATATTACATAAACTAAATAGATAAAGCAGCAACCAGATTTGAGAGGATTGATTCCAATTTTGAAAGAAATTGAGCTTCTCAGTGCCTGCCTTGGAGCAGAGTGAGTATAGCTACAAATCCTACTATTTTCACTCAAAGTAAGGCCAGAGGTGAGGAGAGCTACTTGTAGAAATGACACATACCTGTGACTGGGGCTCAGGAGTGAGGGGAAGGCACTGAAAACAAAAATAATCTAAGATAATCAGGAGTGTTGGTAAAATGCAGAGAAAACTCCAGGCCAGCCACATACTTTGGTTCAGTTCAGCAATTACTGTCGTGCTACTCAGGATACTAAATCCTGGATTCAACCAAAAGGGGGCTTGTTCTAATATCCATAGTGTTGTTTCTGTAATTAATAAAGTGTGTTTTAAGAAAGTTAACTTCTTTCAGTATACATCATTAAACCTAAGCCTGACTATATTTACCCATTGCAATTTTTTTTAAAGCAATTTCTAAAAGCAGACAATCCAGTGGAAATAGGCCCAGACTGTACACTCTATGTCTATTCATAGATTACTTTTAAAAAATATGATTTATGTTATTTTGAGGCTTTATGCAAGCATATACTTGTTTACATATGCCTATTATTTAATTTCTGTAATTTATCATGGTAAAACTATCTCTTTTAGCATTTAGTCAAATTATGTGGTATATGTCTATCAGCTAGAGAGAGATGTTAGACAAAACTCAAGGGAAGTTAAGCATGAGATCAGAAATGTAGAACTTTGAATAAGCTCATCTTGAAACTATAATACTATTAATATCTTTATGGCACACTGTCAATAGGATAGCCTCTGACAAAGTAAATTATTTTGCACTTTTCTGTTTTCGTTAATTGATAAATGGATGACATTCAATAAGTGATAAAACAATGGCATAACTACAAGCAGAATAAGCATAAGTCAAAGAATAAAGGCATATACAATTTGCACAGTAAATTATTGTAATATCATTAGCAATTTTGTTAGGAATTCATGTATGAGTCATTTATAAAATGATTTATATTAATAAAGATCAAAATGCTTATTAGATTATCAGAATACAATATATAGCAATATATCTACTTCCCTGGTGGCTCAGACAGTAAAGCGTCTGTCTACAATGAGGGAGACCCGGGTTCGAACCCTGGGTTGGGAAGATTCCCTGGAGAAGGAAATGGCAATCCACTCCAGGACTGGAAAATCCCATGGACAGAGGAGCCTGGTAGACTACAGCCCATGGGTTCGCAAAGAGTCGGACATGAATGAGCGACTTCACTTCACTTCACCTTATTTTCTCAAACAAGTCCTTGCTCCTATATATCTGTTTTAGCTACTCTGAATGCCAAGACAATGTTTACATTATATATTAGCTTGTGAGGTCATGAGACTCTTCTTGGACCCCAGGCAAAATTGGTAATTCAAGGGTTCTTTTTCCCATGTATGATACTGATAGCCAAAGGAATTTCTTTGTAATTTCCTGCAATCTTCCATGCTTTTGCCAGTATCCAAGATTATAGTTTTCAGTCATTTCTCCATGCATTAACTACAGTTAATGATTTAAAAGCTTGTGCTTGCACTCTCCTTGTACCCACTTCCAGAATATGTTTCCAAATCTAGCTTTCTCTGATGAAGTATTCTCGAAATCCTAATTTGAGTCTTGAACCTTGACCAAGTTATAGAAGTGAATCCATATTTGGAGTTTTGGGTTGTCTTTAAATTTCATATCCTTTATTATTTCTTAAATAATTCTAGGAAATTTTGATTTTTATAAAAAAGTAAATATTTTATAGTACACCCACACTGCTGAAAGAGGAGGGGAAAAAAAAAAAAAAAGAGGAAGAGGAAAAAGGAACCCTGCATGCTTTCAAGTGAAAAACATTAGAAATAAGAAACCTTAATTTTGGAAGGTACTACATTTATCCTTGGACTTAGATTGGGAAAAAGCAATATCACTTAAATAATATTACTAATCTGTTTTCCTAAATTTAGTTTCATTTATATCCTACTTTATTTGCAGTTCATTTATGTCTTGACTCTCTAACCAAGTACAAGAAATTACTTCCTTGATAGTAATTCTTTGTAAAGTAATGCTTCCTGATCATTAAGAAATAAATTCCAAATTTCTTCACTGAGTACTAAATAAGCTTTTTTTTCTCTTAAAGCTTCATTTTAGCTATGTTATTCCTCCTAGTCATAGAAGAAATAGTATATTAACAGAACCAAGTGAGTTGTTGTATTAACATAGACTAAATATATTTGTTATATAGGAAATTAGAAACAATGACATTCAGAGTTCAAGAGCATCCTTTTACAGATATGCATCTCATCTATTTCTGAGGTGGGATAAGTAGTTGACAAGGATAAAAAACATGAAAAATGATTTAAAATTGTGAGACAAAGCTATAGCACTCCTGACAGTGTAGAAATGTTAATCTTTGAACTGGATGTGTAAGGTTATCTTCTATGACTATATAGTGGACATTCCTTTCCTCCTATCCTTTACAGAAATGAAACAAAGGACTTTTGCTTTGATGTTGAGAAGTAATCGACTATAAACATGAAAAATTAACTTTGGCAAGGACTTTTTTTATTTTAGGAGAATTTGGGGTTTTGTGAGCATACTATTCTTTGAACTTCCTTTATGATTTGAGGATTCTGTTGCCCTCACACCTCAAGGCAGGCAGGAGAGGACATGATAATTAGAGGAAGAAGTACTGTTCAAAAATTGTGTGTTCCTCAGGCTGTAACTGTAGAAAATGGGAAGAAAAAATTTTTGTTTCTTAATTCTCTATGCTATTACTCATAAGAATTGCCATGAGCTTTCCTGGTGGCTCAGACGATAAAGAATCTGCCTTCCAAGCAGGAAACCCAAGTTTGAACCCTGAGTTGGGACGATCCCCTGGAGAAGGGAGTGGCTACCTACTCCAGTATTCTTGCCTGGAGAATTCCATGGACAGAGAAGCCTGGTGGGCTACAGTCCATAGGGTTGCAAAGAGTTGAACGCAACTGAGTGACTAAAACTTTCACTATTGTTAAATGCATAATATTTGTTTTATAAGAGATTTCTAAGGGGAAAACTTAAATTCTATCTGCAAAAGACAGTATTAGCCATAATGAAGAGGAGAATTCATTCCTAAAGTTTCTTTTTTAGTTGTTCTAGAAACTCATAGTTTATAATACCACATCTTAAGAGCAAGCAGTATACCAGAGTACTGCCCAGTTGATGGCCTGGTTACATTTGAAAATCGCATTCAGTTTTCTCTAGCATATTACGATTTAAGAGAATTAAAACCTGACCTCAGTGAAAACAAATTCCCTGAGTTTTTTAAAGAAAACAGAGAAATAGACATCGTAAATTTCAAAAACACAGTCTCAAAATCTTAAGTAACATTTAATTTGAAAATTAAAAACCACATTTCATGTAATATTTAGTATGAATCCTTCACAACAATTAATGTAATTATATACTAAAAATACTTGAAAATATGTGAGGAGTTCCAGGAAGCTGGAAAGATAGCTACAGTAATTTCCTTATTGTTTCTTTTGCTTTTGTGTTTGTTTTAAACCACGTCCTTCTTGTATATCGTTGTTCTCATTTTCTATTTAGTTCACAAGCAATCCCATTTTTCTATAGATGCACACACATTATTTAGGGTCCCAGAATACCCAAAATGCATACTCTAAGGGTAATTCAGAAAACAGTTAATAAAAGGATTGTTTTCAAAGTTGTGATCATGCAGACAACACATTAGGTAGCATTATACCCAAAGCTAGTGACACCAGGATTTCATAAAGACCTCTGGTCCTGAAGAGATGAAAGGAAGGTTATTAGTTATTTGGCAAGTTAATTCAAGAGGCACTATTATATTGGAAAGATATAAATGCTGCAAGGAGAAGATCATTTGGCAAGAGCTAAAACCTTTCATCAAGAGAGATACTGATAGACTGAAGCAGACCTACAGGGATGGAGCTGGAGTAAACAGTTTTATGAATTAACTCTCCTGTCTCCCTCCTATTTTCCGTCAAGACTTCTGCTTGCCAAAGCCATCATGAAACCTAGAAATGAGGAATCCCAATACATAATGTAATCCATACATTTCAGCCTTTCAGGAGAGGGGAATAGAAACACAGACACTGTATCTTTAAAGGCAAATAGGAGATATCCAGTGTATGTAGGTATGCTTGTGTCAGCTGGTATATTTCTTCCTGAAATCTTTCTCCTTTTTAACCAAGCAGAAAAAATATTTCAAAACTACATAGAAAAATAACAACAACAACAAAAATTCTGGTTTAGTCATGAATTAAAAATCAGAGACTTTACTTTGCCAACAAAGATCCACCTAGTGAAAGCTATGATTTTTCCAGTAGTCATCTATGGATGTGAGAGTTGGACTATAAACAAAGCTGAGCACCGAACAATTGATACTTTTGAACTATGGTGTTGGAGAAGACTGTTGAGAGTCCCTTGGACTGCAAGGAGATCCAACCAGTCAATCCTAAAGGAAACCTGTCCTGAATATTCATTAGAAGGACTGATGTTAAAGCTGAAACTCCAGTACTTTGGCCACCCGATACGAGGAACCGATGAATTGGAAAAGACCTTAATGCTGGGAAAGATTGAAGAGAGGAGGAGAAGGGGATGACAGAGGATGAGATGGTTGGATTGCATCACCAACTCAATGGACATGAGTTTGAGTACACTCTGGGTGCTGGTGATGAACAGGGAAGCCTGGTGTGCAGTCCATGAGGTCACAAAGAATTGAACATGACTGAGCAACTGAATTGATGGGCCAAGCACTGTGTCAAGCACCTTAACAAAGAAAATAAGTAATATTACTCACATTTCACTTAAGGAAATAGGACCCAGAAAGTAAATAGCTTGCTTGCTCAGGATCATAAAGCTAGTTAGTAAGAAATTCAGTTACAATTCATATCTAATTCTAAAATACTTGCTTTAAAACACTGGATGATAAGGCTCTGTTCTTTGTGGCATGTCTTATAAATCTATTCTCTGTAATTTCCAAGTTGAAGACAATCTCCTCCTTCTTGGGTCAAACATTGTCTTTATTGTTATGTGCATTTTATGGTACTTTTTTGGATCACTTTAATTTGAATTATGCCAAAACCTTTCACTGTGTGGATCACCATAAACTGTGGGAAATTCTGAAAGAGATGGAAATACCAGACCACCTGACCTGCCTCTTGAGAAACCTGTATGTAGGTCAAGAAGCAACAGTTAGAACTGGACATGGAAGAATAAACTGGTTCCAAATAAGAAAAGAAGTATGTCAAAGCTGTATATTATCACCCTGCTTATTTAACTTACATGAACAGTACATCATGAGAAACGCTGGACTGGAGGAAGCATAAGCTGAAATCAAGATAGCCTGGAGAAATATCAATAACTTCAGATATGCAGATGACATCACACTTCTTATGTCAGAAAGTGAAGAAGAACTAAAGAGCCTCTTGATGAAAATGAAAGAGGAGAGTGAAAAAGTTGGCTTAAAGCTCAACATTCAGAAAACAAAGATCATGGCATCTGGTCCCATCACTTCATGACAAATAGGTGGGGAAACAGTGGCTGACTTTATTTTGGGGGGGCTCCAAAATCACTGCAGATGGTGATTGCAGCCACAAAATTAAATGACACTTACTCCTTGGAAGGAAAGTTATGACCCAGCTAGACAGCACATTAAAAAGCAGAGACATTACTTTGTCTACAAAGGTCCATCTAGTCAAGGCTATGGTTTTTCCAGTGGTCATGTATGGATATAGGAAAAGGCAAAATGATATGATACCAAAAGAGGAACTCCCCGGGTCATTAGGTGCCCAATTGCTACTGGAGATCAGAGGAGAAATAACTACAGAAAGAAAGAAGGGATGGAGTCAAAGCAAAAGCATTACCCAGTTGTGGATGTGACTGGTGATAGAAGCAAGATCCGATGCTGTAAAGACCAATATTTCGTGGGAACCTGGAATGTCAGGTCCGTGAATCAAGGCAAATTGGAAGTGGTCAAACAAGAGATGTCAAGAGTGAACGTCGACATTCTAGGAATCAGCAAACTAAAATGGACTGGAATGGGTGAATTTAACTCAGATGACTGTTCCTCTACTACCACAGGCAGGAATCCCTCAGAAGAAATGGATAGCTATCATGGTCAACAAAAGAGTCTGAAATGCAGTACTTGGATGCAATCTCAAAAACAACAGAATGATCTCTGTTTGTCTCCAAGGCAAACCATTCAATATTACACTTATCCAAGTCTATGCCCCAATCAGTAACGCTGAAGAAACTGAAGTTGAACGGTTTTATGAAGACCTACAAGATCTTTTAGAAGTAACTCCCAAAAAGGATGTCCTTTTCATTATAGGGGACTGGAATGCAAAAGTAGGAAGTCAAGAAACACCTGGAGTAACAAGCACATTTGGCCTTGAATACGGAAAGAAGTAGGCAAAGACTAATAGATTTTTGCCAAGAAAATGCACTGGTCATAGTAAACACCCTCTTCCAATAACACAAGAGAAGACTCTACACATGGACATCACCAGATGGTCAACACCGAAATCAGACTGATTATATTCTTTGCAGGCAAGATGTAGAAGCTCTATACAGTCAACAAAAACAATATCAGGAGCTGACTGTGGCTCAGATCATGAACTCCTTATTGCCAAATTCAGACTTAAATTGAAGAAAGTAGGGAAAACTGCTAGACCATTCAGTTATGACCTAAATCAAATCCCTTATGATTATACAGTGGAAGTGAGAAATAGATTTAAGGGTCTAGATCTGATAGATAGAGTGCTTGATGAACTATGGACTGAGGTTCGTGACATTCTACAGGAGACAGGGATCAAGACCATCCCCATGGAAAAGAAATGCAAAAAAGCAAAATGGCTGTCTGGGGAGGCCTTACAAATAGCTGTGAAAAGAAGAGTGGCAAAAAGGAAGGGAGAAAAGGAAAGATATGAGCATCTGAATGCAGAGTTCCAAAGAATAGCAAGAAGAGATAAGAAAGCCTTCTTCAGCAATCAATGCAAAGAGGAAAAAAACAGATTGTGAAAGACTAGAGATCTCTTCAAGAAAATTAGAGATACCAAGGGAATATTTCATGCAAAGATGGGCTCGGTAAAGGACAGAAATGGTCTGGACCTAACAGAAGCAGAAAATATTAAGAAGAGGTGGCAAGAATACATGGAAGAACTGTACAAAAAGATCTTCACGACCCAGATAATCATGATGATGTGATCACTCATCTAGAGCCAGACATCTTGGAATGTGAAGTCAAGTGGGCCTTAGAAAGCATCACTACGAACAAAGCTAGTGGAGGTGATGGAATTCCAGTTGAGCTGTTTCAAATCCTGAAAGATGATGCTGTGAAAGTGCTGCACTCAATATGCCAGCAAATTTGGAAAACTCAGCAGTGGCCACAGGACTGGAAAAGGGCAGTTTTCATTCCAATTGCAAAGAAAGGCAATGCCAAAGAATGCTCCAACCCTCGCACAATTGCACTCATCTCACAAGCTAGTAAAGTAATGCTCAAAATTCTGCAAGCCAGGCTTCAGCAATATGTGAACCATGAACACCCTGATGCTCAAGCTGGTTTTAGAAAAGCAGAGGAACCAGAGATCAAATTGCCAACATCAGATGGATCATGGAAAAAGCAAGAGAGTTCCAGAAAAACATCTATTTCTGCTTTATTGACTATGCCAAAGCCTTTGACTGTGAGGATCACAATAAACTGTGGAAAATTCTGAAAGAGATGGGAGTACCAGACCACCTGACCTACCTCTTGAGATACCTGTATGCAGGTCAGGAAGCAACAGTTAGAACTGGACATGGAACAACAGACTGGTTACAAACAGGAAAAGGAGTACGTTAAGGCTGTATATTTTCACCCTGCTTATTTGACTTCCATGCAGAGTACATCATGAGAAACGGTGGGCTGGAAGAAACACAAGCTGGAATCAAGATAGCCGGGGAAAATATCAGTAACCTCAGATATGCAGATGACACCACCCTTATGGCAGAAAGTGAAGGGAACTAAAAGCCTCTTGATGAAAGTGATAGTGGAGAGTTAAAAAGTGGGCTTAAAACTCAACATTCAGAAAATGAAGATCATAGCATCTGGTCCCATCACTTCATGGGAAATAGATGGGGAAACAGTAGAAACAATGTTAGACTTTATTCTTTTGGGCTCCAAAATCACTGCAGATGGTGACTGCAGCCATGAAATTAAAAGACGCTTACTCCTTGGAAGAAAAGTTATGACCAACCTAGATAGCATATTCAAGAGCAGAGACATTACTTTGCTGACTAAGGTCCACCTAGTCAAGGCTATGGTTTTTCCTGTGGTCATGTATGGTTGTGAGAGTTGGACTGTGAAGAAGGCTGAGTGCCGAAGAATTGATGCTTTTGAACTGTGGTGTTGGAGAAGACTCTTGAGGGTCCCTTGGACTGCAAGGAGATCCAACCAGTCCATTCTGAAGGAGATCAGCCCTGGGATTTCTTTGGAAGGAATGATGCCAAAGCTGAAGCTCCAGTACTTTGGACACCTCATGCGAAGAGGTGACTCATGGAAAAGACTCTGATCCTGGAAGAGATTGTGGGCAGGAGGAGAAGGGGATGACCCAGGATGAGATGGCGGGATGGCATTACTTACTCGATGGACATGAGTCTAAGTGAACTCCGGGAGATGGTGATGGACAGGGAGGCCTGGCGTGCTGCGATTCATGGGGTCACAAAGAGTCGGACATGACTGAGTGACTGAACTGAACTGAATGTATGGATGTGAAAGTTAGACTGTGAAGAAAACTGAGCGCCAAAGAACTGATGCTTTTGAACTGTGATGTTGGAGAAGACTCTTCAGAGTCCCTTGGACTGCAAAGAGATCCAAACAGTCCATCCTAAAGGAGATCAGTCCTGGGTTTTCATTGGAAAGACTGATGTTGAAGCTGAAACTCCAATACTTTGGCCACCACATGCAAAGTGCTGACTCATTTGACAAGACCCTGATGCTGGAAAAGACTGAAAGCAGGAGGAGAATTGGACTACAGAGGATGAGCTGACTAGATGGCATCACCAACCCAATGGACGTGGGTTTGTGTGGACTCCAGGATTTGGTAATGGACAGGGAGGCCTGGCGTGCTACAGTTCATGGGGTTGCAAAGAGTTGGATACAATTATGCGACTGAACTGAACTCAATTTGAATTAAATGATGTACCTTCCTCTTATCCCTGGTGCCTAGTAGAGTCCTAAAGGGCAAGGACCCAGACATGGCATCACAAACAAGACAGATGTGCTTGTGCACCAGTTTTTGTAGAATTTCAAGGGTAGATAATAAGATAAGGGGCAGATAATCGGTGTTGAATTAACTTTCCCAAGTTCATAGTGTTAGCACATATCGGGATAGCATTACAAGTCAGCTCATCTGGTTGAGACACTACACTTCACCATACCATCATACCTTTTAGTACAGACCAGGTATAATTTACTCAATCACTCTACTAATTAGAATATTCATTGGAATCATTGTGCTATCAAAATTATTACCTCTCACTACAAAATGATGCAAAAATTCTGAGCTATTATAGTCTTATTTTTTATACATGGAGGATAATTATTTTACAATATTGTGTTGGTTTCAGCTGTAAAACAGTGAGTCAGTTGTATATATACATATACCCCCTTCATTTTGAATCCCTCTCCCACTCACCCCCCATCCCTACGCCTCTAGGTCATCACAGAGCAATAAGCTGAGCTCCCAGTGTTATACTGAGCTAAGTATTCTTTAGTCTCTAGGCTGGGATAAGTATCGCATCTAATGTTCTATTTGACATTATTTGATATAGAACCCAAGAAGCCATACAGGCCTCTCTAGAGAGTAATTTAATCCCTGTATTCTGTGTTCCCAAGATATCTCCTATGTATACTCTTGGCACAGTTCTTATCATATTGTACAGTTATTCACATTTCTGTTTTCCTCAGCAAAAGAGCTGCTTTTCTAATATTAAGATTTAATAGGGCATATCTTTATCTTAACTGGACTTTGAAATCACATAACCACAGCCTGGATATTTGTTCACAGATTAACTTCCCTGTATTTCAGTTCAGTTCTAAATGAGGATAACAATGTCTTTCACTATGTTGTGGATGAAATAATATATGTTAAGGCCTAAGCAAACTACCTAATAGAATGTAATTAATTAAATTAGAATAATTGCTGTTGTATTTTTTGGCACACTGTATTGGAAACATGTAATGAACATCTTGACATGTGAATAGTAATAGCTAAAGTGTTAACACCAAATGCTGCACACAAATCTAAGCATTCAACATGAATTGATTCATTTAATCCCGACAGCAAACCTAGACATTGCAACTGTTATGGAAATTTTCAGCATGACTAAACTGAGACCATGAGTGGTCACATAACTTGTCCAAGGTTTACATAGCCTTTACATGGCTGAGCAAGTGTTAAAACCATGCTGTATATTGCCTCCCCACATGGAGGAATGAATGAATCGCCTCCCTTTTTAACATGGCTCCTAAAAATTAAAAAGAATAAACCATATCAAAAAAAAAGCAAACAAAACAGAAAATCATTGATATCATTCATCCACAAATGAGGTTAAAAAAAAAAAGAGCTGTTTCTCTCAATGATACATTCTGTCGCCAAGTTCTATGCCTGCTATGTGGTAATTCTAATGAACTATTTGATGAATGAGTGGCTGTTTATAATTCATACATACAGCTAATTCTTTTTATTACATTATCTTGAATAATAATTATAAACAAGAACAGCAGCAACAACAAAATCAAACAATCTGTCAAAGGATATGATTATGTGTCATGAACTGACAATAGCGTGTGGGTTGAGAAGAGAATGAAAATGCAGTAACAGAAAGATAACAATAAATATATCTATTCTGCCCCTGTGAGTATTTGTCTTATTTCCAGATCTGACACTTTGTTCTAAATAGAGTAATACCCAGGATACTACTTAAACAATTATCCAGAATGTCCAGGCCAAGCACCTAGCATCACTAGTGTACTGTGGAAGAAAAATGATGAAATATTTTTCAGATTTTTTATATAATAGTAACTTTTAGTAATAGTAAAGAAATTATTATTTAACATAAAACCTCAATATATTTGCATTTTTCCAATAGTGGCAGTGTTTGAAAATTGTCTATTATTTCTGAGCCAAGAAAACAAAGAATGATGAATTTTATCTGTTCTTCTCTCCATGTTATGAATTTTGTTAAGATTATTAACAGAATCTATGTCTGAGCACACATTCAAACTGTGTGAGCATTAGGAACTGGCAGGACCCAAATCTCCTACTTGTTAGAAATCAGCATTCAGGGCAGGAACTTTCTAAGCTTCTGTAAGAGATACAGACAAAAAAATAATGTTTATGCCACTTAGACATAAAAGAGTATCGTGCACTGATTATATTGCTATTTCCAGTATGCAGACAATTTTTCTCTAGTGTTTTTATTCTAAATGATTAAGACAGTATTAATACATTTTACTTTAGACTCTGAAACCTCTGTTTATCTGGAATCTAAGCAGCTCAATCTTTATTGCCAATAAATATTCATTGTCCAATTTCCTCCGACTAAAATTTTGAGGACATAGCTTTTGTTTTTTTCTTTCAATTTATTTATTGACAGTTTCCTTTTATGAGCAGTCTGAAAAGGTATGTTCCATTCATGCTTTGTTCCTATCATTCACTGCAAAGGAAGATATAAAAAGTAAAATTCTAATTCATAATCAGCCTCACCTGGATAGCCTTTTAGTCTGCTGGTCTACAGGCTGAACTGTAAATACTTGTGACGTCTGACTTGAAATAAAACTGAGCAACATTGTGACTAAGCATTTTCAAAGTTTCAAAGAACTTGGCTTAGTTTAAAAGCTATTTTCACTTTGACGTGCCATCAAATTAGCAAACAAATTGGTGTCAAGGATGTATGCAAGATATAAATAAGATAGAAGTGAGTGAACATAATTGTCATTGTCTCTCTCTTCTGGGTGAAGGTTTGCTATAGTCAGGTCATTGCAGCTCTTGTAATGTTGGCAGCTTAACAGGTCAAAGATGTTCAGAGGTGTGGTCTTGCCACCTTTCATTACATTAGACAATGAAAGATACTAAGTCAGTCCTCAAGTCTAACTACTGCCATATAAGACCACTTCTTGAAGCATTTCTGGGATATGATATGTCTATTATCTGTTTATTTCCCTACCATTAGACCTAGAGTAAACCTGGTCACAGGCAACACTATGCCAGTGGTCTACATCTTGTCCAGGTCATGTAAGGATTTATCATCTTAACCAACTTTATGTAAATAATTCTGTGATCAAGATATTCAGTCTATTTTCCTTGAAATATTTAAAGGAAAGTGTGATTTCACAATGAAGTACAGAGAAAAGTATATGGGATACAAATCAGAAGACAATTCTGCTCCTTGCTAACCATGTATTTTTGACAAGTTAATTAGCCTGTCAGAGCAGCAGGTTTTTCTATAATGGAAATAACCATAAAATCTATGCTATATTTTGGGTTTTGGGGAAGGCTATATATCATCACTAGCCTGGTAGGCTGCAGTCCATGAGCTTGCTAAGTGTCAGACACGACTGAGCGACTTCGCTTTCACTTTTCACTTTCATGCATTGGAGAAGAAAATGGCAACCCACTCCAGTGTTCCTGCCTGGAGAATCCCAGGGATGAGGGAGCCTGGTGGACTGCCGTCTATGGGGTCACACAGAGTCGGACATGACTGAAGTGACTTAGCAGCAGCAGCAGCGTAAGTGAAGCACTTTAAAAATTCCAATGTTTTATTATGTTAGATTGTTATTATTTTAGTGAAAGTAAATAGCTAAGTTCAAGACATAAGTATTATTTCTTTTTCTAAGATTACAAAGGAAGTTTAACAAGATTCCCAGGTTCAGTACATATTGCCATACATATCCATTCTTAATCTATCCCCATCTTTTTAGATAAAGAGACTTGATTTTTTAGCACAATTTAAAATTTACAGAAAACTTGAGAAGGAAGTACAGAAATTCCCACGTAGTCTTTCTTCTCCCTTCCAAAGTTCCCTTAAGTATTAACATCTTACACAGGTGTGGTATGTTTGTTACAACTGATGAATCATTGTGTTTGTGTTAGTCGCTCAGTCGTGACTAACTCTTTGCGAACCCATGGACTGTAGCTTACCAGGCTCCCCGGTCCATAGGATTTTTCAGGCAAGCATACTGGAGTGGGTTGCCATTTCCTTCTCCAGGGGATCTTCCTGACCCAGGGACTGAACCCAGGTCTCCCACATTGTAGGCAGACGCTTTACCATCTGAGCCACAAGGGAAGCCCCTATGAATCATTACTGGTATGTTATTATTAACTTAAGTCTATAGTTTATGCTCAGAGGTTAAAGCATCTGCCTGGAATTCAGGAGACCCCGGTTTGATCCCTGGGTCAGGAGATCCCCTGGAGAAGGAAATGGCAACCCACTCCAGTACTCTTGCCTGGAGAATCCCACCGAGGGAGGAGCCTGGTGGGCTACAGTCCATGAGGTCGCAAAGAGTCGGACACGACTGAGAGAATTCACTTCACTTCACTTCATAGTTTATGCTGGTTTCATTCATTTGTTCTATAATCCTTTGGGTTTTACCAAATGCATAATTTAATGTATCTAACATTACAATGTTATACAGAATGATTTAATTAATCTAAAAATCTGTATGACACATATTTGTTCCTCCATTGCTCAAATCTATAACAACCACTAATTATTTTCTGTGTCTATAGTTTTGATCTTTCCAGAATATCTTATAGATGCAGTTATCTGTGTGTAGCCCCTTTAGACTGACCTCCGTTACTTTGTATTTAAGGTAGTTTCATGTCTTTTTGAAGCTTGATGGCTAATTTCTTTTAATCATTAGGTAATATTCAGTTGAATGGATGTACCACATTTCATTTATCCATTCATCTATTGAAGGATATCTAGGTTGCTTCCAAATTTGGCCAACTTTGGATAGAGCAATAAGCAATCATATATGAGCTTTTATATGAACATATAAGTTTTCAACTCATTCAAGTAAATGCCTAAGAGCATAATTATTTTATCATATAGGAAGACTAGGTTTAGCTTTATTAGGAACCGCTGAACTGTCTTTTCAATAAAGTGGCTGTATCATTTCAGATTTATATTAGCAATAAATGACAGTTGCTTTTATCTCACAACTTTGGCAACATTGGTGTTGTCATTGTTTTAGATCTTAGCCATTCTAATAGATGTGTAGAGGTATCTTACTGTTATTTTATAATTTTCCAATGACATGACATTGAGCATTTCATATGCTTATTTGCCAGGTGTTTATCTAGTTGGATGATATCTGTTCAGAACTTAGTGAAATTTTTAATGAGGTTTTTCTTTTTCTTAATGTTGAATTTTAAACATTATTTTCTCTTTTGGAAATGAGTCTTTTACCAGATATATATGATAAAGACGTTTCAGATAAAGACAGTTTATCAGATGAATATAGATATTCTTCCCAGGCTTTGTCTTCTTTCCTCATTCTCCTACTAGTGTCAGTTCAGTTCAGTTCAGTCACTCAGTCATGTATAACTCTTTGTGACCCCATGGATTGCAGCAGGCCAGGCCTGCCTATCTATCACCAACTCCTGGAGTTTATTCAAACTCATGTCCATTGAGTCGGTAATGTCATCCAACCATCTCATCCTCTGTTGTCCCCTTCCCCTCCCACTTTCAATCTTTCACAGAATTGTCTTTCATAGGTTTTTATTTCAGTTTTTATTCTCAGTATTTACTGAGAAGTAATTGACATGAATCACTGTGTTAGTTTAAGGAGTACAGCATGATGATTTGATTTACATGTATTGTGAAACGATTACCACAATAGGTTTAGTTAATATCCTTCTCATAGGCAAAATAAAAAGCAAAGAAAGAATAAAAGGAAACATTTTCTCCTTGTGATAAGAATTATAGGGTTTACTCTCTTAACAATTTTCCTATACCAGACAGCCACATTAGCTATAGGCATTATGTTGTACATAAGCTCCCTAGTACTTTATTTCGCAAAATGGTAGTTCACACCTTTTATCCTAATTTCTCTATTACTCCCACCCCTACTCTCCACCTCTGGTAACTGCAAGTCTAATATATTTTTCTATGAATATTTGTGTTTTTTTTTTAATTTTTATTTTTCAGATTCCACATGTAAGTGACATCATGCAATATTTGTCTTTCTCTAAACTTATTTAGGAGCCTGGAAGGCTGCAGTCCATGGGGTCACTAAGAGTCGTACACGACTGAGTGACTTCACTTTCACTTTGCAATTTCATGCATTGGAGAAGGCAATGGCAACCCACTCCAGTGTTCTTGCCTGAAGAATCCCAGGGATGGGGGAGCCTGGTGGGCTGCCGTCCATGGGGTCGCACAGAGTTGAACACGACTGAAGTGACTTAGCAGTAGCAAACTTATTTAACTTAGCATAATGCCGTTAAGGTCCATCCATGTTGTCACAAGTGGCGAAGTTTCCCCTTTTTATAGCTGGATAATACTTCATGTTTATTTTTATACCATGACTTCTTTATTCATTTATCCATCAATGGACACTTAAGCTGTTTTCAAGTCTTGACTTCTGTAAATAATCCTGCTTTGAATATGAGGGTGCAGATACCTTTTCAAGTCAGTGTTTTCAGTTCCCATGAGTCTATTCTGAGAAGTGATATTGCTAGATTATATTGTAGCTCCATTTTTTTTTTTTTAGGATCTTTTATATTGTGTTCCATAGTGTCTGGACCAATGTACAATCCCATGAACAGTGCAAAAGGGTTCCCATTTCTCTACATACACATTTAGAATTTATCTACTGTGTTTTTGATGAGAGCCATTCTAACAGGCATAAGGTTATATCTTTTTGCGATTTTAATTTGCATTCCCTTAATGACTAGGCCCTAGTGGCTCAGATAGTAAAGCATCTGCCTGTAATGTGGGAGACCTGGGTTCAATCCCTGGGTCAGGAAGATCCCCTGGAGAAGAGAAATGGCAACCCTCTCCAGTACCTTTGCCTGGAAAATCCCATGGATGGAGAAGCCTGGTAGGCTACAGTCTGTCGGGCTGCAAAGAGTCAGACATGATTGAGAGACTTCACTTCCACTTCCTCAATGGCTAGTCATGTCAATCATCTTTACACCTATTTGTTAGCTTTTGTATATCTTTTTTGAAGAAATGTCTATTCAGGTTCTCTGCCCACTTTTAAATTGGGTTCCTTTTGTTCTTTTTCTTGGTTTGTTTGCTATTGAGTTGTATAAGTTCTTTATGTATTTTAGATATTAATCCCTTATCAGATAGATAGTTTGCAAATATTTTTATTTTCTCATTCCATGACTAGTCTCTTCAGTTGGCTGATGGTTTCCATTGCCTTGCAGAAGCTTTTAGCTTTATATAGTCCCACTTGTTAATTTTTTATTTTGTTGCATATTTCTAGATGTTGTATGTTAAAAATTATTGCCAATGCCTAGGCCAAGAAACTTTATCCCTGTTTTCTTCCAGGAGTTTCATGGTTTCAGGCCTTATATTTAAGCCTTTACTCCATTTGGGGTTTAGTTTTGTAGGTGGTATAAGTTATAGATCGAGTTTTATTATTTGGGTGTTAATATCCAATTATCCCAGGACTATTTATTGAAAAAACTGTTTTTTGTTCATTGAGTATTCTTGACTTTCTTGTCAAATATTCAGTTCAGTCACTCAGTCGTGTCCAACTCTTTGGGAACCCAGGGACTGGAGCAAGCCATGCTCCCTGTCCGCCAACTCCAGAGCTTGCTCAAACTCATGTCCATTGAGCTGGTGATACCATCCAACCATCTCATCCTCTGTCATCCCCTTCTCCTCCCACCTTCAATCTTTCCCAGCATCAGGGTCTTTTCTAATGAGTCAGTTCTTCACATCAGGTGGCCAAATTATTGGAGCTTCAGCTTCAGCATCAGTCCTTCCAATGAATATTCAGGACTGATTTCCTTTAGGATGGACTGGTTTGATCTCCTTATAGATGATCCTATTACTACTCCTATTCAATAAAGTACTAGAAGTTTTAGCTAGAGAAATAAGGCATGTGAGATCTTAGTTCCCCAACCAGTTTTTGAACCTGCAACCCCTGCCTTATAAGTGCCATATCTTAACCACTAGACTGCCAGGGAAGTCTCTCAAATATTAGCAGGCCCATAGTGCTTGGCTTCATTTCTGGCCCTTGATTTTGTTCATTGGCCTACTCATTTGTTATTATGCCAGCCTCACGCTTTTCTGATGACCACAGATTTGTAATGGAGCTTGAAATCAGGAAGTGTCTCCTGTTTTGTTTTTATTTTTCAGGATTTCTTTGGCTACTTGGGGTTCCATATTAATTTTAGTAATAATGTTTATACTTTAAAGATGCAGTTGGACTCTTGATAAGGATTGTACTGAATCAATAGTTTTTTTGTAATATTAACATTTTAACAATATTGATTTTTCTAATCTGTAAATATGGGAATATCTTTCCATTTATTAATTATTTTTATCAGTGTCTTATAGTTTTTAGAGATCTTTCACTTTCTTAGTTAGATTTATTTCCAAGTATTTTATTGGTTTTGATCCTGTTGTAAATATGATTGATTCTTTATTTCTTTTCATAAAATTGTTAGTTTGCAGAAGCACTCCTGGTTTTTGTTTGGTTAATTTTGTGTATGGTGAAAGTGAAAGTGAAGTCGCTCAGTCGTGTCCGTCTCTTCGCGACCCCATGGCCTGTAGCCTACTAGGCTCCTCTGTCCATGGGATTTTCCAGGCAATAGTCTTGGAGTGGACTGCCATTTCCTTCTCCAGGGGATCTTCCCAACCCAGGGATCGAATCCAGGTCTCCCGCATTGTAGACAGACGCTTTACCGTCTGAGCCACCAGGGAAGCCTGAATCCATTGATTGGATTTAACAGTTTTCTAGTAATCTTTTGAATTTTCTATGTATAAAAATCACATCATCTTCAAATGGAGACAGTTTTACTTCTTCCTATTCAAGTCTAGTATTTTTTGTTTCTCTTTCTTGCCTGATTGCTCTAGCTAGAACTTCTAGTACTTTATTGAATAGGTGTGGAAATAGTGGACACACCTACTTCCTTACCTTAGAGGGAAAGCTTTTAACTTTTCACCATTAAGTGTGATGTTAGCTCTAGCATATATAGCTTATAATATGTTAAATGTGTTCCTTCTGTGCCTAGTTTATAAAGAGCTTCTTTTTTATAATGAATAAATTTTGGCAAATGCTTTTTCTACAATTATTGCTACAATTATATGATTTTTTATTTTTCTTTCTATTAATATGATATATCACAGCAATTGGTGAACTTTGAACCATCCTTGCATCCCAGAAGTAAATATGATTTGATCATGATGAATGTTCATTTTATCATTTTTTTAATTTAATTTTTTTTTTTTTTTTACTTTACAATACTGTATTGGTTTTGCCATACATTGACATGAATCCACCACAGGTGTACATGAGTTCCCAACCCTGAAACCCCCTCCCACCACCCTCCCCATATCATCTCTCTGGGTCATCCCAGTGCACCAGCCCCAAGCATCCAGTATCATGGATTGAACCTAGACTAGCAATTCATTTCTTACATGATAGTATACATGTTTCAATGCCATCCTCCCAAATCATCCCACCCTCTCCCTCTCCCACAGAGTCCAAAAGACGGTTCTATACATCTGTGTCTCTTTTGCTGTTTCGCATATTGGGTTATCATTACCATCTTTCTAAATTGCATATATATGTGTTAGTATACTGTACCGGTGTTTTTCTTTCTGGCTTACTTCACTCTGTATAATCGGCTCCAGTTTCATCCACCTCATTAGAACTGATTCAAATGTATTCTTTTTAATGGCTGAGTAATACTCCATAGTGTATATGTACCACAGCTTTCTTATCCATTCATCTGCTGATGGACATCTAGGTTGCTTCCATGTTCTGGCTATTATAAACAGTGCTGTGATGAACATTGGGGTACACGTGTCTCTTTCAGTTCTGGTTTCCTCAGTGTGTATACTCAGCAGTGGGATTGCTGGATCATAAGGCAGTTTTATTTGCAATTTTTAAAGGAATCTCCACACTGTTCTCCATAGTGGCTGTACTAGTTTGCATCTACCTCCCAGAATACTGGAAATAAAAGCAAAAATAAACAAATGGGATCTAATGAAAAATAAAAGCTTCTGCACAACAAAGGAAAATATAAGCAAGGTGAAAAGACAACCTTCGGAATGGGAGAAAATAGTAGCAAATGAAGCAACTGACAAACAACTAATCTCAAAAATATAGCAACTTATGCAACTCAATTCCAGAAAAATGAATGACCCAATCAAAAAATGGGCCAAAGAACTAAATAGACATTTCTCCAAAGAAGACAATGGATGGCTAACAAACACATGAAAAGATGCTCAACATCACTCATTATCAGAGAAATGCAAATCAAGACAACAATGAGGTACCATTTCACACCAGTCAGCATGGCTGCAATCCAAAAGTCCACAAGCAATAAATGCTGGAAAGGGTGTGGAGAAAAGGGAACCCTCTTACACTGTTGGTGAATGTTCATTTTAATATGCTGCTGAATAGAATTTTCTAGTCTTTTGTTAAGAAATTTTGCATCTGTATTAATCAGGGATTTTGGCCTGTATTTTTCTTTTCTTCAAGTGTCATTATCTTGTTTTGATATAGGATAACACTGTTCTCATAAAATGAATTTGGGAGTATTATTCCCTCTTTGATTTTTTAATAAGAGTTTGAGAAGGATTGGTGTTCCTTCTTTTTAAAATGCTTGGTAAAATTCACCAGTAAAGCCATCTGGTCCTGGACTTATCTTTTGGGGAAGATTTTTGATTATTGATTCATTCTCCTTACTAATAATTAGTCTTTTTAGATTTTTCTCTTTTTCATGATTCTGTATTACTAAGTTGTATGCTTCCAAGGATTTTTCCATTTCTTCTAGGTTGTCCAGTGTATTGGCATATATTTGTTCATAGCTGCCTCTCATGATCCTTTGGATTTCTATATTATCAGTTGTAATATCTCTCTTTTTTGCCAGATTTATTGTAGCGTTTGTGTACCATTTAGCTATGTGAAATGTGTAAGGCTGTACTATTATTTTTATTAAATTTTTACTTTTTTCTTCTTTATGTTGCTAATGAACACTTTGTGTGTGTGTCCCTAACTCCTTTGAACCCCTGAGCTTTGTGGTTTTATTGAATGATGTTATATAGTGTGGAAATTTTTAGGAATAAATAAGATGCCTACATTGTAAGAGACTTGTAAGTTTCTGTACATTAAAGGATGATGTCAAGCTGATGCTATCCATTGCATACATGATTTTGCAATTTCTTGTTGTTCAGCCACTCAGTTGTGTCTAAGTCTTTGCAATCCTATGGACTGCAGCATGCAAGTCTTCCCTATCCTTCACTATCTCCTGAGTTTGCTCAAACTTATGTCCATTGGGTATAGGATTCCATCCAACCTCTGTTGCCCTCTTCTCTTCTTCACCTCAATCTTTCCCAGCATCACAGTCTTTTCCAATGAGTTAGCTCTTTGAGTCAGGTGGCCAGAGTATCGGAACTAAAGCTTTAGTATCAGTTCTTCCAATTAAAATAATGATTTAACATTTTTACAAGGATAATTTCAGTTCAGTCGCGCACTTTGAAACCCCATGAATCGCAGCACTCCAGGCCTCCCTATCCATCACCAACTCCCGGAATTCACTCAGACTCATGTCCATTGAGATCAATGATGCCATCCAGCCATCTCATCCTCTGTCGTACACTTCTCCTCCTGCCCCCAGTCCCTCCCAGCATCAGAGTCTTCTCCAATGAGTCAACTCTTCACATGAGGTGGCCAAAGTACTGGAGTTTCAGCTTTAGCATCATTCCTTCCAAAGAAATCCCAGGGTTGATCTCCTGCAGAATGTACTGGTTGGATCTCCTTACAGTCCAAGGTATTCTCAAGAGTCTTCTCCAACACCACAGTTCAGATGCATCAATTCTTTGGCCCTCAGCTTTCTTCACAGTCCAAATCTTGCATCCATACATGACCACTGGAAAAACCATAGCCTTGACTAGATGGACTTTAGTCGGCAAAGTAATGTCTCTGCTTTTGAATATGCTATCTAGGTTGGTCATAACTTTTCTTCCAAGAAGTAAGCGTCTTTTAATTTCATGGCTGCAATCACTATCTGCAGTGATTTTGGAGCCCCCCCAAAAAAAGTCTGACACTGTTGCCACTGTTTCTCCATCTATTTCCCATGAAGTAATGGGACCATATGCCATGATCTTCATTTTCTGAATGTTGAGCTTTAAGCCAACTTTTTCACTCTCCTCTTTCACTTTCATCAAGAGGCTTTTTAATTCCTCTTCACTTTCTGCCATAACTGTGGTGTCATCTGCATATCTGAGGCTATTAATATTTCTCCCAGCAATCTTGATTCCAGCTTGTGTTTCTTCCAGTCCAGCGTTTCTCATGTTGTACTCTACATATAAGTTAAATAAGCAGGGTGACAATATACAGCCTTGATGTACTCCTTTTCCTATTGAGAACCAGTCTGTTGTTCCATGTCCAGTTCTAACTCTTGCTTCCTGATCTGCATACAGATTTCTCAAGAGACAGGTAAGGTGCTCTGGGATTCCCATCTCTTTCAGAATTTCTAAAAGTTTATGGTGATCCACACAGTCAAAGGCTTTGGCATAGTCAATAAAGCAGAAATAAATGTTTTTTCTGGAACTCTCTTGCTTTTTCCATGATCCAGAGGATTTTGGTAATTTGATATCTGGTTCCTCTGCCTTTTCTAAAACCAGCTTGAGCATCTGGAAGTTCACCATGCACGTATTGCTGAGGCTTGGCTTGGAGAATTTTGAGTATTACTTTACTAGCATGTGAGATGAATGCAATTGTGCAGTAGTTTGAGCATTCTTTGGCATCGCCTTTCTTTGGAATTGGAATGAAAACTGATCTTTTCCTGTCCTGTGGCCACTGCTGAGTTTTCCAAATTTGCTGGCATATTGAGTCCATCACTTTCACAGCATCATCTTTCAGGATTTGAAACAGCTCAACTGGAATTCCATCACGTCTACTAGCTTTGTTTGTAGTTTTGCTTTCTAAGGCCCACTTGACTTCACATTCCAGGATGTCTGACTCTAGGTGAGTGATCACACAATCGTGGTTATCTGTGTGGTGAAGATCTTTTTTGTACAGTTTTTCTGTGTATTCTTGCCACCTCTTCTTTACTCTCTTCTCACTTGGTTACCTCCATACCATTTCTGTCCTTTATCGAGCCCATCTTTGCATGAAATATTCCCTTGGTATCTCTAATTTTCTTGAAGAGATCTCTAATCTTTCCCATTCTGTTCTTTTCCTCTCTTTCTTTGCATTCGTCACTCAAGAAGGCTTTCTTATCTCTTCTTGCTATTCTTTGGAACACTGCATTCAGATGCTTATATCTTTCCTTTTCTCCTTTGTTTTTTGCCTCTCTTCTTTTGACAGGTTTTCGTAAGGCCTCCCCAGACAGCCATTTTGCTTTCTTGCATTTCTTTTCCATGGAGATGGTCTTGATCACTGTCTCCTGTACAATGTCATGAACCTCATTCCATAGTCATCAAGCACTCTATTTATCAGATCTAGGCCCTTAAATCTATTTCTCACTTCCACTGTATAATCATAAGGGATTTGATTTAGGTCATACCTGAATGGTCTAGCCGTTTTCCTGACTTTCTTCAATTTGAGTCTGAATTTGGCAATAAGAAGTTCATGATCCGAGCCACAGTCAGCTCCTGGTCTTGTTTTGTTGACTGTATAGAGCTTCTCCATCTTTGGCTTAAAGAATATAATCAATCTGATTTCGGTGTTGACCATCTGGTGATGTCCATGTGTAGAGTCTTCTCTTGTGTTGTTGGAAGAGGGCGTTTGTTATGACCAGTGCATTTTCTTGGCAAAACTCTATTATTCTTTGCCCTGCTTCATTCCACATTCCAAGGCCAAATGTGCCTGTTACTCCAGGTGTTTCTTGACTTCTTACTTTTGCATTCCAGTCCCCTATGATGAAAAGGACATCTTTTTTTGGTGTTACTTCTAAAAGGTCTTGTAGGTCTTTATAGAACCATTCAACTTCAGCTTCTACAGCATTACTGGTTGTGGCCTAGACTTGGATTACTGTGATATTGAATGGTTTGCCTTGGAAATGAACAGAGATCATTCTGTCGTTTTTGAGATTGCGTCCAAGTACTGCATTTCAGATTCTTTTGTTGACCATGATGGCTACTCCATTTCTTCTGAGGGATTCCTGCCCACAGTAGTAGATATATTGGTTATCTGAGTTATATTCACCCATTCCAGTCCATTTCAGTTTGCTGATTCCTAGAATGTCAACGTCCACTCTTGTCATCTCTTGTTTGACCACTTCCAATTTGCCTTGTTTCATGGACCTGACATTCCAGGTTCCTATGCAGTATAAGGATACATAGACATAAATACTTCAACATACATGGTTACAGGTAAATAATGCAGTATCTCTGTTTATATATACATTGCTTTATTCTTTAACAGCTAGAAATATTGTATAAAGGTAAATACTGAATTAATTAATGTTTTCATGAGTAAATATCATTATGAAGATAATGACACTGGACATTCATTTTGAACTTTAATATTTTACCTCCTGGCTGAGAAAAAATGTTGTTTGTGTATATCAATACAGTTTACTTGATTCCATTGTAAAATAATTCAAGATTGATATAAGACAAAATTGTAAAGTTTGCAACTTTTTTCCAGTGTTCCATTCTTTAGATTCTTAGCATCTTACTCAGCTATAAACATTCAAATTATGCCTCTTTGGAAATTTCCTTATGGTATAAACTCTTTTTACTCAGTTACTTTTATGCTGACCAGTGAGATAAATTTAAATATCTTATGCCATGTTCCCACATTTTTGCTGCCCCTAGTTTACTAAATTGTGACACAATTACTCTTCCTTTTTCTTTATCATCTGATTCTCCCTCTCTCACTGCTGAGCTATGTGGAAAAGAATATAGCACATCTGTTATAAAAATTCACTTAATTTTGTACCATTTTGTAAGGTGTGTACATAATTAAACAAATTTCTTAGAGTAAAAATTAATTTTTCATAAAAAGTATTGATAGGAAAATTTGAATTATATATTACAGTACTCAGAACAGTTGCTGCTGTTCAGCCACTAAGTTGTGTCCCATCCTTTGCGACCCTTGGACTCCAGCATGCCAGGCCTTTCTGTCCCTCACCATCTCCAAGAGTTCACCCAACTTCATGTCCATTGAAGCCATGATGCCATCCAAACATTTCATCCTTAGCTGCCCTCTTCTTCTGCCTTCAATCTTCCCCAGCTTCAAAACACTTAAAATATGCTTAAGACCATGAAGTGCCTAGCTCAGCCATTATGATCAATCCATTGAATAGATGAGGAAATGGAGGTTCAAATAAAGCTAATAGCTTCATGAAGGTCACTCAATAAATATCAAAGGTACAATTTTAGAAGTTCTATCTTTCACATGTGTCAGCAGAGTTGCTTCTGAAATGTGTAAATGATAAAATGGTATATAATATTCCCTTTAGTAGCATTTCCCAGTCAAAGATTATTTGATTTTAGAAATTTATTTTAGGAAAAAGGAAAATGAGAGAAGGAAACAGACAAACAATATTATCAATTCAGTTCAATCACTCAGTCGTGTTTGACTCTTTATGACCCCATGGACTGCAGCATGCCAAGCCTCCCTGTCCATCACCAACTCCTGAGGTTACTCAAACTCATGTCCTTTGGTGATGCCATCCAACCATTCCATCCTCTGCCATCCCCTTCTCCTCCCACCTTCAATCTTTCCCAGCATCAGAGTCCTTTCCAATGAGTCAGTTCTTCCCATTAGGTAGCCAAAGTATTGGAGTTTCAGGTTCAACATCAGTCCTTCCAATGAATGCTCAGGAATGATTTCCTTTAGGATGGAGTGGTTGGATCTCCTTGAATTCCAAGGGACTCTCAAGAGTTTTCACCAACACCACAGTTCAAGAGCATCAATTCTTCAGTGCTCAGCTTTCTTTATAGTCAAACTCTCACATCTATAAATGACTACTAGAAAAACCATAGCTTTGATTAGACGGACCTTTGTTGGCAAAGTAATGTCTCTGCTTTGTAATATGCTGTCTAGGTTGGTCATAACTTTTCTTTCAAGGAGCAAATGTCTTTTAATTTCATGGCTACAATCACCATCTGCAGTGATTTTAGAGCCCAAAAAAATAAAGTCAGGCACTGTTTCCACTGTTTCCCCATCTATTTGCCATGAAGTGATGGGACCAGATGCTATGATCTTCCTCATTAGTAATTGTCTAATGAATATTCATCTTTAAATTTTATCCAGAGCTTGTCACATAGCAAGTACGATTTTTAAATGCCAGAAAGTTTGTATAATAGGCAATTTCCCAGACTAGGTTGGACTTGCAAAAATAATTCCAAAATGTCAAAAAATTATGCAGCAATTTGTCCAAGAACTTCAAGCTGGTAATAAACTTTGGCATCGCTGACTCAAAGGACATGAGTTTGAGCAAGCTCCAGGAGTTGGTCATGGACAGGGAAGCCTGGCGTGTTGCCATCCACGGAGTCACAAAAGTCAGACACGACTCAGTGACTGAGCTTAACTGAACTGAATAAATTTTGTGTTAAATACAGTAGGGTAACCTTGAAGCCAGAGGAAACCTGATACTTTCAGAAAAAAAAAAAAAAAAAAAAAACTGTATGTCATTCAGAGAACCCACTCTGCTGGTACTCCACATGATTGTGTGTGTGTGTGTGTGTGTGTGTGTGTGTGTGTGTGTAGTATTAATGATTCAAAATATAATTCCTACAAGAGAAGGGATCAGCAACTTTGTATGTAATACAAAGCGTATCCTTGGATAAAATGCTGGTATCTTTCACAGTGGGGTACCATAGCCTTGATGTTGGTATTAGAAAGAATGCAGAGACAGCTAGGAGTAGTACCAACTTTAATATAATGCAAATAATATTTTCCATTTTCTATATACACAGTACAAAGAGTATTTTATGATATTTAATATTCTATCTGAACTCTTCTATTAACAGATGTTTTCTTATACTGCAAACATTCAATATATAAGAACTTTAATAATTGATACTTCTACTGCTAGTAGTATGTTATTGGTGCTATTATCCCTACTACAACTAATACTATTATTAAGAAACAGAATAATTCTAACATAAACGTTAGAAAAAAAATTAGTTCAGAGACATCTTCAATCTGCTTACATATTATGTATGCAGAGAAGCATTTTGGAGTTGTAATCATAAAAATGTTTTCCATTCTTTTAGATTTTATTCATAGAAATTTAAATATATATATTTTGACACAAACTTCATGATTCCAAGTCTCAATATGCACAATATATTTCCTTTATTAACCTTGCAATTTTTGAAGTTGTGGTTCTTATATTTAATTTAAAAGTGAATATAATTTTCTTTTCTTTAAGTTAGAATTTTTTACATTAAATTCTTAGGGAAGACATAACTGAACCAGTAGATGTTATGTATATACCTTCTAGCATTTCCATTTGTCTTTCCAAAAATGTTATTCAGAATGACAATGTCACCAGTAGTATATAAATGTTTATTCATTCAAATATCTTACCACATTCGCTAAGTTTTCTAGTATTTACTGATTTAATAATATGATTTTATATGGACTTTAATTTTATTAAAAACTATACTGGAAAGCATTTTGAAATAAATCCATCATTATTTTTAAGTGATTGGTTATGCTATGAGATTGTTTTCTTATTATTCTATTTAAAATATATATTTATTTACAAGAACACACATCATGTTTATAATAAAGAATAAAATCCTAAAATAATTACTTTAGCCCTTTCTAATACATTATAACACTTTCCCTGTTTATTATGTATTAAACTAAATATTATTGATTCCATTATGGCCAAAAGGTATTTTCTAAAACTATAAAAAAGGGTAAAGAGGATAATGTGGGAAAACTCTTCTAACAATAGAAACTTTGGCTGATTTTCAGAGAATAAATTCTTTTGTTCATATGTCTGAAGAAGATGCTTCTTCAGTTTTCTTTTTATAGAAAATTAATTTTGTCAGCAAGATATGCTTGTTTACTGCCAACATGTACAAACTAGCTTATCTTCTTGTAGAAATAAGTACATTCACTTTCTACACCTTATAGAACAATGCTTTTTTCTAATGTTCATCCTTAGAGGAGCAAGACAGAGTAAATAATATTTTTAATTCAACAGAAATAAGAAAAACTTCTCAGTAAGCATTTTTAAAGAAAAATACAGACCTCCCAATCAACTGAAACTTTAAATATATGATTTGCAATCCCTAATCTTCCTTATATGTAACTAGGTTCAAATCAGTTTTAGAGAAAAGTTATATTTGTAATTATTTATATTTCCAATGTACTTTTAAAATCAGTACAAGAAATTACTAAGGTATGATTTAGCCTTAAAACTTTTGGTTCACTAGGTGATTTTGCAAGTTTTCTATGCAATTCTTATGTAAAGGGGAACACTAGATTAGCAATAACTACACTGTTACTTCACCATACTGCTGACATGGTCTACTAGATTGTGAGATACTTGAAGGCAAGAACCAGAGCTTTTAATTATCTATCCCTACCACTTAGCTGACTGCTTTTCACAGCATGAATGATTGTTGAATCACTAGAAAAATGATGACTAGAGGGTAAATCCTACTGTGCAATATATTTCATTGGGATTTCTTATCTGAGAGATAGAAACCATGGTTTTGTTGAAATTCATATAAGGGTTTGTATTTTTCTATATTTATTGTCTTTAGCTTTATTAACACCTATACTCTCCATTGCTAAAGTTCTCTGAAATATCATGAAGTTAGTGTACATGCTGTATGGAATATTTCCTTAACAGTCTCAATTATAATCATGTGAATTAAAAAAAAAAAAATCAGTATAGCCTCAGTAAGAGAAACTCACATGACACAATCATGGGCAAGGGCAAACAAATTTGACATTTTCCCAGATAACAGGGAAACAACAAACTAACTTATCTTCTTACACAAATAAGTCACTCTAAAGGCATTTTTAGTATTAATTCCTTGCATTTCTGTAAGTCCCAACTGCCAGGCATACTTACCCTGGCTCTGGTGAAATGGTATCTTTTTCCTGTGCACCTGACAGAAATAGAAAATTATCAGCGTATCAAAAAAGTATCAGTAATGCCAGGCTTCAACAATACGTGAACCATGAACTTCCTGATGTTCAAGCTGGTTTTAGAAAAGGCAGAAGAACCAGAGATCAAATTGGCAACAGCTGCTGGATCATCGAAAAAGAAAGAGAGTCCCAGCATCCATTTCTGCTTTATTTACTATGCCAAAGCTTTTGACTGTGTGGATCACAATAAACTGTGGAAAATTCTGAGAGACATGGGAATACCAGACCACCTGATCTGCCTCTTGAGAAACCTGTATGCAGGTCAGGAAGCACCAGTTAGAACTGGACATGGAACAACAGACTTGTTCCAAATAGGAAAAGGAGTACATCAAGGCTGTATATTGTCACCCTGCTTATTTAACTTATATGCGGAGTACATCATGAGAAATGCTGGACTGGAAGAAACACAAGCTGGAATCAAGATTGCCAGGAGAAATATTAATAACCTCAGATATGCAGATGACACCACCGTTATGGCAGAAAGTGAAGAGGAACTAAAAAGCCTCTTGATGAAAGTGAAAGAGGAGAGTGAAAAAGTTGGCTTAAATCTCAACATTCAGAAAACGAAGACCATGGCATCTGGTCCCATCACTTCATGGGAAATAGATGGGGAAACAGTGGAAACAGTGTCAGACTTTATTTTTGGGGGCTCCAAAATCACTGCAGATGGTGACTGCAGCCATGAAATTAAAAGACACTCCTTGGAAGAAAGGTTATGAGCAACCTAGATAGCATATTCAAAAGCAGAGACATTATTTTGCCAACTGAGGTCCTTCTAGTCAAGGCTAGGGTTTTTCCTGTGGTCATGTATGGATGTGAGAGTTGGACTGTGAAGAAGGCTGAGCGCCGAAGAATTGATGCTTTTGAAGTGTGGTGTTGGCCAAGACTCTTGAGAGTCCCTTGGACTGCAAGGAGATCCAACCAGTCCATTCTGAAGGAGATCAGCCCTGGGATTTCTTTGGAAGGAATGATGCTAAAGCTGAAACTCCAGTACTTTGGCTACCTCATGCAAAGAATTGACACATTGGAAAAGACTCTGATGCTGGAAGGGATTGGGGGCAGGAGGAGAAGGGGACAACAGAGGATGAGATGGCTGGATGGCATCACAGACTCGATGGACATGAGTCTGAGTGAACCCCGGGAGTTGGTGATGGACAGGGAGGCCTGGCATGCTGCAATTCATGGGGTCACAAAGAGTAGGACATGACTGAGCTACTGAACTGAACTGAACTGAACTGAACTGAACTGAATGCATGAAGCATACTTGAGTCATACAAATTCAACATACATGACAGGACCCTAACTATCTTGCCTGACACTGATAAAAATTTTTTGGCACAATTTTATTAATAGATGTAAAATTAGTTCTCATTATATTTTACATTGACTAATAAATCATGTAATATTTAAGTGTAGTATGTGGAATGTTTGAATCCAATTAAATCGAACAGTTCTTTCAATAGATTTTGTCAGCTGAATGTGATGGATTCTCTCTCTCTTTCCTCTTCATGAACCATTGTTCTTTGTCCAACTTATTATTAAAAACAAGTTAAAGTTCATCGATTAATTTTTCAGTGCCAAGATTATTTTTAGCAAGCTAATCTGTAAATATAATTGAAATGAGTGTCTGCAATGGATAGAACCCCACGAATTGAGTTTATTTTTAAATTTTGAATTTGTTTCAGTTGTAAAGTATTATATGATCATAGGGAGTAATGTGAGTTTGGGGTTTGCTACAGAAATAAGAAATGGTCTTCAGAGATTCTGTGTGCCTGCCTTCCTTCCACTGGGATTGCCCCTTCAGGTGCTCAGTGTATCCACTGGGATTGCCCCTTCAGACCCTCAGTGCATCTGCTGGGGGCACACACAGTGTGTGTCTGGTGGCAGTGTGCTGGAGGCTGAGAATGCAAGTCGCTTGGCCATGCGTGGTTGCTAGGGGTGCCTGAGGCTGCCTGTTCACCCAGCAGGCTGAGGGAGGAAGCAACATAGAGCCGGCACCCAGCCACAGTGAAGCTGAGCCTGCGGGATGTTTTAGCATCTGGATGTAGAAGTCTTGAGGTTACCGTAAAAATAAGACTGAAAGCTAGAGGCAAGAAGATTGAATCCAAAACCTGAGAAGACCAGAGAACTCCTGATTCCAGGGAATATTAACAGACAAGAGCTCATCCAAAATACTCCATACCTACACAGAAACCAAGCTCAACGCAAGAACCAACAAGTTCCAGAGCAAGACATACCATGCTAAGTCTCCAGCAACGGAGGAACACAGCCCTGAGCATTAAAATGTAGGCTGCCCAAAGCCATGCCAAACCCATAGACACCCAAAACTCAGTACTGGATACTTCACTGCACTCCAGAGAGAAGAGATCCAGCTCCACCTACCAGAACACCAACGCAAGCTTCCCTAACAAGGGAAACTTGACAAGCCACTCGTCCAACCCCAGCCACAGGGAGGAACTTCCACAATAAAGAGGAACCACAAACTTCCAGCCTACAGAAAGGCCACCCCAAACACAGTAATCTAAATGAGATGAAAAGGCATAGAAACATTCAGCAGATAAAGGAACATGATAAATGCCCATCAAACCAAACAAAGAGGAGGAGATAGGGAGTCTACCTGAAAAAGAATTCAGAATAATAATAGTGAAGATGATCCAAAATCTTGAAAACAAAATGGAGTTACAGAAAAATAGACTAGAGACAAGAACTAAGAAGAGGGGGCAAGAAATGTTTAACAAGGTCCTAGAAGAAATAAAAATGTCAGTCAATAATGAATAATGTAATAACTGAGATCAAAAGCACTCTGGAGGGAACCAACAGTAGAGTAACTGAGGCAGAAGATAAGTGAGGTGGAAAATAGAATGGGGGAAATAAATAAAGCAGAGAGGAAAAAAGAAAAAAAGAATTAAAAGAATGAAGACAACCTCAGAGACACCTGGGACAATGTTAAATGCCCTAACATTCAAATCATAGGAGTCCCAAAGAATGAAATAAAAAGAGAGGGCATGAGAAAATACTGGAGGAGTTAATAGTTGAAAGCTTCCATAAAATGTGAAAGGAAATAGCCACACAAGTCCAAGAAACCGAAAGAGTCCCAAACAGGATAAACCCAAGGCAAAACACCCCAAGACACATATTAATCAAATTAATGAAAATCAAACACAAAGAGAAAATATTAAAAGTGGCAAGGGAAAAGTAACAAATAACCCACAAGTGAATCCCCATAAGGATAACAATTGATCTTTCAATAGAAACTCTTCAGGCCAGAAAGGAATGGCAGGACATACTGAAAGTGATGAAAGAGAAAAACCCACAACCCAGATTACTGTACCAAGCAAGGATCTCATTCAATTATGAAGGAGAAATCAAAAGCTTTACAGACAAGCAAAAGCTGAGAGAACTCAGCACCACAAAACCAGCTCTTCAACAAACGCTAAAGGATCTTCTCTAGACAGGAAACACAGAAAAGGTTTATTAACTCAAACTCAAAACAACAAAGTAAAGGGAAATGGGATCATACTTATCAACAATTACCTTAAATGTAAATGGGTTGAATGTCCAACCAAAAGACAAAGACTGGCTCAGTTCACTTCAGTTCAGTTCAGCAGCTCAGTCGTCTCTGACTCTTTGCGACCCCATGAATCGCAGCACGCCAGGCCTCCTTGTCCATCACCAACTCCCAGAGTTACTCAGACTTATATCCAGCGAGTCAGTGATGCCATCCAGCCATCTCATCCTCTGTCATCCCCTTCTGCTCCTGCCCCCAATCCCTTCCAGCAACAGAGTCTTTTCCAATGAGTCAACTCTTCGCATGAGATGGCCAAAGTACTGGAGTTTCAGCTTCAGCATCATTCCTTCCAAAGAACACCCAGGACTGATATCATTTAGAATGGACTGGTTGGATCTCCTTGCAGTCCAAGGGACACTCAAGAGTCTTCTCCAACACCACAGTTCAAAAGCATCAATTCTTTGGCACTCAGCTTTCTTCAGTCCAACTCTCACTTCCATATATGACTAGTGAAAAAACCCTAGCCTTAACTAGACGGACCTTTGTTGGCAAAGTAATGTCTCTGCTTTTCAATATGCTATCTAGGTTGGTCATAACTTTCCTTCCCAGGAGTAAGCATCTTTTAATTTCATGGCTGCAATCACCATCTGCAGTGATTTTGGAGCTCAAAAAAATAAAGTCTAACACTGTTTCTACTGTTTCCCCATCTATTTCCCATGAAGTGATGGGACCAGATGCCACGATGTTCATTTTCTGAATGTTGAACTTATAAGCCAACTTCTTCACTCTCCACTTCCACTTTCATCAAGAGGCTTTTTAGCTCCTCTTCACTTTCTGCCATAACGGTGGTGTCATCTGCATATCTGAGGTTATTGATATTTCTCTGGTCAAATTGATTCCAGCTTGTGTTTCTTCCAGCTCAGCGTTTCTCATGATGTACTCTGCATAGAAGTTAAATAAGCAGGGTGACAATATACAGCCTTGACATACTCCTTTTCCTCTTTGGAACCAGTCTGTTGTTCCATGTCCAGTTCTAACTGGTGCTTCCTGACCTGCATACAGGTTTCTCAAGAGGCAGGTCAGGTGGTCTGGTATTCCCATCTCTTTCAGAATTTTCCACAGTTTACATAGTCAATAAAGCAGAAATAGATGTTTTTCTGGAACTCTCATGCCTTTTCAATGATCCAGCGGATGTTGGCAATTTGATCTTTGGTTTCTTTGCCTTTTCTAAAACCAGCTTGAACATCTGGAAATTCATGGCCCCAGACTATCATTTAAAGAATTTTTTTTTTTTTTAAACAGCCTTGAAGTTACAGTGTCTCCATCCAGGATATAAACATATTTGTTTAATGTTACCATCTATAACTAAGTTCTAAAAAGTTTGTTCAAAACTACATGGAACAACAGACTGCTTCCAAATAGGAAAAGGTACATCAAGGCTGTATATTATCACCCTGCTTATTTAACTTCTATGCAGAATACATCATGAGAAATGCTGGGCTGGAAGAAGGACAAGGTGAATCAATTTGTCAGGAGAAATATCAATAACCTCAGATATGCAGATGACACCACCCTTATGGCAGAAAGTGAAGAGGAAGTAAAAAGCCTCTTGATGAAAATGAAACAGGAGAGTGAAAAAGTTGGCTTAAAGCTCAACATTCAGAAAACAAAGATCATGGCATCTGGTCCCGTCACTTCATGGGAAATAGATGGGGAAACAGTAGAAACAGTGGAAACAGTGTCAGACTTCATTTTGGGGGGCTCCAAAATCACTGCAGATGGTGACTGCAGCCATGAAATTAAAAGACGCTTACTCCTTTGAAAGAAAGTTAGGACCAACCTAGATAGCATATTGGAAAGCAAAGACATTACTTTGCCAACAAAGGTCCATCTAGTCAAGGCTATTGTTTTTCCTGTGGTCATGTATGGATGTGAGAGTTGGACTGTGAAGAAAGCTGAGCGCAGAAGAATTGCTGATTTTTAACTGTGGTGTTGAAGACTCTTGAGAGTCCCTTGGACTGCAAGGAGATCCAACCAATTCATGCTGAAGGAGATCAGCCCTGGGATTTCTTTGGAGGGAATGATGCTGAAGCTGAAACTCCAATACTTTGGCCACCTCACATGAAGAGTTGACTCATTGGAAAAGACTCTGATGCTGGGAGGGGTTGGAGGCAGGAGAAGGAGACGACTAGGATGAGATGGCTGGATGGCATCACTGACCCGATGGACGTGAGTCTGAGTGAACTCCAGGAGTTGGTGATGGACAGGGAGGCTTGGCGTGCTGCAATTCATGGGGTCGCAAAGAGTCAGAGAAGACTGAGCGACTGAACTGAACTGAACTGAACTGAAAAGATAGAGGTTTCTTAAACTTAACTATGACTGAAACCCACTGTTTGCACAGTAGCCTCCTGGGTAGTTCCACATTATCCCCCTGAGAAAGAAGAACTGATGCAAACATGAAAATTTTGTTGCCTGCTATACTATGAATAATGAAGTCATTTGTATGTAGACCAGAAGTCTTATATTTTCTGCCAGTATTTAAGCTTACTTTTTAGCTTAGAGATAGGATAAGATGATAGACTCTTTACAGTTCATGACAGTATTATTTTTCATTTTACTACCACATTTCAGAGGTTAAAGCGTGTGCCTGCAATGTGGGAGACCTGGGTTCGATCCCTGGGTCTGATCCCTGGATCAGGAAAATCCCCTGGAGAAGGAAATGGTAACCCACTCCAGTATTCTTGCCTGGAGAATCCCATGGAAGGAGGAGCCTGGTGGGCTATGGTCCACGGGGTTGCAAAGAGTCGGACAGGACTGAGTGACTTCTCACATTGTAGGGGTGGAGAACTCAATACACACACAGTCTACAGAATCTTCTCAGATGGCTCAGTAGTAAAGAATCTACCTACCAACACAGGAAACACAAGAGACGTGGGTTGATCCCTGAGTCAGGAAGATCCCCTGGAGCAGAAAGTGGCAACCTGCTCTAGTATTCTTGCCAGAAAATTCCATGGACAGAAGAGCCTGGCAGTCTACAGACCAAGGGGTTGCAAAGAGTTAGACATGACTGAGTGATGGAGCGCATATACACACACAGGGTACACCAGAAGGCTTATGAATATTCTTCCACAAAGCGTGACTATCTGTTCCTGAACTGGTAAACATACTCATGTGTTAAGTCGTTTGAGTCGTGTCTGACTCTTTGTGACCCTATGGCCTGTAGCCCGCCAGACTCCTCTGTCCATGGGATTTTACTGGCAAGAAAACTGAAGTGGGTTGCCGTTTCCTACTCCAGGGGGTCTTTCTGACCCAGGGATCAAACACAAGTCTCTTTTGTCTCCTTCACTGGCTTGTAGGATCTTTACAACTAGTGCCACTGCTGCTGCTGCTAAGTCACTTCAGTTGTGTTCAACTCCGTGCGACCCCATAGACGGCCGCCCACCAGGCTCCCCCATCCCTGGGATTCTCCAGGCAAGAACACTGGAGTGGGTTGCCATTTCCTTCTCCAATGCATTAAAGTGAAAAGTGAAGTCGTTCAGTCATGTCCGACTCTTAGCGACCCCATGGACTGCAGCCTATCGCCCATGGGGGAGCCCAAACATGTGCTACTCATGTTAAAAAAAAAAAAATTGTTCCTACTTTTTCTTACAAATCACAGCAATAACACAGAAAGTAAGGGATAGAAAATTAAGAGCGAGAAATAAAAGACAAGAGGGAGAGTCAGACCATACAGTTCTTAGCTGCTGTATGTGTGTGTTAAGTTGCTTGGATTTTAGCCTGCCAGGCTCCTCTGTCCATATGATTTTCCAGACAAGAATACTGGAGTTGGTTGTCATGCTCTACTGCAGGGGATTTTTCCAACTCAGGGATAGAGTCTTTTAAATCTCCTGCATTGGCAGTTGGGCTCTTTACCACTAGCACTACCTGGAAAGCTCTTCTAAGCTGCTAGTGGAATGCAGTTGGCCATAAACACTGCTTAGACTCAAAGATGTCTTTGGATTGTACATTATCTGATTTGACCTTAAAAAATCATTGGATAAGAGTGAAATGAAGTAAACTAAGTTTCTTACTATGAATTTTGACACAAAATTCCTAACACTTATCAGAAAAATAAAGTTACCTCCATTTCCTATATATTGCCTTAGAGACTCTAGAGTCCTGATCATTTATAACAGCTTAAGCTATAAAGACATGTATAAATGAAGAGAAGTGGACCTTAGTGTAGTATAATGAAGTAAGGGGAAGACAAAGAAAAAATACAAATATGGCTGATATTAAGTGGGACAAAATGTGGGTCAACATTTGAGCATAAAAAGTGAAGAAAAGAGAGAAGTGTAAAAATGCCAGGTAAATATGATCTGTCTTCCACATTTTTTTTTTTTTAGACTAAAACAATTCCTGCAATGGAAAAACTAGAAAGGGATTTTGAAAACATCTTGCTCAGAATGTTCATTTTGCAGATATGGAAATTGCCCCATGTTATACAGCTAATTACCAAGTGAAGACTTTTAAACCTGAATCCAAATCATGACAACACTAAATTCTCATTACCTCTTCAGTCTTCCACTTACTTACATCATGATATTTCCTTAGCATTTCTTAATTGTTCTTAAGCTAATGGTCATGATTTCTTCATGTTGTCTCTGATGGCAGAGGGTGTGAAAAGAAAGATTGAAAGATTCAAAGAGGTAATAGGAAAGGGAGTATATATAACTTTCTAAAAAACAAGATATTATGACTTACCTGTCATTTATACAAAAACAACATAAACATCATTAAGTGAGAAGATGCTCATTTTAAAGTTTTACCTGTTAAGAGACTGGAAACTCACATCTTATGGCACACTATTCTCAGTAGTTCAAATTTTGGTCATTGTCTATGGTTTGCTAAGAAAAGCCAATGAATGTATTTACAAGTGTTGCTTTTTATATTTAATTTCATTTTCTTTTTCCTCCAAAAATGTGATAATAGCAGCAATATAATTCTTAGCCAGAAAATCAGTACTGTGCCTTTATTTTTTTTTTTTTTTAGTTTCCCAAACTATATATTTGTGTTTCTGTATAGTTGTGTTTCTCTAATTCCTTTGCAATTAAAGTCCTGAATCACCTCATTCATCAAAAAATGATGGAAGAGTAAGAGATAGTTTTTTTATCCATTATTGAACACATATACGTTTCCCTTTTTGGAAGCCACATTAGTGTAAAGATCAATACAGTTCTTAAATCAGCTACCACATCAGCGTCATCAATTGAACTTATAAAGGAGCTACCTGATGAGACAAATACTATCCAAAACTAATCGGAGTCCAATTTACAGTTCATTGAATAAAGGTTTATCACTTATCACTAGATTAAGAGCCTGATTAGACCTGGTACATGCTGCAATATTAAAACAAATGGGGACTTCAAATTACATTCACCAAGCCTTAGATGCAAGCCACTTAGAACGAATAACATTCAGTTGGTGTATCAAAAGATAAATATTTCCCTTGACAGAATGAATTTATAGACTCAAGTTTAAAAGTGACTTGAGAAGTGGTTTAATCTAAACACACAATTTCACTTCCTTAGTTTTGAAGTCAACTTAATGTCAATATATCTTTTACTCCCTTACACAGCCAGTCAGGGCTCTTTCAATTCCACATGTTGACAATCAATTGCTTTCCAGGTGGCTCAGTGGTAAACAATCTGCCTGTCAATGCAAGAGATACAGGACACATGGATTTGATCTCTGGGTCTGGAAGATCCCCTGGAGAAGGAAACAGCAACCAACTCGTGTATTCTTTGCCTGGAGAATTCTGTGGACAGAGGAACTTTTCTAGCCACAGTCCATAGGGTCACAGAGTCTGACAAGACTGAGTGACTGAACACGCACACAGGCACACACAACAATCAGTTGACTTAGAGTTAGATTTTCACCTTTATTTAATTACTAATATATACTTTCTATTTTAAAGTAGTCATTCAAAATGGTCAAGGAAAGTGCTTTAGGCTAATAGACGCCTGTTGACTCTGAGATGACCCAAACGTTTTGAGGTATTGGCTGTTTTGATAGAATGGTCTGGTATAATACGACATATTTTAGCAAATTGTTGCCAGTTATGTCTGATGATTTCCTTATTGATTTTACTTATTTTTTCTGTAACTTTTTTGTTCCATGACTCAAATCTTCATCCTTCCACTGTTAACTAATTATTTCTAATTAATTAGAGTGTAATATATTAAAATGCTTATCTTCATTGCTTATCTTCATCCTACCCATTCTCCACACAGTTATTGTTCATATTTTTAATTCACCTTGAAACCTTTAGTGACTTCCCTTGAATGAAATCAATGAGGTAATTTTCAATTTCTCAGTGGGACTTCAGTGAAGACCCAAACTTTTCCTTTTAGTTTAACTTTTTAAAATTCTCTTAGGTTGTACTTTCACCAGTATTCAAATATATCACCCTCCATTTTCTTTCAGAATTTCAATTTTATTATATAGTTCAATTTCCACTAGAACACATTTGTCAGACTATGTTTTCTAATTAATAGTATGACACTAGTTCATCCTTTTGCAGTTGCTTTTACTTTGCCTATTTGACTTATTCTTCATCTCTTATTCTTTAATCATTCTTCCCTATGACAAGACTTCTTTGTTAACATTTCTGAGACAAATATGCTCTCCTTCCTCAGAACATCTGCAATTACTTCTGCTGAAATCATGTGTCTATATCTCATTCTCTCTAGAATGGAAATATTTTGACAACAGGAATACATCCATTATTGTTTCTCCTCTGTCTTCTATAAAATGTATGTTCATTTAACTTTGCCTCTCGAAAGTATGGATAAATTAACGTTTTAGTAAAATGTATAGAATTTCCTTATTGTGGGGATTCAGTTCTCATCTTGAGTTGAAAAGTAACCTCAGATATGGAAATTGCTTCCTATGATTTTATGTTGTCTGCATATCAATTCTCTAGTACACAAAGCAGAGGACATCTATTAAGCAGTGTGTTTGCTGAATATTTTCTGCCTTTAAGTGGAGTATTTGAATTTATAAACTATTTATCTCATTATCATTCTAGGCTAGTCAAGTAAATACATTTAAAAAATTGTAAAAACAGGTTAGTCTCACCATAGTGATAATAAAGGGCAGAATGAAAGACAAAAGCAGTGGGACTTCAGCATCTGGCTTGCTTTTTTTATGGTCTAGATTTTGAGGGTTCAGTGCATTAACTCATTAAAGAAAAGTCAAAACAACTTGCCATAGCTCCTATTCTCATATGCATGCTTTGGAGCCACATGGCTGAGAATAGGACATTTTGCCATTGTTGAACAAAATCTTCTAGGATAAAGGTCAAGAGAAATCCATGCTGGGATTCACAGACCATGCCAAACACTGTAAATGCTTCTGATCAGAGTTACCGCTCAGTGCCAGAAGTGTAAAAGCGGTAGTGAAATGTCTATATGATGGGTCTAATAGAAGTGAAAATCTAGCTCTTGAAAGAGTAACTCTGACTTTTGAAGTTCAGTCTAATAGAATCTAACTACATCAATGTATGGAGAAGGCAATGGCACCCCACTCCAGTACTCTTGCCTGGAAAATCCCACAGCGGAGGAGCCTGGCAGGCTGCAGTCCATGGGGGCACTAAGAGTTGGACATGACTGAGCGACTTCACTTTCACTTTTCACTTTCATGCACTGCAGGAGGAAATGGCAACCCACTCCAGTGTTCTTGCCTGGAGAATCCCATGGACGGGGGAGCCTGGTGGGCTGCCGTCTATGGGGTCACACAGAGTCGGACACGACTGAAGCGACTTAGCAGCAGCAGCAGCAGCATTGGTATTGTTATATCATTCTTGAGGAGTTTGACTGAAAACTTCAGCAAAGCTGCTGACCTTCAGTTCGAAAAAGACTATCAGTTTTGTCATGAGTAAGACTGAAATTGTCAGATGTGAATTGCAAGCAATATCTATTTATAAAACAAAGAACTGACACAACTTAGTAAACTAAATGTTCTTTAAAAAGTAAATTTAAAAAAATGTTTTGTTTTAAATTACAAGATCTTTCTTGGCATATAACATTGAATCTATTAGGAGAATGAATAGAGGAATTCATAGAAACTTTTCACTACACATTCCATTATTAAAGTATTTATTCTAAATATTGTGGCTCTGTGACTCAGTATGCCTATAATATTGTCTTGTAAACAAAGATCTTATTGTTTAAATGCATTTTAAAATCTTGACAAATGGTTGCTTAGAATAATGGAATTAACTTGGGATACTAAAAGAAAATAATTGAAGTTATCACCTATGCTATATGGTGTTTAAGGGATTGTATTTACACCAGGAAAAAAAATAATAAATTTTCATTGTATCTTGGGAAGCCACTAGTTTCTGGCCCTATCTGGCTAACTATTGGCCCAAAGGTATATTTGTGGGATGTATTTCTCTGAGAGCACTTAAAAAACTCACATTAAATGGTTGCATGTTTTTAATTATATAGTGCACTTCTATTTTGAAATGGCAAATATTTACATTAATCCACAACTTATAAACTTTTAAACATTGTTTCTGTATTTAAAAAGGGAGTTTAAAATTTGATTAAATATTCATCAGGTTAAAATAATCAGAATAGGTTCTATTTTAGAATAATTTTCAGAACCAACAGAATTTCTTTATGATTGTTAATTACACTTATTTTTAGAAGTTTAGGGATTGCTGGTCAGTAGAATTTCAGTTATTACCTTTCTCATAGACTCTCACAGTCATCTTCCAAAGAAGTAGCGCAGTTTTAATATATATTGTGCTTTCCAGAGGACAACCCAAAATAATAAAGATTGCACTACTTTTACTGATGTTGTTCAGATCTTTTTAAAGAGTTGTTCATCACTGAAGAAAATCATATATTAATTGCAATGTTACTTATGCATTAGTATACCTGACTACTAGTTACTTGGGCATTAGAACTGCCAATTTAATGCAAAACATCTATATCAGTATGCATTTCTAATTGTTGGGTTCCGAATGAGTTTGCTTAAATGGGAACATCTGACTGCTTCCTTGTGTTTTCCAGAAATGTATTGTTTCGCATTTGTTTACTAAAACACAGATTATTTTATTATAACTTTATCTTCTATTTCTCATCTGTATTACAGTCGACATTGTATTGGTTTTTTGTGAGGCAAATAAGCTATATTGTCCATGGATTTAACTTCAAGAAGTAATTTTTTTTTTTTTTTTTAATGAAAGAGTTGTGTCTGATAAGGCTGAAAATCACTGGCCTAGGAGATTCAAAGATCAACTTAGTCAATTTTATTTTATGAACTATTACACATTCCCCCAAGGATCTAATTTACCATACACATTAAATCTGCTACAAGAAGTTAAGCATGATTCAGATTATAATAGATACAATGAATATTGAATGAATAACAAATGAAAGTAGTGTTCAAGGTTGCAGAAGGATGAATTTTGCTCCTGAAAATAAGAGTCAGTGAATATGAGACAGTTACTAAGTGCATCAAAGTTTTAAAGTTCTGAGAAAGCAAAATGATGACTAAGAAATTAAGTGTGAATTGCAGGGGGAAAATAATGTAAGAAGTTGTCAAGAATTGGTGAGTTGGAATGCAAAGATTTGTATGTGTGTCTGTGAGTGGGTTTGCATAAATTTAGGAAAATTAGATTGGAAAGCCATTCTTTTTATCTACTACAGCAGGAAAAACAAATGATCTGACCATGAAAAAAAATAAGTAACTTCTGCTCTATTATATCATTCATACAAAGACTATGAATTCATAAGTAGTGTGAGTAATAGCATGATTTTTTTAATAAAATTCCAGAAATCAGAGCTTGATCTCAGCTTCTATTATTGAAAGTAGATTTTCTTTTCCATTAGATTTTTTTTGTTTCATAGAAAAGAACAAGAAGTAATGATGTTCTATGGTGGAAGTTCATTTTTGGCTGGAGGGAAAGAAAAACAGTAAAGTAAAAATAATATGTCAGTGATGCAGAATAGAGTTTTGAGACTAAAGCTGTGATACAAATATTATGCTGACTTCAGATAAAGCAAAGGGTTTGGATTCTAGCTAAGAGTTGATTCTGGAACTGAGTACTTCATAACTAATGACCTTTCATTTATTAAAAAGCTGAAGCATAAGCCATTAGTAAGAGAGATAGCATAAACGTCAGAAGGACTACCTGATTAAAATTCTTGCAGTGTATCCAATGACATGAATGATGAGCCTGGGTATTTCAAAGAGTGGAACTGTCTATAAGTTTTATTTTCCTTAGATAATCTGCTGATAATATTTGACATGATGTGACACAGTTTACATTAATAATCTCCTTTTTTGTGTGTTATGACCAGATATGGAAACGGGGACACACAGATGTATATATACACAAGCATATTTATTCCATCTGCTCATCTGCAATGTGGAAGCACATACAAAGGGAATATGTCCACCTCCAAAGAAATCCAAACAACAGTAACACCTATCATTTGTTTGTATCTGCAGTGTACAGTGAGCATCACAATTTGTATCTCACATAATTCTGAAAAGTTGGAATTCAGATACCCCTCTATTTTAATCTGATGCCTATAGTCTTTGTTCTTTGCCATGAATCAAGTTATATGAAAAGGGCATATCTGCACAAGAATTCCAGAGCTGTCAAATCTTACATCTTAAGCAACTGAAATGATTTAATTAAAGAATCAAACTGCACAATAAATTTGTCAGCATATGCACCTATAATACTTTGCTTTAAAATATTCCCAGTGAGAAACATGTGTTCCTAGTTTGGCTCAGATACAAAATTTTATTAAAATGTAATGAAAGAATTACAGAACAAATGAAGAATCCATAAAAGGAATAACATTTAGTTGTATAATATACTTATTGTTATATCATCAATATAGTTGTGAGTAATTGTCATACATATTGTTATATATCCAAACACAATAATCGAGTTTTAAAAAATCTTCAAATAATTTTTTTTTTTCAGTTCAGTTCAGTCTCTCAGTCATGTCTAAATCTTTGTGACCCCATGGATTGCAGCACGCCAGACCTCCCTGTCTATCACCAACTTCCGGAGTTTACTCAAACTATGTCCATTGAGTTGGTGATGCCATCCAAACATCTCATCCTCTGTCAACCCCTTCTCCTCCTGCCTTTAATCTTTCCCAGCATCAGGGAATAAATATGCTATCTAGGTTGGTCATAACTTTCCTTCCAAGGAGTAAGTGTCTTTTAATTCCATGGCTGCAGTCACCATCTGCAGTGATTTTGGAGTCCCCCAAAATAAAGTCTGTCACTGTTTCCACTGTTTCCCCATCTATTTGCCACGAAGTGATGGGATCAGATGCCATGATCTTTGCTTTCTGAATGTCGAGCTTTAAATTAACTTTTTCACTCTTCTCTTTCACTTTCATCAAGAGGCTCTTTTATTCTTTTTCACTTTCTGCTATAAAGAGCAATATTGCAAAAGAACCTAGAACATTAGGTCCATGAAGCAAGGCAAAAATATTTAAACAAATATAGATGTTTAAAAATATAATCACTGTTGTATACCTGAAATTGATATAATAATTGTAATTCACTAAAAAAAAAAAAAAAAAACAACTTAGCAGTGGTAACAATGTGTCAGATGTCGCTTCTATTTTTTTTTTTTTTTTTTAAATTTCACATGAAACCAATTTCATAGCCTGCTGCTGCTGCGGCTAATTCGCTTCAGTCATGTCCGACTCTGTGCGACCCCACAGACTGCAGCCCACCAGGCTCCCACATCCCTGGGAATCTCCAGGCAAGAACAGTGGAGTGGGTTGCCATTTCCTTCTCCAATGCATGAAAGTGAAAAGTGAAAGTCAAGTCGCTCAGTCGTGTCCGACTCTTAGCGACCCCATGGACTGCAGCCTACCAGGCTTCTCCGTCCATGGGATTTTCCAGGCAACAGTACTGGAGTGGGGTGCCATCGCCTTCTCCATTTCATAGTAACTTTATTTTCATACATTATAATTACAGTCTGCCTCAAACCATATATGGAATTAAAAACAAAACAACTAGCAAGCAAGCAAAAATAAAAAACTAAATAAATAAACCCTGCTTTCTTACATTATTTGTAGACAGGGGAGAAAAAATGGTGAAAATTTCTTTGTTGGCATCCCCTCGCATAACCCCTTAATACTCAACTCATATTAGCAATTGACCCTACAGTGAGATTAATAAGGTGCTTCTTTATGGTTCTTTTAATTTTCATTCCTCATTCTAAATGTGTTTTTCCTGAATTTTTACCTGAGTTGTAGACAGGTAGATCTAGTTAATAACTGTTTGTGTCTGCAAATTCAGAATGGTATTGCTACTGGTGTCCAGAAATTTCAACAAATGGTTGTAACTCTTAATTTGGTTTAAGTCAGGATTTCTGAAAATTTTGCCTAGGTCATCATAACATAGAAATCCAGGATCAGAAGTGCCAACTACTGGGAAATTAGGTATTTATTTGCATACATATAACCATGTTGACTTATTCATGAAAATTACAAAATAGAGAGTACCATAATTACTTAAAAGCTAGTTTCAGTATATATTCCTAATAATTTGCTTATTTCAATGATTATTAGCTAAGTTATTCTCACTTAATAATTTTCTAGTATAATCTCCCAGTGAAGTTATAGTTATTGAGTTGAATTGAATTATCCTTATATCCTATACATTTTCTTACTTTGATTGTTTTTGGCCAATACATTTTTTTCTCCATCTAAATAGATTCCTTTTACCACCACCACCTTTCCAACTTTTCTTGGTCTAGATAATTAGATATTTTGCTCTACTGTAAATTAAAAAAACAAAAAAAATAGAGCATTGAATGTATACTAGCTGAATTACTGGAGCTTAAAGGTCTGCAAGATTGAGATATCCTCCATTGCCCATTCCATTCCTCATAAGACCAATTCTGTTAAAAAAAAAAATAGAATGCCTAGCAAATATTATAAGCATATGATCCCCTCATGTTGTATGTGAGCTTCCCTCTTGTTCATTTTGGTTGATGCCTCAAGATTTTGGATGTTTTTATGTATACATTTCAAATATCCACAAATATGAGAGTCTTAATATTTTTTTCCCTAGCTTCTGGGACATCTTAATTACAATGAGCCGAGTAGTATGGCATTAAGTTGTTAATCAGAGGCTAAAACAATGAAGGGAAAAGAAATTAAATTTAAAGACCTAGAGAAGGGGAAAAAAATATCTAGAGTGTGAAATTTTCTAGTTGGAATCTCCATGGGTCTCCACCTTAGTTCAGAAAACTAGAAAGGCACCAACTCTTTCTGATATACAAAGCCATATAACATATAAAAATACCAAAATGAACCCTGCATGTTTGGCTTGGCTTCTCATTAATTACCAGAAGATATTTCACTTATTACTGCTCATGTTTAAAATGCCACATACATCTATCTCTTTATAATGATGTTTCTTATGAATTGAAGACCATATGATTCCTCTTCCATCTCTATTCCTATATTCCTCTTATCCACCACATGCTACTTCCAAAACTAAATCTATCCAGAAATATTGAAAATTTCCCTTTCAGACATGAAAAACAAGTAAGTGATGGCTTCAGTTTAGTCATGATGACTTGGTTGGAAATCTTTCCAGTTTAGAAACCAGATTTTTTCTTTTTTTTCTTTTTAGTTTAAAAGCTGAGCAAAACTTTAATAACCTATGGTAAGAACATTAGAGGGCACTGTAGCTCAACTTGCCATCCAGTTAAAAGTCCTGGATGGAATGGACAGGAAAAAGAGAAGTTCTGGTTTCTCTTTGATACTCCTGCAGTGCTGCTTCTAATGCACCGAGGAAAGAGAGATGTAGTCTTCAAGAGACTCAACTATAGAAAAAAATGTATACAGTTTCTGCCTAAGGGTCAGCAGAATAAGGATTTTAACTGCTTCTTGGTACTCTGCTCTCTCTAACCTCACATATATCTGTATGAAGAGATCCCCAAACAAGTGATAGATAAGCTTAGTTTTATGATCTTAAAGAGTGTCCTTCAGTTTTGACTTCTGTCCCTGGAGCTCACATTTCTTCATATAGTTTGTCAAGAGTGCTGGAAGCTGTTTATTAATGAAGTATGTTTGGCCCAGGAGCTTGTAATCTCCTAGTATTAAAATGAATTTATATGATCATTCAACTCAATTGATGGAGTGTGCAAATGTTAGGCTTGGGTTAAATGACAATATTAGTAGATGGCACTGACACAGACATGTTTTACAGTCTCCGACACAAACTTAAGCCCATGAGTGATCTATAACATATCAGTAAATAACATTTACATGATGCCTTTGCATCAGTCAGTTCAGTCACTCAGTCGTGTCGGACATCTTGTGACCCCATGAATCGCAGCACGCCAGGCCTCCCTGTCCATCACCAACTCCCGGAGTTCACTCAGACTAACGCCCATCGAGTCAGTGAGGGCACCCAGATATCTTATCCTCTGTCATCACCTTCTCCACTGTCCGCAATCCGTCCCAGCATCAGAGTCTTTTCCAATGTGTCAACTTTTCACCTGAGGTGGCCAAAGTACTGGAGTTTCAGTTTTGGCATCATTTCTTCCAAAGAAATCCCAGGGCTGATCTCCTTTAGAATGAACTGGTTGGATCTCCTTGGAGTCCAAGGGACTCTCAAGAGTCTTCTCCAACACCACAGTTCAAAAGCATCAATTCTTCGGTGTTCAGCTTTCTTCACAGTCCAACTCTCACATCCATACATGACCACAGGAAAAACCATAGCCTTGACTAGATAGACCTTTGTTGGCAAATTAATGTCTTTGCTTTTCAATACGCTATCTAGGTTGGTCATAACTTTTCTTCCAAGGAGTAAGTGTCTTTTAATTTCATGGTTGCAGTCACCATCTGCAGTGATTTGGGAGCCAAAAAAAATAAAATCTGACACAGTTTCCACTGTTTCCCCATCTATTTCCCATGAAGTGATGGGACCAGATGCCATGATCTTCGCTTTATGAATGTTGAGCTTTAAGCCAACTTTTCCACTCTCCTCTTTCACTTTTATCAAGAGGCTTTTTAGTTCCTCTTCACTTTCTGCCATAAGGGTGGTGTCATCTGCATATCTGAGCTTAGAGATATTTTCCTGGCAATCTTGATTCCAGCTTGTGCTTCCTCCAGTCCAGCGTTTCTCATGATGTACTCTACATATAAGTTAAATAAGCAGGGTGAAAATATACAGCCTTGATGTAATCCTTTTCCTATTTAGAACCTATCTGTTGTTCCATGTCAAGAGGCAGGTAAGGTGGTCTGGTATTCCCATCTCTTGAAGAATTTTCCACAGTTTATTGTGATCCACACAGTCAAAAGCTTTGGCATAGTCAATAAAGCAGAAATAGATGTTTTTCTGGAACTCTCTTGCTTTTTCAATGATCCAGCAGATGTTGGCAATTTGACCTCTGGTTCCTCTGCCTTTTCTAAAACCAATTTGAATATCTGGAAGTTCACGGTTCACGTATTGCTGAAGCCTGGCTTGGAGAATTTTGAGCATTACTTTACTACCGTGAGAGGTGAGTTCAATTGTGCCATAGTTTGAGCATTCTTTGGCATTGCCTTTCTTTGGGATTGGAATGAAAACTGACCTTTTCCAGTCCTGGCCACTGCTGAGTTTTCTAAATTTGCCGGCATATTGAGTGCAGCACTTCATCGCATCATCTTTCAGGATTTGAAATAGCTCCACTGGAATTCCATCACCTCCACTAGCTTAGTTCATAGTGATGCTTTCTAAAACCCCCTTGACTTCACATTCCAGGATGTCTGGCTCTAGGTGAGTGATCACACCATTGTGATTATCTTGGTCTTGAAGATCTCTTTTGTACAGTTCTTCTGTGTATTATTGCCATCTCTTCTTAATATCTTCTGCTTCTCTTAGGTCCATACTATTTCTGTCCTTTATCGAGCCCATCTTTGAGTGAAATGTCCCCTTGTATCTCTAATTTTCTTGAAGAGATCTCTAGTCTTTCCCATTCTGTTGTTTTCCTCTATTTCATTGCATTGATCGCTGAGGAAGACTTTCTTATCTCTTCTTGCTATTCTTTGAAACTCTTCATTCAGATGCTTATATCTTTCCTTTTCTCCTTTGCTTTTCGCCTCCCTTCTTTTCACAGCTATTTGTAAGGCCTCCCCAGACAGCCATTTTGCTTTTTTGCATTTCTTTCCCATGGGGATGGTCTTAATCCCTGTCTCCTGCACAATGTCACTAACCTCAGTCCATAATTCATCAGGCACTCTATCTATCAGATCTAGGCCCTTCAATCTATTTCTCAGTTCCACTGTATAATCATAAGGGATTTGATTTAGGTCATACTTGAATGGTCTAGTGGTTTTCCCCATTGTCTTCAATTTGAGTCTGAATTTGGTAATAAGGAGTTCATGATCTGAGCCACAGTCAGCCCCTGGTCTTGTTTTTGTTGACTGTATAGAGCTTCTCCATCTTTGGCTGCAAAGAATAGAATCAATCTGATTTTGATTTTGACCATCTGGTGATGTCCATTCGTAGAGTCTTCTCTTGTGTTGTTGGAAGAGGGTGTTTGCTATGACCAGTGCATTTTCTTGGCAAAAATCTATTAGTCTTTGCCCTGCTTCATTCTGCTTTCCAAGGCCAAATTTGCCTGTTACTCCAGGTGTTTCTTGACTTCTTACTTTTGCATTCCAGTCCCCTATAATGAAAAGGACATCTTTTTGGGGTGTTAGTTCTAAAAGGTCTTGTAGGTTTTCATAGAACTGTTCAACTTCAGCTTCTTCAGTGTTACTCTTGGGGTATAGAGTTGGGTTACTGCGATATTGAATGGTTTGCCTTGGAAATGAATAGAGATCATTCTGTCGTTTTTGAGATTGCATCCAAGTACTGCATTTCAGACTCTTTTGTTAACCATGATGGCTACTCCATTTCTTCTGAGGAATTCCTGTCCACAGTAGTAGATATAATGGTTATCTGAGTTAAATTCACCCATTCCAGTCCATTTTAGTTCGCTGATTCCTAGAATGTCAACGTTCACCCTTGCCATCTCATTTGATCACTTCCAATTTGCCTTGATTCATGGACCTGACATTCCAGGTTCTTATGCAATATTGCTCTTTACAGCATCGGACCTTTCTTCTATCACCAGTCACATCCACAGCTGGATATTGTTTTTGCTTTGCTCCATCCCTTCATTCTTTCTGGAGTTATTTCTTCACTGATCTCAAGTAGCAATTTGGGCACCTACTGACCTGGGGAGTTCCTTGTTCAGTATCCTATCATTTTGCCTTTTCATACTGTTCATGGGGTTCTCAAGGCAAGAATACTGAAGTGGTTTGCAATTCCCTTCTCTAGGGGACCACATTCTGTCAGACCTTTCCACCATCACCCACCCGTCTTGGGTGGCCCCATGGGCATGGCTTAGTTTCAATGAGTTAGACTAGGCTGTGGTCCTAGTGTGAATAGATTGACTAGATTTCTGTGATTATGATTTCGGTGTGTCTGCCCTCTTATGCCCTCTTGCAACGTCTACCGGCTTACTTGGGTTTCTCTTACCTTGGACATGAAGTATCTCTTCACGGCTGCTCCAGCAAAGCACAGCTGCTGCTCCTTACCTTGGATGAGGGGTATCTCCTCACCTCCACCCCTCCTGACCTTGAATGTGGAATAGCTCCTCTAGGACCTCATGCACCCTGCAGCCACCACTCCTTGAATGTGGCGTTACTCCTCCCAGCCACCACCCCTGACCTCGGATGGGCGATAGCTCCTCTCGGCGGTTCCTGCGCCGTGGCAGCCTGGCACTTTCAGCAGCTGCCCCTTACCTCTGACATGTTGTAACTCCTCCTGCATGCTGCCCCTCAGGCATGGGGTCCTCCCGGCTTCTGCCCCGACCTCAGACATGGGGTATCTCCTCTCTGCCATGCTATGTGCACTGGTCGCAGCCGCCTGCACTATGCTTTTACATAAGTCACAATATAAACAGTGAAAAATGAAGATGAGTCATAACCTAGTTAGCACCCAGAAATGATTCTCAGTAAAGCTAATTTATCTGGTCACAGACACATAACAGCATTTTCTTCTTTCCACTTCTTAAGTGCTGACACTTTTCTTTTAAATATGTAAGGCTATTAGATTGCATTTTGGGAGTTAAAGAAGAGACTTTCAGTCAAAGTAAATAATAGCCTAATGTATGTTGCATTATGCATATATTACTACTTTGGTTGCCTTTGCCAGTCCTCACCTCATTAATTCCATTTGTACATTATACTTGGTACTAACACTTGACTGATTAAATCAAAAAGGATCATCCTGAACATAACCAACCTGAAAGAGCACATTTCTTTCCACAGGTATGTTAGATATAATTTTCATTTTCAAAGCCATTATTTAAGATTATCATCTTGTGTTTTCAAAATTCTAGTCAAGGTATAATTTGGCCTGGCGTGCTGCAATTCATGGGGGTGCAAAGAGTTGGACATGACTGAGCGACTGAACTAAACTGAACTGAATTACCAAATGGAAAAAAAATGCTTTCAGACACTGATTTACTTAGATATGTTAACAAATAAAAATAGTATATGCATAGAATAAAGATTTAATATAGTATATATACTTGCTAGATTTAATAGTAAAACTAGTATGACAAAAAACAAATCTTAACTTCATACTTATCCGAAGCTACTCTTTTCCCTAAAGAAATGAAATAGAGTAGATTATATAAAAAAGCTGACTTTTTATTATTTTTTCAAAAAGTTCTTTTCTTTAATGTGAAGTTTTACATAAAATCAATGCTTTACCTTACAACACACACTCCAGACTAATTGCTATATGATAGTGTGACATCTAGTTAAAACATTTGTTACTTATGCACTGTATACTGCTCAGGGAAAATCTTTTTAGACAAGTCCAACATTATTAAGCCACTTAATCTATTTAAGACTTATTAAAACAAAGAACTCTTGAAAAAGCATCTAAGATATAAAACTTCATTTAGTCAATTATTTAAAATATTCAAATGTGAATCAGAGATTGAGTAATAAAAGGAGAAATGAAAATTCATCATTTATCCATTTTAATATAGAACTGTAGATCATCTGGTAGTTTTTATTAACGTTATTATTTTGATTAGCTCTACACTAATGTGAGCAGTATAACAGAACATAGGTTCATGAGTCAAAAAGTATGAATTCATCAAATGTTAGCTTTTTGGTAAATACCTTCTATAAATTTAAAGGCTCAATATCATTGTTTGTAAAAATACAAATCTAGAATTCTGGTGAATATTAAATAGATATTGAGTGTAGAAAATTTCATAATGTTGTCAGTATAATTTAAATAATGTAGCTTTATTCTATATTCTTATAATTATCTATTTAAAACATAACTTTTTACCACATAATCCCTTTAAAATTGTTTCTCACTTTCAATAATGTTACATTTTCAAATATATTTCCACCTCATTTACTCTTTTTCACACTTGCATGAAGTTAGGAAAGTTAGACATAAATTTAAAGCTCATCACTATTACATTTAAGCATATGTCATTCCGTGTTTTTTCTTTGTGTGTATATGTACATGTGCATGTATATATGTATATATGCATCCATATATACTTACATGTGTCTGCCTATGTAAATGCGGGTACATTTTTATCATACTGAGCATGTTCTGCTATCTGCTATTAAGCATTTATAAATATATCATTCCTCCATACAACTGAACATTATTTTAAAATATATAGAATGTAAGCAGGTTTCTTGTAAATAATTTTACTCCAGGTGGGAAAGTGCCGATGTTCTCTCATCTACCAGAATAAATATTATATTTGGTTAAAAATTAAACTATCATTTAAGGAAAGTTGATTATGTTAAAAAAATTTATTTTTATGGATTCTGCAAGTAAAGAACTGATAAAGACAAGATGCACTAGACAGATAAGGAGATGTTTTTATTCAGTATATTTCAATATGGAGAATGTTAATTAATAAGGACTATCTCAAAGGAAAGGAAGGGATCGTAAGACCTTATACAGGCAGATATAAGAAAATTTGAGTAATAATGGAGACAGTCTTATCTAAGCCCTTGAGAAAGAATGGTAGTGGAACCTACCAAAGTTGCATTGAAGGCAGGGAGGTTTTTGCAGTCAGCTCTTTTATATATAACACAGAACAGTAAAGAAATGTCTTAACTATCATCCTTTCCCTAAAGCATAGGACTTGAATAAAATTAAACTTTGATAGCCTCATCAGCTTAGGCATAACAAGAAAGATCTTGTAAATTCATGGAAATTGGAAAGACTGATCTAAATAATTTTGATCAAAATAACTATTCTTCAAGCTGGTTTTAGAAAATGCAGAGGAACCAGAGATCAAATTGCCAACATCTGCCGGATCATGGAAAAAGCAAGAAAGTTCCAGAAAAACATCTATTTCTGCTTTATTGACTATGCCAAAGCCTTTCACTGTGTGGATCACAATAAACTGTGGAAAATTCTGAAAGAGATGGGAATACCAGACCACCTGACCTGCCTCTTGAGAAATCTGTATGCAGGTCAGGAAGCACCAGTTAGAACTGGACATGGAACAACAGACTGGTTCCAAATAGGAAAAGGGGTATGTCAAGGCTGTATATTGTCACCCTGCTTATTTAACTTATATGCAGAGTACATCATGAGAAACGCTGGACTGGAAGAAACAGAAGCTGGAATCAAGATTGCCGGGAGAAATATCAATAACCTCAGATATGCAGATGACACCACCCTTATGGCAGAAAGTGAAGAGTAACTAAAAAGCCTCTTGATGAATGTGAAAGACGAGAGTGAAAAAGTTGGAGTAAAACTCAACATTCAGAAAACGAAGATCATGGAATCCGGTCCCATCACTTCATGGGAAATAAATGGGGAAACAGTAGAAACAGTGTCAGACTTTATTTTTTTGGGCTCCAAAATCACTACAGATGGTGGCTGTAGCCATAAAATTATTAGACGCCTACTCCTTGGAAGAAAAGTTATGACCAACCAAGATAGCATATTCAAAAGCAGAGACATTACTTTGCCGACTAAGGTCCATCTAGTCAAGGCTATGGTTTTTCCTGTGGTCATGTATGGATATGAGAATTGGACTCTGAAGAAGGCTGAGTGCCAAAGAATTGATGCTTTTGAACTGTGGTGTTGGAGAAGACTCTTGAGAGTCCCTTGGACTGCAAGGAGATCCAACCAGTCCATTCTGAAGGAGATCAGCCCTGAGATTTCTTTGAAAGGAATGATGCTAAAGCTGAAGCTCCAGTACTTTGGCCACCTCATGCAAAGAGTTGACTCATTGGAAAAGACTCTGATGCTGGGAGGGATTGGGGGCAGGAGGAGAAGGGGACGACCCAGGATGAGATGGCTGGATGGCATCACGGACTCGATGGACATGAGTCTGAGTGAACTCCGGGATATGGTGACGGACAGGGAGGCCTGGCGTGCTGTGATTCATGGGGTCGCAAAGAGTCGAACACGACTGAGCGACTGAACCGAACCAAACCGAACTGTTCTTCTTAATTCAGCACCAAGATTATAGGAATCAAACAAATAATACTCGTTCAGATATTAACTATGTATTAGCAACTCAACTCACAACTACAATGAGTTAATACAACTGTGGCCAGAAAGCATCAGCTAATGGCTTATAACTGCAATCTCATTATTGCATTTAAACTTCAAGTCTGTTGTATTATAATATCTTCAGGAGGATACGATTTAGATTCCATTTCAGAATTTCCATCCCTATCTAGTATTTCAAGAGAATTAGAGAAGGGATAGAATATGCTGTTTCACATAAAATCAGCTGAATTTCAGTACAGTGATTTGCAACCCAATCTTACCTGCTCTGCCTACTATCCTGCTTCATCTACAGATCACTGCCCAGACCATTCCTAATTATTTCCACAGTCCTAAACTACCATTATTCTTTCATGCTATTGCTACCAGTATGACACCACTTGCCACAAACAGAATTTTCCCTCAAAATTTTTACACAGATCTGAATATACTGAAACATTTAGCAAGACCTTACTTAAAGCTCAGGGAAAGTAGAAGAACATTAATACCAAAGAGTAGCTTCAAACTGTTGAACTGAGGCTTTTTCCTTTTTAATGAAGCCTACTCTATTGAATTGCTAATTTCATTGGTGTTATTTAATACTTTGAGTATGTTTCACAATGGTAGATCTGATTCCAGCTTTCTTCTCAAATTCCTCAAGGAAATTTACCTATAAAACAATGTCATGAGGTTGTTTCTTTTATGAAAACAACTGTCAGCATTAAATAGATAAACCAAAGAAATCAAGTGTGGTATATTTAAAGAAGTTACTGGTCAATTACTCTGATATAATCCATATGGAATCCATATAGTTCAACTTTCCATTTTCACCTTGCCCATTTCAGGGTTATGTGAACCTGTAACAATTTGGATATATGAAGGTAGTGAAGTATCACAACTCTAAAATCTTAGTGGCTAAATATAAGATTTACCTCTCACTTAATTCATATGTCCTTTGAGGTCTCCTCAGAATTCTGTTGTACATTCTTCTTGTTGTGAGAGACATTCTGATGGAATTGTCATCAGCCAGAATCCTAAAATTTTCACCCAGAAAATACACATCTCAATTTTGCTTGCATTGTATTGGCTAAAACAAGTCACAAGCCACAGTGGATCTAAGGGGTTTTCAAAGCAAAACTTGCACTGGATGGTATAGGCTAGGATGACTTTGTTCAAGGTTATTGCACAAGGGAGGAGAGCCAGAGCTCAAAGTGAGCTTAACTCTACTGAAACAAAGGACTTGAGAATTTTTAAGAGCTGGAGTTGGGGATCTTAAGCCATCCGTGTTTGCTTACTGGCTTTAAATCAAAGAACAGTAAACTTTCTCTTTTCTTCGTGACAATGTAGTTAACTACTTGCAGCAAGGCACCTACCAGGGTTAGGCTTCTACCTTTCCACAGTAACTGGGAAACTGGGGTATTATCTTCCTCTATGACAATATTTCAAAGGTATTTTTCTCAGGTCTTTGATAAAGACATTCTTGGGTTATAACAATGCAAAAGCTTTTAAAAGTTTATATCTCAAAGGAGCAGAGAGAGAAAATTAACAAATTTCTTACAGTCAAGCTCCCTGTGAAAAGCAAGATCAGGGACATAGAAGCGGAAGGAGCTTGTCTAAAGTTTAGCCAAGCTGAGTGAACTGTCTTGGTCAGGTCAGAGAATTTCATTTACACTGTGGCTCTGAGAGTTGAATGGAACTTTTAGATGGACAGTGTCTGTGGCTACCACCAACACAAAACCTGTTTTTACTAATAGTGACTCCTTTTGTTATACTGAGCTTATGTTGAGCCTCTTTTTAAGTTCTCATCCCTGTCATTACTAGTGAAAAACATTTTTGCCTTCAATAGGAATAAAACCACTAAAAGGTAGGGTTCTGTATCCACATGGAAATCTAGTCAGTTCACCTACTTACAGGCAGAAAGCTAATGAGCCTTTCCTCCATTGCTTACACTGAGTGTAGCAACCTTGATAAATCTGACTTAGTGTCCCTTGGCTTTCAGCTGAGTATCAGTGATAGAGAGCCAAGTAATATTCCATTGTGTGTGTGTGTATCTTCATCCATTCATCTATTGATGAACACTTAGATTGCTTTTATACCTTAGCAATTGTATAACTGCCAATAAGTAATGCTGTTATGAACATTAAGATGCCTCTATATTTTCAAATTTGTGTTTATGTGTTTTGTTTTGTTTTTCACTTATATACTCAGGAGTGGAATTGCTGGGTCATATGGTAGTTCTAGTTTTCAGTTTTTGAAAAAATCTCCATATTGTTTTTTACAGGGGCTGTACCAATTTACATTCCCACCAACACTGTAAGTGGTTTTATTTTTTTCACATCCTTGACATTATTTGGTATTTGTGTTCTTTTTAATGACTGCCATTCTGACAGATGTGAGGTAATATCTCATAGCGTATTTGATATGCATTTCCCTGATGATTAGTGATGTTGAGTATTTTTCCATGTGACTGTTGGCCACCTGAATTTCTTCTTGGGAAAATGTCTGTTCAGTTCTTCTGCCCACTTTTTAATCAGGCTGTTTTTTTTTGTTTTTTTGTTTTTTTTTTTGATGTTGAGTTGTATGAAATGTTTATATATTTTGGGTTTTAATCCCTTATCAGTCATATCATTTGCAAATATCTTCTCTCATTCAGTAGGTTGTCTTTTCATTTTGTCTGTGGTTTCCTTTCTTTTACAAGAGCTTTTAAGATTAATTAGGTCCCAATTGTTTATGTTTGCTTTTGTTTCCTTGGCTTTACTGTATTTCCAAATATGTCATGTATTAATTCTGTCTCTTCATTCAAAGCATCTACTATGGCAGATCAGTTCATTCTCAGTGATTTCTCTGAAATAGCCAAACTGATTTGGATTTGCAATCCAAACTGATTGCTTTATAGTCCATTACACTGATGTCATTATGAGATTTTCCTTTACTCTTTTCCTTAACTATGCCTACTCTTTCCTGGTTCATGTATCTTCTCATTTAAAATAATAATAATTATTAATATTTATTATTATTATCTCACTTGTTTTGAAATTTACCCTCATTATTGCCACATGGTATAACATTTGTAAATGCATATAATGAAAGAAATTTTCCCCATTTGCCAGTTCAATGATCTTGTATAATTTGTCCAACTTCTTTGATATTTCAGTCTATAAAATGGAGGTTTCTAACAATACATATTTCATAGAATTGTTATAAGAGAAAAAGTACTAGCATTTATAATGCACCTATGACATTGTAGGACACCCAGTAATAATTTTATTAGTGTTTGTTAGAAAGACTTTTTTAAATAAATTTTATTCTTTTATTTAATTAAATATAATACCTGAAATATTTTTAACTGATAATAATTACAAAATACCCTTATTTTTTTTCAACTCTTGTGGAACTGTCTCCATTGAGTCATCAGGAAATATACAGATGCAGCTGTTGCTTAAAAATAAATATATAGCACCTCATTTTAAACATGTTCCTCTATTTTATATTGAGCTTCTTTTAAAATAAAAAATGCTTGTGAAAATTTTAGGAAATATCATTTGGTATCTATGAAGAACATTACTTTTATTATAATTAACATTAATAACAAACTAATTTTAGAGGTTCTTTATTTTATATTATCCAGATTGTGTAGGATCTTATTTTTTGAGTTATTCTCTTATTCTGAGTCTTCAGTGTGATGTTGCTTCCTGTTGTTCTTGAGTTATCCTGACTGTCCTGACTTAGGTTTTCAAGTCCATTTTCTTTCTGCTGTAAGAAATAAAGACATTTCTACCACAGAGATGTACAGATTTCTCCCGGTTCAGTTCACTTTTCACTGCATGTAATAATGGATGCACATCTTTAATTTTAAGTCAGAGGTCAACAAAAAATGTTTAGCCATATTATAGCTTCTAACAGTCATTTATTTAGTATAGCTCAGCTGTAAAAAGATAAAGGACATCACCCACTCTGAAATGAAGCATCAGTTATGTCCAAAAATACTACAATTCTATTGGCATATTGTTCACTTAAATCTTCTTTTGCTTCATTCCAATAGTTTGTTCTTTTTTGCACTACCACCAGCTTTTCCTCACTTAAAACACACACATACACACACACCCTTAGATTTGTATTTCTGTACATTATCATTATTGAAGTTTACTCATCCACAATAAGCATCCATCTATTCATCCATCCAGAAAAATGGATGGATGGATGGATGCTTATTGAAATAAACTTTGCATCTTTGAGACATGAACAACTAATTACAGAAATAAAAATAAATATATAGGTGTTAGATGAATAATTTATCAATAGATCTATGGATAAATAGATCAGTAGATTGGTAGATAATTTTTTTTTTCCAGTCAGACTTTATTGATGGAGTTCCTAATGGGTATTACTGGAATGAATTACTCTTTGGGGTCTCTAAATTTGGCCATATTTACCCTTTATCATTAAGATATTTCATCCTGATACAAATAATATGCATTAGTAATTAATCTTAATTTTTTATTGTGTTGTAGGATTTCATGTTTTTCCATTTAACTCTATTTTGAGAAAGTCAGCAATAGACTGCTTCAAGTGTCTTTAGCTAGTATCCATTGTTGAATGTGTACTATCTTGCTTTCTAATGTCTATTGAATTGATTTTTGTCTTCTGTAATCTCACAAATTATTGCCCCAAGTTTTATATTCTAATGCACACTATAGGTGTAGTAAATCCTTCTTATTATCTACTTCATCTGTACCTTTTAGTGCTTTCCACTAGTTTATCTATCATTCTGATCATATCAACTAGTTTCCCAGAAGTACTCTTAAAATCAATGTTTATATTTTTCATTCTCAATTTTCTAACCTCCTAGAAAAATCAACACTGTAAATTAGCTTTTGTTATTATATTAATCCATTTTTTAACAAGAGCTAAAATATACCTAAAATATTTTAATCATTTTTAAACATTGAGATTATTATAAATTTACATACAATTATAAAATATAATGCACAGATCCCATGTACTCCTTACCTGATTTTCCCAAGTTATAACATTTTGTAACACTATAGTACAATATGAAAACCAGAATATTGTCATTAATACAGTCAAACCAGGATACTGATATCACTTGCATTGCTACAAGTATCACATGTCTTGCTTCTTTGTACCTATATTTACTTCCCGCTGTCCCCACACTTCCGTTAGTGCCTGGCAACCAGTAAATTGTTCTCCAGTTCTATAATTTTATCATTTCAAGAATATTATATTACATGAACTCATGCAGTATTCAAACTTTGTGAGTTGGCTTTTTAAAATCAGTGTAATTATCTGGAGATTTGTCCAACGTGTTACTTATACCAATAGCTCATTTCTTTTTATTTAGTGTGAATGGCATGCCATGGTATGGCTATACTATAGTTTAACTATTTACATATTAAAGTGCATTTGGGTTGTCTCTTTTCGGCGGGGGGGGGGGGGTGGTTATTACCAAAAGAGAAAATACTGGCTTGATCACTTATGCACTGGTTTTAATTGGACAAAAGTCTTCATCTCCATAGGGCAAATGCTATAAATATGCTAATCACATGTTAATTTTTAGAAAGAAGCAATTTTAATTTTTCCAAAGAGGCTGTAGCATGTGTGGCCTTCTTACCAGTAATACATATACATGGTCTATTTTCATCAGATCCTAGCCAGCATTTGGTGCTGTTGCTACATTTTTATTTTTAATTAACATTCTAAAAACATGTTGTGATATCTCATTATGGCTTTAATTGTAATTTCCCTATTGGTTAATAATAAAGAATATATTTTTCTGTGCTTATTTTCTTCTCATTTATCTTCTTCAGTGAAATATTTCATGTCTTTTGTCCATGTTCTAATTGCATTTTTTATTAATTGCTTTTTGTATTGTTGAGCTTTAACAGTTCTTTATATATTCCAGATAGTAATCCATTGCTTGATATGTGATTTGCAAATATTGTCCATCACACTGCAGTTTATCTTTTATGCTTTTAACAGGGTCTTTCACAAGGCAAATTTTAAAATTTTGATAACATTATATTTATCAGTTTTTTCCTTTGTGCGTATTTGTGTATTTGATGTTCGTTCTAAGAATACAGGGCTTCCCTGCTAGCTCAGTTGGTAAAGAATCTGCCTGCAATGCAGGAGACCCCGGTTTGATTCCTGGATCAAAAAGATACCCTGGGGAAGGGATAAGGCTACCCACTCCAGTATTCTTGGGATTCTCTTGTGGCTCTGGTAAAGAATCTGCCTGCAATGCAAGAGAACTGCATTTGATCCCTGGGTTGGGAAGATCCCCTGGAGAAGAGAAAGGCTATCCACTCCAATATTCTGGCCTGGAGAATTCCAGAACACTGAGTAGCAAAGAGTCTGGCACAACTAAATGACTTTCACTCACTAAGAATACTTTCCCTAGTCCTTGAACCAAGGACTTGAACTAAGTTTATTCTTAGTTTGTTTTTCTAAAGTATTAGAGTTTTACCTTTTACTTTTAAACCTATAATTCATTTCATGTTTATTTTTATATAAGACATGACACTCAGTTCTAGATCCCTTTTATTATTTGTTTGTTTGTATCTTATTTAAAATGTTTGTCACCCAGGCTTTTTCTAACAAGTTCTGTCTTGTTACTGCTCAGTGGAGGTAAAATTCTAGCTTCCTCATTTGGCCTCCATTGAGATAAAGGGTTTGGGCTCTTTGTTTATGCTAGTGGTATGGCAGTTCTGGATCTGTGGTTAATCGCGATTGTTTGCCTTGTTATTCCCAGCCAATAGGAAAATCTTGGATCTCCATCTGACAGTATTCCAGTTGAAAAGAGATGAGCCACCTTGTTATTGGCCAGTAAGGGTGGAAGTCCTGGGTTCCCACTTGGTGTCCACTGATACCATAGGCTATAGTGGGCTCCTTCTCAGGTAGCAGGTAGGAAAGTCCAGCTCCCAACCTAGTCCTCTCTGATACACCCTGATAGGGGACGTGTGTGCATACATGCATGCTCAGTCATGTCCCACTCTTGGCAGCCATATGGACTGGGGCCTGCCAGGATCCTCTGTCCTTGGAATTTTCCAGGCAAGAATACTGAACCGGATTGCCATTTCCTTTGCCATGGGAATTCCCAAACAAGCAATTGAACCACATTTCCTATGCCTTCTGCATTGGCAGGAGATTCTTTACCACTGAGACCCCTCTAAACCTTGCCAGGGAGTATAGCAGTAATTACAACCTTGTAAGTGTAGAATTCTGGTCTCTCCAGTCAGCATTTACTGCTTTGGGTGAGGATGAACAGTTCAGTTCAGTTCAGTTCAGTCACTCAGTCATGTCCGACTCTTTGTGACCACATGAACTGCAGCATGCCAGACTTCCCTGTCTATCACCAACTGCCAGAGTCTACCCAAACCCATGTGCATTGAGTTGGTGATGCCATCCAGCCATCTCATCCTCTGTCGTCCTCTGCTCCTCCTGCCCTCAATGTTTCCCAGCAACAGGGTCTTTTCAAATGAGTCAGCTGTTCGCATCACGTGCCCAAGTATTGGAGTTTCAACATCAACATCAGTCCTTCCAATGAATATTCAGAACTAATTTCCTTTAGGATGGGCTGGTTGGATCTCCTTGCAGTCCAAGGGACTTTCAAGAGTCTTCTCCAACACCATAGTTCAAAAGCATCAATTCTTCGATGCTCAGCTTTCTTCACCATCCAGCTCTCACATCCATACATGACCACTGGAAAAATCATAGCCTGGACTAGATGGACCTTTGTTGACAAAGAATTGTCTCTGCTTTTTAATATGACATCTAGGTTGGTCATAACTTTCCTTCCAAGGGGTAAGCATCTTTTAATTTCATGGCTGCAATCACCATCTGCAGTGATTTTGGAGCCCCCCCAAAATAAAGTCAGCCATGGTTTCCCCATCTATTTTCCATGAACTGATGGGACTGGATGCCATGATCTTAGTTTTCTGAATGATGAATTTTAAGCCAACTTTTCAACTCTCCTCTTTCACTCTCATCAAAAGGCTCTTTAGTTCCTCTTCACTTTCTGCCATAACGGTTATTGATATTTCTCCTGGCAATCTTGATTCCAGCTTGTGCTTCCTCCAGCCCAGCATTTCTCATGATGTATTCTGCATATAAGTTAAATAAACAGGGTGACAATATAGAGCCTTGATACCACAGCTTTTTCCATGGTATTTGGCTGAAAAACAAGTGATTATTGTCTGAAATATTTTTGGCTTACTAACCTTCCTCCTTTACAGGTCCTTTGACTAGGGAGAGATTTTTTAACTTTTTCTCCCCAATTTGACCCATTGGCATTTCAGAGTTATGAGTCTTCTTCAACTCTATACATGACAGGCAAACAAAAACAAAAACAGCAAAAACCAGATAACTCACCTGCTTGTCATTTCTCAAATCATAAATCTGGTAACTGACCTTTCTCTTACTTCCTTTGAGTCTTCTTATATTTGTTTTGTATATAATGTCCAGAGCTTTTACTTGTACTTAACAGGAGTAATAGGGAAAATTTATCTGCTTTTTAGTTTTTATTGAAAAAAAAAAATTAAGCCTCTTCATACAAATCTTACCTCCAGCTTACCTGTTTTAATGAATTGCATCTGAAGAATTCTCCTGTTTTTAGCTACTATAGTCTTTCTTATAGCCTAGTATTTGACTCCCTTGTTCTTCTACCAAGTAGAAATTTAATTTATTAAGGTATTTACCATCTTCTTCTCTGGAAGCTGGTCACATGCCAGCATGGGGGTAAGGAGGAGATGTAGATGGGGAAAGCAGATATGTGACAGGTTTATATCATACCAAATATGGCAGTTCTTTCTCTTGTCAATTATTACTTTAGGCCCATGCTTATAAGTCAGTTAGAGAATGTTACGCAAGTGCAAACAAGCGGGAGACTTTGGGGAAAGATTTCCTCAATCTTAAATGAGCAGAAGATTTCCAGATGTGGATGTGACCCTGAAACTTGCACTGATAGAAAGGAACAGTATGGAAGGGGAAAAAAATATAAAGAACCTGGGATTTTGACAGTTTTATTCATGTATGAAATTAACAATCTTTAGAACTGCTTGCCTCCTGGAGCTCTTTTTTTGTGACACAAATTTATTAAGTTTTTAAGCCAATTTGAGGGGTTTTTTTTTTAATATTATTCTTTATTGTTGAAAGCATACTAATTGCTTCTAAATCTGTCAGAAATAATTCTTGGAAAAAGCATTAAAAATCATAAAAATAATCCATAATCAGTGACCTCATCATATTTACAACATGCAGAGAGTTACCAAAACTATATTTATTTAGTGAATGATACTTTCATAAAGGAAGCATATAAAATCATATTATTCTCACTATATTTCATAGATGAGTGAAACTGCTTCTCTGGGACTAAGAGATTTGTTTAAAGGCACATGGGTCTGAATGACAGCCTGAAATTGAAGCCAGGGCTTGTGGTCTGTTGGTGATGCTGGTTATCACACGTACAAATTCTGCTCAGTAATAAATGCCACTAGTGTGTTCTGTGGTTAAAATGTTCTTCTATGGAAAGATATGACCTAAGAAACTGGCACCAATAAAATATTCTCTAGGAAGTTAGAACTTACTTTCATCTGTAGATGAAGAGATTTTTCTTTAATTGTTCTGTATATACAGCAAAGCACCTAGGGGAACTACTCACTGTCCTTGAGGGACACACTAGTAGAAGAACAGCTGGAAGATAGTGGGACTCCTCAGGCTAAACAGCAGGCTAGAGATCAAGGGACCAAAATTTCAAATCCCACTGCCCATTCCTAAGGAGGAATGACCTTGAACAGATCCCTGTGTTAGGTAGGCCTCTGCCCCAGCAGAAATCAACATGGAAATTAGGGACTAAGTTTGATGTACATTTAATATTTCTCCTCTATATACCTTAAGGCTGTTTCCATGGAAACTTGCATTCATTTAGAAACTTACATGTGTTTGCCAATAGCAGATGTTTGTGATATCATATCCCAGTGCAAATGACATCTAATCCTCTGTCTTTATCTGTGATATCAGGAAGAAGCATTCTCAAGGGCTACTAAGAAGCTTTTAAAATTATAAAACAATATTTTAATTTGTTTTAAAATCTAGAATATGAAGCTGAGAATTAGTATATTGGAGAATTCACAATCACTGATCAGCCTCTCTAATTTCTTATTAAAATGTTAAAAAGCAAATATGTAGATAAGGGTCAAAACATCAACAGTAAAGAAAGCAGAAATATTGTTCAATGATATAATTGACTCTGAAAAGAGTTTCCAAGAACCAAAAATGCAGAGAAGATGTCAATGCAGAGCAATGAGATGCTGTTTGTTTTCCTGCCTCTGCCATCCACGTTTGACACAAAAATATAGATCCTTTGCCAATGAGAGATGTAAAAGGCCTTCTACCTCCTATAAAAGGGAACTTCTGAGTGTTTTGTGTTGTTTGTTACAGAATATTATAGCAGTAAAAAACCCAGACTTTTAATATGATAAATTCTCATTGGAAAAAATTTATTGACAAGTGTCACAGAATTGAGTTCTTGTCCACTCTAAGGTGCTTTCTTGGTTTGCTCCCTAAGAGAGTCTGTTAGCTCTGTTAGTTTCTATGTTCTATGTCATAATTATCTATTGAAGCTCTCATTTTAGGCATCCAGATCACACAGCATGGCATTTTAACATGCTGAGATGCCACTAAGAACTGGTCTCCAAGCCTGAAAAAATGATTAAAGTGACTGCGTTCCTCAGGGAATACTTACATCGCCAACCTTGAAAAATAATGAGAGGCCACCATAATTGACATTATCACATGTTACTGTCCCTAAGGCTTTTGTAAAATAATCCTAGACAGTGTAGACAATAGTCTGATAATAATGTAGCCTCAAATACAGATAGCTGTTCCCTTTTATGCTGCAATTGCACTAACCTCTAGCTGTAAATTAATGAAGGTAGAAATAAATCAAGTCAGAGCTGGTTAAAGACTCAGGCAAGAACAACAGTCACCTCAGAGAAAGACAGTGGAGATTAAAAAACAAAGCTATCAAGAAATATTTCTTAAACCATGTGGGGAGTTATACAACATTATTCAAAGATTATTCACCTGTAGTAACACAGTAAATGCTAATATTCAACAATATGATGTGAATAAAACACCATTTGACTAAATAGAAATGATTTTTATAACATCTTGGGCATTATTTAAGAATATAAACAAGTGGCTATAATGAGCAAATAAAGGGGAATTCTGTGTTTATGATGAAGAGGTCATACGATTTATAATCTGGCCATTGGGACTGAAAGGCAGCAGATCATTAAAATTTGCAGCTCCCTTTCTTTAAAGTTATTTCAAAATCTCATATTTGTTATGATCATTACAAAATTGTTGGGAAAGCATTCTCCCTGGGCCTCTCTCATTTCTGCATATCATGTAAGCAGAGGCACTGACTGTCCTTTGTTCCAGATTGTCTTTTCTAGGATGTTTGTATAGTAAACAGCCTTGAAAGACAGAAATAGTGTTCTTTCAGAGTAAAGGCAGGCATGTTTACTCTTCAGCATAATAGATTCAGGTCCCCTAAGGTCAGGGATCCTCTTATGTAATACAAACAACTATGTGTACAAACATCTATCTGTGCTCATTTGTGTCACCCCTGTGAATCCTTCTTTTCTGACCCAGTATTCTTATCCCAAGATCCATAAAACTGTGGCAGGTGAATGTATCAGTTTTCAAGTTAGATAAAGTCTCAGGTGTGTTACACCTTCAAAAGTTATGGCAGTGAGGATAGGATGCTGAGGTCCTGAGGAGATGTGGCTTTTTGAAGAGAAAAGATAAGGGTTTCATGACAATGTTAGGAGATAAGAGAAAATTCTTTGACATCTGGTACTCATTGCATCAGGCTTCCCAGGTGGCGCTAGTGGTTAAGAACCTGCCTGCCGATGCAGGTAGACATAAGAGATGGTGGGTTCGATCCTTGGGTCAGGAAGATTCCTTGGAGGAGGGCATGCAACCCACTCCAGTATTCTTGTCTGGAGAATCCCATGGACAGAAAATCCCATGAACAAAGGAGCAGCAGTCCATAGGCTCACATAGAGTTGGACATGACTGAAGTGACTTAGCACTCATGCAGGCACACACTCATACCATCACCAACTTAATAAGCATGAATTTAAGCAAACTTTGGGAGATATTGGAGGACAGAGGGACCTGGTGTGCTGCAGTCCATGGGGTCAAAGCAAGTTGGACATGACTTAGCAACTCAGCAACAAAACAACTCAAACAAATGGTGGGCAAGGGCAGAGGGGATTGGAAGTAAGGACCCCTCAGTCTCATGCCTGTTTATGAGCTTTAGAAACTGAACAGCAAGTGATAAAATAGAAACAATCTAGGTAGAACTCTTTAGGTTGATTCTTTCTCACTTTAATGTATCCAAAAAGAGTTAATATGTTCTGGGCTTGTACTACCCTATCCCAAAAGTATCTGAGGATCAAAAAGTAGAGAAATGTTAGTGTAACAAATTCCCCTGCCATTGCCACCAGTGGATAGGTAAAAATTTAGCTCAAGTGCTTCTACACTCAGAATTTCAAAGCTTTCACTATGTAGGTGATACCCTGTTTATTGCTAAGTCAGAAGTATGAGTCTCAACAGCTGTGAAAATAGCGTTTCCAAATATTTGCCAAAAGGGAAAGATTATGAATTCCAACAATAATAACAGCAAAAAACAGGGACAAGTAACTGAAAAAATTTATCAGAGCCATGTGGGCAAATGTACAACACTCAATATCTCCCATGGTCAATACTGTTATCTCTTCAGCGGCAACTACTAAAAAGTATCCAGCATCTTTTTGGATGCTTTTGGTGTGGAGACATCATGTGCATCACATGGATATTCAACTTGGTCCTTTATATCAGCTAACATGTTCAAACCAACATCCATCCTTTAGGTAAGGTGCAAACCAAGGAGCTGCAATAGAATCTGCCAAGTATACTATGACATTCTCTCTACTTTTGGGATACAGCTATGACAATGACCCTTCTGAACTAGTAGCCTCTGAAACTTGGTAAATGACTGACTGAAACTTCGGGCTGAATGAGGCTGTCTCCACCCAGAAGTGTTGCTTGGGATTTTGAATTTGTTGCTTTCCAGACACAGCTATCAGCTCAATCAATTTTCAAAAGCAGCTCTAAGCCAGTTACTGGCTTCAAGTTAAATTTGTATGCCGGATCCATGGAAGCCTGTGACTCTCTGACCTGATATTCCAATTTGAGGTTAGTCAACTTGGATTGAATGACTGACAAGACTCAACTGTCGAGTGGAAACTAAATAAAACACCCAGCCTGGCCCTAGCAGCAATTAAGCTTTTATTTTTTTAAAAAAAGGAGCACACACTAGCTCATATGTATTTAGCAGGAATGTAAATTGGTGCAGTCTTAGGATGTTAATTTGGCAATACTTAATTTAAAATAAAGCAATCAGAGCAGAAAAAGAAATAAAAGGAATCCAAATTGGAAAAGAAGAAGTAAAACTCTCACTGTTTGCAGATGACATGATCCTCTACATGGAAAACCCTAAAGACTCCACCAGAAAATTACTAGACCTAATCAATGAATATAGTAAAGTTGCAGGATATAAAATCAACACACAGAAATCCCTTGCATTCCTATACATGAATAATGAGAAAGTAGAAAAAGAAATTAAGGAAACAATTCCATTCACCATTGCAACGAAAAGAATAAAATACTTAGGAATATATCTACCTAAAGAAACTAAAGACCTATATATAGAAAACTATAAAACACTGATGAAAGAAATCAAAGAGGACACTAATAGATGGAGAAATATACCATGTTCATGGATCGGAAGAATCAATATAGTGAAAATGAGTATACTACCCAAAGCAATTTACAAATTTAATGCAATCCCTGTCAAGCTACCAGCCACATTTTTCACAGAACTAGAACAAATAATTTCAAGATTTGTATGGAAACACAAAAAACCTCGAATAGCCAAAGCAATCTTGAGAAAGAAGAATGGAACTGGAGGAATCAACCTGCCTGACTTCAGGCTCTACTACAAAGCCACAGTCATCAAGACAGTATGGTACTGGCACAAAGACAGACATATAGATCAATGGAACAAAATAGAAAGCCCAGAGATAAATCCACACACCTATGGACACCTTATCTTTGACAAAGGAGGCAAGAATATACAATGGAGTAAAGACAATCTCTTTAACAAGTGGTGCTGGGAAAACTGGTCAACCACTTGTAAAAGAATGAAACTAGATCACTTTCTAACACCGCACACAAAAATAAACTCAAAATGGATTAAAGATCTAAATGTAAGATCACAAACTATAAAACTCCTAGAGGAAAACATAGGCAAAACACTCTCAGACATAAATCACAGCAGGATCCTCTAGGATCCACCTCCCAGAATTCTGGAAATAAAAGCAAAAATAAACAAATGGGATCTAATTAAAATTAAAAGCTTCTGCACAACAAAGGAAAATATAAGCAAGGTGAAAAGACAGCCTTCAGAATGGGAGAAAATAATAGCAAATGAAGCAACTGACAAACAACTAATCTCAAAAATATACAAGCAACTTCTGCAGCTCAATTCCAGAAAAATAAACGACCCAATCAAAAAATGGGCCAAAGAACTAAATAGACATTTCTCCAAAGAAGACATACGGATGGCTAACAAACACATGAAAAGATGCTCAACATCACTCATTATTAGAGAAATGCAAATCAAAACCACAATGAGGTACCACTTCACACCAGTCAGAATGGCTGCGATCCAAAAATCTGCAAGCAATAAATGCTGGAGAGGGTGTGGAGAAAAGGGAACCCTCCTACACTGTTGGTGGGAATGCAAACTAGTACAGCCACTATGGAGAACAGTGTGGAGATTCCTTAAGAAATTGCAAATAGAACTACCTTATGACCCAGCAATCCCACTTCTGGGCATACACACGGAGGAAACCAGAATTGAAAGAGACACATGTACCCCAATGTTCATCGCAGCACTGTTTATAATAGCCAGGACATGGAAACAACCTAGATGTCCATCAGCAGATGAATGGATAAGAAAGCTGTGGTACATATACACAATGGAGTATTACTCAGCCGTTAAAAAAAATTCATTTGAATCAGTTCTGATGAGATGGATGAAACTGGAGCCAATTATACAGAGTGAAGTAAGCCAGAAAGAAAAACACCAATACAGTATACTAACACATATATATGGAATTTAGGAAGATGGCAATGACGACCCTGTATGCAAGACAGGAAAAAAGACACAGATGTGTATAACGGACTTTTGGACTCAGAGGGAGAGGGAGAGGGTGGGATGATTTGGGAGAATGGGAATTCTAACATGTATACTGTCATGTAAGAATTGAATCGCCAGTCCATGTCTGACGTAGGGTGCAGCTTGCTTGGGGCAGGTGCATGGGGATGACACAGAGAGATGTTGTGGGGAGGGAGGTGGGAGGGGGGTTCATGTTTGGGAACACATGTAAGAATTAAAGATTTTAAAATTTAAAAAAAAATAAAATAAAATAAAATAAAATAAGGATGAAAAGTATATTTCCATTCAGTATATATATTAAAATACTGTAACTTAACAGCAGTAATGACTTAAATATGTGTACACTGAAAAAAAGAAAGGCATTTACTCTGGGCCAAACTGTGCTCCCCATTCCATGTACTTAAGCAAAAACACTGGGGCTCTCAATTTGCCAGTTCAGTTCAGTTGCTCAGTGGTGTCTGACTCTTTGCGACCCCATGGACTGCAGCATGCCAGACCTCCCTGTCCATCACTAACTCCCGGAGTTTACTCAAACCCATGTCTATTTAGTCAGTGATGCCATCCAGCCATCTCATCCTGTGTCATTCCCTGCTCCTCCTGCCCTCAATCTTTCCCAGTATCAGGGTCTTTCCAAATGAGTCCGGTCTTTGCATCAGGTCGCCAAAGTATTGGAGTTTCAGCTTCAATATCAATCCTTCCAATGAGTATGCAGGACTAATTTCCTTTAGGGTGGACTGGTTGGATCTCCTTGAAGTCTAAGGGATTCTCAAGGTTCTTTTACAACACCATAGTTTAAAAGCATCATTTTTTCAGCACTCAGCTTCCTTTATAGTCCAGCTCTCACATTCATACATGACTACTGGAGAATCCATAGCCTTGACTAGACAGACCTTTGTTGGCAATGTAATGTCTCTACTTCTTAATATGCTATCTAGGTTGGTCATAACTTTCCTTTCAAGGAGTAAGTGTCTTTCAATTTCATGGCTGTAGTCACCATCTTCAGTGATTTTGGAGCCCAAAAAATAAAGTCTGCCACTGTTTCCACTGTTTCCCCATCTATTTGCCATGCAGTGATGGAACCAGATGGCATGATCTTTTTTTTCTGAATGTCGAGCTTTAGGGCAAATTTTTCTCTCTCTTCTTTCACTTTCATCAAGAGGCTCTTTAGTTCTTCTTCACTTTCTGTCATAAGGGTGGTGTCACCTGCATATCTGAGGTTATTGATATTTCTCCCAGCAATCTTGATTCCAGCTTATGCTTCAACCAGCCAAGATTCCTCTAAATGCCTGGACTTTTTCACTAGTATTTCAGCTAAGTGAAAGTGAGGTCTCTTAGTTGTATCCAAATGTTTGCAACCCCATGGAGTGTAGCCCACCAGGCTCCTCTGGCTATGAAATTCCCTAGGCAAGAATACTGGAGTGGATTGCCATTTCCTTCTCCAAGGTCTTCTTCATGACCAAGGGATCAAGCCTGGGTCTCCCACACTGTAGGCAGATTCTTTATCATTTGAACCTCAAGGGAAGCTAAGCTGAAACCCAATGATGTCTCTTAGGCTGCTACAGTTCTGCCTAATACAAGCTATTCAGAACTGAAAATGGACATGCTTATTCTGTTCAGTGGAAATAGCTCAAAGGTTGACAAAAGCTTAACTGTTTGGTCTTCTACTTGAAATACTACTTAGAGGCAGAATAAAGCAATCCTTTTATTCTGGAAAGAATGATTGAGACAAATCATAGCTGCTGATTGAACTGTCTGGACCACTCAGGTACCTGCCCATAGCCAGTAAGGCTATGTTTCCTGATAAGACCCATCAGAATCTAGTGGCTGACTAAGCTTACAACACTGGGATTGCCACCATTGCTGCCTAGATCTAATATTATACCAGACATAGAAATGTATCTACCATAATATATGGACTCAATAAATAAATAAATAAATAAATAAATAAATAAATAAATAAATAAATATGTTTCTGCTGCAGAGGATACCCTGAATTGCCTACCTTAGAATTCCAGGCAAAATTGACTAATATCACTCTGAGAGGGGCAATTATGAATAAACTATACATAGATCTTGGCTCATCTCAGTAGACTGACTACCTCAGAGTTTTGGCCCATCCCTGGACTATTGGTTGTGGTCACCACTGACCAAGATGGCTTGACTAAAGTTTAGATAGATTTCTTCTTGTCTTCCCTGATCTCCTTCTTACCATACTGAATCCAGATGGCCTAAATTCCCTCCCTTTGCTGACGGTGTTTACTTTAGAAATGTGTTATTGTAAACCCTATCTTTGCCTCTTTGAGATGTAAAAAAATAAATAAAGCCTCCTTCTCAAGAGTGGACTTCCCTGGTGTCTCAGACAGTAAAGTGTCTGTCTACAATGTGGGAGACCTGGGTTTGATCCCTGGGTTGGGAAGATCCCCTGGAGAAGGAAATGGCAATCCACTCCAGTACTATTGCCTGGAAAATCCCATGGACAGAGGAGCCTGGTAGGCTACAGTCCATGAGGTCACAAAGAGTCGGACACAACTGAGTGACTTCACTTTTTCTCAAGAGTGCAAGCCTCCTTCCCTCCTTTCTTGAGAATTTAAGAGCCCTCCCCTTGAAATGTAACCATCAAGAAAGATAGCTCCCTATCTCCTAATCTTTGTGAAGGTAGGAACTTTATTTCAAGGAATACCTAACTCTAAGTTGTAAAGTTCCTTTTTTGGTATTAAGATAGAAGTTTGTTTTTCTTTTGGGTAAAGCCAGTTAGCAAACACAAATGGCCTAGGATACCCTGAGAATACTCTCAAAAACTCTCCTTCCCTTTATTTCAGTAGATTTAAATTTACACTGTGTTCTGATTTCTCTTGGCTATTGCAGTAGCCTTGAATTAAATATTCCTTATATGTTAACTTTGTCATTGAAATTTTTTGCTTTGATATCACTGTTGACACTTTTCTGATTAAGTTGTGGCATACTCTGGTTTGATAAACTGAATTTGGCCACTTTCTTTTGGTGATTGAAACAGCTGAACCTTTATTTGGCTTTCTGAACCTTTAGCACTCTGACAATGGTGAGAAAAAGCCACTCAAAATGACTGATAGACAGACTATTCAATAAGCGTTCCCTCATTCTTATCATTCACAGATATCTGATAACATTTAGCATTAGAATGGCTACCTTAAAATATTTCCCACTATACCTCATTCACTTCTTCTGATTCATTCTGCTCAGTAAAGCAGTGTGGGCCCTGGATGTGGCTGCTTCCAGCAGAAAAGGATCATTTCCTTTAGACCATTTTCTAGATAATGATGAATATAAAAAGAATAGGTTTTATATAGACCAACTTTAAAAATTCAAAATTCTACATTGACTATTTCTTGGCATGCAGCTGATTTTTTCCCCTAATAGCAACCCTAAACTGGTCTGGTTGGAGCACTCTGTGTGGCTGGACAACAAAGGAGGGCTCAAAAATTCACTTAAGGCTGGTTCTGCCACCTGAATTCTCTTGTCATGCTGACAATATCATTAAAGATAAAGACCCCTTGTTTGAGTATACTGCTTGCTAAATTCCCCTATGGTGGTTCATTTGAGCAAAAGAGGGGATACAATGAATCTCTGTTCATCTTATTAAAATACATTCATCTCACACCTACGTGACCCTGCTGAATGAAAGGATTGGGTGCAAGTAGGGAGTATTGGGATAAAAGGTAAATTTACAGCTAATGTAATGAAATATACCTATACTTTGGTGGTGGAGGGAGAGGAGGAATATCCCTGTCACTTGGGGAGAAGATACCTCAAATCTTGGAAGATAAAGTGAGAAATATTGACTATCTTTCTCTTTAGAATAGCTTCTGGAGCCTTCCTCATGAAGGGAGACACCCCAGTATGACTTTCCCAAACTGTTGCAAGCCCATTAATTTTAATGACAGCTGGATCTAGCATAACCTACCAGAATTAATTGTAAAATCATTATTTTACAATGATAAGATTTGGTCCTTTTTAAAGTGAATTATAGTTGATTTTCAATGTTGTTAATTTCTGTTGTACAATAAGCAAAGTAATTCAGTTATACACACAACAAGGAGATCCAACCAGTCCATTCTGAAGGAGATCAACCCTGGGATTACTTTGGAAGGAATAATGCTAAAGCTGAAGCTCCAGTACTTTGGCCACCTCATGCGAAGAGTTGACTCATTGGAAAAGACTCTGATGCTGGGAGGGATTGGGGGCAGGAGAAGGGGACGACCGAGAATGAGATGGCTGGATGGCATCATGGACTCGATGGATGTGGATCTGAGTGAACTCCAGGAGATGGTGATGGACAAAGAGGCCTGGCGTGCTGCGATTCATAGGGTCGCAAAGAGTCGGACACGACTGAGCGACTGAACTAACTAACTAACTATATATACACACATACGCACAGCTAAACATTTTTTTTAACATTCTTTTCCATCATGGTTTATCATAGGATATTGAATATGGTTCTCTGTGTTATACAGTAGAACCTTGCTGTGTATCCATTCTGTATATAGAAGCTTACATTTGCTAACCCCCACCTCCTACTTCATTCCTGCCTCCACCACCTTCCCCTTGGAAACCACAAGTCTGTTCTGTTTGTTGAATTTGTTTCTGTTTTGCACACAAGCTCATTTTTGTCATATTTTAGATACTTTAGATTCCACACATATGTGGTGTCATATGGTATTTGTCTTTTTCTGATTTCACTTAGTGTGATAATCTCTAGTTGCATCCATCTTACTGCAAAGAGCATTATTTTGTTTTTCTTTTCGGTTGAGTGGTAAAAAAAAAAGTAGTAGTAGTCTAATTTAATCATACTAAAGAGTCCATTGGTAACTACAAGGGATAACCCTAGCTCCTGCAACTTTCACATCCAAAACTTAACAACTATAGCAGTCTTTAGTGAAATGGACAAATGTAATTAACTGGTATTATAGAAACACAGGACAGGTTACAGTCATTGGCCTCAGTAAGCCCCTACAAAAACAAGGGTTCAGTTCAGTTCAGTTCAGTTCAGTTGCTCAGTCGTGTCCGACTCTTTGCTACCCCATGAATCACAGCACGCCAGGCTTCCCTGTTCATCACCATCTCCCAGAGTTCACTCAGACCCATATCCATCAAGTCCATGATGCCATCCAGCCATCTCATTCTCGGTCGTCCCCTTCTCCTCCAGCCGCCAAATCCTCCCAGCATCAAAGTCCTTTCCAATGATCAACTCTTCGCATGAGGTGGTCAAAGTACTGGAGTTTCAGCTTTAGCATCATTCCTTCCAAAGAAATCCCAGGGTTGAGCTCCTTCAGAATGGACTGGTTGGATCTCCTTGCAGTCCAAGGGATTCTCAAGAGTCTTCTCCAACACCACAGTTCAAAAGCATCAATTCTTCGGCGCTCAGCCTTCTTCACAGTTCAACTCTCACATCCATACATGACCACAGGAAAAACCATAGCCTTGACTAGACGGACCTTAGTCGGCAAAGTAATGCCTCTGCTTTTGAATATACTATCTAGGTTGGTCATAACTTTTCTTCCAAGGAGTAAGCATCTTTTAATTTCATGGCTGCAGTCACCATCTGCAGTGATTTTGGAGCCTCCAAAAATAAAGTCTGACATTGCTTCCACTGTTTCCCCATCTATTTGCCATGAAGTGATGGGACCAGATGCCATGATCTTTGTTTTCTGAATGTTGAGCTTTAAGCCAACTTTTTCACTCTCCTCTTTCACTTTCATCAAGAGGCTTTTTAGCTCCTCTTCACTTTCTGCCATAAAGCTGGTGTCATCTGCATATCTGAGGTTATTGATATTTTTCCTGGCAATCTTGATTCCAGCTTGTGCTTCTTCCAGTCCAGTGTTTCTCATGATGTACTCTGCATATAAGTTAAATAAGCAGGGTGAAAATATTCAGACTTGACGTACTCCTTTTCCTATCTGGAACCAGTCTGTTGTTCCATGTCCAGTTCTAACTGTTGCTTCCTGACCTGCATACAGATTTCTCAAGAGGCAGGTAAGGTGGTCTTTTAGTCCCATCTCTTTCAGAATTTTCCACAGTTTATTGTGATCCACACAGTCAAAGGCTTTGGCATAGTCAATAAAGCAGAAATAGATGTTTTTCTGGAACTCTCTTGCTTTTTCCATGATCCAGCAGATGTTGGCAATTTGATCTCTGGTTCCTCTGCTTTTTCTAAAACCAGCTGGAATATCAGGGAGTTCACAGTTCATGTATTGCTGAAGTCTGGCTTGGAGAATTTTGAGCATTACGTTACTAGCATGTGAGATGAGTGCAATTGTGCGGTAGTTTGAGCATTCTTTGGCATTTCCTTTCTTTGGAATTGGAATGAAAACTGCCCTTTTCCAGTCCTGTGGCCACTGCTGAGTTTTCCAAACTTGCTGGCATATTGAATGCAGCACTTTCATAGCATCATCTTTCAGGATTTGAAAGAGCTCAACTGGAATGCCATCACCTCCATTAGCTTTGTTCATAGTGATGCTTTCCAAAGCCCACTTGACTTCACTTTCCAAGATGTCTGGCTCTAGATTAGTGATCGCATCATCATGATTATCTAGGTTGTGAAGATCTTTTTTGTCCAGTTTTTCTCTGTATTCTTGCCATATCTTCTGCTTCTGTTAGGTCCATACCATTTCTGTCCTTTATCAAGCCCATCTTTGTCATGCCTTGAGAACCCCATGAACAGTATGAAAACAAGTGTTAGATTCACTTATTCAAACTGAACTAGGACCCCAAGACCAGCTAATTTTCCTGGAGGCCATATTGGTGACACTCAATCTGCCCAACTTATTTAGGTACCACTTGTGGATCCCGATTAGTAAAAATAACAGTTTCTTTCCAAAGGTACCATGTGCACATTTGACTTTACTTCTGTAGAATCACAGATGTTACTTTAATTTCCTCCTGAAAATAATTTGATTTATACTTTTTAGTAATAAGAAACCTTCAAATGTTTTTAAGAAAATGCCACTAATAGATTATATATTCCTGAGATAAGTGGGGAGGGCTCAAAATGAGGAAGTTCTTGGTTACTCAGGGGAGCTTTCTGAAGGTATAATTTACTTGATATTCATGTAAACTATGGGAAGTTATCCCTACAATGGGACATCTAATTAGAAAAGATATGAAAATGTTCCCTGACTTGAACCAAAGTAGTCAATGGCATGAGTCAGACATGACTTAGCAACCAAACAACAATAACAAATAACAATAACAAATCAGTGGGTTTACCTAGGCTCTAGAAGACAACCAAACTAACTTTAACTTACTTGTCATATTTGTTCTGGAAAATAGAATTGACCTAGGCTTACTTTATTTGAGTGAAAATATAAATTCTGAAACTGATGATCAGGATTAATGCCTCAGAAAAGGAATAAAGGTCATAGCAAAGTTTTAAAGGGAAAGCCATCTGGCTTTCTAAAGCACACACTAATTTTTTATGGTGACAGAGGATTAGTTCAGCTGGCCAGGTTCCGGAGTGGTGGTTGGAGATTGTAAGGGATATGGTTCAGGTCACTACTACAGGTTAGCCTTATCTTGACGCTTAGATTCCTATTGGTAGTAATCCTAATTAAATGCTATTTGAGACAAGATAAGTGGACTTTTCCCCAGCTTCTGTCAGTCAGTTTAATTAAAGTGGCTGAAAGAGTATTGCACTAATGGGAAAATTCACCTGAAGTTCAAGATAGTATAGCAAAAGTAGGTGGAAATTATTGTGAGACAATTTGACAAGGGTTTCTTGAATTTCTGAAGATGTTGAAAGCAGAGGCAAAGATTGTCATCCTTTTCAGACTATACTTTCAATGCTATTTGTATGGAAAACAACCAGAGAGAATGTATTCTTTTGGAACAAAGATGAGGGATGCTTCCTTTATAGTATTCTAAAGATAATGTTCTTTCTATGGCAAGGGCAAAAATTCTCACTAATCATCATAAAATATTTGGGATTTTTAACCTCAGGGCTTTTCTTCTGTCATGTATATCACTCTACATAGTGACATCATTTGGCTCCTGTCTTTTTCACCCTATAGGAATACGGGCTTGAGGTACTAGATATTATTACTATAAGGTTATGAGAAATAAACTGTTTTTAATCTTTGACCTAGAACTCTCATGTCTTCTGTCTGCATCATTAAAGTAGTAATAGGCTAACTTATCAGTTTATAAATTTTGTCAAGAGAGAATATTGGTCATAGCAAACACCCTTTTCCAACAACACAAGAGATGACTCTACACATGGAAATCACCAGATGATCAAAACCGAAATTAAGTTGACTTTATTCTTTACAGGCAAAGATGGAGAAGCTCTATACAGACACTAAAAACAAGACATGGAGTTGACTGTGGTTCCGATCATGAGCTCCTCATTGCACAATTCAGGTTTAAACTAAAGAAAGAAGGAAAAACCATTAAAGCCATTCAGTTATGACCTAAATCAAATCCCATATGATTATACAGTGGAAGTGATGAATAAATTCAAGGGATTAGATCTGATAGATAGAGTGCCTGAATAACTATGAACAGAGGTTCATAACATTGTACAAGAGGCAGTGATGAAAACCATCCCAAAGAAAAAGAACTGCAAGAAGGCAAAGTGGTTGTCTCAGGAGACTTTACAAATAGTTGAGGAAAGAAGAGAAGCAAAAAGCAAGGGAGAAAGGGAAAGATATACCCAACTGAATGCAGGGTTCCAACGAATAACAAGGAAGCTCCAATATTTTATCCACCCGATGTGAAGAGCTGACTCATCAGAAAAGACCCTGATGCTGGGAAAGATTGAAAGCAAAAGGAGAAGAGAACAGCAGAAGAGGAAATGGTTAGATAATGTCACCAACTCAATGGACATGAATTTGAGCAACTCTGGGAGATAGTGAAGGACAGAGAACTCTGGCATGCTGCAGTCCATGGGGTCACAAAGAGTCAGACACAATTGAGTGACTGAACAACAACAGCAAGTACTATAAAATTGCATACCCTTCATAGTTTTTTATAAATATGATATAAAATTAATGAAAGAAGAGAAAAGACTCAAAAATAATAAAGAAATATTACAACTAATGCCATAGAAATTAAAATGGTCCTAAGAAACTACTATAAATCATTATAGATCACCCAATATAAACTAGAAGGAATAGACAAATTCCTATAAACATTAAACTAAGAATGAATAATAAAGAAATAGAAAATGTTAGCAGATAAATAGTGGATAATAGAGTGAATCCATCATCAAAACCTCTCAAAAAAGAGAAGCCCAGGGCCAAATGGCTTCACTGGTGAATTCTAATGAGAATTAAAAATATTAGCATTAATTCTTCTCAAGTTTGTCTAAAAACTTGAAGAAGAGGGAATACATTGTAACTCTTTCTATAGCTTTCTTACCAATGCCAGATAAGAAAAGAAAATCATAGGTCAATATCTCTGATGTACATGAATGCAAAAATCCTCATCAAAATACTAGTAACTCCAATTCAAAAGTGCATTAAAAAGATTATACCCTGTACACTATGACCAAGTGGGAGTTAGCCCAGGAATGCAAGGATATGTCAACATATGCAAATCAAATAATCCAATATACCACATTAACAGAATGAAAGATAAAAATTACATGGATGCTAAAAAGATATTTGACAAAATTTAACACTATTTTATTATAAAAACCATGAACAAACATACAGAAAGAATTTACCTTAAGATAATAAAAGCCATAAGAAAAACATATATCTAACATCATAACCAATGGTGGGAAAGTGGATTATTTTCCTCTAAAATAAAAAACAAAGCAAAGATTTGTGCAACTTCTATTCAACATAGTACTGAAGGTTCTAGCCAGAGCAATTAGACAAGAAAAAGAAATAAAGATACTCAAATCATAAAGGAAAAAATAATTATTTCTGTTTGTACAAGACATGGTCTTACATGCTGAAAATTGAAAAGAGGATTAATAAAATAATTCAGCAAAATTTCAGTATGCAAAATCAACATACAAAAATCAATTGTGTTTCCATACACTAACAATGAACTATCCATAAGGAAGTGGGAGAAAATATTTGCAAACCATATTTCTGATAAGGGATTAATATCCAAAATGTGAAATGAATTTATATAACTCAACATCAGAAGAAAAAAGCCACAAAATGTCAAAATAGGCAAAAGACTTGAATAGAGATATTTTCAAAAAGAGTCATACAAATGATCTGTAGATACATGAAAAGGTATTCAACATCATCAGGGAAATGCAAATCAAAACCACAATGAAGTACTACCTTCACTTGTTGGGAAGGTTATTATAAAAAAGAAACTGCAAAATATAAAATATATATATGGAATTTAGAAAGATGGTAATGATAACCCTGTATGAGAGACAGCAAAAGAGACACAGGTGTATAGAACAGTTTTTTGGAGAGGGTGGGACGATTTGGGGGAATGGCACTGAAACATGTATAATATTGTATAAGAAATGAATCGCCAGTCCAGGTTCGATACAGGATGCTTGGGGCTGATGCACTGGGATGACCGGGAGGGATGGTATGGGGAGGGAGGCAGGAGGGGGGTTCAGGATAGGGAACACGTGTATGCCTGCGGTGCATTCATGTTGATGTGTGGAAGAACCAATACAATATTGTAAAGTAATTAGCCTCCAAATAACATAAATAAATTTAAATTTTAAAAAATGTAACAAAAAATAAAAATGTATGCAAGGGTATGGAGAAAAGGGAATCCTTGGGCACTGTTGGTAGAAATATAAAACAATGGATCCACTATAGAAAATAGTAGGGATAGTCCTCAAAAATTAAAACAGAATTGTTATCATAAATCCAGAAATCCCACTTCAGGATATACATACAAAATAATTTTAACCAGGCTCTTGAAGACATACCTGTACTTTTGCAGCATTATTCGTTATGGTTAAGATAAGGAAGCATCCTAAATGTCCACTAACAGAAGAATGAATAAATAAAATGTGGCATATACATATAATGGGATGTTTTTCAGATTTAAACAAGGAGGGAATCCTACTGTATGGAGCAATGTAGATAAACCTAGAGGGCATTATGCTAAATAAAATAAACCAGTCGTAGAAGAATAAATACAGCACGATTCCACTTATATGACGTGTCTAAAATAGTCACACTCATAGAAACAGACATATAATGGTGGTTTTCAGGAGCTGATGAGAGGAAAATGAGAATTTGTTGTTCCCATTTGCTGTCCCCATGTATAAAGTTTCAGTTATACAAGATGAATAATGAGTGATTTCCAGTGATCTTCTCTACAACATTGTGTCTATAATTAATACTTTATTGTTCACTTATAACTTTGTTCAGGGGCTTCACAATAAGTATTTTTACCACAATAATTGTTAAATACTTTAGCATAACAGTGATCATCTATCAGGTAGTCATCATAGTGTTTCAAAATATGCCTTTATTAGTTTTACATATTATAAGAAGACAACTAGTGATAAACACTGAAAATTACACTGAACACACTTTAATCCCTAGTGATTCTCTTCCCAAGGTCTTCCTTCATTCAGTTATCTTTGAGGTTAAATTTAGTGTAGAAAAATTAAAAGATCTCATGAATCATTCCTGACTTATCCCCAGACAGCCTGACTTTTATCTTTTTCAAATATTGCTATAGAATGTCATAAATCTTTTGAAAAATCTTAAGACTGTTTGGTAAATAAAAGTGATTTTTTTAGGGCCAACATATCAGGGAAACAAGAAAGAAAGGACTGAAAAACAGAAGTATAATAGTTGAAGATAGAAAATATTATTAAAGATTCATTTATTCATTCCTTCATTCAACAAATGTTAATAGAGCACTGCCATTGGTCCAGTGCTAGTGTAGGTTATGGGGAAATACAGTGATCCAAACAGGGAGAGTCTATGCCTTTCTGCAATGTTCATTCTTATATGGACAGAGAAAATAAAAACAAACAAATACATTATGACACTTAAAACAAGATTAAAATAAAGACAGTTGATTGACTGTTAATTGGTGAGAATAGGGTTGCTATTTCATACAGAGTACATGCAATGATAAGACTACATTTGAATAAAGAACTAAAGAAAATGAGGGAATTAGCCACGTGGATGTTGGCAATTTGACCTCTGGTTCCTCTGCCTTTTCTAACACCAGCTTGAACATCAGGGAGTTCACGGTTCACGTATTGCTGAAGTCTGGCTTGGAGAATTTTGAGCATTACTTTACTAGCATGTGAGATGAGTGCAATTGTGGGGTAGTTTGAGCATTCTTTGGCATTGCCTTTTTTTGGAATTGGAATGAAAACTGACCTTTTCCAGTCCTGTGGCCACTGCTGAGTTTTCCAAACTTGCTGGCATATAGAGTGCAGCACTTTCACAGCATCATCTTTCAGGATTTGAAACAGCTCAACCGGAATTCCATCACCTCCACTAGCTTTGTTCACAGTGATGCTTTCTAAGGCCCACTTGACTTCACATTCCAAGATGTCTGGCTCGATCACATCATCATGATTATCTGGGTCGTGAAGATCTTTTTTCTACAGTTCTTCCGTCTAGTTCTAACTGTTGCTTCCTGACCTGTATACAGATTTCTCAAGAGGCAGGTTAGGTGGTCTGGTATTCCCATCTCTTTCAGAATTTTCCACAGTACATTGTGATCCACACAGTCAAAGGCTTTTAGTGGAAGCCCAGGGGAAGCACCAGTTAGAACTGGACATGGAACAACAGACTGGTTTCAAATAGGAAAAGGAGTATGTCAAGGCTGTATATTGTCACCCTGATTATTTAACTTATATGCAGAGTACATCATGAGAAACGCTGGACTGGAAGAAACACAAGCTGGAATCAAGATTGCCAGGAGAAATATCAATAACCTCAGATATGCAGATGACACCACCCTTATGGCAGAAAGTGAAGAGGAAGTAAAAAACCTCTTGATGAAAGTAAAAGAGGAGAGTGAAAAAGTTGGCTTAAAGCTCAACATTCAGAAAATGAAGATCATGGCATCTGGTCCCATCACTTCATAGGAAATAGATGGGGAAACAGTAGAAACAGTGGCTGACTTTAGTTTTTTGGCCTCCAAAATCACTGCAGATGGTGACTGCAGCCATGAAATTAAAAGACGCCTACTCCTTGGAAGGAAAGTTATGACCAACCTAGATAGTATATTCAACATCAGAGACATTACTTTGCCGACTAAGGTCCGTCTAGTCAAGGCTACAGTTTTTCCTGTGGTCATGTATGGATGTGAGAGTTGGACTGTGAAGAAGGCTGAGTGCTGAAGAATTGATGCTTTTGAACTGTGGTGTTGGAGAAGACTCTTGAGGGTCCCTTGGACTGCAAGGAGATCCAACCAGTCCATTCTGAAGGAGCTCAACCCTGGGATTACTTTGGAAGGAATGATGCTAAAGCTGAAGCTCCAGTACTTTGGACACCTTATGCGAAGAGTTGACTCATTGGAAAAGACTCTGATGCTGGGAGAGATTGTGGGCAGGAGGAGAAGGGGACGACCCAGGATGCAATGGCTGGATGGCATCACTGACTTGATGGATGTGAGTCTGAGTGAACTCCGGGAGATGGTGATGGACAGGGAGGCCTGGCATGCTGCGATTCATGGGGTTGCAAAGAGTCGGACACGACTGAGTGACTGAACTGAACTGAACTGAGCCACGTGGATATCTGAAGAATGGGTACTAGCATCTTCAGAACTGTCTGTAACTGTCCCTTTTAACTGCTGTTTGAGTCTAACTAACTGTGTAGCAAATTATTTAAAAGTTTAGATGAGGACAATCACTAGTTTAATCAATATTTAAGTTCTCATTTAAGTGAGTCTACTTTGGCTAATATACTTTTCTCTGAGAATTGCGATCAAACAAAAGGCAAATTTAATTTCAATATGTAAGTGAAGAGTGTAACTTCTGGCTTTAACTTTTATTCTAGCTTCAAGCAATTGAGTATACTAGAGCATCTGTGAATTAATGACCTCATACTAATAATAGCATGATAATTTTTTTTTGACTGATAAGGAAGGAATTTATTTATTTTTTTTTGGATTTTCCCATAACTTCTTTATTTATTTATTTATTTATTTATTTTTTAATTTTAAAATCTTTAATTCTTACATGTGTTCCCAAACATGAACCCCCCTCCCACCTCCCTCCCCACAACATCTCTCTGGGTCATCCCCATGCACCAGCCCCAAGCATGCTGCACCCTATGTCAGACATGGACTGGCGATTCAATTCTTACATGACAGTATACATGTTAGAATTCCCATTCTCCCAAATCATCCCACCCTCTCCCTCTCCCTCTGAGTCCAAAAGTCTGTTATACACATCTGTGTCTATTTTCCTGTCTTGCATACAGGGTCGTCATTGCCATCTTCCTAAATTCAGTATACTGTATTGGTGTTTTTCTTTCTGGCTTACTTCACTCTGTATAATTGGCTTGATAATTTTTTAAAGATTTCCATCAAATAACTGTTCTTCAAAAGGATCAATCTTGTTCAGTTTATAGCATTTGTACATCATGTTCCAAATTTTTCACAAGAGAATTTTAAAAACGCTACCTATCCTTTGAAGAAATTTCACTTCCAGTATTTTTTCACCATGATTAACTATAGAAATATATAAAAATAACATGCTGTTTAGCAATCAAGTATCACTTTTCTTGGGGAGAGGAAAATTATCTAATCAGGAAATGGACACAACTATGTGCAAAATCCCATTTTAACATGTTTAATCTCTTACAAACTTTTCTTTTATAGCACTTAAAGATTATAAAAATCTTTCTCATCAATTATCTTATAAGTTCTTAGAAAATCCAGCTAGTATATATTACAACTATATTTGGTAGCATTCAATTTTTTTCCATTTTACTCAAAGGAAAGCAAATATAATTCGTTTCCAATATAGATCTCTGCTAACTTGTTAAGTGGGTCAGTTCAGTTCAGTCACTAGGTCGTGTCCGACTCTTTGCAACCACATGGACTGTAACACACCAGGCCTCCCTGTCCATCACCAACTCCCGGAGTTCACTCAAACCCATGTCCATTGAGTCAGTGATGCCCTCCAACCATCTCATCTTCTGTTGCCTCCTTCTCCGGCCTTCAATCTTTCCCGGCATCAGAGTCTTTTAAAATGAGTTGCTCTTCGCATCAGGTGGCCAAAGTATTGGAGTTTCAGCTTCAATATCAGTCTTTCCAATGAATATTCAGGACTGATTCCCTTTAGGATTGACTGGTTAAACAGTTGTCTGTGGTATATTTGTGATCTATCACTTACGTAATCCCTGAGAGTTTTTAGCAAATTTTGGTTAGTTTGGGTGCAGTTAATTTCAATTTGCAGTATTCTCTGTAAAAATTCTAATCAAAGCATACCTGAGTCTAATTTTAAGAAGAAAATGTATTAGGAATCTTCAGTAATTTGGGAACATCTTCCTTATCTTATGTGGTTGGTAATGATAGCTTACGGTGAATGATGTCAGATTCGTGATCTCCAAAGAAGATTTAGCTTTGGAACCAGAGACCAGGCTTGAACACTCAATGCTGTTGTGTGGCAGAAGTTTTGTTACAGTGAAAAGGGACAGAGAAAGCTTCTGACATAGACATCAGAAGGAGGCAGAGAGTGCCCACTCTGTAGTCCTAGTAAGGGAGGTAGACTTTTTAAATTGGTTATTACATTAAATCAAAAGAATGTTTAAAGATTGTAAAGATCTTAACAGACCACCACCCATAATTTACATTTTAAAAAACAGATTTGAGTTCAGTTCAGTTCCTCAGTCATGTCCGACTCTTTGCAACCCCATTGACTGCAGCAAGCCAGGCTCCCCTGGCTTCCCTGTCCATCACCAACTTCCAGAGCTTACTCAAACTTATGTCCATTGAGTCAGTGATGCTATGGAAAAACCATAGCTTTGATTAGTTGGACCTTTGTTGACAAAGTAATCTCTCTATTTTTTAATATGCTGTTTAGGTCAGTCATAGCTTTTCTTTCAAGAGCAAGTGTCTTTTAACTTCATGGCTGCAGTCACAATCTTCAGTGATTTTGGAGCCCCCCCAAAATTAAGTCTGTCTCTTTTTCCAGTGTTTCCCCATCTATTTGCCACGCAGTGATGAGATCAGACGCCATGATCACTGTTTTCTGAATGTTGAGTTTTAAGCCAACTTTTTCACTCTCCTCTTTCACTTTCATCAAGAGGCTCTACAGTTCCTCTTTGTTTCTGCCTTAAGGGTGATGTCATCTACATATCTGAGATGATTGATATTTCCCAGCAATCTTGATTCCAGTTTGTACTTCATCCAGCCCCACATTTTGCATGATATACTCCACATATAAGTTAAATAAGCAGGGTGACAATATACAGCCTTGAAATACTTCTTTCCTGATTTGGAACCAATATGTAGTTCCATGTTCAGTTCTAACTGTTGCTTAATGACCTGCATACAGATTTCTCAAGAGGCAGGTAAAATGGTCTGGTATTCCCATCTCTTTAAGAATTTTCCACAGTTTGTTGTGACCCACACAGTCAAAGGCTTTGATGTAGTCAATAAAGCAGAAGTAGATATTTTTCTGGTACTCTCTTGCTTTTTTGATGATCCAAAGGACATTGGCAATTTGATCTCTGATTCTTCTGCCTTTTCTAAATCCAATTTGAACATCTGAAAGTTCACAGTTCATGTACTGTTGAAGCCTGGCTTGGAGAATTTTGAGCATCACTTTGCTAGCATGTGAGATAAGTGCAATTGTACAGTAGTTTGAGCATTCTTTGGCATTGCATTTCTTTGGGATTCGAATGAAAACTGACCTTTGCCAGTCCTGTGGCCACTGCTGAGTTTTCCAAATTTGCTGGCATATTGAGTGTAGCACTTTCACAGCATCATCTTTTAGGATTTAAAATAGCTCAACTACAATTCCATCAGCTTCACTAACTATGTTCATAGTGATGTTTCCTAATGCCCACTTGACTTCATATTTTATGATGCCTGGCTCTAGGTTAGCGATCACACCATTGAGGTTATCTGGGTCATGAACATCTTTTTTGTATAGTTCTTCTGTGTATTCTTAACATCTCTTCTTTAATCTGCTTCTGTTAGGTCCACATCATTTCTGTCATTTACTGTGCCCATTCTTGAAGAGATCTCTAGTCTTTCCCATTCTATTGTTTTCCTCTATTTCTTTGCATTGATCACTGAAAAAGGCTTGCCTCTCCTTGCTATTATTTGGAATTCTGCACTCCAATGGGTATATCTTTCCTTTTCTCCTTTGTCTTTCCCTTCTCTTCTTTCCTCAGCTATTTGTAAGGCATCATCAGACAACCATTTGCCTTTTTGCATTTCTTTTTCTTGGGGATGGTCTTGATCCCTGCCTCCTGTACAATGCCATGAAGCCCTGTCTGTAGTTAAACAGACACTCTATCTATCAGATCTAATCCCTTGAATCCATTTCTCACTTCTACTGTATAATCATAAGGGATTTGATTTATATCGTACCTGTATGGTCTAATGGTTTTCCCCACTTTCTTCAATTTAAGTCTGAATTTTGCAATAAGGAGTTCATGATCTGAGCCACAGTCAGCTCCAGTCTTGTTTTTGCTGACTATATAATTCTTCTCCATCTTTGGCTGTAAAGAATACAATCAATCTGATTTTGGTATTGACGATCTGGTGATGTCCATGTGTACAGTCTTCCCCATATTGTACAATTAATAGGATTCAGTTCAGTTCAGTAGCTCAGGTATGTCCGACTCTTTGCGACCCCATGAATAGCAGCACGCCAGGCCTCCCTGTCCGTCACCAACTCCTGGAGTTCACTCAGACTCACGTCCATCGAGTCAGTGATGCCATCCAGCCATCTCATCCTCGGTCCTCCCCTTCTCCTCCTGCCCCCAATCCCTCCCAGCATCAGAGTCTTTTCCAATGAGTCAATTCTTCACATGAGGTGGCCAAAGTACTGGAGTTTCAGCTTTAGTATCATTCCTTCCAAAGAAATTCCAAGGCTGATCTCCTTCAGAATGGACTGGTTGGATCTCCTTGCAGTCGAAGGGACTCTCAAGAGTCTTCTCCAACACCACAGTTCAAAAGCATCAATTCTGCAGCGCTCAGCTTTCTTCACAGTCCAACTCTCACATCCATACATGACCACAGGAAAAACCATAGCCTTGACTAGATGGACCTTAGTCGGCAAAGTAATGTCTCTGATGTTGAATATGCTATCTAGGTTCGTCATAACTTTCCTTCCAAGGAGAAATCATCTTTTAATTTCATGGCTGCAGTCACCATCTGCAGTGATTTTGGAGCCCAGAAAAATAAAGTCTGACACTGTTTCCACTGTTTCCCCATCTATTTGCCATGAAGTGATGGGACCAGATGCCATGATCTTGGTTTTCTGAATGTTGAGCTTTAAGCCAACTTTTTCACCCTTCAGTTTCACTTTCATCAAGAGGCTTTTTAGTTCCTCTTCACTTTCTGCCATAAGGGTGGTGTCATCTGCATATCTGAGGTTATTGATATTTCTCCCAGCAATCTTGATTCCAGCTTGTGCTTCTTCCAGCCTAGCGTTTCTGATGATTTACTCAGCATACAAGTTAAATAAGCAGGGTGACAATATACAGCCTTGACGTACTCTTTTTCCTTTTTGGAACCAGCTAGAACAAACAATAGAAAGATCTTACCAGACCCTTTCCCATAATATACACTTTACAATAACAGGATTAGTTAGAAATTTTTTAAGAAACAGAAACTGTCCTCAAGCAGGATACATTGTTGTCATATAATCCTTAGTACAGAATTTAAACTGAAATTTTTTGTTATATAGTCATCAGCTCCAGGGTTTTTTTTTTTTAAAAAAAGGACATTTTATGTGACTAAGACTAAGGAATGTATAAAAAAAAAAGTTTGTCCTTTTCTCCTCTAGAATTCCAGACCTCTATCTTCTCTCAAGAGCCCCAGGCCCCTCTCTCTGCCTTGGGGATAGCGGACTACTTATCAACCTACCTAGAAATTTACTTTCTCAGTAATATGATAGCCCAATCTCAACCTGTCCTGTTTTAAAGTTAGGGTGATGACTTCACATCGAAATTTTTTTAGTGGTAAAATTATATGCATGTTGATTCTACCATTATGCATGTAGCTATAATGTTATTTCCATTTTGTCATGTCTTTATTTGCACCTTATAACTTATGATACAAAGGCCTAGGTTTAAGGACAACAATTCATTATATCAATATAAATATAATCAACCACATTGATGGTGCTGACAGGTGGCAGTTCATCAATAAAAATAACTACTTCTGACAATATGAAGTAAGTCTTTATGACACTGTGCCCTAGTCAATGTTTCCTTACCATTTTGTCATTATACTCCTCAGAGTAGTGAATATGGACACAGCATTTTTAATGGCATTTTATTTATCAGAATTCTCTTTCATTCCTTTACAATGTGATTTGTAGGCCCTTTGTGTCTATTCTCCATTCTATATGAGTCAGTATTCAAATATGTATAAAGTAAGTAATATTATTGATCAAAAACAAACAGGATCTGAGAAAAGAGAAATATCAAACATCTGAAATACTTGTCAACTTGCCTAAACTACTTGTGTTCTCAAGACAGAAAAAAAAAAGCTATTGATTAAAGTGATGGGAAATTTGACACTAATATGCTCAGAGTATGATGTGAATAAATCAGAAAAGTCATCATTTTCCTTTTATGAATAGTGCTAGTTTTGTTAACATAGATGATCTACACATAGAAAATATGGAAGTGAAATCTTTATATTTGCTTTTGAATGCAGGCAAAACGCAATAATTTCACTTGTTTTCAACACAACTAAAGGAAAGAAAGTTTCTACCTTTCAGTAAGAAGCTGACCATGAAAGCTGACCATATTAGCTAATCATAATTGAGTTCAAAATTTATTAATAGAAGGTGATAACACAGTTTTCAAGTAAGTTAGTCTATTGTTCTAAAAATATTCTTCATTTACTCTCCTTGACTTTGCTAAGTTTCCTGAACCCTGGAAAATTCTAACCATCCTATATGCCTATGAGTACTGCTTTTCACAGGGATTGTGAAATAATATATGTGGTTGGCTCAGTTCCAGTTCATTACCATCATTGAGAAAAAAATTAAAATAATATGCAATTATTTTTATAATAATAAACTAAGGCTGTATTGGTAAGGCTGGTTTTGTAGAGTACAGCATTTAAGTAATTCACCCACCCAATCATGCATGCTCATGTTGCTTAACGGTGCCTTCCCCATCTTGTATGATTCAAATCAGATTCACTCACTTGTCAGAAGACAATGTAAGGTGCATTCCGGACTGAGATAACCCCTAAAAGTTAAAATCTGCTGACACCTTGATGTAGGACTTCCTGGCCTTCAGAATTGTGAGTAATAAATATCTAATGTTTGTAAGTGACCCAGAATATGGTATTCTGCTATAAGAATGCAAATGAATTAAGGCACCAACGATTCTGATAAGTGGCAAACTTATGAAACAGATAATAACAAAAGAAAAGGATCCAAAGCAAGATAGAACCATAATAAACACTTCAGGTTTTCTACCTAAGTGGGTAGATTCTAAGTGGGAAGGATGTTATCTCACAAAATAATATCTAGAGGAGTAGGAAGAGGAAAGAAATATAAGAGAGGAACACTTTTGTTTCTGAACAGCTTTTCACACCAAAACGACAAGGTTCAGCATAGTATAATAGGAATAATGGCAACTTTACAGAGTATATCACTAATATTGAGACACAAACTAGTTTCTTTAAAGAAATTGTAAGAATTGATTTTGCTAATCATATGGATCACCTTGAAATAAATTTTCAAATCACTGCTTAAATGAAATGTTGGTTATAGTTAGTAAATAAACTATTTTAACACCATAAATGCTGTTTTATAAGGCAGATTATAGCTAACACTTCTAGATATTAGCCAAGAGAATAATTAGTTTAAATATAGAGTTGGTGCTGGACAGGAAGGCCTGGCGTGCTGCGATTCATGGAGTCGCAAAGAGTCAGACATGACTGAGCGACTGAACTGAATTGAACTGAACTGATAGATATTTCAGCTCTTGGATAATTGTAATAGTTGTGTGTAATTAGCTGCATTCTGTTTCTAAACAAATCACGTGTGGGAGGACATGTGCTTGCTTTACTTAGCATTTAACTGTAATTTACTAGATGTTAACATTTAAACCATTTTCAAAAATTGATTTATGTCTCAAGACTAGTATGTTCTTTAAAGCAATGTACATGCTTTTCAAATGGAGATAATTCTGTTTTCTAATATTAAAACAGTGTCATAAGCTTTAAATAAGTATATGTATATGTGTATGTGTGTGTGTCTGTCTGTCTGTGTGTGTGTGAGTGAGTGTTCTCATATTCAGGTACCCTTAAGATAGACAAATGGCAGTATGACTGCATGAATATAATTCTGCTGAACTGTTTAACAGAAAACTGGGGAGATCAAGTCACAGTAAAATTTCCAAAGGGAAGGAGAGGAGGAACTTCTGTATCTCAATCAGAACTGCTCTTGCAACAATATTAGAAAATACTACTCTTTAAGAAATAAAAAAGTTTCATTCTTTTACAAGTGGTTGACCAGTTTTCCCAGCACCACTTGTTAAAGAGATTATCTTTACTCCATTGTATATTCTTGCCTCCTTTGTCAAGGATAAGGTGTCCATAGGTGTGTGGATTTATCTCTGGGCTTTCTATTTTGTTCCACTGATCTATATTTCTGTCTTTGTGCCAGTACCATACTGTCTTGATGACTGTGGCTTTGTAGTAGAGCCTGAAGTCAGGCAAGTTGATTCCTCCAGTTCCATTCTTCTTTCTCAAGATTGCTTTGGCTATTCGAGGTTTTTTGTATTTCCATACAAATCTTGAAATTATTTGTTCTAGTTCTGTAAAAAATATGGCTGGTAGCTTGATAGGGATTGCATTGAATTTGTAGATCACTTTTTCTAACACCGCACACAAAAAAATTCAAAATGGATTAAAGATCTAAATGTAAGACCAGAAACTATAAAACTCCTAGAGGAGAACATAGGCAAAACACTCTGACATAAATCACAGCAGGATCCTCTATGATCCACCTCCCAGAATTCTGGAAATAAAAGCAAAAATAAACAAATGGGATCTAATTAAAATTAAAAGCTTCTGCACAACAAAGGAAAATATAAGCAAGGTGAAAAGACAGCCTTCTGAATGGGAAAAAATAATAGCAAATGTAACAACTGACAAACAACTAATCTCAAAAATATACAAGCAACTTGTGCAACTCAATTCCAGAAAAATAAACGACCCAATCAAAAAATGGGCCAAAGAACTAAATAGACATTTCTCTAAAGAAGACATACGGATGGCTAACAAACACATGAAAAGATGCTCAACATCACTCATTATTAGAGAAATGCAAGTCAAAACCACAATGAGGTACCACTTCACACCAGTCAGAATGGCTGCGATCCAAAAATCTGCAAGCAATAAATGCTGGAGAGGGTGTGGAGAAAAGGGAACCCTCCTACACTGTTGGTGGGAATGCAGACTAGTACAACCACTATGGAAAACAGTGTGGAGATTCCTTAAAAAATTGCAAATAGAACTACCTTATGACCCAGCAATCCCACTGCTGGGCATACACACCAAGGAAACCAGAATTGAAAGAGACACATGTACCCCAATGTTCATCGCAGCACTGTTTATAATAGCCAGGACGTGGAAACAACCTAGATGTCCGTCAGCAGATGAATGGATAAGAAAGCTGTGGTACATATACACAATGGAGTATTACTCAGCTGTTAAAAAGAATACATTTGAATCAGTTCTGATGAGATGGATGAAACTGGAGCCGATTATACAGAGTGAAGTAAGCCAGAAAGGAAAACACCAATACAGTATACTAACACATATATATGGAATTTAGAAAGATGGCAATGATGACCCTGTATGCAAGACAGCAAAAAAGACACAGATGTGTATAATGGACTTTTGGACTCAGAGGGAGAGGGAGAGGGTGGGATGATTTGGGAGAATGGCATTGAAACATGTATACTATCATGTAAGAATCAAATCACCAGTCTATGTCTGATGCAGGATACAGCATGCTTGGGGCTGGTGCAAGGGGATGACCCAGAGAGATGTTATGGGGAGGGAGGTGGGAGGGGGGTTCATGTTTGGGATCGCATGTACACCCATGGTGGATTCATGTCAATGTATGGCAAAACCAATACAGTATTGTAAATTAAAATAAAGTAAAAGTAAAGGTCAGAAAAAAAAGAAATAAAAAAGTGTAATTTTATAACTAATGGAGGAGATTGAAGATAATATTTTTTAACAAAATCTCAAAATACAGTCTGTTTCTACCCAGATCAAAAAGGAGCAGGATAAACAAAAAACAAAATCAACCTTTAATAGGTTATAAATGGAGTAAAGGGTTGATTTTTTTTCCACCTCTCACCTTTGAAGATATGACTTTTGAAGAATAATTACCAAAATCTTTGTGATATATGGCATTATTATCTATATGAGACATGGAGACAGAATAAAAACTGGGTTGTATCATTGATCTTATAGAGAATCACATTTATAATATTCTTAAATACTGGACACGATATAGCTTGTGGGTCTTTTAGAACTCTAATGCCACAATAAAAAAATGTGGCAGTTTGTTCCCTTGTAGCATCTAAACATCATTGCGTTGGCTATGAACATTTACACAAGGTTTAAGCACCATCCCTCCTAGAGACAAATTACGAAAACAAATGAAAAAAATAAAGGACTGCAGTTCCTACAATCATTTATGACTTTTTAACACTCTGAGAATAAGTTCTGTGACTTGTTCACATATGTATTCTTACAGTCCAAAAGAGACTTTATAAATTTTAATTTAGTATATACATAATTTAAAATTAGCTAAAATATAACATTGTAATTAACTAAAATATAACGATAACTAAAAATAACTAGAAGGGAGCATTATATAGTTCAAAGAGCACTGAAAGCACACCTTCTTGTAAGTGGAAGGTGAATTTTATAACATATGAAATTGCATTTCTTTTATATGAAAAGGGCAGATATTTTTAATGCGCTTATTTGTTTCTAACAGTCTGTAAACAGTATATACACTGGTAAAATTCCCTGATACATGAGAAGAATAGTACTATCATCTGAATCATTAATGTATGTTAGATTTTTTTTCTTAAATTTATCAACAATAAATTTTATTTATATATTTTGTTATCTATGTAATATATTTTATCTGCTTTCAGTTTTAAAAGAAATCAAGAGGAATATTTTTACTTAGTGTATTACTATGATAATATATCTTGCACTTACTTTTAGCATATTACTTTAGGGTAAAAGATATGCAATAAATAAATTTAAAATATTAATGGCTATTTGCAAATGTATTTGTATATACATGTATGTATTTACCTCAATGACCTTCAAAAAACTATAGTAATTGCTAGTTGAAAGATTTTTTTTATTGCAACAGAAGAATATAAACTTTTGAAAGAGAGACGCCTACTTCTCAGTTGGTGCATATTCTAAATGGATGAAAAAGAATAATAAGGCCATAAAAATAAAATAACCATACAGAAAAAATAAGCATAGCTCAAGATTTGCTATGCAAATGATAATCAAAAAGTAAAATTAAAATGGAAATATAAATGCCAAAAATCATCAGCTGGAGAATATGTTTGGAAATGAAAAATAATGAATAGAAATAATTAAACTGGGTTAGCATTATGTGCTAAGCCAAAAAATGGTCCCCCAAAAGATAATTTTGTACATGGAAAAAGTTTAACATTAAGCCACTGAGGAAGAAAACATAAGGTCTATTTCAGAGTATCATGTAGGAATAACTGGAAAACACTTTTCTTAGAAAAAGTGATACCCAAAACTATCTACAAAAAAACAAAAGATCAAAACAAAAATAAAGCCACAAACTCTCTAAAAGTAAGTAAATATAGGCCAAAAAAAAATGAGTCCTGGAAAGCATTTTATTAAATGAACTAAATGTAAAATTGCTAAGTTTTTGAGTGGAAAAAAAAAAAAAAAGATTTTAAAGTATATGTTTGACTCAGCTCTGACTCCAAGGGTATAAATTACCTTCCAAAAGAAAAAGAAGAACAGTTATAAAACTGAAAAATGTCTGAACCAGAACTCAGTGTGAGATCTCAGCCCAACATACACTAATACTTGAGAGGAAGAAAATATAACAGATATTGAGATGGCAAGAATTGTGAAGTACAGTTTTTATAAATAAGTTCATGTAGTGCACTACTTACATGTAGTACACTGATAAGGATTTATTTTATTATCATGTAGCTAAAGTATACATATTTTGCAAAAGGTTTTAGGCTTGTCTTCACCTAATTGATGATTTTGCAAATTTTGTTAACCTGCCCCATAGTTTCTTCGTGAGAAAATAAAATATAGTCTAGCAGTAGTCCCATAGCATCTCGAGTTTTGGAATACTCTTGGAAGTTCAACTTCCATGAGACATTTTGCTTAGCATACGATGATTAGAGAAATAATTATTGAATAATGTAGTTGTTAATATAATGACGTCATGCTTCATTAAAATCGCAACTGCCGATGGTGATTGCAGCCATAAGTTATGACCAACCTAAATAACATATTGAAAAGCAGAGACATTACTTTGCCAACAAAGGTCCATCTAGTCAAGGCTATGGTTTTTCCCACAGTCATGTATGGATGTGAGTTGGACTGTGAAGAAAGCTGAGCACCAAAGTATTGATGCTTTTGAACTGTGGTGTTGGAGAAGACTCTTGAGAGTCCCTTGGACTGCAAGGAGATCAAATCAGTCCATTCTGAAGGAGATCAGTCCAGGGTGTTTTTTGGAAGGACTGATGCTAAAGCTGAAACTCCAGTACTTTGGCCACCTCATGTGAAGAGTTGACTCATTGGAAAAGATTCTGATGCTGGGAGGGATTGGGGGCAGGAGCAGAAGGGGACGACAGAGGATGAGATGGCTGGATGGCATCACTGACTCGATGGGTGTGAGTCTGAGTGAACTCTGGGAGTTGGTGATGGACAGGGAGGCCTGGCATGCTGCAGTTCATGAGGTTGCAAAGAGTCAGACACGACTGAGTGACTGAACTGAACTGAAGCTTAATCTGTGTCTTATACCTAATCTGTTTCTCAGCACTTAATGAATCAAAAATATAGATATATAAAACATCACAGAATTTTCTTAACTTATTTTATTATTTGTCCTATTTCTTTAGTTATCTCGGCCATGTGAGGCTAGGTATGATTAATTGGCTGGTTGATGCATAATATTTAGTATTTAAGTAAAAAGTATAAATGATGATGTCTAGCATCAAAGAGTGGAGTTTTCTACTTAGCTTTCATTGTTTGCTCTTGTTGTGATTTGGTCGCTAAGTTGTGTCTGACTCTTTTGTGAACCTGTGAACTGTAGCCAACTGTAGCCCCATAGGCTCCACTGTCCATGGCATTTTCCAGGCAAGAAGATAGGAGTGGGTTGCTATTTCCTTCTCCAGGGGACCTTCCTGATCCAGGTATCCAACCTGAATATTCTCATTGGCAGGGGGATTATTGACCACTGAGCCACCAGGGAAACCCTGACTTTCATTGCTTGCTCTATAGCTTTCACCTTCTCAGTATTCTCTGTTCTTCACCATCTCCCCAGTTATTCTTCCTTCACAAATCATTTTACTTCTACCTTCAAAATAAAAGATGTATTCATCAGCAGTAATTTGTGATAAAAGCTGCATCAGTTCAGTCCAGTCACTCAGTCATGTCTGACTCTTTGTGACCCCATGAATCGCAGCACACCAGGCCTCCCTGTCCATCACCAACTCCCAGAGTTCACTCAGACTTACGTCCATCGAGTCAGTGTGCCATCCAGCCATCTCATCCTCTGTCGTCCCCTTCTCCTCCTGCCCCCAATCCCTCCCAGCATCAGAGTCTTTTCCAATGAGTCAATTCTTCACATGAGGTGGCCAAAGTACTGGAATTTCAGCTTTAGCATCATTCCTTCCAAAGAAATCCCAGGGCTGATCTCCTTCAGAAAGGATTGGTTGGATCTCCTTGCAGTCCAAGGGACTCTCAAGAGTCTTCTCCAACACGACAGTTCAAAAGCATCAATTCTTCGGTGCTCAGCCTTCTTCACAGTCCAACTCTCACATCCATACATGACTACTAGAAAAACCATAACCTTGACTAGGCGGACCTTAGTCGGCAAAAAAGCCGCATATTGCCTAGGAAACTATACTTCAGAGTTGAAATTTGACAAGATTACTCAAGATATTTTATCAATTATTCTACTTTAGTTTCTTATACATCTCTGACTCAGAAAATTTCTTTAATATTTTCACAGTTTTCTCTGAATTATGTTCATCCATACATTAGCTGAGTTCTTCCATTTTCATCAGTTCGGTTCAGTCACTCAGTTGTGTGTGACTCTTTGCAACCCCATGAATCGCAGCATGCCAGGCCTTCCTGTCAATCAGCAACTGCAGGAGTTCACTCAGACTAATATCCATCAAGTTAGTGATGCCATCCAGCCATCTCATCCTCGGTCATCCCCTTCTCCTCCTGCCCTCAATCCCTCCCAGCATCACAGTCTTTTCCAATGAGTCAACTCTTTGCATGAGGTGGCCAAAATACTGGAGTTTCAGTTTCAGCATCATTCCTTCCAAAGAAATCCCAGGGCTGATCTCCTTCAGAATGGACTGGTTGGATCTCCTTGCAGTCGAAGGGACTCTCGAGAGTCTTCTCCAACACCACAGTTCAAATGTGTCAAATCTTCGGTGCTCAACTTTCTTCACAGTCCAACTCTCACATCCATACATGACCACTGGAAAAATCATAGCCTTGACTAGATGGAACGTTGTTGGCAAAGTAATGTCTCTGCTTTTCAATATGCTATCTAGGTTGGTCATAACTTTCCTTCCAAGGAGCAAGCGTCTTTTAATTTCATGGCTGCAGTCACCATCTGCAGTGATTTTGGAGCCCAGAAAAATAAAGTCTGACACATTGTTTCCATGTTTCCTCATCTATTTCCCTTGAAGTGATGTGACAAGATGCCATGATCTTCGTTTTCTTTTTGTACAGTTCTTCTGTGTATTCTTGCCATCTCTTCTTAATATCTTCTGCTCTTGTTAGGTCCATACCATTTCTGTCCTTTATCGAGCCCATCTTTGAGTGACATGTCCCCTTGGTATCTCTAATTTTCTTGAAGAGATCTCTAGTCTTTACCATTCTGTTGTTTTCCTCTATTTCTTTGCATTGATCGCTGAAGAAAGCTTTCTTATCTCTTCTTGCTATTCTTTGGAACTCTGCATTCAGATGTTTATATCTTTCCTTTTCTCCTTTGCTTTTCACTTCCCTTCTTTTCACAGCTATTTGTAAGTTCTCCCCAGACAGCCATTTTTCTTTCTTGCATTTCTTTTCCATGGGAACGGTCTTGATCTCTGTCTCCTGTACAATGTCACGAACCTCATTCCATAGTTCATCAGTCACTCTATCTATCAGATCTAGGCCCTTAAATCTATTTCTCACTTCCACTGTATAATCATAAGGGATTTGATTTAGGTCATACCTGAATGGTCTTGTGGTTTTCCCTACTTTCTTCAATTTGAGTCTGAATTTGGTAATAAGGAATTCATGATCTGAGCCACAGTCAGCTCCTGGTCTTGTTTTTGTTGACTATATAGAGCTTCTCCATCTTTGGCTGCAAAGAATAGAATCAATCTGATTTTGGTGTTGACTGTCTGGTGATGCACATGTGTAGAGTCTTTCTTGTGCTGTTGGAAGAGGGTGTTTGCTATGACCAGTGCATTTTCTTGGCAAAACTCTATTAGTCTTTGCCCTGCTTCATTCCGCACTCCAAGGCCAAATTTGCCTGTTACTCCAGGTGTTTCTTGACTTCCTACTTTTGCATTCCAGTCCCCTATAATGAAAAGGACATCTTTTTTGGGTGTTAGTTCTGAAAGGTCTTCGAGATCTTCATAGAACCGTTCAACTTCAGTTTCTTCAGCGTTACTGGTTGTGGCATAGACTTGGATACCTGTGATATTGAATGGTCTGCCTTGGAGATGAACAGAGATCATTCTGTCATTTTTGAGATGGCATCCAAGTACTGCATTTCAGACTCTTTTGTTGACCATGATGGATACTCTATTTCTTCTGAGGGATCCCTGCCCGCAATAGTAGATATAATGGTCATCTGAGTTAAATTCACCCATTCCAGTCCATTTTAGTTCGCTGATTCCTAGAATGTTGATGTTCACACTTGCCCTCTCTTGTTTGACCACTTCCAATTTGCCTTGATTCATGGACCTAACATTCCAGGTTCCTATGCAATATTGCTCTTTACAGCATCAGATCTTGCTTCTATCACCAGTCATATCCACAACTGGGTATTGTTTTTGCTTTGGCTCCATCCCTTCATTCTTTCTGGAGTTATTTCTCCACTGACCTCCAGTAGAATTTGGGTACCTAATGACCTGGGGAGTTCCTCTTTTGGTATGCTATCATTTTGCCTTTTCATACTGTTCACGGGTTTCTCAAGGCAAGAATACTGAAGTGGCTTGCCATTCCCTTCTCCAGTGGACCACTTTCTGTCAGACCTCTCTACCATGACCCACCCATCTTGGGTTGCCCCGCAGGCATGGCTTGGTTTCATTGAGTTAGACAAGGCTGTGGTCCTAGTGTGATTAGACTGACTAGTTTTCTGTGAATATGGTTTCAATGTGTCTGCCCTCTGATGCCCTCTTGCAACACCTACCATCTTACTTGGGTTTCTCTTACCTTGGGCATGGGGTATCTCTTCACAGTTATAATCTTTACAGATATGAAATAGAAGTGTAACACATTTTTAATAATTTTATTATTTCTTACATTAAGTTTCTGGAAAATATTTAAAATAGACTATGTGCCTTTGATAATTACTGCAACAAGTCTGAAATTTCAGTCTACTTTTAAATATCAGAAATGTTTGAAAAATGTTGAATTCACTATACACATTATTGGAGTAAAGGTGTAGGAAAATATGGATACCTAAATCACTAAATTTATAGAAGTTTGTAATCATTATGCACAATGATACTTGTGAATGCCTTCAACTTAAATTTTGGTTGGTTATTTTGCAAAGGTAGAAATGTATAATGAAGAAAGTTAAAACAGATTTAACAATAAAATTGTATTGCAAGGTCAGAACTCAATCTGTGAGAGGCATTAGAACTTCATGATGGCTTGTTGATATGGAATTGGAAAAATGTATGACTGAAAGCAAAAGAAATTCTGAGTCAAGAAGATAAAAGGAACTGATGGTATATTAGGATGTCCTCACTGTATCCAACAATATCATAATTAAGCCAGGTCATTGCTATGCCTACTCACATTAAATCCTGTTGCATTTAGCAAGTTATTAATATAACTTACATTAATGAGAGAATGGTTAGCAACACATCTGGCTATTTTGCATGACGCTTAGATCCAACTCAATGTCCATCTGATATGCTAAGATAGTTTTCCTTAATGCGGATTTCAAAATAATTAGCAAATTCTGTTGAAATTTTTTGGGAAGAGGTTATACCAGTAAAACATTACTTTCATACATTATGAAAAGAGAATAGAATTTAAGATTCAGATAACCTGAATTTCATCCCTGAATCTGCAATTTACTATGTTTTTGATATTGAACATGAGTCTCCACTTCTCAAAGACTGTTTTTTTAACTGAGCTTAGACTTCAGAGAAGGCATTCAGAACGTTTTTGCACTTCCTGTATGTGTTCACCAAAATGCTGTGAATTTTTTATTATGATTATTATTTCATTATTTTATTCTTCATTGTCAGTAACAAGTGCTTGATTAAATAAAATGAACACTTTCATAGGATTCAAGGCATACTCTAAGAAAGGCTATTCTACCATTTTATTTTATTAGCAAAACTCTGGAAAATATAGTTATTAGCTTGCCATTTCTGTTCACCAATTTTTCCTATTATGATGTAGTACAGTAGAACGTATTGCAATTATTTAAAAATCAGTTAAGTGTAAGCTACTTAAAATTGTCCTATTAAATTAGATTTATATACATAATGTTTACTTCAAATATTTGTTTGAAATGAATTAATGAATACTATATATCAATTTTCATTAATTCATTTCAAACAAATATTTTAAGTAAACATTATGCATATAAATTAAATATAATGACACATAATACCAAAATAGGTTATATTGTATTACTGATAACTCTTATTAATTTTCTGAAATCATTTTAAATCAGAATTTTTTAATTTAACTAATAATGAAAAATTATTTTGTTACCATTTCTTCTGTGTTTTATGGCCATCTGACACAGTGGTTTGCTCCCATAATAACAGTATATAACTCCAGCTCAACTTTTAGTAGCTAAGAAACAGTTAACTTTTGATTAGTAATTCAGTTCAGTTCAGTTCAGTCACTCAGTCGTGTCTGACTCTTTGCAACCTCGTGGACTGCAGCATGCCAGGCCTCCCTGTCCATCACCAACTCCTGGAGTTTACTCAAAGTTATGTCCATTGAGTCGATGATGCTATCCAACCATCTCATCCTCTGTCATCCCCTTCTCCTTCCGCCTTCAATCTGTCCCAGCATTAGGGTCTTTTCAAATGAGTAAATTCTTCCCATGTCCAGTTCTAACTGTTGCTTCTTGACCTGCATATAGGTTTCTCAAGAGGCCGGTCAGGTGGTCTGGTATTCCTATCTCTTTATGAATTTTTCACAATTTGTTGTGATCCACACAGTCAAAGGCTTGGACATAGTCAATAAAGCAGCAGTAGATGCTTTTCCGGAACTCTCTTGCTTTTTCGATGATCCAGCAGATGTTGGCAATTTGATCTCTGGTTCCTCTACCTTTTCTAAATTCAGCTTGAATTTCTGGAATTTCACAGTTCATATACTGTTGAAGCCTGGCTTGGAGAATTTTGAGCATTACTTTGCTAGCATGTAAGATGAATGCAAATGTGCAGTAGTTTGAACAATTTTTGGAATTGCCTTTCTTTGGGATTAGAATGAAAACTAACCTTTTCCAGTCCTGTGGCCACCGGTGAAAATTTCAAACTTAGTAAATATGCTACCCTTAATTAGAGAGATGCTGATTCCTTTATAGATGATGTTGCAAGATTTATGATAAAATAGGAAAATAGCTATCACCATATATTAAATTAGCAACTTTTGCTGATACCATAAAATACAATATAGGACTTAACCAGTGTTTGGTAATTACTTCTTAATTTTACTTAGTTTAAGTTATATCATAATAACATATATATTAAAAATTGAAAACAATACACAGTTTTTCTTTATTAATTTCATAATAACTTATGGGATATTTTTGAAGAACATCACAAGGGAAGAAATGCAGTTTCAACACTTTACTATGTTTAATAAAGAAAAATATTGTAGCAGAAAGATGATCTATTATTCTGGAGAGAGCCTGGGTTCAAATCCCAGTTATCAGACTTATTATTTTTGAAGAAACAATTATTATAGAATTTTTTGAGGCTTACAAAATATAATGAATTCAAAATTGTCCTGCACCTGGATAGTATGCAGCACATGTTAGATGAAGCGTCTGTTTTTTCAGAAGAATTTTAATTTAATCTAAAAATTATCTCTTTTTCTAAGCTTCTGTTACTACCCTCTTCTAGTTTATATGCATTTTATAAGGTAACATACTATTTAATATGATGTTTAATAGAATGAATTTGTAACTCTAATTGCTTGGACTTAAATCCTAGCTTTTCCATTTACAAGATGCAAAGAACTTAGACAAGTTATGTAATTTTTTAGTATGTAAAATTTCCTCATGCATAACATGTGGAGCACATCTTCATTTTCCTAAGGTATGCGATGATACTTATAAAGTAAATGAAATAGTGCCTAGTGAATATAAACATTCAAGAATTAGCTGTCACTACTATTAGAGAACTGTTGTGAATTCTTCATACCTGGTGAATAATAAGCATTCAAGTTTTAGCTGTTCTTACTATTTGAGAATTGCAAATTCTTCATACCTGGGTGCTAGTTCTAGTTTTGTGTGTGTGTGATTTTTAAAAAATAAATAAATTAAGAGTCAAAAAGTTATTTAATTTTGTTAGTGTAGAAATCCATTCAATCAATTACCTGTCTAATTGCCCAGATAGAAGTTTATCCTTAAAGAATGAAATATATAATGGCCAATACATATTGTAAGTTCTCAAAAATATTAAAACCATAGTGATAATTACTGTGTAATTAACAGTGAGTTCAATCTACAAGAACAATTTTAAAAAGTTAATAATTTATAAGTGTAATTATTTGAGAAACACTTCACATATTTGAATTGTACAATTAATGTTTGAGATCAAATATTATACATACACAAAGATTGAGATCACTTATATAACTCAGTTAATTTTAGCCTATGCCACCTAAATTAATAAATCCATGATTACTCAGGGGAAAAAAAATAGATGAAACCATTAGTGAGCACTTCAAATTTTCATTTACTAGAGTAAGCATTTTTTAATAAATTTGGGTCACATTTAGAACTAAGAGTTTCTTTCTGTCACTTTTATTATTTATGAATTATTTAACATTCAAAGTTCTAAACGATTGGAAACTGTTAAAAGGGAAACAGTTATAAAATATTCCATTCAAATTTGCCATTAATCTAACCTGAGCTAGCAATGTAATTCAGATGGGAAAATGGTATTGTTTTTACTCTACTATGAGTAAAAAGATGAAAGTTATATCTTTCATTAACTTTAGCTAATAATTCACACAGGTTGGATCTACATTCTCCCTGTATCATTCTTTCACACCTGTTGTATCTTTCTGAAGACTTTCAAGACCCTGATCCACATGCATTCAGTTCAGTTAAGTTCAGTTCAGTCGCTCAGTCATGTCCGACTCTTTCCAACCCCATGAATCGCAGCACAACCAACTCCCAGAGTTCACTCAGACTCACGTCCATCGAGTCAGTGATGCCATCCAGCCATCTCATCCTCTGTCGCCCCCTTCTCCTCCTGCCCCCAATCCCTCCCAGCATCAGAGTCTTTTCCAATGAGTCAACTCTTCACATGAGGTGGCCAAAGTACTGGAGTTTCAGCTTTAGCATCATTCCTTCCAAAGAAATCCCAGGGCCGATCTCCTTCAGAATGGACTGGTTGGATCTCCTTGCAGTCCAAGGGACCCTCAAGAGTCTTCTCCAACACCACAGTTCAAAAGCATCAATTCTTCGGTGCTCAGCCTTCTTCGCAGTCCAACTCTCACATCCATACATGGCCACTGAAAAAACCATACCTTGACTAGACGGACCTTAGTCGGCAAATTAATGTCTCTGCTTTTGAATATGCTATCTAGGTTTGTTATAACTTTTAAGGTAGAAAAAAATCACATTTAGGAAAGTGTAATCACATGCTCTGCAAATCATTAGTAAGAGGTAGTGTAGATGACAAAAAAATGTCGTAAATTATAATAATATTTTATAAATAATCAGAAAATATTTAATTACATGCTGATACAAGTAATTAGTTTTGAAATAATCCATAAATTAGCATCAAATAAATTGAAAATAATTTTATAATCCAATAGAGCAATTGTTATGAACATTGATAACTGCTCTAGTATGTCATAACTTCAGGAACTACTGGGTTGTGAAGGTAGGTTAGAAACTACTTACCTACACTAATGTTTATCTAAAGTTGGCATATCCAGATTTTTTTTTCAGCTGGGAGAATAAAAATATATTAAATACCTAGAATTCTCAAAACAAGGCTTCAACAGTACATGAACCAAGAGCTTCCAGATGTTCAACCTGGATCTAGAATAGGCAGAGGAACTAGAGAGCAAATTGCCAATATCAGTTGGATCATAATAAAGCAAGAGAGTTCCAGAAAAATATCTACTACTGCTTTATTGACTACAACAAAGCCTCTGACTGTGTGGGTCACAACAAACCATGCAAAATTCTGAAAGAGATGGGAATACCAAACCACCTTACCTGCCTCCTGAGATAGCTGTACGCAGGTCAAGAGGAAACATTTAGAACTAGACGTGGAACAATGAACTGGTTCCAAATAGGAGAAGAAGTATGTCAAGGCTGCATATTGTCACCCTGCTTATTTAACTTATATGCAGAGTACATCATGTGAAATGCCAGGCTGGATGAAGCACAAGCAGGAATCAAGATCGCCGGGAGAAATATCATTAATCTCAGATACGCAGATGACACCACCATTATGGCAGGAAGTGAAGAGGAACTGAAGAGCCTCTTGATGAAAATGAAAGAGGAGAGTGGAAAAGCTGGCTTAAAACTCAACATTCAAAAAACTAAGATCATGGCATGCAGTCATGGCAAATAGATGGGGAAACAATGGAAAAAGTGACAGACTTTATTTTCTTGGGCTCAAAAATCAATGCAGGTTGTGACTGCAGCCATGAAATTAAAAGACACTTACTCCTTGGAAGAAAAGCTCTAACCAACCTATGCAGCATATTAAAAAGCAAAGACATTACTTTGCTAACAAAGGTCCATCTAGTCAAAGCTGCGGCTTTTCCAGTAGCCGTATTTGGATGTGAGAGTTGGACTATAAAGAAAGCTGAGAGCAGAAGTGTTGATGATTTTCCACTGTGATGTTTGAGAAGACTCTTGAGAGTCCCTTGGACTGCAAGGAGATCAAACCAGTGACTCCTAAAGGAAATTAATCCTAAATATTCATTGGAAAGAATGATGTTGAAGTTGAAGCTCCAATACTTTGGCCACCTGATGAGAAGAACTGACTCTTTGGAAAAAACCCTGACACTGGGAAAGACCGAAGGCGGGAGGAGAAGGGGGCAACAGAGGATGAGATGGTTGGATGGCATCACCGACTCGATGGACATAAGTTTGAGCAATCTCTGGGAGTTGGTGATGGACAGAGAAGCCTGGTATGCTGCAGTCCATGAAGTCACAAAGAGTCAGACATGAGTGAGCATTGAACTGAACTGAAATATTTAGAAAAGTTTAAGGTGATTGGATTACAGGATTTATTTAAATTGCCCAGTGCAACTTTATTGTTAAAATTGCATATATATAACATGACACATATAACACAATTTTGAACCAAGTAAACCAAAAAACAAAGAGCATAATTGAGTTAGACAGTGAGGTATATTTTGTCAATGTTTATAAAAAGCTTTTTAAACAATTAAAAATTGGGCACTAAAATTTAATCTTAAAAAATAATGTACTTTAAAGTGATTGCATATTATTTGTCTTTGCAACACCATTGTAAGAGTGAAAACTTGAGAGCAGCCAAACTGTTTGAAAATAAGAAATTTGTTAAGAATACTGCAATCTATCTACTAATGCAACATTATGCAAATATTATACAATGATATTTTCAAGTAATAGTTTACAATATAAAGAATTGAAAACAATGTATCACTTAAAATGACTTCATGAAAGAGTATAAGTATTATGATACCAATTTGGTAAAATACAGAAAATAGGCTCCATGGGAGCAGCTACTCTTACATACATATTCTTGCAAGTACATTGCCTCAGCGTAAGTACCTGTCAACATTTCTGAATGAACGAATAAGATCGAAGTAAATCCATAGCAGTAGCAGAATTGAAGAACTTTGTAAAGAATATTAACATAATCTGAATTCTAAAATTAAGTAAATTAATGTACTATTTTGCTTTTCAGAAACCTATGAAGAAAAAAATATTTTAGTGATTATAATTGCTATTAGTAAAATGATTTTTGCAGAGACACAAAAATTAGGAAAAAAACTTTCATTTTGTTATGTACAATTTTATTTTCCTGTGAGATAAGCTATACCAACAAATTCATTATTCACACATAGATATATAGCATGCACTTCTTTGCAATGAAGAAAATACTGGCAACTAATGAGCTGTTTCAATGTTATGAAAGTTATTATATCACCATAGAAACATAGACAATATGTGCCTGAGCCATTTATTTCAGGGAGATGTCTTTTGTATTTTAGAATTAGTGTCATAATATCTTCAGTGATACATCTGGTAAAAAGTTAGAATGCCTACTTATTTGACCAGTGAAGAAAATGGAAAGATAACTGATTTCTTCATTCAAGAGAAAAGATAGAACATTAACATTTCTTAAGCATTGATGACTTAGAATGATTTCATCACCCAACCTTTTTTTAAAATATAAATAATATTTCTTGACATAAATTGTTGCTATATATTCTATGATGCTGGAGTTTTAGGAGGCCAATAAATAACATCCCTTTTCTGTTCATTGGAAAAGAAAAGCCAGACAAGTAGGGATAAAAATGTTACCTTTGTTACTGACTGAAATAATAGCAACAACCTAATAATACTAAGAGGATACAGACATGGGGGAACAAAACTGTTGACCAGAATTAATCCAAATTATCCCTGGTGGCTCAGATGGAAAATAATCCGCCTACCAATGTAGGATGCCCAGGTTTGATCCCTGCATCAGAAAGATACCCTGGAGAAGGGAATGGTTACTTAATCCAGTATTTATGCCTGGAGGATCCCATGGATAGAGGAGCCTGGACAGCTACAGTTCACAGGTTGTAAGAGTCAGACATGAGTGAGCAACTAAGCACATACACATGTATCCACTATAATAGGTCCTGGTACAAATTCACAGGCCATGTTCACAGAAAGAGACCTAGATCACTGAACTTGAAACAAGGTCAAGAGCAGAGCAGAGAAAACTCAAAGGCACAGAGTAAAAGGCAGACTACACAATCAGATATTTTAATCCTCCCCATTTCAGTAGGAATAATGAGGGTATAGAAAGGAGTCAAGTGAGTTACAGTCTCCCTCATAGAACAGGAAGAATAAATTGTTTTCCTTGACATGTATCTCAGTAGTTTCCCATATGAAGCAAGTGCAGTCATTACTTACTGATGAAATTTTATTCTTTTCATGTTTTACTCAATAAATTTTACTTGGCTTTTTGTGTACAAAGTTTTAGGAGAAAACAAAGTTTAAATAGTTATGAGAGAAAGTTGGTTTTAGATACATCCTCAGGTTTAAAAGTAGGTATTTTTTTTTCTTTTAAGCAGGCACTTGGAGTAAATATTGCTATATAAAATAAATGAAAAAATAATATGGATTTGTACTACACCAATAAAACATTATTTTTAATTTAATATTGATATTAATCAACATTAATATCAGAAGTTGATATTAATCCCCAAAGTAAATTTTCTGCACCAGTAAATTTAATTATAACACAATTCTGGGTGACAGCATATGATTTTATTTTTATTCTTATTATTTTAAAGGTCATTCTACTCAGTCTTACTAACTTCACTTGGTACCTTGTTTATCTCTGGCTACAAAAGAAAAACAAAGTACATGGAAATTCTTTCACTGGTCTTACTGCTGTTTTCCTTTGTCGAATAAACATATTTACATGCCTATAAGTACTTCACTAGTTTGACTGCTAATCATAGTTCGACTGCTAATTGCAGTACTTGTTCGGACATTCTTGGAGAAACCAACTATGAATAAAAAAAATTCAGGGTTTTTTCCCCTAGTACTATTATCCTCTTTTATCTCAATATGCAGTCTACTATAGAGAAACATTTTCAGACAATATACCATATCTCTAATTTGTCATTCAATAAACATGTATTGGGCTTCCCAGGAGGCACAATGGTTAAGAATTCAACTGCCAGTGCAAGAGACACAGGTTTGATTCCTGGGTCAAGAAGATACCCTGGAGTAGAAAATGACAACCCATTCCAGTATTCTTGCCTGGAAAATGCCATGGACAGAGGAGCCTGGTGGGATGCAGTCCATGGGGATGCAAACAGAGTCAGAGACGACCGGGTTACTCAGCATGTATACACGAGTATGTATTACTTTTGTGCTTCAGATCTTGTGATATAATAAAACAAAAACAAGTAAGCCCATAAAGTTTACAGCCTATTTTACTGTCAAAAGTTCAGAAAAATTAAAAGCAATGAATCACTGAGATAGTAATTATAGAAATCACTGTAAGCACACCAAAAAGGCTGTCTGCAGACAAGGAACACTCAAGCCAAAACATAGAATGAGGCTCAGAGGTATAACATTATGAAGCAACTTGTGTAGTATGGAGGAAGTGACTATTTACTCTTCACAGCAATTGGTTTAAATATTAGAATTTTCTTAAATGAAAGAGAATTGGTTAGCAGTTACTTCATAGCAATACTGGGGAGCAATGTAAGTTTTGCTTAAGATTTTCAGAGGCATAAGCATAACTGACCCAGGTTAAGTTAGTGTTGTTTTTCTTGCAAAATAAGATAAATTAAGCTTTACTTCTAGAAATAAACTGATTTTTATCTGCTCAGGGCATTTTGAAGTCTGGTTTTCTTTTATGTTTGATTTTAACTCTATCAACACTTATTTGTTTCTGTAGTATAAAATATTGGTAAAATATTAATATAAAGACAACTATATTCTTCTCATTCACTCAAACATGACATCTTATTCCCATATTCATGCACACACACAATGCATGTGCATATACATAATACATTGTTGATTTTCCATATTTCTAATTGTCTGGAGTAAGACTTTTAAAGCAAATTGATTAGAAATTATGTTAGTAGTGATGGAGAGAATATTAGTGACTTGTTCATTATTTGAATGCATCTGTTCTTCTAAAAAGATTAACTAATTTACTGGTTTAAAAAAGCATTTGACTAGTATCATACAATATAGCCTCTTTCATCTTTTCAGTGAAATACCAAAAACTAGCAATAAACACGGAAGCACATATTACTTTTTAAAGTAAAATTCAAAGCATCATATGAAAATTTGAAACTCTCAAAATCTATAAAGTTGATGTTATTTGTTTTAGCAAAGTATGTCTAAGGTTTCCTCCATGGAATATTATGCTTTTTTTTCACCAAACTTCTAAAAAAAAAGTGTGGAATTTTGTTGTATCTCCCTCCTCAAAAACTATAGAAAATATAACTGTCTTTCCTAAGAAAAAGAGTTTTCTTGGAGCATTTGGATTATTGCTTTATAATCTCCACAGTTCAGAGAAGGAAAAGTGATAGTTGGGAAAACAAAGAATAAGCCTCAGGGCTCTTTTAAATCAAACTTGTCTTTACATTTACATGCAACTACTGATTACAATTTCTCCCTCAACTACTCATAATGAGCCAGTCCCTAGGTAGGTTGATAAGAAGTCTGGGTCCCCAAGGAAGAGAGAGGGATATGGGGCTTTTGAAAAGGAGAGCCAGAATTCCTCCTCAAATTCTCAAGGAGGAGGAAAGGAAAAAATCTTATTTTTTCTTTCTCTAAATTCCTTAGTCTTAGTCACATAAAATGATTTTCACCCTAGAACTGATGATTACACAACAAAAAACTCAGTTTAAAATCTGTACTAAGGATTATATAACAATATTGTATCCTGCTTGAAGACAGTTTCTCCTTCCTGAAATTTCAGTTCAGTCACTCAGTCCAGTCCTGTCCAACTCTTTGCAACCCCATGGAATAAAGCACATCAGGCTTCCCTGTCTGTCCATCACCAACTCCCAGAGGTAACTCAAACTCATGTCCATTGAATCGGTAATGCTATCGAACCATCTCATCCTCTGTTGTCCCCTTCTCCTCCTGCCTTTACTTTTTCCCAGCATAAGGGTCTTTTTAAATGAGTCAGCTCTTCACATCAGGTGGCCAAAATATTGGAGTTACAGCTTCAATTTCAGTCCTTCCAATAAATACTCAGGACTGATTTACTTTAGGATTGAATGGCTGGATTTCCATGTAGTCCGAGGGACTCTCAATAATTTTCTCCAACACCACAGTTCAAAAGCATCAATTCTTTGGCACTCAGCATTCTTTATAGTACAACTCTCACATTCAGCATGACTACTGGAAAAGCCATAGCTTTGACTAGAAGGACCTTTGTTGGCAAAGTAATGTCTATGCTTTTTAATATGCTGTCTATATTGGTCATAGCTTTTCTTCCAAGGAGCAAGCATCTCTTAATTTCATAGCTGCAGTCACCATCTGCAGTGATTTGGGAGACCAAGAAAATAAAGTCTCTCACAATTTCTATTATTTCCCAATATATTTACCATGAGTGGTGGGGCTTCATGTCATAACTTAGCTTTGTGAATATTCAGTTTTAAGCCAACTTTTTCACTCTCCTCTTTCATTTTCATCAAGAGGCTCTTTAGCTCTTCTTACTTTCTGCCATAAGAGTGGTGTCATCTGCATGTCTGAGGTTATTGATATTTCTCCCAGCAATCTTGATTCCAGCTAGTGATACCTCCAGCCCAGCATTTCACATGATGTATTCTGCATATAAGTTAAATAAGCAGGGTGACAACATACAGCATTGACGTACTCCTTTTCCTATTTGGAGCCAGTCTGTTGTTCCATATCCAGTTCAAACTGTTGCATATTGACTTGCATACAGATTTCTCAAGAGGCAGGTCAGGAAGCCTGGTATTCCCATCTCTAAGAATTTTCCCTAGTTGTGTTCCACAGAGTCAAAGGCTTTGGCGTAGTCAATAAAGCAGAAATAGATACTTTATTGGAACTCTATTGATTTTTCGATGATCCAATAAATGTCAGCAATTTGATCTCTGGTTCCTCTGTGATTTTGTAAATCAAGCTTGAATCTCTGGAAGTTCACAGTTCCTGTATTCTTGAAGCCTGGTTTGGAGAATTTTGAGCGTTACTTTGCTAGCATGTGAGGTGAATGCAGTTGTGCAGTAGCTTGAACATTCTTTGATATTGTCTTTCTTTGGGATTGGATTGAAAACTGAACTTTTTCAGTAGTGTGGACACTCCTGAGTCATCCAAATTTGCTGGCATATTGGATGTGGCACTTTCACAGCATCATCTTTTAGGATTTGGAATCGTTAAATTGGGATTCCATCACCTCCACTAACCTTGTTTATAGTGATGCTTTCTAAGGCCTACTCGACTTCACATTCCAGGATGTCCAGCTCTGGTACAGTCGTCACACCATCATGATTATCTGGCTCATTAAGACCATTTTTGTATAGTTCTTCTGGGTATTCTTGCAACCTCTTCTTAACATCTTCTGCTTCTGTTAGGTCCATAACATTTCTGTCCTTCGTTGTGCCCATCTTTGCATGAAATGTTCCCTTGGTGTCTCTAATTTTCCTAAAGAGATCTCTAGTCTTTCCCATTCTATTTTGTTCCTCTAATTTTTGCACTGATCACTGAGGAAAGCGTTCTTATTTTTCCTTGCTATTCTTTGGAACTCTGCATTCAAGTGGGTTTATTTTTCCTTTTCTCCTTTGCCTTTAGCTTCTCTTCTTTTCACAACTATTTGTAAGGCATCCTCAGACAACCATTTTTCCTTTTTGCATTTCTTTTTCTTGTGGATGATCTTGATCACTGCCTCTTTTACAGTGTCATGAACCTCCATCCATAGTTCTTCAGGCACTCAGTCAGATCTAATCCCTTGAATCTATTTATGACTTCCACTGTATAATTTTAAGGGATTTGATTTAGGTCATACCTGAATGGTCTAGTGGTTTTCCCCACTTTCTTCAATTTAATTCTGAATTTGGCACTAAGGAGTTCATGATCTGAGCCACAGTCAGCTCCTGGTCTTGTTTTTGCTGACTGTATAGAGCTTCTCCATTTTTGGCTGCAAAGAATACAATCACTCTGATTTCGGTATTGACCATATGGTGACGTCCATGTGTAGATCCTTCTCTTGTGTTGTTGGAAAAGGGTGTTTGCTATGACCCTGCATTCTCTTGGTAAAACTCTGTTAAACTTTGACCTGCTTTCTTTGGTACTGCAAGGCCAAATGTGCTTGTTACTCCAGGCATCTCTTGACTTCTCACTTTTACGTACCAGCCCACTATATTGAACAGGACATCTTTTTTGGGTGTTAGTTCTAGAAGGTCTTGTAGGTATTCATAGAACCATTCAACTTCAGCATTACTGCTTGGGGCATAGACTTGTCTGAATATAGTATTGAATGGTTTGCCTTGGAAATAAATAGAGATCATTCTGTTGTTTTTGAGATTGCATCCAAGTACTGCATTTTGAATTCTTTTGTTCACTATGATGGCTACTCTATTTCTTTAAGGAATTCTTGCCCACAGAAGTAGGTATAATGGTCATCTGAGTTAAATTTACCCATTCCAGTCCATTTAGTTTGCTGATTTCTAAAATGTCAGTGTTTGCTCTTGCCATCTCCAGTTTGACCACTTCCAATTTGCTTTGATTCATGGACCTAACATTCCAGGTTCCTATTCAATATTGCTCCTGACAGAATCAGACTTTGCTTCCATCACCAGTCACACTCACAACTGGGTGTTGTTTTTGCTTTGGCTGCATCTCTTTATTTTTCCTGGAGTTATTTCTCCACTGATTTCCAGTAGCATATCGGGCACCTACTGACCAGAGGAGTTCATTTTTCAGTGTCCTAATTTTTTGCCTTTTTTGCAGTGGCCATAAGACTGGAAAAGGTCAGTTTTCATTCCAATACCAAAGGAAGACAATGTAAAAGAAGGCTCAAACTACCGCACAATTGCACTCATCTCACACGCTAGTAAAGTAATGCTCAAATTCTCCAAGCCAAGCTTCAGCAATACGTGAACTGTGAACTTCCAGATGTACAAGCTGGTTTTAGAAAAGGCAGAGGAACCAGAGATCAAATTGCCAACATCTGCTGGATCATGGAAAAAGCAAGAGAGTTCCAGAAAAACATCTATTTCTGCTTTATCGACTATACAAAAGCTTACAGTAATGATCACAATAAACTGGAAAATTCTGAAAGAGATGGGAATACCAGACCACCTGACCTGCCTTTTGAGAAACCTGTTTGCAGGTCAGGAAGCAACAGTTAGAACTGGACGTGGAACAACAGACTGGTTCCAAATAGGAAAAGGGGTACATCAAGGCTGTATATTGTCAACCTGCTTATTTAACTTCTATGCACAGTACATCATCAGAAACACTGGGCTGGAAGAAGCACAAGCTGGAATCAAGATTGCTGGGAAAAATATCAATAACCTCAGATATGCAGATGACACCACCCTTCTGCCAGAAAGTGAAGAAGAACTAAAAAGCCTCTTGATGAAAGTGAAAGAGGAGAGTAAAAAAGTTGGCTTAAAGCTCAGCATTCACAAAACAAAGATCATGGCACCAGATCCCATCACTTCATGGCAAATAGATGGGGAAACAGTGGAAAAAGTGTCAGAGTTTATTTTGGGCGGCTCCGGAATCACCGCAGATGGATATTGCAGCCATGAAATTAAAAGACTCTTACTCCTTGGAAGGAAAGTTATGACCAACCTAGACAGCATATTAAAAAGCAGAGACATTGCTTTGTCAACAAAAGTCCATGTAGTCAAGGCTGTGCTTTTTCCAGGGGTCATGTATGGATGTGAATGTTGGACTATAAAGAAAGCTGAGTGACGAAGAATTGATGCTTTTGAACTGTGGTGTTGGAGAAGACTCTTGAGAGTCCTTGGACTGCAAGGAGATCCAACCAGTCCATCGTAAAGGAGATCAGTCCTGGGTGTTCACTGGTAGGACTGATGTTAAACTGAAACTCCAATACTTTGGCCACCTGATGTGAAGAGCTGACTCATTTGACAAGACCCTGATGCTGAGAAAGATTGAGGGTGGGAGGAGAAGGGGACGACAGAGGGTGAGATGGTTGGATGGCACCACTGACTCAATGGACATGGGTTTGGGTGCATTCCAGGAACTGATGATGGGCAGGGAGGCCTGGCCTGCTGTGGTTCGCAGGGTTGCAAAGAGTCAGATACAAATGAGCAACTGAATTGAACTGAACTGATATTCTCATGGGGTTCTCAAGGCAAGAATGCTGAACTGGTTTGCCATTCTCTTGTCCAGTGGACCACATTTTGTCAGAACACTCCACCATGACTTATACATCTTGGGTGGCCCTACAGGGCATGGCTCATAGTTTCATTGAGTTAGACAAGGCTGTGGTCCGTGTGATCAGTTGGATTAGCTTTCAGTGACTGTTGTTTTTTTTCTGTTGGTCCTCTGATTGATAAGGATATGAATCTCATGGAACCTTCCTGATGGCATAGACTGACTGAGGGGGAAATTGGGTCTTGTTCTGATAGGTAGGACCATGCTCAGTAAATCTTTAGTTCAATTTTCTGTTAATGGGCAGTGGTGTGTTCCCTCATTGTTTGACCTGAAGCCAAAATATGTTGGAGGTAATGGCAACATAGATAATGGCAACCTCTTTCAAAAGCTCCCATGCATGCACTGCCACACTCAGTGTCCCCGACCCTGCAGCAGGCCACCACTGACCCACACCTCCACCAGGGACTCTTGGACACTCATGGGTAAGTCTGGATCAGTCTTTTGTGGGGTCACTGCTCCTTTCTCCTGTATTCTGGTGTACACAAGGTTTTTCTTGTGCCCTCCAAGAGTCTGTTTCCCCAGTCCTGTGTAAATTATTGTGGCTCTATTGTGGGGTTAATGGAGACCTCCTCTAAAAGGGCTTATGCCATACCTAGGTCTGCTGCACCTAGAGTCCCTGTCCCTGTGACAGGCCACTGCTGACCCATACCTCTGCAGGAGACATTCAAACACAGTTCTGGCTCAGTCTCTGTGGGGTCTCTGGTTCTGGTGTTCACAAGGTTTGTTTGAGCCCTCTGAGTGTCTCTGGTGGGTATGGGGTTTGATTCTAAATGTGATTTCCCCTCTCAAACCATCTTTCTGGAGCTTCTCCCTTGCCTTTTGATGCGGGGTATCTTTTTTGGTGGGATCCAACATTCTCCTGTCGACAGTTGTTCAGCAGTGAGTTGTAACTTTGGAGTTCTTGCAGGAAAAGATGAGCACACATCCTTCTACTCTGCCATCTTCCTCCATCTTCCTACTTCCTGAAAACTCCTGACTAATCCTGATATTTTAGAATGCATATTGTGGGAGTGGGTCTGGTAAAATTTTTCTATTGTTAAGTTCTAATCCTGTTATCTTAAAATGTAAATTGTGGGAGTAACTCTGGTAAAAATTTTTACAACCTTGAGACATTCTTTTGGTTTATTGTAATAACTAATTTAAAAAGTATGTAATTCCCTTGCTAAAGACTAGCAAAGGGGACATTCTTCATCCCCCCCTTCTCATGTCTATGTCACAAGCTTTCTCTGTCCCTTTTTCATTTTAATAAAACTCTGCTACATAAAAGTTCTTGAGTCATCAAGACTGGTCCCTAGTCCCAAAGCTAAATCTTCAGGAATCATAAATCTGACATCATTCACCATAAGCCATTGGTAATAGGGTGTGAGAGAGGTGAATACTTACTACTGTGAAGGGTTCTGTTCTCAGTATCCATGTTTTGATAGCTTAGCCCTCCTACAGTTCTAAGAGATACATTTTATCATCAGGTAATTTACTGTGGAAGCTTCCATGGTGGCTCAGAGGTAAAGAATCCACCTGTCAATGCAATATATATGGGCTCAGTCTTCAGGTTGGGAATATCCTCTGCAGAAGGAAATGGCAACCCACTCCAGAATTCTTGCTGGGGGAATCCCATAAACAAAGGAGACTGGTGGGCTACAGTCCATGGGGTCATAAAAGAGTTGGATATGACTTAACAACAATTTACTGTGCCTGAAAAAAAGCTTTATGTTTCTAGACCCAGATAAAACATAGAAAATTATTCTCTTCAGTCTTTTTTTCTCTTCCCACATGCATCTCCTTTGCTTTGGGGCCCAGAAGGTAAGATTACCTGGGAACCTCAATAGATCTGTTTTCCAACATCTGGATGTAAGGTAGTAGGGTAATCTTTCTTCCACCCCACCTTCTATATTTATAGTCTTTTTATACAAGAATCTAATCTTTACTCTTTAAACAGATAAGTAAAATTAGTTAATTTTACACTTGAATTTTGACCTCATAACCTTTGTGTGTCATTTCCTTTCTAAGACACCACTGATGTCAGAGTTTAATAGTACCCCTTATGTCTTTAATGATTAACAGTAGGCAAACATATTGCCTAGAAAGAGTTACTTCCATTGATATTTGTGAAAACAGAGTCTGGAAGTGGATTGGAATATGATATATTGGGAATTATATAGAGTCTAATAAGTATGTTATTTAGAGTATCAGACAATTCAAAATGGAGGCAGAAGACATGACAGCCCTGGGCTAGATATTAGAAATGATCTGAAAGCTGTAAACACTAACTTTCTTCTAGCTGCTAGTCTGAGTAAAAGAGCTCAGTCAATGTCTCAATGAACAATGAGAGGAATAAAACATACACAAACCTGGATATTTGGATATTTCATTTGAAAATAACTATAGAACATATGACAAAAGTATAGAAATCATGAAAAATAATTCAGATCAAAGAAAAAAAATGGAATACCAAGCTAAAGGCTTAAAGATTAAAAATATTTCCCCAATGAATTATTATAAAATAATAAATTGAATCCCAGGAAAGTTGTACATTTTCAGTGAAAGAAAGCTATGAGGATTGAATTAGATAACATGAAAAGATAACATAATTAAATTAAGATGTCAGTGGGTAGATAAGAAAGTTTGCACGTGAACTAAAGTGCATTGGAAGAAATAAGGGGGAAAATACTTGAAGAAAATAAATTTTAAAATATGAGGGTAAGAGTGAAAATTCATCAGATTGGAAAGGAAAGCAGAAAAAGAGAAAGAGAGAAAAAGAATGCTTTGGAGTCCATACATAAAGATAAAAATGACTCATTGTATTTGTGAAGTTTCTATCATGTTAGAGTTAAGACCTGCATTGTTTTTAAATCTTTAATTTTTTCTTCCTCTAAATAAAATTTTGAGTCTTGTTTACAAAGGTCATATCTGATTTTGAAGTAGATATTAGATACATACACATACGATTTATAATAATGATATCCTGTATAATAGTTGTAATTTTTGCTGGCTTTTCCCCAACAAACTACAAATAGTTATGATATTTATATACATTCCAGTAGCACCTCTGACACCTGGCTATTTCTGATTCAGGTAAAGTGTCAGATTCAGATCATACCACACCACTTACATTTGTGGACCCTGGATCCAATTCCTAAAAGATTGGCTTTTTTTTTCTTTTTTTTTAGTAAATTAAAGACATTAAAACCTTAAGTTATTAGTCTTATCCAAGAATGATGAAACTATCTATGAGCTGAGATACAAAAAGAAAAAAAAGAAAAAGAAAAAACCATTAGATACTAGAGAAACTGAGAAGTCAAGAAATTAGAAATGAGCAAGGCTAAATAAAAGACCAAGAAAATAAAAAACAAAGATTAGTTATGGTTCAAACTGTCTTAGTGATCTCCTTAAGAGAGTATACCTAATCTGATGGTATTACATACATTTTAGAAATACAAGTTTGTTGTTCTTTAGTCAATAAGTTTTCTCTAACTCTTTTGTGACCCCAAGGACTGTAACCCACCAGGTTCCTCTGTTCATGGGATTTCCCAGGCAAGAATACTGGAGTGGGTTGCCATTTTCTTCTCCAAGGGATCTTCTTGACCTAGTTATCAAACTTGCTTATCCTGTATTAGCAGGCAGATTCTTTACCACTAAGCCACTAGGAAAGCCCCTTGCTCTGAGAATACTGGTGCAAGGCATCTCAATTTTTATGAAGGGGAAAGAACTGAGGTCTGTTCTGATTTGTAGAGAGTTGATTGTTTTAAAGGGAGAATGAGGGAATATAGAGGTAGGATGGCAGGGCCTTAACCAGAGCCAGGGAAATGAAGAATTACAAAAAGTGAAAAGAGATTGTTTGCCTATTTGAAACATATCTGAGTTTGCTAACTGATGGTTATTCAAGTTAGGCTTCTACTTTTACATAGAGGTTGGAAGGCAGGGGCCCTTTTTTCAGATGTTGGCTGGAATAAATAGTAAATACTTGAGGTAGCTTTGGTTTTTCTGAGGCAAGCGTTTAAAGGGCAGGGGATGGGGGTGGAATAGAGCTGCACTCTGGGGATTCTGCTATAAATTGTGTTAGTGTTTGTTCATGTCTTTATAAGCCAAGGTTTGTTGCTGCTGCTAAGTCACTTCAGTCATGTCAGATCCTGTGCAACTCTATGGACTATACTCCACCAGGCCCCTCTGTCCCTGGGGATTCTTCATGCAAGAATACTGAAGTGGGTTGCAATTTCCTATTCCAAAACCAAGATTTAGGCCTAGTCAGGAACAGGGCTCAGGGAGTCTGGCTAGAGTTTAGTCAAGGAGAGAATTTCTTTGTCATTATATACAAATTATTGTCTGTTCTATGTATGTAACATTTCCTCTCCAAATCTATATAACTGCTACCTAGTAGTTCTGACTAGACTAGAACATAATGAACAGTTGAAATATGAGTCAAAAATTAAACTGTTGCTCATAAGAATTAGTTTATCTCCTATGCTTCCTGTATTGGTTATTAAGACTATAGGCCAAAAAATTCTTGATTAGAAACTTTAGACTAAAAAGGATCTCCCTTCCTCTCCTAATGTACATCTATTACAGATGACCTAAAATCACTTAATTATTCCTCAGATGTATCATATTTCCTTAATATCTAAATGGAAACTTCATTTTGGGCCTGAATTCCAGCAGAATCTTATTTTTTCCTTAACTATCTTTTTTTTTTTTTTCCAGTCTGTTTCTCTCTTTAGCCCAGTCCACAAACCAATTTTTTCATAGCCTGTAGCAAAATCCTGGTTTAAATGTGCCATTCAATTTTTACCACACATAATAAAATAAAATAAAATAAATCCTTATTTGTAAGATAATGACTTCATGAACTTGACCCATGTTTCTATCATTATTAACTAGCAACTTTGCATTCAATCAGAAAGTGTGTGTGTGTGTGTGTGTGCGTGTGTGCATGTGTACATGTGTTTCTGACTAAATACATGTGCACTTACTGTTTTCATTCTCTGGAAATGCAAATCTGAGTTTTCCACCTCATCAGTTTTTACTCTTATTTCAGAATAAGGTAAGGTTAAGATTTTGAAGAGTCTTACAGAATAAACAGTTTTTAATTATATCTACTGAAAGTCTAAAGGTTTGCTGATAGATTTGTGCAAAAGTAATTTCGGTTTTTGCTTTGGTGAAATTGCCATTTGATATTTGAATACATTCTTAATAAATGTGGTTATGTTATACATCATTTTAATGTGCATTTCTTGCTTTATGTTTCTTTGCTAATGACATATTACTTATTTATTTTATATTTATTTTAGACTATGTAAATAATGTTAGACAAAAAGCAAATCTGAGCAATTTTCTTATTTGAGTTGTAAAAGTTGGGTTGTAAAAGCAGGGGAGACCACTCAAAACGTCAACGCATGGTGTCCCAGGAACTGCTAACAAACGTACACTTCAGTGGTGGATCAAGAAGTTTTTCAAAAGGAGATAAGAGCCTTGAAGAAGAGCACAGTGGCTGGCCATTGGAAGTTGACAATAACCAATTGAGAGCCATCATCAAAGTTGATCCTCTAAAGGTTACATAAGAAGGTGCTGAAGAACCCAACATCAACCATTCTACAACTGTAGCATTTGAAGAAAATAGGAAAGCTGAAAAAAATAGATAAGTGGGTGCCTTGTGAGCATTTTTTGATCAGAAATTTTTTTAAAAAATCATCATTTTGAAGTGTTGTCTTCTTTTTCGACACAACAACGAGCCATTTTTCGATCCCATTATGACATGCAATGAAAAGTGGATTTTATATGACAACTGGCAATGACCAGCTCAGTTGCTAGACCAAGAAGAAGCTCCAAAACACTTACCAAAGTCAAACTTGCACCAAAAAAATCTTATGGTCACTGATGGTCTGCTGCTGGTTTGATCTGCCACGGCTTTCTGAATCATGGCATAATCATTACATCTGAAAAGTAGGCTCAACAAATCTATGAGATGCACTGAAAACTGCAATGCCTGCAGCCAGAACTGGTCAACAGAAATGGTCCAATTCTTCTCCTGGGCTATGAAGTTCTGTCTCATCTGTCATATTCACCTTCCCTCTCACCATCTGACTATGACTTCTTCAAGCATCTTGACAACATTTTACAGGAAACATGTTTCCACAATCAGCAAGATGCAGAAAATGTTTTCCAAGTGTTTGTCGAATCACAAGGCACAGATGTTTATGCTCCAGGAATTAAAAAAAAAAAAAAAAAAACATTTCTCAGTGACAAAAATGTGTTGATTGTTCAGCTCAGTTCAGTCGTTCAGCCATATCCAACTCTTTGCCACCCCATGGATGGATGGCAGCACTCCAGGATTCCCTGTCCATTACCAACTCCTGGAGATTGTTCAAACTTATGTCCATCAAATTGGTGATGTCATCCAACTATCTCATCCTCTGTCATCCACTTCTCCTCCTGCCTTCAGTCTTTCCCAGAATCAGGGTCTTTTCAAATGAGTCAGTTTTTGCATCAGGTGGCCAAAGTATTGTAGCTCAGCATCAGTCCTTCCAATAAGTATTCAGGACTGATTTCCTTTAGGATGGCCTGGTTGTATCTCCTTGCTATCCAAGGAACTCTTAAGAGTCTTCTCCAACACCACAATTCTAAAGCATCAATTCTTCGGCATTTAGCTTTCCTTATAGTTCAAGTCTCACATTCACACATGACTACTGATAAAAACACAGCTCTGACTAGACAGATTTTTGTCAGCAAAGTAATGTCTGTGGTTTTTAATATGCTATCTAGGTTGGTCATAGCTTTTCTTCCAAGGAGTAAGAGTCTTTTAATTTCATGGCTGCAGTCACCATCTGCAGTGATTTTGGAGCCCCCCAAAATAAAGTCTGTCACTGTTTCCATTGTTTCCCCATCTATTTGGCATGAAGTGATAGGACTGGATGCCATGATCTTTTTTTTTTTTTTTTTTTTGAATGCTGAGTTTTAAGCCAGCTTTTCAACTCTCCTATTTCACTTTCATTAAGAAGCTCTTCAGTTCCTCTTTGCTTTCTACCATAAGGGTGGTGTCATCTGCATATCTGAGATTATTGATATTTTTCCTGGCAATCTTGATTCCAGCTTGTGTTTCCATCCATTCTGGCATTTTTGCGTGATGTATTCTGCATATAAGTTGAATACGCACGGTGATAATATACAGCCTTGACATACTCCCTTTCCAATTTGGAACCAGTCCATTGTTCCATGTCCAGTTCTAACTGTTGCTTCTTGACCTTCATACAGGATTCTCAGGAGGCAGGTAAGGTAGTCTGGTATTCCCATCTCTTGAAGAACTTTCCACAGTGTGTTATGATCTATGCAGTCAAAGGCTTTGGCTTAATCAATAAAGCAGAACTAGCTGTTTTTCTGGAATTCTCTTGGTTTTTCAATGATCCAGCGGATGTTGGCAATTTGATCTCTGGTTCCTCTGCCTTTTCTAAATCCAGTTTGAATATCTGGAAGTTCATAGTTCATGTACTGTTGAAGCCTGTCTTGGAGAATTTTGAGCATTCTTTTGCTAACGTGTGAAATGAGTGCAATTGTACGATAGTTTGAACATTCTTTGACATCACCTTTCTTTGGGATTGGAATGAAAACTGACATTTTCCAGTCCTGTGTCCACTGCTGGGTTTTCCAAATTTGCTGGCATATTGACTGCAGCATTTTCACAGCATCATATTTTAGGATTTGAAACAGCTCAACTGGAATTCCATCACCTCCACTAGCTTTGTTTGTAGTGATACTTCCTAAGGCCCACTTGACTGTGCATTCCAGGATTTCTGGCTCTAGGTGAGTGATTTTGATTAATAAATATGGCTTTAAGCCTAGTTATAATGATTTAAAATTCATAATACAAAAACTCAATTATGCTTGCACCAACATAACATTTATCAAAATAGAGTTTGGAGGAAGTTCCTAGAAGGAACAATGATATTCTTTACACCTTTAATCCTCCCGGAGAATATATCTGTGATAAAGTAAAGCCCCATTACTCTAAGAGTAAGGTGCATGGTACTAAATTGCTTCTGTTCTCAGTATAAATGCTCATAAACATGAGCCTGGGTGTTTATTGTTGTGTCATTATTATTGTTATGATCCAACACTCACTTGCAGACAGTGCAACTTGAGGAATGAAGGGTTGCTCAATAGTCATAAGATTTAATAAGACAAATTTATGCACATCTAGCAGGTTGTTTTACTGCATGTTTTTTATAAATGCAGACTCAATTATTGGCAGTTCAGGTAAATTGTTACTTTAAATTTGATATGCATATGAAAGCATCTTTAAGAAACTGTGAGAATATTTTGTAAAGATGCTTCCTCTAAAACATCTAATTAGAAAAGTAATCTGTGAAAAAGGAAATATTGAATTTATAAAGCAAAGTTAGGAGATTTCCACTTGTTAAATTTCAGTGAGCAGAAATTCAATTAGAAAATAGAAAATTTATCACTTAAATAAATTCCTTTCCATCACATTAACCTTTTACTCTCTATATTTTATCCTGACATATTTTTCTTCATAGAATTTATTGCAATTTTATAAATGCATTCCATTTTTATCTATTCCCAAACCTCCACTTGTTTTCAAACTTCATAAAATAAAAAATTGTGTCACCCCAGATTCTAGAACAGTGCCTCAAAGCAGATGCTCAATAAATATTTTTTGGATAAACAAATGAAAGAATGACATTTTCGTCTTGATTGCAAATTACTTGAAAACAAGTGAAATGTTTTAGCTATGCATTGTTCTCCTCATAGGAGCATCTTTTCTATGCTTTCAGCATTCATATATCATGTTATATAAAACTGAATGGAGAAAGTTTACTAAGATCGGAAACTATAAGATGTTAAACATGGGTTCAGAGTTGAGTGTGAGAGCTCATAGAAACTGTTTGATGAAGTAAAGTGGGAATAAATGGGGGATACATGTCAAGGGGAAAGAAAATATCCTTGGAAACAAATATAAGCACAAATGAATTAGTTCCAGGAGGTAAGTGCTTAGTGATTTATATTCTGTCAGTGATAGCCTTCTTGAACAGAATTGACTCCAAACAAGAAGTTTCAGATTGCTCTCTTCCTCTTCCTAAAGATTAAATACTCAAGTAAACAAGTTAAAAATAAAACACGAAATATCAAATCAAAGGACAAAAAAACAATGCATTTTCATCTTTTGGTGGATAAATATTTCAATCAAGAATCTTTAAATGAAGTTCAAAATTACTACACTTGCTTGCACTAGCATTCCTTTTATGGGTCTATCAATAATACCATGTTTATTTTCTCCATCGGGTTAGTGGACCAGAAGTACATCAACTCGGTTGATTATCACCAGTTTCATCCTCTCTTCATACAGATACTTGATCTCAAGTATATATCAGATCAGATCAGTCGCTCAGTCATGTCCGACTCTTTGCCACCCCATGAATCGCAGCACACCAGGCCTCCCTGTCCATCACCAACTCCTGGAGTTCACTCAAACTCACGTCCATCAAGTCTGTGATGCCATTCAGCCATCTCATCCTCTGTCGTCCCCTTCTTCTCCTGCTCCCAAACTCTCCCAGCATCAGAGTCTTTACAATGAGTCAATTCTTCCCAGGAGGTGGCCCAAAGTTTTGGAGTTTCAGCTATAGCATCATTCCTTCCAAAGAAATCCCAGGACTGATCTCCTTCAGAATGGACTGGTTGGATTTCCTTGCAGTCCAAGGGACTTTCAAGAGTCTTCTCCAACACCACAGTCCAAAAGCAGCAATTCTTCGGCTCTCAGCTTTCTTCACGGTCCAAATCTTACATCCACACATGACTACTGGAAAATCCATAGCCTTGACTAGACGGACTTTTGTTGGCAAATTTATGTCTCTGCTTTTTAATATTCTGTCTAGGTTGGTCATAACGTTCCTTCCAAGGAGTAACAGTCTTTTAATTTCATGACTAAAATCACCATCTGCCGTGAATTTGGAGCCCCCCAAAATAAATTATGACACTGTTTCCACTGTTTCCCCATCTATTTCCCATGAAGTGATGGGACCAGATGCCATGATCTTCGTTTTCTGAATGTTGAGCTTTAAGCCAACTTTTTCTCTCTCCTCTTTCACTTTCATCAATAGATTTTTTAGTTCCTCTTCACTTTCTGCCATAAGGGTGGGGTCATCTGCATATCTGAGATTATTGATGTTTCTCCCCAAAATCCTGATTCAAGCTTGTGCTTCTTCCAGCCCAGTGTTTCTTATGGTGTCCTCTGCATATAAGTTGAATAGGCAGGGTGAAAATATACAGCCATCATATACTCCTTTTCCTATTTGGAACCAGTCTGTTGTTCCATGTCCAGTTCTAACTGTTGCATTCCGAACTGCATATAGGATTCTCGAGAGGCAGGTCAGGTGGTCTGGCATTCCCATCTCTTTCCGAATTTTCCCCAGTTTATTGTGATCCACACAGTCAAAGGAATTGGCATAGTCAATAAAGCAGAAATTGATGTTTTTCTGGAACTCTCTTGCTTTTTCCATGATCCAGCGAATGTTGGCAATTTGATCTCTGGTTCCTTTGCCTTTTCTAAAACCAGCTTGAACATCTGGAAGTTCACGGTTCACGTATTGCTGAAGCCTGGCTTGGAGAATTTTGAGCATTACTTTACTAGCATGTGAGATGAGTGCAATTGTGTGGTTGTTTGAGCATTCTTGGGCATTGCCTTTCTTTCGGATTGGAATGAAAACTGACCTTTTCCAGTCCTGTGGCCAATGCTGAGTTTTCCAAATGTGCTGGCATAGTGAGTGTAGCACTATCACAGCATCATCTTTCAGGATTTGAAATATCTCTACTGGAATTTTATCACCTCCACTAGCTTTGTTCATAGTGATGCTTTCTAAGGCCCACTTGACTTCACATTCCAGGATGTCTGGCTCTAGGTAAGTGATCACACCATCGTGATTATCTGGGTCATGAAGATCTTTTTTGTACAGTTCTTCTGTGTATTCTTGCCACCTCTTCTTAATATCTTCTGCTTCTGTTAGGTCCATACCATTTCTATCTTTTATCGAGCCCATCTTTGCATGAAATATTTCCTTGGTATCTCTAATTTTCTTGAAGAGATCTCTAGTCTTTCTCCTTCTGTTGTTTTCCTCTATTTCTTTGCATTGATCACTGAAAAAGGCTTTCTTATCTCTCCTTGCTCTTATTTGGAACCCTGCATTCAGATGCTTATATCTTTCCTTTTCTCCTTTGCTTTTCACTTCCCTTCTTTTCACAGCTATTTGTAAGGCCTCCCCAGACAGCCATTTTGCTTTTTTGCATTTCTTTTCCATGGAGATGGACTTGATCTCTGTCTCCTGTACAAAGTCAGGAACCTCCGTCCATAGTACATCAGGCAGTCTGTCTATCAGGTCTAGTCCCTTAAATCTATCTCTCACTTCCACTGTGTAATCATAAGGGATTTGATTTAGGTCATACCTGAGTGGTCTAGTGGTTTTCCCCACTTTCTTCAATTTAAGTCTGAATTTGGCAATAAGGAGTTCATGATCTGAGCCACAGTCAGCTCCCGGTCTTGCTTTTGCTGACTGTATAGAGCTTCTCCATCTTTGGCTGCAAAGAATATAATCAATCTTGTTTTGGTGTTGACCATCTAGTGATGTCCATGTGTAGACTCTTCTCCTGTGTTGTTGGAAGAGGATGTTTGTTATGACCAGTGCATTCTCTTGGCAAAACTCTATTAGCCTTTGCCCTGCTTCATTTCGTATTCCAAGGCCAAATTTGCCTGTTACCCCAGGTGCTTCTTGACTTCCTACTTTTGCATTCCAGTCCCCTATAATTAAAGGGACATCTTTTTGGGGTGTTAGTTCTAAAAGGTCTTGTAAGTCTTCATAGAACTGTTCAACTTCAGCTTCTTCATCGTCACTGGTTGGGGCATAGACTTGGATTACTGTGATATTGAATGATTTGCCTTGGAAATTAACAGAGGTCATTCTGTCATTTTTGAGATTGCACCCAAGTACTGCAGTTTGGACTTTTTGTTGGCCATGATGGCTATTCCATTTCTCTAAGGGATTCCTGCCCACAATAGCAGATATAATGGTCATCTGATTTAAATTCACCCAATCCAGTCCGTTTTAGTTTGCTGATTCTTAGATTGTAGACGTTCACTCTTGCCATCTCTTGTTTGACCACTTCCAATTTGCCTTGATTCATGGACCTGACATTCCAGGTTCCTATGCAATATTGCTCTTAGTCCATCAGACTTTGCTTCTATCACCAGTCACGTCCACAACTGGGTATTGTTTTGCTGTGGCTGCATCCCTTCATTCTTTCTGGAGTTATTTCTCCACTGATCTCCAGTAGCAATTTGGGCACCTACCAATCTGAGGAATTCCTCATTCAATATCCTATAATTTTGCCTTTTCATACTGTTCATGGGGTTCTCAAGGCAAGAATACTGAAGTGGTTTGCCATTCCCTTTTCCAGTGGACCACATTCTGTCAGATCTCTCCACCATGACCCGCCCGTCTTGGGTGGCCCCACATGGCATGGCTTAGTTTTATTGAGTTAGACAAGGCTGTGGTCCGTGTGATCAGATTGACTAGTTTTCTGTGATTATAGTTTCAGTGTGTCTGCCCTCTGATGCCCTCTTGCACCACCTAAAGTCTTACTTGGGTTTCTCTTACCTTGGACGTGGGGTATCTCTTCATGGCTGGTCCAGCAAAGCACAGCCCCTGTTCCTTACTTTGGACGAGGGATATCTTCTCACCGCCTCCCCTCCTGACCTTGAATGTGGAGTAGCTCCTCTTGGCCCTCCTGCGCCACTGCACCCACGGCTCCTTGGATGTGGGGTTGCTCCTCTTGCCCGCCACCCCTGACCTTGGACACGGGGTTGCTCTTCCCAGCCGCCACACCTGACCTCGGATGTGGGGTAGCTCCTCTTGGCCACCGCCCGTGACCTCAGATGTAGGATAGCTCCTCTCGGCCACCGCCCCTGACCTCAGATGTAGGATAGCTCCTCTCGGCCATGCTTCTGCCACGCGATCCATCACAGCTGGAGTGCTTCTGCCACGTGGTCTGTCACAGCCAGAATATATCCATCTTTAAATTGTCGTCTTCAATATTGTATATATTCTTGAGAACAAACCAACCAAACTCTCCATTCATTCAATTTTCTTATTAGCTCTAGATGAAATTTGCCAAAATGTAATACAGGTATTTAACTTGGGACTTACCACCACAATGCAGGTATTACAGAGATACAGGATATGATCTTGAAGTCAGTAGAAGCCCTGGGGAACTAAGAGCCAAAGAATAGAGTCACCACCTGTGATCACTGTCATGAAACCAAGTACAGTATGGAGCACTGTCATTTACAGAGGTTTCAGAAAACCATTATTTTGTGATGATATACTTTTTATTGTGATCAAATATACATAGCATAAATATACATTTTATCCATTTTTTTACTTTTTAAAATCTCCTTTATCTATTTGTTCCCTTCCTCTTCTATCATCTAAGGCAACTACTTTTTTTATATATATAACTATGAATCTTTCTTTCTTTTTAAAAAATCTATGCCACATAAGGAGAACTTGTATGATATCTATCTTTTTCTGACTTATTTCACTTAACATACTGCCCTTGAGATTGTTCATATTGTTGTATGTAGCAAGATTTCATTTTATTACTTCTTAATTATCCATTATGTAAATGTATATTGTAATTTCTTCATTCATTAATTGATGTACACTTAGGTAATTGTTTTCATATCTTGACTATTGTAACTATTACTGCAATGAATATGGGGATACAGTGCATGTATTATTTCAAATGAGTTTTTTCACTTTGGCTAAGTATCCAGAGATAGAAATACCAGATCATATAACAGTTCTATTTTTAATTTTTGGATGAAATGCCATACTGTTTTCTGTAGTAGCTATACCAGTTTATACTCCCACCAACAGTGCTTATGGGTTTTCTTTATTCCATATCCTCACCACTTATTTCTTTACTTTTTAAAATGTCTTTATTTTTAATTAATTTATTTTAATTGGAGAATAATTACTTTATAATATTTTGATTTTTTTGCAATACCCCCACATGAATCAGTTACAGGTATACATTTATCACCCCATCCTGAACCCCCTATCCCACCTCCCTCCTCACCCTATACTTCTGGGTTGTCCCAGAGCACTGGCTTTGAGTACCCTGCTTTACGGATTAACTTGCACTGTTCATCTGCTTTACATATGATAATTTTTATGTTTCAATGCTATTCTCTCAATTCATCCCACCCTCCCCTTCTCCCACTGAGTCCGAAAGTCTGTTCTTTACATCTGTGTCTTCTTTGCTGCCCTGCAGGTAGGATTGTTGGCACCATCTTTCTAAATTCCATATATATGTATTAATATACAACATTTATCATCCTATTTCTGACTATTTTCTGTATAATAAGTTCCAGGTTCATCCACCTCATTAGAACTGACTCAAATGCTTTTTTTTATAGTTGAGTAATATTCCATTGTGTATATGTGCCACAACTTCCTTATCCATTCATCTGCCAATGGACATCTAGGTTGCTTCCATGTCCTAGCTATTGTAAATAGTGTTGCAATGAACGTAGGAGTACATGTGTCTCTTTCATTTTTGGTTTCCTTGGGGTATATGCCCAGCAGTGGGATTTCTGGGTTGTATGGCTGTACTATTCCCAGATATTTAAGGAATCTCCACAGTGCTCTTCCTTGCGGCTCTTCAACAAGTGGTGCTGGAAAAACTGGTCAACTACATGTAAAAGAATGAAACTAGAACACTTTCTGACACCATGCACAAAATTAAACTCAAAATGAATAAGGACTTAAATATAAGACCAGAAACTATAAAACCCCTAGAGGAAAACATAGGGAGAACACGCTCTGGCGTAAATCACAGCCAGAGCTGTGTTCTCTATGACCCACCTCCCAGAGTAACGGAAATAAAAAAACAAAAATAAACAAATATGACCTAAATAAACTTAAAACCTTTTTCAAAACGAAGGAAACTATAAGCAAGGTGAAAAGAAAACCTTCAAAATGGGAGAAAATAACAGCAAATGAAACAACTGACAAAGAATTAATCTCCAGAATATACAGTTCAGTACCAGAAAAACAAACAGCTCAATCAAAAAGTGGGCAAAAGACATAAATAGACAATTTTCTAAAGAAGAAATACAAATGGCTAATAAAGAATTTAAAAATGCTCAACATCACTCAGAATTCAGTTCAGTTCAGTTCAGTCACTCAGTCGTGGCCGACTCTTTGTGACCCCATGAATCGTAGCACGCCAGTCCTCCCTGTTCATCACCAACGTCCAGAATTTACCCAAACTCATGTCCATCGAGTTGCTGATACCATCCAACTATCTCATCCTCTGTCGTCCCCTTCTCCTCCTGCCCCCAGTCCCTCCCAGCATCAGGGTCTTTTCCAGTGAGTCAACTCTTCGCATGAGGTGGCCCAAGTACTGGAGTTTCAGCTCCAATATCAGTCCTTCCAATGAACACCCAGGACTGATCTCCTTTAGGATGGGCTGGTTGGACATTTTTGCAGTCCAAAGGACTCTCAAGAGTCTTCTCCAACGCCACAGTTCAAAAGCATCAGTTTTTCGGCACTCAGTTTTCTTCACAGTCCAACTCTCACATTCATACATGACATATAGAAATGCAAATCCAAACCACAATGAGGTATCACCTTACATTGGTCAGAATGGTCAACATCAGAAAGTCTACAAGCAATAAATGCTGGAGAGAGTGTGGAGAAAAGAGAACCTTCTTATACTGTTGGTGTAAATGTAAACTTGTATTTCTTTATTTTTTCACTGTAGCTATTCTGACAAGTGTAAGGTGATAACTTGTGATTTGATTTTCACTTCCCTCATTATTAATGATGTTTAATATCTTTTGGGTACCTCTTGGTCATCTGTATATATTCTTTAGAAAAATATTTATTCAGATATTCTGCCCATTTTTCAATTGGATTTTTGTTTGTTTTGCTATGGAGTTGTATGAATATTAATCCCTTATCAGATATATGATTTACAATTATTTTCTCCCATTGGGTTCCTTTTTCATTTTGTTGAGGGTATCCTTTGTTATGCATAAGTAGTATAGTCTGATGTAGTCCACTTGCTTATATTTTGTTCTTGTTGCTTTTACTTTTGGTGTCAGATTCAAAAAATCATTGCCAAGACCTCCGTCAAGCAACTTGTCACTTGTTTTCTTATAGGAGTTTTATAGTTATAGGTCTTATGTTCATCGTTAATCTATTTTGGGTTAATTTTTGTGTATAGTATAAGAAAGTGGCCCAATTTCATTCTTTTGCATGTAGCTAGCCATGAAATTAAAAGACGCTTACTCCTTGGAAGAAAAGTTATGACCAACCTAGATAGCATATTCAAAAGCAGAGACATTACTTTGCCGACTAAGGTCCATCTAGTCAAGGCTATGGTTTTTCCAGTAGTCATGTATGGATGTGAGAGTTGGACTGTGAAGAAGGCTGAGCACCAAAGAATTGATGCGTTTGAACTGTGGTTTTGAAGAAGACTCTTGAGAGTCCCTTGGACTGCAAGGAGATGAAACCAGTCCATTCTGAAGGAGATCAGTCCTGGGATTTCTTTGGAAGGAGTGGTGCTAAAGCTGAAACTCCAGTACTTTGGCCACCTCATGCGAAGAGTTGACTCATTGGAAAAGACTCTGATGATGAGAGGGATTGGGGGCAGGAGGAGAAGGGGATGACAGAGGATGAGATGGCTGGATGGCATCGCTGACTCAATGGAAGTGAATCTGAGTGAACTCGAGGAGTTGGTGATGGACAGGGAGGCCTGGCGTGCTGCGATTCATGGGCTCACAAAGAGTCGGACATGACTGAGCAACCGAACTGAGCTGAACTAATCCAGTTTTCCCAACACCATTTATTGAAGAGACTGTCCTTTTCCCATTGTATATTCTCGGTTTCTTGCAAATTAATTGGCTGTGCATGCATAGGTTTCTTTCTGAGCTCTCTACTCTGTTCCATTGTTCAATATGTCTGTTTCTGTACCTGTACCACATTGTTTTAATTACTATAGCTTTGCTATACATTAATAGCTTGAAATCAGGATGGATGGTCCTCCAGCTTTGGTTTTCTTTCTCAAGACTGCTTTGGTTATTCAGAGTTTTGTGGATCCCATACAAAGTTCCATTTTCATTTGTCTTATTTCTAGTTTCATACCATTGTAGTCAGAAAATATGCTTAATACGATTTCAATACTCTTGTTTATTAAGATTTATTTTAAGACAAATTTATTTATTTTAATTGGAGGCTAATTACTTTACAATATTGTATTGGTTTTGCCATACATCGACATGAATCTGCCGTGGGTGTACACGCGTTCCCTAAAGAATAGTCCTTGTACACTTTGCATTTGAGAAGAATGTGTTCTTTTCATTTTGGATGGAAAGACCTATTTATATCTTTTAACTTAATCAGTTCTAATGTGTCATTTAGGGTCAGTGATTTCTCACTAATTTTCCTTCTTGATGATCTATCCTTTGATGTAATCAGACTTTGAAGTTTCCTACTATTACTATATTACTATTTCTCTAAGTCTGGAAATATTTGCTTTATATACTTAGGTGTTCCGATGTTGGGTACATACATATTTACAAATCTTATATCTTTTTGTTGGGCTGACTGTTTTCTCATTATGCAACTCCTTTGTCTCTTATTACAGTCTTTAAAGTTAGTCTTATCCGATATAAGTATAGCTTTGTTTCAGTTTCTGTTTGCATGGAGTATATTTTTCCATCTCTTCACTTTCAGTCTATGTGTGTTCTTATGTCTGGTGTGAGTCTCTTGTAGGCAGCAGAGAGAGTTCGTGTTTGTTTCTTTGTTTAGCCATTCACCACTCTGTCTTATTGGAACATTTAATCGATTTACATGTAAAGTAATTTTTGATACGTATGTACATATTGCTATTATGTTCATTGTTTCCTGACTGCTTTTGTATTTCCTCTCTCTTCTAGCTGCCTTCCCTTGTGGTTTGATAAATTTATGCTATACTTGAATTCCTTTCTCATAATCTTTTGTGTATTTACTATATGTTTCTGCTTTGCGGTTATCAAGAGGCTTATATGTAAGAACTTGTACCTATAACACTCTGTCCTAAGTTGATAGCAACTTAAGTTTGATCATAATTCAAAGATCAACATTTTTATCCCTTCATGTTTTATGATTTTAATGTCACATTTTACATATCTTATATTGTGTATCCCTTAATTCTTTTAATCATAGCTATTTTTGCTACTTTTGTCTTTTAACCTCCATACTGGCTTAATTAATCCATAACCTTTGCTATATATTTACCTTTCCAGTGAGATTTACTCCATCATATGTTTTCATGTCTTTAATCTTTTTTAAGCATACAGCTCTGTGATACTATGTACATTCACATTGTTATGCAACCATCACTACCATCCATATCTAGAACTTACTCATGTTCCCAAACTGAAACTGTGAACCCATTAAACACTCACTGCCCATTCCTCCCTCCTGGCAGTCATTTTGCTGTCTCTAAATTGGACTGTTGCAGATAGGTGGAATCATACAATATTTGTCCTTTTGTGACTAATTTATTTCACTTAGGATGGTGTCTTCAAAGTCATTCATGCTGCAGCATGTATGAGAATTTCTGTCGTAATATACTTTGAAAATATTTCTATTAAGAAAAAAATGTAAGATTTGTTTATGATATGAATAAATCAAGATACGGTATATATCTCCCCTTCCTCATCCCCTAAGGCCTTCCCTGATAGCTCAGCTGGTAAAGAATCCACCTGCAATGCGGGAGTGATCAAATCCATCCCTGGGTTAAGATCCTCTGGAGAAGGGAAAGGCTACCCACTCCAGTATTCTGGACTGGGGAAGTCTACGGACTAAATAATCCATAGGGTCTCACAGAGTCAGACAGGATTGAGAGACTTTCACTTTATTCCCTAAATGTGTGAAATTGTTAGAAATTGAGCTAAAACTTGAAGTTAATGTGAGAGTGGAAATTTTGTCTATATTATCAGCAATCACTTAAATTGTATTTCTTTTTATGAAGAAAAGCAGGATGGAAGAAGCACTTATATTCTTAGAGCGAATGAATCTTGATAGCCCAGATTTACAACATGACACTTATGAGTACTCTCACCTTGAATACTCTGAATGCAGAGATTGTATTGTAACCATAATAGTATTCCCATTGCATAGCAATATGCTTAGCAGAGAGTAACTGTTCAAAATTTGCTGATTAATGGAAATCTTTGATAATATTCTATAAATTTGAAAGGGGGCAGTTAGCATGGCTATTATTACAGTTCTTCTTAACATGCTTTGACTTGGTAATCCCTGGACCCTTATTTGGTATGTTGCTATAAGGAAATAAAATAAGGAGTCATTCATATGCCCAAAAACACATTTTATAACCTGGTGTAGGGGAAAATTTCCCATGCTTGAAATACTGCCTTTTTTAGACAATAAGCATAAAACTCTGCCTTTAGCCACCCATGGTTTGGTCCATTTATTTTTTCCCTCCTAAGTTCTCTGATACTGGCAGTGTACATGCAAGTAGGTGACTCTGATACTGGGAAAGACAGGGTAGGAGGAGAAGGGGATGACAGAGGATGAGATGGTTGGATGGCATCACCAATTCAATGGACGTGTGTCTGGGTGGACTCCGGGAGTTGGTGATGGACACGGAGGCCTGGCCTGCTGCTATTCACAGGGTCGCAAAGAGTCTGACACGACTGAGTGACTGAACTGAACTGAACTGCGGAAGGATCATAAACGTGGTTCTGACAGCGCGGTGGCCTCGCCTCGCCTCGCCTCGCCTCGCCTCTCCCCGCCCAGCTCACAAGCCTTTCCTCCACCCGTGTGGCGCAGGATGGGAAGGAAGAGGTCTGGGGGCTCCGTCCGTCCGTACGTCCGTCCGCGCGGGGGCGGGGGTGGGAAAACCCTGGCCTGGGCGGTCGGGTTCAGTGGCCTTTCCGGTGTAGGTGCAGAGGAGCTGCGCCCGAGAAGGCGTAGGGGCGGCGTGCACCGTGGGGGTCGGATGGTAAGGCGGTTCTCCTCTGCCTTCCCGCCCCGCCGCGCCGCGCCTTCCAGTCCCCCGCCGAGCGTCCCACCATCCCCCACCCACCCGCCTGGTTGGCCAGGGTGGTCCACTCTCACCCACCCGCGCACCTGGTGGCTGTGGCGTCGGCTGCGCTGTCACTCTTCCGGCTGACCTCCCTGCCACGTCCCACAGGTTGGCTCCGAGGGTGGGTGGGGTGGTTAGGGTGACCCCACCTTAGGCGCCTTGGGCTTCCTTGGTGACTAAGACGGTTAAGTGTCTGTATGCAATGCAGGAGACCCGGGTTCGATCCGTTTGTTGGGAAGATCCCCTAGAGAAGGAATCAGCAGCCCATGGACAGTAGAGCCTGGTGGGCTACAGTCGCAAAGAGCTGGACATGACTGAGCGACTTCGCTTTGTTTTCACTTTCTAAACTCTAGTAGGAAAATAGATAATGAGATACCAATCAGGGTGAGGAAGTGGATATGATGGATTCATTAGTTTTTTTCATTATAATGATCAGATTGGATAGCAGTACACCAATTTTGTTTTTGTCTTTAGTTGAACATGTTCCTATATTTGTGTGTGCTTGTGAGATGTTTTTTGAATCTTTACCAATCTAGCCAGTTATCTTAGCTTTCCTTTCTGCTAAATGGACTTCCTGAATAATTTAGAGTATAATTTAGAGTATAAACTGTGCTATGAAGTGTTATTCATTTTATGTAAGCCAAGATGTATGCTAAATTTGGAAATACTACTACATTATGTTGAGAATGATAGCGTACAATGAACAGTGTTGGATTCTTGATCTCCGAAGAAGATTTAACTTCCAGACAAAGGACCAGACTTAACCATTCAAAAGCTTTTCTGTAGCAGAATTTTATTAAAGTATGAAAAAGGGACAGAGAAAGCTTCTGACAGACATGAGAAGGGGGATGGAGAGTGCCCTCTTCACTAGTCTTTAGGAAGAATTATATATAATTTTTAAATTAGTTGTTATAAAAAATCAAAAGAATGTCTCAAGGTTATAAAAATTTTACCAGACCCACTCCCACAAAATACATTTTAGGATAGCAAGATTGTAACTTAAAAATAAAAAGATCCTACCAGACCCACTCCATAATATACATTCTAAATATCAGAATTCATATGAGTTCAGTTCAGTTCTGTTCAGTAGCTCAGTCGTGTCTGACTCTGAGACCCCATGGACTGCAGCACACCAGACTTTCCTATCTATGATCAACTCCCGGAGAACACTCAAATTCATGTCCATTGAGTGAGTGATGCCATCCAACCATATCATCCTCTGTCGTACCTGTCTCCTACCACCTTCAGTCATTCCCAACTTCAGGGTCTTTTCAAATGAGTCAATACTTCACATCGGTAGCCAAAGTACTGGAGTTTCAGCTTCAGCATCAGTCCTTCAATGAATATTCAGGACTGATTTCCTTTAGGATTAACTGGTTGATCTCCTTGCAGTCCAAGGGATTCTCAAGAGTCTTCTCCAACACCACAGTTCTAAAGCATCAATTCTTTGGCACTCGGGTTTCTTTATAGTACAACTCTCACATGCATATATGACTATGAGAAAAACCAAAGCTTTGACCAGACACACCTTTGTTTGCAAAGTAATGTCTCTGCCTTTTAGTATGCTGTATAGGTTGTTCATAATTTTTCTTCCAAGGAGCAAGCATCTTTTTAATTTCATGGCTACAGTCACCATCTGCAGTAATTTTGGAGTCCACAAAAATAAAGTCTCTCACTGTTTCCACTGTTTCCCCATCTATTTGCCATGAAATGATGGGACCGGATGCCATGGTCTTAGTTTTCTGAATGTTGAGTTTTAAGCCAAACTTTTTTACACTCTTCTTTTCTGTTCCTCAGGAGGCTCTTTAGTTCGTCCTTTTTTACCATGAATGTGATGTCATCTGTATATCTGAGGTTATTGATATTTCTCCCAGCAATCTTGATTCAAGCTGTGCTTCATCCAGCCTGGCATTTTGCATGATGCACTCTGCCTATAAGTTAAATAAGCAGGATGGCAATATACAACCTTGAGGTACTGCTTTCCCAATTTGGAACTCCTCTGTTGTTCCATGTCCATTTCGAACTGTTGCTTCTTGATCTGCATACAGATTTCTCAAAAGGCAGGTCAGATGGTCTGGTATTCCAATCTCCTTAAGAATTTGCAAAAGTTTCTTATGCTCCACACAGTCAAAGGTTTTGGCATAGTCAATAAAGCAGCAGCTGATGTTTTTCTGGAACTCTCTTGCTTTATCAATGATCCAACGGTTGTTGGCAATTTGATCTCTGGTTCCTCTGCCTTTTCAAAATCCAGCATGAACATTTGGAAGTTCATGGTTCACGTATTGTTGAAGCCTGGCTTAGAGAATTTTTGAGCATTACTTTACTAATGTATGACATGAGTGAAATTGTGTGGTAGTTTGAGCATTCTTTGGCATTGCTTTTCTTTGGGATTAGAATGAAAACTAATCTTTTCCAGTCCTGTGTCCACTTCTGAGTTTTCCAAATTTTCTGGCATATTGTGTGCAGCACTTTCACAGCATCATCTTTTAGGATTTGGAATATCTCAACTGGAATTCCATCACCTCTACTAACTTTGTTCATGGTGATGATTCCTAAGGCCCACTTGACTTCACATTCCAGGATGTCTGGCACTGTGAGTGATCACACCATCGTGGTTATCTGGGTCATGAAGATCTTTCTTGTATAGTTCTTCTTTGTATGCTTGCCACTTCTTCTTGATATCTTCTGCTTCTGTTAGGTCCATAACTTCTCTGTTCTTTATTGTGCCTATTTTTGTATGAATTGTTACCTTGGTATCTCTAATTTCCTTGTAGAGATCTCTAGTCTTTCTCATTCTATTGTTTTCCTCTATTTCTTTGGATTGATCGCTGAGAATGGCTTTCATATCTCTTCTTGATATTTTTTGGAACTCTGCATTCAAATGTGTGTATCTGTCATTTTCTCCTTTGCCTTTTGCTTCTCTTCATTTTGCAGCTATTTGTAAGGCCTCCTCAGAGAACCATTTTGCCTTTTTGCATTTCTTTTTCTTGGGGATTGTCTTGATCTCTGACTCCTGTACAATGTCAGGAACCTGCATCCATAGTTCCTCAGGCACTCTGTCTATCAGATCTAATCCCTTGAATCTATTTCTCACTTCCACTGTAAGATCATAAGGGATTTGACTTAGGTCTTATCTGAATGATCTGATGGTTTTCCTTACTTTCTTTAAGTCTGAATTTCACAATAAGGAGTCATGATCTGAGCCACAGTCAGCTCCCGGTCTTGTTTTGGCTGCCTGTGGTGATGCCCACATGTAGAGTCGTCTCTTGTGTTGTTGGAAGAGGGTGTTTGCTATGACCAGTACGTTCTCTTGGCAAAATTCTATTAGCCTTTGTCCTGCTTCATTCTGTACTCCAAGGCCAAATTTGCCTGTTACTCCAGGTATATCTTGACTTCCTACTTTCGCATTCCAGTCCCCTATAATGAAAAGGACATCTTTTTTGGGTGTTAGTTCTAGAAGGTCTTGTATGTCTTCATAGAACCCTTCAACTTCAGCTTCTTCAGCATTACTAGTCGAGGTATAGAGTTGGATTACTATGATATTGAATGGTTTGCCTTGGAAAGAAACAGAGATCATTCTGTCATTTTTGAGATTGCATGCAGATACTACAGTTCAGACCCTTTTGTTGACTGTGATGGCCACTCCATTACTTCTAAGGGCTTCTTGCCCACACTAGTAGATGCAATGGTCATCTTAGTTAAATTCACCCATTCCAGTCCATTTTAGTTCGCTGATCCCTAAAATGTAGATATTCACCCTAGCCATCTCCTGTTTGACCACTTCCAATTTGCCTTGATTTAAGGACTTTACATTCCAGGTTCCTATGCAATATTCCTCTTTACAGCATCAGACCTTGCTTCTATCACCAGTCACATCCAAAACTGGGTATTGTTTTTGCTTTGGCTCCATCCCTTCATTCTTTGTGGAGTTATTTCTCCACTGATTTCCAGTAGCATATTGGGCACCTACTGATTGGAGGAGTTCGTTTTTTGGTGTCCTATCTTTTTGCCTTTTCACACTGTTCATGGGGTTCTCAAGGCAAGAATACTGAAGTTGTTTGCCATTCTCTTCTCCAGTGAAGCACGTTTTTTCAGAGTTCCCCACTATGACCCATCCATCTTGGGTGGCCCAACAGGGCATGGCTCATAGTTTCATTGAGCTAGAAAAGGCTGTGGTCCATATGATCATATTGGTTAGGGTGGTGTTGGACGAGTAGCTGTGGGGCACTGGAACCACTTTGAGATGATACCCCAAGTCCAAGAACAGAGAAGCCCCAGCAAGTAGGTAGGTGCTGGAGCAGCTTTGAGGAGATACCCCATGTCCAAGAGCAAAGGAGAAGCCCCAGCAAGATTGTAGGAGGGGTGAAATCATGTTTAGATTCAAATCCCATATGCACCAGAGATGCATAGAGGGCTCAAATAAACCTTGTGTGCACCATGACCCAGAGACCCCATGGAGATTGAGACAGAAATGTGTTTAAGTATCTCCTGCAGATGTATGGGTCAGGAATGGACTGCTGCAAGGGCACAGGATCTGGGTGCAGTAGAACTGGTTATTGCATAAGCCCTCTTGGAAGAGGTCACCATTAACCCCAACATAGAGCCACAAGAAATTACACAGGAGTGGGAAACAAACTCTTAGAGGGCACAAACAAAACATTGTGAACACCAGGACCCAGGAGAAAGGCACAGTGACTCCACAAGCAACTGACCCATAGTTGCACATGATTGTCCAGGAGTCCCTGGCAGAAGCATAGGTCAGTGGGCTGCTGCAGGGTTGGACTCACTCATGCAGCAGTGTGTGCATAGGACCTTTTGAAGGAGGTTGCCATTATCATCATTACCTTCACCACAGTTTGGCCTCAGGTCAAATGACAGGGAAAGAACACAGCCCCAGTCATCAACAGAAAATTGGGTTACAGGTTCGCTGAGCATCTGTATGCAGGTCAAGAAACAACAGTTAGAACTGGACATGGAACAACAGACTGGATTCAAATTGGGAAAGGAGTTCGTCAAGGTTTTATATTGTCACCCTGCTTATTTAACTTAAATGCAGAGTACATTTTGTGAAATGCTGGACTGTATGAAGCACACACTGGAATCAAGACTGCCAGGAGAACTATCAGTAACCTCAGATACGCAGATAACATCATACTCATGGCAGAAAGCAAAGACTAACTAAACAGGCTCTTGATGAAAGTGAAAGAGGAGAGTGAAAAAGTTGGCTTAAAACTCAACATTCAGAAAACGAAGACCACAGCATCTGGCCCCATCACTTCATGGCAAATAGATGGGGAAACAATAGAAAAAGTGAGAGACTTTATTTTTTGGAGCTCCAAAATCACTGCAGATGGTGATTGCAGCCAAGAAATTAAAAGGTGCTTACTCCTTGGTAGAAAATCTATGACCAACCTAGGTAGCATATTAAAAAGCAGAAACCTTGCTTTGTCAACAAAGGTCCATCTAGTCAAGGCTATGGTTTTTCCAGTGGTCATGTATGAATGTGAGAATTGGACTATAAGGAAAGCTGAGTGCCAAAGAATTGATGCTTTTGAACTGTGGTGTTGGAGAAGACTTGAAAGTCCCTTGGACTGCTAGGAGATTCAACCAGTACATCCTAAAGGAAATCAATCCTGAGCATTCATTGGAAGGACTGATGCTGAAGCTGAAACTCCAATACTTTGGCCACCTGAATTGAAGAAGCGACACATTTGAAAAGACACTGATGCTGGGAAAGATTGATGGTGGGAGGAGAAGGGGACGGCAAAGGATAAGATGGTTGGATGGCATCACCGACTCAATGGACGAGTTTGAGTAGGCTTTGGGAGTTGGTGATGGACAGGGAAGCTTGGAATGCTGAAGTTCATGTTGTTGCAAATAGTCAGACAAGACCGAGATACTGAACTGAACTAAATCCTTAGTACAGTATTTAAACTAATTTGTTTGTTGTGTAACTATCAGTCCTGGGCTTAAATAAATAAAATAGCTTTATGTGACTAAGACAAAGGAATGCAGAGGAAGCAAACAAACAACAACAACAACAACAACAAAACTTTGTCCTTTCCTCCTCCTTGAGAACCCCAGACCCATCTCTCCTCCTCGGGTAACCTGGACTTTTTATCAACCTGCCTAGGAATTGACTCTCTCAATAACTCTAAATATATAATTAGAAATTAGTATATAGTTTCAAATGGCCTTTTTTTTTCTTTTGTTGGAATTTTCAAACGCACACAAACAGAATCTTTGAGAAGTAGCTCAAATTTCTACTGAATACAGCTAGTTATCTTTTCTTATAGATCTGTATTCTACCATCGTGTTTGCCAGAAGAAAACTACTTTTCTATCAAATTTTAAAACTGACTTTAATTAAGAGATATTATCTTTGTTAAAACATAAGCTATAGCAACAAAGAAGTAACCAGTAGAATCTTGTTTCAATTCTAATATTGTTTTATTATTCAATATCTATTTATTTCTTAAAATTCAACTTTCATCTGAAAATTTCTGTCTTATCAACAAATATAATTTTACTGTAAACTCACTAAAGTCATTTCTCCCAGAAACCACTATACCTTGCATTTATTAAGTGTTTGAAACTACTTGCTGAATAAATAAGTGAATGAACTAATGACTGTAGAGTAGCATTAAAACTATTTTTTAGTTTCTATTAAAAAATAAATTATTTTTTATTTAAAAAACTATTATTTTTGAAAACACTCTTTTGCAACTATTTTTCAATGAATATAGGTAGTTAAATTGATTTTTTAGCTGGCAGGGTTTTTTTTTTTAATTTCTTTGTTTTTTGAGCAATGATCAACACCATTTGGGAAATCTAAAAATTTGGGTCATTAAAATTTAGCTTGACTTGTGAATTTATTTTCAAAATTATCTTTATATTATAATAACTCCACTTGCTAGAGAAAATCTGCCATATTCTTTTTTAATTTCCTTGTTTGCTGAGCAATGATCAACACAATTTTGGAAATCTAAAAATTTGGGTCATTAAAATTTAGTCTATCTGGCAGCTTTCATTTATTTTCTTATGTTAAAATAATGAACAAGGTGAAATGGTCTTCCTATCATCTATACTGTACAATTGAGATGTAAGTAGAAATCATTAAGCCATTTTTTTTCATATAATATATAGTAAAAATATACGAGTTCCAAACTTCTGTTTTTATAATAAGGTTATTAAGTTTATTGTTTCAAAGGTAAAAGGAAAATGACCCTTCCAAGTTAAAAATGTGGAGTTCTACAAGTACTAATATATAAGTTTCTCTATAAGAGAATTCTGTGGCTATTCACTCAGTGTAGAATTTTATCAGGTAGTTGCACACTAAATAGCCTCTATCCCTTCAATAGCACTGCATTTTGAGAGATTGCAGTGTAATCCAGGCATGAAGGTAGGAGCTCTCACCTCTGTCTAGAGTTTAATTTCTATCTATGGCTCTTACTAGCTGTGTGACTTTGGGAAAGCACACAGATCTTCTAACCCTGGTTTCTGCAAGTATTGCATGTATATAATAAACAAAAGCTGCATGCTCATTGTGAAAATTGAATAAAGTAAAACTATTAAAACTGTTAGTAGTATCTGTTATTATCTTAGTGTAGAACATTTTCCATAAATTCATGAAAACATTGCATATCTCAGGTGTGCAACATAGTAATTTTACAATTTTATAGATTACATGTCATATGGATAATCCCTGTCTTAGATCTCTTGACAAGCAACTTTTGAATAATGCTTTTGAATTTTCACAGAACTTCTCACATATATCACCCTTGAGTTCATTATTTTAAATTTTTATTTGATGTTACCAATATCGTAGCCTTCAAATTGTAGAGTTTGATTTCTGAAATAAAAGTTCCCAGGTCCAAACCCTGGCTCTTCCATTTGCTCTGCATAAGACTTGATTCAGAATTTGTAATCTGTATACTACACAGTTTCCTTACTTGTAAAATGGAACTAATACTTTATCATATCTTTTTCAAATGAGATGATGCATAGAAACAACTTATGCTTGGCATTATAGTAAGCACTCAATATATGATAGCTGAAAGAGGATTATAATTACTTAGCAAATCTCTGCAGTCCTTCTTCCCTGTTTTGGTCTGACTTTTATGGATAACATTCTTACAGATACTTATGGATAGCTATTAATAAACCATTGAATATTCAGAATGGTATTGATTTTAATGGCATTATTATTACCATCCATTGAAAATTTTAAATTAGGTGAATAAATGGAATAGACATTTACTAGATATGCTTTGGGAAACTGATCATATTTTCAAAGTTTCATAATATGAAATATGAATCCAAAATAATATGATTTTTAAAGCTTTATTTCTTTGGAATAGAGCAACCATAACTTCAAAAAGTATGATTTAGAAGTAAAGTCTTGTCAAATAACACAGAAAAACAACACAGTATACGATCTATCAGGAAAAGAGAGAAATGAATAACTCACTTATCCAGTAACTAAGAATTGAGTTTGTTACTCGTAAAATAATTTTTCCAAAGATGAGTTGCTTCTGGCAGTTACTGCACTTGGGAGTACCAAGCTCTGATTTGTGTTTTTTAGGAGAATTTCAACCTCCTGAATGACTGCTACTAGCCATGAAACTGTTGCATAAGATTCCTGCTTTGTCTACTCCCATCATGGATATCCTTTAACTGAGTTATATCAAGATCACTTAAAAAGACTATTCTGAATTTCTGACATTGTTTGAAGAGCAGACAAAAGTGTGTGTCTGTATGTATAAATGTGTCTGTGTGTGTATCTGTGTGTGTATGCACACATGTGCACAATTATATGAATGTTTGGTCTAGAGGAAGAAGAGGAAGTTTAAAGTCTGTTATGTGCTTTAGAATCTCTAGAGGGAATGACAGAAAACCCTGTGCAGCAACTAGGGAAAATAAATCTTCAGAGAAATTATCAGGGCTAGTATGTAATTGACTTTTCTGTAAAAATGGAAGGCCATTCCTGGAGACATTATAATGTAGCAATAGAACCAAATCCACTGAAGAGAGGAGTGAAGCAAGTTAGTTTAACAAAAACTACTGTGTATTTGCTGAACACAAAATAATTCTTAGGCAAAGGATGATTTTGATAGATGCACATTTTTCTCTTGTAATAACTTTTTTGAATGTTGCTTACTCATCATGAAGATAATTTTTGCTCCTTTTATGAGATCAGAAATGTCTTTGATGCAATTTCTTTTTTCACAATTCAACCACCCAGAAATAATCATTATGGATAATTTTGTACTCATAGTGTAATCTCATATATATAATCCCAAATAGAATTAAAAATTTTAAGAATATATCCTTCATGAAATAAAAAAGTATATACCAAATGTATAGATGTGCCATACTATTTTTCTCAGCAATTCTTTTCTCCATATTATTTCTGAATATAAACAAATTGTCTTTGGATAATTTTGAAAATTTTCAATATAGAAGAGTTTTTCGTTTACAGAAAAAGTTCAGTTAGTAAAGAGAGTTCCCATAAAATCAACCATGTTTTCCTGTTATTAGCATCTTTTATTATGGTACATTTATTGTAACTAGTGAATCAATATTGTTAATATTATTAACTAAAGTATATATTATTTTCCTGTTTCTGTTCTAACAGCCCATCCAAGATACCACATTATGTTTAGTCACCATGTTTCTTTAAGCGATCCTTCTCAAAATGTTGCTATTTTTGGTGACTTGACAGTTTTGAGGAATCTTGGTCAGATATTTTACAGAATGGCCCTCAGCTGGGATGCCTGATGTTTTTCTTATGATTAGATTGAAGTTATATATTTTGGAGAGGAAATACAGAAGTAAAATGACATTTTCGTCTCATAAAATCAAAAGTATATTCTATCAGGGACTTCCCTCGAGGGCTACTACAGGGGGCATATGTTCCATCCCTGGTCGGGGATCTGAAATCCTGTGTGCCATAGGGCATTGTCAACAACAAAAAAGTATATGCTATCAACATGACTCATTGTCATTCATTTAGACCTTAAACACCTGGCTGAGATAGTGTTTGTCATGTTTCTTCACTGTAAAATTCCTCTGACTGTACCATGTTCCCCAAATTCCACCATGTATTCTTTGGAAGAAATTCACTATTCAAAGCCTACACTTAAAGAGTATTATTTCACCTCCATAACAGAGTATTTACATAAATTATTTTGAATTCTGCAAAAGAGAACTGTCTCTTCTCCCTGATTTATTCATATAGTAAATTATTTAAGTATATCAGTATAAACTCAGTTATTTTCTACTTTGGACTATTGTACAATATTACTTTATTTTATTGTTTAAAGTGTCACACCTTTGGCCATTGAAAACTCTTTTAGTTGGTTTCTGTGTTACTGTGACTTACTCTCATTATTATGTAATTGTGATGATTTTTTTCAAAACATCTCTTTAGCTCATAGAACTACAATATACTCCATTCTCCAGAATTGTTTTAGAAACAGCAGAGGAACCAGAGATCAAATTGCCAACATCCACTGGATCATCGAAAAAGCAAGAGAGTTCCAGAAAATCATCTATTTCTGCTTTATTGACTATGCCTAAGCCTTTGACTGTGTGGGTCACAATAAACTGTGGAAAACTCTGAAAGAAATGGGAATACCAGACCACCTGACCTGCCTCTTGAGAAACCTATATGAAGGTCAGGAAGCAATAGTTAGAACTGGACATGGAACTACAGACTAGTTCCAAATATAGAGAGGAGTATGTCATGGCTGTATGTTGTCACCCTGCTTATTTAACTTCTGTGAAGTGTACATCATGAGAAATGCTGGGCTAGAAGAAGCACAAGCTGGAATCAAGATTGTCGGGAGAAATACCAGTAACCTCAGATATGCAGATGAAACCACCCTTATGGCAGAAAGTGAAGAGGAACTGAAGAGCCTCTTGATGAAAGTGAAAGAGGAGAGTGAAAAAGTTGGCTTAAAACTCAACATTCAGAAAACTAAGATTATGGCATCCGGTCCTATCACTTCATGGCAAATAGATGGGGAAACAGTGGCTGACTTTATTTTTCTGGGCTCCAAAATCACTGCAGATGGTGATTGCAGCCATGAAATTAAAAGACACTTAGTCCTTGGAAGGAAAGTTATGACCAACCTAGATAGCACTTTTTTTTTTTTTACTTTATTTTACTTTACAATACTGTATTTGTTTTGCCATACATTGACATGAATCCACCACGGGTGTACATGTATTCCCAAACATGAACCCTCCTCCCACCTCCCTCCCCATAACATCTCTCTGGGTCATCCCCATGCACCAGCCCCAAGCATCCTGTATCCTGCATCTGACCTAGATAGCATATTAAAAAGCAGAGACATTACTTGCCAACAAAGGTCCATCTAGCCAAGGCTTTGGTTTTTCCAGTGGTCATGTATGAATGTGAGAGTTGGACTATAAAGACAGCTGAGTGCTGTAGAATTGATGCTTTTGAACTGTGGTGTTGGAGAAGACTCTTGAGAGTCCCTTGGACTGCAAGGAGATCCAACCAGTCCATCCTAAAGGAGATCAGTCCTGGGTGTTCACTGGAGGGACTGATGCTGAAGCTGAAACTCTAATACTTTGGCCACCTGATAAGAAGAGCTGACTCATTTGAAAAGACCCTGATGCTGGGAAGGATTGAAGGCAGAAGGAGAAGGGGATAACAAAGGATGAGATGGTTGGATGAAATCACTGACTCAATGAACATGGGTGTGTATGAACTCCGGGAGTTGGTGATGGACAGAGAAGCCTGGAATGCTGCAGTTCACGGGGTTGCAAAGAGTCGAACACTATTGAGCGACTGAACTGAACTGAACCAGACTTATTTTGCATATTTTCTATGCTGGTCATTTATTTTAGAAATTCTGCTTCCTTTCACTGGAGAGTGAAATTAGAAACCAAGAACTGAGTACTAGGCATGCTCATCACTAACTACGGAGATGGTATTGCTGCTAGGCACTTTCAGCTCACAAAGCAAGGAAATAATATGTATACATAGTATATATACACATCCATAAACATTTCTATATATAACCATCAGTATCTATATTAAATAAAACATGAACTCTTATCAATGTCTCCAACACTAATCTATTACCACATGGATCACTGTAACCTCCTCCCTTGCTAATCTCTGAACTCTCACTCCAATGATGAAAAGCCTGATCCTCATCATCTACCATCTGTTTAATTAAAGTTCAGTCCCAGTACACCTATTGTTAGCTCTTACCTCCCTGGGAAAAAAACTTTGACAATTATAGGACAGAGCTTTTGTGTAGTTCCTCTTACCTTTAGTCTTACAGATTTCACTCATTTCCAAAGTTTCCTAAATCAATAATTTCCCCCCCACCCCATTCAGTGAGCCTGTTTCATACATTTGTTATATAACTGGGAAGTTTTGTTATACTTTATATTGCATCCTGGGATCCTTGAAACTACTAAATATTTAGTTATTTACACAATAATATACATAATATAAGTAATTTATAATGTAATAATATAGCATGTTGTTATAGAATTGATATTTGTTTATAATAATGAATACATTTAGGTTTCCTCTTTGTGCTGTAGGGCCTATGGGTATTAATAAATACATAGTCTCATAAATTGACAATTTAAATACTAAACATAATAGTTTTACCACTCAAAAAATTCCCTGCTTCATCCATTTAATCCTTCCTAACTTCCAGCTGAAGTTGTATACACACATACACACACACACATATATTCCCACAATAGGGTAAAATGTTTCCCTTTACTTCACATCCTTACCAACTTGTTTTATTTGTAGACTTTAAGATGATAGCTATTGACAAATAATAAGGCCAAGAAAGTTGGTAAAAACTGTGACTCTGAGATAATGATATTTCCCATAGAGATTTCAGGAAGGTGTTTTCAAGATACATGTCTAGCATGCTGGCACTTAACATAGAACTTACTGAGAAAAAGTATCCTGAACTTCATTTAACTAGCTTACCCCAAACTCCAACATGGTAGGGAAATTGAGATTCTATTTAAAGTTTATCCTTGGGTAACACTGGAATTGCCCCATGAGTCTCCTCCATTGTGTTAAGAGTTACATTTCATCAGTGAAAGTGAAAGTGAAAATCTCTCAGTTGAGTCCGACCCTTTGCGACCTTGTGAACTATACAGTCCATGGAATGTTCCAGGCCAGAATACTGGAGTGGGTAGCTTTTCCCTTCTCCAGGGAAGACCATTCAACAGCTAAGATCTAACTATAGGACATAAGCTCAAAAAAGTCTCCCTACTTTAAAGACTCAGAAAGAATAGCATAGGAAACATGGAAATAAAAAAAAACATTAGACTGAGTTAATAGTCATGGCCTAGTCAAATATAATAAAAATGAAGGCCAATTATGAGGAAGTCATCAGACTTAATGCAAGAAGCATATTATTCCACATAAATGTTCTCTAGGAACTTGGTATGCCCATGAAACGATATCCTTTTGTCACTATTCAAATTCCCTCTTTATAAGTCATACTGCTCAAAGAAAATGGCAGTATATGATAACAGGTTGTTTGAGAGGGTATTGACAAAACAGTTGAATTACAAGATTGAACATGATTGAGGGAAAGAATAGTGTTATATCTAGACACTGGTGACAGTCAGGATTACCACCCAACACCTGAAATTCAAGGGGAGAAAGTATTTATTAAAACTCAGAAAAACAGCTGAACAGAGAGGGCAACCCAATAAGAGCCATGGACTTTGGCAGAGGGGTACTGCCAACCAATACAAAACTGAACTGAAGGATAATGAAGGAGCCAAGAGTAATTGCTTCATCTTTACTTTCCTTCTTCCCCCTGATGTTCTGTCAATGTCTCTGCTTGCTTGCATCTAATTGAAAGCAATAAGTCAAGGAGAGTTGGTTAAAGTAATGCAAGGGTATTAGCTTCTCTAGGCACAGAGCAGAGTGAGAAAAGGTTGAGAGGGTGAAAAGTGATTCCTCTCACTTCTCTTCAAAAGAGAAGCTTGAGTTTAGGCTGCCAGACCCAGACTGCAGGCCAACATGTTAAGTCTAGGAATTAATCAGAATAGCTTTGCAGAGAGTAGAATGAGGAGCTGCGATTTATCTAAAAGCACATACAAAGCAAAGTCCAAAATACAAAACTGGGCAGACAGTGCAGTAAAAGCAATCCTTAGAAAGTGTTGACAGAAAGGTAGATTCTACAGAGACGCTATAGGAAATTAGTGTCATCCCGCAGAAGAGGGAGAGATCTGAGTGACAACCCCATGTAATCTCTTCCTGGATAGTTCGGCATGCGCAACTGTTTTAAAGTCATGAGAGAAACCCAGTTGGCATAAGAAAATGTTTAAAAATTAATTTACATTCCCCTCTGGGTGCAATAAAATGAATTCTATCACATAGTGCTGGAAGCAGTGAAAATTGTTAGTACCCTCTGGGAAACAATATGTAGCAAGAGTCCTAAAACGTTCCATACTCCTTGAATGAAATACTAAGTTTTATCGGAGATTTCTTCATATTTATTTTCAATAAAAATATATTTAGTAAGTAACACTGCTGAAAACAGGGGCTTCCTTAGTTTCTCAGACAGTAAACAATCTACCTGCAATTGGGGAATCTTGGGTTCAATCTCTGAGTTGGGAAGATCCCCTAGAGAAGGGAATGGCAACCCACTCTAGTATTGTTGCCTGGACAATTCTATGAACAGAGGAGCCTGGCAGGTTACAGTTCATGGGGTCACAAAAATCAGACATGACTGAGCAACTGAACACAAACACATACACACTGTTGAAAACACCTCACTGTGAATTTATGGAAAAAGATGTGTAATGTCTTCCCCTGCAGCTGTGTCAGACTGGGATTATACCGGCTGTGCTGGTCTAGCAGGACTGAAAGGGGAAGAGAGGTGTATACAGCACATATTCCAGATTGCATCTGTGAAAAATGTTAATGTTATAGGTAAAGACTGGATGATATTATCCCCAAAAGTTTACCAAACAAAGGAGCCTCAAGAATTATGTGAGGAGTTCAGATATTGAGCCAAGGGTTTGGAATAGTTGGGAAAGACACAAATAAAGAGGACTGTATCTAAGGGGAAAAGGGGTAGTGTAATTTAAAAAATGACAGAAGCAACAATTGTTCCCTATAGATGACATGCCATGATGCTGGGAGGGTGGAGAAAGATGTGAGAAAGAAAGAGTCACTTAACTGATAGGATCCAGGGACCTGGGAGAGAGACCATGGAGTCCATCAACAAGTGCAGGAGGATTTGTAGCACTACATCAACTTCGTAAGAGATTTTAACAGTGAATATGGGCCTGCCTAGGGCCTGGGTGCTCTTGTGACAAAGAGTCAATGTGGGATCTATTAGCTAAAGCCTTGTATAGCTGAAATTCACAGGGACCAGAGCATAAGGTAAATAAGCTGCTTCAACTTAATTTTGTAATAACCCACTTTAGAGAACAGAAAGCACCTACACTAACACCTTGAGGGATGATGGTCAGGAGGAAACACCATAAGACAGAGGTGATTATTTTTACCCCCAAAAGGCAGTGGCAGATCAGGCCAGGAGCTATGCATTCTCTTACTTTGACAGGCAACAAAGTATAATAAGAAAGTACCAGGATTTTGGAAACAGAACAGATGTGATCTTAAATCTCAACTGTATTATCTTGGACAAGTCTCTTAATTTTTCTGAGCCTTTTTTTTAATAACAATAAAAAATTACTGTGAGTGTTGTGAGAAGCTCATGAGTGAGTGAGTGCTCAGTCACTGAGTCGTATCTACCTGTGCAACCCCATGGACTGTAGCCCACCAGTCTCCTTTGCCATGGGATTTCCAAGGCAAGAATACTGGAGTGGGTTGCCATTTCCTCCTCTGGGGATCTTCCCAACACAGAGTTTGAACTCAGATCTCTATGTCTCCTGGATTGGTAGGCATATTTTTAATCACTGAGCCAATTGGGAAGCTGAAGCTCATCGTGTTATGTATATCAATTTATAGACTTCTAATGGCAGCCCACTCCAGTATTCATGCCTGGAAAATCCCATGGAACAAGGAGCCTGGTACGCTACAGTCCATGGGGTTGCATAGAGTTGGACACGCATGAGTGACTTCACTTTCTCTTTCACATGTGTGCCAGCTAGCTAATATAACTCTTCAAATTTTGATACGAGCACCAGCTGAGTCACTTAGGAGTTAGTCATTATCTATTCTACCTTGCCATGAAATTAAAAGATGCTTACTTCTTGGAAGGAAAGTTGTGACCAACCTAGACAGCATATTCAAAAGCAGAGACATTACTTTATCAACAAAGGTCCATCTAGTCAAGGCTATGGTTTTTCCAGTAGTCATGTATGGATATGAAAGCTGAGCGCCGAAGAATTGATGCTTTTGAACTGTGGTGTTGGAGAAGACTCTTGAGAGTCCCTTGGACTGCACAAGGAAATCCAACCAATCCATCCTAAAGGAGATCCGTCCTGGGTGTTCATTGGAAGGACTGATGTTGAAGCTGAAACTCCAATACTTTGGCCACCTGGTGTGGATAGCTGACTCATTTGAAAAGACCCTGATGCTGGGAAAGATAGAGGGCAGGAAAAGAGAGGGACAACAGAGGATGACATATTTGGATGGCATCACTAACTCAATGGACATGGGTTTGGGTAAACTCCGGCAGTTGGTGATAGATAGGGAGGCCTGGTGTGCTGCGGTTCATGGGATCACAAAGAGTTGGCACAACTGAGCAACTGAACTGAAACTGAACTGAACTGAACCTTACTATTATTTACAAAGTAAGTTTTCCTTTTATGAGAAAATCCATGCATTGACTCAGAATTAGGAAAACTATACAAATTTTGTCTGTTTATACTTGTCTAGAAATAAGGACACCGACAATTTTATTAGTCTTTTGACAAATATCAAACTCTGATCTTGAGGATGATGGACAAAATGGAACCTCATCATAGTAATTAAGAGAAAAGAATGAAATTTAACTTTTGCTCAGAACATTGTTATAATGCATACATAATGAAAGAAGGGTATAAATAGAATCTAAAATGTACCAAAAAGAAGCCAGAGGCTTGTTGTTAAATTGCAGGGATAAGACTTTCAAAACATTTCACATTGCCTCATAGAAGGTCATATTATAGATTTAACAGATACTACCTTTCATCTTTAAAGAATCATGATTATAAGAAAGAAAGATTTTTTTCTTTACCACATTAGTGGTAAAACCTGTGAAATCCGGTGAAGTCTGGAAATATTTGACAGAAATGTACAAATGCTTGCTTCTTTGTTGTGATAAATACACCAGGTTGGTGCAAGATACTAACATTAGAAGAAACCAGGTAAACAGCATATAGTACCTCTCTGTACTATCATTCCAAATTATCTTTACACATAAAACTATTCTAAACTAAGCAATTTATTTTTAAAATGGTAGTTTTAACTTACCACTGAGCATATCTGTGAAACCCAGAATCCAAGTTTTGTAACAGTGCTGAAATCTTAGACTATCACCAATCTATTATTAGAACTTTAGACAAAAATCTCCTATGTATAAAATTTAAATCAGAAACATATTAGGAAGCAAGTTATGAATTTTGTCACAAGATAAAGAGGGATTGTGACCTAAGGTCTGTACTCTGAACAAACCAGAAATCTGAGTAGTCACTTTTCAAATTTCCAGAAACCTTCTGATGTGACAAAAATGCTATTTCACAAGTCTTTCCCTGGTGCCTCAGATGGTAAAGAATCTGCTTGCAATGCAGGAGACCAAGGTTTGATCCCTGGATTGGGACGATCCCCTGGAGAAGAGAATGGCAACTCACTTTAGTATTCTTGCCTGGAGAATTATATGAACAGAGGAACCTGGAGGGCTACAGTCCATGGAGTTGTAAACAGTCAGACACAACTGAGCAACTAACACCTTCACTTTCCTCCATTAATGCGTCTCTTCTTGTTATCTATTCTGGTTCTACAATTCACAATCATACAGCAGAATCAAATTTAAAATTTGTATCAAGAAAAATAAGGGAGAATACAAACAGACATTATATTAATAATATTATGGGAGAGTATTATACTCAATGCTCTTCTGGATTTGAGAATTCACAAAAGAAAATTTAAAAGGAAAAGATATTCTTCCAAAATCATGTACCAGAAGAAGTGAGTGGAAAAAAAAAGACTATTGAAAAAGCTATCCAAGGTAAAGATAGTATTTTCAGAGTGTTTAGGCATTAAGACATAAACTTTCTAGGAAAATTCACTAAATAAATTGTTTTATTTTTAGTCCTGAGTGGATAAAACGTTGCACAATTTTATCCAATTTGTAAAAGTTTTCCAAATTTCAACTGTTGAAGAATAAAGTGCTCTTCTAGGTTAGGATCTCTACAACATAATTCCTCACAAATTCCTCATTTATTTTAATGAAACATGGTTCTTACTCTCTAGTAATTTTCACTTTTCACCAAATTTTTAAAGGTGAATATTTAAATGGCTGAGCCAATAATTTGCTGTCTTTCACATATAACATCTTAAAATCCCTAAGAATTATGCATTTTATCCTTTTTCTAATAACATCTAGATTTTTAAAAAGAGAAGGATCATCAGTGGTCCTGTATTGATAACAGGCAATTTTAGAGGGCAAAGAGTTGACAATTATTAAGTATATACTGCATACACTTCATTTTATCAAATTTCTCATTTAATTCTTTTAGTGAACCATGAAATTGATGACAGGATAAAGTATCTGAGAAGCTAAGTAACTGGCAGGATGCAAACTTGCTAATTGATTGATATGAATTCAAAAAAGCTTCTCTGACCCCAAAGACAGTCCTCATAAGCATCACAATACTCATTGTCTCAGATATTACTGGTTTATATGTTCAGTTCAGCAGCATTTTCTATTCTCTCCCATGGCAATATTTACTAGAAATGTGTAAACACATTGGAAGTTATTCCAAGATGAGCAATATAAATGTTGAAGGCAGACTGAAAAGCAGTCAGTGAGAGAAATGACTTGCACTTGCAGCCATCTGACATTAAGGGAGGAACTGGAAATCTATGAAAAAAAAACTTTGCAATGGCAAGTAGCATGATAAATGAATTGCTTAGCAGATTATATTAATATTATAATGGGAAAAGTTTCATGACTAACTTTTGGAGAAAATGACTCAAGTATGGGTGCCTTTTGAATTGTTTATTTTGAAATTTTATTTTTGTTGTATCTTCATTATCAAAGTAGTGAATTTATCCATAATATAATATTCAAAAGATATTTTAATACCATCAAATATGAAGTAAAATATATTGCTATTTCACCCATTCAAGAATAATCACCACTAGTGTTGTGATATATACCCTTCAATTTTGTTGTACACACATGCATGCATGCTGAGGTGCTTCAGTCGTTTCTGACTCTTTGCAAACCTATGGACAACCGTCAGGCTCCTCTGTCCATGGGAACCTCCAAGTGAGAATACTGGAGTGAGTTGCCATGCACTCCTCCAGGGGATCTCTGCAATCCAGGGATTGAGCAGGTGGGTTCTTTACCACTAGTGCCACCTGGGAAGCCCATACATGTATGTATGTATGTATGTATGTGTGTGTATATATATATATATATGCATATATATATATATCAATACACCCATATTATATTATATGATATGCATACAATTTTTTCAAGATTTTAGACTTCCTTTCTTCAGAAATAATTGAGAGTAGGAATCAAGATTGCCGGGAGAAATATCAATAACCTCAGATATGCCGATGACACCACCCTTATGGCAGAAAGTGAAGAGGAACTAAAAAGCCTCTTGATGAAAGTGAAAGTGGAGAGTGAAAAAGTTGGCCTAAAGTTCAACATTCAGAAAACAAAGATCATGGCATCCGGTCCCATCACTTCCTGGCAAATAGATGGGGAAACAGTGGAAACAGTGTTAGACTTTATTTTTCTGGGCTCCAAAATCACTGCAAGATGGTGACTGCAGCCAGGAAATTAAAAGACGCTTACTCCTTGGAAGAAAAGTTATGACCAACCTAGATAGTATCTTCAAAAGCAGAGACATTACTTTGCCGACTAAGATCCGCCTAGTCAAGGCTATGGTTTTTCCTGTGGTCATGTATGGATGTGAGAGTTGGACTGTGAAGAAGGCTGAGCGCTGAAGAATTGATGCTTTTGAACTGTGGTGTTGGAGAAGACTCTTGAGAGCCCCTTGGACTGCAAGGAGATCCAACCAGTCCATTCTGAAGGAGATCAGCCCTGGGATTTCTTTGAAAGGAATGGTACTAAGGCTGAAACTCCAGTACTTTGGCCACCTCATGCGAAAAGTTGACTTACTGGAAAAGACTCTGATGCTGGGAAGGATTGGGGGCAGGAGGAGAAGGGGATGACAGAGGATGAGATGTCTGGATGGCATCACTGACTCAGCGGACGTGAGTCTGTGTGAACTCTGGGAGTTGTTGATGGACAGGGAGTCCTGGCATGCTGTGATTCATGGGGTCGCAAAGAGTCGGACATGACTAAGCGACTGAATTTGAACTTGTGACTTCAATATATAAAGTGATTCTTTTAAATATTTGAGACTAGAAGAATTATTTCCCAGTGTTTTCATTTTAAGAATTTTAAAGCTACAGAAAAATTCCTAGAGGAAAAGGAATATCTATATATTCTCAGGTGCACCAGTTGTTATCATCTTACCATGTCAGCTTCATCTCTCATCTCCCTCACATCTCTCTTTCTCTCCCTCTCTTTCTTTCTCTAAATATATATGTGTAGACACCTACATTTATATGTGCATATGAGAGTCAGTTTGTAGACAGTGTGACACTTTACCTCTAAATACTTCAGAATAAGGATGTTCTTTCTTTTATATAATCACACAAATATACACACTGATGCAATTCAACATCAATATAATACAAATAGCTAAATTACAGCCCACATTAAAATTATTCTGCTTGTTCCAATAATGTCCTTTACTGTGTTTGGTTTGTTTGTCTTGATCCAGGATCCAATAGGATTATGGATTACATTTAGTTGTCACGGCTCTTTCATCTTCTATAAATCAAAGAAAGAAAGAAAAGTTCCCAACCCTCTGTCTTTTGTACTTCTGAAATAAATTTATTCACACAGGCCAGTTGTCTAGTGGAATTTCTGTTAATTTGTGTTTGATTGTTTCTTCATGATTAGATTGATTGAACATTTTTTTTTCCTCCTTTAGAATACAATACAGTGATGTCTTTCCCTTATCTATGTAACATATCAGAGAATATAGGAAGTCAAACTGACAGGTCAGACTCTCTTTCATTAGTGTTGAGAGTGATCACTTTGTGAGAGTGATATCCACCAGATTTCACCATGGGAAAGGAATCACTTTTTCTTTGTGATTAACAACCATTCTTTGAGATAATTTTATAAGACTATATGAATAACTTATTTTTTATCTTTATCACAATAGTTTTATCATCCATTGATAATTCTTATCTGACTCATATATTACAGTCATTTTATAATTTTTATTGGGTCTTCTTAGGTAGCACTAGTGGTAAAGAACCCACTTGCTTATGTAGGAGACAAAAGTGACAGGGGTTCTATCCCTGGGCCAGGAAGATCCCCTGGAGGAGAAAATGGCAACCCACCCTAGTATTCTTGCCTGGAGAACCCCATGGACAGAGGAGCCTGGCAAGCTATAGTCCATAGGGTTGCAAAGCATTGGACACAACTGAGGAGACTTCACTGACACAAAAACACATAAACACACACACATTTTACCTTTCTCACAATGCTTTTATCATCCACTGGTAATTCTTGTCTGACTCAAATATTATGGTCATGCATAATTTTGATTTTTTTTAATTATTGTAACTCTTTTAGGATTGATTCATCGTTTCTGTGCAAAGAGATATAACACACTTGCATTTCATTGTTCTGTATTCCTTTGGTCAATGTATTATAATCCAGTTCTGACAGCAATTATTATTTTCAAAATTGCCCAAATTTTTCAGAGAGAACCCTCCAAGCTGTTCTAAGTCCTTTTGACATGTTTCCATCAGTTTTTAGTTTTTGCTTTTGTATGGTTGATTTAATTTGGTGGTGAGGTGGGGGGGGGGGGTGCCTCACAACTTCCTTTTATTTCTGGTACAAACAAATATTCCAGGCAACCTTTACTTTACCTGAATCTATTTTTTATCATTTTCCCAAAGACCCCTGATTACTTTGATCTAATCAGTTCAGTGCAGTTGCTCAGTCTGTGTCCAACTCTTTGCGACCTCATGGACTGCAGCACACCAGGCTTCCTGGTCCATCACCAACTCCTAGAGCTTGCTCAATCTCATGTCCATTGAGTTGGTGATGCCATCAAACCACCTCATCTTCAATCGTCCCCTTCTCCTACAGCCTTAAGTCTTTCCCAGCATCAGATTCTTTTCTAATGAGTCAGCTCTTTGCATCAGATGACTGAAATATTGGAGTTTCATTATCATTACTTCCAATGAATATTCAGGACTGATTTCCTTTAGGACTGACTGGTTTGATCTCCCTGCTGTCCAAGGGACTCTCAAGAGTCTTTTCCAACACCACAGTTCAAAAGCTTCAATTCTTCGGCACTCTGCTTTCTTTATGGTCCAACTCTCATATCCATACATGACTGCTGGAAAAACCATAGCTTTGACCAGATGGACATTTGTCAGCAAAGTAATGTCTCTTCTTTTTAATATGCTGTCTGTGTTGGTCATAGATTTTCTATCAAGGAGCAGCGTCTTTTAATTTCATGGCTGCAGTCACCATCTGCAGTTATTTTGGACCCCCCAAAAAAAGTCTGTCACTGTTTCCATTGTTTCTCCATCTATTTGCCGTGAACTGATGGGACTAGATGTCATGATCTTAATTTTTTGAATGTTGAGTTTTAAGCCAGCTTTTCACTCTCCTCTTTCACTTTTCTTCAAGAGGTTCTTTGCTTTTTGTCATAAGAATGGTTTCATCTGCATATCTGAGGTTATTGATATTTTTCCTGGAAATCTTGATTCCAGCTTGTGCTTCATAAAGTCTGGCATTTTGCATGATGTACTCCACATATAAGTTAAATAAGCAGGGTGACAATATACAGCCTTGACATACTCCTTTTGTGAAGGCTGTACATTGTCACCCTGATTATTTAACTTATATGTGGAGTACATCATGCAAAATGCCAGACTGGATGAAGCACAAGCTGGAATCAAGATTTTTAGAGTGGATTTGATTGATGGCTCAGAGGTTAAAGCATCTGCCTGCAATGTGGGAGACCTGGGTTCAATCCCTGGGTTGGGAAGATCCCCTGGAGAAGGAAATGGCAACCTAATAAAGTATTCTTGCCTGAGAATCTCATGGATGGAGGAGCCTCGTGGGCTACAATCCATGGAGTTGCAAAGAGTTGGACACGACTGAACGACTTCACTTTCATGCTGCTTGTTAGTTGAGTGCAACACTTCTGCTACTGTGTCAGTAGACAGTAGTTTGAGTTCATACTGATTCCTCTCATTTCAGTCTGGGAGCATAGACTTATTCCTATCATTTTTATATTTTCAAATGGATTCACTCTTCTCCCACAATAAGAAGGTTTGTTTCTAACATAAATATAGTCACTCATTTGCTTTTTCTCTCTGTGTATAGAGATGAGATGAAATACATCATAAAAATGCAAATGTAGCAGAGGTAGATTATATATCTTTATATATAATAAAATATATATGCACTATATATGTGCATAGTGTTATCATTTTATACATCATTTTACATATATATGTATCAATTACTGTAGCAATACTACTATCAACAAAAATATCTCCTAAGTATCAAGACATTTTTGCATTTTTTAGCCTCATGGTTAATTGTGTTAAAGCAGATTAACATGACTTCCTAGGTGGCACTAGTGGTAAAGAACCCTCTAGCCAATTCAGGAGATGTAAGAGAGAGGAGTCTGATCCCTGAGTCAGAAAAATCCCCTGGAGAAGGACATGGCAACTCACTCAAGTCTTCTTGCCTGGAGAATCCCATGAACAAAGGAGTCTTGCAGGCTACAGTCCATAGGGTCACACAGACTAGGACGCAACTGAAGCGACTTAGCACACATAAAGGTTAACGTGGCTCAAAACTAAAGTTGTGCAGAGATACAATGTTGATGTGTGGCTATTTTTAAAACTTGACTAAATAACATACAATATTAATGATTGACTCATTTTCACACTTTTTTCCCTAAGTTTATCACTTTAAAACTGAAATAGGTATCCCATTACCATTTACAAGTGTGTTTTTCAATTCTTCTTATTTTACTATTTTTTTCTAAAAAAATTGAGTCAGTATTGTCAAGTATATGATTCTGCGATTATTTTACTCTGAATTTTAATTTCAATTTTCTTCCTTTTTTAAAATTTATTTTCATTGAAGGTTAATTACTTTACAATATTGCGGTGTTTTTTTTTGCCATACATGCACATGAATCAGCCATGGATGTACATGTGTTCCCTATCCTCACCCTCCCTCCCACCTCCCTCCTCATCCCATCCATCAGGGTCATCCCAGTGCACCAGCCCTGAGCACCCTGTCTCATGCATTGAACCTGGACTAGCCATCTATTTCACTAATGATAATATACATGTTTCAATGCTATTCTCTCAAATCACCCCACCCTTAACTTCTCCCACAGACTCCAAAAGTCTGTTCTTTAGATCTGTGTCTCTTTTGCTGTCTCACATATAGGGTCATCGTTACCATCTTTCTAAATTCCATATATATGTGTTAATATATTGTATTGGTGTTTTTCTTTCTGACTTACTTCACTCTGTATAATAGGCTCCAGTTTCAATCATCTCATTAAAACTGATTAAAATGCATTCTTTTTAATAGCTGAGTAATATTCCATTGTGTGTATGTACCACAGCTTTCTTATCCATTCATCTGCTGATGGACATCTAGGTAGCTTTGATGTCCTGGCTATTGTAAACAGTGCTATGATGAACATTGGGGCACATGTCTCTTTCGATTCTGGTTTCCTCAATGTGTATGCCCAGCAGTGGGATTTCTGGGTCGAATGGCAGTACTGTTTACAGTTTTTTAAGGAATCTTCACACTGTTCTCCATAGTAGCTGTACTAGTTTGCATTCCCACAAACAGGGTAAGAGGATTCCTTTTTTCTCTGCACCCTCTCCAGCATTTATTGTTGGTAGACTTTTTGAAGTCAGACACGACTGAGTGACTTCACTTTCACTTTTCACTTTCATGTGTTGGAGAATGAAATGGCAACCCACTCCAGTGTTCTTGTCTGGAGAATCATGGGGATGGCGGTGCCTAGTAGGCTGCCATCTCTGGGGTCTCACAGAGTCAGACACGACTGAAGTGACTTAGCAGCAGCAGAAGCAGCAGCAGCAGCAGCAGCAGCAGCAGCAGCAGCAGACTTTTTGATAGCAGCCATTCCAACCAGCGTTAGATGGTATCTCATTGTGTTTTTGATTTTCATTTCTCTACTAATGAGTGATGTTGAGCATCTTTCCATGTGTTTGTCAACCACCTGTATGTCTTTGGAGAAATGTCTGTTTAGTTCTTTGGCACATTTTTTTAATTGGGTTGCTTATTTTTCTGGAATTGAGCTGCAGTAGCTGCTTATATATTTTGAGTTTAATTCTTTGTCAGTTGCTTCATTTGCTGTTATTTCCTCCCATTCTGAAGACTATCTTTTCACCTTGCCTATAGTTTCCTTCGTTGTGCAAAAGCTTTTAAGTTTAATTAGGTCCCATTTGTTTATTTTTGCTTTTATTTCCATTACTCTGGGAGGTGGGTCATAGAGGATCCTGCTATGATTTACATCAGAGAGTGTTTTCACTATGTTTTCCTCTAGGAGTTTTATAGTTTCTGGTCTTACATTTAGATCTTTAATCCATTTTGAGTTTATTTTTGTGTGCGGTGTTAGAAAGTGTTCTAGTTTCATTCTTTTACAAGTGGTTGACCAGTTTTCTCAGCACCAGTTGTTAAAAAGATCATCTTTCTCCACTGTATATTCTTGCCTCCTTTTTCAAAGATAAGGTGTCCATAGGTGTGTGGATTTATCTCTGGGCTTTCTATTTTGTTCCATTGATCTATGTTTCTGTCTTTGTGCCAGTACCATACTGTCTTGATAACTGTTGCTTTGTAGTATAGCCTGAAGTCAGGCAGGTTGATTCTTTCAGTTCCATTCTTCTTCTCAAGATTGCTTTGGCTATTTGAAGTTTTTTGTATTTCTATGCAAATTGTGAAATTATTTGCTCTGATTCTCTGAAAAATACCGTTGGTAGCTTGCTAGGGATTGCATTGAATCTATAGATTGCTTTGGGTAGTATACCTGTTTTCACTATATTAATTCTTCTGATTCATGAACATGGTATATTTCTCCATCTATTAGTGTCATCTTTGATTTCTTTCATTGGTATTTTATAGTTTTCTATATATAGGTCTTTTGTTCCTTTAGGTAGATTTATTCCCAAGTATTTTATTCTTTTCATTGAAATAGTGAATGGAATTGTTTCCTTAAGTTCTATTTCTGTTTTCTCATTGTTAGTGTATAGGAATGCAAGGGACTTCTGCATGTTAATTTTAATATCCTGCACCTTTACTATATTCATTGATTAGTTCTAGTAATTTTCTGGTGGAGTCTTTAGGGTTTTCTATGTAGAGGATCATGTCATCTGCAAACAGTGAGAGTTAAACTTCTTCTTTTCCAATCTGGATTCCTTTTATTTATTTTCTGCTCTGATTGCTGTGTCTAAAACTTCCAAAACTATGTTGAATAGTAGTGGTGAGAGTGAGTATCCTTGTCTTGTTCCTGACTTTAGGGGAAATGCTTTCAATTCTTCACAATTGAGGAGAATGTTTGCTGTGGGTTTATTAAATATGGCTTTTATTATGTTGAGGTATGTTGCTTCTGTGCCCGCTTTCTGGAGGTTTTTTTTTTTTTTTTTTAAATCATAAATCGGTGTTGAATTTTGTCAAAGGCTTTTTCTGCATCTATTGAGATAATCTTATGTTTTTTATCTTTCAATATGTTAATGTGGTGTGTTGCATAAATTGATTAGCAAATACTGAAGAATCCTTTTCATACTGTTCATGGGGTTCTCAAGGCAAAAACACTGAAGTGGTTTACCATTCCCTTATTCAATGGACCACATTCGATCAGACCTCTCCACCATGACCAAAGCCTTTGACGATGTGGATCACAATCAACTGGAAAATTCTGAAAGAGATGGGCATACCAGACCACCTGATCTGTCTCTTTAGAAACCTCTATGCAGGTCAGGAAGCAACAGTTAGAACTGGACATGGAACAATAGACTGATTCCAAATAGGAAAAGGAGTACATCAAGGCTGTATATTGTCACCTTGCTTATTTAACTTATATGCAGAGTACATAATGAGACATGCTGGGCTGGAGGAAGCACAAGCTGGAATCAAGATTTCTGGGAGAAATATCAATAATCTCAGATATTCAGATGACACCACCCTTATGGTAGAAAGCGAGGAAGAACTAAAGAGCCTCATGATGAAAGTGAAAGAGGAGAATGAAAAAGTTGGCTTAAAGCTCAACATTCAGAAAACTAAGATCAAGGTATCTGTCCCATCACTTCTTGACAGACAGATGGGGAAACCGTGGCTGACTTTATTTTTCTGGGCTTCAAAATCACTTCAGATGGTGATTGCAGCCATGAAATTAAGACACTTACTCCTTGGAAGGAAAGTTATGACCAACCTGAATAGCATATTAACAATCAGAGACATAACTTTGCCAACAAAGGTCCGTCTAGTCAAGGCTTTGGTTTTTCCAGTGGTCATGTATGAAAGTGAGAGTTGGACTATAAAGACAGCTAAGCGCCGAAGCATTGATGCTTTTGAACTGTGGTGTTGGAGAAGAATCTTGAGAGTCCCTTTGACTGCAAGGAGATCCAACCAGTCCATCCTAAAGGAGATCAGACCTGGATATTCATTGGAAAGACTGATGTTGAAGCTGAAACTCCAATACTTTGGCCACCTCATGCGAAGAGTTGACTCATTGGAAAAGACCCTGTTGCTGGGAAAGATTGAGGGCAGGAAGAGAAGGGGACGACAGAGGATGCAATGGTTGGAGGGCATCAGCGACTCAATGGACATGGGTTTGAGTGGGCTCCAGGAGTTGGTGATGGATAGGGAGGCCTAGCCTGCTATGGTTCATGGGGTCACAAACAGTTGGACAAGACTGAGTGACTGAGCTGAACTGAACAGAACAAAAGAATCCTTGCATCCCTGGGATAAAGCCCACTTGGTCATGATGTATGATCTTTTTAATACGTTGCTGGATTCTGTTTGCTAGAATCTTATTAAAGATTTCTGCATTGGTGTTCACCAATGGTATTGGACTGTAGTTTTCTTTTTTTGTGGCATCTTTGTCTGGTTTTGGTATTAGGGTAAATGGTGGCCTAATAGATGAGTTTGAAAGTTTACCTTCGTCTTCAATTTTCTGAAAGAGTTTGAGTAGGATAGGTGTTAGCTCTTCGCTAAATTTTTGGTAAAATTCAGCTGTGAAACCATCTGGTCCTGGGCTTTTGTTTGTTGGAAGATTTCCGATTACACTTTCAGTTTCTGTGCTTGTGATGGGTCTGTTAAGATTGTCTATTTCTTCCTGGTTCAGTTTTGGAAAGTTATACTTTTCTATGAATTTGTCCATTTCTTCCAAGTTTTCCATTTTATTGGCATATTGTTGCTGATAGTAGTCTCTTGTGTCCCTTTGTATTTCTGTGTTGTTTGTTGTGATTTCTACATTTTCATTTCTAATTTTGTTGATTGAATTATTCTCCCTTTTTTTCTTGATGATTCTGGCTAATGGTTTGTCTATTTTATTTATTTTCTCAAAGAACCAGCTTTTAGCTTTGTTGATTTTGGTTATGATCACCTTTGTTTCTTTTGCATTTATTTCTGCCCAATTTTTATTATTTCTTTCCTTCTACTAACCCTAGAGTGCTTCATTTCTTCTTTTTCTAGTTGCTTCAGGTGTAGAGTTAGGTTATTTATTTGATTTCTCTCCTGTTTCTTGACATGGGCTTGTATTGCTATGAACCTTACCCTTAGCACTGTTTTTATTGACTCCCTGAGGTTTTGGCTTGTTATGTTTTCATTTTCATTCGTTTCTATGCATATTTCGATTTCCTTTTTGATTTCTTCTGTGATTTATTGGTTTTTCAGAACTGTGTTGTTTAGCCTCCATATGTTTGTATTTTTAATAGTTTTCTTTTTTTTCCTGTAGTTTACATCTAACCTTACCACATTGTGATCAGAAAAAATGCTTGAGATTATTTCTTTTTTTTTTTTTTTTTTAATTTACCAAGGCTAGATTTATGGCCCAGGATGTGATCTGTCATGGATAAGGTTCCATGTGCGCTTGAGAAGAAGGTGAAATTCATTGCTTTAGGGTGAAATGCCCTATAGATATCGATTAGGTCTAACTGGTCCATTGTATCAATTAAAGTTTGTGTTTCCTTACTAATTTTCTGTTTGGTTGATCTATCCATAGGTGTGAGTGGGATATTAAAGTCTCCCATTATTATTATGTTACTGTTAATTTCCCCTTTCATGTTAGCACTTGCCTTGCATATTGCAGTCCTCCTATGTTGGGTTCATACATATTTATAACTTTTAAATCTTCATCTTGGACTGATCCAGTAATCTTTATGTAGTGTCCATCTTTGCCTCTTTCCACAGCCTTTATTTCAAAGTCTATAATATCTGATATGAGTATTTCTACTCCTGCTTTCTTTTGGTCTCCATTTTTGTGAAATATCTTTTTTCAGACCTTTACTTTCAGTCTGTATTTGTCCCTAGGTTTGAGGTGGGTATCTTGTAGACAGCATATATGGGGGTCTTGTTTTTTTCTCCATTCAGTTAGTCCTTGTCTTTTGGTTAGAACATTCAACCCATTTACAGTTAAACTGATTATTGATAAGTATGAACCCATTGCCATTTACTTTGTTGTTTTGCATTTGAGTTTATAAACCTTTTCTTTTTGTGTTTCCTGTCAAGATAATATCCTTTAGCATTTGTTGAAGAGCTGTTTTGGTGGTGTTGAATCCTCTGAGCTTTTGCTTGTCTGTAAAGCTTTTGATTTATCCTTCATATTTGAATGAGATCCTTGCTGAGTACAGTAATCTGTACGTTTTTCTCTTTCATCACTTTCAGTATGTCCTACCATTCCCTTCTGGCTTGAGAGTTTCTATTGAAAGATCAGCTGTTATCCTTATGGGGATCCTCTTGTGAGTTATTTGTTGTTTTTCCCTTGCTGCTTTTAATGTTTTTTCTTTGTGTTTGATCTTTGTTAATTTGATTAATATGTGTCTTAGGGTGTTTCACCTTAGGTTTATCCTGTTTGGGACTCTCTGGGTTTCTTGGACTTGGATAGCTATTTCCTTCCCCATTTTAGGGAAGTTTTCAACTATTTTCAAGTATTTTCTCATGCCCTTTGTTTTTGTCTTCTTCTTCTGGGACTACTATAATTTGAATGTTGGTGCATTTAACATTGTCCCAGTGGTCTCTGAGGTTGTCCTCACTTCTTTTAATTCTTTTTTTCTTTTTTCCTCTCTGCTTCATTTATTTCCACCATTGTATCTTCCACCTCACTTATTCTATCTTCTGCCCCAGTTTTTCTACTCTTGGTTCCCTCCAGAGTGCTTTTGATCTCAGTTATTGCATTATTCATTATTGACTGATGTTTTTATTTCTTCTAGGTCCTTTTAAACATTTCATGCATCTTCTCAATCCTTGTCTCTAGACTACTTATCTGTAACTCCATTTTGTTTTCAAGATTTTGGATCATTTTTACTATCATTGTTCCAAATTAGTTTTCAGGTAGACTCCCTATGTCCTCCTCTTTTGTTTGTTTTGGTGGGGTTTTATCATGTTCCTTTACCTGCTGAATATTTCTCTGCCTTTTCATCTTATTTAGGTTGCTGTGTTTGGGGTGGCCTTTCTGTATGCTGGAAGTTTGTGGCTCCTGTTTATTGTGGTTCCTCCCTGTGGATGCAATTGGATGAGTGATTTTTCAAGGTTTCCTGGTTTAGCTAAGCTTGCTTCATTGTTCTGCTGGGTGGAGCTGGATCTCTTCTCTCCTAAGCAATGCAGCCCGTGCCTCCTTGTTCATCCCCACTTGCTGGTGGTGGACGTGAGCATATGGGCTACCTCTCCACTGGGAGTTGCAGTTAGGTGTGTAATCTGTGGGTTTTATTTATTTATGTTTTCCTCCTGGCTATGTTGCCCTCTGAGATTCCAAAACTCCCACACACCCACTGGTGAGAGGGTTTCCTGGTGTTTGGAAACTTCTCTTCTTTTACAACTCCCTCTTTGGGATGGGTCTTCATCCCTAACTCTTTTGGCTATCTCTTTATCTTTTATATTTTGTCCTAACTCTTTTCATTCAGAAAATGAAGATCATGGCATCTGGTCCCATCGCTTCATGGCAAATAGATGGGGAAACAGTGGAAACAGTGTCAGGCTTTATTTTTGGGGGCTTCAAAATCACTGCAGATGGTGACTGTAGCCATGAAATTAAAAGACGCTTACTCCTTGGAAGGAAAGTTGTGACCAACCTAGATAGCATATTCAAAAGCAGAGACATTACTTTGCCAACAAAGATCTGTCTAGTCAAGGCTATGGTTTTTCCAGTGGTCATGGATGTGAAGAAAGCTGAGCACCGAAGAATTGATGCTTTTGAACTGTGATGTTGGAGAAGACTCTTGAGAGTCCCATGGACTGCATGAAGATCCAATGAGTCCATTCTGAAGGAGATCAGTCCTGGGTGTTCACTGGAGGGACTGATGCTAAAGCTGAACCTCCAGTACTTTGGCCACCTCATGCGAAGAGTTGACTCATTGGAAAAGACTCTGATGCTGGGAGGGATTGGGGGCAGGAGGAGAAGGGGACAACTGAGGATGAGATGGCTGGATGGCATCACTGACTCGATGGATGTGAGTTTGAGTGAACTCCAGACGTTGGTGATGGACAGGGATGCCTGGTGTGCTGCGATTCATGGGGTCGCAAAGAGTCGTACACGACTGAGCGACTGAACTGAAATGACCTCTTTTCAAAGACAATGGGCTGCCTTTCTTGGTGCCTGGGGTCCTCTGCCAGCATCCAGAAGTTGTTTTGTAGTATTTGCTCAGCATTCAAGGGCTCTTTTGATGAATTTGTGGGGGAGAAAGTGGTATTCCCCATCCTATTCCTCTGCCATTTTAGGACCACCCCCCTAATTTCAATTATGTAAAGCCAAGGATTTTTTTTTTAATTTAATGTGTCCTGCCTAGAGTTTGTTTCTTATTTTTATAAAATCTACTCCTGATACATCTTCTGATATATTTTATCTCATTTTTCCATATAAACTCACTAATTTTTTCAGGTGAAACACTTACTGATGACATATATTTGGATTTTGTGGTTTAGTCTAATCTGATAACCTGTATCTTTTAATAGGTGAATGTAGCCCAACTCAATTTATTCAAAAAAAAAAAAATATACACACACACACACATACACACACACACACACACACACACACACACACTTATTTCTTTCCCCAAAAGGCAGTGGCAGATCTAGTTCTATTTTCATAAGAGCATCTGCACTTATTACTTCAATATATCATGATTTTTAGTGTTTGGTCCCAAATATTTACACCATAAACTTTCTTTTCTGTGAGTTTGATATTTCCATTCCCCTTATTAATATGTATCATTAATTACTTTTATTTTGTGTTTTCATTTACTGTCATATATCATAAGCATTTATGTTTGGTATAAAGTGTGTCATGTGTACAGTTTTTCTTCAAAATACTGCTGATAGGGTTTCATGGTCTTTCTGAGTTTGCTATTGCAGAGAAAACTCTGAAATTATCACAACTTTGTTTCTTGGTTAAAAAACAGCTTTATTACATTTATTTGTTTTTCTACTTAAAGTTTGGGGGAATTTTTTTTTTCCAGTTTTTGAAATAGAGAAAACAAAGCTAGGGTATATTTAGTCACAATCTATTTAGTCTTTTTTCAAAAGCATGATCTTTCTCTTCTTCTCCAGTAAGATAATTGTTCTATTTAGATTTATATTTTCATTTTCACTGTATTTTTCTGATAATGCTTATAAGATCCCATATTAAATTTCTATTTTCTATTATTCCTTCTTTAGACTAATAGTTTTATGTTTCATATTTTTATTCTGTATTTTAGCAGTGCTGGTTTGTCACCACTTTTGCTCTAAAAAGGTTTAATACATTTGCATATTGCACTTGATTACTTATAAAGTTGATTTTAATTATGCTATTTTGCTTTTGGGGGCTTCTGACTCCAACTTATCAATTCCTGTTTTGATTAAATATACTATAGTAGTTTAATTTCCTATGTTCATGTATTATGAATCTTCTATCCAAAAATAGTTTGTCTTTGCAGGATAATGAAAATTCCAAGCAATGTAACTTTCTGTAGAAATATCCCATTCGAGAGTATGGGATTTCTTTGATCCAGCTGCTTGTCCTTCACATACCCCATGTTGTTGTGTTGTTTCATATATCCTTGAGTGGAGCAAAGTCTATATGAAATTGCTCTCTTCTGTAAAATGTCTGTGTTTTCTGAGGGCCTAATCTCTTTGTTCTGAAAAATTACACATTCTGTTATAATATACAGAGATTTAGGGTAGGTTGAGATTCTTGTTTGAATAGTCCTGTTCCAAATTTCTAATAGACACTTCTAAACTGTGATTATTCATTCTCCTTTCTATTTTTAACATGTCCTGAGAAGAGTCCTTTAAAAACTACTTTTCCTATTTGAATTCTTAGCTGATTCCTTGTTTTATTTTTATCCCTGCATATAGTAAATTATTCAGATTATGCCTTTCAAAACACACAAAAATGCTGATAGCCCATGCTCTTCATTTTATGTCCTTCGGTCATTAAAGTTATTGCAAGATGTTAACATTTCAATTATTGTAAGATGTTAGAATTTAATCTTTTAGTGATTTGCAGACAATGATAGATTTTTCTTTCTTGGTTCATGTTTTCCAATGTCTTAAAAAAAACAATTTAGCTGTTAATTGGGAAAGACTTGTTTGAAATTGGCTATACAGTTCCATTTCCATTCAGGAGTACAGAGATCCATTTTAAGTTTGCCTTTGAAATATGGCACTAAAGACTTGTGTGCCAAGTCACAGAGTTAAGTGTCCATGGAAAGGTCAGCTCAGTCATCCCTCAGCCTGAGCTATTCCAAGTGCCATTAAAATAGATTTTTCTCATTCAGGGCATCAGATTCTGTTCTTACCCTTAAAAATAATTATTTCCAAGATCTTATAACTGTTATAGGAGAGACTGTCTCTCTGATTTATAATCTAATTAGAGCCCTTTTACTCTTGTCTCTAGGAAGAAGAAATCTGCTCCTCATCTATTTTTAAGGACCATTTCGTATACTGAAGCCTCTTAGTAAACCCAAAAATCATCTGTTCTACCTCTAGGTTGAAGGAGCACAGTTGCATTTGCTTTATCTCATAGGGGCCATTGCCCAAACTTTTCATCAAATCTGATTGTTTTCATCTGAAATAACTCTATTTCATACTTCACCGCAATGACCCAAATGACGTCCAGAATGTTTTTAATACAGTTAGAACTCTATGTGTATTCCTAACAGAAGTCCCTCTAGTCTCTTCTTATCACTACTGTTTCTTGCACAAGGGATGAATTAAATAGCTAGGATGATTCTGATTTCTCAAAAACAGATAGCGGCATATTGTTGTTGGCTGAATATGTTGTGTTTTCATTTCTTGAATATAAATTTAAGATTGCTAACTTGTTCTCAACAACACTTATTTAAAATTAACAAGGAAATGATATTTGAATTTCTCAGTTTGCATTACTCACACCAATTAAAATATATTAAACATCAAATTGCTAGGTATATTTTAAATCCAAAGCAAATAATAGTTTTGCAAAAAATGTTTTATATTGTGACATACTAGGGAGATCAATGTAATTATAAGCCATTAGAATCAGAATCATTTAGATTATTTCGATTCCATGTTTTAACTTTTTCTTTTGAACCATTTTGAGATTTTGTTCAGCTCTATAATTGACATATAAAATTGTAAAGTATTTAAAGTGTACATTGTGATGATTTGATAAACATGGCAACAAGATTCTTCCCATCTAGTTAATTAACAAATCTATCACTCCGTATATTTATTTTTTATGTATGTATGAGAACAGTTATTTTCTACCTTCTTAGCAAACTTCAATTATATAATAATGTTATCAGTTATAGTCACTGTCTATAGAGTATATTTCCAAACTTTATTCATTATGTAGCTGAAAAATTACACCTTTTTAGCAATCTCTTCCTAATTTGTCCACCCCACTCAAATTACTGGCAACAAATTTTCTACTCTCTTTCTATGAGTTTGACGTTTTAGATTCCACATATAAGTGATACCATGCAGTGCTAGCCTTTGTCTGACTTATTTCACTTAGCATAATGCCCTCAAGGCTCATTCATATTGTCACAAATGGCAGGATTTCCTTTTTTCTGTTGTCTGAAAAATATTCCATTTTATGTATATACCATGTTTTCTTTATTAATTGGTGTGTGGATGGACACTTGAGCTTTGTTTGTTTGTTTTGTTTTTTAACATTTCACTATTGTGAATATTGCTGCAATGAGCAGATATTGGTTTATATTCTTTTATTCTCTTTGGATATATACCCAGAAGTGAAATTGCTAGATGGTATGTCACCCTGCTTATTTAACTTATATGCAGAGTACATCATGAGAAATGCTGGACTGGAAGAAGCACAAGCTGGAATCAAGATTGCCGGGAGAAATATCAATAACCTCAGATATGCAGATGACACCACCCTTATGGCAGAAAGTGAAGAGGAACTAAAAAGCCTCTTGATGAGAGTGAAAGAGGAAAGTTAAAAAGTTGGCTTAAAGCTCAACATTCAGAAAACTAAGATCATGGCATCTGGTCCCATCACCATGGGAAATAGATGGGGAAACAGTGGAAACAGTGTCAGACTTTATTTTGGGGGGCTCCAAAATCACGGCAGATGGTGACTGCAGCCATGAAATTAAAAGGAGCTTACTCCTTGGAAGAAAAGTTATGACCAACCAAGATAGCATATTCAAAAGCAGAGACATTACTTTGCCAACAAAGGTCCGTCTAGTCAAGGCTATGGTTTTTCCTGTGGTCATGTATGGATGTGAGAGTTGGACTGTGAAGAAGTCTGAGCACCGAAGAATTCATGCTTTTGAACTGTGGTGTTGGAGAAGACTCTTGAGAGTCCCTTGGACTACAAGGAGATCCAACCAGTCTATTCTGAAGGAGATCAGCCCTGGGATTTCTTTGGAAGGAATGATGCTAAAGCTGAAACTTCAGTACTTTGGCCACCTCATGCGAAGAGTTGACTCATTGGAAAAGACTCTGATGCTCGGAGGGATTGGGGGCAGAAGGAGAAGGGGACGACCCAGGATGAGATGGCTGGATGGCATCACCCACTCGATGGACGTGAGTCTGTGTGAACTCCTGGAGATGGTGATGGACAGGGAGGCCTGGCGTGCTGCAATTCTTGAGGTCACAAAGAGTCGAACATGTCTGAGTGACTGAACTGAACTGATAACAGTTCTATTTTAAATTTTCTGAGGAAGCTCCTTACTCCCTGGAGGCTCGGATGGTAAAGAATCTGCCTGCAATGCAGGAGACCTGGGTTTGATTCCTGGGTTGGGAAGATCCCCTGGAGAAGGGAATGGCAACCCATCCAGTATTCTTGCCTAGAGAATCCCATGGACAGAGGAGCCTGGCAAGATAAAGTCCATATTGGGCTGCACCAAGTTACATTTCCACCAGCTTTTCACAATGATTTCCTTTTGTCCACATCTTTTCTGTTATTATTTGGTTACAGTCACTCTAACAGGTATGAGGTGATATCTCATTGTGGTTTTGATTTGAATTTCGCTGATGAATAGTGATTTTATATACCTTTTATTATACCCTCTCTACTAAATTCTTTGTATAATTTAATAGGTTTCACTTATCCCCATTTACAGGTGAAAAGTCTGAGGCCTTCAGAAGGTGAAATAACTTACTGCAGGTCACAGACTTAATATAAATCAGCTAACATTTGAACTAACTAACCTCAATTTGGCCTCAAAATATTCACTTTTAGCAACCACCTTCTACCAAAATTATATTCAAATGATAATTATGCCTCATGATACTGTAGGACACTAAGTTTTGAGATAGGGCAAACTATCTCCAGTATGACACATACATTCAAGAGTCAACTACCTTTACATACTCTTCTCCTTGCAAGAGTTAGTATTTTAAAATTTTGGATGAAACTGGAGCCGATTATACAGAGTGAAGTAAGCCAGAAAGAAAAACACCAATACAGTATACTAACACATATATATGGAATTTAGGAAGATGGCAATGACGACCCTGTATGCAAGACAGGGAAAGAGACACAGATGTGTATAATGGACTTTTGGACTCAGAGGGAGAGGGAGAGGGTGGGATGATTTGGGAGAATGACATTCTAACATGTATACTATCATGTAAGAATTGAATCGCCAGTCTATGTCTGATGCAGGATACAGCATGCTTGGAGCTGGTGCATGGGGATGACCCAGAGAGGTGTTATGGGGAGGGAGGTGGGAGGCGGGTTCATGTTTGGGAACGCATGTAAGAATTAAAGATTTTAAAATTTAAAAAAAAATAAAACATTTTAAATCTTAAAAAAAAAAAATAAAATTTTTCTTTTAAAATATTGACATTCTCAATATTATTTATGGATCCAATTTTATAAAACTACAAGTTGTTGGGCAAACTCACCAAAACAATATTTATTGACTGGAAAATAATTAAATTTTGCAGTACTGTTGATATTTGTTACAGATTATTTTTTATTTATTATGACAAGCACCAAACACTGAATGTGTGGATGGCAACCACATTTGTTACCAAAATATTGCAATTGTAACAACAAAGGGTAATTAGGGGAAACTGTAAGTGAAGAGATTTTATTGATGCTAAATTGACTTCTAGATGAAAAGGGAGCTATTTTGAGGGTAAAACTTTTTTAATACCAGATAATTTAGCTGAAATTATACCTAGTATAAGGCAATAAAATGTACCAAATTAATCAAATTCAAGGTCATGAATCTTTTATATGAAACTATTTTTCAGCTAAAGTTGAAACTTTAAAGCAATATTTCTTTGCCATTCTTAATACCAATAGATTCTTTATTTCTCATAAGTAAAGTGAAGCCATTTCTTTAAAATCTGATTTCTTTTATTTGTTTTATTGAAGAATTTGAAAATATGGATGGTTAAACTTTTCATTGATTCTGCATGATTTTCAGATTTGTATATTATAAATTTAATGGGCAATAAATACATTTAACTGCAATACACTATAAGTGTAACCCTATCAATATTCACTTTAGTCTTGTTAGATTAACTTTGTTTATGAGATTACTTTTTTTTAATAAGTTACCAAATTTATTCAGATATCAGGTTTGTTGCTGGTTTCTTTTCTTGTGATATTGCTCAGAAAATGAAGTGATACTTTCCTAGGAATGAGAAGTATGTTTCCTTTTATTCCAAGGTGATTTGAAAGATGAAAATACAGATAATATTATTAGAATTACAGTGATTTATGAACACTTTATGTGGCCAGTATTATGTAGAAATAGTCCTCCTTTCCTTCCCATAAAGCAAGTCTATTTATTTTTTATTTTTTAATCTAACAAAAAAATTACCATAATTTCAAAAAGAAAGCTATAGAGGTCTTGCTTTTAGTTCATTTAGTCATCTGTGTATTGAAGTTCTGGGCTAAATGAAATTCTAAAAACTCTGAGCCTTATGCTAAAACTGGTTTGAGACTAGTATGCTATAGACAGTATATAAGAAGACTCATTATCACTTCCTATGAGTAGATTTATTCAGAAATTCTTAACTGACCACATTGATTTCTGGTATAACATGAAGTGTCAACATGTTTCAACATGGCAACAGGACCCACCTACCTTTGTTTTCCTCCACCAATATTACCCAATAATTTACCGTCCATTTGCAACCTGTTTCCTCTCTAAATATGTAGATTTCTGCCCTCTCTCATCAAATTGTTTGCTCTACTCCATTATAACTTCCCTTTACATTTCTATAAGTAAATATAGTTCAGTAAGGATGATGCTTTTGAACTGTGGTGTTGGAGAAGACTCTTGAGAGTCCCTTGGACTGCAAGGAGATCCAAACAGTCCATTCTGAAGGAGATCAGCCCTGGGATTTCTTTGGAAGGAACGATGCTAAAGCTGAAACTCCAGTACTTTGGCCTCCTCATGCGAAGAGTTGACTCATTGGAAAAGACTTTGATGCTGGGGGGGGTTGGGGGCAGGAGAAGAAGGGGACGACTGAGGATGAGATGGCTGGATGGCATCATGGACTCAATGGACGTGAGTCTGAGTGAACTCTGGGAGTTGGTGATGGACAGGGAGGCTTGGCATGCTGCGATTCATGGGGTCGCAAAGACTTGGACAGGACTGAGCGACTGAACTGAAGGATACTTTGTTGAAAAAGTTTCTGGGTAGGACTAAGTACTTTAGATTATTATGCTATGCTACTTTAATACCTGTCCAGCTGTGATAAATGATCCATTTGGCTCATGTATACATATTTATTTTCTATGATATAGTCTATTACCCTTTTAAATACAGCATAAAGATATCATACTCACATATAATAGCAAAACAAGAAGCCAGTAAATTCCTCTTTTTCCTTAAGCTGGTTTAAATTTGCTTTTTGTCATTACAATAGAAAAAAAGTCATGAAAAAATATGTCATCTATGCAGTCAACAGACCTTAAGTTGTCAAAAAATAATAAGGAATACCAAGCAGTGAAGATTTATTCAATTTCAAGCTTAAAGATAAATGATAAATAGCAAAGCTCCTGGACAAACATTGTCTGTTGTATCTTTTCAAGTCACTACTAATTAAAAGACGCTTACTCCTTGGAAGAAAAGTTATGACCAACCTAGATAGCATATTCAAAAGCAGAGACATTACTTTGCCAACAAAGGTCCGTCTAGTCAAGGCTATGGTTTTTCCTGTGGTCATGTATGGATGTGAGAGTTGGACTGTGAAGAAGTCTGAGCGCCGAAGAATTGATGCTTTGGAACTGTGGTGTTGGAGAAGACTCTTGAGAGTCCCTTGGACTGCATGAAGATCCAACCAGTCCATTCTGAAGGAGATCAGCCCTGGGATTTCTTTGGAAGGAATGATGCTAAAGCTGAAACTCTATTACTTTGGCCACCTCATGCAAAGAGTTGACTCATTGGAAAAGACTCTGATGCTGGGAGGGATTGGGGGCAGGAGGAGAAGGGAACGACAGAGAATGAGATGGCTGGATGGCATCACTGACTCGATGGACATGAGTCTGAGTGAACTCCGGGAGTTGGTGATGGACAGGGAGGCCTGGCGTGCTGTGATTCATGGGGTCGCAAAGAGTCAGACACGACTGAGTGACTGAACTGACTGAATGTAGTATAGGATTATAATAACATTAACTGTCAGAAATACAGCTGAAGCAGAAAGCCTTCAGGTGGGTTCTAGAATCAGAGACCATAACTAAGCTACCTCATTCAAGATAATTCATATTTCCCCATATCTATGTTATAAGAACTATTTCCAGAAAAATTCCAAGCAAAGACCTGAGTCAGTGGAGAAGAAAAAGAAAGAAAAACACTGATACAATGTCTAGGTCCTTGCAACCATATCAGATTAAAATGTAATTGGCTGAAGCAGCACATTCCCCCAAAAGAGAGTCATCTCTGTGGCCAATGAAGATGAAGGATAAAGGGCATAATCCCTGAAGACAGAACTTGGGTCAGGCAAAGAGGCTAACTGGACACATGCATGTTGGCTGAACTAGACTTGACCTAAGGATATGTTTATCAACCAGAGATCTTTTACTCAAAACCAGAAAAAACAGGGATTAAGCTTTGTCCTTTTAATGAAGGGGTAAATCTTAGCTGTATGGCAAAAAAACACCATTAGGGAAAATAATATTTAAACAGTAGAAGAAAAGCCTAATTCTAGGCAATGTTCTGTTATTCATTCTTCTTAAGTTACCTCACAGCACTTACTTCTTCTTCTGGTTAAATAGCATGTTTCTTCTTATCAAGGATTTTTCCTTTTCCATCTAATGAGGTTGTCAGTCACACAAACTCAATTCTCCACCAGAAAGGTAGGCTGATAAGGGGTTGACATGATTAAATCAGGATCAGTTAAAAATCTGAGATGCACCAAGCATCATGTGACACCTTAAAGCTAAGGACCGTCTTTGCTACCACGTGGAGAGAGGAAGAGCTCTGATTACTGCTATGAATCATTTCCAGTTTTGTTTTGTTTTTTTCTGAGCACCATTTCAGGAAATGGTGGAGACATAGTAGATGCATATGTCCCCAAGAATTGTTTGGAAAATCACTCTTCTTCATTCACAGTCACATAATTTGGGTGGGATTAACTCCAAATCCAACTCCAAAGGTTACCCTAATTAACTTAATTCAGTTAGTGTAGCCCATCTCTTGGCCCCAGGTATTGGTTTAGCTCTGACAACTAATCCATTCAGTGCTAAATCCTTCCAGGAAGAAACAGTGCTCTCACAGATTATCTTGCTCTCTCTTCAAGCTTACATTGCATTCCACTGTATGTATACAATATGTCTCTTTTTAATATTCCAATCTTACTGAAATATAATTGACATATAGCACGGCAGTGGCAACTGCACAGCGCTAGAGTGGCAGCTGTGTGATGCTGGACGAGTGGCTATGCAGCACTGGAGCGACCTTGAGGAGATACCTCATGTCCAAGGACAAAGGGGAAGCTCCAGAAAGACAGTAGGAGGGGCAAAATCACATGAAATCAAACCCCATACCACCAGAGATGCTCAGAGGGCTCAAACAAATCTTATGCACACTAAAACCAAGAGATCCCACCAAGACTGAGACAGTTTGAGTGTCTCCTGCAGGAGTAACTGAGCACTAGACTACTGCAGGGGAAGGGGCTCTAGGTGCAGCAAACCTTGGTATGGCATAAGCCCTCTTGGAGGAGGTCACTATTAACCACATGATACAGCCGCCAGGACTTACACAGGACTGGGGAAAAGGACTCGTGGAGGGCACAAACAGAACCTTATGCATAGCAGAACCCAGGAGAAAGGAGCAGTGACCCCACAAGAGATTGACCCAGACTTGCCCGTGAGTGTCCAGGAATCTCCAGCAGAGGCATGGGTGGCCTGCTGGAGGTTGGGAGCACTGGGTACAGCAATGCATGCATGGAACCTTTTGAAGGAGTTTGCTATTATCATCATTACCTCCACAAGAGTTTGGTCTCAGGTCAAATAACAGGAAGGGAACACAGCCACACCCATCAACAGAAAATTGGATAAAAGACTTACTGAGCACTGCCCTGCCCATCAGAAAAGAGCCAGTTTCCCCTCAGTCAGTTTCTCTCATCAGGAAGCTTCCATAAGCCTCTTATCCTTATCCATCAGAGGGAAGACAGAATAAAAACCACAATCACAGAAAACTAACCAATCTGCTCACATGGACCACAGACTTGTCTAACTCAATGAAACTATGAGCCATGTTGTGTAAGGCTACCCAGATGGACAAGTTATTTTGAAGAGCTTTGACAAAACGTTGTTCACTAAAGAAGGGAATGGCAAACAACTTCAGTATTCTTGCCTTGAGAACTCCATGAACAGTATGAGAAGGCAAAAAGATAGGCAAAATGATAGGATACCAAAAGAGGAACTCCCAGGTCATTAGGTGCCCAATATGCTACTGGAGATCAGTGGAGAAATAACTCAAGAAAGAATAAAGAGACAGAGCCAAAGCAAAAACAACAAACAGTTGTGGAAGTGACTGGTGATGGAAGTAATGTCCAATGATATAAAAAGCAATATTACATAGGAACCTGGAATGTTAGGGCCATGAATCAAAGCAAATTGGAAATGGTCAAGCAGTATACGGCAAGTGAACATAGATATTTTAGGAATCAGTAAACTAAATGGACTGAGTGAATGTAACTCAGATGACCATTTCATCTACTACTGTGGCCAAGAAGCCCTTAGGAGGAATGGAGTAGCCACCACAGTCAACGAAAGAGTACAGAATGCAGTACTTAGATGCAATCTAAAAAATGACAGAATGATCTCCGTTCGCTTCCAAGGCAAACCATTCAGTATCACAGCAATTCAAGTCTATGCCCCGACCAATGATTCTGAAGAAGCTGAAGTTCAACAGTTCTATGAAGACCTACTAGACCTTCCAGAACTAACACCCGAAAAGATGTCCTTTTCATTATATGGGACTGGAATGCAAAAGTAGGAAATCAAAAAATACCTGGAATAACAGGCAAATTTTACCTTGGAGTACAGAGTGACAGGACAAAGGCTAATAGAATTTTCCAAGAGAAAGCACTGGTCATTGCCAACACCCTTTCCAACAACACAAGAGAAGACTGTATACATGGACATCACCAGAAAGTCAATACCAATAGAAGATAGAGTATATTCTTTGCATCCAAAGTTGGAGAAGCTTTATATAGTCAGCAAAAACAATATGGGGAGCTGATTGTGGCTCAGATCATGAACTTCTTATTGCCAAATTCAGACTTAAATTGAAGAAAGAAGAGAAAACCACTCTACCATTCGGATATGACCTAAATTAAATCCCTTACAATTATACAGTGGAAGTGACAAATAGATTCAAGGGATTAGATCTGACAGAGTGTCTGAAGAACTATAGATGGAGGTTCATGACATTGTACAGGAGACAATGTTCAAGACCAACCACAAGAAAAATAAATGCAAAAAGGCAAAATGATTGTCTGAGGAGGCCTTACAGACAGCTGTGAAAAGAAGAGAATCAAAAGACAAAGCAGAAAAGGAAACATATACTCATTTGAATGAGAGCTCCAAATAGCAAGGAGAGATAAGAAAGCCTTCCTCAGTGATCAATGCAAAGAAATAGAGGAACAAATTAGAATTGGAAAGACTAGAGATCTCTTCAAGAAAATTAGTTACCAGGGGAACATTTCATGCAAAGATGGGCACAATAAAGGACACAAATGATATGGACCTAAGAGGTACTGGAGATATTTAGAAGAGGTGGCAAGAATACACCGAAGAACTATACAAAAAAAGATCTTTATGACCCAGATAACCAAGATGGTGTGATCACTCACCTAGAGCCAGACATCCTGGAATGCGGTCAAGAGGGTCTTAGGAAAAATCACTTTGAACAAGGCAAGAGGAGGTGATGGAATTCCAGTTGAGTAATTTCAAATCCAAAAAAAAATGATGCTGTGAAAGTGCTGCACTCAATTGCCAGCAAATTTGGGAAATTCAGTAGTGGTCAGAGGACTGGGAAAGGTCACTTTTCATTCCAATCCCAAAGAAAGGCAATGCCAAAGAATGCTCAACCTGCCACACAGTTACACTCATTTCACACGCTAGCAAAGTAGTGTTCAAAATTCTCCATGCCAGGCTTCAACAGTACATGAACTGTGAACTTCCAGATATCCAAGAGGGATTTAGAAAAGGCAGAGGAACCAGAGATCAAATTGACAACATCTGTTGGATCATCAAAAAGCAAAAGAGTTCCAGAAAACCATCTACTTCTGCTTTATTGACTCTGCCAAGGCCTTTGACTCAGTGGATCACCATATACTGTGGGAAATTCTTCAAGCAATGGGAATACCAGAGACAACCTGACCTGCCTCCTGAGAAATCTGTATGCAGGTCAAGAAGTAATAGTTAAAACTACATGGAACAACAGATTGGTTCCAAATTGGGAAATGGGTACCTCAAAGCTGCATTTTGTTACCCTGCTTATTTAACTTATATGCAGAGTACATCATGAGAAATACTGGGCTGGAAGAAGCACAAGCTGGAATTAAGATTACTGGGAGAAATAGGAATAACCTCAGATATGCAGATAACACCACCCTTATGCCAGAAAGTGAAGAGGATCTAAAGAGCCTCTTGATAAAAGTGAAAGAGGAGAGTTAAAAAGTTGGCTTAAAACTCAACATTCAGAAAACTAAGATCATGATATCTGGTCCCATCACTTCACAGCAGATAGATGGGGAAACAGTGACTGATTTTATTGCATGGGTCTCCAAAATCACTGCAGATGGTGACTTAAGCCATGAAATTAAAAGACACATGCTCCTTGGAATGAAAGCTAAGAGCAACCTAGACAGCGTATTAAAAAGCAAAGACATTACTTTGCTGACAAAGCTGTAGTTTTTCCAGTAGTCATGTATGGATTGAGATTTGGATTATAAAGAAAGCTGAGTGTCAAAGAATTGATGCTTTTGAACTGCGATGTTGGAGAAGACTCTTGAGAATCCCTTGGACAGCAAGGAAATCCAACCAGTCTATCCTAAGGAAATCAGTCCTGAATATTCATTGGAAGGACTGATGTGGAAGCTGAAACTCTAGTACTTTGGCCAGGTGATGCAAGAACTGACTCATTTGAAAAGACCCTGATGCTTGGAAAGATTGAAGGTGGAGGAGAAGGAGATGACAAGGATGAGATGGTTGGATGGCACCACTGACTCAATGGACATGAGTTTGAATAAGTTCCAGGAGTAAGGGAGGCCTGGCATGCTGCAGTCCATGGGGTCGCACCACAGTGAACTCAATGAAGGATTAGAAAGTAGAGAATCATTGAATTGAATTAAATTAGAATAGAACAGAAGTGATGAGCTACCTTTCTTCTGCTTATTTTGCTAGACAAAGGAAGAAGAACACTGAAGGGAAGCGCTTAACCATTAAAAAGACAGATAATTTTCTTCCTTCCCTTAGCTTCTAGAAATTTCACCTCCCATTGTTTCAGGCAACCTGCTTATCCCGCAATGCTTATAACTGTTGGTATAGCTTTTTTTCAAGTTAATTGCTTATGGTTTACTGCCAGTGATAAACAGATGTCTTTTACAATGTCACTTCTAGAAAACTGAGATTTTATCCTTAAAGTTTTCTATAAATTAATTTTGCTAAAGTTATGGGGATTAAAACATATCTTTGATTTCTCCTCAAATTAAATATCCCCATATGGCAGAGAAATGATTCACAAAATTCATGACTTGCAATAATGATGTGATAGATGCTCCTGTGGATAACAACTACAGAAATGCATGATCAAACTAAAAAGATCAAACATTACCATTATTTGTAACTTAATATTTGTCCTTTGGGAAATCATCATCTGCTTTGGAAAAAGAATAGGCAGCTCCAGGGACCATCTGTTCATTTTCCAATTTTACTATGTTAATTTGCTGACATATAAAAACTCTGGGGGAAAAGTCACAATTTTGGATTTATTCACTAGGAAAAACAACAACAACAACAAAAAAAAAACACTATATCTTTTTCATGAGCTTTATCTATCCTTTTGGTAAAATTATTTTCTTTTACCTTTCAGCCTCCTCATGTTTTATGCCCTTGGTGTTATTTTAATCTCTTTCTTGCCATTATTCTAAAATGACTTATCCTATTGCTCTGTCCTTATTCCTTAGTGAAAAACAAACCCTTGGGCCAATTCAACTATCTCTCTTTGTCATTACATAATGGATACTGAACCATGCTAATGAAAACTCATACCAATGCAAAATTTGATACTATTGTAAATTCTGCAAGCTCACCATTCACTAATGACTATTCTGCATTTGTTTTGCTCAATTACTCCTCTCTAGTTATCTACATGTCTTAGTAATATCTACATGTCTTATTAATATATGAAGATATATCTATACCCAAAATGTATTCCTTTCCTCAGGATCAGCAGAAAATTGTCTTTTCCAATTTCATTCTGAAATAGAAATATCCGAAGGGCACTTTACTTTCCTCCACGGAAAACAAAGACAACATCCATTCTCCTTTTTCTCAAATAATAAAGGACCAGGTATCCATGTTTTCTATAGTGATAATCCTTGTAGATGTGATTATGATCTCAAGATTTTCTATCACCTTAGATAGTTTGTTCTTTTTAAAACTTTCCTAAATTCCTGTATATTTTACTGCTCCCTGATCAATATTCAATAATTGGTCTATTTTTTAATAATTTTGCTTTTAATGTTTGAATATACTTACTTCTTATATAATTTAAAAATAAACTCACTTCACTTGAATTTAGATCTCCTTGCAAATGTCTTCTTATCACTATTATCACATCTATTGCTATTAAAGAAGTCATTGCTTGCTATACTCACTTCATATCCCATTCACCCTTAAACTGACTATGGTTTCTAATACTCCACTGGCAATGTTTTCACTGAACTCCAACAACTTCCACATTGCCTGATTCAGTAGATATTTCAATACATATTATGATGACTGTGATCTTTCAGTATATGTGTTAACTGAAATTTCCTATGGTAGCATGTACCTACAGTTCAGTTCAGTTCAGTCGCTCAGTCGTGTCCAACTCTTTCCAACCCCATGAATCGCAGCATGCCAGGACTCCTTGTCCATCACCAACTCCCGGAGTTCACTCTGACTCACGTCCATCGAGTCCGTGATGCCATCCAGCCATCTCATCCTCTGTCGTCCCCTTCTCCTCCTGCCCCCAATCCCTCCCAGCATCAGAGTCTTTTCCAACGAGTCAGCTCTTCACACGAGGTGGCCAAAGTACTGGAGTTTCAGCTTTAGCATCATCCTTCCAAAGAAATCCCAGGGCTGATCTCCTTCAGAATGGACTGGTTGGATCTTCATGCAGTCCAAGGCACTCTCAAGAGTCTTCTCCAAAACCACAGTTCAAAAGCATCAATTCTTTAGCGCTCAGCTTTCTTCAGAATCCAACTCTCACATCCATACATGACCATTGGAAAAACCATAGCTTTGACTAGATGGACATTTGTTGGCAAAGTAATGTCTCTGCTTTCCAAAATGCTATCTAAGTTGATCAAACTTTTCTTCCAAGCACTAATGGTCTTTTAATTTAATGGCTGCAGTCACCATCTGCAGTGATTTTGGAGCCCCCCAAAAGTAAATTATGACACTGTTTCCACTGTTTCCCCATCTATTTCCCATTAAGTGATGGGACCGGATTCCATGATCTTCATTTTCTGAATGTTGAGCTTTAAGCCAACTTTTTCACTCTCCACTTTAGCTTTCATCAAGAGGCTTTTTAGTTCCTCCTCACTTTCTACCATAAGGGTGGTGTCATCTGCATATCTGAGGTTATTGATATTTCTCCCAGCAATCTTGATCCCAGCTTGTGCTTTTCCAGCCCAGCGATTCTCATGATGTACCCTGCAAAGAAGTTAAATAAATATGGTGACAGTATACAGCCTTGATGTACTTCTTTTCCTATTTGGAACAAGTCTGTTGTTCCATGTCCAGTTCTAACTATTGCTTACTGACCTGCATATAGGTTTCTAAACAGGCAGGTCAGGTGGTCTGGTATTCCTGTCTCTTTCAGAATTTTCCACAGTTTATTGTGACCCACACAGTCAAAGACTTTGGCATAGTCAATAAAGCAAAAGTAGATGTTTTTCTGGAACTCTCCTGCTTTTTCCATGATCCAGAGGATGTTGGCAATTTGATCTCTGTTTCCTCTGCCTTTTCTTAAACCAGCTTGTACATCAGGAAGCTCACGGTTCACGTATTGCTGAAGCCTGCCTTGGAGAATTTTGAGCATTACTTTACTAGCATGTGAGATGAGTGCAATTGTGCTGTAGTTTCAGATTTTTTTGGCATTGCCTATCTTTGGGATTGGAATGAAAACTGACATTTTCCAGTCCTGTGGCCAATGCTGAGTTTTCCAAATTTGCTGTTATATTGAGTGCAGCACTTTCACAGCATCATCTTTCAGGATTTCAGATAGCTCCTCTGGAATTCCGTCACCTCCACTAGCTTTGTTCATAGTGATGCTTTCTAGGGCCCACTTGACTTCATATTCCAGGATGTCTGGCTCTAGGTGAGTGATCACACCATCGTGATTATCTGGGTCATGAAGATCTTTTTTGTACAATTCTTCTGTGTATTCTTGCCAGCTCTTCTTAGTATCTTCTGCTTCTGTTTGGTCCAGACCATTTCTGTCCTTTATTGAGCCCATCTTTGCATGAAATATTCCCTTGATGTCTCTCATTTTCTTGAAGAGATCTCTAGTCTTTTCCATTCTGTTCTTTTCCTCTATTTCTTTGCATTGATTGCTGAGGAAGGCTTTCTTATCTCTTCTTGCTATTCTTTGGAATTCTGCATTCAGATGCTTATATCATTCCTTTTCTCCTTTGCTTTTCACTTCTCTTCTTTTCAGAGCTATTTGCAAGGCCTCCTCAGACAGCCATTTCGCTTTTTTGCATTTCTTTTCCATGGGGATGGTCTTGATCCCTGTCTCCTGTACAGTGTCATGAACCTCCGCCCATAGTTCATCAGGCACTCTATCTATCAGATCTAGTCCCTGAAATTTATTTCTCACTTCCACTACATAATCATAAGGGATTTGATTTAGATCATACCTGAATGGTCTAGTGGTTTTCTCTACTTTCTTCAATTTAAGTCTGAATTTGGCAATAAGGAATTCATGATCTGAGCCACAGTCAGCTTCTGGTCTTGTTTTTGTTGACCATATAGAGCTTCTCCATCTTTGGATGCAAACAATATAATCAATCTGATTTCGGTGTTGACCATCTAGTGATGTCCATGTGTAGAGTCTTCTCTTGTGTTGTTGGAAGAGGGTGTTTGCTACGACGAGTGCATTTTCTTGGCAAAACTCTATTAGTCTTTGCCCTGCTTCATTCCGTATTCCAAGGCCAAATTTGCCTGTTACTCCAGGTGTTTCTTGACTTCCTACTTTTGCATTCCACTCCCCTATAATGAAAAGGACATCTTTGGGGGGTGTTAGTTCTAAAAGGTCTTGTAGGTCTTCATAGAACTGTTCAACTTCAGCTTCTTCAGCATTATTGGTTGGGGCATAGACTTGGATTACTGTGATATTGAATGTTTTGCCTTGGAAATGAACAGAGATCATTCTGTCATTTTTGAGATTGCATCCAAGTATTGCATTTCAGACTCTTTTGTTGATCATGATGGGTACTCCCTTTCTTCTAAGGAATTCTTGCCCGCAGTAGTAGATATAATGGTCATCTGAGTTAAATTCATCCATTCTAGTCCATTTTAGTTCACTGATTCCTAGAATGTCAACGTTCACCCTTGCCATCTCTTGTTTGACCACTTCCAATTTGCCTTGATTCATGGACCTGACATTCCAGGTTCCTATGGAATATTGCTCTTTACAGCATCGGACCTTGCTGCTATCACCAGTCACATCCACAGCTGGGTATTGTTTTTGCTTTGGCTCTATCCCTTCATTCTTTCTGGAGTTATTTCTCCACTGATCTCCAATAGCATATTGGGCACCTACTGACCTGCAGAGTTCCTCTTTCAGTATCCTATCATTTTGCCTTTTCATACTATTCATGTGATTCTTAAGGCAAGAATATTGAAGTGGTTTCCATTCCCTTTTACAGGGGACCACATTCTGTCAGACTTCTCCACCATGCTTATCCATCTTGGGTGGCCCCACAGGGCATGGCTTAGTTTATTAATGTTAAAAGCTAGTGGAGGTGATGCAATTCCAGTTGAACTATTTCAAATCCTGAAAGATGATGCTGTAAAAGTGCTTCATTCAATATGTAAGCAAATTTGCAAACTCAACAGTGGCCACAGGACTGGAAAAGGTCAGTTTTCATTTCAATCCCAAAGAAAGGCAATGCCAAAGAATGCCCAAACTACCACACAATTACACTCATCTCACACACTAGCAAAGCAATGCTCAAAATTCTCTATCCAGATTTCAACAACAGACAGGTTCCAGATAGGAAAATGAGTATGTCAAGGCTGTATATTGTTAGCCTGTTTATTTAACTTATATGCAGAGTACATCATGAGAAACCCTGGGCTGGAAGAAGCACAAGCTGGAATCAAGATTTTCAGGAGAAATATCAATAACCTCAGATATGCAGTTGGCAGCACCCTATGGCAGAAAGTGAAGAAGAACTAAGAGCCTCTTGATGAAAGTGAAAGAGGAGAGTGAAAAAGTTGGCTTAAAACTCAACATTCAGAAAACTAAGATCATGGCATTAGGTCCCATCACTTCATGGCAAATAGATGTGGAAACAGTGACAGATTTTATTTTAGAGGGGCTCCAAAATCACTGCAGATGGTGATTGCAGCCATGAAATTAAAAGGAGCTTACTCCTTGGAAGGAAAGTTATGACTAACCTTTACAGTATATTAAAAAGCAGAGACATTACTTTGTCAACAAGTGTCCGTCTAGTCAAGGGTATGCTTTTTCCAGTGATCATGTATGGATGTGAGAGTTGGACTATAAAGAAAGCTGAGTGCTGAAGAATTGATGCTTTTGAGCTGTGGTGTTGGAGAAGCCTCTTGAGAGTCCCCTGGACTGCAAGGAGATCCAACCAGTCCATCCTAAAGGAGATCAGTCCTGGGTGTTCATTGGAAGGACTGAAGTTGAAACTGAAACTCCAATACTTTCGGCACCTGATGTGAAGAGCTGACTCATTTGAAAATACTCTCATGCTGGGAAAGATTGAGGGCTGGAAAAGAAGTGGATGACAGAGGATGTGACGGTTGGATGGCATCACTGACTCGATGGACATAGATTTGGGTGGACTCCGGGAGTTGGTGATGGACAGAAAGGTCTGGTGTGCTGCGGTTCATGGGGTTGCGAAGAGTTGAACACCACTGAGTGACTGAACTGAACTGAACTGAATGATAAACGACTCTGTATTCTTTCATAATACAGTTTTAGAGGTTTAATTTACCTACAATTAAATGCAGAGCTTTGTTGGCTTTGAAAAATTAACACATCCATGTAAGTAACACCACACTTAACATATAGGATATTTTTCTCACCTGGGAAATCTTGTTCATGCCCCATTAAAACCAATCGCCCTGTAGCAGGGGTAATCACTGTTCTGATTTTTATCACTATAGACTGTTTTTGCCTGATCTTTACCTTTTAAAAAATGATATCATATGTCATGTGTGAGTTTTGCATCTTATTTCATTTTCATTTTCTTTTTTAAGTTTCATCCATGTTATTGTGGTATCAGTACATTGCTTCTATTTATTCCATTATTCATTTATGAGCACTTTCAGCATTATTACTAGCTTTTGGTGATTGCATATAAAGCCACTATGAACATGATTGTAGTAATTTTTTGTAAAAATATCTTTTCTCTTGAATAAATGCCCGAGTAAATGGTGTGTCATACTCAATGTATAAATAAATTATAGATATACATACACACAGATATATAATTTGCTATAAATTTTTCCAAAGAGTTTGTCATTTCATGATTTATGGAAGCTCCAAGTGCTTAAATCCCCATCAATATTTGATATTACAAATTTTCAAATGTTAGTCATTCTAGTAGATGCAAAATGATTTCCTGTTCTAATTTTTACTTATAGTTCCTTTATGGTTAGTGCCATTAGTACCTTTTTTATTATAAATACTAAAATTTTAATCTTATTTTGTTAATTCTTTTCAAGTGTTTTATGCATATTTTTTATTTGATTATTTGTTTTCTTAATATCAACTTAATTTGTTGAATTTTCCTCTATCTACTCTCACACACATTAAATACACACATAGTTTTTTTTTTCCTGGCTAGAAGTCTTTCCTGAGTTATATCCATCATAAATTTTTCTTCCAGTTTTATATATTGCATTTAAACATTTTTAAAAATGTCTACTGAATAAAATACTTTAAATTTTTATAAAATAAAACTTAATAATTTAAAGTTTTTATGATTAATTCTTCAATCTTTAGTCCAAGAAATATTTTCTTATTTCCAAACCATGAAGACATTCTTTTCATTTTCTTATGGAAGAGTTAGCCTTGATATTTAGGTTCTCGCTCCTACTCAAATTAATCTTTGTGCACGGTATGAGAGGAGGATGGGGTTTAATTTTCTATTTGAAATATTTACACCAAATTGATTGGTTTTAAACACTTTTCTATTTTCATTGAACTGTGCTAGTGTTTTGAACAAAATACATTCGTCGTATAGGCAAGAGCTATATCTGAATTTTTTACTGTGTTCATGATCCATTTGTTTATGCTGTGCTGATATCACACTCTTAATAAACTTACAGTAGTCTTCCCTGGTGGCTCAGAGGTTAAAGCATCTGCCTCCAATTTGGGAGACCCGGGTTTGAACTCTGGGTTGAGAAGATCCCTTGGAGAAGGAAATGGCAACCCTCTGCAGTAATCTTGCCTGGAGAATCCCATGGATGGAAGAGCCTGGTAGGCTACAGGCCATGGGGTCGCAAAGAATTGGACACGACTGAGAGACTTCACTCACTCACTCACTCACTCACTCACTCAAACTTATAGTAAGTCTTGAAATCATGTAGTTTAAACTTTTCCAATATTGTTCCTGTTTTTCAGCTATTTCAGATCCTTTAGGTTTCTACATAAATTTTAGATTCTCCTCATCAATTTTATTAAATATATTCTTAAGTATTTAATATATCTGCTAACATAAATTATATTAATGTACTTTATTTTTAGATCAGTTTTAGCTTCTACAGAAAAAAACAATAGAAATTTTAATTTTAAGACTCTGCCAATAATCTATTAGGACGGGCAAATAGATTCAGTAAATTTACAGGACACAAAACCAACATTCAGAAATTAAATGCATTTCTATATACCAGCAATGAAATACCTGAAATAAGCAATTGAGAAAATGATTCAATTTATAATAGCATCAACAATAATTTTTTTAAAAACCTTAGAAATAAACTTAACCAAGGAACCTAAAAAGCTATATACTGAAAACTACTGATTTTGATGAAAGATACTGAAAAAGACACAAATAAATGGAAAGATATCCTATGCTCATGGGTCAGAAAAAATAATGTTTTTAAAATATCCACTCTTCCCAAAGCCCTATCTATATGTAACCCATATCAAGATTCTAATGGCACATTTTTTTTTATGTTTTTTTAGCAGAAATAGATAAAAAGCCTTAAAATTCTTATTGAACAACAACAACAAAAAAAAAGCCCTAAATAACCAAAGTAATTTTAAGAAAGTACAAAGCAGGAAGCATCAAACATCTTCATTTATAACTCCACTACAAAACTATAGTAATAAAAAGCATTAAAAATAGATACATAAAGCAATGGAACAGAACTGAGAGCCTAGAAGCAAGCCCTATCATCCATGGTCAATTAATGCTTGACAAGGGAGCCAGGAATACTCAAAGTGAGGAAGAGTAGTCTCTTCAATAAGTATTGGGAAAACTGAATAATCACATGCCAAAAAAAACAAAAAGAAAGAAAGAAAATCAGATCCCTATCTTACACCACACAAAAAATTAACTCACAATGAATTAAAAACTTACCATAAGGCTTAAAACCACGAAACTTCTAAAAGAAAACAGAAAATAAGATCCTGACCTTCGTCTTTGGCAGTAATTCTTTTGACTATGACACCAAAAGCACACGCAGGAAAAGCAAAAATTAAGTGTGACTAAATCAAACTAAAAACTCTCTGCACAGCAAAAGAAATAAGCTACAAGATGAAAAAGCAACCTGTGAAATGGTAGAAAGCATTTGCAAAACATAAACTTGATAAGGGTTAATACAGAAGGAACTTATACAACTTAGTAACTGATAAGCTGTTTTATGTTTTAATCATGAAAAGTATTGCATTTCATGAAATGATTTTTCTGCATCTATTGAGATTATCTGATAATTTTCTACTGTGTTCAGTTACTGTGGTTGATCGCAATGGTATGTTATACGCTACTGTGCTGCTTAATTTCAAAATATGTAGAATTTTCCCTTGAATTTTATTGTTTTCAAATTCCACTGTACTGAGAGAAAGTACTCGGTATGTTTTAATGCTTTAAAATGTATTTAAGTTTGTTTCATGATCAAGCGTATGGTCTATTTTGGTGAATACATCATATTCCCTTTAAAATGTAGAGAAAAGGAAACCTTCTTACACTGTTGGTGGGAATGCAAACTAGTACAGCCACTATGGAGAACAGTGTGGAGATTCCTTAAAAAAATTGCAAATAGAACTGCCTTATGACCCAGTAATCTCACTGCTGGGCATACACACCAAGGAAACCAGGATTAAAAGAGACACATGTACCCCAATGTTCATCACAGCTCTGTTTATAATAACCAGGACATGGAAACAACCTAGATGTCCATCAGCAGATGAATGGATAAGAAAGCTGTGGTACCTATACACAATGGAGTATTACTCAGCCATTAAAATGAATACATTTGAATCAGTTCTAATGAGGTGTATGAAACTGGAGCCGATTATACAGAGTGAAGTAAGCCAGAAAGAAAAACATCAATACAGTATACTAACACATATATATGGAATTTTAAAAGATGGTAATGATGACCCTGTATGCGAGACAGCAAAAGAGACACAGATGTGTAGAGCAGACTTTTGGATGCTGAGGGAGAGGGAGAGGGTGGATGATTTGGGAGAATGGCATTGAAACATGTATACTAGCATGTAAGAAATGAACCACCAGTCTATGTTTGATGCAGGATACAGGATGCTTGGGGCTGATGCACGGGGAGCATCCAGAGAGATGATATGGGGTGGGAGGAGGGAGGGGGGTTCATGTTTGGGAACTCATGTACACCCGTGGTGGATTCATGTCAATGTATGGCAAAACCAATACAGTATTGTAAAGTAAAATAAAGTAAAAATAAAAATTAAAAAAAAAAATTGTATTGAGCTGCTATTGGTGTAGAGTTCTGCAAATACAAATAAAGTCTAATTAATTCTGTTTTTCCATTGTTCCATCTTTTTGATGGTGTTTTGTCTACGTTTTTGCTGATTCCTGATACTTAAGTGGTGAAGTTTCAGCTAAACATTGTCATATAATACCTTCAAATCAGTACTTTTTGCATTATTCAATTTATTAGGTGCACATATTTGAAATAGTCTCTCCTTGCCATGGAAGTATTCCTTTTTTGACGTCTTCTTCATCTGATATTAATAATATAACTATTCTCAGTTCAGTTCATTTGCTCAGTCATGTCTGACTCATTGCGACCCTATGGACTGCAGCACGCCAGGCTTCCCTCTCCATCACCAACTCCTGTAGCTTACTCAAACTCATTTCATCGAGTTGGTGATGTCATTCAACCATCTCATCCTCTGTCATCCCCTTCTCCTCCCACCTTCAATCTTTCCCAGCATCAGAGTCATTTCTAATGAGTCAGTTCTACATAGCACGAGGCCAAAATGTTGGCATTTCAGCTTCAACTTCAGTCTTTCCAATAAATATTCAGGACTGATTTCTTTTAGGATTCACTGCTTTGATCTCCTTGCAGTCCAAGTGACTCTCAAGAGCCTTCTCCAACACCACAGTTCAAAAACATCATTCATCGCTCAGCTTTCTTTATAGTCCAACTCTTATATTCACACATGACTACTGGAAAAATCAAAGCTTTGACTAGATGGATCTTTGTTGGCAAAGTAATGTCTCTGCTTTTCAATATGCTGTCCATATTGAATATGGACATAAGTTTTCTTCCAAGGAGCAAGCCTCTTTTGATTCAATGGCTACAGTCACCATCTGCAATGATTTTGGAGTCCAATAAAATAAAGTCTGTCACTGCTTCCATTGTTTCCTCATCTATTTGCCATGAAGTAATAGGACCAGATGCCATGATCTTTGTTTTCTGAATGTTGAGTTTTAAGCCAGCTTTTTCACTCTCCTCTTTCACTTATCAAGAGGCTCTTCAGTTCTTTGCTTTCTGCCATAAGGGTGCTGTTATCTTCATATCTGAGACTATTTATATTTCTCCCAACATCTTGCATCCAGCTTATGCTTCATCCAAGCCAGCATTTCCCATGGTGTACTCTGCATATAACTTAAATAAGCAGGGTGACAATATACAGCCTTGATGTACTCCTTTCCTGACTTGGGACCAGTCTGTTTTTCCATGTCCAGTTCTAACTGTTGCTTCAGATTTCTCAGGAGGCAGGTCAGGTGGTCTGGTATTCCCATTTCTTTTAGAACTTTCCACTGTGTGTTGTGATCCACACAGTCCAAGGCTTCAGTTCAGTTCAGTTCAGTTCAGTCACTCAGTCATGTCTGACTCTTTGCAACATCATGAATCACAGCATGCCAGGCCTCCCTGTGTCTATTACCAACTCCCGAAGTTCACCCAAACTCATGTCCATTGAGTTGGTGGTGCGGCTTAACTGTAGTCAATAAAACAGAAGTAGATGGATTTCTGGAACTCTCTGCTTTTTCCATGATCCAACAGATGTTGGCAATTTGATCTCTGGTTCCTCTGCCTTTTCTAAAACCAGCTTGAACATCTGGAATTTCACAGTTCATGTACTGCTGAAGCCTGGCTTGGAGAATTTTGAGCATTACTTTACTAGCATGTAAGATGAGTGCAATTGTGTGGTAGTTTGAACATATAACAATTCTACTTCTATATATTTTTGTTTGCATGAATTTATATAATTAAAGTGCATCCCTTGTAGACACCATATATTTGGTCTTTGCTTGTTACTGTAGCCTGATAAGATCTTTTTAATTGCCTTACATTTAATAAAGCTGTCTATATGATAGGACTTAAATCACTCACGTTTGTTTTTTTCTTTTTCTTTTTTTTTCTTTTTTGCCCTTTGTCTCTATTTCTTATTTCCTACTTCTTTTGGATGAACTCAGTATTTACTAGCATTACATGTTATCTTCTATATTGGTGTTTTTAGCTATAACTGTCTTATCTATTTGAGCAACTACTGGTTGCTCAAAGGATTATAATACTTAATTACAGTTTATCTTGACTTAACATTTTATTGCCTCATGTATAATGTAAGAATTTTATAGCCATATACTTCCATTTGGCATCTCCATAGGATTTTTTAAAAGAATTTCAGAGGAGAAAAGTAATCTTTTATATTTACTCATATTTTCAGTGTTCTTCATTCTTTCCTATAAATTCAGATTTCTATCTCACATGATTTCATTAAAGATGTTTCATCCATGTCTTATCAAGTTTCTTATCTGGAAACAAAAGCACGAAAATGTATTTCTTTCAGCATTATTTTAAGAGGATTTTTATTTTGTTGGATATAGAATTCTAGATTTTCAGTTTGATTTTTTTCCTTTAGTCCTGATTGTCCTTGTTTAGTCACTAACTTGCGTCTGACTCCTTTGTGACCCCATAGACTGTAGCCTACCAAGCTCTTCTGACCATGGGATTTCCTAAGCAAGAATACTGGAGTGGGTTGCCATTTCCTTCTCCATAGGATCTTCCCAACCCTGGGAATGAACCCATGTATCTTGCATTGGCAGGTGAGTTCTTTGCCACTGAGCCACCTGGGAAGCCCTGATTCATATTCCTAAACTGTGACACTGATGGACTTTCAAATAGATAAAATCCAAGTGTTCTACCTTGTTCCACTAACTTGATGGGAATTCAGATTTCAAACTCTTCCTCCTAGTACCTCGGTACTAGTCTTTGTTCAGTTCTTAAGCGTGCCAGATGCTTCTAGGTTTTCTAAAGGCTAATTTGTACTTGACTGGTTCTCATCTCTTTTCATTCCCTCATTTCTAGGATAACCCTCTTAAATTAAAATTACCTTGAAAGCCCCAGATTTCTATCTATGAGTCCTAATTCCAAAAAGTTCCCCACTCAATCAGTGCAATCTTTGTGGTGTGCCAAGGATATAAAGGAAATCAAGGGCAAAGAACTAAAGGAAATAGAATGATGTTTTATCAAATAGTGAGTACCAATAAAAATGGAGATTATCTTCACCTCACACCTGTCAGAATGACTATTATCAAAAAGACAAGAAATAATAAGTGTTGGTGAGGATGTGGAGAAAAAGGAATGCTTGTGCACTGTTTTAGGAATGTAAATTGGTTCAGTTACTCTGGAAAACAGTATAGAGATTTCTCAAAAAATTAAAAATAGAAATATTGTATGATCTATCATTTCCATTCCTTAGTATTTATCCAACAAAACAAAAACACCAATTAGAAAAGACATATGCCTCACTATATTCAATGCAGCGATATTAACAATAAGCAGGATACGCAAGTAACTTGCTGTTGCTGCTACTGCTAAGTTGCTTCAGTCGTATCCGACTCTGTGTGACCCCATAGACAGCAGCCCACCAGGCTCCCCTGTCCCTGGGATTCTCAAGGCAAGAACACTGAAGTGGGTTGTCATTTCCTTCTCCAATGCATGAGAGTGAAAGTGAACTTAAGTACCCATTAACATATGAATAAAGAAGTTTGGTACATACACACACACACAAGCTATGCAATTGTACTCAGTCATAAAAATTTTAAATATTGTCATTTGCTATAACATGGATGGACCCACAGTATATTATGCTAAGAGAAATAAGTCACACAAAGACAATGCTGTATAATTTCACTTAAATGTGGAATCTAAAAAAACACAAAACATTTGAAAAAACAGCAAAGCAGAAACAGAGCTATATATACAGAGAACAAACAGGTGGTTGCCAGAAGGAAAGGGTTTGAGGGAAGTAATAGGTGAGGGAGATTAAGAAGTACACACTTCCAGCTGCAAAATAAATGAATCATGGCTATGAAATTCACCAAGTGGGGAATATAGTCAATGACTAACAATATCTTTGAGACATTTTGTAACTAGACTTAATTAAATGATCATTTTGAAGCATAAAGAAATATCAAATCACTATGCAATGAACAAATACAGTGTGGTATGTCAATTAGACATTTAAAAAAAAAAAAAAAAACAGGAAAACATAGAAAAAGAGATCAGATGTGTGGTTACCAGAGACAGGGGATGGCTGGAGGAGAGATTGGGTAAAAAAGCTACACTCATCCAGTTATAAGCTAAATAAGTATTCAGAATGTAATGTACAACACAATAAATATAACTAACACTGTTATGTGATATATATAACATTGCTAAGAGCACAAATCCTAACAATTCTCATCAGAGGAAATAAAATATTTTTTTCTATTTCTTTAATTTAGTATATTTACGAGGTGATGGATGTTCACAAAACACTATAATATTTTTATGATGTATGTAAGTCAAATAATTATGCTGTACACCTTAAACTTACATATTCAGTTCAATTTCACTTCAGTCGCTCAGTCGTGTCCGACTCTTTGTGACCCCATGGACTGCAGCACGCCAACTTCCCTGGCCATCACAAACTACCAGAGCCTACTCAAACTCATAACCACTGAGTCGGTGATGTCATCCAACTATCTCGTCCTCTGCCGTTGCCTTCTACTCCACCGTTAATCTTTCTGAGCATCAAAGTCTTTTCTAGTCAGTCAGTTCTTCAAATTAGTGGCGAAGTACTGGAGTTTCAGCTTCAGCATCACTCCTTCCAATGAACATTCAGGACTGATTTCCTTTAGGATGGACTGGTTGGGTCTCATTGCAGTCCAAGGGATTCTCAGGAATCTTTTACAACATCACAGTTCAAAAGCATCAATTCTTTGGCACTCAGTTTTCGTAAGTCCAAATCTCACATCCAAACATAACTACTGAAAAAAAATATATATATATAGCTTTGACTAGAAGGACATTTGTTGGCAAAGTAATGTCTCTGCTTTTTAATATACAGTCTAGGTTGGTCATAGCTTTCCTTCCAAGGAGCAGGTGTCTGTTGGAGATTACGAGTGAAATGACACAGTACAAGACACACAAGAAACAGATGACATGCACACTCCAACAGGAGGAACAGAACTGGGCAAAAAACTAATTGTTGTTTATTATAAAAGCCCCCTAGGCAGAATTCCAGACTGCATGAATAAGCCTTTTCAGCACAGACCATGTGCATACATGTTATCATATAGCAAAGGGAAGTAAAATCCTAGTCTACTGCAGAGTCTGTACAAAGCCCTCTATTCCTTCTTTATCACAAGAAGGGAATGCTCCCTTGTTTGCAAGGGACCATTAAACTCAAGGCTGTGTCCAGACTCTTTGGCAGAACGCCTCGTTTGCAAGGACGTCCAGCCCTAGCAGAGAGGCCCATTTGCAGGCACATCTCTGCTACCCTATTTACCCTTCAGTGTCTTTTAACATCACAATTGCAGTCACCATCTGCACTGACTTTGGAGCTCAGAAAAATAAAGTCTGTTGCTGTTTCCATTGTTACCTCATCTATTTGTCATAAAGTGCAAATGTAGGAAATCAAGAAATACCTGGAGTAACGGGCAAATTTCAAATTAGAGAACAGAATGAAACAGGGTAAAAGCTAACAGAGCTTTGCCAAGAGAACGCATTGATCATAAAAAAAAACCCTCTTCCAACAACACAAAAGAAGACTCTACACAAGGACATCACCAGATGGTCAATACCAAAATCAGATGGATTATATTCTTTGCATCCAAAGATGGAGAAGCTCTATACAGTCAGCACAAGCAAGACCGGGAGCTGACTGTGGCTCAGATCATGAACTCCTTATTGCCAAGTTCAGACTTAAATTACAAAAAGTAGGGAAACCCACTAGGCCATTCAGATATGACCTAAATCAAATCCCTTAAGATTATACAGTGGAAGTGAGAAATAAACTCAAGGGATTCGATCTGATAGCCAGAGTGTCTGAAGGACAAGGGATGGAGGTTCATGACATTGTACAGGAGGCAGGAATCAAGACCATCCTCATGAAAAAGAAATAGAAAAAGGAAAAATGGTTGTCTGAGGAGGCCTTACAAAAGAAGACAAGTGAAAGGTAGAGGAGATAAGGAAAGATATATTCATTTGAATGCAGAGTTCCAAAGAAGAGCAAGGAGAGATAAGAAAGCCTTCATCAGTGATCAGTGGGAAGAAATAGAGGAAGACAATAGAATGGGAAAGACTAGAGATCTCTACAAGGATATTAGAGATACCAAGGGAACATTTCATGCAAAGATGGGCACAATAAAGGAGAGAAAATTACGGACGTGACAGAAGCAGAAGATGTTAAAAGAGGTGGCAAGAATACACACAAGAACTATTTTAAAAAAGATCTTCACATTCAAGATAACCATGATGATGTGATCACTCACCTAGAGCCAGATATCCTGGAATGTGAAGTCAAGTGGGCTTTAGGAATCATCATTATGAACAAAGCTAGTGGAGGTTTTGGAGTTCCGGTTGGACTATTACAAATCCTAAAAGATGATGCTGTGAAAGTGCTGCATTCAATATGCCAGCAAATTTTGAAAAGTCAGCAGTGGCCACAGGACTGGAAAAGGTCACTTTTCATTCCAGTCCCAAAGAAAGGCAATGCCAAAGATTGGACAAACAACCACACAATTGCACTCATCTCATATGCTAGTAAAATAATGCTCAAAATTTTCCAAGCCAAGCTTAAATAGAATGTCAACCATCAAATTCCAGATTTCACACTGGATTTAGAAAAGGCAGAGGAACAAGAGATCAAACTGACAACATCCACTGGATCATTGAAAAACCAAGACAGTTCCAGAAAAACATCTACTTTTGCTTTATTGACTATTCCAAAGCCTTTGACAGTGTGTGTCACACACACTGCAGAAAATTCTTAAAGATATGTGAATATCAGACCACCTGACATGCCTCCTGAGAAATCTGTTTGAAGGCCAAGAAGTAACAGTTAGAACTGGACATGAAACCACAGACCTGTTCCAAATCAGGTAAGGGATATGTCAAGGCTGAATATTGTTACCTGCTTATTTAACTTACATTCAGAGTGCATCATAAGAAATGCTGGGCTGAATAAAGCACAAACTGGAATCAAGAATACTGGGAGAAACATCAATAGTCTCAGAAATACAGGTGACAGCACCCTTATGGCAGAAAGCAAAGAACTAAAGAGCCCCTTGATGAAACTGAAAGAGGAGGGTGAAAAAGTTGGCTTAAATCTCAACATTCAGAAAACTAAGATCATGGCATCTGGTCCCATCACTTCATGGCAAATAGTTGGGGGAAACAGTGGAAACAGTGACAGACTTTATTGTATGGGGCTCCAAAATCACTGCAGATGGTGACTGCAGGCATGAAATTAAAAGAGGCTTGCTTCTTGGAAGAAAAGTTATAACCAACCTAGACAGCTTATTAAAAAGCAGAGACATTACTTTGCCAACAAAGGTCCATCTAGTCAAAGCTATAGTTTTTCCAGTAGTCATGTATGAATGTGAGAGTTGGACTATAAAGAAAGCTGAGCATCAAAGAATTCATGCTTTTGCACTGTGGTGTTGGAGAAGACTCTTGAAAGTGCCTTGGACAGCAAGGAGATCCAACCATTCCATCCTAAAGGAAATCAGTCCTGAATATTATTTGGAAGAACTGATGCTGATGCTGTAACTCCAATACTTTGATCACCTGATGTGAAAAGCTGACTCATTTGAAAAGACCCTGATGCTGGGAAAGATTAAAGGTAGTAGGAGATAGGGATGACAGGGGATGAGATGGCTGGATGACATCATCAACTCAATGGACATGAGTTTGAGTAAACCCTGGGAGTTGGTGACAGACAGGGAGACCTGGTGTGCTGCAGTCCATGGGGTCCCAAAGTGTTGGACACAAATGAGCGACTGAACTGAACTAAGTGGTCCGGTGCATGCACTGCCACACTCATTACCCTGACCCTGCAGCAGGCCATCACAGACCCACACCTTTTCCAAAGACTCCTGCACAGTCACAGGCAAGTCTGGATCAGTCTCTTTTGGCATCACTTCTCCTTTCTCCTGATTCCTAGTGTGCAGGAGGTTTTGCTTGTGCTCTCCAAGAGTCTGCTTCCCCAGTCTTGTCTGAGTTCTGGTGGTTCTATTATGGGATTAATGGTGACCTCCTCCAAGAGGGCTTATAGCAGACCCAGGTCTGCTGCAGCCAGAGCCACTGCCCCTGCTGCTGGGTACTGCTGACCCATACCTCTGCAGGAGACACTCAAACACAGAATGGATATTTCTATTCTTCTCTGTTAAAACGTACCCTGGCCGTGCTTTTGTTCTTATTCAGCTCTTAGGAAGCTGAGAAAATTCATAGTTTGCAGATACTTCTGTCTTATTTCTGTGCCAACCCTTTCTCCTTTTGTGTTCAGTCTTTCCAAGAATCAGAGTCTTTTCCAATGTGTTGAGTCTTTGCATCATGTGGCCAAGGTATTGGAGTTTCAGGATTGTTCATTCCAGTTAATATTCAGGGTTGATTTCCTTTAGGAATGTCTGGTTTGATCTCCTTGCTGTCCAAAGGACACTCAAAAAGTCATCTCCAGCACCACAATTCAAAATCATCTATTCTTCAGCACTCAGCCTTCTTTATGTTTCAACTCTCACATCCATATACAACTACTTAATAAACTTTAGCTTTGACTTTACCAACCTTTGGTAAAGTGACGTTTCTGCTTTTTAATACACTGCCTAGATGTGCCATATTCTGGAGAAATAACTTCAGAAAAAATGAAGGGATGGAGCCAAAGCAAAAACAATACCCAGCTATGGATGTGACTGGTGATAGAAGCAAGATCCGATGCTGTAAAGAGCAATATTGCATAGGAACCTGTATGTCAGGTCCATAAATCAAGGCAAATTGTAAGTGGTCAAACAAGAGATGGCAAGGGTGAACATTGACATTCTAGGAATCAGCGAGCTAAAATGGACTGGAATGGGTGAATTTAACTCAGATGACCATTATATCTACTGCTGCAGGCAGGAATCCCTCAGAAGAAATGGAGTAGCCATCGTGGTCAACAAAAGAGTCTGAAATGCAGTACTTGGATGCAATCTCAAAAACGACAGAATGATCTCTGTTTGTCTCCGAGGCAGACCATTCAATATCACAAATATCCAGGTCTATGCCCCAACCAGTAACACTGAAGAACTGAAGTTGAACGGTTTTATGAAGACCTACAAGACCTTTTAGAACTAACACCCAAAAAAAAATGTCCTTTTCATTATAGGGGACTGGAATGCAAACGTAGGCAGTCAATAAACACCTGGAGTAATAGGAAAATTTGGCCTTGGAATGCGGAATGAAGCAGGGTGAAGACTAATAGAGTTTTGCCAAGAATATGCACTGGTCATAGCAAACACCCTCTTCCAACAACACAAGAGAAGACTCTACACATGGACGTCACCAGATGTTCAACACTGAAATCAGACTGATTATATTGTTTGCATCCAAAGATGGAGAAGCTCTATACTGGTAACAAAAACAAGACCAGGAGCTGACTGTGGCTCAGATCATGAACTACTTATTGCCAAATTCAGACTCAAATTGAAGAAAGTAAGGAAAACTGCTAGACCATTCAGGTAAGACCTAAATAAAATCCCTTATGATTACATAGTGGAAGTGAGAAATAGATTTAAGGGCTAGATATGATAGATAGAGTGCCTGATGAACTATGGAATGAGGTTCGTGACACTGTACAGGAGACAGGGAACAAGTCCATCCCCATGGAAAAGAAATGAAAAAAAGAAAAATGGCTGTCTGGGGAGGCCTTACAGATAGCTGTGAAAAGAAGAGAAGTGAAAAGCAAAGGAGAAAAAGAAAGATATAAGCATCTGAATGCAGAGTTTCAGAGAAGAGCAAGAAGAGATAAGAAAGCCCTCTTCAATGATCAGTGTAAATAGAGTAAAACAACAGAATGGGAAAGACTAGAGATCTCTTCAAGAAAATTAGAGATACCAAGGGAACATTTCATGCAAAGATGGGCTCGATAAAGGACAGAAATGGTCTGGACCTAACAGAAACAGAAGATATTAAGAAGAGGTGGCAAGAATACACAGAAGAATTGCACAAAAAAGATCTTCATGACCCAGATAATCACAATGGTGTGATCACTCACCTAGAGTCAGACATCCTGGAATGTGAAGTCAAGTGGGTCTTAGAAAGCATCACTACAAACAAAGCTAGTGGAGGTGATGGAATTCCAGTGGAGCTGTTTCAAATCCTGAAAGATGATGCTGTGAAAGTGCTGCACTCAATATGCCAGCACATTTGGAAAACTCAGCAGTAGCCACAGGACTGGAAAAGGTCAGTTTTGATTCCAAATCCAAAGAAAGACAATGCCAACGAATGCTCAAACTACAGCACAATTGCACTCATCTCACATGCTAGTAAAGTAATGCTCAAAATTCTTGAAGCCAGGCTTCAGCAATACGTGAACCATGAATTTTCCGATGTTCAAGCTGGTTTTAGAAAAGGCAGAGGAACCAGAGATCCATTGCCAAAATCCTCTGGATCATGGAAAAAGCAAGAGAGTTCCAGAAAAATATCTATTTCTGCTTTATTGACTATGCCAAAGCCTTTGACTGTGTGGATCACAATAAACTGTGGAAAATTCTGAAAGAGATGGGAATACCAGACCACCTGACCTGCCTCTTGAGAAATCGGTATGCAGGTCAGTAAGCAACAGTTAGAACGGGACATGGAACAACAGACTGGTTCCAAATAGGAAAAGGAGTACATGCATATTGTTACCCTGCTTACTTAATTTATATGCAGAGTACATCATGAGAAACGCTGGACTGGAAGAAACACAAGCTGGAATCAAGATTGCTGGAAGAAATATCAGTAACCTCAGATATGCAGATGAAACCACCCTTATGGCAGAAAGTGAAGAGGAGCTAAAAAGCCTCTTGATGAAAGTGAAAGAGGAGAGTGAAAAAGTTGGCTTAAAGCTCAACATTCAGAAAACTAAGATCATGGCATCTGGTCCCATCACTTCATGGGAAATAGATGGGGAAACAGTAGAAACAGTGTCAGACTTTATTTTTGGGGGCTCCAAAATCACTGCAGATGGTGACTGCAGCCATGAAAGAGGGAGAGGGAGAGGGAGAGGGTGGGATGATTTGGGAGAATGGGAATTATAACATGTATACTGTCATGTAAGAATTGAATCGCCAGTCCATGTCTGACATAGGGTGCAGCTTGCTTGGGGCTGGTGCATGGGGATGACCCAGAGAGATGTTGTGGGGAGGGAGGTGGGAGGGGGGTTCATGTTTGGGAACGCATGTAGGAATTAAAGATTTTAAAATTTAAAAAAAAAATAAAAAATTTAAAAAAAATAAAAAAAATAAAAGACGCTCACTCCTTGGAAGAAAAGTTATGACCAACCTAGATTGCATAATCAAAAGCAGAGACATTACTTTGCCAACTAAGGTCCACCTAGTCAAAGCTACGGTTTTTCCTGTGGTCATGTATGGATGTGATATTTGGACTGTGAAGAAGGCTGAGTGCCGAAGAATTGATGCTTTTGAACTGTGGTGTTGGAGAAGACTCTTGAGAGTCCCTTGGACTGCAAGGAGATCCAACCAGTCCATTCTGAAGGAGATCAACCCTGGGATTTCTTTGGATGGAATGATGCTAAAGCTGAAACACCAGTACTTTGGCCACCTCATGCGAAGTGTTGACTCGTTGGAAAAGACTCTGATGCTGGGAGGGATTGGGGGCAGGAGGAGAAGGGGACGACAGAGGATGAGATGGCTGGATGGCGTCACTGACTCGATGGACGTTGAGTCTGGGTGAACTCTGGGAGTTGTTGATGGACAGGGAGGCCTGGCGTGCTGCAATTCATGGGGTCACAAAGTGTCAGACACGACTGAGCAACTGAACTGAACTGAAGATGTGCCATAGCTTTCTTTTCTAGGAGCAAACCCCTTTAGTTTCATGGCTACAAGCAATCACCTGCAAATTTTGGAGCCTAAAACAATAAAGTCTGTCACTGGTTCCATTTTTTCCCTTCTACTGGCCATGAAGTGATGGCACCAGATGCCATGATCTCCATTTTTTTAATATTGAGTTTCAATACAGCTCTTTCACTCTCCTCTCTCACCCTTATCAAGGGAAACTTTAGTTGATCTTCCCTTTCTGCAATTAATGTGGTATCATTCACACATCTAAGGTTTTTTGATATTTCTCCTGGCAATCCTGATTCTAACTTGTGATTTATCCAGCATGACATTTTGCATGATGTAATATGGACAGAATAAGCAAGCAGGATGACAATACACCACCTTGTTGTACTATTTTCCAAAATTTGAACCAGTCTGTTGTTCCATATCTGGCTCTAACTGTTGCTTCTTCTCCTGCACACAGATTTCTCATGAGATATGTAAGGTGGTCTGGCACTCCCATCTCTTTAAGACTGTTCCACAATTTGTTGTGGTTTCCCTGGTGGCTCAGATGGTAAAGAATCTGCCTGCAATACAGGAGACCTGGGCTCAATGGGAATGGGTATCCACTTCAGTATCCTTGCCTGAAGAATTCCATGGACAGAGGAACCTGGCAAGGTACAGTCCATGTGGTTGTGAAGAGTCAGACATAACTGAGCAACTAATGCTTTCACACAGACAAAGGCCTTAGCAATAAAGCAGAAGTAAATGTTTTTCTGGAACTCCTTTGCTTACTGTATGATCCAACAAATGTTGGCAATTTGATCTCTAATTCCTCTGCCTTTTCTAAACCCGGGTTGTATATCTAGAATTTCTCAGTTAATGTACTGCTGAAGCCTGCTGCTGCTGCTGCTAAGACACTCCAGTCGTGTCTGACTCTGTGCAATCCCATAGACGGCAGCCCACCAGGCTCTGCCGTCCCCGGGATTCTCCAGGCAAGAACACTGGAGTGGGTTGCCATTTCCTTCTCCAGTGCATGAAAGTGAAAAGTGAAAGTCAAGTCGCTCAGTCGTGCCCAACTCTTAGCGACCCCATGGATTGCAGCCTACCAGGCTCCTCCATGCATGGGATTTTCCAGGCAAGTGTGCTGGAGTGGGTTGCCATTGCCTTCAACTGCTGAAGCCTAGGTTGAAAGATTTTGAGCATTATTTTGCTAGCAAGTTAAATGAGCCCAACTGTGCAGTAGTTTGAACATTCTTTGACACTGCCCTTATTTGAGATTGGGTTGAAAACTGACCTTTTCTAGTACTGTGGCTACTGCTGAGTTTTCCAAATTTGCTGACATATTAAGAACAACACTTTAACACTATCATATTTTAGGATTTTAAATAGCTAAGTTGGAATTCCATCACCTCCACTAGCTTTGTTCATAAATAATGCTTCATAAGGCTTGCTTGACCTGACACTTCAGGATATCTGGCTCTAGCTCTAGGTAAGTGACCATACCGTTGTGGTTATCTGGGTCATTAAGGCCTTTTTGTAAAGTTCTTCTGTGTACTCTTCCAATCTCTTCTTAATCTGTTCTGCTTTTGGAAGGTCCTTGCCTTTTTCAGTCCTTTATGCTGCTCATCTTTGCATAAAATATTCCCTTGTTATCGCCAATTTTCTTGAGGTGAACGCTCAGTTCAGTTCAGTTCAGTTCAATTACACAGTTGTGTCCGACTCTTTGTGGCCCCATGGAATGCAGCATGCCAGGCCTCCCTGTCCATTACCAACTCCTAGAGTTTACTCAAACTAATGTCCATTGAGTCAGTGATGCCAGCCAACCATCTCATCTTCTATTGTCCCCTTATCGTACTCCCTTCGATCTTTCCCAGCATCAGGGTCTTTTAAAATGAGTCAGCACTGCACATCAGGTAACCAAAGTATTGGAGTTTCAGCTTCAACATCAGTCCTTCCAATGAACATTCAGGACTGATTTCCTTTAGTATGGATTGGTTGGATCTCTTTGCAGTCCAAGAGACTCTGAAGAGTATTCTCCAATACCACAGTTCAAAAACAGCAATTATTCAGCACTCAGATTTCTTTATAGTCCAACACTCACATTCATACAACCGGAAAAACTATAGACTTGACTAGACAGACCTTTGTTGGCAAAGTAATGTCTCTGCTTTTTAATATGCTGTGTAGGTTGATCACAACATTTCTCCCAAGGAGTAAGTGTTTTTATTTTCATGGCTGCAGTCACCATATGCAGTGATTTTGGAGCCAAAAAAAAAAAAAAAAAACTGCCACTGTTTCCATTGTTCCCTCAAATATTTGCGATGAAGTGATGGGACCAGATGTCATGATCTTTGTTTTCTGAATGTTGAGCTTTAAGCCAATTTTTTCACTCTCCTCTTTCACTTTCATCAAAAGCCTCTTTAGTTCTTCTTTACTTTCGGCCATAAGGGTGGTGTCATTTGCATATCTGAGGTTATTGATATTTCTCCCAGAAATCTTGATGCCACCCTGTGCTTCCTTTAGTCCAGCATTTCTCATGATATACTCTGCATATAAATTAAATAAGCATGGTGACAAAATACAAACTTAATGTACTCCTTTTCCAATTTGGAACAGGTCTGTTGTTCCATGTCCAGTTCTAACTGTTGATTCTTGACCTGCATACAGATTTCTCAGGAGGCAGGTCAGGTGGTCTGGTACAGAATTTTCCACAGTTTGTTGTGATCCACACAGTCAAAGGCTTTGGCATAGTCAATAAAGCAGAAATAGAAGAGTTTCTTGAACTCCTTTGTTTTTTCAATGATCCAGTGGATGTTGACAATTTGATCTCTGGTTCCTCTGCCTTTTCTGTATCCAGGTTGAACATCGGGAAGTTCATGGTTCATATACTGTTGAGGGCTGGCTTGGAGAATTTTGAGCATTACTTTACTAGTATGTGAGATGAGTGCAATTGTGCGGTAGTTTGAGCATTCTTTGGCACTGCCTTTCTTAAGAACTGGAATGAAAACTGACCTTTTCCAGTCCTGTGGCCACTGCTGAGTTTTCCAAATTTGTTGGCATATTGAATGCAGCACTTTCACAACATCATCTTTTAGAATTTGAAATAATTCAACTGCAATCCCATCACCTCCACTAGCTTTGTTTGTAGTGATATTTCCTATGGCCCACTTGACTTCACATTCCAGGATGTCTGGCTCTAAGGGAGTGATCACAGCATCATGATCATCTGGGTCATGAAGATCTTTTTTGTACAGTTCTTCTGTGTATTCTTGCCACCTCTTAATATCTTCTGCTTCTGTTAGGTCCATAACATAACTGTCATTTATTTAGTCCATCTTTGCATGAAATATTCCCTTGGTATCTCTAATTTTCTTGAAGAGGTCTCTAGTCTTTCCCATCTTATTGTTTTCCTCTATGTCTTTTCATTGATCTTTTTTTTTTCTTTTTTGTATGTTCAAGTACTTTTATTTTTTTAGTTTTTAATATAAATTTATTTATTTTAATTTGTGGCTAATTACTTCACAATATTGTATTGGTTTTGCCCTACATCAACATGAATCCACCACGGGTGTACACGTGTTCCCCACCCTGAACCTCCCTCCCACCTCCCTCCCCATATCATCTCTCTGGGTCATCCCAGTGCACCAGCCTCGAGTATCCTGTATCATGCATTGAACCTGGACTGCAGATTCATTTCACATATGATATTATACATGTTTCAATGCCATTCTCCCAAATCATCCCACCCTCTCCCTCTCCCACAGAGCTCCATAAGACTATGCTATACATCTGTGTCTCTTTTGCTGTCTCACATACAGGGTTATCATTACCACCTTTCTAAATTCCATACATATGCCTTAGTATACTTTATTGGTGTTTTTCTTTCTGGCTTACTTCACTCTGTATAACAGGCTCCAGTTTTATCCACCTCATTAGAACTGATTCAAATGTATTCTTTTTAATGGCTGAGTAGTGCTCCATTGTGTATATGTACCACAGCTTTCTTATCCATTCATCTGCCGATGGACATCTAGGTTGTTTCCATGTCCTGACTATTATAAACAGTGCTGTGATGAACATTGGGGTACACGTGTCTCTTTCAGTTCTGGTTTCCTCAGTATGTCTGCCCAGCAGCTGGGTTTTGGGGTTGTATGACAGTTCTATTTCCAGTTTTTAAAGGAATCTCCACACTGTTCTCCATAGTGGCTGTACTAGATTGCATTCCCACCAACGGTGTAAGAGGGTTCCCTTTTCTCCACACCCTCTCTAACATTTGCTTGTAGACTTTTGGATAGCAGCCATTCTGACTGGCATGAAATGGTACCTCATTGTGGTTTTGATTTGCATTTTTCTGATAATGAGTGATGTTAGGCATCTTTTAATGTGTTTGTTAGCCATCTGTATGTCTTTGGAGAAATGCCTGTTTAGTTCTTTGGCCCATTTTTTGATTGGGTCATTTATTTTTCTGGAATTGAGCTGCAGGTGTTGCTTGTATATTTTTGAGACTAATTATTTGTCAGTTGCTTCATTTGCTATTATTTTCTCCCATTCCGAAGGCTGTCTTTTCACCTTGCTTATAGTTTCTTTTGTTGAGCAGAAGCTTTTAATTTCAATTAGGTCCAATTTATTTACTTTTGCTTTTATTTCCAATAATCTGGGATGTGGATCATAAAGAATCCTGCCATGATTTATGTCAGAGAGTGTTTTGCCTATGTTCTCCTTTAGGAGTTTTATAGTTTCTGGTCTTAAGTTTAGATCTTTAATTTATTTTGAGTTTACTTTTGTGTATGGTGTTAGAAAATGTTTTAGTTTCATTCTTTTACAAGTGGTTGACCAGTTTTCCCAGCACCACTTGTTAAAGAGATTGTCTTTACTCCATTGTATATTCTTGCCTCCTTTGTCAAAGATAAGGTGTCCATAGGTGTGTGGGTTTATCTCTGGGCTTTCTATTTTGTTCCATTGATCTATATTTTTGTCTTTGTGCCAGTACCATACTGTCTTGATGACTGTGGCTTTGTAGTAGAGCCTGAAGTCAGGCAGGTTGATTCCTCCAGTTCCATTCTTCTTTCTCAAGATTGCTTTGGCTATTCGAGGTTTTTTGTATTTCCATACAAATTGTGAAATTATTTGTTCTAGCTCTGTGAAAAATACCGTTGGTAGCTTGATAGGGTTTGCATTGAATAGTAGTGGTGAAAGTGGGTACCCTTGTCTTGTTCCTGACCTTAGGAAAAATGCTTTCAATTTTTTACCATGGAGGACTATGTTTGCTGTGGGTTTGTCATATATAGCTTTTATTATGTTGAGGTATGTTCCTTCTATTCCTGCTTTCTGGAGAGTTTTTATCATAAACGGATGTTGAATTTTCTCAAAGGCATTCTCTGCATCTATTGAGATAATCATATGGCTTTTATTTTTCAGTCTGTTAATGTGGTATATTACATTGATTGATTTGTGGATATTGAAGAATCCTTGCATCCCTGGAATAAAGCTCACTTGGTCATGGTGTATGACCTTCGTAATGTGTTGTTGGATTCTAATTGCTAGAATTTTGCTAAGGATTTTTGCATCTATGTTCATCAGTGATATTGGCCTGTAGTTTTCTTTTTTTATGGCATCTTTGTCAGGTTTTGGTATTAGGGTGATGGTGGCCTCATAGAATGAGTTTGGAAGTTTACCTTCCTCTGCAATTTTCTGGAAGAGTTTGAGTAGGATAGGTGTTAGCTCTTCTCGAAATTTTTGGTAGAATTCACCTGTGAAGCCGTCTGGACCTGGGCTTTTGTTTGCTGGAAGATTTCTGATTACAGTTTTGATTTCTGTGCTTGTGATAGGCCTGTTAAGATTTTCTATTTCTTCTTGGTTCAGTTTTGGAAAGTTGTACTTTTCTAAGAATTTGTCCATTTCTTCCACGTTGTCCATTTAATTGGCATATAATTGCTGATAGTAGTCTCTTATGATCCTTTGTATTTCTGTGTTGTCTGTTGTGATCTCTCCGTTTTCATTTCTAAATTTATTTATTTTATTTTCTCCCTTTGTTTCTTGATGAGTCTGGCTAATGGTTTGTCAATTTTATTTATCCTCTCAAAGAACCAGCTTTTGGTGTTGTTGATTTTTGCTATGGTCTCTTTTCTTTCCTTTGCATTTATTTCTGCCCTAATTTTTAAGATTTCTTTCCTTCTACTATCCCTGAGGTTTTTCATTTCTTCCTTTTCTAGTTGCTTTAGGTGTAGAGTTAGGTTATTTATTTGACTTTTTTCTTGTTTCTTGAGGTATGCCTGTATCACTATGAACCTTCCCCTTAGCACTGCTTTTACAGTGTCCCATAGGTTTTGGGTTGTGTCTTCATTTTCATTCAGTTCTATGCATATTTTGATTTCTTTTTTTATTTCTTCTGTGATTTGTTGGTTATTCAGCAGTGTGTTGTTCAGCCTCCATATGTTAGAATTTTAATAGTTTTTCTGTTGTAATTGAGATCTAATCTTACTGCATTGTGGTCAGAAAAGATGCTTAGAATGATTTTTTTTTTTTTTTAATTTACCAAGGCGGCTCAGATGGTAAAGCGTCTGTCTACAATGTGGGAGACCTGGGTTCAATCCCTGGGTCAAGAAGATTCCCTGGAGAAGGAAATGGCAACTCACTCCAGTACTCTTGCCTAGAAAATCCCATGGATGGAGGAGCCTGGTGTCCCTGGGGTTGCAAAGAGTCAGACATGACTGAGCAACTCCACTTTCACTTTCACATTTATGGCCCAGGATGTGATCTATCCTGGAGAAGGTTCTGTGAGCACTTGAGAAAAAGGTGAAATTCATTGTTTTGGGGTGAAATGTCCTATAGATATCAATTAGGTCTAACTGGTCTATTGTATCATTTAAAGTTTGTGTTTCCTTGTTAATTTTCTTTTTAGTTGATCTACCCATTGGTGTGAGTGGGGTATTAAAGTCTCCCACTATTATTGTGTTATTGCTAATTTTCCCTTTCATACCTGTTAGCATTTGTCTTACATATTGCGGTGCTCCTATGTTGGGTGCATATACATTTATAATTGTTATATCTTTTTCTTGGATTGATCCTTTGATCATTATGTAGTGTCCTTCTTTGTCTCTTTTCACAACCTTTGTTTTAAAGTCTATTTTATCGAATATGAGTATTGCTACTCCTCCTTTATTTTGTGAGGTCTCTATTTGCATGGAATATCTTTTTCCAGCCCTTCACTTTCAGTCTGTATGTGTCCCTTGTTTTGAGGTGGGCCTTTTGTAGACAACATATATAGGAGCTTGTTTTTGTATCCATTCAGCCAGTCTTTGTCTTTTGATTGGGGTATTCAACCCATCTACATTTAAGGTAATTATTGATAAGTATGATCCCATTGCCATTTACTTAATTGTTTGGGGTTCAAGTTTATACACCATTTTTGGGTTTCCTGTCTAGAGAATATCCTTTAGCATTTGTTGGAGAGCTAGTTTGGTGGTGCTGAATTCTCTCAGCTTTTGCTTGTCTGTAAAGCTTTTGATTTCTCCTTCATATTTTAATGAGATCTTTGCTGGGTACAGTAATCTGGGCTGTAGGTTATTTTCTTTATTCACTTTAAGTATGTCCTGTCATTCCCTCCTGGCCTGAAGAGTTTCTATTGAAAGATCAGCTGTTATCCTTATGGGAATCCCCTTGTGTGTTATTTGTTGTTTTTCCCTTGCTGCTTTTAATATTTGTTCTTTGTGTTTGATCTTTGTTAATTTGATTAATATGTGTCTTGGGGTGTTTCACCTTGGGTTTATCCTGTTTGGGACTCTCTGGGTTTTTTGGACTTGGGTGAAAATTTCCTTTCCCATTTTAGGGAAGTTTTCAACTATTATCTCCTCAAGTATTTTCTCATAGTCTTTCTTTATGCCTTCTTCTTCTGGGACTCCTATGATTCGAATGTTGCCGTGTTTAACATTGTCCCGGAGGTCTCTGAGATTGTCCTCATTTCTTTTATTTTTTCTTTTTTCCTCTCTGATTCATTTATTTCTACCATTCTATCTTCTACGTGACTAATCCTATCTTCTTCCTCCATTATTCTACTATTTGTACCCTCCAGAGTGTTTTTTTTTAATCATTTATTGCATCATTCATTATATATTGACTCTTTTTTATTTCTTCTAGGTCCTTATTAAACCTTTCTTGCATCTTCTCAATCCTTGTCTCCAGGCTATTTATCTGTGATTCTATTTTGTTTTCAAGATTTTGATCATTTTCACTATCGTTATTCAGAATCCTTTATTAGGTAGATTCTCTATCTCTTCCTCTTTTGCTTGGTTTGGTGGGCATTTATCCTGTTCCTTTACCTGCTGGGTATTCCTCTGTCTCTTCATCTTATTCATATTGCTGTGTTTGGGGTGGCCTTTCAGTATTCTGGTAGTTTGTGGAATTCTCTTTATTGTGGAGTTTCCTAGCTGTGGGTGGGGTTGTATGGGTGGCTTATCAAGGTTTCCTGGTTAGGGAAGCTTGTGTTGGTGGGTGGGGCTGGAATTCTTCTCTCTGGAGTGTAATGAAGTGTCCACAAATGAGTTATGAGATGTCAATGGGTTTGGAGTGACTTTGGGCAGCCTGTATATTGAGGTTCAGGGTTATGTTCCAGTGTTGCTGGAGAATTTGCATGGTATGTCTTGCTCTGGAACTTCTTGACTCTTGGTTGGTGCTTGGTTTCACTGTAGGTATGGAGGCGTTTGATGAGCTCCTGTCGATTGATGTTCCCTGGAGTCAGGATTTCTCTGGCGTTCTCAGGATTTGGACTTAAGGCTCCTGCTTCTGGTTTTCAGTCTTATTTGTACAGTAGCCTCAAGACTTCTCCATCTATACAGCACTATTGATAAAACATCTTCTTTCAAAGACAATGGACTGCTTTTCTGGGTGCCTGATATCCTCTGCCGACATTCAGAAGTTGTTTTGTGGAATTTTCTCAGCGTTCAATTGTTCTTTTGATGAATTTGTGGGGAAGAAAGTGGTCTCCCTGTCCTATCCCTCCTCCATCTTAGGACTGCCCCCTCTCATTGATCATTTAGGAAGGCTTTCTTATCGCTCTTTGCTATTCTTTGGAACTCTGCATTCAAATGGGTATATCTTTCCTTTTCTCCTTTGCTTTTTGCTTCTCTTCTCTTCATAGCTATTTGTAAGGCCTCCTCAGACAGCCATTTTGCTTTCTTGCATTTCTTTTCCATGGGGATGGTCTTGATCCCTGTCTCCTGTACAATCTCATGAACCTGCATCCATAGTTCATTAGGCACTCTATGTATCAGATCTAGTCCCTTCAATCTATTTCTCACTTCCACTGTATAATCGTTAGGGATTTGATTTAGGTCATTTCTAGTCTTTCCTATTCTCTTTGCATTGAACACTTAAGAAGGCCTTCTTAACATTTCCTTGCTATTTTCTGGAACTCTGTATTCAGATGGGTATATCTTTCCCTTCTCTGCTTTCCTTTTGCCTCTCTTCTTTTCTCAGCTATTTATAAGGGCCCCTAAGACTACTTTTATTTTGGTCACTGCCTCCTGTACCATGTTACAAATCTCTGTCCACAGATTTTCTGGCACTCTGTTTACCAGATCTAATCCCTTGAATCTATTCATCACCTCCACTGTATAATCATAAGAGATTTGATTAGGTCAGCTAAATGGTCTAATGGTTTTCCCTACTTTCTTTAATTTAAGCCTGAATTTTGTGATAAGGAGCTCATGATCTGAGCTACTGTCAGTTCAGCTCCAAATCTTGTTATTACTGATTGTACAGAGCTTCTCCATCTTTGGTTTTGTACAAATTATAAGATTTTGATAATGACAATCTGGTGATGTCCATTTGTAAAGTTGTCTCTTGTGTTGTTGGAAGAAGGTGTTTGCTATGACCAGTGTGTTCTCTTGATAAAACTCTGTTAGCCTTTGCCTTGCTTCATTTTGTACTTTAAGGCAAAACTTGCCCATTATTCTGGATATCTCTTGACTTCCTACTTTTTAACTCCAATCCCCTATAATGAACAAGATATCATTTTCTGTTTTTGGTGTTAGTTATAAAGTGTGTCTTAGGTCTTCATAAAACCAGTCAACTTCAGCTTATTCAGCATCAGTTGTGGAGGCATAGAGTTAGATTACTGTGATGTTGAAAGGTTTGCCTTGGAAACAAACTAAGATCATTTTGTGCTTTTTGAGGCTGCATCCAAGTACTGTGTTTTGGATTCATTTTTATCTATGAGGGGTACTCCATTTCTTCTTAGGGATTCTTGTCCACAATAGCAGATATAATGGTCATATGAATTAAATACTCCCATTCCTGTCCATTTTAATTAACAGATTACTAAGATGTTGGCAAGAATACACAGAAGAACAGTATAAAAAAAGATCTTCATGACCCAGATAATCACGATGGTGTGACTACACACCTAGAGCCAGACACCCTGGAATGTGAAGTCAAGTGGACCTTAGGAAGCATCAGTATGAACAAAGCTAGTGGAGGTGATGGAATTCCAGTTGAGATATTCCAAATCCTAAAAGATAATGCTGGGAAAATGCTGCTCTCAGTATGCCAGCAAATTTGGAAAACTCAGCACTGGACACAGGACTGGAAAATGTCAGTTTTCATTCCAATCCCAAAGAAAGGAAATGCCAAAGAAAGCTCAAACTACTGCACAATTGCACTCATCTCACACGCTAGTAAAGTAATGCTCAAAATTATCCAAGCTAGACTTCAGCAGTATGTGAACCGTGAACTTCCAGATGTTCAAGCTGGGTTTAGAAAAGGCAAAGGAACGAGAGATCAAATTGCCAACATCTGCTGGATCATCAAACAAGCAGAGAGTTCTAGAAAAGCATCTACTTCTGTTTTATTGTCTATTCCAAAGACTTTGACTATGTGAACCACAACAAACTGTGGAAAATTCTAAAAGAGATGGGAATACCAAACCGCCTGACCTGCTTCCTGAGAAATCTTTATGCAGGTCAGGAAGTAACAGTTAGAACTGGACATGGAAGAACAGGCTGATTCCAAATCAGGAAAGGAGTATGTCAAGGTTATATATTGTCACCCTGCTTATTTAAGTTATATACAGAGTCCCATGTGAAATGCCAGGCTGGATGAAACACAAACTAGAATAAAGATTGCTGGGAGAAATAGCAATAACCTCATATATGGAGATAACACCACTGTTATGGCAAAAGTTAAGAGGACTTGAAGAGCCTTTTGATGAAATTGATAGAGGAGAGTGAAAAACAAAACAAAACAAAAAACAAACAAACAAAAAAAAACACCTGGCTTAAAACTCAACATTCAGAAAACTAAGATTGCGGCAACCGCGCCCATCACTTCATGGCAAATAGATGGGGAAACATTGGAAAAAGTGACAGACTTTATTTTCTTGGACTCCAAAATAATTGCAGACAGTGACTGCAGCCATGGAATTAAAGCATGCTTGCTCTTTGGAAAAAAAGTTATGACTAACCTAAATAGCATATTAAAAAGCAGAGACATTACTTTGTCAACAAAGGTCCATATAGTCAAGGCCATGGTTTTTCCAGTAGTCATGTATGAATGTGAGAGTCAGACTATGAAGAAAGTTAAGCACAGAAGAATTGATGCTTTTGAACTGTGGTGTTGGAGAAGCCTCTTGAGAGTCCCTTGGACTGCAAGGAGATCCAACCAGTCCATCCTAAATGAGATCAGTCCTAGGTGTTCATTGGAAGGACTGATATTGAAGCTGAAACTCCAATACTTTAGCCACCTGATGCGAAGAACTGACTCGTATAAAAGACCCTGATGCTGGGAAAGATGGAAGGTGGGAGGAGAAGGGGATGACAGAGGATCTGATGGCTGGATGGCATCCCCAACTAATGGACATGAGTTTGAGCAAACTTCAGGAGTTGGTGATGGACAGGGAGACCTGGTGTGCTGCAGTCCATCGGGTCGCAAAGAGTTAGACACATCTGAGCAACTGAACTGAACTGAAATGTAGTTGTTGGCATTCAATCTTGCTATCTCCTGCTTGATCACATCCTATTTACCTCTACTCATGGACCTAACATTTCAAGTTCCTCTGCAACATTGTTCTTTACAGTGTCAAACTTTACTTTCACAACCAGACACATCCACATCTAAGCATCATTTCCACTTTGGCCCAACCACTTCATTCTTTGTGGAGCTATTAGTAATTGTCCTCTGCTCTTCCCCAATAGCATATTGGACACCTTCTATCCTGAGAGCTTTATTTTCTGATGTCATATCTTTTTGCCTTTTCATACTGTCCCTGGGTTTCTCTATTCAATTATATTGGACTGTGTTTCCATTTCCTCTCCCAGTAGATCAAGTTTTGTCAGAACTCTTCACTATGACTTCTCCATATGTGTTGGGCCTGCATGGCATGGCTCATAGCTTCATTGAGTCATGCAAGCCCCTTTACTATAACAAACCTGTGATCCATGCATGAGATTTAGTATTTAATATGTCCAACTAAATTTTTGCTTTGCTGTTGTATATGATTTTCCTACTTTGTATAAATAATTATTAGCAAAGAACATGTGCCCTAAACATACTTTCTTCTTTCATGCATCCATAGTTTTGTTTATGCTGTCAGTTTTAGCAATCTATTTCCTCTTCACAGTTGAAGCCTTTCTTTAGAAATTAGGTCAAATGTTGCTTCTTATTTTATCTCCCTAAGGAATAAGTCTCTGGTTTCTGTAGGTTACAAAATAACATTTTTCCTCTTTTATACACATTCTTCACACTGCATTGTAATTATTTTCATGTAGGTCTCTTATCAAAACATGATTTTTTGAGGTCATGCAATTAGAGCTATTTCAAATCCTGAAAGATGATGCTGTGAAAGTGCTCCACTCAATACGCCAACAAATTTGGAAGACTCAGCAGTGGCCACAGGACTGGAAAAGATCAGTTTTCATTCCAATCCCAAAGAAAGGCAATGCCGAAGAATGCTCAAGCTACATCACAATTGCACTCATCTCACACACTAGTAAAATAATGCTCAAAATTCTCCAAGCCAGGCTTCAGCAATACGTGAACGGTGAACTTCCTGATATTCAAGGTTTGAGAAAAGGCAGAGGAACCAGAGATCAAATTGCCAACATCCACTGGATCATGGAAAAAGCAAGAGAGTTCCAGAAAAACATCTATTTCTGCTTTATTGACTATGCCAATTCCTTTGACTGTGTGGATCACAATAAACTGTGGAAAATTCTGAAAGAGATGGGAATACCAGACCACCTGACCTGCATCTTGAGAAATCTGTATGCAGGCCAGGAAGCAACAGTTAGAACTGGACATGGAACGAGACTGGTTCCAAATAGGAAAAGGAGTAGGTCAAGACTGTATATTTTCACCCTGCTTATTTAACTTATATGTTGAGTACATCATGAGAAAGGCTGGATTGGAAGAAACACAAGCTGGAATCAAGATTTCTGGGAGAAATATCAATAACCTCAGATATGTGATGACACCACCCTTATGGCAGAAAGTGAAGAGGAACTAAAAAGCCTCTTGATGAAAGTGAAAGAGGAGAGTGAAAAAGTTGTCTTAAAGCTCAACATTCAGAAAACGAAAATCATGGCATCCATTCCCATCACTTGCTGGGAAATAGATGGGGAAACAGTGGAAACAGTGTCAGACTTTATTTCTTTGGGCTCCAAAATCACTGCAGATGGTGACTGCAGCCATGAAATTAAAAGATGCTTACTCCTTGGAAGAAAAACTATGAACAACCTGGATAGTATATTCAAAAGCAGAGGCATTACTTTGCCAACTAAGATCCATCTAGTCAAGGCTATGGTTTTTCCAGTAGTCATGTATGGATGTGAGAGTTGGACTGTGAAGAAGGCTGAGCACTGAAGAATAGATGCTTTTGAACTGTGGTGTTGGAAAAGACTCTTGAGAGTCCCCTGGACTGCAAGGAGATCCAACCAGTCCATTCTGAAGGAGATCAACCCTGGGATTTCTTTGGAAGGAATGATGCTAAAGCTGAAACTCCAGTACTTTGGCCACCTCATGCGAATTGACTCATTGGAAAAGACTTTGATGCTTGGAGGGATTGAGGGCAGGAGTAGAAGGGGATTACAGAGGATGAGATGGCTGAATGCCATCACTGATTCGATGGACGCGAGTCTGAGTGAACTCCGGGAGTTGGTGATGGACAGGGAGGCCTGGCGTGCTGCCATTCATGGGGTCGCAAAGAGTCGGACAGGACTGAGTGACTGAACTGAACTGAACTGAATTTGTCTTATGCATCGTTTTTCCTTCAGTACTTAAGACTAAGATTCAATAAATATTTTTGGAGAGATTGAATTTTAGAAAAAATTATTTTTTTTAAGGTAAGGAAGTGCTAATTAGTCTGGAATACAGTGTTTAAATGTGTACTGATAACTCCTCAAAGTGATAATATTTTTGACTTTGTTCACTCATCTGAAAGAAGTCTGTAGCTTTCATCAGTCTTAAAGAGGTCCATGAGCCAGCCTACTACAAGATAGGAAACATTGGAGTAAAAAGACAAACATTCCGAGAATATTAGATTTTTAGTTTTTTTTAATGAAAAGATTTTTATTAGATTTTACAGTTCCTCAAATGGAAACAGTTTATCCTAGCTTTAATAAATATTAAATACTTCTACCATCCAGTTATTATTTGCATTTATTTTTGAACGTTATAGTGTTAGTCACTTTCAGTTCAGTTCAGTTGCTCAGTCGAGTCTAACTCCATGCAACCCCTTGAATTGCAGCATGCCAGTCCTCCCTGTCCATCACCAACTCCCGGAGCTTACCCAAACTCATGTCCACCTAGCCATTTCATCCTCTGTCGTCCCCTTCTCCTCCTGTCACCAATCCTCCCAGGATCAGCGTCTTTTCCAATGAATCAACTCTTCTCATGAGGTGGCCAAAATATTGGAGTTTCAGCTTCAACATCTGTCCTTCCAATAAACACCCAGGCCTGATATCCTTTAGGATGGACTGGTTGGATTTCCTTGCAGTCCAAGGGACTCTCAAGAGTCATCTCCAACACGACAATTCAAAAGTATAAATTCTTCAAAGCTCAGCTTTCTTCACAGTCCAACTCTCACATCCATAATGACCACTGAAAAAACCATAGCCTTGACTAGACGGACCTTTGTTGGCAAAGTAATGTCTCTACTTTTCAATATGTTATCTAGGTTAGTCATAACTTTCCTTCCAAGGAGTAAAAATCTTTCCATTTCATGGCCACAATCACCATCTGAAGTGATTTTCAAGCCCCCCAAAATAAAGTCTGACACTGTTTCTACTATTTCCCCATCTAATTTCCATGAAATGATGGGACCTGATGCTATGATCTTAGTTTTCTGAGTGTTGAGCTTTAAGCCAACTTTTTCACTCTCATCTTGCACTTTCATCAAGAGGTTTTTTAGTTCCTCTTCACTTTCTGCCATAAGGGTGGTGTCATCTGCATATCTGAGGTGATTGATATTTCTCCCAGCAATCTTGATTCCAGCTTCTGCTTCTTCCAGCCCAGGGTTTCTCATGATGTACTCTGCATAGAAGTTAAATAAGCAGGGTGACAATATGCAGCCTTGACATACTCCTTTTCCTATGTGGAACCATTCTTTTGTTCCATATCCAGTTCTAAGTATTTAGTCATGTGCTATTGTTTGCAACCCAAACAATACTATGGACTGCAGTCTGCCAGGCTCTTCTGAACATTGGATCCTCCAGGAAAGAATACTGAAGTGGGTTGCTATTCCTTTCTCCAAGGGATCTTCCCTTTCCAGGAATCGAATCCAGGTCTCCTGCATTGCAGGCAATTTCTTTACCATCTGTGCCATCAGGGAAGCCTATTTTGGGAGAAAAATAATTATTTCTAGTGTTTTCTAGAGTCCTTTGACAATGTAGGTCATCTTATAGTCAAACATATTCCAGATGATTTCTGTTTATTGGTTGCAGAAAGCATGATTTGTAGCCTAAGCTAAGAGACTCGACTGACATCAGATTTGGGACAGATACTAATTAATATAAAATGTAGAAGATAACTGCTTGTAGAAATCACTGTAGAGTGCTTAAATGATTTAGTACTTAATGGAGAAAAAGCTATGAAAATGAGATAATTTAAAAAACCATATATAATTGAAACATAATTTTCTAAATCTCTAACAAATCTTTCTAATGCCAGTCCTATTCACTTTTATATAGCTATATATATATATTTTTTCTGAATTTAGAGCATGTAACACATGAATTTAGGTTAAAACTCAAAAAGTGAATTTGAATCACATGATTCAATCATATTATGCTTGTCAAGTTGAGATAGCTGAAAACATTATCATTTTATTCTAGAAATATAACTAGGGTAAATTAATCATCATCAACTTAATCTTATAAACAATGTAACATGAACAGTAAATAATTCACCATAGTTATACATATTAACTTCTGGGGGAAAAAAGACAAAATTAAAAGAGAAAAATAATTATTCAGATTAAGGGGGTTCTTGAGTGTTATAATTAACACCCTAAAAAGATGTACTTTTCATTAAAGGGAAGTGGAAACGAAAGTATGAAGTCAAGAAACACCTGGGGTAACAGGAAAATTTGGCTTTGGAATATGGAATGAAGCAGGAAAAAGGCTAATAGAGTTTTGCCAAGAGAACACACTGGTCATAGCAAACACCTTCTTCCAGCAACACAGGAGAAGACTCTACACATGGACATCACCAGATGGTCAACATGGAAATCAGATTGATTATATTCTTTGCAGCCAAAGATGGAGAAGCTCTATACAGTCAGCAAAAGCAAGACTGGGAGCTGACTGTGGCTCAGATCATGAACTCCTTATTGCCAAGTTCAGACTTAAATTGAAGAAAGTAGAGAAAACCATTAACCATCTGGGTGTGACCTAAATCAAATCCCTTATGATTATACAGTGGAAGTGAGAAATAGATTTAAGGGACTAGATCTGATAGATAGAGTGCTTGATAAACTATGAACGGAGGTTCATGATTTTCTACAGGAGACAGGGATCAAGACCATCCCCATGGAAAAGAAATGCCAGAAAGCAAAATGGCTGTCTGAGGAGGCCTTAAAAATAGCTGTGAAAAGAAGAGAAGTGAAAAACAAGGAGAAAAGGAAAGATATAAGCATCTGAAAGCAGAGTTCCAAAGAATAGCTAGGAGAGATAAGAAAGCCTATCTCAGAGATCAATGCAAAGAAATAGAGGAAAACAAGAGAATGGAAAAAATTAGAGATCTCTTCAAGAAAATTAGAGATACCAAGGGAACATTTCATGCAAAGATGAGCTTGATAAAGAATATAAATGGTATGGACATAACAGAAGCAGAAGCTATTAAGAAAAGGTGGCAAGAATACACAGAAGAACTGTACAAAAAGGAGCTTCATGACCAAGATAATCACGATGGTGTGATCACTCCCCTAGAGCCAGACAATCCTGGAATGTGAAGTCAAATGGGCCTTAGAAAGCATCACTACAAACAAAGCTGGTGGAGGTGATGGAATTCCAGTGGAGCTCTTTCAAATCCTGAAAGACGATGTTGTGAAAGTGCTGCGCTCAATATGCCAGCAAATTTGGAAAACTCAGCAGTGGCCACAGGACAAAAAAGGTCAGTTTTCATTTCAATCACAAAGAAGGCAATGCCGAAGAATGCTCAAACTACTGCACAATTGCACTCATCTCACATGCTAGTAAAATAATGCTCAAAATTCTCCAAGCCAGGCTTCAGCAATATGTGAACGGTGAACTTCCAGATGTTCAAGCTGGTTTTAGAAAAGGAAGAGGAACCAGAGACCAAATTGCCAACATCCCCTGAATCATGGAAAAAGCAAGAGAGTTCCAGAAAATCATCTATTTCTGCTTTATTGACTATGCCAAAGCCTTTGACTGTTTGTATCACAATAAACTGTGGAAAATTCTTCAAGAGATGGGAATACCAGACCACCTGACCTGCCTCTTGAGAAACTTCTATGCAGGTCAGGAAGCAACTATTAGAACTGGGCATGGAACAACACACTGGTTCCAAATAGGAAAATGAGTATGTCAAGGCTGTATATTGTCACCCTGCTTATTTAACTTATATGTGGAGTACATCATGAGACACACTGGGCTGGAAGAAACACAAGCTGGAATCAAGATTTCTGGGAGAAATATCAATAACCTCAGATATGAGATGACACTTTCTGCAGAAAGTGAAGAGGAACTAAAAAGCCTCTTGATGAAAGTGAAAGAAGAGAGTGAAAAAGCTGGCTTAAAGCTCAACATTCAGAAAAGGAAGATCATGGCATCTGGTCCCATCACTTCATGGCAGATAAATGGGGAAACACTGGAAACAGTGTCAGACTTTATTTTGGGGGCTTGAAAATCAGTGCAGATGGTGATTGAAGCCATGAAATGAAAATATGCTTACCCCTTGGAAGGAAAGTTATGACCAACCTAGATAGCATATTCAAAAGCAGAGACATTAATTTGCCAACAAAGGTCCGTCTAGTCAAGGCTACAGTTTTCCTAGGGTCATGTATGGATGTGAGAGTTGGACTGTGAAGAAAGCTGAGCTCTGAAGAATTGATGCTTTTGAATTGTGGTGTTAGAGAAGACTCTTGAGAGTCCCTTGGACTGCAAGGAGATCCAACCAGTCCATTCTAAAGGAGACCAGGCCTGGGTGTTCACTGGAAGGACTGATGCTAAAGCTGAAACTGCAATACTTTGTCCACCTCATGCAAAGAGTTGACTCATTGGAAAAAACTCTGATCCTGGGAGGAACTGGGTGCAGGAGAAGGGGATGACAGAGGATGAGATGGCTGGATGGCATCACTGACTCGATGGACATGAGTTTGAGTGAACTCCAGGAGTTGGTGTTGGTCAGGGAACCCTGGTGTGCTGCGATACATGGGGTCACAAAGAGTCGAACACGACTGAGAAACTGAAGTGAACTGAACTGAACTGAGTGTTAGGTGAATGTTATTTTTTTATGATTGTAACTCTATGAAAAGTTTTGAGCAAAGAATGGACACATTTCTCAAAATGGATATTGGGAAGATTTCTGTAACTGTCTTATCTTGAGTTTACGTGAAGAGGAGTTGTGGTATCACAGCAAAAAGACCAGATTAGTAATAAGTTATTACAACAACAAAAGAGATTAGTCTTGATTTAGAGGTATATCAGTGGAAGTGCAAAGAAGAGGACACACATGAAAGACATTGAGGCAAGAATATTAGTTATTTTCATTAATATTTCTCTTTATTGCAGACTTTAATAATCAGCTAGAAGATACTTTCAATATGGCTTCTCAATGATCTCCATCCATTTAAGATTTTAATCAAGCAGTTACTGTCTGGTAATAAAATGACAGTTAATGTTATAATGATAAGCCTTTCAAAGAGCTCTCATCAATGATTGAGTTGATGCTCAATAATGAGCTGATCTCTATTTAATATACTGCGCTTAGTTTAATGAACTTTAATTTTTACCCTGGGCTGAGAGCCTTAAATCAAAGCCATTATGTCCTCACTGAAAAGTTTTTAAACTTTCCATAAATATACATGCCACTGGGAAATTATTCTTCAGTGGGCACTTGGAGATTATCTCTGACTTTTTAAACTTTATAGTTTCCTTGTTTAAGCATTATTTAAATTATCAGTTGTTCACCAAATACTTCAAAGATTTTACAGTTAAAGGATATAAAGCATATTGTCTCAAAATCTCTAGGATAATAGAGGATAAATTATGAGATGCAATATTAAAAATGAGACTAAAATGTAATATAATAGTATTTTTTCAGATAAAATTGAGTGCAAAATGAACATATGTAACTCAAACAGTTAAGGGATATTTGGATTACACTCCTTTCCAGCTCTGTATCTATCCATCTACTCATCACTAGACAGATACTTATCTATATATTTGTTCACAAGTTAATAATGTCAACAAGATACTGATCTTTATACATTTAGTCATTTCTAAAAGATGTAAATAATAACAAGTAGGAGAGAGAACGATTTAAAGATTCCTGTTTTTTGTATATATTTTGTTTCATAGGACATAATGAAAACTATACTAACATTAGTGAAACTCTTCATAAGGAAAGGGAACAATTACCTGTCATTCAAATTGCTTTCGTTTGGGGTGGTCCTAAGATGGCGGAGGAATAGGATGGGGAGACCACTTTCTCCTTCACAAATTCATCAAAAGAACATTTCAATGCTGAGCAAACTCCACAAAACAACTTCTGAATGCTGGCAGAGGACATCAGGCACCCAGAAAAGCAGATCATTGTCTTCAAAAACAGGTAGGAAAAAACATAAAAGACAAAAATGAGACAAAGGAGGTTGGGAGGGAGCTCCGTTCCAGGAAGGGAATCACATCCCGGGAAGGGAATCTTAAGTAGAGAGGTTTCCAAACACTAGGAAACACTCTCCCTGCGGAGTCTGTGGCGAGCCTTGGAAGCACAGAGGGCAACATAACAGGAAGGAAAAATAAATAAATAATGAAAACCAACAGATTACAAGCCCAGCAGTAACTCCCCCAGCGGAAAAGCAGTGCAGATGCCTGCATCCGCCACTAGCAAGTGGGGGCAGGGCAGGGAGGCACAGGAGGTGCAGGCTGCAGTGTTTTTTAAGAATCAGGCAGGAACGCCTCACATGTAACCAGAACGAACTAACTTGGGCTAGCAAAACAGACTGTGGGATAGCTACCACGTGAAAAGCTCGAACATAAGACAATGCCAGGACAGTGAACAGAACAAAGGATGGAACGGAAATAGCTGGCTGCAGACCATCCCCCGCTGGGGACAGGCAGCCAGAGCCGTAAGGGCTGGAAGGGGGCAATTGCAGCCCCAGAGAGATTTTACCTACAAAACTGCACGAAGGCTTCTTTGCTAAGACTTCTGGGGGTTTCGGACAGTCACCATCTGCCTCACAAGGGGCGCCAGCGGTACACCCAGAAAACTGAGCAGCAGAGACGGGAAAGGCGATAAGTCGCAGCAACCGTGCTTACCAAACACCTGAGCTACTCGGACCTGGGAAGGGCACAAAACACAGTCCCAACCGAATCTGCACCTCTGAGGGCTACCTGAGCACCGAACCTGAGCGGCTTAGACTGGGAGGTGCATGCAGCCTAGGGCTGGCCTCAGACGGTTCCCAGCAGAACAACGTAGAGCCTGAACAGTTTGTGTGCTGCAAGCAGGGGCAGGCCCAGCGGGGCTGAGACACTGCATGCACACGACAGTGTTATTTGTTTGCAGCATCCCTCCCTCCCCACAGCGCGACTGAACAAGTGAGCCTATAAAAAAAAAAGGTGTCTACCACCATCCCCCTGTGTCAGGATGGAAATCAGATACTGAAGAGACCAGCAAACAGAAGAAGTTAAACAGAGAGAACTGCCTTGGAAGTGACCCCACACTGCCCACAACATCAGAGAAAGGGCCAGATATATCTTTACTATTTTTACGATCATTCTTTTTTTCCTTTCCTTTTCTTTTCTTTTCTTTTTTATTGTTTTTTGTTGATGTTGTTGTGTAGGTTTTTTTCTTCTTTTCTTTTTTCTAACTTTTTAAAATTGTTAAGTCCATTTCTCCTTTAATTCTTATTTCTATAACCTACATTACTTTTCCAAAAAAAAAAAAAGACCCTATTTTTTAAAGCAAACACCATATATAGTCTATGTGTGGTTGTTGTTGTTTTTTAATAATTCTTGTGGCTTTTTTTTTTTCTTCTTCTTCTTCTTTTGTTTAATATTGTATTTTTGAAAATCCAACCTCTACTCTAGATTTTTAATCTTTGCTTTTTGGTTTTTGTTCTCAATTTTGTACATTTAAAAACCCAAACTTCACTACCCAATTTTACCTGAGAACGAGATTACTGGCTTGACCACTCTCTCCTCCTTTGGACTCTCCTTTTTCTCCACCAGGTGGCCTCTGTCTCTTCCTCCCCCTTCTCCTCTCTACCCAACTCTGGGAATTTCTGTATGTTCCAGACGGTGGAGAACACCTAAGGAACTGGTTACTGGCTGGATCTGTCTCTCTCCTTATCATTTCCCTCTTTTATCCTCCTGGCCACCTCTGTCTACCTCCTCCCTCTCCTTTTCCCTGTATAACTCCGTGAATACCTCTAGGCGGTCCAGACTGTGGAGCGCACATAAGGAAGTGATTACTGGCTAGCTTGCTCTCTCCTCTTTTGATCCCACCTCATCTCATTCCAGTCACCTCTAACTACTCCCTCCCTCTTCTCTTCTCCATGTAACTCAGTGAACTTCTTTGGGTGTCCCTCAATGTGGAGAAACTTTTCATCTTTAACCTAGATGTTTTATCATCGGTGCTGTATAGATGGAGAAGTCTTGAGGCTACTGTAAAAATAAAATTGAAAACCAGAAGCATGAGGCTTAAGTCCAAATCCTGAGAACACCAGAGAAATCCTGAATCCAGGGAACGTTAATCAATAGGAGCTCATCAAACGCCTACATACCTACACTGAAACCAAGCACCACCCAAGGGCCAACAAGTTCCAGAGCAAGACATACCACGCAAATTCTCCAGCAACACAGGAGCTTCAATATACAGGCAGCTCAAAGTTACTCCAAACCATTGATGTCTCATAACCCATTACTGGTCACTCCATTGCACTCCAGAGAGAAGAAATCCAGCCCCACCCACCAGAACTCCAACACAAGCCTCCCTAACCAAGAAACCTTGACAAACCACTGATACAACCCCACCCACAGTGAGGAAGCTACATAATAAGGAGAACTCCACAAATTCCCAGAATATAGAAAGGCCACCCCAAATGCAGCAATATAACCAAGATGAAGAGACAGAGGAATACTCAGCAGGTAAAGGAACAGGAGAAATGCCCACCAACCCAAACAAAAGAGGAAGAGATAGGGAATCTACCTGAGAAAGAATTCCGAATATTGATAGTGAAAATGATCCAAAATCTTGAAATAAAAATGGAATCACAGATAAACAGCCTGGAGACAAGGATTGAGAAGATGCAAGAAAGGTTTACCAAGGACCTATAAGAAATAAAAAAGAGTCAATATATAATGAATAACACAGTAAATGAGATCAGAAACACTCTGGAGGCAACAAACAGTAGAATAAAGGAGGCAGAAGATAGGATTAGTGAAATAGAAGATAGAATGCTAGAAATAAATGAATCAGAGAGGAAAAAATAAAAATGAATTAAAAGAAATGAGGACAATCTCAGAGACCTCCAGGACAACATGAAACGCTCCAACATTCGAATTATAGGATTTCCAGAAGAAGAAGACAAAAAGAAAGACCATGAGAAAATACTTGAGGAGATAATAGTTGAAAACTTCCCTAATATGGGGAAGGAAATAATCACCCAAGTCCAAGAAACCCAGAGAGTTCCAAACAGGATAAACCCAAGGCGAAACACCCCAAGACACATATTAATCAAATTAACAAAGATCAAACACAAAGAACAAATATTAAAAGCAGCAAGGGAAAAACAACAAATAACACACAAGGGGATTCCCATAAGGATAACAGCTGATCTTTCTATAGAAACCCTTTAGGCCAGGAGGGAATGGCAAGACATACTTAAAGTGAATAAAGAAAATAACCTACAGCCCAGATTACTGTACCCAGCAAGGATCTCATTCAAATATGAAGGAGAAATCAAAAGCTTTACAGACAAGCAAAAGCTGAGAGAATTCAGTACCACCAAACCAGCTCTCCAACAAATGCTAAAGGATATTCTCTAGACAGGAAACAAAAAAAGGGTGTATAAATCTGAACCCAAAGCAATAAAGTAAATGGCAACGAGATCATACTTATCATTAATTACCTTAAACGTAAATGGGTTGAATGCCCCAACCAAAAGGTAAAGACTGGATGAATGGATAAAAAACGAGACCCCTATATATGTTGCCTATATATGTTTTGAGATCCACCTCAAATCAAGAGACACATATGACTGAAAGTGAAGGGCTAGAAAAAGATATATCACGCAAATAGAGACCAAAAGAAAGCAGGAGTGGCAATACTCATATCTGATAAAATAGACTTTAAAACAAAGGTTGTGAAAAGAGACAAAGAAGGCCACTACATAGTGATCAAAGGATCAATCTTAGAAGAAGATACAATTATAAATATATATGCACCCAGTATAGGAGCACTGCAATATGTAAGACAAATGCTAACAAGTATAAAAAGGGAAATTAACAATAACACAATAATAGTGGGAGACTTAATACCTCACTCACACCTATGGACAGATCAGCTAAACAGAAAATTAACAAAGAAACACAAACTTTAAATGATACAATAGACCAGTTAGACCTAGTTGATATCTACAGGACATTTCACCCCAAAACAATGAATTTCACCTTTTTCTCAAGTGCTCATGGAACCTTCTACAGGATAGATCACATCCTGGGCCATAAATCTAACCTTGATAAATTCAAAAAAATCGAAATCATTCCAAGTATCTTTTCTGACCATAATGCAGTAAGATTAGATCTCAATTACAGGAGAAAAACTATTAAAAATTCCAACATATGGAGGCTGAAAAACATGCTTCTGAATAACCAACAAATCACAGAAGAAATCAAAAAAGAAATCAAAATATGCATAGAACTAAATGAAAATGAAAACACAACAACCCAAAACCTGTGGAACACTATAAAACCAGTGCTAAGAGGAAAGTTCATAGAAATAGAGGCATACCTCAAGAAACAAGAAAAAAGTCAAATAAGTAACCTAACTCTACACCTAAAGCAACTAGAAAAGGAAGAAATGGAGAACCCCAGGATTAGTAAAAGGAAAGAAATCTTTAAAATTAGGGCAGAAATAAATGCAAAAGAAACAAAAGAGACCATAGCAAAAATCAACAAAGCCAAAAGCTGGTTTTTTTTGAAAGGATAAATAGAATTGACAAACCATTAGCCAGACTCATCAAGAAACAAAGGGAGAAAAATCAAATCAATAAAATTAGAAATGAAAATGGAGAGATCACAACAGACAACACAGAAATACAAAGGATCATAAGAGACTACTATCAGCAATTATATGCCAATAAAATGGGCAACGTGGAAGAAATGGACAAATTCTTAGAAAAGTACAACTTTCCAAAACTGAACCAAGAAGAAATAGAAATCTTAACAGACCCATCACAAACACGGAAATTGAAACTGTAATCAGAAATCTTCCAGCAAACAAAAGCCCAGGTCCAGAGGGCTTCACAGCTGAATTCTACCAAAAATTTTGAGAAGAGCTAACACCTATCCTACTCAAACTCTTCCAGCAGAGGAAGGTAAACTTTCAAACTCATTCTATGAGGCCACCACCACCCTAATACCAAAACCTGACACAGATGCTGCAAAAAAAGAAAACTACAGGCCAATGTCACTGATGAACATAGATGCAAAAATCCTCAATAAAATTCTAGCAATCAGAATCCAATAACACATTAAAAAGATCATACACCATGACCAAGTGAGCTTTATTCCAGGGATGCAAGGATTCTTCAATATCCGCAAATCAATCAATGTAATATACCACATTAACAAATTGAAAAATAAAAACCATATGATTATCTCAATAGATGCAGAGAAGGCCTTTGACAAAATTCAACATCCATTTATGATAAAAACTCTCCAGAAAGCAGGAATAGAAGGAACATACCTCAACATAATAAAAGCTATATATGACAAACCCACAGCAAACATTATCCTCAATGGCGAAAAATTGAAAGCATTTTTTCTAAGGTCAGGAACAAGACAAGGGTGCCCACTTTCACCACTACTATTCAACATAGTTCTGGAAGTTTTGGCCACAGCAATCAGAGCAGAAAAAGAAATAAAAGGAATCCAAATTGGAAAAGAAGAAGTAAAACTCTCACTGTTTGCAGATGACATGATCCTCTACATGGAAAACCCTAAAGACTCCACCAGAAAATTACTAGAGCTAATCAATGAAAATAGTAAAGTTGCAGGATATAAAATCAACACACAGAAATCCCTTGCATTCCTATACACGAATAATGAGAAAGTAGAAAAAGAAATTAAGGAAACAATTCCATTCACCATTGCAACGAAAAGAATAAAATACTTAGGAATATATCTACCTAAAGAAACTAAAGACCTATATATAGAAAACTATAAAACACTGGTGAAAGAAATCAAAGAGGACACAAATAGATGGAGAAATATACCATGCTCATGGATCGGAAGAATCAATATAGTGAAAATGAGTACACTACCCAAAGCAATCTATAGATTCAATGCAATCCCTATCAAGCTACAAGAAGTATTTTTCACAGAACTAGAACAAATAGTTTCAAAATTTGTATGGAAATACAAAAAAACCTCGAATAGCCAAAGCAATCTTGAGAAAGAAGAATGGAACTGGAGGAATCAACTTGCCTGACTTCAGGCTCTAATACAAAGCCACAGTCATCAAGACAGTATGGTACTGGCACAAAGACAGAAATATAGATCAATGGAACAAAATAGAAAGCCCAGAGATAAATCCACACACCTATGGACACCTTATCTTTGACAAAGGAGGCAAAATATACAATGGAATAAAGACAATCTCTTTAACAAGTGGTGCTGGGAAAACTGGTCAACCACTTGTAAAAGAATGAAACTAGATCACTTTCTAACACCCCACACAAAAATAAACTCAAAATGGATTAAAGATCTAAATGTAAGACCAGAAACTATAAAACTCCTAAAGGAGAACATAGGCAAAACACTCTCCGACATAAATCACAGCAGGATCCTCTATGATCCACCTCCCAGAATACTGGAAATAAAAGCAAAAATAAACAAATGGGATCTAATTAAAATTAAAAGCTTCTGCACAACAAAGGAAACTATAAGCAAGGTGAAAAGACAGCCTTCTGAATGGGAGAAAATAATAGCAAATGAAGCAACTGACAAACAACTAATCTCAAAAATATACAAGCAACTTATGCAGCTCAATTCCAGAAAAATAAACGACCTAATAAAAAAATGGGCCAAAGAACTAAGTAGACGTTTCTCCTAAGAAGACATATGGATGGCTAACAAACACATGAAAAGATGCTCAACATCACTCATTATTAGTGCAAATGCAAATCAAGACCACAATGATGTACCACTTCACACCAGTCAGAATGGCTGCGATCCAAAAGTCTGCAAGCAATAAAGGCTGGAGAGGGTGTGGAGAAAAGGGAACCCTCTTACACTGTTGGTGGGAATGCAAACTAGTACAGCCACTATGGAGAACAGTGTGGAGATTCCTTAAAATAATCGCAAACAGAACTGCCTTATGACCCAGCAATCCCACTGCTGGGCATACACACTGAGGAAACCAGAATTGAGAGACACATGTACCCCAGTGTTCATCGCAGCTCTGTTTATAATAGCCAGGACATGGAAACAACCTAGATGTCCATCAGCAGATGAATGGATAAGAAAGCTGTGGTACATATACACAATGGAGTATTACTCAGCCATTAAAAAGAATACATTTGAATCAGTTCTAATGAGATGGATGAAACTGGAGCCGATTATACAGAGTGAAATAAGCCAGAAAGAAAAACACATATATATGGAATACTAACACATATACTAACACATATGTATGGAATTTAGAAAGATGGTAATGATGACCCTGTATGTGGGACAGCAAAAGAGACACAGATGTGTAGAGCAGACTTTTGGACTCTGAGGAAGAGGGAGAGGGTGGGATGAATTGGGAAAATGGCATTGAAACATGTATACCATCATGTAAGAAACGAATCACCAGTCTATGTTTGATGCAGGATACAGGATGCTTGGGGCTGGTGCACGGGGATGATCCAGAGAGATGATATGGGGTGGGAGGAGGGAGGGGGGCTCATGTTTGGGAACTCATGTACACCTGTGGTGGATTCATGTCAATGTATGGCAAAACCAATACAGTATTGTAAAGTAAAATAAAGTAAAAATAATATTTTTTTAAAAATTGCTTTCATTTGGCAATGTTCTTTTATTGTCTAAGTGAATATGTAAGTTTTAGTTATAAAATTATTTTAAATATAATATTGTTTCTCTTAGTGTTTCTATTTTAATATTTTATCTGTTGCAGTATTACCTCAGTATGTGTACATGTTATTAGCTGTGCAATATCCCATTTTAAGTATTTTGTTATTATACTTTGAAAAATGGCCATTGAATATCCTGAAATAAACATCCTTATGTATGGAGAATAATTTTTTCCTTTGGTATATTTTAAAAGTCTATCTTAGAATCCTTTATCATAAATCAAGTAGCATGATATTTAACACACCTGTCTAATCTGTTTTGTATCATAGGGAATTTGGGGCCAAATCTTTTCCACATCTAGACATAGCTCAAGATATATATTTTACAAACTATTTCCTGAGTAATTTCAGAAATACTAGCTTTTTCAAAGAAAAAAGCATGCATCCAGACTTTGTAACATTTTTTTAAGAAAACTGCTCTATCCTGATATATGACTTCATATTAACCAAGATTTCAGGTTAAATATTCTAGACCTACAGAGGCTGTTTCTACTGACCAAGGGCTTAAACATAATCTATTTGTCCAAGAAAATGAAGCTTCTAATAAGGAACCTAAAATAAAAATGTATTATCATTTCTTTTGGCACTTGAGGGGAAACAATAGAACAGCTCAGAGATTTAGCTGTTAAAAATGGCTTCTTTGAAAAAGCAGCCACTACTTTTCATGAAGATAATGTGACATTTTAAAAGCAGCCCAATATATAGGCTACAGAAGAAAGAGTCCCAATGGAAAAATTGTGATTGTCTCATAAATTAAATATTTCCTAAATGCAATTCAGTTCTCTTCCTACTAATAAAAGTAGGAACTGCTTTAAAGTTTAAGTCCATGTCATAAATTACAACAACATTAAAGATGGCTTTTGTGGTCCACTGAACCAAGGAATATTTGGGGTTAAGGAATTGTAACTTTGTCAACAGAATTTACAGAGATGTGCAAGCTACTGAAATATTTTGCTTTATTTGATTTGAGGGCTTCTCATGATCACTTATACCTCAAAAAAATTGTAAGGCTCCAATAAATGATTTTGTCTTTCTACCACCATAAATGTACTGAATAACTGTCAATTTTTTATTTATCTTGTGGGTTGAGAAATCAATCCATGTTCTAGGTATTGAATAGACTATTCAAATTAGATTCCTATTTTCAAAGCTATAAAACATGAGTTTTTAACAACCATTAAGACTTCAGTCAGTGTCACCTCCCACACTGCTGGCTAAGATTCCAAAGCTTACATTAGCTTTGTTAGCTTGGCATGAGTGTGAAGGCTATATTCTACCTAATTACAGAATGAAAAGCTTACTATAAAAGCTCATCTAAGGTGGCTAATCAAGCTCTGATACATAAGAATAGTGAGCTTAAAATTTCCTGAAAAAGGCGGGAGATTTACACTGGTACACATTTTACATTATGTATGACCTCTCTGACCTTAAAATGGGCAGTAGATCCCATTCTCTCCACATTTCCCAGTCAGGATCCAACCTCCTACTACAAACTGAATAGGCAGGCCATCATATAAGTAGACATTGTGATTTCCTTCTGAGAAACTAACCTTGAACCATCCTGTGCTACTTAGAAAGATGTTGACTATGCAAATCAAGAATTTCTTCTTCCAGAATACATTTACCATCTAACTATATAACTGTAACTCATGGTGTGATGGGGAAGAATGAGGGAAAAGATGCTTCTAGGTTTGGGTTTTTACTTTGAACCTTTAAGGAATCCTTGAGATACACTGATATGTTCTTATTTCTGCATCAAGTCTATTGGCTCAGACTCTAAAATGATGGATTTTCTAGGTCAGTTCCTTATAAAGAAAGGGGAATGGCTTTAAGTGTAGTAGCAGTTATAACAAAATACAATCACCATCCTATAGTTTGGAAACCAAACTCAGTTCTTAAACTGAATTTTTATCTCATCTGTCTTTTTCTCTCTCTCCCTTTTAAAATTACTTATCATAAAGCCTAAACGCCAGAGCCTTCTATTCTTACTACCTGGATACAAAGTCCAGCTTCATTGTTCTTTAGTTGTTTGACTTCGGTCCATTGCATAAACCCTTTTTACCTCAGTTTACCTGTCTTGACAATGGCCATAATTATACTCGTTCAAAGGACTACTGTGAGAATTGAATGTGTTGATATACAAATAACTTCAAACAATATATAGTGAAAGTGAAAGTTCCTCAGTCATGTCCGACTCTTTGCGACCCCATGGACTATACAGTCCATGAAATTCTCCAGGCCAGAATACTAAAGTGGATAGCCTTTCCCTTCTCCAGGATATCCTCCCAACCCAGAGAAAGAACCCAGATCTCCTACATTGCAGGCAGATTCTTTACCAGCTGAGCCACAAGGGAAGCCCAAGAATACTAGAGTGGGTAGCCTATCCCTTCTCCAGAGGATCTTCCTGACCCAGGAATAAAACTGGGGTCTCCTGCATTGCAAGCAGATTCTTTAACAACTGAGCTATCAGGGAAGCCCAAACAGTATACATACTTGGGCGTATAATAGTAGCATCTAACCTGCCCAGGTGGCTTAGCAGTAAAGAACCACCTGCCAGTGCAGGATATGCAAAGGACTTGGGTTTCATCCCTGGGTCAGGAAGACTCCCTGGAGTAGAAAGTGGGAACCCACTCCAGTATTCTTGCCTGGAAAATGCCATGGAAAGGAACCTGGCCTGGCCATGAGGTCAAGAATCAGACATGACTGAGCACACACAAGACACATGATATAACCTGCCCAATAAATGTCACTATTATTATGACTTAGCATTTTTCAGTGAAGTTCCACTTGTGACCTTTAAGACAGGAAAGTCCATTAAAATTTAACTCACAGGAAATTTCTAAAATGGAAGAATTTATGGTCCCTGGAATTCTGGTTATGGAGGCATTTCGGAAGAAATATTATAAAGAAAGGGTCCTCCCTGTTAAAATACAAATCCATGGAAGGATTGAATTGGAAAAAATATATAGAAATAACATTTATGCTGCTAAAGAAGTAAATAGTTAAATTACTAAATTCTTCTTCCCAGAATATCCTAACTGTATAGGTATCACATTAAACTTACTATCAGAATTTGTGTACTTCAGGAGGGACATTAACTATGTTAATTCTCAGGTTGCTGTTTGACAGGACATTTTAATTGAACCATGCATAACATGCCACAGAAAATTGTAACTGGTGCTCTTGGTCCTCTGTTATACCACAGTACTCTCAAAAGTAAACCAGTAAATTTTTCTCAGTGTGAGAAATATTAGAGAGGATAAGAGGATAACAAATTACGTGCATATATGAACGCTTGTGTGTATGTGTAATAGAAATATCAGGCATTGAGCAGTATAATTTGCTAATAGTAAAAAGTATGGGGTGCTAAAACAGTAAGCCTGTTGCAAAAAAACATGTATTTTTCTAGAGCAGGCAAGAACAATGTCCTTTGAATATATAAGGGCAATTAACAGTTCCACTCAAATACAATATCCTGCTAAAAGGCCACAGAGTGAGTAGTAAGTAGATGCAGATGCTTTTAAAGACAGTGTGAAACACATTTTACTGTAGTTGTTATTGCCTGGCAATTATGCTGACTTGTTTAGTGTTGCTTTCAGTCTTCTTCTTCTTTTTTTTTTTTTTAATTCCTTAATAGAATGTGAATGTTCCAGTGTTCAAAAAGTGCTGCAAAGCACAAAAGGGTCAAAAATTCCCTCTACAGCAGGAATACAACACACACACACACACACACACACACACACACACACACACACAAATGTAACTTGAGTCAGAAGACTTGTCTTCCACCTGTAAGTAACCAGTTTTGGATCCCCCATCATGCAGCTTAAGATCTCCCTAAGCTGAGGCATGCCAAGCTGTGCCAAGTCGCTTCAGTCGTGTCCAGCTCTTTACGACACCATGGAATTTAGCCCACCAGGCTCCTCTGTCCATGGGATTCTCCAGGCAAGAATACTGGAGTGGGTTGGTGTGCCCTCCTCCAGGGGATTTTCCTGACTCAGGCATCAAACCCTTGTCTCTTCTCTTGAATTGACAGAAGGGTTCTTTACCACTAGCACCACCTGGGAAGCTGAGGCATGATGATCAGTAAAATTATGATAATACCTCCTGGATAGCAAGATCTTTGTAAAATAAAATAACTTTTTTAAAACTTTATTTGTAAATTTGTAAAATAAAATTTACTGCCTATTAAAGAGCTTTGGGGTAAAGGAAAAAAAAAAAAAACAAGTACAGATATTTAAAAAGAAAAGATTCCCAGAGATCTGAAAGTGGAACTCTTTGGGAGTGGGGCATACAACATAGCTGCAGAAGAATAAGAAGAGATGTATGAACTATGGGGCTTGAATTGTAAAGGGCAGGTAGCAGGAGCCTACTCAGCTGGCATATTAAAAGCTAACAAGGACCAGTCTTGGAAACCAAGTAGACGGAGTTGTATGAGTCACAGTTTTGTCAAAAGCCAACTGCCCCATCTCATGGGCTATTGCAGCAATTGTATCAAAAACCAGATGCTTGGCCAACCTCCTACTTAAAAAAATTTCCTAAAACCGAACTAACTGGAATACATGACCAGAATAGGTAACAGATGGGTTATTCAGTTGCACACTTGAAGAATTTATGATATAGAACAATTCCAGTTATTTTTTTCTATCAATGTGTATTCTATTCCTAAGGGTATCCAGAGAGTATATTCAAAGATCCTGAGGGGAAAACTTATGTTGTTTCATTTTAGATTCCATAAAGCAAATAAGTGGTAGCCCGATTACAATCTTTCAAATACTTGAGAGTAGAAATCTGTTTTTGTTCAGTCGCTAATTCAGGACTGACTCTTGCAACACCCACGTACAGCAGCACACCAGGCTTCTTTGCCCATCACTGTCTCCCTGAGTTTGCTCAAACTTACGTCCATTAAGTCAGTGATGCCACCAGCCCATCTCATCCTCTGTCACCCCCTTTTCCTCTTGCCCTCAATCTTTTCCAGCATCAGGGTCTTTTCCAATGAGTCAGCACTTTGCATCAGGTGGCTGAAGTATTGAAGCTTCAGCATCAATCCTTCCAATGAATATTCAGGGTTGATTTCCTGTAGGATTGACTGGTTTGATCTCCTTGCTGTCCAAGGGACTCTCAAGAGTTTTATCTAATACCACAGTTTGAAAGCATCAATTCTTCAGCATTCAGGCTTCTTTATGGTCCAGATCTTACATCCATGCATGACTACTGGAAAAACCATAGCTTTGACTATATAGACCTTTGCCAGAAAAGTGATGTCTCTGCTTTTTTAAAACACTGTCTAGGATTAATCTATTCTTCCAAGGAGCAAGTGTCTTTTAATTTTGTGGCTACAGTCACCATCTGCATTGATTTTGGAGGCCAAGAAAATGAAATCTGACACTGTTTCTATATTTTCCCCATCTATTTGCCATATAGTGATGGGACTAGATGCCATGATCTTGGTTTTTGAATGTTGAGATTTATGCCAGCTTTTTCTCTCCTCCTTCACCCTCATTAAGAGGCTCTTCAGTTCCTCTTAACTTACACCAGTAGAGTGGTATTCTCTGCATATCTGAGGTTGTTGATATTTCTTTTTCTCTCCTGATTCCAGCTTGAGGTTTATCCAGCCCAGCTTTTTGCATGATGTTTAGTTCAGTTCAAATCAGTCGCTCAGTTGTGTCCATCTCTTTGCGACCCCATGAATAGCAGCACACCAGGCCTCTCTGTCCATCACCATTTCCTGGAGTTCACTCAGACTCACGTCCATCAAGTCCGTGATACCATCCAGCCATCTCATCCTCGGTCGTCCCCTTCTCCTGCGGCCCCAAATCCCTCCCAGCATCAGAGTCTTTTCCAATGAGTTAACTCTTCGCATGAGGTGGCCAAAGTACTGGAGCTTCAGCTTTAGCATCATTCCTTCCAAAGAAATCCCAGGGCTGATCTCCTTCAGAATGGACTGCTTGGATCTCCTTGCAGTCCAAGGGACTCTCAAGAGTCTTCTCCAACACCACAGTTCAAAAGCATCAATTCTTTGGCACTCAGCCTTCTTCACAGTCCAACTCTCACATCCATACATGACCACAGGAAAAACCATAGCCTTGACTAGACGGACCTTAGTCGGCAAAGTAATGTGTCTGCTTTTGTACTCTGCATATAAATTAAATAAGCAGGGAGACAATATATAGCTTTGATGTACTCCTTTCCTAATTTTGAATCATTCTGTTGTTCCATGTCCAGTTCTAACTGTTGCTTCTTGTCTACATACAGGTTTCTCAGGAGGCAGGTAAAGTGGCCTGATAATCCCACCTCCTTAAGAACATTCCACAATTTGCTGTGATCCACACAGTCAAAGGCTTTAGCATAGTCAATGAAGTTCAGAAGTAGATGTCTTTTTGAATTCCTTTGCTTTTTCTGTGATGCAACAAATGTTATCAATTTGACCTCTGGTTATTCTGTCTTTTCTAAATTCAGCTTGAACATCTGGAAATTCTCAGTTCACCTACTACTGAAGCCTAGTTTGAAGGATTTTGAGCATTATCTTGCTAGCATGTGAAATGGGTACAATTGTGTGATAGTCTGAACATTCTTTGGCATTGCCCTTCTTTGGGATTGGAATGAAAACTGACCTTTTCCAGTCCTGTGGCCACTGCTGGGTTTTCCAAATTTGCTGGTATATTGAGTTCAGCGCTTTAACACATCTTCTTTTAGGATTTTAAATAGCTCAGTTGAGATTCCATCATCTCCACTAGTTCTGTTCATCATAATACTGCCTAAGGCCCACTTGACTTCACACTCCAGGATGTTTTGCTCCAGGTGAGTAATCACACCATTGTGTTTACCTAGATCACTAAAAACTTTAGTAGTTCTGTGTAGTCATACCACCTCTTCTTAATCTCTTCTGCTTCTCTTAGGTCCTTACTGTCCTTTATTATGCTCATCTTTGTGTGAAATGGTCCCTTGGTATCTCTAATTTTCTTGAAGAGAGTTCTAGTCTTTCTCATTCTGTTGCTTCCTACCCTTTTTTTTTTTTTTTTTTTTTTTTTTTGGTATTGTTCACTTAATAAGGCTTTCTTATCTCTCCTTGATATTCTTTGGAACTCTGCATTCAGTTGGAACATCATTTCCTTTCTTCTTTGCCTTTCATTTCTCTTCTTGTCTCAGCTATTCGGAAGGCCTCAGAGAACCATTTTGCCTTTTTGCATTTCTTTTCCTTGGGGATGGTTTTGGTCACCGCCTCCAGTGCAATGTTATGAACCTCCATCCACAGTTCTTCAGGCACTCTGTTTGTTAGATCTAATCCCTTGAATCGATTTGTCACTTCTGCTGTATATTTTAAGATTTAATTTAAGTCATACCTGAATGGCTTTGTGATTTTCTCTTCTTTCTTCAATTTGAGTCTAAGTTTTACTACAAGAAGCTCATGATCTGAGCCAAGGTCAGCTCCAAGTCTTGTTTTTGCTGACTATACTGAGCTTTTCCATCTTGGGCTGCAAAGAAATAATCAATCTTATTTCAATATTGACCATCTGGTGATGTCTAATTTTAGAGTCGTTTTTGTATTGTTGAAAGAGGGTGTTTGCAATGACCAGTGTGCTCTCTTGGCAAAACTCTGCTAGCCTTTGCCCTGCTTCATTTTGCATTCCAAAGCCAAACTTGCCTGTTACTCCAGGTATTTCTTGACTTCCTACTTTTGCATTCTAATCCCCTATGATGAAAAGGACATCTTTTTGGGTGTTAGTTCTAGGTCTTCAAAGAACAATTCAGCTTCTTCAGCATTAATGGTCAGGGCATAGACTTGGATTACTGTGATGGTGAATGCTTTGCCTTGGAAATGAATACAAATCATTCTGTCATTTTTGAGATTGCACCCAAGTCTGTATTTCAGACTCTTGTTGACTGTGAAGCCTACTCCATTTCTTCCAAGGGATTCTTGCCCATAGTAGTAGATAAAATGGTCATCTGAATTAAATCCTCCCTTCCCATCCATTTTAGTTTACTGATTCCTAAATTGTTGATGTTCACTCTTGCCATCTCCTGTTTGACCATATCCAGTTTACTTTGATTCATGGACCTAACATTCCAGGTTCTTATACAGTATTTATCTTTACAGTTTCAGAATTTACTTTCACCATCAGAGACATCCACAACTGGCCATTGCTTCTACTTTGGCTCTGCCCTTTCATTGCTTCTGGAACTATTTCTCTACTCTTCCCTGTTAGCATATTTGACACCTACCAACTAGCTAGGATCAATTTTCAGTTTCATATCTTTTTGCCTTTTCATATTGTTCATGGGGTTCTTAAGACAATAATACTGAAGTGGTTTGCCATTTCCTTCTCCAGTGGACCAGAACTCTCCACAGTGACTTGTCTGTCTTGGGTGACCCTACATGGCATGGCTTATAGTTTCATCGAGTTACACAAGGCTGTGATCCTTGTGACCATTTTGTTTAGTTTTCTATGGTTGTGGTTTTTGTTCTGGAAGCCATGGGATTTAAGTTCTTGCCTCTTTGGTCTGTCCTCTGTTGGATGGGGATAAGAGGCTTATGCAAGCTTTCTGATGGGAGGCTGTGGAGAAAACTGGGCCTTGCTCTGGTGGGCAGGGCCATGTTTTTTAATCCAAGTTTCTGCAGGGGCTGTGCTCCTTCCCTACAGTTTGGCCTGAGGCGACCCAGTCCTGGAGTCTACAGTCTCTGTGGTAGGGCTTCAGCCTCTGTGGTTGTGCTAATGGTGACCTCCTGCATGAGGGTTTATGCCAACGTGCCATGTCCTTCAGGACTACTGCTGCCAGTGCCCCTGACCATGTGGCAGGCCACTGTCGGCCCATGCCGCCACAAAAGACTCCCAAACACTCACAGGCAAATCTGGCTCATTCTCTTGTGGAGTCACTGCTGTCTTATCCTAGTCCTTGTGCACACTAAGTTTTGTTTGTGTCATCCAAGAATCTCTGTCTCCCCAGTCCTGTGGAAGTTCTATAATCAAGTCCCACTGACCTTCAATTTGAGATTTACTGGGGGTTCCCAGTTCCTTTGACGATCGTCAAATTGGGAAGTCTGATGTGAGGCCTAGAAACTTCACAAAAATCCAAGAACTCCCTTGATATAATGGTTCTCCAGTTTGTGGGTTACCCACCTGCCTGCACTATTGTAGGGCTAATGGCAACCTCCTCCAAGGGGACCTTATACCACGTGCCATGCCTCCCTGGAGTGCTACTGCCAATACCCCTTCCGCATGGCAGGCTACTGCTGACCCACACCTTCAGAGGAAACCTTCAAACACTCACAGGCAGGTCTGCCTCAGTCTCTTGTGGGGCCATTGCTTCTTTCCCTGGGTCCTGGTTTATGCAAGGTTTGGTTGTGCCCGCCAAGAGTCTCTAGCTGGTATAGGATTTGATTTTAACATGATTGCACCCCTCCTACCCATCTTGTTGCACTTTCTCCTTTTCCTTTGAAGAGGTATATCTTTTTTTGGTGGATTCCAGCATCCTCCTGCCAATTGTTGTTTAGCAACTAGCTGCAAATTTGGTGTTCTCGCAGAAGATGAGCACATGTCCTTCTACTTTGCCATCTTAGATAACAATTATGGATTAGTAAGTGGATTAGACATTCAAAAATTCCAATAAAAGACAGATTGACGGAATGAATATTCTTTCATAAAGTTACACCAACATGTTCTATATAGGAAGTACGTTTTAAATTCAGTGAGAAAACAGGTTGGAAATAAAAGGACCTTGCAAACAGTGAACAAAGAGAGTGACTGTACTAATATGAGAACATGCTCTCCCACTTTGGGGCAATAGCATTCTCTTTCTCAGCCATTGGTACTATATTCTTCTTTTACTTCCTCATCAGAGGCAAAAGCTTAGGTATCCCATTGGCATAGGTTTCTCTTCTGGCTTCTCTATTGTCACTCAACACATGGAAAACTTCTGGGTCCCCAATGAGTTTACTATGGGGATGAGACTCTGAGAACCAAGAAACCAGTTGGAGGCCAGGTGCAATACAGTGAAGGCGCCTGAGGCTGCACCTGAACTGGAGCTCTGTGTCCAAATGAAGATTTATGTTATCAGGGAGCTGCTCTCCGAAGCATGGCTGTCCTGTATCTTGGGCAATCAGCATGCTTAGGGCTGTGCCGAAATCCTTTCTGAAGCCCCTGGACCATATAAATGTCCATTTACCTCATTATAATTTCCCAGCTTACTGGTTACTACCAAGTCTCTCAACTGCTGTTAAGGAAACCCAGGGTGTTTACCCTCACCTCTTTCCCAGGATGCATTGACTACAGTAGAAATACCTAAACTATCCCCACCAACTCCTTCCTGATGTTCAAACTCTGCTTGGAATAGATGTCTGCCTTCTTTGATGAGGCTGAAATGAGCAAGCCTGAGTGGTCAATGTCTGCTTGAGAGAAAAGAGACCAACTAGAAGGAATTCTTTGAAGTTTACTTCAGCCAGATTGAAATTGACTGTAGAGCGAAAGTGGGTACTGGTACTGGTGGTGGTGGTGGTGTAGAGAGAGAGAGTGATGGAGAATGGGGTGAGCTCTGAATGGTTTACTATTTATATCCTAAGATAGGGGTAGTCAGGGAAAAAGATTAAGTCCAGAGGCATAGTAAGGTCTAGTAGGATAAGAATCTATGATCTCAGTGTGTTCTGATAGAAGAAAGAAAAAAGCAAATTGTAGGGGTGAAAGTCCATTGCAAATGTGAAGTTCATGGGCAAAAAGAACAGTGCTAAAAGAGAATACCCAGAGATAAGGGTAAGGGCAGAATAGCTACGGTCAGTAAAACCACCAGATTATTTTTTTAAGATATTTTATTGATAGTTTTGCTTTAAATTTCCATTATTTATTCCCTTTAATATTTCTTATTGATACCATTCATTATTACTCCCTACTTAAAGTGATATCAATTCTCTAAATCAAATATTAAAATTCATAAAGAGTACAAAGGGAAAAATAGAAATAAACTATCAAAACAACAGAAAACAGAAAGCATGTTACTTCTTACTACACAAAGAGAATGTCATATATATGCACATACACATACATATGTATAATGCTCTGCAGAAATTTCAAAGAGTTTATCACCTGGATTTTTTACATATTGAGTTTAGAATATTAATAAATATTCTTTTACAACCCAGATATTAATGGCAGAGTATGATCCAATAGCAATACTTTTGCTGGAGGCATTTAGATTGCTTTTAATCTTTTAATACTATAAATATTTGTGCTGAGTAAATCTTCACACATTTATCCTTACTGACATATTTTCTCAAGATACATGTCATAAGAGCAATTTTTTAATTAAAACCATATATTTTCAGGGAAGTTTATAAATATTTTCAAATAAACAACTCCAAGTTACATAGTTATGGATACAGTTTATTAGTTTGTCAGTTTCTAGAATCCTTGAAAACTCAGTTATCATGTTTTAAGATAATGTCACTATGTAAATTATAATACTTTACTTCATCATTAATTAAGTATAGATCCCATTTTGTATTTATGTAATAGCAATACGGAGCAACTTATATATTATTATGCAACTCTTTCTCTTCTTGCTAATTTCCTGCTTATACGTTTTGTTTTTATTAGTGTTTTTCTTATAAAATATTATGACTAGGTTCATAGAAAGTTATTCCCTTTTAATTGTAAATAAGGACCATTACTAAATAAAGATATATGTCAATAACCTTCAACTCATTTTGAGAGGCTATTGTGAGTCAGATCTGTGATTGCTTCTGAAATTTCTATGAATAATAAGCATAGTCATAGTCCTCAAGGACAAAGGGTGGAGAGAGATATTGAAGCTAGTGCCCATGCCTACTATATACAGAAGTATGTGATATGATAGGGAGGTTGGAAATATAATAGAAACATGTACAATACAGCTTGGGGCAAGGTGTGAGCGAAGACTCTACAGAAGATATACTGCTTGGCTTAGTTGTAATGTATGTATTTGGGTTTATAAAGAAAACAGTGACAGAATACTTTCTTATTAATTAATATCAATACTTAAACACTCAAAATGTGCATCTTTCAAATGAAATTGTTTCTAAAATGGAATAAGAGTAGTTAGAACCAGTGTTGAGTATGATGTGTTATTATGATCTGTTTCTCAGAGTATATGACTTCCTTCACATAATCTGGGAACAATAAGTCCTATTTAGGTTATTCTTAAACTTAAAAGAATAAATCTTTCCTCCTTGCCCAGTTGCTCTATTGTGTATGACTTTTTGCAACCCTATGGTCTATAGCCTGTCAGATTCCTCTGTCCCTGGAATTTTTCAGGCAAAAATACTGAAACAGTGTGCCATTTTCTACTCCTAGGGATCTTCTGAGCACAGGGATCAAACTCTCATCTCTTCCATCTTATGCATTGGCAGGGGCTTTCTTGGTGACTCAGACAGTAAAGAATCTGCCTGCAATGCAGGAGACCTGGGTTTGATCCCTGGGTGAGGAATATTCTCTGGAGAAGGGAAGGCTATCCACTCCAGTGTTCTTGCCTGGAGAATTCCATGGACAGAGGAGACTGGCAGACTATAGTCCATGGGGTCACAGAGTTGGACAAGACAGTAACTCACAATTTCACTTTCTCTACCACTAGTGCCACCTGGAAGCCCAAATAAATCTTTACTCTTTATCAAAAAGTCGTGTTTCCCCCAAATCTCCCAGCCTCTTGCAGTTGGATAGGGCCATATGATTAAATCTGGCTAATGTACTATGAAGAGAAGTGATGACTCCAATTTAAAGCATGAAAGAGCCAGTACACAACCTTCTAGTTTTTATTTCCCTTGTTATGGGAAAATGATGGTCTCTTGTTGATGAAAAAACAACTTGGCTAGCTGGATAATAACAGGAAAACTTGATTTGAAAGAGTTTCTCACTTCTTTCTGAATGTTTAGCCCAATACAAAGTAAATTTTGATAGTGTTATATCAATACTGTTTTGTGTTTGGTGGTTGCCATGGTGTAGTCTAACCTGATCTACTCTCTCTAAATTAAAAGTCTTTCATAAAGATTTTGGCTAAGTTACAATGACTATGCATACTATTTTAGCTTGAATAATGTGTCTATATAGAGCAAATCAGTGTACCCTGGGCTATTTGGTATTCTGATGGGCCAGATATTGGATGCATACGTTGTCTTACAGAGGTGAAGTAATCATCTAATTAAGCCTAGAATGGTTCCTCCCAGGAGAGAATAATCTTGTTATCAGAAGGAAAATGGTATTCTACTGATAATGAATAGGAAATAACAGCAAATGACAACTTTATATCCTCTAAATATTCTCCCCCATTGTTTGGAGTTGAATTATGCCCCTCAAAATTTATACATTGTGGTCCGAACTCACAGCACCACAGAATGTGACTGTATTTGATGATAGGGCCTTTATAGAGAAAACTAAGCTGAAATAAAGCCAAGTTAAAATGGGCCCTAGTCCAGATTTATAGATGTCCCTATGAAAAGAGGAAATTTGGACACACCAAGAGACAAGAATGCGCTCACAGAGAGGCAAGGTCATGTGGGGGCACAGTGAGAAATCAGTTATTTGCAAGCCAAAAAGATAGGTCTCAGGAGAACTGAAATCTGCAGATAACTTGGCTTTGGACCTCTAACTACCAGTACTATGAAAAAATAAATTTTTGTTCTTCAGGTCACGCAATCAGTACCCAATTTTGCTATGGCAGCCTGAGCAGACTATTATAATCATACTTAAAAATAGCAAAATGTTCCTAAATAATCTAATGCTACTATCAAAATACAACCCAGAACACACTACTGTCTCCAGGAATTGAACATTCATGAAAACAGGGCTTGCCAGTCCTTCAGAGAGGTTACAGATGGGTTCAAATATTGATTCCCTCAGCCGGCTGTGCAGGTTGGTGAAGAGCCCCATCGCTGTTAATCTTTATGTGGCATACAATCATTGGAATTTACTATATATGACACAACATAAAAATTATGGCAAAAGAATACATAGAAAATCTCAGTAAATTCCAAATGAGTAATTGTTCAGGTTGCATTATCTAACTGGAGCATAATAAAAATTGAAATGGCCATATTTTCTCAATCCTTAAGTCTATAAATTTTCACATTTTAAATTTTCTGAAATTACAGTCAGTTTTAAGAAGTTGCAACTGCTGGGCAGAAGAGTAAGTTATAATATAATGATCAGTTCTTCTGTATCTATGAATTAGTCATAGTCTGGAAATAAATTAAACATGGTTGTATTTTTCAATTTAGGTATCTGTAATAGTAACTTAATTGGATGTTAAAATATGACTTCATCTCAGTTTTACTTATGCCCCCAAGAAAGATTATACCAACTTCTCTCAGAATTCCAAACTTAGGTACATGGTCAACAAATTAAGAATAATAATGTAGATTCTGAAAAACTAGTTTGGGAAGACTTAAGAAGTCACCATAAGCTACATAACTAACTTATGAAATACATAGAGAAGCTGAGAGGGGTCTTTTTAAAGGACTGCCAGGGTACAAAGAATGCCTACAGACTAAGACAGGAAATGCTTCCCTCTTACCACAAAACCTGAGAAAAGTGTTAAAAAAGATCACTTTAAGACAAATGTTTATGTTGAAACATGGGGTGGAGTTAGAGCAAGCTCCAGGAGATGGTGAAGGACAGGGAAGCCTGGTGTGCTGCAATCAATGGTGCCTCAAAGAGTCAGACACAACTGAGCAACTGTACAACAACAAAGAATTATGAGGATCTAAAAGAACTGACTTCTGATTTGAGTCTGAGAAATCCAGAGTGACAGTATCTGGTTAGCCTACAGCAAGGGGATACTTAAATCTACGTGCAGACTTAAGTCTATAATGGGGAATGCTTGACAGTCAAGAGTTCACTGGGGCAAAGGAGGCATGGGTGTTTCTCATCGGCCAGATCTAAGCCATGTAAGGGAGAGAATTACACTGAATGTCTTAGACAGTGTCCAGTAGAATCCTTTAGAAACATGAGGCTGCCTCTGAAGCAAGAATCTTGAGGTGAACTGCCAGTATCTAGGGACTGAAAAAATAGCTCAGGCAATCAATTGGAGGAGATGATTACACTTCATGGTGAGTGAAAGATGGAGAGGATGCTAAAGAACCCATCACCCAACGTAGATCTTGTTGACTTTAAACCTCTGGTAAACTCAAAGAAGCTAATACTAGACTGCCTCAATAGAAGTGAAAGAGTAAGACCCTTACTTACTCTTACTTCCTCCTCTTAGCACAAATTCAGTCTTTCAAGAGTGAGAAGAAAGGACATGAAATTAAAGTCCACTATACCCCTTTTCAGGAGGAAGTGGCAGTCCAGTTCCTTCTTGGCTATACAGTGGACACTTTTGCTTATCCATTCTATATATGATAGCTTGAACTACTAAACCCATTTACTAACCCTCTTGCCTGGAGAATCCCATGGAGAGAGGAGCCTGGTGGGCTGCAGCCTATGGGGTCACAAAGAGTCAGACACGACTGAGTGACTAAACGTCAACAATAACAATGTCCACTTCAAAGAGTCTGTTTTTGTTTGTTTGTTTGTTTTTTAGTATTCAAAACCATTTTGTGGGGTTACATAATATTAGCAGGAACAAGGCAGTATGAAAAGACTGGTAGTTTTTAGTTTTGTTTTTTGTTTTTTTTGTTTGTTTGTTTGTTTGTTTAATCATGCTGCACAGAGAACAGGGTCTTAGTTGCCTGATCAGGAATCGGATCTGTGCCACAGCACACAGTCTTAACCACTAGACTGCCAAGGAACTGCCTCAGAGATTCTGCCTTAAGTATGCCTCAGGAGGGGGCAAAAATTAGGTCACTGAAAGATGAACCCCCAAAGTCAGTAGGTGCCCAATATGTTACTGGAGACGAGTGGAAAAATAAAGAAAGAAAGAATGTAGACACAGAGCCAAAGCAAAAACAGCACTCAATTGTGAATGTGACTGCTGACAGAAGTAAGTCTGATGCTTTAAAGAGCAATATTGCATAGGAATCTGGAATGTTAGGTCCATTAATCAAAGCAAATTGGAAGTGGTCAAATAAGAGATGGCAAGAATGAACACCGATTTTTAGGAATCAGAAAACTAAAATGGACTGGAATGGTTGAATTTAACTCAGTCCAGTTCAGTTCAGTCGCTCAGTTGTGTCCGACTCTTTGCGACCCCATGAATCGCAGCATGCCAGGCCTCCCTGTCCATCACCAACTCCAGGAGTTCACTCAGACTCACGTCCATTGAGTCAGTGATGCCATGCAGCCATCTCATCCTCTGTCGTCCCCTTCTCCTCCTGCCCCCAATCCCTCCCAGCATCAAAGTCTTTTCCAATGAGTCAACTCTTCGCATGAGGTGGCCAAAGTACTGGAGTTACAGCTTCAGCATCATTCCCTCCAAAGAAATCCCAGGGCTGATCTCCTTCAGAATGGACTGGTTGGATCTCCTTGCAGTCCAAGGGACTCTCAAGAGTCTTCTCCAAAACCACAGTTCAAAAGCATCAATTCGTCAGCACTCAGCTTTCTTCACAGTCCAACTCTCACATCCATACATGAGCACTGAAAAAAACATAGCCTTTATTAGATGGACCTTTGTTGACAAAGTAATGTCTCTGCTTTTCAGTATGCTATCTAGGTTGATCAAACTTTTCTTCCAAGGAATAATTGTCTTTTAATTTCATGGCTGCAGTCACCATTTGCATTGATTTTGGAGTCCCCCAAAATAAAGTTTGACACTGTTTCCACTGTTTCCCCATCTATTTCCCATGAAGTGATGGGACCAGATGCCATGATCTTCATTTTCTGAATGTTGAGATTTAAGCCAACTTTTTCACTCTCCTCTTTCACTTTCATCAAGAGGCTTTTTAGCTCCTCTTCACTTTCTGCCATAAGGGTGGTGTCATCTGCATATCTGAGGTTATTAATATTTCTCCCGGCAATCTTGATTCCAGCTTGTGTTTCTTCCAATCCAGCCTTTCTCATGATGTACTCTGCATGTAAGTTAAATAAGCAGAGTGATAATATACAGCCTTGACCTACTCCTTTTCCTATTTGGAACCAGTCTCTTGTTCCATGTCCAGTTCTAAGTGTTGCTTCCTGACCTGCATACAGATTTCTCAAGAGGCCGGTCAGGTGGTCTGGTATTCCCATCTCTTTCAGAATTTTCCACAGTTTATTGTGATCCACACAGTCAAAGGCTTTGGCATAGTCAATAAAGCAGAAATAGATGGTTTTCTGGAACTCTCTTGCTTTCCTTATGATCCCATGGATGTTGGCAATTTGATCTCTCGTTCCTCTTCCTTTTCTAAAACCAGCTTGAACCTCTGGAATTTCGCTGTTCATGTATTGCTGAAGCCTGGCTCGGAGAACTTTGAGCATTAATTTAATAGTATGTGAGATGAGGGCAATTGTGCAGTAGTTTGAGCCTTCTTTGGCATTGCCTTTCTTTGGGATTGGAATGAAAACTGACTTTTCCAGTCCTGTGGCCACTGCTGAGTTTTCCAAATGTGCTGGCATATTGAGTGCAGCACTTTCACAGCATCATCTTTCAGAATTTGAAATAGCTCCACTAGAATTCCATCACCTCCACTAACTTTGTTCGTTGTGATGCTTTCTAAGACCCACTTGACTTCACATTCCAGGATGTCTGGCTCTAGGTGAGTGTGAGTGATCACAACTTCATGATTATCTGGGTCATGAAGATCTTTTTCTACAGTTCGTCTGTGTATTCTTGCTACCTCTTCTTAATATCTTCAGCTTCTGTTATGTCCATACCATTTCTGTCCTTTATCTAGCCCGTTTTTGCATGAAATGTTCCCTTGGTATCTCTAATTTTCTTGAAGAGATCTCTAGTCTTTCCCATTCTGTTGTTTTCCTCTATTTCTTTGCATTGATTGCTGAGGAAGGCTTTCTTACCTCCCCTTGCTATTCACTGGAACTCTGCATTCAGATGCTTATATCATTCCTTTTCTCCTTTGCTTTCCACTTCTCTTCTTTACACAGCTATCTATAAGGCCTCCCCAGACAGCCATTTTGCTTTTTTGCATTTCTTTTCCATGGGGATGGTCATGATCCCTGTCCCCTGTACAATGTGGCAATGAAGTGATGAGGAAGCAGTTGGTGATGGACAGGGAGGCCTGGCCTTCTGCATTCCATGTGGTCAGAAAAAGTCAGACACTACTGAGTGACTGAACTAAGCTGAACAGGAAGAGGATGGAGAAAATTTTAAGTTAATTTAATTTTAAATGTTAATGACATATGATTGTGTATTTTTTTATTATATTTTATTGAAGTATAGCTGATTTGCAATGTTTTACAGCAAAGTGATCCAGTTATACAGATATAAACATTTTTTTCATGTTCTTTTTCTTTATGGTTTTTCATAGGATATTGAATATAGTCCCCTGTGCTGTACAGTAGGTCCTTTTTGTTCATCCACGTATATAATAGTTTGCATCTACTAATCTCAGACTCCCAATTAATTCTTCACTCACCCCCTTGGCAATCAAAAGTCTGTTTTCTGTGTCTGTGAGTCTGTTTCTCTTTTGCAGATAAATTCTTTTTTATGGCTAAAAGTATTGCATTTTATATGTGTACCACATCTTCTTTATCCACTCATCTGACAATAGACATTTTCATTTTTCTATGTCTTGGATGTTGTGAATAGAGCTACTATAAATATGGAGATACCTTTATCTTTTTAAATTACATTTTTATTCAGATATATGCCCAGGAGTGGGATTGCTGAATCATATGGTAACTATTTTTAGTTTTTTAAGGAACCTCTATACTTTTTTCATAGTGGTTACACCAGTTCATATTTCCACCAACAGTGTAGGAGGGTTCCATTTTCTCCACACCCTATCCAGCATTTGTTATTTGTAGACTTTTTAATGATGACCATTCTGGCCCATGCAAGGTAGTACTTCATGGTAGTTTTGATTTGTATTTCTCTAATAATGAGAGATGTTGAGCACATTTTTCCATATGCTTTTTGGCCATCTGTATGTCTTCTTTAGAGAAATGCCTATTTAAGTCTTCTGTCCATTTTTTAATTGTATTTTTTTTCTTATAGTGTTGTATGAGCTATTTTTTAACTTAGAAATTAATCCCTTGTCAGTTCCATCATTTGAAAATGTTTTCTTCCAGTCTGTAGATTGCCTCCTTTTTGTTTATTGTTGCCTTTGCTGCATAAAAGCTTATAAGTGTTGAGTAACTTCCATTTGTTTATTTTGGCTTTAATTTCTATTGCCTTGGGAGAATAACCTAAGAAAACTTTGGTATGATTTGTGTCAAAAAATGTTAGAATAACCTAAGAAAACTTTGCTATGATTTGTGTCAGAAAATGTTTTGTTTATGTTCTCTTCTAGAACTTCTATGATGTCATGCATTATATTTAAGTCTTTAAGTCATTTTGAGTTTATTTTTGTTTATGTTGTGAGGGTATGTTTTACCTTCATTGATTTACATGCAGCTGTCCACCTTTCTCAATACCACTTGCTAAAGAGACTGCCTTTTCTCTATTGCATATTCTTGCCTCCTTTGTTGAAGACTAATTGACCATACATGTGTGAGTTTATATCTAGACTCTCTATTTTGTTTCACTTATCTATATGTATGGTTTTGTGCCAGCACCATGTTGTTTTGATTACTGTAGCTGTGTAGTATTGTCTGTAGGTTTTTAATACCTCTTGCTTTTTCATTTTTCCTTAGGAATCCTTTGTCAATTCTGGGTCTTTTGTGGTTCCATCTAAACTTTAGGATTATTTGTCCTAATTCTTGATAATTTGATAGGGATCACATTAAATTTGTAGATTGCTTTGGGTAATATGACCATTTTAACAATATTATTTCTTCCAGTCCAAAACCATAGGATATCTTTCCATTGCTTTGAATCATCTTGTTTCCTTTATTCATATTTGATAGTTCTCAGCATGTACATCTTTCACAACCTAGGTCAAGTTTATTCCTATTTCATTTTTGATACAATTTTAACAGGGATTGTTTTCTTTACATTTCCTTTCTGCTATTTCCTTGTTAGTATAAAAAATGCAACTGATTTCTGTATGTTAATCTTATATCCTGTTAATTGCTGAATTTTTTTATCAATTCTAGTAATTTTTCTGTGGCGTTTTTAGGGTTTTCTAAATAGAATATCATGTCATCTGCATATAGTGACAATATCTGTATGCAGGTCAGGAAGCAACACTTAGAACTGGACATGGAACAAGAGACTGGTTCCAAATAGGAAAAGGAGTACGTCAAGGCTGTATATTGTCACCCTGCTTTTTTAACTTACATACAGAGTACATCATGAGAAATGCTGGACTGGAAGAAACACAAGCTGGAATCAAGATTGCCAGGAGAAATATCAATAACCTCAGGTATGCAGATGACACCACCCTTATGGCAGAAAGTGAAGAGGAGCTAAAAAGCCTCTTGATAAAAGTGAAAGAGGAGAGTGAAAAAGTTGGCTTAAAACTCAACATTCAGAAAACAAAGATCATGGCATCCAGTCCCATCACTTCATGGGAAATAGATGGGGAAACAGTGGAAACAGTGTCAAACTTTATTTTGGGGGACTCCAAAATCAATGCAAATGGTGACTGCAGCCATGAAATTAAAAGACGTTTACTCCTTGGAAGAAAAGTTATGACCAACCTAGATAGCATATTCAAAAGCAGAGACATTTCTTTGCCGACCAAGGTCCGTCTAGTCAAGGCTATGGTTTTTCCAGTAGTCATGTATGGATGTGAGAGTTGGACTGTGAAGAAGGCTGAGCACTGAAGAATTGATGCTTTTGAACTGTGGTGTTGGAGAAGACTCTTGAAAGTCCTTTGGACTGCAAGGAGATGCAACCAGTCCATTCTGAAGGAGATCAGCCCTGGGATTTCTTTGGAAGGAATGATGCTAAAGCTGAAGCTCCAGTACTTTGGCCACCTCATGCGAAGAGTTGACTCATTGGAAAAGACTCTGATGCTGGGAGGGATTGGGGGCAGGAGGAGAAGGGGACGACCGAGGATGAGATGGCTGGATGGCATCACGGACACGATGGACTTGAGTCTGAGTGAACTCAGGGAGATGGTGATGGACAGGGAGGCCTGGCATGCTGCAATTCATGGGGTCGCAAAGAGTCGGACAGAACTGAGTGACTGAACTGAACTGAACTTCTTCCGAGTGGATGCTTTTTTGAACTAAAGGTTTTGTCAGTAGAGGTATTTTTAATTGCTTAAAAGTAGATTTAAAAGGCATGGGGCTTGCCTTAGTTTTTACTGAAGAGATAGGGTATAATATCTGCTAGAGAATGATTTTAATAAGTACAAGGAATGCATAAAATAAAATTATTTTGATTGTAACCTTGAGTATATTGGCTCTTCCATTGAAGAAGTTACATTTCTGATGTTACATTAGCAATACATGTATGTGAATTTAAAATCACTTTAATTTGAATACCTAAGTTTCACTTTAAAATGTCTTTTGAAATATTTTACTAATATAGCATTGAAATGAAGAAAATATTGTGTATAAAGAAGATTGCCTATTCATTGTCATGTTTCAGTTCAGTTCAGTTCATTTGCTCAGTCATGTCTAACTCTTTGTGACCCAATGGACTGCAGCATGCCTGGCTTCCCTGTCCATCAACAATTCCCAGAGCTTGCTCAAATTCATGGTTTAGGGAAATCTTATCATGATGTAATAATATGTATCACCCTAATAAAAATTTCATAGAGAAACCAAAAGATTCTTCAGTGTGGGAATGTAAGAATTAGATTCAAACCTTGATTATGAATCACACTTATTATCACTACTTTCCTATAAAATATCCATTATTAAATTGATACTGTGTGCTTTCCTGATGACTCAGATAATAAAGAATCTGCCTGTAATACAGGAGACCCAGATTCAATCCCTGGGTGGTGGAAGATCCCCTGGAGAAGAAAATGGCAACGCCCCCCCCCCAACCCCCAACCCTCCAGTATTCTTGCCTGGAAAATCCCATGGACAGAGGAGCCTGGTGGGCTACAGTCCATGGGGTTGCAAGGAGTTAGACACAACTTAGTGACTAAACCACCTAATTGATAGTACATCTTAAAAGAACAAAAGTGTACCTTTTTTAAGTAACTTCCTTTAAACAGCAAATCAAATGAACATATATTATTAGAAATTAGTAACAATAACAACAATAAATATCAAAAAAGGAAGGTTGTAACTGTAGAGGATGCTTTTATTATTAAGAAAAAATAAATACTTTGAACTGTATGCTGAAATTCAAGTTATCAAGAAGAGGCAAATACTCAAAATAAGTTGAAGATAAAAGAAGTGAAAGAATAAAAAGAACCTTAATGGATACAATTACCTAAGAGTTCTACTTTTGAGAAAACCAGTGCCATAGCGAACCTAGCCTCTCAGCTGTTTAATCTATCAAAGATGATAAGGAGAAAAACACAGAAATTAAAAATTAGGAATGACAATGGCAGTTTAGCAATTTGGTAGCTTTTTAAAAGTAAGAGAATTAGAATTGCTTTACAGAATTTTGCTGTTTTCTGTCAAACATGAATCGGACTTCCCTGGTGGCTCAGACGGTAAAGCGTCTGTCTACAATGCAGGAGACCCAGGTTCAGTCCCCGGGCCGGGAAGATCCCCTGGAGAAAGGAATGGCAATCCACTCCAGTACTATTGTCTGGAGAATCCCATGGACAGAGGAGCCTGGTAGGCTACAGTCCATGGGGTCGCTAAGAGTCAGACACGACTGAGCAACTTCACTTTCAACATGAATCAGCCTTTCGATAAAAAATTAATTAATAAAAAAGAAAAAAAATCTAGCATAAAGAGAAAAAAAAAAAAAGCCAGAGAATATAAACAACTCCATGCTAATAAATATGAACATATTCAAATACTTTCTTTAGATAAGGAAGTTGGTTACCAAATTAGACACATAACTTAAAAAAACAAAACTGGCTAGTAATCAATGGAAGAATTTTAAAGTGTGTCAAATTATTATCTTCAAATTAGGGACAAAGCTGATTTGATTATAAATGTGGTTTTTTAGGTTACTGCTGTTTCCAGCCATGATAGACTGAAAACAGAACTGACCCTTTTATATATCTATATCTATCTATATAACACTAAGTGAAATATGAAGAACCATAATGCTCAGACAACTGCACACAAGGCACTGCAGAATAGTGACTCCTGTGAGAAAGACACAAATCAAGTGAGCCCCGCCAGTGCCTCAGTTTACTTCCTGGAGAGTTTCTGGGCAGAGTAGCAGAAAAGACAGAAGAACTTCGAGAAAAGAGAACTGAACAGAGAATAAGTTCAAGAGAGTTTCCGTGAATCTTCAGCTCTATGAATATATCACTGCAAGGAAACTAGCCAAAAGTCAGGAGAAAATAGAAAATGGAAAGGTAATTTAAGTGGGAAGAAAAAATGGCTTTGAAACAATTCAATAGCAATATGTGTGTGGACAGGGAAGGAGACACCTTAATCCATTCCACATCACACACAACAATTAATCTTTAAATAAATCAAATCAAAAACTAAAAGGATAAAACATCTAGAAGAAAACAAGACAAATGTTATGGACCAGAGTTTTGACAGAGTATTTATGATGTAAAGTCATAAACTATAAAATAAATATTTAAATAAATTTGGCTTAATATAAAAAACAAGTTTCACGCTTCAAAAAAACATTGTTATTTGTCTTATTTCTCTGAAAAATACCGTTGGTAGCTTGATAGGGATTGCATTGAATCTATAGATTGCTTTGGGTCGTATATTCCTTTTCACTATATTGATTCTTCCGATCCATAAACACAGTATATTTCTCCATCTATTTGTGTCCTCTTTGATTTCTTTCACCAGTGTTTCATAGTTTTCTATATATAGGTCTTTTGTTTCTTTAGGTAGATATATTTCTAAGTATCTTATTCTTTTTGTTGCAATGGTGAATGGAATTGTTTTCTTAATTTCTCTTTCTGTTTTCTCATTGTTAGTGTATAGAAATGCAAGGGATTTCTGTGTGTTAATTTTATATCCTGCAACTTTACCATATTCATTGATTAGCTCTAGTAATTTTCTGGTGGAGTCTTTAGGGTTTTCTATGTAGAGGATCATGTAATCTGCAAACAGTGAGAGTTTTAATTCTTCTTTTCCAATCTGGATTCCTTTTATTTCTTTTTCTGCTCTGATTGCTGTGGCCAAAACTTCCAAAACTATTTTGAATAGTAGTGGTGAGAGTGGGCACCCTTGTCTTGTTCCTGACTTTAGGGGAAATGCTTTCAAGTTTTGACCATTGAGGATAATGTTTGCTGAGCGTTTGTCATACCAATGGTATTTTTCAGAGAACTAGAACAGATAATTTCAAGATTTGTATGGAAATACAAAAAACCTCAAATAGCCAAAGCAATCTTGAGAAAGAAGAATGGAACTGGAGGAATCAACTTGCCTGACTTCAGGCTCTACTACAAAGCCATAGTCATCAAGACAGTTTGGTACTGGCACAAAGACAGAAATATAGATCAATGGAACAAAATAGAAAGCCCAGAGATAAATCCATGCACCTATGGACATCTTATCTTTGACAAAGGAGGCAAGAATATACAATGAAGAAAAGACAATCTCTTTAACAAGTGGTGCTGGGAAAACTGGTCAACCACTTGTAAAGGAATGAAACTAGAACACTTTCTAACACCATACACAAAAATAAACTAAAAATGGATTAAAGATCTAAACATAAGACAAGAAACTATTAAACTCCTAGAGGAAAACATAGGCAAAACACTCTCCGACATAAATCACAGCAGCATCCTCTATGACCCACCTCCCAGAATATTGGAAATAAAAGCAAAAATAAACAAATGGGACCTATTTAAAATTAAAAGCTTCTGCACAACAAAGGAAATTATAATAAAGGTGAAAATACAGCCTTTAGAATGGGAGAAAATAATCGCAAATGAAACAACATAAAAAGAATTAATTTCAAAAATACACAAGCAACACCTGCAGCTCAATTCCAGAAAAATAAAAGACTCAATCAAAAAGTGGGCCAAAGAACCAAACAGACATTTCCCCAAAGAAGACATACAGATGGCTAACAAACACATGAAAAGATGCTCAACATCACTCAATCTCAGAGAAATGCAAGTCAAAACCACAATGAGGTACCATTTCTTGCCAGTCAGAACAGCTGCTATCTGAAAGTCTACAAGCAATAAATGCTGGAGAGGGTGTGGAGAAAAGGGAACCCTCTTACACTGTTGGTGGGAATGAAAATTAGTACAGCCACTATGGAGAACAGTGTGGAGATTCCTTAAAAAGCTGGAAATAGAACTGTCATACAACCCAACAATCCCACTGCTGGGCATACACACTGAGGAAACAAGAATTGAAAGAAACACATGTACCCCAATGTTCATTGCAGCACTGTTTATAATAGCCAGTACATAGAAGCAACCTAGATGTCCATCAGCAGATGAATGGATAAGAAAGCTGTGGTACATATACACAATGGAGTATCACTCAGCCATTAAAAAGAATACATTTGAATCAGTTCTAATGAGGTGGAGGAAACTGGAGCTTATTATACAGAGTGAAGTAAGCCAGAAACAAAAACACCAATATAGAATATTAAGGCATATATATGGAATTTAGAATGATGGTAATAGCCCTGTATGTGAGACAGCAAAATAAACACAGATGTATTGAATAGTCTTTGGGACTCTGTGGGAGAGGATGAGGGCCAGATAATATGGGAGAATGTCACTGAAACATGTAAATTATCACATGTGAAATGAATTGCCAGTCCAGGTTTGATGCATGATACAGGGTGCGTGGGGCTGGTGCACTGGGATGACCCAGAGGGATGATATGGGGAGGAAGGTACAAGAGGGGTTCAGGATGGGAAACACATGTACACCCACAGCAGATTCAAGTCAATGTATGGCAAAACCAATACAATATTGTAAAATAAAATTAATTAATTAATTTTTTAAAATTGTTAAAAAGATTATGGCAAATCAAAGACTGTGAGAAAATGCTTGTGAAACATACCAAAAAAAGGGCTTACATTTAAAATCAATATTTGAGTTGATTGAACAGATACTTTCCTATGAAAGATACAGGGATGGCCCATAAGTCAATGAAAAATGTCTATTTCCCAAATGCAAATAAGATGCCACTACTCACATACTATATACATCTTACAAGTGTTAGCAAGGACCTGACACAACTGGAATGCTTACATACTGCTGCTGGGAATCTAAAAAGTGTAACCACTTTGGAAAACAGTTAGGCAGTTTATTTAGAAGCTATTATTTACAAGCTTCACTAGTATAAACAAATCATGGTATTCATGTTATAGAATACTGGTTTTCAGCAATAAAAAACAATAAAATATGAACAACATGAATGAATCTCGAAATAAATATGCTGTTAGAGGAACTAGATAGAAAAATAAATAATTCATAATTTCATTTATATAATGAATGAAATGCTTTGCATTCTAGAAAATGCAAAGTAATCTCTAATAACAGAAAGCAAAGTATTGGTTACCTGGAGGAGAGGGAAATAAGAATTGCATATGAACAGGGTGAAGCTATTAGAGATAGTTTATGATTATTATCTTAATTGTGATTATTTTACACATGTACACATAGGTTAAAACTCTTACACTGTGAAAATACGGAGGGACTGGGAGGGTATCATGCTAAGTGAAATAAGTGATCTAGAGGATATTATACTAAGTGAATGCATTTATTTTTATTGAAGTATAATTGACTTATAATACTATATTAAATTCAAGTGTACGATATAGTAGTTAAATATTTTTATATATTATAGAATGATCACCACTGTAATTCTAGTAACCTTCTGACACCATACAAATAATTATAACATTTACTATATTCCTTGGTTGTTGTTCAGTCGATCAGTAATGACCAACTCTTTGAGACCCCATGGACTACAGCACACCAGACTTCTCTGTCCTTCACCATCTCCCAGAGTTTGCTCAAACTCATGTCCACAGAGTTGCTGATGTCATCCAACTATCTCATCCTCTTGTCATCCCCTTCTCCTGCCTTCAATCATTCCCAGCATTAGGGTACTTTCCAGTGAGTCAGCTCTTTGCATCAGGTGGCCAAAGTATTGGAGCTTCAGCTTCAATTTTCCAATGAATATTCAGGGTTAACTTCCTTTAGGATAGACTGGTTGGATTGCCTTGCAGTCCAAGGGACCCTCAAGTCTTCTCTAGCACCACAGTTCAAAACCATAGCCTTTACAGACCTTTTGTTGGCAAAATAATGTCTCTGCTTTTTAACATGCTGTCTAGGCTCATCATTGCTTTTCTTCCAAGGAGTAAGGGTCTTTGGAAGAAAAGACTCTCAGCTGCAGCCACCATTTACAGTGATTTTGGAGCCCAAGAAAATAAAGTCTGTCACTGTTTCCATTGCTTCCCTGTCTATTTGCCATGAAGTGATGAGACCAGATGCCATGATCTTCATTTCTGAATGTTGATTTTTAAGGCAGCTCTTTCACTCCTACAACATATGTCCATTACTTATTTTATAACTGGAAAGTTGTACCTGTTAATGCACTTCTCCTATTTCACCCATTCAACCCTTTTCTGCTGGCAATCACCAGATGGTTCTCTGCATCTACAAGTCTGTTTCTGTTCTGTTCTGTTTGTCGAATTATTTTTCTTTATTTTCACATGCAAGTGAAATAATCTGGTATTTGCTTTTCTCTGACTGACTTATTTAACTTTGAATAGTACCCTATAAATCCCTCCATGTTGTCACAAATTACAAATTTTTTATCACTAATATTCCATTGTATATATTTATATCACATCTCCTTTATCCATTCACTATCAATGAACAGTTATGTTGCTTCCATATTTTTTGTTGTTATTAGTCACTAAGTCCTGTCTTACTCCTCGTGACCCCTTGGATTGCAGCACACCAGGATTCCCTGTCCTTCACTATTTCCTGGAGTTCACTCAAACTCATGTACATTGAGTCGATGATGGCATCCAACCATCTCATCCTCTGTTGCCCTCTTCTGCTCTCACCATCAATCTTTCCCCAAATCAAGATTTTTTCCAAAGAGTCAGCTCTTCACATTAGGTGGCCAAAGAACTGAAGCTTCAGCATCAGTCCTTCAAATGAATATTCAGAGTTGATTTCTTTTAGAATTCATTGGTTTCATCTCCTTGTAGTCCAAGGAACTCTCAAGAATCTTCTTCAGCACTACAGTTCAAATGTATCTCTCCAGCACTCAGCCTTCTTTATGGTTCAACCCTCACATCTGTACATAACTACTGGAAAAACCATAGCTTTGACAGTATGTACTTGTGTTGACAAAGTGATGTCTTTGCTTTTTACAATGTTGTCTACGTTTGTCATCACTTTTCCACCAAAGACCAAGAGTATTTTAATTTTATGGCTGAAATCACCATCTGCAGTGATTTTGGAGCCCAAGAAAATAAAATCTTCCACTGTTTCCAATTCTTCCCCATCTATTTGTCATGAAGTGATGGAACCAGGCACTGGAGCAGCTGTGAGGAGAATCCCCACACCTAAAGGCAAAGGAGAAGTCCCAGCAAGATGGTAGGAGGGGCAAATTCATGTTTAGAATCAAACCCCATTCCCGCCAGAGATGCTCAGAAGGCTAAAACAAGCCTTGTGCACACCAGGACCCAGGGACCCCACAGAAACTGAGACAGAACTGTGTTTGAGTGTCTCCTGTGGAGGTATGGGTCAACAGTGGACAGTCACAGGGACAGGGGCTCTGGGTGCAGCAGACTTGGGTATAGCATAAGCCCTCTTGGAGGAGGTTACCATTAACCCTACCATAGAGCTGCCAGAACTTACACAGGACAGGGAAATGGACTCTTGGAGGGCACAAACAGAACCTTGTGTGCCCCAGGACCCAGAAGAAAGGAGAAGTGATCCCCACAAAAGACTGACCCAGACTTACCCAGAAGTGTCCAGGAGTCTCCAGTGGAGGCGTGGGTCGGTGGTGGCTTGCTGCAGGATTCAGGGCAGTGAGTGTAGCAGTATGTGCATGGGGTCTTTTGAAGGAGGTTTATCCTCATTATCTTCATTACCTCCACCATAGTTTGAACCCAGGTAAGTAGAAGGAAAGGAACGCAGATCCACCCATCAACAGAAAATTGGGTTATAGATTTTCTGAGCATGGTCCCGCCCATCAGAACAAGGCCCGGTTTCCCTCTCAGTCAATTTCTCCCATCAGGAAGCTTCCATAAGCCTCTTATCCTTCTCCATCATAGGGCAGACAGACTGAAAACCACAATCACAGAAAACTAAACAAACTGATCACATGGATCACAGCCTTGTCTAGCTCAATGAAACTATGAGCCATGCTGTGTAGAGCCACCCAAGGACAGGTCATGGTGGAGAGTAACCGACAAAATGCAGTCCACTGGAGAAGGGAATGGCAAACCACTTCAGTATTCTTGTCTTGAGAACCCCGTGAAAAGTATGAAAAGGCAAAAAGATAACAACCTTGGGAGTTCATCTTTCAGTGTCCTAGCTACTAGAGATCAGTGGAGAAATAACTCCAGAAAGAATGAAGAGATGGAGCCAAAACAAAAACAATACCCAGTTGTGTACATCACTGGTGATGGAAATAAAGTCCAATGCTGTAAAGAGCAATATTGCATAGGAACCTGGAATGATAGACCCATGGCAAATTGGAAGTGGTCAAATAAGAAATGGCAAGAGTGAACATCGACATTTTAGGAATCAATGAACTAAAATGGACTGGAATGAGTGAATTTAACTCAGATGACCATTATATCTACGACTGTGGGCAAGAATCCCTTAGAATAAATGGAGTAGCCATCACAGTCAACAAAAGAGTCTGAAATGCAGTACTTGGATGTCATCTCAAAAACAACAGAATTATCTCTGTTTGTTTCCAAGCAAACCATTCAGTATCACAGTAATCCAAATCTATGCCCTGACCAGTAATGCCTAAGAAGCTGAAGTTGAATGGTTCTATGAAGAGTTACAAGACCTTCTAGGAGTAACACCCCAAAAGATGTCCTATTAATTATAGAGGACTGGAATGCAAAAGTAGGAAGTCAGGAAATACCTGGAGTAACAGGCAAATTTGGCCTTGGAGTACAGAATGAAGCAGGGCAAAGGCTAATGGAGTTTTTCCCAGAGAACACTCTGTTCATAGCAAACACCCTCTTCCAACAACACAAGAGAAGATTCTATACATGGACATCACCAAACGGTCAATATGAAAATCAGATTTATTATATTCTGTTATATGGTCAAATAACATTCCATTATATAAATGTGCCACATCTTCCTTACCCATTCACCTGTCTATGAATATATAGGTTGCTTTCATGTCTTGGCTATTGTAAACAATGCTGCAATGAACACTGGGGTGAATGTAACTTTTCAAATTATAGTTTCCTATGTGTATATATTCAGGAGTGGGATTGCAGGATCATATGGGAGCTTTATTTTTAGTTTTTTAAGGAATTTCCATAATGTTCTCCATAGTGACTACACCAATTTACATTCCCACCAACAGTGTAGGAGGGTTCCTTTTTCTCCACACTTTTTCAAGATTTGTTATTTGACGGCCATTCTGACCAGTTTTAGGTGATTTGTTGTTGTTTTTTGCTTAATCACTAAGTCGTGTCTGGTTCTTTTGTGGCCCAAGGGACTATAGCCCACCAGGCTCCTCTGTCCATGGGATTTCCCAGGCAAGAATACTGAAGTGGTTGCCATTTTCTTCTCCACGGGATATTCACCATCCAAGGATTGGACTCATGTCTCTTGCATTGGTGCGTGGGTTCTTTATCGCTGAGCCAGCAGGGAAGCCCTGTTGAGCATCTTTTTATGTGCCTGTTTGACCATCTATTTGTCTTCTATTTTTCTCTCCTCCTCATTGTTTTTAATTGTGTTATTTATTTTATTTTATTTTATTGGTATGGAGCTGTATGAGCTGTTTGTATATTTTAAAGTTAGTCCCTATTGGTCACATCATTTGCAACTATTTTCTTCCATTCTGTAGGTCATATTTTCATTTGTTTATGGTTTTCCTTTGTAAGTTTAGTTAGGCTTAGCTTGATATAGTCCCATTTGTTTATTTTTGTAATTGTGCATTTATTTATGGGCTCTCTGTTATGGTCCATTGATCTATGTGTCTGTTTTTGTGCCAGTACCATACGGTTGTGATTACTATTGCTTTGTAGTAAAGTTTGAAATCAGAAAAGATGATATGTCCAGCTTTGTTCTTTCTCAAGTTTCTTTGGCTATTTGAGTCTTTTGTAGTTGCATGTAAATTTTATTTGTTCTAGTGCTGTGAAAAATGTCATGTGTATTTGACAGAGACTGCACTGAATCTGTAGACTCTTGGATAATATGCTTATTTTAACAATATTAATTCTTTGAATCCATGAGTACAGTGTATCTTTCTGTTTGCATCATCTTCAGTTTCTTTCATCAGTATATTACAATTTTTCCAAGTGCAAGTCTTTTATCTTCTTTGTTAGATTTATTCCTAGGCATTTTATTCTTTGTCATGTGATTGTAAATTAAACTGTTTCTTGATTGCTCTTTCTGGTAATGCATGATAGTATAGAAATGCAATAGATTTTTAATACTAAGTTTTGATCCTGTAACTTTACTGAATTTATTTATTAGTTCTAATATGGCAGAAAGAGAAGAAGAACTAAAAAGCCTCTTGATGAAAGTGAAAGAGGAAAGTGAAAAAGTTGGCTTAAACCTCAACATTCAGAAAACAAAGATCATGGCATCTGGTCCCATCACTTCACGGCAAATAGATGCAAAAACAGTGGAAACAGTGTCAGACTTTATTTTGGGGGGCTCCAAAATCACTGCAGATGGTGATTGGAGCCATGAAATTAAAAGATGCTTGCTCCTTGGAAGAAAAGTTATGACCAATCTAGATAGCATATTGAAAAGCAGAGACATTACTTTGCCAACAAAGGTCCGTCTAGTCAAGCCTGTGGTTTTTCCTGTGGTCATGTATGGATGTGAGAGTTGGTCAGTGAAAAAAGCTGAGTGCTGAAGAATTGATGCTTTTGAATTGTGGTGTTGGAGAAGACTCTTGAGAGTCCCTTGGACTGCAAGGAGATCCAACCAGTCCATTCTAAAGGAGACCAGTCCTGGGTGTTCTTTGGAAGGACTGATGCTAAAGTTGAAACTCCAATACTTTGGCCACCTCATGCGAAGAGTTGACTCATTGGAAAAGACTCTGATGCTGGGAGGGATTGAGGGCAGGAGGAAAAGGGGACAACGGAGAATGAGATGGCTCAATGGCATCACCGACTTGATGGACGTGAGTTTGAGTGAACTCCAGGAGTTGGTGATGGACAGGGAGCCCTGGCGTGCTGCAATTCATGGGGTCGCAAAGAGTCGGACACGACTGAGTGACTGAACTGAACTGAATAGTTTATTTGATGGAATCTTTAGGATTTTCTATATATAGCATCGTGTCATCTTCAAATAGTGATAGTCTGACTTCTGTCTTTTCAATATGGATGCCTTTTATTTCTTTTCTGATTACTATGGCTAGGACTTCTAATACTATGTTAAATATGAGTGTCAAGAGCAGTCACCCTTGTCTTTTTCCTGATCTTAACGGAAAAGCTTTCAGCTTTTCATCATTGAGTATGACGTATACGGGATTTATTGTACTATTTATTGTATTATCATTTATACCTCATTGAAACAGAAAAAAACAGTACTTTAAACTTTCCAAAGAATTAATAATTTTATTCCTATGTACACTTTTTAAAGAATGGACAAATGGGCAATTCTAGTAGTCATTTTTCAAATATACATAAATATAAAAATGTAAACAATCCAAAATACAATGCTAGCACTTAGTCTGTTATTTATGAATAGTAAATATATTTTCATTAAGTAGAATTGACCAGAAATACCAGGATGTTTCAGTAAGGCTGTAGTTTAATATAGAAAAAGAATAAATAAGTATAATGATAGATGCTATGAAAATATTAGAAAAATTGAATTTCTCATGATATTCTTAGAATATTCTTAAGAAAAGCAAATTCCAATCCTAAACTAAAAATCCAACAATAATTTAAAGCCAAAATATAAAGCCCAGATCAAGACTAAAATATCAGTTATTCAGTCACATGAATCCATAAAATGTACTGTAATATTTTAAAATTTTACTATTTCATTCTTCTTGTTTAGTTACTAAATCTGACTCTTTATGACTCCATGGACTACAGCAAACTAGGCTTCCCTGTCCTTCACTGTCTCCCAGAATTGGGTCACATTCATGTTCATTGAGTTGGTGATGCCATCCAACCATTTCATCCTCCGTCATCCCCTTTCTCTTCCTGCCCTCAATCTTTCCCAACATCTGGGTCTTTCCATTCTTAAAGAAAAATATGTGTAATGTCATTTTTAGAATTACTTTGAATGATTACTTTAAAAGGCAAATGGCTTCATTATTTACTTTAAGAGACAAGTTAATCAAATTTTAATATAGTTTTATACAAATTACACTTACAAAGTTAATATCTATGGTCTCTCACATCTATATGTGAGTAACTGGTTCCAAACTAGATTTGTTGCCATAAACAATGAGAACATGGGATTAAACACATGAGACATTTGTTTTAAGACATTAGATTACAGGTGGGACTGTGATTCTGAGAAAGCAAGTGAACAAAATAGGCCTGTGATCTCCCAGACTTTGTACCTGGAGACCATTTCCAGGTACAGTATAGTGAGGACAAACAGAATCACTGGTGAGACAGTGCAATTTGAGAAGAGTTACTATGCAGAGAGGAGAAATCTGTGGACAGGAGATTCAGAAATCTGTAAGTGATCTCTGCTGATAAGTTCATCTGTCAGTTATTTACAATTGGTACATTTATTGAAGATAAAGTATAATCCGATAACATTTATTTTTAAAATATAAAACTTTCCTATATATCAATCTTAATCTGTTAAATTCTCTAATAGAGAAATTATAATAACCAAAAAAGTCAAAATTCTAGAGATCAATTCTAGATGAACAACATAGAATCTTTTTCAAAATATACCAAAGAGTTTTGTAAAATATAAAAAAAATGATCTGAACATATATAAAAGATAATTTGAATAAATGAAAACATGTACCATTTTTTTTCTGATAACAATATACATAACCTGCAGAACTTACATCAAAATACAACATTTGTTCCAGTTTAAATAAGAACTGATTTCATATATGAAAGAAGTATTTTTATTTCCAGGTTGGCTTGCAAATTTACAATAACCAATACCTGCTACAGATACATTATCTTTCTAAAATATATTTAAAAGGATGCTTTATAGGGTTTGTATTTTGTAATAGGATTTATGTGTATTAACTCTGTATGCATGCTAAGGTGCTACAGTCATAGCTGACTCTTTGTGACCCTATAGACTGTAGCCTGCCAGACTCCTCTGTCCATAGAAAATCTCTAGTCAAGAATACTGGGGTGGGTTGTTGTGTCCCCCTCTAGGGGATCTTCCTGATCCAGGGATCAAACCTGTGGTTCTTACATCTCCTGTGTTGGCAAGTGAGTTTTTTACCACTAGCCACCTGGGAAGCCCCATTAACTGGGCATGATACTTTAATTCAAAATAAAAGTTTATAAGGCTTAGAAATCACAAAATTTTTGACTGTTCATGGAAATTGAGTATATAACTTCATATTTTAATCATTTTGTAGCTTATAAATTATATTATGCAGAGCTACATAATATAATTTTTGCCTGGAGAATCCCATGGACAGAGGAGCCTGGGAGGCTACAGTCCATAGAGATGAAAAGAATCAGACATGACCTACAACTTAGCACACACAGAGGTTTAATAAAAAGGCTGAGACTAATGAAAGCTAAGAAACAAAATGATATACATTATGGCAAATTCTTTATAATCTACAAGTACTGCTATTCCTACCCCCTCTTCTTATTTGACATCAATCCCTTGCCTTTAAACTCAGTTTGGGTTTAATCTTTTGAGTGGGCTTTCACAAATACCCACATCTTGAATTTTATCAATCCAATAATAACAGTAAGTCTTTTAAAACAATTCTAGCATCATGATTCAAATGTGTTTTTAGTGTGAAATTTCAAGCATAGAACAGAGATAATTTATTGATCTCTGGTCCCATGCAGGTGTTTCATAGCTAATATTGCTAAGTCGCTTCAGTCGTGTCTGACTCTGTGTGACGCCATAGATGGCAGCCTACCAGGCTCCCCCATCTCTGGGATTCTCCAGGCAAGAACACTGGAGTGGGTTGCCATTTCCTTCTCCAATGCAGGAAAGTGAAAAGTGAAAGCGAAGTCACTCAGTCGTGTCCAACTCTTCGCGACCCCATGGACTGCAGCCTACCAGGCTCCTCCATCCATGGGATTTTCCAGGCAAGAGTACTGGAGTGGGGTGCCATTGCCTTCTCCAATAGCTAATATTAAGACTACATTAAAATAAATAACTTTAGTATTTCATTATTCAAGGTTAAGTGAAATAAAATATTAAATTGTTGGTGATTATAGGTATCCTTCTTTATCACATATCAATGCTGTGTCAATATGAGGTGTCAGCCCACAAGGAGGCAGTTGAACTGCTTCCTAAGAGGAGTAACAGGGTGTTAAGATCTAGCAAACAAGGCAGAGATAAGGTCTGTGGTGAGACATTGGGAGACTTCAACTCCTCTAAAAGAGAAGTTAAAATATAGATAATTTTAACATCAAAAGCTGAAGATAATCAAAAAAGAACAAATAGACTGGTTCTAGGTCAGTGTACCTAGTCCAGAAGGAAATATTTCAAATGACATAATCTTGTTAAGACTTTTAGAAGACCCATAGCTTCCTTCTTTGAACAACTCTGCCCTGCAGCAATAAGCCATTCTCTGAACATTTTTCACAAGCAGATAACCTAGTTACATGTTTGTGTCTCTGTCCTATTGGAGTAAGTCTAAACATGAAATAGTAAAAAAGGAAAACAATTTGTAACTCAGAGGTCAATCCCAATGTTTTGTCAATGCTGGTTCCTTAAAGGGATGTTTGTCTTAAATAAAAGTCTGGAATGAGAAATCAGTAGCGTTCATAAGTTACAACAGAAAATACAGTATTTAGTCACCAGAAATTAGGAAGCTTCCTTTATATGCATAGATTTTGTTTTATAGAAGGATTCAGGAGGTACTCTTAGTGGGAGATATCATCTGGGGGAAATAAAAAAAAAGATAATATAGGAAGTGATACGACATTTATTTGTGTATCTGCCCTGCCATATGGACTGGTTTTGAACCCTCTTTGTTGAGGGTCAAACGTTATTAGAACTACTCAAAAGTTCTGCCTTTGCAATCGGGGGCACAAATATACCTTCCACATTTCTCAGGATTCAACAAATGATCAAGTTATTAAATTAAGCACTTATACCTATCTCTCCATGGAGCCTATTTTGGGCACCAAGAAGAGGATAGGAAGCTTTGAAAACATGGAGAACAAAAAACAAGAATTACTGATGATAAAGGAAGATGATGAGATTTCTCAGAATGGCCTTTTAGATATAAGATATAGAAGAGCAGGATTTAAAATGGGAGAGAAAAAATGAGCTCTGTTCAGTAGCTTAGAGCATTAAGGAACTGAAAGAACCATTCTAGCTGGAGCAGAGTGAGGACATGAATTCCATGAAACATAAGAGGTGGACAGAAGTCAGATTCTGCAGGCCTTGTGGAAGCTGTTGAGGGTAGGTGCAAGGGACAATCATGAAGAATTACTTGTAGAAGTTCAAGGCCTACAGATGTAAGCAAGGAAAAAAAAAAACCAAAAAACATTATTTTTCCTTTGTATCTCCTGCATCATATACACATACAAAATAGAAATGCTTTTCCATCTTGACCAATTACATACTTTGCTCTTCTGAAAAGTATCAGAACTTATTGAGAACTTCTTAATTAAACTCTATTATATTTACCTTAGATATTGTCTGATGTACTTATAGGACATTTAGAATTATCAATGTAGGTATAATTTTACCATACTTTGAATATCAAATATAAATATCATCTATCATTGTAACCTCTATCAAATCTTACTACTCCTGATAATCATTCAAATTCTAATGGCCCTTTTGTGTTTTGTGATTTAATAAACCATACTAAAATGTGTATCCCAATTACACACTTCACCTAACTCATCAGTGCACAAAGTATAAGTGCTCATTCAACAGTTAGACAATTCACTACAGTCTCAAATTTATAGCCAAATATATACAATTTAAGGAAAGCAGTTCTTTGCAATGCGTAATGTTAACGATGCATGAGAATGCTTACAGAGAGCTAAACTAATAAAATTTGTTTCATGTTAGGCCATTAAATGTGTTTCCTTGGTTGAACTGGCATACCAACCCCTAGAAGGGAACAAAAACAGAATAAGGAAATAAAACATCTTGAAATAATTGTTATTCTTTGAAAATAATCTTCTTGTAGGATTAACTTGTAGGCTCTACAATATGATTTTTATTGACACACATTTTTCTCTAGTTTACCACTAGAGAAAATTCTGTTATTTATTTACAATTTTTATTACAATTTTATAGTACCATTTTAAGTTTATAGAATACCTGCAGAATATGCACTTCATAAGTATTAACATATTTTTCTTAAACAGATAAATATGTGTAAATATACATCCTATGAATTTCAAACACATACAAACCTAAATCTACAATTCAAAATTGATAATTATTTTGCTTAGTTATTCTAAGACTTCTTAGGATGACAGGACTTTCATACTTGAAGTAATTTAAGAAATGATCTAACCTAACACACATGTTATCAATTGATAAACTATAATCCATAGAAATTAAATAATTTATCTATCAATTTGCCTATGCTGTGATAAAATGCTCATTTATTTTCTATTTTATGTTTTTTTAATATACCCCATCCTTCCACATGCACTTTTCTTTACTCTCTGCTCCTTACACAATGAAGTATATATAGCAAAAAGAACTGTCATAAAAGATAAATGTGATATAAATATTTCTTGCCATAGTAAAGATATTTAAGACCTTTGATTTTAGAAAGGAATATGGAGGTACTTCTATATCATCCAAATTTATAGGTAACTTGAAATTTCAAAAACTTATCAAGAAACCATATTTTCATTTACCAAACATTAAGGTACACTTACTGTGAGAGGCCTAAATATTTCCCTTGGGATATAAAAGACAGCAAGATAGACATGTTCACTACAAAGTTTATATCAAGTGAAGGAGACAAAATAAATTAAAATATACTTAAAACTTCTGCATTATAATTAATACTGTTTGTTGGCAGGGGTAGTGGAAAGGCTAGGGGATACTGACTTAGAAAATCAGGAAAATTGGATAGGAAGGCCTCCTTTCTACAGGCTGCTCAGAGATGCTGTCTCCAAAAAAGTATTTTAATGTGAGGACAAATGAGTCATGTGAAAAGGGGTCAAGAGTGATTTAAGCAGAGGGAAGGGCTTGAGTTACAGACAGGGGGAAGCCTTGGGCATGTTTGATGGCCTACTGATGTCCATTGCATTTGAACATAGGAAGCAGAAAAAAAGTGTCAATGGGATAGGTACAGAGACCTCACATCAGTACCAGCATTTTCTTCAGAACATCCAACTTTCTTTCTTCAGGCTTACATTAGTGTAACCTGCCTAATTCCTCTACTGTCCACAGAGAGGACCAGAAACAGGAGCCACCACAGTCTGATTACTCTTAAAATGACTAAGTTGTTTAAATTTTTTACAATTAAAAATTTAAATTGTGTTAATTTCAAAATATGTTGGAATATGTGCAATTTTATCTGATCCGCATATCAACTTTCTGGGGTAGCCCTATCAGGACTTAAAAGTCGTATTTACATAAGAGTTAGCTGAAGTTTAGGGTGTAACTTTTATTATTATGTGTTTTTGTTGTCCATTCAAGAACACTGTTGTGGTCAGCCCATTATGTTTTTGTATTTTGTTTTCATTTTTAAATTTAAAATCCCTTTGATTGAAGTGTACAGAGATTTCTACCTTGGGGAGAATACCTGCTGTTATCAGATAGTCTTTGGGTGTAGGTTTCAATAGCCACATATGCTTATGTCAGCTGTGGGGACTTTGGGGGACAGTTCCTGACTCTCACATGAAAAGTCATCTTCATCTCTGCCAAACATGTTAGATTCCATAAAATTTCCTTGGTTTTACTTTGGAAAGAAGGTATGTGAGATTTTCAGTCACATTCTTAGCTATTTCAGGGTGTATGTCCAGAGGGACTTGCCTCAGCATAGAGGAATTACTGACTTGGGACAACTGAAAGATGAAGCTCATGATTTTTAGCCTGGCATTATACAGGGGATTTTGTGCTAACACCAGATTTTTTTTTCATAATATATTCTCCAAGAGGTTACAAGATAGCAAAGTCTAGGAATTGTCCTAATATTTCATAAGTCCTTATAGCAATATAAAAAGTAAACAGAAAACAGTAGAGTCACATAATTAGAAAAAAAAATAAGAATAGATAAAGAACCTTTTGACTTTCCTCATGGTGCTATAATTTGCCTGGATTTGCTAAGAAGAGGGTTGTTTTCCTCTATGTTTTTACTTCTAAAATTCTAATATTTTCCATCAGATATAAGTGGAACCCTGGAATATATACATGTATTTGCTTTCTAGATGAGGCCAGTTTTTACACATTCACAGATTAATTGAAACTGTTTTGTGCATTCGCTATTGTGAGGAATATTCCAGGTGCTGGGATTACAAAGAATTTATAAGGAAGACAGATCAGAGAATTTCTGCTAAAGGAAAAGATAGATAATTAAAACCTGCAACTGATACATAGGGGGCTTCCCTGATAGCTCAGTTGGTAAAGAATCTGCCTGCAATGCAGGAGACCCTGATTTGATCTGAAAGAGAATGAATAGGCTACCCACTCCAGTATTCCTGGGCTTCCCTTGTGGCTCAGCTGGTAAAGAATCTGCTGGCAATGAGGGAGACCTGGGTTTGATCCCTGGATTGGGAAGATACCCTGGATAAGGGAAAGGCTACCCACTCCAGTGTTCTGGCCTGGAGAATTCCATGGACTGTATAGTCCATGGGGTCGCAAAAAGTTGAGCGAACTTCACTTTCACTTTCAGTGATACATAATAAATGCTGCAATGGTGGTATGCATAGGGTAATTTTGAATTACAAAAGTGCCCTTGATCCAGACCATCTGAGCTAAATACTGACATATGAGTGCAATGGACTGACTTGAGTATTTGTGTTCTCCCCAAATTCTTATGTTAAGATCTTAATCCCCGGTGTTACAATATTTAAAAATGGAGCCTTTCTGAGCTAACTAGGTGTGAGGGTGGAGCCCTCCTAAATGGGATTAGTGTTTTCATAAGCGGCTCCCCAGAGAGCTCTCTCACCCTCTTTCTGCCATGAGAGTATACAGTAAAATGTTAGTCCATAATCCAGAAGAGGGATCTTGCTGGAACCCAATCGTGCTTTCACCCTGATGTTGGATCACCAGCCTCCAAAACTATGAGAAAGAAAATCTGTTGTTTACAAGTCATCTAGTCTATGGCAGTTTGTTATTGTAGCTCAAACTGACTAAAAGAACAAGTAATGGGTTAAAATTAACTCTCAGAAATTAAAGCAGTTGATAGATTTTATGTTAGAAAATCTTATTAATAAATCAGTGATGTTATATAAGGAGTAGAATTTCAGGAATTAGATTATCCCAGGACAATTTAATAACATACCACTATTATCTCAGCATCAATTACTGTCAAAAATAATACCATATTGTGTCTTTGCCCTATTACAAATTCTCAGTTAAAAAAAAATAAATCCATCTACATTTGTATGCAAGCATCTCTATCAAACTTTATAATAAAACAATTTTTGTTTATTTTATTCCATTAGAAATACACAAAAGAGCTCCTTTATAGTCTAAAAATGTAATAATCTAAACTAAACTTGCTGCTGTATTAATTTTCTAAATTTTACTTTGAAGGCAAAACCCAGAACGTGGTTTCTTGTCTCGAAAGTGCTCAAAGTTCAATTAACCTCTCTTCTCTATGTTATTTTTAAAATAGCTCCAGAAATCACAGTGTATATCATCAATCCATTACAAGCTACCTACAGCACACAAAATGTAAGAATATTGCAAGCCTATCTTCCATGCTATTTATTGTTTGTCACTTAGCCGTGTCCTACTCTTTGCAATCCCATGGACTGTAGCCTGCCAGGTTCCTCTGTCCATGGGATTCTGTAGGAAAGAATACTGGAGTGGGTAGCCATTCCCTTCTCCAGGGGATCTTTCCAACCCAGGGATCAAACTCAGGTCTCCTGCATTGCAGGCAGAGTCTTTACCATCTGTGCCACCAGGGAAGTGTCATATCTATTACATGTATATAAATTATATACCACACAGGGTTGCATTAATATTTCCTTATATATTATATTTACCAAACTACTTACTTGTTATCATAATTTCAAGACTTTTCTGTAGATCAAGTGGTATTTCTCTTTATCCTGAAAGGAATTATTCCCATTTCTTCCTCCCTTCATTGTCTCTGATGAGAAATTAGCATCTACATTACTATCTCCTTGTATGTAATGTGTTGCTATTAAGTATATCAGGTCAACTTTTTATTTCAGTTATTAGAATTTCAGTACTAGAATTATGACCATGTTTTTTAATTGTATTTTTCTTCTGAAAATTCTATTTATATTTATGAATTATGTATATGATTTTAAATTCCTTGAATATATTTATAATAATGGCTACCTAGGTGATTTCTACTGACTTTTTTTTTCTAAAATATATGGCACCTTTTATTTTCCCTTGCATATATGAGAACTAAACATTAGGAGTGGTGTCTGTAAGGAATCTGTATTCTGTTACTGTACCCCTGGAGAAGGGAATGGCTACCCATTCCAGTACTCTTGCCTAAAGAATTCCATGGACACATAAAGAGTTGGACATGACTGAGTGACTAACACTCTCATTTTCATGTTACTATACAGTGAATTCTTATTTACTCAGGTAGTTAACTTGGCTGGACCCATACTCCAATCTCTGTCTTTTTTAAATTAGACTAAAAAGTCTACACTTCTTATTCAGCTTCTAGTTGCTACATTTTGCTAATCTTTGAGGTTCCCTCAAGCATTTACAGATTAGCAGGCAACCACATAGCTGTGTGAATTTTGAAAGCAGATTTGAAGGCTGGTCTCCTTGGTGACTTCCTCCCTGCTTTTCCCTCCTAGCTTTCTCCTCCTGTTTTGGTTGTTAACTCAGTCCTCTGCCCTCAAACCAGTAAGCCTGTGGTTTTCTGTCCTCAGAGCTACGCTTGATTAGGGAGACTCTGCCAAAAAGTAATGAACAAGATATTTATCTGCAGCATTTCATCTGTAAATGGTAGATGCCCTTCCAGTTTCTGCCTGCATTCTGTTGCTTTCTAGTAGTTTCAAATTTCAAATAGGTTTGCTTTTATAATTTTATTTCCTCTTGTGAGAATATTGATACTAGCAAGCTATCCTCCCATTACCCCAGAGATTCTTTTTATAAACTGTACATTTCTCACATAATTAAATCTTGAACAATGTGAATTTATTAATGATGAGTCTCTGCTTATATAATCAGTTAATATTTATCTAATCTTATGTTTTGTTGTTTGCCAGTGCCTTTATGGGTGCTATTATCATCTTTTACTTAGTGTTTCAGATTAATAGCTATTTGATGTAATTACCAATATAGTTGTTTGGTCTCTTTACTGTGATTATGAGTGAAACTAATATTATAAGTAATGTTAGCAGTAAACTTTGTATGTGTACCTTTTGTGCATGTGTAAATTTTTACCTAGGCCAAGATTTATATGCTCATTTCTCCACATAGATTAGTATACAGTAAAGAAACACATAGTTACCCCACTTCTTCCCTAGAGCTGGCATCCATCATGTCAGAAATAAACTCACCCCTACCCTGCTGACTTCCAGCTTGGATTAGCTATTTACATTCTCACATAAAAGGTTTCCTCAGGTCAGCATAACAGTGAATCCTCATTCCCAAACCCTGTTCAAAGAAAACACTGATCTGATATCTATTTCTATAGTGCTGAGTTTTCTAGGAACCACATTTAAATAAAACCATACAATATGTAATCTTGTGTCTAGATTCTTTCACTTATTTTTGACAGTCATTCATGGCGTTCAGTGGGTCAGTCCGTCAGTTCAGTCTCTCAGTCCTGTCTGACTCTTTGCGACCCCATGGACTGCAGCACTCTGGGTTCCCTGTCCATTGTCCGTTTCCCTGTCCAAATCCCAGACCTTACTCAAACTCAAATCCATTGATTCAGTGATGCCATCTAATCATTTCATATTCTGCCATGCCCTTCTCCTCCCACCTTCAATCTTTCCCACCATCAGGGTCTTTTCCAATGAGTCAGTTCTTCACATCAGGAGGCAAAGGTACTGGAGTTTCAGCTTCAGCATCAGTCCTTCCAATGAATATTCAGGACAGATTTCCATTAGGATTGACTGGCTAGATCTCCTTGCAGTCCAAGGGATTCAAGAGTCTTCTCCAACACCACAGTTCAAAAGTATCAGTTCTTCAGTGCTCAGTTTTCTTCAGAGTTCCTCTCACATCCATACATGACTGCTGGAAAAACTATAGTTTAGACTAAACATACTTTTGTTGGCAAAGTATTGTCACTGCTTTTTAACATGCTGTCTAGATTGGTCATGGATTGTCTTCCAAGGAGCAAGCTTCTTTTAATTTCACGGCTGTAGTCACCATCTGCAGTGATTTTGGAGCCCAAAATAATAAAGTCTGTCACTGTTTCCATTGTGTCCCCATCTATTTGCCATGAAGTGATGGGACCAGATGCCATGATCTTAGTTTTCTGAATGTTGAGCTTTAAGCCAACTTTTTCACTCTCCTCTTTCATCAAAAGGCTCTTTAGTTCTTCTTCACTTTTTGCCATAAGGGTGGTATCATCTGCTTATCTGAGGTTATTGATATTTCTCCCAGCAATCTTGATTCCAGCTTTTGCTTCATCCAGTCCAAGGTTTTGCATGATGTACTCTGCATATAAGTTAAATAAGCAGGGTGACCATATCCAGCCTTGAGGGGCTCCTTTTCCTATTTGGAACCAGTCTGTTGTTCCATGTCCAGTTCTAACTGTTGCCTCTTGATCTGCATACACATATCTCAGGAGGCAAGTCAGGTAGTCTGGTATTCCAATCTCTTGAAGAATTTTCCTGTTTGTTGTGATCTACACAGTCAAAGGCTTTGGCATAGTCAATAAAGCAGAAATAAATGTTTTTCTGGAACTCTCTTGCCATTTTGGTGATGCAATGGATTTTGGCAATTTGATCTCTGGTTCTTCTGCCTTTTCTAGATCCAGCTAGAACTCATGGAAGTTCATGGTTCAGGTACTGTTGAAGCCTGGCTTGGAGAATTTTGAGCATTACCTTGCTCACGTGTGAGATGAGTGTATTGCGTAGTCATTTGAACCTTATTTGGCATTGCCTTTTTTCTAGGATTGGAGTGAAAACTGACCGTTTCCGGTCCTGTGTCCACTGCTGAGTTTTCCAAATTTGGTGGCATATTGTGTGCAGCACTTTCATAGCATCATCTTTTAGGATTTGAAATAGCTCAGCTGGAATTCTTTCACCTCCACTAGCTTTATTCTTGCTTCCAAAGGACCACTTGACTCTGCATTCCAGGATGTCTGGCTCTAGGTGAGTGATCAAAGCATCGTGTTTATCTGGGTCATGAAGATCTTTTTTGTATAGTTCTATATATTGTTGCCAACTCTTCTTAATATCTTCTGCTTCTGTTAAGTCCTTACCATTTCTGTCCTTTATTGTGCCTATCTTTGCATGAAGTATTATCTCTAATTTTCTTGAAGAGATCTCTAGCCTTTCCCATTCTACTGTTTTGCTCTATTTCTTTACATGGATCATTGAGGAAGACTTTCTTATCTCTCCTTGCTATTCTTTGCAACTCTGCAGTCAAATGGGTATATTTTTCCTTTTCTCTCCTTGGAAGAAAAGTTATGACCAACCTAGATAGTATATTCAAAAGCAGAGACATTACTTTACCGACTAAGGTCCATCTAGTCAAGGCTATGATTTTTCCTGTGGTCATGTATGGATGTGAGAGTTGGACTGTGAAGAAGGCTGAGTGCTGAAGAATTGATGTTTTTGAACTGTAGTGTTGGAGAAGACTCTTGAGAGTCCCTTGGACTGCAAGGAGATCCAACCAGTCCATTCTGAAGGAGATCAACCCTGGGTGTTCTTTGGAAGGAATGATGCTAAAGCTGAAGCTCCAGTGCTTTGGCCACCTCATGCAAAGAGTTGACTCATTGGAAAAGACTCTGATGCTGGGAGGGATTGGGGGCAGGAGGAGAAGGGGACGACCCAGGATGAGATGGCTGGATGGCATCACTGACTCAATGGACATGAGTCTGAGTGAACTCCGGGAGATGTTGATGGATAGGGAGGCCTGGCATGCTGCGATTCATGGGGTCGCAAAGATTTGGACACGACTGAGCGACTGAAATGAACTGAACTGAACTGAACTCTTGCCTTTACCTCCCTTTCTTTTCATAGCTATTTTTAAGGCCTCCACAGACATCCATTTTGCCTTTTTTCATTTCTTTTTCTTGAGAATGGTCTTGCTCACTGCCTCCTGTACAATGTCACAAACCTCTGTCCCTAGTTCATCAGACACTCTGTCTATCAGATCTAATCCCTTGAATCTATTTATCATTTCCATGGAATAATCCTAAGGGATTTGATTTAGGTTATACTTGAATGGTCTAGTAGTTTTCCCTACATTCTTCAATTTTAGGTCTGAATTTGACAATAAGGAGTTCATGATCTGAGCCACAGTCAGTTCCTGGTCTCATTTTGCTGGCTGTAAAGAGCTTCTCCCTCTTTGGCTGCAAAAAAATATAATCAATCTGATTTCAATATTGACCATCTGGTGTTGTTCATGTGTAAAGTCTTCTTTTGTGTTGTTGGAAGGTGTTTGCTATGACCAGTGCATCCTCCTGACAAAACTCTGTTAGCCTTTGACTTGCTTTGTTTTGTATTCCAAGGCTAAATTTGCCTGTTAATCTAGGTATCTTAACTTCCTACTTTTGCATTCCAGTCCCCTATAATGAAAAGGACATCATTTTGCGGTGTTAATTCTAGGAGATCTTGTAGGTCTTCATAGAGTCATTCAACTTCAGCTTCTTCAGTATTACCGGCTGGGGCACAGACTTGGATTACCGTGATATTGAATGCTTTGCCTTGGAAATTAACAGAGATCATTCTGTAATTTTTGACATTGCATCCAAGTACTGCATTTCAGACTCTTTTGCTGTCTATGATGGCTACTCCATTTCTTCTAAGAGATTCTTGCCCACAGTAGTAGATATAATGGTCATCTGAGTTAAATTCACCCATTCCAGTCCATTTTTTGTTCATTGATTCCTAAAATGTTGATGTTTACTCTTGCCATCTCCTGTTTGACCACTTCTAATTTACCTGGATTCATGGACCTAATATCCCAGGTTCCTATGCAATACTACTCTTTACAGCATCAGTCTTTGGGTCAGTAGTCTCTTCCTTTTTATTGCTTGGTAATATTCCATAATGTGGATAAACTTCTTTCATGGTTGATGGCTATTTGGCTATTTCCAATTCTTTTGAGTTTTTTTTTTTTTTTTGGTCTCTTTCTAGTATAATTGTTCATGTTTTTAACTGTTGTATAAGCAGGGTGATAAAAAGATGACAGGGCTATCTTTAATGTATGATACAATATCTTCCTTTTCCTCATCAAATCACAAGGATTTGTTTGTGAGTTTAATGTTTTTCTTCTTAATCCCCAGTAATAATACTAACTCTTAAGAGATTTAATAGCATAATTATATTCAATTTCTGTAAGAAAGAAATTATTTCCCCACCAAGAAAAAGAATTATAAATTGGCTTGTTTGTATGCTTGTTTTATTTTGTGTGTATGTGTGTAATAACGTTTTATTAAAGTATAAAGGAGATAGAGAAATCTTCTGACATAGGTATCAGAAGGAGTTTGTTTTAATATTTCAAACTTTTAAACTCTGTGACAAGAGGAAACTACTGTACCACTGTTTCTTTCAAATCCTTAAGTTTCCTCTAAATTTGATTGCAAAAACTCTTAAGTTTTCTCTAAAAGTATGTAGTTCACAGCCTGTTTTAAGTTTTTTTAAATAACACAAAGAATATGATATTCAGATAATTAATTACTGTCCTTAACAGATTATTTCTGAAAGGTCTAACTCACATTACTGACCATTAACTTGGTAGTACATACCTTCTTTCATCTGTCAAGCAATGATTTGCTTATAAAAGGTACATCAAAGTGGGAGTCAGCAGCTCTAGTATACCTTCTCGTCCAATTTCCCAGCTTTGGAGGAGCAACTCTGGATGCCACTTTTTATCTCATTTTCATATTTTCTGACTCAAAGAGCTAAAGATAATTAATATTTGAACAGCATTGCCCAGATGGAAGTCACTATAAAGAACACAACCAGAACTATTACTTTATGTTGATTAACAAAATTTAAGTCACATAGTAATTAAATGACATATAAATTGAAAGAAAATAGAGGCTCAATTTTTTTAATGAGAAATTCACACCCACTTATAATGATTTTTGGGGTTTCATCTATGTTTTAATTTTAAAATAATCTCTGAAATCACCATAACTTTCAATAACATATAAAACTTACCATTTGTATACATCTTTTATCTATTAAAGTTTCATTTCTTGGAATAGCCAAAACTCTAGTCAATTAAACTAATTCATTCCAAGACTCAAATATGTATCAAAACAAAAACTACATAAAATATTTTACATCTATTATATAAATTATTTAATCATAATCTATATTACATATACATATAGTGTACATATATGAGAGGGGACTGCAGGTGGGATTTTGTAAATGAAACGTATATTCTACTCTCAATATTATGTAAAATTGTCTCTAGAAGCAGGATGTTATTTGAGTGTGAAAGGTTAGTACTACTACTACTACTACTACTACTACTACTAAAGTCGCTTCGGTCGTGTCCGACTCTATGCGACCCCATAGACGGCAGCCCACCAGGCTCCCCGGTCCCTGGGATTCTCCAGGCAAGAACACTGGAGTGGGTTGCCATTTCCTTCTCCAGTGCATCAAAGTGAAAAGTGAAAGTGAAGTCGCTCAGTCATGTCCGACTCTTCGCGACCCCATGGACTGCAGCCCACCAGGCTCCTCTGTCCATGGGATTTTCCAGGCAAGAGTACTGGAGTGGGGTGCCATTGCCTTCTCCAGAAAGGTTAGTAAAGCCCAATAATTTGTGTTCTTTCAATACACCTGATCCTATTTGATGTAGAGACAAGACCATAATTTTTTTTTTATGGTTCTAAAAAGAGGTCACCAGTATTAATATTTAAAAGTCACTGTAAGTAACATGTCTTTGTCATTCAACAGAAAAGCTAAAACATTTTCAAATACAATCTTACTATTATAGCACTGAAAACAAAATGAAATATCACTTACACTCACATGCAATAGCAGTTTCTTTTTCTTGAAATTCTTCTGGTCACCAATATTTGTATTTAAAAGTCACTGTAAGTAACATGTCTTTGTAGTCGTTCAACAGAAAAACTAAAACATTTTCAAATACAATCTTACTATTAATAGCACTGAAAACAAAATGAAATATCATTTACACTCACATGCAATAGCAGTTTCTTTTTCTTGAAATTCTTCTCTGCAGAAACTGTTCAGACCACACGAATCATCCTGAGTATCTTATTTGTCCCATTCTGCTTGGTTTTCGCAGTTATTCTGCTCTGGAAAATAATTTTTAATAATTTTCAATTTCCAGTGTTTTTGACTCTTAAAGAAAATGTAAGTGAAGGTAAGATATCAGTTCGGTTTAGTGAGGATAATAAGAGCTTTAAATATAGTTTGCTCCTTTTTCTTACACTGAGAGATAATTGATTAGTTTGCGAAAGTTTAAGAGAAATACATTATTCTGGCAATAGGTAGAATTAAAGATGCAGAAACACTTTTTCCCTCATTTTACTTCACCCCACACCTTAGTCTAAGCTCTTGCAGCACCACAGATCATTCCACCCCATATCACAACCCCCCCCCCTTTTTCTTTTCAGTAACTGTGAAAGAACAGGAGAAGTAACATCTTCCAAATACCTATGCTGTATAAAGTGGTCCAGGGACAAAAATATGAAGGTTCTACAAAGATATTATAATGGTGATAAAAAATTAAGAAAACAAAAAGGGGGTAATGTAAACTATAAGGTAGACTTATTCGAAAGGTCTAAATTTATACTAGCAAATTAGATTCCAAAGGACTTTAACATAGTAATGAACAATGACCTAATATTGTCTAACCCAAGAATGCAAGTGTGATTCAAAATTTAGGGAATCTCTAATATAATAATCACATAAGTAGGTCAAGAGAGACTATAAATCATATCAATTCTTACCTCTCTCTATCGTGTGAGGTTTACCAAACCCTTTTTTTCTTGGAATTCCTCCCCACCCCCCACCCTCAATTTTTACCTAATAAGGCTGTTGGAACAATGAAATTCAACAACTTTCACTCAGCTCTCCCCAGTCACAGTCTCTAGTGGGCAATTTGTATCTCAATGATCTTCAAGCTAATTGCTTCTCAGTTTAATGGGCCCAAGCTTTTCCATGCAGGATTAATTACCATAGGGTACTTCCACAGATAAAACAGTATGTATTTCTGGGTTGTTTCATTTAACATTTGTTCCTTCTTTATTCAGTATCAATAGTGGGTGAAAAAACTGGAAATAAATACATATTTTAAACACTAAAGGCATTGTGCATATGTCTATGGACATACAGCTAATTAAAGCTACTTACTTTTTCATTTATTCACTCACATTTACTTATTTATATGCTCAACAAATATTTTCAGTGTTCCTAATATGTTCCCAACACTGTGATAGGTTCTAGGAGTGAAATTTCTTTCTAGGAATGAAGAATATTTAAAAATCTATACATTTGAACACAGGAAGATGGATTTCATTTTTAACAGCTTAAATTAGAAAAAAAATCACAAGACATTTTTGATTCATTGATAGAGAAATAGAATATGGGGTATCATATTTTAGCCAAGTGTTTGGCTGATAATCTTGTAAGAGGACCACATAAACACAATACGGATATATTGCACTACAGTAAAGCAACAGAGAATTTGCCTGGTTAGTCTTTGTATTGATCATGTTTCCATCAAAAAATAGCTAACTCAAGCTTAAATTACATTAATTCATGGAGGGATTAATAAAAGGAATAATTTCAAAGATATAAAGAGGAAAACACAAGCTGTCCTATAGCCCCTTCTCAGGCTAGGGACAGTATAGTTGCTACCAAGCCCTAGACTCAGGAGATACAGAAAAGGGAATCTTAGAATAATCTTGGAGAAAGGACTACAGAGGGAGGCAGCCATCCTAAGACAGTCTAACAGGGAAGAGCTCTGGAGAAAAAAATGCTCATATTTCATTTTTCTTGTTATTCCCCACCAACCTCCAGCTGGGCTCCTCACTAGCCAGTCACTAAAAATTAGTTTTCCTAAGGCAGTAGAAGAGGGAGTAGTTATGAAGGGAAGAAAAAGGTGGGGGAAGATTTCCACCAAGGCCTTCTAAAACATGACATAAATTTGTAAAAATTAAAACTAAACAATACTATGATTATATTATCAGAGTCACGAGTTATATCATACAGTTGAAAACTCATAGGACTTTTTTTTTAATTTATTTTTTTATTTTAATGGGTTCTTTATATATATATATTAGAAAGAGGACTTTTATATTATAATAAACTAGAAACTTCCTAACCAGAACTTCTGTGGTGTTCTACTGTAATTGGAGTATTCTGTTCCCTCAAGTCTCTCCTCCCAGTCAATAGTGGGAGGTACCTCACTACAGAGTCCACATCTCTGTCAGCAAACAATTACCTTGATAGCTCTAAGAATTCCACTGACTGAATAATTTCCCCAGACTTCTTTGCTTCTACCTTTCAAGATAGGAATACTTCTTACCTACCACCAGAATCAGCAGTCGTGCACACAAGCTAGAGATCTCATTTATGAAAACAACTGACAGAATAGTTGCCCCAGAGAAGCAGCTCCCTCTCTGCTGCTAATGCTAGAGAAAGTAAATACCTAGGCTGTCTCTGCAACATGCCTAGGACTGAGAGGCCTGTTCTATTTGTTGCCATTAGCATAACTGTATATCCTGCCCAGGTTGGAATGATTCTTCAAAATGCTGAAAAGATAATCATCCACAACTTGTGATCTCCAGCCAAGAAGTATTCCCCACAAAAATGGTTTAGGTTCATATCACAGCTCACCTTGGCTACAGTCCTACCCCAGTTTCACTGCCTTCTAGGTGGAGATCCACTAAAATGGATTTTCAAATATATTAACACTAAGCTCATTAAATGATATTGTTGAATTCCTCTACCATTTCATAATTTATGTTTCTTAGACTTCTCTTTTGAAAATAATAATATCTACTTTATCTGAACAGTTTAGAGACCTGCCAACTGTAACTTGAAGCAAAGAATCAAAGATCCTTTCATTTTCTCCTTATTCATGGATTTACTTACAAAAGAGTTAAGCATTACACTTTTGCTTTATACCAAGCACTAAGATGGTATCAAAGTGAGTAAAATATATCCCCTCCTCACTTACTGTTAACATGCTAGTGTTATTCCTCGCATGTGGTGGTATTCCTGGTCTGCCTGGCGAGAAGTGATGGAGAAGAAATACTGTCAATGGAGTTTCCTTTTGAAAATTATGAATTATCCTGAAAGATAAATTATCCTTAAATATAACATAAAACAATCAGAGATGGAAACGGAAAAATTAGAAGTTAGTGGACTTCTTAGGAAGGACAGTAGATCATGAAGGACCCCTTATATCATTATACTGAATATTTTAGAGAATTCCCTGGCAGTCCAGTGGTTAGGACTCCATGCCTTTACTGCCAAGTGCACGAGTTAAATTATTCAAGGAACTAAGATCCCACAGGCTGCAAGGTGGGGCCAAAAAGAAAAAAAAAAAAAAACTTTTAAATTCTATTGACTGTTTACAAGTTATTGTTCAGTCACTAAGTTGTGTCCAACTCTGTGACCCCATGGACTGCAGCATGCCAGGCTTCTCTGTGCTATACCATCTCATAGCTCAAACTCACGTCCATTGAGTCAGTGATGTTATCTAACCATCTCATCCTCTGCTGTCCCCCTTCTCCTTTTGCCTTCAGTCTTTCCCAGCATCAGGGTCTTTTCCAGTGAATTGGCTCTTAGCATCAGGTAGCCAAAGTATTAGAGCTTCAGCTTCAGCATCAGTCCTTTCAATGAATAGTAGGGTTGATTTCCTTTAGGATTGATTGATTCGATCTCCTTGTAGTCCAAGGGACTCTCAAGAGTCTTCTCCAGCCCCACAATTCAAAAGCATTAATTTGGTATTCAGCCTTCTTTACGGTCTACTTCTCACATTTTTTTTTTTTTACCAGTATACATCTTTAAAGTTATAGTCTATAGTCAAATAAAATCACATTTTATGATAGAAATAGCTTTCTTGCATCTTTACTAAATGGAACAACTGTGATAATTTCAGTAAAATTATATTCAAAATTGACAAATTATAATATGTCTCTATAATTCAACTAACCTATATTTATCATTTAAATTAGTGTTTGTTATAGAGTGCAATGTTGTACATTTATTAATGAAAATAATGGTAACATTATAAAATATTGAAGGTGGCAAGATATATTATCAAACCACTCCAGATGGGTAAAATAGTAATTTTATGTGCTGTAAATGGGAAAATGCTAATAAGAACAATTGAATTTCCATGAGTCAAATCATTAATAAAACTCTGCAAACAAGATTTCACTATTAGAAAATGATAATAATAAAATAAAAAAGATTCCACTATATTGTTTTAATGATGCTGATTATCTTTAGATTTGCAGTTACTCCCTAATGATAATGCTATGTATGAAATCTTTCAATAAGAATTATAAAAATACTACTAATTATTACTAACACATAATGAATGGCATGCCAGGTCCATGTTTGAGTTGGACCATAAAGAAGACTGAGCACCAGAGAATTGATACTTTTGAACTGTGGTGCTGGAAAAGACTCTTGAGAGTCCCTTGGACAGCAAAAAAGATCAAACCAGTCAGTCCTAAAGGAAATCAACCCCGAATATTCATTGGAAAGATTGATGCTGAAGTCCCAATACTTTGGCCACCTGATGTTGAGTAGACTCACTGGAAAACACCCTGATGCTGGAAAAGATTGCAGGCAGGAGGAAAGGGGGGGGGCGACAGAGGATGAAGTGATTATTGGATGGCAATATCAATTCAATGGACCTGAGTTCTAAGCAAACTCTGGGAGATAGCATAGGACAGAGAAGCCTGGTGCACTGCACTCCATGGAGTTGCAAAGAGTCATACATGACTGAGCAAGTGAACAACAATAACAACTGTCAGGGCCAGAACTAAAGATTATACTTCATGTTCATAATTTAATCTAATTCTCACAATAACTCTATAAGATAAACACTATTATTAACTGCATTTTAAAGGAAAAAAATCTAAGACTTACACTTTGGGCAATTTACTTAGACTGTCTAATACTTTAGTTTTCACTTGTTAGAGCCCTGATACAAAGCCATGTATTTCTGCTTTCTAAGGCCAAGATGAGGAAAAATCCTGGGATATGCTCATTTTTCCTTTATCTATGATGACCTGTGCTTAGTGAGCCGACCCGCAGCCGCCTGCGCTTAGTGAGCCGGCCCACCGCCCAGTCCGAGGTCAGTGGCGGCAGCTGGGAGGAGCTACCCGCGTCTGAGGTCAGGGGTGGCAGCCGAGAGGAGCTACCCTGTGTCCGAGGTCAGTGGCGGCCGGGAGGAGACACCCCGCATCCCAGATCAGGGGTAGCCAGGAGAAGCCACCTCGTACCCGAGGCCAGAGGAGGTGACCTTGAGGAGCCACTGGAGCCTGAGGCCAGGAGCTGCAGCTGGGAGGAGACACCCACACTCAAGGCCAGGGCCAGAGCAAAAACAATACCCAGCTATGGATGTGACTGGTGATAGAAGCAAGATCCGATGCTGTAAAGAGCAATATTGCATAGGAACCTGGAATGTCAGGTCCATAAATCAAGGCAAATTGGAAGTGGTCAAACAAGAGATTGCAAGGGTGAACATTGACATTCTAGGAATCAGCTAACTAAAATGGACTAGATTGGGTGAATTTAGCTCAGATGACCATTATATCTACTACTGCAGGCAGGAATCCCTCAGAGGAAATGGAGTAGCCATCACGGTCAACAAGAGAGTCCAAAATGCAGTACTTGGATGCAGTCTCAAAAATGACAGAATGATCTCTGTTCGTCTCCAAGGCAAATCATTCAATATCACAGTTATCCAAGTCTATGCCCCAACCAGTAATGCTGAAGAAACTGAAGTTGAACGGTTTTATGAAGACCTATGAGATCTTTTAGAACTAACACCAAAAAAGATGTCCTTTTCATTACAGGGAACTGGAATGCAAAAGTAGGAAGTCAAGAAACACCTGGAGTAACAGGCAAATTTGGCCTTGGAATGCGGAATGAAGCAGGGCAAAGACTAATAGAGTTTTGCCAAGAAAATGCACTGGTCATAGCAAATACCCTCTTCCAACAACACAAGAGAAGACTCTACACATGGACATCACCAGATGGTCAACACCAAAATCAGATTGATTATATTCTGTGCAGCCAAAGATGGAGAAGCTCTATACAGTCAACAAAAACAAGATCAGGAGCAAACTGTGGCTCAGATCATGAACTCCTTATTGCCAAATTCAGACTTAAATTGAAGAAAGTAGGGAAAACCACTAGACCATTCAGGTATGACCCAAATTAAATCCCTTATGATTATACAGCAGAAGTGAGAAATAGATTTAAGGGTCTAGATCTGATAGATAGAGTGCCTTGATGAACTAAGGAATGAGGTTCGTGACATTGTACAGGAGACAGTGATCAAGACCATTCCCATGGAAAAGAAATGCAAAAAAGCAAAATGGCTGTCTGAGGAGGCCTTACAAATAGCTGTGAAAAGAAGAGAGGTGAAAAGCAAAGGAGAAAAGAAAGATATAAGCATCTGAATGCAGAATTCCAAAGAATAGCAAGAAGAGATAAGAAAGCCTTCTTCAGCGATCAATGCAAAGAAATAGAGGAAAACAACAGAATGGGAAAGACTAGAGATCTCTTCAAGAAAATTAGAGATATCAAGGGAACATTTCAGGGAAAGATGGGCTCGATAAAGGACAGAAATGGTATGGACCTAACAGAAGAAGAAGAGATTAAGAAGAGGTGGCAAGAATACACAGAAGAACTGTGCAAAAAAGATTTTCATGACTCAGATAATCATGATGATGTGATCACTAATCTAGAGCCAGACATCTTGGAATGTCAAGTCAAGTGGGCCTTAGGAAGCATCACTATGAACAAAGCTAGTGGAGGTGATGGAATTCCAGTTGAGCTGTTTCAAATCCTGAAAGATGGTGCTGTGAAAGTGCTGCACTCAATATGCCAGCAAGTTTTGAAAACACAGCAGTGGCCACAGGACTGGAAAAGGTCAGTTTTCATTCCAATCCCAAAGAAAGGCAATGCAAAAGAATGCTCAAACTACCGCACAATTGCACTCATTTCACATGCTAGTAAAGTAATGCTCAAAATTCTCCAAGCCAGACTTCAGCAATACGTGAACTGTGAACTTCCTGATGTTCAAGCTGGTTTTAGAAAAGGCAGAGAAACCAGAGATCAAATTGTCAACATCCGCTGGATCATGGAAAAAGCAAGAGAGTTCCAGAAAAAACATCTATTTCTGCTTTATCGTCTATGCCAAAGCCTTTGACTGTGTGGATCACAATAAACTGTGTAAAATTCTGAAAGAGATGGGAATACCAGACCACCTAACCTGCCTCTTGAGGAATCTGTATGCAGGTCAGGAAGCAACAGTTAGAACTGGACATGGAACAATAGACTGGTTCCAAATAGGAAAAGGAATATGTCAAGGCTGTATATTGTCACCCTGCTTATTTAATTTATATGCAGAGTCCATCATGAGAAACGCTGGACTGGAAGAAACACAAGCTGGAATCAAGATTGCCAGGAGAAATATCAATAACCTCAGATATGCAGATGACACCACCCTTATGGTAGAAAGTGAAGAGGAGCTAAAAAGCCTCTTGATGAAAGTGAAAGAGGAGAGCGAAAAAGTTGGCTTAAAGCTCAACATTCAGAAAACGGAGATCATGGCATCCGGTCCCATCACTTCATGGAAAATAGATGGGTAACCCTTGGAAACAGTGTCAGACTTTATTTTTTTGGCTCCAAAATCACTGAAGATGGTGACTGCAGCCATGAAATTAAAAGACGCTTACTCCTTGGAAGAAAAGTTATGACCAACCTAAATAGTATATTCAAAAGCAGAGACATTACTTTGCCGACTAAGGTCCATCTAGTCAAGGCTATGGTTTTTCCTGTGGTCATGTATGGATGTGAAAGTTGGACTGTGAAGAAGGCTGAGGGCTGAAGAATTGATGCTTTTGAACTGTGGTGTTGGAGAAGACTCTTGAGAGACCGTTGAACTGCAAGGAGATCCAACCATTCCATTCTGAAGGAGATCAACCCTGGGATTTCTTTGGAAGGAATGATGCTAAAGCTGAAGCTCCAGTAGTTGGCCACCTCATGCGAAGAGTTGACTCATTGGAAAAGACTCTGATGCTGGGAGAGATTGGGGGCAGGAGGAGAAGGGGACAACCCAGGATGAGATGGCTGGATGGCATCACGGACTCGATGGACGTGAGTCTGAGTGAACTCTGGGAGATGGTGATGGACAGGCAGGCCTAGCGTGCTGCGATTCATGGGGTTGCAAAGAGTTGGAAATGACTGAGCGACTGAACTGAACTGAACTGATGATGACTCATTTTGTGTTTGGTAAAATAGAGTAAGCTGCTAAATTAGAGAAAAAAAAATTGAAAGCTAATACTAATGGGAAATAATTTATTCTTCCCCCTTAATAAATCAACTATTACTCTGAAGCTTGAAAGTTAATCAGGTTTATCATGGTATGCCTAACTATGGCTGTTATTAACAATCGTAAAATTATCAGGACACAGCCCTTGACTTGATAACCTGGCATGAAGAAACCTCCAAAGGTTGATTTTATGGTGCATATATTAGTATTCCCATGCATTTGTTCGTAGTTGATTGACTGCTAATTTTAGCAAAGGAAAATAAAATCTTAAAGCTACTTTTTTTCCCTAAATCCATATAGCCTTTGGTCATTTTACATTAGCATGATGGAAGTATTAATACCTATGGTAACTTATTTATATAAAGTTTACATTCCATAAACATTGTTTTGATGAAAAGCAATTTTTATCACCAATTGAAGATATTATTTAATAGGAAGAAGAACTAATTACCTCTTTTGACTTACTTTTTAGAATCAAAGTAAACCTTTCCTATCACCGGACATAAAAAGTTGCTTTCCTAACATAGCTAACTATTTCATAGAAACAAATTCAATATCTCTCACAAGCAAAAAGAAAGTTTCTTTTAAAACAAAACCAAAAACAAAACATACAGATAATCCTAAGAATATAAAAATTATATACATGTGGGGGTGGGGAAGAAAAACCACTAAATTTTTCCTACTGATATTTGCTACAGAGATAGGCTGTAGAGATACATTTTTCTTTCCATACATACTAATGAAAGTATTTCTTATGAAGAAATCTTGTATAAAAAATATTTCTCTGCCACAGCAATTAGAATTATTTATTTATTTATTTATTTTAATTGGAGGCTAATTACTTTACAATATTGTAGCAGTTTTTGCTGTATATTGACATGAATCAGCCATGGGTTTACATGTGTTCCCCATTCTGAACCTCCCTCCCACCTCCCTCCCCATCCCATCCCTCTGGATCATCCCAGTGCACCGGCCCTGAGCACCCTGTCTCATGCATCTAACCTGGACTGGCGATCTGTTTCACATATGAGAATATATATGTTTCAATGCTATTCTCAAATCATCCCACCCTCGCCTTCTCCCACAGAGTCCAAAAGACTGTTCTATACATCTGTTTCTCTTTTGCTGTCTCGCATATACGGTTATTGTTACTATCTTTCTAAATTCCATATATATGCATTAGTATACTGTTTTGGTGTTTTTGTTTCTGGCTTACTTCACTCTGTATAATAGGCTCCAGTTTCATCCACCTCATTATTTTTTTAAAGTGAATTTTTCTGCTATCAGTAGCCTATTAAAAGGTCATTATAATTAGTGACTGAACAACACATAATGCTCATATCTTACTTATTGTCTATAAATGTCCTAGATGTACAATATAACAGCATGAATAAAGTGGTACTTTGGGCAAATTCTTTTAATGCTCACCATGTGGTTGGATGCCTTCATCAACTCAATGGATATGAGTCTGAGCTAACTCTGGGACATAGTGAATGACAGGGTAATACTACAGTCCATTGAGTCTCAAAGAGTCAGACATGACTGAGCAACTGAACAACAACAATATGTGTAATGGGACATATATACTTTACCTGAGAACTATGGATAACAGCAGATTTCAGAAAACAGAATCAGAAGAATAAATGTTAAGACCGGGAATAAAAGTTAAAGGCCAGCATGGAACATGGTTTCCCCTTTTCATCTATCCCATATCTCACAGGATAGAACTCAATTGTAATCCTGCCAGTACCTTCAACTCTCTTGCTGCATACGCTCTACAGAAAACTCCAGCCACTGTCCTGCTTTATTTGACAATTCTTGTCACTGCTGTAGACATTCATATAAATGCTTCAATAAGTACCTCTTCACATCCATGTCATTTAACTTTCCTAAATCCCATGAGGTGCCTTAAAAATACTATTTTTGGCTGACTGTCTACTAATTTCCAACCACCATTTTCCCTGAGTGATATCTTCAAATTTCCAATGCTTTTCTTCAAATTACTTCTCCAATTCCTTATATGTTCAGCAGTCCCTACAGTCTAACTTAACTAGCCGTATTCTCTTGCCAACAAACCTACTTGTATAATTGTATCTTTACATATGCCCCCTAATTTCATGACTTCTGCCAAGACCTGTGAATAACAATAGCTGCATCCCTTTCTGGGCTTGAACATCCATACTTATCATTTACTACTGCTAGGATGCTTCAGTGTCTTCTTACAGAAAACAGCCCCATGAGAGGTAAGAAATGATCCACAGTTCTGCCCACCAACACATAGCAAAGCAAACAAGCTCAAACAGAGTGTCAAGAATTGTAATACCTTCTCCCTACTTACAGCTCCCTCCAGTAACAGAGATTTTAGTGTCCCTTGAAAATGCCTATCACTGCTCCAGTTTTTTTTTCCAGGAACTAAAGTGAGGGAAGCAGTGACTCTAATATCACAAATGGCATGAGCCAAATAGGCTCAGATATAAAGTATTCTGTTTTTTTGTTTTTTCCCATCAACATTTAAATTGCATTTCAACCTATGGCCTTAAGGCAGGGACAAGTGAGTATCCCTGAAACTATGAATCGAGTAATGGATTCTGAACAACAGGAATGAATTCTGAACACCCTCCAGGGCAAATAGGGGTCTAATATGAGAGAAAGGAATGAGATTGGTCCATGGGCAATAAAGCATAGTGCCACTATCATCTAGTGGAAAAATCAGGATTAAAGAAAATAAATTGCTATGAAAGAATCTGAAAGTTCTGGGCAGTGAGGCAGAAATTGGAAATTAAGAAATAGGGAGGAGAAAAATCACATGCATGAAGCGGATGTTAAAAGGTGTTGAAATTAAGGTAACAGAAGAGGCCTGGGAAGATTTCTTGCGGTGCTGGTTCCGAAACACAGGTAATTTTTCAAAGGGCCTATGACTTTACATTTGCAGCAAGAGAAATCAACTGATCTATCTGAAAGTGACCAACTTAATTTCTGCCTTTCTTTTACATTTAAAATCCTTGAAAATGACTTAAATGTTGGCTTTTCATTATGTTAATATCCTTTGTAATATAAAGAGAAATTGAGAGATGGTCAATTTTAATCCATAATTAGCCTTTCATTGATACCACAGGGCTCATCTGTAATCCAAGGTTATATTCTTTTCAGATCCATACAGTTTATTATTGCAGGTATTGGCCAGCATTCTTGGTGTACACTCTTGAGTCCAACCTACTGGGTTGTACTATCTGAGTTATGGGATAGCTTTTTCTGTCTAATCTAAGCCCAATATTTATTATTCCAATAATTATTTATGATCTGTGATTTGCTAGGAATTTTCTATCCTTGGGGTTACAAATAAAAATAGGCATAAGTTCTGATTTCATTCAGCTCACACAGAAGTAGGGAAGAGACAAAGTTACTTGTATCGCTACATTAACTAATCCATATGTAACAGTATGACCAGAATGAAAATAAATTAGTCCAAGTTGAGGAGCAACCTAGTGACAGTTTTTGGTGATGCCCTGAGATCTTAAATGGGATTAGAAATATCCATATGGTCCTAATCACAATAACTTAAAGTGGAGAGTAGAGACCAGTAGGAGATATTATCTCCATCTGTAGAAGTAAACTATATTGTCTCCAATGATAATCAGCACTAGTTCTTATGTGAAAGGCTTACTACACAGATTTAAACCATTTCTCATAGCTCTGAATGCCTTCTACACCTTTCCTCCTTGAGAGACTTCATCAGCTGTAACTTGTGGAGAGCTATGTCCTTCTTACTGCCCATTGGATGATTTCAGTTATTTTTCTTTCCTTCTTCTGGATTTTGTGGCCCTAAATTTATTATTAAAACTACAAAGGTCTCAGCATTAAGGGGTGGTGACCTCCCAGGAGAGTACATAGGAATTTATAAACCCTCTGAAATAATGATCTAAATGAAGTCACCTGGTGAAAAAAAAATTACTTAAAAAAAAAAAACAACAACTAAAATTTGAGTGGTCTGTCCCCAGATAACTGGAATTTCTAAAGAAGTCAGTAAGCATTCCTCATGGATTTTGCAATGTTTCCACATTTTTTTATTCTTTTGAAAGCAGTCATTTCTCAATTCTGTCAATCTTTTGTGGTACAAGATGGCTTATTTCACAGATAAATTGTTATTATAACTCACAGTGGAATCCAAAATAATCCAAAGCACAGTAGTAGAACAATCCCCTGGAGAACATGGAGCCAGATAAATCACATTTTTGTAGCATTTTTCACCTCACCATGGAAACATTTCTATCCAGGTGAAATAAGGATAAATACCAAAGACATTCATAATTCATAACACTGCAATATGATAACTAAGAAATATGTGTAGAAGGGAAAAAAATGGATGCCTTAGGTTGACTATGGGGTGTCCTCAAGGAAATCAAATTATGAAAAATAGATTTTCTTCTGGGTAGTTATATTATATACCTTGTTATAATGTATTACATATAATGTATTACATATATTCAAGATTACTTGTTTTAAATAAACAGTCAAGGCACAAGCAGAGGAAAAGGATACTGATGAAGCACATTCTCCCAGGTGGTAACAGGGAATACTAGACAGGGAATATATGACTCATACAAGGTTTCGAAAAGGAAACATTTTCAAAAGGGTTAAGGGAGATAAAGCTTTGGCCACCTCATGCGAAGAGTTGACTCATTGGAAAAGACTTCAATGCTGGAAGGGATTGGGAGCAGGAGGAGAAGGGGACGACCGAGGATGAGATGGCTGGATGGCATCACTGACTCGAGGGACATGAGTCTGAGTGAACTCCAGGAGTTGGTCATGGACAGGGAGGCTTGGCGTGCTGCGATTCATGGGGTCGCAAAGAGTCAGACACGACTGAGCGACTGAACTAAACTGAACTGAACTGAAGGGAGATAAAACATGAAAAGTAACCACTGGCCTTGGCAATTTGATAAGGGGTTCTGAGAATTAAGGCAAACTTTTTTTCTTTCCCATAATCCCTTTAAAGTATCTTAAATCCATTGGCTTTCAAAATCATATACCTGGGTATTCCTTTCCCAGCTAATTGATTCAGCACCTTTTGCTTAAAAAAAAAAAAAAAAAAAAAGCTTCAGGCCTCAGACTCATACTGTACCATGTGTTAACAGGCAAGGAAAGGAAATGTTTATAAGCAAGCACACATGCACACATAGGAGAGACACAGAGAAAGAGAGGAAGACACAAAAGGAGAATTTGCCAAATTGATAGACCAGGATCTGGACTTTTTTACAGTTCAGTTGCTTATCCGGACGTTTTTACAGTTCAGTCGCTCAGTCGCGTCTGACTCTTTGCGACCCTATGGACTGCAGCACACCAGGCTTCCCTGTTCATTACCAACTGCTGGGGCTTGCTCAAACTCATGTTCATCGAGTCAGTGATGCCATCAAACCAGCTCATCCTCTGTTGACCCTTTTCCTCCTGACTTCAATTTTTCCCAGTATCAGAGTCTTTTCTAATTAATCAGTTCTCTGCATCAGGTAGCCAAAGTATTGAAGCTTCAGTTTCAGCATCAGTCCTTCCAATAAATATTCAGTACTGATTTCCTTTAGGATTGACTGGTTTGATCTTCATTCAGTACAACAGTCTCTCAAGAGCCTTCTCCAACTTTAAAAGCATCGATCCTTCAGCACTCAGCTTTCTTTTTGGTTTCCCCCTAAGACCCAGTTTCCCCCACAGTCAGTCTCTCCCAGCAAGAAGCTTCCATTAGCCTCTTATCCTTCTCCATCAGAGGGCAAACAGAATGAAAACCACAATTAAAGAAAACTAACCAAACTGATCATATGGACCAAAGCCCCATCTAACTGAATGAAACTATGCATAATGCCTTATAGGGCCACCCAAGATGGACGGGTCATGGTGGAGAGTTCAGACAAAATGTGGTCCACTAGAAAAGGGAATGGCAAACCACTTCAGTATTCCTGCCTGGAGAACCTCATGAGCAGTACAGTAGTCTTTATTTTTATTTTTAAAATCCTTTTTTGATATCTCTTTGAAATTGGAAGGATATAGAAAAACATATAAATAAATATAGGTCAGTATAAATGTGGAAGTCAGTTCAGTTCAATCACTCAGTCGTGTCTGATTCTTTGCAACCCCATGGACTGCAGCAAGCCAGGCCTCCCTGTCCATCACCAACTCCCAAAGTTCATTCAAACTCATGTCCATTGAGTTGGTGATGCCATCCAACTATCTCATTCTCTGTCATCCCCTTCTCTTCCCACTTTCAATCTTTTCCAGTATCAAGGTCTTTTCCAATGAGTCAGTTCTTCGCATCACATGGCCAAAGTATTAGATGTTCAGCTTCATCATCAGTCCTTCCAATGAATATTAAGGACTAATTTCCTCTAGGATGGACTGGTTGGATCTCCTTGTTGTCCAAGGGACACTCAAGAGTCTTCTCCAACACCACAGTTCAAAAGCATCAATTCTTTGGTGCTAAGCTTTCTTTATAGTCCAACTCTCACATCCATACATGACTGCTTGAAAAACCATAGCTTTGACTAGATGGACCTTTGTTGTCAAAGTAATATTTCTGCTTTATAACATGCTATCTAGGTAGGACATAAATTTTCTTCCAAGGAGCAAGCATCGTTTAATTTCATGGCTGCAGTCACCATCTGCAGTGATTTGGGAGCCCAGAAAAATAAAGTCTGTCACTGTTACCATTGTTTCTGCACTATTTGCCATTAAGTGATGGGACTGGATGCCATGATCTTAGTTTTCTGAATGTTGAGTTTTAAGCCAACTTTTTCACTCTCCTCTTTAATTTCCATCAAGAGGTTTTCAGTTCTTCTTCTCTTTCTGCCATAAGAGTGGTGTCATCTGCATATCTGAAGTTATTGCTATTTCTCCCAGCAATCTTGATTCCAGCTTGTGATTCATCAAGTCCAGCATTTCTCATGTTGTACTCTGCATATAAGTTAAATAAGCAGGGTGACAATATACAGCCTTGATGTACTCCTTTCCCAATTTGGAACCAGTTTCCTGTTCCATGTCCAGTTCTAACTATTGCTTCCAGACCTGCATACAGATTTCTTACGAGGCAGGTCAGGTGGCCTGGTATTCACATATCTTTAAGAATTTTCCACAGCTTGTTGTATCCACACAGTGAAAGGTTTGGCATAGTCAATAAAGCAAAAGTAGATGTTTTTCTGGAATTCTCTTGCTTTTTCAATAATCCAGTGGATGTTGGCAATTTGATCTCTGGTTACCCTCTGCCTTTTCTAAATCCAGCTTGACTGTCTGGAAGTTCATGTTTCACATACTGTTGAAGCCAGGCTTGGAGAACTGTGAGCATTACCTTGCAAGCGTGTGAGATGAGTGCAACTGTGCGGTAGTTTGAGCATTCTTTGGCATTGCCTTTCTTAGGTATTGGAATGAAACTGACCATTTCCAATCCTGTGGCCACTGCTGAGTTTTCCAAATTTGCTGGCATATTGAGGGCAGCACTTTAGTATTCTTGCCTTGAGAAGCTCATGAACAGTATGGAAAGCCAGAAAGATTGGACACTGAAAGATGAACTCCCCTGGTTGGTAGGGGCCCAATATGCTGCTGGAGATCAGTGGAGAAATAACTCCAGAAAGAATGAAGAGATGGAGCCTAAGTAAAAACAACAAATAATTGTGAATGTGACTGGTGATGGAAGTAGTCTGATGCGGTAAAGAGCAGTGCTGTATAGGAATCTGGAATGTTAGGTTAATGTTAGGTTAAATGTTAGATTTACCATGAATCAAGGTAAATTGGAAATGGTCAAACAAGAGATGGCAAGAGTGAACATTGACATTTTAGGAATCAGCGAACTAAAATGGACTGGAATGGGTGAATTTAACTCAGATGACCATTATATCTATTACTGTGGGCAAAAATCCCTTAGAAGAAATGGAGTAGCCATCATAGTCAACAAAAGGGTCCGAAATGCAGTACTTGGATGCAATCTCAAAAATGACAGAATGATTTCTGTTCGTTTCCAAGGCAAACCTTTCAGTATCAGAGTAATCCAAGTCTAGCCCCAACCAGTAATACTGAAAAAGCTGACATTGAACTGTTCTGTGAAGACCTACAAGACCTTCTAGAACTAACACCCAAAAAAAGATGCCCTTTTCATTATAAGGGACTGGACTGCAAAAGTAACAAGTCAAGAAACACCTGGCGTAACAGGCAAATTTGGCCTTGATGTACAGAATGAAGCAGGATAAAGGCTAATAGAGTTTTGATAAGAGAACACACTGTTCATAGCAAACACCCTCTCCCAACAACACAAGAGAAAACTCTACACATGGACATCCCCAGATGGTTAATAACTAAATCAGATGGATTATATTCTTTGCAGCCAAAGATGGAGAAGCTCTACACAGTTAGCAAAAACAAGACTAGGAGCTTACTATGGCTCAGATCATAAACTCCTTATTGCCAAAATCAGACTTAAATTGAAGAAAGTAGGGAAAACCACTAGACCATTCAGGTATGACCTAAATCAAATCCCTTACAAATATACATTGGAAGTGAGAAATAGATTCAAGGGATTAGATCTGATAGACAGAGTGCCTGAAGGACTATGGATGGAGTTTTGTGACACTGTACAGGAGACAGAGATCAAGACCATCCCCATGGAAAAGAAATACAAAAAAGCAAAATGGCTCTCTGAGAAGGAATTCCAAGTAGCTGTGAGAAGACAAAAAGCTAAAGGCAAAGGAGAAATGGAAAGATATACCCATTTGACTGCAGAGTTCCAAAGAATAGCAAGGAGAAATATGAAATCCTTCCTCAGTGACCAATGCTAAGAAATAGAGGAAAACTTAGGATGAGAAAGACTAGAAATCTCTTGAAGAAAAGTAGAGATACCAAGAGAAATTTTCATGCAAAGCTGGGCTCAATAAAGGACAGAAATGGTATGGACTTAACAGAAGCAGATTGGATTAGATCCCACCTTAATGCCCTTATTTTAACTTACATCTATAAATGAATTATTTACAAACACAGTCACATTTTGAATTACTGGGAGTTATGGTCTCCGCTTAAGGATTTAAGGGGTACACAGTTCAGCTTATACCAGCAGGGGGAGGGAAAGAGTATGGCAAAAAGCACTTCATGAATGCACTCAGGAAAGGAAAAGTCCACGTTGAAATCTAGACTAAAGTGTCAAGATTAAATCATTGTGACCTCTTGATGATCCAACTCCTAAAAGCATTGGTAAATATATGTTTTGTGAGATAATGCAGAAATACCAAGTGGGAAAAGAAAGAAGTGGCTAACCTAGCCTCCACAGCAAAATTAGAGAGATATTGAGGAGAAAAATACAACTCTAAAGAAAGAATCAAATTTCAATTATTAAATGAATCTGAGTAGTGTATTAAATGAAATCAGGGTTGTTTTGTGATTTAAAATGGCCACAGAAAAATTTGTTTCTGGAAATTATGGGGCCTTGCTGAGTTTTTAATCTAGGAAACAGGGGAGAACAAGACTCACAGAGCAGATTTTTAAATGGATTGGGATTAAGAGATTGATAAACAAGGCACACACTGGAGAAGAGTTTCTGCAAAATATATATCTGGTAAAAGATTGATACTCAAAATACACAAGTAACTTAGAACTCAATAATAGGGAAGAAAGCCCAATTAAAATTTGGGGAAAAGGAAAATGATATGATCATCTATAGACAAAAATGAAAAGTATTCACAAACCAACTTTCGTTTTTTTTTTTTTTCCAAGTTCTTTTTTTTGTTTTATTAATTTTTTTTATTTTTTAATTTTTAAAATCTTTAATTCTTACATGCGTTCCCAAACATGAACCCCCCTCCCACCTCCCTCCCCACAACATCCCTCTGGGTCATCCCCATGCACCAGCCCCAAGCATGCTGCACCCTTTGTCAGACATAGACTGGCGATTCAATTCTTACATGATAGTGTACATGTTAGAATGCCATTCTCCCAAATCATCCCACCCTCTCCCTCTCCCTCTGAGTCCAAAAGTCCGTTATACACATCTGTGTTCTTTTTCCTGTCTTGCCTACAGGGTCGTCATTGCCATCTTCCTAAATTCCATATATATGTGTTAGTATACTGTATTGGTGTTTTTCTTTCTGGCTTACTTCACTCTGTATAATTGGCTCCAGTTTCATCCATCTCATCAGAACTGATTCAAATGAATTCTTTTTAACGGCTGAGTAATACTCCATTGTGTATATGTACCACAGCTTTCTTATCCATTCATCTGCTGATGGACATCTAGGTTGTGGAACTAGTAAACAGTTATAGCAAGACTGCAGGATATACAGTTTATATACACAATTAATATAAGTATTTCTTCAGTCTTGTCAAAGAAGAATGGAGCTGGAGCAATCACACTTCCTGACTTTATATTACAAAGCTCTAGTACAGGCACAAAAGCAGACACATAGATCAATGGAACAGAATAGAAAGCCCAGAAATAAGCCAATACACTTATGGTCAATTAAGTTTCAACAGAGGAGTCAAGAATATAAAGACAGAAGAGAAAAGATACTCTGTTCAAGTGGTTCCAGGAAAACTGGACAACTACTTGTAAAGAGTGAGATTAGAACAATATGACGGAGAAGGCAATGGGAATCCACTCCAGTACTCTTGCCTGGAAAATCCCATGGATGGAGGAGCCTGGTAGGCTTCAGTCCATGGGGTCGCTGAGTCAGGAATGACAGCGATTTCACTTTCACATTTCACTTTCATTCATTGGAGAAGGAAATGGCAACCTACTCCAGTGTTCTTGCCTGGAGAATTTCAGGGACGGGGGAGCCTGGTGGGCTGCCATCTATGGGGTCGCACAGAGTCAGACACAACTGAAGCAACTTAGCAGCAGCAGAAGAAGAACAATATGAAACATCATATATGAAAATAAATTTCAAATGGATTAAAGACCTAAATGTGAGACAAGATACTGCAAAACTCCTAGAGGAATACAACACTTTTTAAAATAGTTTGGTAGAACAGTTTTTAAAATATATTACAGAGATACTTTTTAGGATTCATCTCCCAGAGTAATGAAAATAAAAGCAAAAGTAAAGCAGTGGGTGGGGCCCAATTAAACTTAAAAGCATTTACACTGAAAAGGAAACTGTAAGCAAAAGGAAAAGACAACTTGTAGAATGGGAGAAAATATTCACAATGGAAGTGATTGTCAAGACCTTTAATTCCAAAATATACAAACAGCTTAATATCAAATACAAACCAATCAGAAACTGGGCAGAAGACCTAAATAGATAGTTTGCAAAAGAAAACACAGATGGCCAATAGACACATGAAAAGATGCTCAGCATCACAAATTATTGGAGAAATGCAAATCAAAACTACATTAAGGTATCATCTCACACCAGTCAGAATGGCACTCATCAAAAAAATCTATAAATAAAAAATTCTTGAGAAGGTTTAGAGAAAATGAAACCCTCCTACCCTTTCAGTGGCAATGTGAATTAGTGCAACTAATATGGAGAACAGTATGGAGGTTTCTAAAATTACTAAATTATAATATGATCCAGTAATCCAACTCCTGGGAATATCCTAAGAAAACCTTAATTTGAAAAGATATGTGAACCCCAGTGTTTATATTAACATTATTTATAATAGCCAAGACATGGAAGCAACCTAAATGCACGTCAACAGAGAAATAAAGAAAATGCATATAATGGAATATTACTTGGCCATAAGAAGAATGAAACAATGCCATTTTCAGCAACATGGATGGACTTAGAAATTACCATACAAAGTACTAAGTCAAAAAGACGAAAACAAATACCATACGATATAACTTATATATGTAATCTACAAAATGACATAAGTGAACTTGTTTGCCAAACGAAAACAGACTCACAGACATTAACAACAAACTTATGGTTACCAAAGGAGAAAAGGAGGGAGAGATCAACTAGGAGTTTCAGATTAGCAGATAAACAACAAGGATATACTGTACAGCACAGGGAACTATATTCACTATCTTGTACTATAAATGGAAAAGAAAATGTTTTTTAAAAATTGCAGTAAAAAAGAAAACGTGGGTCAAAGACCTTAACAGACATCTCACCTAAGATGATACACAGGTGGCAAACAAGTATATGAACACATGCCCCAACTCATATGTCATCAAGGAGATACAAATTAAAGCAACAGTATGATTAAACTATAATACCTGTTAGAATGGCCAAAATTGAGATTACTGACACACAAAATACGGGCAATGTTGTGAAACAACTTCAATGCTAGAGGTTATGCAAATGGACAGCTATATCTGAATAGAATTTGGCAGTTTTTTATATAACTAAACATACATTTATCATAAGATTCAGTAATCATACTTCTTGGTATTTATCCAAATTAGTTGAAACCCGTGTCAATACAGAAGACTGCACTTGAATGTTTATATCAAGTTTATTCATAAATGCTGAAACCTGAAAGCTACCAAGATTCCTTTCAATAGGTAAATGGATAAAAAAAGTGTTGCCCATCCATACAGTGGAATATTATTCAGCACTAAAAAGAAATGAGTTATCAAACAATTGAAAATACATAGAGGAAACATATATAGCCTAATAGGTGAAAGAAGTAAATCTGTAAATGCCTCATATTGGATGATTCCAACTATATGATATTTAGAAAAGTCAGAACAATGGAGACAATAAAAAGATCAGTGGTGAGTTGCTAGGGGTTTGGGGGAAAGGAGAGCAAGAAGGATGAACCAGTGGAGTGCAGGCGATTTTTAGGGCTATAAAGCTATTCTGAATAATACTACAATGGTGGATACATGGCATTATTATAGATTCATGACATTTGCCCAAACTCAATTATATAGCCCAAAGAGTGAATACTACCTTAAACTACAAACTCTTGTTAATGATGATTGTCTCAATGTTAGCTTCCAAAAAATCAACAAACTAAGTGCAAAATGTTAACAACCAGGGAAACTTGGGAGAGGTGGGGGCAGAGATATGGGCATATTCTGTATGTTCCACTCAGTTTTTCACTAAACCTAAAACTAATTTTTAAAAAAAGTAAATAAAGTGTACTAACTTTTTGAAAGGGGAAAGGAAAAATGGGGTGGAAGTAGGGGAGACAAAGCCCTTTCATTATTTAATATTTAATTTTGGTGTTTTCTTGTAGGTGGGGTAGAGAAGATCAACCTGACTCTCCCAGGAAGCATAACAAAAAGGCCATGATCTTGGGGAATCATCAAATTTCTGATATTACTAAGAAGTGGAAAATTTTTCTCAAGATTGTGAAAATTTATAAAAAATGGGATATTTTGAAACAAACAATTTAAAATGATGGAAGAGTTTGACTGTGTGACAAAAAGGGACAGGGGGAAGAACTACAGAAAAATAAATGAATGGTAAGGACTTCCCTGGTAGTCAGGTAGCTAAGACCCCACACTCTCAATACACGGGGCTTGGGTGCAATCCCTGGTCAGGGAACCTAGATCCCACATGCCACAACTAAGAGTTCACATGCCTTTTATTAAAGACTCTTCATGCCACTGTGAAGATCCCATGTGCTACAACTAAGACCCAGAGCAACCAAATAAATAAATGACTGTGGAAAAAAAAAAAAAAAAGTGAATGGCAGCCATAACCAGAATCATGCATTTTGGCTTTAGCTTTTCAACAATAGATGGCTGTTTCATTCTGACCCTGGGTTATATTAGAAATGTGGATAGGAAACTACTACCATCTCTTGCACAAGCAGTACAGTGGTCTAGACTGCGGTTTGGAACTCCTCTTAGGATGCCAGCAAAAAAGGGAGTTATCGGATCTTTGAAGTGTCTGCTTTCCATTTGGCAGGGAACTTGGGGATAGAGTCAGATGTGGTTAGGATTGTTTAAGTGGGGGTGTCAAGGATCCACATGGGTTATTGAATGAGATTTAGATAAGTTGAGTTATGAATAGTAGAGTTGTAGCCCAAGGGGTTCCACTTGAAAAGATAATACCATACAAACATTTTCTGGTCTGAAGAGGCTGCAAACTCAGAAAAGTTGGTAGAAAGGCAATAACCTCAGGATTTTACACATCCTGAAGTTTGAAAAAATTTTTTTAATTTCTCTTTGCAATCTCTTTTAACCAGTCATAAATTATTCAAGTTTGAAGGAAAGTTAAAGGTTATTTAGTCCAAATCCTCCAATTTAAAGTGTGTAAATAAGCCAAGAGAAGTTAAACAAGTTACCCAAATTCATAAATCCATTTAATAGAGAATACAACTCCAGGATTCTAAAAGCTAATATCTTCAGGTTCTTTCAAAATATGTGTTCCTTTAGTGGATGAGTAAGAACTTTCTGTTATGAAATGTGATTTTAATTTATCAAATATTTTATTGTATAGCTGTCAAATATATATATTTACACAATATATAAATCAGTCTATGAATCAATATTATATATACAATATGCTTAATTAAAATAAAAGATGACAATAAAGTACCAAGCATGGCTTAAGGATACTTCTTTTATGTCAAACTGTTTTCCTCAATATGTATTTCTAAATTTCTTTTTCATTATCTTATAATTCTATTTAAAGAATAACCAATCTTCCCTTGTCACTTTTAACATTTTCAGTTGAGAGTTGCCTAAATGTTTCAGTTATACACAAGAGTCTCCATGTTGCTAATACAAAAGAGCCTCTCATGCTGTGTTATCTATGTGATGATTACTATGTCAGCTTTGTCTTGGAGCTGCATTTTTGAAGGAGGTTTAAGAGGTTTGTTTTATAATTTAACTGTACTGGAATATGAACACAAGTGGTATAATGTCTGGGGACAGGGCAGACTGACAAAGTAATGAGTAAGCCATTTACTTTCCAAAAATAAGCAGTGTAATTTTGGTAAATAATTATGCAGGCTGTGAGCCTTTGGAATGCATAGCCCTCATATACACACACATCAAATAGATATACACACATATTTAAGTAATTGCATTCAAAGTCTAAAGCTAAATATATATGAAATAACATTAGCTTTAAGGTAGATAAGTGAAAGTGCAAGTGAAGTCGTTCAGTCGTGTCTGACTCTTTGCGACCCCATGGACTAGTAGCCTACCAGGCTTCTCCCTCCATGGGATTCTCCAGGCAAGAATACTGGAGTGGGTTGCCATTTCACAATATAATAAGCAGAAGAAATGATATAACAAACTCACTGACATCTGCAAAAGTGAGACCACATCTACTGTGATCACTTTTGTAAGGAAAAAATTGGAAAGATTACCAAAATAATTAAAAGAACTGCAGTCATGTCCTTCCTTCTTAAAATGACTATGTTAATGGAGAATTTAGTAGCTCTTTAAAATATTTGAAAGATCTTCAAATAAAGAAAACAGAAGACATATGTATTAGAGTACAAAATCTAGAAGTAAAACTCATGGGTTGAAGTCACAAGTTATAGTCAATACAACATTGTCTTACACATTGTTATTTAATGATGGAGATTTCTTATGAGGATATCAGCTTTAGGATTTTGTAGTTAATAATTATATATGAGCCAATAATATGTGCAGTTTTCATATGTACACATGAGTATGCTTAAACTTACTCTTAGGTCTCTTTGCAATTCTTTAATAAATAATTTGTTTCTTCAGCCATGTTGAAGTTTCTGAGTATCGTGTTGTTACAAATGGAGCACCTTTGTAGTGTAATCACAAATGAAGCCACCTTTCACTTTCAGAATATCCCAGGTTATGTAATAAATTATGCTGTCATTCTAATAACACTTCGTATCACTAGAATTGACCTGTTTCTACCTCAAAATCTGAAATAGTGCGTAGACATGTATGTGGCCACATGTGTGTATGTGTGTCTGTGAGTGTGTGGTTTGCTAAACTCTAGCAAGGGATGAAAAGTGACCAGAGTGTAGCAATTCTTTATAGATTTCCTCGTTTCAAGAAATCTAATAAACCTGAAATAGAAAGTAGATAATTATGTGCTGAATCTGGATTGCAAGCAGGATTAACTTGAGTAATTATAATAAAAGCCTATTCATCTTTCTACAAAATATGCCCTTAATGGAATTCATGAATACTTTTTCACAAAAAGTAGATTAAATTAATATTCATGTGCTGGTCAAGTATGTACAACACTCCGTATTATTAGGCCTATTAAATATTGCCCAATCAGGAAATAGTAATTTTTGTTCTTAAATTTTGGTACTTAAGTGTTGGGTGATTTAAAATAAAATGTTTGTTTTTTCCTTTAGATGTATGACTTTACTCAATAGAATGATAAATATCCAAGTTGAAAATGACATAATCTATTGAACAGACTCAACTTTATAAAATATACCAGAACAATAATCTAAGTATTTGTACATAAATGTTAATTTTAAAAATAAAATATATATGTATGCTTAACATATCTCCCACATATATAATATAATTTTTATTAAAGTCTATTGCATACATACTTTGCTATACACATATGTATTTCTCATCAGCATTTCACATATTATTGCTACAACTTGTAACAATGGAGATTAACATCTACTGAGCAGTTATTAAGTGCAGAGTACTCTTCTAAACCCATTTATTTTATCATTTAATCATCATAGTGACCATATGATTGTGAGACACTGTTTTATTTATGATCTCAGGATTAGGAAACTAAGTCATTCTTCAAAATTATACCACTGTGAAGTAGTAGGGCCAGGAATCAAATCTAAGCAATTTGTTCACATTAACCTCCCTTCAAGAACCACACACATGAAACTGAAATTCATACACTTATCTTTTAGTTATAAAACTAACTCCTAACTCCTACTTTTCCCATAATATCTGAAGAAGAATTATTTTCCCTGTCTTTCTCTCCATCATCCTCTTGATTCCATATCTTCTGATCAAACTTGTTTGCTGTGCAATTTGCAGGTTACATAAAATTTTATCATCCATATTCATTTGCTCCTTGTAGTTTTGTTTTTGTTTTTTTTTTTTGCTAGTATTTTATAGCCACTTGTCTTTCAAAACATTAGACTGCAGGCAGTCTGGGTCATTTTAATATTTCTGTTCTGTTAATATTCTTTCTGAACCTATTTAGGAAAACATTTACCTCCTTGTAAGAAGAATATAGAGGGGACATCTTTTATGAACATCCTTGCTAGGATGATCTCAAATGTGAGAAGTGTTATTAAAAATATCTTACACTATTTCCCAGAAATAAATGATCTCCCATGCCTTACTGCAACATAATTTTCAACATTTCATGTGGTCACCATTAGCTTGGACATTAAAACTTCACACAGTTTTAGATATTACATATATTTGTGTTTAGGTATATGTGTATGTGAATTATGTAAAAATATTTATTGTATCTACTTAATTATTTATAATAACAGGAACCCTTTTTTATATTAAATGCTCCCTGAAAGTCAAAGTGTTAATCACTCAGTTATGTCCAACTCTTTGCAACCCCATGGACTGAAGCCCAACAGTCTCCTCTGTCCATGGAATTCTCCAGGCAAGAATACTGGAATGTATTGTCATTTATTCTCCAGGGGATCTTCCCAACCCAGGGCTCAAACCTGGTTCTCCTGCATTGCAGGCAGATTCTTTATTATCTGAGCCACCAGGGAAGGCCAAATGCTTCCTGCTGCTGCTGTTGCTGCTAAGTCGCTTCAGTTGTGTCTGACTCTGTGCGACCCCATAGACGACAGCCTACCAGGCTCCTCCATCCCTGGGATTCTCCAGGCAAGAATACTGGAGTGGGTTGCCATTTCCTTCTCTAATGCATGCATGCATGCTAAGTCGCTTCAGTTGTGTCCTACTCTGTGCAACCCATGGACAGCAGCCCACCAGGCTCCTCTGTCCACAGGATTCACTAGGCAAGAACACTGGAGTGGGTTGCCATTTCCTTCTCCAAATGCTTCCTAGAATCATAAAATTACTTAGGACTCAATATGTGAGATAAGAAGCAGCTGAAAATAAAGTTGAAATAAAAAATTGATGATTTTCTGACCAAGTAATTGAATTAACATCTTTTCTTGCCCAAGCATTTAAACATAGGTGTTTATTCTTTATTTAGTAAAAATGTTATTTGTATTAACATCTACAACATTTTAAAATATCTGTGCAATTTCAAAGGTTATATAACTGGATTTTATAAACAGTGAAGGATCCCAGATTTATATTTTTTGATTCTTAACTATTTAGTAAGAATTATATTGTCTCACTCCCCTGCAAACTTGCCATTTTTCCCAAATAGGCTTTCTATGGTTCATTAACTCTGAATATGGAAGTGCATCAGAAGGGCCTATAGGAGAATGAGGCATTTACTCAGCGGACTTATGATGGAATCTTTAAAAGCTAGAGATCCTCCTATTCATATATATGACGTCATCTCTTAATTTGATATTTACTTTAAAAACAAAATCCATCAATGATGCAACAAAACAATAATATTAAAGTTTGTTTTATGCTAACTTAGCACTAAATTAGAGAAAATTCATTTGAACTTCAGTCAGTTCAGTTCAGTTCAGTCGCTCAGTCATGTCCGACTATTTGCGACCCCATGAATCGCAGCACGCTAGGCCTCCCTGTCCATCACCAACTCCCGGAGTTCACTCAGACTCACATACATCGAGTCAGTGATGGCATACAATCATCTTATCCTCTGTCATCCCCTTCTCCTCCTGCCCTCAATCCCTCCCAGCATCAGAGTCTTTTCCAATAAGTCAACTCTTCACATGAGGTGGCCAAAGTACTGGAGTTTCAGCTTTAGCATCATTCCTTATAAAGAACACCGAGGGTTGATCTCCTTCAGAATGGACTGGTTGGATCTCCTTGCAGTCCAAGGGACTCTCAAGAGTCTTCTCCAACACCACAGTTCAAAAGCATCAATTCTTCGGCGCTCAGCCTTCTTCACAGTCCAACTCTCACATCCATACATGATTACTGGTAAAACAATAGCCTTGACTAGACGGACCTTAGTCGGCAAAGTAATGTCTCTGCTTTTGAATATGCAATTTAGGTTGGTCATAACTTTTCTTCCAAGGAGTAAGCGTCTTTTAATTTCATGGCTGAAGTCACCATCTGCAGTGATTTTGGAGCCCCCAAAATAAAGTCTGACACTGTTTCCACTGTTTCCCCATCTATTTCAGTACCTGATAACAAATGTAACTGAAGTTTGTCAAGAAATGAAGTTCTTTTTTGATGGAAAATATAGAAAAAAAATAGTTACTTTTTTTAAATATGACTGTCACTTATGTCATTACCACAAAAATATATTCTATTTTGAATCTGATTTTAAACAAGTACTTGAAACGCTATCCACCATAACAAAATCATTTACTCTCAACCTGTCCTCTTCCTGCAGACACAAATAATACAAGTTCTCTTCAATAAAAGGATATTAATTTCAATTTTCAGCTTCCACATATAAAGAGTTTGGAGAATTCCTTGGCAGTCCAGCAGTTAGGATTCTACAATTCCATGGCTAAGGGCCCAGATTCTATCCCTGGTTGGGAACTGGGATCCCATAGCTGTGCTGTGTGACCAAGGAGGAAAAGAAAAATAAAAGAGTTTGGAAGTTGCCACTTCTGTACTTAAAGGAAGGAAAGTATCAGCCACCTGAAAATCAATGACTTTCAAAGATCCATCAGAGAATTAAGGTTGCAAGGCTAACTACCACTTTAAAGAATGGAGAGAAAGGCACATTGTGTAACACTGAAGAGATCTGCTTACCTCAACTGATAGAAATGCTTAAATAGCAGTTTTGAAGAACTGCTAGATATTTACTGTGAACTGTCAGGGGGAAGAGAAGAATAATCATTATGAAATATACTCAAGACTTTTTTACAGCAAAGGTCTACAGTCAAAGGGAAAAGACTTTACCAGTGTCTTTCACAGTTGGGGTAAGGAAATTTCTCCCACTCCAGCCACCTCTAGGCTTTCTGTATCACACAAGAGGAAAAAAAATAGTCAACAGGGGTCAAGGGTTCAAGAAAATAGATTGGGAACATTGGGACTGAGAATCAGGAAAAGAAAGAAGAGGAAGGGAAAATGTTAAACCACTGAGAAACACATATAAGGGTTTTAGTCTGGAGACCCAGGCTTACTGAAAGACTGAAATCTAATCAGAAGATTACAGAATACTCCCTTTCCACTTCACCTAACCACACACCAAAAGAGACCCAGTAAAATTACAGCTGAACAAGCTGCAAGACACACTCTCTGAGGAGTACTGATGGAAGCCCAAAGTGATGAGAAGGCAGCAACAAGCAAATGAGAAGATTTAAAGACTAACTTCTACTTACAATAGAAACAGCTCAATTCTTAGCCAGAACAATATAAATACTCACTCTAAATATATATTTTCTTCAGTTAATATTCACCCTTCCCCCATAAAAACCATATATAGCTTTCAAAAAAATTATAAAGCATGCCAAGGGCAAGGAAAAGCAACATACCTTTAAAAAACAAAGTAGTCATCAAAACCAGACTGAGATGTGAAAAGTATGTTCAACGATCAGGCAGGGAATGTGTAACGACCATGATATAATCAATATGTTAAGGTTTCTAACGGAAAAGGTACACAACATGTGAAACAGATGACTAAAATACGTAAACTATCTCAAAAAGCAGTGAAATGAAATGCTAGAAGTAAAAAAACTACTATAACAAAGGTGAAGAATGCCTTCTACAGATTCATCAGTGGATTCAAAAAGGCTGAGAAAGGATCGGTGGTCTTGGAGGTAGGGCAACAGAGAATAACTAATCTGAAATGCAAAAAGAATAAAAGAATGAAAACCCAAAACTAACTTCCAAGAATGATGGGACAACATGAAAAAAGAACATAATGTGTAAATGGAATACAAAAAAAAGAGAAAATAGAGCAGAAGAAATATATGAAGTAATAATGGCAAAGAGCTTTTCAAAGTTAACAGTGACAACCAAGCAACATATTCAGGAAGCCCAGAGAACACCAAGAAAGACACACAGCAAATAAACCACACCTAGGTATATCATATTGAAACTGCAGGGAGAAAAAAAAAAAACTTTCAAAGAAGGTACATGATAAACTTTGATGTATATAAAGAAAGAAAAAAGTGAAAAAGAAAGAGATGAAAGTAAAATAAAACACTTTGTTATTACTTGATGTGAAATCTGTGTTTCTTTAAAAACAATAGTACGAATACATTAGGCGATTACAACATGTGTTTATATGTCTGTTATTTTTGGAAATAACAAATGTCATAAGAAATAGAGAAGGAATCATATTAATCTAACAAAATATGTACAGGACCTGTATGTGGAAAACTATAAAGCAATGATGAAAGAACTCAGTATCTAAGCAAATGGAGATATATTCGATGTTGATATTGGTAAGATCCCAGTTGTGACCAAATTGACCTATAGATTCAATGCAAGCCAATTAAAATCTCAGGAAACCATTTTTTCGATACTCACAAACTGATTCAACAGTTTTTGTGGAAAGATGAAAGACCTAGAATAATCAGTACAAACTAAAGAACAAAATTAAAAGATTCACACTATTCAATTTCAATACTTAGCATAAAGCTATAGCAAATAATAAAGTATGGTGAAATAACAGACATACAGAAGAATAAAACAGAATAAAGATTCCAGAGTTGGACCCACACAACCGTATTCAATTGATTGATTTTTAACAGAGGCACAAGGGCAAGGGAAAGAACAATCTTTTCAATAACTGGTGCTGGAACAACTGGACATCCATATGCTAAAGAAAAAAAAAAAAGAATCCAGAAATAGAATTCACATACTACATAAAAGTTTACTAAAAATGGACCATTATAGTATGTGAAAGGATAAGCTTAGAAAAACAAAGTATATAAGACAGTCTTAGATACAATAGTGAAAACATGACCCATGAATGAAAAAAAAGTTGGAGTTTATTAACATGAAAATTTTCTCTGTCAAAGACATTCTTAAAATTTTAGTAAACAGGTTATAAACTGGGAGAAAATATTTCTAAAATATATAACTGATAAGAGAAATATATTTAACATACACAAAGAACTTGTAAAATACAAGAAAAAACTAAAAGTGGGCAAAATATTTTAAGAGACATATCATCAAGAGAATATACAAATGGAAAATAAACTTGAAAACACATTCAACATTATCTGCAATTAGGGCAAACTGAAAATTGAAATAAGTATTCTAATGCCTGGAAATCGAAAAACTGACAATACAAATTGCTGGCAAAATACAGAACAACAAGGACTCATCCATCCCTGGGAGCAACATGAAATGTATAGCCACTTTGGAATACAGTTTGGTAGTTTTTGACAAAGCTAAACAAAGCCTTACCATATGATCCAGTATTATTACTTGATCCTAGATATTTCCAATAGATTTAAAAACACATGCATGCAAAGGTTTCTAGTGGTTCTATTCATAATCACTAAAAACCAAGAATCAATCATGATGTCTTTCAATAAACTGGATATGCAAATTTAAGGACAGCCATAAAATGGAATACTGTTCAATAATAAAAAAGAATAAATTATCAAGCCAAACAAAGCCATGAATGCATCTTAAATATATTTTGCCATGTGAAAGTAGCCAAACTAACAGTGTTATGTATACAATATCATTTATTTGAAATTCTGTAAAGACAAAATCACAGAAACTATTGGGTTGGCCAAAGAAGTTCATTCAGGTTTTTCCATATTACATGTGGAATATTTTCCATATTACATATTCTATATTACAGAAAAACCTGAATGAACTTCTTTGGCCAACCCAATATATACACATCAGTGCTTACCAGGGATTGAGGAGGACAGCGAGATGGCTAACTAGATGAGTCACAGGGAATCTTTTAGGGTAGTGAAACTCTTCTGTTTGATACTGGAGTGCTAGATACATGATACTGTGCATTTGTCAAAAACCTTAGATCTTTGGGCTTCCCTGGTGGCTCAGACTGTAAAGAATCTGCCTGCAATTCTGGAGACCCAGGTTGAATCACCGATTTGGGAAGATCCCCTGGAGAAGTGAATGGCATCCTACTGCAGTATTCTTGCCTAGAGAATCCCATGGACAGAGGAGCCTGGAGGGCTACAGTCCATGGGCTCACAAAGGGTCCCTGGAGACACCACTGAGCCACTAACACTTAAACCTTTACCTGACAAAGAGTGAACGTCGCTGTATGCGAATTAAGAAAAGATCATTTGGGAAGTCCAGGAGTCCCGGGATAGAGTGGTAACTGTGACAAAATAATCTTACTATGTTAAAAATGTGTAAAACCGAATCACTAAAGAGAAAAGGGGGAACATATAGCAACAAACTTTAGGAAGAGTGGTGATTACACAATTAAAGGCAACGGAATTGCAAAAAATGACCATTGTATTAATTGACAAAATTTTTCCTTACAAGAGTAGAGGTTAACAATTCTAAAACCATAATATAAGTATATTCATTTCAGTTAAGTTGCTCAGTCATGTCCGACTCTTTGCAACCCCATGGATTACAGCACACCAGGCCTCCCTGTCCATCACCAACTCCCGGGGTTTACTCAAACTCATGTCCATTGAGTCAGTGATGCCATTCAATCATCTCATTCTCTGTCATCCCCTTCTCTTCCCACCTTCAATCTTTCCCAACATCAGGGTCTTTTCAATTAAGCAATTAATTAAATGACTGATGGACAGCTGAAAGCAGGTTTCTTTTTTTTTTTTTTTTTTTAGTTTTTTATTTTTTAAATTTTAAAATCTTTAATTCTTACATGCGTTCCCAAACATGAACCCCCCTCCCACCTCCCTCCCCATAACATCTCTCTGGGTCATCCCCATTCACCAGCCCCAAGCATGCTGTATCCTGCGTCAGACATAGACTGGCAATTCAATTCTTACATGATAGTATACATGTTAGAATGCCATTCTCCCAAATCATCCCACCCTCTCCCTCTCCCTCTGAGTCCAAAAGTCCGTTATACACATCTGTGTCTTTTTTTCTGTCTTGCATACAGCAGGTTTCTAACTGTTGGAATACATTTCAGATAGTAAGGGGAGAGGGTTAGAATAACACATATACTAATGGCTTAGAGTTGGAAACAACAGCATAAAGTCATGTTTAGCTTAAACTAGACACAGATGGATGCATTATAAATATTTACAAGTTTTCACCTAAGCATGGATTAGTATACACATATATATTCCATTGCTGTCACTGAGAAGACCTATAAGCAATGACACCCTAGTAATAAAGAGTACATGAAACTCATGTTCAGTTCAGTTCAGTTCAGTTCAGTCGCTCAGTTGTGTCCGACTCTTTGAAACTCCATGAATTGCAGCACGCCACGCTTCCCTGTCCATCAACAACTCCCGGAGTTCACTCAAACTCATGTGCATCAAGTCGGTGATGCCATCCAGCCATCCCATCCTCTGTCGTACCCTTCTCCTCCTGCCCCCAATCCCTCCCAGCATCAGAGTCTTTTCCAATGAGTCAACTCTTCTCATGAGGTGGCCAAAGTACTGGAGTTTCAGCTTTAGCATCATTCCTTCCAAAGAACACCCAGTACTGATCTCCTTTAGAATGGATTGGTTGAATCTCCTTGCAGTCCAAGGGACTCTCAAGAGACTTCTCAAACACCGCAATTCAAAAGTATCAATTCTCTGGCACTCAGCTTTCTTCACAGACAAACTCTCACATTCATACATGACTACTGGAAAAACCATAGCCTTGACTAGACGGACCTTTGTTGGCAAAGTAATGTCTCTGCTTTTGAACATGCTGTCTAGCTTGGGCATAACCTTCCTTCCAAGGAGTAAGCGTCTTTTAATTTCATGGCTGCAGTCACCATCTTCAGGGATTTTGGAGCCCCCCAAAATAAAATCTGACACTGTTTCCCCTGTTTCCGCATCTATTTCCCATGAAGTGATGGGACCAGATGCCATGATCTTAGTTTTCTGAGCCATCTCACTAAGCGTGGGCGGCTGCGAGAGACCGCTCGCTCACTAAGCGCGGCCGAGAGGAGTTACCCACTTCGAGGTCAGGGGCATCGGCTGAATGGAGCTACCCTGTGTCCGAGGTCAGGGGTGGACGGGAGGAGACACCCCACGTTCGAGATCAGGGGCGGCCGGGAGAAGCCATCTCATGCCCGAGGCCAGGGGCGGTGACCCTGAGGAGCCACCCCAAGCTCGAGGCTAGGGACGGCAGCTGGAAGGAGACACCCACGCCCGAGGACAGGGCCCGCAGCCCGAAGGAGCAAACCTAGGAACAGTGGCTGCACAGAGGGCCTAAAGGAGCTATTCCACGTTGAAGGTCAGGAACGGTGGCGGTAAGGAGATACCCCTCATCAAGGTAAGGAGGAGCAGCTGTGCTTTGCTGGAGCAGCCATGAAGAGATACCCTCACGTCCAAGGTAAGAGAAATCCAAGTAAGATGGTAGGTGTTGCAAGAGGGCATCAGAGGGCAGACACACTGAAACCATACTCACAGAAAACTAGTCAATCTAATCACACTAGGACCACAGCCTTGTCTAACTCAATGAAACCAAGCCATGCGTGCGGGGCAACTCAAGATGGGTGGGTCACGGTGGAGAGGTCTGACAGAATGTGGTCCACTGGAGAAGTGAATGGCAAGCCGCTTCAGTATTCTTGCCTTGAGATCCCCATGAACAGTATGAAAAGGCACTATATAGGATACCAAAAGAGGAACTCCCCAGGTCATTAGGTGCCCAATATGCTACTGGAGATCAGAGGAGAAATAACTACAGAAAGAACGAGGGGATGGAGCCAAAGCAAAAGCAATACCCAGTTGTGGATGTGATTGGTGATAGAAGCAAGATGCTGATAGAAGCAAGATGCAGTAAAGAGCAATATTACATAGGAACCTGGAATGTCAGGTCCATGGATCAAGGCAACTTGGAAGTGGTCAAACAAGAGATGGTAAGAGTGAACATTGACATTCTAGGAATCAGCAAACTAAAATGGACTGGATTGGGTGAATTTAACTCAGATGACCATTATATCTACTACTGCAGGCAGGAATCCCTCAGAGGAAATGGAGTAGCCATCATGGTCAACAAAAGAGTCCGAAATGCAGTACTTGGATGCAGTCTCAAAAATGACAGAATGATCTCTGTTCATCTCCAAAGCAAAGCATTCAATATCACAGTTATCCAAGTCTATGCCCCAACCAGTAATGCTGAAGAAGCTGAAGTTGGATGGTATTATGAAGACCTATAAGACCTATTAGAACTAACACCCAAAAAAGATGTCCTTTTCATTATAGTGGACTGGAATGCTAAAGTAGGAAGTCAAGAAACACCTGGAGTAACAGGCAAACTGGGCCTTGGAATACGGAATGAAGCAGGGAAAAGACTAATAGAGTTTTGCCAAGAAAATGCACTGGTCATAGCAAATACCCTCTTCCAACAACACAAGAGAAGACTCTACACATGGACATCACTAGATGGTCAACACCAAAATCAGACTGATTATATTCCTTGCAGCCAAAGATGGAGAAGCTCTATACCGTCAACAAAAACAAGACTAGGAGCTGACTGTTGCTCAGATCAGGAGCTCCTTATTGACAAATTCAGACTCAAATTGAAGAAAGTAGGGAAAACCACTAGACCATTCAGGTATGACCTAAATCGAATCCCTTATGATTATACAGTGGAGTGAGAAATAGATTTAAGGGCCTAGATCTGATAGATAGAGTGCCTGATGAACTACGAAATGAAGTTCATGACATTGTGCAGGATACAGGGATCAAGACCATCTCCATGGAAAAGAAATACAAAAAGCAAAATGGCTGTCTGAGGAGGCCTTACAAATATCTGTGAAGAGAAAAGAGATGAAAAGCAAAGGAGAAAGGGAAAGATATAGGCATCTAAATGCAGAGTTCCAAAGAATAGCAAGAAGAGATATGAAAGCCTTCTTAAGCAATCAATTCAAAGAAATAGAGGAAAACAACAGAATGGGAAAGACTAGAGATCTCTTCAAGAGAATTAGAGATACCAAGGGAACATTTCATGCAAAGATGGGCTAGATAAAGGACAGAAATGGTCTGGACCTAACAGAAGAAGAAGAGATTAAGAAGAAATGGCAAGAATACACGGAAGAGCTGTACAAAAAAGATCTTCACGACCCAGATAGTCATGATGATGTGATCACTAATCTAGAGCCAGACATCCTGGAATGTGAAGTCAAGTGGGCCTTAGGAAGCATCACTACGAACAAAGCTAGTGGAGGTCATGGAATTCCAGTTGAGCTGTTTTAAATCCTGAAAGATGATGCTGTGAAAGTACTGCACTCAATATGCCCGCAAATTTGGAAAACTCAGCAGTGGCTACAGGACTTGAAAAGCTCAGTTTTCATTCCAACTCCAAAGAAAGGCAATGCAAAAGAATGCTCAAACTACTGCACAATTGCACTCATCTCACATGCTAGTAAAATAATGCTCAAAATTCTCCAAGCCAGGCTTCAGCAATACGTGAACCGTGAACTCCCTGATGTTTAAGCTGGTTTTAGGAAAGGCAGAGGAACCAGAGATCAAATTGCCAACATCCACTGGATCATGGAAAAAGCAAGAGAGTTCCAGAAAAAACATTTATTTCTGCTTTATTGTCTATGCCAAAGCCTTTGACTGTGTGGATCACAATAACTGTGCAAAATTCTGAAAGAGATGGGAATACCAGACCATCTGACCTGCCTCTTGAGAAATCTGTACACAGGTCAGGAAGCAACAGTTAGAACTGGACATGGAAAAACAGACTGGTTTCAAACAGGAAAAGGAGTACATCAAGGCTGTATATTGTCACCCTGCTTTTTTAACTTATATGCAAAGTATATCATGAGAAATGCTGGACTGGAAGAAACACAAGCTGGAATCAAGATTGCCGGGAGAAATATCAATAACCTCAGATATGCAGATGACACCACCCTTATGGCAGAAAGTGAAGAGGAGCTAAAAAGCCACTAGATGAAAGTGAAAGAGGAGAGCGAAAAAGTTGGCTTAAAGCTCAACATTCAGAAAACGAAGATCATGGCATCTGGTCCCATCACTCCATGGGAAATAGATGGGGAAACCTTGGAAACAGTGTCAGACTTTATTTTTGGGGGCTCCAGAATCACTGAAGATGGTGACTGCAGCCATGAAATTAAAAGACGCTTACTCCTTGGAAAAAAAGTTATGACCAACCTAGATAGCATATTCAAAAGCAGAGACATTACTTTGCCGACTAAGGTCCGTTTAGTCAAGGTTATGGTTTTTCCTGTGGTCATGTATGGATGTGAGAGTTGGACTGTGAAGAAGGTTGAGTGCCGAAGAATGGATGCTTTTGAACTGTGGTGTTGGAGAAGACTCTTGAGAGTCCCTTGGACTGCAAGGAGATCCAACCTGTGCACTCTGAAGTAGATCAACCCTGGGATTTCTTTGGAAGGAATGATGCTAAAGCTGAAGCTCCAGTACTTTGTCCACCTCATGCGAAGCGTTGACTAATTGGAAAAAACTCTGATGCTGGAAGGGATTGGGAGCAGGAGGAGAAGGGGACGACTGAGAATGAGATGGCTGGATGGCATCACGGTCTCGATTGACGTGAGTCTGAGTGAACTCCAGGAGATGGTGATAAACAGGGAGGCCTGACGTGCTGCGATTCATGGGGTTGCAAAGAGTCAGACATGACTGAGCGACTGAACTGAACTGAACTGAACTGAGCTTTAACCCAACTTTTTCACTTTCCTCTTTCACTTTCATCAAGAGGCTTTTAGTTCCTCTTCACTTTCTACCATAAGGGTCGTGTCATCTGCATATCTGAGCTTATTGATATTTCTCCCGGCAATCTTGATTCCAGTTTGTGCTTCTTCCAGCCCAGCGTTTCTCATGATGTACTCTGCATAGATGTTAAATAAGCAGAGTGGCAATATACAGCCTTGACGTACTCCTTTTCCTGTTTGGAACCAGTCTGTTGTTCCATATCCAGTTCTAAGTGTTGCTTCCTGCCTTGCATACAGGTTTCTCAAGAGGCAGGTCAGGTCGTCTGGTATTTCCCATCTCTTTCAGAATCTTCCACAGTTTATTGTGATCCTCACAGACAAAGGCTTTGGTATAGTCAATAAAGCAGAAATAGATGTTTTTCTGAAACTCTCTTGCTTTTTTGATGGTCCAACGGATGTTGGCAATTTGATCTCTGGTTCCTCTGCCTTTTCTAAAACCAACTTGAACATCTGGAAGTTCACGGTTCATGTATTGCTGAAGCCTGGCTTGGAGAATTTTAAGCATTACTTTACTAGCGTGTGAGATGAGTGCAATTGTGTGGTAGTTTGAGCATTCTTTGGCATTGCCTTTTATTTGGGATTGGAATGAAAACTGAGCTTTTCCAGTCCTGTGGCCACTGCTGAGTTTTTCAAATTTGCTGGCATTTTGAGTGCAACACTTTCACAGCATCATCTTCCAGGATTTGAAGTAGCTCAGCTCATTACCTAATACCATTCTCCAATTTAAAGGAAAAAGAAAATATTCTTATACAAAACGTTAGTGGAGTACCAGCAAAGAAGGAATCTAAAACAAAGTAAAATAAAAAAACACAATGACTGGAGTATATAAATAAGAGATAGGAGTCAACTGAAAGAGTCCCCAGTGATCAAGCCTGGAAAAATTTCAGCAAAAAATTAATAGAGTATCACATTATAACCCAAAGTAAAATATTCATAAGTTTACACCAATATAAATATTTCTGAATAAATTCTTGGAGAAGATATACACAAAACTCCCATGGAAAAGAATGCCAAAGTATTTAGATTTTTTGCCCACAAGGACGTGAAACCTAACTCGCCACTTCTCAAGTGTGGGTTGCACATAGTTACAGAGAAGGCGATGGCAATCCACTCCAGTACTCTTGCCTGGAAAATTCCGTGGATGGAGGAGCCTGGTAGGCTGCAGTCCATGGTGTCGCTACCATATGATATTCCTTATATATGTAGAATTTTAAAAAATAATACAAACTCACTTACAAAACAGTAACAGACTCACAGACTTAGGAAATAAATTTATGGTTACCAAAGCAGAGATACATTAGGAGTGTTGAATTAACATATGCACACTACTATATATAAAATAGATAATCAACTGAATAGCACAGATAACTTTACTTAATATTCTGTAAAAACCTAAATGCAAAAAGAATTTGAGGAAGAATAGACATATGTATAACTGAACCATTATGCTGTACACCTAGAACTAAAACAACATCGTAAATCAAGTACACTATAACACAAAATAAAAATTAAGAAACACTTTAAGCCTAAATAATAATAAATTTGAAGTATTGTTTCCACTAAAAGAGCATACCTCCCTCTGTTATTCCTTTGTTAACTTCTATACGACAGAATACCACTGTACAATTGTATATTTGCATAAGAAGCTTCTTTGAATAAGTAATTCTTTCTTATATATTTGGAACTGGTGAGGTCTTTTGAATAATATTTTTCACCATTATTCAAATGAATTAATTTCCATAAATAAAGGATCTGTTTGTTTAGAAATTTTAAAGCCAAAATGTATCAACACCAATATTATAGCTTTTATGACTTCCAAAATATTCTAGAGTAACAGAATTTTATAATTTTTAGAAACCCTGTTATTTCAAATCAATTAGGTAATGCTTAATCTAGTAGAAAGAGAAGGTAGAGAAACAGTGTTTTTTTTTTTTTTTTCCCTTTCCTAATCTGAGACCTGGAATCTTCATAACTGCTGTTTCATTTTGGCAAATGATTTAACAATGCAGATATTCTTTCCTAAATATATCACAAAGAGTAGCTAACAATCTTTTGTTAAATAGGTTTTTAAAGTAAAGTGATATTGCATATATATAAGATCAACAAAACTCCATTGTTTAAAAAACTATAGAGTCACTACATGCTTCCAAGCCTAAGATAAGTACTTGATACCGAGAGCAAGAACACTTCTAGAAAATGACACAGTTGGTCTGCTTTTCTGTATTTTCCCAGCATCTGCATGTAAAAGATTCCTTTAGGGCAGTCTGCTCAGACTCAGTATGGAGTTGCCCTACTGGACATAGTTGTACATGAAGTCTCCTCAGAGATGTTTAGCCTTTCTCTCATCAGACTTAGCATTATATGCAGTTACCTGTAAATATATAGTACTGGAGAAGACTCTTGAGATTCCCTTAGACAGCAAGGAGATCAAACCAGTCAAGCCTAAAGGCCATAAACTCTGAATATTCATTAGAAGGACTGATGCTGAAGCTGAAGCTCTAATACTTTGGCCACTTGGTGCGAAGAGCTAATTCATTGGGAAAGACCTTGATGCTGGGAAAGATTGAGGGCAGGAGCAGAAGTGGGTGACAGAGGATGAGATGGTTAAATAGCATCACTGACCTAATGTACATGAATTGAGCAAACTCCAGGAGGTAATGGAGGACAGATGAGTCTGGCCTGTTGTAGTCCATGGGGTCGCCAAGGAGTCAGACATGATTTAGTGACTGAACAACAACAGTTACCTTTATCTCACACACTGATCATTCATCTAATGATCTGAAGCTTGGAAACAAATTTGGTTTATTTTCCACTCTCAGTATGAGACACTGAATTTAACCAGAAAAGAATGTGGAATTGCAAGTACTTTGAGTTTCCAAGGTATTTGTATGGTAAGAGATGAAGTAATGATATATTGATATAATTTCACTTTGATGTGAAACAGATGCATGTATATTAATCTAAATATTATGCCATAATTAAATCCTTAACATTATAGATAATAATTATTGTATGTACAATATGTATGTATATACAATATAAGGAACAAAATAATTTGTTTTAAAGAGGTTTAACATTTTGTAATTCCATGATCATGAAAACAGCTTTCTTATGCAAACAGATTCTGAATGATGGCATGGCCTGTAATGGTATTTCACCTTTATTCAGCTATTTAACCCTGTCACTGTTTCCATAATTTCTAGATGAGGAAAACCATTGCATATTCCAAGCAGGTCTGCTCACCGACATGATATTAATGAATAGTGGCACCACATCAAGTTTGGAGGAGGACCAGCCTCAAGGAAGTTATTTATGTAACTTATTATTCCAGGCTGCAAACCAAGAAGCAATGGCTCTTAAACAGCCAGAGCCAAGAATTAGTGGAGCAAGGAATGTCTTATTCCTGACAAATCAATATAGTGAGACTTTTCACTTCATTCCACTGGAGTAATTAAAACATTTGTATCCAAGGGGATCCACAGGACATGATGCATAACCAGTTTTAGCCACCACCCACAACCATCTCTAAACAGAACTATAGTGAAGCATTTCCAGAAATCGCAGCCAAAAGGGACAAGTAAAACATAAAGCAGTGTTCTTCATTAATTCATGCAGAGGAGATCTATAGTGATGGCATATGCTTTGGTGGTATATTTTCTAATTGAAATAAAGTAGTACATAAAGTGTTCATAGGAGCAAGCAACCTAAGGTTTTAGCATATGCTCATGGAGAATTGTTGTAGGTATTATAGCATTACAGCTTATGAGGCCCACAATTTGACTTAATGGGTTAAATAAGTCTCTGTTGTTGTAATTACCAAAAGCAACAATGCATGTAATTAAAAAAATAAAATAATAAAGACACTTTTTAAATGAAACGGTCTTCTGCTCCATTCTAGTCAACAGAAATCACTCTCCTTACATGGAAAACACTAATTATTAGTGCATGTTTTCTGTTTTCCACTATTTATTTTTATCTCCCTGAATCAAATAAGTATACAGCTCTTTACTGTTAGTGATTTTATAAATTTTTATTGGTTTCCTATTGGGATAAATAAGAATTTAACTTAATTACATTCCCCTCTACTTTCTTGCCCTTCTCTTTTATGTACTATCTATGCCCAGATGTAAGATTGTTCACTGAAATCTTTCTTAAGAAGTGAATCACCTTATAAGTATATATGAGTCCTAACATTTGCCATCATAGGCCATTTTGCTCACTACCTTTCCTTGAGTAAGATAAAATATAGGAAAATGCAAGAAGACTTCAGTTGTCTGGAATTCTTAAGGAAGCTTGGTGGCATGAGTAACAAAAAGGCAAAGAAATATAAAAAAGAATGAGCAATCTAATTGTATATGACATCACAATAAATGTTAAATGTCTTTATAAACATGTCTTTGGAACTTGTTTTTCAAAGCAATGGAAAAACGTTACTTTTTGTTATGAAGAAAACATTGCTTTAGAATTGCAAAATCTAGAAGAGATAAAAATATTTACATCAATGGTGCTGAGAACTTGGACTAACTTTTCCACTGAGAAGATTACATATGAATTTAAAAGGTGCTATAATTTAAGTAGGGAAAACCACAAGACCATTCAGGTATGACCCAAATCAAATCCCTTACGATTATACAGTGAAAGTGACAAATAGATTCAAGGGATTAGATCTGATAGAGTGCCTGAAGAACTATGGACGGAGGTTCATGACATTGTACAATAGACAGGGATCAAGACCATCCCCAAGAAAAAGAAATGTAAAAAAGCAAAATGGTTGTCTGAGGAGGGCTTACAAATACCAGTGAAAAGAAGAGAAGCTAAAAGCAAGGGAGAAAAAGAAAAATTTACCCATTTGAATGCAGAGTTCCAAAGAATATCAAGGAGAGATATGAAAACCTTCCTCAGTGATCAGTGCAAAACAATAGAGTAACACAATAGAATGGGAAAGACTAGAGATCTCTTTAAGAAAATTAGAGATACTAAGGGAATTTCTCATGCAAAGATGGGCACAATAATGGACAGAAATGGTATGGACTTAACAGAAGCAGAAGATATTAAGATGAGGTGGCAAGAATACACAGAAGAACTATACAAAAAAGACCTTCATGACCCAGATAATCATGATGGTGTGATCACTCACCTAGAGACAGACATCCTGGAATGTGAAGTCAAGTGGGCCTTAGGAAGCACCACTAGGAAGGAACAAAGCTGGTGAAGGTGATGGAATTCTAGCTGAGCTATTTCAAGTCCTAAAAGATGATGCTGTGAAAGTGCTGCACTCAATATGCCAGCAAATTTGGAAAACTCAGCAGTGGTCACAGGACTGGAAAAGATCAGTTTTCATTCAATCGAAAAGAAAGGCAAGGCCAAAGTATGCTCAAACTACCACACAATTGCACTCATCTCACACACTAGTAAAGTAGTGCTCAAATTTTTCCAAGGCAGGCTTCAACAGTACATAAACTGTGAACTTCCAGATGTTCAAGCTGGTTTTAGAAAAGGCTGAGGAACCAGAGATCAAATAGCCAACATCCACTGGATTATCAAAAAAGCAAGAGAGTTCCAGAAAAACATCTACTACTGTTTTATTGACTATGCCAAAGTCTTTGACTGTGTGGATCACCACAAACTGTGGAAAATTCTTCAAGAGATGGGAACGCCAGAAATACAAAACAGTTAGAACTGGACATGCAACAACAGACTGGTTGTTTGGAAAAGGAGTATGTCAAGGCTGTATATTTTCACCCTGCTTATTTAACTTATGCGCAGAGTAAATCATGAGAAATGCTGGGCTGGATGAAGCACAATCCAGAATCAAGATTGCCAGGAGAAATATCAATAACCTCAGCTATACGGATGACACCAGCCTTATGGCAGAAAGTGAAGAAGAACTAAAGAGTCTCTTGATGAAAGTGAAAGAGGAGAGTGAAAATGTTGGCTTAAAACTCAACATTCTGAAAACTAAGAGCATGGCATCTGGTCCCATCACTTCATGGCAAATAGATGGGGAAACAGTGACAGACTTCATTTTGGGGGCTCCAAAATCACTGCAGATGGTGACTACAGCCATGAAATTAAGACACTTGCTCCTTGGAGTGAAAGTTATGTCCAATCTAGACAGCATATTAAAAAACAAAGACATTACTTTGCCAATAAAGGTCCATCTAGTCAAGGCTATGGTTTTTCCAGTAGTCATGTATGGATGGATGTGAGAGCTGGACTATAAAGCAAGCTGAGTGCTGAAGAATTGATGGTTTTGAACTATGGTGTTGAAGGAGACTCTTGAGAGTCCCTTGTACTGAAAGGTGATCCAACCAGTCCATCCAGAAGGAAATCAGTCCTGCATATTCATTAAAAGGACTGATGTTGAAGCCGAAACTCCAATATTTTGGCCACCTGATGTGAAGAAATGACTTATTAGAAAAGACCCTTGCCGGGAGCCAGCATGAGGAACTCCGCCCATGGCAAAGGTCATGAGGAAGGAGGCTTCGGCATAGGCAAAGGCAGATTGAGCCTCAGGAAACCCCCTGTTCCTGAGCATCTACCCCCAAAACCAGAGTCTGCCTACTTTACTGTTTCATGCTCTGACCTATACCTCTGACTTTACGGGGGGCTGACCCTCATTACCTCTCTCGGAGAAGGAGTTAACATACAGCTCTAAGTCAATAAAAATTCCTGGGTGTGACAAGAGTGTTTCAACTTATGAACTCCTCTGAAGGTTATCTAGCCTGCCTGTACAGGTTCGTCTGGCCACATGTGATTGTTTACAGCCTCCCAATCGTGAAAGGCACGAGATGTTTTAGACTTGCTGAAGGCAGATTCTTTTGGGAAATTAGAAATTATTGGTATAGTGAGTTGGTTAGGAATTATATTGGTGAAGGGTTTTTCATTTGTTGTGCCAATAATTGCTGCTAATTCCCTGCCCTGGGTGTGACAATTGTGTCTCAGGTCAAACCTCTCTGCTGAAAGACTAGTTTGTGTGACAACCTCTCAACCATAAACAGCACAGAGAGTCTGGAGTATTTTGAAAGTCTTAATTAGCATAGGGCTTTTCTCATTGCTTAGTCAATGATTGCCGCCAGGCCTCCATATCCTTAGGCAGCTGGGAATATATTAATCAATGTATTTGGAATATAGAAAAGGAAATATAGTAGTTTTTGACGTTAGCAATACTAGACTTTTTGAGTTAATGAATTTTCTCTTTTGTTATAGATCACTGTACTTTGTTATAAATCACTGTGTCCTTGCTATGTAAAAATGTAACTTTATCACTATCTTAAGACTAAATAGATCTTAAGGGGAATACTGGTGAAGGGTTTTTATTTGTTGAGCCAATATTTGCTGCTAAATCTCCATATTCCTTGCCCTTGTAACAAATATAACTAACATATAGGAGAAATAAGTATTAACCTTTAACATTAATTATGTTAAACCTTAGGCTAAGTAAATTCCTTTCTTGATTGTAACCTACTACACCCTCACCCTATAGGAATGCAACTTTATTTGGAGGGTGGCGCCTGGTTTAAGAAAAAATCACCCCTGGAAAAAATAAGTTTTCTGGTTGACTGACCATTATCAGAAAGGGCCATAAAATGTCAGCAGGCCTCATGGCCAAAAGATGATGTAAAACCCCTAAGACCTTTGTATAATTTTATATGAAGCACCTGATTGTAACAAGAGTCAGGTCTGTTGACCCCCACGTGACTCTGTATTCATCCCTATGTATAACAAAAAGTATATAAGCAAACCTGAAAAATAAAGAAAGGGGTCAGTTTATGGAAAGACTGGTTCCCCCGTGTCATTCTTTCTTGCTCCCCATTTTTCTGGCTGAATTCCCATCTGGTATGTGGGTACTCACCAAGCCTACTAATTTTGCCTGGGCTTCTAAGATCGGACCAGGGAGGCCCCAGTGCCTCCTCTCCTTCAGGAGAATAGAAAGACACTTGTGGCCTACATAGGTGGTGATTGGTATTCCATGTAAACCAAGTTATTCAGCATCATTTTCTCCACTAATTTTCCTACTACACTGTCCGTTTCTAATCTCTATATATATCTGTAATTAACTAAGTTTTTTCCTAGGACGCCTACTCTGTCTCCCCTTCTACTTCTAATTACCCTGGATCCACCAGGGCTGGACCCCGGCAGACCCTGATCCTGGGAAAGATTGAAGGTGGGAGTAGAAGGGGAAGACAGAGGATGAGACGGTTGGATGGCATCACTGACTCAATGGACGAGTCTGAGTGAACTCCAGGAGTTTTTGATGGACAGGGAGGCCTGATGTGCTGCAGTCCCTGTGGTCGCAAAGAGTCAGACATGACTGAGCAACAGACCTGAACTAAACATTTTAAGTAATTTAAGTGGAATTGAGGATGACAGGCTCTAAAAACCTGAACTATATTATTTGAAAAGTGGTTCAAATGGTTGCAAAGATAGTGGTGTATAAAAAGCAAGTAAGGAATTTTAGTAAAAGTGTTCCATAAAATTTGAGATTTAAGATAAGAAAATCAGTTTTTCATATTACTTACATAAATGCTTTTAAACTTTTAACTAAAAATTACTAAAAGTAGAATTTATTTACCTATAGTAGATTTGGCCAAAATTTTTTGAGTATTTCTCATTTAAAAAAAATGAGGGTTTTCCATTCGGGTTCTCTCTTTCTCCATGTATGTATCACAAACGTTACTCCCTCTTTATATATTTGCAGTATATATTTAAAGAATATGTTAACTAGTCTATGTTATTATTCTCAAATTCTTGGTGCCTCTTCCTGAAGAAGGATCATATCTCCAGTGCTGTTACAATCATGTTTGTATCACTTCTGGATAGAAATTTTAGAGCTAGTTTGTAAGTCATGTTCTCATTTTTTCCCTTCCCAGAACAACCAGCCTGATCCAAACGAGGCTTCTTCATCACAGTGGGTGCTAGAGGGAAGGAAACCTTTGTTGCTGTAAGTTGGTCAAGTTTTAATGATATAGAAAGTCTTTTTTTTCTTCCCCCTGCTGTATAGCCCAGTTCACCTAACATGTACATATGCTAACCTTCCAGTCATGAAACAAAGATTGCAGAGAGTGTCTGAGTCATTTCCACAAACAAATGATAGCCTTTACTATATTCTCTACTATTCCCTACCTCTTCTCATTGTATTTCGTCTTACAGTTTAAACTAGCAGTATTTTATTTTTCCATTGTTAAGGTTGGAAGCACTTTCATTCTTGGGTAACTGTTGTTGTAGGCTGAATAATGGCCCCTGTAGATATTAGGCCCTAATATATTGAATCTGTAAATGTTACTTTTTTGGGAGGAAAATCTTTGAAAATGTGATTAAGTTAAAGGCTTTATTTTGAGATAGGAACATTATCTTGAATTAACTGGTGGGCTATAAACACACTCACAAGTATCATTGTTAAGAGCAACTCAGAGGGTAATTAGACTGCATTACAGGAGAAAGCAAAAAAATATTTGAAGATGCTGGCCTTGAGGCTGGACTATGTAGTTACAAACCAAGAAATTCTGGTGGCCTCCAAAAGGTGGAAAATAGTGAATAGCTTCTCTCCTATAGTTTCCAGAATAGAGCGGCCTTGCTGAGACCTTGATTATGAAACAGTATCATCATTAAAAGTGGAGCTCTACCCTAAACGAATAGGTTTCATTTTGATTCCTGGCTCTATTAATTATATGATGCACCACAAATTACATAACATCTCTGACTTTTCTCATGTATGTAATGGAAATAATAATAGCACCTCCCTCATAGGTCTATTGTGAGAATTAAGTAAGAGTCTCTATAAAACTTTGAGATATTTGAGTTGATTGCTAAGCCATTTATCAAAATGGATAATACTGGAAAGATAAGGAACATGGGACAGTGAAGGTAGTAGTTAGAGATCAAGTGTCCTGTTTTATAAAATGAATATTTAATATGTCTCTTGGGAGCCAAGAGCTAATACAGAAAAGTTCAAGGTTACAAACCTACAGTTCAGAGAGCATTTAAACTGCACAATGAAAAGGAATTGCAATCATCAGCATGTAGGTGATATTATAAAGTGTGAAACTGGGACTTCCCTGGTTGCCCAGTGGTTAAGACTCCACTCTGCCAATGCAGGTGGCATAGGTTAAATCCCTGGTCAGGGAACTAAGATACCACATACCATGCAGCACAGCCAAAAGGTTAAAAGAAAAAACACTAAACTAAATTAAATTATCTGGGAAGAATGTTTAGTTAAAGAAGACTGATGTTCTCAGGATAGATGGCTTGGTCCTTTAGTGTTTAAGGCTGAACAGAGGAAAAGTTGTCATCTGAGACAACTTTATTTATTTATTTATTTATTTATTTATTTTAGCTCGGAGAACTCTACTCAGTGCTGTAAATGAGAAGGAAAATACAAAAAAAAGGGGATATATGTACATGTATAGCTGATTCACTTTACTGTATAGTGGAGACTAACACAATATTATGAAAGAAATTCAGTTCAGTTCAGTCACTCAGTCGTGTCCGACTCTGCAACCCCATGAATCACAGCACGCCAGGCCTTTCTGTCCATCACCAACTCCCGGAGTTCACTCAAACTCATGTCCATCGAGTCAGTGATGCCATCCAGCCATCTCATCCTCTGTCGTCCCCTTTTCCTCCTGCTTCCAATCCCTCCCAGCATCAGGGTCTTTTCCAATGAGTCAACTCTTCACATGAGGTGGCCAAAGTATTGGAATTTCAGCTTCAGCATCAGTCCTTTCAATGAACACTCAGGACTGATCTCCTTTAAGATGGACTGGTTGGATCTCCTTGCAGTCCAAAGGACTCTCAAGAGTCTTCTCCAACACCACAGTTCAAAAGCATCAATTCTTCAGCCCTCAGCTTTCTTCACAGTCCAACTCTCACATCCTTACATGACCACTGGAAAAACCATAGCCTTGACTAGATGGATCTTTGTTGGTAAGTAATATCTCTGCTTTTTATTTATTTTTTTAAATTTACATTTATTTATTTTAATTGGAGGCTAATTACTTTACAATATTGTATTGGTTCTGACACACATCAACATGAATCCCTCACGGGCGTATACGTGTTCCCCATCCTGAACCTCCCTCCCACCTCCCTCCCCATACCATCCCTCCGGGACAACTTTAAAGTGACAAGAGAAATGAAACAATGAAAGAATGTTGCAAAACTTGCTTCCATCAGAGTTCAGATGGGAATAACAGAAACCAGTCTATCAGTTTTAAGCAGAATGGAATTAAACACATGCTTACAAATTAGATCATTGGGCTGGTCTTACAAAAATTACTCCCAGAAGAAGTAACTAAGGGTTCCTATCAAGGAAAAAGTTTTATGTCATAAGCAGAAATCTTGTGAAACCATAGACATCATCTCCATTTCTGGCTCCAGGATGGTACTCCTTTAGCCACAATCTGGAGATTAAAAAAAAGCACCACCCAGATATAATCGTGTTGCACAAGCCAAAAAATACTTCTTGCTCTTCTCTGCATCCTCCATCAGTTTCATATTCCAGGTTAACTACTGCATTCTATTAGCATTACAAAAAATCCCTATATCTATGTATTATATATATATGGAAGGTTGGGAAATACAATTTTTAGTTTTTTAACTACTGTAATACAGGGAGGCAAGATAGAAGAATGTTGGCATAGATTTTAAATGAGTCAACTTACAATACGTATCAAAAAATTCAAGAGAGTTATTTCAAGAAGAGATGAGTAGCTAGTTGTGTGCAATGCTACTGATAAGGCAGGTAAGATGACAACAGAAATGATAAATGAATTTGGCATCATGGGAGGTTCTTAGTAATCTCAACAATAGTGAGGAAGGTGAAAATTATAGGGAAGTGAAACAGGTTGAAGAAAGAATAGCAAGTGAAGAAATTGAGATAAGAATGTAAATAACTTGTTATCAGAGTATTTTGTGAAAAATGATAGAGAAATGGGACAACAGTAGGAGGTAAATAGAAGGGTCAATGAAAAAAAAATTTGTTGGTTTTAAATAAGGTACATTCGTAAACTGTAGGGATGGAGAAATAAGGGATAATTGAAAGGTAAAATCCTTAAGATGAGAACAACAAAATCAGGGCCTTTCCAAATAAGGAAAATGAAGGGAGACAGGAAAAACGGAGTCCAGAGTGCTTGCAAGGAACTGGTTATAATAAAGGATTGTGAGACAATTTGGGAAAAGAAAAATAAAGACAGAAAATGAAGGATGAATAGCAAAGGTTAAACAGAAAATAAATTTGAAGTTTAAATCAGGACATAACACTTATGGCAGAAAGTGAAGAGGAGCTAAAAAGCCTCTTGATGAACGTGAAAGAGGAAAGTGAAAAAGTTGGCTTAAAGCTCAACATTCAGAAAACGAAGATCGTGGCATCTGGTCCCATCACTTCATGGCAGATATATGGGGAAACAGTGGAAACAGTATGAGACTTTATATTTTGGGGATCCAAAATCACTGAAGATGCTGATTACAGCCATGAAATTAAAAGATGCTTACTCCTTGGAAGGAAATTTATGAGCAACCTAGATAGCATATTTAAAAGCAGAGATATTACATTGCCAACAAAGGTCCGTCTAGTCAAGGCTATGGTTTTTCCAGTGGTCATGGATGGATGTGAGAGTTGGACTGTGAAGAAAGCTGAGCACCGAAGAATTGATGCTTTTGAACTGTGGTGTTGGAGAAGACTCTTGAGAGTCCCTTGGACTGCAAGGAGATCCAACCAGTCCATTCTGAAGATCAGCCCTGGGATTTCTTTGGAAGGAATGATGCTAAAGCTGAAGCTCCAGTACTTTGGCCACCTCATGTGAAGAGTTGACTCATTGGAAAAGACCCTGATGCTGGGAGGGATTGGGGGCAGGAGGAGAAGGGGATGACAGAGGATGAGATGGCTGGATGGCATCACCGACTCTATGGACATGAGTTTGAGTGAACTCCGGGAGTTGGTGATGGATAGGGAAACCTGGCATGCTGTGATTCATGGGGTCACAAAGAGTCGAATGCGACTGAGTGACTGAACTGAACTGAAACCTTTTGGAGTTGACCAAACTAGAGTCAAGGATAAAATGGAAGTGGTCAGAGTAATATGGTTATTGCTATTGGTGATGAACAGATCCTAGAGTGGGATCACAGAAATGTGGAGTTGAAGAGAGTTTAAGAAAAAATTTGTTGGAAATGAGGAGGTGGAGAATCAGAAGTGAAGGACTAGTTATCATGGCTTACTCACTCATAATAACAGTAGAACAAATGGAAAATAAAAGGCTATGCCAGGGTGAAAAATCCCAAAAAATAAAAGTATCTAGTGTGAGTAAGACAAAGCAGCTTAGTGGTCTCAATATACAATGAGCCTAGTCTAGTCTCATTATAGTCTTTAATAGTCTTTAATATGGCATTAAAGAAGCTATGATTTTGGAAAAGGAAAGAGAAAACACACAGAAGCTGTATTTGAATCTTTCTTGAGGACTAATAATGATAATCTGTGCAAGGTACCACTTCTCAACACATACACACACATAAAACATGGAAGTGTTGAGCTTGGTGGGCTACAGACCATAAAGTTGCAAAGAGATGGGCATAGCTAAGGGACTAAGCATGTATGCATGCCGTGAATTACTAAGTATGAAATCTCATTTCATGGCTTCAGAACAGGAAGATTTTAGAGCAAGTAAAATTTGAGTTATTATATTACTTTCTAACAGTGCCTCTAATAAACTTCTCTGGTGGCTCAGTCAGTAAAGAATCTGCCTGCAATGCAGGAGATCACCCGCAATGCAGGACATCCAGGTTCAGTCCCTGGGCTGGGAAGGTCCCCTGCAGGAGGAAATGGCAACCCACTCTAGTATTCTTGTCTGAAAAATTCCACGGACAGAGGAACCTGGCTACAGTTCATGGGGTCTCAAGAGTCGGACATGACTTAGCAACTAAACCACCACCAACCCTTCTAATAAAGACAAAATAATCAAAGAATTTTTTAATCTTGCATATTCGTTGACAGTGGTCATGTATGGATGTGAGAGTTGGACTATAAAGCTGGACTATAAAGCTGAGCACCAAAGAATTGATGCTTTTGAACTGTGGTGTTGGAGAAGACTCTCGAGAGTCCCTTGGACTGCAAGGAGATCCAACCAGTCCATCCTAAAGGAGATCAGTCCTGGGTGTTCATTGGTAGGACTGATTTGGAAGCTGCAACTCCAATACTTTAGCTACCTGATGCAAAGAGCTGACTCATTTGAAAAGACCCTGATGCTGGGAAAGATTGAAGGCAGGAGGAGAAGGGGACGATAGAGGATGAAATGGTTGGAAATCATCACTGACTCAATGGACATGGGTTTGGGTAGACTCCAGGAGTTGGTGATGGACAGAGAGGCCTGGTGTTCTGCAATTCATGGGGTCACAAACAGTCAGACACGACTGAGTGACTGAACTGATTCGTTGACATACTGTCTCTCCTACAATGAATTCCATGGTGATATTGACTATTTCACTAATCTCTAAGTTCCTAGCAACTGGCACAGTGTCAGGCACACTAAACGCATATTTGTCGAATCCAAAGTTCTGAAAACCTCAATTATGCAAAAAGAATCTTCTCAAATTAATAACTGATGTGTCAGAAATTTGAAAGTCTAAATTAGCCATTGTATAGCAGGTAGAAAATGTACTATGTTATGATACATCACAAAAAAATTTGAATAGCATTTTTACTTATCAAGCATTGTGTTCTGTATTTCAATGTCTAGCATATTTGCAATTTGCTAAAATAAATGTCATTTGAAAATTGATATATTATTTTTGTGCATGTTATAGCAAATAATTATTATGTATATTTTCAAGAAAATTAAGAATAGGACCCCACCTAACCCTGGAAATTTGTTCAGATAATCTGTATTCGTGGTTCATTAGTGATATGCTCTACCAAGATGGTGAGTAAATAATCATTTTCATTCCCTTTCATTGCTTCTCCTTCTTATGAAGGCTATTAGTAGATAAGAATGACATTAATGCACATTTTGTATAATAAAGATTCCATGAAGCCAAGAGTCTTATTTTCACTGTCAAGGGCTCATAACTACAGCAGGGAGATGATGAATAAGAGGTAAAAAGCCAGAAATAGCAAAATGCAATACAATTTTAAGTGCAACCAGAAATGTGACAGAAAAAAATGCAATTATATGTTAGCAGAAGGAGATTGCTGATAATTAAATATAAATGTATAATATACATATTATATATGTATAATGATATATATAATACAGATGAATTTGGGGGACATATGTATGTATAGTGCATGTATACAAATACACATTATAAATTTTATTAAATTTTATTTAAGTCTAATTACATAAGCAACAAAATGATGACTTAGACCCTTGCCTGACAGATTTATGGATCTCTTTTACCTTTAGATAGGGCTAAAGTCAATTGGCATAGAGAAATAAATGTGGAGCTGACCATTTTAAACTCTCGTGCAAATATGCACATATAATATAATAATGGCACAGACAACACCGTGCTGATGAAAATTACCTCCCAGATTATAGTCCTGTGTCTCTATTTCTTTCTTATATCAATAGAAAAAATTTGTGAAGACACATTCCAAGAAAATAAATTATCACCCCAGTTGTTAATGGCTTTTTAAAGTAAGTAAATTAGGAATATCTACTACTATTAAAAGAGTAAGAGAGATTGCAACTAAAATACACTGCTGAGGGGGGAAATCTTATTGGCCTCATAAGTGGTATAACATACAGGAAAAATATTCTAGAAAAATGTTTTATTTTGTATAATATTCAGTCATATATGTGAATAATTTGTTAAGATTAATAAGAAAATAGACTGTGGCTTCCATATTCTTATGACCACTACCACTAATAAGTATGCTCAGAGGGTTTTTTTTAGGGAAAAGGACTAAAAAAATATAGCTTAAATGTCATTAATAGTTTAAAGACATGCATTGACTCTTCACAAGGAAACATATTCCTAACACTGCTGCTGCTGCTGCTGCTAAGTTGCGTCAATTGTGTCCGACTCCGTCTGACCCCATAGATGGCAGGCCAACAGGCTTCTCTGTCCCTGGTATTCTCCAGGAAATAGTACTGGAGTGGGTTGCCATTGCCTTCTCTGATTCCTAACACTGCAGTTCCTTTAAAAGCCTGGAATAATTTTCTGCTCTAAACAATGAATCAAAACGAGATAAGCTTAGTTAAGAATATAGGAGGGGCCCCAGTTGTTCAACTTCATTTCAGGCTGGGGTTTAAAAAAAAAATTGTGATTCGTATGTGTTGGATCTTGTTTTAGTGAAGAGCTTTTCAGGGAAAATGAAATGACACTTACCCTTCACAAAGAGAGTATAAAGAGACAACTGATTTTTTAATCACTCATGAAGATGCAAATTACAAGAAGGCACACTTGAACTTCAAAGCAATTCTTTTTCTGCCAAGGGAAGTAAAGAACTAAATCAATATTAATGTACTCTACATTATATTGCCAAATAAATTTTATGGAAAAGTATGTCAAAGGTGGCAAGAATACACACAAGAACTATACAAAAAAGATCTTAATGACCTAGATACTCATGATGATGTGATCACTCACCTAGAGCCAGATATCCTGAAATGTGAAGTCAAGGGAGCCTTAGGAAGCATCACTACCAACAAAGCTAGTGAAGGTGATGGAATTCCAATGGAGCTACTTCAAATCCTAAAAGATGATGCTGTGAAAGTGCTGTACTTAATATGCCAACAAATTTGGGAAACTCAGCAGTGGCCACCGGACTGGAAAAGGTCAGTTTTCATTCCAATTCCAAAGAAAGGCAATGCCAAAGAATGTTCAAACTACAGCACAATTGCACTCATCTCAACACTAGCGAAGTAATGTTTAAAATTCTCCAAGCCAGGCTTCGAAAACACGTGAACCGAGAACTTTCAGATGTTCAAGCTGGATTTAGAAAAGGTAGACGAACCAGAGATCAAATTGCCAACATCCGTTTGATCATCAAAAAAAGGAAGAGAGTTCCAGAAAAACATCTACTCCTGCTTTATTGACTATGCTAAAGCCTTTGAATGTGTGGTCACAACAAACTGCGGAAAATTCTTAAAGAGACAGGAATACCAAACAACCTGACCTGTCTCCTGAGAAGTCTGTATGCATGTCAAAAAGCAACAGTTAGAACCAGAAATGGAACAACAGATTGGTTCCAAATTGGGAAAGGCATACGTCAAGGTTGCATATTGTCACCCTGTTTATTTAACTTATATGCAGAGTACATCATGCGAAATGCCAGGCTAGATGAAGCACAAGCTGGAATCAAGATTGCTGGGAGAAATATCAAAACCTCAGTTATGCAGATGACATTACCCTTATAGCAGAAAGTGAAGAGGACCTAAGAGCCTCTATATGAAAGTGAAAGAGGAGAGGGAAAAAGTTGGCTTAAAACTCAACATTCTGAAAACTTAGATCATGGCATCTGGTCCCATTACTTCATGGCAAATAGATGGGGAAGCAGTTGAAACAGTGACAGACTTTTATTTTCTTGGGCTCCAAAATAACTGCAGATGGTGACTTCAGCCATGAAATTAAAAGATACTTGCCCCTTGGAAGAAAAGCTATGACACCTAGACAGCATATTAAAAAGCAGAGACGTTACTTTTACAACAAAGGTCCGTCTAGTCAAAGCTATGGTTTTTCCAGTAGTCATGTACAGATGTGAGATTTGGAACATAAAGAAGACTGAGCTCTGAAGTATTGATGCTTATTGGAGAAGACTCTTTAGAGTCCCTTGGACTGCAAGGAGATCCAGCCAGTCCATCCTAAAGGAAATTAGTCCTGAATATTCATTGAAAGGACTGATACTGAAGCTCCAATACTTTGGCCACCTGATGCGAAGAATTGACTTATTGGAAAAGACCTTGATACTGGGAAAGATTGAAGGCAGAAGGAAAAGGTAATGACAGAGGATGAAATGGTTGGATTACCTCACTGACTCAATGGATATGAGTTGAGTTTGAGCAAGCTCCAGGATTTGGTGATGGACAGGGAAGCCTGGTGTGCTGATGTTCATGGGGTCACAAATAGTCGGACATGACTGAAGGACGAACACAACTCATGTCAGAATATTTGTATTACTTTTATTTTAAATTTTAAAATATTTTAATTTCTGAAAAAGTAGTATACTAGATACTACCATACTAGCAAAAGAGGGTTAAATACAAAGTTCAGTTCAGAACTTTTATTTTGAAACAGCACATTACACATATTGCCAAGCTTTCTCGCTCCATTATCTTTCTTGAATTCCTCCCTCCCCTACTCTACAATTTGTGAATATTCTTCTCATGCATATTTTTAACATTATCACCTATATATCTACTTAAGATTGTACGGTTTGAAAATATACAGTTTAAATGTTATCATAATATAAGCATCCTTACACAACTTACTATCAATGGTTATGACTCAGATCCATACTAATACCCCAATTAGTGAGCATGTACATTGTCCTGACTTTCATCAATTCAATACTGCATTGAAAATCCCTTGAATGACTTTCTTATGTGTAGAAGTAAGTTTTCTAGGATATAAGCAGTTAAATGAGCAGTCTCAACTCAGATGAATATAAACACGAAATAGTTTTCATTTTCTGCAGTTACTTCTTTCATCCCTATTCCACTGAATCTCTTTTTCCACTTTCTTAATTATATCTTTCATGAGTTTCATAAAGTCTCATTCTAAATGATAAATTCTGCTTTAAAGTGTTAATCATACCCTCCATTTAAACATTATCTCCTCTCTTCCTTCACCCCAGTTTAGAGCAGGGATACTGATGCTGAAGCTCTGACACTTTGGCCACCTGATGCAAAGAGTCCAAGTCTCTGGAAAGACCCTAATGCTGGGAATGATTAAAGGCAAAAGGAGAAGAGGGCAGCAGAGGATTAGATAGTTAGATAGCATCACAGACTCAATGGACATGAATTTGAGCTAACTTTGGGAGATAGTGAAGGACAGGGAAGCCTGGCAAGCTGCAGTACATGGGTTGGCAAAGAGTTGGACACGACTGGGCAACTGAACAACAACAATTGACTGGTAGGAATGGAGGATCTAGGTGGCAATGTCTGGCTATAAGACACTTAGCTCTAAATCCTACTTTTCTAGAGATTGGAAGTGAGGAAGAAGAAGTAAAGTGAAAGGTGTTTTGCTTTTGTTTTCACTTATGAGCCCGCATCGTGGTGGTGGTGGTTTCTTCTTTCTTTGTTGCTTGTTGCCACTTCTCTGGATAACATTGAGTACCAGCAAATCCTCTGTGTGGCAACCTTACAGATACTGGATCTTTAATGAAGGGCTTGATGAATACATGGTCCTTCAGGTGAACACTGCAATTAGTTAATTTGTGAAATCTAGATCAAAACTCATATCTTCCACCTATCTAATCTTTAGCCAGAGTGAATGAACAATCCTATGGAATCCTCTTACTCCTCAGGGAAGAAAACTTTAACATGGAATATTGCCTAGATAGTTCATGTTCTACTTTTAACCCACAGGAAACTTCTGTTCATTGCCACAAAGAATATGGGAATGTAGTGGACTCTACTCTCATCCTCTCTTTCTGTCGTGTGGTCAGTTACATTAATAATAATCTAGTTAAACTATCTTTGCTTCTCTATAATGAGATCTACTGTCATGATATATTCTTTGTACATTTATAGATTATGTGCATTAATATTTATTCATAAATTTATTTTCTTATGTTCTTCCTATATAATTTATTATCAAATTTATATTGGACTTCTACATATAAAATGTTGCCTATGAAACAATGCAAGTGATAATTTTTAATCACATTTTACTTAGGAGTTTATATAATAAATAATATATATATTTATATATAGGTTATATAACATATAATAATTTATATAGTAAATAAAATAATAAAATAAAACATATGCAACTTATTGGATTGTAATAGACTTTTTAGGAGCTTCTTAGGTAGCTCAGTGGTAAATAATCTGCCTGTTAATGCAGGAGATGCAGGTTCAATCCCTTGGTTGAAAAGATCCCTGAAGAAGGAATTAGCAACCCACTCCAGTATTCTTGCCTGGGAAATCCCATGGACAGAGGAGCTTGGCAGCTACAGTCCATGGGGTCACAAAAGAGTCAGACACAACCTAGCAAATAAACAGCAATAATAACAAATAGACTTTTAAAGTTTCCACTTAGTCTTGAATCAATTTGATAAAATTTACCATTTCATTTAAATTTTAAATTTATTTTCACAAAGTTATTTAAAACATAACTTAATGGTTACCTTTTATCTGTAAAGATTCCCTTCTCATTATTTATACTATCTTTTAAAATTAATTTTTAATTGGAGTGTATAGTTGCTTTACAATGTTGTGTTAGTTTGTGCTGTACAGCAAAGTGAATCAGCTATATGTTTACATATATCCTCTCTTTTCTGGTGTATTTTCTGTCTTTATCACACTGTCTTCCTGTTCAACATTTCTGTAAATTTATTCTTAGTCTCTTTTATACTCCGTATTATTTCTTGCCTTTCATTTTAATATATTCTTCTATTTATTATTTCTTTCTATTTCCCTTGAGTTTATGATTTCTCTATTTTCCTGAGTTGGATGCTCAGCTCATTTACTTTTAATCTGCTTGTTAATATACTCTTTTAGGACTATTAACCTCCTTTCAGTCTTTATTTGATGTATATACCACAAATTTTTAGTATCATTGCTACTGCCTTTCAATTCTAAATATTTTTATATCATATTTTGTCCCACAAACATGTATCACTTAAAATATTAGTTTTAATCTTTTTAAAGTATCAATAAATATGTGATTTACCTTGCTGCAAACTAGCTTTATTTATGCCTTATTTTGCAAGTAAACATCAAAATAAAGAGAGACCAAATTGATTGCTTGCTAAACAAGAGAAAGCAGTGCTTGCAAAGCAAGTCTCACCAAACAGTGCAAGTGTTGATTCTATATAGAGATGGAAACAACATGATCAGAGTTTCAGGCATTTAAAGAAGCAAAAATTGGGAATTGCTGGTGGTCCAGTGGTTAGAACACTGTGCTTTTACTGCCAAGCGTCTGAGTCCAATCTCTGGTCAGGGAACTAAGATCCCATAAGCCATGCAGTACAGTCAAAAAAAAATAAAGAAAGAAGTAATATTGTCCTTAAACTGGAGTGAATTTCAGCTGTGGAAACCTTGTTACTGGAGTAATTTTGATGCTGATTGGCTTCCAAAAGCATGGGACTTGTGTATAATGAGATGGGTTCAAAACTACTTGTGGTTACTTATTCATGGCCTTGGACTATGTCAGCAGAATTTTTTTTTTTCCTGTTGGAGATATGACTTTTTATAGTGAGGAGTACTAGCTCTGGTCTCTCCAAATTAAATAATCTTGATAATGGTCATAAATCATATTGACCTAGTTCAAGATTTATCTAAAATAATATTTGAAGTTGTTCTGGACCCTGAGAATCTACTGTAAAGAGAAGAGAAGTGGTTAGAAAAGACTTGCTGCCAGATTATTAGGAACAACCTAGATAGTTTGCTAAATGGTTAGGGTGTGGAGATAGGCACAGCAACAGTAATGTATTTATATATTGGCAAATTGTAGATATAGTAATAGATAACTAATTAGCACATATGCTGCTATTCGCTTCAGTCATGTCCGACTCTGTGCAACCCCATGGACTGTAGCCTACCGGGGCTCCTCTGTCCAGGGGATTTTCTGGACAAAGGTACTGGAGTTGGGTATTTTCCGGGCAAAGGTACTGGAGTGGGTTGCCATTTCCTTCTCCAGAGGATCTTCCTGACCCAGGGATCGAACCCAGGTTTACCTGTGTTGCAGGCAGATGCTTTACCCTCTGAGCCACTAAGGAAGCTTTTTTATTTTGTAAGAAAATATCAAAATAAAGAGAGATGGTGTCTCTTCCCAAGTCAGTCTGTTTCAATGAGATGACTTTCACATATCAAGGATAATTTAGCAATTTGGCAGATTTTCAGTTTCTCTGAAATTGCTCAATAGTTGGAATTCAAATGCTGTCTATGTTACTTTTGGTAATCACTGTCGTCTTCTTGCACTGTACAAGCAATCAATACTCCCTAGTCCCCTTACCTTCCCCCACCACACACACAATGCCCACAGGCTCTGCCCAGCCTGTGGAGGACAAGGGGACAGAATTTTTCAGAAAAATGGAAGAGTTAGGTAATCAATAACTCTTTTAATATTTCCTCAAACTAAACAAACTTGGAGAAGGAAAAAGATAGATTAATTTCTATGGAAGACCATGATTCAGATTTATAAATCATTCCTTAAGGTGTCAGAATGATCAGCTTGATACTGGGAGCAGAATTTCTCTCAAGCAATTTAGGAATGATACAATTAATTCACTGGTGACAGGTTACCTCACAAAAATCACTCTGCAAACTTTTTAATCACTTAACAATTAGTTTATATGGATATCTATTCCATTGCACCTCTGCAAATACTGGAAACTAGATTTATCTCTTTAATTTGTGTGTGTGTATATATATATATATATGCTATACATAATGTATGCTGCTGCTGCTGCTGCTGCTGCTGCTGCTGCTGCTGCTAAGTTGGTTCAATCATGTCCAACTCTGTGCTACCGCATAGACGGCAGCCCACCAGGCTCCCCCATCCCTGGGACTCTCCAGGCAAGAACACTGGAGTGGGTTGCCATTTCCTTCTATGCACATACATATATTTGTGTATCTTGTTTATTTCAATAATACAATGACGATGAAATGAGCATGTAGTTGAAAAACTGAATAGAAAGTTAATGCCTATTCAAATAGAATGGAGTTCTTAGGATGGAGATACAGTGCCAGTGAGTATCAGGGAACTATAAAATGTGATATGCAGTACCACTGAATATCAAGAGGTTTGTATGGAAATTAATAACACTGGATCCCACACACCATGAAGAGGATATGACTGAAGCTGATAGAGAAGAAAAGTAAAACAACTTTAAGATTGTTCTTCAAAAAATCTGGCAAAATGGAAAAATGTGTAGTACATTCTTCATATCAATTATAAAACTTACATAGTATGAGGAAGTTTGTCAAAATTCTAAATATTTGAACATTTTATTTTACTTAGTGCTATCTTGTAATTCCTTCACTTATCCTACTTACAGTTAAATCTCTTGGGGAAAAGAGCAGCTAAATAAACAAGAAGAGTTATACTTTGGATTCAGTTAGGAGCAAAAAATAATTTTATCACTAAAATATAGGTAAATAAAGCTTTTGGAAAACATGAATACTTAATTTTGTACTTTTTGTTAAATAGGCAAGAAAGGCTAAAGATAGTCATATATATATGTATATATATATATATATCTGAGACTGAAGAAAAAGATAAATATTCTAAGAAAACAATGCTTTCATGAGGTTTTATAGATCTCACTGTTCTATCAGAAATTATTCTGAATTTTCAGAGCCATAAAATATGAGACTTTTAAAAACAATGTTTTATGAATAAATTCTCTTTTGTTACCATTATTATTGATAATGATGTAAATGAACATAGTAAACATTTAGAAAGCACAAAATGAGCCACCTTTTTTTTTTTTTTCAGAAAAACAAACAAAAATATCTGTGTGCTTTTCTAGACCAAAAGACCCATCTCTGTGTAACCAATAAATAAAAGTTTCTTATGCTCTCTTATGGAAAATGTACAAGGGTATGTATATATTTGTGTATCTACCCATATGTCTATATCTCTATATGTAATTTTTTTTACTTTAATTATATCATCATGAGTAAAATCTCACTACATGCATTGTTTATTAAGTATTAGAAGTTAGTCAGTATTACTGACTCAGGACAGTATATTTGGCTTGGGTAGAAATACAAATTCTTCCACTCGCTAGCTATCAGATCATGGGAAAATTATGTAATTCCTCTGTGCTTCAGTTTCCATATTTATAATAGATGTGGATGGTGCTAATAATAGTATTTACTTCATAGAGCTAATATGAAGATAAAATATGTAAGGTTGTATGAAACACTTAGGCTAATGCCGTGTTATAAACATTCAATAAGGACTAGCAACCATTATTGCACTGTCCTATCCATGTTTTTCCTTTCTCTCCTTTTTCTGGGATATTGTCTTCAGATGAAAAGCCTGAAAACCTAAAATCTAGTATGTGCGAAAAAACAATGCATTCCTTTCTAGATGCTCTGGTAACTTGTGGATAAGCTTATGCAGTGACCATTGAAATTCAGCTACTGAGACGAAAAGCACTCAGATTTGAGATCAGAGCACCAGGTGAAAGCTTTTAATTTCCCCTATTTATCTGAGTATCTCTTGCCATGTTTTTGAATTTATATCCTCAATTATAAAATAAAAATAAGGAAGAAAAACAATTTTATTACAAAGGATGATTTTGATAAATAAATATGGCAAGTTTTATAAGTGATAGTTAACACTACTTATAATTTTGAAGAGTAGGAGAAATGCCAAAATTTTGGCTATCAAAAGCAATACTGGTTTAAAAAAAGCAGAAGAAAGTGAGATTAATGAATGATCTTTGTGTATGTATAAAATATATCTTCAAAGGAAGCATATTGGAGGCTGTGGAAAAAGACATTGCAATAGTTGGGAGCCAGCATGAATCGCTGAAACACATCATAGCAGACTAGCCTCATTTCCTTTTATTTTTCTTTATAGGAACACCAGAAAAATAAACCAAGTTACATGGTGAATGTAGAATATCTGAAATTCAGGAAGCCATTTGAAAAACTCTCTCAGAAGACTCTTGTAGACAAACTGAAAAATCAACTCATTTACTCAGGTCGATCCAGGATCAAATGCACAAAAGTCACTTGATAACCAATGGAGCAAACCAGTGATTTCTACAAAACACTATTTTTATTCCTTGCTACCAAAAGTTGTATCTGTAACTTATCTGAAAACAGAGAGCACTATCTGCCAAATGGAGAGCTTGTATGAAAGCTTAAATGCATAGGAGGTAACTTCCTTGAAAAATAGAATGAAGAGCTCACATGCAGACCAGAAAATGTGTTACAAATTAATGCTGAAGATCAAGTCAGTAAAGAGGAAGTTTTGGTCACCACAAAACTAAAACATGAAGAAATACAAGCTAGGGACTGCACGAGTGAAAAAGACAGGGATGTTAAATGGCAAGAGAAGATACTATGAGTAAACCATGGCACATCATTGTCCAAAATGCTAACAGGCTCTGAGACCACACTGCCATAAACGTGTAGTATTGAGATTGAAGGTAGTCATAGTCCCTTTCTACCTCAAGGTGCTAAATTAATTCATGCATGGATTTTTTTTTTTTTTTTTTTAGCTCAGGAGAAGGGATTGAGTTTTCAGAAAGATTTTTATAATCCAAAGAACATTCAGATGGGAAAGAACAGAGTAGTGAAAAAACTTAAAATCATGTGTGAGAATTACTTCTATCAACCGGAAATTTTTAACATAAAAAAGTGAGAGAAATATTTATTTATAAATCAGAGTCTCAGAGTGAAAACAAGAGTGTTAGACATAGTCTGTGTAGCATTATAGTGGTAAGTGAGGTCATGTGCAGAGTTTACAAGGTGTTTAAACAAACATGACCAAAAATAAAATGAAAAGCTTTCTCAATAGTTAGGATCATACAGACCTGGAAAGAGCTACCTTTGAAAGGTGAGATAGTTTTGTCACTGGAATTGTTCAAAAAGAGGACAGTCACTTCCAGAAGTAAATCTTATAAGTGATTGAAGCCTCTTATATTTAAGTTTATATACTTATTTACCAACTTTTTTATTTCTTCTCCCTTTGCATAGATTTTAACTGTTTTCACTTGTCTCCTTTTATCCATTGTCCATGGGCTATATTGCTATAAGCTGATTTGAAACATATCACACTAAGGCTCATCTTTCATGTTTCTTTTCCTTCAGGTTTTTTCTATTATTTTTCATTAGGTCTCCATAAAAATTTATGTATTTAGCTTAATTTTGATGCCTACAGGCATATGCTTGTATCCTTCATCAATCTGTTGTTTTATTGCAAATAAGTCACATTTTTTAAATGCCAGACTCAACATTCTTTTATGCTCTTTATAACATTTCCAGTAGTCATTCTGAAAACTATTCAAGAACTTATTTTTAAGTAAAGCATTGCAATATGATTGTATGTCCCGGCGAACCAGATAAAAAGCCTCTCTGATGTGTCATTGAGTTGATGTGAGTCTTATTTTTTTGGACTTCATTTAGTTAATAACCTATTATTTGATTAATACTAGAGAGAAGAAATTTCCACAATAGTATGCATGCTAAAATTCCTACATATGTACATAAACTATATTTTCTAATTATGAAATTATAGAAAATTTGAAAAATCAAAAAGTTTGAAGTTAAAAATTAGATCTATTACATTGCCATTGAAACAAATCTGTTTAATATTTTATATTCTGCCTATTTTTTTCTATGCCTGTTTTAATTTAATTTTACACATGCTCACATGTGCACAAATATGGCTTTCGACACTGTTCTCTCATCATTAGTGAAAGTTGCTCAGTCGTGTCCTACTCTTTGCGTCCCCATGAACTATACAGTCCATGGAATCCTCCAGGCCAGAATACTAGAGTCGGTAGCCGTTCCCTTCTCCAGGGGATCTTCCCAACCCAGGAGTGGAACCCAGGTCTCCTGAATTACAGGCGGTTTCTTTACCAGCTGAGCCACAAGGGAAGCCCTCTCTCATCATTATGTGCTTATAATTTTGCCTATGCTTTACAACGTTCACAGACACGACTTGAGTACAACATAGCATATATCCATGTGTCATTTTTGCATTTAGATTAGTTCTATTTTTATCATTAGAAATACTACATCTATGAATAAATTGTCACATAACACATGCTATATATTTAGAATTATTTCTGAGCCATGGTATGCTAGCTTCAAAGGTATTCATGTGCACCACTCCTCTCAGTGTTAAGAAGGGTTGAAATGGAATGCTGACAAACTAATCTTGCATTTGAAATCAAAATATCTGGAGTCACAAATTCACTATTTTAATCAATGGAAATTGGATAATATTTATTCTCATATACGTGTTTTAATAACCAAGTGAGGTAGTATTTGTGAAAGTACATTGCAAAACATAAGTACCCATAACAGTCCTGATTATCATGTGCAACAATAAAAGTGATAATGGTTTAATAACCAATGAAAGCTTAGAAAATAATCACCTATTTGAAAATAGATTTTTGCTATGAAATATACAGTTTTGTGCTTTGAGTGTGAAATTTAATGCTGCAAAATGTGTGAATTTGTTTTCCTTAAAAAGGGTGAAATTCATGCTTATATAAGATATAATATCCTCAGAGACCTATGCATGAGTTTATTACCAGCTCTCTTTGTTTTCTACTTGTCAAATAATTATAAAAAACTCTAATTGGACAATATCAAACTTATAATATAATTATAAAAATAACCTAATTAAAACTTTGAAATTAAATGGGACTGTACAAGCAAGGAAATGCAAGAGTAATTTTAAATAACAATTAGGAGATTCCTCAGGCTCTCTCAGATAAAGGCTTTCTTCAACAGGTAAACTTGAAAGCCATTCATTCCTTAACCTTCACGTATTCTGCTTCCCTCTTACTCCTGCTTTATGATAAACTCACAGGTTTGCAGATCCCAAAAAGGTTTGCAGATCCCATAAAGAACAAAGGATCATAAGACTCATAAGAACAAGGGATCTTACTCAGTACTAAGATTTACAAATTGTTTCAAGTGCAATTATGAGGTGTAGGTAAAGCAGAGAGAGATGCAGAGTTGCCAGTGCTATAGTCCTGGTACTTTCTTGCCATGTTAGACTGCTTTGTGACTCAGATGTAACATACTAGTTTTCTAAGTGATGTATGCAGCCATGTCACTTACACTGTTGTTGTTGTTCAGTCACAGTCATGTCTGACTCTTTGTGACCCCATGGACTGCAGCACGCCAGCCCTCCCTGTCCTCCACTATCTCCTGAAGTTTGCTCAAATTCACGTCCATTGAGTCAGATACGCCACCAAAACATCTCATTTTGTTGCCCCCTCCTTTTCCTGTCTTCAATCTTTCCAAGCATCAGGGTCTTTTTCAATGAATTGGCTCTTTCCATCAGGTGGCCAAAGAACCGGAGCTTCAGCATCAATCCTTCCAATGTGTATTCAGGGTTAATTTCCTTTAGGATTGACTGGTTTGATGTCCTTACTGTACAAGGGACTCTCTAGAATCTTCTTCAGCACCATAGTTCAAATGTATCAGTTCTTCAGAACTTAGCCTTCTTTATGATCCAACTCTCACATCTGTACATGACTACTGGAAAAATCATAGCTTTGAGCATAAGGACCTTTGTCATCAAAGTGATGTCTCTGCTTTTTAATCCATTGTCTAGGTTTATCATAGCTTTTCTTCCAAGCTGCAAATGTCTTTTAGTTTCATGGCTGCAGTCACCATCCACAGTGAGTTTGGAGCCCAAGAAAATAGTCTCTCTCTGTTTCCATTGTTTCCCCATCTATTAGCCATGAAGTGATGAGACCAGATGTTATGATGTTAGCTTTCTGAATACTGAGTTTCAAATTAGTTTTTTTTTAACTCTCTTCTTTCACCTTCATTAAGAGAAGAAAGGGAGCTATTTTGATCTTGAAACACCTCTTTTTTCCTGCAATAGTTAGAGGACTGTATACTCTATGAAGCTATGTCCTATAAATCCAGAGATTCCAGGATTATATAGCATAAGCACACCTAGATAGACTAGTTCATCTTGCTAAAAGCATTTCACAGATGCCACTCTCCTAGTAGCAAATGGCATTTCTTATTATTAGGCCCATCAATATTTTCAAGGTGATTTGGCCACCCATCTAGGTTTGTTTGTTTGATTTTCCCCCCATATATACTCTCCTAGTGGGAAAGAATGGATTGTAATCCTGCTGTTAACTCTTTCCTGCCCACTAGGGCTCAGTTTTGAATTAACGGTACTTTAACAGGTGGCGCTCGGAGAAGGCAATGGCACCCCACTCCAGTACTCTTGCCTGGAAAATCCCATCAATGGAGGAGCCTGGTAGGCTGCAGTCCATGGGGTCGCGAAGAGTCAGACACGACTGAGCAACTTCACTTTCACTTTTCACTTTCATGCATTGGAGAAGGAAATGGCAACCCACTCCAGTGTTCTTACCTGGAGAATCCCAGGGACCGGGGAGCCTGGTGGGCTGCCATCTATGGGGTCGCACAGAGTCGGACACGACTGAAGCGACTTAGCTGCAGCAGTAGCAGCAACAGGTGGCACTAGTTGTAAAGAACTTGTCTGCCAGTGCAAGAAACAAGAGATGCGAACTCAATCCCTGGGTCGGGAAGATTCCCTGGAGGAGGAAATGGCAACCCACTCCAGTATTCTTGCCTGGGAAATCCCATGGACAGAGGAGTCTGGCAGGCTACAGTCCAGTTGGCCTTATAGACTCAGACTCAACTAAGCAACTAACAACAACAACAAAAATCCAAATAAATATAGACCACCTACTCAACAACAGAAATTATATTAGATGATTGTTATATAAGAGTAAACAAGTTAGGAAGATCTTTCCTCATAAGGGGCTTATATTCTAAGAAGAGGAAACTGTAAATAAGGACATAAACTAGAGGAGAGCATCACAAATTGTAATAAATGCTACAAATAAAATGAAATAGTAATGCTATTAGAGAAATAGGGTGAGATCAGGATAATTTTGATTGGGAAGTCAATAAAAGTCTCATTAAGGAGTTGTTTTTGTATTCAAAACTTTGGTTTCCCAATATCAAATCAAGTACCTCAAATATAAATCAGAGTCCTGTCTTTGAAGTTACAACCCTGTCTTTCAAGTTACAGGCTTCCCCACAGAAAGCCTGATTCAGTCTTCAATAACCCCTGCCACTGACTGTGATCCTATTTTCAATATTCTGATTACAAAGAATCATTGTGCTATTAATCCAATTTGATGCAAGAACTGCCTGATATTGGTAAAGCAATCATCAGTCAAAAGTTGGTGATTCAGCAGCCTCAGAACTGACATTAGGATTTGGACTGCTTGTTCCCAGTGCCGTGTCCCCAGGGCTTCAACTTTACCATATTATGTTCCATTAAAAATAGTTCATATGTGTAATGATAATAATATGGCAAAAGTAATAAAAAAATTCCTTCCAAATAAAAATTTTTTTTTAAAGAATTGCCTAATATTTATAGTTCTGCTGAATATCTAACAGTAGCAAGAAGCTCTTGAGATGACACTGGAGTTTCTATTCACATACCCTTTAGAGAAGTCACACTTTGAACTTATGCCTACTCATGTTGGGGCCAAAACCCACAGCAGTTCCCAGTTTCCCCCCACACCTTTACTCAATTGCTAGAGGTTTTTACAGTCACAATGTGACTTCTCTCTGAACCCATAATAATAATCATTATTATTTAAATTAAAGCTATATTATCCTGAAATACAGCAAATAAGAAATATATATTAGACTTTGAAACATAAACAGAAGACTGATGTGTAATACTTATTGTTATGATCTGAGGGCTATCTGTGAGTAATGCTAAGGAGAGCAGTAAAGCCAGTTTGATTTTGAAAAGGTCACATCTCCTTTGAAATTGGACAATTTCAATTTGGGAGAAACATTTCAGTCTTTCATCTAATCTTACCTATATATTTGTAGATTCTAATTATCAAACATTAGGCCTCAACAAATACCCTAGTCCAGGAGAAAATACTGCTGACACATAAATTCATTTTTAAGTACAAGAAATTGAGATAAAATTTATATGTACAGTCATAACTGCTTTTTGTCAGTCACATTCCATAGACTTCATTATCAAACACTGTTGGCTCTAACTTCTAAATATCTTACAAACACATCTGATAGTTTCTTACTACCTCTTCCACTATTCCTCTATGTTAACTCACCATCATCTAGAATCTAACTTCTATCATCATTGAGCCCTCTGAAGCCATGCTTTGTTCCTAAGACTTGGATCTTCATCCAAATAATGAGTCACTTTTATAAAACCTTTGGATTTTAAAAAATTCAAACATGTACAAAATGCACAAGAGTATAACAAACCCCAAGTACTCACCACCCAACTTTAACAATTATCAACATTCCGCATTCTCTACCCAATTTTTATTCCTCACGTGATAATTATAATAATTAAGTAGTCATATTTATTATTGGTGCACTTTGCAATTCATTCTATGGAGTTAAAAGCTCAAGTGTCTTTGCTACACTAAAAGCTGGAATTTGAGCCTATACTGTTCCATTTCTATTGCCTTTCATTGCAGGATAATTGAGCAAGGCTTTTCCTCTCGAAATTATCCAAGTGGTAAAGAAATACATATGGATGGCAAAACTCAGGGGACATATCAAGTTATCGTTTTTTTCTGAATAGTTTCCATACCACCGTACTGCCAATCCACACAGCACTGAGGCCATCATTCTGAAGGTCAAGTGAGTTATATGCCAGTCACCACTTCTATCAGGGACAACTCCAGTATCTATGAGAGTATATCTTAAAGACTCTCTTAATTCTCTGGAGACTTGCCCTCCTCTTTTCCCACAAGGAAGATAATTACATTGCCATTTACAATATCAATAGAAAACACAAAAAAGATAACCATTCTCAAGTGTACATTATTCCTTAAGAAAAGTTATCATAGCTTCATATAGTTTTGAAGTGTTGCCTTTGTAGTCCCCAAATTTAAACTTTACAGGATGAAAATTCAATAGCTATAGAGAAAATTGAGTAATAAATCATGAATTCATACTTTACATAACTCACAAATATAATGTCCAAAGCACATAATATTTACTTATAATGAGGACCAATCTGAGAATACATTCTAGTTAAGCTTCACTAGTCTCTTTTAAAAAGGAAGATATCTTTCTTTATCAATGTTCAAGGAGAAAAGAAGCTTCGGGAGCTGAAATAACCAGTACTAATAGGATAAAATTAAAGACGGGAAATATAGTTTATTACAGGAGAAATATGCCCTGACAGTGAAATCTGCCATGTTGTTCAGTAAGTCCCTGTGGACATAATGGGAACACTATCTTTTAGATAATTAATGGTATTGTGACCTCATTGATAGGGCATATAAATGGAAATTGTGGGGAAAAAGTCTTACTTTCAATTTTATTATCTCTTTAGGACAATTACAGGGAGAAAAAAGGATTTAAAACATTCATCTGAGAAACACAGTGCCTGAGTATATTTATTTGTCCCTAGGCACCATTTGCAAACATAAAGAAGTACTTCTACATCTTATTTTCTGAAACCCAGAACAGGGTGAAACTATTTTTCTTCTTCACCATTTTTGAAAAGTTTTTCTCTATGCTGTAATTAAATGAAAAAAAAAAGAAACTTAGATGAATCAATATTTCAAGATACTTCAGTGTCTGTAATAGTTGCCTAATCCGGAAAATTAAATACTTCACCCATGATATTAATTAAAAACCATTATCATCTGAAAAACTGTTAGATGATCTTCTCCTCACATCCGTAAGACATAATTTTTACTTGTGTTAATCTAGGTGAGGCTATTTTAATGAACAATCCCCAAAGCTCAGTGACCTTAACACAAGGAAAGTCTCTTGCTTCCATAGGGCAATATGGTGTGTATGAGGCTTGGGTGGGTAAGAAGAGAGAGGCTCCAGAAAGTTGGATGCTATAATCCTATGTAGTATAATTACATATTTGCTTATACACAGTGACATACATCCCACTATTTTCACCATTTTCTGTTTTCTAGAAGGTAGTCTTAGGTCATATTCACCTACAAGGGAGAGGATTCACATGTGCAGAATGGCAAGAGGCAGGGAGTATGCATATACATTTACTCAATGCAGTTATTCAGAATCCACACTCTCCTACTCTTTTGATGTCATGATCTATAGAAGAAAAGTGAGTAGACTGAATATGTGGAGGATTCTTTTTCCCTAAGCCCTGTAAGTGGCATATTTTGCTTCTGTCCACATTGATTGACTTGAACTATCAGCACAGCCGCAACAAGATGGAACTGAACTGAGCTGTGTAGTGCCAAAACTGTACTCATAAAGTCATGAACAAAAATCTCTAAGAAGAAATTCTCTGACTAGAAAGAAATTATACTCACGGCAAAAAAATTTAAAAAAAAAACATTTTGTTTATGAAGCATTAACTTTTAATTTGCAACACTGAAGCCCATTTCTCTAGTCAAGAGAGAATTTTAATTCAATTCACACAATAAATAAGCACTTGCACTTCTAGCCATGCTTTTTTCCCCTTAAAATCACAAAATATAGAGTTCTGCATTTATTAAAATATTCTGGTGTTTACTTAATGTATATGCATACTCCCTTCCTCTTGCCATTCTGGACATGTGAATCCTCTCCCTCTTGGGTGAATATGACCTAAGACTACCTTCTAGAAAACAGAAAATGGTGAAAATAGTGGGATGTATGTCACTGTGTATAAGCAAATATGTAATTATACTACATAGGATTATAGCATCCAACTTTCTGGAGTCTCTTTCTTCTTTATTGTCTTTGAAGCAGCAACTGGCCCTGTTGGGAAACTCCACATGTAAAGAAACTGTGGATGGTTTCTAGAAGCTGAAGGCAGCCTTGACCCAGCTGCCAGCAAGAAACTAAAACCCCCAGTCTTACAGCTGTAATGAACTGAGTTATGTAAACCTGAGCAAGCCAATCAACCCTCAGATGAGACTGAAGCCGTAGTTGACATCTTGATTGCAGCCTTTCAGTTCAGTCGCTCAGTTGTGTCCGACTCTTTGCAACCCCATGAATGACAGTACACCAGGCCTCCCTGTCCATCACCAACTCTCAGAGTTCACTCAAACTCATGTCCATCGAGTCAGTGATGCCATCTAGCCATCTCATCCTCTGTCATCCCCTTCTCCTCCTGCCCCCAATCCCTCCCAGCATCAGGGTCTTTTTCAATGAGTCAACTCTTCTCATGAGGTGGCCAAAGTACTGGAGTTTCAGCTTCAGCATCAGTCCTTCCAATGAACACCCAGGACTGATCTCCTTCAGAATGGACTGGCTGGATCTCCTTGCAGTCCAAGGGACTTTCAAGGGTCTTCTCCAACACCACAGTTAAAAAGCATCAGTTCTTCAGTGCTCAGCTTTCTTCACAGTCCAACTCTCACATCCATACATGACCAGTGGAAAAACCATAGTCTTTTTTTTTTTTTTTTTGGTAAGTTCTATTTTTTTTTTTAAATTTAACTTTGCAATACTGTATTGGTTTTGTCATACATCAACATGAATCCACCACGGGTGTGCACATGACTAGATGGACCTTTGTTGGCAATGTAATATCTCTGCTTTTCAATATGCTATCTAGGTTGCTCATAACTTTCCTTCCAAGGAGTAAGCATCTTTTAATTTCATGGCTACAATCACCATCTACAGTGATTTGGAGCCCCCAAAAATAAAGTCTGACACTGTTTCCACTATTTCCCCATCTATCTGCCATGAAATGATGGGACCAGATGTCATGATCTTAGGTTTTTGAACGTTGAGCTTTAAGCCAACTTTTTCATGCAGCCTTTCAGAGGACCCAGCTAAACTGTCCTGAACTCCTGACCCACGGATACTGTGAGATAATAAATGTGTTGTGTCAAGCTGCTAAATTTCTAGCAATAGTATTATGTAGCAATAGATCTGGAGAAGGCAATGGCACCCTATTCCAGTACTCTTGCCTGGAAAATCCCATGGATGGAGGAGCCTGGTAGGCTGCAGTCCATGAGGTCACAAAGAGTCAGACACGACTGAGCGACTTCACTTTCACCTTTCACTTTCATGCACTGGAGAAGGAAATGGCAATCCACTCCATTATTCTTGCCTGGAGAATCCCAGGGATGGGAGATCCTGGTGGGCTGCCATCTATGGGGTTGCACAGAGTTGAACACGACTGAAGTGACTTAGCAGCAGCATCAGCAATAAATCACTAATACACATGTCAAGACCAAGACTCAAAACTTAAGAATCAAATGTTTTGAGTAAGGGGTGAGGGGAGCTGGCCCCCTTCTCACCCCAGAAGATTGTGGGAAGTGAAACTACTCAGGGACCAGACAGTGAAATAATTATGCTTTGTGTCTGAATTTTCCCTTCACCAAGAAGGACAAGAAAGTCTTACCCTTCTTTCCTGTCTAATGTCCTGTGGAGACATCAGCTTTTAGCTGTCCCCTGCACTGTGTTCGTTTGGTCATTTAACAGATCTGAGAACCAGATAGTCTGCCATGGAATCTGCCAAGGCAGAAGCAAGTGGACCTCACAGAAGAACCTGGGGTAAACTGTGGGAACACAAGAGATGTGGCAGAGATGCAAAGGCCCACAACCAGCTAGAGCAGAGGTGCGGTTACGATAACTGAGGGTAATCCCCAGACTCCGATCAAGCTAAGAGATTCTGTGCTCTGAGTTTTGCTGTTGTTGTTGCTGTTGTTGTTGTTTAACCAAAATCTTCAGAGGCAAATGCAGGTAAAACAAGCACCAATCAAGCAAAAAATGGAACATTCCTCAGGAGAGAAGAGTACATAGGTCTCTAAGACACAAAGTCATTCCTTCTTGTCTATAGCCTCACCATCCTCAATGGGCCTGATCTCCTCAGAGCTATTCCATTCTTTAGGAGATCACATATAAGCCCCTCATGCTGTCTCTATGTCTTCTTTTGATAGTTTACAAAAAGAAGCAAATAAGAAAAGAGAATAAAGAGAATGATTTGCTCATAGTGATTGAACAGCTCCTACACATGTTTGTTTAAATTATCACCCAGAACTAAAATCATTAAAAACAACTTCTTTTATGTCCCTATCATGTAGGTGTTTGTGTGAATCTAAAGCCTGTTAAAACTCACAGATGTGCACATGTTACTCTAAGTATGTTTTAAAATAATTTATAGAATTCAGTCTATCTGGATGAGTTTCTTGAAGTAACTTAACCAAGTAAAAGTTTCCCCTTTTTTAATAATAGTAAAAAAGCAATAACAATACATGTAGCAGTTGCTATATACTAAAGCATTTTCTAAGCAAACATTCAACTCATTTAATCCTCACAGCACTTCTTTTAGACATGTTCTATTATAATAATCACTTTCTAGATAAAGCAGAAGTAAGAAAAGAGAAGAAATTGTTTCCCCAAGAACCATTCCTTTTTATCTTAGTAAATATCTGGATCCTTTTCTCTCTTTTTTTTTTTTTCATTTATTTCTTACATTGGTCATGTGTACTCCGAGATCCTAATCCTTAGTGCTCAGACCTCACAGACACCCAAATAGGTGTCACCATCTGAAGTCCAGTTATTTGAGAAGAGCTTTTGATTCATATTTATCTATTATTGCAGGTAACAGCACTATCGTGATCATCAAGCATAAATATGTAGCTGTATGAATATTATTCTGGGTAAATAAACTCTTAGAAATGAAACAAGGTGGTCAAATAACATGACCATTTTAAACCTGGATGAAGATTGCCAGATTAGCATCTAAAAACCATTTTTGTCAGTTTATAGTACCATCACGGGTATAAAAAAAATCTGTACTTCAATTTTTAGTAACAAACACTAGGTGTGATCATGAAAATGCTTCTGCAATCTTATAAAATAAACATTTTCATGAAATTGGAACTATTAACACTGAAGCTGAGTATCTTGCATTATTATACATGCATGTTTCATCTTTTGCTGTTTCTTTACAATATTGATTTAAAAGAGCTTTTCTGTATAGTATACATGAATTTTTTGTCACATAAGCTGAAGATAGCTTTCCTAACTTGACATTTGCTTTTTAGTTTTTCTTTGTCAATAAATAGCATATTTTTGATGATTATATTTTAAAATAGCTAGAAACCAACTTTATTTATATTTTCTTATGTTAGTCCTTCATTTAAGTTTATTATTATAAAACTTATTTCACTGTTAGATCTGTATCCTGTGTCCTTCAGGTATTTTTTTATGAGTCAGCCCTGCCATAGTGCATAGGCCAATATTAGCAATATTAAGGATAAGAAACACAGGTAGGTGAGGGGTTCAGATTAACACCTTTGCACATACCCAGAGCTTTGTGGAGTTACCTGTTTTAAATTTACTCAAAATATGAATTATATCCATCAAACAACTGTTTTACTTACCTTGTGATTATGCAAAGGAATGAATCAATCCTTTCAAGGAAAGTAAAAGCTATGAAATAAATCACAATGTTGGAAAAATAGTTCTATTGGTTATTACATCAATAACATAAAGATCACAAGCTTCTTTAGGATAGGAACTATCTTCATTTCTTCCATCACTGTTTCCTCAATATCTTACACATTATAAGACAATAAGCAATAAAATATATAGAGTTAATGAAGCACAGAAACATTTTTTTTCAGCATCTGCTTGGAATTGGATATGCATAGAAATTATAACACGCTTCCCTTATAATAAGTAAACACGAAGATAAATTTGCCTGATTTTGAAAATAAATAGGAAGAAAGAAAAGGTTTTTTTAGTTTCAAAATAAAACTCCTCTGTGTTTAATATTCAAACTGCTATAGAAAGCTTTATAGATGTTTCTGGGTATTAAGGAAAAGATTCACCCCAAACAGAGGATTTGTGTTGGTCTATATACAGCAGTAGAAAATGAAAATTTCTTTTTAATGTGTAGTTAATAAATGAAGTGTGAAGCTTCTTTCTCAGATTAATGCAAAACCAGTTCCTAAGGCTTAATGCCAAAAAGGAAGAAAAATAATGAAATGACTTACATAAAACTTTTCTGAAAATCAATGAAAGAATAGAGGTGCAAAGAGTGCTAGGAAAATAAATAAAAGCATGTATTTTAGAAACTCAGTTGAAAAATGTGAAATATGTACTGTGGAATGAAAGCAACATCTTAATCTAAGAATTATCAAGCTTCAAAACAGAAAAGAAAAAGGTTTTCACTAAAGGCCTTCAGGAAATAAAATTGATCCTGGAGAAATATATAAGCAACTTCCAAAAAACATTAGAAAAAAGAAAATATGTTATAGAAGACGTGAGTAAAAGAAGGTGATTGTGCTGAATCTCTCATCATTCTCCCTTCCACCACTGCCTTAGACTCAGGCTCAGTCTCATTACCTTGCTTTCAGTAACTGCCATCACCCATTTGCTCTTTTATCCTTCAGAAATCTCCAAATCAGCTTGTATAGTGAAATGCAGTCTTCCAAGTATAACACTTTACCCTGCTCCCCAAAATAAATACTAAGCCTTTTTTTATGTTTTCTTTCTTTACATAGAGTTTAAACCTCCTTATTATGGAAAGACAGAGCTAACACAAACTACAAATCTTACTGCATGGACACAGCACATAATTCCTAGCAGATTACAATTCAGAGTGACTGCTAAGGTGATACATAAAATTTGAGGTAAATTTATGACTTCCCAAACTTACCCCTATTCCTTAGGAACCTGGCTTTAGCTAATTAATCCATAATTAACTAAAGTGTTAGTGATTTTTCCACTCATATGCCTTATCTCTACCCTGAAGATTGAATCAAGGTTGGTTTGTTTCAGAGAGTTCTTGACAATTCTCTGTTTGCCCTTCCTGAAAGTAGTTTTATTTGCCCTTTCTCTCTCTTTCTGTCTTTGTAATGCTGTGAGTAAAGTTCTCAGGGTCTGGAGATGAACTGTGACTTGAAATATTATTTTCCTATTTTTTAAGGCACTTTTTTTTTCATTTATCCTTTCTCTACAGAGAGGAAATCCCTGCTCAATGCATCTGAACACAGTCTATCAGTTCACATTCTCTCTCTCTCTCTTTTTTTTTCTTTTGAGATAGCTTCTTGGAATTATTTGTCCTCCTAGTCCCATATTACTGTTTGTTCTCCAGTTCATGTATCTATGTTAATTTTAACTATAAAATGCTATTCTGTTACCCATTTTGTAACTTAGGAATGTGATACACACTATTATCTAAGAATATTTCTTTGTCTGGCATCATCTCTAATAATTGAATATTATTGTTTCTTTCAATTTTGTGATGGATATTTTTCATTTGTCCCTTAAAGGATATTTACTCATTTTCTATCCTTCTCTGTTCTCTGGAAATATGAGCCATATGGATTATAGCAACTCTTGGCTCTTGCCAATATAGAAATGAGACTATACTTGGTACCTTGGAAAGAGCAACATCTTTGGCTATCTAGCAACTTATTTCTTTCTATCCCATAATTAAATGCTTCTTCCTGTTCATGCTCCACATAAGGAGGGATATACAGTAGAAAGAAGAAATTTATGAGTTTATTTCAGCCCCAGGCTATCTGATATCCTATAATGATTGGTAGTATTCAGTGTTTTACTTCCAGCTGAACAATAACCCATTTGGATTTCCTAATGAGATCATGTTCCGGACTTAGACATGCACATCAACATCCATGAGAACCAAAGGTTACCATGGTATAGCATAATAGAGAATAACTTAGATTAGAAATATCTTAATTGTGGCCTAACTCTGACATAAATAAATTAATGTCGGGAAAGTTTCCTCATTACATTGACTTTAGTTTTCTCCTAGAGAAAATAAGAGAACTCTATTTCACAACTGATGAAGATGCTTCCATCTCTAAACGGTGGCCTGTAATTTTTAAACCTTTTACCATAAACACACTATTATGGATTGAATGTGTCCCTTAACATTTGTACGGTGAAATCTTAACTACCAGAATGGGGCTTTATTTGGAAATAGGGTTGTTATCAATGTAATTAAAGTTAAGATGAGGTCATATTGGCATGGGGCAGTGCGTATACTAAAATGACTGGTGTCTTTATAAAAAACATAAAAACTCATGAAAAGAAGCAGACACATGAAAAGAGAAGATAATACAGAGACACTAAAAGAAGAAGGCAATCTACTTGCTAGGAGTGAGCCCTGAAACAGATTCTTCTCTAATGGCCTTGGCAGCATGGCCCTGCCAGCACCTCATTTTTAGCCTCCTGTTCTCCAGAACTGTGGGAAAATAAATGGCAGGTTTTCTAAGCTACCCAATTTGTGATACTTTGTTATAACAGCACTCACCTCCGGGTTCCCTTTCCTAGCTTGCTTCCTAAATCTAGTGCTGAAAATCCCTCACTCCCCTAGAGCTATTCTCTTCCCACACCCTCCCAGTTCCCAAGGAGAGAGTGAACCAAAAAAACTGGTCCTTCTGCAGTCAGTTTCTGTGGATATGAACTGGATTATGTCACATATTCTTTTTATGTCTAATCAAATAATATATATAGAATTTATTAATTGAAATGCCATCAATTATTAAATTATAAAGCAAATCCTTGAGAAACAAATTCCTATTCCCCATCTACTGTGTGCCAGAGCATGCCTGTAGCAATTTGTTTCAAGAGCATTAATATATACTTGCATACAATACACATAAGTATATCTAGAAACTTCAACAAATGAGTCAAAATGCTATATTCCAGGAAGTTAATATCATTTTAATAATATTGTATGAGAAACATTAAGTGTGCTTACTGCACATAGATACAGGGCAAAACTTGAAGACACTGGCCTTCATGCTACTTTCTCTAATTTCATACTTGTTTTATTTTGTTTTTCCTTTCTTTCTGGAAGACTGTAGGGCTGTGTGCTATTTTATGTCTTGCCTTCTTGAATTTTCCAATTTCACAGTGTTCTTTTAGTTTGAAGACAGTCGTAAATTACTTTTTGGTCCACCCAACTGAATTATCACTTTTCCCATGGGGCTGGAAAACCACTTTTCATAACTACTGTGTCTTATAGTAGCTGGATTTATAGACATTTGAACTCTTTAATATTAGAGTTTATAAAGGTTAACTGCAATTTTAATTTTTTCAACTAAAATCTTACAGCTCTATGCCTATAAAATCTTTTAAAATCTTATGGCTATTATCCAAAAGATAGAAAATAACAAGGGTTGGCAAGAACATGTAGGAAAGGGAACTCTTATGTATTATTGGTGAGAATGTAAATTGGTACAGCTGCAATGGAAAACACTATATAGTTTCCTCAAAAATTAAAAAGTAGAACTATCATATAATCCAAAGGTTTAATTTCTGAGAATTTATCTGAAGAAAATGAAAATATAAATTATAAAAGATACATATATATTTATATACACACATATGTATTCATGTGTACTTATATATATGTGCATACATATACGTTTATACACACATATATATGGACTTCCCTGGTGGCTCAGTTGGTAAAGAATCTGCCTGTAATGCAGGAGACCCAGGTTCAGTCCTCAGGTTAGGAAGATCCTCTGGAGAAAGAAACGGCTATCCACTACAGTATTCTTGCCTGGAGAATTCCGTGGACAGAGGAGACTGGGGGTACAGTCCATGAAGTCTCAAGAGTCAAACATGACTTAATGACTTCACCACCACCACCACCACACACACACACACACACACACACACACACATACACATTGCTATGTTTATTGTGGGCTTCCCTGGTGCTCAGTGGTAAAGAATCTACCTGCCAATGCAAGAGATTCAGGTTCAATCCCTGGGTCAGGAACGTCCCTCTGGAGAAGGAAATGGAAACCCACTCAGGTAATCTTCTGTGGGAAATCTCATGGACAGAGGAATCTAGCTAGCTACAGTCCGTGGGGTCACAAGAGTTGGCCACAACTTAGCAACTACACAATAACAACAACATATTAATTGTAGCATTATTTACAATAGCCAAGAATTGGAAGCAAGCTAAGTATCCATCATAGATGAATGGATAAAGAAGTGGTATATTATATATACATATACTATATAGTGATATTATATATACATATATGTGATGGAATATTACTCAGCCATGTAAAGGAATGAAATCTTTCCATTTGGGACAACATGGATGGATCTAGAGTATATTATGCTAAGTGAAATAAGTTAGACAAAGACAAATACTATATGATTTCACTTATATACAGAATCTAAAAAACAGATAAACAAAACAGAAACAGACTTATAAACAAACTGGTGATTGTCAGAAGGAAGAAGGCAGGGAACAGGTAAAATAAGTGAAGGCAATTAAGAGGTGCAAACTCTGTTTATAAAATGAATAAGTCACAAGGATATAATGTACAACATAGGGAATATAATCAATATTATTGTAATAACTTTGTATGATAACTAGACTTGTGGTAGTCATTTCACAATGTATTAAGATATTGAATCATGATGTTATGCACATAAATCTAAGTCAATTATAATTTAATAAAAAAAGTTTAGGGCTTCCCTGGTGGCTCAGAGGTTAAAGCGTCTGCCTCCAATGTGGGAGACCCGGGTTCGATCCCTGGGTCAGGAAGATCCCCTGGAGAAGGAAATGGCAATCCACTCCAGTATTCTTGCCTGGAGAATCCCATGGACGGAGAAGCATAGTAGGTTACAGTCCACGGGGTCACAAAGAGTCAGACATGACTGAGCGACTTCACCTCACCACCTATAATGAGGTAAGCACTTAGGATATGGCTATAGAATGAATGAATCTCCCCGAATTCATATGCTAAAGCCCTAACCCCTAGTGTGGTGGTATTTGGAAGAAAGGTCTTCAAAGATAATGAGGATGAGATAAAGCTTTGACTGAGGAGTAAACATCTGTTGTTTAAACAACCATCTTTGGTATTTTGCTATAGCAACCCAAGCTGACAAAGGCTAATACATTGGACACTTTGCATATGTTAGTTATGTCATTAATCCCCAAAACTGTGATGTGTGACTGTTAGTTTCCCACTTAGAGATGAGAAAACTGAAGACTGGAAAAATTGACCCAAGACATCAAGGTAAGTGATTGAACCAGGATCTGGAATTTGGTCAGTGTGATTTATCATACAGCTCTGCATAAGACTACCAATATCACTACACTGACTACAGTCAAAAAATAATTTCATTCAGGTGGCTTGTATCATTTAAGGGGAAAGTGAAAATATCCATCAGCTTTTCTGAATACGAAAACTAAACATTCAGTTCAGTTCAGTTCAGTAGCTGAGTCGTGTCTGACTCTTTGCGACCCCATGAATCACAGCACGCCAGGCCTCCCTGTCCATCACCAACTCCCAGAGTACACTCAAACTCGTGCTCATTGAGTCAGTGATGCCATCCAGCCATCTCATCCTCGGTCATCCCCTTCTTCTCCTGCCCCCAATCCCTCCCAGAATCAAAGTCTTTTCCAATGAGTCAACTCTTCTCATGAGGTGGCCAAAGTACTAGAGTTTCAGCTTTAGCATCATTCCTTCCAAAGAAATCCCAGGGTTGATCTACTTCAGAATGGACTGGTTGGATCTTCTTGCAGTCCAAGGGACTCTCAAGAGTCTTCTCCAACACCAAAGTTCAAAAGCCTCAATTCTTTCGGGCTCAGCCTTCTTCACAGTCCAACTCTCACATCCATACATGACTACTGGAAAAACCATAGCCTTGACTAGACAGACCTTAGTCGGCAAAGTAATGTCTCTGCTTTTGTTTACGCTATCTAGGTTGGTCACAACCTTTCTTCCAAGGAGTAAGCGTCTTTTAATTTCATGGCTACAATCACCATCTGCAGTGATTTTGGAGCCCAATAAAATAAAGTCTGACACTGTTTCCACTGTTTCTCCATCTACTTCCCATGGAGTGATGGGACCGGATGCCATGATCTTTGTTTTCTGAATGTTGAGTTTTAAGCCAACTTTTTCACTCTCCTCTTGTACTTTCATCAAGAGGCTTTTTAGTTCCTCTTCCCTTTCTGCCATAAGGGTGGTATCTACCCTTAAGATAATTGCAAATAATTGGGGACCTGAGACTTGGAAATAAAAATACTGTATTTCCCAGTCTTAATATGCTAGGTATACTCCTTGGTAACTCAGCTGGTAAAGAGTCCACTTGCAATGCAGGAGCTGCTGCTGTTGCTAAGTCACTTCAGTCGTGTCTGACTCTGTGCAAGCCCATAGACGGCAGCCCACCAAGCTCCCCCGTCCCTGGGATTCTCAAGGCAAGAATACAAGAATGGGTTGCCATTTCCTTCTCTAATGCATGAAAATGAAAAGTGAAAGTGAAGCCGCTTAGTCGTATCCGACTCTTAATGACCCCATGCACTGCAACCTACCAGGCTCCTCCGTCCATGGGATTGTCCAGGCAAGAGTATTGGAGTGGGTTGCCATTGCCTTCTCTGCAATGCAGGAGACCCCAGTACAATTCCTGGGTCAGGAAGATCCTCTAGAGAAGGGATAGGCTACCACTCCAGTATTCTTGGGCTTCCCTGGTGGCTCAGTCAGTAAAAGAATCTGCCTGCAATGAGGGACACCCAGGTTTGATCCCTGGGTTGGGAAGATCCCCTAGAGGAGGGCATGGCAACCACTGTAGTATTTTGCCTGGAGAATCTCCATGGACAGAGGAGCCTGGCAGGCTGCAGTCCATGGGGTCTCAAATAGTCGGAAATGACTATATGACAAAGCACAGCACATACTATGAGAAAAAGAAAGTTTAACTTTCTTCTTCATGGCTATGTGAGTCTAACTTCACTTTGGTTCTAGCAGCCTATTAGCATTTCCTTCATTTTGCAACGTGTACAAATCTTACCTGCTCTCTGTCCCCCTCTATGATACTACTTTCATTTCTTCTTAAGAAACATGGTTGATTGCTTCATTTCATTACAAAAAACTTAATTATTGAAGGAATAAGTATTTCAGGTACTTTCTGTCTAGAAATGCAAATTGGTTTATATTCAAAGACTTTAAGAACTCAAGTTTCAAAGTCTCCTTTTAAGCTGATCTGAAACTTGAAGAATGAAACTAGAGACTAGAATTTCTCTTATAAATATGGTCATCAAAGAAACCCATATGCTGTTTAGTTCCTATGTTATTATATTTCATAATGAGCTTTGAATGAGAAGGATAAAAGTGAACATTATTAAAACAGATGATTTATGCAGAGTGGGTCTTTAAAGACAGTCATATATTGATGAAAGTTGTCAGTGTCATTATGTACTTGTCAAATGAAAGAAATAAAAAATTTAGACCTAAAAAATGTAAGATTGCATTTTTTTAGAAATCAACCTTAATAGCAAACAACCAGCTACTGAAGAGTCATTATATAAATAAAAGACCTGGAGGTAGGAAGTGTTTGGTAATGTCAAATGCCAGACAGGAGGCTAAATGATGAACAAATGCTTCAGTTATTTTATCTTCATTATAATCATTTATTCATTCATTAATTCAAATTTTATTGAATAATTATGGAGAAGGAGGCAATGATACTAACCAACTATCTAATTTCCTTTTTTATGTTTCCCAGCTCCCCTTGCAGTTAAGGAGGAACTTGTGTTAGAGCTCCCATACTTTGGAGCTTCTCCTACCTGTGTGGATACTCAGTCACTCTGCCAGGTGTCTGACTCTTTGCGACCCTATGGACTGTAGCTCACAGGCTCCACTGTCCATGGAATTCTCCAGGCAAGAATACTGGAGTGGGTTGTCATTTCCTCCTCCAGAGGATCTTGCCGACCCAGGGATTGAACCCACATCTCTTGTGTCTCCTGCATTGGCAGGCAGATTCTTTGCCACTGCGTCACCTAGGAAGCCTTTACTTATGTGTAGAAGCTCCAAAATAACATGCATTCCTTCTGGAATTGAATGAAATTCCATTCATTCAATTGATTCAATGGAATTGAATGGAATTCTAATGAAAAGCCCCTGGGCAATTCTCAGCTCCTCATTTCCACGGCTATAATATTCAGGAAGGGGGTCTCATATTTGAGGTGATGGATCTACAATACCTAAACAACCTGATTGCTGAATTACCACACTGATTATCAAAATCTTCACTATAATTGTCAGATGACATCATTTATCAGATGACAACAGTCCTTAAGAGTCACCCAAATCAGTAGTGGTCTTGTCATGAGTATTAAGTGAATGTTTTGTTTAAAGCCAGTGAGTTTGGGGGACTAATACCACAGACCAATCTAATTTTCCTGACAAAACACTTATCATGTACACTCATGACAAATATTAACAAATATTCAATTATTTGGCAAATGTTGCTGAATACCCTGTATTTATCAGACTGTGTGCTAGATTCTGAATATGTACTTGTTAAAAAATAAAATTCCCTGGCATATGGAGCTCATAATCTAATGGGAGGCATACCAAATAATTTGTCAAATAATTGTTCAATATCCTATTACCTCATGATTTTTATTAATTTGTTACCACTAATTATTATTATACTGCTTGTGTAACAAGCCACGCCCAAATATGAATATAACTTATTCAAGTTTCATTCTGCAAATGAGCTTATTTAATTCATATGCTCTCTCTGATTATAAATCAGTAAAAGTTGGTTTAAAGCTCAACATTCAGAAAACTAAGATCATGGCATCTGGTCCCATTACTTCATGGGAAATAGATGGGGAAACAGTGGAAACAGTGGCTGACTTTATTTTTCTGGGCTCCAAAATCACTACAGATGGTGATTGCAGCCATGAAATTAAAAGATGCTTGCTCCTTGGAAGGAAAGTTATGACCAACCTAGATAGCATATTAAAAAGCAAAGACATTATTTTGCTAAGAAAGTTCTGTCAAGTCAAGCCTATGGTTTTTCCAGTAGTCATGTATGGATGTGAGAGTTGGACTATAAAGAAGGCTGAGCACAGAAGAACTGATGCTTTTGAACTGTGGTATTGGAAAAGACTCTTGAGATTCTGTTGGACTGCAAGGAGTTCCAACCAGTCCATCCTAAAGGAGATCAGTCCTGGGTGTTCATGGAGGGACTGATGTTGAAGCTGCAACTCCAATACTTTGGCCACCTAATGTGAAGAGCTGACTCATTGGAAAAGACCTGATGCTGGGAAAGACTGGGGGTGGGAGGAGAAGGGGACGACAGAGAACGAAATGGTTGGATGGCATCACCAACTCGATGGACATGGGTTTGGGTGGACTCCGGGAGTTGGTGAGGGACAGGAAGGCCTGGTGTGCTGTGGTTCATGCAGTCGCAAAGAGTTGGACACGACTGAGCAATTGAAATTGAACTGAACTTATTATAAAAATCTTGACTGTAATTGTCAGATCACATCATCTATCAGATGACCCTATGTTCAAATAGTCAAAGATTTCTCATATTTTTTAGGAATAAAAACAAGACATGGCTCTGTTTATCAAACTGTTATCCTAGACATTGCCATTCTGTCCTTTATTTACACTTATCTATAAACAGTTCTATATGTATCCATTGGATCTATATTAAGGTAAGTAAAAGTTGATACTGATGTCTCCAATAATAGCCCATTATCATGTGGATCATTCTAGTTTATTCTCTTGATTGATATAAGGTCCTATCTGCATTTTACATTTAAATTTATAGTCCATTTTTGAGCTAATTTTTGGGTAAAGTATACAATATCTATCTAGGTCCTTGTATTATGCATATTGACTTTCCGGTTTTTTCAACAATAATTGTTTAAAGACCATCATTTCTCCACTGCACTGTTTTAATGCATTTGTTGAAAATCAATTTCTTATTTGTATGTTTATTTTGATGTTATTTTTATTATTTTTTATTATTTCAATACAATATTTATTTTTTTTTAGATTTATCATATTGTATATTCATCTATCTCTTCACTTGTACTGTTGTATTCTAGACTTTGTCTTTCATATATTTTGAATCATCTACATGTTACATAGCTATCTGGATTCTATTGAGATTTGCTAAAGATAAATTCAAATTATTGTATAATTGGAAGGATAACCATCAGACTTTGCCTGGAAAATCCCATGGATGGAGGAGCCTGGTAGGTTGCTGTCTATGGGCTTGCACAGAGTCACACACGACTGACTAGCAGCAGCACGGTATGAATAGTATTGAATTTTCTACTCCCTGAACATGGAACAGCTCTCTGTTTATTGGCTGTTTTCTTTTACTATGTTTATCATTTTGTTTCGAACTTTTCAGCTTACACATCCTACATATATTTACTTGGATTTATTTTTCTAAATACTCTGTGGTCTTGGTTCAGTTTAATTCAGTTCAGTCGCTCAGTCATATCTGACTCATTGCAATCCCATGAATCACAGCATGCCACACCTCCCTGTCCATCACCAACTCCCGGAGTTCACTCAGACTCACGTCCATCGGGTCAGTGATGCCATCCCGCCATCTTGTCCTCTGTCATCCGCTTCTCCTCCTGCCCCCAATCCCTCCCAGCATCAGAGTCTTTTCCAATGAGTCAACTCTTTGCATCAGGTGGCCAAAGTATTGGAGTTTCAGCTTCAGCATTATTCCCTCCAAAGAAATCCCCGGGCTGATCTCCTTCAGAATGGACTGAATCTCCTTGTAGTCCAAGGGACTGTCAAGAGTCTTCTCCAACACCACAGTTCAAAAGCATCAATTCCTTGGTGCTCAGCTTTCTTCACAGTCCAACTCTCACATCCATACATGACCATTGGAAAAACCATAGCCTTGACTAGACGAACCTTTGTTGGCAAAGTAATGTCTCTGCTTTTCAATATGCTAGCTAGGATGGTCATAACTTTCCTTCCAAGGAGTAAGCATCTTCATTTCATGGCTGCAGTCACCATCTGCAGTGATTTTGGAGCCCCAAAAAATAAAGTCTGAAACTATTACCAATGTTTCCCAATCTACTTCCAATGAAGTGATGGGAACAGATGCCATGATCTTCGTTTTCTGAATGTTGAGCTTTAAGCCAACTTTTTCACTCTCCTCTTTCATTTTCATCAAGAAGCATTTTAGTTCCTCTACACTTGCTGCCATAAGGGTGGTGTCATCTGCATATCTGAGGTTATTGATATTTATCCCAGCAATCTTGATTCCAGCTTGTGCTTCTTCCAGCCCAGCATTTCTCATGATGTACTCTGCATATAAGTTAAATAAGCAGGGTGACAACATACAGCCTTGACGTACTCCTTTTCCTGTTTGGAACCAGTCTATTGTTTCTTGTCCAGTTCCAACTGTTGCTTCCTAACCTGCATACGGTTTCTCAAGAGGCAGGTCAGGTGGTCTGGTATTCCCATCTCTTTCAGAATTTTCCACAGTTTATTGTGATCCACACAGTCAAAGGCTTTGGCATAGTCAATAAAGCAGAAATAGATGTTCTTCTGGAACTCTCTTGCTTTTTCCGTGATACAGTGGATGTTGGCAATTTGATCTCTGGTTCCTCTGCCTTTTCTAAAACTAGCTTGAATATCTAGAAGTTCATGGTTCACATATTGCTGAAGCCTGGCCTGCAGAATTTTGAGCATTACTTTACTAGCGTGTGAGATGAGTGCAATTGCGCAGCAGTTTGAGAATTCTTTGGCATTGCTTTTCTTTGGGATTGGAATGAAAACTGACCTTTTTCTGTCCTGTGGCCACTGCTGAGTTTTCCAAATTTCCTGGCATATTGAGTGCAACACTTTCACAGCATCATCTTTCAGGATTTGAAATAGCTCCACTGGAATGTCATTACCTCCACTAGCTTTGTTCATAGTGATGCTTTCTAAGGCCCACTTGACTTCACATTCCAGGATGTTTGGCTCTAGGTGAGTGATCACACCATCAGGATTATCTTGGCCATGAAGATCTTTTTTGTATAGTTCTTCTGCGTATTCTTGCCACTTCTTCTTAATATCTTCTGCTTCTGTTACATCCATACCATTTCTGTCCTTTATCATGCCCATCTTTGCATGAAATGTGCCCTTGGTGTCTTTAATTTTCTTGAATAGATCTCTAGTCTTTCCCATTCTGTTCTTTTCCTCTATTTCTTTGCATTGATTGCTGAAGAAGGCTTTCTTATCTCTTCTTGCTATTCTTTGAAACTCTGCATTCAGATGTTATATCTTTCCTTTTCTCCTTTGCTTTTTGCTTCTCTTCTTTTCACAGCTATTTGTAAGGCCTCCCCAGACAGCCATTTTGCTTTTTTGCATTTTTTTTCCATGGGGATGGTCTTGATCCATGTCTCCTGTACAATGTCACGAACCTCATTCCATAGTTCATCAGGCACTCTATCTATCAGATCTAGGCCCTTAAATCTATTTCTCACTTCCACTGTACAATCATAAGGGATTTAATTTAGGTCATACCTGAATGGTCTAGTGGTTTTCCCTACTTTCTTCAATTTAAGTCTGAATTTGGCAATAAGGAGTTCATGATCTGAGCCACAGTCAGCTCCTGATCTTGTTTTTGTTGACTGTATAGAGCTTCTCTATCTTTGGCTGCAAAGAATATAATCAACCTGATTTTGGTGTTCACCATCTGGTGATGTCCATGTGTAGTCTTCTCTTGTGTTGTTGGAAGAGGGTATTTGCTATGACCAGTGCATTTTCTTGGCAAAACTCTATTAGTCTTTGGCCTGCTTCATTCCACATTCCAAGGCCAAATTTGCCTGTTACTCCAGGTGTTTCTTGACTTCCTACTTTAGCATTCCAGTCCCCTATAATGAAAAGGACATCTTTTTGGGGTGTTAGTTCTAAAAGGTCTTGTAGGTCTTCATAGAACGGTTCAACTTCAGCTTCTTCAGCGTTACTGGGGCATAGACTTGGATTACTGTAATATTGAATGGTTTGCCTTGGAAATGAATAGAGATCATTTTGTCGTTTTTGAGATTGCATCCAAGTACTGCATTTTGGACTCTGTTGACCATGATGGCTACTCCATTTCTTCTGAGGGATTCCTGCCCACAGTAGTAGATATAATGGTCATCTGAGTTAAATTCACCCATTCCAGTCCATTTTAGTTCGCTGATTCCTAGAATGTCGACGTTCACTCTTGCCATCTCCTGTTTGACCACTTCCAATTTGCCTTGATTCATGGACCTGACATTCCAGGTTCCTATGCAATATTGCTCTTTACAGCATCAGACCTTGCTTCTATCACCAGTCACATCCACAGCTGGGTATTATTTTTGCTTTGGCTCCATCCCTTCATTCTTTCTGGAGTTATTTCTCCACTCATCTCCAGTAGCATATTAGGCACCTACTGACCTGGGGAGTTCCTCTTCCAGTACCCTATCATTTTGCCTTTTCATACTGTTCATGGGGTTCTCAAGGCAAGAATACTGGAGTGGTTTACCAGTCCCTTCTCCAGTGGACCACATTGTGTCAGACCTCTCCACCGTGCCAACCAGTCTTGGGTTGCCCCACAGGGCATGGCTTAGTTTCATTGAGTTAGACAAGGCTGTGGTGCTAGTGTGATTAGATTGACTAGTTTTCTGTGATTATGGTTTCAGTGTGTCTGCCCTCTTGCAACACCTGCCATCTTACTTGGGTTTCTCTTACCTTGCATGTGGGGTATCTCTTCACTGTCACCCCTCCCAACCTTGAATGTGGAATAGCTCCTCTAGGCCTTCAGGCGCCCACGCAGCCACCGCTCCCTGGACGTGGGGTCGCTCCTTCTGGCTGCCGCCACTGGCCTCGGGAGGGGGTAGCTTCTCTCCGCTGCTCCTGTACTGTCGCAGCCTGGCACTGTTGGTAATTTCATAAATTAAAAAAAAAAATTTTAATTTCCAAATGTTCCTTAGTGGCTTGCAGGAAAAGCAACTGATCATTGTATATGGACACTATATCCTACAACCTTGCTAATATTTATTAGTTCCAGAAAATGTTTTTCCTGTAGTCTTTTGGTTCAGTTCAATTCAGTCGTTAAGTCGTGTCCAACTCTTTGCAACCCCATGAACCACAGCACGCCAGGCCTCCCTGTCCATCACCAATTCCCAGAGTTTACCCAAACTCACATCCATTGAGTTGGTGATGCCAGCCAACCATCTCATCCTCTGTTGTCCCCTTCTCTTCCCACCCTCAATCTTTCCCAGAATCAGGATCTTTTTCAATGATTCAGCTCTTCACATCAGGTGGCCAAAGTATTGGAGTTTCAGCCTTAGCATCAGTCCTTCCAATGAACATCCAGGACTGATCTCCCTTAGGATGGATGGGTTGAATCTCCTTGCAGTCCAAGGGACTCTCAAGAATTGTCTCCAACATCACAATTCAAAAGCATCAATTCTTGGGCACTCAGCTTTCCTTATAGTCCAACTATCACATCCATACATGACTACTGGAAAAACCATAGCCTTGACTAGATGGACCTTTGTTTGTACAGTAATATCTCTGCTTTTTAATATGCTGTCTAGGTTGGTCATAACTTTCTTTCCAAGGAGTAAGCGCCTTTTAATTTCATGGCTGCAGTCACCATCTGAAGTGATTTTGGAGCCCCCAAAAGTAAAGTCAGCCACTGTTTCCACTGTTTCCCCATCTATTTATCATGAAGTGATGGGACGGATGCCATGATCTTAGTTTTCTGGATTTTGAGCTTTAAGCCAACTTTTTCACTCTACTCTTTATTTTCACCAAGAAACTTTTTAGTTCTTTTTCACTTTCTGCCATAAGAGTAGTGTCATCTGCGTATCTGAGGTTATTGATATTTCTCCAGAAATATTGATTCCAGCTTGTGCTTCTTCCAGCCCAGCGTTTCTCATGATGTACTCTGCATATAAGATAAATATGCAGGGTGACAATATACAGCCTTGACATACCCCTTTTCCTGTTTGGAACCAGTCTGTTTTTCTATATCAGTTCTAAGTGTTGCTTCCTGACCTGCATATAGGCTTCTCAACAGGCAGGTCAGGTGGTCTTGTATTCCCATCTCTTTCAGAATTTCCCACAGTTTATTGTGATCCACACAGTCAAAGGCTTTGGCATAGTCAATAAAGCAGAAATAGATGTTTTTCTGAAACTCTCTTGCTTTTTCCATGATCAAGCAAATGTTGGCAATTTGATCTCTGGTTCCTCTGCCTTTTCTAAAACCAGCTTGAACATCTGGAATTTCACGGTTCACCTATTGCTTAGCCTGGCTTGGAGAATTTTGAGCATTACTTTACTAGCATGTGAGATGAGTGCAGTTGTGTGGTAGTTTGATCATTCTTTGGTATTGCCTTTAGAGTTTTCTATATAGACAATCATGTCCTTAGCATGTAAAAACACTTTACTTCTAATCTTTACAATCAGTACATTTTCTTATCTTTTTGAATTTAGGAAGTTCTTCAAGTATGTTGTTGTTAGAAGCTAAATTGTTTCCAACTCTGGGGGCCCATGGACTGTAGCATGATAAACTTCCCTGTCCTTTTCTGTCTCCCAAAGTTTGCTCAAATTCATGTCCATTGATTTGATAATGTCATTGAACCATCTCATCTTCTGCTGCTCTCCTCTCTTTGCCTTCAAACATTTCCAGCATCAGGGCCTTTTCCAGTGAGTCAGCTTTTTGCATCAGGTGGCCAAAGTATTGGAACTTTAGCTTCAATATCAATCCTACCAATGAATATTCAGGGTTGATTTCCTTTAGGATTGACTGCTTTCATCTCCTTGCAGTCCAAGGGATTCTCAAGAGTCTTCAGTTTGAAAGCATCAATTCTTTGGCATTCAGCCTTCTTTATGGTCCAAATCTAACATATGAACATGACTACTGGAAAAACCATAGATTTGACTGTAATGACTTTTGTCAGCAAAGTGATGTCTCTGCTTTTTAATATGCAGTCTAGGTCTGTCATAACTTTTCTTCCAAGGAACAAGAATTTTAGAATTTCACCTCTGCAGTCACCATCTGCAGTGGTTTTGGAACAACGACAAAAAAAAATATCTGTCATTGTTACCATTTTTTCCCCATATATTTGCCATGAATTGATGGGGCCAGATACCATGATCATCACTTTTTGAATTCTGAGTTTTAAGCCACTTTTTTACTCTTCTCTTTCACATTCATCAAGAGGTTATTTTATTCCATTTTGATTTCTGCCATTAGAGTGATATAATCTGCATATCTGAGGTTGTTAATATTTCTCCCAGCAATCTTGATTCCACATTGTGCTTCATCCAGCCTACCATTTCGCATGATATACACTACATAGAAGTTAAATAAGCAGAATGACTATATATAGCCTTGACGTGCCCCTTTCCCAATTTTGATCCCGTCCATTGTTCTTTGTTTGGTTCTAACTGTTGCTTCTTGACCTTTCTCAGGAGGCAGGTAAGGTAGTCTGGTATTAACATCTCTTTAAGAATTTTCCACAGCTTGTTGTGATTCACACAAAGACTTTAGTGTAGTCAAGAAATAGAGGTTGGTTTTTTTTTCTGGAATTCTATTGCTTTTTCAATGATCCAGTGGATGTTGGCAATGTGATCACTGGTTCCCCTGCTTTTTCTAAATCCAGCTTGTATATCTGGAAGTTCTCAGTTCACATATTGTTGAAGCCTAGTTTGAAAGATTTTGAGCATTTTCTTGTTAGGGTGTGAGATGAGCACCACTGAACAGTAGTTTGAACATTCTTTGTCATTGCCCTTCTTTGGGATTAGAATGAAAACTGACCTTTTCCAGTCCTGTAACCATTGCTGAGTTTTCCAAATTTGCTGATATATTGAGTGCAGCACTTTAACATAATTAGCAGCAGCATCTTTTAAGATTTGAAATAGCTCAACTGGAATTCCATCCCTTCCACCTGCTTCTTTTGTAGTAATGCTTCCTAAGGCCCACTTGACTTCACATTACAGAATGCCTGGCTGTAGTTGAGTGACTACAGCATCTTGGTTATCCAATTCACTAAGACTTTTTTTTCTTTTTTACAGTTCTTCTGTGTATCCTTGTCATCTTTTGTTAATCTCTTACGCTTCTGTTAGGTCCTTGCTGCTTCTGTCCTTTACTGCACCCATCATTGCATGAAATGTTCCCTTGGCGTCTAATTTTCTTGAAGAGACCACTAGTGTTTCCATTAGATTTTCTTCTATTTTTCTGCATTGTTCACTTAAGAAGGCTTTTTTCTCTCCTGGTTATTCTTTGGTTTTCTACAGTGCAAACATAATATACCAAAGTTTGGGGTTTTGGTGTTATTTTTTTGTTGTTTAAGTGTTCTTTGAGCATCTTGGATTTGGATTTGTTGTCCATTATTAACTTTGGAAAGTCCTTGGCCATTATCATTTTACTATTTCTTCCGTTCTTCTTTCTCTTTCTTCTCATTTACTTATTCCAGTTATATGCATGTTAAACCTTTTAGATATTTTCCCACAGTTCTTAGGTATTAGTTCTGTTTGTTTTTTTTGTTTGTTTTGTTTTGTTTTTCCATTCTTTTTTCCTCTTTGCATTTCTGACTGGGGGCTCTCTATTGCTCAATTTTTAAACTCATAGATATTTTTTCCCTATTTCTCTTATCATATTTATTTCTAGCATTTCTTTACATTTCTTTCAGAGATTCTCTGCATTTACTACCTATCTTTTCATTTTGTTTTCCTCACTGGAGACCTTAAAATATTACCCTCAATTTTTTAAATTCCATTTCTGATAATATGAACACATCAGTATTATATGTGAGTCTGGTTTCAGTGACCAGAAAAAGAATCTTTCTGATGCCTTTACTGAAAAAATCTGGAGTATATAGGATTCCTGCTAGGTATAGGGGAATTCCCTAAGAATAAGCCTGCCGCTGCCAGAGTTTCTGATACTCAAGCTAGCCCAGTCTCTGTCTCCAACAGTCATCAGAATTATCAAGTAAGTGGTCCTACTTTTTTTGGCTCTGTGGTTTCTGCTCCAGTAAGCAGGCCTCAGCAGTGATTTTCTATATTCACTCATCTCTCTATATGTTGGGGTGAGAGATTTCCCTACAAACTCAATTTTCATGGGAGTCTAAGGACAATCATTGATTTTCAATTTGTGTAACTCTTTTTCTTGGAAGGATGTAGTGATAGCTTCCAATTTCTTTAAACAGAGTTAACCTACTAATTCTTTTTAAAAAGCAACTTAAAAATGCATTGCATTTAATGAAATAGCCCTACAGAGGCATATTGAAATGAGTTCTGGAGATCTGGTTCCTAATACAACATGCTATCTTTAGAAGGCAGTAATGACTAATTTACCTCAATTCCAAAATTCATTATTGTTTAAATTTTATATCATTATACAAGAATGGATAGCTTTGTTATTTAAAATTTGATTGAATTATAGTGAATTAAACCAAAACTAAATATTCACTCATTGCTTTACTTGTGCATATTTCTGAGTTATTCAGCACAAAAAAGGGAGAGATTATAGTATTCCATTATATGATTCTTCAAAGGTTCTTGTATCAATTTTTCCTCGAGAAATTTAATACTACTTCTTTCCAAATGGCTGATTATTTAACCAGAGGCAAGGAATATATAAACAGTCTAACACTTAGAATTAGAAATTGGTATAGAATTAGAAATAGCATGGGCAGTAATTTTGAAAAATAAGGTCTTAGCTTGTTAGTCTCAGCATTTTCATTGGCACCAAGGAATTTCAATAAACTATGAATCTCATCAGCTAGGTTCATCTTAAGAGCACTTCAGAATTATGCTTCATTATTGTTCAAGCAGTACAAAGATCAAAGGAAGAGTAGCCACCTTTGTTTTAAAGAATGTTCTAAATTAAATTGTCCAAACTTCGTATCTGTACATGTCCAGTTTTTCTAATTAACATGACCATTCCTTTCTCCAGGGAAAATTTCAGTAACACTGGCTGAATACATTTTCACACTCTACACTTTAAAAATTCAACTTATGCTGACAACCTAGTTTTACATTCATCTCAGTAAAGACATCTTTCTACATACCTCTATAAGAACACTAAATCTCTTTAGCTTTCTTATACTTTGCTTGGGCATTTCCTTTTTCACGTATTATAAGGTTCAGATTCTGACCTAGAAGAGACAACAGAGAAGATACTACAGGATCTATTAAGGAATGGAACTTCTGCCTTGGACTTCTGTTCTTTTACCTTCCTTAGGTAATTATTATTTCAATTCTCTCTCCATAGGCAGTAAGACTCACAACACCAGGGGATATGCAAATATATTTGTTCTTCCCTCCATGGCATTTCGGTTTTATTTTTAGATTAAGAAAATATCAATTATACATTGGAAAAATATCTGCCTCTATTGTAATCAGAAGAGTGAGCAGTCAAGGTGTATATCTGTGACCAGGCTACATTAAACAGGTCAGTCTTTGGAATTTAAATCTTAAGCAGAGTAGAACAAGGGACATGATAGGTAGAATTCAAAGATGGCTGCCAAGATTCCCCACCCTCAGGATACACATATCTCTTTCCAGTTACTCAGTAAAACACTAATCTAGTTTCAGCTATGATGGGATTTTTCAGATGTAATTAATGTCCCAAATCAGATTTAAGAAAGGGAAATGGGTCTCAATTGACCTGATCTAATCAGTTGAACACTTTAAATGGACTAGGCTTTTTCTGAATAAAAATATTCAGAGCATGAGAGGAATTTGACCCAAGAAAGATTTACAATTATTACTATGAAGATGGAGATGCCAACTGGCAATGAACATTAGTGATGCTGAGAAGCTAAAAGCAGCTCCTAGCTGATAACCTGTAAAGAAACAGAAACCTCAGTCCTACAACTGCATGGAACTGAATTCCACTAACAACTTGAATCAACTTGGAAGTGAATTCTTCCTAGAGCTTCCAGATGACAACGAGGGCTGGCTGACACTTGATATCAACCTTTGAGACTATGAATAGAGAGTCTTATTACACCATGTTCAGACCTTTGACCTAGGAACAATGAGATAATAAACACATGCTTTAATATTCTAAATTCATGACAATCTGTTAAACATCATTAGTAAACTAATACAGAAGAGAAGAAGACATACAGATGACTAACAAACACATGAAAAGATGCTCAACATCACTCATTATCAGAGAAATGTAAATCAAGACCACAATGAGGTACCATTTCACACCAGTCAGAATGGCTGCGATCCAAAAATCTGCAAGCAATAAATGCTGGAGAGGGTATGGAGGAAAAGAAACCCTCTTACACTGTTGGTGGGAATGCAAACTAGTACAGCCACTATGGAGAACAGTGTGGATATTCCTTAAAAAACTACAAATAGAACTGCCTTATGACCCAGCAATCCCACTGCTGGGTATACACACCGAGGAAACCAGAATTGAAAGAGACATGTGTACCCTAATGTTCATTGCAGCACTGTTTATAATAGCCAGGACATGGAAGCAACCTAGATGTCCATCAGCAGACGAATGGATAAGAAAGCTGTGGTACATATACACTATGGAGTATTACTTAGCCATTAAGAAGAATACATTTGAATCAGTTCTAATGAGGTGGATGAAACTGGAGCCGATTATACAGAGTGAAGTAAGCCAGAAAGAAAAACACCAATACAGTATACTAACACATATATATAGAATGACAAACAGATGTAAAGAGCAGACCTTTGGACTCTGTGGGAGAGAGAGAGGGTGGGATGATTTGGGAGAATGACATTGAAACATGTATATTATCATGTAAGAAACAAATCGCTAGTCTAGGTTCGATACAGGACACAGGATGCTTGGGGCTGGTGTACTGGGAAGACCCAGAGAGATGATAAAGGGAGGGTGGTGGGAGGGGGGTTCAGGGTTGGGAACTCATGTACACCTGTGATGGATTCGTGTCAATGTATGGCAAAACCAATACAGTATTGTAAAGTAAAAAAATAAAATTTTAAAAAAGAATACCCATTAAAAAAAAAAAGAATCAAACCCTGGAGATTTTTCTTTCTAGCTTTGTGATGTTGGTCATTACTGTCTGTACTTTTGTTTCTTTAACTGTAAAATGCATACAAAACATCCTTTCTTATATGGTTTTTGAGAGGATAAAAGAAGTTGCAAATCCCATTTTTACATTGATGATTCAGATAAACTTGACTCTCAGAGTGTTTTGTTAGACTTCATTCCTGTGCAAGAAGCAGGAGCCCTTTCAACATGGCATGCATAAAAAGAGACCTTTCTATTTTGTGAGACTAGAGACTCCTGAAAAATAAAGTAAAGTCTGGTCTGACAGTAACTAGAATCTCATAAATCAATTCCATTCTTTGTATAACTTTCTTGGTTAGATTTTAAACTCTCCTTTTCATTCCCCAGTTTTATTGAGATATAATTGATATATAGTCTGTAAGTTTAAGGTATATAACATGCTAATTTGATACATGTATATGTTGCAAAGTGATTATGAAAATAAGGGTATCCCAGGTGGTGCTAGTGGTAAAGAACCCACCTGCCAATGCAGGTAGATGTAAGAGACACAGATTTGATCCCTGGGTTGGAAAGATCCCCTGGAGAAGGGAATGGCAACCCACTCCACTATTCTTGCCTGGAGAATTCCCATGGACAGAGGAGCCTGGCAGGCTGCAGTCTGTAGGGTTGCAAACAGTTGGACATGACTGAAGTGACTTAGAAAATGCAACACATTCAGCACCTCATATAAACACAGTTTTTGTGTATGTGGAGAGAACATTTAAGATTTACTCTTTTAAGAACTTCCAATTATAATTCAATATTGTTAACTATATTTGTCATGTTATACATTAGATTTCCAGATCTTATTCATCTTATTGGAAGTCCAATGATCAACTTCTTCTGATTTCTGCCAACCCCACAGCCATGGTAACCACCATTCTACCTTCCACTGCTATGATTTCAGTTTTTCATACATGTGTAAGCAAGATCATACGGTGTTTTTCTCTGAGTTTTTCACTTAGCACAATGCCATCAAGGTACATTTATATTGTTTCAAATGTCAGGAATTTCTTTATTTTATGGCTGAATAATATTTAATTGTATATGTTCCACATTTTTTATCTGTTCATCCATTGATGGACATTTAAATTGTTTGATTTGTAATTTTCTATACATGTCTCTCGCTCAAAATTTTTGCATTTCCTGTGGCTCTAACTTGACCTAAAGTTGCATTCATGTGTTTCCTACATCATGCATCAGATGGGCTGATTTGGTCTCAGTATCTATAGAAAACGAATCAGATTTTCTCAGTCCAACCTATGACACAACCCTTATGGCAGAAAGTGAAGAGGAGCTAAAAAGCCTCTTGATGAAAGTGAAAGAGGAGAGCGAAAAAGTTGGCTTAAAGCTCAACATTCAGAAAACAAAGATCATGGCATCCGGTCCCATCACTTCATGGGAAATGGATGGGGAAACAGTGGAAACAGTGTCAGACTTTATTTTTTGGGCTCCAAAATCACCGCAGATGGTGACTGCAGCCATGAAATTAAAAGGCGCTTACTCCTTGGAAGAAAAGTTATGACCAACCTAGATAGCATATTCAAAAGCAGGGACATTACTTTGCCGACTAAGGTCCGTCTAGTCAAGGCTATGGTTTTTCCTGCGGTCATGTATGGATGTGATATTTGGACTGTGAAGAAGGCTGAGTGTCAGAGAATTGATGCTTTTGAACGGTGGTGTTGGAGAAGACTCTTGAGAGTCCCTTGGACTGCAAGGAGATCCAACCAGTCCATTCTGAAGGAGATCAACCCTGGGATTTCTTTGGAGGGAATGATGGGAAAGCTGAAACTCCAGTACTTTGGCCACCTCATGCGAAGAGTTGACTCATTGGAAAAGACTCTGATGCTGGGATGGATTGGGGGCAGGAAGAGAAGGGGACGACCGAGGATGGGATGGCTGGATGGCATCATGGACTCGATGGACGTGAGTCTGGGTGAACTCCGGGAGATGGTGATGGACAGGGAGGCCTGGCGTGCTGCGATTCATGGGGTCACAAAGAGTCAGACACGACTGAGAGATTGAACTGAACTGAACTGAACCTATGCCTTAATTCACCGTGATCCAATCAGTTGTAGCACCGAGGTGAATACTGTCACATTACCTGAAGCTAAGGAACAGCATCTGTGCTTTGCTGGAGCAGGCATGAAGAGATACATAACGTCCAAGGTAAGAGAAACCTAATTAAGACAGTAGATGTTGCAAGAGAGAATCAGAGGGCAGACAGACTGAAACCACAATGACAGAAAACTAGCCAAACTAATCACATGGACCACAGCCTTGTCTAATTCAATGAAACTAAGCGATGCCTTGTGGGGCCACCCAAGATGGACAGGTCATAGTGGAGACATCTGACAGAAGGTGGTCCACTGGAGAAGGGAATGGCAAACCACTCCAGCATTCTTGCCTTGAGAACCCCATGAACAGTATGAAAAGGCAAAATGATAGGAAACTGAAAGATGAACTCCCCAGGTCGGTAGGTGCCCAATATGCTCCTGGAGATCAGTGGAGAAATAACTCCAGAAAGAATGAAGGGATGGAGCCAAAGCAAAAACAACACCCAGTTGTGGATATGACTGGTGATAGAAGCAAGGTCCAATCCAGTAGAGAGCAGGATTGCATAGGAACCTGGAATGTCAGGTCCATGAATCAAGGCAAATTGGAAGTGGTCAAACAGGAGATGGCAAGAGTGAACGTTGACATTCTAGGAATCAGTGAACTAAAATGGACTGGAATGGGTAAATTTAACTCACAAGACAATTATATCTACTACTGCGGGCAGGAATCCCTTAGAAGAAATGGAGTAGCCATCATAGTCAACGAAAGAGTCCAAAATGTAGTACTCGGATACAATCTCAAAATCGACAAAGAGATCTCTGTTTGTTTCCAAGGCAAACTATTCAAAATCACAGGAATCCAAGTCTATGCCCTGACCAGTAATGGTGAAGAAGCTGAAGTTGAACAGCTCTGTGAAGACCTATAAGACCTTTTAGAACTAATACCCAAAAGAGATGTCCTTTTCATTATACGGGACTGCAATGCAAGGGTAGAGTGTCAAGAAACACCTGGAGTAACAGGCAAATTTGGCCTTGGACTACAGAATGAAGCAAGCCAGAGGCTAATAGAGTTTTGCCAAGAGCATGCACTGATCATAGAAAACACTCTCTTCCAACAACAGAAGAGAACTCTACATATGGACATCATCATATGGCCAACACTGAAAACAGATTGATTATATTCTTTGCAGCCAAAGATGGAGAAACTCTATACAGTCAGCAAAAACAAGACTGAGAGCTGACTGTGGCTCAGATCATGAACTCCTTATTGCCAAATTCAGACTTAAGTTGAAGAAAGTGGGGGAAACCACTAGCGCTTTCAGGTATGACCTAAATCAAATCCCTTATAATTATACAGTGGAAGTGATAAATAGATTTAAGGGACTAGATCTGATAGACAGAGTACCTGATGAACTATGGAAAGAGGTTCATGACATTGTACAGGAGACAGGGGTCAAGACCATCCCCAAGAAAAAGAAATGCAAAAAAGAAAAACGGTTGCCTGAGGAGGCTTTAGAAATAGCTGTGAAAAGAAGGGAAGTGAAAAGCAAAGGAGAAAAGGAAAGATACACTTATTTGAATGCAGGGTTCCAAAGAAGAGCAAGGAGAGATAAGAAAGCCTCCCTCAGTGATCAATGCAAACAATAGAGGAAAACAATGGAAAGGGAAACAAGAGATATCTTCAAGAAAATTAGAGATACCAAGGGAACATTTCATGCAAAGATAGGCTCAGTAAAGGACAGAAATGGTATGGACCTAACAGAAGCAGAAGATATTAAGAAGAGGTGGCAAGAATACACAGAAGAACTGTACAAAAAAATCTTCATGACCCCTTTAATTACAATGGTGTGATCACTCACAAAGCGCCAGACATCCTTGAATGTGAAGTCAAGTGGACCTTAGGAAACATCACTATGAACAAAGCTGGTGGAAGTGCTGGAATTCCAGTTGAGCTATTTCAAATCCTGAAAGATGATGTTGTGAAAGCACTGCACTCAATCTGCCAGCAAATTTGGAAAACTCAGCAGTGGCCACAGGACCGGAAAAGATCAGTTTTCATTCCATTCCCTAAGGAAAGCAATGCCAAAAAAAGCTCAAACTACCACACACTTGCACGCATTTCACACGCTAGTAAAGTAATGCTCAAAATTATACAAGCCAAGCTTCAAAAATGCATGAACTGTGAGCTTTCAGATGTTCAAACTGGTTTTAGAAAAGGCAGAGGAATCAGAGATCAAATTGCCAACATCCACTGGATCATTGATAAAGCCAGAGAGTCTAAGAAAAACATCTATTTCTGCTTTATTGACTCTGCCAAAGCCTTAGATTGTGTGGATCACAATAAATTGTGGAAAATTCTGAAAGAGATGGAAATAGCAAACCACCTGACCGGTCTCTTGAGAAACCTGTATGCAGGTCAGGAAGCAACAGTTAGAACTGGACAGGGAACAACAGACTGGTTCCAAACAGGAAAAAGAGTATGCCAAGGTTGTATATTGTCACCCTGCTTATTTAAGTTATATGCACATTACATAACGAGAAACGCTGGGCTGGAAGAAGCACAAGCTGGAAACAAGATTTCTGGAGAAATATCAATAACCTCAGATACACAGATGACACCACCTTTATGGCAGAAAGTAAAGAAGAACTAAAAAGCCTCTTGATGAAAGTGAAAGAGAAGAGTGAAAAAGTTGGCTTAAAGCTCAGCATTCAGAAAACTAAGATCATGGCATCCGGTCCCATCACTTTATGGCAAATAGATGAGGAAACAGTGGAAATAGTGGCAGACTTTACTTTTGGGGGCTCCAAAATCACTTCAGATGGTGATTGCAGCTATGAAATTATAAGACACTTACTCCTTGGAAGCAAATTCATGACCAATCTAGGGAGCATAGTAAAAAGCAGAGACATTACTTTGTCAAGAAAGGTCCATCTAGGCAAGGCTATAGTTTTTCCAGTAGTCATGTATGGATGTGAGAGTTGGACTATAAGAAACTTTAGCACAGAAGAATTGATGCTTTTGAACTGTGGTGTTGGAGATAACTCTTGAGAGTCCCTTGGACTGCAAGGAGATCAAACCAGTCAATTTTAAGGGAGATCAGTCCTGGGTGTTCATTGGAAGTACTGATGTTGAAGCTGAAACTCCAATACTTGGCCATCTGATGTGAATAGCTGACTCATTTGAAAAGCCCCTGATGCTGGGAAGATTGAGGGTGGAAGGAGAAGTGGGTGGAAGGAGAAGGGGACGACAGAGGATTAGATGGTTGGATGGCATCACCGACTCAAAGGACATGAGTTGGTGTGAACTCCAGGAGTTGGTGATGGATAGGGAGGCCTGCTGTCCTGTGGTTCATGGGGTCGCAAATAGCTAGACACAACTGAGTGACTGAACTTAACTGAACTGACCCTGAAGCTATCCCTTTCAGACCATAAGGAGTTGGAACTCCAAGAGATGGTGTAGATTACAGAAGACAGTGATGGTCATCTTATTGTATACAAGGACTGAGAGCTTCTAAAAAGTTGTACTGAGCAATTGACAATTCAAAAAACAAAAAAAAATTAAAAAGTGTGATCTTCTGTAAAAATCATACAAAAAGGATATTGTATACTGTTTCAGAATTTTAGGTAGAGATCCAAAACTGAGATTAACAAACTCTAGTTTCTCCCATGTGCTAGACAAAGGTACCAGAAAGTTAAACAGTATATTTTACAGGTTTACCTAGGAAATTCTCAAAATGGTCCTTAGACCACGACTCCATCACCATCATCATTTTCTGAAAAAAGAAAAAAAGAAAGAAAGAAACTATGTAAAGAAAATGTTTTGAAGCAGGTTAAGTAGGAGAGTCATATATTGTCATCCAATGGAAGACTGTAGGTAACCCCCTGTCCAAGATATGGAAAAGACAAGAAAACAGCTAGTATAGAATATCATTCCCTGGAAGGAGAGATGAGTAGCCCAGGCCTTGAACAGAAAACTACTTATTCAGAATAGTGGCTGATCAATACCGTGGAATTCTTTATCATTGTTGTCACTTTGTTTGTCTTTTGAAATGGAGGATAAGGAAAAGAATCACAGAAATATCAGATCAGAAGAACAGAGCCTGAACTTTCAGAGTTTTGACGTGGAAAGAATGGATGAGTGAATTTCCCACAAGCCAAGTAAAAAAGAAATAAAAATTGAAAATGAACCATTTGTCAATGCTCTGACCTCATAGAGGAAGAAAATATGGATTAAATAAAATGACTAAAAACAGTTCATGAAAGGTTATTCCAGGAATATTAATGAATGAAGCAATGGGCATGGAGGTAAAAGGAGTTCTAATGGGATTTCCTGAAGAACAGTTTTCCTTCCTATCTATGGGGGATTAGGTCCCCTCTGAATACCAAACTTCCTGTTGCTCAAGTCCTTTATCTAAAGTGGTTTCCTGTTTACTGATAATCTAAGCACATCCTCCTGTATACTTTAAATCATCTCTAGATTACTTATAATACCTAAGACAATGTAAATGCTATGTGAATAGTTGCCAGCATGCAACAAATTCAAGTTTTGCTTTAAGAAATTTTCCAGACTTAAAACAAACAAACCATTTTTGATCTGTGGTTGGTTCAATCCAAAGATGCAGAACTTGCCTGTATGGAAGGCTGACCATACTTAGGTAACTATTTAGAATTTGAATACCTATTTCTGAAAACACATCGATACACAGACTTTAACAGTAGAACCAAGTGATGCACCTTGGGTCTCTGTCAGGTAGATCTCCATTCCATTTACCTGAGCTAAAGAAGCCAAGGCTTCCCTGGCTGCTCAGAGGGTAAAGAGTCTGACTGCAATGCAAGCGACCTGGGTTCTATCCCCAGTTAGGGAAGATCCCCTGGAGAAGGAAATGGTAACCCACTCCAGTACTCTTGCCTGGAAAACTCCATGGATAATGGAGCCTGGTAGGAATACAGTCCATGGGATCACAAAGAGTCTCACATGACTGAGCAACTTCACTTCAAAGTAGCCAAAACCAAAAGTAACAGTGTATGAGGAGGAGGGGAAAAGATCCGAGGAAGAAAAGAGCAGACATACTGTCTTCCTTTCAGTGCAGATTTCTTGGATCACAGCTTGTGTCCTGAGCAAGATGCAAAAGAATGGTGAAGGAGAAAGTGAGATTTTGAAACTGGCTTAGAGAGAAGCATACTTTTTAATACCTGCAAAATGACTGGAAAGAAGGGAGGCATAAAAGAGTATATTTGAAGGCAATAATTAAGAAAATAAAATGAAACTGTCATGTTAGTACCCCACCAAATTTAGACTGTGAAATATACCATTTTCTAACAGAATAAGAATTTTGAAAACCAAAAGTTTAAGCAAAATTGATAAGTTAAAAATATAAAAAATTAAAACATATAAACCCAATAAAATGAATAATCATATAAGATTAAAATGGGAAAGGACTTTGTATAAATGATGACTAAAAAATAAGCCATATAGTTCTGAATAGACAGCACTTAAATATTAAATATATATTTCTATACTTAGTTATATATAATATTTTAAACTATTATTAGGAGGCGGTCCTAAGATGGCGGAGGAATAGGACGAGGAAGACCAGTTTCTCCCTCACAAATTCCTCAAAAGAACATTTCAACGCTGAGCAAACTCCACAAAACAACTTCTGTAGGCTGGCAGAGGACATCAGGCAACCAGAAAAGCAGACCATTGTCTTCAAAAACAGGTAGGGAAAAATATAAAAGACGAGAAAGGAGACAAAGGAGGTGGGGAGGGAGCTCCATCCCGGGAGGGAAGCCCGTCCCGGGAAGGGAATTTTATGAAGAGAGGTTTCCAAACACCAGGAAACACTCTCCCTGCCGAGTCTGTGGTGAGCCTTGGAAACACAGAGGGCAACATAATAGGAAGGGAAAAATAAATAAATAATTAAAACCAACAGATTACAAGCCCAACAGTAACTCCCCCAGCGGAAAAGCAGCACAGACGCCTGCATCCGCCACTGGGAAGTGGGGGCAGGGCAGGGACGCGCGGAGGCGCGGGCTGCAGTGCTTTGTAAGAATCGGGCAGGAACGCCCCACACGCAACCAGAACGATCTAACTTGGGCTAGCAAACCAGACTGTGGGATAGCTACCACGCGAAAAACTCGAACATAAGACACGCCAGGACCGAGCACAGAACAAAGGACGGAACGGAAAAAGCGGCTGCAGACTATCCCCTGCCGGGGACAGGCAGCCAGAGCCGTAAGGGCTGGAAAGGGGCAATTGCAGACCTGGAGAGACTTCACTTACCAAACTGCAAGCAGGCTTCTTTGCGAAGACTTCTGGGGGTGCTGGACTGTCACCATCTGCCTCACAAGGGGCGCCAGCGGTCCACCCAGAAAGCTGAGCAGCAGCGGCAGAAAAGGTGACAAGTCGCAGCGATCGCACTCGCCAAACTCCTGAGCTACTCGCACCTGGGAAGGGCACAAAAGCGCAGTCCCAACTGAATCTGTGCCTCTGAGGATTACCTGAGCACCGAACCTGAGCGGCTTAGACAGGGGAAGTGCATGCAGCCTAGGGCCGGCCTCAGACAGTTCCCAGCTGAGCATCGTAGAGCCGGAGCGGTTTGTACGCCACGAGAAGGGACAGGTCCAGCTGGGCTGAGACACTGTGTGCACACGACAGCGCTATTTGTTTGCAGCATCCCCCCTCTCCACAGCGGTGACTGAACTAGTGAGCCTAAAAAACCAGCATAAAGAAGAAGTTAAACAGAGGGAACCGCCTTGGAAGTGACCCCACACTGCCCACAACATCAGAGAAGGGCCAGGACATATTTTTACTATTTTTAAAATCATTTCTGTTTTTTTTTTCTTTTTTTTTCTTTCTAACTTTTTTTTAATAGTCAAGTCTTCTATTTCTCCTCTAATTTTTATTTCTATAACCTATTATTACTATTCAAAAAAAAAGACTCTTTTTTTTTTTTTTTACGGCAAACACCATATATAGTCTTTGGGTGGTTATCGGTGGGTTTTTTTTTTTTTTTTAATAATTCTTGTGGCTTTTTTTTTTTCTTTTTTCCTTTTTCCTTCTGCTTCTTTTCTTTAATATTGTATTTTTGAAAATCCAACCTCTACTCTAGATTTTTAATCTTTGCTCTTTGGTTTTTGTTCTCAATTTTGTACATTTAAAAACCCAAACTTCACTACCCAATTTTACCTGAGAGTGAGATTACTGGCTTGACCATTCTCTCCTCCGTTGGACTCTCCTTTTTCTCCACCAGGTGCCCTCTGTCTCTTTTCTCCCCCATCTCTTCTCTATCCAACTCTGTGAATCTCTGTGTGTTCCAGACAGTGGAGAACACCTAAGGAACTGGTTACTGGCAGGATTTGTCTCTCTCCTTCTCATTCCTCTCTCTTATCCTCCTGGCCACCTCTGTCTACTTCCTCCCTCTCCTCTTCCCTGTATAACTCCATAAATACCTCTGAGCGGCCCAGACTAAGGAAGGCACATAAGGAAGTGACTACTGGCTAGCTTGCTCTCTCCTCTTTTGATCTCACCGTATCTCATTCCAGTCACCTCTAACTACCCCTTCCCTCTTCTCTTCTCCTTGTAACTCAGTGAACCTCTCTGAGTGTCCCTCAATGTGGAGAAACTTTTCATCTTTAACCTAGATGTTTTATCATCAGTGCTGTATAGATGGAGAAGTCTAGAGGCTACTGTAAAAATAAAACTGAAAACCAGAAGCAGGAGGCTTAAGTCCAGAGCCTGAAAACATCAGAGAACTCCTGAATTCAGGGAACATTAAGCAATAGGAGCTCATCAAATGCCTCCATACCTACACTGAAACCAAGCTCCACCCAAGGACCAACAAATTCCAGAACAAGACATACCACACAAATTCTCCAGCAACACAGGAACACACCCCTGAGCTTCAATATACAGGCAGCTCAAAGCTACTTCAAAACCTTTAACGTCTCATAACCCATTACTGGTCACTCCACTGCACTACAGAGAGAAGAAACCCAGCTCCACCCACCAGAACTCCAACACAAGCCTCCCTAACCAGGAAACCTAGACAAGCCACTGATACAACCCCACCCACATTGAGGAAGCTCCATATTAAAGAGAACTTCACAAATTACCAGAATATAAAAAGGCCACCCCAAACGCAGCAATATAATCAAGATGAAGAGACAGAGGAATACTCAGCAGGTAAAGGAACAGGAGAGTTGCCCACCAAACCAAACAAAAGAGGAAGAGGTAGGGAATCTACCTGAGAAAGAATTCCGAATACTGATAGTGAAAATGATCCAAAATTTTGAAATCAAAATGGAATCACAGATAAATAGCCTAGAGACAAGGATTGAGAAGATGCAAGAAAGGTTTAACAAGGACCTAGAAGAAATAAAAAAGAGTCAATATATAATGAATAATGCAATAAATGAGATCAGAAACACTCTGGAGGCAACAAATAGCAGAATAATGGAGGCAGAAGATAGGATTAGTGAAATAGAAGATAGAATGGTAGAAATAAATGAATCAGAGAGGAAACAAGAAAAACAGAATTAAAAGAAATGAGGACAATCTCAGAGACCTCCAGGACGATATGAAATGCTCCAACATTCGAATTATAGGAGTCCCAGAAGAAGAAGACAAAAAGAAAGACCTTGAGAAAATCCTTGAGGAGATAATAGTTGAAAACTTCCCTAAAATGGGGAAGGAAATAATCACCCAAGTCCAAGAAACACAGAGAGTTCCAAATAGGATAAACCCAAGGCGAAACACCCCAAGACACATATTAACCAAATTAACAAAGATCAAACACAAAGAACAAACATTAAAAGCAGCAAGGGAAAAACAACAAATAACACACAAGGGGATTCCCATAAGGATAACAGCTGATCTTTCAATAGAAACTCTTCAGGCCAGGAGGGAATGGCAAGACATGCTTAAAGTGAATAAATAAAATAACCTACAGCCCAGATTACTGTACCCAGCAAGGATCTCATTCAAATACGAAGGAGAAATCAAAAGCTTTACAGACAAGCAAAAGCTTAGAAAATTCAGCACCACCAAACCAGCTCTCCAACAAATTCTAAAGGATATTCTCTAGACAGGAAACACGAAAAGTCTGTGTAAACCTGAACCCAAAACAATAAAGTAAATGGTAACAGGATCATACTTATCAATAATTACCTTAAACGTAAATGGGTTGAATGTCCCAACCAAAAGACAAAGACTGGCCGAATGGATACAAAAACAAGACCCCTCTATATGCTGCTTACAAGAGACCCACCTCAAAACAAGGGACACATACAGACTGAAAGTGAAGGGCTGGAAAAAGATATACCACGCAAATAGAGACCAAAAGAAAGCAGGAGTGGCAATACTCATATCCGATAAAATAGACTTTAAAACAAAGGCTGTGAAAAGAGACAAAGAAGGCCACTACATAATGATCACAGGAACAATCCAAGAAGAAGATATAACAATTATAAATATATATGCACCCAATATAGGAGCACTGCAATATGTAAGACAAATGCTAACAAGTATGAAAGGGGAAATCAACAATAACACAACAATAGTGGGAGACTTTAATACCCCACTCACACCTATGGACAGATCAACTAAACAGAAAATCAACAAAGAATCACAAACTTTAACTGATACATTAGACCAGTTAGGCCTAATTGATATCTATAGGACATTTCACCCCAAAACAATGAATTTTACCTTTTTCTCAAGTGCTCATGGAACATTCTCCAGGATAGATCACATCCTGGGCCATAAATCTAAACTTGATAAATTCAAAAAAATCAAAATCATTCCAAGCATCTTTTCTGACCATAATGCATTAAGATTAGATCTCAATTACGGGAGAAAAACTATTAAAAATTCCAACATATGGAGGTTGAACAACACACTTCTGAATAACCAACAAATCACAGAAGAAATAAAAAAAGAAATCAAAATATGCATAGAAACTAATGAAAATGAAAACACAACAACCCAAAACCTGTGGGACACTATAAAAGCAGTGCTAAGAGGAAAGTTCATAGCAATACAGGCATACCTCAAGAAACAAGAAAAAAGTCAAATAAATAACCTAACTCTACACCTAAAGCAACTAGAAAAGGAAGAATTGGAGGACCCCAGAGTTAGTAGAAGGAAATAAATCTTAAAAATTAGGGCAGAAATAAATGCAAAAGAAACAAAAGAGACCATAGCAAAAATCAACAAAGCCAAAAGCTGGTTCTTTGAAAGGATAAATAAAATTGACAAACCATTAGCCAGACTCATCAAGAAGCAAAGAGAGAAAAATCAAATCAATAAAATTAGAAATGAAAATGGAGAGATCACAAGAGACAACACAGAAATACAAAGGATTATAAGAGACTACTATCAGCAATTATATGCCAATAAAATGGACAACGTGGAAGAAATGGACAAATTCTTAGAAAAGTACAATTTTCCAAAACTGAACCAGGAAGAAATAGAAAATCTTAACAGACCCATCACAAGCACGGAAATTGAAACTGTAATCAGAAATCTTCCAGCAAACAAAAGCCCAGGACCAGACAGCTTCACAGCTAAATTCTACCAAAAATTTCGAGAAGAGCTAACACCTATCCTCCTCAAACTCTTCCAGAAAATTGCAGAGGAAGGTAAACTTCCAAACTCATTCTATGAGGTGACCATCACCCTAATACCAAAACCTGACAAAGCTACTACAAAAAAAAGAAAACTACAGGCCAATATCACTGATGAACATAGATGCAAAAATCCTCAACAAAATTCTAGCAATCAGAATCCAACAACACATTAAAAAGATCATACACCATGACCAAGTGGGCTTTATCCCAGGGATGCAAGGATTCTTCAATATCCACAAATCAATCAATGTAATTCACCACATTAACAAATTGAAAAATAAAAACCATATGATTATCTCAATAGATGCAGAGAAGGCCTTTGACAAAATTCAACATCCATTTATGATAAAAACTCTCCAGAAAGCAGGAATAGAAGGAACATACCTCAACATAATAAAAGCTATATATGACAAACCCACAGCAAACATTATCCTCAATGGTGAAAAATTGAAAGCATTTCCCCAAAGTCAGGAACAAGACAAGGGTGCCCACTTTCACTGCTACTATTCAACATAGTTCTAGAAGTTTTGGCCACAGCAATCAGAGCAGAAAAAGAAATAAAAGGAATCCAAATTGGAAAAGAAGAAGTAAAACTCTCACTGTTTGCAGATGACATGATCCTCTACATGGAAAACCCTAAAGACTCCACCAGAAAATTACTAGAGCTCATCAATGAATATAGTAACGTTGCAGGATATAAAATCAACACACAGAAATCCCTTGCATTCCTATACACGAATAATGAGAAAGTAGAAAAAGAAATTAAGGAAACAATTCCATTCACCATTGCAACGAAAAGAATAAAATACTTAGGGATATATCTACCTAAAGAAACTAAAGACCTATATATAGAAAACTATAAAACACTGATGAAAGAAATCAAAGAGGACACTAATAGATGGAGAAATATACCATGTTCATGGATTGGAGGAATCAATATAGTGAAAATGAGTATACTACCCAAAGCAATTTACAAATTCAATGAAATCCCTATCAAGCTACCAGTGATATTTTTCACAGAACTAGAACAAATAATTTCAAGATTTGTATGGAAATACAAAAAACCTCGAATAGCCAAAGCAATCTTGAGAAAGAAGAATGGAACTGGAGGAATCAACTTGCCTGACTTCAGGCTCTACTACAAAGCCACAGTCATCAAGACAGTATGGTACTGGCACAAAGACAGAAATATAGATCAATGGAACAAAATAGAAAGCCCAGAGATAAATCCACACACATATGGACACCTTATCTTTGACAAAGGAGGCAAGAATATACAATGGAGTAAAGACAATCTCTTTAACAAGTGGTGCTGGGAAAACTGGTCAACCACTTGTAAGAGAATGAAACTAGATCACTTTCTAACACCACACACAAAAGTAAACTCAAAATGGATTAAAGATCTAAATGTAAGATCAGAAACTATAAAACTCCTAGAGGAGAACATAGGCAAAATACTCTCCGACATAAATCACAGCAGGATCCTCTATGATCCACCTCCCAGAATTCTGGAAATAAAAGCAAAAATAAACAAATGGGATCTAATTAAAATTAAAAGCTTCTGCACAACAAAGGAAAATATAAGCAAAGTGAAAAGACAGCCTTCTGAATGGGAGAAAATAATAGCAAATGAAGCAACTGACAAACAACTAATCTCAAAAATATACAAGCAACTTACGCAGCTCAACTCCAGAAAAATAAACGACCCAATCAAAAAATGGGCCAAAGAACTAAATAGACATTTCTCCAAAGAAGACATACGGATGGCTAACAAACACATGAAAAGATGCTCAACATCACTCATTATTAGAGAAATGCAAATCAAAACCACAATGAGGTACCACTTCACACCAGTCAGAATGTCTGCAATCCAAAAATCTACAAGCAATAAACGCTGGAGAGGGTGTGGAGAAAAGGGAACCCTCCTACACTGTTGGTGGGAATGCAAACTAGTACAGCCACTATGGAGAACAGTGTGGAGATTCCTTAAAAAATTGCAAATAGAGCTACCTTATGACCCAGCAATCCCACTGCTGGGCATACACACCAAGGAAACCAGAACTGAAAGAGACACATGTACCCCAATGTTCATTGCAGCACTGTTTATAATAGCCAGGACATCGAAACAACCTAGATGTCCATTAGCAGATGAATGGATAAGAAAGCTGTGGTACATATACACAGTGGAGTATTACTCAGCCATTAAAAAGAATACATTTGAATCAGTTCTGATGAGATGGATGAAACTGGAGCCGATTATACAGAGTGAAGTAAGCCAGAAAGAAATACACCAATACAGTATACTAACACATATATATGGAATTTAGAAAGATGGCAATGACGACCCTGTATGCAAGACAGCAAAAAAGACACAGATGTGTATAATGGACTTTTGGACTCAGAGGGAGAGGGAGAGGGTAGGATGATTTGGGAGAATGGCATTGTAACATGTATACTATCATGTAAGAATCGAATCACCAGTCTATGTCCGATGCAGGATGCAGCATGCTTGGGGCTGGTGCACGGTGATGACCCAGAGAGATGTTATGGGGAGGGAGGTGGGAGGGGGGTTCATGTTTGGGAACGCATGTACACCCGTGGTGGATTCATGTCAATGTATGGCAAAACCGATACAGTATTGTAAAGTAAAATAAAGTAAAAATAAAAATTAAAAAAAAAAAGAAAGTGAAAGAGAAAAATAAAAAGAAGAAATGAACAAAGTTGCAATTTGGCTCAGTGCATTAAGTTAATCAGTAATTAAAATAATCCTGCTGAGACGAAAAAAAAACTATTATTAAAAGTTCAGTAGACATTTACAGATTTCTACTTTTTGTTTCACTGTGTCAGTCAGCTGACTAATTTTAGCAATGTCATTCTGGAAAAAAATCCTTATATAAATGTTAGAAGTACTTAGTCTGTATTCTCTAATTTCTTAGGTATGTGGATTTAAAAAAAAGAAGATGTATGTTATTTACCTGTCACATACATATACCACACATATTTGACTTCACTCATTTAAATTCAGATTACCTGAAAATGCTTATCTATGCACTTTCATCAACATATATACAAATTTCACCACTCCTGCCTGAATCATTGGCATCAAATACCTGTGTTACTTTGAACTAGTTGGCTTGAAGTGTCTCTTCTCCCTCTCAGATTTCAGGAGTTGCCACATGCAATTTTTTAGTTTTCTGCTTGTTTATTTATGTTCTTAGTCCAGTTGATGTAATGAAATTTATTAACATCTTCCTAACATTTTACCTCCTGGGATAAATATGCTTGGTCATTGTAAGCAATTAAAAAAAAAACTGTTTACTTGATTTCTCAGAATTTTATTTTTAATTTAGCTTCTCCCCAAATCCACCTCACCAAGAGACAGAAATAGATAAAGAGCAAAAGAAGAGAAAGAAAACTGATCCAGATTTATGCCTCAGGCATTGAACTGATGTTTGAAATTTAATGTAAATTTAGTGTGATTGTGCATTTTTCTGGGAAGAATACATATTTTTCATATAGTTTTCAAAAAATATATGAAAAGATTAAGAATCTGTAGTCCATATTTTTTGTCCTTTGTGGTATGTAAGTCATATTTTGTGACAATTTCATAAAATAAATCGGTTAGAAATTGAAAACATTATTGGTAAATTTTGCCAAGTTACTTTTGAATTGATAATCATACCAATAATTTTTAGACAACTTGTTGAACTATCACCACTAGCCAGTAGGTGGTATTTTTCACAGAACTAGAACAAATAATTTCAAGATTTGTATGGAAATACAAAAAAACTCGAATAGCCAAAGCAATCTTGAGAAAGAAGAATGGAACTGGAGGAATCAACTTGCCTGACTTCAGGCTCTACTACAAGGCCACAGTCATCAAGACAGTATGGTAGCAGCACAAAGACAGAAATATAGATCAATGGAACAAAATAGAAAGCCCGGAGATGAATCCACACACATATGGACACCTTATCTTTGACAAAGGAGGCAAGAATATACAATGGAGTAAAGACAATCTCTTTAACAAGTGGTGCTGGGAAAACTGGTCAACCACTTGTAAAAGAATGAAACTAGATCACTTTCTAACACCCCACACAAAAATAAACTCAAAATGGATTAAAGATCTAAATGTAAGACCAGAAACTATAAAACTCCTAGAGGAGAACATAGGCAAAACACTCTCCGACATAAATCACAGCAGGATCCTCTATGATCCACCTCCCAGAATTCTGGAAATAAAAGCAAAAATAAACAAATGGGATCTAATTAAAATTAAAAGCTTCTGCACAACAAAGGAAACTATAAGTAAGGTGAAAAGACAGCCTTCTGAATGGGAGAAAATAATAGCAAATGAAGCAACTGACAAACAACTAATCTCAAAAATATACAAGCAACTTACGCAGCTCAACTCCAGAAAAATAAACGACCCAATCAAAAAATGGGCCAAAGAACTAAATAGACATTTCTCCAAAGAAGACATACGGATGGCTAACAAACACATGAAAAGATGCTCAACATCACTCATTATCAGAGAAATGCAAATCAAGACCACAATGAGGTACCACTTCACACCAGTCAGAATGGCTGTGATCCAAAAGTCCGCAAGCAATAAATGCTGGAGAGGATGTGGAGAAAAGGGAACCCTCTTACACTGTTGGTGGGAATGCAAACTAGTACAGCCACTATGGAGAACAGTGTGGAGATTCCTTAAAAAATTGCAAATAGAACTGCCTTATGACCCAGCAATCCCACTGCTGGGCATACACACCAAGGAAACCAGAATTGAAAGAGACACATGTACCCCAATGCTCATTGCAGCACTGTTTACAATAGCCAGGACATGGAAGCAACCTAGATGTCCATTAGCAGATGAATGGATAAGAAAGCTGTGGTACATACACACAATGGAGTATTACTCAGCCATTAAAAAGAATACATTTGAATCAGTTCTAATGAGATGGATGAAACTGGAGCCAATTATACAGAGTGAAGTAAGCCAGAAAGAAAAACACCAATACAGTATACTGACACATATATACAGAATTTAGAAAGATGGTAATGATGACCCTGTATGCAAGACAGCAAAAGAGACACAGATGTATAGAAAGGACTTTTGGACTCTGAGGGAGAGGGAGAGGGTGGGATGATCTGGGAGAACGGCATTGAAACATGTATACTATCATGTAAGAAACGAAGTGCCAGTCTATGTTCAATACAGGATACAGGATGCTTGGGGCTGGTGCATGGGGATGATCCAGAGAGATGATATGGGGTGGGAGGTGGGAGGGGGATTCAGTATTGGGAGCTTGTATACACCCGTGGTGGATTCATGTCAATGTATGGCAAAACCGATACAGTATTGTAAAGTAAAATAAAGTAAAAATAAAAAAATAAAATTAAAAAACAAAAACACTAAAAAAAAATGTATTTCCTATTAAGTATAAACATTTTTCCATAGCATGTTTTCCTCTTTTTAAATAGTGCATGTCCTCTGGCTATTTTTCTTAGACAGTTTGACAGTCTGAACCAACGACTTAAATGTAAAATTATAAAGTATTCTGATTGGGAGAACTTGTGATCATGTAGCATGATCCAAAAGTCCAGACTCTCTAATACAGACCCAGTTCTCTCTCCACCTCTGCACTGCTCACCATGGTCATGCTAAAAGAAAAAAAAAGCACAGCCACTGCCCTAGGGATACAAAACCCATCAGAAAAAAACACGTACAGCCTTTGCAGAGCATACTACATAGCACAATCAATAAATATATGCTGAATGAATGATATTTTTCTGAGCAAGAGTTTTTCCATCAATCCACATAAACCTCCAGCCCAATTGTTCAGAAAATATCTGCTTTTCTGTGTTCCCATAGTACTTGTTCACATTTTTTGATTATATTATGTTTCCCTTGTAGCTCAGTTGTGAAAAATCTGCCTGCAATGCAGGAGACCTGAGTATAATCCCTGGGTCAGGAAGATCTCCAGAGAAGGAAAGGGCAACCCACTCCAATATTCTTGCCTGGAGAATCCCATAGACAGAGGAGCATGCAGGCTACAGTCCATGGGGTTGCAAGAATTGGACATGACTTAGTGACTAAACTCCATAATTTAATTTTATTACATTTCTTCCATTTTACATTACACTATTCACTCAATATTTTACCCACATGGATATATTATAAAGTTTCTAACTGTGATAGCCTCATAATACTCAAAAATTCACTCAAGTTTCAGGATGCAATTCACCTATCTTTTAAATAATGTGAACGATCCGTTCATATACTAAATTTCTAAAAATATTACACCTATTTTATCATGCATAAGCGCTCTAAACTCTTTCAGGACAAGAGACCAACTAAGTCTATATGATAATAGCCATAATAATAATACTGTAGAAAACATATCATAGAATTAAATTTAGGAAGTAAGTTCAATTAATGGGATAGTTGGTGAAATTTCATTATATTCAGTATTACTCTGCTAAAGAAAAGCTTCATGTTTCAATCATCTATAAGATAATTATTCGTTTCTTAAAATTTTATATTATGATATTTAGTTTACAAGGACATGCTGAGGTTCTTCAGCAATGGACACATTTGTAAAAATTACAAACCAATAAAAAGGAATATAGACACTTATCTCAAACTCCTTCCAGCAGATACTACTTTTCCATTTGTTAACTCTAAATAAAATGACTCTAAAGTTGATTTTCCTGAGAATTCAAAGGTGACAATATGCCAATATAAATGTATAGAGCATTTGTGGTATCATGTACTGTAGTGGGTTAAATCGCATCCCTCCACCCTGCCCCAAAGAGATATGTTCAAGTGCTAAGCCCTGGTACATGGGAGTGTGACCCCATTTGAAAACACAGTTTTCGCAGAGGTAAAGATAGTAACAAGCTAGATTAGGGCAGATGCTAAGTTCAATGACTAGCGTTTCTACAATAGAAAGGAAAGGGAGATTTGGACCCAGAGACAGAGGAAAGAGATGACAGACAGGACTGAGGCAGTTATAAGCCAAAAAATGAGAAAGATTGTCAGCAACCATCTGAAGCTAGGAAAAGGCCAGGAATAACTTTCCCTTGAAACTTCAGCAGTTCTATAGCATTGCCAATGATTTAATTTTGAATTTGTAACCTCTAGAACTGTGAAAAAAATAACTGGTTTGTTTTAAGCCATCAGTTTGTGGACATTTTTACAACAGCCCTAGAAAACTAATATGAGTACCAATCATACTAATACATGTATAACATTTATTTATGTGCTGTGTATACAAACACAAATATTTACAAATAGGAAAAATGAAATATTTTCACAAAAATCAGGTATACGTTCAAAAATGTCAAATGGAAGTTCAAAACATCAGAGGAAGAAAAGGTAGAGAGATATCTTTTTAATATAATAATATTGTTATGTTAACAAACAATATTTGAGCATTAATGTAGGCTCTATATTATGACAGCTACAGAGGGTACAAGAGCTCTGCTCTAGAGGTAGACACAGGTAGGTAGAATAAGTACAGTTTTGTTTGTTTGTTTGTTTGTTTTCTAAATGAACTGATAGAGGTTTATACTAAATCTTACAGGAACACCAGGTTTGATCACTCATGTGAAATGAGAGCAGGTAAAATCAAGAAAGACTTACTGGTGATGGGGACAGAGGAGTAGTAACTTTTGAACCACATTGTACATAAATTGGAGAAGGAAATGGCAACCCACTCCAGTGTTCTTGCCTTGAGAACCCCAGGGACAGGGGAGCCTGGTAGGCTGCCATCTCTGGGGTCGCACAGAGTCGAACACGACTGAAGTGACTTAGCAGCAGCAGCAGCAGTACATAAATTTAGTTGGAAAATCCTGTGCATGGAAAGTGGGGATAAGAGCAGAGACCATATTATAAATTGCAGGGACATCCTGCTAAACCAAAAGCCAAGAACAATTAGTCAAGAACATCAGTGAGATATAAACAGAGAAATAAAATTAAGTGTAGGAAGAGGGAATAGATAAGGATGGAGAAGTAACATAAAAAAGAATATAAGGTTATAAATCAACCTGTTCATTAACAAGAACAATGGATTTGTTGCACAGTGGGCTTATGGTTTGCTTTGCTTTTCTCTATGTGCCAAATTATAGTATTATATCTTATACAATTAAAAATTATTACTCTTGTAGTAATAAAAATATTTAAATATAAGATGTTATATAAAATAATGTCCAAAATTTGTCCTTTTCCCTACCTAAATGCTGTTGTGTGTCTATGTAAAAAGGATAGGAAGAAAATAAGTTTGCTAACTGGTTGTCTTTGAGTGGAAGCACTATGGGGGATTTCATTTTCTCATTTATACTTTTAGATTTTCAAACTTCTCCACATTAAAATATTACTTTCATAACTAGACAATTATTTGTTTAAAAATTTAGAAGCATAATAACAATTAAGCATCTGGTAACTGCTTTAATGGAATAATGTTTTTATTTTCAGAATAGCTCTTGCTTAGCATTTTATGTTTGATTGTCTTCAATGCTTTTCATCACTTCTGTTCATTTATTGTCTTAGTTATGCATTTTAAAAATTAATAATAGAGGTGCTAATTACCTCATTAATATCTCTTCTATTTACTATGAATATTAACATTCACATCTAACTGTAGTTTTCTCCCACCGTGAGCTGTCTGCATTCAAAAGCATTACCTATTTGTATTGCTTCTTTTATCTTTTAATAATTCTATCAAGAGGCTCAGAACTGCCTAGACAAAGAGAATAAGATAATTGAATGCTGAACCTGTTTCTTACTCATTTACTCTGAGTTCCATTATCCAGATGTAAAAATCCCCGTATGTTCCCTTCTGGGTTTGTAAAAGGACCATAATCTAATGTTTTGGAGCATTTAAAACTCATGATTTAATCAATGCAGTCGCTCACTTGTGTCCGACTCTGAGACCCCCATGGACTGCAGCACGCCAGGCCTCCCTGTCCATCACCAACTCCCGGAGTTTACCCAAACTCATGTCCATTGAGTCAGTGATGTCATCCAACCACCTCATCCTGTCGTCCCCTTCTCTTCCCACCTTCAATCTTCCCCAGCATCACGGTTTTTTCAAACGAGTTAGCTCTTCGCATCAGGTGGCCAAAGTATTAGCGTTTCAGCTTCAACATCAGTCCTTCCAATGAACACTCAGGACTGATCTCCTTTAGAATGGACTGGTTGGATCTCCTTGCAGTCCAAGGGATTCTCAAGAGTCTTCTCCAACAACACATTTCAAAAGCATCAATTTTTCGGCGCTCAGCTTTCTTTATAGTCCAAATGTCCCATCCGCACATGACTACTGGAAAAACGACAGCCTTGACTAAACGGACCTTTGTTGGCAAAGTAATGCCTCTGCTTTTTAATATGCTATCTAGGTTGGTCTTAACTTTCCTTCCAAGGAGTAAGCTTCTTTTAATTTGATAGCTGCAGTCTCCAGCGACGCACAGCTGCTGCTCCCTTGACTTAATAGAACACTAATTTTTTAAAAATAACATTATTTGTCTGCACATTACAATACTGAATAGACGAGAATACACATCAAATGGTAGAAACTATTTCCCTAGTGAAAAATCATCTTTTCAAAATAACATAGGAAAATATATTTAAAGCAGTAAAATAGCCAATTTATCATGTATACTCTCTGACTCACCATTTTTCCTTAACCATTAGGGACATTTTCATTCTAATTTTAATTCTTCAGATTTTTCAAAGATCTACCCAGTTCCTACTGCTTTCTTGTAATTGCAATTTTGCTGTAAAATGAAGTGTTTATATAAGAATATGATTATGAGTTTTATAGTCATGAAAGCTCTACAAATCTTTACATTATGTTACATAGAAATGCAGAATTGTGGAATTGGTTCCATCCTCTTGTAGTCTATCCCTGGGCCTATTATTGGATTTTATTTGTTATTATTATAATTTTAGTGTATAATATATCTGGCTGAAACAAGCACATACTTGGGACAGAGTAAGACAAAAGTAAAACAAGTGTATGAATTACATTCAAATGATCTCACTTTTACAAAACAAATATTTGGAAAAAGGAGCACACAATTTTGAAAGTACACATGAAAATAGGTTAAATGAAAATGTTTCTTTCTTTAAATTATCTAATGTATTGTTGTTTCTTCAGGGCATTATGTTTTGTTTAAATGCTTTTTCACTTTCAACCTGTGATAAAGCTCTGATTCTCTAGAGCATACAAACCAGTAAAATTTAATATTCTAAACAGTACAACACACACTTTCTAACCTACATTCTAATAGAGCAGTTGTAAACAAATATCATTTGTTTTAATTTCATGTACTTGATTTTATTTGTTTAGATTTGAATCTCATATGGGTTTTTTATTAATCTTTCAAGAAAGAACCTCAAAATCATACATCAGCAACTAGTCTACCAACAACAAAAACAGATAGGTTGTACATAAGTTGGAAGATTGTCATACATTTTGCTGTTTTGTTTTTAGTTTAAAAAATGCAATTCTTTATTTAAAAGGTGAAAATTAAATACTTTTTACCAGCAGAGCAAATCTTTAAAAATAAGTTACTTTTTAAGAAATGCAGTATTTTTTTTACTAAATTTTGCCTTTTTCAATTTTTAAAATACATTCAAATGCCAGCATATTGTAGTGGAGAAAAGATTAATTTAAAGCACTGTCTAAATGAACTGTATTCATTCTTTAGAACCTATTTTAGACATTTCTATCTTTCAGAAACATCAAGCTCATTAATCAAAATAATTTGATAGTTTTAATACACAGTGGCTGTAAGTAGTCAGCTTATCTAGCTTAGGTTTTTCAGCTGAATCACAGAGATGCCCAGGGTCACAACACAGTCACTTATTCAACAATCATTAATTATTTACTACATGCCAGACACTATTTTGGCACTCGGTACAGCACTACATCACAGTTCATGAAAGATACAAGGTTGTCATACTTCTCATGGAAATATTAGCTGTATATGCAATAAATAATTAAAAAGCAGAGAAATCAACTTAACAACAAAGGTCTGTATAGTCAAAGCTATGTTTTTTGCAATAGTCATGTATAAAGAAAGCTGAGCACCAAAGAATTGTTGCCTTCAAATTGCGGTGCTGGAGAAAACTCTTGAGAGTCCCTTGGACTGCAAGGAGATCAAACCAGTCAATCCTAAAGGATATAAACCTTGAATATTCACTGGAAGGACTGATGCTGAAGCTCCAAGAGTCTGGCCACCTGATGCAAAGAGCCGACTCATTGGAAAAGATCCTGATGCTAGGAAAGACCGAGAGCTGGAGGAGAAGCAGGCAACAGAGGATGAGATGGTTGGATGGCATCACTGACTCAGTGAACATGAGTTAGGTCAAACTCCAAGAGACAGTGAAGGACAGGGAAGCCTGGTATGCTGCAGTCCATGGGGTCACAGAATCAGACACGATTGAGTGACTGAACAACAATAATCATACAATAATGAATGCTACAAAAATACTGAAAAATATATAATTGTGATTGAGTTGTTTTCTCTAAGGTCTTATTTAAACACTAGGAAGGACATAGTCATTCAAAGAACAGGGAAAAGAGTATTCCAAGTATGGGAAAGCTAAGATATACATAGAAAACCAGGGTTGGTGAGTCTGAGTAAATGTAAGAATGGTATGAAATTAGATTACAATAGAAGGAAACGGCTTGTAAATCAGGAAGAGGAATTTGATTTACATTTGAAGGGAATTAGGAATTAACAGATTCACTTCTTCAAAGGACTATCTGGTTGCTATGTGAAAACTGATTTGAAAATTGAAACCAGAGATACCAGTTAAAGTCTTTTGTAGCCTTTTATACAAGTACTCTTGCCTGGACAATCCCATGGATGGGGGAGCCTGGTGGGCTGCAGTCAATGGAGTCGCAAAGAGTTGGACACGACTGAGCGACTTCACTTTCACTTTTCACTTTCATGCATTGGAGAAGGAAATGGCAACCCACTCCTATGTTCTTGCATGGAGAATCCCAGGGACGGCAGAGCCTGGTGGGCTACCGTCCATGGGGTCGCACAGAGTTGGACACGACTGAAGTGACTTAGCAGCAGCAGCAGCAGGTCCAGGGCATTAGTGTGGAGCTGGATGGAAGTGAAATTCAGTGTTTTGGAGATGGAGTCAGAGAGACTTACTGATGAATTGGATACAAGGTGTAAAGAAAGAAAAGAAAGATTTTTCTCCTGAAGCAAATGAGTATATGCTTGCGAATTCATAGCAATAGTACAGAACAAACAAGTTGGAGGTGACTGTAACAAAAATTGTGTTTTGAGCGTGCTAATTGTGAGATGTTTACCATCTCAAATAGAAAGCTCAAGCAAGTGAACAAGAAGATCTTACTGTATAACACAGGGATCTATAATCAATATCCTGTGATGGACCATAAAGGAAAATAATATGAAAAAGAATACGTATATGTACTAATATAACTGAATCACTTTGGTGTATAGCAGAAATTGATACAACATTGTAAATCAACTATACTTCAATAGTTTTTTAATAAAAAGATCAAGCAAGAAGTTGAATAAAGGAGTCTGGAATTCTAAGAAATGTTCTGGATTGGACCTTACATATTTAAATCATTGAAATGATAGTCTTTAAATTCACGAGACTGTGTGAAATCTCCTAGGAAGACTGTGGATAAATAGAGGAACAGTGAAAACAGTGAAGAAGGACTCAGATGAATCCCTATATTATTCTAACATTTATGAGGGTAGCAGAGAAAGAAAGGTCAAAAGTCATATGGGGGCCTTTGAGGTAAGAGGAAGACTAGAAGAGGGAGATGTAATAGAAGTCAAGAGAAAAACTGATTCAAAAAGGAGGAATAGACAATTAAGTCTACTATAGTTGGATTTTAAAATATGAAGGTTATGGGTGACCTTGGCAATAGCAGCCTCTGTGGAGTAGTCATGATCAAATCATTACTGGAGCAGGTAGAAGACAGAATTGAAGAGAGAGAGAGAATAACTAGAGATAACTTCTTCAAGTTCTTTTTTTATTGTTTGTTTTCTGTTTTTTGTTGCACTTTTTTTTTTTTTTAGGAAATGCAGGAGAGAAATGAGAGAGTAATTAGAAAGGAATAAGGAACAAGGTTAGATGATATTTTGTTAGATTGCATTTTATATGGATTTTGCCATTCATTATTATTTAAGATAAGACATTATTAAAATTTGTTTATCTGCAGATGGGAAAGGTTCAACAGAGAGGGAGAAATTGATGACATCAAGAGTAGAGAGGCTATTTCAGAAAAAAATGTATTAGTCTCTGGTTTATCAATTCTTTGTCATGTGATGGTTGTAGAAAGTTCTTAACTCTGTATACTATGAGGGGAAATCGGTAGGAATTGCTGAGACAGTCACTAGAGAAAAGGGAACCAATATATCCCCTTCTTGAATTAAATGGAGAGTGCTAAGGACAGCAAACTGACTCTTGTAAGACCATCACTTGCTACCACCTTACAGTCACTCTCCCTTGAATCATAATGATATTTTTTAAATTATTTCTCTGTAGAGTCAAAGCATGAAATATAAGCTGACAAACAGGGTGACTGTTGATAATACTGGCCTGGGACACTTGGTGACAAGTCAGTCCACTAAGGATAAACTGGAATCCAAATTTGTAAATTTAAAGAATGAGGAGGATTTGCTCTGAAAATTAAGGTTACATCCCTCATACAGAGGAAAATGTTTTGGAATAAAAAAAGCAAAAAAAGCAATATTTATTTTTTCCATTCACAAAATAATGATGAAATATGTTGTTTGTCTCTTTAATGATTTTTCAGTAAAAACAAACAAGGTTCTTATCCATAATTTTTATTGTGAGTTTATAAGTTTATAAATTTAGAGAAGTAAAATGAAATGGATTAATTTCTTGATAATATAAATATTGACTTCCTGGAAGTAATTATTTGAGAAAGACATTAATAAACTTCAGGTAATAAACAGTTATTCTAGACATCCAGAATTGTAAATATATATTCAATTATAATAACAAATACCTCCTCATCTAAAAACACAGTAAAGATTCACTGCTTTTGGTCTTTATTTTTATACAATTTTGTTTCTTCTGTTCTCTTAGTTTAGGCCCCTCTTTTCTTAAGTCTCACATTATAGCCATTGTAACACCAAGTGAGTTGCTAATACAATCTACAGGCCTCTATTCACAAGACTGTGGATGGTGCAGAAAAGTTAGATATTCCTTCTATAAATATTTGAATAAATGGCAAGGTTGATTTCCTAGTTTGTTAGCATGGTATAATTTCTATGATAGGTGTTTGAGTGTCTCTATATTTGCTGATGACTCCAAGTTCCGTGCTCTTAGATCAGTGTCTATAATACCTGGGCACTTTGGTGAAAGACCACAGTGGTAGCAAATAATAAGTAAGCAAAATTTTCTCCACTTCTTTTTTCCTTTTGCTTAATTCTAAACAGAGAGCTGCCAGTATGGTCATATGGCTAAGGAAAATTACTGGAGAGATGGAAGACAAGAATTACTATTGCACATTGGACAGAAGAAGCCCTTTGTCTTCCCCATCAATGCAATATGAACTTATGAACATTTTTTTTGCTACTAACACAAATTTTAGTACCACTTTTTCCTCTGGATTATTGAAGGACAGATGCAGACAGAGAAAAGAAAAGAAAAAATTAAAGGGGAGGGAGAAGAGAAGAGAAAGGAAGAGGAAAGAAGAGATATAAAGCAAGCACTATAGGACCAGAGCAGTTATTGTTTGCAAAAAAAAGTCCAGACAATCTTTTAGGGGTTAGTAAACTAAAACTTCAGCGTCATACTGATGAGCATTCAGCATCTGATTAGACAGATGGTTTGTATAAAGACTCCATTAGGCCTGAATCAACTCAACCTTACCTCTCTCAGCATGTATGTGTGTGTTCTTTGTCACTCAGTCGTGTTTGACTCTTTGCAACCCCATGGACTGTAGCCCACCAGGCTCCTCTGTCCATGGGGATTTTCCAGGCAAGTATACTAGAGTGGGTTGCCATGCCCCCCTCCAGGGGATCTTCCAAACCCAGTGATCAAACCCAGTTTCTCCTGCATTGCAGGTAGATTCTTTACCATCTGAGCCACCATTATAACCTTGACCAAATCATCTTAAACCTTTGAGATTTTTGGTTTATTTTCTTTAAAAGCTTTCTGGAACACATTGTATGCTTTTCTTAAAAACATTGTTCTGAGGATCAAATCAGTGGTATAAGGGATGCCACAGAAACATACTGCATTCTCTGAAAATATGGTAGAATATACTTATATTTTCTGGGTGGCTTCCCAGTGGTGAAGTTGGAAAGATCGGCCTGTCAATGCAGGAGATAAAGGAGAAAGAAGACATGGGTTTGATCCCTGGGTCAGGAAGATCCCCTGGAGTAGGAAATGGCAACCCACTCCAGTATTCTTGCCTGAAAAATACCATGGACAGAGGAGCCTGGTGGACTACAGTCCATGGGGTTACAAAGAGTTGGACACAACTGAGCATGCTACACATGTACTACTCAATCCGTATAAAATGCTAGTGATGTATGTTTTCATTTATTCCTCATATGGACATTCCTTTTGCCACTTCATTTTCACTATCCTGGCTGCAGAGTTAAGCTCCAGAATTAAAATGGTAAAGAATCTCCTCCCTAGGATTTCAAATAAACATTTGATTAAAAAAAAAAAAAACACATCCTTGATGGTCAACTGAAGGGTGAATCATATCCTCATAGGCAGTAAAAAAAAAAAGGATCATTTGTTGTCTAAGGGTTGTAATGGTAGCTCAGCCATTCTTCCATTATTCACCATTTATTTATGCAGCATCAGTTATGTTAGGTATTATTCTAAGTGACAAGACTTATAGATCTAACAAAAAAGACAAATACCTCTTTTAAGGTTCTTATTAATATATTCCAGTGTGAGAGATAATAAATAAGACAGGTAAGGAAAGTAGGTAGATGACAATAATTGCTGAGAGAGAAAAAAACAAGAAAGGAAATTAAGTGTGTAGGGGGGATGGTTGAATTTAGATAAGGGGACCAGAACAGCCCTTACTGAGACACGTATTTGAATAACTGCCTAAAGGGCATGATGAGAGCAAAGAGTCATATGGATACCAAAGAAAAGAACATTTCAGGAAAATTATATGGCACTCAGGGCAAGTATCATTGATTTTTAACTCCCAGATTCCAGGACAGTTCCTGCACAGGTGATTCACTAATAAATATGTTCTGAATGAAGAATGACTCTCCACACAAAGGAAATAAATCTTTTAAACCTTTTAAATTAATTTTCAATCACTTTTTTATTTTAGCAAATAAACAATACCCTCCTTAGAATGAAAATTTCTGGTGGAAATTATACTAAAGGAGAAAAGATAGGCATTTGAAAACCAGGAAGATAAGGTAAAAAAAAGTTGTGATAGGTTGCACAGAGAAAAATATAATCCACAGCTTGCCTGCAGGATAAATTCAAAAGCTTATCTTTATGTCCTGATGAACAGATCTTATTTCATATATCTCTGCTTTCTAGTCAATTCATCAAGGCACATACGATTTTTTGTTGGATTGTTACATCTTTTTCTTTTTTTTTTTTTTTCTAGAAAGAGTTTTGTGTTCAGTCACTCAGTCGTGTCCGACTCTTTGAGACACCATGGACTGTAGACCTCCAGGTTTCTCTGTCCAAGGGATTTCCCAGGCAAGAATACTGAAAGTGGGTTGCGATTTCTTTCTCCAGGGCATTTTCCTGAGCCAGGAATCAAACTGCATTGGCAGGTGGATTCTTTACCCCTGTGCCACTTGGGAAGCCTTCATTCAGAGACACGGTCTAGGCAATGCTGCTTCATTGTGGATCAGGCAAAGATCAGCATGTTTACCTCTTCTCTTACCCTTTTTCACTCTGGCTCTCTCCTAGTTCCCCATTTATACAATGTACTTGTACAGTGCACTTCCTTCTCCAAAAGCCTTCTGTACTGAAATACATCCCTGAGTCCAGCAAGTAACCGCAAAAAATATCATTAATAATATGTAACCAACTATTACCCATTATCACAACAGCTTGAAGAATCTAAGCATGGGGAGTAACTTTCAAACCTTAACAGATAACTGCTTAGTCCACTTGAAGTACAAACAGAATCTTACAACCCTTATACTTGCATAAAACTTTGCAATTAATCAAAAACCTTTGCCTATGTTGTTTTATTTGACTTGTACCACCTGTGATAGAATTTGAGTCCCTTCAGGGAAAATCAAATTTATTACTGATCTTTACACATCCAGTGTTGAGTCCAGTAACAGGGACCTTAGTAGAGACTGGTAAACAGTTCCTGAATGGACCTGATTCTCATACAGTTTAGGAAACTGAAGCACACAAAGCTAAGTAATCTGTCAGTCTTTAAGACGTCAAGAGACAGCGCTAAAGCCTGTACTTGAAGTTCTTGAATACAAAAGCAGTGCTCCTTTGTAGCTTATTAGGATGAAACCTGTCATCAGGGAATTAAGTTCCCAAATAGTTTTTAAGTGAAACATTCCAGTGAAATGGGGATCTTTTATAATCTTCAAGCAGTACAATCAGAGGAAAAAAAGTTGACAAAATTTTAGGGGTAAAATATATTAATGCTATTTCAATGAGAGACATCATATGGCAGGGTAAGCTTTCATGGTAATCAAAACTCAGCCAAAAGTAATTCCACTGTTTTCAAAAACCCTGTGGACATTCTAATGAGAGTTTATCATACTTTTAATGTTTCAATGCTCACATAAGTCTTTGAGGAAATGACCTCATTCTTAATATCTTTGAGAAAATCTATACATAAACACATTCTACTGAAATATTTTTAATATGAGCATCGAACTGTTCTTTCCCTAATCTTGCATTAATGAGTGAGCGCAGTATGTTGTCTTGAGTTTATCCATTTCACTGATATTATCCCGGAATGTATATTATTCTGGGTTTTTTATGATGTTTATATCCTAACTTTATTTCTGACTAGCTTTGTGAACTGGATAAGTCATTTTTGGTACTATCAATTACCTTGATGGAAAAATTGGAAGAGGCACACATATCCTGAAAAGATATAAACATGTCAGAATATATTTTATGAAATTTGAATATCAAAAAGAGCCTTTTGTGCTAATCTCTGGTGAAAACATATTTGTATTACCTGTAGAAATCCATACTGCTTAACATAGTCAGGTCTGAAACAAGTTTGCTCTTTTTGTATAGAAACTTCAACTTTACTGGGGATTTTTCTGAGATATTTCAGACACCTTTCTACCTATACTGCCACAAAGTCTGTTTGGGAACAAGTCAATGGAGATTGAAATTAAGATGACAAACACTATTCATGTTGGTACTCACAAGACATCTCATTATCATGGGCTTGACCCGTTAGCTCACTAATAAATAATGGTGATGACTGTAATTACAATAATAATTTTAACAAAAAGCGTTATAACAAACATTTTTCTATTTAATGCAAAAAAACTGGAAATTCAGTTTCAGTATTTCATGCAGTTATCCAGACTATAGATGCAGATATCCACAACATCATTGATTCACCTTGACATGGCTAGAACCTCAAAAATCAGCTATTTGAGGGAGACAGGGTCCAGAGAATCTGGCTAAGAATGTATACACTTACAAATAAGAGATAAGTTTATATATTATGAGGTCACTTACACACAACATCAATACCCAAAGTCAGGATACTACACTAGAGTGTAAATGTGGGCAAATTTATCTACTTCTGTGTTGCAGTAGAAGTCAATTATTATTGGAACTGATGTATTCTTTTGGATTCAGTGGAAAAGGCTTTAGTGCCTAGAAAAAGATATGAACACTGTCTACTCATTGATTGATTGATAGCTTGCCATCAATCAACCAATCAATACACTCCTTCCAAGTGAAAAACTGACAGTGTTTTTTGAATGAGCACATAACAGTAATCACATCTGTACTTAGTCAAGAGGTTCAGGATTTAAAGGCAACTGAGTGCCAATCAAAATAGTGGCATCTGTTGGGAACAGTATAGTCCAGTCCAAGCAACTCCAGTGCGTGATAGGGGTGGCACTCCCAAGGAGAGAAAAATAGTTGCATCCATGAAAGGGTCAGTGTCCATTTCAGGCAACAGAAACTAGCAAGGTGGCAGCAGATATTAAGTGTTAGGTGGTACTGGCAGAATTGTCTGTGCGCACATGTGAGATAATCTCAAAGCATATTTGAAATAACATTCTATGCAATTTTTGATTCCCCAATGTTCATCCACTTATTGTTAAAATATTCTACAATTATACTTTTGCTTAATTTCCTAATAAATCCATGACATTAAAATACCCAATAAATATTTATTTATCAACTTCAATTTCCTGTCCCAGAAGGCATTGACTTTGGTTCAGTTCAGTTCAGCTCAGTTCAGTCACTCAGTCATGTCCGACTTTTTGCAGCTCCACAGTCTGCAGCACACCATTCTCCCTGTCCATCACAAACTCCCGGAGTTTACTCAAACTCATGTCCACTGAGTGAATGACGCCATCCAACCATCTCATCCTCTGTAGTCCCCTTCTCTTTCTCCGCTCAATTTTCCAAGTATCAGGGTCTTTTCAAATTAGTCAGCCCTTCACATCAGGTGGCCAAAGTATTGGAGTTGCTGCTTCAACATTATTCCTTCCAATGAACACCCAGGACAGGTTGGATCTACTTGCAATCGAAGGGACTTTCAAGAGACTTCCAAACGCCACAGTTCAAAAGCATCAATTCTTCTGTGCTCAGCTTTCTTCACAATCCAACTCTCACATCCATACATGACTACTGGAAAATCCATAGCCTTGACTAGACAGACCTTTGTTGGCAAAGTAATGTCTCCGCTTTTCAATATGCTATCTAGGTTGGTCATAACTTTCCTTCCAAGGAGTAAGCGTCTTTTAATTTCATGGCTGCAATAACCATCTGCAGTGATTTTGGAGCCCAAAAAATAAAGTCAGCCACTGTTTCCACTGTTTACCCATCTATTTGCCATGAAGTGATGGGACTGGATGCCATGATCTTAGTTTTGTGAATGTTAAGCTTTAAGCCAACTTTTTCATTCTCCTCTTTCACTTTCATCAAGAAGCTCTTTAGTTCTTCTTCACTTTCTGCCATATGGGTGGTGTCATCTGCATATCTGAGGTTATTGATATTTCTCTTGGCAATCTTGATTCCAGCTCGTGCTTCATCCAGCACTTTTGCAGCACTATCACAGCATCATCTTTTATAATTTGAAATAGCTCAACTGGAATTCCATCACCTCTACTAGCTTTGTTCATAGTGATGCTTTCTAAGGCCCACTTGACTTCACATTCCAGGATGTCTGGCTCTAGGTGAGTGATCACACTGTCATGACTATCTGGGTCATCAAGATCTTTTTTATACAGTTCTTCTGTGTATTCTTGACACCTCTTCTTAATATCTTCTCCATCTGTTAGGGCCATACCATTTATCTCCTTTATTGAGCCCTTCTTTGAATGAAATGTTCCCTTTGTATCTGTAATTTTCTTGTAGAGATCTCTAGTCTTTCCTATTCTATTATTTTCCTCTATTTCTTTGCACTGATCACTGAGAAAGGCTTTTTTATCTCTTCTTGCTCTTATTTGGAACCCTGCATTCAAATGGGCATATTGATCCTTTTCTCCTTTCCTTTTTACTTCTCTTCTTTTCACAGGTATTTGTAAGGCCTTCTCAGACAGCCATTTTGCCTTTTTCCATCTTTTTCTTGGAGATGATCTTGATCCCTGTCTCCTGTACAATGTTATGAACCTCCATCCATAGTTCATCAGGCATTCTGTCTGTCAGATCTAGTCCCTTAAATCTATTTCTCACTTCCACTGTATAATCATAAGGGATTTGATTTAGGTCATACTTGAATGGTCTAGTGGTTTTCCCCACTCTCTTCAATTTAAGTCTGAATTTGGCAATAAGGAGCTTATGATTTAAGGCACAGTCAGCTCCCCATCTTGTTTTGGTTGACTGTATAGAGCTTCTCCATCTTTGGCTGCAAAGAATATAATCAATCTGATTCTGTTGTTGGCAATCTGGTGATGTCCATATGTAGAGTTCTCTTGTGTTATTGGAAGAGAGTGTTTTCTATGACCAGTGCATTTTCTTGCCAAAACTCTATTAGCCTTTGGCCTGGTTCATTCTGTAGTCCAAGGCCAAATTTGCCTGTTACTCCACGTGTTTCTTGACACTCTACTGTGCATTCCAGTCCCTTATAATGAAAAGGACATCTTTTTTGGGTGTTAGTTCTAAAAGGTCTTGTAGGTCTTCAGCTTCTTCACCACTACTGATAGGGGCATAGACTTGGATTACCATGATATTGAATGGTTTGCCTGGAAATAAAGAGATCGTTCTGTCGTTTTTGAGATTGTATCAAGCATTGCATTTTGGACTCTTTTGTTGACTATGATGGCTACTCCATTTCTTCTAAGGGATTCCTGCCCTCAGTCATAGATATATTGTTCATCTGATTTAAATTCACCCATTCCAGTCCATTTTAGTTCGCTGATTCCTAGAATATCAACGTTTACCCTTGCCATCTCCTGTTGACTGCCTCCAATTTGCCTTGATTCATGGATCTAACAGTCCAGGTTCCTATGCAAAATTGCTCTTTACAGCATCAGACCTTGCTTCTATCATCGGTCACATCCACAACTGGGTGTTGTTTTTGCTTTAGCTCTATCCTTTCATTCTTTCTGGAGTTATTTCTCCACTTATCTCCAGTAGCATATTGGGCACCTACTGACCTTGGAGTTCATCTTTCAGTGTCTTATCGTTTTGCCTTTTCATACTGTTCATGGGTTTCTCAAGGCAAGAATACTGAAGTGTCTTGCCATTCCCTTTTCCAGTGGACCACGTTTTGTCAGAACTCTCCACAATGACCTGTCCATCTTGGTGGCCCTACACGGCATGGCTGTTTTATTGAGTTAGACAAGGCTGTGGTCCATGTGTTCAGATTGGCTAGTTTTCTGTGATTATGGTTTTACCCTGTCTGCCCTCTGATGCCCTCTCTCAGTGCCTACTGTCTCACTGGGGTTTCTCTTACCTTGGACATGGGGTATCTCTTCATAGTTGCTCCAGCAAAGTACAGCTGATGCTCCTCACCGTGGATGTGGGTTGTCTCCTCATGGCTGCAGCTCCTGTCTTTGGACATGGGTTATCTCTTCTCTGCCACTTGCTACTCCAGTGCAGTGAAGCCACCGCTCACTGATCCAACTTTGGTACCAGTACCTATCTGAAACTCTTCTGAGGTTATCACTTTGAAGACATTGTATCCTTTCCATGTCTCACTGCCCTTCAGAAACATGTTGCTCCAACCCTTCTCAGGCCACTCTCAACTGCTGGAGTTGCATGTGATCTACATCTAAACCTTCCAAAATTATGGCAAATTTCTAACACATATGACAAGATTTTTGTTCAGCATTTTCATTTCTCTCTTTAATCTTTCATAGCACTTACTTTTGCTCAATATAGGGAAATATACTTATCTAATTAAAAGTGAAAGTAATAAAACAATATATTTAATTATGAGACTCATAAAAATACCAATGAACAATTTATCTTCACAGATAAGTGATTTCTACAGTAATGATCAATAAGTGAACTTGTGTATACTATCCAAAGATTGCATGTTACAATTACCTTAATAAATTACGAACTTTTTGTGTGTGGTGTTCAGAATGTCACTGTTCAGAAACATCAATTTCATATTCATTATACAGTTCTAAATGTTGCAAACATTTAATCACCTTATCAGTAAATATTTATTGAGGTTAACTATATACCAGCATAAAATCAAGTGTTTGACATACAAAGACTGCTGTCACTAAGAAGCTAATAATCTAGTATGTGAAAAACACAAGTAAATACATAATTGTTATTAAGGAATATGATATGCAAAGTATTATGGATGCAGAGCCTAATGGGAAGAGAAATAACTATTTATTGAACACTGTTGTTCAGTTGCAAACTCATGTCTAATTCTTCACAATCTCATGGACTGTAGCACGCCATTCTTTCCTGTTCACTATCTTTTGGTGTCTCCTCAAATTAATGTCCATTGAGTTAGAGATGCTATCTAAACATCTCATCCTCTGCTGCCCCCTTCTCCTTTTGCCTTCAATCTTTCCTAGCATCAGAGTGTTTTCCAGTGAGTTGGCTCTTCTCATCAGGTGGCCAAAGTATTAAAGCTTTAGTTTCAGCAATAGTCCTTCCAATGAATATTCAGGGTTGATTTCCTTTAAGATTGACTGGTTTGGTCTCCTTGCTGTCCAAAGGACTCTCAAGAGTCTTCTCCAGCACCACAATTCAAAACCATAAGTTCTTCAGCGCTCAGCCTCCTTTATGGTCCAAATTTCATTTCTGTCCATGACTACTGGAAAAACCACAGCTTTGACTGTATGGACCTTTGCCAGCATAGTAATGTCTCTGCTTTCTGATATGCTAAGTTTGTCATAGCTGAATATATATACCAAGTGAAGAGCACAATGTTAGATGGAGTTACTGAATATCACTATGTCACTATTTCTTTGATTTTAATGAATGTGCATACAAATATCTGAAAATTATGTCAAAATGCACACTCTGATTCAATAGGTTTAAGGAGGGGTCTGAACTGTTGCATTTTAAAAAGTTTCCAGATAATGCCAATGCTGCTGTTTCTTGGACAATAAAGATCAAAATTTTGCAAACATACCATTTTATACAGTAAGGCAGAGTGAGTCTCAGACAGATAAAATGCTTTGTTAAAAAAATTACATAAACTAAACTTATGCAGATTTGAATTTTTTCAAGTTTCAAACTTATTGAAAGTTTATTCAAAAACTTTATTTACTATGGAAAGGTAAACTTTCCTATTACTATAGAATGTTAAACATTATTTACTATGGTTTATTCCCTATGGAATACATAGAGTCTTGAGTAGTTGGGAGAAAGGAGTGAAGTGACAAGAACTTTCCAAATAAAATAGGACTCAAATTCCTAAAGGCTGAGGGGATTACTAGGCAGTAATAAACCTTTCCAGGCAGCATATAAAAAATAAGTAGGTAATTTGGAATCTGATGTAGCCAACAAGACCTTTTAGAACTAACAGCCAAAAAAAAATGTCCTTTTATTACAGGGGACCGGAATGCAACAGTAGGAAGCAAGAAACACGTGGGGTAACAGGCAAATTTGGCCTTGGACTACAGAATGAAGCAGGCCAAAGGCTAATAGAGTTTTGCCAAGAGCATGCACTGGTCATAGAAAACACTCTCTTATAACAACATAAGATAAGACTCTACACATAGACATCACCAGATGGTCAACACCAAAATCAGACTGATTATATTCTTTGCAGCCAAAGATGGAGAAGCTCTATAAAGTCAGCAAGAACAAGATGGGGAGCTGACTGTGGCTCAGATCATGAACTCCCTATTGTGAAATTCAGACTGAAATTGAAGAAAGTAGGGAAAGCCACTAGACCATTCAGGCATGACCTAAATCAAATCCCTTATGAGTATACAGTGGAAGGGAGAAATAGATTTAAAGGAACAGATATGATAGACAGAATGTCTGATGAATGATGGATGGAGGTTCGAGACATTGTACAGGAGACATGGATCAAGATCATCGCCAAGAAAAAGAAATGCAAAAAAGCAAAATGGTTGTCTGAAGAGGCCTTACAAATACCTGTGAAAAGAAGAGAAGTGAAAAGGAAAGGAGAAAAGGAAAGATATACCCATTTGAATGCAGGGTTCCAAAGAAGAGCAAGGAGAGATAAGAAAGCCTTCCTTAGCCATCAGTGCAAAGAAATAGAGGAAAACACTAGAATGGGAAAGACTAGAGATCTCTTCAAGAAAATTAAAGATACCAACGGAACATTTCATGTAAAAATAGGCTCAATAAAGGACAGAAAGTGTATGGACCTAACAGAAGCAGAAGATATTAAGAAGAGGTGGCAAGAATACACAGAAGAACTGTACAAAAAATATCTTTATGATCCAGACGATCATGATGGTGATCACTCACCTAGAGAAAGACATCCTAGAATGTGAAGTCAAGTGGGTCTTAGGTAGCATCACTATGAACAAAGCTAGTGGAGGTGATGGAATTCCAGTTGAGCTATTTCAAACCCTAAAACATGATGCTGTGAAAGTGCTGCACTCAATATGTCAGCAAATTTGAAAACTCGGCAGTGGCCACAGGACTGGAAAAGGTCAGTTTTCATTCCAATTCCAAAGAAAGGCAATGCCAAAGAATGCTCAAACTACCTCACAGTTGCACTCATCTCACACGCTAGTAAAGTAACGCTCAAAATTCTCCAAGCCAGGCTTCAGTATTATGTGAACCATGAACTTCCAGATGTTCAACCTGGCTTTAGAAAAGGCAGAGGAACCAGAGATCAAATTGCCAACATCCACGGGATCATGGAAAAAAGCAAGAGAATTCCAGAAAAACATCTATTTCTGCTTTATTGACTATGCCAAAGCCTTTCACTGTGTGAATCATAATAAATTGTGGAAAATTCTAAAAGAGATGGAAATACCAGACCACCTGACCTGCCTCTTGAGAAATCTGTATGCAGGTCAGGAAGCAACAGTTAGAAGTGGACATGGAACAACAGCCTGGTTCCAGATAGGAAAAGTACATCAAAGCTGTATATTGTCACCCAGCTTATTTAACTTATATGCAGACTACCTCATGAGAAATGCTGGGCTGGAGGAAGCACAAGCTGAAATCAAGATTTCCGGGAGAAATATCAATAACCTCAGATATGCAGATGACACCACCCTTATGGCAGAAGGTGAAAAGGAACTAAAGAGCCTCTAGATGAAAATGAAAGAGGAGAGTGAAAAAGTTGGCTTAAAGCTCAACATTCAGAAAACTAAGATCATGGCATCTGGTCCCTTCATTGCATGGCAAATAGATGGGAAACAATGGAAAGAGTGGCTGACTTTAGTTTGTTTTGGGGGGAGGGGCTCCAAAATCACTGCAGATGGTGGTTGCAGCCATGAAATTAAAAGATGCTTACTCCTTGGAAGGAAAGTTATGACCCACCTAGACAGTATATTAAAAAGCAGAGACATAACTTTTTAAACAAAGGTCCGTATAGTCAAGGCTATGGTTTTTCCAGTAATCATGTATGGATGTGAGAGTTGGACTGTGAAGAAAGCTGAGCACAGAAGAATTGATGCCTTTGAACTGTGTTGTTGGAGCAGACTCTTGAGAGTCCCTTGGAATGCAAGGAGATTAAACCAGTCAATCCTAAAGGAGATCAGTCCTGGGTGTTCATTGGAAGGACTGAGGTTAAAGCTGAAGCTCCAATACTTCGGCCACCTCATGCGAAGTGCTGACTCATTTGAAAAGACCCTGATGCTGGGAAAGATTGAGAGTGGGAGAAGGGTACGATGAAGGATGAGATGGTTGGATGGCATCTCCAACTCAGTGGACATGAGTTTGGGTGAACTCTGCGAGTTAATGGACAGGGAAGCCTGGCATGCCGTGGTTCATGAGGTCGCTAATAGTCACGACTGAGCGACTGAACTGTACTATGCTGCAGTGTTGTCTAAAGAGTAGAAGTGGATATAGGCAGAGATTAAGCTAGAGAGCTTGGTAACAAAATTGGAAGGAATATTTAAGAATATCAAGCCATATAGTTTTTTTAATAGGTAATTGAAAGCCATTGAGTAATTTCTTTGAAAAATAACCTGATGAACTAGTTTCTCTAGGAATTTCAATCTGGATGATTCAGAAAGGAATGGATATTGATGACTGAAGATCTTAAAAATAATTTCATTATTCTATGATAACAGAAGCAGAGATATTTTGAAAAACAAAACAATTTTCAGAAATACTAACAGTGTTCTATTGCCAAGACGGAGGAATAAGAGGAAGTAGAACAGGATTGAGAAAATAATGGACAAGTTTGTAGGCCAGCAAGCCTTTATGGTAGCCTCTGTAGATGAAGCATGTAAGTTAAATGTTGGTTGGAATTGCTATGCAAATATCCATAATCAGCTTGGCATCACCCCAGCAGAACATTATACTGGTTGGTTATTAGAACACACACATCACTTGTTTGCTGAGTAGCAGCTGCAAAATCTTGTATTAAATCCTGCTTAAAAAGCACAACCACTTCCTCTGAGGCCTTGTAATTTCATTTAGACAGAAAATTCATTGCATCAGCCAACTACTGAAATAAAAACTACTGCAACAAATTTCTAGAGAAGAGAGATAAAACAGTCCAGCTTCTGGATGTGTTCAATAGAAATTACTAGAAAGCAGGAGTTCTAGTCTGTTCTCTAAAATTTTAAAAAACAATACACTCTAAAAATGAGAGATAAGCACAGAGAGTAGTCTAATGTATCAAAACTGAGTATTCCTACATTTTTTTTTACAATTTTTAATGTAATGTTTGAACTTTTTTTTACATTTTTAAAAATTTATTTTTTTAAATGAAGAATAATTGCTTTACAGACTTCTGTTGTTTCCTGTCAAACATCAACATGAATCAGCTATTTGTACACATGTATCTCCTCCCTTTTGAGTCTCCTTCCCATCTCGCTCCCCATGTCATCCCTCTAGATTGGTACAGAGACACTGTTTGAGTTTCTTGAGCCATATAGCAAATTCCCTTTGGCTATCTATTCTACATATGGTAATGTAAGTCTCCATGTTCCTCTTTCCATATGTCTCACCCTCTCCTCATGTCTCCAAGTCTATTCTCTATGTCTGTTTCTCCATTTTTGCCCTGTAAATAAATTATTGAGTACAATTTTCTAATTCTGTATATATGTGTTAGAATATGATATTTATCTTTCTCTTTCTGACTTACTTCACTCTGTATAATAGGCTCTAGATTTATCCACATCATTAGAACTGACTCAGACATTCCTTTTTATGGCTGAGTAATATTCCATTGTGCATATGTACCATAACTTCTTTATCCATTCATATGTCAATGGACACCCAGGTTGTTTCCATGTTCTAGCTATTTTAAATACTGCTACAATGAACAATGGGATACATGTGTCTTTTCAATTTTGGTTTCCTCAAGGTATATGCCTAGGAATGGGATTGCAGTATCATATGGTGGTTTTATTCCGAGTTTTTTAAGGAATCTCCATACCGTCTTCCATAGTGTTTGTATCAGTTTACATTTCCACCAACAGTGCAAGAGTGTTCCCTTGTCTCCACACACTCTCCAGCATTTATTGTTTGTAGAATATTTGATGATGCCCATTCTAACAAGTGTGAGGTGATATCTCATTGTAGTTTTGATTTGCATTTCTCTAATAATGAGTGATGTTGAGCATTTTTCATGTGTTTGTTAGCCATATGTATGTCTTCATTGAAGAAATGTCTGTTTAGGTCTTTTCCCCACTTTCTGATTGGGTTGTTTGTTTTTCTGGTATTGAGTTGTATGAGCTACTTATATATATTAGAAATTAACCCTTTGTCAGTTGTTCCATTTGCTATCACTTTCTCCCATTCTGAGGGTTGTTTTTTCACCTTGCTTATAGTTTCCTTTGCTGTGCAAAAGTCTTTAATCTTTTAGTCTTTTAATCTTTAGTCTTTAGTCTTTAATAATCAGGTCCTGATTATTTACTTTTGTTTATATTTGTGTTACCCTAGGTGGGTCACAGAGGATCTTGCTTTGATTTATGTCATCACGTATTCTGCCTATGTTTTCTTCTAAGAGTTTTATAGATTTTGGTCTTACATTTAGGTCTTTAATCCATTTTTAGTTTATCTTTGTGTATAGTGTTAGGAAGTGTTTTAATTTCATTCTTTTACATGTAGATGTCCAGTTTTCCCACTTACCTTGCAGCTCAACTGGTAAAGAATCTACCTGCAATGTGGGAGACCTGGGTTCAATCCCTGGGTTGGGAAGATCCCCTGGAGAAGGGAAAGGCTACCCACTACAGTATTCTGACCTGGAGAATTTCATGAACTGCTACGAAAAGAAGAGAAGCGAAAGGCAAAGGAGAAAAGGAAATATACAAACATCTGAATGCAGATTTCCAAAGAATAGCAAGGAGAGATAAGGAAGCCTTTCTCAGTGATCAGTGCAAAGAAATAGAGGAAAACAATAGAATGGGAAAGACTAGAGATCTCTTCAATAAAATGAGAGATACCAAGGGAACATTCCATGCAAAGATGGGGTCGATAAAGGACAGAAATGGTATGGACCTAGAGAAGCAGAAAATATTAAGAAGAGGAGGCAAGAATACACAGAAGAACTGTACAAAACAGATCTTCATGACTAGAGCCAAATATTCTGGAATGTGAAGTAAAGTGGGCCTTAGAAAGCATCACTATGAACAAACCTAGTAGAAGTGATGGAATTCCAGTTGAGCTATTTCCTGAAAGATGATACTCTGAAAGTGCTTTACTCAATATGCCAGCAAATTTGGAAAACTCAGCAATGGCCACAGGACTGGAAAAGGTCAGTTTTCATTCCAGTCCCGAAGAAAGGCAATGTCAAAGAATGCTCAAACTACCACACAATTGCACTCATCTCACATGCTAGTAAAGTAATGTTCAAAATTCTCCAAGCCAGGCCTCAGCAATACATGAACCATGAAATTTCAGATGTTCAACCTGGCTTTACAAAAGGCAGAGGAACCAGAGATCAAATTGCCAACATCCGCTAAATCATGGAAAAAGCAAGAGAGTTCCAGAAAAACATCTATTTCTGCTTTATTGATTATGCCAAAGCCTTTCACTGTGTGGATCACAATAAACTGTGGAAAATTCTGAAAGAGAAGAAAATATCAGACCACCTGACCTGCCTCTTGAGAAACCTATATGCAGGTCAGGAAGCAACAATTAGAAGTGGACATGGAACAATAGACTGGTTCCAAATAGGAAAAGGAGTATGTCAAGGCTGTATAGTGTCACCCTGCTTATTTAACTTCTATGCAGAGTACATCATGAGAAATGCTTGGCTGGAAGAAGCACAAGCTGGAATCAAGATTGCTGGGAGAAATATCAATAACCTCAGCTATGCAGATGATACTACCCCTATGGCAGAAAGTGAAGAGGAACTCAAAAGCCTCTTGGTGAAAGTGAAAGAGGAGAGTGAAAAAGGTGGCTTAAAACTCAACATTCAGAAAACTATGATCATGGCATCCATTCCCATCACTTCATGGCAAATAGATGGAGAAACAGTGGAAACAGTGTCAGACTTTATTTTTCTGGGCTCCAAAATTTTGCAGTTGGTGATTGCAGCCATGAAATTAAAAGACACTTACTCCTTGGAAGGAAAGTATTGACCAACCTAGATAGCATATTCAAAAGCAGAGACATTACTTTGCCGACTAAGGTCCGTGTGGTCATGTATGGATGTGAGAGTTGGACTGTGAAGAAAGCTGATCACTGAATAATTGATGCTTTTGAACTGTGGTGCTGGAGAAGACTCTTGAGAATCCCTTGGACTGTGGGGAGATCCAACCAGTCCATTCTAAAGGAGATCAGTTCTGTGTGTTCTTTCAAAGGAATGATGCTAAAGCTGAAACTCCAGTACTTTGGCCACCTCATGAGAAGAGTTGACTCATTGGAAAAGACTCTGATGCTGGGAGGGGTTGGGGGCAGGAGAAGGGGATGACAGAGGATGAGATGGCTGGATGGCATCACCGACTTGATGGACGTGGGTTTGGTGAACTCCGGGAGTTGGTGATGGACAGGGAGGCCTGGCATGCTGCAGTTCATGGGGTCGCAAGGAGTCTGACACGAGCGAGCACCTGAACTGAACTGAACTGTCCAGTTTTCCCAGTACTGTTTATGGAAGAGGCTGTCTTTGCCCCATTGTATATTCTTGCCTCTTTTGTCAAAAATAAGGTACCCATAGGTGCATGGGTTTAATTCTGGGCTTTCTCTCTTGTTCCATTGGTCTATATTTCTGTTTTTGTGCCAGTACCATGCTCCCATTAGGACTGTAGCTTTGTAGTATTACCTCAAGTCAGGGAGGTTGATTCCTTCAGCTCCATTCTCCTTTCTCAAGACTTCTTTGGCTATTTGCAGTCTTTTGAGTTACCATATGAATTGTGAAAATTTTTGTTCTATTTCTGTGAAAAATGTTATTGGTAATTTGATAGGGATTCCATTGAATCTGTTGATGGCATTTGGTAGCATAGTCATTTTCACAATATTGATTCTTCCTACCCAGGAACATGCAATATCTCTCCATCTGTTTAAGTCATCTTTGATTTCTTTCATTAATGTCTTATAATTTTCTGTGAGCAGTTCTTTTGTCTCCTTAGTTAAGTTTATTCCTAGGTATTTAATTCTTTTTGTTGCAGTGGTTAATGGGATTGATTTCTTAGTTTCTCTTTCTCAGTTTTCATTGTTAGTGTATAGAAATGCAAGTGATTTCTGTGTATTGATTTTTTATCCAGCAACTTTGCAAAATTCACTAATTAGCTCTAGTAATTTTCTGATACTATCTTTAGGGTTTTTTATGCACAGTATCATGTTATCTGCAAACAGTGAGTGCTTTACTTCTTCTTTTCCAATCTGGATTCCTTTTATTTCTTTTTCTTCTCTGATTGCTGTAGCTAGGACTTCCAGAACTATGTTCAATGATAGTGGTGAAAGTGGACACCCTTGTCTTGTTTCTGATCTTACAGGGAATGCTTTCAGTTTTTCACCATTGAGAATAATGTTTGCTGTAGGCTTATCCTATACGACCTTTACTATGTTGAGGTAGGTTCTTTCTATGCCCATTTTTTGAAGAGTTTTTATCATAAATGGGTGCCGAAATTTGTCAAAGGCTTTTTCTGCATCTATTGAGATTATCATATGATTTTTATCTTTCAATTTATTAATATGTTGTATCACATTGTTTGCTTGGCGTATATTGAAGAATCCTTGCATTCCTGGAATAAACCCAACTTGATCATGGTGTATGAGCTTTTTGATGTGCTACTGAAATCTAAAATTTTGCTAAAATTTTTTTTAGCAAAATTTTAGATTTCAGTAGCACATCAAAAAGCTCATACATTGAGAATTTTTGCATCTATATCATCAGTGATACTGGCCTGTAGTTTTCTTTGTGTTGTCTTTGCCTAGTTTTGGTATCAGGATGATAGTGGCCTCATAGAATGAGTTTGGAAGTGTTCCTTCCTCTGCAATTTTTTTGAAAGAGTTTTAGAAGAATAAGCATTAGCTTTTCTCTAAATGTTTGACAAAATTCTTATGTGAAGCCATCCGGTACTGGGCTTTTGTGTTGTATGAGATTTTTGATTACAGCTTCAATTTCAGTGCTTGTAATTGGGTTATTTATAATTTCTATTTCTTCCTGGTTCAGTCTTGGAAGATTGAACTTTTCTAAGAAACTGTCCATTTATTCCAGGTTATCCATTTTATTGCCATATAGTTGTTCATAATAGTCTCTTATAATCCTTTGTATTTCTACTTTCCTTGTTGTTTCCTCTCCTTTTTCATTTCCAATTTTGTTGATTTGATTTGTCTCTCTTCTTTTCTTGATGAGTCTGGCTAAAGGTTTGTCAATTTTGTTTATCTTCTCAAAAGACCAGCTTTTTGCTTTATTAATCTTTACTATTGTTTCTCTCAGTTCTCTTGGATTTATTTCCACTTGGACCTTTATGATTTATTTGCTTCTACTAATTTTGGGGGTTTTTTGTTCTTCTTTTTCCAGTTGTTTTAGGTGTAAAGTTAAGTTGTCTATTTGAGGTTTTTCTTGTTTCTTGAAGTAGGATTGTATTGCTATAAACTTCCCTGTTAGAACTGCTTTCACTGCATCCCATAGGTTTTGTGTTGTCGTTTTTTCATTGTCATTTGTTTCTGGAATGTTTTTTTATTTCCCTGTTGATTTCTTCAGTAGCCTGTTGTCTATTTAGAAATGTATTATTTAATTTCCATGTGTTTGTGTTTCTTACAGGTTTTTTCTTGTAATTGATATCTAGTTTCATAGCGTTGTGGTTGAAGATGCTTGGTATTATTTCAATTTTCTTGAATTTATGAGGTTTGATTTGTGACCCAAGATGTGGTCTATCCTGGAGAATGTTCCATGTGCACTTGAAAACAAGGTTTTATGCATTTGGATGGAATGTCCTGAAGATACCAATGAGACCCATCTCATCTAATGTATCATTTAAGACTTGTGTTTCCTTATTAATTTTCTGTTTTGATGATCTGTCAATTGGTGTGGGTGGGATGTTAAAGTCTCCTACTATTCTTGTGTTACTATCAATTTCTCCTTTTATGTCTGTTAGTGTTTATGTTATGTATTGAGGTGCTCCTATGTTGTGTGCATAGATATTTATAATTTTTATGTCTTCCTCTTGGATTGATTCCTTAATCATTATGTAGTGTCCTTCCTTATCTCTGGCAATCTTCTTTATTTTAAGGTCTATTTTGTCTGATACGAGGATTGCTACTCCAGCTTTCCTTTGCTTCCCATTTGTATGGAATATATTTTTCCATCCTCTCACTTTCAGTCTATATGTGTCTCTAGGTCTGAAGTGGGCTTCTTGTAGACAGCATATATATGGGTCTTGTTTTTCTATCCATTCACCCAGTCTGTGTCTTTTGGTTGGAGTATTTAATCCATTTACACTTAAAGTAATTATTGATATATATGTTCCTATTGCCATTTTCTTAATTGTTTGGGGTTGATTTTGTAGGTTGTTTTTTTTCTTTTTTTTTTCCTTCTCTTGTATTTCTTAACTATATAAGTCCCTTTAACAATTGTTGTAAAGCTGGTTTGGTGGTACTGAATTCTATTAACTTTTGCTTGCCTGATAAGCTTTTGATTTCTCCATCAATTCTGAATGAGATCCTTGCCAGGTACAGTATCTAGCTTGTAGATTTTTCCCTTTCAGTACTTTAAATATATACTGCCATTTCCATCTGGGCTGCAGTTTCTGCTGAAAGATCAGCTGTTAAATGTATGGGGTTTCCATTGTATGTTACTTGTGGCTTTTCCCTTGCTACTTTTAATATTCTTTCTTTGTGTTTAGTCTTTGTTAGTTTGATTAGTATGTGTCTTGGCATGTTTCTCCTTGGGTTTATCACATATGGGACTTTGTGCCTCTTGAACTGGATTGATTATTTCTTTTTCCACATTGGGGAAATTTTCAATTATAATCTCTTCAAAAAGTTTATCATACCTTTTCTTTTTCTCTTCTTCTGGGATCCTTATTCAAATGTTAGTGCATATGATATTGTCACAGAGGTCTCTGAAACTATCCTCAGTTCTTTTCATTCTTTTTACTTCTTTTCTTCAGACCTCATTTCCAGCATTTTCTCTCAACTCTCTGATTCATTCTTCTGCTTCAGATATTCTTCTGTTGATTCCTTCTAGAGTATTTTTAATTTCAGTAATTTTGGTGTTTGTCTCTCCATGTTTATTCTTTAATTCTTCCAGGCCTTTGTTAACTGACTATTGCATTTTCTCCATTTTGTTTTCAAGGTTTTTGATCATCTTTACCATCATTATTTTGAAATCTTTTTAAGGTAGTTTGCTTATTTCCTCTTCATTTATTTGGACTTCTGTATTTCTAATTTGTTCCTTCATTTGTGTAGTATTTCTCTGCTTTTTCATTATTGTTTTTTAATTTATTGTGTTTGAAGTCTCCTTTTCCCAGGCTTCAAAGTTGTATTCTTTCTTCCTTTTTGGTTTCTGCCCTCCTAAGGTTGACCCAGTGGTTTGTGTAAGCTTTGTAGAGGATGAGATTTGTGCTGAGCTTTGTTTTTTGTTTCTTTTTCCTCTGATGGGCAAGACTGAGTGAGGTGGTAATCCTGACTGCTGATGATTGGGTTTGTATTTTTGTTTTGTTTGTTGTTTAAATGAGGCATCCTGCACAGGGTGCGACTGGTGGTTGGGTGATGCCAGGTCTTGCATTCACATGGTTTCCTTTGAGTGAGTTCTCACTATTTGATCCACTCTAATACTCTTGCCTGGGAAATCCCATGGATGGAGGAGCCTCGTAGGGGTCCTAAGAGTCAGAGTCGCCAAGAGTCAGACACGACTGAATGACTTCACTTTCACTTTTTACTTTCATGCATTGGAGAAGGAAATGGCAACCCACTCCAGTGTTCTTGCCTGGAGAATCCCAGGGACAGAGGAGCTTGGTGGGCTGCTGTCTATGGAGTCACACAGAGTCGGACATGACTGATGCAACTTAGCAGCAGCAGTAGCAAGGTTCGTTCTCTGGTAGTCTATGGTTTGGTTTCAGTGTCCCACTCCAAAGGCTTAGGGCTTGTTTTCATGGGTCATGAATCTGGCAACTGCTGAGCTAGGTTCTTCTAGCCCAGGGCATCCTATGAGGCTGTAGCTGAGATGCCACCAGGGCTGCAGTCATCAGATATGACTGCAGTGGGAAGATCTGCTTCTAAGTTAGTGCTGTCAAAGGCTGGCAAGGTGGTTCTGGGAGGTCTGTTTCTTCCTATGCAGGCCTCTCCAGAGGTCACTGGAATGTCCTCATGACTGTAGATGACTTTCCTCTTTCTGGTGTGCATGGTTGTGTGTCTCCCTTCAGTTTTCATCTGCCATCTTAGCCAATGGGTGAGTCATGGGGATACTTTTCAGAAGATCGAACAAAACCATGCTTTGTGCTAGGTGCCTTGGGAAACAGATGAATTCCACATTGATTTTGACCCCAGGGAGCTAACAGTCTAACAGAGGAAAGTGAAACTGTTGAATGGCCTCTGTGGGATTCATAAAGATGACAAGATCTTGCAGGAGGCTAGAAGGGACCCTGAAAGGGTGGGGAGCATAAAAGGTGCAGAAGACTATTAGAAGTATAAAGTGCAAGCCATTCATAGATAAGTTAGTTTCACTTTTGGGGGGAAAGTTGTGCAGTGGTGAGGTTTTGTGGAAGAGACGGGCATAAAAGAATCTCTAAAGATGTGTGAGGATGGGAGCACATGAGACTAGTCATGGGCACTGTCACTCCTCAGAATTAGGCAAACCCTCTATACACTTTTGATATTTACCACAGGGACATATTTTTCTTGTTATATTATAATTCCATAAATAATTCTTTTGGAAATAGAATGAGAAAGCAAGCACAGCCATAACCTACTTATTCCAAGTTTGTGATCAGATACATTTTCCCATTTGAAATGCAAATGAGGACTAGGATAAAAGTATCAGGACTACAAAGCAGTTCAGCTGATTTTAAAACCCAAGTACTGCAATTCTTACAGTTTCCTCAACAGAGAAAAGCTAAGTCCTCAATCAGCACTGAGGTACTCATATTGTTATATGTTATTCTAATAAGTGGTATTCTAGTTTTCCAAGCAAACTTTGGAGGCAATGAGCCAGAAACACCAAAGGTTTCAGATTCATCTTTTAGCTCATGAACATCATCTCAAGAAGAGGAATCTAATATATGCTGTATATCCTGCACTATACAGCCTATCTATATTATCTATGTTCTTAATAGAGACCAAATATGTGTACACCTATATAACTTTGCATTTGTCATGTCACCTTTATAAGCCTTCCTTATTTGTAAAATGATGAAAATATAACTTGACAAAATTGTCATGTCCACTAAACGAAATTTAAGAACATACAGCACAATACTTGACACATGGCACTTAGACATGTTACTTCTTAACTCACTGTGTATAAGCAGGAAATTAGAAGACTAAAGTAAAAGACCTACTGGCATTGCGAACATGGAGAGTAATGAGCCAGTAATTGGTAAAGACAAATAATGAGGAATAAGGTAGACACGATTAATAACAATGAAGTATAGGAGTCCACACACATTAAGAAAAATCTACAGTTGGTATTATAATAAACCTGAAAGACTGCTTTCTTCTAAGATCAGGAACAAGACGTGGATGCTCTTTCCCACCTTTTCTACATTTCACTGGACATTCTAGCCAGGGCAATAAAGCAAGGGAGTAAAATGTAAAATGCAGTAACACTGGAGAGGAGAAAGTAAAACTAATTTCACTGGCAGACAACATGATCATTTCTGTAGAAAACCTGATGGATTCAACAACAAAGCTACTGAGTTTAGCAAAGTTGTCAAATATCAGATAAATATACTAAAGTCAATTATATACATACTCACAATGAACAATCAGAAATTCTAATTTATAGCAAGTGATATCTGTAGGGAACTAGGTATAATGAAGGTTGAGAAGTGCTTGCAAACGAGACTCTCAACCAGGGCTGAACATTCTTGCAAATGAGATGTTCTGCCCAGTGTAGGGAATAAGGTATAAGGAAGGTTGAGAAGTGCTTGCAAACGAGACTCTCAACCAGGGTTGAACATTCTTGCAAACAAGATGTTCAGCTAAGAATCCTGTTTGTTCCTGTGGGAAAAGAACATTTCTTGCACACAAGGATGTTTCTCTGATTCCTCAAAAGGAACAGACCCAGGGACAAAATGGATTCTAAGTTGATAAGGAAGTTCCCCAAAACAAAGTCTTAGCTGCAGTAAATAAGTCAAGGTAAAGGTTATCTCGCCCTGCGCCTGCGCACTGTATAGTCTCTGAATCATAGTGCTTGGCAACTTGCCCTGTAGGTTGTGGTGGAAGGGATATAAAATAAAGCAGCTGAAAGAAGCAAGTGTTAAAATATAAAGATTCAAACCACTCTGCAGTGTTGGTGTTTCACTCCGTCACCAGCAGATATCATTCATGTATGCATGCATGCAGGCTAAGTTGTTTCATTCATGCCCAACCCTTGAGATCCCGTGAACTGCAGCCTTTGAGGCTCCTCTGTCCATGGAATTCTCCAGGCAAGAACACTGGAGTGGATTGCCATGTCCTCCTCAATATCATTCAAAATAGTGTCAAAAAATCATGAAATCCTTAGGGATAAATCTAACAAATAGGTACAAGGACTGTACCTTGGAAAATTATAAAAAAAAAAACTGCTGAGAGAAATGAAAAAAGAAAAAAAGGCCTAGAAAGTAGATTAAGATATTGGCTGTCACAAATTGATCTATCTAGTTAGTATAATCCCCCCCAAAAATCCAACAGGTTCTTGGGGAAAATTTTTTAAGCTAATTTTAAAATTGATAAGGAAATGAAAAGAACCTAAACAGCTAAAACAACTAGAAATGTAAGGAAAAAGAAGAATTAACAGAGTCTGATTTCAGAAGTCATTATACATTAAAGAAGATAATGTGGTACTGTAATTGAGATAGAAAAATAGATCAATAAAACTAGAGTCCAAAAGTACACTTAGACATAGGCAGTTGTTTTTTTCAACAGAATTGTGAAGGCAATTGAGCTTTTTGCAATAAATTGTGCTGAAACAATTGGATATCCCAACCCTCTAGAAAAAGTTCAATCTGTATCTCACATCACGTAGAAAAATTAAACTTAAAGGCTATAGGACTTTTAGAAGAAAAGAAATGGGAAAGTCTTTGTCTGACTTGGGTTAAGCAAAGATTCTTATATATGACAAGAAAAGCACAATCTAATCAAGGAAAATAAATGATGAATTGGACTTTATCAAAATTAAACCTTCTGCTTTTTGAAAGATTCAGGAAAAAAGACTAAAAAGATAAGCCATAGACAGAAACAATATATTAGAAAATCACCATCAGATAAAGTAATAATATAGAGAATATACAAAGGACCTTGAAAACACAATAATAAATGAAACAGATCTTCTAATAAAAAAATGGCAAAAGATTTCAACAGATACCATCAAGGAAAATACCCAGATGGCAGATAAGCACTTGAAAAGGGCTAAAATTAAAATGATTGGCAATGCCAAGTGTTTGCGAGATTGTGGAGAAACTAGAACTGCCACAATATTGTTGATTGGAATGTAAAATGGTACAGCTGTTTTGAAAAAATATTTGGCAGTTTCTTAAAAAGTTAAATATAGATCTACCATATGACCCAGCCATACCACTTTTAGGTATCTTCCCAAGAGATACGAAAACATATGTTCATAAAAAGCCTTGTACATGAAAGTTCAAAGTATTTGTAATAGCACAAATCTATAGACATTAAAAATTATCAAAACATAAATATACAAGTAGTGATAAATTCAGTCAATAGAATATTAATCTATAAAAAAAGAATAAACTATTGATGTACACCGACATGGTGAATTTCAAGCATAGTGAGGAAAAGAAGCCAGAACATAAGAGTACGTGCTACATGATTCCATTTACATAAAATTCTAGAAAATACACCAACTTTTAGGGATAGAAAGTAAATCAGTGGTTGCCTGTGTATGGGTTTAGAGAGTGGGGTGAGGCAGTAGTGAGGATTCCAAGGGGACACAAGGAAACTTCCATACGAACAATATGTTCATTTACTTGATTATGATAATAGTTTTGTAGGTATGTGAATTTGTCATAACATCAAATTACACCTTATATACTTATGGTTATTTTGTTAACTATGCTTAAGTACAGCTGTTAAAGAAAAAAGAGATCCAGGTAGGGGGATGAAGAGTTACCGTGGACAGAGAGTCAGATTGCAATTATAAACAGCTTATTCAGAGAAGTCCCATTAAGAAGGTGAAATTTGGAAAAGGGCTTTATACGGACAAGGAAGTTACCTAAATGCTAAGGGAACAACCTGGCAAAGGCCCAAGGTCAAGAGTGTGCCTGGTAATGAGGCCAAGTGCCCAGGGGACCTGTGTAATAGATGAAGTCAGAGGGGTCCCAAATCAGTCTTGCAGATCATCTGAAGGTTTATGGCTTTCACTAGAAGTAAAATGGGGAGCTATTAGAGGTTTTTATGCAGAAGAGTGACACAATCTATTTAAGTTTTAAACGAATTTCCCTGTGTGAAGGATAACCTTTAGGGGGACAAAAGTAAAAGCACTGAGACCAAATAGGAGGCTGTTACATCATTCAGACGAAAGACGACGGTGGCTTGAGAGAGAACAGTACCAGTAGAGGACGTTAAAACTGGTCGGATACAGGATATATTTTAAAGGCAGAGCCAACTGTTTTTCCTGAAGGATTGGAAGTGGAATATAAGGCAAAGAGAAAACATTCCTTGAGTTAGCTTTCAGTCCTGTTCTCTTCTGGTCAATTATCTCTGAGAGATTTTCAATTTCATATTTCTTTCAATGCAATGTCATGATCCAAACAAAGACTAACCAGTGTAGAAGGACCCTTCTATATTTCTCATTCCCGGTGAATCTGACTAAATTTGTTTAGTGCTGTATCTTCACCTGATTGACAAATTGAGCTTACAAACAAAAGACTGCATCTGCTTATCTTCTGTTTTCATCAAAAATATGTTTCAAAATTGGAGGTCATTTTTTGAATGGATTCCACTTATTTAGCATATCTTAAAATAGATGTCTAAATCATCAATACTAAACATGTCATATAACTTTCATAAATGTTATAAATCAGTAATTTTTAGGATCTTTACCCATTTTTATAATTCATTCCAGTTTGTTAGGAAACCAAGCTTTATGGTAATTCAATTTAAATAGGTGTTAGGCAAGAAAATATGTGCAGAAAAGTATGTGTAGATTTAGTTTCACCTACTCATTTTACTAACTCTGTGACCATATGATAATTATTTATTATTTCTGAATCTGATAATATCATTCAGATTTTTAAAGAAACTAATGAGGCAATGAACATAGTGTTAAATGTAATGAGCTATCAAAATATCAGAAAATTCCTCACTCTCAATTTTAGCTTTATAATAAACAGGATATTTTCTTCTATTCATAAAATACTGTGATCACATCATGGCAAATTATTATAATGATGAGTATTCCCAACATAGAAATTCTGCAAAAATTATATAATTAATTGTTAACACAAAGCTAATCTTGAAATAAAAATCATGAACTGAAAAGGAATAAAATGCTGGATTGAGAAAGAGGCAGTTATATTAAAGAACATTTTCTTTTATCACTATGCAATAAAACTACAAATCAATAACAAAACTTACGGGAAAAAATAACTCTTGTATTTGGGAAAAACCAAATACACATATATGCACAAATATACACCTAAATAATTAAAGTGTCAGAAAAGAACTCATAATGGAAACTTAATAATGCTTAGATTAAATAAAAATATCACCAATAGATATAAGTTGATGATGCAAGTAAAATGGCAAGATAAAGGGAAATCAATAGCCTAAAAGCTTAATATTAGAAACAGATGTTAGAAATAAGTGAATAGAAAAATAACAGGTAAGCCCTCAAGGAAAAAGAAAGTAGAAAACAATAAAGAAAATTGTGGAAACTAATGAAGCAGAAAACAAGGAAACTTAAGGAACATTTTTTTAAGTTAAATGAAATAGATAAACTTTTAGCCAGATTAATTAAATAGAAAGAGATGCCACAATTAGAAAAATGAAATCCTAACTATAAATATAGTAGGTAATTGTTTATATGACAATAGTATTTAAACCGTAATCCAAAAGTTTGAAATCAGATAAAATATCATAGACAATTTAATATAAAATGTTAATTACATAGAAATATAGAATATGAATTAACCAATAGTGATTAAAGTATTTTAGACAGAAAATTTAAAAATCTTCCCACTATCTTAGGTATAAATCTTACCAAACCTCCAAGTGACAGATAGCCTATTTGTTATTTCATATGTTCCAGAAATACAAAGAAAGGAAAATGCCAAACTAAATGAGTTAACCAAATAAGATAACACAAAACAAATATAACTGAATCTCACTTCTGAATGTTTACAATACTAACAACTCAGAAATGATTTTTGAAAAAATACTCATGGCCAGTATGGTTTGATGCAACATTCCAGAGATTTCACATTATAACATTACTAATGTTTTCAATAAAATATCATAAAGAACACTGCTCCTTATAAAAGTTAATTCAGGACAAACAACTAGAAGGAAGAAAAAATAATGAGCATAAAACAAATGTATTTAAGTCATTACTTTAGTAGTATCATGAAGCCTAAAAGTTCATCACAACTGTCTGCTTTTACTGCCCATTCCATGTTATCAATCTCTTCCAGCAGAGATTCCAGGGCACCCTCTCAGGGAACAAACCTGGATCTCCTGTATTGCGGGCAGATTCCTTATCATCTGAGCCATTAAGGAAGCCCCATAACTATTTTTGTATCCACCAATATAAAAATTCTTCCCTTGGACAGAAGGACTTTTAAAATGACCAGTGCCAAAAAGGGATTAAGGCAGATAGCAAAACTCTTGAAGTGGGTTATTAGGGATTTATTTAGAGTGATCACACATATTTTCATTCCTTGGTTTCCAAACTGTGTGTTCTTGATATGATATAACTGGTCACTGGGTCTAAGACATTACCAAGACTTTTAGGATGGAATACACATCTCTCAAGATAATATCTATTAGCTGATACCAAAACCAAGTCTTAAACAAGCCATTTCATTCTAATATCAATGTAATTTCCTCTTATTAGTGGAATACAGAGTGAAACTCACGGATTCTACAGTTGTAAGCCACTACCATAATTCTGGACTATTCCCTTAGCAGAGACGTCAGTGTGTGAGATTCCATGTTAATGGATAAAATATTCTGTAAGATCCTAAATATGATGCCAAAAGAGCTTTTTGTTTAGATGGCAAATATAATTCTGTATAATATCACTATCCCCTCCATGATGAGCACTGTCTAATATAATCACCATTTATGAGGGAACTCACAGAAATCCACAGGAAAGGGTGACATGCTGTAATTTAACCTTGACCTCTGTTGTTTAAAAATCAGGCACTCAGTAGTAGTAACAGCCAAAAGAGCTTTGGTGCCCCTGGAAACAGATACTAATAGAATGGCAGCAATAGAGGTGGCTTGTTTAGGAGACACAGGAAAAACAAGCATTGGATGGCAAAGTGATGCAGGGAAAAAAGAGCCAGTAAGGGCTGAGTTATTAAGCTAGCTACCACAATGAGTAAAAGGGAAAACTCTGAGAAAAAGTATAAAATGGACACGCTAGAACTGATTCATCTTACTGTGAGGGAGCTAAGGTGTTTATTCGATTCCCATTGGTCATTTGTTGATATTTACTCTTGGGTTGTTAATTACCAGTAAACTTTGATCTGAGGCATGTATGAAAAGAAAGGCCAGGATGAGAGTTTAGGCACAGATGCAGTTGTTGGCAGCTTGAAGTCATCTAAACACAATGAAAATGTAGGGTCCAAGGCATACTGGCAGGGCACTCACAGACACTGCTACAGCTTTAATCTCTGGAGACCATGACCACATAGACTCAGCTAGAAAACATCAGAAGGCTTGGGGGAGACAGGGAGAAAGATGTCATTGAAAAACAACTTATCATGTTATTAAGAACCTCCTCTAATAATAAATACACTCTAGTAGCATTTATATTCATCATAAAAAATGCATAATTGGACAGGTCCTTCACACACTTCCCTTTAAACGTCCCTGTCATTACTTTTCCTATCTTAATCTTTATAAACACATTAGTCAGCCAAACCACTAGCAATTGCTCATGAAGCAGGGTAATGCACACCTCAGGCAATAGTTGTCCACATGACAAAGGCAACCAAATATAACAATCCAGAGACATGCTCAATGAGAGTCAACCCTTCAGGGACAATTATGGAGCATGGATATAAAGCAGCAACCGTCTACTTCTGGCATACTAATTCAACACTTTTTCCTCCCTGTTAACATAGAACAGGGAATTCACCATGAAAAATGGGTCCAGAGACAGGCAGTAAGGCAATGGGAGCAGGCAATATAGGAAAATGCATATGCAAGTGTCATTTCCTGGAATTTTCTCAATTGGCTTCAGTACTAACTCCTATAAAACATTTCTATTTTACAGTGAAATGCAAAATCAGGCAAAATTAAGTGCATGTAAACAAAGTATTAAGATATATTTCATGATAGTTTAACTCAAATTATTTTTTGGAATCCAATAATCACATGTTCATTCTTTAGTGGTTCTATTCATAGAAGCTGCTTTTGAACGGAGAATATATTGTCTGAATGAGAGGATATTATTTATTCCAAAATCCTAGAGGTATTATTAGTGATGGCCAGACGCTCCATACAGCATCTCTGCCACAGAGCTTTCCAGTAGTTGAGTGTGCTGACTCAGAAGGACCCAGGTGGTGGGCAGCTTGTAGCACAGGCTGGACCTGATATGAGATTTGTTTTCCTCTGGTCCTACTCAAAACTGACAGCCTGCAAGCAAACGTTGGCAAGAGCCAGAGGAGCCTACAGAGAGGGTGAGATGGCAGTTTCAGCATGGGGAGGCAACCCAGCCAATGCTCAGTGGATTTAGGGCATCCATGTGATACTCATATAGCAACTTCTGCTACTCAACAGATGAGAACAGGTGCACTACTACTTTCTTTGGTAACAAAAATCAAAATTTTTGGCACATAAAAATTCCTCAACCAACCTTCCAGGAGTAGTTATAAGAATTAGACTTTTAAAAATCAAAAACAAAAAGTATTACCACTACCACCAACAAAAAAGCTCTTTGAAGGCATAGCATGGGAGAGCAACCATGACGTTGATGACTTGATTACCCAAGATTTGGAAAGATTAAAAAAAGAAAAAAAGGAAATGCATTAAGATGATGAACTCAACCTTCTCTATCAGTAATTTTCATACAATCATTTACCAACAAAGACACAGAATAGAGATCAAAGAGAAAACAATGCACCACAACTTGTAGCTGTCTCATGTAGCTGAGGAGATGAAAATTGAAATGAAGGGCCCCAGGAGGTGGCCTTGTTACATCATGATCAGAGAAGATAATAAAATGGTAGGGAAGACATCCTTTTTCCCATTAGTCAGAAATCAACGTATGAATTCTGTAATTATAAGTGCATATATTTCTACTATATATTTTGAAAATGGGGAAATAACCACTGTGTGGTCCTTGGTCCCACACAACCCTGTGAGGCACAATTAGACCCAAACTTCATCCATCCTCTGACCTCCATAGAGTCCTGCTATGAGTGAACTACAAAGGACTTCTGGATGTCTAGTAATAAGAGTACATTAGTATTTGGCATCCAATAATCACCAGAAAGTCCAGATGTCTCACTTTCCCAAGTATAAAGTCACCCTGGTAAATTTCTACAGGATACTTTTTTGGAAGGTTCATAGCTATTCAAAGGAAATAGCTGATTCACATATCTTGAAGCCTAAGGATTCATGTTTTATTCCTCAATTTTATTTTTTTAAACTATCATGTAATTAAGTTGAATTTACATACAGTTCTATGATTTTTAATACATGTAGAGAGTCATGTAACTACCCCTACTATTAAGACATGGAACAATTCCAAAAGCCCAAAAAACTCTCATATCAACCCTTTGTAGTGATACCACCTTCCCAGCCCTGAACCACTGATCTGTTGTCTGTAATTTTGCTTTTTCCAGAATGTTATACAAATGAAATGTAACTTTTTCTAGACTGGTTTCTTTCACATAGCTAATGTCTTTGAGAGTCGCTCATATTTTAGCATGTCATATTTCATTCCTTTATATTGCTGAGTAGTAGTGTATAGACATTGCTGGGAGCCAGCACGGAAGATCCCACTCATGACAAGGTCATGCAGAGAGGCCTGATGGGCAAGGCGAGTCAGGTCTCAAGCGGTCCTCTGTCTAAGCATCTACCCTGAAACCAAAATCTGTCTGTTTACGGTCTGCTATACTATACTTTTCTGATATTACCACCTTTTCTCTGGAAAGAGTTAACTCAGAGTTCCAGTTAACAATCTCCTGCATATAAAAAGAATGTCTTGGCTTAAAACCCCTTTGATGGCTTTCTAACTTACCTGACTTGTCTGCCTGGACTTTTACAACTTGTGGATTGTTTATAGCCCCCAACCACAAGAGGCATGAAGCTTAAAACATCTTAAAAATATAGAGCCTTTTAGAGCTAAGAATTAGTTTGGTGAAGGGTTCCATTGTTGAGTTAATGTTTGCCGCCAGGCCTCCATATCCTTTATCATTTAGGCACCGGGGAGGATATTAATCAATGTAAATGGGATGCAGAAATAGGAATATAGTAGCTTTGATGTTAGCAATACTACACTTTTGAGTTAATGAACTTTCTGTTTGTTATAAATCACTGTACTCCACTTTCTTGTTATAAATTGTTGTGTCCTTGCTATATAAGAATGTAACTTTATTTAGTGCTTTCTGAGAGTGGCACCAGACTTTGGGAAGAACAACAGTATTACCCTTATCAGAAAAGGGCTGTAAAATGCTAATTGGCCTTCTGGCCAGAAGATGATGTAAATCACCTAAGACTTGTGTATACAACTAGGTATGCAGAGAGAAAGCCTGGTCTCCATAAGAGTCAGGGCTGCTGATGCTGCATAATTTTGTATTATCCATTGATCTCTATGTAAAATCAAAAGTATATAAGGCCTTTCCAGACAATAGAGGATGGGCAAGTCACTGGAAAGACTGGTTTCCCCCGTGTCTTCTTGCTCTATTTTCTGGCTGAATTCCCATCTGGGGCGTGGAGGCTCTCAAAGTCTACTTACTTGCCCTGGCTTTTAAGATCCACGCGAGAGGAAGCCTAAGATGGGATACCCTCCGCTATTCAAGTGGGCTCTGGTGGCCTAACGTAGACTGTGCAAGTTCCTTGTCTTGGAACTTTATTAGTTCTCCACACAAACCAAGTTATTCAGCCTCCTTTCTCCACTAAATTTTCCTACTACACTATTTCTTCCTAATCACTCTTTATATTTCTAAATAAGTAAGTTTTTCCTCGCCTACTCTGTCTCCCCTTCGAATTACCCTGGATCTACCGGGGCAGAACCCGGGCAAGACATGTCACAGTTTATTAATACAACTACTGAAGCACATTTGGATTGTTTCCAGTTTTTGAAAATTATAAATGGGGTTGTTAGAAATATTTACATACAGATTTTTTTGTGTGACCATGTTTTCATTTTTCTAGAGAAATTATTTAGGAGTTAGGTTTCCAGGATATATGCTAAGTGAACATTTAATTTTATAAGAAGATGCCAAAATGTTTGCAGAGTGGCTATATCATTTTGTATATTCACCAACAGTACATGGACTTTCACTTGCTCTACAAACCTGTTAATACTTGGCATTCTCAGGACTTTTTATTTTAGCCATTCTATTAACAATAGATGCATAGCTGTGTTTATCATGAAAGTGAAAGTTGCTCACTTGTGTCCAACTCTCTGTGACCCATGGACTATACAGTCCATGGAATTCTCCAGGCCAAAATACTGGAGTGGGTAGCCTTTCCCTTCTCCAGGGCATCCTCCCAACCTAGAAATTGATCCTAGGTCTCCTGCATTGCAGACAGATTCTTTACCAGCTGAGACACAAAGGGAAGGCCATGTTTATGATGGCATAGCTTTAATTTGCATTTCTCCGAAGGCTGATAACAACGAACTCTCTCATGTGCTAAATTGCTTCCCATAGCCTGCACTGGTGAACCAAGTATTTTCCCATTTTTTAAAATTTTGATGATTTTTTCTGTTTCATTTATTTAATTTCAGAGTTAGATTTTCATTTTAGATTTTCTCTATGTGCCTGGCACAATGGCAATCAATACATAAATAGACTCTGGAAAGACTTAATGAGATACCACAATAAAAGAGCTTAAAAAATAGAAGGAGAGAGAAAACTTGATTCACCAAAGAGGAAGTTCATATGTTCAATCAGTTCAGTTCAGTTGCTCAGTCGGGTCCGACTCTTTGCGACCCCATGAATTGCAGCACGCCAGGCCTCCCTGTCCATCATCAACTCTTGGACTTCACTCAAACTCACGTCCATTGAGTCGGTGATGCCATCCAGCCATCTCACCCTCTGTCAACACTTCTCCTCCTGCCCCCAATCCTTCCCAGCATCAGGGATTTCACTAAGAGATTTCACTCACTCATGTTATTTTTTAATGTTGTAATTTATAGAAAAAATTCAGTCTCTAAGGAATATAATTTGGAGCATAAGAATTTATCCAGTATAGTGAGTGAAGTCACTCAGTCGTGTCCAACTCATTGTGACTCCATGGACTGTAGCCCACCAGGCTTCTCTGACATGGGGTTTTCCAGGCAAGAATACTGGAGTGGGTTGCCACTTCCTTCTCCAGGGGATCTTCCCCACCCAGGGATTGAACCCAGGTCTCCCGCCTTGCAGGCAGATGCTTTACCTTTGAGCCACCAGGGAAAGCATACATAGAGCTATTAAATGAACAGTTAAAAATGGAGTGTAATACTATAGTTCAAGACACTGTAAAAATGTAAACTTTCCTTGTAGAAAAATGAAATAACATTCTTTAGATAATCTGCTTCTCTGAAATCTATTCCCCAAATAACTTAAAGGAGTTAAAATTAAATAAGAAATATTAACAGAACCTGAAAAGTGAAGATAGCAGTGAGGCAGGCATTTCAGAAGAGACTGAAATGAGGAAAAAACCATCAAAAGGCACCAAGTAATATTTGCCAGAAGGGACTGTAGAAAAAAGAAGAAAAATCAAATCCACAGTGACTTAACGCTCCTCATACATGAAAAAACTCTAGCTTACAAGTCAGACCACACAATGAAAAAGACAACTTTCCCAGACTCCAATGTGTAACTCATATCAACTTGTTAAACTAAATTATTTACCGTATCCAGGTGTTGTGAGGATGATGATAATTAAGACATGATCACTGCCATAGAAACTTTTAATGCTTAGGAAGAGTAAAGAAAAACAGTATAGGCAATCAAAATAATAAATCATATTTGTGACTACTTATATCTTCATTTCATCAACAAAAGTCAAATAACTTTTACTTTCACTAACTTGAATATATAAACTTGAAAGTATATGGATAATAGGATAATATACCTATGAATGATTAATGCAGTCTTAACTATATATAAACATATGCATGTACATATATTTTTGAAATCTTATAGATTATAAAATATCTTAATTCACCTATATAATCGATATAAATATATTAACTTCAGAAATATAGATGTTTTAATTCATTTCATGAAATCTTTATATGAGAATTTCAGTCATGTCTGACTCTGTGCAACCCCATAGATGGCAGCCCACTAAGCTCCCCCATCCCTGGAATTCTCCAGGCAAGAACACTGGAGTGGGTTGCCATTTCCTTCTCCAATGCATGAAGTGAAAAGTGATAGTGAAGTCGCTCAGTCGTGTCCAACTCTTAGCGACCCCCATGAACTGCAGCCCACCAGGCTCCTCCGTCCATGAGATTTTCCAGGCAAGAGTACTGGAGTGGCCATTGCCTTCTCCTCACATATGTCTACAATATCAATTTCTTCCTCATAACCAGGACTACTTACCTAGGACACATCATTTTCACTTCTAAGTAGTTTGAAATGTTTGTGAGGTCATATGTGATGCTCCTACCGAAAAAATTTATCCTAAGCCATAAGCATTAATTCATATACCATTAGAACATTTTCTTCCTTGGGTCTTTAAAAAAAAATTTAACCTATTCCATTAGGGAAGCTCTATGTACATACAAGACAAGCACTCACTTAAGTCATTTCAGAATAATCTATATTATGCAATATGCTATTATTCAAAATAGAATTAGTGTGAATCAAGGTTTCTTTCTTAAACATGGTAGGCAGAAAAATAGGATGATAAAAGGTAAGGAAGAACCTTGTAGATTTTCCTTATTGGAAAATTATATTATTTCATGATTTTTAAAAAAAACATATAGCATTATAAATATGCCATATAACAAATATGATATAAATAATATATATTTTATGTTTTGATTTTATTTTTTCTACCTCTGCCCACAGAAAAGGCTTGAAAGCGATGATGTTTTATTAGCTATAAGTAAAACTACGTTTCACATCTTTAGATTTTATATACCATTTCCCAGGATAAAAGAAGCCCAGGGATCCTTAGAGACATGGTTGATCACAGGCCTGATGTAGTGAAGTACAAGGTAATCCTGGAAAGTCTGCCAAGGGGGAAAAAAAAAAAAAAGAAAAGAAACTGTGCTCAAAGATTAGTAAGGTCAAGTTAAGAGGTCACAGAAGCTGGTTGAAGAGGCTTTTATTGGTCAAAGTTAGGACAATTTGCACCTCAGAAAATAATAATAATAACCGTGATAGATATAATGAATTTTAAAAAAGAAAAAACAAAGCAAATACATGAGTTCACAGCAACACATGAAGGCAGATAGAGACACACTGAAACATGGGGCACTTTAATCCCATAACCCAGGGTGGCTTCCTAAGAGGAAAGCTCACAGAGAGGAGAAAATAATGGGAGTAAAATTGAGCAGAAAAATGACAAAATGTCCATTGTTTGAAACAACATTCAAAAACACACAAAGAGAGTTAAAATATCACCCTGAACCTCAGGGCAATATTCAGGAACACTAAATTCACACAAAAATCAAATAAATGGTATCAAGGTCAAAACCTAAATAAAGTTAGTAAAAGGAAAAGAAAAATTAACAGCAGAATAATATCCTTATAAAACAGAAAGCAAGTTAGAACTGGACATGGAACAACAGACTAGTTCCAAATAGGAAAAGGAGTATATCAAGGCTGTATATTGTCACCTTGCTTATTTAACTTGTATGCAGAGTACATCATGAGAAATGCTGGGCTGGAAGAAGCACAAGCTGGAATCAAGATTGCCGGGAGAAATATCAATAACCTCAGATATGCAGACAACACCACTCTTATAGCAGAAAGTGAAGAGGAACTAAAAAGCCTCTTGATGAAAGTGAAAGGAGAGTGAAAAAGTTGACTTAAAGCTCAACATTCAGAAAACTAAGATCATGGTATCTGGTCCCATCACTTCATGGGGAATAGATGGGGAAACAGTGGAAACAGTGTCAGACTTTATTTTTCTGGGCTCCAAAATCACTGCAGATGGTGACTGCAGCCCATGAAATTAAAAGACACTTACTCCTTGGAAGGAAAGTTATTAGCATATTGAAAAGCAGAGACATTACTTTGCCAACAAAGAACTGTCTAGTCAAGGCTATGATTTTTCCAGTAGTCATGTATGGATGTGAGAGTTGGACTGTGAAGAAGGCTGAGCACCGAAGAATTGATGCTTTTGAACTGTGGTGTTGGAGAAGACTCTTGAGAGTCCCTTGGACTGCAAGGAGATCCAACCAGTCCATTCTGAAGATTAGTCCTGGGATTTCTCTGGAAGGAATGATGCTAAAGCTGAAACTCCAGTACTTTGGCCACCTCATGCAGAGAGTTGACTCATTGGAAAAGACTCTGATGCTGGGAGGGATTGGGGGCAGGAGGAGAAGGGGATGGCAGAGGATGAGATGGATGGATGGCATCACCAACTTGATGGACGTGAGTTTGAGTGAACTCTGGGAGTTGGTGATAGACAGGGAGGCCTGGTGTGCTGCAATTCATGGGGTCGCAAAGAGTTGGACATGACTGAGTGACTGAATTGAACCGAACTGAACTGATAAAAAAGATAAATACTGAACCTCCTTTTTCAGGACATTAAGAAAATAATACAAAAGTTGGAAGAATAAAAATCAGAATTGGAAAACTTTCAGAAATATTTAGAATTCAGAAAAGATTTAGAAATATATTATATATATATATATATATTTTTTTTTTTTAAGAAAATGACCTCAATCAAAAAGAAATGTAGGACTGAGTAAATACCTTTGTGAAAGGGGAAAAACATTTAAGGTTAAATGGGATCAGTTCAGTTCAGTTGCTCAGTTGTGTACGACTCTTTGCAATCCTATGAACTGCACCATGCCAGGCGTCCCTGTCCATCACTAACTCCTGGAGTTTAGTAAACTCATGTCCATTGAGCTTTGATGCCATCCAACCATCTCATCCTCTGTTGTCCCCTTCTCCTTCTGCCTTCAATCATTCCCAGCATCAGGGTCTTTTCAAATGAGTCAGCTCTTCGTATCAGGTGGCCAAGGTATTGGAGTTTCAGCTTCAGCATCAGTCCCTCCAGTGAACACCCAGGACTGATCTCCTTTAGGATGGACTGGTTGGATCTCCTTGCAGACCAAGGGACTCTCAAGAGTCTTCTCTAACATCACAGTTCAAAACCATCAATTCTTCAGCACTCAGCTTTCTTTATAGTCCAACTCTCACATCCATACATGACTACTGGAAAAACCATAGCCTTGATTAGATAGACCTTTGTTGGCAAAGTAATACCTCTGCTTTTTAATATGCCATATAGGTTGGTCATAACTTTTCTCCCAAGGAGTAACTGTCATTTAATTTCAGGGCTGACATCTTTTAAATCAAAAAGAGAGAGAGAAAGAAATGTTTTGAGAGAAAGGAACAATTATTTAAGATTGGAGTTCCTTGGTGTTTCCCCAGTGACTCAGTGGTAAAGAATCTCCCTGACAGTGCAGGGGACATGGGTTCAATCCCTGGTTGGGGAGGATCCCATATGCTGTGGAGCAACCAACCTGGTGCACCACAAGTATTGAGCCTCTTCTCTAGACCTGGGAGCTGCAACTACTGAAGCTCAATTGCCCTAGAGCCCATGCTCTGCAACAAGAAAAAGTGAAAGTGAAGTCATTCAGTCATGTCCGACTCTTTGCAACCCCATGGACTGTAGCCTGTCAGGCTCCTCTGTCCATGGGATTTTGAGGCAAGAATACTGGACTGGGTTGCCATTTCCTTCTCTATGGGATCTTCCCAACCCACTGCAATGAGAAGCCCATATACCACAACTAGAGAGTAGTTCCCACTTGTCGTGACTAGAAAAAAGCCCACACAACAATCAAGATGAAACACAGGCAAAAATAAATGAATAAAACTATTTTTTTAATAGGAGTTCCTCTGGAAGAAAACCAATTTAATACAAAGAAACAGCAAATACTAAATGCTATAATTCCAGAAAAATTTCTAAAATAAAAAATGACTTGAGAAGCATACTGTGTGGTTTCAGAATGTGAACCCAGTACAGTGAATAGCAATATTCTAATAAATCAATAAATAATAATGAATAATATTATAATAAGATTTCTAGGTTTACAAAACAAACAAATAATAAATTTCTTGGACATCTAGGAAAACACTTAACATAATGTATCAGAACAGAAAATTAAATTACTATCTGATTTTTTAATATGATTATTTATGTCAAAAAAGATTTTAAAAGTATTTAATAAACTCAAAGGAAATGCAAACCAAGAATTTGTAGGCAACAAAACTAGCTTTCTGTAAAATATACAAAGTGTTATTGGTATACAAGAGCTGCGAGATTATTTTTTGCTATCAGATCTTCCTGAGAAATCTACTAGAAAAAGAGCCTCAAATAATCAAAATGACTAGAGAGATGTTAATGTAAAAATTGATTATTATTTTTAGAAGTAAGACTAAACAAAGACATGAAGGAGAATATAGTAATAATATGATAATCTTAAAAACTGGCAAAAGGTCAGTTTTCATTCCAATCCCAAAGAAAGGCAATGCCAAAGAATGCTCAAACTGTCACACAATCGCACTCATCTCACATGCCAGTAAAGTAATGCTCAAAATTCTCCAAGCCAGGCTTCAGCAATACATGAACCGTGAAATTCCAGATGTTCAAAGCGGTTTTAGAAAAGGCAGAGGAACCAGAGGTCAAATTGCCAACATCCACTGGATCATGGAAAAAGCAAGAGAGTTCCAGAAAAACATCTATTTCTGCTTTATTGACTATGCCAAAGCCTTTGACTGTGTGGATCACAATAAACTGTGGAAAATTCTGAAAGAGACAGGAATACCAGACCATCTGATCTGCCTCTTGAGAAATCTGTATGCAGGCCAGGAAGTGCCAGTTAGAACTGGACATGGAACAACAGACTGGTTCCAAATAGGAAAAGGACTAGGTCAAGGCTGTCTATTGTCACTCTGCTTATTTAACTTATATGAGGAATACATCATGTGAAACACTGAGCTGGAAGAAACACAAGCTGGAATCAAGATTTCTGGGAGAAATATCAATAACCTCAGATAAGCGGACAACACCACCCTTATGGCAGAAAGTGAACAGGAACTCAAAAGCCTCTTGATGAAAGTGAAGGAGGAGAGTGAAAAGGTTGGCTTAAAACTCAACATTCAGAAAACGAAGATCATGGCATCTGGTCCCATCACTTGATGGGAAATAGATGGGGAAACAGTGGAAACAGTGTCAGACTTTATTTTGGGGGGCTCCAAAATCACTGCAGATGGTGACTGCAGCCATGAAATGAAAAGATGCTTACTCCTTGGAAGGAAAGTTATGACCAACCTAGATAGCATATTCAAAAGCACAGACATTACTTTGCCAACAAAGTTGTGTCTAGTCAAGGCTATGGTTTTTCCAGTGGTCACGTATGGATGTTGGACTATAGAAGGCTGAGCACCGAAGAATTGATGCTTTTGAACTGTAGTGTTGGAGAAGACTCTTGAGAGTCCCTTGGACTGCAAGGAGATCCAACCAGTCCATCCAAAGGAGATCATTCCTGGGTATTCATTGGAGGGACTCATGTTGAAGCTGAAACTCCAATACTTTGGCCACCTGATGTGAAGAGCTGACCTATTTGAAAAAACCCTAATGCTGGGAAAGATTGAGGGCATGATGAAAAGGGGATGACAGAGGATGAGATGGCTGGATGGCATTACCAACTCGATGTTCATGGGTTTTGGTAGACTCCAGGGGTTGGTGATGGACAGGGAGGCCTGGCATGCTACGATTCATGGGGTCACAAATTATTGGACACGACTGAGCAAGTGAACTGAACTGATGATTAGGATACTGGGAACAGTATCCCTTGGTTATCAAATAGTAGAGAAGGTTAATCATGACTTTATAAAAGCCTTTCCAATTAATAAATTTTCAGAGAATTGATAGAATATGATTAGGTTATAATATTAAATAATTACCATCTAAATGTGATCCTCTACAATTGCAGGAATCATAAAATGTAAAATTCTCTGACACTATGCTCATTTTCAGGAATGAGCACTCTGGACAGACTTGCCAATAGGTTGGACATGAATCTAAACAAGCCTCCTGATGCAGCTGCCAGTCTGCAGAAAACACAGAGGACAGAAGAACAAGTTGAAGTGTACCAAGAATAAGCAACTACAAATTCCACACCAGAAAACTCTATATGTCAAAATGCCTTTAAAGTCCTTACGGAAAAGAAAAAATATGATGCAAGAAGAAAGCTTCTTGATTATGAGACTTAAAATACATTAAAATTTCTTTGTAAAATTTCTTTCTGTCTGTGTGAATGGGTAAGACTGAACTGTAGTGTCTGAAAGCGAACACTACAATTTTAAAATGAACACATTGGTGATAAAACCAATAAAGACAAATGTCAGGAGAGTGGTTATTTATGGAAATGAAGGGGTTTCGATTGAGATGGAACACACGGGGAATCCCTAGGGTTACTGTTTTTAGTAACTTAAAATAACTGAATAATCCGTATATATTTTGTGTGGTTTTCTATAAGTATAGTTAACTGTAAAATTAAAAAATATACAAAGCTATAATATAAAAAATATATTAAAAATTAAAAATATAAAAAGCTAATTTATGTTTTACTAATCTTTTATTAAGATTAGGTAAATTTAATTTAATCTTTTATTCTAATCTTTAGAATAAATCTTAGAAAGGGGATGGTGGATCAAAGTCTATTCACACTTTATGACTTTTATTATATACTGCCAAAACACACTTCTAAAAGGTGGTGAATTCTTATTTTACCAGCTGCCATAGCCTCTTGTCTTACTTCTTTTATTAATTATATTTATACAAGTTTGATTTTAAACATATTCTGATTTTAAAACATTAAAACTATTACTGGGTTTCAGTAACATGGATGAAAATGGCCAATTATGAAAAAGCAGCTTGGGATAAATCCAATAATACATGCCAGGTGCATCCAGTTGTGTTATTACTGCTATTTGTATTAATTCAGAGTGTAACAAAAACTTCAACAATGATATATACAAGAAAATCATTCAATCTATTTTAATTTCAAACACTTAGAATAAAATGTACTTTCTGCTATTTGGGTCAATTGCAACTATTATGCTAAATGAACCAACATAACAGACAAAGTAACCATAAATTCATATTTTAATAGACTTGTCTCTACAATGTCAAAATGGCATTATGTGAATTCATTGCTCTAGGAAAGTAGGAAATGAAGGAAACAGCTTTTTTCATTGTTGCTGGAGCCTAACACCTGTATTGCTGACAACTGGTTATCTAAATCGTTTTAAAACCACCTCTCAATTTTTATAGGGGAGAAGGACCTTGTCTTTTAATACTTTTGGAAACTAAAATTTACTTTTTGATTGGAGGGCAAGTTAGGAGCAGGTAAAAATTAGCTCTATAAATATTAGTGTATGTGTGTGCGTGTGTGTGTGTGTGTATGTGTGTTTTGTTCTTACTTTGTAATGCATGACCCCCAACACTCTCAGTTTGCAGAAAGTCATATCTTAGTTTCTATTCACCTACCATGTAGATTCTCTGAGCAATGTAGATTCTTCTGGCAATACCCAAATCACTGGGATCTACTCTTCCCTGCCAGTTCTGATAATGTGAGCATTAATGCTGTACCAGTTGGCTTCCAATCCATCCACTGGAAACTACCTCCCTACCCTCCATGTCCTGTCCTTCCTTTTCAGCTTGAGTGCCTGTGATGGACACTGCTTTATCTCCTTCTAGGTTCAGCCACACCCGCTGGATACCACCTCTACTCTGAGCACAGATAGCTCTTGCAGTAAGTTACTCTAATTTTGTTAAACACCACTGCTAATGCTGAGTGCCATACTCTGTGCCATGTTAATGATGCCACTGGTGTCCCCTTCAAGCCATCACTGCCACAGAGGCAGTGTACTCCTTATAACTGGTAAACCTGCCTGGTGTTCTATAAGTTCTGATGAAGTGGGTGTCAATGTCTCCCTTCTGTTTGTGTTATATTTCTCGAGAAATATATTAATAATAGTAAAGTGGTATTGCTTGCAGCTTACTCTTTTGTTAATTGTTTTGTATAACAGGTCTTCTAGCTTATACAAACATACTTATATCTTTCTAATATGCAGCCACAGACAGTGAAGAATAGATGTAGAGACCTCACCAGAATTGACTGTCTTCCCTAAACCACAAAATTCAGTCATATTTTAAGATGAATTTTCTCCCAAAAGGGCTATCAGTCTTGCATACCAATAAGTATCTTTTATGCTTCTTACTGATCCTCCAGACTTGCACACATATGTCTGAAGCCCAGAAATGAACACAATGTGGCCTCAAGCTGAGACCCTTGCTACAAGTTATTAACTTAGCTAAACCTTAAGTAGGATGAGGAATGGATTAATTGAGATTAACTGTGCCACATACCTTATCTACTTCCAGCCAGTCTCTCCTTCCCACTGTTATATTCAGTTCAGTTCATTTCTGTCAGTCAGTCATCTCCGACTCTTTGCGACCCCATGAATTGCAGCACGCCAGGCCTCCCTGTCCATCACCAACTCCCAGAGCTCACTCAGACTCACCTCCATCGAGTCAGTGATGCCATCCAGCCATCTCATCCTCTGTCATCCCTGTCTCCACCTGCCCCCAATCCCTCCCAGTATCAGAGTCTTTTCCAATGAGACAACTCTTCGTATCAGGTAGCCAAAGTATTGGAGTTTCAGCTTTAGCATCATTCCTTCCAAAGAACATCCAGGACTGATCTCCTTTAGAATGGACTGGTGCATCTCCTTGCAGTCCAAGGGACTCTCAAGAGTCTTCTCCAACACCACAGTTCAAAAGCATCAATTCTTTGGTGCTCAGCTTTCTTCACAGTCTAACTCTCACATCCATACATGACCACTGGAAAAACCACAGCCTTGACTAGACGGACCTTTGTTGGCAAAGTAATGTCTCTGCTTTTTGATATGCTATCTAGGTTGGTCATAACTTTCCTTCCAAGGAGTAAGCATCTTTTAACTTCATGGCTGCAATCACCATCTGCAGTGATTTTGGAGCCCAAAAAAATAAAGTCTGACACTGTTTCCAGTGTTTCCCCATCTATTTCCCATGAAGTGATGGGACCAGATGCCATGATCTTCGTTTTCTGAATGTTGAGCTTTAAGTCAACTTTTTCACTCTCTTCTTTCACTTTCATCAAGAGGCTTTTGAGTTCCTCTTCACTTTCTGCCATAAGGGTGGTGTCATCTGAATATCTGAGGTTATTGATATTTCTCCTGGCAATCTTGATTCCAGCTTGTGCTTCTTCCAGCCCAGCGTTTCTCATGATGTACTCTGTATATAAGTTAAATAAACAGGTTGACAATATGCAACCTTGACCTACTCCTTTTCCTATTTGGAACCAGTCTGTTGTTCCATGTCCAGTTCTAACTGTTGCTTCCTGACCTGCATATAGATTTCTCAACAGGCAGGTCAGGTGGTCTGGTATTACTGTCTCTTTCAAATTTTCCAGAGTTTATTGTGATCCACACAGTCAAAGGCTTTGGCATAGTCAATATAGCAGAAATAGATGTTTTTCTGGAACTCTCTTACTTTTTCCATGATCCAGCAGATGTTGGCAATTTGATCTCTGGTTCCTCTGCCTTTTCTAAAACCAGCTTGAACATCTGGAAGTTCATGGTTCACGTATTGCTGAAGCCTGGCTTGGAGAATTTTGAGAATTACTTCACTAGCATGTGAGATGGGTGCAACTGTGAGGTAGTCTGAGCATTCTTTGATATTGCCTTTCTTTGGGATTGCAATGAAAACTGACCTTTTCCAGTCCTGTGGCCACTGCTGAGTTATTTTGGCCATGTGCGAATATCTTACCAAGTTCAGACTAGCCCAAGAATCTTCTCACTTGGTAATCCCATGGAGTTTACCCCAACATCTGAAGAAGAATTAAAACAACTATTACCTGCTTGAACTAACAATAAAATGAATAAAAGTTTCCATGCTACTTCAACAATTTTTGACAGTCTGCTATCAATCAGTAGCAAGACATTTTCACTCTTTGTCATCTTCTTGTTTCTTTTAGCTGATAGTCAGTTACCACCTAGTGAATATTACATACATTCTTGACTCTTTCTTTTTCTCTAAGTAAAAGAGAAAGAGCTGAAAGAAATAGTCATTAAATTGCAGAAGAATAAGTAACCTCTTCAGTCTCATGATTTCAATAAGCTGTGCACATTTTTGGCTTTGTCCCTATTAGTTCATTCCAAGACACTCTCTGTCTTTCCCTCTCCCTCTTCTTACTATTATCCTCTCTTCTCTTACTACTTGAGAAATTTCAAGCTTACTTGTCACTACCTCTCACAACAACTGTTATAAATGGCTTTACTTAGATTCACTTCTTTCAAAAAAGGATCATTATGAGTAATTCTTGTAAAAGCTAATTTTCTTACACACCAAATTTAGACCATAAGCAAATGTAGTTTTTAACAAATAAATAGCTTTTTATTCAGGAAATGTTAATCATGATGTTTGAATGCACTAGAAAACCCAATTCTAACTTGATTTGAGAGAAAGAGGAGTTATTTTCTCATTTCTCTAAAATGTTCAGGTTATGGAAGCTTGAGGAATGGCTGGATTGAGGAACTAAACTGACTGGCTCTCTTCCTTATGATGGCTCTTCTTTTGTCAGCTATTGGTCTTACAGTAAGATGGCTGCCAGGCTTTTATCCAATCCACCCAGAAGCTCCAGTGGAAAGAATTAGTATCCCTCATAAATATTTCAACAATTGGCCCAAAACTGAGTCTCACTGAATCTAACTAGTAACATGCCCATTATTGTAACCATTAGAGAATAAATATCTCTCTTGAGAGGGTAATTTGTTAAGAAATATCAGAATACCATTACAAAGGAATAATCAATAAACAGATATCCATTGTAGAGAATACCTGATATTTCCATGGTATCATTTTATTGGGAAAGGAACAGATGGTAAAAATACATGCTCATTGTACATGGCAGAGCTTTTCAGTATCTGTAATACACTGTCCAGTCATTCACAAGTCTCCCAGCTTCATCGAAAAAATCTTACTGAGCAATGTATAAAAATAATTCTGCTGAATATTCAAGGAGAATTAGTTCTTGAAAAGGTCCTCACTTTGTGATATCCAGGTTCATTTCTGGGTCATTCTTTACTGACTGACTCTCTCACCCTTGGTATATCTACTACCAGTTACTGGAATGAAACCCAGCCACTTTACTCTTTATCTTTGCTCCAAGACCTTGATCATGTGTTTTATCTGCATATTCCAACTTAATTTCTCTCTCTTGGTTTGATGTTCTCTTGAGCTAAATCTTTGTTAAAGAACCTTCTAAACATAGTTCCAGGCCTCTTATACCTCAATATTGCCCTTACAGAAGGCCCTATTGGTCAGTCTCTGACTTTAACGCACATTCTACTTCTGGGCTAAGATCAGGCACCAAGACCAGCTAAAAGTATTTAGAACCATTTCTGATGAAGAGAATTAAACTGTAAGCCCAGTACATGTAACCTAAGAGGAAGTAACTCAGAAGGTATGCAGTGTCCTTATCCTAAGGAGAGTGTATGTGGCCAAGGAGGCAATAGTCCCAGTTCTGCGTTTTTTCAGAGTCAAGCAATTTATCATTTAATCCTTTATATTTCTTTCAGGCAAACCCATCTCAAAATATGTTTATTAGGGAGATAAAAATGTATCTAATAAGCAGTCTTAAGCAGTGATTTTTATCTGGGGATAGAGGACCTGAGAGTGAGGGATGTTTATGAATTACATGCAGAATTTCCTGTTCACCCCAATCCCACACCAAAGGTTATAAACCATTGACATAGAGCACTGATCCCTTACCCTAAATTAACTGGAGCTTATTCAAATCCAGATTTCTATACCCTAGCCAAGATATAATAAATCAAAATTTCTGAGTGGAAAGCCTGGATATTGATATTTTTAAAACTTCTTAGAGCATTCTGAAGATCAACCAGGTTTGGGAATTACTAGGATGCAGCATCTGGTCCCAAAGTAAAAGAGAATTAGAACTCAGCAAGCATATGCTCCAATTGAACAGGCAGTTGCTTATCACCCCCTTGCTTGCTTTGAATCAAAAATAATCCAAGCGTTTCTTCATTTGGGGTTTGAGCAGAATGCATCAACAGAGCGCCCACTCTGCAGAAGCTGTGTATCCAAAGGTCCTTCATGGGTGGATTCACTTTAATAGGAAAGTTGTTCTCTCTGCAAGTGACCAGCTGGGTAAACCTGCCACCACACCATTCTACCAATTATCACTACACCCTATTTAGAAAGTCAGGGCAAGTTACTTCCCCATTTGAAAGAGGCAGTAAATCTCCTTATGCAGTGAGTATTAATTCTATTTTAGAAGCCCTTGAGTTATACATAAAGAGCAAAATAAAAAACAGATTACTCCATTCAACAGAAAAAGAAATGCTCATGCAAATCAGGCTTTTTATGTAATATGGATTAAACCACTAATGGTGTAATCCAATTAAACCACTTTTCCAATTTTTTTTTTGTTGTTGTTAATCACCACATGCACCCTCTGAGACATCAGAATGTATTCTATCTTTATAGTGTGAAAATTAGATAACTAAAGTGAAGTTGTATAAATGTACATTTAATGAAGTAATAAGGTGATCCAATGGCAATTTATAGATAAAAATACAGCCCTGTGTGTATTTGAGAAGCATATATACATATAATGAAATATACAAGGTCTCATCACCTGGGGTTATTAATGTATTTTTCTTACTGCCTCTCTGGCTACTTGACATCTGTTACTCCAACAGCTTCAGAGCCTACAAAGGCTCCAGCCACCTAAGATTTGTTCCAGCTCTGCTCTATTACACCTGCAGTCCAGAGCTAGCTGCCAGCAGTGATTCACTAGGCTGCAGATAATGCCTGTGGTCTCAGTAGTCATCAACACCAAAACACTTTTTCAGAGATATTTGTTTAAAACAGCAAGACTATCAATAAACCAATTCTTTACAATCCTGTTAATAACTTCCCCAAACACAATCCTCTATCTCTCTCCTCTCCTGTTTTCTCATCCCCACTCTGCTCAGTGCCAGTACTCCTTTATTCTGCACACTGTGGAATCATTATCCGTCTTTAATTTATTCATTTGTTGACCTTCACTAAAATGAAGCTCTTCCTGAAACATCCAGATTTTTCCAGGAGATTTCTCCAATGAAACAACCATGACTGTACTATCCATGGACATACAAGTCTGAAAATGAGATAGGATTCCCTTCTTTTCTCAACCCTAGCTATGATTATTATTCTGCCCTCATCCAAATCTCAGTTTCTTAGAGTTTCATGAAGAAATACTGGGCCCTCCTTGTCCTTGGTATTTACAAATCTCATGGTCATTCCACATTCTTTGAGGACTTACATGTCATAATTCATTCCATGTGTCTATACCAATTCTGTCACAATTCTGAGTGATTGAGAGGCCATATGAGTAAACTGATCTGATCATTATTTGACCTCAGCACTAATGATCTTCTAATCCTCTTCAGTTTAGTCATTCATTCTTGTCATAAACTACAGTGGTTCCACCTTTGAATTATTGAGCTCCATAATGATTTTGATACTACTGAATCTTTTGGTACTTTGTCTATCCTATTGTTTTCACTCCCGATCTTACTTGGACCTCACTGATTTCTAAGGCAGTTTTCTTCTCATTTTCTACTGTTATACCACATACATCTTGGATTATCTTTCAAAGTTGATCTAGACTTTTTCTTGACCTTCTAAGAAAATATTCCATATATCTTAAATGCATTATTGCATAAGCCTAACACCACCCTGATGGCAGAAAGTGAAGAGGAACTAAAAAGCCTCTTGATGAAAGTGAAAGATGAGAGTGAAAAAGTTGGCTTAAAGCTCAACATTCAGAAAACGAAGATCATGGCATCTGGTCCCATCACTTCATGGGATATAGATGGGGAAACAGTGGAAACAATATCAGACTTTATCTTTTTGGGCTCCAAAATCACTGCAGATGGTGATTCCAGCCATGAAGTTAAAAGACGCTTACTCCTTGGAAGGGAAGTTATGAGCAACCTAGATAGCATATTCAAAAGCACAGACATTACTTTGCCAACAAAGGTCCGTCTAGTCAAGGCTATGATTTTTCCAGTAGTAATGTATGGATGTGATAGTTGGACTGTGAAGAAAGCTGAGTGCCAAAGAATTGATGCTTTTGAACTGTGGTGTTGGAGAAGACTCTTGAGAGTCCCTTGGACTGCAAGGAGATCCAACCAGTCCATTCTGAAGGAGATCAATCCTGGATGTTCTTTGGAAAGACTGATGCTAAAGCTGAAACTCCAATACTTTGGCCACCTGTTGCAAAGAGTTGACTCATTGGAAAAGACTCTGATGCTGGGAGGGATTCGGAGCAGGAGGAGAAGGGGACGACAGAGGATGAGATGGCTGGATGGCATCACAGACACGATGGACGTGAGTTTGAGTGAACTCTGGGAGATGGTGGACAGGGAGGCCAGGCGTGCTGTGACTCATGGGGTCACAAAGAGTCGGACACGATTGAGCGACTGAACTGAACTGAACTGAACAAAACTTCAACATTGGAATAATTCTAGTCTATATCTTTTGCTTGGAATCCTTAGTAAAGCTAAAGCAGACAACTATAAGGCTTGTGCTGTTACAAACATATGTATATATATTTAGATGTATATTTAAATATACATTTTATACATACACAGTAATTTTTGTACACATATGTGTGAAATGATCACCCCAAAATTTTCACTCTTTTAGGTTATCTTTCAATTAGAGGCTGGCATTTGGTTGACTGCACTTTGCTGTTTCCAAAGATTTGGAATGCCATGAATTTGGTATCTTAATTCCACTAGAACATTGCATAGAGACTCTGCCTTATTACCGTGCTCACTGAAGTGGGTAAATTCACCCCAGAGTCATCAGAACATGGCCATGAGTAGTTAGCACTCAAGAAGGCACCATTTATTTAACTTGAAAATATAGCAAGCTATTAAATAGAGCTGGTGCCATGGAATTATGATGCAAAAAATATAACATAAGTACCACAAGAAGAGAATTTAATGGTAATTTTCTATCCTTTCCTATTCTATGTTCATATTTTAATCAACTAAGAATGAGAAAGAATAGCTGCTTCTGAATTGTCTCCAACATGGACTATTATTGCTACTTTATTTTTCTATTCCTGGAGTGCAATTCAAAAGAAACTGGGCTTGGTTACTTTGGATGCTTGCCTCATAGAATTATTTATGTTAAAAGTCACAAAACCCCCTGGACTACCATCTGCTCTCTGCAACAGCTCCTCTAATTTCTTTTTGCTTGCTCCAAATCTCCCTTTATATTTCAAGTTTTGTCCCCAAAGTAATTTCTATAAGAATGTGTCTGCATTCAACCTTCTGCAAGTCACCTTCCAATGCCCTGAGTGGTAAGAGGTGCTCATTCTACATCGCATGGAGTGAAATAGCTACAAGAACATTTGGTTTTTGTTCTAAACCAATGTTTTAGTTTATCTGTAACAAGTATTTATTTATTTTAGGATATGTGTTAGAAATAGAAGAGAAATATTATAGGTTGTAACAGAGTGGAAGATGGTAGAGGCTGGGGAAGCTTAGTTATTTTTTCGATAGTAAAAAGTTTCAATAAACCAAGGACTGGCTATAAGCATACCATTGACTCCATTTCATACTATGCTATTCTTACTGTATTTTCATTAGGATAATAAATTTGTGTCTGCATTTTCTCTAAATGATGTGTGGTAAATAATTTTCAGATAAAACATTTATTCAGTGAATTATGTAATGGGTAAAAGAAGCATAGACTTTAGTCAAATAAAAGACTATTCCCATCACTCTTAATATAAACTAAATGCAAACGCTGGTGATCAGAACATAGGATGTAATTACAGTAGGACATGACAACTGTACCTTAACTAACAAAAGACCTTCGGAATGTTAGCAGTTTATAAACTCATCCTAACAAGATCAAGACCTATTGCATACCTATGGAGAAAAATAAAAAGTAAAATTAACTAATGTAAATTACTTATTTTAAATTTGTTTTGCATGTATCCATATGAAATTGAATAGCAATTAATACTTCAATTATTATTAAACACACATGGGCACATATATACATGTATGTAAGTTCAGTTCAGTTCAGTCGCTCAGCCATGTCCGACTCTTTGTGACCCCATGAAGCACAGCATACCAGGCCTCTCTGCCCATCACCAACTCCTGGAGTCCACCCAAACCCATGCCCACTGAGTCAGTGATGCCATCCAACCATCTCATCCTCTGTCGTCCCCCTCTCCTCCTGTCCTCAATCATTCCCAGCATCAGGGTCTTGTCAAATGTGTCAGCTCTTCACATCAGGTGGCCAAAGTATTGGAGTTTCAGCTTTAGCATCAGTGCTTCCAATGAACACCCAGGACTGAACTCCTTTAGGATGGACTGGTTGAATCTCCTTGCAGTCCAAGGGACTCTCAAGAGTATTCTCCAACAACACAATTCAAAAGCACTAATTCTTCAGTGCTCAGCTTTCTTTATAGTCCAATTCTCACATCAATACACGACCACTGGAAAAACCTTGACTAAACGGACCTTCGTTAGCAAAGTAATGTCTCTGCTCTTTAATATGCTCTCTAGGTTGGTCATAACTTTCCTTCCAAGGAGTGAGCATCTTTTAATTCCATGGCTGCAGTCACCATCTGCAGTGATTTTGGAGCCCAGAAAAATTAACTTAATCACTGTTTTCACTGTCTCCCCATCTATTTGCCATGAAGTGATGGCATGTATGTATGTATGTACATGTACCTAAATTCATTCTTTAGTTCCATACTGTAAACTTGTAAAGGAAAGATTCGTGTAACAGGAATTGGGAAGATGAACTGGTGGGGGGAGAAACAAACAAATATCCATATCACCAAGAAAGAAAATAAGAAACATGCCCTTCTATAGTAAACCAGTAACAGACACCTCCTTTCCCCTAGTCCTTGTGGAAATAATATAAAACAGAAGAGGTTTGAGAGTTGATTGGAGGAAATAGCCCCAAAAGTCAATCAGTTTGTTCAGTTCAGTCTCTCACTCATGTCCGACTCTTTGCAACCCCATGAATTGCAGCATGCCAGGCCTCCCTGTCCATCACCAACTCCCAGAGTTCACTCAAACTCACATCCATCAAGCCAGGGATTCCATCGAGTTGGGGATGCCATCCAGCCATCTCATCCTCTCTCATCCCCTTCTCCTCCTGCCCCTAATCCCTCCCAGCATCAGAGTCTTTACCAATGAGTCAACACTTCACATCAGGTAGCTGAAGTATTGGAGTTTCAGCTGTAGCATCAGTCCTTCCAAAGAACACCTAGGACTGATGTCCTTTTGAATGGACTGGTTGGATCTCCTTGCAGTCCAAGGGACTCTCAAGAGTCTTCTCCAACATCACAGTTCAAAAGCATCCATTCCTTAGAACTCAGCTTTCTTCACAGGCCAACTATCACATCCATACATGACTACTGGAAAAATCATAGCCTTGACTAGACAGACCTTTGTTAGCAAAATAATGTCTGTGCTTTTGAATATGCTATCTAGGTTGCTCATAACTTTCCTTCCAAGGAGTAAGTGTCTTTTAATTTCATGGCTGTAATCACCATCTGCAGTGACTTTGGAGCCCCCAAAAATAAAGTCTGACACTGTTTCCACCGTTTCCCATCTATTTCCCATAAAGTGATGGGACCAGATGCCATGATCTTCGTTTTCTGAATGTTGAGCTTTAAGCCAGCTTTTTCACTCTCCTCTTTCACTTTCATCAAGAGGCATTTTAGTTCCTCTTCACTTTCTGTCATAAGGGTGGTATCATCTACATATCTGAAGTTATTGATATTTCTCCCAGCAATCTTGATTCCAGCTTGTGCTTCTTCCAGTCCAGCGTTTCTCATGATGTACTCTGCATGCAAGTTAAATAAGCAGGGTGACAATACACAGCCTTGACGTACTCCTTTTTCTATTTGGAACTAGTCTGTTGTTCCATGTCCAGTTCTAACTGTTGCTTCCTCACCTGCATATAGGTTTCTCAAGAGGCAGGTCAGGTGGTCTGGTATTCGCATCTCTTTCAGAATTTTCCATAGTTTACTGTGATCCACACAGTCAAAGCTTTTGCAGTCAATAAAGCAGAAATACTTGTTTTCCTGTAACTCTCTTGCTTTTTTGATGATCCAGTGGTTGTTGGCAATTTGATCTCTGGTTCCTCTGCCTTTTCTAAAACAGCTTGAACATCTGGAAGTTCACGGTTCACAAATTGCTGAAGCCTGGCTTGGAGGATTTTGAGCATTACTTTACTAGCGTGTGAGATGAGTGCAATTGTGCGGTAGTTTGAGCATTCTTTGGCATTGCCTTTCTTTGGGATAGGAATGTAAACTGACTTTTGTGGTCCTGTGGCCACTGCTGAGTTTTCCAAATTTCCTGGCATGTTGAGTGCAGCACTTTGACAACATCCTCTTTTAGGATTTGAAATAACTCAACTGGAATTCCATCACCTCCACTAGCTTTGTTTGTAGTGATGCTTTCTATGGCCCACTTGACTTCACATTCCAGGATGTCTGGTTCTAGGTGAGTGATCATACCATCGTGATTATTTTGGTCATGAATATCTTTTTTGTACAGTTCTTCTGTGTATTCTTGCCACCTCTTCTTAATATCTTCTGCTTCTGTTAGGTCCATACCATTTCTGTCCTTTATCGATAAAAGGAAAAAATAAAGAAAACAGGAACAAATTAAGATTTCCTCTCCCTCAGCTAAATTAGGAAGAGTTGAGTGATGAGAAATCACAGGTTGAGTGAGCAGGTTAAGCAGCTGGTGTTAACCACATGATCTGCAGATTCTTAGCAATGTATAAAGACAGCAGAGTGACCAGAAAGATTTTACAAACAACCCCAAAACATAAGGCATGTTGTGTACAAAGAATAGTTCTGGGGCAAGGAAGATGTGCCCAGAATGGGTCTTGAGAGCTGTTCAAGTTAGTCTTTTCAGTGGAATTGCAGCAAAGTGGCAGCCCTTAAATTTGAATAAAGCAGAATATTTAACACCTCCCCCCACTTTCCATGCCTATCAACCAGCTTGCACCAAGACTGTAGATTGTATGTGTGGTTGTAAGTGTGCAATTTTTCTACTGCTGCTCTCAAAATCACTACAAACAATGCAAACTCATTATTTTATAGTTCTGTAGGTCAGAATACGAACACCATCTCAGTGGGCTGAAATCAAGATGTCAGCTGGTCTACATTCTCTTCTGGAGGCTCTAAGAGAAAATCTGTTCCCTTCACTTTTTCAGCTTCTAGAGGGTGCCTGCATTCCTTAGCACCATCTTCCACATCCCTGTCCTCTGTCTCCAAAGCCAGAAAAGTCTCTTCTCTCTGACTGTTTTTCAGTGGTCATTGCTCTTTCTCTGACTTCAGCCCAGAAAAGCTTTCCACCTTAAAAACGTGTATGATTAGATTGGATACACTTGAATAATCTGGTCAAATCTCCCTAACTCAAGGTTCTTATCCTTAATTATATCTGCAAAGGTCCTTTTGCCATGTAAGTTAACATTATCACAGCTTCCTGCCTACAACACAAGGATAGACTGTTAGTAGACACAAAAGAAGCAAATGGGTTTTCAGACAGAGTTTTGAAAGAAGAAATGCTCAAGGCACAAGGATTCAACACAGTCATTTTTTTATAACCTTCCTGCATCTGTGTGATAGAAAAAATTGAGATAGCATTATTTAATACGTATCTATGGATGCCAGGGAAAAGCATAATCACATGAAGCCAATTACCTAGAGAAACTCATAAAAATAGTTGCACTGAAACAGGTGCTATACAAAGCCAGGGATAGAAGGGAAAATTCAAATACCTAGTAGAGAGATCCAAAAAAGTCAGTAAGATTCAGTTCATAGCTCACAATACCACATACATATATACCTGCAGATAGGCATAAAAATTATCCCTCTTTTTAATATAACTTTTTATTAATGCTATTTTAATGTCATGAAATCTTTGTAAAGCATTGATTTAGATTACATAATTTTATATGTGTTCTATAGGTTATACATAATAAAATTAGTGATGTTCAATTTATACACTATAGTATCTTTATTCTTTCAGTAAGTATGAGAAAAGTTAGAGACTTCTTGCAAATATATTAGTTCTTTATTGCATGATGAAATTTTCCTCTTGTCAAAATTTGTTACTGGAATTAATTTAGTTATACTCTCATTGCAAATTGCAGTCATTTTATCCAGTTTTCCTGACTCACTAGTTACGTCTAAACATGCAAAATATCTCAGAGAATTGAGGCCATTATGCGAAGAAAATACTGTATCTTTTTCATCTGAATTATACAACTAATTGAGGCCAAGGGGTTCAGGTATCTTAACTTGGAGGCTTTCTAAACTTTCTAAAAGTCTCTAAACTTTCTATGTATAGATACCATCTAAGGAAAGTAAATATTATGGGCAAATTTTTTATATTAATTAAATTCTTGAGTAACTAAATAATTGGATATGTTTGATACATCATCATCTCTGTACATTTATGGGAATGTAATAGAGAAATGGAATTTACATTTGCAGGTGGTTTTTCATGTACCAGGTACTGGGCTTTATGCTTTTATACATTTAATTATTGTGTTAATAATGAGCAATAAGTATTTTTGTTTTTATTTCACACAAAAAAATAAAACTAAACACGGAGAATTTAAGTACTTGTTCAAGTTTCCATGCGTACATGCATGCTCAGTCCCTTCAGTCATGTCCAACTCTTTGCAACTCCAAGGACTGTATTCCACCAGAATCCTCTCTCCATGGGATTCTCCAAACAAGGATACTGGATGGGTTGCCATTCCCTCCTCCAGGGGGTCTTATACTTAAGTGGCAAAACTGAAATAGGCATTTTTATTTGAACAATATTTATAAATAAACTATTTGTCAGTATAGTATATAAGTATATTATTTTTCAGTATAATATACTGCTCCAAAAATTACACCAATATGAATGATACCACAGAATCAGAAGAAGAAAAATAAGGAAACTTCCTAGCATCACCTCTCTCAACAATGTCGCTAAAACCATAGAGATTTCCAAATACTTCCTTTGATCCACAGCAGTTCATGGTGTGCTCGCATGTGTCCATGAGAAGTAGCTGCCATCTTCCATTACTTCCAGTGGTTTTTCTAGGCTTGTTACCATAGTTGTCACTCTAACCAAATGGGGAACTAAAACTTCCAGCTACTCCCCCAATAGGTGCCTGGCGTCAGCGCTACCATAGCTTCCTATTGATCCTTCCTGGACTCTTGCTCTTCATCAGTCCTGAAAGAGAATCTCTTCTTTTTGCTTCAATGATTACAGTGCAAACATGACATTGAGAAATGTCCCTTTCTCTTTTAGCTCTGTCCTGTATCTTTGTTTTACTACTGAAGATTTCACAGCATAACTTTTTATTTGAATCAGTCTTTATTGAGGTCACCTGTCCTTGAGACTTCATCACTTGTCCTGTGTCAAAGATGGACTAACATTGCCCTCAGCCTGACTAAAACTTACACAAATTTTTTCCTGACTATAAGCCCCTGACTTCCCTCTTCTTAGTGCATCTACTTTAGAGAATTTGAAATTATGAATTCTTTTTCTTCTGCTTTGAAATGTATGTAATTCTTCTCCTAGACTCTTGCCAGTTTTACAACCCAGGAAATGTCTTTCTCAAGGACTTGGGAAACATGTCTTTGAAATGTAAACACTGAAATATATGGCATCCCAGTCTTCTAGTCTCTGTGGGGAAATGGGAGCCTAACTTTGATGACTGTCAATTAACAAACACAGATGGTGTAATAGCAGAGAGAAATATTTGCAAACCCAGAAAACTCAATGTGTTCAACATCTCACTGATCAACCTATTCCCCAATGCCCATCAGTACTTTTCTATTAGCTTATTTCGGTACTCAAAAGGGCTTTTCTGGCGGCTCAGATAGTAAGGAATCTGCCTGGATTTGATCCCTGGGTCAGGAAGATCCCTTGGAGAAGGGAATGGCTACCCACTCCAGTATCCTCACCTGGAGAATTCCCTGGACAGAGGAGACTAGTGGGCTACAGTCCATGGGGTCGCAAAGAGTCGGACACAACTGAGCAACTAACACTTATCTGAAGTCTATCACTAAAGTGCTCAAAAACCCTTCATGTTTTGTTTCAGTGTAGTTGAGTTTAGTCTCTTGCCCCTGTCTCAATAGTCAGAAATAGTCTTCCTTGCTTATCTAAATGTATCAGTGCAATTTTTGCTTTGACACCAGTGTTGGGGTTGGGAGACAATCTCAGTGTCTTAGAATGGGATGTGTTAGATATATTAGACTTTGGTTTCTCCATCTACCATAATATACCTCAACCCTCTCTTTTCTCATGATGACTCCATTCCCCTCTGAGGACATTGCAATGAAGGAGAGACCATTCTTTCACTGTAGGTTTGATGTCTTAGTCCTGGAGGTCCACATGTACTTCAGACTCATAGTTAACATGTAAATTAGCTCTCAGTTGGCTGATTCGGTGAGCATTCAGGACAAGCCTGCTGCTGCTAAGTCACGTCAGTCACGTCCGACTCTTCGCAGCCTACCAGGCTCCTCCGTCCATGGGAGTTTCTAGGCAAGAGTACTGGAGTGGGTCGCCAGTGCCTTCTTCAAGGACAAGCTTAGACACAGACAAATTTGTCATATGTATGCAGCCCAAGCTCTTACTCTGGAAGCACCATTACAAAAATAGAAATTATCCATTAGCAGGAGATTCAATAAGCCTTAAAGAAGGAAGCCTTATATATAATGTTCAACTTCGTGTAGTAGTATATTCACTGTGTGTGTATATATATGTTGAACTTTTTATTTTGTATTGAGGTATAACCAATTAACAATGTAGTGATAGTTTCAGGTGAACAGTGAAGGGACTCAGCCATACATATACATGTATTGAAAATATATTTTTTTTAATGACCAAATCCATTAACATGCAAAGAAAGGCAAAAATCTATTGGCATGAAAAAGCACAATTACATTGTTGACTACACACATATGAGGCAAATAAATTAACTTCCTTTTCTTCCAAGCCTGTAAGAAGATGTTATTCAGAACTGTCTGTAACAAAATACTAAAATGTCACTGCACAGAAGCTACCAGATATGTGTGAAACACAAAGCACTGCAAGTAAAATAGCATTCAGAGGTGCCACGACACAAGAGGTGTCTAATTCCTGTGACATCTCATGGTGCCTTTAACATTATTCATGTTCAAACATTGTACACAATAGTAAACTGTTATGAAGCCAGTTCCAAGTAGTTTAAATATGGCTGGTTTCAAGTGATAAAGAGATAAATGCAAATGACTCAAATTGAACGTATACTTTTGACTTGAAATAATAAACTTGCCAGAGGTTTATGGTAATCATAACTCAGTATCTCTTTGTTAAAAACATTATCATCAATAAATATAGAACACTTGAATAATTTAAAACTTCTTGGTGCCTGTGGAGAAACCTTTACTGTTATCTGTTTGAATAAGTTTGTACCTTTATTTATCTATTGATTCAGAGAAACAGGTAAAGCAGTTGCTGTCAGGAATAAGCCAGTTTGTTTTTCTACAGGAAATATAGCCTGGCAGCGTCAATAAAAACAGAGGCTTCCAATTAACTCCCTCTATTACATGGAAAAGGTAATCTTTCAGCCAAACCCAGAGTACAGGGGAAGACAGACAGACAAGAGAAGAATAAAAAGTAGGGACCAAAAAAAAAAAAAACTAGACAGAGAAGTTTTTAACTGTGGCTGCACATTCAGAATACCTGGGGAGCTTTCAAATAATACTAACAGTTAGGCCTCATCTCCAGGGATTTTAACTTAATTGGTTGGAGTGAACTCCATATTTATTATTTCTTAAAGCTCCCCAGATAATTCTGTTGCAGAAATAAGTTTGAAAACCATTAAAAATACAGGATGTCCATGAGCCCTGAGATAATTTTGATCAATTGTCTATTAATTGACAAGAATCTTATTTGATAAGACTTCTTAGCTATTAGAACTTTATGAATGTCACAATGATCTGAGTGAATATATTAGCAAAATCAGAGTTGAGGTTCTAAATGTCAACACAGGAAATGGCACAAAGAGCCTCTCAATTTGAACACATAAGTAAATTATAAGCAAAGTCATAATTTTTATTTTCTTTGGTTTCAAGGGAAACAGATACGTCCAAGATATCAATATAGTATGAAAAACTGTTGAAAAGATGCTTCTTATTCAAAAGAATGAAAGAGAATCACAAAAAGTTTGTGCTTGCTATTTAAACAACTCACAACAATGAAAATGATCCCAACCCAGTCTTTCCTTAACTCCAGTTGTTGTCATTGTGCAGAGAATTAGACTTTAAGTTATATAAACCAGAGGTAACCACAGAATTCTATGTTTATCTGGTCAAATCTGTCTACTTTTACAATCCGTCTTAGTCATTTTGGCTACTTTAGTGAAATACCATATGAAAAAGAGAAGTGAAAGTCACTCAGTCATGTCCAATTCTTTGCAACCCCATGGACTGTAGGCTATCAGGCTCCTCTGTCCATGGAATTTCCCAACCCACCCAATGGGAGTGGGTTCCCATTTCCTTTTCTGGGTAGCTTATAAACAATAGACTTTTCTTTCTCATAATTTTGGATGCTGGAAGTCCAAGATCATGTTACCACCATGGTTAGGATCTGGTGAGGGCCCTCTTCTAGGTTTCAGACTGCTATCCTTTAGCTCTGCCCTCCTTACATGGTGAGAAATGAATTAGAGCTCTCTCTTGGGTCTCTTTTAGAAGAGAACTAATCCCATTAAAGAGAGTTCCATCCTCATGATCTAATTACCTTCAAAAGGTCCCACATCCTAATACCATTACATTGGAAGTTAGGATTTCAGCATATGAATTTTGCAAGGTTATACATATGCTTTTGAACTATGGTGCTGGAAAGGACTCTCAAGAGTCCCTTGGACAGCAAAGAGATCAAACCAGTCCATCCTAAAGGAAATCAACCCTGAATAGTCACTGGAAGGACTGATGCTGAAGCTCCAATACTTTGGCCACTTGATGCAAAGGGCCAACTCATTGGAAAAGACACTGATTCTGGGAAAGATTGAGGGCAGGGGTAGAAGGGGATGACAGAGGATGAGATGGTTGGATAGCATCACTGACTCAATGAAAATGACTGAGCAAACTCCAGAAAACAGTGAAGGACAGGGAGGCCTGGCATTCTGTAGTTAATGGGGTCACAAAAGTCAGAAATGACTTAGTGACTGAACAACACATATTCAGTCCATATGTCCATATGACTATTTTAAGCTTGTCTATCCTGCCAGCAATGAGAGGAAAAGGTTCAATGTCTATGGTAAGCAGAATAATGACTCCACAGATGTCCATACCATAATCCTCGGAACCTATAGATATAGATTGTTAAATAGAAACAGTAATTAATGTTTCAGGATGAACTAGAGTAGTTAAGGCTGCTAATCAGCTGGCATGTGATGGAAAGATTTATCCTGTATTATCCAGGTGAGTATATTATTATCACAAGGGTCGTTATGAGAGAGAGAGAGGAAGGCAGTTGTTGACAGTCACAGTGCTCTACTTTGAGGAAGAGTCCACAGAGCACTACTGGCTTTGAAAATGGAAGTGGCCCTGATCCAAGGAATATCAAAGCCTCTAAAAACTTTTAAAAAATAAGGAAATGAACTTACCCCTTGAAAGGATCACAGCCTTGCTGACACAGTGACCCATTTTGAACTTCTGACCTCCAGAACTTAATGTATTTCTGTGGTTTTGAACAACTCCATGTGCAGTTATTTGTTACAATGGCAATAGGAAATTAATACAGTGTATACAGAGTTAAACTGTAAGAGTTAAACTGTCTTGAAACTAGATTTGACCTTATTTAGGGCTTCCCTTGTGGCTTAGATGGTAAAGAGTCTGCCGGCAATGCAGGAAACCTGGATTCAATCCCTGAGTCAGGAAGATCCCCTGGAGAAGGAAATGGCAACCTACTACATTATTCTTGCCAGGAATATCCCATGGATGGAGGAGGCTGGTGGGCTACAGTCCATGGGGTTGCAAAGAGCTAGACATGACTGAATGACTTCACTTTCTCTTTCAGGCTGTAGTCTGTAATTTTCTTGACTTGAAAACTCTTCTTGATCATGCAACTTCCATTTGGACACTTGGTCCAATTTTTCTTATCCTTTGACTTCAGGCATTCTGTTGATTTCAATTTCCTTGTCTGAAACTTACATGAATTACTATTTGGTTAAAAAAAAAAATCCCTTCCATATGAACCTTGCCCCCAAGAACACACTGACAAGAGGTATCTTATAAGCACAAATCTGATCTATTTCAATTTCCCAAGCAGAAACTATATTCCAACTATTTGTTTGTGAAAACTACTGTGAGTTTTATAGCTGAATAAGGCTATAATCTGTCCATAAAGTATCAATAGATGATAAATCTGAGATTTTAAAATTTCCTCTTCTTTAGAAAAGAAATAGGATAGAGCTGGCCTAATATTAAAGTAAATAAATCTGCCATCTACTGGTATCCAGTGAAAACTACAAGCATGAAGCCTTTAATTCATAGTTGGTACCACACAGCTGTAATACAAAGTTTAGCTATGAGAGCAACTTTTGTCATTTCATGAAAACCAATAATAACCAATATACTATTTTCTGCCACTTTTTGAAAATACAAATGTATTTACCTTGTCTTGGTTGTTGAACCCTATTTATGATAGCAGAAAGTAAGCCCTGAGATATGTAATTAAATTATGTCCATGTTCATAGTCCCTTTGTACAAGAGGCCATTTTCAAGATTATTTCTGTTCTTACTGCCTGAACCAACATGTAAAAGAATTTTTTTAATGAAATCTGACTGTGCATACACACTCATACACATTCTGTGCCTAAGTACTCACACACTCACACACACACACACAAAAGGATTTTGCTTCCAGGTGTCCTAAGTGTCCTAAATCAAAACCACAAATCTGCTGATGTCCTGCTGAGTAAAGGACATCTTGAGGATTACTAGATAATAAAGAGCATCCTCTGATAAATAAATGATATTATAATGGCAAAATCAATCCTGTTTTTGACATTTATGAGTATTCAGTTTTGACTGTCACTTTAGGAATATGATGACACTGTGGTTATATTTATAATAATTTAATGCTTCAGTGTTCTTTGATTAACCTTTTGTTGCCTGAATTTCTGTATACTTTTCTCTCTGTGAAAAAAAGAAAAAAGAAAACACTCGATAGCTATAGTTTGGGGCGGGAGCTTTCAGCCAACAGAGGATGCTGAATCTCTTCATGGTGATTCAACCTCTATACAGCGAGTGACTAAAATCTGGTGACACACACACGAAGGAGTTACACAATCATACTTCAACCAGGGCATGAGTAAGTCGCTCAGTATGCAGAGGGCAGATTACAATGAATAGAATGAACAACCTCTGCAGCTTAGATCTCAAGTTAGAATTTTCTGAATTTCCTAAAAGTGGGTCTAAATGCAAGGGAGGCTACAACATATAAGAGAAAATTGTGAGAAATCAAAACATTAAGGCACTAAGGTAACTACCTTGGAGATTGTGAAACTAAGACAAAAAAAATTCATGAAATCTCTAACCAATTCAAAATTAGTAAGGATATATAACATTCATGCAATGTTGGGAGAAAACAATGGCATGAACTGTGCATAAATGCTAGGAAAGATTCTTCATTAAGCCTATTAGGTTTGTCAGATCATTCAGGCCAGGAATTTTACTCCTATAACAAGAAACAGTGGAGCAAGCTCCCTCTACCCTTTATGTGAAATGGGACATTTATATGCAACAACTGATCATGTCAATGGCAGAAACTGTGTAGGAGAGATAATGTGATCAATCCCAGTATCTCTAATTAGTGTTCATATGGGCTAAGCTATGTCAAGAAAGCCCAGGAGAGGGCACAGCTGGTAGTACTAATTACAGTTAAGGATCAAGCAATTAAAATAAAATGATTAGACTTGTACAGGCCAGAGTGTAAGGATAACAGGAAACTAGCTAAGTATCTTTGCTGTAACATTGGAGAGTGTTTCCTGGGAAAAAGAGAGATAGGATCTAGGCATGCCTCTGTGGAGGGCTCAGATAAGTGATAGATAAAATATTTTTTGTTCAATTTTTGAACTTTTTAGGGATGCAACATTTGGAAATTGATCTTGGACAAAGAGGCATAAGCATCTTACAAAGAACTGAGACACGTTAGAGATGTTTTAATAAATTACCTTTTGATAATTTATTTTCCCTTTTCAAACTTGGTCTAATAATAGTTTGTGTAAATGATTCTGTATTAAAATTTGACTATGAATTTCAAGCTTCAGAGCTGAGGGTCTAGACTTTAAATTTGAAGTTCAACTAATTATGTCTGTCCTGCTTAAAATCTCATCCATAAACATAAGATTTAAGTCACAAGAAAGCCTATAGACATCTTGGGATTTTTGCTATTTCTAGATTCAGGTAAATGTACAAGTTCTATAGTGGAATAAGTTAAAACACATTTATCTTTATTAATATAAAGCATATCTATCTTCAGTGATGCAGACCAATGAGAAAAATATGAGATACAAAATGTAAAAATTAATATGGCTCTGGACTACTGTTTCCGCAGGAGGAGAAGGGGACAACAGAGGATGAGATGGTTGGATGGCATCACCAACTCAATGGACATGGGTTTGGGTGGACTCCAGGAGTTGGTGGCGGACAGGGAGGCCTGGCATGCTGCGGTTCATGAGGTCACAAAGAGTCAACATGACTGAGAGACTGAACTGAACTGAACTGAACTGTAACACTGTTTGAATCTTTTCAAACATGCTTCCACTCTGGGAGTGCTGAGATGGTGCCAATACACCCTAGAGATACTTTATCATTCAGAAAAGCCTTTGAGAATAGCTATTAAAAAACATAGACAAGTACCTATGTATGGACTCAGATACTCTAAAGAAATACAGTACAATAAATTTACCATTTTGCTGAACAATTGACAATGAGTCAAGAGTTATTCTGGATGAATTTTCATGCATTATCAGTAATTCTGAATGCAGTCTTACAACATAAGATCCATGTTACTATTTCATAGGCATCAAAGAAGGTTAATAACCTTACTCTAAGAAGCAGCAGAGCTGAGATTAGGTCCCAGGTTGATTTGACTTCAACCATCATACCATGAGGGCTCTCTATTGCTGGCCTCACTGGGACCACTTAGAAAAGAAAAAAAGTAATCTTGTGCTCTAAACAAGGGAGAGGGATTGCAAGAAGGGGATGGTCAGTGAACATGTTCACTGAGTTATGGCCAGGAAGAGAGTTTTGTAAAACACTCCATTTCTGACTCCTGAGAACTAACATAGTTTCTTAACAAAAGGAGAAGTAACTATGCGTAATTGCATGTGTCATTAACCTTAAGCTGACCTCTCATTCACTTTTTGTGCTGTTCAATCAGAGTGGACTCAACGGAACCCAAAGCCTTGAGTTGCCAACAATGACCACCAGCATAGGCAGAAAGACTGACTCTAGCCCAAACTAGAAACTCATGAGTGGCATAAGCAGAAGGCTACAGATGCCGACCTGAAGCAGAGGCAGACTGGGGAGGGGACAGACTTCAGTAGAAGTGAAATCAAGAATATCTAAAGATAGTGTGAAGTTAGCATATAAGAAGAGAGGAGCACAGACTTTGAATGGACTTCTCCCAGAGGACTGGAGACAAAGGTCTGCCAACATTAAATAAGCAGAGAAAGAAGGAAAGAGGCTTTTTCTCCTGCCTCCACGTCACCCAAACACAGAGAAAAAGACACATGGCTGCTGGGAGTCTGGTTTAAATGAAAATCCCAGGGGATAACAACATCTCTTTCAAAGCCTGGTTCATGTACAAGCTTCTGCTTCTTGTTGTGCTAATCAATCCTTCAAGTTAGTGTCCATATATCATTATAATAGAGTTTTTCTAAACTGAATTCAATAGGGAGACATGTTTATGATAATTTTATTTACTTTAAAGAACATTATAGAAGGTGTGTTTATTTTATACAGCTATTAGCAAACTGTGTTGCCACAAATCTTCATATAATTCTTTATAAGCAAGACAGGGAACTCAAAAGCTATTACGGGAGGAATTGAACAAAGGTGACTATATTGATATTTTTTATATTGTACCATAAACTTCACAAAAGTTGTTACAAGTAGGAAGAAAATATTTGTAAAACATATATTAAGCAAGGAATTAATGTCTCTAAATAGGCAAGGATATCTGACAAATTTTTAAAACTTAGTAAAAAAAAAATAAAGTATTAGGGATGCAGGTTCAATCCCTGCTCAGGGAACTAAGATCCCACATGCCACAGGGCAACTGAGCCTGCATACCACAACTAGAGAAGCCCCCATGCTGCAATGAAAAGTCCATGTACCACAATAAAGAACCAGTGCAGGCAAAATTAAAAAAAAAATAGACAAATTATTAAAACAGCCAAATCTCTGAAGAAGAAAAGCTAATGGTAAATAGGCATATTAAAGGAAACTCAGAATAATAGTTAAGCATATAAAAATTAAAGCAACGATGAGAAGACATGTTTTACCCATTAGGTAGTTTTGACCAATAGGGTACACCAGAAGAAACAGAAAGCCAATTTCTAGCCTAGTCTTTAACAGGGTGATGTATTAGGGATATCCAGAGAAACACCACCAATAAGATATCTTCAAATACAGAGGGATTTATTGTGTAGAATCAAGTCATGATTATGGAGACTAAAGTGTCTCAGAACATGCCAAGGCCAGTGATGCAGATCCAGTACAAACCTGAAGATCTGAGAATCAGAGGGGCCAATGGTGTAAGTTCCAGTTTCAAGCCAAAGGTTTGAGAACCAGGAGCATCAGTGTCCAAGGAGAAGATGGATGTCCCAGAGCAACCAGAGACAGCAGTTTACCCTTCCTTCATCTTTTTTGTCATACTCAGGCCCTCAATAGATTGGATCATGCCCACCCACATCATGAAGGCATATCTACTTTACTCAGAATTTAAATGCTAGTTTCTTCCTGTAATACTTTTACAAACATATCCAGAAATAATGTTTTACGATTTACTGGGCATTCCTTAGCCCAGTCGAGAAGACAGGTATTAATCATCAATGATGAGCAGATTATTCCTTAGTTTCTTTGAACCCGGAGCCACCAGATAAGAAGTCCATTCCTCTGCTTGAGAGATCACATGGGGAGGTCCTGAAGGGGAAAGGCCTGGCTGAGTCAGCCTGCTGCCATTCCCATGAAAAAGTCAGGCATTTGAGTAAAAGAGCTCTACTAATTGAGTGGACTCTAGACCCACCAGACTCTACTCAGTTATTCACTACCAAGTGACTCCAGCCAACGTACAACAGAAAAATTACCGAGTCAAGCACTGCCTAAAATTTTGACTTATAAAACATACCTATATATATGATGGTATATTACTTAGCAATATAAAAATGAAAACTGGTCACTTGTGACAATATGGATGAATCTAGAGGGCTGAGTGAATTGTCAGACAAAGACAAATACCGCATGATATCACTTATATGTGGAATCTAAGGAAAAAAATAAAACAAAACAAAAACAAATTCACGGATACAGAGAACAAATAAGTGGTTACCAGAAGGAAGGAGTTCGGGGGATTTGTAAAATAGGTGAAGGGGAATTCAGAGGTACAGATCTTCAGTTATATAATAAGTCCCAAGATACAATATAGAGCATAAGAAATATGGCCAATATCTTTGCAATAGCTCTGTATGGGGGCAAGTGATTACTAGACTAATCATAGTGATCATTTCATAATGTACACAAATGTAAAATCACTATGTAGTACATCCAAAACAAACATATGCCATCTATTAATATATTTCAATGAAAAATAAAATTTTAACTTTCTACATTAACTTCATATAGGTATAGATATATTCACATATAACTATATATTACTACAATATACAAATGGAGATATAAAGGATATCTTCATGTAAGTATAGGTAGATAGATAGATCTCTATTTAGCTTTTGAAAATGTTTGTTACACAATAATAAATAACCAGAATAGATGCTAACCTCTAAAAATTAATAGCAGGATAGCTCTCTAAATTAAGAAACACTTTTAAGATAACTGAAACAAAACTGGCAGGAGAGGTCAAAAGAAAATAAAAAATAAATGATATCAAGTCAAGAAAGAAAAGAATATCAAAAGGAGACAGGGCCAATAATATCAGTAATATGAGATATAGAAAAAAATGCTCATTGCATACCATAATAAGAAACTCATTAACAACTTCAGTGAGAAGAGTTCTACTGGAGGAATAGTAGTAAGCTGATGGTGTTATTGTTGTTCAGTCGCTAAGTCGTGTCTGACTCTTAACAACGCCGTGGACAGCAGCACACTAGGCTTCTCTGTCCATCATCATCTCTCTGAGTTTGCTCAAACTCATATCCGTTAATTTGGTAATGCCATCCAACCATCTCATCCTCTGTTGCTCTCTTCTTCTCTTGCCTTCAAATTTTCCCAGCATCAGGGTCTTTTCCAAAGATTCAGCTCTTCGCATCAGGTGGCCAAAATATTGAGCTTCAGTTTCAGCATCAGTCCTTCCAATGAATATTCAGGACTGATTTACTTTAAGAATGACTGGTTTCATCTCCTGACATCCAAGGGACTCTCAAGGGTCTTCTCCAGCACCACAGTTTGAAAGTGTCAATTCCTTGGCACTCAGCCTTCTTTATGGTCCAACTCTCACATCCATACATGACTACTGAAAAAATCATAGGTTTGACTGTATGGAATTTCACTGGCAAAAATGATGTCTCTGCTTTTTATTAACTGCCTAGGTTTGTCACAGCTATTTCAAGAGGAAATGTCTTTTAATTTCATGGCTCCAGTAACCATCCACATTGATTTTGGAGCCCAAGAAAATGAAATCTGACACCGTTTCCACATTTTCCCAATCTATTTCTCAATCTATATAGTCCTATCTATGAAGTGATAAGACCAGATGCCATTTTGCCATGATCTTAGTTTTTTGAATGTTGAGGTTTTCTTTCTTTTTATTTTTTAACGTTTCAAAAACTTTATAGCATTTTTTAAAATTTTAAATTTATTTTTAAAATGAAGGATAATTGCTTTACAGAATTTTTTTTTTACTGTTAAGCCTCAACATGAATCATCCATGTTGAGTTTAAGACAGGTTTTTCACTCTCCTCCTTCACCTTTATCAAGAGGCCTTTTAGTTCCTCTTGACTTTCTGTCATTAAAGTGGCATCATCTGCATATCTGAGGTTGTTGATATTTCTCTAGGCAAACTTTTCCTTTTAATTAATTTATCTTTTAATTGAACGGTAATTGCTTTACAGAATTTTGTTTTTTTCTGTCAAACGTCAACATGAATCAGCCATAGGTATACTTATGTCCAGGCAATCTTAATTCCAGCTTGTGGTCCATCCAGACTAGCATATTGCATTTTGTACACTGCATATAAGCTAAATAAGTAGGGGGAAAACATACAGCCTTCAAGTACTCGTTTCCCAATTTGGAACCAGTCCGTTGTTCCATATTCATTTCTAATGTTTGCTTCTTAATCTGCATACAGGTTTCTCAGGAGGCAGGTAAGGTGATCTGGTATTCCCATATCTTTAAGACTGTCCTACAGTTTGTTGTGATCTACACAGACAAAGGCTTTAGTGTAGTCAATGAAGCAGAAGTATATATATATATATTTGAAATTCCCTTGCTTTTTCTATGATCCAGCAGATGTCGGCAATTTGATCTCTGGCTCCCCTGCCTTTTTTAAAACCAGCTTGTACATCTGGAAATTCTTGGTTCACATACTGCTGAAGTCAAGCTTGGAGAATTTTGAGTATAATCTTGCTGGCATATGACATGAGTGCAATTGTGCAGTAGTTTGAACATTCTTGGGCAATGCCTTTCTTTGGGATTGGAATGAAAATTGACCTTTTCCAGTCCTGTGGCCACTGCTGAGTTTTCCAAATTTGCTGGCATGTTGAGTGCAGCACTTTCACAGCATAATCTTTTAGGATCTGAAATAGCTCAGCTGGAAATTCATCGCTTCCACTAGCTTTGTTCGTTGTGATGCTTCCTAAGGCCCACTTGACTTCACACTCCACCATGTCTGGCTCTAGGTGAGAGACCACATCATCATGGTTAACTGAGTCATTATGAGCTTTTTTGTACAGTTTTTCTGTGTATTCTTGCCACCTTTTCTTAATCTCTTCTTCTGTTAGCAGAAGCTGACAGAATGTCCTTGCCATTTTTGTCCTTTATTATGCCTATCTTTGCATGAAATGTTCCCTTGATATCTCCAGTTTTCTTGAAGAGATCTCTAGTCTTTCCCATTCTATTGTTTTTCTCTATTTCTTTGCATTGTTCACTTAAGAAGGCTCTCTTATCTCTCTTTGTTATTCTTTGGAATACTGCATTCATTTGGGTATCTTTCCCTTTATCCTTTGCCTTTCATTTCTCTTCTTTCCTCAGTTATTTGTAAGGCCTCCTCAGACAATCACTTTGCCTTCTTACATTTCTTTTTATTGGCGAAGGTTTTAGTCATCACCTCCTATAAAATGTTATAAATATTGTAAGCTGATAAGGGAATAAATAAAACCCAGTGATTCCATTCCTAGGTAACAAAGACAAAATATCTGCACACAGAATGTACAATAGTAGTGGTTTTAATCATGAAGGAGAAAAACAGAAACCCACGTGTCCATTATCACAATAGATATGTAACTTATTCAGTAAAATGGAATAACTAGGCAGAGGCAATATTGTGGATGAATCTCAGGCTCTCAGGCAAGTCTCAGAAGACTGTGCATAATAAAATCTTTTTATAAGGCTAAGAAATAAACAAAACACATCATATGTGTGTATATGTATATACATGTTTGAATGTACATATGTATAATAATTAAAAAGTCAAAGAAAGAAACTGAAGTTGCTGACTGTGACGGTTATTGTTTGGCTACTATTTTTTTTTAATATTTTCCTCCATCAAGTTTTGATTTAATAAATTTGCAGACTCTTAAAAAAGAAAATGAACGTTGCCATTTTGCTATATCTGATAGGAAAATGCTAAACATGCATTATTTACAAATCCATATTTAACTTCTGATTGACAGCAGAATTTTTCTGAATATATATCAAATGAAAGAATACGTTGAAAAGAAAATGGATTGTTTCCCATACAGAATTTCTTTCAAATATGTATTGAGGAGACTCATGGTTGTCAATCTTCATGAGTATCCTTCAGCTTTTAAGAACACTCTAAAGTTTTTCACCGTCAGAAAATTTAGTAAAAGCTGCTTAACAGCAATCAAGTCTTTCCCCAAAACTCTGATGTGAAGATGTATCTAATATCTATCTTGATCTTTATGACAGTAAAAATAATTTACCTGGCTCTTTGGGACTGAGCCATCATCTTTGCCATATACCTTAGGAGCTATTAGGCAACTCATTAATCTGAAATTGAAAGCAACATTTTAGAAGCAATTATTAATATATGTAGTTTAATGAACATTACATCAGTATGTTTTAGAAATTGTTCCATACCTGTCCTGTCCTTGGTGCTTTGCCAGGTGTAACATGTCCTTGAATGGGGAATTCACATTCAAGGAGAGATGATGCTCCAGATATAGAAGCAACAGCTGAAGAGGAGGTCAACACTCAGAAGCCTGAGGTTAGGAATTCTCTTCTGTCTTCACTTTCTATTTTCTACCCATTCCTTTTTCCTTTTGAAAAGAAATGATTTTTTTCTCCCCTGGGGTTTAAAATAATGGGAAAGGGCAGCTTATGCCTTGATAATAGGCCAGTGAGAAAAATTTCATTTATTTCTACCTGTTCCCTTCAGTTTATGACAAAAAAACAGAGCTGTTGCTGATGTCTGAGGACATGCAGGATACTGGGTTATCTTGCTAAGATGTCTTGGTGTGTGACTGGCCAGGGGAAATGCAGGCAACATCAGCATGACCATTATTATGAAGTAAACTGTGGGTAGAGTATCAGTAGGTCGAAAGGCACAAGATTAGGCTCATAACATTTGAGCAAGAATCTAGGAAAGGAAGTGGTTTTCAGAAAACCATGTTTAACTTTATTTTCAAAAAATGAGGGTTTATAAACATACACTCAAGAGTAAAAATGCCAGTATGCAAAATTAGGAGTGAGGTGAATTGACAATGTACCATCAGGATATTCCTGCATTCTTCGATTCTCATCATGTTGGGATTCAAGCATAAGTGAATAATAAAAAAATTGACTGTTCTATATATCAGGGTTGATCCTATATTAATTACATATATGTAGATGATATGCATAGGAACTTGGAAATTTAGGTCCAGGAATCAAGGTAAATTGGATGTGGGTAAGCAAAAGATGGCAAGAATGAACATTGACATCTTATTCTTTACCAGGTGAGCCACAAGGGGAGCCCTCTTAGGAATCAATGAACTAAAATGGATGGAAAAGGATAAATTTACTGCAGAGGACCATTACCTCTACTACTATGGGCAAGAATCCCTTAGAAGAAATGGAGTAGCCCTCATAGTCAATAAAGAGTCCAAAATGCATTACCTGAGTACAAAATCAAAAATGACAGAATGATCTTGGTTCATTTCCAAGGCAAACCATTCAATATCAGAGTAACCCAAGTCTATGTCCCAACCACTGATGCCAAAGAAGCTGAAGTTGAATTGTTCCATGAAGACCTACAAGACTTTCTAGAATTAACACCAAAAAAAAAAAAAAAAAAAAAGACACATTTTTCATTATAGGGGATTGGAATGCAAAGTAGTAAGTAAAAGGATACTTGGAATAATAAGCAAGTTGGGCTTTGGAGTATAAAATAAAGCAGAGCAAAGGCTAACCAAGTTTTGTCAAGAGAACACATTGGTCATAACAAACACCCTTTTCCAACAACACAAGAGACAAGTCTACACATGGACATCACCAGTTGGTCAATAACAAAATCAGATTGATTTCTTTCTTTGCAGTCAAATATAAAAAAGCTGTATACAGTCAGCCTACAACAAGATTTGGAGCCAATTGTAGCTCAGATCATCAGTTCTTTATTGCAAAATTCAGACTTAAATTGAAGAAAGTAGAGAAAAGCACCAGGCCATTCAGGTATGATGTAAGTCAAATCCCTTATGATTATACAGTGGAGGTAACAACTAGATTTAAGGGATTAGATCTGATAGGTAGAGGTGCCTAAGACAGTACAAATATAGCAGAGGTTCATAAGACAGTACAAGACAGCGACCAAAACCATCCCCCCAAAAAGAAATGCAAGAAGACAAAGTGTTTGTCTGAGGAGGCTTTACTAAATAGCTGAGGAAAGAAGAGAAGCAGAAAGCAACAGAGAAAGGAAAAGAGGCACTCAACTGAATGAAGAGATCCAAAGAATAGCAAGGAAATATAAGTAGGCCTTCTTAAGTGAACGACGAAAAAAAAAAAATTGAGGAAAAACAATAGTAAGGGAAAGACTAGAGATCTCTTCAAGAAAATCAGAGATATCAAGGTAATATTTCATCCAAGGATGGGTACGATGGGCAGAAGCAGTAAGGACCTAGTAGAGGCAGAAGAGATTAAGAGAAGGTGGTACAAATACACAGAATTATACAAAAAAGGTCTTACTGATCCAGATAACCACGATGGTGTGGTTACTCACCTAAAATCAGACATCCTCAAGTGTGAAGTCAAGTGGGTCTTAGAAAGAATTACTATGAACAAAGATATTGGAGGTAATGGAATTCCAGCTGAGTTATTTAAATTCCTAAAACTTGATGCTGTTAAAGTGCTGCATCAATATGTCAACAAATTTAAAAAACTCAGCAGTGGCCACAGGACTAGAAAAGGTCAGTTTTTATTCCAATCCCAAAGAAGGGTGATCTAAAGAACGTTCAAACTATCAGACATCTATGCTTATTTCACATGCTGGTAAGGTTTTGTTCAAAATCCTTCAAGCTATGCTTCAGCAGTATGTGAAACAAGAACTTTCAGATGAACAAGCTGGGATTAGAAAAGGCAGAGGAACCAGAGATCAAATTGCCAACATTCACTGGATCAGAGAAAAAGCAAGGGAATTCCAGGAAAACATCTACTTCTGCTTTACTGAATATGTGGAAGCCTTTGATTGTATGGATCAAACAAACTGCGGAAAATTCTTAAAGAAATGGGGACTATCAGATGACCTTACAATCTCAAGAGAAACTTCTATTCAGGTCAAGAAGCAACAGTTAATAGAGAACAAAGAACATCAGACTTGTTCAAAATGGGGAAAGGAGTACATCAAGGCTGTATATTGTCACTTTTGTTTCACTTATATGCAGAGTACATCATGCAAAATGTCAGGCTGGATGATGTTCAAGCTGGAATCATGGCAAATATATGGGGAAAAATAGAAACAGTGACACTTTATTTTCTTGGGCTCCAAAATCACTGCAGGACAGTGACTGCAGACATGAAATTAAAAGACATTAGCTCTTTGGAAGAAAAGCTATGACAAACCTAGACAGCAACAACATATTAAAAAGTAGAGACATCACTTCGCCAAAAAAGGTCCATATAGCCAAAGCTATGATTTTTCCAGTAGTCATGTATGGATGTGAGACTTGGACCGTAAAGAAGGCTGACAGCTGAAAAATTGATGCTTTTTGAATAATGGTGCTGGAGAAGACGCTTGAGAGTCCCTTGGACTGCAAGGAGATCAAATCAGTCAATCCTAAAGAAATCAAGCCTGAATATTCATTGGAAGGACTGATGCTGAAGCTGAAGCTCCAATAATTTGGCCACCTGATGCAAACAGCTGACACAGTGGAAAAGACCCTGATGCTGGGAAAGATTGAAAGCAAAAGGAGAAGAGGGAAACAGAGAATGAGAAGGTTAGAAAGCATCACTGACTCATTGTACATGGATTTGAGCAAACTCCTGTGTGCTGTAGTTCATGAGGTCACAAAAAGTTGAACATGACTTAGCAACTAAACAGCAACAAGATGATGACAAGAATTAATCCAGTATGAGTTCTGGAATTCACAAGGGCATGAGCCTTCAGCTTTCTTGATCAGCCACAATATCGTTGGCAAGACAAAAATAAGCACTTGCCTCTCTGTTGGAGCAACATACAGAGAACATAGAACACAAACTATATCTAAGAAGATGATCTACTTCATCAGTAATATTATGTCATGTCTAACCTGGTAAATCAGTCATAACGTATACCAGAAAAAAGAATGTAGTCTTCAAGATTTAAGATCTGTACCTGAAACTGGAATAAAAACTTTATAGGATGCTCCCAAACATGCCCATTCATTTGTAATAAATTTTTAGAGTTAGTTCAACCTTCTGGGTGCTCACCTCTGTGTGGAGCAGCTCCTGATCTTTCCATAGGGTCTCCTTCAGCTTCCATTCCTATCACTTTAGTGGGATGAAGGACCCTAAAAATAGCAAGGCCTTTACTCAGACTTGAAATCTGATTGTAAACTAGGTCTATCTTCAGGAGACCTGTTTAATAAGCCTGGAACTATTACCCTTCTCAGAAATATTCTAAAGCCTCATTTTCAAAACTTAAAACAGAACATCTAAACAAGCATATGTCTTATTAGTTATATAGTTTTCACTTTCACATCCTATGAATAATATAGGATATGACCTAAAGATTAAGAAGTAGCCTAGGTTTGTGTTGTATGAGTGAAGTTCAGGGTTCATTGAGGGAGAAAATAGAGCTGATTAAAATCTAATCAGGTTCATGCCCTTTTAAAAAAGACAGAAATTTCAGTATAGGTAGAATGAATTTTTTCTTCCAGCTAGAGTAAGAAATGTTTTTTACCATGATTTGGAAAGTTATCTCTGAAAAGAAAAATATAAGAGATCTTTAAAAGACATCTGTGCTTCAAGAATTAGCCTGACTTCCTAGAATTTAAAAAAAAATGTCCAACTAAAAAACTTCTATTTTGATATCATTTTAATTTACTTTGTCTTTTCTCCATAGCAGTAAAAAAAAAAAAAATGCAGACACTCATAGATGACTAAAACTTCCTCAGGGGTCTTATGAGGTCTCATCCAAAATCCTGTCTTCTTCATCACTGTGTAACCAACTGGCAGCAGTATCTTAGGAATCAACTTATTGCCTCTGCTTTGAGTGCACTCTTCATTATATTCTTTGTGATAAGCAACAGGATTCCTTTAAGCATTTCTCCTTTAAAGTGAGCATGATATTAATAAGCGCATATAGAATGTGCCTAAGGGACTTGCAAATGATGTGACCAATAAGGGGTTAATAACCAAAATATATAAACAGCACATGCAACTCAGTTCAGTTCAGTTCAGTTCAGTCGCTCAGTATGTCCGACTCTTTGCAACCCCATGAACTGCAACATGGGGTCAGTGATGCCATCCAGCCATCTCATCCTCTGTTGTCCCCTTCTCCTCCTACTCCCAAACCCTCCCAGCATCAAAGTCTTTTCCAATGAATGAGTCAACTCTTCTCATGAGGTGGCCAAAGTACTGGAGTTTCAGCTTTAGCATCATTCCTTCCAAAGAAATCCCAGGGCTGATCTCCTTTAGAATGGATTGGTTGGATCTCCTTGCAGTCCAAGTGATTCTCAAGAGTCTTCTCCAACACCACAGTTCAAAAGCATCAATTCTTCAGCACTCAGCTTTCTTCACTGTCCAACTCTCACATTCATACATGACCACTGGAAAAATCATAGCCTTGACTAGATGGACCTTTGTTGGCAAAGTAATATCTCTGCTTTTAAATATGCTGTCTAGGTTGGTCATAACTTTTCTTTCAAGGAGTAAGTGTCTTTTAATTTCATGGCTGCAATCACCATCTGCAGTGATTTTGGAGCCCCCAAAAATAAAGTCTGACACTGTTTCCCCATCCATTTCCCATGAAGTGATGGGTATGGATGCCATGATCTTCGTTTTCTGAATGTTGAGCTTTAAGCCAACTTTTTCACTCTCCTCATTTACTTTCATCAAGAGGCTTTTTAGTTCCTTTTCACTTTCTGCCATAAGGGTGGTGTCATCTTCATATAACTCTATATCCCCCACCCAAAAAAAAACTGATTACAAAAAAGGCAGAAGACTTGAATAGACATTTTTTGAAAGAAGACATACAGATGGTCAACAGGCACATGAAAAGAAGCTCAACACCACTCATCCTCAGGGAAAACGCAAACTGAAACCACAAGGAGATAACACCTAACTGTCAAATGGACATTATCAAAATGACAACAAAGAACAAGTGTTGGTGAGAATATAAAGGAGAGGGCTCCTTCAAACACTGTTGGTGGGACTGTAAATTAATATAGCCACTATGGAAAACCATATGAAGCTTTCTCAAAAAAAAAAAAAAAAAAAAAAAAAAAACAACAAATAAAACTGCCATATGATTAAGAAATTCCACTTCTGGGTATTTTCAGAAGAAAGTGAAAACACTAATTTAAAGGGATATAAACACTCTGTTGAAGGGCATTAGGAATGAACTGTGCCCACCAAACTGAGAAGGCACGTTAAGGCTGAAAAACAAGACAGCTCCATATAATCAATGGATCACTGAAAACAGGATTATTTTGTAAAAACTGATGAATATACAAAAAGTTAACTAGAACTACTAAATAAGTTAAGCAAGGTTGCAGGATTTAAGATCAACATCCAAAAATATATTGTATTTCTCTACAATAGCAATTTAGAATTGGAAAATGATAATTAACAATATAAAACTGTTTATAATAGCATCAAAAGTATGATACACTAAGGATAAATCTGACAAAATACATAAATTGCTTGCATACTCTGTATAATAATAGAACAATATTGAGGAAAACTAAGAAATATTTAAAAATAATACAGAGGTATACTGTGTCCATGGATCAGAAGTCTCAAAACTGTGAAGACGTCAATTATTTTCCCAGATTGATCTATAGAATCAGCAAATTCCAAATCAAAACCTCATACTGAGTTTAAAAAATTACTCAGTTCAGTTCAGTTCTGTTGCTCAGTCGTGTTGAACTCTTTGCGACCCCATGAATCGCAGCACCCCAGGCCTCCCTGTCCATCACCAACTTCCGGAGTTCACTCAAACTCATGTCCATCGTCCGTCGAGTGGGTGATGTCCCTCCAGCCATCTCATCCTTTTCCTCCTGCCCCCAATCCCTCCCAGCATCAGAGTCTTTTCCAGTGAGTCAACTCTTCGCATGAGGTGGCCAAAGTACTGGAGTTTCAGCTTTAGCATCATTCCTTCCAAAGAACACCCAGGGCTGATCTCCTTTAGAATGGACTGGTTAGATCTCCTTGCAGTCCAAGGGACTCAAGAGTCTTCTCCAACACCACAGTTCAAAAGCATCAATTCTTCGGCACTCAGCTTTCTTCACAGTCCAACTCTCACATCCATACATGACCACTAGAAAAACCATAGCCTTGACTAAACAGACGTTTGTTGGCAAAGTAATGTCTCTGCTTTTCAATATGCTATCTAGGTTGAAGATTCTAAAATGTATATGGAAATATAAAGACTGAGAGTAGCCTAAACAATTTTGTAAAGAGCAAAGTTGGAGAAATAAACATTACTTGACTTCAAGTTTTATTATAAAACTCTTCTAATCAAGACAGCATAGTATGAGCAAAAACATGGTAAAAAAAAAAAAAACTATCAATGACACAGAATATAAATTCAAGAAATACATTCACACTTTTATAGACAACTGATTTTTAACAAGGTTACAAAGACAATTCAGCAGAAAAGGAAAATCTTTTCCATCAAAATTGCTGGAACAATTGGATACCCATATTCAAATGCATGAATTTTGAATCATGCCTCACACCATAAATTAGCACAAAATAGAGGATAGAGCTAAATAAATAAATAAAATTATAAAAGTTCTAGAAAAAGCATTCAATAAAAATCTAAGTGGGCACAGGTTCAACAAAGATTTCATAGATATGACACCAAAAACAATTTATAAAATAAAAATTAGATAAATTTGATAAGTTTTGCTCTTTTTGTATGGCAAGTATACCTCAATAAGGCTGTTCAAAATAATTTAGAAAAATAGCCTGATTACTAATATTTTATTATATCAAATAAAGGTATGAAAAAAATAGCTACAATAATTATTTCATGATAGAGGATATGTGAAACCAAAAAGTAAGAATGCTAAGTTGCTAAGTCACTTCAGTCATGTCCGACTCTGTGCGACCCCATAGACGGCAGCCCACCAGGCTCTCCCGTCCCTGGGATTCTCTAGGCAAGAACACTGGAGTGGGTTGCCATTTCCTTCTCCAGTGCATGAAAGTGAAAAGTGAAAATGAAGTCGCTCAGTCGTGTCCGATCCTTAGCGATGCCATGGACTGCAGCCTACCAGGCTCCTCCGTCCACAGGATTTTCCAGGCAAGAGTACTGGAGTGGGGTGCCATTGCCTTCTCCAAATAGTAAGAATAATCACATATTAATAAGTAAAAATCCTTCATTTACTTACTAAATATGTATTTTTATCAGTTTTCATGGACTAATGAAAAGCATTTCATTAAATAGTAAATTCCCTGGCATTGACAAACTACCAACCTTCAAAATAGATAGCATAACCTTTAACCTGATTTTATTAAACATCATTTGTTCTAACAGGAGATTTTTACACTGACTGGAAAATAAACATTTCAAGGTTATTTATTTTTAGAACATTAAGGCTGGTATTAGTAATGTTCATTGCTATAACAGGTGCTTAGCATTCCAAATCAATGAATAAAATTGTTCGTAAAAAGCCAACTAATTCACAAGAGGCCAATACAAATTTTTTAAAGAAATAAAATAACTTTTCATAATCTATACCCCTGCTAATAACATTTTACCAAAATGTTGGTAAAAATTGTAATACCTAATTTATACAATATACTTTTTCTAGCATTGCTTCAGTTCAGTCACTCAGTCATGTCAGACTCTCTACAATCCCATGGACTGCAGCATGCCAGACTTCCCTGTCCAGCACCAACTCCTAGAGTTTACTCAAACTAATATTCATCCTGTCAGTGATGCCACACAACCATCTCATCCTCTCCCATCCCCTTATACACCCACCTTCAATCATTTCCAGCATTAGAGTCTTTTCAAATGAATCAGTTCTTCACATCAGGTGGCTAAAGTATTGGAGTTTCAGCTTCAGCATCTGTCCTTCCAATGAATATTCAGGACTGATTTCCTTTAGGATGGACTGGTTGGATCTCCTTGCAGTCCAAGGGACTCTCAAGAGTCTTCTCCATATATGTTTCAATGCCATTCTCCCAAATCATCCCACCCTTGCCTTCTTCAGCAGAGTCCAAAAGACTGTTCTATACATCTGTGTCTCTTTTGCTGTCTCTCATACAGGGTTATCATTACCATCTTTCTAAATTCCATATATATGCGTTAGTATACTGTATTAGTGTTTTTCTTTCTGGCTTACTTCACTCTGTATAATAGGCTCCAGTTTCATCCACCTCATTAGAACTGATTCAAATGTATTCTTTTTAACGGCTGAGTAATACTCCATTGTGGATATGTACCACAGCTTTCTTGTCCATTCATCTGCTGATGGACATCTAGGTTGCTTCCATGTCCTGGCTGTTATAAACAGTGCTGCGATGAACACTGTGTACACCCATGGTGGATTCATGTTGATGTATGACAAAATCAATACAATACTGTAAAGGAATTAGCCTCCAATTAAATAAATAAATTTATATTAGAAAAAGAGAGAGTCTTCTCCAACACCACAGTTCAAAAGCATCAATACTTCGGTGCTCACCTTTCTTTATATCCAACTCTCATATCCAACATGACTACTGGAAAAATGATAGCCTTGACTAGACAGATATTTGTTGACAAGGTAATGTCTGTTTTTTAATATGTTGTCTAGGGATTGATCATAGCCTCTCTTCCAAGGAGCAAGCGTCTTTTAACTTCATGGCTGCAATCACCATCTGCAGTGATTTTGGAGCCCCCCAAAATAAAGTCTATCACTATTTACATTGTTTCCCCGTCCATCTGACATGAAGTGATGGGACCAGATGCCATGATCTTAGTTTTCTGAATGTTGAGCTTTAAGCCAACTTTTTCACTCTCCTCTTTCACTTTCATCAAGAGGCTCTTTAGTTTTTCTACATTTTCTGCCATAAGGGTGGTGTCATCTGCATATCTGAGATTATTGATATTTCTCCCGGCAATCTTGATTCCCACTTGTGCTTGTTCCAGCCCAGCATTTCTCATGATGTACTCTGCATATAAGTTAAATAAGTAGGGTGACAATATACAGCCTTGATGTACTCCTTTTCCTATTTGGAACCAGTCTGTTGTTCCATATCCAGTTCTAACTGCTGCTTCCTGACCTGCATATAGGTTTCTCAACAGGCAGGTCAGGTAGTCTGGTATTCCCATCTCTCAGAATTTTCCACAGTTTATTGTGATCCACACAGTCAAAGGTTTTTCATAGTCAATAAAGCAGAAATAGATGTTTTTCTGGAACTTTCTTGCTTTTTTGATGATCCAGAGGATGTTGGCAATTTGATCTCTGGTTCCTCTGCCTTTTCTAAAACCGGCTTGAACATCTGTAAGTTCACGGTTCATGTATTGCTGAAGCCTGGCTTGGAGAATTTTGAACATTACCTTACTAGCATGTGAGATGAGTGCAATTGTGTGGTAGTTTGAGCATTCTTTGGCATTGCCTTTCTTTGGACTGGAAGGAAAACTGACCTTTTCCAGTCCTGTGGCCAATGCTGAGTTTTCTAAATTTGCTGGCATATTGAGTGCAGGACTTTCACAGCATCATCTTTCAGAATTTGAAATAGCTCAACTGGAATTCCATCACCTCCACTAGCTTTGTTCATAGTAATGCTTTCTAAGGCCCACTTGACTTCACATTCCAGGATATCTGGCTCTAGGTGAGTGATCACACCATCATGATTATCTTGGTTGTGAAGATCTTTTTTGTATAGTTCTTCTGTGTATTCTTGCCACCTCTTCTTAATATCTTCTGCTTCTGTCAGGTCCATACAATTTCTGTCCATTATTGAGCTTATCTTTGCATGAAATGTTCTCTTGGTATCTCTAATTTTCTTGAAGAGATCTCTAGTCTTTCCCATTCTGTTGTTTTCCTCTATTTCTTTGCATTGATCGCTGAGATAGGTGTTCTATCTCTCCTTGCTATTCTTTAGGACTTCCCTGGTGGCTCAGATGGTAAAACATTTGCCTACAATGCGGGAGACCTGGGTTCAGTCCCTGGGTTGGGAAGATCTCTGGAGAAGGAAATGGCAATTCACTCCAGTATTCTTGCCTGGAAAATCCCATGGATGGAGGAGCCTGTTAGGCTACAGTCCATGGGGTCGCAAAGAATTAGACATGATTGAGGGACTTCACTTTGCTATTCTTTGGAACTCTGTATTCAGACGCTTATATCTTTCCTTTTCTTCTTTGCTTTTTGCTTCTCTTCTTTTCACAGCTATCTGTAGGGCCTCCACAGACAGCCATTTTGCTTTTTTGCATTTCTTTTCCATAGGGATGGTCTTAATCCCTGTCTCCTGTACAATGTCAGAACCTCAGTCCATAGTTCATCAGGCACTCTGTCTATCAGATCTAGTCCCTTAAATATATTTCTTACTTCCACTCTATAATCATAAGGGATTTGATTTAGGTCATACCTGAATGGTCTAGTGTTTTTCCCCACTTTCTTCAAGTTAAGTCTGAATTTGGCAATAAGGAGTTCATGATCTGAGCCATAGTCAACTCCCGGTCTTGTTTTTGCTGACTATATAGGGCTTCTCCATCTTTGGCTGCAAATAATATAATCCATCTGATTTCGGTATTGACCATCTGGTGATATCCATGTGTAGAGTCTTATTTTGTGTTGTTGGAAGAGGGTGTTTGCTATGACCAATGCGTTCTCTTGGTAATACTCTATTAGCCTTTTCTCTGCTCATTCCATACTCCAAGGCCAAATTTGCCTGTTACTCCAGGTGTTTCTTGACTTCCTACTTTTTCATTCTAGTCCCCTGTAATGAAAAGGACATCTTTTGGGGGTGTTAGTTCTAAAGGTCTTGTAGGTCTTCATAGAACCATTCAACTTCAGCTTCTTCAGTGTTACTGGTTGGGGCATAGGCTTGGATTACCTTGATATGAATGGTTTGCCTTGGAAACGAACAGAGATCATTCTGTCATTTTTGAGACTGCATCCAAGTACTGCATTTTGGACTCTTTCATTGACCATGATGGCTACTCTAGTTCTTCTAAGGGATTTCTGCCCATAGTAGTAGATATAATGGTCATCTGAGTTAAATTCACCCATTCCAGTCCATTTTAGTTCGCTGATTCCTAGAATGTCGATGTTCACTCTTGCCATCTCCTGTTTGACCACTTCCAATTTGCCTTGATTCATGGACTTAACATTCCAGGTTCCTATGCAATATTGCTCCTTACAGCACTGGACCTTGCTTCTATTACCAGTCACATCCACACCTGGGTATTGTTTTTGCTTTGGCTCCATCCTTTCATTCTTTCTGGAGTTATTTCTCCACTGGGATCTCCAGGAGCATATTGGGCACCTACTGACCCTGCGAGTTCCTCTTTCAGTATCCTGTCATTTTGCCTTTTCATACTGTTCATGGGGTCCCCAAGGCAAGAATACTGAAGTGGTTTGCCATTCCCTTCTCCAGTGGACCACATTCTGTCAGACATATCCACCATGACCCTCCCGTCCTGGGTGGCCCCACAGGGCATGGCTTGGTTTCATTGAGTTAGACAAGCTGTGGTGCTAGTGTGATCGATTGGCTAGTTTTCTGTGATTATGGTTTCAGTGTGTCTGCCCTCTGATGCCCTCTCACATCAGAGAGGGTTACTTGGGTTTCTCTTATCTTGGACGTGGGGTATCTCTTCACGGCAGCTCTAGCAAAGCACAGCCGCTGCTCCTTACCTTGGACGAGGGGTATCTCCTCACGGCTGCCCCTCCTGACCTTGAATGTGGTTTAGTGTGTGTCAGTTAGGAAGATAAAAAGTGACCTTCTGCTCACTGAGACTTAAATACACTCCTATGGATGAGAGACACCTTAAGAACAATTTGTCATTACACATCCCAAAATAAACCTGTTGGTTTGCCATTTAGAAAAACTTATGAATAAGCTTGACAAGATTTCAAGCCTGCACACTGTTATCTTGTTCCAATTTTCCTATTAAAATTTAAAAGCCTAAAATTAGAGCCTTTGGCTGATTTCTTTTTGGTGAGACGATAGTAACTGTATATCTAACGCAGCAGTTTAAACCGTGACAATGATAAAATTTGAATAATTTCTTTATCCATTCCCTAGACACTGATTTTTTTAAAAAATTGCCCTAGGGGTGCTTCGGGTAGTCTTTGAGATCTTACTTTAAGAAAGCACTTTTAAAATGGTCTCTAGGGAACATATATCAGAAACAAGCCAGAAGCTTTGTAGAGCTATCTCAGCTTACAGTTACATGGTCAAGGATGCTCCATAAACTTAAAACAACTCAAGGCAACTTTTGAGAAATGGAGCAGAGGCCTGAATTAACTTGCAGTTTTAAAACAGACCAATAGTGTGAAGAGAAAACTAAAACAGAAAAATCTAAGTTCAGCAAAGCTTGTGATTTCCTCTAAATTTGATGCAGATGGGGTGTGAGAATAATAACTGAATGTTTATTAATAGTCTGTAGCTTTAAGTTTATATGTTTCATTCCAAAAGAAAAGTGAAGAGAAAAGAATTTCCTTGAAGGATGCTGACATTCCAATTAGAGCCAGAGAACAAGAAGAGCAAAACATTATTCTAAACTTTGTTAATTCCCTATGGACATGAATCCTTGTCATGGATTTAGCACAGCTTATTAAAAGGTAAGTAAGTTTTATCATAAAAAATAAGCCCATTTTAGCACTCTTTTACAGAAGCAAGATTTAAGTCTTTGAAGACAAATTCTGATATTGTCAAACTATAGTTGAATACTCTGATCATTACATCTCACAAAATCACATGAATATTTACACTTAACGAACATAAACATAAGAAGAGGTATGTATAACATTCTGTGTACTCCTTGAAGAATGCAATGACTCCTATAGGTCCCTTTTTATGACTCTTTTTCATCTGTGTTCTTTTCTCTGTTATAAGCAGAAAACGTTATTTGCTTCAATAATTTAGCCAACTCTAAAATTCATGATTAGCCTGCATGAAGCCCTAAGGCAGTAGAGACTATGGCAACACTGTGTATGAATATGAATTTTCAAGTATTTCAACATAGAAATGAATGTTTATAATTAAATATTCATATACCAAGACAGAAATTCCAAAATTTAAAGAGGGAAGAAAAAACATAATCTCAATTTGTTTTACATTGTGCTATTCTTGTATATATGTTCAAAACTATAGTTCAAGGGTTTTCATTATAAAAACACATTTACTAATTGTTTTATTGTGGGTTTATTCCTATCTTATTCATTGTAATAAGAGACCTAATCTATACAGTTCATGTGTTTGCATGCATATCCTATTCTTACTTTTTCAGGGAAGATGAACAAGGAAAAAAAGGACCTACACAATAAATAAGAAAGTACATAGTACTCAGGGTGTAGAATAAGAATGACTGTTTTGCATTCAGAATACAGTTTCAAAAATTATGGCATAAAAGATAACATATATGGAAGTCAGGGTATGGTGATACAACATGCAGATGTGTTCCTAAAAAGATGTCAGATAAAAACATCAGAATCAAAGACATTATAGCTATTCCACAGATCATAAAAAGAAATATAGTCTATGCAGGGCAAATATTAGGAATTTATAAACTAGTCAACTTTTTTATAGGATAGAAATTTACTAGAATCCTTAACAGAAGTGTCAAAACTTCCAACAACAATTTTGTATTTGTCCACTTCTAATATATTTAATTATGACCAATCTAGATAGCATACTCAAAAGCAGAGACATTACTTTGCCGACTAAGGTCCATCTAGTCAAGGCTATGGTTATTCCTGTGGTCATGTATGGATGTGAGAGTTGGACTGTGAAGAAGGCTGAGTGCCGAAGAATTGATGCTTTTGAACTGCAGTGTTGGAGAAGACTCTTGAGAGTCACTTGGACTGCAAGACGATCCAACCAATCCATTCTGAAGGAGATTAGCCCTGGGATTTCTTTGGAAGGAATGATGCTAAAGCTGAAACTCCAGTACTTTGGCCACCTCATGCGAAGAGTTGACTCATTGGAAAAGACTCTGATGCTGGGAGGGATTGAGGGCAGGAGGAGAAGGGGATGACAGAAGATGAGATGGCTGGATGGCATCACTGACTAACTCCAGGAGTTGGTGATGGACAGGGAGGCCTGGCGTGCTGTGATTCATGGGTTCGCAAAGAGTTGGACATGACTGAGTGACTGAAATGAACTGAACTGAACTGAACTGAATATATTTAATGATTTTGCTTTATGGTTTTGATGTTACAGTAATTGGATAAATAGCTTAACAGTGCAATATTTCTTCATCGCTCTCTTTCTTCACTATAAAATAAACTTCATTTTGTTGACTTCATGTAGTCATGACTTCACTTTTCAAACATGTTTGAATCATCCAAATTCAAAAATAATACACTAAATGCCATGTAAAATGTCATTTGAATATAAGGTTATTTTCTCCCCTTAAGTTCTTTTTTAATTTAATTGTTGAAAACAGACTTATATATATGAAACACACAAAAATAATAAATGCAGTATAAAATTCCAAGAGTGTTAAGACAGAAAAAAGTCTCAATTTTTCTGGAATTGAGCTGCAGAAGTTGTTTGTATATTTTTGAGATTAGTTGTTTGTCAGTTGCTTCATTTGCTATTATTTTCTCCCATTCAGAAGGCTGTCTTTTCACCTTGCTTATATTTTCCTTTGTTGTGCAGAAGCTTTTAATTTTAATTAGATCCCATTTGTTTATTTTTGCTTTTATTTCCAGAATTCTGGGAGGTGGATCATAGAGGATCCTGCTGTGATTTATGTCTGAGAGTGTTTTGCCTATGTTCTCCTCTAGGAGTTTTATAGTTTCTGGTCTCCAAAGAAGACATACGGATGGCTAACAAACACATGAAAAGATGCTCAACATCACTCATTATTAGAGAAATGCAAATCAAAACCACAATGAGGTACCACTTCACACCAGTCAGAATGGCTGTGATCCAAAAATCTGCAAGCAATAAATGCTGGAGAGGGTGTGGAGAAAAGGGAACCCTCCTACACTGTTGGTGGGAATGCAAACTAGTACAGCCACTATGGAGAACAGTGTGGAGATTCCTTAAAAAATTGCAAATAGAACTACCTTATGACCCAGCAATCCCACTTCTGGGCATACACACCGAGGAAACCAGAATTGAAAGAGACACATGTACCACAATGTTCATCGCAGCACTGTTTATAATAGCTAGGACATGGAAACAACCTAGATGTCCATCAGCAGATGAATGGATAAGAAAGCTGTGATACATATACACAATGGAGTATTACTCAGCCGTAAAAAAGAATTCATTTGAATCAGTTCTGATGAGATGGACGAAACTGGAGCCGATTATACAGAGTGAAGTAAGCCAGAAAGAAAAACACCAATACAGTATACTAACACATATATATGGAATTTAGGAAGATGGCAATGATGACCCTGTATGCAAGACAGGGAAAGAGACACAGATGTGTATAATGGACTTTTGGACTCAGAGGGAGGGAGAGGGTGGGATGATTTGGGAGAATGACATTCTAACATGTATACTATCATGTAAGAATTGAATCGCCAGTCTATGTCTGATGCAGGATACAGCATGCTTGGAGCTGGTGCACGGGGATGACCCAGAGGGATGTTGTGGGGAGGGAGGTGGGAGGGGGGTTCATCTTTGGGAACGCATGTAAGAATTAAAGATTTTAAAATTTAAAAAATAAAAATATAAACAAAATTTAAAAAAAATTAAAAAAAAGAAAAGAAAAAAGTCTCAAGAGTTTGTTGATAGCTACAGTGGTTAGAAAATGTAATATAAGAAAGAAAAGACTCAAGTGCAAATTTGAAATAAAGACAAGTGGAGAAGAATTCCAAAGGGAAGCACAATAATAACAAAAGCCTGGATATGTAAAAAACTGCCCATCATCCAACATCTTTTGAGAACCTATTATGTGACAAGCAGTGTATTTACAAGATGGAAAAATAAGAATCATTAAGACAAAGTTTTTGCTCTATAAAACCTATAATTTACTGGTGGTGAAATCCGTTGTGTCACCTTCTGCCTTTTCTGAGTATAGAACCTCAGTTTGAGGGCAGAGGGAAACCAGTTTTCTGCTGCTTTCAGATCATGTGATTCAAACTGGCTTGGAATCCTTTACCTTCAATTCTTAGGATAACCATGAGCAAGTAAAGAATTTTCATTATAAATCATGGAGAGTTGTTCAAACTATTGAAAAGAAAGAACTCTACTTCTACAGGAATTGCTAAACTGGGAGGCTATAAATTCCTGGTGGCTGATTTTCCTATGTGAAGAGGGAATTGCCCTATAGACAAAGGCTACAAAGAAAAAAGCAGAGCCAAAACAGAAGATATTTTTATATCACTTGAAGACCTAGATCCATCTATGCCTGAAAATCTACCTTTTTTGTTTCTCATATGATCTATTGCAGTTCTTTATTTTCCCTATGTAAAATTTAAATTTGGACTTCTGGTTTTGTGCTACTGAATGGTGGTTCTGGTCAACTGACTATCATGCTAGTCTAAGGAACAGAAGGCAATGGGTCTGGCTGGAAAAATGTGTGTTAGAGGAAAAAGAGAAGTAACCTTGGAAGGCAGACAGCAAATAGATGTGTCAAGAAATTATCCTGAAAGAGTTTGAGCCCACTGAAAATTTAACATAATTAAAGGATTGTTTTAATAATACAGTGTAGTAAGCATGTGTAAAAATGATTGAAGAGGAAGAAATCAACAAGGATGCTTAAGCCCTATCCAAGAATGAATCAATACTTGCTTTGCGACTGATTGTAACTGGAAATGGTAGAGAGGGAGGAGTCAAAGATGATTACAAAGCTTAATAATAGGGCAGTACAGCATTCACAGAAACAAGGTCAAAAAGGAAGACGTGTTAGGGAAAATGTAACGTGCAATAGGACAATAAAATCTCTGATCGGAAATACCTACATGGAAGATATAAGTATAGCACTGTGGCTTTGCTAAAAGTCATTCATGAAGTATATATTTGAAGAGATCTTTGAAGTAAAGATTTTGACTATATTCCTGGCAGGAAACGTGGAGCAAGATGAGCAGTATAATAGGGTGATAGCATAATTCATTTTCAAACTAGAGTACTATTGAGGGTAAAGGGAGGCTCTCAAAAACTACGCCTGGAAAATAGAAATAAATGAGTGTTCCTGTAAAACTCAGACATACAGTAATTCTAATTGTAGTAGAATTAAAGTAGATGGGTATTTCTGTTTCTAGCTAAGACCACTTCTGCCAGGTCTTCTCTTTTAAAACTAAAAGCCCATAGATACAACAGAACAAAGACTCTTAGAGGTGGAAAGAAGACGAATGGCCTAGTGACCTCAGGAATCAACATGGCAATGAGCTTCTTAGTTTCCTTGCTACTTCCCATATATCCTTAACAGATTACTAGGTACAAACAAACAAAAACCTTCAAGAAAAGTATTTTTCCCTACCTAAGGGGCCTGGGAAAGGATGACCTTACAACAGAAAACTTTCTTGGAAATTCCTGCCTAAATCCAGCCAACACAGTTGGAAAATATCATGCTGTTTTCAACACTGTGATCAGGGAACTTCTCTTCCACTCCATCCTCCTGCCCACAGAAGCAAGTGACCTGCATTAAATTTCCAGCCCAGTGTCTCAGCAGGGAGTTAATTTCCAATCCCCTGCCTGGAAGAATCACTCTGTGCTCCAATTCTCCACCTGGATGGTGTCCAAAACCTGAGTACAGAGCTGAGCCTGGAGCTCACCCCATTCCCTGCTTGGTGAATGCAAGCAACTCTGATTCTCTGCCAAGGAAGTATTGGTGGCCTCAGCTCAGAACTGACTTCCTACCCCGCAGCCATCAAAAGTAGGGAGTGATTGGACTTTCCTTCCAGGTTGATGGCAGCAGGACCCAGCAGCATGGTCATTGGACATTTTTTTTAATGGAAGAAAAGAAATGAAAATACAGAGTCAGCAAACTTGTTTTCTTCAAGATGAAGAAATATGTAAGAATAAACACAGAATGAAAAATTTAGGCAATATGGAAATAATGATTGGGGTTGACATGTACATACTCTTGATACTATGTCTAAAATAGCTAACTAATGAGAAGCAACTATACTCCAATTAAGATTTTCTTTTAAATATGAAAATAGTGAAGGCAGCATAGATTAACAAAACCACCAATAGCGATATAACTGGGGAATAGTGATACTCAATATGCAGATCAGTGGGGGTTGCTCTGAGAAGAGAAAGGTGACCTTCCAATCTGCGAGAAGATGAAGAGAATAAAAAACAAAGGGGGTGGGGGAGATAACTATGTTTTGGATGGCTTCACTCACCTGATGAAGTAAAATATCCTGACAATAAATTGTACTCATTTTGTGAGTACACAGTCAGAATTTTTCTTTTTCAATTTTTTTAATTTAAATTTATTTATTTTAATTGGAGGCTAATTACTTTACAATATTGTATTGGTTTTGCCATACATCCACATGAACCTGCCATGAGTGTACACGTGTTCCCAATCCTGAACCCCGCTCCCACCTCCCTCCCCATACCATCCCTCTGGGTCATCCCAGTGCACTTTTTTCACAGCTCCAATCTGAGTACCATTTCTTTGTAGACTCTATGTTTTTCATGGTTTGCTGATGGCTGACTCCCTGATTGTTCTTTCTCTGGAGGGGGGAAATTGAGTAGAATAAAGCTCTTGGGAAAATCCTAATAGTGGATCAGAACTGCACTTTAATGTTCCCATCAGTTCAGTCACTCAGTCGTGTCTGACTCTTTGTGACCCCATGAATTGCAGCAAGCCAGGCCTCCCTGTCCATCACCAACTCCAGGAGTTCACTCAAACTCACATCCATCAAGTCGGTGATGCCATCCAGCCATCTGATCCTCTGTCGTCCCCTTCTCCTCCTGCCCCCAATCCCTCCCAGCATCAGAGTCTTTTCCAATGAGTCAACTCTTCTCATGACGTGGCCAAAGTACTGGAGTTTCAAATTTAGCATCATTCCTTCCAAAGAACACTCAGGACTGATCTCCTTTAGAATGGACTGGTTGGATCTCCTTGTTCCCATAATTAGGAGTAATTATTTCCGCATAGTTTTGGCCTGAGATCTCTGCCTTTCTGGCTGTAAGCAGCAGCAGCCCAAGTCCTAAGAAGTGGGGTAAGTGAAAGAAACAATTCTAAGTAAGGAATATGTATTTTCTCTGCAGAAGGCAGTCTTTCTGATGGAGGTATCACATAGGCTTTCCTCACCATAGAAGCTATTGAGGTATTGGTCAGGCTTAAAGTTTCTGGCTGCTGTTTCAACCTCAGCTATTTAAGACAAAATATTTGTATCCATTTCTTCCTTCTCCATAATAACATTTCATTATGGTACAACCTAAGCTATTTAAGACAAAATATTTGTATCCATTTCTTCCTTCTCCATAATAACATTTCATTAAGGTGCCACCAGTGGTAAAGAACCCATCTACAAAGCAGGAGACTTAAGAGACGTGGGTTCCATCCCTGCGTTAGAAAGGTCCCCAGGAGAAGAGCATGGCATCCCACTCCAGTATTCTTGCCCAGAGAATCCCATGGACAGAGGAGTCTGGAGGGCTATAGTCCTTAGGGTCTCAAAGAGTCCAACACTGAAGCTACATAGCATGCAGGCACATGGTACAAGGCTTTTTTGATCCATTGGATCAAAACCATCCAGCTGATTTGACTAAAAATTTATTTCCTATTGCTATTCAGGAAAAGGTTTTCAACGTTCACCATTTTGTATTAAGCAAAGTTCTAGCCAGCAGTCTTTTCTTTCCAAACTGGTTTTTCTAGTGACAATCTGGTTTCATTTTTTTTTTTTAATAAAGCATTTCACCTTCCCTCCAGGTGATGTTAAAGATCTTCATAATTTTGGTATTGAGGATGCTGGAAATAAAAGGAAATCCAGACCATATATATAAATCCATTGTTATTTAAGAGCATTTTTTCACTGATTCCTCTTAAGTCACTACTTAACGTCCTGATCATGCTCCCTTTCAATCTATAAGAAATTTTAAATAGTGAAAGGGGATGAAATGGGAAGACTCTGAAACATTTTTAAGAGATGATTTTTTTTTTAATCAATAACATAATTTTGGGTCAAGATGTAGCTCTTTGGGTTGAATCCAACTGAGGTATCTCAATACAATTTTTAAGGAAGCTCCTTGACCTCAGGAGAGGAATAACACTTCCCAAGCTACTACCACTCATATTACTTTTTCTCCCTAATTTTGTATCAATTATAGACGCATATGCCAGAAGCCATATAGTAATCTGAAGAAGGAAAGGTCAATATGAAGAATTATTAACTTTTTACAAGGAATTAATTAAGAGAGAACAAAAGAAAACTCCCTAAAATACTCTAGGGCTGAAGAAATATACAGTACTCAAGAAAGTAACAAACTTGAAGGTGGAGAGAGTGGGATTTCTCCCTAAGGTGGGGATTCAGACCTCACTGAAGAAGGTGAGGTTGCAGTTCACTGAAAGAAAATATTTCCAGATTACCCTGGGGTGGAGTCTACTCAGTCGGTAGGCCAAGGGTAGAAACAGAACCATCTGTCAGAAACCCCCCCAAATTTTTCAGGAAGCTGTATGCTAAAGTTTCAGCACAGAATACTTTGGAAGCACAGAGCCCCAAATTTCTTACAGTCTGTTGGTCAGTCTGTTGGAAAGCCAGTTGAAACATCAGTTGGCCTAACCAGAAAGCTACTAGGAAAGTGCCCACAGGGATTTCACCAAAAGGCCATCACTGGGGAGACTCCAGGAAGCCAGCCAGGATGTCCCTGCAACCTGCCATGTAGAAGCTATATGTGGTACCCACAGAGCTCATGTAGAAGTCAAGGGACCAGTGACCTTCTTCTAGGAAGCCAGGTATAGTGTCTATGAAACTGACAAAGCCACCATCTGAACTCATAAAAGAGATCAAGTGATCTCTACCAGATGTCTTCCATGTCAGCCTATACCTTCACAAACATAAAGAGGAAAGCACACCAGATCCAAAAAGAAAATCCCTTCTTCAGTGCCTTTATGCCCAAAGATTAGCATTCTGGAAGCTTGTGAGGAAGAAATATTCCAGTATCACAAATAGGGCAATGAAGGGTAGATTTGAAACTATGAGGCAACAAATATATAATGGATACAATTTAATAAGCCAACACCCAAATGAAGTAACTAGTAATAAAAACATTCACCTTTACTTAAGTCATCAAGAGTCCACCATGCTCTGTCTAAAGAATATGAACATGTGATTTTATTGATATTTCTCCTGGCAACCTAAATTTGAGCTTGCGCTTCATCCAGCCTGGCATTTCACATGATGTACACTTCATATAAGGAAATACGCAGGGTGACAATAACCAGCCTTGACATACTCCTTTCCCAATTTGGAACCAGTCTGTTGTGCCATGCCCAGTTCTAACTGTTGCTTCTTGACCTGCATACAGATTTCTCAGGAGGCAAGTCAGGTGGTCTGGTACTACTATTTCTTGATTTTCCAGTTTGTTGTGATTCACATAGTCAAGGACTGTGGTATAGTCAATAAAGCAGAAGTAGATATTTTTCTGGAACTCTCTTGCTTTTTCAATGATTCAATGGATGTTGGCAATTTGATCTCTGGTTCCTCTGACTTTTCTAAATCCAGCTTGAACATCTGGAAGTTCACAGTTCAGGTACTGTTCAAGCCTGGCTTGGAGAATTTTGAGCATTACTTTGCCAGTATGTAATATAAGGGCAATTGTTCAGTAGTTTGAACATTCTTTGGCATTGTCTTTCTTTGGGATTAGAATGAAAACTGACCTTTTCCAGTCTTGTGGCCATTGCTGAGTTTTCCAAATTTGCTGGCATATTGAGTGTAGCACTTTCAGAGCATCATCTTTCAGGATTTGAAACAGCTCAACTGGAATTCCTTTACCTCAATTAGCTTTGTTCATAGTGATGCTTCCTAAGGCCCACTTGACTTCACACTCCCACATGTCTGGCTCTAGGTGAGTGATCACACCATCATGGTTATCTGGGTCATGAAGGTCTTTTTTGTATAGTTCTTTTGTGTATTATTGCCACCTCTTAATATTTTCTGCTTCTGTTAGGTCCAAACTACTTCTGTCCTTTGTTGTGCCCATCTTTGTATGAAATGTTCCCTTGGTATCTCTAAATTTCTTGAAGAGATCGCTATTCTTTTCCATCCTACTGTTTTCCTCTATTTCTTTGCACTGATCACTGAGGAAGGCTTTCTTACCTCTCCTTGCTATTCTCTGGAACTCTGCATTCAAATGGCTATATCTTTCCTTTTCTCCTTTGATGTTAGCTTCTCTTCTTTTCTCAGCTATTTGCAAGGCCTCTTCAGGCAACCATTTTGCATTTTTGCATTTCTTTTTCTTGGGGATGGTCTTGATCTCTGTCTCCTGTACCATGTCATGAAACTCTGTCCATAGTTCTTTAGGCATTCTATCAGATATAATCACTTGAAACTATTTGACACTTCCACTGTATAATTGTAAGGGATTTGATTTAGGTCATACATGAATGGCTTAGTGGTTTCCCCTACTTTCTTCAATTTAAGTCTAAATTTGACAATAAAGAGTTCATGATCTGAGCCACAGTCAGCTCCCAGTCTTGTTTTCGCTGGCTGTATAGAGCTTTTCCATCTTTGGCTGCAAAAATATAATCAATCTGATTTCGGTATTGACCAACTTGTGATGTCCATGTGTAGAGTCTTTTCTCATGTTGTTGGAAGAGGATGTTTTCTATGACCAGTGCGTTCTCTTGGTAAAACTCTGTTAGACTTTGACCTGCATCATTTTGTACTCCAAGGCCAAATGTGTCTGTTACTCCAGGTATCTCTTGAGTTCCTAATTTTGCATTCCAGTCCCCTATAATGAAAAGGACATCTTTTGAGGATGTTAGTTCTAGAAGGTCTTATAGGTCTTCACAGAACCATTCAACTTCAACTTCTTCAGCATTACTGGTTGGAGCATAGACTTAGATTACTGTGATATTGTACAGCTTGCCTTGGAAATGAACAGAGATCATTCTGTTGCTGTTGTTGTAGTTGCTGTTGTTGTAGTTGCTGTTGTTTTTTGGTTTGTTATTTGTTTTTCAATTATTTTATTTTTTATTGAAGGATAATTGCTTTACAGAATTTTGCTGTTTTCTGTCAAACCTCATTGTGAATCAGCCATAGGTATACATATACCCCCTCCCTTTTGAAACTCCCTCCTATCTCCTTCCCCATCTCACACCTCTAGGTTGATACAGAGCCTCTGTTTGAGTTTCCTGAGCCATACAGCAAATTCCTGTTGCTATCTATTTTGCTTACAGTAATGTAAGTTTCCATGTTACTCTTGAGATTGCATCCAAGTACTGCATTTTGGACTCTTTTGTTGACTATGGCTACTCCATTTCTTCTAAGGGATTCCTGCCGACAGTAGTAGATATAATGTTCTTCTGAGTTAAATTCACCCATTCCAGTCCATTTTAGTTCGCTGATCCCTAAAATGTCAATGTTTACTCTTGCCACCTCCTGTTTGACCACTTCCATTTTGCCTTGATTCATGGATCTAACATTCCAGGTTCCATGCAATATTGCTCTTTACAGCATCAAATTTCACTTCCATCACCAGTCACATACAAAGCTGGCTGTTCTTTTTGCTTTGGCTCCATCTATTCATTCTTTCTGGAGTTATTTCTCCACTGATCTCCAGCAGCATGTTGGACACCTACAGACCTGGAGAGTTCATCTTTCAGTGTCCTATCTTTTTGCCTTTTCATGGGGTTCTCAAGGCAAGAATACTGAAGTGGTTTGCCATTCCCTTCTCTAGTAGACCACATTTTGTCAGAATTCTCCACCATGACCCACCCATCTTAGGTGGCCCTACATGGCATGGCTCATAGTTTCATTGAGTTACACAAGGCTGTGGCATTTCATAACATTAAAATGATTGCTATTTTGCAGAAGAACTGTGGCATTTAGCTCATCTTTGATGTTAAAGACAAAAATGATGTCCCTCCCACTCCACAACTCTTAGAACAGTTGCTGTTTTATACAATTAGCATATTGGAAATCCTGATATATCACTATATATAATAATATTCAAATTGTATGCATGTGTGCTAAGTCACTTCAGTCATGTCTGACTTTGCAACCCAATGAACTGTAGCCCACCAGGCTCCCCTGTCCATAGGATTCTCCAGGTAAGAATACTGGAATAGGTTGCCATGCCTTCCTCCAGGGGATCTTCTCAACCCGGGGATCAAACCTGCATCTTTTACATTTCCTGAACTGGTTGGCAGGTATTTACCACTAGTGCTATCTCAGAAGCCCCAGTATTCAAATTATCTAGCAAGAAATCAACGTTTTACTTTGATTTCTGGAAATGTTCCTTGGGCTAGTAAGTCTTACAGCTATTTGCAAGTGTTAATTCTAGCAAGTCTGGAATTGACCTGAAAACCTACAAGGTACAATCCTTGGCCAAAGCATGAAAAATATTGATGAATAGTGTTGCTTTGCAATCATGAATTTGAGGAATTTCAGGGCCATTCACACCATTTTGCCACCTTTGTTTATTGATAATAGTGAAATTGGTGATTTACAACTGATCTTGGTTAGATCCCTGAAGCTGAGGAACGGGTGTGGAGAGAGCTGGGTTTTGCTGTCAGGTTACGTAATAAGAATATGCCTACCTGAGCAACAGACTATAAGAAATCCTGGATGAAACTCCATTTGGCGCTTCATGGTTCCAAAGCATTGTGTGCACATGTCAGTGCTTCCTGATCCAAGAGAAAAATGTTCCCCAATGTTCTTTACAAAGGAGGTGACCTTTTTTGAAACAATGATTTACAGTCATTGTCATCTGAGTCCTAATTCTTCTTCAGCAGTCCTTCCCTGTCTAACTGCCATTGTTAATGCAGCAAGACAGGTAGAAGGCATAATAATTTCTAGATCTTGCAAAGTGTGTGGGAAAATATTCCAAAAGTAGACTAGGTTTTATCCCAGAAAGAACCACCAGGAAACGGCTTTGTAAAGACTTCATTTTTGAAGAGCCTCAGAAACTTTCTATTTGGCACTTTTCCTTTTCCCTTGCTTGAAATTTCTCTAGATTTGACAACTATTAACAGGATTCTACATCCCATCATGTTGCCTTTAATATTTCCAAGCCAGCAAGTTTTTGTCATTTTTGTAATGAAACTCAAATGATGAAATGTGTTGGCTCTGGGCTGCATTTTTCCTTTTTCTGAAAAGCCAAATATTGAGAATAGTCTGCAACAAATGATATCTATATTTTTCATCTCAATTTCTCATCTACTATAGGATAGTACCATCATCTCATCTCTTGTTGAATATCTGAGGAGTCCATTAAATTTGCTTGGCTTTTGTGAAGTACCATCCTATCCCAATAAAAGCCATTAATTCATCCTGCATAAAAAAATATGCCTTTCATTTTGAAGAGGTTATTTCATAAAGCTCTGATGTGACTATTTAATGTAATTAGGATAAAAAGTGGAGTACTACTAGACATTGTTCAACATGTTATTTTAATAACATTCAAATAATGTTATTTATCTTTAAAAAGTAGAAATACAAAGTAAGATTTTTTTGTACAGGGCTTAAATAGTAGTTATGTTTAGATTTTATGTGATTAATGTATTGGATATAATTTTTCACTTGTTATTATAACCTAGCCAAAGGCATGTTTTAATTTCTAAAATCACCAAATATTAAATTCACCAGTGAGACAAAGTATCAAGCCACTCCACCCCACCCATTATTTCTGATATGATAGCCCTGGGGAAGAATGTAACCATCTACAAGGAGAAGAAGCATGATTAAAGAAAGGAGACATGGCCCCAGTGCACAGCTTTCTTGTCCAGATGATGTGAGATTCAACCCAGTGTCTCTCAGTTTCCTCAATAAAATCAAAACAAGCCCCCAGTCAGCACAAGTCCTAGAGAGATGGCAACATCACCTTCATCTCCAGCCATATCATTTAATTTTGGGACTTGAGATGGGACATTAGAGTGGGGACAATAGGGTCATTTACTTTTCCCATTTTTCCCAGTAAATAGCCCTCTTTTCTCTTTTCAGTTTTTAAAGCTTATTTAATTTAATTGAACCATGGCGGTGTAAGCTAGAGAAGATTGAAGCAGGCTGTCTGTAAATTGAGTCCAGAAGGCCCAGAATATTTCAAACCAGTCCTTTAAATTAAATTGTTACTATAAAATAATTCTATTTTATTAAATTTTAAAGGATGATATTGACTTTACAGAATGCAAACTTGTCTCGACAGACAGTTTAGAATCTGTAAACATGTGGCAAAATCACTGTGATTATCTTAATTATAGATAAATATAAATATTTGGATAAAAATTATTTTTAAAATAGCTGCAAAAAAATCTTTCATCCATCTTTGTTAAATAGAAATAGTGACTCAACAATTAGCTTTTCTCTTTGACTTTCCTGCAGTGTAGCAAGAAGACAAAGCTTAAAAGATTGACTTGGCAGCATTTAACATAGATATTCTCAGTGGAAGACATTTCATATTCAGCTTGCTACTATCGTTGATCACTGGGAATGGATGTAAAAGGAAAGAAGGGATGAATTAGCAAACTGAAAAATTAGCCCAGAGTTTAGAGAGGACCAATCTAGCTATAAATCCCAGCTCCCAGCTGTACTACTGACTGGTTATATGAAATGAGTAAGTTACTCTGAACCTGTCTTCTCACTTAAAAAATGAAAATAATACTGTGGATATTTTAAGAATGTAAGTGATGCCTCACATACAGCCTGCAACATTAAATATTTTCAAACCATTGCTGATATCATTATCATTTTAATCATGAATTTCAGACATAGTTTTGCATTTTTGCCTCATTCAGCCACAGTTTGCTCATCTATCAGAGTTAATTCAGACCCATAATCATGGCCCTAAGCACAACTGGCATTATTTGAATCAGTGACATTTTTCTCATTAAAATTCAACACATCAGAGGTTATTGTTTTTTGCAAAAAACTGTGAATGGCGGGGGGATGGGGAACAAAAAACTATGACTTGGGATTATCTGTGCTATGTGAAGGTAGCATTCAGATGTCACCTCCCTGAGTCACAAGCAAGATCTTTTAATCCAAACCTTAGAATATCTCTAATTAAGAAAGTCTAAAGTGGTCACCTAGATAGCATATTCAAAAGCAGAGACATTACTTTGCGGACTAAGGTCCGTCTAGTCAAGGCTATGGTTTTTCCAGTAGTCATGTATGGATGTGAGAGTTGGACTGTGAAGAAGATCAAGTGCTGAAGAATTGATACTTTTGAACTGTGGTGTTGGAGAAGACTCTTGAGAGTTCCTTGGACTGCAAGGAGATCCAACCAGTCCATTCTGAAGATCAACCCTGGGATTTCTTTGGAAGGAATGATGGGAAAGCTGAAACTCCAGTACTTTGGCCACCTCATGTGAAGACTTGACTCATTGGAAAAGACTCTGATGCTGGGAGGGATTGGGGGTAGGAGAAGAAGGGGATGACAGAGGATGAGATGGCTGGATAGCATCATGGACTCAATGGGCGTGAGTCTGAGTGAACTCCGGGAGTTGGTGATGGACAGGGAGGCCTGGCGTGCTGCAATTCATGGGGTCGCAAAGAGCCGGACACAACTGAGCGACTGAACTGAACTGAGCTGAACTGAAAGTGGTCAGCATGATTGCAAGAAGCAGTCACATTTGAGAACTGCAGGGAAGAGATAAATATGTTCAATTATACCTCAAACATTAGTATTTATCATTGTTTCAAAAGAGCAAATGCACATTTTACACATTTTTGTGTAAAGAAATATGACTGTTTAAAGCAAACAAATTATGTTGTAGTGTATACACTTGCAGACAAGAATTAAAAAGACAAGTAATAGATATATTATAGTTGGAATTTCAAAACTAATAAAATCAATCATGTAGGAAAATACCAAATGTCTAAACATTGGATGGACCTAGGAATTAAGTTACCATTCAAAACTAAATTACAGACAGATCAATGATTTAAATTTTTAAGAAAGATTGAAGAAAAAAAACTAAACAGCAATAATAACATAGAAGTATATCTTTAGGATTCACAATGGGAAGGCTTTTTTTATCCTCCTTATCAGTCAGAAATAATATAAGAAAATACTATCCCAAACAAAGTTTCTCTATGACAGAAGATGCTCTAAAGAAAGTTTAAAAGGACAAATTCTGAAAATACGTTTCAACATATACCAAAGGGTCAGCATCATTTAGGATGAGGTTTTGACAGCATCCTGAAAACATTGCTGCTGTGAATTCAGTAATATCCCCATCAAGTGCCAGCTCAAGCCAAACCTACCTCCATATAGGGTTCACAAAGGAGCCTCACATAAGAAACCAAGGCACCTTGAATCAAACTACCATTTCCTAACAGCTAACATCTATGCAAGCAACTAATACTGTTGCCGTTGTTTAGTTGCTAAGTCGTGTCCAACTCTTCTGTAACCCCATGGACTGTAGCCCACCAGGCTCCTCTGTCCACGAGATTTCCCAGGCAAGAATACTGGAGTGGGTTGACATTTCCTTCTCTAGGGGATCTTCCTAACCCAGGGGTCAAACCTGCATCTCCTGCATTGGTAGGCAGGTTCTTTACCACTGAGTCACCAGGGAAGCCTAACAAACTACGACAAATGCATTAAAAGTTGATTCAGAGCACAAGCCTTGGTCTCATTCAATCCTCCTATTCTCACCTCTCAATACTCCCCATTTCTCTATACATAATGAAGAACATTCTCAAGAATACCTACATAAAGCAAGCAAGGTAACCATGCCTTAACAGTGTCCTTAACTTGGTTTATCTGCTTTGTCACATGTAATACAAGCAGGGATGGCAAGAAACTGGCTACCTAGCCTTGATGCCTAAAACTAGAAGTTTAAAGAGAAAAGGAAACATAGATCTCTATGATTTTAAGATATAATAATCTTATCTATTATGAATTAAGTCCAATCAATGACTCAAGCTCTAACTAGATATATTAGCAAATGTTTCTCCCTTGGAGAAGAGTGGATGACTGAAAAAGACAACACGGTGTGAGGAAGACATGGAAAAATTTTGGATCATCAGAGAAATTAAGTGGAAATTCAAGAATCCATTTTGAGAAAATTATAAACATCTCTGCTCTCAGTTAATTCCCAGACTACTCCTCATCACAAAGAGTAGGAGGGTTGTTAAGAAAACGGCCATAGAATTAGAAGCCTGTCTCCACCATGATTGTTTGTGTGGCCATGAGTACCTATCTTAAACTCTTAAGCTCATTCCTTGCCTTGTTAATTTGAATTAGTACTTTCCTCCTTGGGTTTGTAGCACTAATATCCACTAAATGAGATGTATTAAGAAAACTCTGTTTTGCTAATTCATACTATTGTTTTTCTCACTGAGAAATAATCCAAATTGTAGGTTTAATGTGCTTAGCATATAGTAAAAATAAATAAGTGAACAAATGTTGTATATTTTAGTCCTCAACCATTCTTAAGAAAATATCAAATTTCTCAGTAATGTCTTTTCACTTCTGCAATATTAGCCAAACTCCCTATCCTGCTTTTATATGTGCAAAGAACCTGGCCCTACACAGTAGATACTCAATACATTCTTCTTTCATCAATGAACCTGATGCTCAAATCTTGTGCAAGTGACCATCAGAAAGAAAATCATTCAGCAAATGTTCTGAAAAAAAGTCTTTGACCCTAGTGACTTATCACTTTTGATTTAATGACTTATCTCCAAGGAATAAAGCATTTTATTTGGAACTTACTAAAATAGCTTTTAGTCCAAGTCCTAAGGAAGCTTTTATAACAATTGCAATGATTGTTAGATGGATTGGATTCTCTAATTTGGTTCTACACAGATCCAACCCAATCCAATGTTGCAAACTACCAAAAATTGAAAACTAGTACAAAAATATCACTGCAGGCCACTGAACATAAGTTGAAGTTTTGGAGAAAACTGGATTGGCAGAATTTTTAGACAGATAGTTTTCAAATAATTTCCAACTGTTCACTGTTAGGGCACCATAAGAGTTTCCCCCTGTTTTCTACTTCCTATACTGATACTAAACAGCAAAGGTATCATTGCTTCTAATTTAACCTGTAGGTATGTTTTCATAGTACAAAGTTTGAGTTCCTATAGCTTCAGTCTTTCTAATGATATAATGCTGCTGTTATTGACTAAGGGTTTTATAGAAAGGGAAATGTAAAGGGTATGACTGGCTTAATCAATTCATCTGTCCACAATTCACTATCAGACATGATCAGAGGTATGTAACATGGTTGTCCAAAGTCACCTTATAATTCTCCCTGTGTTCCTGAAATTTCTAACCCATTACATGAGAAAAAAACTGCCTTGTTAGCATTTTTAAGTATAATTTTATGTCTAAACCTTGATTTTAGTTACAGCCAAGTCACAGAGTTGATAAACCCCAGTAGAACAAAAAGAAGTCATTCTCTATTCTAACTTGCATTATACGGCATTCTCACAAGTAACAAAAAAGTATATGGTGGCTCCCTTATTTAATGTGTGACTGCACATCTGAGTCCAATGAGAAATGCGGCAGTTCCTCATACAGCAATAGTGGCTTCCATATGTGTCATTACACGTACATAGCTCTATTTTAATTTAGAAGGATGGTTCTAACCATAAAGATAGTTGACTCACATAGGTTTCCAAACTTTAAACATTTCATTCCTTTTTAGCTACTACAGAAATTTAAAATCTAAAAAGTTGGATTGTCAGCGAAGCAACACATTCTTTTTTTACTCTTTCGTAACCATTTCATATTAAATGCATCTCACGTAGCAAAGCTCTTTTTCTCCCCCAGAGAATCTGGCAGCCACGAGACTTAGTTTTACCAGCATCTGTGGGTATTCTCTCAGTACCAGTCAAGTACTCTGAGAGAATAATGGAGAAGTCACTGATATTTTCTAGAAAATCACTCCAGCAGCTCATCAAAAACTTGACATAAGGAAAAAATAATTTCTGAAATCTTTAAAGACTTTACTTAAATTCATTTTTTGGAGACCAAAGGGAAATCATATTTTTTAAATCTCATATAAATGAGTTCCATGGTCCATTAAAATCTTTTTGCTGTTATATGAGTTTTTGGTAATAAAATGCATTACTCATGAATACATTTCCAGTCTATAGGGGCCTTAAATAAAAGAGCAGGAAAAAAAAAATGGAGAATGGAAAAAGAAACTGACACTTGCCAGGTACATATATTTTACCAGGAAGATTATAATTCTGTTTTTAATCAGAGTAAAAGTACATATTTATTCATATGTCAAAAAATAAATCCATTAAAGAAAAATTGTGCATTTTTATAACATGTAATTCCCATGGCACTTCAGAAAATGGGCTGTTCTAACCCACATTGTTTCTGAAAAGTGTCAAATCAGTGACTGTATTATATGAAGCTTTTCTTATTTTTATGAAATAAGATACATCTCAAATATCAATGATTATAACTGCATGTATCCCAGAACATATCATAATGTTTCATGTTTCTTGCCTTTACACATGAAAGGGCCACTATCTAGAATATCTTCTGTCCTTACTTGTCAAAACTGTTGTTACCACTTTAAACTTCAGTTCAGATATAGCTTTCTCCAGAAAAATTTCCTTGGCCGATATATTTGCATTATAAATTGTTATGAATTGCTCCATTTTCTAGGAAATATCTGTTCCCTTTACATATTTACATTGTAATCATCACACAGTAGAATCATTTATTAAGGTATCTATCTTCCCTAGAAGACTAGAAAGTTGTTGCTCATAAGCACTATCCTAGACATTTTGAATGCAACACACAGAATCTAGAACATGAAAGGCAGCTAATAATTTTAGTCAATTGAGTTATAGAAAAACCAGAAACTTAGCATCCTGTTTAAGATTATTTAAAAGGACCTAATTTCTCAATGGGAAGTCATGAGGTAAATCTCTGCATACATTCTACTATCTTATGATTTTAAGAAGATTTATAGATGCAGTTCATTCAGTTACAACTTTCACTTTATAATTAGATTCTTATACCTAAATAGCCATTTATAAATGAAAATGCTCAGTAAATACTTAGATATTTTGAACTTATTCATATTGACTACTTTTAAAAAGTCATAATAGTAAACCTATCCATGTTTTCTAAATTTTCAATAATTCTCAAGTGACTAGTATAAAAGTAGAGTTATTCAAATCCAGATTATTTTTTAAATTACATTTAACAGTTTTCAACTAATAACCATCGAACCAGGGCAGGAAAAATTATTCAATATAATTCTCTTTCTCTGCTTCTTGGTACTTTTGGTCTGTAAATTGATTTTGAAAAGCACTTTTGACAAAGATCACTGATTTTCCATGCAAATTAGTACTGCTTTTAAGCTTAACTGCACCACTCAGCCTCTGCTCCCCAGGCAAATAACAAAAGGCAGCGGAATCATCCACAAAGCTAACATGAAATGTCCCTCAGCCCATCTAACATTTCAGTACAACCACTGCTTAGAAAACCAAAAATACATCTGTGCAAAATTGCTGAAAATTTGGAACTAGCAGCACTTTCTTTCAACACTTTCATTTTATAGTAAGTCCTGATTCCCTTAAAAACATATCAGCCTTTATTCTCTTTTGAAAGCATCATTGTTATATTAGATATCTGCTTAAGAAGATCCTTGGCAATGTTTGGAAGTTTTTTCACTTTATCTGAATTGTGTTTCACTGACCTCCCAGTGGTTCTGCTACTTCACACAGCTGGCTCTGCCTTCCATGTTCCCTTAGAGTGTGGAAATGGAAAAATGTAATGGCCATTCATATACAGAAGCCTCACTGTGAAAATTCAAGCTGTTCTCACAGTATTCATCAAGACAAACTGGTTTTCTGGCATGCCATTCTTGAAGTAGACATTACTATAGTTGCTGGTGCTTATGGGTAAGTTTCAGTCTACTCTCATCTGTTTTGACTGTTTGATTGGCAAGTTCTGTCAGTTTTATTACTTATTCATGGTTAAGAAATGGAAAAGGCAATTCTTAGTTTTCTCCAATTTATAAACTCCTTAACTAAAATTTTACTTCCCTAATGTTGCTGATTATGCAGCATTCATTGGTATACCTAACCATTGATTGCGTATTTTAAGAAACTCATTTGCTCCTGTTTTGCCTAATGTTATGAAATCTAGTACCCACTGAAATGGGTGACTTAAGCATTGACTTTTTCCCATCCATTCATTTACTCACCAATTTAGCATTTTTTGAGGCAACATTTTCTTCAAAGTACATATTAGAAACTACTTAGATACAATTTTATCTACCAAGATAAAACTATGGTGATTCTAGCTGAGAGTGACTATTCTTTGAGATAATGGCAACCCACTCCAGTGTTCTTGCCTGGAGAATCCCAGGGACAGGGGAGCCTGGTGGGCTGCCATCTATGGGGTCACACAGAGTCGGACACGACTGAAGCGACTTAGCAGCAGCAGCAGCAAACTAAAATATATTGTTCCATAGGGTTTAGTTCAAAATTAAATATTGACACATGCTACAAGCGTGAAACTTGAAAACCTTATGCTAAATGGAAACTAGTTTAATAGGACCATAGATTATATAATTCCATTTATATGAGATGTCCAGAATAGGGTAATCCATTAATACAAATAGTAAATTAGTGGTTGACCAGGGCTGGGTGAAAAGGGACATATGGAGTGACCACTAATGTTCAGTGACAAAAACATTCTAGAATTGAACTATTAAGATACTGTACAACTCTTCATATACTAAATATATATACATATATACAGAGAGAATTATATACTTTAAATGGGCAAATTATATGGTATGTTAACTATATCTCTATAAAGCTTTTATATTAACATATCAAAGAATATCTATGCTGTTAACCAGTGGCAGCTGACAAATTCTGTAATTCACATAATGAAATAATAGAAAATAAGGCTTAATAGTTTGGTTAAGGTTAGCTAGATCACATGCTCTAGGTATCATAATTGGGCTAGTGTTTGATTATATAATTATGAACAGTGTCTTTCCTAACTTAAAATTTAATAAGGTGCTAATCCTCACTGCTTGACAAATTATAAAACGCCTATCTTACTTGTACCCGCTTCAATAGCTTCTCAAAACTAATTAATTTGAAATCACCAATTACAAAGCCAAGATTGTCTAGAAAAGTAAAATTGTCTAGAAAAGCATAATTGTCTAGCAAAGTAAAACAATTTTTAAAAATGTATACTATATCTCAAGCTTTTTAAAGCAACAACAAAAAAAAGCTATATTTTATGCAGATTTGGTTTTGTGGGAAAAAATGGGCATCTAGTTACACAAATAGCCCATTCATTTATTCTGATATTTCCACACACATGCTTTACGCAAACATTGACTGAGTACTGACTGTGTCTCACACAGTGTCTGTCACACTAAGGAATTCCGGTCAAGCCACTGTCCTCAAGGCACTCAGAATCCAGCGACACTACTGCTACCAGATGAATTCAGTAAACATAAGGACACAAACGCCAGTGATAATATGAGAAAAAGACACGAATAGTCTTACTACTGTCTGTCACCTCCGAGGGACACTTCAGCCTCCATATGTAAAAGAGACAAAGTCACATCAGAAAGGAGGACTGGTTAACCAAAATATAAGCAATCTGTTATCACAAAAAGTCCAGTTACTTTTATCTTTGTCCACCCTTTTCAGTAGTTCTCTGACGTAAAGCATCCACATGACTAAGACAATGAAAAATGCAAAAACCAGTATTTTAATAATCCAACTGAATCACTCTTATTCTGACTTCCAGAACCCTACTTCTTCTCATTTATATTTTGTCTAGGATGCTAAACAACCTCCCAAATTTAAAACATTTATAGAAATATAATTATCTGGATATCCGTAGACAAGAATCCAGGCCAACTGCTTTAGGCCAGGCCTTCAACATCTTGAGTCTGGATTACCAAAATTGCTGCTGTCTTTCTCACTGTCTTTCCTCAATAACTAAGGTGTTATTTTTCTCTGATGGCTATCTACATTGTTTCTTTGTTTTAATTTCTAGGAGTAAATTATTACGTATCTTAAGGATTTCTTTAGATTTATCCTATTTTTAGTCATTTGCTCAGAGCAGCTTCTTTTTATTTATTTTTTAATTTTATTGGCATATAGTTAATTTATAATGTTTTCATTTCAGGTGTACAGAAAGGTGAATCAGTTACACATATACTTATATTCACTCCTTTTTACACTCTACTGGGTGGAATTCCCTGTGTTATAGAAGGTCCTAATTAGTTATCTATTTTATATCAGAGCAGCTTCTTGATCCTATAGGTTCATGTCTTACCAAATTTGGGGAGTTTTCAACCATTAGTTTTGGAGTGCTCTTTCTTCTCTCCCTGAAAGACTCTGATATAAGTGTTAGATCTCTTATCATTATCACACATATCTGAGACTCTGTTAAATTTTTCAGTGTATCTTTAATTTTTCATACTGGATAATTTTTCTTCTTCTATCTTCCAGGTCACTGATTTCTCTGCCTTATCCCTGCATTTTGCTATTAAACTTCACTCAGTGAAATTTATTTTTTGGTGTTTGTATTTTCAATTCTAAAATTTCCATTATATTCCATTTCTTCATTATATCTTGTATTCTTTGCTGAGACTTTCTATTTCTTTGCTAGCAAGGTGCAGGGGTACCTTATTATAACTTCCCACATGTGGAAGTCTAAGTTCCCCACTCAGCCTTTGTTAACATGACTAGAGATGGGGCCCAGGTTTATGTTTTAGGGGTTTTCAACTGTTGTTTTGCTAGAGTACAGTGGTTATTGTCTGAAAGTTTTCTGTCTTGCTAGACCACCACTTTCCTGTTCTTCTGGTTACAAAAAGTAGACTTTGTTGGAACTCCTTTTTTTTAAGCTGCACCCTTTGGCATCTCTGGATTTCTAGCATTTTCAGCTCCAAATACAATATATGAAGCAAAACCCAGCACTATTTTGTCTCTCAGGCTCTGTTATCACTAGGCAGTTGGACTTCTTCTCCATCTTCAAGACTTTTGATGTTTTTCTTATACATAATGTCCAGCATTTTCCACTGTACTTAGTGAGGTGAATAGAGAAAAGTATGTCTACACCATATTTCCAGAAGCACAAGCCTGAATTTTGAAAATTTTATTTAAAAATAAAACTTAAGAAATTTAAATCAAAATTCATTCTGTGAGGCAACCATCATCACCCTGATACCAAAACCAGAAAAAGACATCACAAAAAAAAAAAAAAAAGAAAGAAAGAAAATTACAGGCCAATATCACTGATGAACATAGATGCAAAAATTCTAAATAAAATTCTAGGAAATAGATTTCAACAACACATTAAAAAAAAATTACACACCATGATCAAGTCAGGTTTATCCCAGGGATGCAAGGATTCTTCAATACACACAAATCAATCAAGGTGATACACCATATTAATAAATTGAAAGGTTAAAAACCACATGATAATCTCAATAGATGCATAAAAAGCCTTTGACAAAATTCAGCACTCATTTATAAGAAAATAAGCTCTTCAAAAAATGGGCATAGCAGGAACCTACCTCAACATAATAAAGGCCATATATGATAAACCCTCAGCAAACATTATTCTCAATGGTGCAAAACTGAAAACATTCTCTCTAAGATCAGGAACAAGACAAGGGTGCCCATTCTCACCATGATTATTCAACATAGCTTTGCAAGTCCTAGCTATGGCAATCAGAGAAGAAAAAGAAATAAAAGGAATCTAGATTGGAAAAGAAGAAGTAAAACTCATTGTTTGCAAATGACAGAATACTATACATTGAAAACTCTAAATGTATTATCAGAAAGTCACTACAGCTAATCAGTGAATTTAGTAAAGTAGCAGGATATAAAATCAATACCAGAAATCATTTGCATTCCTATACACTAACAACAAAAATCAGAAAGAGTAATTAAGGAATCAAACTCATTTACTTGCAACAAGTATAAAATATATAGGAATAAACCTACCTAAGGAGACAAAAGAACTGCATACAGAAAGCTGTAAGACAACAATGAAAGAAATCAAAGATGACATAAACAGATGGAGAGATATTCCTGGGTTGTAAGGAATATATTCCTGTATTCCTGGGTTGGAAGAATCAATATTGTGAAAATGACTATAACACGTAATGCAATCTACAGATACAATGTGGTCCCTATCAAATTACCAGTGGCATTTTTCACAGAACTAGAACGAAAAATTATACAAGTCATACGGAGACACAAAAGACCTCAAATAGCCAAAGCAATCTTAAGAAAGAAGAATGGAGCTAGAGGAATCAACCTTCCTGACTTCAGACTATACTACAAAGCTACAGTCATCAAGATCATATGGTAGTGGCATGAAAACAGAAATATAGATCAATGGAACAAGATAGAAAGCCCAGAGATAAACTCATGCACCTATGGACACCTTATCTTTGACAAAGGTGGCAAAAATATATAATGGGGCAAAGATAGTCTCTTCAATAAGTGGTGCTGGGAAAACTGGGCAACTATATGTAAAAGAATGAAATTAAAACACTTCCTAACACCATACACAAAGATAAACTCAAAATGGAATAAAGACCTAAATGTAAGACAGGTGGTGGTGGTGTTTTGGTCGCTAAGTCATACCCGACTCTTGCGACCCCATAGATCGTAGCCTGCCAGGCTCCTCTGTCCATGGGATTCTCCAGACAAGAATACTGGAGTGGGTTGCCATTTCCTTCTCTGCTAAATGGAGCTTGATGGTTTCTACCTCACTGGGCCATGAAGGGACTCAGGAGAAACAAAGACTCCTAAAGTTCTCGACACAAGGCTTGGTACCCAGGAAGTTTTCTACACACAGTAAGTTCACTGTGAGCAATGATCATGTAAGACTAGAAACTACAAAACTCTTATAGGCAGAAGACTGTATGACATACAGCACAGCAAGATCCTCTATGACCCACCACCTAGCGTAATGGAAACAAAAGCAAAACTAAACAAGTGAGACCTAGTTAAATTTAAAAGCTTTTGCACAGCAAAGAAACCTATAAATAAGATGAAAAGACAACTCTCAAAAAGGGAGAAAATAATAGCAAATAAAGCAACTAACGAAGGATTAATCTTCAAAATATACAAGCAGCTCATGCAACTCAATACCAGAAAAACAAATTCAATCAAAAAGTGGGCAAAAGACCTAAGCAGATATTTCTCCAAAGACATACAAATGGCTAATACACTCATGAAAAGATGTTCAATATTGCTCATTATTAAAGAAATGCAAATCAAAACTACAATGAGCTATCACCTATGCCAGTTAGAATGGCCATTATCAAAAAATCTACAAACAATAAATGTTGTAGAAGCTGTGGAGAAAGGGAATTCTCTTGTACTGTTAGTGGGAGTATAAATTGATACAGCCACTATGGAAGAAAATTTGGATTTTCCTTATAAAACTAGGAATAAAACTACCAAATGCCCAACAATCGCACTACTGAGCATATCCCCTGAGGAAACCAAAACTGAAAAAGAAACATGGGCCCCAATGTTCATTATAGTACTATTTACAATAGTTAGGACATGGAAACAACCTAGATATCCATGGACTGATGAATGGATAAAGAAGTTATGGTGCATATATAAATGGAATATTACTCAGCTATAAAAAGGAATGCATTTGAATCAGTGCTAGAGAGGTGAATGAACCTAGAGCCTATAATACAGAGTGAAGCAATTGAGAAAGAGAAAAACAAATATCTCATCTTAATGCATATATATGGAATCTAGAAAGATGGCACTGATAAACCTACTTTCAGGGCAGCAATCGAGATGTAAACATAGAGAACAGACTTATGGGGTGCGGGAGGGAGAGGTTGGGACAAATGGAGAGAGTAGCTTGGAAACATATACACTATCATATGTAAAATAGGTAGCCAGTGGGAATTTGCTCTATAACTCAGGGAACTCAAATCATGGCTCTGTGACAACCTAGAGGTGTGGGATGGGGTGGGAGGCAGGAGGGAGTTTCAAGAGGGAAGGGATATATGTATACCCATGACTGATTCATGTTCATGTATGGCAGAAACCAATACAATATTGTAAAGCAACTATACTTCAATTAAAAATAAATAAATTTTTTAAAAAGAAATTTTAAGACATAAAATACGATATTTGAAATTTTAGGGGAAGATCACTTTAACATAGTATTTTAAAATTTTTCTGAAAACTATAAAAATGCTGTTGGATACGGTGAAAAATATATACTAGACAAGGACAGAAGGGTACAAACTTGACTCAACATTTCCACCCATGAACCACTGTGTCTGGACAATAATCCATAGATATCACTCCAAATAATGTGATCTAGATAACATACTATATAACTGCTCTATGAAGAATTGTGAAAACAAAGAGGACGAGGGGATAGACAAGCCAATCACAGTTACAACAGCTTCAAACAGGTGACAAAAAAAGATTTCTGAGAGAGAATTGCATCACTTCATCAAACAGCAATAGCGGAAAACTAAACTAGATGAATGCCAAATTTTAATATTCCAGAAAATTTTAATTTACATTGTCATGGTCATTCTTCAATTTTAAGCCTTCTGCTTGTGTTCAATGAGTGCAAATGGGGTGATTAAAATGAAATTGGTAAAAATGTTAAGTCAGTTAAAAATAAATTTTCCCTATCACTGGTTTTTATGTAATTGTAACATTAAAGTAAGATAAGACAGTTGTACAATAATTTTCCCATTTTTTTTGGAATTTGGGGAGATTCCTTTTCTCTTTAATTTCTAAATAATTTAAAATATATTTTAGCCAGTTATGTGTTGATTAACAGTTCTCTAATGAACTGGTCAATTTACTTATGATTCTATATTATTTATCTTAAAATATTTTTTTTTCAGTAAACAGCAGTATCTGTTAAATTTTATATACTTTAAGGTGACTTTTGTCAAGCTGGTAAATATCAGTCTTTAAGTTATTTTGGTTTCATTAATTTTAAGTTAATTTTCAAACAAGGACAACATTACATACTGGGCTATATTTTTTAAGTGTATTTTTATTTTTTCATTTACATTTAAGCAGTTTTTACATGAAATGATCATTGCTACTTCAAGAATAGTGATTGATTGGGAGTTGGAGGGGAGAATGGACACATGCATACGTATGGTTGAGTCCCTTCACTGTTCACCTGACACTATCACGACATTGTTAACTGGCTATACTTCAAAACAAATTAAAAAGTTTTTTTTAAAAAAAGAGTGGAAATCATCAGCATTTGATACTTTTTTGCCTTGTAAGACTTGAATCCATGGTTGAAAGCATGTGTAATCTCAGTATGGCTCCTGGAAGAAAAGAATGCTGGGCTTGGACTGCACAGTGAAGTGAGAATGCGATTTGCCAGCATCTTTGGAAGGAATGATGCTGAAGCTGAAACTCCAGTACTTTGGCCACCTCATGCAAAGAATCGACTCATTGGAAAAGACTCTGATGCTAGGAGAGATTGGGGGCAGGAGGAGAAGGGGACGACAGAGGATGAGATGGCTGGATGGCATCACTGACTCGATGGACATGAGTTTGAGTGAACTCCAGGAGATGGTGATGGACAGGGAGGCCTGGTGTGCTGTGATTCATGGGGTCGCAAAGAGTTGGACATGACTGAGCGACTGAACTGAACTTCCTTGGTGTTGTTGTCAACACAAGAGCACACCATAACTCTCAGAATTCATGGATATAACCACACAAGGGCCAAGCATAAATTCTTCCATAAGCCACAGTTTTACCTAATTTTAGATCATGCTTATTTGAGTTCAAGAACTTGCAGTTGAATGTCCTGAAAAATACCTCAGTATATTTGAAAGAAAACAAATTATAAAATGCCAGCAAGAAAAGGTCATGTACCTGTCATGTATGTCATAGAATGATGAAAGAATTTAAAATCATTGAAGATAATCCATATAGCTGAACAGCTGGAGAAAAATGTAATTCATTTGCACTTTCACATAAATTATTAAAATTCAAAAACGTTGCCAGTAATCAAGGCATATATAACTGGCCAAAGTAAAATTAGGAAAATAGCCTAAAGTATTTTTAATAAAGCATGAAATATGTTTAAATATGAAGAAGTTTACCAAACTACTCTAAAATTATTTGTTGTTGTTGTTCAGTTGCTAAGTCACATCCAACTCTTTGTGACGCCAAAGATTGCGGCACGTCAGGCTTCTCTGTCCACCACTATCTCCGCAAGTGTGTTCAAACTCATGTCCACTGAGTCAGTGATGCCATCCAACCATCTCATCCTCTGTCACCCCCTTATCCTCTTGCCCTCAATTTTCCCCAGCATCAGGGTCTTTTCCAATGAGTCGCCTATTCCCAATAGGTGGTCAAAGTATTAGAGCTTCAGCTGCAGCATCAGTTCTTCCAATGAATATTCAGGGTTGATTTCCTTTAGGATTGACTGATTTGATGTCCTTCCTGTCCAAGGGACTCTCAAGAGTCTTCTTCAGCACCACAGTTCAAAAATGTCAATTCTTCGGCACTCAGCCTCCTTTCTGGTCCAAATCTCACATCCATACCTGACTACTGGAAAAAACATAACATTGACTATATGAACCTTGGCTGGCAAAGTGATGTCTTGTTCTTTAAAACGTTGTCCAAGTTTGACATAGCTATTCTTCCAAGGAGCAAGCATCTTTTAATTTCATGGCTGCAGTCACAGTTCACATTGATTGTGGAGCCCAAGAAAATGAAACCTGACACTTTTTCCACATTTTCCTCATCTCTTTGCCATGAAGTGATAGGACTAGATCCCATGATCTTAGTTTTTTGAATGTTGAGTTTCAAGCCAGCTTTTTCACTTTTCTCTTTCACCCTCATCAATAGACTCTTTAGTTCCTCTTCACTTTTGGCATTTAAATGGTATCATCTGCATATCTGAGGTTGTTGATATTTCTCTTGGCAATCTTGATTCCAGCTTGTGCTTCATCCAGCCCAGTATTTTGCATGATGTACACTGTTTATAAGTTAAACAAGCAGGGTACATTATACAGCCTTGATGCACTCCTTTCCTGATTTGGAACCCATCTGTTGTTCCACGTCTGATTCTAACTGTTGCTTCTTAACCTGCATACAGGTTTCTCAAGAGGCAGGTAAGGTGGTCTGGTATTCCCATCTCTTCCAGAATTTTCCACAGTTTATTGTGATCCACACAGTCAAAGGTTTTAGCATAGTCAATGAAGCAGAAGTAGATGTATTTTTGGAATCCCCTTGCTTTTTCCACAATCCAACGTATGTTGGCAATTTGATCTCTGGTTCCTCTGCCTTTTCTAAATCCAGCTTATACATCTGGAATTTCTCATTTCACATACTGCATTTCACATACAGCAAAATATTGCTGGCATGTGAAATGAGTGCAATTGTACAGTAATTTGAGCATTCTTTGGTACTGCTTTTTTTGGTATTGGAATGAAAGTTGACCTTTTCCAAAAATTGTTAGTGTACTAAAAATAGTAACTAGAAAAAGACAGAAATAGATAGATAATATATATGTGGATATAGGCATATAGATTTTTTCTTTTTTAATGTAAATTTATTCATTTTAATTGGAGGCTAATTACTTTCTTAATTTATTATTTTGGGCCTGTTCTTTTGATGATATTGGTTTTTATCTTTTTGTTTTTGTTGTTTTAAAATACCAGGCTCAAGATTATCTTTTAAGACAAAGTTATACTTATGAATTTGGTATTATTTTCCATCTCACAAAACTAAAATTAACTGTTAGCACAAGAGCAATTGCTACTCAACTGTTTGAAATAGTGGTATATTCCCATGTTAGCACAAACACAGCCAAGGGAGGAAATGGCTTCATCTTATCTCATCAGACTCATCTGCAGCTCTTGAGTAGACCTAACTAAAACAATTTAATCTTCCCCATGGGTGTGACACAAAAACAAACAATAGCAATAAAACCTGATGGGATCTGTAGAGACAATCCCCAAATAAGAAACAGAAAATAAAGGAAAAAAAAATGGTAAAAAAAAAAAAAAAAAGATTTCCATTTGAATCTTTGTTCACATGTATCTTTCTATGTCTCCCATTACAAAACACATTTAACATGATGATTCTCCTTGTTTTCTCTTGGAAGCAGTACCAGCCATATAACTTGTATGAAATGAAAATGAGGGTCTCTTCCATTAAAATCATTAAGAATTTCACCAAGGAGCATTAAGGAACGTAAAGGGTTCTAAGATGGATCCCTTTAAAACCACACAGGTCACATACTCTTGAAACCAGCTCTATAAGGAAGTATAAATCATAAAACGTATAGAATATTTGGGCAGTAAGCATCAAGATCACTATACATATACATGCTCTTTTATCTATTTTTCCCATTTCCAGGACCCTATGTAAGAAATATCAGTTTTGTATATTTGCTCCAGTGTTATTGAAATAACGGCAAATTAGAAAATTAAATAGTAGAAAAATTTTTAGCCTTTTAAAGAGACGATAGTGATAAGATTTTATTAATGACGTTATGATATTAAGTAAGAAAAATATGACAGAAATAAGCTAAAATTATATGACAAAAATAAGCTAGAAATACAGCCTGTTCTCTTTTCTCCTCCCTACCTCTACTATTTTCTTCTGTGAGGTGAGGTGAGGTGAAGTCGCTCAGTCGTGTCCGACTCTTTGTGACCCCGTGGACTGTAACCTACTAGGCTTCTCCATCTATGGGATTCTCCAGGCAAGAATACTGGAGTGGATTGCATTTTCTTCTATACACCTTCTCAAAACTGAAAGGGCATTTAGCAACATATTATTAGTGATTAACTATGGGATAGGAATTCCCTGGTGGCTCAGACAAGTAAAGCATCTGTCTGCAGTGCAGGAGACCCAGGTTCGATCCCTGGGTTAGGAAGATCCCCTGGAGAAGGAAATGGCAACCCACTCCAGTACTCTTGCCTAGAAAATCCCATGGATGGAGGAACCTGGTAGGCTACAGTCCATGGGGTCACAAAGAGTCAGACACGACTGAGCAACTTTACTCTCACTCACTCACTCACGGGATATGAAAGGATCCCCAGGTGGCTCCGATGGTAAAGAGCCCACCTGCAATTCAGGAGACCTGTGTTCAATCCCTGGATGGGGAAGATCCCCTGGAGGAGGGCATGGCAACCCACTCCAGTACCCTTGCCTAGAGAAACCCATGGACAGAGAAGCCTGGTGGGCTACATTCCATGGGGTCACAAAAGAGTTGGACTCGACTTAGTGACTAAAGAACAACAACATGGGATATAAAATTATACATGATTATTATTTTCTTCTTTATAGTTTTATGAGTATTTTACATTTTCTAATAAACGTTTGTTATTTTTATAACAAGGGAAACAAAGAAGAAAATAATAAGGAAGTAAGCCTTTCACCTAAAACTGACAGCTCCTAAGCAAACAGTTGGGAACAATAAACTCTTTGAACAGTAATACAAGTGGACCTACTGCAAACATGTCACACATTCTCATGCTCTCCAATAAACCTTCCAGAGAAGCAAAGTTTAGTGCAGAAGGAAGCATTTCAGCTCAGCTTATATAGTTTCTTGGTCTATTTGCCCAGCTAGCTTTGTCCATTTACTACATCACTGAACAGATTTAGTACCATTATTTTTTAATGTACTGGTTAGCAAATTTTAGACATGAACGTACTTAATAATTTTATACAGAATACAGGCCAATGACTTAATTCCAGAACAAACGTTTTCCTACTGTCAAAGCAATAATGATTACATGTTGACCAAGGCTAGAGGTGATGATTAGAAAATGAGTTCAGTGCTTCCCTGGTGGCTCAGTGCTAAAGAAATTCCACCTGCCAGTGCAGGAGACAGGGGTTCAATCCCTGATCCAGGAAGATTCCACGTGCTGCAAAGCAACTAAGCCCATGCACAACTACTGAGCCTGTGCTCTTGAGTCCCGGAACTCCCCCTACTGAAACCTGTGTGCCTAGAGCCCGTGCTCTGCAACAAGCCTGCGCATCACAACTAGAAAGCAGACCCCACTGGCAACAACTAGAGAAAAGCCCACACCACAAGGAAGACCAGCACAGCCAAAAATAAACAAAAATAATGTTTTAAAAAGAAAGAGTTCAGAATTTTGAAATGCCCTAGCTTGGGTCTACAGCAAAGTCTGAGACAAGGATGTGAGTAGTATCGGTAGTTTATTTGGGAGGTGATCATAGGGATTGCCTGCAGTAAAGGAGCAAGAGTGAAAAGTCGGAGGATAAACAATGAACAACAGCAAGGTATTACAGAACTGCTTATCACTATGGGCACCTGGGATGCAACTGGTCTGGGAACTAGCTGAGGTACTGTATAGAATGCTTCTTAGAATTTGCCCACCAAAAGATAAAAAGCTGAGGCATTAAACTTCTGAACTGGTTGACAGTTTGCCTACAGGTATTAACTTCCCAATATTTCCATGGTACCTGCACACAAACTGGGCAAGACTCCCAAGGCCTTGGGGAGAGGCAAAGAGGATGTTTGAGATGGGATGCTGTCAAGGTACTCAGTACTGTTCACTATAACCATAGCTGAGGTCAGAGGTAAGCTGAAGAAATCTAACATGGGCTCTGAAAATGTCTGTGGTTGGAAAGTAGAAATGAGAGGAAATGGAAGTGTATGAGTGAATATTTTTCAAAGTGACCTTAGTGCAGATAAAGAAAGCTGAAGAGAAGTGTATCTGGTTCCAGCTGCCTGAGTGTACCAGAGGAAAGGAGATACATAGGGTAGGATCATAGTTCTTTTATGTGAACTGTGTTCTAGCAAAAAAAAAAAAAAATTCATGGGCAAATAAAGATGTTGTATATTGCATCTTGGAGGCACAAACTGAAAAACTATTCTCAGGTGCATGTGGGAATTCTCCATTTGCCATCTTATAAAAGTGAAATATCTTTTCCTTATAGATTTTTCCTTTGTCAAACATCCAAATAGTTCTACATCTTTGTATACATATCAGAACCCATTTTTAGGAACCATTCTTTGAGTGCTTCTTAAACAATCAAACCAAAAGCAATCATTAACCATAGGTCTATGCACAGTAAAGGATACCTTGAACAGTCAGGTCTTTTCTGTCAAGTCCAGAGTAGGTTATGTGATATATCCCCTCTCACCACAGCTGCCTTGGGAGAAATGTCCAGTGACCTGGAGGGACATGAAAAATGCACTGCAATGAACTGTTTGGAGAGTCCCTCCTCAATGACTTCTCAGCATTTTATCCATGTCCCTGTTGTAGCACTTAACATAGTCTACAGTAATGCATCTTATCATATGTCTAACCCTCCAGAAACCAGCAAGTTTCACAGTGAGAATTCATCTTATCCATCTCTGCACATACAAAGCCCAGCATATTATCCAATGCAGCATAGGTGACCAATTTAAATTTACTGACCAAGTAGACGAAGTGTTTTCCCTGACTTATGTCAAATAGATCAACGCTGACATCAACACTGAGATCTGAACTTGGTTCCGCCACCACCAAGCTGGATAACCTTGAATAAGTCAACAACCTTTCCTCAATCTCATTTTTTCTCATCTTTATAACTGAGGGGGTTGAGAAGATGATCCCTAGGGTGCCTTCAAGCTCCTGCCGTCAATGATCTATATGTCGCAGCTGTTAGCTCATTAGAACACACTGAAGGAATTCTGTCCCCAAATCCCTACTAAGCTCTCTCAAGTACCTCCAAGTACCCTGTGACTAACTGTGTGTTTATGTGTAAGTGTATAGATATGATAAGAGGGCAATTAGACTTTTAAATGAGGAGGCTAATAAGGAGGTTTGCACCTTTGTTCTCTTAAAGTTTTAAAAGCTAGTGCCTGTATTTCTTTAGAAGATTTTCTGTCATCTAGTTTACATTTCATTTCAATTTCTAATCTTTAGGTTTTGATGGTCTTAGGATGCCTGTTAACCTGTTGATAACAAGAAGCAGCATTTGCGCCAATCAAGGTACACTTCATTTTTGCAACTCTAACTTCAGGTTAAACAATAAAGAAATAGAATTCACTCTTTCATCACACTTTAATGATATGTCAGGCACTATGCTAACTCTAAAAGCTGGAAAACAAATTAGAAATGTCTTAATGAGTTAATAAATAAAGTGAATCCAAAACAATACTTCTAGTATTCATAAATACCTCAGGAACTATAGAATTTTATTTTAATAAATAAATGTTCATCTTTAGTACTGTTTTACTCATAGGTATTCTATAAAAACAAGATAGCAATGGAAGAAAAGGCAAATAAAAGTCATGGAATCTAGGTTCAAAGGAAGGCAGTTAGTGGAAAACTATAGTTTAATGAATTGAAATCTTTGAGAAGGAAGAAACAGAAAAATCTATTTTAGAATAGCAATTACATTAATCAGGTAACCTTATCCCATTTTGAGGGACTTGTAAAAAATGCTTTTTCCAAATTTTCATTCCAAATATATACATGAATGAACTTAAGGGCATTCACTAAATCCAAATTAGATTCTCAGTCTTCTGGGTCACTAACAGAAAGTGATACACACAAAGGTGTGACAGTATCTTAAAGTGCTATGACTTAGGAATGAGGGTAAAAATGCAGTCACTATACCCCAATGACGAAGAGAGAGGTGTATGTAAACGGGCAATGGTTCTGAGTGATGGTATTGGAAAAATATAATGTTGAATCACAAAGGAGAAAATTCAGAAGTGAATGCCACAGACCGGTGGGTACATTTGCATTAAAATGAATAATTCGACAGCAACTAGGATGAATCTCCAGAGAATTTGGCTGTGAAAAATCAACAGATGAATGGATAAAGAAACTGTGGTACATATATACAATGGAATATTACTGAGCCATAAAAAAGAATGCATTTGAGTCAGTCCTAATAAGGTGGATGAATATAGAGCCTATTTTACAGAGTGAAGTAAGTCAGAAAGAGAAAAACAGATATGGAATCTAGAGATGGTACTGATGAACCTTTTTGCAGAGTGACAGTGGAGACACAGACATTAAGATCAGATTTGTGGGCACAACTGGGGGGTGGGGAGGAAGGAGAGGGTGGTATGTATGGAGAGAGTAACATGGAAACATACATTACAGTATGTAAAATAGATAGCCATTGGGAATTTTCTTTATGACTCAGGGAATTCAAACCAGGGTTCCGTAACAACCTAGAGGGGTAGGATGGGGATCGAAGTGGGATGGATGTTCAAGTGGGAGAGGACATGGGTAAACCTATGGTTGATTCATGTTGATGTTTGGTAGAAACCAACACAATACTGTAAAGCAATTATCCTTCAATTAAAAATAAATTTTTAAAAAGCCAGTCCCAGAAGGGTACAATTCTGTATTATTCCATCCATATAGCATCCTTGAGGATGGCAAATTATAGATGTGTAGTACAGATGGGTCAGTGATGCTGACCCTCTCCTTAACCAAAACTCCACCATATAATTAAAGTAGATCCTCTGTATCCCAGGCACCTAGTGTCCACAGTTTCTTCATATCTGAGATTCCTCTGTACCTATTGTTCCCCATCCATAGATTCAGTCGACAGTAGGTCATGCAAGACTGTGGTTTTCACCATTTAAAAAATCAGTATGTAAAAAAACCTGAATAGTTGAAACCTGTGTTGTTCAAGGGTCAGCTGAAATGGTTTTCAGAGAAAGTGTATACGGACGTGTGGGGAGGGGTGAGAGGGAAGGTGAGTGTGGGTATAAAAGGACAACAGAAGGAATCCATCTGATGATAGAACTGTTCTGTTTCTTGAGTGTGGCACTAGACCAACACAAATTTTACATATGACAAAATTGCAAAGAACTTAAATATACACACATAAGACATATACACACGTATGAGTACATATAAAATGAGAAATCTGAATATCAGTGAATTTTTTATCAACGTCAATTTACTGAATGTGATATTACACAAGTGAAGTAATATATTCTCACTGGAGAAACTGGTTAATGGGAAAATAGTATTTCTTCATATTATGCAATTATGAATCTACAATCATCTTAAAATAAAAATTTATTTACAAAAATCAATAAGAAAAGTACAAACAATACATTAGAAAAATGACTCAAGGACTTGAACAGGCACTGAGAAAGAAATTCAAATGAAAAATCCATGAAAGGTTATTATGCTTAATTGTCAAATTCAAATTAAAATGACCATTAGATATAAATACAGAGATTGACTTAAAATTAGAATATATGATAAAACTAAATGTTGGTAAGATGGAAACAGTCTGAAATTTGAGGACAGTCTGAAACTGGTGAGGATATAAGTAGCTAACAAATTTGGAAAATATTTTCTGATAAAATGGAAATATTCATATATTTTGACACAGAAATTCCATTCCTACACATTAGAAAAATGCCTGATATATATGTATGAGAATGTATGCTCCCAAGAATATTCACAGCCTGGAATATTGGACTAAACCTGAAAAGAACTCAGGTATCCATTCAGAATAGAAGAGTTAAATAAACTGGAATATCTGAATGCAGTAGAATTGTATATACCAATATAAAGTATGAAAAGCCAAAAAAATAGGACACTGAAAGATGAACTCCCCAGGTTGGTAGGTGCCCAATATACTACTGGAGATCAGTGGGGAAATAACTCCAGATAGAATGAAGGGATGGACCAAAGCAAAAACAACAGCCAGTTGTAGATGGGACTGGTGATAGAAGCAAGGTTCAGTGCTGTAAAGAGCAATATTGCATAGGAACCTGGAATGTGAGGTCTATGAATCAAGGCAAATTGGAAGTGGTCAAACAGGAGATGGCAAGAGTGAACATCAACATTCTAGGAATCAACAAACTAATATGGACTGGAATGGGTGAATTTAACTCAGATGACCATTTTATCTACTACTGTGGGCAGGAATCCCTTAGAAGAAATGGAGTAGCCATCATAGTCAACAAATGAGTCTGAAATGCATTTCAGTTCAGTTCAGTTGCTCAGTCATGTCTGACTCTTTGGGACCCCATGAACTGCAGCACGCCAGGCCTCCCTGTCCATCACCAACTCCTGGAGTTCACCCAAACTCATGTCCATCGAGTCAGTGATGCCATCCAGCCATCTCATCCTCTGTCATGCCCTTTTCCTCCTGCCCTCAATCCCTCCCAGCATCAGAGTCTTTTCCAATGAGTCAACTCTTCGCATGAAGTGGTCAAAGTACTTGGATGCAATCTCAAAAAAGACAGAATGATCTCTGCTTGTTTTCAAGGCAAACCATTCAATATTATAGTAATCCAAGTCTATGACCTGACCAGTAAGGCTGAAGAAGCTGAAGTTGAACGGTTCTATGAATAACTACAAGATCTTCTAGAACTAACACCCCCCAAAAAATGTCCTTTTCATTATAGGGGACTGGAATGCAAAAGTAGGAAGTCAAGAAACACCTGGAGTAACAGGAAAATTTGGTCTTGGAGTACGGAATGAAGCAGAGCAAAGGCTAGTAGAGTTCTGCCAAGAGAACGCACTGGTCATAGCAAACATGCTCTTCCTACAAAACAAGAGAAGACTCTACACATGGACATCACTAGATGGTCAACACCAAAATCAGATTGATTATAGTCTTTTCAGCCAAAGATGGACAAGTGCTATACAGCTAGCAAAAACAAGACAGGGCTGTGGCTCAGATCATGAACTACTTATTGCCAAATTCAGATTTGAATTGAAAAAAGTGGGGAAAATCACTAAACCATTCAGGTATGACCTAAATCAAATCTCTTATGACTATACAGTGGAAGTAAGAAATACATTCAAGGGACTAGATCTGATAGACAGAGTGCCTGATGAACTATGGATGGAGGTTCATGACATTCTTTAAGGAAACAAGGTTTAAGACCATCCCCAAGAAAAATAAATGTAAAAAAGCAAACTGGCTGTCTGAGGGGGCCGTACAAATAGCTGAGAAAAGAAGAGAAGTGAAAAGCAAAGGAGACAAGGAAAGATATACCCATTAGAATACAAAGTTCCAAAGAATAGCAAGAAGAGATAAGAAAGCCTTCCTCAGCAATCAATGCAAAGAAATAGACAAAAACAACAGAATGGGAAAGACTAGAGATCTCTTCAAGAAAATTAGAGATACCAAGGGAACATTTCATGCAAAGATGAGCTCAATAAAGGATGAAATGGTATGGACCTGACAGAAGCAGAAGCTATTAAGAAGAGGTGGCAAGAATACACAGAAGAACTATACAAAAAAGATCTTAATGATCCAAATAATCATGAAGGTGTGATCACTCACACACACCTAGAGACAGACATCTTGGCATGTGAAGTTAAGTTGGCCTTAGTAAGCATCACTACGAACAAAGCTAGAGGAGGTGATGGAATTCCAGTTGAGCTATTTCAAAGCCTGAAAGATGATGCTGTGAAAGTTCTGCACTCAGTATGCCAGCAAATTTAGAAACTCAGCAGTGGCCACAGGACTGGAAAAGATCAGTTTTCCTTCCAATCCCTAAGAAAGGCAATGCCAACTAATTCTGAAACTATAGCACAATTGCACTGATCTCACACGCTAGTAAAGTAATGCACAAAATTCTCCATACCAGGCTTAAATAGTACGTAAACCGTGAACTTGCAGATCTTCAAGCTGGTTTTAGTAAAGGCAAGGAACCAGAGATTAAATGGCCAACATCCGCTGGATCATCAAAAAGCAAGAGAGTTCCAGAAAAACCTATTTGTGCTTTATTGACTATGCCAAAGCCTTTGGCTGTGGGGATCACAATAAACTGTGGAAAATTCAGAAAGAGATGGGAATACCAGACCACCTGACCTGCCTCTTGAGAAACCTGTATGCAGGTCAGGAAGCAACAGTTAGAACTGGACATGGAACAACAGACTGGATCCAATTAGGAAAAGGAGTACATCAAGACGCTTACTCCTTGGAAGGAAAGTTATGACCAACCTAGACAGCATATTAAAAAGCAGAGACATTACTTTGCCAACAAAGGTCCGTCTAGTCAAGGCTATGGTTTTTCCAGTAGTCATGTATGCATGTAAAAGTTGGACTATAAAGAAAGGTGAGCCCCAAAGAATTGATGCTTTTGAACTGTGGTTTGGAGAAGACTCTTGAGAGTCCCTTGGACTGCGAGGAGATCCAACAGTCCATCCTAAAAGAGAGAAGTCCTGGGTATTCATTGGAAGGACTGATGCTGAAGCTGAAACCCCAATACTTTGGCCACCTGATGCAAAGAGCTGACTCTTTTAAAAGGCCCTGCTGGGACTACTTGGGACACCTGATGTGAAGAGCTGACTCATTTGAAAAGAGCCTGATGCTGGGAAAGCTTGAGAGCAGGAGGAGAAGGGGATAACAGGGGATGAGATGGTTGGATGGCATCCCCAACTTGATGGATATGGGTCTGGTTAGACTCTGGCAGTTGGTTATGGACTGGGAGGCCTGGTGTGCTGTGGTTCATGGGGTCGCAAAGAGTCGGACACAACTGAGCAACTGAACTGAACTGAATATAAAGATAATCCTGAAAATCATTAAAGGTAGGCTTCAACAGTACGTGAACCAAGAATTTCCAGATGTACAAGGTGTATTGAGAAAAGGCAGAGTAACCAAAGATCAAATTGCCAGCATATGCTGGATCATAGAAAAAGCAAGAGGATTCCAAAAACATACCTACTTCTGCTTCATTCACTATGCAAAAGCCTTTGACTGTGTGAATTGCAACAGATTGTGAAAAATTCTTAGAGAGAAGTAAATACCAGACTACCTTACCTGTCTCCTGAGAAACCTGTAAGAGGGCAAGAAGCAAGCTAGAATCTGACATGGAACAACGGAGTGGTTCAAAATTGGGAAAGGAGTACATCAAGGCTGTATACTGTCAATGCTTATTTAACTGAATCCTGAATACATCAGGAGAAATGCTGGACTGGATGACTCATAAGTTGGAATCAAAATTGCTAGGAGAAATGTCAACAACCTTAGATATGCAGATGATACTACTCTAATGGCAGAAAGCATAGAAGGAACTAAAGAGCCTTTTGATGTGGCTGAAAGAGGAGCGTGGAAAAGCTGGCTTAAAACTCAATATTCAAACAACAAAGATCATGGCATCCAGTCCCATAACTTCATGGCAAATAGATGGGGGAACAATGGAAACAGTGACAGACTTTATTTTCTTGGGCTCCAAACTCACTGTGAATGGGGACTTCAGTCACGAAACTAAAAGACACTAGCTCTTTGAAAGAAAAGGTATGACAAAACTAGACAGAGTATAAGAAGTAGAGACATCACTTACTGACAAAAGTCCATATGACTTTGACTTTGTGTCACTGCCTTTTAAATTGGGTCTCAGTTCAGTTCAGTCGCTCAGTCATGTCTAACTCTTTGGGACCCCATGAACTGCAGCACGCCAGGCCTCCCTGTCCATTACCAACTCCCGGAGTCCACCCAAACCCATGCCCATCGAGTCTGTGATGCCATCCAACCATCTCATCTTCTGTTTTCCCCTTCTCCTCCTGCCCTCAATCTTTCCCAGCATCAGGCTCTTTTCAAATGAGTCAGCTCTTCACATCAGGTGGCCAAAATATTGGAGTTTCAGGTTCAACATCAATCCTTCCAATGAACACCCAGGGCTGATCTACTGTTACTCAGTAAAAGAGACAGTCAAACCAAAAGTCAAGTATTCTGTCACATTTTCTAAGCTTGTAGCATTTTAACATATTTTTATTGTGGAAATATATGTCAGATACATTTTTAAAGCTATGATTTTTTCAGTAGTCATCCACGGTTTTGAGAGTTGGACCATAACAAAGGCTGAGTGTGAAGAATCCAAACCGTGGTGCTGGAGAAGATTCTTGAGAGTAAGTTGAACAGCAAAGAGATCAAACCCATCAAACCTAAAGGAAAACAACCCTGAATATTCATTGGAAGGACTGATGCAGAAGCTCAAGCATTAATATTTTGGCCACCTGATGAGAAGGGATGACTCACTGGAAAACACCCTGATCCTGGGAAAGACTGAAGGCAGGAGCAGAAGGGATTGAGAGAGGATGAGATAGTTGGATGGCATCACCAACTCAATGGACTTCAGTTTGAGCAAAGTCCAGGAAATAGTAAAGGACAGGGAGGCCTGGCGTGGTGCAGTTCATGGGGTGGCAAACAGTGAGAAATGACTTAGTGACTGAACAAAAACAACAACATATATATATATGTATATGTATGTATATATGTATGTATATGTATATATACATGTGTGTATATATAAACACACATATATATACACATTTATACATAATACACATATATATATGATACATGTATTATTACATATCATATATGGCCACACACCAGAAAATGTTTGAATCAACGAGGATCTCATATTAAGCTAACTATACAGGAAACAAAATAGCAATTAATGGAATTTAATATAAAGTTATAAAACAACTATCATAAGAATAAATATAAAGGTGGTATGTTTATATGCAAAGGTAGAAAGAAAAGAGCATCTTAAAAGTTAACATAGAGATTACCCATAAAGAAGTTTGGATAGGATGGGAAACAAATGGGAAGGAGGGCTGAAGCCCTCCAGTGACCAGCAGGACATTATTTCTTCATCTTAGAGGTTTGCTTCACAATCATTAGTTGATTTATAAATATATTTTCACAATAAAAATATGTTAAAATGTTGTAAGCTTAGAAAATGTGATATCATACTTGACATTTTGACTGTCTGTTTTACTGAATAACAGTAGACCCAATTTAAAGGCCATAACACAAAGTCAAATAAACAAAGTAAAGTCAGTTGAAAGTTATAGCATCTCTAAAAACTAAACTCTTCACTGATTAAAAGTTCTTTCTCTTCCATAGACTTTAGTTGAAGGCCAGTAGGAAAGAAAAATGGGAAGGGGAAAACAAGTGCCATCCTTCTCCCAGGCACTTGACTGCTCCTTTGAGGTGAACCAAGGTTTGTACCTATGACACCATGAATGACTCAGATGCCTTCAGGTCCATTTCTCTATGATATGTATCCTGTGTGGGGGTAGGGGGTTGAAACTACCTGACATTAAAGGAAAGATTTGGGGAGAAAAAAATTGCTATTTGATATTTTTTAGACTCTAAGAAAATATCAAGAGCACATGGAAACAATTAGGTGTCCAAAATACAAGAATTTTTATTAAACGGTGGAGGGAGATTGAATCAGTTCAGTTCAGTCACTAATATCATGTATGACCCTCTGCCACCCCATGGACTGCAGCACGCCAGGCTTCCTTGTCCATCACCAACTCCTGGAGCTTACTCAAACTCATAGCCGTCGAGTCGGTGATGCTATCCAACCTTCTCATCCTCTATCATCCCCTTTTGCTCCTGTCTTCAATATTTCCCAGCATCAGGGTCTTTTCCAATGAGTCAGTTCTTCAGGAGGCGAAAGTACTGGAGTTTCAGCTTTAGCATCAGTCCTTCCAATGAACACTCAGGGCTGATCTCCTTTAGGATGGACTGCTTGGATCTCCTTGCAGTCCAAGGGACTCTCAAGGGTCTTTTCCAACACCAGAGTTCAAAGCACCAGTTCTTCAGTGCTCAGCTTTCTTTATAGTCCAACTCTCACATCCATACATGACTACTGGAAAAACCAGTAGTTGACTAGATGGACCTTTGTTGGCAAAGTAATGTCTCTGCTTTTTACTATGTTGTCTAGGTTGGTCTTAATTTTCCTTCCAAGGAGCAAGCCTCTTTTAATTTTATCGCTACAGTCACCATCTGCAGTAAATTTGGAGTCCCCCATAATAAAGTCTCTCACTGTTTCCACTGTTACCCCATCTATTTGCTGTTAAGTGATGGGACCAGATGCCATGATCTTAGCTTTTTGACTGTTGGGATTTAAGCCAGCTTCTTCACTCTCTTCTTTCACATTTATCAAGAGGCTCTTTAGTTCTTCTTCACTTTCTGCCATAAGGGTGCTGTCATCTGCATATCTGAGGTTATTGTATTTCTCCCAGAAATCTTGATTCCAGCTTGGGCTTCATCCAGCCTGGCATTTCACATGATGTACTCTGCATGTAAGTTAAATGAGCAGGGTGACAATACACAGCCTTGATGTACTCCTTACCCAATTTGGAACCAGTCTGTTGTTCCATGTCCATTTCTAACTATTGCTTCTTGACATGCATACAGATTTCTCAAGAGACAAGTCAGGTGGTCTGGTATTTCCATCTCTTTCAGAATTTTCCACAGTTTACTGTGATCCACACAGTCAAAGGCTTTGGCATAGTCAATAAAGCAGAGGTAGATGTTTTTCTCTTTCTCTCTGCTTTTTCAGTGATCCAATGGATGTTGGCAATTTGATCTCTGCTTCCTCTGTCTTTTCTAAATTTAGCTTGAAGATCTGGAAGTTCATGGTTCACATACTGTTGAAGCCTGGCATGGAGAATTTTGACCATTACTTCACTAATGTGAGATGAGTGCAAGTGTGTGGTAGTTTGAGCATTCTTTGGCATTGCCTTTCTTTGGGATTGGAATGAAAACTGACTTTTGCAGTCCTGTGGCCACTGCTGAGTTTTCCAAATTTGCTGGCATATTGAGTGCAGCACTTTTACAGCATCATCTTTTAGCATTTGAAATAGCTCAACTGGAATTCCTTCACCTCCACTAGCTTTGTTCATGCTTCCTAAGGCCCACTTGACTTCGCATTCCAGGATGTCTGGCTCTAGGTGAGTGATCTCACTATCATGGTTATCTAGGTTTTGTGTAGTTCTTCTGTGTATTCTTGCCACCTCTTTTAATATCTTCTGCTTCTGTAGGTCCATACCATTTCTGTCCTTTATCGAGCCCATCTTTGCATGAAATGTTCTCTTGGTATCTCTAATTTTCTTGAAGAGATCTCTAGTCTTTCCCATTGTATTTTTTTCCTCTATTTCTTTGCATTGACCACTGAAGAAAGCTTTCTTATCTTTCCTTGATATTCTTTGGAACTCTACATTCCAATGGGTATATCTTTCCTTTTTTCTTTTGCCTTTAGCTTCTCTTATTTTCTCATCCATTTGTAATGCCTCCTCAGGCAACCATTTTGACTTTTTGCATTTTTTTTCTTGGGGATGGTCTTGATCACTGTCTCTTGTATAATATCACAAACCTCCATCCATAGTTCTTCAGGCAGTCTGTCTATTAGATCTAATCCCTGATTGAACAGACATAAGTAATGTTTCCCTTTGGTTGGAGCAATTTGTTTTCTCCTCATCCAGAATTTTTATTTTTGATCTTGAATTTTATTCTGGTACCATAATAAGCAGTTCATGAATGTTTGTAAAATCAGTATGTTTTATTTAATGAATATTATATTTTTATTATTTAAATGAAAAAAAATTTATGCTTTCAAATGCATAAAAAAAACTGGAATAAAAATAGACCTTTCTTCTTGCTTTGCATTCTAGTATATTTTTCTAACTTTCTTTTTATGATTAGAGGAATAAATAATTCAAAGAAGTGATTTGAAAAATAAAACTTAAAATCATAATTTAAAGATCAATTTAAGTCACTAAAAATATAAACAGGAATAGTCAAGCTCACCATTATTTTGACCAATGTTTAATACCAGCATCTAGGAAATGTGATCTCATCGACTTTAGATTTGTTTTCCTTAGACATTGTGATGTTGCCTCATAAAATGAGAGGTACCAGTGGGAATAGATATTCCTTAAATTACTCAATTACAGTTTCAGCATTGGCAACTCAATTTGGAAGTCAAGCTTGATTACCATATTTAAGTGTTTATAATCCCTTCCTCCCACCTCCTCCCTTAATCCATAATTTAAGTTCTACATGTAATTTATGTGATAATTATTTGTTCATTAAATTTGCATAATTTGTAAGCTAAGGACCTGTGATTTCTCTGAAAGTTTCCATTTCCCAACAACAGAAAAATAATGTAGTAGCAGTAAGGCCTATATATCCTGAATTCTCATAATCCACTGTACACAGACTCCCACGGCCAGTGTCTGATTTCACCCAACAAATCTCTTGAAAAAATACTCATTTCTAAAAAGTAAATTATTTCCCAAGACATTAGAGTTCTAACAAGCTTTACTAAAGATTACATAGAAGACAGGGGCACTCATGTACATGTGACAAAATAGCAATTTTTACTTCAACATAAGTCGTCTGCACTGGCAATCTCTTCTCAAGTCTGTTTCCTTCCCCACTCACTTCCAAATCTTTTATCTCCAATTCTTCCTCCTACCCAGCCCTCCTTCAACCACTGTGACTGTACTCTTTCATTACTTTCCCTTTTATAGCCAGAGAAAAGTATCTGTCTCTGATCCTCCAAATTTGCATCATCACACTCATCACATAAAGTTGCATTCAAGTATGCAAAAGATCAATAAACTGAAGACAAAGACTAGGGGTGTTTGTGTGTGTGTGTGTGTGTGTGTAACCATGCACAAATGTTTACTGGTGCAAATATTTAAGAAATAGATGGTCTTTCTTTCTTGGATAAGAGAAGTTTAATAAATTTGTTGATGGGAGTCTCTGGGGCTATGGGAAAATGTTTACATGCCAAAAAAATATGGTACGTAGTTTTGTACGAATGTGCAGACCCAGAGAAAATCTCACATTTCCATTATCAAATTCTGAATGCTTAAAGATTCTTCATAGAGGCTTTTTATTACTGTGGGAAACATGTGGGCTTCAGCGAAACAAATCTTGAAACTATCTATAGTTCTGTTAAGAAATATGTGGTCTTTATCTGAGGTGCCCACTTCAGAAAGGGAAAAGGAAGCAGGACAAAAGGGATATAGTTCAGTTCAGTTCATTCGCTCAGTCGGGTCCAACTCTTTGGGACTCCATGAATTGCAGCACGCCAGGCCTCCCTGTCCATCACCAACTCCCGGAGTTCACTCAAACTCATGTCAATGGAGTCAGTAATGCCACCCAGCCATCTCATCCTCTGTTGTCCCCTTCTCCCACTGCCCCCAATCCCTCCCAGTATCAGTCTTTTCCAATGAGTCAACACTGCATGAGGTGGCCAAAGTACTGGAGTTTCAGCTTTAGCATCATTCCTTCCAAACAACACCCAGGACTGATCTCATTTAGAATGGACTGGTTGGATCTCCTTGAAGTCGAAGGGACTCTCAAGAATCTTCTCCAACACCACAGTTCAAAAGCATCATTTCTTCGGCACTCAACTTTCTGCACAGTCCAACTCTCACATCCATATATGACCACTGGAAAAACCATAGCCTTGACTAGACGGACCTTTGCTGGCAAAGTAATGTCTCTGCTTTTTTAATATGCTGTCTAGGTTGGTCATAACTTTCCTTCTAAGGAGTAAGTGTCTTTTAATTTCATGGCTGCACTCACCATCTGCAGTGATTTTGGAGATATTCCCCCCAAAATAAAGTCTGACACTGCTTCCACTGTTTCTCCATTATTTCCCATGAAGTGATGGGACCAGATGCCATGATCTTATTTTTCTGAATGTTGAGCTTTAAGCCAACTTTCTCACTCTCCACTTTCACTTTCATCAAGAGGTTTTTTAGTTCCTCTTCACTTTCTGCCATAAGGGTGGTGTCATCTGCATATTTGAGGTGATTGATATTTCTCCTGGTAATCTTGATTCCAGCTTGTGCTTCTTCCAGCCCAGCGTTTCTCATGATGTACTCTGCATATAAGTTAAATAAGCAGGGTGACAACAGACAGCCTTTACATACTCCTTTTCCTACTTGGAACCAGTCTATTGTTCCATGTCCAGTTCTAACTGTTGCTTCCTGATCTGCATACAGGTTTCTGAAGAGGCAGGTCAGGTGGTCTGATATTCCCATCTCTTTCAGAATTTTCCACAGTTTATTGGGATTCACACAGTCAAAGGCTTTGGCATAGTCAATAAAAGAAATAGATGTTTTTCTGGAACTCTCTTGCTTTTTCCATGATCCAGCGGATGTTGGCAATTGGATCTCTGGTTCCTCTGCCTTTTTTAAAACCAGCTTGAACATCTGGAAGTTCACAGCTCACATATTGCCTAAGCCTGGCTTGGAGAATTTTGAGCATTACTTTACTAGCATGTGAGATGAGTGCAATTGTGTGGTAGTTTGAGCATTCTTTGGCATTGCCTTTTTTGGGGATTGGAATGAAAACTGACCTTTTCCAGTCCTGTGGCCACTACTGAGTTTTCCAAATTTGCTGGCTTATTGAGTGCAGCACTTTCATAGCATCATCTTTCAGGATTTGAAAAGGGATATAACTAATGTTTTATTCTTAAAAATTTTCTTTTACCACATTAAACAATTTTTTCTTCAGCCTTTGTATTATTTCTGTAATTGTGATACACCTTACAACTCATATGAACATTTAATTGGGTAGTGTTGTTTTTCTCCAAAATCTATACCCTGATTGGTGGCCATCTCACAATATCTAGTACCTTAAAATTGAAGAATATGCTGTTTATATTTTTTAGAATTTTCTCTGTTAAAGTTATGGCTTTACAAAAGTCGTATTTCCTCACTGCATCTGGTGATGTGACTACAAAGATAAACACATGCAAAGATGTATGAAGAAAAAAAAACTGATACTGTCTTCCTAGTTTCACCTCGTGAAGTTACCAGCATTAGCGATGTACTGATATTCTTTTACATAGCCAGGGGAGCTCTGACATAGTATAGTGCAGGCTTTCAGGCTGTGAAAATTTTAACAAAATAAAATCATATTACCTTATGTAATTTTCTTATTTAAAAAGCATCATGGATATCACTTATGGTTAATAAATAAATCTCTACAATGCATGTGTATGCTCAGTTGTGCACAAGTCTTTATGTCCCCATGGAATGTAGCCTGGCATGCTTCTCTGTCCATGGAATTTTCCAGGCAAGAATACTGGAGTGGATTGCCATTTCCTTCTCTAGGGGATTTTCCCAACCCACGGATCAAATCCCAGTCTCTTGCATCTTCTGCACTGGTAGGCAGATTCTTTACCAGCTCACTATTTTTAAATATCTATCTGGTAATCTGCAGCATAGATGTGTCAGAATTTATTAATCCATTTTCCTCGACTCAAGTAGTTTCCAGTTTTTCTTTGCGCCAGCTTCCAGTAATTTTTCAATACCTATTGATTGCTATACCAATGGCTTCATATATCAGTGCCCTTATTTCTAAAAGCTGCTGCTGCTGCTAAGTCACTTCAGTCGTGTCCAACTCTGTGTGATCCCATAGACGACAGCCCACCAGGCTCCCTTGTTCCTAGGATTCTCCAGGCAAGAACACTGGAGTGGGTTGCCATTTCCTTCTTCGATGCATGAAAATGAAAAGTGAAAGTGAAGTCGTTCAGTCGTGTCCTACTCTTAGTGACCCCATGGACTACAGCCTACCAGGCTCCTCCATCCATGGGATTTTCCAGGCAAGAGTACTGGAGTGGGGTGCCATGAGGCCCACAAGTGGGATTGCTGGATTAAATAATATGTGCATAATAATTTTAACATGTATTTCTAGATAAATTTCCCCAGATGTTTTAGAGATTCATACTGCCATCAGCAGCATTATGAAAGGGGCCACTCCCTCACAATCTCACCAGCATTCTTGTGATTACTCATTTAAGTTTTTTCCAGTATAATGGATAAAAGTGTTCTCACACTCTAATTTTCATTTTCCTTATTAACAGTAAGATTAGGCATTTTTCCACATATGTCCTGACCATTTGGGCATCATCTTTTATCTCTAGGCTATTTTTCTACTGTGTTATCTTTTTTCATGTAAAACAATTTATAAGATCTTATTTTTCATTAGGAATATTTACTTTTTGTCAGTAACATATGTTGCAAGCATTCTTTGCAGTTTACCATTTTCTGTAATATAGCTGAAATAATTTTTATATAGGAAAATATGGAATCTATCCCTCAACCTGAGGTTAGAGTCTTTTAGATTTTCATTTAATGTTTTCAAGTGTTTTATTTTTATTTGCCTGCAAAATTCTGCATAGTCAAAGCTACTTTTTTTCCAATAGTCATGTATGGATGTGAGAGTTGGACAATAAAAAACACTAGCACCGAAGAATTGATTCGAACTATGGTGCTGGAGAAAAGTCTTGAGAGTCCCTTGGATAGCAAGGAGATCAAACCAGTCGATCCTAAAGGAAATTAACCCTGAATATTCATTGGAAGGACTGATGATGAAGCTGAAGCTCCAATACTTTGGCCACCTGCTGTGAAGAGCCAACACTTTGGGAAAAAAAACCCTGATGCTGGGAAAGATGGATGGCAAGAGGAGAAGGGGATGACAGAGGATGATATGGTTGGATGGCATCACCAACTCAATGGACATGAATTTGAGCAAACTTGGGGAGACAGTGACAGATAGAGAAGCCTAGTGTGCTGCAGTCCAAGGGGTCACAAAGAGTTGGACATGGCTGAGTGACTGAACAACATTTTTATTTACTTTTTTGCTTTATTGAGGTATAATTTACATGCAAGAAAATTCACTTCCTTTGAACTTACAGGTTGAAAAATTTTGGTAATTGTATGTAGTCACATAACCTCTACTAAAATCAAGCTGTTGAACAGCTCCATCATCCTAAAATGTTTTCTCATACCACTTCACAATAGATACCCTTTCCTGACCCTTGACCACATTCTGCTTCCTCTCACTATAGCTTTACCTTTTCCAGGATTTTGTATTAATGGACTTACAGAGTACACAGTCTTTCATGTTTGTCTTCTCTCATATGATTGAGTGGCATCTGCATTTTCAAATATGTTAATATCCACTTCATTTTTATTGCAGAGACAATCTGGATAATTCACAACTCGAATTTGTAACTACCAGTTAATTGATATTTGAAATTATTCTAGTGTTTGGTTAGGTCAAAAATCCAGAAATAGCCAAATTAAAATTTCTATATCTATAAATATTATTTAGTAAGAGTTTATTGTGTATATAAAAAGTGTACAAGCTGGGAGCTTCTAACTTTGAAGACTGATAAGAAACTCAAAGCATGAAATTACAGGATGGCTTATAAAGTGAAAATGAGGAAGCTGTTAGCCTTCACAACAACTGGTTATTACAATGGGGGTTTCCAGATGGCAAGGGATTGGTTGAAAGTGATTATTTCCTACCAGTTTTAGGAAGATGACCTAAATTTCTTCTGTGACTGTCAGAGCCATTTACAAGACATAACCTTAAGTCCTGCTTATGTTAATGAAATGAGCTAGATTTAGTTTTGGTTACATGGCTTAAATGGTTTTGTCTGCTCAGAAATTATCAAGCCAGGCCTTCATTTTGTATTTAATTTTAACTGTTAGTATGTGTAATATTATATGACATTATTATAGTATTATTATATATTAAAAGATTATTTATGAAAATGTAAAAATCTCTGAGTAAAAGACTTCATATGAACATACCCTTTTCATTTCTCCTGAATAAATATCTAGATTTAAGATTACTGGGATATATGGTAAGTGTATGTTTAATTTTCTAAAATGCTGCCATATTCTTTCAAAGTAGCCTTGCTATTTCGCCTTCTCAACAGAAATGTACAGTTTCCAGTTTCACATTCTGTCCAGCACTTGGTATTGTCAATTTTTTTTTCATTTTAGCCATTCAGATGATGTCCAGTTGTTTCTTATTGTGATTTTTATTTGGATTTACATGATTAATAGTGACCTTGAGCATTTGTAAAGTGTGTATCCAAAGCTTTTCCCCTTTTAAAAAAAATTAGATTGTTTTCCTCAAGTTGTAAGTATTCTTAGTACATTTCTGAAGGCAAGTCCCCTGTAAGAAATATGTTTTGCAAGTATTTTCTTACAATCTATGGCTAGTCTTTTCATTTACTTAACTTTCACAGATCAAAGGCTTTAATTTTGATGAAGACATTTTATTACTTTTCCTTTTTTTTCTTTTCATCATATTTAAGAAATCTTTGTCTACTCCAGTGTCACAAGGATTTTATTATGTTTTCTTCTAAATATTTAATAGTTTAAGTTCTTATAGTTAGATCTCTGACCCATTTTGAGCTAACTATGTGTATGGCATGAAGTAGCAGTTGAGGTACATATTTCTATACAGATAAAGCTAGTTGTTCTGGCTCTAATTTTCAACTTGAAAATTCATCTGGAATTTTATGTATTATGAAGCAGGACTCTAGCTTAATTTTTTCCTGATAGATAATCAATCATGCCAATACTTTTCTATCATCTAAGCCTGAAATATTATGCTTACTATTTCTTAAATTCCTATTCATAATTGTAACAATTTCTAGAGTTTATTCTTTTCTACTGATTTGGTTTCTTTTTGTAATCATAGTCTGAAACTGTTTAGTCTTAAGCTGTTTCTGTTTCTGCTTTTTCTCATTTCATTAGGTGGCATTACTATCTACCTAACTGGTCAAGCCAGTAACCTAGATTGCTGTTTGTTGGTGGTGTTTACTCACTAAGTCATGTCTGACTCTTTTGCAACCCCACAGACTGTAGCCTGCCAGGCTCCTCTGTCCATGGGATTCTCTCAGAAAGAATACTGGGATGATAGCCATTTCCTTTTCTAGGGGATCTTCTGGATTCTTGGATGGAACACCCATTTCCTGCACTGCAGGTGGGTTCTTAACCATTAAGCCACCTAGAAAGCCTAATAACAAAGGTACTTGCATTTATCTCTCTCTTTTGCTCACCCTTACAATCAATCTAGCACCTTCCCCTCCATTTTAAAACTCCATCTCCACACCTAACAGAGTCATCAAGGCTTCCATGATTTTATTTTGCAGCATCTTTTCCATACCCACTAACTCTACCCACACTGGCCATCTTTCTGTCCTTTGTCCATCCAAGTATGTACCCATCCCAAGACCTTTGAGTATGCTATTCCCTCTGCCTAGGATAATCTTGTTTTGACATAACTATCTCTTTTGCATCTTTCAGGTCAAATTATAATTCAAATTTTTGGAAATATCTCATATATAAGGTCCCCCTGACTATAATCCTTCTATTGCTAGTTTGAGTCTGAGGTGGGTCCTCACCCAGAAATATGAACACTTACCGAGCTGCATATGGGCAGCATCTACTGAAATCAGACACTGGATCTTTCCATCATTGAATGATCTCTCCCCATCTTTGTAAAGTGTGAGCCAGTAGCCAACACCAGGATTGTTGTTCAGTGAAAAAAAAAAAAAACAGCAAAGGATTCAGTTCAGTGTAGTTCAGTTGCTCAGTTATGTCCGACTCTTTGTGACCCCATGAACCACAGCACACTAGGTCTCCCTGTCCATCACCAACTGCTGGAGTCTACCCAAACCCATGTCCATTGAGACAGTGATGCCATCCCACCATCTCATCCTCTGTTGTCTGCTTCTCCTCCTGCCCTCAATCTTTCCCAGCATCAAGGTCTTTCCAAATGAGTCAGCTCTTCGCATCAGGTGGCCAAAGTATTGGAGTTTCAGCTTCAACATCACATCTTTCAATGAACATCTAGGACTGATCTTCTTTAGAATGGATTGGTTGGATCTCCTTGCAGTCCAAGGGACTCTCAAGAGTCTTCTCCAACACCACAGTTCAAAATCATCAATTCTTCAGTGCTCAGCTTTCTTCACAGTCCAACTCTCACATCCATACCTGACAACTGGAAAACCATAGCATTGACTAGATGGACCTTTGGAAAAGTAATGTCTCTGCTTTTTAATACGCTGTCTAGGTTAATCATAACTTTCCTTCCGAGGAGTAAGCATCATTTAATTCCATGGCTGCAATCACCAGCTGCAGTGATTTTGGAGGCCCCCAAAATAAAGTCTCTCACTGTTTCCACTGTTTCACCTTTATTTGCCATCAAGTGATGGGACCAGATGCCATGATCTTAGTTTTCTGAATGTTGAGCTTTAAGCCAACTTTTTCACTCTCCTCTTTCACTTTCATCAAGAGGCTCTTTAGTTCTGCTTCACTTTCTGCCATAAGGGTGGTGTATCTGCCTATCTGAGGTTATTGATATTTCTCCTGGCAATCTTGATTCCAGCTTGTGCTTACTCCAGTCCAGCATTTCTCATGATGTACTCTACATATAAGTTAAATAAGTAGGGTGGCAATATACAGCCTTGACGTACTCCTTTCCCTGTTTGGAACCAGTCTGGTGTTCCATGTCCAGTTCTAACTGTTGCTTCCTGACCTGCATACAGGTTTCTTAAGAGGCAGGTCAGGTGGTCTGGTATTCCCATCTCTTTCCGAATTTTCCACAGTTTATTGTGATCCACACATTCAAAGGCTTTGGCATAGTCAATAAAACAGAAATAGATGTTTTTCTGGAACTCTTGCTTTTTTGATGATCCTGCGGATGCTGGCCATTTGATATCTGGTTCCTCTGCCTTTGCTAAAATCAGCTTGAACATCTGGAAGTTCACAGTTCACATATTGCTGAAGCCTGGCTTGGAGAATTTTGAGCATTATTTTACTAGTGTGTGAGATGAGAGCAATTGTGCAGTAGTTTGAGCATTCTTTGCCATGGCCTTTCTTTGGGATTGGAATGAAAACTGACCTTTTCCAGTCCTGTGGCCACTGCTGAGTTTTCCAGATTCGCTGGCTTATTGAGTGTAACACTTTCATAGCATCATCTTTCAGGATTTGAAATAGCTCAACTGGTATTCCATCGCCTCCACTAGGTTTGTTTGTTGTGATGCATCATAAGGCCCACATGACCTCATATACCAAGATGTCTGGCTCGATTGAGTGATCACACCATCATAATTAACGGGGTCGTGAATATCTTTTTTGTACAGTTCTGTGTGTTCTTGCCACCTGTTCTTAATATCTTCTGCTTCTGTTAGGTCCAAAACATTTCTGTCTTTTACTGAGCCCATCTTTGCATGAAATGTTCCCTTGGTGTGTCTAATTTTATTGAAGACATCTCTAGTCTTTCCCATTCTATTGTTTTCCTCTTTTTCTTTGCACTGATCTCTGAGGAAGGCTTTCTTATCTCTCCTTGCTATTCTTTGAAACTCTGCATTCAAATGGGCATATCTTTCCTTTTCTCCTTTGCTTTTATCGTCTCTTCTTTTCACAGCTATTTGTAAGGCCTCCTCAGACAGCCATTTTGCTTTTTTGCATTTCTTTTTCCTGGGAATGGTCTTGATCCCTGTCTCCAGTAGAATGTCACAAACCTCCGCACATAGTTCATCAGGCATTCTGTCTATTAGATCTAGTCCCTTAAATCTATTTGTCACTTCCACTATATAATCATAAGGGATTTGATTTAGGTCATACCTGAATGGTTTAGTGGTTTTCCCCACTTTCTTCAATTTAAGTCTGAATTTGTCAATAAGGAGTTCACGATCTGAGCCACAGTCAGCTCCAAGTCTTGTTTTTGCTGATTGTATGGAGCTTCTCCATCTTTGGCTGCAAAGAATATAATCAATCTGATTTCTATGTTGATCATCTGGTGATGTCCATGTGTGGAGTCTTCTCTTGTGTTGTTGGAAGAGGGTGTTTGCTATGTTCAGTGCATTCTCTTGGCAAAATTCTGTTAGCTTTTGTCCTGCTTCATTCTGTACTCCAAGGCCAAATTTGCCTGTTACTCCAGGTATTTGCATTCCAGTCCCCTATAATGAAAAGGACATCTTTTGGAGGTGTTAGTTCTAGAAGGTTTTGTAGGTTTCATAGATCTGATCAACTTCAGCTTCTTCACCATTACTGGTTGGGGCATAGACTTAGATTACCGTGATATTGAATGGTTTGCCTTGGAAACAAACAGAGATCATTCTGTCATTTTTGAGACTGCATCCAAGTACTGCATTTTGGACTCTTTTGTTGAGTATGATGGCTACTCCATTTCTTCTAAGGGATTCTTGCCCAAAGTAGTAGATAAAATGGTCATCTGAGTTAAATTTACCCATTCCAGTCCATCTTAGTTCACTGATTCCTAGAATGTTGACGTTCACTCTTGCCATCTCCTGTTTGACCACTTCCAATTTGCCTTGATTCATGGACCTAACATTCCAGGTTCCTATGACATATTGCTCTTACAGCATCGGCCCTTGCTTCTATCACCATTCACATCCACAACTGAGTGTTGTTTTTGCCTTGGCACCATCCCTTCATTCTTTCTGAATTTATTTCTCCACTGATCTCCAGTATCTTATTGGGTACCTACTGATCTGGGGAGTTTATCTTTCAGCGTCCTATCATTTTGCCTTTTCAAACTGTTCATGGGGTTCTCAAGGCAAGAATACTGAAGTGGTTTGCCATTCGCTCCTCTAATGGACCACATTCTGTCATTCCTCTCCACCATGAACCCCCCCTCCCCCTGCCCCATCTTGGGTAACCCCACACGGCATGGCATAGTTTCATTGAGTTAGACAAGGCTGTCATTCATGTGATCAGATTGGCTAGTTTTCTAAGGATTTAAATGATTTAACTTGATTTAACTGATTACTACTCATCACAGTGCTCATTAAAATGCCTTCTGGAATATCACAGATTCAGAATAAAGAATATCTCTGGGGTCACCATCAGATGAGGAGCAGGAGGTTCTGTGACCACTCTGGCATGTTCCTAAATAGCAGCCTACTGTACATAAATATTCACTTAAGTCTTGGAAAGTGTCATAGTGGTGCTAATGGTCAAGAACTAGCCTGCCACTACAGGAGACATACAAGACCTGAGTGTGAATTGATGTGTCAGGGAAGTTCCCTTGGAGAAGGAAACGGGAACCGACTCCAGTATTCTTGCCTGGATAATCCCATGGGCAGAGACTGGTGGGCTACAGTCCATAGGGTCGCAAAGAGTTGGACACAACTGAAGCGACTTAGCACACCTGAAAAGTGCACCTAGAGAAGTTAATACAACTGACAAATAGGCCCACCACACATGGGGAGGGGATCTCTAGGAGGCCTGGGCATCTTCCATAGAGAATGGTCATATTAGGCTTGATGCCCATTCTATATTGAGTGTGTGTGTGTATATCGCTTCATTTATCCTGATTCCACTTCTCCAGGGTAGGTATGGGTGTGTGGGGGGTTTCACTCATTCTGAATCCTCTTCTCCAGGTACTGTGTATTCAGAATGTGCCACAGCTGCAGCTGCCACTGCTCTTGTTGCTGTGACGACTCTTAGCAATTTGTTATTGTTCCGCATAAGAGTGAGCCCTAGGGTACACCTTCTCCACTAAACTTCTCCCTCAAGCTCTAAATGCCATTTGACTCATTTTCCATTACAATCATCAGAGGACCTTTAGCAATTCTAAGGGAGTTATTACTTTCTTTCACATCTTTTCTCAAATATCTGATTGCAATTCAGCTCTCCAGAGAAAATCTAAGCTGCCTCTTTAATCCTTGTGAAGAAAAAGGGTGAATTTTACCCCAGATTCATCATTTTAAAGCTGAATGGCTCCTTGAATACATCCTAATTATGTCTCCACATTTTACACATGAAAAAAATGTGTCTGATGTGCCCAGAACAAGATCTGGTATGCACAGCAATCACTGAAAAGTGCATTCAGTGAATGAATGAAGTTTAGAGAATCTAGATTTCTCCCAGATCATGGCAATAAGTCTGTAGCCAAACAAAAATTAGAATGAGGAGTCTGATGGCTGCAGTACATAAGGCTGCAAGGAGGTGAACAAGACTGAAGCAATTTAACATGCCTGCATAGATTTTCTCAATCCAAAATTGAGCCCTTTTATAAAAACCAATGAATTATATTTATTTATTGATATAATCTAAAGAAAATACTTGTATAAAGATCTACCATAAACGTTTTGTAACATCCTTGCTTAAAGCTAAAGATAGCCTTTAAAAAGTAGTCTATGTAGCACAATAAACACAAAGAATGCACCTAATTCAACTTTCACACATCCTTATTCAGGTATAGTTGATATATAAGAAACTGGACATATTATACAGAGTGAAGTAAGCCAGAAAGAAAAACACCAATACAGTATACCAATGCATATGTACGGAATTTAGAAAGATGGTAATGATAACCCTGTATGCGAGATAGCAAAAGAGACACAGATGTATAGAACAGTCTTTTGGACTCTGTGGGAGAGGGAGAGGGTGGGATGATTTGGAAGAATGGCATTGAAACATGTATAATATCATATATGAAACGAATCGCCAGTCCAGGTTCGATGCATGATACTGGATGCTTGGGGCTGGTGCACTGGGACAACCCAGAGGGATGGTACGGGGAGGGAGGTGGGACAGGGGTGCAGGATGGGGAACACGTGTACACCTGTGGCTGATTTATGTTGATGTATGGCAAAACCAATACAATATTGTAAAGTAATTAACCTCCAATTAAAATAAATAAATATATATTAAAAAAAGAAACTGGACATATTTAATGTGTACAACTTAATAAGTTTAGAGATCTATTTATACACCTCTGAAACCTGACCACAATCAAGGGATAAGTATCACCTCCAAAACTTCCTTCTCACTCCTTAATCATTCTTTTTGTTTGGTTGGTTTTGGCTTATTTTAAAAATATAGCATGAGACCTACCCTCCTAGCAAATGTTTCTCTGTGCAATACAGTATTGTTAACTATAGGTGTTATTACTGTACATTAGATCTCTATGACTTATTCTTGCATAACCAAAACTTGGTACCATTTGACTTATACTTCCCTGTTTCCCAGCGCCCCCCACCAGGCCCTGCAACTGCCATGATACCTTCTGCTTCTATGAGTTTGACTATTTTAGATTCCTCATAAAAGTAGTATTATGTAGTATTTATCCTGTGTCTGGTTATCTCACTTAGTATAACGTCCTCTAGGTTCAGTCATGTTGTTGCATATGGAAGGGTTTATTTTTTTCAAGACTGAATCATATTTCATTGCATGTATATACTACATTTTCTTTAACTGTCATCTGTTGATGAACACTTAGGTTGCTTCCATGTCTTGGCTACTGTGGATAATGCTGCAAAGAACATAGAAGTGCAGATATTTCTTAAATCCTGATTTCAATTCTTTTGGATATATATCCAGAAATGAGATTGTTGGGTCACATGTTCACTCTATTTTAATATTTTGAAGACCCTCCATACTGTCTTCTTAGTGGCTGTACCAATTTGTATATCCACCAACAGTGCAAGGGTTCCCATTTGTTTCCATCCTTACCAGCATTTGTTATCTATTGTCTTTTTGATGACAGTCATTCTAACAGATGTGAGGTGATATCTCATTGTGGTTTTGATTTGCATTCCCCTCATGATTAGTCATGTCATGCTCCTTTTCATGCGCCTGTTGGCCCTTTCCATGACCTCTTTGAGAAAATATCTATTCAGTTTCTCTGCCAGTTTTTTAATCAGGTTGTTTGGTTTTTTACTATTGAGTTGTATATGTTTTTATGTATTTTTATAGTAATCTTATCAGATATATGACTTACAAATGTTTTCTTCCATTCTATAGGTTACCTTTTGATTTCATTTAATTGTTTACTTTGTTATGCAAAGACTTTTTAGTTTGATATAGTCACACATAATATGTGTTTTTTTTGTGCTTTTTATGTCATATCCAAAAAAATATTGCCAAGCTCAATGTTTGAAGGCTTTTTCTCTGTGTTTTACAATTTCAGGACCAAAGTTTTATTTTGTTGTATTATCTGTTTGTTCGGTCCAATGGTGAAGATATAATCCCATTTTTTACTAAGTTGCACCAATAATGTGTCATCTAAAATTTCTACATTCTTAAGGTGAGTGCAGAATTTAAAAATACTTTTGAAACAATTTAAGAAAAAGTTTTCTAGATTTGCACAATCTTACCAATATTTTAGAGCTGTATTGTTCACACCTAAGTTTTTAGGGAGCTGACTTTATTGAATTTTTCCAAGCTTTTTGATTTTTAAAAAAGTGTAAGTGTTCTTATGCTTTCTGAAGATTTACCTAGTATATAAAACATTTAATGTATACAGTTTGATAAGTCTGAACAGGTACATATACCCACGATACACCATTACGACAGTAAATTGATTTTAATAGAATCTACAATTTTCCTTGTGCATTTGTATACCATCAGTCAATACGATATATAATTATATTACAGAATTATACTAAAAAATTACTGGAATAAATAGAATTATGAACACACGCAACTTTATGTTGATCAGCAAACAACTCAAAAGGTGGGAGCGGTAGTTGTAAGCACTCAGCCAACCATATGTATACCTGGGGCATCTATCAGTAAATTTTGCAGATGGAATGGATAGGATGGGTTAATCTAGAAATCTGATTAAGTAGAAATCAGTTAAGGGATCTAGAGGCAGAGATATTTGTCTGACGTTCCCATAGTGCAGTCATTTGATTGGGTTAGTCTAAAGGACCCATGCCTACACTGAGAAGTTAAAAGGATTTTCTAAGGTGCTGATCTGGAAAAGAAGCTTCTTATTGAAGCCACTTGCCATTTACCAGGTTGTCCCATTGTTCTGACCTCTTCATTTCCCCATAAACTGTCAATAAAATGTAACACAAATGAAAAAACTAAAAGATAAAATATTAAATACTAAAATACTCACATAGTAAATGTTTCATTGAAGGTCAAGTAAAGCTAGACTTAAACTGAAAGTGATGAAAAACATCAAGATAAATGGAGTAGAATGCATGCAATTTGACCTGTTTTACATCAGGATGCTTAAAAGTATTCATCAGAAAATAAAATTTAAAAAGAATGTAGTCCCAGGCAGAAGACCTCCAGTGTAGACTCAAGTTTATCACAAAGGACCCAGGCCAGAAGCTGATAAGTAACATAATTTCCTGAATCATATAAATTTTGAACTATGTATTTGTATTTTTGGTACATAGTGATAAGAAAAATAAAAAATGATCTGTGCAATCAAGAATATACAACCTAGTGGAAAAAGAAGATGGATTTATATCAGTGGTATAGGACCTGCCTTAGGGCAAATGCCAAACTAGACCCAATATATCCAAAGTCGCATGTCTATATGAATGAATAATTGATAAACAGAGTAAAAGAATCATTCAAAATTATATACATAAATCATCTTGAGGAAAGATTAAAAGCCAAAAATACGAGTATTTTAATTCTAGATGTCTAAGAGTAGAATTCCAATTTGCCAGAATTAGTAAGACTTACCTCAAGACTCCTGACTGCTAAAAATATCTCTGAGCTGTTTTTCACATAACACAAGTTTTATGAAGCTATGTACGTACCCTCAATAACAAAGAGGAAAATTAAAATCTTGCCTTCAACTGAAATTCCCTTAATTATGGATACAGTTTAACCAGAAACTGATTGCATTGATTGTTTTTATTAATAACGAATAGATAGGCTCATTATCACTTAAAAATGGAATTGGGGGTAAATAATGGGCTTTCCTGGTGGCTCAGATGGTAAAGAATCTTCCAGCAACACAGGATACCTGGGTTCAATCCCTGGGTCAGAAAGATCCCCTGGAGAAGGGAATGGCTACCCACTCCAATATTCTTAGCTGGAGAATTCCATGGACAAAGAAGCCTGGCTGGGGTGGTGGTGGTCAGGGGGGCAGTGTACAGTCCATGGGATTGCAAAGAGTCTGACATGACTGAATGACTAACACAATGCCTTATAAAATATGAGGTTTAAAGAGCAAACAATAAAAATCATTGGGAAACTCTACCGTAGACCAAGTGTGTCTTTACTCAGAATCAATCTAGGCTACCTTTTTTTTCATATTTATCTCAGTAGTAGACTTCTAAAGAATGCCCTGTATACTCAATTAAATTTACTTTTAAAAAATAAAAAACTTGGTCTTTCAGTCTGTTACTCATAAAAAAACAGCCCAACAATGAAAAGTCCTTGGATATTCATTGTGATCCCCTTTATAGAGAAGACAATAAAGAGCAAGAGAAAGGAGAGAGAGGAAGAAGAGGAAGAAAAGGAAATTTCTGTTCAATACCTAGAATGAACTTCCTTTCTTCTTACCGCTGCCCCCCCCGCCCTCCCTCCAATGGATTGTTCATTCTTCTCTTCAGTATTTGCTTAAATTCCATGTCCTCTGAGAGACTTCCTGGGCTAACCTATCCAAAGTCACCTGCCCCATCCTGCCCACCATTTTACTTTCTCTCACATAATCTTCTTTATTTACTACAGGGCTCACATCACATTATTTGCTTATTTGTATATTGTCTGATTCTTTCTATGTAATGTAAGCCCCAAGAGAAGGACATGTGTGTTTTATTCCCCTGTCTACTTCCAGCACCTAGTGAACACTCAAATATCCACTGAATAAGTAAGTAAACAAGAGTCAAAATCTTGAAGACTACTGCTACTGTTTGCCAGACATGTTTTGCATATCATCTTTACAATAGTCTGCTAAGTAGACATTAACTACATCGATTTTTTTCCAAAAAAAAAAAAAAGGAAATGGAGGATTAGAATTAAACTGGCTTTGGCAATGCCACTTAATGATAGACCAGTGATGCAAATACCTTTCTTTCTGTTGCTAAGTCTATGTTTAAATATAGTCTTTTAGTTTATAATCTCAATCTGTAATTACTTCATCTGTACTGGACGTATTTGTGGGACAAGAAAACACAATCTCCGTTAATGATTTGTTCATCTGCTGTGGCATTTTTCATGCTGAATTATAATGGGTCTTGTAACCTGCATGCCTTTTCCCTCATTCTGAGCTCCTCAAGGACAATGTATTATTCTTTGTACTGAGAGCTTCCACAATGTTCAACCACAAGTTTATGAGTGAACTAAATCAGTTGAGGATCAGTTCATATTAGCTTTCCGAAGCAAAAGGAAAAAAACAGGCTTTTTCTAACAGGAAGGATTCTGTGACAGATGGTGGCTTTATACAGTTGTATACATATTTAGCAACATACAGACTTATACATTGTCCTACAACTTTAGTGAACTTATCAAAACTTTCAGCTGATGAATAAGAAATCTGAGTAAAAGAGAAGGTAAGTGATCTACTGAAAGTCACACTGCCCTTTTGCACTTAGCAATGAGCTTATTAATTGTTGATGCGCAGTCACATAATAAGTAAAGATCTCATGTCAAAACTAAGGATTTTATTTTTCAGTTACTGTCACTGAACAGCAATATTTGAATATTGTGTACACTGGTGAGACATTTAGCAGAAGATGTATATGAGTTCAGCATTCCCTCTCAGATCACCATTTAACTCGACTATGAAATAGAAATGGAAAAAAAAAAAAAAAAAACAGTTTTACCACAGGAATCAGGGAAAGTTGTCATCTAAATGCTACCATCTTAGAGGAAATGCTAACTGGTATCATGCATATAAAGCCAACGTCATGCTCTAGAAAAAGATAAAATGCACATGGATTCTATTTTCTTTCTGTGGCTCAACAGCATTTGAAAGAAAGGATGATAGAAGACTGAAGAGTACACGTAGCATCTTTGCCAAACGAACAAAAAAGCCTTGTGTCTGAGGTGATAGTAGCCCAGAATAGGAGGCTGGACAAATGGTCTAGTCTGGAGCCTGACCAACAGAAAGTTCAAAGTGAGTAATAGATCACATGAGGTAGCTTGAAGTAAAACACGGAAACGAGCAGGTCAGGCAAGTCCTGATACAGCTGTCCCAGACCCAAATCCGTCTCCTGTCCCCTGAAGCTTCTAGCACTAGATAGATAATACACAGTGTATTTCTATCGCCCAGCTCTCCAGGAAACAATGAACTCAAAGGAAGAATTCTAACAGCAGTTTCTCAGTGAAGAAAATCCAGAACTTACATCCTATGTTTAGGGTCAAACACTACGCTTACAGGAGTGGATGAATTTGAGTAGGAATATGGTTATTACTGCATTCTCTTTACCAAAAAACTAGAATCAGCCTAATGCCCACCAGAAAGATATTTTTAAATAAGTTATGGTTCATCCATACAATGTAATTCAATGTAGTTATTAAAAATAATTTTAAAAGATTAACAACATGAAGAAATGATGCTCTATTTAAATTAAAAGTCTGATTTAAAAGTACTGCTTGCACAGTAATTTTTTAAAATGTATCTGTAAAAATGTACATACATCCATAAATTTAAAACCAGACTGATTAATACTAACATGAAATCATTGGTCACATCACCCCTCTGCTTAAAAGGTATCAAATATGGGGTGGGAAGTGGGAGCGGGGTTCATGCTTGGGAACTCATGTACACCCGTGGCGGATTCATGTCAATGTATGGCAAAACCAATACAGTATTGTAAAGTAAAATAAAGTAAAAATAAAAATCAAAAAAAAGAGAGAGACCTTAAGTATTGGTGAACCAGAAAAAAAAAAAGCTTTCTATTACATTTAAGAAAAGGTTGACCTCCCCAACAAGGCCCTCTAGGTCTTTCTTAAGTACTATAAGGATAGTACTATCCTTGTAGTACTATCCTCGTAGTACTATCCCTGCAGCCCCATTCACATTCCATGCTCCCCCGACTACTCTCCAAGTTTTGGAAATTTTTTTCAGTGCTTAAAACATAACCTAATTCCTGCAGCTCAGGTTGTTGGAACTGTCTCCCAATCCAGTCTCCTTTGGTAAGGCACCCCTACTTTTTGTTTACACACATACTTTGTATACACACATACTTTGTATACACACTATTCCTTCATCATAGGAATAGCTACTCAATATTCAGAGCTCAGGTCAAATCATCACATATTCAAAGAAACATTCCCTGATAACTTTACCCCATTTCCATCTAATAGCTCTCCTTCCTTCTCATCCACATTTCTCACTACACTTAAGTCATATTCACTTGTTGAAACTATGACACTCAATGAAAGGTGTGACCTGTCTTGTTTCCTTTATATGTAGCATGGCTCCTTGTATATTGTAAGCACTCGAAATAAATTTAAATGAATAATATAGCTGGTATCTCTTAGGTACTTACTTGTTTTATGTGACTTACCTATATTAACTTCACCATAATCCAAGAAGTGGCTCCTATTCCAATCCCAGTTTTGAAGATTATGAAGCCACGGCATTGACACATTGAATTTATTCAAAATTGCATCATAACTAGAGTAGGGATTCATGCTCAGGCTTAATAGGTTATGTTACTAACCACTAATAATAACAAACATTTCTTACACAACATATATAATGAGCCAGATATTCTACTAAATGCTTCACATATATTGACTCATTTTAGCCTCATAACAAGCCCAGGAAGTAAGCACTATTACAATTTGTATTTTATAGATGAAAAACCGAGCACAGGGATGTTTAAGCAACTTGCCCTGGTCGTGTGATTACTAAATGGCAGAACAAGAACCTGAATCCCAACATTCCACCATGATTACTACTCTATACTCCCTTCACATGGCAAAAAAAGAAAGGGAGGGAGGGAAGGAACTTTCCTTGGTGTAGAAATTATGAATGATTTATTGACCTTTATTGTCTAAAAATTATGTGACAACTATGTTTTCATAATGAGAAAAAAGGTCTTTTTTAAAAATTATTAGGTAAAATAAGTAACCATTGGTGTAAAAATATTCATAAAATCATAAACATATAACTTGGAAATCTGAGTGCTTCTCTGATCAAAATCACTGCAGATGGTGATTTCAGCCATGAAATTAAAACACGCAAGAAAAGTTATGACCAACCTAGACAGCATATTAAAAAGCAGAGACATTACTTTACCAACAAAGGTCCGTCTAGTCAAGGCTATGGTTTTTCCAGTAGTCATGTATGGATGTTAGAGTTGGACTGTGAAGAAAGCTGAGCGCCGACGAATTGTTGCTTTTGAACTGTGGTGTTGGAGAAGACTCTTGAGAGTCCCTTGGACTGCAAGGAGATCCAAGCAGTCCATTCTGAAGGAGATCAGTCCTGGGTGTTCTTTGGAAGGACTGATGCAAAAGCTGAAACTCTAATACTTTGGCCACCTCATGCGAAGAGGTGACTCTTTGGAGAAGACCCTGATGCTGGGAGGGATTGGGGACAGGAGGAGAAGGGGACAACCGAAGATGAGATGGCTGGATGGCATCACCGACTCGAGGGACATGAGTTTGGGTGAACCTGGGAGGTGGTGATGGACAGGGAGGCCTGGCGTGCTGCGATTCATGGAGTCACAAAGAGTCAGACACGACTGAGCTACTGAACTGAACTGAACTGATCCAGTTTGCTGATGTTTGTATATCCTCCACAACACTGACAAGTGGATTTCCACCCTCTTGTAGATGGGCCTCCAGTGCCGCCTGATGATTTATATGGACCTCAAGACTCCTTGGCTCTTTACCCATTGAGCCAGGGAAGCTCCTTCACAAGACACTGTGGCTGATCTACCCATGAACTGATGGATATCATCTCCTCAGCATTTCAATAGCAGATGACTGTGATAAAATCAAATGATTCCTTTCTAAAATAATTTCACACTAAGTTGATGCTGTGAGATACTGGAGAAACTAAGCTCTCTCAAAGAAAATTATTTTCTGAAATAAGACATCAGCTTCACATGGATTACTTTCTGAACCTCTAAAGAGCAGGTGGAGTAAAATATTTTAACTTCAATAATTAAGATCATTGATAATAATTAAGATCTTTCTCTTCAACAGTGAAAAAAAAATATTTTTGTGTACTTTACTTTTTAAAACTGGTCTTGTGGTGGTCTCCTTAATTGTCTCCTTTTCTGTAGAAATGGAGGTTCCTTCCCCATCGCCCCCCAAGGATCCTGTATGTAAAGATTTCCACCGTTGCTGCTTTAACAACTTATGATCCTCATTACCTATGTGCCTGCTCCTCTTTCTTATTCTTATTTTTACTTTGTTTTCCTGGCATCTAATACTCATTTTAAGAAATTAGGCTCCTGAAAAAAAAGTAATAACTTACAATCACTTAAGAAACATTTCTAAACAAAAAAGTAATTTTATAATAGCTCAAATTCTCTATTTGATTTCAACCTATTAAAACAGATATATGTAGGTTCTTTTTTTTAAAAGAATTCCCCTCCTTAGCACTCCCTATACTCATTTCACCTACTTTGTTGTTTCTAATGCCCACAAACTATCCTGGGAAAACATCCTTCCCTCAGCCCCTTCCCCAGAGCACCTCTAGTTCTCTTCTTTCACTCTTCCTGCCATTCTGTTTTCAAAGCAAAGAATTGATCTGGCAAAAACAGAAGGTGGAAAAACTAGTATATTTGAAAGGTAATTTTTATCATGATATAGCCAACCTTTGTGTCAAAAGTTTAACAACTTTCTTTTGGAGTTTCCTTTTCCTTCTCCTATCCCCAAACTCTTATTTAGCATGACCTGTAGCTACTGTCCTTCCTTCTATACCAGTGACTTGAAACAGACTCAAAAACTTTAATGAGGAGTTATAATGAAACTATTTTAAGACTAATTCTAAGTGGAGAATAAAGGTCATAATACCACTACAGCAGCTAAAAGCACTTTCGCTGACATTATCTAATTTTCACAGAACTCTAGAGACATAGGCAATTATTTTGATTATGCTTCTATAGATAAGGTGTTTTAGGCACAATGAGTAGAATAATGGAGGTCAGTCATTGCTTGCACCAAGAATAGACTTATATCTCCTAGTATTCATGGGAGACCAATTTGGATGACAAGATTTGGCCTTCAAAAAGGTTAATTTACCATCTTTCTCTTGCCCAAAAAGAAAAACCCAAAGACTTGGCTATTTTCTTTAGTTGTACTAATGAAAGTTGAAGCTGTGTTCTTTAAGTCACACATACTACTATGCAAAAAAAAAAAAAAATGCTCTCTCTAAATATAAACAGTTGATAGCCAACATTACTATGACAGCTTTACTTAAATTCTGTATAATATTTTTTAAAAAAAGGTTTATTTTCATTGGGAAAACCCCTTTAAACTGTTGATTAATCCAAATAATTGGAAGATTCTTTTAAAAGTTGATATCTGAATCACATACACTTATCAAAACTCTGGAATACATTCTCAGTTCAGTTCAGTCACTCAGTCGTGTCCGTCTCTGTGACCCCATGAGTCGCAGCACGCCAGGCTTCCCTGTCCAGCACCAACTCCCGGAGTTCACTCAGACTCACATCCATCGAGTCAGTGATGCCATCCAGCCATCTCATCCTCTGTTGTCCTCTTCTCCTCCTGCCCCCAATCCCTCCCAGCATCAGAGTCTTTTCCAATGAGTCAACTCTTCTCATGAGATGGCCAAAGTACTAGAGTTTCAGCTTTAGCATCATTCCTTCCAAAGAAATCCCAGGGCTAATCTCCTTCAGAATGGACTGGTTGGATCTCATACATTCTAGAAGTGTGTAAAAGCCTTTACTCAAAATTCATCTAGACCACTGCCCCTGAAGTCACACTTTAGAATTTGCTACTCCTCCATTTAGCTTCATACTTTTGTCCCAGTTACTCTTCACTAGAATTTCTGCACTATTGACTCATTATGACTACTTGGTTTAAACTTGAATGAAGAAAAAGGTGCCAATATTTTCTTTGGGAGGTGGAAGCCCAGGACTTCATGGATAAAAGAAAAAAAGAGAAGTGAAACAAGGAAGAGGATAGTATAATATGAGGCTATGTGTTATCACAGATGCTTTCCCATCACAATAGCCTGCAAATAGACACAGCAGATCATTCAACAGGTATGTCCACACAACATCCAGCATTTCTCTAGAAGGGTTTCAAAGGGAATGAGGGTCTTGGAGTCTTGATGAAAGTGAAAGTCACTCAGTCATGTCCAACTCTTTGTGACCCATGGACTCTAGAGTCCATGGAATTCTCAGGAGAGAATACTGGAGCGGGCAGCCTTTCCCTTCTCCAGGGGATCCTTCCAACCCAGGGATTGAAACCAGGTCTTCTGCATTACAGATGGACTTTTTACCAGCTGAGCCACAAGGGAAGCCCAAGAATACTGGGATCTTGATAGAAGGAAAAAAAGAGAAAAATTTTACCTAGTTCCTTTCTGTCTCACATTTCACATAGTTCTCCCCATGGGGAACTAAATTCCCTGAACTTTCACGTTTCATTATCTATCCCCTGAGACAGTTCAGAAATAAAAAAAACCCTGCTTCTAATGTGGTACATTAACCAAGTTCAAAAATACAAGGGTGATCTAATACAAGTATAGCGATGACCAAGAGATAAAGGCAGAAAGAAGCAATTTGATGATACAGTGTTATTATTACAATATAGACTCTCAGGACATAATTATGATTATACCCACTTGCTGAACATGCCACAAATCTTGAGCAAGAAATGCTCTGGTCTTTCTCAGCTGACCGATCAATATATTTAGGGATCAAACAGGGATCATACAAGATGTACTGAAGTCCAGGTGCTGACCTATAGCTAAGCCAAGGTAATAAACCTGAGAGAGCCAGAAACAGAAATAGTCAGAGGTTGAGTACAAACCCAAGGCCTTAGAGAGTACTAAAAATTGAAGTTGAGAAAACCAGAAGCAAATACCAAAGCTGAGGTCACTGATGGCTTCAAGGCTGGTTGATGAAGTCCAAGACTAAAAGCAGAAAGAAAAAAAAAGCAGAGCCAAAACAGAAGAGAGATAATGTGGGCTGATTCCCATGCAACTGCCTTAAAAGTGCTGAGAAGATGGGACTTTCTTTATATACCATTAGGCATGTGGCAGATGGATAATCTAGTCTCTCTTAAAAATTATAGCATCTCTACTAACAGAGAAAATGTATGGGAATAGAAGACTGATTAAAAAAAAAACTTTTAGAAATGAGCTTTTTGTAACCTAACTGTCCTTTGTCCATGCCAGCTTGACAACTAAAATGAAGTCATACTTTCATCAAGCACACCATTTGTTTAGTCAAAATATTATATCAAAAGCCAACTCTGATCAAAGAACTACAGTTAGGACCTCATCATACAGGTCTTATTTAAATAGTCTGAGCCCCTGCCTTCATGAATTTTGTAGCCTGGTGGGGTATATAGATAATTGATAAACAAGCATATATTTATAATTGAGAACTGCTGTGAATTAAATGAACAAGACAGTGACAGAGAAAAGCAGGGAAGAAGGGAGAATACACTTAAATACTGCTGTCAGGGAAGACCTTTTAAAGGAGTTACCAACTAAGATGATATCTGAAGCATGGTAGAAAAAAAAAAAAAAAAAACACCACTAGTGAAAGTCTCCTTTACAAAGGTGACAGCATGTCCAAGTCCCCAAAGCCAGACGTGGTTAAGAAATGGAAAGAAGCCAGCATGACTGAAATATAACGTGAGAGGAAGATGGAATGAGCCTGTTAGGCCTTGATTGCAATTTGAATTTTAACTCCAATATGAAGCCATTAGTGGGCTTAATCATTTTAGTTTCAATGACTTAAAACCTTCATCCTGCTTAGCTGCCGGAAGTCCTCTCTTAAGAGATTACACAGATATGACCAAGGATCCCCAGAGGGCAGTTGAATGTTCCACAGATATGTCCTCTTTTCACCTGCTGCCTCAAATCCCTGTCCTGCTGCAGATCACCATCTGAAGGGCTGGGATTACTGTCACCCTTCAGTATCTACGGTTTTCCCTTGTCTTGCTTTCCCCCAAGCTCACATAGCATTGCTAAAACAGACTGCAATTTTAATGGACTTTACTGAAAGTTTGAGGGAAGTGAAAGAGAAGTATTAATAGAACCCAGGGAGTAACTTATAACCACTGGTTGTTTGTTGTTGTTTTAGTCGCTAAGTCGTACCCGACTCTTTGTGACCCCATGACTGAAGCCCACCAGGCTCCTCTGTCCATGGGATTTCCCAGGCAAGAATACTGGAGTGGGTTGCCATTTCCTTCTCCATCTATTATTAAAACTCATAGACCTAGATACATCCTTGGATTTGGATAGTCCCAAGTGGTCCCAAACCACTCTGTGATATGGTGAAGCCAGATTGCTTTCAATCATCCCGCCCTGCTTCTTGTTTCCTATCCTGAGATCAGTCTCTTCCAAAGTTGATTGATGACACAAATGAATTACCTTCAAAGGAAAAGTTAACCCCCAAGGTCTTCTCACCCACATGGTGAGATCCACCCCATGATACTTATCCACACTGGAAGCCAACAACCCAACACCAATAAAGGCTGAACTCAGAGAGTTTTTGAAATATTATCATGCCAGTCTAGTTTGAGATTATCCAAACTAAGCCTAATTCTTTCCCATAATTCAAGGTAAAGATCAAGTTTGCCGTATATCCTTCTTGCATGGTCTCTGTACAAACAGTGAAGCAGCAAATTATGGGCATAGTTCAAAATAGACACAATTCTCTCAAGGATGGCATTATAGCTCTGCAACCCTATACAACTGTGCAACCCTATCCTATAGACCATCTTTAGTTATATCACAGAGTAGTTTCCTACTTCAGATAACACTGCCTCACGAAATCTTCAAGTTTGGAGTATGTCTCCATTTTACTTTTGCATAAGCAAAAGATTTATTTTGGTTCCTCCAAAACAAAGACATAATTTGAACCAAAGGTACATTCAAGTCTCCACTCTCAGAAAAACAAAATGCTTAAAGCTTAAAAATATGTAATCTTCTTTTCTAACTTAAAAAAAAAAAAAACTATTGTATTTGCCTTCACCAAGAATGTAAGCTTGTCTTAAATGTAAGTCACTGCAGTAGACCAGCTCTCCTCAAATTCTAGCTTCAAGGATTCTCTTCAGTCTCCTACCTTTTACCTGATTGTTGTTGCCTCACTTTGATTCAAGTTCATGTACTTATCCACCCATGGGGACAATTTTTGCACTTAAGGAGGGCAACTACCTGGTTTTCACATCAGTTCTCCTTGTCAGCTTCATCCCATCATGCGATTCAACTCCTGAGACCCCAGCTGAGTTCAGAATTCTGTTCACGCACCACCCCAGCCTCCAGCATCACCTGAAAGATAAACTGGAGCTGTTATTCTCAGACAGTGGAGAATTTGAAGAACTCCTCTGTGAAATGATGTTGTGATGCACACACAGCAGCATCTCAGAAGCCCACATAATCGCATCTTCACAGGCGTTCAGCGGTTTGCAGGGGATCTGCAAATTTTACTAAGCATGGGGAAATATAGGCTTGAAGCTTTCAATGCCAAGTTCCCTAGGCTTCAGTACTGCGCCCTACTACCCCACCGCCTCACCCACCCTGACCCTTGCCCAGCGGCCAGTCATGGCTAGTGTTTTATTCCAGAGCTACCTTTCCCCACAGCTATTCTAATAGTGCCCTCTAGTGGTAGGTGGTTAAAATGCAATTAAAGAAGCAGGATTGAAGAATCACACCAACCATAAAGGTTCAATTTAATTCACTGCCTACCAAGTGTCAGACTTTATTTTTGGGGGCTCCAAAATCACTGCAGATGGTGACTGCAGCCATGAAATTAAAAGACACTTACTCCTTGGAAGAAAAGTTATGACCAACCTAGATAGCATATTCAAAAGCAGAGACATTACTTTGCCAATTAAGGTCCGTCTAGTCAAGGCTATGGTTTTTCCTGTGGTCATGTATAGATGTGAGAGTTGGACTGTGAAGGCTGAGCGCCGAAGAATTGATGCTTTTGAACTGTGGTGTTGGAGAAGACTCTTGAGAGTCCCTTGGACTGCAAGGAGATCCAATCAGTCCATTCTGAAGGAGATCAACCCTGGAATTTCTTTGGAAGGAATGATGCTAAAGCTGAAACTCCAGTACTTTGGCCACCTCATGCAAAGAGTTGACTCATTGGAAAAGACTGTGATGATGGGAGGGATTGGGGGCAGGAGGAGAAGGGGACGACAGAGGATGAGACGGCTGGATGGCATCACGGACTCGATAGACGTGAGTTTGAGTGAACTCCGGGAGATGGTGATGAACAGGGAGGCCTGGCGTGCTGCGATTCATGGGGTCGCAAAGAGTTGGACACGACTGAGCGACTGAACTGAACTGAACCAAGTGCCTGCAGTCCATGGGGTCACAAAGGGTCAGACATGACTGAGTGACTGAACAACAATCAAGTGCCTAGGGACTGTCCTAGAGATATTCACCTCTGACCTGGAAACTTTCTAGTTCTCTGCCTTGCAAAGATACCTGGATACGTACAACAAGAGTCATACTTTTTCTTCCAACTTGGAAGTCTACTTATCAAAGACCAACTAGACTGTCAAATAGTACTAGGTAAATTGTATCATCAACTATAGCACCACAATTAGCCACAGACATCAAGAAGGGGCAGGGACAAGGGCTTGTCGCTCTCCATACAGAGGTACACATTACTATGTCAAGTAATTGTGGTTTCTCTCAGAGAATTTTAAATAAAAGCATCTAATTCTATTGTCTCAGCTTTGGAAAGCACTTAAACATAAACTTTTTAATAGCTCTTTGTTTCTCAAGCCCTGGAAAGTGTTTAAAGTTCATGTTTTCTAGTCTGAGTTCTATTAACTAGTTTGGGGTGTTGAGAACAAGCTGTTAGAGTAGACAGTCAGGATGTCCGATTCTGCCTCTGGAGAGGAGGCCACTGCCCTGTAATCACCATGCCCTGAAGCTTAATGAAAGGATAAATCCCCTCATTCTGATGTGGTGTAGCAGGGACAGGCACTCATTCAAGAATAATTGTATACTCACACATGGAGCGCAGTTTTATAAACCGATGATTATCATTCCTCTTCAATTTCCCACAAAACCCATCAGGGCAAATATTGTCAATGGCCCCATTTATATTTCCCCACCCCATTTGTCACCACCATGTTATGAATTCCAAATAAACGCACTGTCTCTGGAGAAGGCGTATAAGACAAAGAAGTAATAAGTTCCCCTGGAGATTATGATACACTGTCAGATTTGGGAAGCAATGCCTGCTACCCTCAAATACCTTCATATGTTGATGTTCCCAAAATGTTCATATGTCACAATTTAATTAACTATTCTCTGTAAGAGGCATTTGGGCTATTTCCAATTTTTCAATAACAACAAAATCCTGCAATTCAGTGAATGATTTTAAATTGAATTTCTTTTTCTTTTATGGTAAATTTTTGGTTGAAGCATATGGACAATTTTTAACTCTTTTTGGATAACATTTTTAATTTTTTTTGTAGAAATACTAAATCCTCTCACAGTGCTGCCAACAGTAAATACACTGCCTAAAATCCTCTCAACATTAAATTTTATCGTGATCATTAATTTTTGTTAGTATAATGGTTATATTCAAGCTGTTTTAGTTCACATTGCTAGGACAGTCCTGTAAACTTCTATGTGATGGAAGCTTCTGAATATCCCCGATATAAACATCTAGGCAAGATAAAACTCATGCTAAATCCTACTTGGACTAACAGATATATTAATGTAGTCTTGTGATAAACAGAAACTATTCTTTTCTAGGACAAAGTTATTCGATGAATATGCAATGAATTAAAAACATTCTAAAGGGATTTGTCTTGAGTATAGTGGGAATTTCCTTTTGTCAACATTCCTTATTGCTATGATAGCAAATTAGGCAAAATCAAACATACTCACTATCTTTCAACTTTCGTGATCTCTGATGAGTAGCTAGAGGGTTTTTAAATAGTGCAAATTAAGGCAATTTTTAAAGAGCTGAGTGGGTTTAATCTATCTAAAGCTATTTTTATGATCCACTAATGCAAACAATAAATGAAGCTAAGATAGAGTTATAACATAAAGGAATTTTATTTATGCCTTTGGCTGCCACTAAAATCCGAAGGGAACACAAAAGTGTAGTCCTAGTGTCTTTTCATAAAGAACAAGATTATGAAAAACTTCAGGGTCATATACCCATGGCTATGAATCTTTGGTTATAGGCTTAAATAGACCTGAAACAGTTCCTAGGAGTACAAACATCTTTATTATTCTAGCTTCTATTCTGCTATTACTTCAGAGAATATGGAATGAGAGCTGGCTGGACAAATATTTTCAAAGTTTGCATACAAATACATTTTAATGCAATACCACAAGTATGTCCTTGATCTATTCTCTCCAAAGTTTTATCTATAAATGAACCAGTAGGCACACTTATAAATGGGAGAGAGACAAAGAGCTTAGGATAGAAGATACATTGGACAATAGATTCCAGATCCAAAAAGAACCCAACTGGACCGTAAATGGGGAAAATGAGGACAGTGGTATCTAGTTGAGGCAACTGTTGTTTGAGGGGGAGGGCAGTGAGGTTCAGTATACGCAAGGAACACTGAGGCAAAGGATCCCACGATGTCTTCCTGTTGCTTGCCAGCAATAACACACAGGCTCCTGTTTACTGATTTCAAGTCATGAAATGGCCAAAGCAAGCTTGTACTCAATACCCCTTTCTCCTTGCCTTTCCTCAGCCACTTACAGAGCACAAATTATTTTCTGCCGCTCTGAAGTAAAATAGTGTATTTTCTTATGATCAAACGTGTAGTAAAGAATTGGCCTTTGCCCACACAGAGATGGCTTCTTCTCTTGGCTTCTGTGAGGTAATTTATGTCATATCTGGTAGGAGTATTTCTGTTTAGGTGAAAGTTGGCTACAATGGCTTTTAGGGTGTGGCCAGTCATACCCAATAGAATGGGGGCCAGCTATGCTGGAAAGACCAATTGAGATTTAAGATGGGGGGTTTGAGTCATTCAGTTTTAGCTGACCTGGAGACAGAGTTCAATGATGTGAGCAATCAATCATACCCACATAATCCCCAAATAAAAACCATGGAATGAAACTCATGAGAGAGTCCTTGGTTGGCAGTACTTTCTGTGTATCATCATACATGAAGGCCAAGAGACTAACACTTTTTAATTCCATGCAGAGAACAACAGACGCTTCAGTTGGAATCCTTGAAGCTCTGCATTATGGGTCTCTTCCTTTAGCTAATTTTCCTCCCAGTTTTATCAAGATAAAATCCACAGATAATAGTGTAAATTTAAAAGATACAACATGATAATTTGATATATACATATATATTGCAAAATGATGGCCACAATAGGATTAGTGACACATACATCATCTCACATGGGCACCATTTTCCTTTGGCTGGGTTTTTTGTGTATCCTTTCCCTTAATAAACCTCAACCATGAATATAATAGACAAGTGAATTCCATGAGCTCTTCTACAAAGTTATCTAACCTAAGGGCGGTTTGGGACACCCTCCGAACTTATAGTTGGTGTCAGAAGTAAGAGAACTCTGTGGATTGTACCTTCAAACCTTACAGTTTTGCTAACTCTGAGTGTGTACATCTGCTATATATAAGTTTTGAGCTTCCTTAAAAAACATATCACCTGCGTGCCTGTTAAAAATTGCTGCTATATGCATGGGAGCCAATTTGCCTTATTCTATGTAAAATTCAAGTTCACTGCTTTGATATGAGGGCAACCTTGTTATATGAGAGAAAGCTAGAGAACTAGAGTTTTTAATTTCTTTTCATTTTTTGAAAGGGTGAATTTTTTTGTGTTTTATAACAGCTCATGCAGACTTTTGAGAATATTCTCTTTAAGCATTAGAAACAGAACCATAATTCCAGGTAAGTACCATACTAGGTGCTAATTGCAGTTGGTCAGTAATCTCACAAAGAAATACGTGAAAAGTACTATATAATAATAAAAATCAGGCACTCCACTTATTAGCTGCTACTTCATTCTCTTAATTTTCTCATCTTCCCGACCTATTGAAATAGTATTTTATCTTTTCTAACATATGTTCTAGATACCCCAGAGATTATTACATCCATTAAATATTCTTTACTAGGAGATATGCCTAAGGTAAATTTAATCAGTTGTCATAAAAAATGGAAAATTGACTTTTTAAAATGAAAAAGCTTCCTATTGCTCAGCAGAAAAGGGAAATTGAATCCTTATTTGATACCATATACAAAAATCAACTCAAAATGGGTTAAAACAATTGAATATAAGACCTGAAACTGTAAAACTATTAGAAGAAAACACATGGAGAAAGTTTCTTGACATTCCTCTGGGCAATGAACTTTTCAATATGACAGCAAACAAAAACAAAAATGGACAAACTGGGTTGCAGCAAACTAAAAAGTTTCTGTGCAACAAAGGAAACAGAGAGAAGAGACAAAGTATAGATTAGGAGAAAATACTATAATCCATATATCTAATAAGTGGTTAATATACAAAATGTATAAGGAATTCAAACACCTAGAGAGCAAGAAAACTCAATTTAAAAGTAAGTGAAGGACTTGAACAAACATCTCAGAAAAAGATACACAGATGGCCAATAGGTATATTAAAAAATGCCCAACATTACTAATCATCAGGAAATGCAAATCAGAACCACAATGAAATACCACTTCACACCTATTGGAAAGGTGAGTATCAAGAAGACAACACACAACCTGTGTTGGCAAGGATGTGGATAATTAAATAAAGAAAATCTGGTAACAGTATATAATGGAAAAACATTATGCCTTAAAAAACAAGGAAATCTTGTCATTTGCAACAACAAAAAGGAACTTGGAGGATATTATGCTAAGTGATGTAGAAAGTCAGACGTGGAAATAAGCCAGACATAGAAACTTAGATATTGCTTAATTTCACTTACATGTGGAATCTAAAAATGTAGGGTAAGAGAGTTATAATAAGGTGACTATAATAATAATGTACAATATACTCGAAATTTGCTGAGAATAGATTTAACTGTTCTCACCAAAAAATTAGTGAAAGTGAAAGTTGCTCAGTTGTGTCCACCTCTTTGTGACCCCATGGACTGTCCATGGAATTCTCCAGGCAAGAGTACTGGAATGGGTAGCCTTTCCCTTCTCCAGGGATCTTCCCAACCCAGAGATTGAACCCAGGTCTCCTGCATTTCAGGCAGATTCTTTACCAGTTGAGCCACATACAAAATAAAACAAAAGTTAGGCAAGTCATATCCATGCTTAGGTCCTACAAAAGGTTGATTTTTAATCAGCCTTTTTTATTCATAGTTGATTCTATTTTACAACCCAGTTCAAAAATCATTGTTAATGGTCTGTTAAACTCAGCCATAATATCCAGGAAGCACTACTGATATTCTGTTTCTTTCATCTCTACCAAAACCCATAGGGTCATCTGGTATTTTATCTGCCTTCCACATTCTTGGAGCAAACTTTATATCAAGTATCCTCACCACTGGAGAACTTGTGCTCCATCTTTCTAGCTTCCAATAATAGATTCTTCACGAACATTGTTCCTATTAAAGCCAATGCCACGTAGTTTCAGTTTTTATTATAGCAGGTCTGGACATAGTGTCCTTGGTTTAGGTGAGCCTTTTTATGGAAGAAAAATAAAAAATAAAAATAAAAAATAAAAAAAAACAAGTGATTACAACAACGGACACTGTTTTATTGTTCACAGCACCTCCACTCTGGAACCCAGGCTGAAGGGGAAGCCCAAGCCACGCATACAGGTTTGTGGTGAAAGGGAAATAAAGATTGGCAGAACCATGGAATGAATCTTAAAGTTTCTCATGAAAAGAAGTATATACCACTTCTGTTCATGGTTGACTGTCCAAAACAGTTACAAAGGCTTTTCTTACATCAGTGAAGCAAAAGATAACCTTCAGACAGAGGCAGACAATAAATATCTTGGACAAAAATAAAACCTACCATACCACTGTTTATAGCTCTAATGTATTTTTACTTAACCATTGACCACAACAGTGAGGTATAATGGGTGTTGAGACTATAATAATAATAATAAAAACTTAACTACTCCTTTTTAATTACAAAGGACTTTTCAAGGCATGCTGCCTTTGTTCAGTAAGTGAACAAGTGTAGAAGTCATGCAAAAATAACATGGTCTCCCTGACTGCTGTTCCATCCTTCTCTGATCTTTCTATAATTGCTTTGTATAGTCAAATAAAAAATTACCACAAACCTAAGTGATTCAAAACAATACTCATCTGTTATCTCTAGTTCTGTAAGTCAAAAATTCTCTGCTTCACATCTTACAGGTCAAAGTGTTAACCACCACCTGAGCTCTTGTCAGAGTGCTGAATAGAGCCCTTCTAACCTTACTCAGGTTGTTAGCAGAATCCAATTCCTAACAGTTATGAGACTGAGATCACCCTTTCCTTGCTAACTGTCAGCTGGAACCCCCTCCTTCAGCTCTTAAGGGCCACCCACATTTTCTCACTTCACCCTCTCTGCTTTTAAGGACATATGTGATAAAATCAAGCCCACCTAGATAATATTCCTATCTCAAGGTCAATTTGCCATATAACAGAATATAATCACAAGATTGATACTTCACTACATTCAGTGGTTCCAGTGATTAGGGTAGGAATTTCTGAGGGTCGTTTGAGAAATCCTACCTAAACAGACTTAAAATATCCAAAATGGATTGTAAAATGACTGTGTATATATCAAATCATTTTTCTTTTCAGTGATCATTAATGTCTCACTAGAGCAAGTGAGATAAAACCCAGACTGTTTCTCCTGCTATATAAAGACCTGTTATATTGCTTGGAGCCAAACTAAGAACTTAACATCTCATTAACTTTCATAATAAACTCTTGAATCAGGGTGGTCTCTTCTCTTTTGTAAATTCATGTTGGTTGTTTCTACCTCTACTCTTTGTTGTTATTTTGTGCATAGGATCCTTCAAGCTAGACTTCAACAGGACATGAACCAAGAACTTCCAGATATACAAGATGGATTTAGAAAAGGCAGAGGAATCAGAGATCAAATTGACAATATCGTTAGATCACAGAAAAAGCAAGAGAGTTCTAGAAAAATGTCTATTTCTGTTTCACTGACTACGCTAAAGTCTGACTGTGTGGATCACAATAAACTGGGGGAAATTCTTAGATGGGAATATTAGACCACCTTATCTGCTGCCTGATAAACCCGCATGCAGGTCAAGAAGCAAGAGATAAAACCAGACACGGAACAAGAGACTGGTTCCAAATTGGAAAAGGGGTACATCAAAGCTGTATATCATCACCCTGCTTATTTAACTTATGTGCAGAGTACATCATGAGAAATACTGGGCTGGATGAAGCACAAGCCGGAATCAAGGTTGCCAGGAGAAATATCAATAACCTCAGATATGCAGATGATACCATATTAAAGGCAGAAAATAAAGAGGAACTAAAGAGCTTCTTGATGAAGGTAAAAGAGGAGAGTGAAAAAGTTGGTTTAAAACTCAGCATGCAAAATATAAAGATCAAGGCATCTGGTTCATAGCAAATAGATGGGGAAACAGTGGAAACAGTGACAGACTTTATTTTCTTGGGCTCCATAATCACTAAAGAGGGTGACTGCAGTCATGAAATTAAAATTGGAAGAAAAGCTATGACAAACCAAGATGGCATATTAGAAAGCAGAGATGTGACTGCTGATAAAGGTCTGTCTAGTCAAAGCTATGAATTTTCCAGCAGTCATGTGTGGATGTGAGAGTTGCATCATAAAGATGCCTGAGCACTGAAAAATTGACACTTTTGAAATGCAGTGCTGAGAAAACTCTTGAGAGTCCCTTAGATAGCAAGGAGATCAAACCAGTCAATCCTAAAGGAAATCAATCCTGAATATTCATTGAAAGGACTGAAGCTGAAGCTCCATTCTTTGGCCACCTGATGCAAAGAGCCAACTCATTGGAAAAGACCCTGATGCTGGGAAAGACTTAGAGCAGGAGAAAAAAGGTGATGACAGAGGATAAAATGGTTGGATGATGTCACCAACTCAATGGACATGAGTTTGAGAAAACTCCGGAGATGGTGAAGGACAGGGAAGGCTGGTGTGCTGCAGTCCACAGGGTCACAAAGAATCAGACAGGACTCACTGACTGAAAAATAACAGTGTAGTTTCCCTTCCTCTCTCCACCTGATCAAATTGTCTGCTTCCCTTAAATTGAGACATAAATTCTATATTACCCATTGATTCAGCATATATGAGTGCTGCTGCTGCTGCTGCTAAGTCGCTTCAGTCGTGTCCAACTCTGTGCGACCCCATAGACGGCAGCCCACCAGGCTCCCCCATCCCTGGGATTCTCCAGGCAAGAACACTGGAGTGGGTTGCCATTTCCTTCTCCAATGCATGAAAGTGAAAAACGAAAGTGAAGTCACTGAGTCATGTCCAACTCTCAGTGACCCCATGGACTGCAGCCTACCAGGCTCCTCTGCCCATGGGATGCAGCCTACCAGGCTCCTCTGCCCATGGGATTTTCCAGGCAAGAGTACTGGAGTGGGGTGCCATTGCCTTCTCCTCATATATGAATGAGTACCTACTAAATATCAAAAACTGTTCTATACTTAAAGAATACATGGTAGTCAATGTAAGGTTCTTGCTCTCATGGAGTTTCAATTATAAGGGGGAAGACTAAAGATCTCTAAGCACATAAAACCACAGAAAATCTTTCCCTATTGGACTGTTGAAGTGTTTATTAACTGTGGTACTGACCTGATGCATACCATGCATTATATATACATTTTCCCCCCAAGTTTCTCCCTTTCTCCCCAATGAGATTCTAACTTCCTTCTGGATATACATAGTATAATATTATCAATAGTGTCAATAAATCCTAGCATTTTGCATTGAGGACTGAGTAAATATTTACTGGCTGAATGATCAATCTCTGTACTTGAGTTTGATCAAAGGTTTAAATATTTTTCCCAAGAGAACCACAACTAAAATTCTCTTTGCAAATATATTTTTGGGCAAAAAGGATAGAAAACATACTGACTAGAAGGCAGGAAGAAAAGTAGAACCAGAATAAGCTTTCTAAAACATTCACAACCTGTAGGATTTTCTCCTGAATGATCAAGAAGTGTGTTGGTTTACTGTGACAAAGAGTTCAAAATTGAATATTAGGGTAAATTTTGTTACCTCTGCTGAGGGATTAGCAGACAGAAGATGCTAGAAAACATTCTTATATGACGGAAAAGTAGAACTAGTATTTAATATGTGACAAATATCACCTACATTATATCACTTAGCTTTCAGAATATTTGTTAGTATTGTTTCTCTTCACATACTTTCAGGTGGTAACCTGAGATCAAGCCAAGGTCATAAAATGATAATAGAAGACTAAAACAGAATGTTTTTAAAAGTTAATAAGTCACAATAACATATAAAAAAGAAAGAGATATTAGTAAAATATGTATTTCTACAAATACCTGAAAAATGGATATTGGAACAGTGACTAATGAAGCAGAGGGAAAAGGGCTGCAAATTGAAAAAATGTGAAAAGCACTCAGTAAAGACACCACTATTCAGCCAACAAATCCCCTAGAAAGATGATTTGGAAATTCTCAGTACAGAGCAGGAGTTAGAAATGGAACAGAAAAGAAGATTAACCGACACTCCACGTGCAGAACTGTCATCCCCATCATTTTTAATACCTCTTCACCAGGATAACACAGACAATCATGGATAACAGCCTGTAGGCAATCATTTACCCCCAGTCATGAAAGAAAGATGGACACTGAGTTCATTTGAAAGAAATTAAATGAAATGTTTGGGGTGAACTTTGTAATTAAAAGTAAGTAGACAACTGAGAATCAACAGTTCAGTTCAGTTCAGTCTCTCAGTCATGTCCAACTCCTTGGGACCCCATGAACCGCAGCACGCCAGGCCTCCCTGTCCATCACCAACTCCCAGAGTTCACCTAAACCTATGTCCATCAAGTTGGTGATGCCATCCAACCATCTCATCCTCTGTCGTCCCCTTCTCCTCCTGCCCTCAATCTTTCCCAGCATCAGGGTCTTTTCAAATGAGTCAGCTCTTCGCATCAGGTGGCCAAAGTATTGGAGTTTCAGCTTCAGTCCTTCCAATGAATATTCAGGACTCATCTCCTTTAGGATGGACTGGTTGGATCTCCTTGCAGTCTAAGGGACATTCAAGAATCTTCTCCAACACCACACTTCAAAAGCATCAATTTTTCGGCACTTAGCTTTCTTTATACTCCAACTCTCACATCCATACATGACTACTGGAAAAACCATAGCCTTGACTAGATGGACCTTTGTTGACAAAGTAATGTTTCTGCTTTTTAATATGTTGTCTGGGTTGGTCATAACTCCTTCCAAGGAATAAGTGCCTTTTAATTTTATGGCTGCAAATCACTATCTGCAGTTATTTTGGAGCCCCCAGAAAGAGAGTCAGCCACTGTTTCCACTGTTTCCCCATCTATTTGACATGAAGTGATGGGACCAGAAGCCATGATCTTAGTTTTCTGAATGTTGAGCTTTAAACCAACTTTTTTACTCTCCTCTTTCACTTTCATCAAGAGGCTCTTTAGTTTTTCACTTTCTGCCATAAGGGTGGTGTCATCTGCATACCTGAGGTTATTGATATTTCTCCCAGAAATCTTGATTCCAGCTTGTGTTTCTTCCAGCCCAGTGTTTCTCATGATGTACTCTGCATATAAGTTAAATAAGCAGGGTGACAATGTATAGCCTTGATGTACTCCTTTTCCTATTTGGCACCAGTCTGTTGTTCCATGTCCAGTTCTAACTGTTGCTTCCTGACCTGCATACAGATTTCTCAAGAGGCAGGTCAAGTGATCTGGTATTCCCATCTCTCTCAGAATTTTCCACAGTTAATTGTGATCCACACAGTCAAAGGCTTTGGCATAGTCAATAAAGCAGAAATAGATGTTTTTCTAGAACTCTCTTGCTTTTTCAATGATTCAGCAGATGTTGGCAATTTGATCTCTGGTTCCTCTGCCTTTTCTAAAACCAGCTTGAAAATCTGGAAGTTCACAGTTCACATAAAGCTGAAGCCTGGCTTGGAGAATTTTGAGCATTACTTTACTTGCATGAGAATCAACAGACTTTGAGTGGGAAAGAAAAAAAAAAAATGACACGAAAATGAAAGACCGAAACAAAGAAAGAAGGAGATGACCCAGAGTAAACAGAGAGAAATCAATAGAGAAAAAAGGAGTTTAAAAATATTATAACCAGTAATCTAAGAAAAAGCTCAGAGAATATGATATCCATAAATCATAAGTCACTGTGAAAAAAAATAACAATAAAATAAAGTAGAAAGTACTCTTGGGAAATTACAAAATAAGATTAACAAAACAAATTTTTCAATAGTCGAGAGGTAAAATTTTTAAAACCTCACCAAGACTGGAAAGAAATGAAAAATACAAGATCAAATATAAAGACATACCAAACCAAAAATATCAGTAGTTCTACCCAAGTAATAGGATTCCCCAAAACATATTACAGAGAACATAGGAAATAAAAAATGACCAAATAAATAATGGATAGGAATTCCTCAAACCCAGTCTTCAAGATAAAAATCCTAGCAGAGAGAATAAAGATCCACTCTAGGTCTGTCACTGTGAAATTTGAAAATGCAAGCAATAAAAAATTCTAAAAACATGATTAAATAGGTAAAAAGACAATGTTATTAATAATTAGCTATTTGAGTTTGAATACTTGCTTAAAGTCTTAAAGGTTAAGAGAGAGTTAATATGAGACCACAACTCTTCATTTCTGATACCTGTTTTCTTTCCTCTGTATCATGATGCATATTTAAGGTGTTTGGCAACTTTATGAATAGAATTAGGAAATTATTTCCTTTACATAACTTTCCCATTCACCCTCCTAACCCTTCTCCCCCAAAATAATTCTTTCTGGTTCACATTTTCAATTGTTTACTGGATATTTTAGTACAGATGACTCTGTGCAAACCATTGGGAACCAGTATATATATATAGTGCATAGGGACCAGTGTGTTAGAATTTTTAATAATTGGTCCAGTGCTTTTAGCCTTTTCCTACTACAAATTCATCCTTCAAATGGCGCCAGGGACATTTTCTAAGCTACAAACCTGGTTCATATACTCAGCTCTATAAAATACTTCAGAGAGAACACCAAAATTATGAGTGTCATTCAACTGCATATAATATCCCATCTCCTTAATCTTCTAAAATGTTCACTGATTTATGTTTTTATTTATTCCTTTAATTAATAGAGTACCTGTCATGTGCAGGGTACTATTCTAGATGCTGTGATATGCAGTACAGCATGAATAAATCCTAAAAATAATTCTGATAAGTGAATAAAGCCAGATAAAATGTGTATACTCTATTATCCCATTTTATAAAATACTAGGAAATGCAAACATAAATAACAGATGGGTGGCTTTCTGAGGGTGGGAGCAGAGCAGGAAAGAGAGGGAGAAGAAGACCATAGGGACACAAAGAAACTTTGAGGGAGATGAATAAGTTTATTATCTTGATTATTATGACAAAAGTTTCATGACTATATATATATATGTCAAAAATTGTAACAGTATACATATTACTTACTTGTAGTCACTGTATGCCAGTTATACCTCAGTGAAGCTGTTAAACCCACAGATATAAAACACAGTTGTAAACACTTTTGTGTCTTGGACTGAACTGTCTCCCCAAATCTCATATGTTCAAGCTCTAACCCTGATACCAAAAAAAAAATGTTACCATATCTGGAGAGAGTCTTTAGAGAGGTGATTAAACTGTGATGAGGCTGTTAGGGTTGGGTCTAATCCAAGATAACAGGATCTTCATCAGAAGACGAAATTAGGATAGAGACAAGCTTATATACAGAGAAAAGGCACAGGGAAAAGACAGCCATTACAAGCTAAAAAGAGAACTAAATACTGCCAATATTTTGATCTCAAACTTCTAGCCTCCAGTGCTGCAAGAAAATGAATTTTTGTTCCTTAAGCACCCAATCCATGGTGATATGTTATGCAAGTCCTAGCAAACTAAAATACCTGGTAAGAGATTCCACAATTTATATATACCTCATGCTCTCTGTGTGGCTACATCATGAGTGATTTATTTCCTATCTAAATGATTTCCTTTGTGCTTTTTTTTTTTTGCAATATATATGTGCTTCTGTGATAATTATAAAAATAGTCATAAAATGTTATATGAAACCATCCACAGGATTCAATCTCAAAATTCTAACGACAAAAAAGCCACAGTGGAAAATGTCCCATTTTCTTATTCTAAAATAAGTATGTTTCTAGTGTAGGAGAAAACATAGCAATTTTAAAAAAGACAACTGAAAGAAAATTGGTAAGTATACTTTTAAAATCTTTCTATAAATATTCAAGAGGAAGCCTGCCGATTCTAAATTGCTGATACTGCTATTTCAAAGATGTCTGCAACATACACAGGAAAGACTCAGTGGAACTATAAACGAGCTGTTCATTAAAGATACCTATGTAAATTACAAGACAAAAGGTAATATTCAATATCAAATGCTTCCATTTTTTCAGAAAGCTTCACAAAATGAGTTTTAAGTTGGCAGTGATTACCAGCAATGTTTTTGTTAGGAGCTTCACAAGGCTTTCTTTTATTCTTAATTACTTTTGTAACTACCAACACTTACTCAATTAGATATGTTAATAGTCCCTGGATTTCTGTACACCTGTTTCTTCCAGCTGTCTGCAAGGCTGGCTCCCCAACATCTGTATGGAATTGGTAGTTCAATTTTCTACTATTAAAATCACAGGAAAAGAAGTCCTAGGGTTTAGGGGAAACACTGAAACTGCCTGCCTTGGTCATGCAAGACAGTAGCCACTTGCATGAGCTATCTTACAACCGGAGATCCCAGTAAGGAAAGCACTACTAACAAGCTACCACCAACTGGGAAGAATTTCGGAAAGGTCAAAAGGAGAGAGAAGATGGCAGTCTATATGTCTGACCAACCTCCAAGAACTCTCTCAGGAACCACCTTGGCTGAGTGATGCATGGACCGCCAGGAAGGACCCTGAGTCAGAACGATTGGCCACAGGCAACTCAGAAACTATTCCCATCTCCATAATGGAAATCTCCCAAGATTGCAAGTTACATGGGAGAGCAGTTTTCATGGGTTCCCTCACTTTCCTGCTATCCACCAGGATGTCCTTTCCCAATAAAATCTCTTGCTTTGTCAGCTTGTCAGCATGTGTGTCTCCTCGGACAACTCATTTCCAATTGTTAGCCAAGAACCCGCCTTGGGCCCTGCAAAGGGTCCCTCTTCCTGCAGCATGAGGATCAGTATGGGGTTAAAGGGCTTAAAATAAAGACAAAGGTAGTCAAGCATAAATATGCTTGCAGTTACATCAGTATGATGAAAGTAAAATCTGAGATGCCTGCAAAAATTACCAGAAGGTTCCTTATGCACTCATAAAAGGAGGGTCCTTTACTTTATAAGCCCTCTGGTGCTTAGGTTATATTTATCACTTTATATGTATCTAAGGTCCAGGTTGTAGAGTAGTTTTGCTATGAAAATTAGAGCAAAAGTTAAATACTTTAAAACAGAGTCATTTATAATAAACTGAAGTATCTACTAAAAATTGCTTTCAAGAATATACATTCCACCAGATTTTTATTAAGTACTTAAAATGCACAGTAATTTAGGAGATATGTTCTTTCACTTCAGTTCGGCTCAGTTAGTCATGTCCAACCCTATGTGACCCCATGGACTGCGGTCCGCCAGCCTTCCCTGTCCGCCACCAACTCCTGTAGTTTACTCAAACTCATGTTCATTGAGTCAGTGATGCCATCCATTTCTTTAGAGAAGTAATTAAATGAAAATGAGGTCATCAGGGTGGAATCTAATCCAATAGGACAATGTCTTTACAAGAAGAGATTAGGAAACACACATACAAATCTACAGTTGCAAGACCATGTAAAGATATAGTGTGTGTGTGTGTGTGTGTGTGTGTGTGTGTACACGTGTGCACATGCATGCATGTGTGCTCCATCAGGTCCGATTCTTTGCAATCTCATGGACTGTAGCCTGCCAGACTCCTCTGTCCACAGAATTTTCCAGGCAAGGCTGCTGGAGTGGGTTGTCATTTCCTGCTCCAGGAGATACTCCTGAGCCAGAGACCTAACCCACATCTCCGGTGGCTCCTGCATTAGCAGGTGGATTCTTTACCACTGCACCAACTGGGAAGCCTGAAAAAGCTTCCTAAATTCAGGAAGTACAGCAACAATGACAATGCCCCTGATCTCACGGAGCTTAAAAGGAGTAAAAATGACTAATAAAACCAGATTGACTGTTATGAAAATGATACAAGATAAAATTACTGGTTTGCACTGGGGAATGCTATTTAAGTATGGTAGTTAATATCTTTGAAGATATAATATGAAAATGAGATAAAGTCTTTAACTTACTAACTAAAAGCGAAATAAGTATTGTACTCAATGTCAAAGAGAACACTGGAGAATAAGCACCATAAATTGAAGTAATTTATAATGAGAGGATGTGGGCATAAGAGCACATTATTTAAATGCATGTAAATTAACCTACAATTGTATTTGTTAAATTCTATCTGCAAAGTGTTTGCATCAAGATTTTATTACAAGGTTGGTCATTGTACAATTGTTTATAGTAACACAAATTTGGTGAAACTTCAACCCCCAACAATAAGATACTCATTAAACACATAAAATACAGTGCCCCAGCAAAATAGCATATCATGCATCCATTAAAATGATTCTTTACCATTTCTGATGCAAGAGGTCAGATTTTCTCCACTTTCTTCAGATTCTTTAAGATAGTGAGGGGATGCTTAAAAGGCACAAACCTACAAAATTTACAGACTAGCAAACAATGAACAGTGGGAGTTAGGTGGAATACTGGTAGATGAAGCATATCAGAGGAAGCCACAGTCCGGAAATCATGTGGTATAAGCATCAGTAAAGGAAGAAGTGATTCACTCAGCAAGTACCAGCAAAAGGACAGTATAAAAAGAGGAAGGAATAGTGAAAAGAGCTAAAAATAGATGGTAGATGAAGGTCTATGTACAGAAATCTGTGAGATAATCAGTCCTTCTCCTTTGCTTGCCTCTACTGGCTTGAGCTTTATACTGAATACCAAACAACCATCCAGAAAGGACTAAGGTAACTAAGGCTGAGTATGAGTGTAATAAAAGAAGCATTCCTCATTATATCATATAGGTGTCAGTTCAGTTCAGTTCAGTTGCTCAGTCGTGTCCAACTCTTTGCAACCCTATGAATCGCAGCACTCCAGGCCTCCCTGTCCATCACCAACTGCCAGAGCTCACTCAGACTCACCTCCATCGAGTCAGTGATGCCATCCAGCCATCTCATCCTCTGTCGTCCAATTCTCCTCCTTCCCCCAATCCCTCCCAGCATCAGAGTCTTTTCCAATGAGTCAACTCTTCGCAGGAGGTGGCCAAAGTATTGGAGTTTCGGCTTTAGCATCATTCCTTCCAAAGAAATCCCAGGGCTGATCTCCTTCAGAATGGACTGGTTGGATCTCCTTGCAGTCCAAGGGACTCTCAAGAGTCTTCTCCAACACCACAGTTCAAATGCATCAATTCTTCGGTGCTCAGCCTTCTTCACAGGCCAACTCTCACATCCATACATGACCACAGGAAAAACCATAGCCTTGACTAGACGGACCTTAGTCGGCAAAGTAATATCTCTGCTTTTAAATATGCTATCTAGGTTGGTCATAACTTTTCTTCCAAGGAGTAAGTGTCTTTTAATTTCATGGCTGCAGTCACCATCTGCAGTGATTTTGGAGCCCAAAAAAATAAAGTCTGACACTGTTTCCACTGTTTCCCCATCTATTTCCCATGAAGTGATGGGACCAAATGTCATGATCTTAGTTTTCTGAATGTTGAGCTTTAAGCCAACTTTTTCACTCTCCTCTTTCACTTTCATCAAGAGGCTTTTTAATTCCTCTTCGCTTTCTGCCATAAGGGTGGTGTCATCTGCATATCTGAGGTTTTTGATATTTCTCCCGGCAATCTTGATTCCAGCTTGTGTTTCTTCCAGTCCAGCGTTTCTTATGATGTACTCTGCATGTAAGCTAAATAAGCAGGGTGACAATATACAGTCTTGATGTACTACTTTTCCTATTTGGAACCAGTCTGTTGTTCCATGTCCAGTTCTAACTGTTGCTTCCTGGCCTGCATACAGATTTCTCAAGAGGAAGGTCAGGTGGTCCGGTATTTCCATCTCTTTCAGAAATTTTCCAGTTTATTGTGATCCACACAGTCAAAGGCTTTGGCATAGTCAATAAAGCAGAAATAGATGTTTTTCTGGAACTTTCTTGCTTTTCCATGATCCAGCGGATGTTGGCAAGTTGATTTCTGGTTCCTCTGCCTTTTCTAAAACCAGCTTGAACATCAGGAAGTTCACGGTTCACGTATTGCTGAAGCCTGGCCTGGAGAATTTTGAGCATTACTTACTAGCATGTGAAATGGGTGCAACTGTGCAGTAGTTTGAGCATTCTTTGGCATTGCCTTTCTTTGGGACTGGAAGGAAAACTGACCTTTTCCAGTCCTGTGGTCACTGCTGAGTTTTCCAAATTTGCTGGCATATTGAGTGCAGCATTTTCACAGCATCATCTTTCAGGATTTGAAATGGCTCAACTGGAATTCCATTACCTCCACTAGCTTTGTTTGTAGTGATGCTTTCTAAGGCCCACTTGACTTCACATTCCAGGATGTCAGGCTCTAGATGAGTGATCACACCATCGTGGTTATCTGGGTCATGAAGATCTTTTTTGTACAATTCCTCTGTGTATTCTTGCCATCTCTTCTTAATCTCTTCTGGTTCTGTTAGGTCCAGACCATTTCTGTCCTTTATCGAGCCCATCTTTGCATGAAATGTTCCCTTGGTATCTCTAATTTTCTTGAAGAGATCTCTAGTCTTTCCCATTCTGTTCTTTTCCTCTATTTCTTTGCATTGGTCACTGAAGAAGGCTTTCTTATTTCTTCTTGCTATTCTTTGGAACTCTGCATTTAGATGCCTATATCTTTCCTTTTCTCCTTTATTTTTCATCTCTCTTCTTTTCACAGCTATTTTTAAGGCCTCCCCAGACAGCCATTTTGCTTTTTTTCATTTCTTTTCCATGGGGATGGTCTTGATCCCTGTCTCCTGTACGTCACGAACCTCATTCCATAGTTCATCAGGCACTCTATCTATCAGATCTAAGGCCCTTAAATCTATTTCTCACCTCCACTGTATAATCATAAGGGATTTTATTTAGGTCATACCTGAATGGTCTAGCGGTTTTCCCTACTTTTTTCAGTTTAAGTCTGAATTTGGCAATAAGGAGTTCATGATCTGAGACCCAGTCAGCTCCTGGTCTTGTTTTTGTTGACGGTATAGAGTTTCTCCATCTTTGGCTGCAAAGAATATAATCAATCTGATTTCGGTGTTGACCATCTGGTGATGTCCATCTGTAGAGTCTTCTCTTGTGTTGTTGGAAGAGGGTGTTTGCTATGACCAGTGCATTTTCTTGGCAAAACTCTATTAGTCTTTGCCCTGCTTCATTCTGCATTCCAAGGCCAAATTTTTCTGTTACTCCAGGTGTTTCTTGACTTCCTACTTTTGCATTCCAGTCCCCTATAATGAAAAGGACATCTTTTTTGTGTGTTAGTTCTAAAAGGTCTTGTAGGTCTTCACATAACTGTTCAGCTTCATATAGGTGTACCTTAACCTATTAACCAGTGTCTGTTCCTTACCCTAAAGAAAGTCTGCCACCACTAAACCTTAACTAGCACCATAGATCATGCTATCTGACTTAATATCAACCAATTCTAAATGTGAGCAAATGCGACATTTGAGGAAAGGCTGCAGCATGCAAGAGAAATACCAAAACTTTGAAACAAACAAACAACAGGTGAAAGTAGCCTTTAGCAAAAAGAAAAATAAGAAAATGACAAAGAAAGAACTTTGAGTCAGAGTCCTCAATGACATTTAAGGAAATATTCTTAACAAAGCATGAAAATATTAAATGTTTTGTATCCAGCCCAAGAACCAGAGGTCCAGACCAAATAACCAAGAGATGGGGACAAGGCATACCAATGCCAAATTGGGAATTACTTGTAAGGTAATTCCCATGTGCAGACAGGCTGAATATCCCTGCCTTAGATATTGCAATTGAACAGACAAGAGCAGCAAAGCAACTTTCCCTCTGGGACCCAAATGGGAAATGGACAATCATCACCTATTCCATCACTGACCATCAAGAGATGAGGCTGCAACAATTCTTACCTCCATGTGAGTTAGATTCCTTATAAAATAGATCAGTTTGTGGCTCAGACAGTAAAGAATCTGTCTGAATGTGGGAGATCCCAGTTTGATCCCTAGGTCAGGAAGATTCCCTGGAGAAGGGAATGGCAACCCACTCCAGTATACTTGCCTGGAGAATTCCATGCAAAGAAGAGCCTGTCGGGCTACAGTTCATGGGGTTGCAAAGAGTCAGACACCACTGAGCAGCTAAAAGAAAAAAACAACTCCACACCCAGAAGATGAGATGAGCAGATGAAGAAAAAGAAAATCACATCTATGGAACTTCTGCCATCCAGAGAAATGTATGTCAAGCAGAACACCCAGAACAGGGAGATTCCAGCAAAAGAACATTAAAAACACAGAGATTTGATTATGACACAAAATAAAAGTATTTTCATCAACTAAAACTATTGTTAATGTTAGAATTTAATACAGTAGTTAAAGGTAATGTTAAGGGTTGAAATATGTGTCCTTGAATATAAAATAGAAGAAGCGTCTCACAAAGAGATGGATATCATGTGGTTAGAGACTTGGATGATGATGTGGTTGAACTGTATCCCCCAGAAAGACATATTCAAGTCCTGACCCCATGCCTGTGACTGTGATCTTATTTAGAAATACAGTCTTTACAGATGTCATCAAAACAAGGTGAGGTCATACCAGATTGTAAGGAACTGTAAATTCAATGACTGGTATCCTTGTAGGGACTGAGAGATTTGAAAACATGCAGGAGACATGAGGAAGAAGGCCAAATGAACATGGGAAAAAATTGGAGTCATGCTGTCACAGGCCAAAATAGCATCAAGGATTGCTGGCAATGAGCATAAGCTAGGAGCAAAGCAAGATTCTTCTCTAGAGACTGAAGAAAGAGAATAGTGCCTTTTTGACATCTTGATTTTAGACTTCTAGTCTCCACAACTGTTAGAGAATACATTTGTGTTTTTTAAGCCACATTTTGTTGTTTAGTCACTAAGCTGTACTCAACTCTTTGCCCACCAGGCTTCTCTGTCCATGGAATTTTTTAGACAAAAACACTGGAGTGGGTTGCCATTTCCTTCTCCAGGCGATCTTCCAAACCTAGGAATCAAAGCTGTGTCTCCTGCATTGGCAGGCAGATTCTTTATGGCTGAGCCACAGGCAAACCATTTAAGCCACATGGCTTGCAGCAATTTGTTACAGTAGCCCATGGAAACTAATAAAGATGATCAATTCATAGGATTTAACATACAAATGGAAAAAAAAATTTAAACAACTAACAGAATTTTATTTCCCTGAGTTTAAGAAATTTTTGAGGCTTCAAACTGAAAAAAGGTCATTGAATTCCAGTACTGACTATGAAAACAAGCCCCCAAGTATAGATATCCTAGCAAAGAACTCCGGTCACCCAAGGTCAATCTCTGCAGCAGGAAGGAGAAACTTCTAACAAAGAGAAAAGGCATAGGACTTATCATCTAAAATTCTAGAAGTTAGAATTTGGTGGAGTAATGTCTACAGACTTTTAAAAGGCTATAAGAATTTTATACCGAGTAAGATAGAGTGTCTACAAAAATGTTTTTGCTGGTTTTTTCCCACCCTTGAGAGGTGCAAAGGTGGTAACTTTTTATTGCGTTTACATTCACGAAAAACTCTGATGTAGAAATTTCTATTTTCCTTCAAAACATTGTTCTACTCTTTTCTAACATTTTTCATGACAGACCATCTTAAGTTTATTTCCCCCTTTAGGTAATGCATTTCTGTCCCTCCAGGCTTGTATGATCCTTTTTAGGATTTAAAATACAATAATCTTATCTGAAGAGATTCACTGTTGGTTGTTTTTCATTAAGTTTGCGCAAGCTCGGGGAGTTGGTGATAGACAGGGAAGCCTGGCGTGCTGCAGTCCATGGGGTTGCAAAGAGTCTGACATGACTGAGCGACTGCACTGAACTGAACTGACTGACACATGGAGAAACCTGCAGATAAGCAGATTACAATCTACCTTCAACTCAATGTTTTATATTTAATTTCTATTCTGTTCTATTATTTCATTTCTCCTGGCCTATTCTATTCCCTTCTCTAGGAGCACAAATTATAGGTATGTTGACTCATCATTATCTTACTGGTCCCTGTAATCTTTATTATATATAACTTTTATAAAAATCTTATAGCTTTTCTTTGGCATTCTAGGTAATTTTCTCAACTGTCTTAATGATCCATATAGTGACAATTTTCTTCTTTATTAGTTGAAATGCTTTAATACTTTACTTTTATTAAATTTACTTTTTTAGTTCCTTAATAAAAATCCTTGCAGCTCATTGTTAAAAATAATATTCACATTCATTTCAGATGCCATGTTTTCCTTAATATCAGTTCAAAATATGTAGTACCTAAAATTTGATTTTGTTTCCCTGGATAAGTCTTCAAATATATCTTTCATGATGAAATTTTTCACACCGTTGTTTCAAACTGTATTACCATACCTTGGTAACCAAAGATAATTGCATTGGTTACCAAGGTAAGAGGGTAGTAGGTTGAGTATAATAGAGTAATTGAGGGCAGGAGACCTTCTATTAGATCTGATTTTTCTTAGATTTTTTCCAGACATCTTAAAAAGTATGCTACTGGAAAGTAAGCAGGAGGGTGATGAAGGAGGATGATATCACCTTAGTCGTGTTGTGGTTTTAAGAATGTGGGAAGGAAGTTAACACTATAGGAAGCTGCAGCTAAAGTATCTTTCCCCGAAAGAATTTTCTCTACATTTGTTGAAATCTATCATGTGGAGACAAACCCAGCTGGATCTGGAGAAATTCTTCTCCCAACATGAAAGATGCTTGGTTTTCTCCAGCTGGCCATACGGGCAGGAAATATTATGGTGGAGCGGGCTAGGGTAACGCACAATTAGATTTCTTTCTATGTGCTGAAACTACATGTTTTCTCTTAATACTTTTGCTACTAGTGACCTAAAATTGTTAAATGACTCTAAGTTGATATCCTCCTATCCTTCTGATGACCTATCCTCATTTCCAGGGTTCCTTGATCTAAATCAGTTCCTTGATCTAAATCAGTGGATATGGCAGCAAACAGACTCTAACAGGGTCCCCAGTGGTCTCCATCACCAGGCATTTTTGCCCCAGTGTAATCCTCTCTTCTTGACTGTGGCAGGATCCATGATTTGCTTCTCATGGACTAAAGTAAAAGGGAAAGGATTTCACACATGATTATTTACATTAAATTGCAAACTCTGTCTTGCTAATAGGCCCTCGCTATTGATACTCTCCCTCACTGCTTTGTTGAATACATTGTCATCCGGAGAGACCCATGGGGCAAGGAACTGTGTGGCCTCCCCCCAACAGTCAGCAAGAAGATGAGGCCCTCTACCTGACAGCCCACAAGGAACTGGATACCACCACCAACCACATGTGCTTGGCAGTGACCCTTCCCAAGCTGAGCCTCAGATGGACCCCAGGCTCAGACAAAACCTTGACTGATGTTTGTGAGAGACTGAAAAACTACTTCTGAGGCAGAAGACCCAGCTGCACCATGTTCAGATTCCTGGCTCATGGGATGTAGCTTATTTTAAACCACTGCAGTTCTGGGTTTTTTGGTTTTGTTTTTTGTTTTTGTTTTTGTTTTTTTTTACAAAAATAGATAAATACTACAGTGGGTTTCTTTCTCAAGTCAGAACATTGCTACTGGAAAACCACTTTTCAGAGAAAAACATGTATTTTTCACTGAGCCACCTTTGTCTCGGAATATCAGAAGAGGGAACTCCAAAATCTTTTCCATAGCCTATTTATACCTCCAATACCTGGACCCTCCCAATTATAAGGTATTGGTAGAATTGTCCAGAATTTTTCCTCTGGCATTCCCCAACAATCAACTCATAGAAGCTGCTTTTAAAACCTCTGGTTCCCTAGAAATAGAATCTAAGGAAGAGATTGTGGAAGTGTTTCACTGAGTGATCTTAGCAGGGAGGATATAAAGCAGGAGAGGCAAAGAGTTAAAGCTAAGTGAGGTGTCATCTCTCAGCTGGAGTCTAATTTTAATCCTGGTCCCTTTGGAATTGTTGGAGCAAAAACTACAGCTCTAGACTTCCCTGGTGGTCCAGTTGTTAAGACTCCAGGCTTCCAGTGCAGGGAGCATGGGTTCAATCCCTGAGCGGGGAACTAAGATCCCGCATGCTGTGGGGGTCGGCCAAAAAAGTGTACAAAAATTTTAAAAAAGGATAAAAGAAAACTGCAGCTCAGAATTGATTCCATTTTTAGGTAAGGGGCCTATTCTCCTCTGCCCCATGCCAACTAGTCATTGGTCACTGGCTCTTGTGGAGGGGTCTGGGAAGATGTGGGTGAAGAGGGATGCTATAGTACTTAGCAGCCAACCCTCATAGCACCCAGGAGAAGCTGCACCTGCTCAGTAAAGGGCAGGGCCCCAACAGCATCCACCAACATGGTAAGTTGTGTTTTGCTTCCTGGTGTCATCTTTGAAAGTATTGTGAACAATATTGTAGTTGAAAATATATCTAGTTTCTGTTGATCATTTCATTTAGCTTATGTGTGAGCGTTTACAAATGTGTTTATTTACCCCATTATCTTTCCCAAAAGTTTCACAGTTTATGAAAGTGGGGTAAACCCATGAGGTTATTTATGCACTCTATGTTGGCCAATGGTGAATTAGGAAAATCCACAGCATCCATTCAGGACCTATCACTCATCTCCTATCCCACTCCACCCCACAACAAGCAGCCTGTCAAACACGGCTTCTGAGTTAGAGATTTAAGCTTCTGCTTCAGATTGAAAAACTACTACTGTCTAACACAGACTGCGGGTTTTCTGGCCCTGTTCCCAATTGAGTTGGGGGAACAGTGTCTGAAAAACAAACTTTACAGTTCAGGCTATCCTCTCACAGTGCCACCGGGGTGGCTGGCAAGGTTTCTCCCATCACAGCTGGTATTATCCTGTGTTACTCAACCAGAGGAAAATTACTTCCTAATGGACCCTTAAGCCCTCTGTTCAATTTTCCCTTAAGGTATGACAAATGCAATCCCAAGGACTCACGCTAAGCAAGCCCTCTTCAAAAATTATGGTCTGTGCTCATTTGAGAGTCAGAAATTTTCAATTATATAGCCTCCCAGGATACATTTTAGGAAAAAACAAAACACAACTGTTTTTGCTCACTTGTTAAACACTAACCATTTTGTTCCTAGCTCCATTACTTTTTCTCACTTTATCCCTTTTATGCAAATAGGCAGCCCATTTTCAATCTTCCTTGAAATAGAAATGAAGGCTCTGTGTATGGGAAATTGGTGATTTTGGACTTTGCTTTAAAAATTATCTTTGAGAACAACCTGAATTTTTTCAACACTTAAAAGTTTCAAAAGTGCCTTCACATCCATTGCATCATTTGATTCTCACCACAAGCCTGCAAAGTAGACAGGTATTGTAACCCCCGATTTACAGACTAGAATTCAGAGATCACCTAACTTCTTAAAATCACATTGCTGAAAGCAAACAGAACTGAGACAAGAACCAGATTTTCTCTGACGTTAGTCCGATGCTGTTTCTCCTCCTCCATGCTGCCTTTTAACTGTCAGCAATACACATTCTCAATTCCTTTCTTGATCCCCGGGATGTTTGCTTTATGATTATTATTTTTTTCACTCAGGGATCCCATGAGCACACAGCAGGACTTAGCAACGCCCCATTTACTGTCATTCAATGTTAGCACTCTCTTTATGTATTTCCACATTCTCCAATAAGGACCCTGTCTTAATTATCTAATCTGGACACGTTATTTTACCAGTGTGACTCCAAGACATGCTGGTGAGTCCCAAAACGAGTATATGAATGTGGTTTATTTGGATTTTATTGTATCACCCTTATGCTTTATTTTCATTGCGTTTTGAGAAAATCTTTAGCATGTGTAGCAGCACTTAAAGAAGATATAACACTGCAAAATAAGAGTTCTCTATCTATCCCCTTCACAACCACAAGAGGACCCTTCCAAACCAAAAAGCTGTGAATCTTATCTGTGAGTTCTGTTGTAAATTTTGATCTGAAGGCGTGTTTAATAGCTTTTCAGTGGTTATTTTAAAGGGAGTATTTACTCGAAATGATATCTGCTTATATTATTTCTTTGCCAAATTGCTCCCAGCAACTTGCAAATCTGCTTCTATCTCTCCATCAGTATCCTCTACGGAAAGGAGGCATTTTCTGTTGTGTACTGCATGAAGTATTTGATTTTCCTTGATGATCTTTAAAGTTCAGCCAGAAGGACAATGAGCACATCCACTCATTCTCAACCTTTTCACCACTAAGGATACTTTTTATTATTTTACTCCTCTGTATGAAATATATTATTCATATCAAATGTGCCAAACTTCACATTTATCAAGAAATTCTTTATTTCCCCATTTTTAATATCAACAAACATATATATTAATAACAAACATACGGAGCATGTTTGTTATTGTGCTGGGTGCTATTCTAACAATCTACATAATTAACTTCTCTAAATCTTTGACATCATAGGCGGTAAGTACTATTATCTTCTTTACACATACAAGACACAAAAGAGTCAAGCAACCAGCAGTAGTTACTATCTGAAATTTAGTACTGGCAGCTAGGCTCCAGAGTCAATGTCCTTAACCTCTATATGTGCTGTTTCCTATTTGTAATATTGGGTTGGCCAAGAAGTTCATTCAAGTTTTTCCATACAACACAATGGAAAAACTTGAACAAGCTTCTTGGTCAACCCACTATGTATCCGGTTAGCACAAGTCAATGGAAACATGTAACCCTTCTAATTTCAGAAAGGCAGAACCAGTAAAGGCATGAGTTCCTCCAATGGGCAGACCTCCCAGGTGGAAAGACCACTCTCTTGGAGTAAGCAGACTAAAATCCAAGCTTCCACTCCTCCCTTTGTCAGCTTTATACCCCTGAATACACTTTTAACTTCTCAAGTATTCAGTTCTCAGTGTGAAAATGAGAATACTACAATTTATCCTGTCTATCTCATTCATTAGTTTTTTTTTAAAAAAGTCCTTCATAGCACAGCCTCATATGTGCCAGGCACTGCTGCTAGATCTGGGGTGAAAGATGAATGGGGGTGAAATCATCTCCCTGAACGAATTCAGTCTAGAGCGGAGGAAGAGGAACAGAACTACACTGACATACAATGTGACATGTTTATGCTGTAGGAGTTATTGAATAAGAGGGGGATGGAGAGGAAGAGCTGTGTTACATTTCTCCAGAAATGTAACAGAGGGGGCAGGAGTAGGAGGCAATGTCAGGAAAACATCATAGAAAAGGCAGTCCCTGATATGAGTTTTGAAATATCAGGAATAGTTCACAGGGCACACAGTGATGGGGAAACAAGACATGTGAAAGCATGAAGATACAAAGAGAAAACATATGGCCTAATTTCAAATACTTATAAAAATGCAGAAGACACTGCTCCTGGGCAGTTAGTAGGGGGGAGATTGACTCATATAGAGAGCTGGAAAGATAGAGTTTGGGTGACAGAATAAAGCATTTTACAAATTCCAAAGCATGCTATAAATAGACAACAGTATTTAGGATGGTTATCACTAAGGACACCAGTCAGTATTGATGGTTCAATGTGTTCCTGAATTGCAGACAATCAGTACAGGCACCACTCTGGACAAACCTAGAATACAGGAGCCCCTCAAACTTCATAGAAGCTCTGGAATTTCCCTGGTGGTCCAGTGATTATGAATCCACCTTGCAATGCAGAGTACACAGGTTAGACCCCTAGTTGGAGAACTAAGATCCTGCATGCTATGGAGCAACTAAGCCTGTGAGCAACAATTACTGAGCCCATGTGCTGCAACCAGAGAGTACGTGTGCCACAAGGAAAGACCCCACACGACGCAACTAAAACTGGATGCAGCCAAATCAAAAAAATTTTTAAAAAAAATGAATGGAAGCTCTGAAAAGTTATTCCTGAGCACTGCTCCAGAATCAGGTGAGATGCTGAAACTATGACTTCTTTACCCTCCTCAGTCAGAATTTCAAATGATACACTGTACCTCTCCATCAGATGTGTTGCATCAGGAAAAGTCAAACCTGTGTTTCTGACAGAACTTACAGAAAACCAAGAGGCCTAACGGCTCCAAAACAAAGAACGCTCAGCCATCCCCCTTTTTGCAGAGGCATGAGGGCCTGAGATGGAAAGCCTGGGTTATTTAGATAATTGCTTCAATTTTCTATCTCACTTTGCTTTTGTAAATGAGTAAGGAAATGAGGAGAATAATTTAATTCAGGTCTCCTGAAAACACGTTTATTCTTCTTTCCCTCATTCACTCTCCATTTTACTTTTGGAGAATTTCAGTAAAAAAATAAAAATAAAAATATGCATTGTCTGGGGAAATCACACTGGCATAATAAGTTGATGAAATTTTCAATGGGGCACAGGTGGAAAGAAGACAGCTGTTTCCTATTTAGGCAAATGTGCATGTTTTTTAAAAAGGAAATTGTGTATAAATGGACCAAAATAACAGCTTTCCTGAATAATTGAGATAACTGACACCAGTCTCCTTTTTACTTTGTTCCTGTAAGCAAAAGTTTCATGGTCTTTAAAGATGCTACTATATTTCTTTTGCCTTCACTTTCTCAGTGCACAAGGATGATATTCTTAACTGTACCTATACAAAACTCACATGGAATTGACCATTTCTCTTACAAGCAAAATCTTAAAAAAATGATACAGCTCTAGATTGTTTTGTTGCATGTGTATTGTATGCTACCTCATGTAAGATAGCAAAGCCAAAACAACATTCATGGAGAAGAGATTACATGTAAGGCACCACATCAGGCTCTGGATGGCAAAAGAGAAGTCTAACATCACCATACCAACTTTGAATTAAATTGGGGATAAATGTGTAACAAGTTTGCAAAACTCATGCTTCAACTGGGAATTGGAGAAATACGTAATCTTTAAAGTAATGTGATGTTTATCTAAAGCCCTGATACGATCAGTGAAAATACTAATGATAACAACTTTTATTCCTATCAAACTTGAACTTTCATCTGAGCCAGTATTACTGACTTTATTTTCTAAGTAGTAGTTTCCACTTCTCAGTTTGCCCTTCTAAGACGGTATCAAATATACAGGGAAGAGGTGTGCTATGACAAGACTGCCAAGGGTGGGGAGAGGTGGCAGATGCGACCCCTGACCTCATATCCATCCTTAGACTTGCACTGACTCTCATTTTCTGAGAGGGGCTTACCTTCTTGCATTTTCAGCTCCTGAAAACCTATTGATATGGATTTCCTCAACTTGATCAGGCCCCATATTAATCCCTAAAAGATTCAGCCTCATAGCACCTTATCTACCCAACCAGCCCTGCAGTCCATGCTGGCCTTCATTCCAGTGTCTCTCCCCGCCTACCTCACCAGCCCTGTGACAGACCCATCAGCCCTCACCTTAGAACTAATATCACACAGGAAGCCCAGAAGGCTTCCCTGTCCCCCCATACGCACGCCCACCTGTCCACCTGCCAGCACTGTGATTTTCATCCTATGTTACTCTCACCTATCTGAAAAGAACACTCCCAGATAGTGAGACTAGCCTGAAAAGAGGAAGTTACAATTCATCTTTTGGACTTCTCTGATGATCCAGTGGTTAGGAATCAACCTGCCAAGGCAGGGAACATGGGTTCAATCCCTGGTCCGGGAAGAATCCTTATACCACGGGACAGCTAAGACCCATATGCCACACCTACTGAGCCTGAAACTACCCACATGCCCTAGAGCCTGTGAGCTGCAACCACTGAGCCCACACACCCTAAAACCTGTGCTACGCAATGAGAGAAGCCACTGCATAAGAAGCCAGCACACCACAACCAGAGAGTAGCCCCTGTTGCCACAAATAGGGAAAGTCCATGTACAGCAACAAAGACACTGCTGCTGCTGCTGTTGAGTTGTTTCAGTCCTGTCCGACTCTGTACAACCCCATAGACGCAAGCCCACCAGGGCCCTCCATCCCTGGGAATCTCCAGGCAAGAACACTGGAGTGGGTTGCCATTTCCTTCTCCAATGCATGAAAGTGAAAAGTGACAGTGAAGTTGCTCAGTCATGTCCAACTCCTAGCAACCCCATGGACTGCAGCCTACCAGGCTCCTCCATCCGTGGGATTTTTCCAGGCAAGAGTACTGGTGTGGGGTGCCATTGAACAAAGACACAGAGCAGCCAAAACTAAAATAATCTCTTTTAAAAACAGAATTCATCTCTCTCCCAGCATCCAGGTATTAAACATTTTAGAAAGATTCTAAATAGTAACTAAAGAGTATTCTGTTATGATCAGTTACAACAGAAAAATATTCCAGGAGTCAGGTAATCCTCAATCTGCAGGGTGTTCTTTCCTCCCTTCCAAGAGCAAGAGGTCATGGCCCATATTCATTGAATTCACTCAAATCATACATGACGGGCACTGGTCTAGGCTGAGCATCTCAGAGATGAAACAGAGTCAGGCAAACAGAATGTTGCCTCTCTACTAGAGAAGACAGAGAAATAGAGGCAGTCCCAGCAGACAGAGAGCTGCTGAGATGGAGGAAGCACAAAGCACTGGGGAGCCCAGATGGGGACACCCAGCCAGACAGCAGAGGCCAGGGAAAGCTTCCTGGTGAACTCCTGCCCCAGCTGAGTTCTGAAAAAGAAACGGGAGCTGTCTAGGAAATGACAGCAAGAACATGTCACGAGAGGAAGCAGCACTGCAGAAAGACGGGGCTGTGAGAGAGCGCGGCTCATTAGCGGCGCTGCCGAGCAGCTTGGTGCAGCTAGCCTGCACATATTACACATTCATTTTCCTTTCCTCTCCTGAGAGGCTTTGATTTCCCACAGCTATGAACAAAGCCTTAAATGCAAAGCAGAAATGAACAGGGTCATAGGAAATGAAAAACTTGTAGATGGATACCTTTGGAGATGAAAGCAGAAACATTTTCTAATATTCCTTAAAAGAATATGATTTTGCTTCTAAAGACTTGAGGCTGCCTATTGGTGTCAGATAGCAGAATAATTGGCTATTGTTGTTGGTTTATTTTTTTTTATCTAAAAGAATTTCTTTTAATATTCTCTACGAATTACAGAGCATTCAGAAGGTAAATCACCCAGGAAATTTTCAGAATTCATAAATGCCATAGGAACAAGGCAGTTTGCCTAAAGAATGCCCTGTTTAAGCTATAGAATAACTGGAAAAGAATAGCATTGACTATTTTTTGCTATGGTAGACTATCTGTCTTTGTTCCTACCTTTATGTAAATGAAGAGTCTTTAAATGAGTGCATCCTACATTTATTTAGGCCAGGCAGAAATAAATAATATAAATTGTAGACAATGATACTAGCATGGAGGATGGTCCCAGCACATCACACACAAAAAAAGAAAAAATACTGAGGGGATAACAAAGCAGTCCATGTTGAGTATATTTCTAAGGTAGAATTCCTAGGAAGTTGTGCTAATTGGAATCATTTTCCTTGGAATGGATGAAGTTATCTCTAAACTTAGAAATGTTTATGTAGCTCACTAAAACTACAAGGATTATCTATTCACTAAAGTTGAGAGAAAATATTTAGAAAAAAGGTGAACAAAGGCATGCAAAAATGTTAAGTATCATTTTAATTACTCAAGGCAATTCCACCTACTAGAATAGCACATAAAAAGATTTAATTTGAAATCGATCTTTCCCTGCCTGCTAAAACAAAATATCAATAATTATTTTTTAATTTTCTCCACAACTGTTTATTTTTTTGAGGATCATTATTATTTTTTAATATACATTTATTTATTTTAGTTGGAAGTTAATTACTTTGTAATATTGTATTGGTTTTGCCATACATCAACATGAATCCGCCACAGGTATAGACGTGCTTCCCATCCTGAATGCCCCTCCCTCCTCCCTCCCGTACCATCACTCTGGGTCGTCCCAGTGCACCAGCCCCAAGCATCCAGTATCATGCATCGAACCTGGTCAATAATTTAAAAAATAATATTTATCCAACAAGAATGTATCAGCATCTCTACATTTTGGAGAAGAAAAAGCTCTACCCTTTCCCCTCAGCACACTAGTCAACCTCTTTCTTCAAACGAGTAGCTCTAAGTACTACTCATCTTCTTCTTAAGATGTAACTAGCTAAGAGTTGCTTCAGGGAAATCTATGAGACATCCCTTCTAACAGAAATAGTTTGGGATATTGGGGGTAGAGAGGGCATGGAAACCACACTGAACGAGTTTTTATGGAGTTGGAGTCTCTTACTAATGTGATTATTTCAACACCATTACTTCAGAGATCCCAGTGTACAGTGTACTCAGTGTTTCTTAAGGATTGCTGGAGCCAGTGTCAAGAGATTAGTTTACAAGAAGGACTTTGAAGTATCTCTTATAAAGCTTTATCCTCAAAATAGAGTTACAATGGCACAAGGGGTGGAGCTAGGAATGGCAGGTTAATGAAACAGATTGGATGCAGAGGAGAGAGGATTCTAAGGTCAGAATGGTGCTTGTTCCTAAGACTGTTTTCTGACCCAGACTTGACAGTCAAAACATTAGTTTTGGGGGAAAAGCCAACACTGAAGAGCTGCTATCACTATACTCTCTGAAACGCTGAAAGCAAAAGTTAGTGTCCGAAAGACTATGGCTTCCCAGGTGGCTCAGAGATAAAGAATCCACCTGCCACCTGATCCTTGGGTTGAGGAGATCCCCCGGAGAAGGAAATGGCAACCCACTCCAGTATTCTTGCCTGGGAATCCCATGGACAGAGAATCCTGACAGGCTACAGTCCATGGGGTCACAAGAGTTGGACATGACTTAGCTACTAAACAACAAGAGTGTGCTAGCGATTTTGTTTGCTTGACAGGAAGCTTACACTTGCTTCACCTATATTAATAGAGTCAGCGTGGCATCAGAACCCAGTGTCCTCACGAGCACCAGGCACACTTTGGATATCTGTAGACTGAAAAGGAGACACGGATACAGCAGACAACACATGATATGGTTACATGTTGAGTGACACCTACTCTACTAAGAGCTCTCCTGAGAACTTGAAGAGACACTTGGAATAGGGCTGAAGTTGCTGTCATTATAGAAAGATGGAGAGAAGTGCTATTTTTATGATGAGATGACTATACACAGTTTCCCTCCCAAGTTGATGTGAGCTGAGAAATAAGAATCTCACGGCAAGCTTCCTCCTGGGACATTCAATCATGTCTCACAGATGAAAGTTTACCTGCTACGTGTTCATTCACACTTCATTATCCCTTTGCCTTCTCATGAACTGATCCCCAGAAAACAGGGGAAAAAAAATCAAGGACTGAGATTCCAGTTCCTTCTCCATGAAAAAGACATAAGGTCCAGGCATATTCATTTTATTGGGACTTTAGAAATAATAGTATGCTCAAGGGAAGTGATTTCTCTTGGAGCTGTGTGATGGCTCATGAAACCAGAAGATCAGGTTCCTCTTTCTGCTGTGTTGAGCTCTGCCCATCAGGAAGATGACTGGGCAGTACTTTACATGGACCATGTAGAAGACATGCTCTAGAGCAGTGGTACATAACTGTTTTGGCACCAAGGACCTATTCTGTGGAAGACAATTTTTCCATGAATCAGAGGTTGGGGGGATGGTTCCTGGATGATTAAGTGCATTACATTTATTATGTATTTTATTTCTAATTGATTGCTGCTGTTCATATGACAGGAACCAGTTCATGGCCCAGAGGTTGGGGATCCCTGCTCTATAGGAAGAAAGAGATAGTTGCTGATTCCACATTGAGACTTGCTTCAACCTTAGTGCCTAGAGCTGGGTTTCTCCTACTTGTATTGACCTCAATTTTCTCACCTTTAGTCCTTCATGGCTTTTTTTTTTTTCCTTAAGGATATAACAGAATCTGAGGTGATATAACAAAATTCATTGTGTCATTTCCTACTGAGATGTGTGGGACATTTTTGCCTTGTAACTGGAGAAATGGAGAAATTTCTCCAGGAAAAAGCACAGAGAGGAGAGTGACAAGGGAAGGAGGACATTACCATCTAGCTCGCATGCCTAGGTTTAAGATCCATTATTAGAGAGATGAAGAACCAACAGTCACAGACCTGTCTTCATGAGGTTTAGTCCAGTTACTCACCCACTCAAATGAGACTTTTGGAGATAGGATAACTGCTCTCAGGGCACTGATGACAGAGTGGGGGCCACAGCCTTGGAGCAAACAGAGCTGCCTTCCTCAATTTGCATGGGATCCAGAACAGATCTGATCCCCTGAGGACTGGGTATCTTAGGAGCAACTGGAGTTGGTGCCCTTAGCAAGGACATTGAAGTTCTCAGGGCAGCAACGTCTTAGGTTCTCTGAGCCAGATGATTCATGGGTGACAGCTGCAGGGAAGTGAGATCCAGAGCAGGGGAAGACAGCCAGCTTATCTGCTGGGCAGAGGTGACTGCAGCTGACCCACTGCAGGCACAGAGAAGCCCACGTTCCCAAGCTTTCAAAATAACTCCCATTGGAAAGAAGACTGTGAGCAAGAACCTGGATTTGTTCACTCTTCAGTGTCCCCTGTCAAGTGCTTAGTAGGTGCTCAGCAAATATTTGTTGCGGAATACATTCGGGATGCTTTTAGGGAGGCTGAGTTCCAAAAATTAGTTCAGTGAGTACTTGACTAGCTTTCTTTGATTACTAAAATATTTGTAACACAACTTTGCAGATGCAGATAAGTGGGTTGTATTTATTTTGTGGTCAGATCAATTTGATCACTGTCACTCTTTGAAAGAGGCTTTTCTCTTTGGGACAGGGATAGAAGAGAGAGAATTAGGGTGAAGGGTGGGCATGACTTCTGCAGGGGCAAATCCAGTGGGTTGGGGTAGTGATCCTACATTTACATGTGATACAATGGTGGTGTTCTCCCCTGACTCTTGGCATCCCACTGATCAGACAGAATGGCTGTAAGCAGCCACAGGACCCTCCCAAATTAAGCTCTCCTTTGTGTGATTCTCAAATACCAAGACATGGTGACTGCAGCCATGCCCAAAGTTTCCTCTGAATTAGAAATTCCTCATGCCAGTCTGTACCAAGGCTCTCATAATCCCACATCAGGCAGTCCCTTAGCATACGGTGCCTATTTAAAATGTGAATATATTACTTAGGAGGGGTAACATATTAATCCACTACCAGCCATTAACACTACAACATGAATTAGTCTGTCAGTGACTGAGGAGGCCTTGCCTCAGGGAACGGTATATAGGGCAGATTTGTTAATTTTTCCTTGTCTTAGATTATGATTTATTGTACAAACAAAAATTGCAGCAGCAATAAAGAAATCTAAAACAAGGACTAAATTCCCCCTTGTGGTCCTACTGCAGTCACATGTTAATTGCTTTATCTGGGTTCCCTTTCAACTTCTATTCAAATTCATAAGGAGCCTCAACTAAAATGTTTTCCATTTTTTCTGAATAATAATAACTAACATTTATTAAGTGCTTACTGTGTGCCAGGCACTGTCCCAGAAACACTTACACAAATTAAATCCTGTCATTTTAACAAAAGCTCATGAAGTAGGGTTTCCCAGGTGGCTTAGTGGTCAAAAATCTGCCTGCTAATGCAAGAGACGCAAGAGATGTGGATTCAGTCCCTGGGTCAGGAATATCCTCTGGAGTGGGAAATAGCAACCCATTCCAGTATTCTTGCCTGGAAAATTCCATGACAGAGGATACCTGGCAGGCTACAGTCCATGGGGTTGCGAAGAGTCAGACATGACTGAGCACTCACGCACGCATAAAGTAGGTAGAGTTTAATTCTCATTTGACACATGGGGGATTGAGATCCAAGAAAGTTAAGGAACTTGTCCAAGTCAGTAAATAATTTACTCAAAGCCAAGCATCTGGCTCCAACATCCATGCTTTCAACTCCAGAGCCAAACATCTCCTTTATCAGAAAGGAAGCTGAGGCATCATGAGCTAATTAACTTGTCTACAGTTGCATACATAACATGTGGCAGAACCAGATGCTTGGGTACAAGCCCACCCTCTTAACTGCGCCATAGAGATGATAGGCACTATCCTGGTTGGTACTCACAGCCTCTGTTTAGGGTTAATGCCATCATGCCCAGTTTACAATGTTAAGGTTAAGAAGACTAGTTAATTTGCCCAAGTGCAGATCATAAATGACAAATTCAGGTTATAAATCCAGATTTTGTTTCCAAGTTCAGTTCTTGTTTATATTATATTTTAAACTGCCTCTATTGACATTCAAATTTTTCAATACAGTTTAAACAAAACACGTGAATTGTCTATTTCCTATCTTATTCATTTCATGTAATTCAAGAACACTTTCCCTAGTTACTAGATAGTTTCCATAATCATCACTGTATTGGCAGCCCAATAGGACCCTGCAGTGATAAATCATAATATATGTAAACACCCTGTTGAATTTTTTTTTAGGGACCTTGCAGTGATAAATCATAACACATTTAAACACCGTGTTGAAATTTTTTCTTTTATATTTTTCTACTATTATAAATAATGTGACAAGAAAGACATCTGTGCAGTATCATATTTCTTTTAAAGTGTTTCTTCCGGAGTAGTAAAGTACAGCTTCTCTCATTTTGCTTGATTTTCCAACAACTGATTCAACCTTACACAGAAAACAGAGCATCATCACCTCCTTGCAGACAGCAATAGCAATAGACACTTTCCCAAGAGCCCCATGTGTGAACAGCCTGGAGTGATCTGAATTTTTCTCCTCTGTGTCTGCTCCAGAGGCATTCAGCCAATTGAGTTACATCACCCACTTGCTGGCTGAGCATCCATTAGCCAGAACATGGCCTTCTGTCTTTTGGTAGCAGCTTTCTTATGGCTGCTACATGTAGGACCCAAACCTGAATCTCAAGAATGGTGTTAGGGTTGGGCTCTGAACTGATGCCACCTGAGCTGGAGCATACTTTCCGGTATTGCCTAAAACCCTGAGCACCTGTCCCAACTGTGCCTGTCCGGTTGGGCTGAAGAGCACAGATGCCCAGTAATTAGTTGGTCATCTCAGTACTGTCATCAAGACAAAGTAAATTTTTATTATTCTTGCCTCATCTATCCTCTAGAATATAAATTTCTTGAGAACAGAAACTATGTCTTTTCTGGGTCTCAGTGTGGGTCCTAAACCCAGATGATGCTCAAATATTAATGATGTTTTCATATACTAGACAGGAACTAGCCTTATGCTTTATAGTTAGTTAAGTCAAACAACCATTTTCACTAAACTGAAAGATTGATGATTATGGGGAGTTTGTGTACTTTTGATTCCATTACAGAAGTAATCTATTTATGCTAATTATCATGCTTTATTTCACAACATTTTCAGTGAGTGAAATATTGATTTTTAAAATATAAGTCACCTTGAAAAAGTGATGAATAACATATTCAACATAGAGTTGATCAAAAAGAATTATTTTTAATTAATCTAATCTCACTACATAAATAGATTTGAGGAAATAGGTATTTTGCAAAAGTGTACTATTTTAAATTCTTCTCAGGGTTGTATTTCCAGAAACATTCTGACTTAGAAAATAAAGTCATCTAATGTCTTCTTTCAAAATAAATTATTGATTTTTAAAAATTGGAGTTAAAGTATTGATGCCAGGATAGAGGTAAATATTCACCTATCTCAGCCACAGCTAAAAGCTTTCCATTACTAGATGCAAAATATGAGCTTTGCTCTTGAGAAAACCTATGTTTTAGGGCTATCGATGTCACTGCCACTTTGAACATTTTCAATATTTAATTATGAGCTTTAAAGTTGTTTATCTTACAGTGTATTCTGTGTAGCAGCTGAATATGAATTGCAACCAGCTGGGAAGTAAGAAATACAAATATACTGTGGCAACCTCTAAATTTAAAAATACACCAATGTTTATAGTCAATAACAAAAGTAAATTGCAAGCTATTAAATATTATTGTTAGATAATTTTCCAAGTTCTATAATTTCCCAAATCTATAGAGCAAAATTAATGAGTATTTGTGTTTTGATCTAAATTTTAAATTCCATTTTATAGAAAATAGAAAAGAGATGGGTCAATTGTAGGAATAATTACATCATTTCTGAGGTTTGTTTCTGAGATATAATTTTCTGGAAGGTTTCTGTTCCTTTCCAGCTCTGCAGTAAGTTGGTTTCCTACTGATAAATCCATAGAGCATCAGTTCAGTTCAGTTCAGTTCAGTCGCTCAGTCATGTCCGACTCTTTGTGACCCCATGAATCACAGTACGCCAGGCCTCCCTGTCTATCACCAACTTCCAGAGTTTACTCAAACTCATGTCTATCGAGTCAGTGATGCAACCCAGCCATCTCATCCTCTGTTGTTCCCTTCTCCTCCTGCCCCCAATCCTTCCGAGCATCGGAGTCTTTTCCAGTGAGTCAACTCTTCACATCAGGTGGCCAAAGTATTGGAGTTTCAGCTTTAGTATCAGTCCTTCCAATGAACACCCAGGACTGATTTCCTTTAGAGTGGACAGGTTGGACCTCCTTGCAGTCCAAGGGACTCTCAAGAGTCTTCTCCAGCACCACAGTTCAAAAGCATCAATTTTTCGGCGCTCAGCTTTCTTCACAGTCCAACTCTCACATTCATACAGGACCACTGGAAAAATCATAGCCTTGACTATACAGACCTTTGTTGGCAAAGTAATGTCTCTGCTTTTGAATATGCTGTCTAGGTTGGTCATAACTTTCCTTCCAAGGAGTAAGTGTCTTTTAATTTCATGGCTGCAGTCACCATCTTCAGTGATTTTGGAGCCCCAAAAAATAAAGTCTGACACTGTTTCCACTGTTTCCCCATTTCCCATGAAGTGATGGGACCAGATGCCATGATCTTAGTTTTCTGAATGTTAAGCTTTAAGCCAGCTTTTCCACTCTCCTCTTTCACTTTCATCAAGAGGCTCTTCAGTTCCTCTTCACTTTCTGCCATAAGGGTGGTGTCATCTACCACCCTCATATCTGAGGTTATTGATATTTCTCTTGGCAATCTTGATTCCAGCCTATGCTTCTTCCAGCCTAGAGCATCAGAGTAGTTGGTTAATGAACAAACTCAATGATTTTCACACTGTTGAGAGAAAGTGTAGTGTCCCATGTAGGTACATCAGTCCCGACTGCAACAGTGGAGGGAGGCTAAGGATTCGCCAATCCTGGCTGTCCCACTACTTTCCACCAGAGCAGCACCATCTTTTTCCATTTTATCTATTGCTTTTCCACCTAAAATTTCTTGGGGAATCATGGGATGAGGGGATCAACTACTAAAGTTATCTCATTTAATGGAGATTATTTTATAGAGTATGTCTAGTCAGTCATTTTTCTCTTTTTTAACTTCTTTTGTCATTCTAGATAAAACATAACTTTAGTGCAGATTTAACAGATGACTTAAGTCAACACACAATGTGAAAGAGGGGTTAATAGAGACCAAAAGGAATACATTTGTATCCTTAAGTAATCTAATATACTGAGGAACAGAGACAAAACTGAAAAGGACTAGCAAAGTAGATCAAGAGGTAGGGAAAGAAAAAAGAACACAAGAGGTAAGGGAGCTAAAAGTCCAGAGGAGAAATTGTAGAAAATACGCTTTAAATTTAGGCTTTGGTTCAGACATTTAAAGTGGGAGATGTTATTTTTTCAACATTGATTTTGCCTCATCACAGCCAAGATTTTTCATAGATCTTCTTCAACTGGGATTATAAACTAAAAAAAAAAAGAAAAGGCTGCACCAGGAAACATAACTGAGAGGAATGCAAAATATAATAAACTGAGGCTTCCCAAAAACCAAGGTTTTTCTCTGACTGGTAGAAACTCTGATTTACTCCTTTATCACTTTATCCCTTCAACAAATACTTAAGTTTGCCTTGTTCCAGGCTATTCTAAGTCCAGTAAAATATGACGGATGACTTTACTGTCTTCATTAGAAAGGGGAAAATTCATAGAGAACAGACGTGTAGATACAGCAAGGGAAGGAGTGAGTGAGACAAATTGAGAGAGTATTGAAACATATACCTGAGCATATGGTAATGAGGTAGCTAGTGGAAAGTTGCTGTATAACACAGGGGGCTCAACCCAGTGCTCTGTGACAACCTAGACGGATGGGGATTGAGAGGGAGGTTCAAGAGGGAGGGGACACATGTATACTTATGGCTGATTCAAAATGTTGTATCGCAGAAGCCAACACAACATTGTAAAAGCAATTGTCCTCCAATTTAAAAAGAAGGAGGGGGAATTACCTAGTTGGAAACTTTTCAACCCCGCTCCGTTCCCACCTTCTTCTGGGTTCCTGTAGCACTTCCTAGTATGTTTAGTAGTATTTATTGCATACTTTTTAAAACTTACTTATTTTTGCATGTGTTAGTCCCTGTAATGCAAATACCCTAAGCTATAACCATGCCAAGTTTGAGTCTTGGCATGTTGCCTTCTACACAGCAGATGCTCAACATGTGTTTAGTGAATTAAATTTTTTAAAGCTAAAAAGGTGAAAAGTGAAAGTGAAGTCACCCAGTCATGTCCAACTCATTGTGACCCCATGGACTGTAGCCTACAACACTCCTCCATCCATGGGATTTTCCAGGCAAGAGTACTGGAGTGGGTTGCCATTTCCTTCTCCAGAGGATCTTCCCAACCCAGGGATCGAACCTGGGTCTCCCTCATTGTAGGCAGATGCTTTACCATCTGAGCCACCAGGGAAGTCTATATTTTTTAAAGCTATAAAAGTAGATATCAATTAAATTAGAGCAGACAGAAGGTGAACTTTCTTCTACTTGCTATTACATTGGGACATGCTTAAACAGTGCCTTTCCTCAAGGAGCTATCAGATGTTTCATTTGTTTCTACAAGTGACCTTAAATGTGAGGAAAGAGGGATATTAACTCTAAATACAGAGTGGTTGAGTAGCTGAAATCATATTAAATATTTATTTTATAATAGACAAATTGAGATCACGAATGCAGTTCTCACATAACATACTTTAGTAACTTTTAAATATGTTTCCACTGTCTAATTATTAGTCAATATGCTGGGTCAACCTCTCTCTTTATTGTGGTAATTCCGCTGGTTATACAGGGAAAGAAAACATCATATTACTCTTCACACATTAGACAGTGTTTCTCAACTATCTATTCAATCAGACCCGTATGTTGGTGAAGGTCACTTAAGAGCTGCTTATACTGCATATAGATGTTTCAGATGAAAAATCAGAACATCACCTAAGTGTCTGTTTATTAAATACACATTTTAGAATATCTTAAATATTTTCCACATGCTCCAATACTTTGGCCACCTGACACAAAGAGCCAGCACATAGTAAAAGACCCTGTTACTGGGAAAGATTGAAGGCAAAAGGAGAAGGGGATGGCACCAGATGAAATGGTTAGATAGCATCACCAACTCAATGGATATGAATCTGAACAAACTCCAGGAGACAGTGAAGGATAGGGAAGCCTGGTGTGCTGCAGTCCATGGGGTCACAAAGAATCAGACATGATTTAGCAACTGAACAACTGCAATGTGCTAGGAATAGAAAAAAGCTTAAAGTTTACAATATATTGGGAGAAAAAAATAATAAGCAAACCCCACTAATACATAAAAATTACTAAATACAAAATGCAATAAAAAATTATTGTAGTACTATAATAGAATATGATAAATATGACTATCATAGAATATAATAGATATGACTTCCCTGGTGGCTCAGACGGTAAAGCGTCTGCCTACAATGCCTATAATGTGGGAGACCCAGGTTCAATCCCTGGGTCAGAAAGATCTCCCGGAGAAAGAAATGGCAACCCACTTCAATATTCTCGCCTGGAAAATCCCATGGATGGTGGAACCTGGTAAGCTACAGTCCATGGGGTTGCAAAGAGTCGAACATGACTGAGCGATTTCACTTCATTATGATAGAAAATAGGTGGGGAATAAATCTATTTAGAAAGAAAAATTAAGCGTCATATCACCCTTGGAGGATGACAATTAACCTGAGATGGAACCAGCCATATAAATTCCAGAGAAAGAACATTCCATGAAGGAAGGTAAGAATGAACAAATATTCTAAATTGGGCAAAATCCCAGGCGAGAAAATAAAATAAAGTATGACCAGAGTATACTGAAAGATATGAGTTGAAACTCTAGAAATAAGCAGCCTCACTTATTTCTTTTTCAATACGTGAAGCTTGGATTTGATTCAAAAATATGATGAAAATCCATAGAAATATTTTAAAGAGGGCAAGTGGCAAAATCTTCTTTTAAAAAAATCATTCTGGAGGCTATACTATAAGGAGAATCGATTGTGAAGAGAGGATAGGTAAAAGGTGCAGGAAAACTCAAAAGACTATTGAAGTAGTTCCAATTACTACAGATTTATACAGCTTAAATTGAAGTGCTGATAATGGATGGGGAAAGTGGTGAGATATGAGATCTAATTTATGAGCAAAACGTGAAGGACTTATTAATATAGATTGGAAGCAGAGGGATTCGGATAAGAAAGAATAAAGGTTTCTTCTCCATTTTCTGGATTAAGCAGCTGAGTAGAAATGTTGTACAACAGTGATATGCTATGAGGAAGACTATGGATGGAACAGGAGTCACAAGACTGATGCTAACGGTGAGTTGTACATATAACATCCAAACAAAGATGTCAAATATGCAGTTAGCTGTATAGGATTGGAGGTCTAAGTTTGGACCCAGAAATATAAATTGTCACCAGCAATTTATGTCACCAGCATATAAACTGTATTTAAATCTGTGGCAATGTATGAGCTCTACTACTGAATAAAGGCTTTAGGGAGAACAACAACAGGCCTATCACCAAGACCTGAAGAACTCAAAATGCTTAGAGATGAGTTCATAGGAGAGAATCAACAACAGAGGCTGAGAAGAACATGGAAGGAATAAAACGAGGAATGATAGACGCTACCAAACAAGAGAATGTTTCCCATAGACTCTCAACATCAATATGCTGAGAGGATAAGCTAAAGAAGGACAGAACACGTATTGGAAACATAAATGTTGCAGAAATCTTAGCAGGAGTGGTTCTGGGGAAATGATGAGGGGCAGAAGCCAGATTTGAGTGGCGCTGAAAAGTGAAGACCATCTGACAGTGCTGAGAGAACTCTCTGGAGAAGGCTGGCTGTGTAAGAGCCATTCATTCATTTGCTTTTATAATTCATGTTCTTAATTCAATTAGCTAAGCAAAGTGTCTAATTTCAGCAATGAAATTTTCTGATGATCCCTTCAAGACACATGAGTTGCAAAATGTACTTGGGAGTAACAGAATGACTTAATCTGATACACAAAATTGTTGACTGTTAGCCAAATAATTATAAAGAAATGTCCGTCCAAAAAACATGATGATTTTGGTATTAAAACAGTTGATCTTAAATCATTTTTCTGATAGTAATTAAAAGATAGAACTGGTTTTCTACTGAGAACATTATTAGCATATGTTAATAAAACCTTAACATGAGACGATAAGAGGATATGAACTCTTTTATTTCAATATCAGTAAATATATATATAATTCAGCTAGAAGTTGTTTGGGGTCACTGAGGTACACAGCAAGTACTAAGCTTAAATCTTTGTTCTCAAGATTCTTAAACTTGACATAAGCAGTTTTAAATTATAAGGCAGAATCAGCATGAATGATAAAATTCATAAGAGCTGTGAAAATTTGAAGAAAGATGAAGGCATATCTCTTACATTTTAATTAAACTTACAGACTGAACAACTAACTTTTATGGACCTGAGTTTTTATGTAAGTGCATGGCAAAATTGTAGAATATGCATGAAATAGATGCTTCATTGAACCAGGGATATATTGTGAGTATTATAAGAAACCTCACTCTCTTACAGAAAGATGATTTTCCTGCCAACTGTGCCTTTCAGAAGCTTGTTGATAAAGTATTTTCCAACATTTTCTCATTATCGAAATATAAATTCCATGGGGACTGCCATCCATTATCATCTATTACAAAAGGAACAAAATTAAGTCACAAATGTTAGTAGTTGTTACAAGTGACAGAAGACATAATTCGAAATGGCCAGTGGTAGGGGTAGTTCGCCCTGAATCACATGATAAAAATGAGAGATGGAGCCTTTGCCAAGGGTACTTCTAGAAAAGTTAGAAATAAATATTATGCATAAACAGGAGAGCTCCATTGTAGCAATACAGGGCCAAAGCCACATTAAAGACTAACACCTTTCTAAAAACTTTCATGAGTCACAGAGATAAAAATCAGAGTATGAAAATTATCATTTAACCAGAGTAAGCTACTGCTCTAAGATGCCCTATTTAGGTCCATTTCTTTGAGAATGTCAATTTCTAATTCTCCTTTTTAAAAAGTATTTTAGATATATCTGTTACCTACTATTCTAATTAGCTTTTCATATGCCTCCCTATAGACTGTTTCTGATCTACAAATTAGCATGATACAGAAAAGACTGACCTATATATTTAAATAATCAACATAAATATGAAGTTCTATCAGGGAACTAAAATTATATATAAAGTCCTCTGACCCATTGTTCTTATATAAGAAGTGGGTTATATACTAATTAGTATCTTTCAAGGTCTTCCTACTTATAGGGAGAATTCCTTAATCTATGTTATTTCAGGTAGACTACAACACAAATGATATTTTCATCTTTATCTAGGAAGGCCTGCAGTAGCTAATCCGAGGAAGTGAAAATCTGTCATACTTCTACAATACCAAGTTTATAATCTGTAAAAGAAAGTGCTTCTGTGAGAATGCATATAGTGTCTTCTCAACCTGAAAAATATCTTCCTATGACTGTCTTTGCACTAAATAAACAGAGCTACTTTCTAATTTCAACACTGACCATCTTTAGGCTTTAATCCCAGAGATGACACTCAATTTCTCAAATCAAATACATTTGAGTAACTAACTCTAGTTTCACAATTAAGGGTCCAAAATGTGCCAAAATAATAATTATAAAGCAGTGTTTTGTCATGATGCATAATCTTTGCTTTTGTAATAATCTGTAAAATTCTATTTTAATTAAAATGCTCTGTGAGCTCCAACACAGTTTCCTTCACTTTTAAGATCTGTGAGTTCTCAGCAGTTGAGCAAGGCTTTCCTGTTCTGAAGTATCTGGAATTTCAGAGATCTGCTTGGAACAGTCAAACCAGAGGATATATTCACCCAGCAGGGCTAGGATGCCTCTGGGTGACAGTGTACTATCTACCCCAGTTAGGGTTATAAAGAGACAGCAGAAACTGGAGATAGTCTTCTGTGGCAGGGGATAGCTAAACCTGATTGTCAAAAATCCTGAGAAAACAATTGATATTTTGAGTCAGGAATTGTTGTTTGCTTTTTTTTTTTTTTCCCAGGGTCAGAACAGAGGACGGACTCTACAAAAATGCCAAATAGAAAAGGCAGAAATCTTTGGTCAGAAGATGGTAAAAGAAACAGATGGACTATGAAGCAAATGCAATTTAAGAACCTCTTTTCAATGCTTCTCTTCTCTCTTTGTCTCTTTCTTTTTGCACAAACTCCCTCCAAAGTTTGGACAAGAATCCAGCATTGTATTCACATGGTCCTCTATTTTTGTACCATTTTCAAAGTTAGACATTTTGAGAGTAGTCACTTAAGACCCTGTGTCCTCACTCTGACTCCCCATCTACTTTGCCTCCCATCTAGTGCTACCGGAGTAGCTGTGGCCACTTTGGAGATCTAGCTAAAGGGATGTTGAGCAGCTGTGTTAACTTATGTCTGAAAGAAACTTGAAGCAGAATTTCCCAAATTTGACTGCTACTAAAATTGTACATGACATAATCAATAACAAGTTATAAAACTGACAGAAACTTTTCTACATTAACAATAAAAAGCAAAATCACAAAATTCTGTGCTTCAAACCATGGCAGAGTAACAGGTTCCAGATATAACTTGTCATTAAACCAAAAAAAAAAAAAAAAAAAAAGATAGGACTTCCCTGGTCCTCTAGTGGATTGAGACTCTGCCTACCAATGCAGAGGACACAGGTTTGATCCCTCATCCAGAAAGATTTTACCTGCCACGGGACAACTAAGCCTGGGTGCTGCAACTACTGAAGCCCGTGAGCCCAAGAGCCTATGGTCCACAATGAGAGAAGCCACTGAATGAGAAGCCCATAACTAGAAAACGCCCATGTGCAGCAACCACAGTCAGTGCAGACAAAAATAAACAAATGTGTGAAAAACCAACCATGTAACTGTGAAATATAAACGGTGGAACTATTTTCAGGCATTAGACTACCAACGGGTCTATAATTCTGGACAGTGGGAAAGCACATGACATGAATCCCACTGATACCCTGGCTTTCAATCAGGGAGCAGCTTCCCATTATGAAGCTGGGAGCTGAACCCAAGAAAAAAGCAATGATCTTGCTGAGCTGAGGAAGCAGAGAGTGGAGAGGAGGGTGCTCAGGTGGCTGGAATTTGCTGGTTGGGACACCAGAAACGTGGGAGCCAAACAAAGAAGCTGAGTGAATTTAACTCAGATGACCATTATATCTACTACTGTGGGCAAGAATCCCTTAGAAGAAATGGAGTAGCCATCATAGTCAACAAAAGAGTCCAAAATGCAGTACTTGGATGCAATCTCAAAAATTACAGAATGATCTCTGTTTGTTTCCAAGGCAACCCAGTCAATCCCTAATGATAATACAATGGAAGTGAGAAATAGATTTAAGGGACTAGATCTCATAGACAGAGTGCCTGATGACCTATGGTCAGAGGTACATGACATTGTACAGGAGACAGAGAGCAAGATCATCCCCAAGAAAAGGAAATGCAAAAAAGCAAAATGGCTGAGGAGGCCTTACAAACTGCTAAGAAAAGAAGAGAAGACAAAGCAAAGGAGAAAAGGAAAGATAGAAAAGATTCAAATGAGTATTTGAATGCAGAGTTCCAAAGAATAGCAAGGAGAGATAAGAAAGTTTTCCTCAGTGATCAGTGCAAAGAAATAGAGGAAATAATAGAATGGGAAAGACTAGAGACCGCTTCAGGAAAATAGAGATACCAAGGGAAATTTTCATGCAAAGAGGGGCTCAATAATGGACAGAAAAGGTATGGACCTAACAGAAGCAGAAGAGATTAAGAAGAGGTGGCAAGAATACACAGAAGAACTGTACAAAAAAGATCTTCATGACCCAGATAATCACGATAGTGTCATCACTCACCTAGAGCCAGACATCCTGGAATGTGAAGTCAAGTAGGCCTTAGGAAGCATCACAACAAACAAAGCTAGCATAGGTGATGGAATTCCAGTTGAGCTATTTCAAATCCTGAAAGATGATGCTGTGAAAGTGCTGCACTCAATATGCCAGCAAATTTGGAAAACTCTGCAGTGGCCACAGGGCTGAAAAAGGTCAGTTTTCATTCCAATCCCAAAGAAAGGCAATGTCAAATAATGCTCAAACCACCACACAATAGCACTCATCTCACACACTAGCAAAGTAATGCTCAAAATTCTCCAAGCCATACTGCAACAATATGTGAACCACGAACTTCCAGAAGTTCAAGCTGGATTTAGAAAAGGCAGAGGAACCAGAGATCAAATTGCCATCATCCACTGGATCATTGAAAAAGCAAGAGAGTTCCAGAAAAAAACATCTATTTCTGCTTTATTGACTATGCCAAAGCATTTGGCTGTGTGGAACACAATAAACTGTATATTAATAACACAATAAACACAATAAACTGAAAATTCTGAAAGAGATGGGAATACCAGAGCACTTGACCTGTATGCAGGTCAGGAAGCAACAGTTAGAACTGGACATGGAACAACAGACTGGTTCCAAATAGGAAAAGGAGTACATCGAGGCTATATATTGTCATCCTGCTTATTCAACTTATTATATGCAGAGTACATCATGAGAAACACTAGGCTAGATGAAGCACAAGCTGGAGTCAAGATTGCTGGGAGAAATAATAATAACCTCAAATATGCAGATGATACCACCCTTATGGTATAAAGTAAAGAAGAACTAAAGAGCCTCTTGATGAAAGTGAAAGAGGAGAGTGAAAAAGTTGGCTTAAAACTCAACATTCAGACTAAGATCATGGCATCTGGTCCCATCACTTCATGGGAAATAGATGGGGAAACAGCGGAAACACTGGCTGACTTTATTTCAGGGGGCTGCAAAATCACTGCAGATAGTGACTGCAGCCATGAAGTTAAAAGACGTTTACTCCTTGGAAGGAAAGTTATGACCAACCTAGACAGTATATTAAAAAGCAGAGATATTACTTTGTCAACAAAGGTCCATCTAGTCAAGGCTATGGTTTTTCCAGTGCTCATGTATGGATGTGAGAGTTGGACTATAAAGAAAGGTGAGCGCTGAAGAATTGATGCTTTTGAACTGTGGTGTTGGAGAAGACTCTTGAGAGTCCCTTGGACTGCAAGGAGATCCAACCAGTCCATCCTAAAGGAGATCAGTCCTGGGTTTTCATTGGAAGGACTGATGCTGAAGCTGAAACCCCAATACTTTGGCCACCTGATACGAAGAACTGACTCATGTGAAAAGAGCCTCATGCTGGGAAAGAGTGAGGACAGGAGGAAAAAGGGATGACAGAGGATGAGATGGTTGGATGGTTTCACTGACTTACTGCATATGAGTTTGTGTAAATTCCGGGAGGTGGTGATGGACAGAGAGGTCTGATGTGTTGTAGTCCATGTGGTCACAAAGAGTCAGACACGACTGAGTGACTGAACTGAACTGAACTGAAACAAAGAAGTAGGTATGGGGTATCCCCATGGGTCTATGGAAAGGGCTGGGTTGCACATGTATGGGTCAAAATTCTGTGAGACATAACAGACTTGTTAGGAATGGTTCTGAAGTCCAGAATTGAAAAGAGATGCCTAACAGTGTACATTGCTGGGAGACTGAGTTCTGGGCCAAACAGAGTGGAGAGACTTTGCTAAGCATCACTGTCATTCACTTGAGACCCAGAAAAGCTACACAGATGATTCATGCCATATGACAAAGGAAAAAATTGCTCAAAAAGAGTCAAAGGATATCAGGCCCCAATTCATATGTGCATTAAGCAGAAAAGCTTCAAAATGAATCAGCAGAGTGTCTCAGTAGGTTGGTCAAACAGAGAGGTAGCATTATCTGGAAGGCCTGGAATCAGTAATTGTCCACAAAGTCAGAGTTCAGCCATCAATAAGGTTCTAGTCCTGAGAAAAGCCTGGGAGAGTATGGTAGCATTCCAGGACCCGAGAATCATGCTGTTGCTATTTAGCTGTTAAGTTGTGTCCAACTCTTTTGCAACCCCATGGACTGTAGCCTGCCAGGCTCCTCTATTCATGCGATTTCCCAGGCAAGAATAGTGCAATGAGTTACCATTTCCTTCTCCATGTAGTCTTCCTGAAGCAGGGATGGAATCCATGTCTCCTGGATTGGCAGGCATATTCCTTACCACTGAGCCACCAGGGAAGCCCCTGGGGAACATGACATATCAAAACAGCACCCCAGTCATGAGAACAGGACCCCAGGTAAGACAATCTGGGCTTATATAAGGATCAGACTAACAGCAAGTAGAACCTTTTGGAGGTAAAACTATTTTAGTACTTTCTGTCTCTGGTCAGATTTAGTTCTAGGAATTATGGGCAGGATTAATACTGTGGTTGGAAGTTAAATAGTCCTAACCATGAGGACCTAAATAGTAGAAGAAGATGGGGAAATCATACAATCAATGAAGGCAGAAAAAATTTTGGTGACCATAAGTCTGGAATCAGAGAAGAGAATCGACCATATCTGGACAGGAGAGGCCTAAATGGAATAGGGTGGATGGAGAAGAAACTATGTAAGCACAGGAGGGCAAAGGCTGTAAGACCCTCTGATTAGAGCAGACAGGCTGGAATTAGAAAGGAAACTTGCCTCCACTATGACATTGCCTTATGGGCCAGCCTGAGTTTTTTTCCTGCTGTTTAATATACACAGTCTGGTTCCCAATTAGGACCAAGTGTCACTTACAGACCAAGATAACAGTGACCATTATATACTTCTAAAATTACCAAGTATGTATGTGAAAGAAGAGTTGTGTTCCCAAGGTGACATTGACACTTGCTGGATGGACATTGTTCAGTTCAGTTCAGTTCAGTCACTCAGTCGTGTCCGAGTCTTTGCGACCCCGTAAACCGCAACACACCAGGCCTCTCTGTCCATCACCAACTCCTGGAGTCCACCCAAACCCATGTCCATCGAGTTGATGATGCCATCCAACCATCTCATCCTCTGTCGTCCCCTTCTCCTCCTGCCTTCAATCTTTCCCAGCATCAGGGTCTTTTCCAATGAGTCAGCTCTTCACATCAGGTGGCCAAAGTATTGGAGCTTCAGCTTCAACATCAGTCCTCCCAGTGTTCACTGGACATTGTTATTACAGCTCAAAGGAATAATTAACAATCAAAGGGGATGTTTTTGCCACAAAGAGTAATCCAAAGCTGAATTCATCCGGATACCTTGGCAATCCTAGGAAGTCAAGCATTAAGATTCTGCTCTGGATTCTTCATGCCAGAAATAGCCTTGCCAGTGATAATTATGAGACTGACTGGGCCAAACAACAAAGGAAAGAACAAGTCAGTCTTGGTAACTAGGAGTTCTGCTATGTGGGCCCTGCCGGTCACTTCCTGTGGCAACAGAAAGTTTTGTTTTCCTTTTTTGAAAAACTCATACAGGAACAAAGAGTGGAAATAAGAGACAAAACTATTGTAAAGGAATAGATACTGTGAACAATTATCAAGGCAATCATTATGCATGTAAAATCACAAGTAAATGAATTTTCTAAGATAATCACCAAGGTAGTTAGATTAAAAAATGCATGCAAAACCCAATGCCCTTCTAATAGTAACACTTCTATTTCTACCAACTTCCCATTCACTGCCTGATCTAGAATTTTATAGCCAGGTTTTCACTATTATATTTTAATAACTTATATTAATAATATTCTCTTTAAAATTTGTTCAGAAATTTATATTTCAATTATGTTTATAATCATTATAATTACTTATGTTATTCATATAACTGAGTCTGCTACTCACTGCCAGTACTCTTATAACTTCACCATTTTCAGTGTTTCTTTATCATGATAACCCTTTGCAGTTAGAGAATATCTCTCTTATTCTGGATGGAACTTGTGTACTACATCTCGAGCTATGCATAGTACACGGTGTCTTTTTGTTGCCAATGTACATAAAGGGCAGTATCTCTGCACGTGGGGTCTTCAGTCATACTATTGGCATTGTCTCCCTACCACTTTAAATACTGCTTCCAGCATTGCTATCTAGCGGTGGAAGCATCTGAGATGTCTCCACTTATTTTTTATTTTTTTCTGTACAAGTAATCTTATTTTTTCCTACTTGGGTGTTTGTAAGATATTTTATTCCTTTATCCTTTGAAATTCAGATATCTCAGCAGGAAGTGCCTAAATATTGGTTCCATTTCATTAATGCTTCCTGCTTCTCAGTGAGACTCTACCCTGCAGATTCAATGCTTTGTTCAGTTTGGGAAAGATTTTTATAGTCACAGCTTTGATTGCTGAGTTTTTACCATTTGTTTTGATATCTCATTCATTTATCTGTCATGCCAGTTCTCCGTAATCTTTCATGTTTCATCTTGGCTGTCATCATCTTCCTATCTTAATCCTCTCACTCTGCATCCTGGAAAAACTTCCTGAACATGTATCTCACATCACTGATTCCCTTTTCTGTAGGGTCAGTTTTTATCTCTATTATATCGAATGCATATTTTATTTCTCATATGCAGTTTCTAGTATCATCCTGATGTTTACTTACCTTGGTTCTGTTTTCATCTCAGTCTTTTATCTTATTTCCTCTTTGTTCTCTTGTTTCACAGTGTTCATGTTTTGAATTATTGAAATCATAAAATCAACCACTTTTAAAATTTACCTCCACATACTATAATGTATTGTTACTGTATTTGCCCCTGTATTTGAAATGTTCTTCTCCTTGTATGCCACAACATCTGTACATAGATCTCATGGTAGTACATATTATTTTCCCATTTATTCATGTTAGAAATCAGACATATCTGCCCTTGATTGGAGATAAGGAGTAGGGGAGAAACTGTTCATGATTTCCCTGCTATCAGCCTACATGCTTTTAAAATCTCCATCTCAAATGCAAATCTGGATACTCTGGTTGATTTGCACATCTCCTTAGCTGTGTTCTGGCACTTATCAATCATGCAACTTGTCTTTTCACTGACAGATGGGCCCTAAATCTCTAAGATCCCTAGGTAAATGGAAATTTCTCCAGGGATATGGCAGAGCATTAGCCAAGCATTCTGAATTCCACATAGTATTATGAATGCATATATTCTGTGATTATAATAACATTTAATTGGAATTTGTGACTGTATCTGCATTTAATCAAAAACTGTAGGCCATTAAGGATAGGATATCATCAAGACTCCTTCCTCTCTCACATTCTTTCCCCTTCTTGCTTCCACCTGTAAATACTGGAAAGAAAATTTGTAGTAATCTGATCAATCAGATTCAAAGAGAATGATTAGACCACCATTGATAGTATAAGAAGTAACTACCTACGAAAAGCCTCATACATGTGGTAAATGACTCCTTCCACTGATGGGAAAGTAAGGTTCCCTAGGGTGAGCCATCCCTGAACAGTCCCTATAACTTTTCTCTTTCTCCTGTCCTTTCTTACAACTAGCCAGAGGGTAGTGAGATCCAAGATCCAAGTCTGGGGAAGAGTACTATCAATGGGAAAATGTAAATCCATATTCTAGCCTACCTGCCCACCTCCATGAATTTGGGATAAAATACCAGTTGATAATAAAGTGTGAGATAATTATATCCCTGTCTCTTTAGAACTGTACGAAGAGAAGAAGCAATGATTTGAGGCAGCATAGAATTGCTCCTCTGTCTCTGGCCTAATTTTATCTAATATGCCTTAGTTTGTTCTAAATGTAGTGGAGAATAAGCAAGTAGTCATTTTTCAGTTGCTTAACCCAACTTGTATTTGTACTATTTTAACTCATATTTTAAAAGTTAGAAAGAAGTAGATAATATAAAAGGTGACCAAGAATAATTCCTATAAGAAGCACACTACAGAAGGCAACAAAAATCCTAGTATTAACTAGTTTTTAGTTGCTTTTCTTCTTTCCTTCCCAGATTTTCCTGACTCCCAGAGTCACTTCTTAGTACTAGCTGGGTTTTTCCAAGGGTCCTTCCATTTCCCATCCGTCACTACATTTCATCACTTTTTTCTTTATCATTTATTATATGTGCCACAGGAGAATTGAAAACATATTTTCATTTCATATAGAGGGTCTGCATGTACCTGAATATAATTTGTGGGTTAGCAAAGTTGTTGGAGCTGTCACAATTACCTTTCATCACTCATAAGCCTCTTGTTGGTTAAAACACTGCATTTGTTACAGGTGTTGAAATGTTCAGTGAGTTTTTCTTCCTGCTGACTTTCTGCAGTCTTTATTACAGTGATTTTGGGTGAAGTCAGCTTAGGGTAGGTATTTGTGGTAATAAAGCACTACCTTCTAGAAGATTTGCTAGTTCCTCACCTGTTTATTCCTGCTCTCACTTTCAGTACTGAAATGTAATCATTCTATATCAGAACAATTGTTCTCCCATTTATGATAAGCTAGTCTTTTTCAGTATATGACAGCCCATGTGAAAACTTCTTGTAGGCAGAATTTTAGACAGCTACAGTCTTAAAAGATTTCCCAAACACACTTCCAAGAAACCCAGTGTTTCTGGCTGGAACATTTGTACTTTTGAACTCTACATTATTGGTACATTCACAGTAAGTGACACACTGTGAAACCTGTTTTCTCTGCCGAAGAGTGGAGAATGCTATAAATTCAAGAGTCATGTTTTAAGATTTAATACACACACACACACACACACACACACACACACACACACACACACCCTCTCTGTTTTGGTACTTACATTCGGTGCTTCAGATTTCCCTCAACTTCCAGTGGGGTTATGTCCTGCTAAACCCATCACAAGTTGAAAATTCTGTAAGTCAAAACTACATATAATATATCTAAATTACCGAACATCATAGCTTAGCTTCGCCTACCTTAAACATTCTCAGAACACTTACATTAGCTTTCATTTGGGCAAAATCATCTAATACAAGACTAACTTATAATAAAGTGTTAGAAATCTCAGGTAATTTATCAAATACTGTACTGAAAAACAAAATAGCGGTATGAGTTTGGAATGGTTTTAAGTGCATCATTGCTTATTCTAGTGATCATATAGTTGGCTCAGGGTGCAGCTGCTGCCCTGCCCAGCAAAATGAACGAGTATCATAGCCCAGGATATGCCATAATGCTGGCCCAGGAAAAGACAAGAATTCAAAATCTGAAGTATGGTCTCTACTGAATCCCTCTCACACCATCATAAAATGAATAAACTCAAAGCAATCAAAATGTCCTAAGTTTGGGACAATCTACTTGAAACCCAGTCACCAGGAACTGCCCACATTCCAAACAAAGGGAAAATGAGCAAGTATGTTATTAAAGAGATAAATGTAGAGAGACACAAGATTTGTTCTCATGTTTAAGTTCTTCAGTAGTCAGCAGGCAATCTTTCTGTGACCAGATAAATATCCTGGAAGACATTCACCAATACAGGTTTGTGAATCATGAAGTCTTACACATATCTCTTTAAGCTGTTTGTTGCCTTTTTATTTCTTCAAAGAGAAAGTCACCAAACCTAAACCTCCCAACATGCCTGTTTCCACTCAGTACCTGACTTTATAAACTCTTTCTCATTCATCTTGTGAATAAAGGCTTGACCCTATCCCAGCCTTAGATTAGCAGCTCCCAAATTTACAAGAGTATTAAACTGGACTTGGTAAAATCTTTTTAATGAGAAAGAAGAATACTATTCACATGTCAACCAGCCAGCCAAGACTTGTCTTCTGATCTTTCATTTGACTGTGCTCTGTCTAACACACCAAAATGACCCAGAGATCCAGACACCATTGGATATCAGAGACAGATAAGGAAAGTCAAAGAATCCAACTAACCTAAAAAGAACTTTGATAAATCTAATAGACATCTTTCAGTTTCAGTAGCCATCACTGAGTTCCTCAACTTTATTTTGGTGGTGGTATTGTGGCAGTGGACTGAGGGAGATTAGGGTCAAAGTACTGCTTTAAACAACCCCATCCCAGAGTGCATGCTCACTAGAAAATGAAAGGATTAGCCTTGTTTTCTCTCCAAATTTTAATACACTATGATTTTCATATTTATAAAATACCAGCACAGCTGATTGAAAGTAAAAGAAAGAGATTATCATAAATTCTTATCTCTTCACAAAACCTTGAAAGAAGCAGCTCCACGATGGCTATATGAGGATTTAATTTTCAGTGATTTAGAACAGGCAGTATGGGATTGCAGCCTACCAGGCTCCTCCATACGTGGGATTTTCCAGGTAAGAGTACTGGAGTGGGTTGCCATTGCCTTCTCCAAATAGTAAAGATATTTATTATAAAAATGAGTCTGGGGTTTCACATTCAGGTACGATCTAAATCAAATCTCTTATGACTATACAGTGTAAGTGACAAATAGATGTAAGGGACTAGATCTGATAGACAGAGTACCTGATGAACTATGGATGGAGGTTCATGACATTGTACAGGAGATAGTGATCAAGACCATCCCCAAGAAAAAGAAATGCAAAAAAGCAACATGGTTGTCTGAGGAGGCCTTACAAATAGCTGTGAAAGGAAGACAAATGAAAAGCAAAGGAGAAAAGGAAAGATATACCCATTTGAATACAGAGTTCCAAAGAAGAGCAAGGAGAGATCAGAAAGCCTTCCTCAGTGATCAATGCAAGAAATAGAGGAAAACAACAGAATGGGAAAGACTAGAAATCTCCTCAAGAAAATTAGAGATACCAAGGGAATATTTCATGCAAAGATGGGCTCACTGAAGAAGAGAAATAGTATGGACCTAACAGAAGCAGAAGAGATTAAGAAGAGGTGGCAAGAATACACAGAAGAATTGTACAAAAAAGATCTTCAAGACCCAGATAATCACAATGGTGTGATCACTCACCTAGAGCCAGACATCCTGGAATGTGAATTCAAGTGGGCCTTAGGAAGCATCACTATGAACAAAGCTAGTGGAGGTGATGGAATTCCAGTTGATCTATTTCAAATCCTAAAGGATGATGTAGTGAAAGTGCTGCACTCAATATGCCAGCAAATTTGGAAAACTCAGCAGTGGCCACAGGACTGGAAAAGGTCAGTTTTCATTCCAATCCCAAAGAAAGGCAATGCCAAAGAATGTTCAAATTACCACACAATTGCACTGATCTCATGTGCTAGTGAAGTAATGATTAAAATTTTCCAAGCCAGGCTTTAGCAATATGTGAACGTGAACATCCAGATGTTCAAGCTGGTTTTAAAAAAGGCAAAGGAACCAAAGATCGAATTGCCAACATCCGCTGGATCATTGAAAAAGCAAGAGAGTTCCAGAAAAACATCTATTTCTGCTTTATTGACTATGCCAAAGTTTTGACTGTGTGGATCACAATAAACTGTGGAAAATTCTGAAAGAGATGGGGATACCAGACCACCTGACCTGCCTCTTGAGAAACCTGTATGCAGGTCAGGAAGCAACAGTTAGAACTGGACATGGAACAACACACTAGTTCCAAATAGGAAATGGAGTACGACAAGGCTGTATATTGTCACTCTCCTTATTTAACTTATATGCAGAGTACATCATGAGAAACGCTGGGCTGGAGGAAGCACAAGCTGGAATCAAGACTGCCAGGAGAAATGTCAATAACCTCACATATGCAGATGATACCACCTTTATGGCAGAAAGTAAAGAAGAACTAAAGAGCCTCTTGATGAAAGTGAAAGAGAAGAGTGAAAAAGTTGGCTTAAAGCTCAACATTCAGAAAACTAAGATCATGGCATCTGGTCCCATCACTTCGTGGCAAACAGATGGGGAAGCAGTGGAAACAGTGGCTGACTTTATTAAAATCACTGCAGATGGTGACTGCAGCCATGAAATTAAAAGACGCTTACTCCTTGGAAGGAAAGTTATGACCAACCTAGACAGCATATTAAAAAGCAGAGACATTACTTTGCCAACAAAAGTACATCTAGTCAAAGATATGTTTTTCCAGTCATCAAGTATGGATGTGAGAGTTGAACTATAAAGAAAGCTGAGCACCAAAGAATTGATGCTTTTGAACTGTGGTGTTGGAGAAGACCCTTGAGCGTCCCTTGGACTGCATGGAAATCCAACCAGCCCATCCTAAAGGAGATCAGTCCTGGGTGTTCACTGGGAGGGCTGATGTTGAAGCTGAAACTCCAATACTTTGGCCACCTGATGTGAAGAGCTGACTCATTGGACCCTGATGCTGGGAAAGATTGAGGGCAGGAGGAGAAGGGGCTGACAGAGGATGAGATGGTTGGATGGCATCACCGAATCAATGAATATGGGTTTGAGTGAACTCAAGGAGTTGATGGACAGGGAGGGCTGGCATACTGCGGTTCATGGGGTCACAAAGAGCCGGACACAACTGAGTGACTGAACTGAACTGGGGTTTGAATATTGTTGTATAATTTGCTGACCTCATCATGACATCTTTTAAGCTTCATATTTTCCCTTATAATATGAGGTAGCTACCTATCCTTTATTTTATAATTTAAATAGGAGAAACCAAAAATTATTCCGAGTTTAGATTCTGCATATGTGCATGATTCAAAAATTTAATTTGTTGAGATCTTTTTCTTTAGAATGAGTCATTTGGATAATTTCCTGTATGGTTTGCAATGAATAAACTCAGTCCGATTACCTGCCATGTTTGTGGAAAAGTCTAATATTCTGAAAATGACTAAACAAAAAAACTCAGCAGAAGCCTCATAGATCAGGGAAGAAAATAGCATGAATGTGATTTATCTCCTTTTAGCCACAAGGTAAAATGCAATTTAACAATGAATTAGCAAAATTTAGGTAGCAGAAGAAGATATAGGACATAATTATTAGACGAAGTCAACATTAGCAGAAACACCAAATTGGCCAAGTTCACTTGGTTCAATGGAAGTAATAAGTAAGAAGAAGATAGCTTCAAAAGATCATGCATAGGAAGAGACTTTTATACCTGATTAGTTATGAAGGGAGGTACAAAGGAATGTCAGTCCCATAGCCACCACCACCCTTAATTCACATATGAATTTATGTCCTAATTTTGTGTAGTAGGCAGAATAATGGTCCCCCTGGACACGACTTCACTTCACTTCAAAGATGTTCATATCTGAATCTCTGAAACCTGTGAATATGTTATTTTGCATGGCAAAAGGGGACTTTGCAGCTGTGATTAAGCATTTTAATGTGGGAGATTAGCCTGGATTATACAGTTGGGTCTAATGTAATCAAAAGTGTCCTTGTAAAAGGATGATAAATGGGTCACAGCCAGAGAAAATGTGATTGTGAAAACAGAGGTTCACAGCAGAAAAATATTTGAAAATACATATTATACTAGCTTCCCTGCTAGTTCAGGCAGTAAAGTGCCTGTCTGCAATGCAGGAGACCTGGGTTCAATCCCTGGGTTGGGAAGATCCTCTGGAGAAGGAAATGGCAGCCCACTCCAGTACTCTAGCCTGGAAAACCTCATGGATAGAGAAGCCTGGTAGGACAGGACTGAACAACTTCACTTTCATTTTCATTACACTAGCTTTGAAGATAGACGAAGGGTGTCACAAGCTGTGGTACACAGGTATCCTTTGGAAGCTGAAAAAGGCAAGGAAATGGACTCTCCCAGAGCCTCCAGAGAAAGTACAGCTGGACCTACACTTTCATTTCAGCCCAGTGAAATCCATTTCTGATTTCTGACCTCCAGGCTTGTAAAATAATAAATCTGTATTGTTTTAAGTTACTAAGTTTGTGCCCCTTATAGCAGCAATAGGGAATGAATACACCTTGTTTCTCCAACCACTCATTCATTCCTGTAACAATTGATCCAATACATAGCAACAAGTTAATCTATCTAAAAAGTCATCTTTATCATAACACTTCTCTGTTTAAAATCTTCAGTGATTCCTCAATTCTCAATTGAAAAAAATCACTTTCAGGTTGGAAGTCTTAAAACTTCTCACCATTCTGGGGAAGTATTTCCATTAAAAAAAAATCATTGACGTGAAAACTTAAATTTTAAGAGTACAATATATTATTGCTGATTACATATACAATATTATACTTCAGATCTTCAGAAGTTATTTATCTTATTTAACAGAAATTTAATGTTGGTTAAAGTTTCCCTTTTCCTTCTCTCCATAGGCCCTGGGAAACAATATTCCAGCCTGTGAGTTTATAAATTTGACTATTTTAAAAACCTTCCCTTTCTCCTTTGCCTTGTGCTTCTCTTCTTTTCTCAGCTATTTGTAAGGAGAAAAGGAAAAATATATAAAAGTGGTCAATGCAAAGAAATAGAGGAAACAATAGAAAGCAAAAGACTAAAGATCTCTTCAAGAAAATTAGAGATAACAAGGGAATGTGTCATGCAAAGATAGGCACCATAAAAGACAGGTATGGACCTAAGAGAAACAGAAGATATTAAGAAGAGGTGGCAAGAATACACAGAAGAACTATACAAAAAAGATCTTCATGACTCAGATAACCACCATGCTATGATCACTCACCTAGAACCAGACATCCTGGAATGAGAAGTCATGTGGGCCTTAGGAAGCATCACTAGGAACAAAGCTAGTTGCCAGAGTCCAGCTCCAGCAGCAGGGATTCAACCTGAAGGGGTGGGTGGTGTTGGCGAGAGAAACTGAGGCAGCCTCTCAGTTTTCTTGGACTGCCTGTTTATTTCAAGCTTATGATTCTCTTTAATACTTTTACAAAAGCATTAGGTCAGAGGTTTGATATTTTTAGTTCCCATTGACCCAGATTTATTTTTCTCCAAAAACCACTGTTGCCCCTCAAAAGGAGTTCCTTCCTCAGCGATTCTCTTATCTACTTCTTATGTGTCTTTGTGAATACACTGTAATTCATGCTAATGTCTGCACTGCATACTACATTCCTCAGTTTATTTCTTATCTTTCTAAGTCCTGTTTGCCCCTAGTATCCTAAGTTCACTATTTCTTAGAAAGAGCTTCTAGCTAATAATATCTCTAAAGTCCCTAATTTTTATAAGCTATAGTAGAATATTGTAACATTACAGCAATCCTTAAATCTTTAGCTTCTAACTATTTTAATTATTCCTAAGCCCTATATTCAGCAAACTCCTTTGCCATAAACACTTTTCTCACAAATTGGCTTCAGATAGGAATCCCTCCCATGGTCTCAAGCTGCAGCCTCTGTGCTCACCCTGGAACACTTTTTTGTAAAAGTCCTTGAACAAATGTCAGTGATTAACTTTATGAATTATTCTTTGAGCACAGCTGCAGAAGGCTTTATGCCTTCTCCTGCTCCTCTCAAAAACAATAAGCACCTTAATAGTCTCTTCAGTCAACTGAGCTGAGGAAAGGAAAAAACAAGTCAGAATCACAAAACCTAACTCCTTCATTCTGGGTCCATGCCTACAGAACAAAGGGAGGGGGTTTAGGGCCGTGTCTCAATGTCAGTAAAGCCTAACGCGGCTCCTGACAGCTAGTGGAGGTAATGGAAATCCAGCCAAACTATTTCAAATCCTAAAAGATGATTCAGTAAAGGTGCTGCACTCAATATGCCAGCAAATTTGGAAAACACAGCACTGGTCACGGGACTGAAAAACGTCACTTTTCATTCCAATCTCAAAGAAAGGCAATGCCAAAGAATGCTCAGACTATCACACAATTGCACTCATCTCACACACTAAATTCTCCAAGCCAGGCTTCAACAATATGTAAACTATGAACTTCCAGATGTTCAAGCTGGATTTAGAAAAGGCAGAGGAACCAGAGATCAAATTGCCAACATCCACTGGATGATGGAAAAAGCAAGAGAGTTCCAGAAAAACATCTATTTCTGCTTTGTTGACTATGCCAAAGCCTTTGACTGTGTGGATCCCAATAAACTGTAGAAAATTCTGAAAGAGATGGGACTACCAGACCACCTGACCTGCCTCCTGAGAAATCTGTACTCAAGTCAAGAAGCAACAGTTAGAACTGGACATGGAACAACAGACTGGTTCAAATAGGAAAAGGAGTTTATGTCAAGGCTGTATATTGTCACCATGCTTACTGAACTTATATGCAGACTACATTGTGCAAAATGCTGGGCTGGATGAAGCACAAGCTGGAATCAAGATTGCCAGGAGAAACATCAATAACCTCAGATATGCAGATGACACCACCCTTATGGCAGAAAGCAAAGAGGAACTAAAGAACCTCTTGATGAAACTGAAAGAGGAGAGTGAAAAAGCTGGCTTAAAACTCAACATTCAAAAAACTAAGACCATGACACCCGGTCCAATCACTTCTTGGCAAATAGATGGGGAAGTAGTGGAAACAGTGACAGACTTTACTTTCTTGGACTCCAGAATCACTGCAGATGGTGACTGCAGGCATGAAATTAAAAGACATTTCTCCTTGGAAGAAAAGTTATGACCAACCTAGACAGCTTATAAAAAAGCAGAGACATTACTTTGTCAACAAAGGTTCATCTATCAAAGCTATGGTTTTTCCAGTGGTTGTGCATGGATGTGAGAGCTGGACCACAAACAAAGCTAAGCACTGAAGAACTGAAGCTTTTGAACTGTAGTGTTGGAGAAGACTCTTGAGAATCCCTTGGACAGCAAGGAGGTCAACCAAGTCCAACCTAAAGGAAATCAGTCCTGAATGTTCATTGGAAGGACAGATGCTGAAGCTGAAGCTCCAGTACTTGGGCCAGCTGATGCAAAGAACTTATTCTTTGGAAAAGACCCTGATGCTGGGAAAAAATTGAAGGCAGGAGGAGAAGGGGAAAACAGAGGATGAGATGGTTAGACAGCATCACCAACTCAATGGACATGTGTTTGAGCAAGCTCTGGGGTCACAAAGAGTCAAACACAACTGAGCAACTGAACTGAACCAGTTTTAAGTACCTAATATAAGTGGAATTATGCAGTGTTTGTTTTTCTGTGTCTGGTTATTTCATGTAGGTTAATATCCTCACAGTTCATTCATGTTGTCAAATATCACAAAATTTCCTCCCTTTTAAAGGCTAAATGTTATTCCATGGTATGTATATACCACATTGGCTGTATCCAAAATTCTCTCTATACACATTTAGTTTGTTTCCACATCTTAAGTCTTTCTAGTAGTTCTTCAATGAGCATATGTGTGCTATTACTTCTTTGACACCCTGCTTTAAATTCTTTTATATATTATATGTATGTACAGACATACACAGAATTAAGCAAGCATTGCTGGATCATATAATCATTTAATTGTAATTTTTTGAGGACTCTTAACACCATTTTCAATAGCAGTTGCACCATTTTGCTTTCCCACTAACAATGCTCAAGTGTTTCTCCACATCCCTGCCAACACTTTGTCTTTTGTTTTTTTGATGATAGTAATCGTGGCAGGTATAAGTAGGTATATCTTTGTAGTTTTGATTTACATTTCCTTGATAATTAATGAAGACCATTTTTTCATATGTCTATTGGCCATCTGTGTGCCTTCTCTGGAGAAGAGTCCATTCAAGTTCTTAGACCACTTTTTAAATCCGATTAATATATTTTTCTGTTATTGAGTTGCAAGAGTTCGTCAAAGGATTAACCTTTTATTAAATCTTTTCTCCCAGTCTATAGGCTGACTATCCACTTGTTTCCCTTGCTGAGCAGCCTTTTAGTTTGATGTAGTCCCACTATTTAATTTTTGCTTTTATCACCTGTACTTTTGGTATCATAACCAAGAATCAGCACCAAGATCAATGTCAGGAAGATTTCTCCCTATGTTTTCTTCTAGGAGTATTACAGTTTCAGGTCTTATGTTTTACTCCTACTTTAGCCCCTTTTTCACTGATTTTCTGCTGTATCTTGTTAAAACAAAGATCCAATCTCATTATTTTATGTGTGGATAGGTGGCACTAGTGTAGTGATAAAGAGCCCGCCTGCCAATGCAAGAGACATAAGAGACACAGGTTTGATCCCTGGGTCGGGAAGATCCCCTGGGGGGAGGAAATGGCAACCTACTCCAGTAATTTCGTCTGGAGAATCCCATGAACAGGGCAGCCTGGTGTGTTACAGTCCATAGGGTCACAGAGAGTTGGACACAACTGAAGCAATTTAGCACGCATGCACGCATCTACTTTTCACAACACTGTTTCTTGAAGAGGCATTTATCTCCCCAATATGTATTCTTGGCACCCTTGTCAAAAATCAATTGGCCATACACTTATAGACATACTTCTGGACTCTATTCTGTTCTATTGGTCTATATGACTGTCATTAGGCTAGTACCATGCTGTTGCGGTTACTGTAGTTTCATAATATATTTTAAATCAGGAAGTATGATGTCTCGAGGTTTGCTCTTTCTCAGGTTTGATTAGGCTGTTCTTGGGCTTTTGTGGTTTCATGTGAATGCCCACAGCTAACATCATACTCAATGGTCAAAATCTGAAATTTTTTTTTTTTTTTAACATCAGGAATAAGGCAAGAATGTGCACCCTGGACACTTCTATTTAATACAGTACTGGAAGGTTTAGCCCCAGCAATTAGACCAAAAAGAAAAAAAAACAAAAAAAACCTTAAAGGCATCCAAATTTAAAGAATTAAAACTATCCCTGCTTGAAGATAGCTTGCAGATATCTCTGCTTGTCATCTTATATATGATCTTATATACAGACATTCTTAGACTTCTTTGGAAAAAAACTGTGACAACTAATGAATTCAGTAAAGTTGCAGGATACAAAATCAACATACAAAAATTCATTGTTTCTCTATATTAGCTACAAACTATCTGGAAAGGAATTTGGAAAACAATCCCATTTACAATAGTACCAAAAAGAATGAAATACTTAGGAATAAACTTAACTCAGGAGATGAGATATTTATATACTGAAAACCACAAAACACTGATGAAAGAAATCAAAAAAGGCACAAATGGAAATGCATCAAATTAGAAGACTTACAATTAGAAGACTTAAAATTGTTCAGATATCCAAGCTACCCAAAGATATCTACAGACTCAATTCAACCCCTATCAAAATCCCAAAGTCATTTTCTCTCTCTTTTTTTTTTTTTTTTTTTGGCAGAAATGGAAGTCATATCTCTTAACACTATCACCAATCACCCTCCCAAATTTAGGTATCAGTACTGATTTGCACAAATCTTTATTCCAGCTAAACTAAGAAAGAAAAATAAATGTCTGTCTTCTTTAAGCTGTTATATACAAGAGTATGTTATCCTAACTAGTACAATTGTCATACCTATAGCTGCTTTATAACCAGTTTATATCAGCATAACCATGCTGAATATTAAATTAAGAAATTCTATTACATGGGTTATTGAGACAAGTTCTACCTAAAAATGCTGTATAGTAGTAGCAGAGGCAGGAAATTCACCCTGTGAGTTTTGCTGGTACAAACCTGGGCAATCCCCCGATGTATTGCTGAGTGGACAAAACTAGTATTAGCAACAGTGTCAGAGTCATGCTCTGGGCCCACCTGCTATTTTGGAAGAGCTCAACATTTGCAGAGGCAAAATAGTAGAGCATACAAGAGGTGGTATAGCACTGGTGGCAATATTATCATGACTTTTGCAAATTCAGACTCTCCACACATACAGACAGAGTAGCCAGTCACCTCTGAGATGCTAAAGGTTAAGGTGCCAGAAATATTCACTATCCTTTTAATTAAGAATTCATTGAAATGTACATGCTTCCCAGAATCATATCAGACCAGAGCAACATTTAGTCAGCAAAAGCTATGACAAACAAAAGATCAAGCTATTCATTTTTGAATAAATCAACAACTGATTAAAAATTATTAAACTAGATGAATAATTTATCTGAGTAAATAAGCAGTTGCATAGTCTTATACATTTTAACTTAGAGAATAAAAAGAGAATTTTAAATGTGTTTTATTTATTAATTTATACTGCCATAGCAGCTGTAGCATATTTTGAATATTACCACAAACATTCTCAGATAGAAGCAAATCTTATACAGTTAGAATTTTATAAAAGGAGCTGCTTTTCTACTTTTCAGACACTGAAGACCAAATTCTTGACTATGATTACCACATTGTACTTATCCAGTGATGGTTTACCTATCTGTAAAAATACCTGAGAGGTAGTTCACTTTGGGACATCATATTTTTTTAAAAGAAGACACTCATGGGGAAATGACATCACTAACTAAGAAAAATGAAATGCATGCAATAAGTAAAGAACCATAAAGATATCACAATAAACATAAACTACAAAACTCTGATCAACATTTACTCATAACCCATCTTTAGCAGGAACCTGGTGACATCATAACATTAGCTGCCTATTGGTAAGGGAAGTGTGTGTCTTCTAGCCTGTCTACTATTTTTATTTCACCATAATGATTCTTATCAGTTAACTTATTCTTATCAGATAACTGATAATGATCAGCTATCACCATAACTGATCTTCCTTCACATTTTAAATCTTAATAATTAATTTTGGAGCTTGTTCAACTTATTGTATCAAGGACTTAATAATAATGGAAGAGAATTCTGTCTCCTCTCCATTGTTGTCTTGTCAAACTTGGTTACAGAGTCTTTGTCTATTGTATCTTTTAAGATTTTTCTTTCTCTCAATTATGATCTGCATAATTGTTACCCCCAGTTACTAAGAGCAGCAGTTCTCAAATATGGCCCTCTGCACCAGAATCACTAGAGAATTTGTTAAAAATTCAAATTTCAAACCATACTGTCATAAAATATTCTAGGTGGGGCCTAGAAAACTGTAGTTTAGTAAGGGTCCAGGGCTTCCCTGGTAGGTCAGATGGTAAAGAATCTGCCTGCAACGCAGAAGACCCAGGCTCAATCCCTGGGTCAGGAAGATCCCCCTGGAGAAGGGAATGGCAACCCACTCTAGTATTCTTGCCTGAATTCCATGGACAGAGGAGCCTGGTGGGCTAAAGCCCATGGGATTTCAAAGTGGGACATGATTGAATGACTCACTTTCATTTTTCACAATGTGTCCAGACTCACAAACAAAAGCACAGTCAGTTTTGGGAAACTCATTAGAGCAAATTCATCCTTGCTACCTGGTGAGGCTGAACCACTGCTCTTTTTATCTTTCTTAAGTTCTTTTGGATATTCTTGTTACTACAACTGACAGATATGAAATGGGAAAGGATCCAAAAGTCTCATTCTGAATTTTGATAAATAGATGTATTTTCTAGAATAAAACATGGCACTAATTCAATCTGGAAAAATTTAATCTTTAAGAGGCAGAAATTTTTATTTCATGTTTCTTCCTCAGAAATATCATCATACCTTCTGTGGTGGCAATTACTTTATATTTTATGTTTATTATCAGATAACTGACTTGTATAACTAAGGGAAAAAAACAATGGAAAACTATTAGGAAAACTGTTAAATAACCAAATTAAAGCATGAAGTATGATGCCCAAGCACTGATGAGGACAGTGATCCTTAGAAGCAAAAGGGAAAGTTTTTCATTCTAACCAAATTTGAGCAGTCAGTTGTGAAATCTGGGGTCAAAGCAGGGAACAGGTCAGGAACCCAACAAGTCCTGCAAAGTAGGTCTTAAAACAGAAGTGTGAGGTCAGAAGAAATAGGAAAAGAGTTAAGTCCATGGTTTTAAGCAAGTTTGGAGAGCTCAGCAGAATCTTGAAGGTCAAGGCAGGTACAGAATCCAACAGGTTAGAGAATTTGAAGCCACAGAATTCATGGGTAGAAGCAGTAAAGAAGCTCTGAGCCTAAGGTAGTGAGTGATTTTTTCTGCTCATGTCATTTTCTACCTCCTGTTGGATACACGTGGCCCTGAAACCATAGGTGTATAATCACTGACAGAGGCTCACAGACCCAAAGCTACAATATGTACCCAATTGAAGTAAGGGCAGAAATGTGATAATTACTGGTTGCTTTTAAATGTTAAAAGTGCCCAGTAGGCAATTTATTCTACTGTTTATTCATTCCTCCCCTCTACCTCACAATGTACAAAGGCAAGCTTTGGTCCCAGCATGCTGTATGTTTACAATGCATAAAAGATCTCAGAAAATCTTTCATCTCAAGTCTTTCAGGCAGCTTAATTCCTCATTAGCTTTCATAAAGTCCAATTCAGTAGGTCAAACTCTGTCGTAGAAATTAAAATAGTATAACCAGTGAAAGATTCTTTATATCCACTTGAATTAGAAAATTGAAGTTGTTGGTGGGAGGCATGGAGTACTCAACCTTCACAACAATGTAGAATTAAAAAAAAAAAAAAAAACTTTAGTGTGATATTATGTAACTCATTGAATACATCTAGGCGTCAGTGTCTTCCATTGTAAAATCAAAGAGGACAGCACCACCTAGAATATTTCATGATACTGTGATGAGGTCAAAGTAAGTTAACATACAACAAAGTATCTGTGAAGAAAAACACTATTAATATTATTATTAATTTTATTAATTAAAGGCTTCCCTGGTGGCTCAGACGGTAAAGCATCTGCCTGCAGTGCAGGAGACATGGGTTCGATCCCTGGGTTGGGAAGATCCCCTGGAGAAGTAAATGGCAACCCACTCCAGTACTCTTGCCTGGAAAATTCCACGGACTGAGAGGCTCCTCAGAGCCTGGTAGGCTACAGTCCATGGGATCGCAAAGAGTCAGACACGACTGAGCAACTTCACTTCACTTTATTAATTATATTCATTATGTATTTGGCCAGTATCTTATTTTGGCTAAACATATTTACAGGAGTATCCAATTGCAAATATGCACATATTAATAACACAGAGAGCAAAAACATTAATAAAAATGAACAAAATTTTAAGTTATGCAATTTTTAAAAAGAGGACAATAAGAACCAGGACAGGAGAAAATACAGTCAAGATTTAACACTGCTTCTTATTTTCATATGTATTTCTTCTTTTTAATTGCACAAAAACATTAGAAAACATTTTAAGTAGTGGTAAATACGATACCAATTGATATTTGTATCTAAGTACATGGTCGCTTTGCTTTTAATAAGCAAATTCCCAAGGAACATAAGGAGATAGAAGTAAAACATGATAAAGAATCATATCATTCCTGCTAGACCTCTATTCCACACTCCCAGCTTAGGATTCTATTGACCTAGTGTGAGCCTTGAGAATAACCTTTTCTGCCATATCCAAATGATTCTGAGAGGCTCAGAACCAAAGATAGGTTGAAAGACTTTCCTTATTTCTGTATCTATGGTCAAACAAGTCTCCATACTCTTACCTTCTTACCTCTCCAATGCAGGGGAAAACCAAGTACAAATAAAGAGAGAAGCTAGAGAATTAGTGCCAGTGCCCTGAGTAGAGCAGGTATAGTCTACACACTCAGACACACTCAGTGCTTCCACAGCAGAGATGTAGCTCACAGGTACGAAAAAGAAAAATTAAACCGAGAAATGACAGCTGAAAGTGTTCAATCCTTAGCCTTTTCTAAACTCTATTTGCTGCCCTATTGATACTCCATATAAAATAGATAACTAATGAGAACATAGGATACAGTACTTAATGCACTTGGTGACCTGAATGGGAAGGAATTCCAAAGGGAGGGGATATATGCACATGTGTGACTGATTCATTTTGTTATGTAGTAGAAACTAATACAATATTGTAAAGCAAATATATGGCAATAAAAACTAATTAATAAAAAAGACAGTTCATTAAGGACTGTCACTTGAAAAACAGGTGCAATGAGCCCACCTGTAAAATTAGTTTATATGCATCTCTCTCTGGTAATAATAAAAACAAATTAGGCATTTAGGCACTGGCTATTCATTTTTTGTAGATATGCTTCTCTTTTATAATTAAATTTTTTTCCATGCATTAAAAAACTAAATGCTGTAAGTAAAAAGAATATGTATTGATATACATAAAATTCTGCACCTGAATATATATATATCTTCTTTAAATGTTCATGAAATAGTCATAAAAATTGATTATGTGTTCAATCACTAAGCAAACTTCAATAAATACCAAAATTTAGAAAGAATATAGGTATCATTCTCTCATAATGACACAACCAAGAACAAAAATTTCTCCAACTGGCACGTTACACTAGTGCTTCTCATCAATATTTCTGTTATTTCTAGGTTTTTTCATTCCATGATGCAACAGGATTGTGTTTCCCTACAGCCTTGAATGTACGCATGATGTTGTGACTTGAATTAGCCAATTAAGTATTTAAGGTGCTATTCTCTATTCCTCTCCAACATGTGCTGCAGTGACTGGCAACATTTCAGATGGTTTTGAGTGAACATTAATAGAGCACAGCCCTTGACTGACCCTAATGACTACGAAGTTAGTGCTAATCTATTCTCAATTGACAGAAACAAACCTTGGATTAAGTTTAAAAGTCCAAATTAAAATTATAGAATATATACAGAAAAAAGATAACAAAAAGATTGTATATCGAAAGCTATGAAAACACACTTTGTTGAAAGTTATGCTTTAAGTACACATAGAACTGTTTAAGAAGAGCCTGTCTTCTATCAGTTCAGTTCAGTCGCTCAGTCGTGTCCAACTCTTTGCAACCCCATGAATCACAGCATGCCAGGCCTCCCTGTCCATCTATAGTATTGCCATTAATGTGCTGCTGCTGCTGCCAAGTCGTTTCAGTCGTGTCCGACTCTGTGCGACCCCAGATATGGCAGCCCACCAGGCTCCCCCATCCCTGGGATTCTCCAGGCAAGAACACTAGAGTGGGTTGCCATTTCCTTCTCCAATGCAGGAAAGTGAAAAGTGAAAGTGAACTCGCTCAGTCATGTCCAACTCCTAGCGACCCCACGGACTGCAGCCTACCAGGCTCCTCCATCCATGGGATTTTCCAGGCAAGAGTACTGGAGTGGGGTGCCATTGCCTTCTCTGGCCATTAATGTGACCCAGTTGCAAAACTCGAAGTATCCCTACCTCTTTCAAAATTCACATTTCCAGGATTTAAAATCCAATTGGTCCAGCTTCAGGCAGTTATATATAACCAAAACTGTTGGACTCAATAGCACAGGCATGGCCTCATAAGCTTTTAAAGCCCTCCACTGTGTTCCAAGGCCATTTCCAGAGGGGGAAAATTATTATTATATTACATTTCACCACTAGGCCACCTGCTGCCTGCAATGACTCAACAGTCTAGAGTCTGGACTTGGCAAACAGTGGCACCAAAACAGAGCTGCTAGCTGGAAGATTACTACATGATGTTCAGCCATCTTCCAGGAGAAAATCCTTGGCATTAGTTACCCATGACAGGGTTAACAGTTGAATATGAAAGTAAAACAACATACATTGGAAAATGTATGTTCTAAGCCAGTTTCTGCCCAAACTGTCAGGAATTCTAAACTGAGAGTCTATAAACTGAGCAAGCTCAGTTATAATATTATGTACATTCCATGTGAAGAGACATTGTGTTTATGAAGATAAATATAAATAAACTGCATTTCTTTGAATTAATCAGGTAGGTCATTTTGTTCCAGCTTTGTTTGGCATGATTGCATGTCCTAACTCCCACAATCACCACAAAATCTGGCACAGGTTTTCCAAGCTTGCTTTCTTGTCCTCTCCATCCAGACAGAGCATTTGCATCTAACTTAACTCTTGCCTTTGATGGGACAAAAGCCAATTTAATTCAGCAAGGCCCACTCTTTCAGCAGCTTCCAGAGCAGAATATGTGCTCCAAAAGGAGTCATGGACATCACCAGTCCCTCTGCAGCAGCAAGAGCAAGGGGAGAAAGATCATCCAGATGGTTATGCTGGAAGTCTATTCTCTCTTCCGGACCTACCCAGGGATGGATTTCTGATCAAATGAATGCTAGTGGACCCCTTTCAAGGCATTAAATGTAATTAGTCATTAATTATTATCATTTAAGGACTCTGTTGAGTGGCTATCGGGGCACCATCTGGACAGTTCATCACATTCACTGGGGAAACCCTGAAATCTCCATCCAAAAATGTGTGTCACTTGAAGACATTTACAATACTTGTCAAAAATCCTTGTATCCAGTGGGAAACTTGTTCACAGATGGCTGATATTAAAGACAGAAATGCTCTTTCTGTGGGTCAAAATTCCACTTTCTAGTATTTGTACTTTAAAATATCCAGTTTTGAATGAGGATAAAGAGTAGCATGCTTTCTTACATCTTTGACAGTACTGTCTATCATTTGTTGCACATGGTTGCAAACAACAGAAAATGGCATCATAATCTGAAGCAGCACGAGGATTTATTGGAATGATATTAGAAGACTGGAGGGCCAAAACTTGACAGGTACCAAGTCAGTTCTGGAGGGCTATGCGGAAGATAACCAGGGAAGGCCACAATGCTGTCATCATATTATGATGACAATCATATATCATATATGATAGCATCATATTATGCTATCAAGTGCTCAAGATTCAAAGTCCTACAAGATAATATCTGTTGGCCAAGCCTGTTTTATCGGTATAAAAAGACGAAGGCATCATATCTCCTTCAGTTCATACAATAGGAGATGAGTATTGCCTTCAAGTAAAAGGTCTCCAAATTAATATGACAGTACAACTAGAAGCTTGCCTAGAAGGTCAACATCCCAATGGCAAATATAAGCTAAATTATTTTACCACATATCAAACACCTCTTTGACAGCTAAAAAAGAAACCTGTTTTACAATTATATTTGGAAAATGATACAACCATTACCCAAATTTATATGCGCATTTTACTAAGAGATTATTATAGCGAAATATTGGGAATTGCAGATGAAATAGTTTCCTTGGCTTTTAAGACTAATATCAAAAAGAAAGGGAAAAAAAAAGCTCTTCTCCAAGATAAAATACTGGCCTCAGTTGGCCATTTTTCAAAACCTAATGATATTTTTAAAGTTTCTTTAATTTTTGTATTTATTTATTGCATGGGTATCTATTAAATTACTTGTGTGTCACCATATAAGGTGATGGTGGATGGACACAAAATAGTATTTAGTACTATCTCTACTTAGTCTAACCAGGAAACTAACATATACCTATCCAAGACAATTAGTAAACAAGATAATATGAATAACATACTTGGACGAAAGTCATTTAAAATTATATATATTCTCAAACAAGGACCTACTCATAGCACAGGGAACTGTAGTCAATATCTTATAATAACCTCTAATGGAAAGAACACAAAGGCAGAACGCCAAAGAGTTGATGCCTTTAAACTGTGGTGCTGGAGAAGACTCCTGAAAGTCCCTTGGACATCTAGGAGATCAAACCAGTCAGTCTTAAGGGAGATCAACCCTGTATATTCACTGGAAGGACTGATGCTGAAGCTCCAGTATTTTGGTCACAGGATGCAAACAGTTGACACACTGGAAAAGTCCCTGATGCTGGGAAAGATTGAGGGCAGAAGGAGAAGAGGACATCAGGGGATGAGATGGCTGGATGGCATCACTGATGCAATGAACATGAACCTCAGCAAACTCTGGAAGATGGTGAGGGACAGAGGTTGGCATGCTGCAGTCCATGGGGTTGCAAAGAGTTAGACATGACTGGACAACTAAATAACAACAACGAAAATAATGGAAAAGAATCTAATATGCATATAACCAAATCAATTTGCTGCACATCTGAAGCATTAAAAGTCAACTATACTTCAGCAAATTAAAAAACTGAAGATAAAGAAAAACATTGTATGTCCTGATGCTTACTTAATACTCAATTTTTGACAGGGTCTTTTTAGGCCTGGAAAATAGATATGGCAGGAAAGCCAATTTTGTCCTTCCCATCCACTATGTAATATGCCCAGATGTTACAAATTTGTTCCTTTTACCAGATATGTAGGTATATTTTATCTAGCTCCAGAAACCTATATGTTCCTTCTATTTTATCCTGTTAACTCTAGTCCATCCTTCCAGATTCAGCTCAGACATACCACCTGTGGGAAGAATTTCCTGATGCACACTTCCCAAGTCTTCAACCTGGGTTCTGAACATCCTGTAGCATGTGGTATTAATGGCACCAAAGCCTAATCACTTAGGAAATTTATCCCCACCCCTGTGCCCCTACTTCACTTCATTTCACCTACCTTTGGAAAAGGAGGAAGAGTGACAATGGAGGTCAAGGACCAAGTGGAATTCTTAGGGACATACATGTGACCAGAACCATGAATGATGCAGCTCGGGGGCAGGGTAGTGAAGAAAAGGATTGTTAAAAGAATTTGATGAGAAAATGCTGACCTTTAGGGACTTGGCAGGGCCCAGAAGTTCTAATCAAGTTAAATAATGACCCCTCAGTAGATTCCAATGTTTCCCTTCTTTAGCATGCTTAGCTGACTAGTTATCAACTGTACTATGGCAAGACTTGTGGACTGGTATTATTATTGTAGCTCAGTGTGGAATAGATAGGTAAGGTTCAGGCTCTGCATCTCTAAGGCAGAATCAGAGTAACACTGGAAACTATGGTAAATATTTTGCAAAAGAGATGTTATCAGTCACATTCATCCATGAATTTAACATAGATTTAATATAAAGACTAAATAGGATAAAAGAGGTAAAAAGGCAAAAAGTAAACAGTAAAGTATCAGAGAAATGGCAACTATAAGAAGCAGCTACTCCCTTAGGGTTCTAAGAATTTATAAGCTTAGAAAAAAGATCCTGAAGACCTGGATGCATATCTCTAAGAGGAAGCCACTGCCAGCTGGCACTGGTACCTCCAGAACTCAGAGGAGGACCCTGGCTGAGCCAGAACTCAGTCCTACAGGAGGGATACCCGCTGGCTAGTGCTGGTAATCTGGAAACATTCAAAGATGTTGGTACAGGGAGTATGAAAAAGAAAATGGAACTTGGAACCACCTACTACTACTGGAACCAAATGCCACATTCTAAATGAAGTACCATTACAAGGATGACTCTGATGGGATCAGGAAACAAAAAAGAAAGAGCAAGCCCCATTCCTCCTTCAGCCTTACAATTTCTCTCTAGTTCCCTGTGTTTATAGTGCCTAATAGGAGCCAGCAGCCAAATAGCAACTGTAGCTTACAGGGTCCCAACCACAGTGTTACAAAGTCGAAGCTGGGGGATATGAACTTGTCAATTAGTAAGGAAGGCAATGGGCAGGAAACGAATCTCTCCAGTTAAAGTCCAGTATCAACTCCTCTCCTTTCTGCCCTCTTTTAGATTTTAGATTCTCTTAAGGTTAAGTTTCCAAGACCTCTGAGGATATCTCAGAGATATTGCCATGATCCTTACAACTACACTTTTTTAATCAAACTTCTGAGATGAACCAGCTTGTCCATCCATTAGAGGATAGCCTTTAAGTTGCTTCTAAATTGTCCATTGTGGATATTGTCCGTATGTCCATTCCCTACATTGCGTTGCTGATTTAAAAAAAAAATTCATAAACAGTGACTAATTTCTTGCCTCTTTTATCACCCTAAATTCTGATCCAATAAAATAGAAAGAAACTTAAAAAAAATGTCTTTCTTGATCTTGTCTCGAAATGTAGGGATCCATTCTACTCCAAAAAACGTCTGACCTAGATAAAGAGTTACCACACTGTACAAGGAATAATGAGTCCCATCTCTAGGCAACCATGAGCAGCAGCAGCTGCTGCTGCTGCTGCTGCTATGTTGTTTCAGTCGTGTCTGACTCTGTGCAACCCCATAGATGGAAGCCCACCAGACTCCCCCATCCCTGGGATTCTCCAGGCAAGAATACTGGAGTGCGTTGCCATTTCCTTCTCCAATGCATGAAAGTGAAAAGTGAAAGTAAAGTCGTTCAGTCGTGTCCAACTCTTAGCAACTCCACAGCCTACAGCCCACCAGGCTCCTCCGTCCATGGGATTTTCCAGGCAAGAGTACTGGAGTGGGTTGCCATTGCCTTCTCCAACCATGAGCTGTCAGCCGCAATTAGCTTTCAAACACATTTATCAACCTTTATTCTTTAAAAAAATATTTTTTAATCTCTATATACCCTTCTCTAAGCAGCATTAACCAATACAGACAAAATGAAAGGTAAGTTTTCCAAGAGCCTCATAAGACTGCACTCCAGCTGAGTACCATGCACAATACTATCAGTGAAATAATGATAGATGGTTTTTTCCATTCCTAAGCACAACATTGAGTTAAAATCAACACTGCATGACTCACTTTTAAAACTCTTCTGACAGTTCTACCCTGTAGCTTGGCCTTAAGCCTGTCTTGTCTTTATGGGCTATCAGATTTGTTCAGGGATCCCCAACAAGCAGCAGCCCTCAGTACCTGCAGCTTAGTGGCTCACTACGGAGGAAACATTCTTTCCTGCCTTTGAATCTACTAAAGCAATTTCTCCCCCTCTGATTTTTATAGCTTGTGTCCAGTTGGTCAGCCAAGCATATCTGCAATGAAAGGAAAATCGCTTTGTGGAGGTAACATGGACTGCTTAGAGAGAAACAACAAACATAAGAAAGATTCTGTATAGTTTATTCTCTCTCAATTTTTGGAAAATATCTTTCACACTTCCCTTCAGAACTGAGAAGGAGAAGTATAAAATTATTGTTCAACTTGATAAATTAACTTTTACAATGACAACCTTAGGCACTGTGTTAGAGACAGTATACCAAATAATCTCAAAATTCAAAAAGACTTCTGACAATCCAGTAAGAATAACACACTTCTCTTCTTCATTCAACATCTTATTTTAATCAAGGAGGGATGAGGGTCTATGACCCTTTCTGTTAATTTTGTAAGTGCTCTGTGATTGCTTTAAAGGACAGGATACTGCAGAAGTGACACTGTGCCTGTTTCTCAGCCCAGACGTTATGAAACTGACAGATCCACCACCTGTGTTGGAATACTGACTCCTTTTTTTTTTTTGAGATGTAATTTACATAAAGCACTGTGTAAGTTACAGGCAGACAAAATGTGTTGATTCGATATTTATATATTGCAATATGATTAACACCTTAGCATTAGCTAACACCTCCATCACATCATATAACTATCATCTCTTTTTTGTAGAGAGAACATTTAAAATCTAGTCTGTTAGCAAATTTGAAGTATATAATACACTATTGCAGACTGCAGTCACAATGCTGAGCTCCAGAATTTATTTATCCTCTAGTTGCTAATTTGTACCCTTCAACAACTTATTCCCATTTCCCGTCATCACCAGCCCATGGTAACCACCATTCTACTCATTATTTCTATGAGTTCAGTTTAGATTTCACACATAAATGAGAATGTACAATACTGAAATGGTCACTCTTAAAAACTAGGTACAGTGCTGTGCTGGGAAAGCTGGAAAGCTGCATGTAAATCAATGAAGTTAGAACACATCCTTACACCATACACAAAAATAAGACCTAAGTATAAGACATGACACCACAAAACTCCTAGAAGAGAGCACAAGCAAAACATTCTCTGACATAAATCGTAGCAATGTTATCTTAGATCGGTCTCTCAAGGTAATAGAAATAAAAGCATAAATAAACAGATGGGACCAAATCAAACATACGCTTTCACACAGCAAAGGAAAACCAAAACCAAAAAGACAACCTACAGACTAGGAGAAAATAGTCACAAATAATGTGACTGAAAAGGGATTAATTTCCAAAATTTACAAGCAACTCATACAACTCAATTACAAAAAAAAAGTAACCCAATTAAAAAAAAAAAAATCTGGCAGAAGACCTAAATAGACATTTCTCCAAAGAAGACATACAGGTAACCAAAAGACATATGAAAACAATGGTCAAGTTCAATCATTATTAGAGAAATGCAAGTTAAATTTATAAATGAGGTACCACCTCATACTGGTAGGGATAGGCATCATCAAAAAGTCTGCAAACAACAAATACTGGCGAGAGTGTGGAGAAAAGGGAACCATCCTGTTGGTGAGAATGTAAATTGGTACGCCACTGTGGGAAACAGTACGGATGTTTCTTAAAAAACTAAAAATAAAGTTGCCATATGATCCAGCAATCCCATTCCTGGGCACACATCTGGAGAAAACAATAATTCAAAAGACAACTTGGTGTAACTAGCAACACTATTTACAGTAGCCAAGACATGGAAACAACCTAAATGTACACTGACAGATGAATGGAGAAAGAAGATGTGGTTCGTAAGTACAATAGAATATTACTCAGTCATTTAAAGAGTAAAAAGCCATTTTCAGCAACATAGATGGACATAGAGATTATCATACTAAGTGAAGTAAATCACTCAGAGAAAGACAAATATCTTATGATATCAGTTATATGTGGAATCTAAAAAAAATGATACAAACGGACTTATTTACAAAGCAGAAATACACTCACAAATATAAAAAACAAACTTATAGTTACTATGGCAGAAAGTGGGGGAGGATAAATTAGGAGTTTGGGATTAACATATATACACTGCTGCTGCTGCTGCTGTTGCTAAGTTGCTTCAGTCGTGTCCGACTCTGTGCGAGACGGCAGCCCACCAGGCTCCCCCGTCCCTGGGATTCTCCAGGCAAGAACACTGGAGTGGGTTGCCATTTCCTTCTCCAATGCATGAAAGTGAAAAGTGAATGTGAAGTCTCTCAGTTGTGTCCGACTCTTCATGACCCCATGGACTGAAGCCTACCAGGCTCCTCCGTCCATGGGATTTTCCAGGCAAGAGTATAAAACAGATAAACAACAAGCACCTACATACCATATAGAACAGGGAAGTACATTCAGTACCTTGTAATAACCTAAAATGGAAAAGGATATGAAACTATATATATTATGTCTGAATAACTTTGCTGTACACCAAAAACTAACACATTTATAATGATAAATCAACTATACTTTAATTTAAAAGAAATGAAAAGAAGAACCGAGGACTCAGAGTAAAATCCTGCTGAGTTCCCAGATAATAGTTGGCATCAACCTGCCAGTCATATGAGTAAGTTATTTTGCAAGTGGATCTCCTGGCCCCAGGGGAGCCTGACTGTTTCAGCTTTATTGGAGCATGGCAGCTTTACAATGTTGTGTTGAGCCTGACTATTGACCTACAAAATCATGAGCAAAATAAAACTGCTTTGAGAGCGTCTATTTGGGATAGTGCCATCTACGGGGTCGCACAGAGTCGGACACGACTGAAGCGACTTAGCAGCAGCAGCAGCAGCAGTCAGTAACAAAAAACTGGATAAAAAAGATTTACTGAGCATGGCCCCACCAATCTGAACAAGACTCAATTTCCCCCTCGGTCAGTGTCTCTCATCAGGAAGCTTCCATAAGCCTCTTATCCTTCTCCATCAGAGGGAAGACAGAATGAAAACCACAATCACAGAAAACTAACCAACCTGTTCAGATGGACCACAGCCTTGCCTAATTCAGTGAAACAATGAGCCATGCCATTTAGGGCCACCCAAGGTGGACGGGTCATGGTGGAGAGTCCTGACAAAACATGGGTCACTGAAGAAGTGGATGGTAAACCATTCCAGTATTCTTGTATCGAGAACCCCATGAAGAGTATGAAAAGGCAAAAAGATAGCTCCCCAGGTTGGCAAGTGCTCAATATGCTTTCTGGAGAATAACTCCAGAAAGAATGAAGAGACGGAGTCCAAATAAAAACAACACCCAGTTGTGGACATGACTGGTGATGGAAGTAAAGTCTGATACTGTAAAGAGCAATATTGCATGGAATCTGGAATGTTAGGTCCATGAATCAAAGCAATTTGGAAGTGGTCAAACAGAAGATTGCAAGAGTGAACATCGACATTCTAGGAATCAGTGAACTAAATTGGATTGGAATGGGTGAATTTAACTCAGATGACCATTATATCTATTACTGCAGGCAAGAATCCCTTTAGAAGAAATGGAGTAGCCATCATAGTCAACAAGAGTCCAAAATGAATTACTTGGATGCAATCCCAAAAACAACAGAATGATCTCTGTTCATTACCAAGGAGAACTATTCAACATCACATTAATCCAAGACTATGCCCTGACCATTAATGCTGAAGAAGCTGAAGTTGAACAGTACTATGAAGACCTACAAGACCTTCTAGAACTAATACCCCAAAAAGATGCCCTTTTCATTATAAGGGACTGGAATGCAAAAGTAGGAATTCAGTCAAGAACACTGGAGTGGGTTGCCATTTCCTTCTCCAATGCATGAAAGTGAAAAGTGAAAGTGAAACCCCTCAGTCGTGTCCAACTCTTTGCGACCCCATGGACTGCAGCCTACCAGGCTCCTCCATCTATGGGATTTTCCAGGCAAGAGTACTGGAGTGGGTTGCCATTGCCTTCTCTGTCATTATAGGGGACTGGAATGCAAAAGTAGGAATTCAAGAGATACCTGGAGTAAAAGGCACATTTGCCTTGGAGTACAAACAAAGCAGGTCAAAGGCTAACAGAGTTTTGCCATGAGAATGCACTGGTCATAGCAAACACCCTCTTCCACAACACAGGATTAGACTCGACACATGGACATCATCAGATGGTCAACACCGAAATCAGATTGAGTATATTCTTTGCAGCCAAAAATGGAGAAGCTCTATACAGTCAGCAAAAACAAGACTGGGAGCTGACTGTGGCTCAGATTATGAATTCCTTATTACCAAATTCACACTTAAATTGAAGAAAGTAGGGAAAACCACTAGACTACTGAGGTAGGGACTAAATCAATCCCTTATGATTATACAGTGGAAGTGAAAAATAGATTCAAGGGGATTAGATCTGATAGGGTGCCTTAAGAACTATGGACAGAGCTTCGTAACATTGTACACGATGCAGGGATCAAGACCATCCTCAGGAAAAAGAAATGCAGAAAGGCAAAATGGTTGTCTGAGGAGGCCTTACAAATAGCTGTGAAAAGAAAAGCAAACGGCAAAGGAGAAAGGAAAGATATACCCATTTGAATGCAGAATTCCAAAGAATAGTAAGCAGAGATAAGAAAGCCTTCCTCAGTGATCAATGCAAAGAAATAGAGGAAAACAATAGAATGGGAAAGACTAGAGATCTCTTCAAGAAAATTAGAGATACCAAGGGAGTATTTCATGAAAAAATGGGCACAATTAAGGACAGAAATAGTATGGACCTAACAGAAGCACAAGATATTAAGAGGTGGCAAGAATACACAGAATTACTATACAAAAAAGAACTTCATGACCCAGATAAACACGATGGTGTGATCACTGGAATACAGCCAGACATCCTGGAAAGCTAAGTCAAGTGGGCCTTAGAAAGCATCACTACAAATAGAGATAGTGGAAGTGATGGAACTTCAGTTGAGCTATTTATATATGCACTCAATATGCCAGCAAATTTGGAAAACTCAGCAGTGGCCACAGGACTGGAAAAGGTCAGTTTTCACTCCAATCCCAAAGACAGGCAATGCCAAAGAATGCTCAAACTACTTCACAATTGCCATCATCTCACATGCTAGCAAAGTAATACTCAAAATTCTCCAAGCCAGGCTTCAGCAATACGTGAATCGTGAAATTCCAGGGGTTCAAGCTGGGTTTAGAAAAGGCAGAGGAACCAGAGATCAAATTGCCAACATCCACTGGATCAGTGAAAAAGTAAGAGAGTTCCAGAAAAACATCTACTTCTGCTCTATTAACTAGGTCAAAGTGTTTGACTGTGAATCACAACAAACTGTGGAAAATTCTTCAAGAGATGGGAATACCAGACCACCTGACCTGCGTCCTAAAGAATCCGTATGCAGGTCAGGAGGCAACAGTTAGAACAGGACATGGAACAACAGACTGGTTCCAAATAGGAAAAGGAGTATGTCAAGGCTATATATTGTCATGCTGTTTATTTAATTTATATGTAGAGTACTTCATGAGAAACATTGGGCTGGAGGAAGCTCAAGCTGGAATCAAGATTGCTAGGAGAAATATCGATAACCTCAGATATGCAGATGACACCACCCTTAAGGCAGAAAGCAAAGAACTAAAAAGCCTCTTGATGAAAGTGAAACAGGGGAGTGAAAAAGTTGGTTTAAAACTCAACTTTCAGAAAACTAAGACCATGGTATCCAGTCCAATCACTTCGTGGCAAACAGATGGGGAAATAATAAAAACAGTGACAGACTGTATTTTTTTGTGTGCTCTAAAATCACTGCAGATGGTGACTGCTGAAGCCATGAAATTAAAAGACACTTGTTCCTTGGAAGAAAAGGTATGACCAACCTAGATAGCATATCATAAAGTAGAGAAGTTACTTTGCCAACAAACGTCCATCTAGTCAAAGCTATGATTTTTCCAATAGTCATGTATGGATATGAGAGTTGGACTATAAAGAAAGCTGAGTGCCGAACAACTGATGCTTTTGAACTGTGGTGTTGGAGAAGACTCTTGAAAGTCTCTTGGACAGCAAAGGGATCCAATCAGTCTATCCTAAAGGAAATCAGTCCTGAATATTCATTGGAAGGGCTGATGCTGAAGCTGAAACTCCAATCCTTTGGCCACCTGGTGCAAAGTACTGACTCACTAGAAAAGACCCTGAATCTGGGAAAGAATGAAGGTGGGAGGAGAAGGGGATGACAGAGGATGAGATGGCTGGATGGCATCACTGACGCGATGAACATGAGCTTGAGTAAGCTCTGGGAGTTGCCAATGGACAGGGAAGCCTGCCTTTCTGCAGTCCATGGAGTCACAGACACAACTGAGTGAATTGAACAGTCAGTCAGTCAGTCAGTTCAGTCGCTCAGTCATGTCCGACTCTTTGCAACCCCATGAATCGCAGCATGCCAGGCCTCCCTGTCCATCACCATCTCCCGGAGTTCACTCAAACTCACGTCCATTGAGTCAGTGATGCCATCCAGCCATCTCATCCTCTGTCGTCCCCTTCTCCTCCTGCCCCCAATCCCTCCCATCATCACAGTCTTTTCCAATAAGTCAACCCTTCGCATGAGGTGGCCAAAGTTCTGGAGTTTCAGCTTTAGCATCATTCCTTCCAAAGAAATCCCAGGGCTGATCTCCTTTAGGATGGACTGGTTGGAGCTCCTTGCAGTCCAAGGGATTCTCAAGAGTCTTCTCCAACACCACAGTTCAAAATATCGATTCTTCGGCACTTAGCTTTCTTCACAGTCCAACTCTCACATCCATCCATGACCACTGGAAAAACCATAGCCTTGACTAGACGGACCTCTGTCAGCAAAGTAATGTCTCTGCTTTTCAAATGTGTACTATAAAGGATTCTATTGCTTCATATGAGATAACATTCTCAAAAAACTTTGAGGTTCTTAGTCCACCACACTAGTAAGCCTCTTTACTTTTTGCCCCCCATACGTATTTCCCCCCTTTGAGTAATATGTATTCTTAAAGAGGGAAAAGATGTTGATATACTTAAGCACATTAAAAGATGAAAATTCTAAGTTTCATGTCTAATGATTTACCCAGATGTGTGCAGCCATCTCAGAAAGGCGGCCTGGCAGCCACTGCCTTGTTTCCCTCTCATTTTCTTTCCACTTCTCTCTCGGCCATTGTGTCCTTCTCACACATCCCCACCTCATCATCATATTTTATCTCAAGAAGGCAGAATGAAAACTGCGGCTTCACTAACGTAGCCTAGAGCAGGAAAAGGGGTACCAAACCACCAGAAATAATCCTTTATTAGACACAAAGGATTGCTTTTATTTTTTTATTTTTGTCTGTGTTCACAGCTCCTGGCCCACTTCTTCAGCTAATGCAGCAAAAACCATCTAAGTAAAAGTTGCAATGCTACTGATACACCCCATACCCCTTTTCTGATTTGTTTTCTTCCATAGCACTTGACAGATACCATAGAATGTAAGTTATAAGAGAACAGAAATAGTTGTCTGTTTTAGTCACTAACATCTCTGTCCCCTGGAATAGAGCCAAGCTATGTAAGTTTCCCAATAAAAATTTGTTAAATGAACTTGAATACCCATCCTTATTGATATTGGGAAAATGTGCTAAAAAATCCAAGGGCCTACTTTTCAAAATTAGCTTTCAGAGAACACTCCACTCAGAAATGGTAGATTCATTTTCTATTTAATTATGCAGCATCTAATTTTTTAAAAGTCAGCAGTATAAAAATAATCCATAAATTACATTTAAATAACATCAAATGCATAATTTTCTTCTCGGATTTTTCTCAGTCCTGACTTTGGTCAAGTCAAACTATTAATAATTTGCTAAGGAAAAAAAATCTTGGTTGCTTGGTAATGAAAATTTTCAATAGTTAAATGATTTAAGTGAGCACTATGAGCACAATCATAGGCTCTCTAGTGTGTCCTTTTTAAAATATTTGTAAGTGATAAGAATTTTTGAGCCATTGGGCAAATAAATAGGTGACCAAAATTAATCTATATCACTTTGAACAACAATGGCATAAAAAAATTGACAGAATAACGTGGATACTCTATATCTCGTCACTCTTCTATGTCCTCATCTTTAATAAATCATTGATATTTTAAAATTCTTAATTCACACTTGTGAATTACTTCACAGTTTGCAAAACTCATTCACATGCATTGTCCTATTTAATTCCCACAGAGTCAATGAAATATTTTATCAGTTAGCTACTGCTATCTAACAGATCACCAAACCTTAGTGACATAAAACAATGATCACTTATCCTTGTTTATGAGTGGATGGCACTGTCTGTCCAGCTCACCTGAGTTCAGTGGGGCTCATTCATACACCCGCAGTCAGTTGCAGGTCTCCTAAACACCTGTCATTATCTTAGCTTGGTTCTCTTACATGCCTTGGGCCTTAGCTGGATATAGTGAGCTGTCTTGACTCTGCTCTACATGTTTCATGCCCTGGTTTTGGACATGTTCTCATGATAAAGCCAGAGGAGCAAGAGAAAGAGCAGAAGCACTTTGTTATTCACATGTCACATCATTTGCTACTGTTCTATTGGCCAAAGCAAGTCACAAGGCTGACCCTGGTGATATCGCATGAGGGAAGAGTTGTTGTTACAGGGATGCCATTTATTATGATCATGAATGAGATCAGCCTACTCCAAGCTTGTGCTATTATTTTCATTATTTTAAATATGAGGAAATCAACACTTGAGGGGGGTAGATAATTCACCCAAGAGGACTCAGCAATGTGTACGAACCAAAAGCTCAGGTCTTCTGACTCCAAAGATCTTCTTTCCTCTAACCCTGTCTGGCCTATTCATATATATTCATAGAAGCTGAATTTATTGTCTGTGGAAAGATAGAACCATTTCAAACTACTATGATGCTTCAGGTATCTCCAAAACAAAAGTTAGGATGTCAATCAGATTACTCACTTACCCTTTTTGTAAACTAGATAAATGCAAATCCCATTAGTTCACACTAATTTCTACTGTTTTTAATTATCAAATTGTTACTGAACTTTTTTGGGGTGCATTGCTTATCCCTCCAGCTAAACTGCCACCTCCTTCCAGACAGAAACTCCATGTTCAAATGTTCTATGTCTTTGCATCTCTCCCAGTACCTGACATGATACTGATACAGATAATATATGTATCACTTGATTCATAAAGCTAGAAGAACATGATGTCAGTTTAATAGAGCTCTTGTTAGAGAAATTAGAATCAAAAAGAGAAATCAAAATTGATTTTGAATTGAGAAAAGGCAAGAAACGATTTACAACTGAGATTACATAAGTAAAGGAAAAAGGAATATATTTTTATTTCAAACCTTTCCTTCCAGCTAACATATATGAGTATTTTTCCTTATATTTATTGCTCTGCCTTGAACTTGAAGATCAATTGAGGTGAACTGCCAAGAGCTAATTAGTGAACTAATTCTTTAATTCAGTGTAATAGTCATCACAAGAGTTGTGTTCAATGAGATACTCACTTTTCCATTACAAAAATCAAATTCATATTTTCTTTACTGCACTTTGAGAGATAGCTGGGTTAATGTCATTCCCTATTCTCTATTGTTCTTAAATTCAGTCATTTTTCAAACCTGGGAAAGGTAACTGTTTAAAGAAATGTGAGGTTTTGCCAAATATTGGTGCTTATGGTAAGTCAGTTTGCCTCTTTCCCCATGCTGAATCCCCCTCAGGAAATGGAAGAAGGGAATAAAGAGGGACCATAATAATTTCCTGTGAAAACCTGAGCATGCCATTCTGTATTAGCCGTGTTAGTTTTTCAAGAAAATATGAGATGATGCATGTTGTTTAGTTTCTACTGGCAAGACTCTCAGAGAAAGATAATAGAAAAACTCTCCAGTGCTAAAGCATATGGTCATCAATTTCCACACCTCATTAAAAACTGAAATTCTTTCTTTAATGTTTAGTTTTAGATCTTCCGTTGGGAACAACTTAAAGCCAAGTCAAAGCACACTGGTACCCAAGAAATTTTGAAAAGAAGAACTTGTCTTCTTCATAAATAAGCCTCTCAAAAGGATCCAGGTCATAGTCAAGGCTAACTTCACTATTAAAGTAACAGTTAAGTGGCTATAAGTGTGAAGAATGTTTCACAACACCTGTGAAGAGATCTATAGTTTTTGAAACATATTGGAGTCATGTCTGGGGGTGATGCTGCTTCCTTCTGACTTAGAATGACATTGGCTGAATTGTTGCAGATATGAAAACATTGGTTGATAGTGACAGGCAAGCCAAACTGCTATACAAAATTTGAGATAACAGTGGATTCACTTGTATGTTATTTTTCAACTACAGGACAATGTAGACACTAGAATGTTGAGTTCAGAGTTACACTCAATCAATATCAGTTTCTAAAAATAAAAAGCATAAACTCTCTGATGGTTAATTTTATATCACAACTTGACTGGACTAAGGGCTTCCCAGATGATAAGACACTGTTTCTGGGTGCTGTCTGTGATCTTTCTGGAAGAGATTAACATTCGAGTCAGTAGGCTAAATAAAGGAGATCTGTCCTTACTAGTGTGGACTGGCATCATCAAATCCACTGAGGGCCCAAATAGAAGGAAATGGCAGAAGAAGGGCTAATTCTGTTTTCTTGAATAGGGATGTCCATATTATCTTGCTTTTGGACATCAGAACTTATTCTTGTTCCTTGGACTCTTGGATTGAATTATACCACCAGCTTTCCTAGTTCTCCAGACTGCAGATGGCAGATTGTAGGACTTCTTCACTTCAATAACCACATGACCCAATTCCCCTAGTAAATCCTTGTTTTTAATATGTAAGCAATGAGATCAAACCAGTCAATTGTAAAGGAAATCAACCCTGAATACTCCTTGGAAGGACTAATGCTGAAGCTGAAGCTCCAACACTTTGGCCACCTGATGCAAAGAACTGACTCATTGGTAAAGACCCTAATGCTGGGAAAGACCGAAGGCTGGAAAAGAAGGGTACAAGAAAGGATGAGATGGTTGGATGGTATCACCAATTCATTGGACATAAACTTGGACAATCTCTGGAAGATGGTGAGAGACAGAGAAGCCTTTGGTGTTGTAGTCCATGGGGTTTCGAAGAGTCAGACATGACTTGGGTGACTGGACAACAACAACATCTTGCTTGTTCTGTTTCTCTGAGAATCCTAAGCCACAAAGATAAATCTTTTCCTATGTGCAGTTTAAAAATTAATGATTCCTACCTCTCTCTACCAACACTCACATGAAATGCAGGAGCAGCTTCACTATGGGATAACGTGGTCAACAGCAAAGTGATGTTTTCTTACAAGACTCCATAAATTGTAATAACAAACATTTGTGAAAGTGAAAATTATGCAAGGCTTAAGGGAAGATTTCCCATAAGAATTTTTTTATGTATAACAATGAAGCATATTTTTAAATAATTGAAGTTCATTATCACCAGATATATCACATGGTAATAATGACAAGACTGAAAATGATTAACAAAAATTTGATGCGATAATGATTACCACCAGCATGGTTTAATAAATTGCTTTAAGACTGGAAGTTAGACGAATCGGGAATTGCGTCCCTATGTACCACCAACAAGCCTTGGAAAAGTCATGGAAACTATTTTGTTGCGGTTTTCTTTCCAGCACAGTGGATGGTTGGATTATATGACCCCTAAGTCCCTCTGTCACTGGGACTCATTGAACTTCCTCTATGGATTTTAGGAAACAATACAGTGAACTTCAGTATTATCTTGTCTAATTTTTATCATGCTTAATTCTTTATGCTGATTTTTATGTTATCTAATACCAAGGAATATTATGTCCTATTTGATCCACAAGGATGATGTAGTTTTTAAGTCTCTAGTATTCATTTTAATTCCTTGGAGGAGAGCAATAGACAAAGGACATTTTATAAATCAAATGCTATTATATAATGATTATGATTTTTTAAATAAAATCACAATTCTTACAAAGACAAATTACCCTTTGCAATGAAATATTAATATTCTTATAAAGACAAATTGCCCCTTTTAATGAAATGTAAAATATTTTTCAAGTGACACTTTATTGCTAAAAAATATGTAACAAAAGTAGTACTTTCATAAACTGGTAGTGGATGATACAGGTTAGCACAAGCCTAGCAGAACAAAATTTGATAATCTGTTCAAAAGTCAAGAAAATGTTCAATATTTTATTTCAATGTGGGTTACAGAATTAAAGCAGTTCAGGCGTACAGAAATAAGCAACTAAGAGCTCAAATCTGTATTATCATATCATATTTTTTAAATGTATTGAGAAGACAGAAAATGGGGTCGAGGGGAAAATCACAAAGTCAGCACTTTCAATCATGGATCTTAAAAGACGTTTCCTAGGGTTTCCGATCCAAGATCTCAGGTTCTTTAAACTGTCCTATTGAAAACAAGTCACTACACCTGAAGTCCAAAAGTAGGAAGAAAAGGAACACAAACAAACCAATATGTGGAAAAGGATATCTAGTACTGTCTAAGTCTGATGAAATAAGATATCAATTTATCAGCAATAAAATTCATTTGACTACACTGAAAAATAATGGTTTCTATTCTTACTTTGCTGGTGGTGGTGATGCTATTATGGGAAGAGGTTATCAAAATATTATTATAGCTGCCAGCAATCTAATATTCAGGAATAAGGTATAGATTGTTCACCTAGTCCACCAGATGCTATTCCTGGAAGAAGGATTATGCCTATAAGCAATTTCTAAGATTTCAGAAATGTATTTCTTCATGTGTTAATTATTTATTTTCCCTTTTTCAGTATGATTGGAAGGCAGCTAAGATATTAAAACCATCAGTTTCTAGTTGCCATCTTGGTACATGACAAGAAAATAAGTTGAGTGGAGAAGAAGGCTGGAAGGCTTCTAGAAGGCTAAGGAGACATTTCTACTTCATGGTCAATTCCTGGGGAAGCAGATACCAAGGGAGTGAATGGATGGCAGGTCAATCGCAAAGAAGTAAACAAGATAACAGATTCAAATCTGAAATGTAGGAGGATTTACCTGGAGAAAATTTTCGGGAAGGGGATATGCAGAGGAGCGTGAGAAGCCTAAAAATGGCCATAATGACTTTAGAAATTGATTTGAGATTAATCCAGAAAACCGGTTTGCTAGAAAAGTGAAGTAGTCTTTCTGCCAAGGTTTATGACTCTGTTATTTGCTCGCATCAATATTAAGGTTCTTCAATTGCCATGTTCCTTCCAAGACTCTCGCATTCTATCACACCTGCAGCACACACTGCAGAAAGTCAACTCCAATTTCAACCACACATGAAAATATTCACAGTTTGAATCTGCAAAGCACTTGAGACTGAGAATCATTAGGTTAATACAACATCAACTAGATAACTAACACTAACCTAACTATATTTAGTATTTAAAATCTACTTCCCTTCCTTTTATTGACAACTAAGAAGAAACTCTTGATATAAGATAAACATCTTAGTGACAAACACTAAAAAGTCTGTATTCTTAAAAACATTCAAATTCCCTTCATTATGTCATTTTTCAGTAGTCTTATTAAATGCCATCAATCTTTAAAGAGTTGTGTGACGTATGCCCTGAATAAACACACTTGGCCAGGATGATGTGAAAATAGAAAAATCTAGCCTTTGATCTCTTCAAGCCACGCTCCCTGATCAGGGATTGCTTCTGCCAAGAAAGAGGGGGATTTTTTTTTATTAATAATTCACGTATAGGCATCTTATGGGTGAACATCCGATCTGCTTCACCCTCCTACAATGATACCTAAACTTTCATCTTGTCTTTCTACAAAAATCTCTTTCTCTTCTAAAGCAAGCTTTCCCTGTTGTCACTTATTTTCTTAACCCCTGCTGACCCATTTCCTCAGGGTTTGACTTTGCCCAGAAGTCTTTTGGTGTTGGTCATTATCATGATTTATCTTAACCCCATTATTTTTGCTTCTGTAACAGTGTGGCTTATGAGCCACAGCTCTTGCAGCAGTGAGGCACAGACCTGCCTTTGGTGAAGGGTATCACATGCAGCAAGCAGAAGACTTCATTCTCAGGGCAGGAACCAGTGACAACAAACACAGGCAGCTGCACTGTCCACATTGATGGGCATCTCCAGGAATGTACCACTTCTTTCAAGGGCATCAGGCTGCTTACAAGTGCAATGCCCTCCAGGGATTCCAGAAAATAGTTAAAAGGAGTCTTAAGGTAGGAATGGAAAACTTACACAGTTGAGTGCAAGTAAACTAACAAATGTAGATATGACCATATTGGGGAATTTAGTTTGACCCCTAGACTGATCTGATCTACAAAACATAATTTATACTTTTGTAGCAAGTTCATATAAAGCATACAGTGAGATACTTCAGAAGACTGAGTTCAAAATTTAAGCAACAACTTATACAGTTGTGACCAGTGAAGAAATGAGACTCTACAAGTATGTCTAGTGCTAAAATATGGAACGTCAAAATAGTATTAGAAATTTTTAAAGAGGTTAAAAAATATGATACAGAATTTTGAAGATAGACAGAATGGCCTAGAGAAAGCAATTGGCTGAGAGAGACAAGTTATAAAATACAGCGAGTGCCTATTCAGGGGATAGAGATTACAGGTCAACAGATTCAATGGGTGTCTTTCCTCTAGAGGGTAAAACTATTTTTATAATCTTAATTTAGTCTGTCCTTAATTTAGGAGAGGCACTCCTTAAAATTAAACAAATCTGTTTTCATCAAATAAGCCTTCTGATTAAAAATTGTAGCCTTTGCTGTTGCCTAAAGGGAAAGAATATGCTCATCTGCTAACAAGAGTGATTCAGTCCTAGGTACAGTTATATTTCTCATTACAAGTGAGTAAATTGATATTCTATTTTATACATCTCTCTATTTTTTATTGAAATGAAGCAATTTCCCGGGGTCTAATTATCTCAAGAGTTCTGACAAGACCAAATTTCTGGCCTTGCAAAGCTGAAGACTAAACCCTGGAGTGTGATAAATCAACCACTCGACTGTATCCCTAAATGGCTCTCCTAAACTACAGCCAGGATCCCTAATGTGCATAACAACATTGTAAACCTAGGAAATCAACATAAACTTATTCTCTGAATTTCATATGAATTTCATTTGTTTGTTTTCTTAATATTTTCATTTGATATGTTTATGAAAAGATGTTTACTATATTGGCAATCAGGGGACATATGTCTTTATACATAGTGAATAATTTAAGAGTAATTAATATGCATGCACAATTTAAGTTAAATTTCAAGTATTTCTAAGTTTGGGGGTGATATTTAATAACATAAAACATAAAGGAATATGAAGCCAGCATCTTTGCATCAGATGCAAAACATTTTCAAGTATGCAACCTAGAAGTCATCCTCATTTAATCAAAAGCTAGTGCAGTCTACAAAGTCCTGTTATATTACGATAGGAGAAACAAACCATTCTGGATCAAAGATAACTTCAGCAAAAATTTTTCAAAATCTGTATCACAGGAAAACTGATCTCCTCAATTTCTAATTAAAAGAGCTAAGGGGTTAAATAAAGAATTGATGAGGAATCTTAGCTGAGAAATCATAGCTAATTTTCAGCAATTTGTACAATATTAAAGATCTAATATTCCCACCCCCCAAGAAATGTGATAATGTGATATTGTAACAAAGAGAGTACCAGTTATTTCTCCAGCAAAAAATGGGTTTACTCCATATCAACAAAGAATAGCAATTTAGGTTCAGCAACCACAAGAAGACTCTTGAGAGTCCCTTGGACTGCAAGGAGATCCAACCAGTCCATTCTAAAGGAGATCAGTCCTGGGTGTTCATTGGAAGGACTGATGATAAAGCTGAAACTCCAGTACTTTGGCCACCTCATGCAAAGAGTTGACTCATTGGAAAAGACCCTGATGTGGAAGGGATCGGGGGCAGGAAGAGAAGGGGATGACAGAGGATGAGATGGCTGGATGGCATCACTGACTCAATGGACATGAGTTTGAGCGAACTCCAGGAGTTGGTGATGGACAGGGAGGCCCGGCATGCTGCGATTCATGGGGTCACAAAGAGTCGGACACAACTGAGCAACTGAACTGAACTGAACTGAACCTCAACAAGCCATGCTGAAGTCTCTAGCAAGATGGAGAGGAGAACTCCTTTACAGAGGGAAAAGGAAGTTGGGAGGGCTATAGTAAAAAAGGAGTTCATGGATTTTCATCTGCAGAATTGTGAGTGTCTTTCATTGGCTGAGTCCTCACCAGGTGAGAAGACTGCCTGTTGGTCTAGAGTGTGACTGCTCCCCAATTTGGTCTCTGACTCTATTTAACTGGAGACTTCCATGTTTTAATACTTACAAACCATGAAAGTGAAAAGTGAAAGTGTTAGTCACTCAGTCATGGTCGACTGTTTTTGAGTCCATGGACTGTAGTCTGCCAGGCTTCTCTGCCCCCTGGGATTCTCCAGGCAAAAATCCTGGAGATGGTAGCCATTCTTTTCTCCAGCTGATCGTTCCAACCCAGGGATTGAACCTGGATCTCCCACATTGCAGGTAGACACTTTACCATCTGACCCACCAGGGAAGCCCATAGTACCCCCAAACAGCATCATATTGGAAAAGTATTATGAAACTATGGCCAGTAACATTCTCAATTCATAGATCTTCACCAAATGTGACTCTTTGGTAAAATGATCCCACCTATAGCAGTTAGAATTCTCAGAGTACATGCTATAATGGAATATTAAATAACTTTCACTGGCATCTTAATGAATTACCCTCATGGTCTCTCATAACTGTATTTTTACTTAAAGTTTTATCTGAAAGACATGGCTTTTTAACTAAATACTATTTCCTCCTTTTCTACATATATAATTAACAAGTTTATGGTATTTTACTAAATTTGGAAAATGTAGCAAAATGAAAATTATATGCAATTGTTCAGACAATTCCTACAAAGATCAAAACTATTCATTAATAACATCTTTCAGTCTTTTAAAGAGTAGATAATTGCTATTTAAAAATGGAAGTTTTGTAAACATTATTTTATAACTTAAGTCTTCTTAACAAAATATCTTAAGCATGTAAATACCAAGTAGTACTATTAAACATTATTTTAAGAAACTGTACAATACTTCATTCAATTCTTTATGGTCAGATTGTTTTGAATATTTTCAATATATAGATCACGCTTATATAGATTCTTTGCTGTGTCTCTTTAAATGTTCTAAGGATATATTCCTAGAAGAGAAATTACTCAGTAAAAAAGTGCAAGAATCTCAAGGCTCCTCTGGCATATTGCAAAATTTCACTCCAGGGGAGTCATAATTGCACCCTAGCCAAAACTGGGTATTACAATTTTTTAAAAGCAATCCAATTTGAAAATTTTAAACTAGTAACATATTTCTACTTATTTTACTTTGGTGTCTTTCAGGGTTGAATTTTTTCTCATATTTTAGTGGCCAGTTTCCTTTTTGTGAATTATTTGATCATGTTCTTGACCTATTTCCCTATTGGGGTGTTCGTATTGATTGCTATCAAACTCTTTCACAAAATATTCAAGACACTAACATTAACTGTCATGTGGCCCTTTAGTCGGTATATATATTTTTTTATTGTTCAGATATTTTTAGTAAAATCTTATTATTTACCTATGTCTTTTTCTTTGACTTTGGAAAAATACTTTTCCACGCTAGATCAGAGACATGTTCAGCATTATTTCTATTTTTCTATAGTTTTAACCCTATTCATAATGAATTTATTCTGATGTGGAATCTGAAATACAGAACTAATTTCATCTTAATTCTAAAAAGTTTATCAATTGTTATGATATCTATTTAATATATTTTATTAAATATATTTAATATAAAATTGAAAATATTTGAAAAGCTAATGATTCATCCATTTAGTATTATATTGGGTGCCTGTTCTCTTTCCTCTTCCATCAAACACGTTTTACATATTCTATGGTCTAAACCCAGGCTTTGTTTGGATCCATTGGCCTATCTGATACCCTCAGGTCTTATGCTCTTTAAGTTATTGTTGCTTTTTATGTCATTCAAAGAATTTCTCTGCAATTATTCTAAGTAGCCTTTAGCCATCATTTCATTTTCATTCTGGCCCAATGCTTATTGGAGAATGACTTTTAAAAATTTCTCACATAGATGGCCTTGGGTTTATAGGGGAGATCCATAAATTTTTATTAATTTCAAATTGTAGCGCATTTTGGTCAAAGAATAAGACCTTAACATTCTTGTTTGGAGCATTACTTGATAGTTTTGATACTCTAATTTAATAAATCCTCTGCAAATAGTCTATGGAATTTTAAAAAGAAACTGTTTTTTCCATGGCACACAAAGTCTGTTAGCTATCTGTTGCTCTAGAAAATTTAATAATTTTCAAATAGCTAGTTGATTAGGTTATGCCTCTTTTAATACCTATTCATTTTTTTCAAAACATGATTATGGAACTCTACAAGACCAAAAAATTATATGTATCCTATTTCCAAATACTAATCTTGAATATATTGGTGTTTGTCTAAATGACTTACATATTCCATTTTTATTATTTTGTTGCGATTTTTCTCCTTTGTTTTTTCTCCTCTCCACCCATTGGCTCTCATTGCTCTCTTTCTTACCATCTGCATAATCCATCAATTGTTGATGTGATTTTTTTCATATTGTTCATTGTGGTTTTAAATCCGATATAACCATTCCATATTACCTCAATCTCTATTTTCCTAAGCTTGTTTTCTATGCATGACTTTCTGCTCTTTTTTCTTGGGCATATCTCTTACATTATATTGGTTTGATTCAAATAATCATCTAGGTCCTGCAGTACAAATTTTCAAAAGTGTATCTTTTCTGTGAGCCTTCAGTATTTGATCTTTCTTCTGTTTTGCTTTATTCATTCATAGGTTTATTTTTTCTCTCTTTAGTCAGACTCAAACAAGATAAGTCCAATTCAATTCCTGTCATTAGACAAAGTTTATATTTTGCCTTCAGATCTCATCACTTTGTCGCTCATGTGACAGTTGATTTCTGTTCTCAGGATCTACAATCGGAAGACAGACCAGCTATTTCCAGTCAATTTCCAGTCCCTAGAAAATGTATAACTAGTCCACCCTACTGCACTGAGGTAGAGTCTTATAAACATACAGAAAACCCATCAGTGGAAGAGTAGGGAAATAAATTAGGGTATAGTAATTGCATGGAATATAAAGCCACTATTAATAAGACTTAGGAAGCTCTGCATACAGAGACATGGAAGAGCCTCAAAGTATGGTGTTAAATGCATACAGAGACATGGAAGAGTCTCAAAGTATGGTGTTAAATGAAAGACTGAGCCCAGAATCATGAGTAGTATGCCTCCTCTTACTTTTTAAAAAGATAAATTCATATATATACATATACATGTGTGAAATGCATAAGCTAAAGTCTGGAAAGATATATATTAAATTGTTAAGAGTAGCATGGGATGGGAGTGGGATAGAAATAAAACATGGTACTCACATTTGGGCTTCCCTTGTGACTCAAATGGTAAAGAATCTGCCTGAAATACAGGAGACCTGGGTTCGATCCCTAAGTTGGGAAGATACGCTGGAGAAAGAAATAGCTACCAACTTGAGTCCTCTAGCCTGGAGAATTTTATGGACAGAGGAGCCTGGTAGGCTGCAGCCCATGGAGGTCACAAAGAGTCAGACACAACTGAGTGACTTTCACTTCACTTCTCACATTTGACCCTACATTCTTAAGTTTTGCCTTAGTCTTTTATAAAATGAATGCATTCTTGTGTTGCTTATCAAAAACCTTGACCTTTAAATTAAATTAGAATTAAAATTAGGGGTCTATTGACATGAATATAAACAATGGCTCAAGTCCTGGAGTTCTGAAAACCCATGCTGATCTTAATGTAAATCAAACAGTAAACCTACAATACATATTATTTCTCATTTCTTTTTTCATTTGGGTTTGTTTTGACACTCATAGAAGGAACACTGGGTATTGTTAAAAACTGTTCTATAATACCAAGCCTATTTTGTGTTAACTCCTTTCCCTCACGTTATTCCCAATAGTACAGTTATGACAGGTGAGCAAAGAAGTGACTCTTGCAGGTTTCATGAATAAAAATGTTCTGTATCATGTATCTGGAATCTGAAATCAACCTCTCAGAATATACATTTAAATGACCAATTTTCTTTACTGTGATAAAAACACATAACATAAAGTTTACCATTTTAACTATTTTTAAGTGTACAGTTCAGTAACATTAAGTATATGCACATTATTGTAAACAGATCAAAACCTTTTCATCTTGCAAAGCTAAAGACAATTTCCTTGTTCCCCCTCTCCCCAGGTCCTAGTAATCATCATTCCACTTTCTGATTCTAAGAATCTGACTGCTCTAGAAACCTCATATAGTGAAATCATGCAGTATATGTCTTTTTGTGACTAAATTATTTCTCTTAATATAAGGTCTTCAAAGATTATCTTCACTGTAGTATGTGACATGACTTCCTTCCTTTTTAAGGCTGAGTAGTATTCCATTGTACATATAAACCACATTCTGTTTACCCATTCATCTGATGAACATTTGAATCTCTGTCACCTCTTGGATATTGTGAATAGTGCTGCTTTAAACATGAGTGCACAAATACCTCTTCAAGACCCTGATTTTAATTCTTTTGAGTAAAAACTCAGAAATAGGATCACTAGATCATACAGTATTTCTTTTTTAAAAATGTTATTGGGATATAGTTGGTTTACAATGTTGTGTTAGTTTCAGGTATATAGCAAAGTGAAGTTTTTTCTAATTTTTATGAGGAATCTCCATACTGTTTTCCACAGTGGCTATACCATTTTAGAATTCCAGCAACAGTGTACAAGGATACTTGTTTCTATAGATCCTTAGCAATATTTTTTATTTACTGGTTTTTTGATAGTAGCTATTTTAAGGGCATGAGACACAATCTCACTGTGGTTTTTATTTGCATTTCTATGATGATTAGTGATGTTGAACATCTTTTTATCTCTTGTAGGCCATTTGTATATCATCTTTGGAGAAATGTTTATTCAAGTGCTTTGCCAATTTTTTTAATGCAGTTATTTTACTTTTTGGTTTTGAGTTGTAGGAGATCTTTATACATTTGGGTATTAACTCTTTATCAGATATGTAATTTATAAACATTTCCTCCCATTTTCTGGGTTGTCTTTTTAGTCGCTGATATGCCCTTTGACATACAAAAGTTTTTTTATGCTCAGTGTAGCCCCATTTGTCTATTTTGGCTTTTGCTGCCAATGATGATGTTTTTAATAGTACATCTAGACACTTAGTCAATACCAAGAGTTATAATCTTCAAATGACTGGAAGATTGCTTTGTTTATGAAGTATGTTAGTAGAGATACAAATCCTACAGGGTCATTGTGAAGTATTATTTTCTAAGCACTCTGTGTGAAGTTTTCCATATTTTCTCTGACCACAACACCCTTAGTGTCTTATGAAAAAGTAGCACCTCCTAAGTCAAAAGAAACAACTGAACTGTCCCAAAAGAAATACTTCTGTTGATTAAGTAGTTTGGTGCTTATAGGCCCTATATCAAGTGTACTAGCAAGATAGCATCTTATATAGTGTAACCATCACAGAAGTGACATCATCTTTGCCATATTCTGCTAGTTAGAATCAAGACATAGATTCCACCCACCCTCAAGAGACAGAGATTACAAAAGTATATGTACACCAAGAGTTGGGGGTCATGGAGGCCACCTTAAAGTCTGTTCACCATGATAGCTAATATTAAAGTAAATATATACTCAATTAGCATTAATATCTGATGCTCAGTGATATAAGCATGGTTAAAAAAATCTTGAAGAAAACTAATTACCCAAATTGCATCTAGCATCTTAATGAACATTAGTTATTATTATGTTTAACTAAGTACCAATTTTGACAAAAACATAACAGCAACTCGCAGGCAGTTTCAGAAAACTGAGAATGTTTTCAACAATGATTTTTTTCTACACCAACACTCAGCAATGAGAAGCATGACTGTCTTCATAGAAGCATTATTTTATCAGAACTTTAATGATATGCTGTAAGTATATTATGTGTAGGAAGTATATTATGTTTAGCTATAAACAGACAGATAATATCAAGCAAAGGGGATGAGATAATATAAAATCTATAGCTGCAGAAATTTATGGAAAATTATGGTGGTGCAGATCCCAAAGTTTCTCTTAATAATTCCCTTAAGTATACATTTATTCAGTAAATACTTACTGTTCATTTGCCACATGCCAAATACTGTGTTAGTTATTAAAGATAAACAGGGGATGGGATGGACTAAGAGATTGGGGTTGACATATATACACTACTGTGTATAAAATAGACAACTAATGAGAACAGACTGTAAAACACAAGGAAATTTACTCATTTCTCTGTCGTGACCTAAATGGGAAGGAAATCCAAGGAAGAGGGGATATATGTGTACATGTGGCTGATTTAGTTTGTTGTGCAGAAGAAACTAACACAACATTGTAAAGCAACTATAATCCAACAAGTAAAAGTGAGAGAGAGAGAGAGAATAAGTAGTTACTTGCAGATCTGTTTTCATATGTGCATGATAAGGCCCTTTAGTCATGTCTCTTTTGTGACCCTATAGACTGTAGCTGCCAGGCTCCTTTGTCCATGGGATTGATTCTCCAGGCAAGAAACTGTGGAGTGGGTTGCAAGTCCTCCTGAAAGGGATCTTCCTGACCCAGGTGTTGAAGCCACACCTCTTATGTCTCTTGCACTGGCAGGCAAATTCTTCACTACTAGCACACCTGGGAAGCCCCTAAATATTTTCCCAGGAAACTAATTCAATCTACAGATTTATTTAAGGTCTATATTGCCTACAAATTATATTTTCCACTGTTAATGGCTTGGCAAGATCTTCATTACTCTTTAATCAGCCATACTTATTTTTCTTTCCTCTTCATTGATGAGCAATGGACTCGTCATTGCCTCCATTGTAATTTTACACTCTTCATTTCTTGGAATAATAGAATTGAATCCCAGAAAGGAACTTGAAATATTTTACTTTGTGTAAAAATCCATCTGATTCCTGAATCCTTTATACAGTGCCTTGGCCAATAGTGTATCCAGTCTATATTAAATACCTTCCCTGCTGGGTAACTTCCTCCCTCCAAATGCAATCTATTCAATATATTTGTTCAGCAAATGTGTATTAAACCACTTACCGCAAGTTGAGTATTATACTAGATGCTGGGTATCCAGTAGGGAGTAAAACACACTTGGTCTTTACCCCTCATCAGGGAAGGCGGACAATAAATGAAGAAAATAAAGGAATGCATAATGACGAATAGTTAAGGATGTTCAAAAGGGAGTGGGTATGCTAGAGAATAGTAGGGGATGGTCAGAAAAGGACTCTCAGGAAATGACAGTTCAGTCAATATTTGAGGGGTGAGAATCCCATGGACGGAGGAGCCTGGTATGCCACAGTCCATGGGGTCGCTAAGAGTCGGACACGACTGAGCGACGTCACTTGCACTTTTCACTTTTATGCATTGGAGAAGGAAATGGCAACCCACTCCAGTATTCTTGCCTGGAGAATCCCAGGGACAGATGAGCCTGTTGGGCTGCCGTCTATGGGGTCGCACAGAGTCTGACACGACTGACACGACTTAGCAGCAGCAGCAGCTAGTAGTGAAGCAGGAGCAAAACTCTTGGTAGGTGTTAGGAACTGAAAGGAAGCCAGGGTGGCTCCAGCATGGCAGACCAGGGGAGAGTGGCCTGAGATAAGGCCCAGAGAGAACGCAGTTCTAGTTTTGAATTGAGATCCTTCTCTCTGTCATTTCCACTCATTAGTCCCAGTTTTTCTCCCTTTGGATCACTCATAACAGATGGTCCTATTCTGCCTATAAGATGCAGACCTTCCAGCATTTGCTGGAAGCCTCTCTTGTACATCTGCGGTTTCCCCTCACTTGGCTAAGTTTCCTTGCCCCTTCGCCCCTCCTTCCTGTAACTAACAGGCCACACTTTTAGGGTCAAACTCCTCTATCTGTCACATAAGAGAGTGGAGGCTTGACCTGGGCTTCAAAGGATGTTCTTGTCATTAAAAACACAATGATTACAAATTATCTCCAAACCAAGAGGAAAATACCTTACTACTTTCTGCTTCATTTCTTGTTTTGAGATTTTAGTTTTCTTTTATTAATTATTTATTTTAGTATTTAATGCCATGCTTTTTTTTTTTTTTTTTACTTTATTTTATTTTACAATACTGTATTGGTTTTGCCATACATCAACACGAATCCACCACGGGTGTCCACGAGTTCCCAAACACGAACCCCCCTCCCACCTCCCACCCCACACCATCCCTCTGGATCATCCCCGTGCACCAGCCCCAAGAGATTTTAGTTTTCTTTTAAATATCATCTCTACCAGGAGGATTCTAGAAGGGAAGCAGGTATAGTCCATAGGATTGCAGAGTCTGACACGACTGAACTTCACTTCACTTCGATCTAGGGATTTCCCAACTCTCTGCTTGCTAAACAAACCCCTCTAGTATTAGCTGTTGTAAAGAGTGCCACTCTATCTTTGGCACCCAAAACTCTTCTCCTGATTTTGTAACATTTTACGCCCCATCGCCACACCAGGGCAAACCGCCTCTGGTCTGTGACTCTCTGCTGCCCTCTTTTGGTCATGATCCATGTGAGCTGATGACAAGCGACTCAGCTGCTCTGTTCCATACATTCCTCTAGGCACTAAGGGTATAAAAACTCCACCTTAATGTAGAACACCTCCCTTGAGCACAGGCACATGCCAGTTCCTCAGACAGAGATAAAATACCTAAAGGATATATTAGCCCCATTTATATACTCTGTGTGCGTGGGCAGAGGGGAATGTTTCACTCACTATGCCAGTTTCTGGAAACAGGTCAGCAGAACAGAAATGTCTGTCCTTTAAAGAGTATAATTTAATGTGGGATATAGATATATAAACTGGCAATAATATGTTTGGCCAGTACTATGATCAGGAACTTATATAATGCCATAGGAACATTTAAAAGGGAGTATATAACAATGACTTAAGGGACAAAGAACCCTTCAGATCTCAAATTGTGATCTGAAAATGAGAGTGGGGGTGTTCCACATACTACAACGGTTAGCACACTGAACTCAACAAGCTTGGCCCCTCTGCAGAAATCTGGGCCACTCACATATACTTACCATCACACCAGATCTTGGGTCATTCATTCGGCTTGAAAATCTACTTACCTAAGAAAAACTAGTATTCTGATGGCCAAAGATGACTCCAAAGAAACCTAAGAACTCCTGCCACATAAAGGGTAAATAGAATGAAGACTAATTATCTAGCAACTTCACTAAAGTTAAACCCATCCATTTCAAATCCCTGCTAGCTGTAGGCAGCGGCCAAGGAAAGCCTTCCTGTTCGTTATCATTTACTATAACAGAGTTTTGCCAAAAGAATGCACTGATCATAGCAAACACCCTCTTCCAACAACATAAGAGAAGATTTTACACATGGACATCACAAGATGATCAATGCCAAAATCAGATGGATTATATTCTTTGCAGCCAAATGGAGAAGCTCTATACAATCAGCAAAAACACAACTGGGAGCTGACTGTGGCTCAGATCATGAACTCCTTATTGCCAAGTTCAGACTTAAATTGAAGTAGGGAAAACCATTAGACCATTCATGTGTGACCTAAATTAAATCCCTTATGATTATACACTGGAAGTGAAAAACAGATTCTAGGGATTAGATCTGATAGACAGAGTACCTGAAGAACACTGTCCTTAGGACAGACATTTGTGACATTGTACAGGAGACAGGGATCAAGACCATCCCCAAGAAAAAGAAACGCAAAAAGGCAAAACGGCTGTCTGAGGAGGCCTTATGAATAGCAGTGAAAGGAGAAGTGAAAGGCAAAGAAGAAAAGGAAAGACATACCCAATGAATCCAGAGTTCCAAAGAATAGCAAAGAGAGATAAGAAACCCTTCCTCAGTGATCAGTTCAAAGAAATAGAGGAAAACAATACAATGGGAAAGACTAGAGACTTCTTCAATAAAATAACAAATGCCAAGGGAACATTTCATGAAAAATAGGAACAAAAAAAGGAAAGAAATGATACGGAACCAACAGAAGCAAAAGATATTAAGATGCGTCAAGAATACACAGAAGAACTATACAAAAAAAGATCCTCAGGACCCAGATAACCATGATGGTGTGATCACTGGAATAAAGCCAGACATCCTAGTATGTGAAGTCAAGTGGGCCTTAGGAAGCATCACTACAAATAAAGCTAGTGGAGGTGGTGGAACTTCAGCTGAGCTATTTCAAATCCAAAAGGATGATGCTGTGAAAGTGCTGCACTCAAAATGCCAGCAAATTTGGAAAACTCAGGAGTAGCTACAGGACTGGAAATGGTCAGTTTTCATTCCAATCCCAAAGAAAGGCAATGACAAATAATGTTCAAACTACCACACAATAGCACTCATCTCACAAACTAGTGAAGTAATACTCAAAGTTCTCCAAGCCAGGCTTCAACAGTACATGAACCATGAACTTCCAGATGTTCAAGCTGGTTTTAGAAAAGGCAGAGGAACCAGAGATCAAATTGCCAACAACTGTTGGATCATCGAAAAAGCAAGAGAGTTCCAGAAAAATATCTACTTTTGCTTTATTGATTATGCCAAAACATTTGACTGTGGATCACAATAAACCGTGGAAAATTCTTCAAGAGATGGGAATACTAAACCACCAGACATGCCTTCTGAGAAATCTGTATGCAGGTAAAGAAGCAACAATTAGAACTGGAAATGGAACAACAGACTGGTTCCAAATTGGGAAAGGAATATTTCAAGGCTGCATATTGTCACCCTGCTTATTTAATTCATAGGGAGAGTACATCATGCAAAATTCTGGGCTGGATGAAGCACAAGCTGGAATCAAGTTTGCCAGGAGAAATATCAATAACCTCAGATATGCAGATGACACCACCCTTATGGCAGAAAGTGAAGAATAGCTAAAAAGCTTCTTGATGAAAGTAAAAGAGGAGAGTGAAAAAGTTGTATTAAAACTCAACTTTCAGAAAACTAAAATCATGGCATACAGTCCCATCACTTCATGGGAAATAGATGGGGAAACAGTGACAGACTTTATTTTGGGGGGCTGCAAAATGACTGCAAATGGTGACCGCAGCCATGAAATTAAAAGACACTTACTCCTTGGAAGAAAAGTTATGACCAACCTAGACAGCATATTAAAAAGCAGAGACATTATTTTGCCAACAAAGATCCATCTAGTCAAAGCTATGGTTTTTCCAGTAGTCACGTATGGATGTAAGAGTTGGACTATAAAGAAAGGTGAGCACTGAAGAATTGATGCTTTTGAACTGTGGTGTTGGAGAAGACTCTTGAGAGTTCCTTGGCCTGCAAGGAGATCTAACCAGTCCATCCTAAAGGAGATCAGTCCAGGGTGTTCATTGGAAGGACTGATGTTGAAGCTGAAACTCCAATACTTTGGCCACCTGATGCGAAGAGCTGACTCATTTGAAAAGACTCTGATGCTGGGAAAGATTGAGGGCAGGAGGAGAAGGGGCTGACAGAAGATGAGATGGTTGGATGGCATCACCGACTCAGTGGGCATGAGTTTGAGTGAACTCCGGGAGTTGGTAATGGACAGGGAGGCCTGGTGTGCTACACTCCATTGGGTCACAAAGAGTCGGACACCACTAAGCTACTGAACTGACTGACCGTGTCTCCACCCCTAATGCTCTGTGGTGCTTTCCCTTTAACACAGCATCTCTTTTCTCCTGTTCCAAACCTCCCCACTGTGCCCTCTAGAATCCTAAGTCCTGAGTTATACAAAATCCCTCTATATTCACAATCTTTTAACTGTTTCCTTCCTCCCTCTCATGCCTTCACTTAAATTGGCCTCAGCCGTTTCAAGCTGCTATAATACAAAAGCATAAATGTGTGGCTTATAAACAACAGAAACTTAATTATCACAGTTCTGGAGGCTGAGAAGTCAAAGATTAAGGGCTGGCAGATTTCAGTGTACTGTAAGGATCTTCTTCCTAATTCATAAACAGCCTACTTCTTGCTGTGTCTCACACAGCATAGGAGATGAGAGAGCCCTCCAGCATTTCTTTTATGAGGAGATTAACCCCATTTATAAGGGATTCACCCTCATGACCCAATCACTTTAGTACGAGCATATTGAGGATTAGATCTCAACATGAATTTGGGGGAAGACACAAATATTCCATCTATAGAACTCTCAAAATCTTGTTTTTCCTGAATACTTCTTAAAGGAAAGTTTCTCATTCCCTCACACCCCAAACTCTTTGTTCTTCTTGCTGTGAGGCAAGGACCACCTAGTCCCCCAGTCACACTCCCCCTACCTAGTCACCATCGATCACAGTCATCTACTACCACCTGGTCCTTTTCCTTCCTCATTTAAGACCTTGGCAATAACTGTCTTCCTCTACACTCTGCTCTGGTCCTTGGGAACTTACAAGACCCATTTAGATGATGGAAGCTCTAATGCATCCATTGCTCGTGAACATGATTTTCTTCTTACTCTCTGACAACTCCATCTCAATATCACTTACAGAATTCTACTCTCCATATATCCCTGTAGTAGTAAATCACAGTACTGGCTCTCTTTTCTCCTCCCTCCACACCCTCTCCCTGGTAAATCTTTTCTACAGCTACAGCTTCAAGAAACATCTATGTACTAATAAATACCAAATCTTGACCTCCATTCCAGTACCTCTCTTGAGCACCAGAAACACATACCTCGTTGTTTAAACAGATGATATTTTGATGGTCCACAGATAGCTAAACTGAGTAAGTTCATAGATTAATTCATCATCGTTTCCCCCAAAAGAGCTACTTGTCCCAAGAGTGACACTCATATACTTAAGCCAGAGTTTCATCTTTTTTCCCTCTCCAGTTTCTCTGCACACCTACCTCAAGGCCATCTCTATACTTCTTCCTTTTCCATTGCCCCTTTTCTAATTCAGGTCACCATCATCCCTCAAGTAGAGTATTCTGCATCTCATTCTGCCACCCTGCCAATTCAATTGTCACACTACCTTCATAGATTATACCATTCCTCTAACTTAAAAAAATAAAACACTTAAATAGGAACCTTCTGCTTTCAGGATGAGGCTAAAACTTCCCCTAGTAGAATAATAGTCTCCTGTGAGCTGGCCCCTCTTTAACTCTCCAGCCTCATCTTTCATTCCTCTCATCCATAGTTTCATTTTTCTAAACATGCTGAACCACTCAGGTGGCATACTTCAGGATGACATGACATTTACAAGCTTCTTAGAACAATTACAATTCTACTTGCATCTAAGACTAGAAGACAGCCTTTTTAAATGTCTGACTGTGGAGAACACAGATTTCTAATGAAATCCATGTCCATGAACCCTAGATTTGTGCATAAAAATAGCCATTTACACATAGACTTGATTTCTACAGACTTCTGATAAGTCCTGAGGGGGCTACAAGAAAGAGAGAGGGAAATAACACACCATTAACGGGAAAACTTTAGCTCTACCAGGTTCCTTAAATTATGACAATGCTTACACATGATTGGCCCAGAATTTAGGCTGCAGTGAACCATCTCTAATAGCTCAATTCCAAGGATAATAGAACTAAGCAACTCCTTGAAGATCCTCTACATCCTCTCATTTTTAAATCCCCAGATTCTGGCACATAATCAATGCTTACCTATAGGCTGAAGATCCCTTGCAGGACTTGAGCCCATGTAACCTAAATTCTCCAGGACAAATATGATGTCAAACATTCTCTCTAAACCATAGAAATTTTCTGCAAATAAATTACATTTATTAAAATATTCATGGAAAAGATCAAATAAGTAAGCACTGAAATAAAATGACACACATTAAAAGGGTAAGAACAGAAAAGATTTGAGAGATCAGAGGCCAAGGAAGTTTTGTGATAAACCATGAACACGATGCATACTAACCCATGTCACACATGTCTAGGTATGACTTCCCCGGTAGCTCAGTTGGTAAAGAACCCACCTGCAATGTGGGAGACCTGGATTCAATCGCCAGGTCTGGAAGATCCACTGGAGGAGAGCATGGTAACCCACTCCAGTATTCCTGCCTGGACAATCCCCATGGACAGAGGAACCTGGAGGGTTGCAGTCCATGAGGTCTCAAAGAGTCAAACACGATTGAGTGACTAAGCACAGCACAGCAAATCAGATAATGATAAATCACATTAAAGCAATAGTCTTCAGAGAAAGTACTTTTCTGATTGGTACAAGCTGAGTATCAGAATTGAAATGAAGAGTGAAAGGCTTACCTTTTAAAAAAAAATAATTCTTAGGATCTCATGAAGAAATCAATTGAGAAAACTGAAAAAGCTGAGCGAATTATATTAAAACAGTATATATTTTATGATGGAGTTAAGTCAGGTATACAAATTTATAACCACTCTGACTATTATAAGATGATTGGATACATTCTCAGAGCCTCATTTATTCACTTATTTAAACAAATACTGAGGAACTTAGTGGCTAAGAATCCTCCTTGCATGCAGTGGATTCAGGTTTGCTCCCTGGTCAGGGAACTAAGATCCCCCATGCCACAGAGTAACTGAGTCCACGTGCTGCAACTACTGAAGCTCACACACTCTGGCACCAGCAAGCTGCAACTACTGAGCCCGTACACCACAACTAGAGAGTCCGTGAGCCACAACGAATGATCCCACATGACCCAGCAAAGATCCTGCAGGCTTCAACTAAGACCCAAAGCAGCCAAATAAATGTGTGTGTGTGTGTGCGTGTGTGTGTGCGTGTAAACAAATACGAAGCATCTCTGATGTGTCAGGTAATGTTCTCGGTACCTGGGATATAAACAGAGGTCCCTGCGTTCAAGAAGTTAATTTTTGAGGTGGAGACAGTACCAAGAAACATGCAGATTAGTAAAGTACACAGTGTCTTACAAGATAATAAATCCTAAGAGGGGAAAAAATGTAGGGCATATGGCCAATGAAGCAAGGCCAGTAGAAGCTGTAAAATTAATAGGATGATCAGGGAAGCCTTCCTTCACAAGACATTTAAGCAACCACTTGAAAACAGTAAGGAAAGTTAATCAAACAGATAGCTGAGGGAAACACATTCCCTGGCAGAAATGACAGACAGCATGACAGAAAGACCAAGAATGGGAGGGCTTTTTGCAGTTGTGGTTTCACATTTATATTTTGATTATTTTATTAAGCTACTTCCTGCAGTCTCCAAAAAGGAAAGAACCATATCTGCTTTGCTCTATTTTTCTCTCCAGCACCTGGTTCTGGGATGGCACAGAGTAGGTGCTCAGCAAACATGTGATGAATGAGCTTCCCTGGTGGCTCAGATGGTAAAGAATTCACCTTTACCAATCCAAAGGAGATGGTAAATCTCCTGCAATGCAAGAGAACCTGGGTTCAATCCCTGGGCTGGAAAGATCCCCTGGAGAAGGGAATGGCAACCCACTTCAGTATTCTTTCCTGAAGAACTCCATGGACCAAGGAGCTTGGCGGGTTACAGTCCATGAGGTTGCAAATAGTCAGACTTGACTTAGCGACTAACACTTAAATAAATGGAGGGGATTAACTTGCACAATTTACTTAATGAGCTCAAATAACTCTTTTTGGTTAGCTAAGGCAACATGTTCTATTCTGTCTACTTTGGATTTTGCCCCTTCATTCACTTTCAGCAGATTCTCATCTTTGTGTTCTACCCCATTATCGATGGGATGACTGAGTAATGGGATGACTGAGTACTTGCATCAGATACTCATTAATAACTGCAGAAAGTCTTCAGGCTCATTCCCTATCCGATAACTTTAAGAATCCTTATAAACCTCCCAGTGCCATCTAATGAATGTCTACAACTAATTACTCTTCCTGAAGGAATTACTTCTTTCTTCTCTTATAAAGCTGAACAGATTCGCTTGCCTCTTTCTTTACTCTCCAGCTAGCTGCCTGTGTTCAGCAGAATCAGTATTCTGTTCTGTGGCGTGAGGAACACAAGTTGTTCCACTTCTTTTTGTCAGGAAGAGATTCTTCAGGTTTGGCTTTGAGCTTAAGATCGGTAACATTGAGAAGAAAAATGATTTCTACAATTTCTCAGGTATAACTTACTATTAAACATTCTTTTTGCATAAATTAGCTCAGGAATTTTTCTGTTTCGCTATTTGGGACCCAGTGCCATAAAAGATATAAAGACACATTATGCTGATTAAACTCCATGAATTCCACCTCATATAAGAAAACCTCAACAACTGTGGCTGAGAGAAAAACAAAATTATAGTCTTGTAAAGCAGATTGTTATAAAGTATGTCTGAAAATCTTTTAGTATTTACTGTTCAAATAAATACAAAGAAAATCAAACAAAACACATAAGGTAAGAGTCTATCAACAGACAAATGAGTAAAGAAATTGTGAGATTATATATACATATATATGTGTGTGTTTATATATATCAATGAAATATCATTTATCACTTAAGGACATTCTGCCTTTTACAACAACACGGGTGAACCTAGAGGACATTGCCCTAAGCTAAACAACCCAGACACCGGGGAAAAAAAAAAAAAAACTGAATCATCTCACTCATATGTGAAATCTAAAAAAGTTGAATACATGAAAGCAGAAAGTAGTAGTACAGTGGGTACCAGTGGCACAGAGGTGGGGAAAATAGGGGCATGTTGTTCAAAGGGTACAAACTTAGTTATATAAGTTGAGTATAATCTAATGTAATCTAGAGATCTAATTAAGAGCATGACAATAGCTAATAACACTATACTGAATATTGGAAATTGGCTAAGAGAACAGATTTCAGATTTTCGAGTTCCCAAGAAACAAACAACCACAACATTAGTAACTATGTAAAGATATGGTATATTAATTAGCTTGGCTACAGTATTCATCTAACTATGTATATATATACACATACACAAACACCATACTATACACATTAAGTATATACAATTTTATTAATAAAATAAATATGACAGAAATATTTTAATACAAGGCCAAAAGGAATACCTTTCTTTTTTATTTTTTTGTGTTTTTTTTTTTAATTTTACTTTACAATACTGTATTGGTTTTGCCATATATCAACATGAATCTGCCACGGGTGTACATGAGTTCCCAATCTTGAACCCCTTTCTGATCTGTCTCCGCATACCATCTCTCTGGGTCATCCCAGTGCACCAGCCCCAAGCATCCTGTATCCTGCATCGAACCTAGACTGGTGATTTGTTTCTTACATGATATTGTACATGTTTCAATGCCATTCTCCCAAATCATCCCACCCTCTCCTTCTCCGACAGAGTCCAAAAGCCTGTTCTATACATCTGTGTCTCTTTTGCTATCTCGCATACAGGGTTATCATTACCATCTTTCTAAATTCCATATATATATGTTAGCATACTGTACTGGTGTTTTTCTTTGCGGCTTACTTCACTCTGTATAATCGGCTCCAGTTTCATCCAACTCATTAGAACTGATTCAAATGCATTTTTTTGATGACTGAGTAATACTCCATTGTGTATATGTACCACAGCTTTCTTCTCCATTCGTCTGCTGACGGACATCTAGGTTGTTTCCATGTCCTGGCTATTATAAACAGTGCTGCAATGAACATTGGGGTACACGTGTCTCTTTCAATTCTGGTTTCCTCAGTGTGTATGCCCAGCAGTGGGATTGCTGGGTCATAAGGCAGTTCTATTTGTAATTTTTTAAGGAATCTCCACACTGTTCTCCATAGTGGCTGTACTAGTTTGCATTCCCACCAACAATGTAAGAGGGTTTCCTTTTCTCCACACCCTCTCCAGCATTTATTGCTTGTAGACTTTTGGATAGCAGCCATTCTGACTGGCATGAAATGGTACCTCATTGTGATCTTGACTTGCATTTCCCTGATATTGAGTGATGTTGAGCATCTTTTCATGTGTTTGTTAGCCATCTGTATGTCTTATTTGGAGAAATGTCTATTTAGTTATTTGGCCCATTTTTTGATTGGGTTGTTTATTTTTCTGGAATTGAGCTGCAGGAGTTGCTTGTATATTTTTGAGATTAGTTGTTTGTCAGTTGCTTCATTTGCTATTATTTTTTCCCAAGGAATACTTTTCTTAAATAATGTGACCATTTATTACAAACATACAGTACCTAATGGTATAAAGGAATGTTATAACAGAAATAAAGTTTATAGATAACGTGCTATGTTCTATGATGAAATAATATAACACATGCAAAATGTGTCTCATCATAATAGATGCATAATGAATGTAAGATAGCTTTATCACAAGGATTTCACATTCATGCTGCACTTGTCCATCAGTTCAGTTCAGCTCAGTTGCTCAGTCCTGTCCGACTCTTTGTGACCTCACGGACTGAAGCATGTCTGGCCTCCCTGTCCATCATCAACTCCCGGAGTTTTCTCAAACTCATGTCCATTGAGTCAATGATGCCATCCAACCATCTAATCCTCTGTCATCCCCTTCTCCTTTCACCTTGAATCTTTCCCAGCATCAGGGTCTTTTCAATTGAGTCAGTTCTTCACATCATGTGGCCAAAATATTGGAGTTTCAGCTTCAGCATCAGTCCTTCCAATGAACATTAGAGACTGATCTCATTTAGGATGGACTGGTTGGATCTCCTTGCAGTCCAAGGGACTCTCAAGAGTCTTCTGCAACACCACAGTTCAAAAGCATCAATTCTTCGGTGCTCAGCTTTCTTCACAGTCCAGCTCTCACATCTATACATGACTACTGGAAAAAACATAGCCTTGATGAGACGGATCTTTGTTGACAAAGTAATGTCTCTGCTTCTTAATATGCTGTCTAGATTGGTCATAATTTTCCTTCTAAGGAGTAACCATCTTTTAATTCCATGCCTGTGGGCACCATCTGCAGTTATTTTGGAGCCAAAAATAGTCTGCAACTGTTTCCACTATTTCTCCACCTATTTGCCATGAGTGATGAGACCAGATGCCATGATCTTAGTTTTCTGAGTGTTGAGCTTTAAGCCAACGTTTCACTCTCCTCTTTCAAGTTCATCAAGAGGTTCTTTAGTTTATCACTTTCTGTGGTAAGGGTGATGTCTGACATTATCGATATTTCTCCCAGCAATCTTGATTCCAGCTTCTGCTTTACCCAGTCCAGCATTTCTCATGATGTAATCTGCATATACCTTAAATAAGCACAGTGACAATATACAGCCTTGACGTACTCCTTTTCCTATTTGGAAACTGTCTGTTGTTCCATGCCCAGTTCTAACTGTTACTTCCTGATCTACACACAGATTTCTCAAGAGGCAGGTCAGGTGGTCTGGTATTCCCATCTTTTTCAGAATTTTCCACAGTTTACTGTGATCCACACAGCCAAAGGCTTTGGCATAGTCAATAAAGCAGAAATAGATGTTTTTCCAGAACTCTCCTGCTTTTTCCACAATCCAATGGATGTTGGCCATTTGACCTCTGGTTCCTCTGCCTTTTCTAAATCCACCTTGATATCTGGAAGTTCACGGTTCACATACTGTTGAAACTTGGCTTGGAGAATCGAGCATTACTTTTTTACCGTGTGAAATGAGTGCAATTGTGCGGTAATTTGAGCATTCTTTGGCATTGCTGTTCCTAGGGATTAGAAGGAAAACTGACCTTTTCCAGTCCTGTAGCCACTGTTGAGTTCTGCAAATTTGCTGGTATATTGAGTGTAGCACTTTCACAGCATCATCTTTTAGGATTTGAGATAGCTCAACTGGAATTCCATTATCTCCTCTACCTTTGTTCTTAGTTATGCTTCCTAAGGCCCACTTGACTTCACAACTAGGATGTCTGGCTCCAGGTGAGTGATCACATCATCGAGATTATCTGGGTCATGAATATCTTTTTTGTACAGTTTTTCTGCGTATTCCTGTCATCTCAATATCTTCTACTTCTGTTGGGTCCATATCATTTCTGTCCGTTATTGAGCCCCTCTTTGCATGAAATGTTCCCTTGGTAGCTCTAATTTTCTTGAAGAGAAGTCTAGTTTTTCCATTCTATTGTTTTCCTCTATTTCTTTCAGTAATCACTGAAGAAGGCTTTCTTATCTCTCCTTGCTATTCTTTGGAACTCTGCATTCAAAAGCGTGTATCTTTCCTTTTCTCCTTTGCTTTTTGCTTCTCTTTTTTTCACAGCTATTTGTAAGTCCTCCTCAGACAGCCATTTTGCTTTTTTGCATTTCTTTTTCTTGGGGATGGTCTTGATCTCTGTCTCCTTTACAATGTTACATGACTCTGTCCATAGTTCATCAGGCACTCTATCAGATCTAGTCCCTTAAATCTATTTCTTACTTCCACTCTATTATCCTGAGGGATTTGATTTAGGCCATACATGAATGATCTAGTGATTTTCCCTACTTTCTTCATTTTAAGCCTGAATTTGGCAAAAAAGAGTACATGATCTGAGCCACAGTCACCTACCAGTCTTGTATTTGCTGACTGTATAGAGCTTCTCTGTCTTTGGCTGCAAAGAATATAATCAGTCTGATTTCGGTGTTGACTATCTGGTGATATCCATGTGTAGAGTCTTGTGTTGTTGGAAAAGGGTGTTTGCTATGACCAGTGCATTCTCTTGGCAGAACTCTGTTAGCCTTTCCCCTGCTTCATTCTGTATTCCAAGGCCAAATTTGCCTGTTACTAATGGCAACCCATTCCAGCACTCTTGCCCTGAAAATCCCATGGATGGAGGAGCCTGGAAGACTGCAGTCCATGAGGCAGCTAAGAGTCGGACACGACTGAGTGACTTCACTTTCACTTTTCACTTTCATGCATTGGAGAAGGAAATGGCAACCCACTCCAGTGTTCTAGCCTGGAGAGTCCCAGCGACGGGGAAGCCTGGTGGGCTGCCGTCTTTGGGGTCACACAGAGTCAGACACGACTGAAGCGACTTAGCAGCAGCAGCAGCCAGGTGTTTCTGGACTTCCTACTTTTGCATTCCAGTCCTCTATAATGAAAAGGACATTTTGGGGGGATGTTCTGAAAGGTCTTGCAGGTCTTCATAGAACTGTTCAACTTCAGCTTCTTCAGCATTACTGGTCAGGGCATAGACTTGGATTACCATGATATCAAATGGTTTGCCTTGGAAATGAACAGAGATCATTCTGTCATTTTTGAGACTGCATCCAAATACTGCATTTCGGACTCTTTTGTTGACCATGATGATGACTCCATTTCTTCTAAGGGATTCCTGCCCACAGTAATAGATATAATAGTCATCTGAGTTAAACTCACCCATTCTAGTCCATTTTGGTTCCCTGGTTCCTACAATATCGATGTTCTCTTGCCATTTCCTGTTTGACCACTTCCAATTTGCCTTGATTAATGGGCCTAATATTCCATGTTCCAGGAGTGGCGGCTGAGCGGGCATAGGAGGCCGAGAGGAGCTACTTCACGTTCAAGGTCAGTAGGGGCAGTCATGAGGAGATACCCCTCATCCAAGGTAAGGAACAGCAGCTGTGCTTTGCTGGAGTAGCCGTGAAGAGATTCCCCACGTCCAAGGTAAGAGAAACCCAAGTAAGATGGTAGGTGTTGTGAGAGGGCAACAGAAGCCAGACACACTGAAACCATAATCACAGAAAACTGGCCAATCTGATCACATGGACCACAGCCTTTTCTAACTCAATGAAACTAAGCCATGCCCTGTGGGGCCACCCAAGACGAGAGGGTCATGGTGGAGAGATCGGACAGAATGTGGTCCACTGGAGAAGGGAATGGCAAACCACTTCAGTGTTCTTGCCTTGAGAACCCCATGAACAGTATGAAAAGGCAAAATGATAGGATACTGAAAGGGGAATTCCCTGGGGTCGGTAGGTGCCCAATATGTTACTAGAGATCAGTGGAAAAATAGCTCTAGAAAGCATGAAGAGATGGAGTGAAAGCAAAAACAATACCCATTTGTGGATGTGACTGGTGATAAAAGCAAGGTCCAATGCTGTAAAGAGCAATATGGCATAGGAAACTGGAATGTCAGGTCTGTGAATCAAGGCAAATTGGAAGTGGTCAAACAGGAGGCGCAAGAGTGAACGTCAATATTCTAGGAATCAGCGAACTAAAATGGACTGGACTGGATGAATTTAACTCAGATGACAATTATATCTACTACTGCGGGCAGAAGTCCCTTAGAAGAAATGGAGTAGCCATCATGGTCAACAAAAGATTCCAAAACACAGTTCAGTTCAGTTCAGTCACTCTTGTGTCCGATTCTTTGCAACCCCATGAATCGCAGCAAGCCAGGCCTCCCTGTCCATCACCAACTCCTGGAGTTCACTCAGATTCACGTTCATTGAGTCAGTGATGTCATCCAGCCATCTCATCCTCTGTCATCCACCTCTCCTCCTGCCCCCAATCCCTCCCAGCATCAGAGTCTTTTCAATGAGTCAACTCTTTGCATGAGGTGGCCAAAGTACTGGAGTTTCAGCTTTAGCATCACTCTTTCCAAAGAAATCCCAGGGTTGATCTCCTTCAGAATGGACTGGTTGGATCTCCTTGCAGTCCAAGGGACTGTCAGCAGTCTTCTCCAACACCACAGTTCAAAAGCATCAATTCTTCAGCGCTTAGCTTTCCTCACAGTCCAACTCTCACATCCATACATGACTACTGGAAAAACCATAGCCTTGACTAGATGGACCTTAGTCGTCAAACTAATATCTCTACTTTTGAATATGCTATCTAGGTTGGTCATAACTTTTCTTCCAAGGAGTAAGCGTCTTTTAATTTCATGGCTGCAGTCACCGTCTGCAGTGATTTTGGAGCCCAAAAAATAAAGTCTGACACTGTTTCCACTGTTTCCCCATCTATTCCCATGAAGTGATGGGACCGGATGCCATGATCTTCGTTTTCTGAATGTTGAGCTTTAAGCCAACTTTCTCACTCTCCTCTTTCACTTTCATCAAGAGGCCTTTTAGTTCCTCTTCACTTTCTGCCATAAGGGTGGTGTCATCTGCACATCTGAGGTTATTGATATTTCTCCCGGCAATCTTGATTCCAGCTTCTGCTTCTTCCAGTCCAGCGTTTCTCATGATGTATTCTGCATGTAAGTTCAATAAGCAGGGTGACAATGGATGCCATCTCAAAAATGACAGAACGATCTCTGTTCATTTCCAAGGCAAACCATTCAATATCACAGTAATCCAAGTCTATGCCCCAACCAGTAATGCTGAAGAGGCTGAAGTTGAACAGCTGTGTGAAGACCTACAAGACCTTTTAGAACTAACACCCAAAAAAGATGTCCTTTTCATTACAGGGGACTGGAATGCAAAAGTAGGAAGTCAAGAAACACCTGGAGTAACAGGCAAATTTGATCTTGGACTACGGAATGAGCAGGGCAAAGGCTAATAGAGTTTTGCCAAGAGAATACACTGGTCATAGCAAACATCCTCTTCCAACAACACAAGAGAAGACTCTACACATGGACATCACCAGATGGTCAACACCAAAATCAGATTGATTATATTCCTTGCAGCCAAAGATGGAGAAACTCTATACGGTCAACAAAAACAAGACTGGGAGCTGACTGTTGCTCAGATCAGGAGCTCCTTATTGCCAAATTCAGACTTAAATTGAAGAAAGTAGAGAAAACCACTAGATCGTTCAGGTAGGGCCTAAATCAAATCCCTTATGATTATACAGTAGAAGTGAGAAATAGATTTAAGGGATTAGAACTGACTGATAGAGTGCCTGATGAACTATGGATTGAGGTTCGTGACACTGTACAGGAGACAGGGATCAAGACCATCCCCAGGGAAAATAAATGCAAAAAAAACAAAGGCCTTTTGTCTGAAGAGGCCTTACAAATAGCTGTGAAAAGAGGAGAAGCAAAAAGCAAAGGAGAAAAGGAAACATATAAGCATCTGAATGCAGAGTTCCAAAGAATAACAAGGAGAGATAAGAAAGCCTTCCTCAGTGATCAATGCAAAGAAATAGAGGGAAACAACAGAACAGGAAAGACTAGAGATCTCTTCAAGAAAATTAGAAATATAAGGGTACATTTCATGAGAAGATAGGCTTGATAAAGGACAGAAATGGTATGGACCTAACAGAACCAGAAGATATTAAGAAGAGGTGGCAAGAATACACAGAAGAACGGTACAAAATAGAGCTTCATGACCCAGATAATCTCGATGGTGAGATCACTCACCTAGAGCCAGACATTCTGGAGTGTGAAGTCAAGCGGGCCTTAGAAAGCATCACTACGAACAAAGCTAGTGGAGGTGACGGAATTCCAGTTGAGCTATTTCAAATCCTGAAAGATGATGCTGTGAAAGTGCTACACTCAATATGCCAGCAAATTTGGAAAATTCAGCAATGGCCACAGAGCTGGAAAAGGAGAGTTTTCATTCCAATCCCAAAGAAAGGCAATGCTAAAGAATGCTCGAACTACTGCACAATTGCACTCATCTCACACGTTAGTAAAAGTAATGCTAAAAATTCTCCAAGCCAGGCTTCAGCAATATGTGAACCATGAACTTCCAAATGTTCAAGCTGGTTTTAGAAAAGGCAGAGGAACCAGAGATCAAACTGCCAACATCTGCTGGATCATCAAAATAGCAAGAGAGTTCCAGAAAAACATCTATTTCTGCTTTATTAACTATGCCAAACCATTTGAATGTGTGGATCACAATAAACTGTGGAAAATTCTGAAAGAGATCAGAATACCAGAACACCTGATCTGCCTCTTGAGAAACCTATATGCAGGTCAGGAAGCAACAGTTAGAACTGGACATGGAACAACAGACTGATTCCAAATAGGAAAAGGAGTATGTCAAGGCTGTATATTGTCACCCTGCTTATTTAACTTCTATGCAGAGTACATCATTGGAAACGCTGGTCTGGAAGAAGCACAAGCTGGAATCAAGATTGCTGGGAGAAATATCAATAACCTCAGATATGCAGATGACACACCCTCATGGCAGAAAGTGAAGAGGAACTAAAAAGCCTCTTGATGAAAGTGAAAGAAGAGAGTGAAAAAGTTGGCTTAAAGCTCAACATTCAGAAAACGAAGATCATGGCATCTGGTCCCATCAGTTCATGGCAAATAGATGGGGAAACAGTGGAAACAGTGTCAGACTTTATTTTTCTGGGCTCCAAACTTACTGCAGATGGTGATTGCAACCATGAAATTAAAAGACACTTACTCCTTGGAAGGAAAGTTATGACCAACCTAGATAGCATATTCAAAAGCAGAGACATTACTTTGCCAACAAAGGTCTCTCTAGTCAAGGCTATATTTTTATAGTGGTCATGTATGGATGCGAGAGTTGGACTGTGAAGAAAGCTGAGCACTGAAGAATTGATGCTTTTGAACTGTGGTGTTGGAGAAGACTCTTGAGAGTCCCTTGGACTGCAAGGAGATCCAACCAGTCCATTCTGAAGGAGATCAGTCGTGGGTGCTCATTGAAAGGACTGATGCTAAAGCTGAAACTCCAATACTTTGGCCACCTGTTGCAAAGCGTTGACTCATAGGAAAAGACTCTGATGCTGGGAGGGATTGGGGGCAGGAGAAGAAGGGGATGACAGAGGATGAGATGGCTGGATGACATCACGACTCGATGGACATGAGTTTGAGTGAATTCCAGGAGTTGGTGATGGACAGGGAAGCCTGGTGTGCTGTGATTCATGGGGTCGCAAAGAGTTGGACATGTCTGAGCAACTGAACTGAACTGAGCTGTTGCAATATTGCTCTTTACAGCATCAGACCTTGTTTCCATCACCAGTCACATCCACCACAACTGGGTGTTGTTTTTGCTTTGGCTCTGTCTCTTCATTCTTTTTGGAGTTATTTCTCCACTGATTTCCAGTAGTATATTGGGCAGCTACCAACCTGGGGAGTTCATTTTTCAAGTGCCCTATCTTTTTGCCATTTCATATTGTTCATGGTGTTTTCAAGGCAGGAATACTGAAGTGGTTTGCTATTCCCTTCTCCAGTGGACCTCATTTTGTAATAGGCTAAGCAAAGACTCATACTCTAATAAGCCTCATAATAGAATAATCTAATCTCACTTACATTTTATCTAAGGTATACCAGTTAGCCCTCAAATCTGTACTACAGAGAGATTTGGTGAATGTCTCTATATATCATTTAAAAGAGAATTTTGTTAAATGGAGTCTGTATCAAAGAAGGAGATAATTCTATCTTGAAACATTTAAATTTATCAGTTTACATAATGATTAAGAGAATATTTTCCAGAGGAAGGCTCCCTTAGTTTGAATCTCAGTTTTGCTACTTACTAGTTATGTGTCCATAAGCAAGATATCTTTCTGAGCCTGAGCTTATTTCATATAAAAAATGAATCTAAAAATATTACCTACTTGTGATGGTTAATTTTATATGTCAGCTTAACTAGGCTATAATTACCCCATTGTCTGGTCAAACATCAGTCTAGATATTGCTTTGAGGCATTTTTTTAAGACATGATTAATGTTTAAACTTTGAATAAAGTAGATTACCCTTTATAATGAGAGTGAACTTCATCTGTTCAGCTGAAAGCCTTAAGAGAAAAGACAGATTCCCCAGGAAAAAAGGAATTTTGCCTTCAGACTCCATCCAGATTCAAGACTACATCAACTCCTGGGTCGCTAGCTTGTCAGCCTGCCTTGTAAATTTTGGAATTGGCAAACCCTGATTCCTTAAAATTTCTTTCTCACTTTCTTCCCCCATATCTTTTTCTCTACTTCCCTCCCTCAATATACACAACCAGAAGCATTATAAAACTCTTTAAACTCTATTTTGACTGAACTTAATATAGCCGCTTCAGCTTTTTTGGTAATTCTTGTTATTAGGAATCTTGTTTTCCACTTTTTTACTTTTAATCCATCAGTGTCTTTATATTTAAAGTATATTTTATATGGGTAACGTATAGTTGGCTCTTCTTTTTATTCATTCTGACAACTTCTTCTCTTTAAATATGTTTACAATATTCCTTTGCTTAGCTCTGTATTAACATATGGCATCATATTCCTTCTACCTGAAGGACTCTCTTTCATATTCTTCAGTCTTTTTTTCACCATCGTTATTCTTGAAAGATACTTGTACTAGGCATAGAACTCTAGGTAGTTCTATTTGCAATTTTTTAAGGAATCTCCACACTGTTCTCCATAGTGGCTGTACTAGTTTGCATTCCCACCAACAGTGTAGGAGCGTTCCCTTTTCTCCACGCCCTCTCCAGCATGTATTGCTTGCAGATTTTTGGATCGCAGCCATTCTGACTGGTGTGAAGTGGTACCTCATTGTGGTTTTGATTTGCATTTCTCTAATAATGAGTGATGTTGAGCATCTTTTCATGTGTTTGTTAGCCATCCGTATGTCTTCTTTGGAGAAATGTCTATTTAGTTCTTTGGCCCATTTTTTGATTGGGTCGTTTATTTTTCTGGAATTGAGCTGCAGAAGTTGTTTGTATATTTTTGAGATTAGTTGTTGGTCAGTTGCTTCATTTGCTATTATTTTCTCCCATTCCGAAGGCTGTCTTTTCACCTTGCTTATATTTTCCTTTGTTGTGCAGAAGCTTTTAATTTTAATTAGATCCATTTGTTTATTTTTGCTTTTATTTCCAGAATTCTGGGAGGTGGATCATAGAGGATCCTGCTGTGATTTATGTCTGAGAGTGTTTTGCCTATGTTCTCCTCTAGGAGTTGACCCAGAGAGATGTTATGGGGAGGGAGGTGGGAGGGGGGTTCATGTTTGGGAACGCATGTAAGAATTAAAGATTTTAAAATTAAAAAAAAAAAAAGAACTCTAGGTAGTCAGATTTTTCTTTCAGTATACTAAAGATGTTTCTCCACTTTTCACTTGTGTTGTTTGCAATGAGAAATCTACAGTAATCCTCATCTGTGTTTCTCTATATGTAATGTATCTTGTTGTCTGGCAATTTCTAAGATCTTCTCATTTCTTCTCATTGAGCTTCTTGCATTTTGGGTTTACACAACTGGAAACTTTACATTATTTCTTCAAATATTTTTCTGCCCCACCCCTTTCAGGAACTCCATATACACAAACTTAAAATAGTGTATATGAAGTTATAATAATAATTGCTATTATGATTACTCTTTTTCCCCCTCTGTGTTTCATTTTAGATAGACTTCTGTGTCTTAAAATGTATCAGTGTTTTCATCTGCAATGTCCCATCAATAATGCCATCCAGTGTACTTTTCATCTCAGACATTGTAGCTTTCATCTATAGAAGTTCAATTTGAATATTTAAAAATAGCTTTCATACCTGTATTTAACATGTTTAATCTTTCCTCTAGCTTTCTGAACATATAGAATGCAATCAGAAACACTGTTCTAATATCAACCTCTGTTAAGCCTAATATTTGTGTCAGTTCTTGATCAGTTTAAATCAAGTAATTTCTCTCATTATGGATGGTACTTTCTAGTTATAAGCTTTCTAATTTGGGGGGGGGGGGATGCTAGACTTTGTAAATTTTATCTTGTCTGGTGCCATATTTTTTTATGTCAATAACTACTCTTGCAGTTTGCCCAGACTGTGCGTGGAAACAATTAGATCCTCTGGGGCTTTTCTTTTAACATTTGTCAGGCAGAACCAGAGCAGCATTTAAACTAGGGTTAATGATTTCTCACTACTGGGTTAAAATCTTTGAGTGTTTACTCCAATGCCTCGTGAATTTCGAGGTCTGGCTAGTGGGAAGAGGCATTGTTGCTGGTCTTATATGAGTATCAGCTACTATTCCCTTAATTTTTCCAGGCTATTCTTTCTCCCATGCCTCAGTTTCTTCATATGCATGTGCTAATTAGTATTCTGTTCAATACTTGAGGAGGAATCTCTGCAGATCTAGAGAGTTCTCTGTACACCTCCCTCTTCTCTGATACTCTGCCCTGTAAACTCTAGCTTTCTTAATCTCCCCACACTTCCCACCTTCGTCTTCTCAGCTCAGAAAGTCTCCTGGGGTAGACATGGACTTCCCTCTCCCTGTACCATGGCAACGAGATGCTGTCAAGTCAGTAAGCTAGGGAAATTGTAGGGCTCACTACAATTGTTTCTCATCTCTCAGAGGTTATCTCTCCTCTTCATGTACAATGTCTTGAAAACTGTTATATACTAGTCTCGGTTTATTTAGTTATTTCAAGCAGAAGGATAAATCTCATCTTTGCTATCTTATCTTGGCCAGAATAGGTCCAAAGTTGCAAAAAATCTAATAATATAATGAAATAAAGTGCTTGGAAAAAGTACAGTGAATGTCAGCTATCTTTATTATCATTATCAGAGCTTTAAGCTATCTAGATTATACTTTTAGGCAAACTGCCTCAATGTATGAACTAAGTTTTCATAAATATGAGGAGAGTGCAAAGCAAGGAAAATATTAATAGCAATAATAATTGGATGCTAAGTGCTCTAAAATAACTGTCCATTCAATTTCAGTTCAACACTATAAAGTAAGGTAGTATCTGCATTTTATAGATGAAGAATCTGAGGTTCAGAGAGGTTAAATAAATCATTCAAGGTTAAGCAGCTACCAAGTGGTGTAGCCAAGGTCTGTCTACCCCAAAGCCCCATCTCTTGACCTTCCTATATCACTGCCAGATCACTTCTAAGCAACTGTGAAAACATTCTTGCTTCATAGGCTCAAAGACTTTGGAAAATAATTGAATAAACAGTACCTTAGTGTTATCATAGATTTTTCTAACTATTCATATTAGAAAGTCATTTACCTGTGGAATTCACCATATTATAATGGTATGGGTTTCAGTTTGACATTCTGAAGCTTGAAGTCATGACACATAGGGCTAATAACAAATTTAATGGTGATGCTTACTATTCTCAGAGCAAAGCAGATGTGCTGATAAGACTGTTAACACATCAATGACATGAGTTCCAGGTTCAGTAGTGCAAAACATAAAGGTAATAAGAATGACTCAACAAAGTTGTCAGTTAACTGCAATAGAACAAGATTAAGACAAAGAGGCAAGGACTGTGTGTGTAATAATTATGTCAAATAACCCCATGAACGTTTCTACAGTTAATATGGTAGTTTATTGCAAAATAATTCATTGTTTCCATAAATATATACAAAAAAATAAGCTTAATTCTATGAATTTATCTAAGTAAAGGTTAGACAAGATTTTATCACATGGAACTGTAATATCTGAAAATCCTATGCTTAGCCTTAAAATAGTATCAATATCACACTTATCACTTACTAGTAAAGAAGAGTTTAAAGAAAAAGATGTCCCCAGAATTCTACTGTCTTTTTGACTAAAATCCACATAATGTTTGGATAGAAAACTGAGCAATAAAATTTTTTTAAAATTTAAGTATTCTTTCTCTGTTCCTCTCATCCATAAACCTCTCTCTCATCAGGTCTTCTCCTTATGATTAATTCTTCTTGTGTTCATTTTGAAAAGATATATGTAGAGAAATTTACTTCTTAAAAATCTAGTAAAATTCCTTTCATTATGTTAATACACTTTTGAAGAGTGTATCACCATATACACTCTAATTTCTACCACTAATTTAATCTTTGTCAATTATTTTCTATGGTAATATTTCCAAAATGTATCAGTTCTGGAAATCAAATATCTGGATTTCACTGAAATTTAAAATGCTGGAAAAAGTGAGAAAATTACGGATGCACATGATTCAGTGGTAATCACTACAGTGGGACCTAACGAACGAGGTACAGGAAAGTTCTATGGTAACTGAGTAAACCATCCAAGGCATTGAAAAAAAGCGCTGTACTTTCTTACTCTTCCTGATTGTAACCGATAAAACAGTAAAGAGAATGTATGAAAACATGGCGTCTTTTCTCTTTTCCCTTTATCCTTTTTATCAGCTTGTTTTTCTGCAGTTTCTGGCAAATTACATTTGGGGTTTGTTTTGGGATTTCTGCGAAACTCTTTAACTTGACTTTTGTTTTGTGACATCCAACTGATGAACACTAATCATAATAAGGTATGATTATCTATTTGGAAATCACTCTCCCTTTAGACATCCTGACTTATTCTCAAAACACAGATTAACTTGATCACTGATCTGAGACTTGTGGACTAGCCTCAACTAAATCTATCTTTTGCAAAAATTAGGAAACAGTGGGATTTTAGGCATAGAGTTTATTCTTAACTGCCACAATTTCACACTTATTCTCTTCTTTGAGAACCAAAAAGAGATCTTCTGGAGCAAAAGGAAAAATGGGAGAAAATTCAAAAAAACTCTCCACCCTTCTTAAGAATAAAATTATAGGAATGTGCATCTAAAGGATTTCTCCCGAATAAGCTAAAAAATAAGTCAAGAAAAAGGCTAAGAAAACTTCAGTCCTGATAATCTTTGGAGTCCATAATGATTAAAAATATAGTTTTTAAGTGTATTTAATTCTATATTTTTCATTTTTGCAAAGGAGAAAAGGAAAGATATACCCATTTGAATGCAGAGTTCCAAAGAATAGCAAGGAGAGATAAGAAAGAGTTCCTCAGTGGTCAATGCAAAGAAATAGAGGAAAACAATAGAATGGGAAAGACTAGAGATCTCTTCAAGAAAATTAGAGATACCAAGAGAACATTTCATACAAAGATGAGCACAATAAATGACAGAAATGGTAAGGACCTAACAGAAGCAGAAGATATCAAGAGGTGGCAAGAATACACAGAAGAACTATACAAAAAGATCGTCATGACCCAGATAACTACAATAGTGTGATCACTCACCTAGAGCCAGACATCCTGGAATGTGAAGTCAAGTGGGCCTTAGGAAGCAACATTACAAGCAAAGCTAGTAGAGGTGATAGAATTCCAGCTGAGCTATTTCAAATCCTAAAAGATGATGCTGTGAAAGTGTTACACTCAAAATGCCAGCAAATCTGGAAAACTCCGCAGTAGACACAGGACTGGAAAAGGTCAGTTTTCATTCTAATCCCAAAGAAACTCAATGCCAAAGGATGTGCAAATTACCACACAATTGCACTTACCCCACATGCTAGTAAAGTAATGCTCAAGATTCTCCAAGCCAGGCTTCAACAGTATTTGAACTTCCAGATGTTCAAGCTGCATTTAGAAAAAGCAGAGGAATCAGAGATTAAATTGCCGACATCCGATGGATCGTCAAAAAAGTGAGAGTTCCAGAAAAACATCTATTTTGCTTTATTGACTATGCCAAACCATTTGAATGTGTGGATCACCATAAACTGTGGAAGATTCTGAAAGACATGGGAATACCAGACTGCCTGACCTGCCTCCTGAGAAATCTATATGCAGGTCAAGAAGCAACAGTTAGAACTGGACATGGAACAACAGACTGATTCCAAATTGGGAAAGGAGTACATCAAGACTGCATATTGTCACCCTGATTATTTAATTCATAGGCAGAGTACATCATGCAAAATGCCAGGCTGGATGAAACACAAGCTGGAATCAAGATTGCTGGGAGAAATATCAATAACCTCAGATATGCAGATGACACCACCCTTATGGCAGAAAGTGAAGAGGAACTAAAGAGCCTCTTGATGAAAGTGAAAGAGGAGAGTGAAAAAGTTGTCTTAAAACTCAACATTCAGAAAACTAAAGTCATGGCATCCAGTCCCATCACTTCATGGCAAATAGATGGGGAAACAAGGGAAACAGTGACATTTTTCTTTTCTTGGCTCCAAAATCACTGCAAATGGTGACAGAAGCCATGAAATTAAAGAGTTATGACCACCTAGGCAGCATATTAAAAAGCAGACATTACTTTGCCAACAAAGGTCCGTCTAGTCAAAGGTATGGTTTTTCCAGTGGTCATGTATCGATGTGAGAGTTCGACTATAAAGAAAGCTGAGTACTGAAGAATTTATGCTTTTTAACTGTGGTATTGCAGAAGACTCTTGAGAGTCCCTTGGGGTGCAAGGAGATTCAACCAGTCTGTCCTAAAGGAAATCAGTCCTGAATAGTCATTGGAAGGACTGATGCTGAAGCTGAAACTCCAATACTTTGGCTACCTGATGGGAAGAACTGACTCACTAGAAAAGACCCTGATGCTGTGAAAGATTGAAGGCAGGAGGAAAAGGGGGAAAAGAGGATGTGATGGTTGGATGGCATCACCGACTCAATGGACATGAGTTTGAGTAACCTCTGGGTGTTGGTGATGGACAGGGAAGCCTGGTGAGCTACAGTTTGTGGTATCACATAGAGTCAGACACCACTGAGCAACTGAACTGAACTGCACTGTAGAGTATCCTGTAGTGGTCAGCAGTTGCTGTTGTTTAGTCATTAAGTTGTATCTGACTCTTCTGCGATCCTATGGACTATAGCCCTATAGGCTCCTCTATCCATGGTATTTCCTAGGCATGAAAACTGGAGTGGGTAGCCATTCCCTTCTCCAGGGGATCTTCCCAACCCAGGGGATGAAACCTGCATCTCCTGCAGTGGCAAGCAGATTCTTTACCCCTGAGCCACCTAGGAAGCAGTGATCAGCAACAGAATACACAAATAAAAAGTATCCATGTGCTGCTTAAAGAGGACTTAAGGATACTACCTAATAGGCAGTTTTCCATCTCAGTTTTCTCACTCAGGTGATTGCCTGGGTTCAAAGTCTGACCCTGTGACTTAGAGCTTGTCTTCAAACAAGTTATTTAATTTTTCTAAATTTTTGTTTCAAGTGTAAAACAAAGTAATAATATTTAAATCACACATATGTTATGAGGGTTAAAGGAGAAAAATCTACCTAGAATAGTCAGTACTTCATAAAAAGGAATCTAATATGTTATGCCAACCATCGCCAGATATTATTTGTGTCTTGTATGCATGATTTATAAGTATCACACATAAGAGCTTTGATATTTTCATCTTAAATACTAGGAAATGGAACCAAAATGTATAACTGACCCAAGGACAAAGATCTAACAATTGATATAATCAGGATTCAAATGCAGGTCTTTCTAAGTTTTCTTCCCATTATACCACAGTGTCTCCCAAGCAGGGAAAATTGGTTGTAAATATGAACATAGTTCTTACCAGTAGATGGTATTAATCTTCATAGAGTTATTTGTGAATGTTTTAAAAAGACAAACCATGTAAAGTGTTTAGGGCAGTATTTGACACATACTCATCATAATCACCATGTCCTATTTTGCTTCCTAAAACCCTTGTGGAGTATGGGATTCTGTTTTCCATACCCTTATTGGACATTCTCTGCTAAACTTCCTTTTTAAAGTATATCAGTTGATCATCTGACTCATGGATTAGGTAACCAGGAATTCTTTTTCTATTAACACCACTCACATAAAACTATAAGTAAAATAGAATGCATGGTATAAAATATAATATAATTAAAATATTGAAGGGGTTATTTTCAAATGAAGGAGGTATCTTTGTAGATTCATGAAGAATAATATAAAAATATGAGAAAAATATAGAACCTATATTGTCTATATTACTCAGTGTATCTGAATTTTTTCCAGCTTTATTGAGGTAGAATTGACATATAATGTTATGTAGTTTAAGGTATACAATGTGATGATTTGATACACACAATATTTGTGAAATGATTACCACAATGAGTCTAGTTAGCACATCTGTCACCTGATATAACTTCCATTTATATGTATGTATGTATTTGTGTGTGTGTGTGTGTGTGTGTGTGTGTGTGGTAAGAACATTTAAAATCTATCTTAGCAACTATCAAGTGTATAATATACTATTGCTAATTACAGTCCCCAGGTTTTGTATTAAATCCCCAAAATTTATTTTATAACAAAAAGTTTGTACCATTTGCCCAGTATCTTCCCATTTCCCTCACCTTCCAGCCCATGGAAACCACCATTTTACTCTAATTTTACAAATCTTTCTTAGATTCCACATATAAATAAGTTCAGTTCAGTCCAGTCACTCAGTTGTGTCCGATTCTTTACGACCCCATGAATCGCAGCACACCAGGCCTCCCTGTCCATCACCAACTCCCGGAGTCCACTCAGACTCACGTCCATCGAGTCTGTGATGCCATCCAGCCATCTCATCCTCTGTCGTCCCCTTCTCTTCCTGCCCCCAATCCCTTCCAGCATCAAAGTCTTTTCCAGTAAGTCAACTCTTCACATGAGGTGGCCAAAGTACTGGAGTTTCAGCTTCAACATCAGTCCTTCCAATGAACATCCAGGACTGATCTCCTTGCAGTCCAAGGGACTCTCAAGAGTCTTCTCCAACACCACAGTTCAAAAGCACCAATTCTTTGGCACTCAGCTTTCTTTATAGTCCAACTCTCACATCCATACATGACTACTGGAAATACCATAGCCTTGACTAGACGGACCTTTGTTGGCAAAGTAATGTCTCTGCCTTTTAATATGCTATCTAGGTTGGTCATAACTTTTCTTCCAAGGAGTAAGCGTCTTTTAATTTCATGGCTGCAGTCACTATCTGCAGTTAGTTTGGAGCCCAGAAAAATAAAGTCTGACACTGTTTCCCCATCTAATTGCCATGAACTGATGGGACCGGATGCCATGATTTAGTTCTCTGAATGTTGAGATTTAAGCCAACTTTTTCACTCTCCTCTTTCACTTTCATCAAGAGGCTCTTTAGTTCTTCACTTTCTGTCATAAGGGTGGTGTCATCTGCATATCTGAGGTTATTGATATTTCTCCCAAAATCTTGATTCGAGCTTGTGCTTCATCCTGCCCAGCATTTCTCATGATGTACTCTGCATATAAGTTAAATAAGCACAGTGACAATATATAGACTTGACATACTCCTTCTCCTATTTGGAACCAGTCTGTTGTTCCATGTCCAGTTCTAACTGTTGCTTCCTGACCTGCATACAGGTTTCTCAAGAGGCAGGTCAGGCGGTCTGGTATTCCCATGTCTTTCAGAATCTTCCACAGTTTATTGTGATCCACACAGTCAAAGGCTTTGGCATAGTCAATAAAGCAGAAATAGATGTTTTTCTGGAACTCTCTTGGTTTGTCAATGATCTAGCAGATGTTGGCAATTTGATCTCTGGTTCCTCTGCCTTTTCTAAGATGATAGAGTATTTATTTTTCTCTGTCTGACTTATTTACTTAGCATAGTATCCTCAAGGTCCATGCATGTTGTTTCAAATGGCAGGGTTCTCTTCTTTCTCATGGCTGAATAATTTTCCGTTCTATGTATGCCACATTTCCTTTATCTATTTATCCATTGGTGGATACTTACATTATTTTTATATCTTTGCCCTTGTGAGTAATGCTGCAATGAACATAAGAGTGCAGATATCTCTTCAAGATCTTGATTTCATTTCCTTCAGATAGGTACCCAGAAGTGGAACAGCTGGGTTGTATGGTAATTCTATTTTTGAGTTTTTGAAGAATTTCTATGCTGTTTTCCATAGTGGCTATACTAACTTTCAATGTAACTGAATTTAGTATGATGTTTTATGTAAGTTGTCTTCTTCTCCTTAAAAGAACTGGAATGTGTCTCAGAGCACCTATCTGATTATTCCTAGTTTCATTTGGACTTAATCAGTGATTCTCAACTGGAGGACAATTTTGCCTCTCGGGAGAATTTGACAATGCCTGGAGAAATCTTTAGTTGCCACAAGTTAATGGGGAGGAGAGTGCTACTGGCATCTAGTGGAGAGACCAAGAATGCTCCTGAACATCCTATGAGCCACAGGACAGTCCCATAGTTGGATTAACTCCCGTGTAGGTCAACAGTTCTTAAGCCTGGCTGCACATTAGAATTTCCCAGGGAGCTTTTAAAACTATCAATGCTGCTTGGATCTCCCCTACACCCAGAAATTCAGACCTAAGTGGTTTAAGGTAGAACGTTGGGTGTGGGTGTGTGGGTGTGTGTGTACATGTCAGTTCCAGAGGTGATTCTAACAACCAGAATTGTGAGCCACTGGTCTAGATGAGGCTAACTATTTAAGTTTAAAAAAAAAAATGGAAGAGATATTTATAATGAGAGGAAATTCTCCCTGGGATTTTGCCAGAAGGATTCCTGCTCTGTATCCACCCTCTCCAGTCGTACCAGGAGAGTCCTAACTTTTGCCCGAGATCTTGTTAGAATTCACTTTTCGTTGTGGCATTTTCTAAAACAGTATGATACTGACAGGAATAAATCTCATTTAAATTAGCCAGACTCAAAAAGGAAAAGCCAACAGCTGGATCTTGGCCCATACGAAATATTCACAACAGCATCACATATAAGACTTCTACCTGCCATCCTTGCTGTGAACAGCCATGTGGTTATTTTTCTACTTTGTCTCTGAAATGTCTTTGTTTACCTCCCTTAAAGCTTGGATCTGCAATGCTGCTACCCTTCCTGCAAATTTACCCTGTCCTTGACTCCTGTTTCCGAGGCTCTTTGGCCCACTGCTTAATTACCTTCAACTCATCCAGAAACAACCCTATTTCAGTTTAATTCTCTAATGTAACCCCAAGTACAGAAGAATATTGCATTCCCACTAAATATTTGTGGTTCAGAATCCCTCCAGGGTCTCTTCTCTATGCTAGAAATGGCTTATTAAATTACTACTGTTATTGTTTAATGGAAACTCAAAACGTGTTGGGGGGGGCGGGGAAGAGGTTATTTAATTTCTCTAATTTAAGTTTCTCTACACAGATTGACTTAGAAATCTCATTAGACTGCATGAAAGATTTAAAAATATACTATGGAAGATTATTCCAGGCACATTTATGACAAGGCTGATGACTAGGGATACTTTACAGTAACTGTTCAGATCATTCCCTCCTCCAGACAACAGCTTTCCCATCGGCTGCTGGAAGTCCAATTTCTACCAAAGGAGTAAGGCTATTTTAAGTTATCTGACAAAATGTTTTTAACTCCCAGAAATAAAGAAAGCCATTTTAATGCATATAAGCTGTAGATTTTATTTCCTCCTCATGTAACATGCTTCTGCAGAGTAAATGGAAAACTCCTACACCCTATAGAATTTAGACACTTTCTGTTTTAAAAAAATGGCAAGTGTAAATGGGAGGAACAACATAGTTAGAAACTTCATAGCTCTGCTGGTTACCATATGGCAAAGATAATCTCAGTAACATATCAAGAAGAGTACAGCATTAAAAATAATGTGATTTGTATCATGCAAATATTGATCATCAGTGTCAAAGAGAATCTGAGGAGTGTTTGAAAAAGAAATAATTTGGAATAAATAAACACCTATACTCATGAATTACAAAGAAACTATCTCTTTCTTAGCAATTTTAAGTCTCAACTTCTTGTACTGGGTAAACATGAAAGGTATTGCTTTATAGCAGAGGTCTATAAAACTTTTCCATAAAAGGCCAAATAGTAAATATTTTAGGCTTTCAGGGCCACGCTGTATCTGTCACAACTCAACTCTGCCACTGTAGTGTTAAAGCAACTATAGGCAACACATAAGCAAATGTGCTTAAATGATTCCAGTAAAACTCTATTTATGGGTACTGAAATGTGAATTGTATGTAACTTTTGCATGTCACAAAATACTACTTGTTTTTCACTCTTGTAGAATGTTAAAAATTATTCTTAGTTCATAGGCCATACAAAAAGAGACAAAGGACTTGATTTGGCCCATGGGCCATAGCTTGCAGAACTGTGCCTTACAGTTTTAGCATTCTTTCTCTCTTACTGAATGGGGAGGGTGTTAAAAATTAACTGTTGGAAAGAATTTATGGGACTTTCATTTCTATCACTAGGGTAGAATAGAGATGTTGAAAACATTCAGACACTAACGTGAAAATGTTTGTTAAAATTTGAAAGAGAGTGGGATTGGGCAGAAGAAATGTTTTAAATAATTGAATGAGCCTACAAGAAATTAAGGGACTCTGATAAAGTTAGAAGTAGTGTGAACACATATGAAGGAAAAGTGAAGTTGCTGAGTCGGATTTCCCAGGCAAGAATGCTGGAGTGGGTTGCCATTTCCTTCTCCAGAAGGAAAAGCAAGCACCAAAAATCACTAGGATATCAGAGAAAAATACAGCCTTTTGGGTGTCTAGAACTTTAAATATGCAAGAAGTTGGCCATTGTGCTTTTCTAAAAGGAATAAAAATGTTAACAAATTTAAAACTAAAGTGAAGAATTATGCAGAAGATTAGAAAACAGGCCAAGAGAAAATTAGTGAACAGTAGGCAGATTTTAAGAAATTGCTTAGAATGTTGTACACAGAGAAAAAAGTATTCAACTGCATTAAGTGACATGGAGGACAAAGGGATAAATTCTAATAATCATCCAAAGTCCCAGAATGTCTTGACAATGGATATTATCTATATTTTCCATGGATCCAAGAGATAATAGAACTCTTCTTCCAGAATTACTGAAGGGTATCACCATAGATCTAATATAAACTTAGTAAAACTGAAGATAATTTTTTTAATCTGCAAATAGACACAAAATTAAAGCTTCTCTAAAAGAGAAATTGTAAAAAATTAGAAACTGAAAATAAGTGGAGTCAAGTGTCTAACTGAAGAGGCTAACCTTAGATTGAGGGATTCAGAGAATTCAGTTTTAATACCAGAGGAAAAAGCTAAGTATGTAAGTATAAATGTTGCTGAGCAGGTAGACATGATAGAAGAAGCTTGAAGAAGTTCTAGTCTGAGAATCATTTATCCATGAAATAGAGAAAAAGGTCATCAATTGAAAATATAGCAAAGGTTGGTGGGGGAATATAAGGGTTTGAGAAAATATGATTGTTAGAAGGGTTAATAAAGTAAGGAAAGGTAGAATTATTACAAGGAACACTAATAATCTTGAAGTTTATGGTCACAAAATTCAAGTGAGATAATTCAGCTTCAGAAGTACAGGAGAACAAATAAGGAAGAAAAATTGTATAGAATGATTTGACTAGGTAAAGAGAAAAGTGAGGACATGAAGTAGATGAGAAACAATTTAAATGTGTTAGAAAATAAATTTAGGATCCCAAGAAATCACATGAATGGAGTCTGAACAGTAAATTGCCTGAAAAGATAGAGGACAATGGTCAAAAACTAGCCTTCTTGAAACAGTTTATGGAGGGTTTGCAGTGACTGGCAACAACAAAGACTTTCACAGAGAGGGACTGTGGAAGTAATGAGCTGGAGAACAAGCTCACTGAAGGAAAGAAATTCAAGGACCTGGGAAGCCACGACTATTAGAAGGATTTTCTATGTGGATACTGAAATCAGTAAGAATCCAGATGGGAGTGGCTCAAGGAGTAAGTGAATCGAGAGTTTAAATCTTCTAAAAATGAAGGGTAATTACCCAGAGGGTGTTAGATAACTACAGCATAAAGAGTAGGCCTGAGAGAAAGCTGAAATAGTTTCAAAGCAATGTTTTCATGAGGAAGAATGGAGAATGATCTGGATGCTTTTGTGAAGGATGGTCTTCTGTACTGGAAGATGTTTAACAATATTCTTGTCTCCTGTCACTTAGTTGAGAGTAGCACCCTCCAGCCACAGTTATGACATCAAAGAATGTCTCCAGACATGACCAAATTTCCCATGAGAAGAACGGTCCCAATTGGTAACCTTTGCTCTATGAGTTGAGTTCCGACCTCAGTTGTGTCCGACTCTTTGTGACCCCATGGACTGCAGCATGCCAGGCCTCCTGGTCCATCACCAACTCCTGGAGTTTACTCAAACCTATGTCCATTGAGTTGGTGGTGCCATCCAACCATCTCATTCTCTGTCTTCCCCCTCTCCTCCCACTTTCAATTCTCCCAGCATCAGACTCTTCAAATGAGTCAGCTCTTCGCATCAGGTGGCCAAAATACTGAAGTTTCAGCTTCAGCAACAGTCCTTCCAATTCAGGACTGATCTCCTTTAGGATGGACTGGTTAGATCTCCTTGCAGTCCAAGGAGCTCTCAAGAGTCTTTACCAACGACACTGTTCAAAAGCATCAATTCTTCAATGCTCAGCTTTCTTTATAGTCCAACTCTATACATGACTACTGGAAAAACCATAGCTTTGACTAGATGGATCTTTGTTGGCAAAGTAATGTCTCTGCCTTTTAATATGCTATCTAGGTTGGTCATAACTTTTCTTCCAAAGAGTAAGTGTCTATTAATTTCATGGCTGCAGTCATCATCTGCAATGATTTTGGAGCACAGTAAATAAATAAATAAATATAGATTGTCACTGTTTCCCTATCTATTTGCCATGAAGTGATGGGACTAGATGCCATAATCTTAGTTTTCTGAATGCTGGGCTTTAAGCCAACTTTTTCACTCTCCTCTTTCACTTTCATTAAGAGGCTTTTTAGTTCTTCTTCACTTTCTGCCATAAGTTCTGTGTCATCTGCATATCTGAGGTTATTGAAATTTCTCCTAGCAATATTGATTCCAGCTTGTGCTCCATCAAGCCCAGCGTTTCTCATGATGTACTCTGCATATGTTATTTTTTGATAAGCCAATGGATGTTGGCAATTTGATCTCTGGTTCCTCTGCCTTTTCTAAAACCATCTGTTCACGGTTCACATGCTTTTGAAACCTGGCTTGGAGAACCTTGAGCATTATTTTTCTACTGTGTGAGATGAGTGCAGTTGTGCAGTAGTTTGAGCATTCTTTAGCATTGCTTTTCTTTGGGATTGGAATGAAAACTGACCTTTTCCAGTCCTGTGGCCACTGCTGAGTTTTCCAAATTTGCTGGCGTATTGAGTGCAACACTTTCACAGCATCATCTTTCAGGATTTGAAATAGCTCCACTGGAATTCCATTACCTCCACTAGCTTTGTTCATAGTGATGCTTCCTAAGGCCCACTTGACTTCACATTCCAGGATGTCTGCCTCTAGGTGAGTATCACACCATCATGGTTATCTGGGTCATGATGATTTTTTTGTATAGTTTTGTGTATTCTTGCCACCTCTTCTTAATATCTTCTACCTCTGTTAGGTCCATACCATTTCTGTTCGTTATTGAGCCCCTCTTTGCATGAAATGTTTCCTTGGTAACTCTAATTTTCTTGAAGAGATCTCTAGTCTTTCCCATTCTATTGATTTTATCTATTTCTTTGCATTGATCACTGAGGAAGGCTTTCTTATCTCTCCTTGCTATTCTTTGGAACTCTACATTCAAATGGGTATTTCTCTCCTTTTCTCCTTTGCCTTTCACTTCTCTTCTTTCACAGCTATTTGTAAGGTCTCCTCAGACAACTGTTTTGCCTTTTGGCATTTCTTTTTCTTGGTGATGGTCTTGATCACAGCCTCCTGTGCCATTGCTCTATAGCAACATTTTTTACCAAGTTCTCCATTCTCATAAATTCCTCTTTACTATTTTCTCATGGCTTTCCTAACTGGCATTCATGCCCACCATTCTACTAAATATGCTTTTATGAAGGTCACTAATGCCCCCCATTGCTAATTCAATATTAATGTTTGGTCCCCCTGATAATTCTCCCAGCATTTCACAGTTGATAATTTCCTCTTTGATAAAACACTTTTTTCACTTGGATAACAGGACACCCAACTCTTCTGATTTTCATATTCCCTCACCAGTGGCTCCTTCTGATAATTCTTACTGATCTCTGATCTTGTTAAAGTGGCCTGAGATTCCGTCCCTGGCCTCTTTTCTATCCTCACTCCTTTGGTGAATGCATCCAATCACATAGATTTAAATTGCTACCTATATGTTGATGACTCTCAGTTTTATGTCTCTTTCCAAGTCTTCCTCACTGCACTGAGACTTATACAGTTAGATACCTAAGGACATATTACTTTCCATATCTAACTGGCATCTGAAATTATAGCAAAAATGAATCATCCAATATTTCTCCTAAAACTTGACCCACCCCATAGCTTTTCTTATCTCAAGGCAATGGCAACTACTTTATCTCAAGATTAAATAAAACATCTTGAGTAATCTTTACTCCTCTCTTTTTCTCCCATGCTACCTCCAATTCATTAGAATATTCTGTTAGATCTACTTTGAAAACATCCAGAATATAACACTTTCCACATCCTCAGATGTAAAAGTCAAACATGTTACTATGGCCTTTTTTTTTTTCAGTAACTCATGGGGTCCAACTCTGTGACCCCATGGACTGCAGAACACCAGGCTTCCCTGTCCTTCACCATCTCCTGGAGCTTGCTTAAGCTCATGTCCATTGAGTCAGTGATGCCGTACAACCATCTAATCTTCTGCCATCCCCTTCTCCTCTTGCCTTTGATCTTTCTCCCAGCATCAGGGTCTTTTCTAATGAGTTGGTTCTTTGCATCAGGCAGCCAAAGTATTGGAGCTTTGGCATCAGTCCTTACAATGAATATTGAGGATTGATTTCCTTTAGTATTGACTGGTTTGATTTCCTTGCAGTGCAAGGGACTCTCAAGAGCCTTCTCCAACAGCACAGCTCAGGAATACTCATGTACCATGGCCTCAGTTCAGTTCAGTTCAGTCGCTCAGTCATGTCCGACTCTTTGCGACCCCATGAATCGCAGCACACCAGGCCTCCCTGTCCATCACCATCTCCCGGAGTTCACTCACACTCACGTCCATCGAGTCCATGATGCCATCCAGCCATCTCATCCTGGGCTGTCCCCTTCTCCTCCTGCCCCCAATCTCTCCCAGCATCAGAGTCTTTTCCAATGAGTCAATTTTTCGCATGAGGTGGCCAAAGTACTGGAGCTTCAGCTTTAGCATCATTCTTTCCAAAGGAATCCCAGGGTTGATCTCCTTCAGAATGGACTGGTTGGATCTCCTTGCAGTCCAAGGGACTCTCAAGAGTCTTCTCCAACACCAAAGTTCAAGCGCATCAATTCTTCGGCGCTCAACTTTCTTCACAGTCCAACTCTGACATCCATACATGACCACAGGAAAAACCATAGCCTTGACTAGACGGACCTTTGTTGGCAAAGTAATGTCTCTGCTTTTGAATATACTATCTAGGTTGGTCATAACTCTTCTTCCAAGGAGTAAACGTCTTTTAATTTCATGGCTGCAGTCACCATCTGCAGTGATTTGGGAGCCCCAAAAAATAAAGTCTGACACTGTTTCTACTGTTTCCCCATCTATTTCCCATGAAGTGATGGGACCAGAGGCCATGATATTCGTTTTCTGAATGTTGAGCTTTAAGCCAACTTTTTCACTCTCCTCTTTCACTTTGATTAAGAGGCTTTTTAGCTCCTCTTCACTTTCTGCCATAAGGGTGGTGTCATCTGCATATTTGAGGTTATTGATATTTCTCCTGGCAATCTTGATTCCAGCTTGTGCTTCTTCCAGTCCAGCGTTTCTCATGATGGACTGCATAGAAGTTAAATAAGCAGGGTGACAATATACAGCCTTGATGTACTCCTTTTCCTATTTGGAACCAGTCTGTTGTTCCATGTCCAGTTCTAACTGTTGCTTCCTGACCTGCATACAGATTCCTCAAGAGGCAAGTTAGGTGGTCTGTCTGGTATTCCCATCTCTTTCAGAATTTTCCACAGTTTATTGGGATCCACACAGTCAAAGGCTTTGGCATAGTCAATAAAGCAGAAATAGATGTTTTTCTGGAACTCTCTTGCTTTTTCCGTGATCCAGTGGATGTTGGCAATTTGATCTCTGGTTCCTCTGCCTTTTCTAAAACCAGCTTGAACATCAGGGAGTTCACAGTTCACGTATTGCTGAAGCCTGGCTTGGAGAATTTTTAGCATTACTTTACTAGTATGTGAGATGAGTACAATTGTGCGGTAGTTTGAGCGTTCTTTGGCATTGCCTTTCTTTGGAATTGGAATGAAAACTGACCTTCTCCAGTCCTGTGGCCACTGCTGAGTTTTCCAAACTTGCTGGGTTATTGAGTGCAGCACTTTCACAGCATCATCTTTCAGGATTTGAAACAGCTCAACTGGAATTCCATCACCTCCACTAGCTTTGTTCATAGTGATGCTTTTTAAGGCCCACTTCACTTCACATACCAAGATGTCTGGCTCTAGATTAGTGATCACATCATCATGATTATCTGGGTCATGAAGATCTTTTTTGTACAGTTCTTCTGTGTATTCTTACCACCTCTTCTTAATATCTTCTGCTTCTGTTAGGTCCAGACCATTTCTGTCCTTTATCGAGCTCATCTTTCCATGAAATGTTCCCTTGGCATCTCTAATTTTCTTGAGGAGATCTCTAGTCTTTCCTATTCTGTTGTTTTCCTCTATTTCTTTGCATTGATAGCTGAAGAAGGCTTTCTTCTCTCTTCTTGCTATTCTTTGTAACTCTGCATTCAGATGCTTATATCTTTCCTTTTCTCCTTTGCTTTTTGCCTCTCTTCTTTTCACAGCTATTTGTAAGGCCTCCCCAGACAGCCATTTTTCTTTTTTGCATTTATGAAAACCTACAAGATCTTTTAGAAGTAACATCCAAAAAAGATGTCCTCTTCATTACAGGGAACTGGAATGCAAAAGTAGGAAGTCAAGAAACACCGGGAGTAACAGGCAAATTTGGCCTTGGAATGCGGAATGAAGCAGGGCAAAGACTAATAGAGTTTTGCCAAGAAAATGCACTGGTCATAGCAAACACCTTCTTCCAACAACACAAGAGAAGACTCTACACGTGGACATCACCAGATGGTCAACATGGAAATCAGATTGATTATATTCTTTGCAGCCAAAGATGAAGAAGCTCTATATAGTCAACAAAAACAAGACCGGGAGCTGACTGTGGCTAAGATCATGAACTCCATATTGCCAAATTCAGACTTAAATTGAAGAACGTAGGGAAAACCGCTAGACCATTCAGGTATGACCTAAATCAAATCCCTTATGATTATACAGTGGAAGTGAGAAATAGATTTAAGGGTCTAAATCTGATAGATAGAGTGCCTGATGAACTATGGAATGACGTTCGTGACATTGTATAGGAGACAGGGATCAAGACCATCCCCATGGAAAAGAAATGCGAAAAAAAACCATGGCCTACAGAGACTAAAATGATTTGGCCTATGTTATTTCTTAGAGTGGGTTATACAGTTTTTCCCCTCAAATCAAGTCCATCTAGAACTTCAGAATATGACCTTATTTGGAAATAAAATCTTTGCAGATGTAACTAGTTAGGATGAGATTAGACTGCATTAGGGTAGACCTTAATCAAAGACTTTCCTTATAAGAAGGGAAAAAGAACAAAAACACAGACACACAAGGGATAGTGGGTGGTGGAGAAATAATGCCAAGAAGGAAGAGATTGGATCAGTGCATCTGCAAACTAAGGAATGTCTAGAATTGCTAGCAATCACTAGAAGCTAGGAGAGAGGAATGAAACAAACTCCCTCAGAACTCCCAGAAGCAATCAACCTGCCAACACCTATATTTCAGACTTCTAGCCTCCAGAACTTTGAGAGAATACATTTAGGTTGATTTGAGCCACACTTTAATTAACTTTGTGATGGAGAGTAGCCAAGATCGTAGAGTAGGAAGACCCTGAGCTCACTTCCTTCCCAGGGCACGTCAAAATTACTATTTACAGAGGAAACTATTGATGAGAAAAACTGGAAGATTAGGAGTGGAGAAGCAGTATAGTGAAGCCCCAAACTCTTGGATGGTTCACCACAAAGGGGAGATAATTACAATTACAAGAGACTCTCCCCAAGAAGTAGTCAGAGCCCCACATTGGGCTCTCCAGCCAGGCATCATGCACTGGGAATAGGAGCTCCCAGATTGTTTGGCTTTAAATTCAGTATTATTTACTTCTGGAAGACCCAGTGGGCTGTGGGAAATAGAGACTGCTCTTAAATGGCACACACGGTCAATCTTAAGGGAGATCAACCCAGAATATTCATTGGAACGACTAATGCTGAAGCTGAAGCTCCAGTATTTTTGGTCATCTGATGCGAATAGATGACTTATTGGAAAAGTCGCTGACTCTGGGAAAGATTGAGGGCAGGAGAAGAGGGTGTCAGAGGATGAGATGGCTGGACAGCATCATTGATGCAATGAACTTGGGCAAACTCCAGGAGATGGTGAGGGACAGGGAGGCCTGGCGTGCTGCAGTCCATGGGGTCGGAAAGAGTCAGACATGACTGGGCAACTGAACAACAACAACAACAACAACAACAAAACCTTGCACATTCTGGGAGTCTGGGGCAGAAGCAGTTATCTGAAAGGTACCCAGGTCAGACTCACCTGCTGATCTTGCAGAGTGTACCAGAGAAGTAGAAGGCAGCTGGGGCTGGGCCTGGGGGTACGAACACTAACAACAGCCTTTTGGGGGAGCTCCTTCTACAGCATGGACACTGGTGTTGGCAAGCACCATTTGTGATCCTCCCTCCTGGTTAACACAGGGACCCAGTCCCACCCATCAGCTTATCAGCACCAATACTGGGACACTTCAGGGCAAACAGAGGGCCCAGCAGAGACACAGCCCCATCCACCAGCAGTCCTGCTGCATAAGGACTCCTCAGGCTGCAGATGCCCCAGGACTCAGGCCTGTCCACCAGAAGGTCCAGGACTCAGCCTCACATATCAATATGCTGGCACCAACCCAAAAGACACAAGGCCCTGCAGCCAGAGGCCCTGGGTTCTGGCTCCAGTGACCAATGGCTGGTACTAGATACAGGACCTGACCTCATCCACCAGTGGCTAGGCACCACCCCAGGACCCAACCTCACATACCATTGGGTGGGCACCAGCCCCATGACCCTCTAGGTTCTGATCCCATCCACGAGCAGGCCAAAACCAGCTGTGGAACATGCTGGATGACACACCAGCCATGTTAGGAATTGACTCTACCCACTCAGCTTCTGGGCCCCCAAAGGCACCTATATAGAGCCAAAGATCTAGGAACTGGCTCAACCTACCGATGATCCAGCACTAGCTCTGTGACCCCCTCGGGCCTGGTCCCAGCAACCAGCAGGTCTACACCAGCTTTAAGATACTGTGGACCCCTCAGCCAGTTGCTCCAGGATGCACCCCCACTCATAAACATGCCTATATCAGTTCTGGGACATCTCAGACTTTGCAGACAGCCATGTTTGAAACTTGCCTCATCCACCAGCAGTCTGACATTGTCCACCAGACCAGTCCCCCAACACTAGACCCCCAGCCCAGCAACCACCCACTCTGGAACCTGACTCCACTTTCCAATAGGCCAGTACTAGCCCTGGGACCTGTGGAGGCCCACAGCTATTAGCCTTGTGACCTGGCCCACTCACAGGCAGCTGGCAGCCTCCAAACAAGGCAGGGCCTGGCAACCATCTAACAGGACTAGGAGCCAGCCATGCCTATAAGACAGTATGCAATAGTCAGCCTACCATTGAAACATGTATACTATCATGTAAGAATCGAATCACCAGTCTATGTCTGATGCAGGATACAGCATGCTTGCGGCTGGTGCACGGGGATGACCCAGAGGGATATTGTGGGGAGGGAGGTGGGAGGGGGGTTCATGTTTGGGATCGCATGTACACCCGTGGTGGATTCATGTCAATGTATGGCAAAACCAATACAGTATTGTAAAGTAAAATAAAGTAAAAATAAAAATTTTAAAAATAAATAAACAAACAAAAAAAAATAGTCAGCCTACCACAACAGGATTCACTCAGCACAAACAGTGTACCCCTAGAGTATACAGCTCTGGTAACAACAGGGGAGTATATTGACGGGGCACATATGACATCACCTATAAAGGGCCCCTTTTCCAAAGTCAGGAAACATAACCAATCTATCAAATACCTAGAAATAAAAACAGCAAACTGGGCAAAATTAAACTACAGAGGAATATGTTCCAAATTAAGGAACAGGATAATACCTCAGAAGAACTAAGTGAAATGGAGATAATCAAGATACCTGACAAAGAGTTAAATGTAATGATCAAAGAATACAGGGGGAAAATGGATGAAAACAGTAAGAAGTATTTAAAAAGATAGAAAGCAAAGAAGAACTAGGACTAAAAAATAGATTAGATTAGATGATAAAAGGGAACAGATCAGTGAGCTGAAAGACAAAACTAGTGGAAATCACTGAAAGCATTATAGAAAAAAAAATAATAAAAGGAAATGAGGGCAGTTGAAAAGACTTCTAAGACAATATCAAGCATGCTGCTGCTGCTGCTGCTGCTGCTGCTGCTGCTGCTAAGTCGCTTCAGTCGTGTCCGACTCTGTGCAACCCCATAGATGGCAGCCCCTTAGGCTCCCCCATCCCTGGGATTCTCCAGGCAAGAACACTGGAGTGGGTTGCCATTTCCTTCTCCAGTGCATGAAAGTGAAAAGTGAAAGTGAAGTCACTCAGTCATGTCTGACTCATAGCGATCCCATGGACCGCAGTCCACCAGGCTCCTCCATCCATGGGATTTTCCAGGCAAGAGTACTGGAGTGGGGTGCCATTGCCTTCTCCAATATCAAGCATATTAACATTCAAAATATAAGAATCCCAAGAGAAGAAGAGAAAAGAAAGGGGCAAAGAACACATCTGAAGACGTAACAGCCAAAAACTTGCCTAACCAGAAACAGACATCCAAGATATCAAAGCCACCTAAGTGCCTATCACTAGATGAATGAATAAAAAGATGTGATTTATACCTATATAAAATGGAATATTACTCAGTCAGAAAAAAATAATGAAATCTTGCTCTTTGTGATAACATGGATGGACCTAGTGGATTTTATGCTAAGTATAATGATTCAGAGAAAGAGAAATATTATATGACTTCTTTGTATCGGGAATCTAAAAAATAAAGCAAACGAACAAACATAACAAAACAAAAACAGAGTTAAAGATAAATAGAACAAACAAGTGTCTGCCAGAGGAGGGGGTTGTGGGGAAAAAAGAAATAGATTAGGGAGATTAACAGTTACAAACTTCTAGTTGCAAAATAAATGAATCACGAGTATGAAATGTACAGGGTGGGGAATATAATCAATAAGTAGCATCTTTGTATGACATAGCACAACTATATTTATCATAGAGATCATTTTGAAATGTATAGAAAAAAATCACTGGATTGTGTAACAGGAACTAACATAGTGTTATAAATCTATTTTACTTCAAACAAACTCAGAAAACAGATCAGATTTGTGGTTACCAGAAATAGAGGAAGAGGAGAGGGGGAATTGGATGAAGACAGTCAAAAGGTACAGAACTTCCGGTACATTACAACATGATGTAATGCACAACATGATAAATACAGTTAATGCTGCTGAGTATTATATCTGCAAGTTGTTAAGAGTAAGTCCTATGTGTTCTCCTCACACACACAAAAATCATTTTCTATTTTCTTTAGTTTTGCATCCATATGAGGTTATGGATATTCACTAAACTTATTGTGATAATAATATCATAAAGTAAGAGAGTCAAATCATTATGCTGTATATCTTAAACATACACAGAACTGTATGTCAATTATATCTCAATAAAAACTAGATGAAAAAATGTTTGTGGTACTATACGACGGCATCCCTAGGAAATTAACATACTTCTTTAATCTCACCCCTTCTACCCTTCCCCTTGGTCATTCTACTCCAGCTACAACCTACTAGCCTGCCCTTGAACACCTAGGCACACTCTTGCCTCAAAGCTTTTTTATTTTCTGTTTTCCAACCCTGAAACACTCTTTCCCTAGATGCTTACATAACTCTTCCACTCCTGCCCTGTATTTGCTCAAAAGTCACCTTGAAATGATGTCTTATATATTTATTGATAAAAATTCAACAGCATTCTCTTTCTTCTTTACAGTTTTATTTATCAACCTAGAAGCTTTCACCTCCCAGAAGTCTATGAAATTTACTTATTTTTAAAATTGTCTTTCTCCTTGTACCATAATATAAGCATAATGAAAGAAATAATTTTTCCACTTCTTTCACTGACATATCTGCAATGTCCATACCTGTGCTTGGCACATCATAAGGCTTGTTTCTCCTGTTTACTTTTTTCAATGATTTATTTGTATCAATTTATGCTCACATAGATTGACATTATACTTTGGGTTATAATGCAATATACGTTATCTATTAAAATTTTTTTGCTCAAAATATTCTGGTTTGGCCTTTGGGAGCTCTTTCAGGTTGACCCATTAACACGGTCCTATCCTCGTGTTTTCTGAGTACTTTCTTCCTCTCTGGCACTATACAATGATATAAGTCCATGTCATATTTTCTTTGCCCCAGCCCTAAAACCAGCCATTTATTTCAGCATAATAAGAAACTTTATTATGTCTCTCAACAATTGGAAGAGAAAGAAGACAAAAATTAGTTAGGATATATTAATAGATGTGAATGGCAAAATAAAGGAATTTGTTCCAAAGGACATATACACAGGATTGAACCAACAATTGTAACCTTCACATTTTTTCAAGCATAGAAGAAATAATTCTTAAGAATGACCAACTACTAGGCCACATGTGTAAACAAAATCCAATAAATTCAGAGAACTGTGTCAACTGGACATGTCTGCTAAACCCAATGCAACAAATGTTAAAATCAATTGTAAACACGGTTCTTCAATCTTACACAGCCATGGAAATTCAAAAGCATTCCTCTAAATGACTGATAGGTCAAAGAAGAAATCATAATAGAAATATAAAAATACTTATAATTGAACAACAAAAATATGACAAGCTACAGCTTGTTGAATCCAACTAAGTAGCACATAGAAATATGAAGCCTTAATTGCTTTCATTAGGGAAAAACTTTTCAAAAATCAATGATCTAAGCATGCAAATAACACATTTAGAAAGGTCATCAAAATAAAGCCAAGCAAGCATAGAGAAAGAAATAAAGGTTAGAGCAGAAAATAATGAAACGGCAACCAAATATGGAATAAAAAGACCAACAAAACAAATGTTGGTTTATTTAAAAAGATAAAAAGAGAGAAGCAAGAGTAATGAAGAGAAAATTAGAGCATTTAGGAGAAAACACAGTAAAAATGCTAGCATTTAAAAATATAACCCACAGATGTCGAGAAACTAAACAGATTAGACATTATGAACAACTGAATTTTAAAAATATGAAATAAAAAAATTCCTAAAAAAATATAACTGACTACAGAAGAAATAGGCATCCCAAGAGGCCTAATTAATTAAAGAAATTGAACCAACTGAAATTTTCTTATCAACAAAACAGGAAGTTCGGATGAAAATTAAGGTAACACTAACAAACTTTCAAAGACAGGTATTCCAATTTAATACAAATTCATCCAGAAATTACAAGAGAAAATTCCTCAATTCATTTTATGGGGCTATTATAACCTAACAAAGAACCAGAAGATTAAATAGTTAATTTCATCCATGAACATAGACAAAAAACAATTTTAAATCTTAGTAAATCAAATCCAATAATGTTTTAAGAAGATTAAATTATGACCAAATTGGTTTACTATATTCAACACTGCAAGTTAATTTTAAATCAGAAAACAAAAAATTTATTGAATATATATACCATGAATACATTAAAGCAGAAAAATGACATGATCATCTTGGTAGATGAGAAAATCATTTTTTATAAAATGTATTCTCTTTTTATGACATCAAAAAAGATAGAAGGCAATGCTAGAAATAATATTGCTTAATCTGATCAGAGGGTAACTACCAAAACCCACCATAAACATCAAACACAATGGTGAAGTGTTGAAAGCATTCCCAATACTGTAAAATAAAAGATATCTGCTAGAACTAATTCTCTGCAGCATTGTATTAGAAATTCTTTAACACAGAGCTTAAGGGGAAAAAATGAAAGTTACAAGAATAAGAAATGGATAAACCAGATATTGCTAATACTTGGAAATGCTGTCATTGGCTGAGCAGAAACCCTAAAAAGAAACTACAGACAGACATTTGGGAATTCTAAAAGATTTTAACAGTGTTGATGAAGATGTTGTTGAACATAAAATATGCACAAAAAATTTGCATTTCTGGACATCAGCAACAGTTTGAAATTTTGTTTGAAAATGTAACTCTAAAAATACAACCACTTATTATAGCAACAAAAATAAAAGGTAGCTAGGAATAAATCTAAGAAAAGATGTGCACTATTTTTATAGATAGAACTATAAAACTTTATTAAAAGCTGTTAAAAAATCTAACCCAAATAGAGTGATAAACCATGTTCTTGGATAGAAAGATTCAAACTCATAAAGCTGTCAATTCTCTCAACTTGATCTACACATTTAAGGCAATTCCAATCAGAATCCCAATAGGATTTTTCTTCTTACAGAACTTGGCAAGCTGATTCTAAAATTCATGTGAAAGAGCAAAGAGCCAAATTACACAAATTATTCCTAAGAAAATAATGTTGGAGTATTTGTCCTACTGACTACCAATACTTTATTTTAAAGCTATGGTTTTTAAGTCAGTTTGGTGCATCATAAGTAAAATAGACCAGTGAAATATGGAACACCCAAATAGACCCACATGCATATGGAAACTGATTTATCACAAAGATAGTATTATAAAGCAGTAGGAAAAGTATAGACATCCTAACAAATGGTTTTAAGACAATTGCTTATCTATATGAAAAAAAAATGGATCTCTACCATACATCATATATAAAAATCAATTCCTAGAGAATTAAAAATAAAAGTAAAAAATAAACTCATAGACTACTTTGAAATAATCTAGGAAAATATCTTCATAAATGTGTACTAGGAAAATATTTCATAAAAAGAATCAAAAAACACAAACAACTATTAAGGAAAAGACTGATAAATTTGACTTTAAAATGAAGAACTGCTAATCAGAAGAAAAACATTTATGTATGTGCTTGGGGCGGCGGGGATAGAGTTTACACAAAAGCAAATACACACATGCACAAACACACAGGAACCAAAGGATTAGCAGGTATGGATTATCAAATCTTCAGATTGTTATGATAAAGACAAATAAACTGGCCAAAAGGAGGAGGAAAAGACTTGAACAAACATTTCATAGAAAATAAAACACAAATGACCTCTACGCATTAAAAAAAAATGCTCTTCTTCATTAGGTAATAATAAAATGTAAATTAAAATCAAATATAAGCTTCATATTTTATATACTCTGTGATATACATATAAAATGAAGTTCACAAAACTTTTTGTTTAAAAAAATCACTTTGTTATTAACGTAGAAAACTGATTGAGAAAAGGTGGAACCAGTATATTCAGAATATTATCACCATGAACAAGAAACAAAGGATGACTACACTCTTAAGGCAATACTAAAGAGAGAAAAAGGAGAGGAAATTCTAAAGAGTGATATGAAGAAAGACCTTATCCTATCCACCACTTATCCTTAGTCCCTAGAGCAATATCCAGCACACAGTGCTATTTAACATTTGCTAACTTAGTAAATACATTTAATGATTGATAAAATATGAGAAACATGAGGAATGAAATAACCAAAGGAATCTACAATGATTAGCAAGTTATTTTCCATTTTGTTATTTTCACAAGTATAAAATTATACCTCCAAACATTTTTAATTTTTATACCTGGATAAATAAAGAGGTTGATCTCCATATGCTTCATCACTAATGAGGTAGAAATCTTCCATATGCTTGCTTATAGTTGTATCTATTTTTTTCAATTATGTCTTTTGCCAATTTATTTATTGAACTTTTCACACTTTATAGAATAATGTTGATATGAATCTTTGTCTCTTATTCAACTAATACTTCTAAATGTTCTGTTTTTAAACTGTATTTTTAAAGATTTGTAAATTTTCTAAATATTTTTAAATCTTGATTTTCATTTTTGCTTTGTTACATTTATTTTAACCTTACAAATAGCTTCAATGTTTATTTGATTGGATATGATATTTTTTTCATGTGCTACATGGAACAGTATCAACTCTCCAAAATTTAGTAATTTTTCTCAACTCTAATCAAAACTTGGTATACAATAATCTAGATTATTTTGTTTGACTTTTATACTTTATCTACTGAGACATATATTTGGGTTTATGTTAGGTATGAATTTGATTTATATTTATCCAGATTCCTACAATCTTTCCAATTCCACTATTCTGTTACATAAAAACATATTACACAGATTAATGCCATTTCCTGAGTTTTCTATTCTATTGCATTAATCCATATTTCTATTCTTGAACTTAATTGCAGCTTTATAATCAACTGACTGTTCTCTCTCCTTTACTGACTCCTCCTTCACCGCATACGAAGAACTGCTGCTCCCTGAAGCAACTCCTGGTCTTTCTTCCTGGTCTCATCTATTCCCATGGCTTGTACTCACACGTTGACATATTCCTCACAGTCTCTAGCCCAAATCTTCTCTGAGCTCCAGATGCACGACCAACTGGGCATTTATTCAAGATGTCTTAGAGGGATATCAAGAGTAACACGTCCAAACAAACCGCATTTTTATTCCCTTTTTCCTCAAACATAGTTCTGTATTCCTTGTCTGTACAAGGAAGTATCTTTGCCTCAGTTACTCAAGATCACGTGATCAAAAACCTGGGAGTGCACACTTCCTTCTGATTTATTACAAACATCCAGGCTATCACCGAGTTCTATCTATTCTCTTTAAAACTGCTTTCCAAATAACAAAAACAACAGCAGGGAATTAATACTAAAAAGTGTGTCAGTTCAGGTCCCCAGGAAGCAGGTAGGATTAGCAAGAGATTATTGGGGAAAACTCCTGGAGGGGAAAGTGGATGCAAGCCAGAGGAGGCTGGGAGAGGACTCTGACCAAGACGCAGGAAAACCTATGTGAAGGAGGGAGGAAGAGAGGAAAGGAAGGTTGAGTAGAAACTCCTTAGACCACAGTGCAGTCCTAAAAAATGTTTTGAAAACCCAATGGGGAGTCCTCAAGATAAATTCACTGTTCAGAGGTATCCCACATCTCCCAGCAAAGGACCTGCCTTAGTATCCCCACCACGCTCAGTTACTAGCTAAAAGCAACCCAGGGACATGTGGCCTTGGTGGAAAGGCAGTGAGAGATTTCAGACCACAGCAGCTGAGGCTGTTACTCTCCCTGCAGTTGAAGACCTGAAAGGCAAATTTTCATAAATGGTTCAGAGGCTCTAAGTAATTTGCCACAATTTCACAGAAGAAAAAATAGGAAGCCATTATTCAAACCCATGCAGTGTGACTTCACAACTCACACAATTGACGCCATGCAAAGCTTTCTCCCTTGACCACCTTTATGTCAAAGTATATTGGAACATATGTCTAACTCACTTCCTTATTTTTCAGCCTTCTTTATCAATCCATCCTTCCACAAGAAGCCAAACAATATTATTAAATAGGAATTCTGAATGCTGCCCTCCTTCTCAAAGTTATTCAATGCCTTTTACACACTTCCAGAATAAAATTTAAAGTTCCTAACACAGCATATAGTCCTAATTATCTGATGTCTATCTACCTCTCAAGCTATATTTTCTAACATTATTTTCAACTTCACAAAAATATTTATTCCTCCATTCTTCACTTGTCTATTCAATAAGTGTTAGTGGAACATCTACCACGTGTGACAACTCTGTCTTAAGAATAAGAAATTTACTGAAGCTAGATGATGACGTCCCTAGTCTCATGGTACTTATGTTCTCTTTAGCGAGACAGTAAGTACCAAATTAACAAATTCAGAGAGGGATAAATGTTATGAATAAAGTAAGTCAGAAGACTGTTATAGGAGTAACTAGACTGGGAAGGTGTTCAAGAAAGGCTTGAATAATAAGGAACCAACTTTTGAAAGTCTGGAGGGAGAACATTCTAGCAGAGGGAACACAGGTAAAGACTAAGGAGAACAGTTCAAGAAACAGAAAGAAGGCCGACGTGTCTGAAAAGTAACAGATAGGAGGAATAGATCAGGAGAAAGGTTTGGCACTGTGAAGTCAAAAGGGGGTACTAGGCAAAGGATTGATGTAACTGGATTTTTATGTTTTAAAAAGAACACTTTAGCCACTGGATAAAAAGCGAATTGCAAGGAACAAAGACAAGAAAGGAAGTCGTAGGTACCCGGACATATCACACTTGCCTATGTCTCTCTATTTTACACCTTCAGCAAAATTTTTCTCATCTTTTAGATCTCAATCAAAATAGCAGGTCTGTGAAGCCTTTTCTCATTCACCCAGGAAGATCTGAGTACTCCTTCCTCAGCATCCCATTGCATCAGAGGAAGTCAGAGCAGATTGTCAGAGTCCTCATTCTTTGGAATGATCAAAGAACAATGTACATTTCTGGCATCTGTGTTATTTTTCTTTATTTATTAGAGAAAATATTGGTGTTGGGGACTCTGTCTCAATTTCCTCCAGCTCCTAAAGTTGAAGCTGAATGAAAGAATCAGTTGCACTCTTAAAGAGGTCAAAGTCTTTTCTATATAAAGCCAGCATGCTAGAGCAAACTTATCCTAACACTCAGCACATATATGCCAAAAGGGGAGCTTTAAAATATTAAGTGCTAGGGCTTCCCTGGTGGTCCAGTGGTTAGAATCCACCTGCCAATGCATGGGACATGGGTTTGATCCCTGGTAAGAAGATGCCATATGCTGCAAAGCAACTAAGTCCATACACCATCAACTATTGAGCTGAGCTCTAGAGCTTGGGAGCAACAACTACTGAGTCCACACACCTGTGATCTGCAACAAGAGAAGCCACCACAGTGAGAAGTCTGTGCACCACAACTAGAAAGTAGCCTCTGCTCTCCCCAACTAGAGAAAAGCCCACGCAGTAGTGAAGACCCAGCACAGCCAAAATACAAATAAATAAATGTGTGTATTAGTTGCTTTGCTGCTGCTAAGTCGCTTCAGTCGTGTCCGACTCTGCGCGACCCCATAGACAGCAGCCCACCAGGCTCCCCCGTCTCTGGGATTCTCCAGGCAAGAACACTGGAGTGGCTTGCCATTTCCTTCTCCATTGCATGAAAGTGAAAACTGAGAGTGAAGTCGCTTAGTTGTGTCCAACCCGGAGCGACCCCATGGACTGCAGCCTTCCAGGCTCCTCCGTTCATGGGGTTTTCCAGGCAAGAGTACTGGAGTGGGATTGTTAGTCACTCAGCTGTGTTCAACTCTGTGACCCCATGTACTGTGGCCCACCTCTGTCCATGGAATTCTCTCTAGGCAAGAATACTGGAGTGAGTTCTCTAATAAATAAATAAAGTGCTAAAATAAATGGCTCCAGGATAGTATTTTGTGTTTATTGCTTTTAATGCTGATCTCAGCATTATGTAACAGATAGTATCCTAGACAGCTACAGATTTCTTATTAAAACCCTCCCAATGGTCCTGAGAGAGATATCTCTCCACTACTGAAATATCTTTCAAGTACTGATACATGCGAACTTGCATATTTATAAAGTTTGGACTTCCCAGCATTCAAATTCAGTCTTCAACCAGAAGTGAAGTACTTATTTGATGGTTTCTTATACTAGAAATATATTTTTTTCTCTGCCTTTCCTAACAAGTTTTTTATTTCTCTCTTTTGTGCTCAGAAAATTCCCTTGTGGATTTTCTCATCCCCTAGTCATTGTCAAACCCAAATCCTTCTTACAGGCATCAATATCCAGATGTCAAATCCATAGTTAAAAAGCAATTTCTTCCTGGCATTTCCCAATGAGAATTGCAGTGGACTTACAGAACTCATGTTGGGAAATAGTATGGAAACCTACAGGTATTACACCTTTTCTTCCAAGACTTCAGAATCTCTGAAAACATAGCCATGTATGTTTAGTGCCTACATGCCCTCTGCCATCCAGTTTCTGTGGGTTTAAATGGATTCTCCAACCCTCTCCCTTAACAGTCAAGTGAAAAGCTGCACTGAAACTCCAACCATCTAATTTAGAAATGACACTGGAAACAGGTCCCTTGCTTAATATGGTGCTTCCCCTCCACCACCCTCCTAATGAATGAGCCATCGTTTGCTTCATTGTCCAATCATTGCAACTTTGAGTTGCCACAAATAAGAAGGCCTGGGCATGAATGCAGTTTCCTACATGGCAAAAGCAGCACAGACTCAGTAAGTTGTTCAGGGCCAGCTGTCAAATCAGAGATGAAAGGACTGATTTTTAGGAGTTCACAGAGCAGATGAGGAAAACACTTTTAAAGTGCTGTCAAGGTGTGGCTGTCCTTGAAGAAATGGCTTCCTGACAGCTGCTGGTGCCTTCCTTCCTGCCAATGTTTAATTTCTCTCAGAGAGGCAGGGCTTTAATTAGGTTCCTAGGGCAACCAGCTCTGTATCTTTGACCTTATCAAGGATGCAGGATTTCAAAGCCCAGGCTTAGATAGGTTTCCCTTCATTACTGATCAAAAGTCTCTCCAGGAACACTCCTGAGCTCAGACCTCAGTCCCTCAGATGCAAAAGCTGCCTTGTCTTCCTTCTAATGGGTAGTTTCACACCAGTCCCTGTCATTTCCAGGTTCTTCAAGGGAGAGGGAGTGTTCAGGGAGCAGAAATCAGATGCAATTCGTATGAGAAACTTTTCATGTCGGAGGCTACTTGCATACATCACTGGAAGGCCTTCTACTTTTGGAAGAGGTTCTTATCTGGTTTACTTGCTTGATTTTCAAATATATAGCATTCTGAGTCACAGAATTCCTATAATTGAACAAGAAGGCTACTTTCAACCTGGTTGAGCCATAGTAATTTCTCTAAAAAGACAGATGTTGAATTTTAATAGTAGAATTTTTGGCATGTAAAATTAAGCACAGAGCATCTGCTTTTACAATGCCAACATCTGTTTCTTTGACAGCCCTGCCTTCCCTTCTGCTGGATCCAACTGTGAATTTGTTTTAGAATCTGATATAAAAAACAGATAAGATTGTTTTTGATATGATACATTCTATAAGGCCAGCATAAACTAGGATGGAAGGATCAAACTCTCATTCTAGAAGGAAAAAAAAAATGTCATGATACTCATATTTTTACTGAAATGAAAAAATTCAGAATTTTTCAAGAGTGACATCATTTATAAATGACATTGTGCATTCTGTGACTTTCTTTTGGAAAGCTTTTTGAAAAGTTATTTAAAAGGCAACTATTTAAGGCTGTTATTAATAGTATCATTCAATATATGTCAGTCACATAACATCAAGCAATTTAAAAAAATAAGAAATTCACCCAAGAAAAGAAATTTCCTTGATTAGATGCTCTAAAAAAAAGAGAAATTAAAATAACTAAATATACAATACAGTGTTATAGTAAGAAGAAAATTATCATTAGGTAACCATAATGATGTTGTACTAAAGGAAAGCAAACACTTGGTTCAATAACGGACTGCCTAACTTCCTAACCATACACTGCTTTAATTCTCATGCATTTACATGTTCACTTATCAGGTGTCATTAAAGTCTAATTCTGTACCAGGTGTTAGGGATGTAGAAGTAACTAAGGCAAATATAGGCCCTGCCCTTATAAGGTATAGTCCAGTGGGGAGAACATACATTTAACATATAAAACTATAAGTAAATATTTAATTATAAATTTTGTTAAGTACTTTGAGGAAAAACTAAAAATTGCTCCAAAATAAAAGTAGAGGGATGGTACAGAATTATTTTAGAGTATTTAAAATTATTATTCAAGGATGGCATTCAGAGGAAGGGTCATTTAACCCAAAACTGGAAGAATGAGTAGATATTACTAATGAGAAAGTAAGTCTTCAGTCGAAAAACCTAGAACACTTAAGAAACTGAAAAAGGCCAATGTGGCTAGAAAATTTAATGAGTAAGGCAGAGACAGATGCAATGAGACTGGACAGTTACAACTGAATCCATGTAGATCCTAGCAATCATCTCAATCTTGCCATAGGGTTAGAAGACATTACTGTTCTTGGCGTGGAAGAACAACAAGGCCTCAAAGTTCACTGGCTGGTAGCACGACTTTTCTGCTATACATTCTCTGCTCATATGCTTATGACCACAATGCCAACTGTATATCCCAGGATGAATAATGGGTCACTGCCATTTCACTTCTTGCCTGGGCCTTATACTGGACTTCCATCAAGGTAACCAGTTCTGTTGGGCCTGGGGTCATCCTGGCACTGGCAGTACCTCTAAGCTGATCATCAAACCTTGACACTATTCTCCTATGCTCTGCTGCTAAGTCGCTTCAGTCGTGTCCGACTCTGCAACCCCATAGACAGCAGCCCACCAGGCTCCCCCGTCCCTGCAGTTCTCCAGGCAAGAACACTGGAGTGAGTTGCCATTTCCTTCTCCAATGCATCAAAGTGAAAAGTGAAAGTGAAGTCGCTCAGTCATACCCAACTCTTAGCGACCCCATGGACTGCAGCCTACCAGGCTCCTCCGTCCATGGGATTTTCCAGGCAAGAGTATTGAGTGGGGTGCCACTGCCTTCTCCACTCCTATGCTCTAGGATTACAAAAATAGCAATTCATTCAAGTTCCTAGAAGCTACAGGAATGGCATAGGAAAACCTGAACATCTGGTTTCAGGAACAGCATACACTGTAGACTTACTTATTTTTAGTCCATTGCAGCTTTCAGGACTTTACTTCTATTCCCTCAAATGCTCATCTATTCACATGACTCAGCTATTCTCTTCCTACCTATGTCTCCCTACTTCTCCACCAGCGTTAGCACCCCCTCTGTGTCCATTATCCTATGTGTATTACTTTTATTCCCTCATAACTTCAGCTTTACATGACTCTGCCACTTTTTCTTAGTATTCTCCAGAGGTGGAATCAGATAGGCTTAATTTGTCTTTTTGCACCAGACAAGCCTGGATCAGTGTCATCCCTTAATTCCAACAGCTATGTCCAAAGGTCCTAGAGCCTGATATCAGAAAACATTGCTGTCCTTCCAGATTTCAACCTATACTATAAAGCTATAGTAACTAAAACCTGTATGATACTAGCAAAAAAAAAAAAAAAATACAGTAGTGTCCTCTTATCCATTACATACATATTCCAAGACCCTTAATGGATGCCTGAAACTGCAGTTAGTACCAAACCCTATATATATATATACACACTATGTTTTTATTATATATATTAATACTGTTTTATTATATATATTAATACTATGTTTTTATTATATATATACTTATATTATATATATATACACTTATATTATATATATATATATATACTATGTTTTTTCCTACACATACATACCTATGATAAAGTTTAATTTATATATTAGGTAAGAGAATATTTGAAATGCCAGCTTCACTACTCTTGCACTTTGGGCCCATTATCAAGTAAAATAAAGGTTCCTTTCAACCCAAGAACTGTGATACTGGACAACTGATCGGATAAATGAGATGAATACTAGGTGACTAACCGGAAGATAGGACGGACAAAGAAATAATTCATATCCAAAGCAGGATGGAGTGGGATGGAATGAGATTTAACCACTCTACTCAGAGCAACATGCAGTTTAAAACTATGAATTGTTTGTTTCTGGAATTTTTAATTTAATATTTCCCAATTGCAGTTGATTACAGGTAATTAAGACCTTGGAAAATAAACCTGTGGATAAGGGAGTACCTTAGAGATAAAGTATGAAATTGGATTGCTCTTCTATCACTCACATAAATTAACTTTAAATGGATTAAAGACTTAAAAATAAGACCTGAAACCATAAAACTCCTAGAAGAAAACATAGGAGAAAACTCCTTGACATTGGTCGTGGCAACAGTTTCCTGTACATGACACCAAAATCAAAAGCAATAAAAGGAAAAATTAATAAGTGGCACTACATGAAACTAAAAAGCTCAGTATAGTGAAAGAAGCCATCAACAAAACGAAAATGCAATCTACAGAAAGAGAGAGAGTATTGTAAATCATATATCTGATAAGGGGTTAACATTCAAAAACTACAAATAATTCATACAACTCAACAGTAAAAAAAAATAAAATAAAAATCCCTTTTAAAATGTGCAGAGGAACTGAATAGACATTTAAAAAAAATACATGCAAATCTCCAAAGGGTACATGAAGAAAAATGTTCAACATCACTAACCATCAGGGGAATGCAAATCAAAACCACACTGAGATAAACTCATATCTATTGGAAAGTCTTTCATCAAAAAGATAAGAAATAAGTGTTAGTGAGGATGTGGGGGCAGGGGGAACTCCTGTGCACTGTATAGAAATGTATATTGTTACAACTACTATGGAAAACAGTATGGAGGACCCTCAAAAACTTAAAAATAGAACTAATATATGATTCAGCAATCCCCCACCTGAATGTTTATCTGAAGGTAATTGAAACTTTATATCAAAAAGATACATGCACTCCCATGTTCACTGAAGCATTATTTAGAATAGGCAAGATATGGAAATACCCAAATATCCATCCATGGATGAATGGATAAACAATGGAATATTACTCAGCCATGAGAAGAAAAAAGAAATTCTGCCATTTGCAACAATACAGATGAACCTTGAGGGCATTATGCTAAGTGAAATAAGTCAGATAGAGAGAGACAAATACTGTATAACCTCACATATGGAAGCCAAAAAAGCCAAAGTTACAGAAACAGAGAATAAAATGATGGTTTCCAGAGACTGAGGGGTGGGAGAAATGGGGAGATACTGGTCAAAGGTATACAAAATTCTGGATAGAAGATGAATAAGTTCTTGGGATCTAATGTACAACATGGTGATTATAGTTAGCAATACTGTATTTTATATTTTAAAGTTTCTAAGAGTTTTGTGTTCTTGTCATAAAAAGGAAATAGTAATTATGTAAAGTGATGGCTGTGTTAACTAACCATACTGTGGTAATCATTTCATGGTACTTAAGTACATAAAATCAACACAATGCTTGAAATTGTACAATGCTGTATGTCAATTATATCTCAAAAAAGCTGGAAAAAATTTTAAAATACGACTGCCAATGTGTTGTCTGTTCAGCATGCTGCTGCTGCTGCTAAGTCGCTTCAGTCGTGTCCGACTCTGTACGACCCCATAGACAGCAGCCCACCAGGCTCCTCCGTCCCTGGGATTCTCCAGGCAAGGACACTGGAGTGGGTTGCCATTTCCTTCTCCAATGAAGGAAAGTGAAAAGTGAAAGTGAAATTGCTCAGTCGTGTCCGACTTGTAGCGACCCCATGGACTGCAGCCTACCAGGCTCCTCTGCCCATGGGGTTTTCCAGGCAAGAGTACTGGAGTGGGTTGCCATTGACTTATCCTCTGTTAAGCATAGATTGTATCTATTTGTTATGTACTTAGTCAGTCATGATTCTTTACTGTCTGAGTCACCAGGGAAGCCCAAGAATACTAGAGTGAGTAGCCTATCCCTTCCTCAGGAGATCTTCCCGACCAAGGAATCGAACTGGGGTCTCCTGCATCACAGGTAGATTATTTACCAGCTTAGCTACCAGTGAAGCCCAGATTTTAAAACACAGCATTAGTTAAAACCCTTTTTACCTCAAGTTCTTCATTTGGAAAATGAGGGCAATGACACATTTACCTCCTCCAAAATTGTGTTGTAATTATAATGAATAAGTGAGATTATATTGAATTAACATGCTTTGCACAGCAGAGAAACAACCAACACTACAGAATGAGAGAAAACATATTTTCTCAGGTTTTAAAATCACCTAAAAAAGTTAAAAGTCATATACTGTGGTTCAGGCATTATTATACCTAAAATACTATTATTGTCATGACCAAATTAAAGATATAACAATAGAATTCTACCATATTGCTATAATATATTAAAGGATAAGGAAAATACTTGTAATCTTCAATCTCTTTCAACATTATCTCACTTGTTCCTGTATCTTTTATTATTATATTTGTGTATATATCTGTCTCCTCCACTAGACCATTAACTCAGCAAATATTTTTGAGCCAGACACTATGCTAGGAATTGGATATGCAGCACTAGGCAATTTAGAATAGTCTCCAAACTCAAGGAGAAAGTCGTACCTCTATACAGTTTTATAGTTACAGCTTTATACAAGCTTATAACAGCTTGTGTGTACTCTTTAATATACAGCATCTGTGTAGGTATTCACAGAAGGCAGTGACCATATGTCTTTCAGTTCAGTTCAGTCGCTCAGTCGTGTCCATCTCTTTGCGACCCCATGAATTGCAGCATTCCAGGCCTCCCTGTCCATCACCAACTCCTGGAGTTCACTCAGACTCACATCCATCGAGTCCATGATGCCATCCAGCCATCTCATCCTGGGTCGTCCCCTTCTCCTCCTGCCCCCAATCCCTCCCAGCATCAGACTCTTTTCCAATGAGTCAACTCTTCGCATGAGGTGGCCAAAGTACTGGAGCTTCAGCTTTAGCATCATTCCTTCCAAAGAAATCCCAGGGTTGATCTCCTTCAGAATGGACTGGTTGGATCTCCTTGCAGTCCAAGGGTCTCTCAAGAGTCTTCTTCAACACCACAGTTCAAACGCATCAATTCTTTGGCACTCAGTCTTCTTCACAGTCCAACTCTCACATCCATACATTAGGTTCTGGGAACCAATTCTACTTTGGGAGTGGTAGTTCTACATACCAAAAAGCCATTGTCTGGACACCAATTGGTTTTCCATTAATTCAACTCACTTCTGATATTATCTACTGGAAGACAGCATCAAATTTCACAATTAGGGGTTCAAGTTCCACAGTACTGCTCTCTCACCCCCCAACACTGACCTCAAAGGCCAGTTACAAGGCTGGATCATTGTTTTATTATAAAAGGATATAACTCAGGAATAGCACGATGTTAAGAGAAGCAAAGGACAAGGTATGGGGAAAGTGCACCATTCTCCCCAAAATTCCCAGGTATCCACCAATTCAAAAGTACTCTAAACCCAGTCCTTTTGAGTTTTGATGAAGGCTTCATTACATAGACATAATTGATTAAATCATTAGTCATTGGTGATTGATTCAATCTACAGGACTTCTTCCTTCCCTAGAGGTCAGAAGTGTGAGACCAAATATTTTAACCATCCAATCATACAATTTGTTCTCCTGGCAACTATCCCGCATCCCTACATGAGTTCCAAAAGTTGCCTCATAGCATAACAAAACACCCCTTTTGCTCTCACCATGTAGAAAATTCCAAGGGTTATAGGAGCTCTGTGCCAGAAAAGGGAACAAAGACTAAATAAATATTTATTATAAATCACAGCATGTAATTGTTATTGTTATGCCTCTCAGTTCATAATATCAGTGCCTATTATCTACCACAGAGTGAGTATACACACTAAGTAAGTTCAACTTTATGGGACTCAGTCTGGAAATAAGAGGAGGAATTCTCAGGAAGAGAGCCTTTGACAACACAGAGAGGCTACTACCAAAGAGCCAGTTGCTGAAATAAATTATATGTGCATATATATATATACATAAATATGCACATATATATTCTATAAATGGAAGTAATAGGCATATAGGAAGCACTCAATAAATGTTAGCCGCTAATATTATTACTGTTACTACTATTGTCTCTGAACTGGAAGTACGCCATTATAGTGAAAAACCAAGTCAAGCATTTAGACTATTACACATTATATTTAAAAGCTGCACACAAATTATGTACAAATAGCAAATTATTTGACTTGCATTACAGTTGAATTGGGGCTAAAATGAGGTGTCTCCTAGTGGAGGCTACAAAATCATTTTTATTCCTCTGATTGTCTTTGAAAATGACTTTATAAATGTATGATAGAAACAATAAGGACAAAAGGGGAATGATCAAAGTAGTTATATTTTGTGAGAACGATGAATGCTCATTGTGGTTAAATTTCCACGAATGTGATACATTGCATAACTGTCGTTTCACTCTCACTACATTCCATTAAGTTTGGAAGATTGTTGGTTGGTTATGCTGAGTGCTTCTTTTCTTTGTCCTTAGAGCACAAATAATAAGTTGATTTTCAGACTACAAATGCTTTCTTTTTAATCAATTCTTTGCCAGAGTGGAGCTTAAGTTCAAGAGTTGTTATTATTTTAAAAGTCTGTTTTAACAGCACAAATCATTATCGTTTCTAAGCACTCTATTGCCTCCAAATCATGTTAACATGTGCACTCAGAGACTTGGGTGTTGGGCCAAATCTTATAAATTTAAATGAGAGAAGAAAAAAAAAAAAGTTCAATGACTGTAGATAGAAAAATAAGTATTGTCAATGCCCTGGTCCAAACACTTTTGGTTGTTTAAAGAATCATATAGACAAATAATGTGAAAAACTTTTCTACATGTTTATTTGTTCTTAAATTATTGATTCTGAAAAGCATAAAGAATGTAGTCAGTGGATATCTGCATGTTTGTGGGTTTAAAAAATAATTTTTTATAAGAATAAGATCTTCAAAATTAGGTAGAATACCATACGAATAAATGTTTGCATCTATTGAATTTGTGAGTCTTTAGGGCATTAGTTTTATCAACTAAATGATTATCCTTGGATCTACTACCCAAATTAAAGACAGACTATCTATTGCGCTTCTTTTCCCAAAAAATTCAAAATAAACTATGCTGTAGTTCATGACTATGTATGATGTTTGACTAACATGAATTCAGTAACTCTAAATCCTAAAATTATAAGTTTTCGGTGGTATCATATACAGTGTCTATTTTATCTGCTTCCTTAATCTCTATGGCAAGTCTGAGGAGCAGTCATCCCACCTGAGTCTGAACTCCCCCAATAGCAAAGAAATTACTACTGTTAAAGATAACTGAAACTCTCTCCTGAACTAAGTCCAGAACCTTAAAAATACCTCCAACTAGAACCCAGAGATTACAACCAGGTACTCCTTAATTCTGCCTACCCATCTTAAATTTCACCCTTGGATTCCTACAGCTAAAATTACACCAGTCTTTGGAGATTGCACTACTCTAAGGCTCTGGCTCAGGAATAAATGATGACTATTTCATTAAGATAGTTAGGCAGCCTGAAAGATTTCAAAATAGTCCTCAGTGTAAAAAGAAAGAACAGAGTCTGCAAAGGCTGCAGTTTGGCTCCTCTTATAGCCAGTGCTATATTTAAATCAGTTGACCATTATATCTACTACTGTGGGCAAGAATCCCTTAGAAGAAATGGAGTAGCCATAGTACTCAACAGAAGAGTCCAAAATGCAGTACTAGGATGTAATCTCAAAAACAACAGAATGACCTCTGTTCATTTCCAAGGCAAATTGTTCAATATCACAGTAATCCAAGTCTATGCCCCAACAAGTAATGCTGATGAAGCTGAAGTTGAATGGTTCTATGAAGACCTACAAGACTGTCTAGAACTAACACCCAAATGGAATGCAAAAGTAAAAAGTCAAGAAACATCTGGCATAAAAGGCAAACTTGACCTTGAAGTACAGAATGAAGCAAGGCAAAAGCTGATAGAGTTCTGCCAAGAAAACACACTGGTCATAGCAAACACCCTCTTCCAACAACATAAGAGAAGACTCTACACATGGACATCACCAGATGGTCAACACCGAAATCAGACTAATTATATTCTTTGCAGCCAAAGATGGAGAAGCTCTATACACTCAGCAAAAACAAGACTGGGAGCTGACTGTGATTCAGATCATGAACACCTTATTGCCAAATTCAGGCTTAAATTGAAGAAAGTAGGGAAAACCACTAGACCATTCAGGTATGACCTGAATCAAATCTCTTACGATTATACAGTGGAAGTGAGAAATAGATTTAAGGGACTAGATCTCATAGACAGAGTGCCTGATGAACTATGGGAGACAGGGATCAAGCCATCCCCAAGAAAAAGAAATGCAAAAAAAGCAACATGGCTGTCTGAGGAGGACTTACAAATAGCTGTGAAAAGAGAAGCAAAAAGCAAAGGAGAAAAGGAAAGATATACCCATCTGAATGCAGAGTTCCAAAGAATAGCAAGGAAAGATAAGAAGCCTTCCTCAGTGATCAGTGCAAAGAAATAGAGGAAAACAATAGAATGGGAAAGACTAGAGATCACTTCAAGAAAAATAGAGACAGCAAGGGAATATTTCATGCAAAGATGGGCTCAATAAAGGACAGAAATGGTATGGACCTAACAGAAGCAGAAGATATTGAGAAAAGGTGGCAAGAATACACAGAAGAACTGTACAATAAAGATCTTCATGACCCAGATAATCATGATGGTGTGCTCACTCACCTAGAGCCAGATATCCTGGAATGTGAAGTCAAGTGGGCCTTAGGAAACATCACTATGAACAAAGCTAGTGGAGGTGATTGAATTCCAGTTGAGCTATTTCAAATCCTAAAAGATGATGCTGTGAAAGTGTTGCACTCAATATGCCAGCAAATTTGGAAAATTCAGCAGTAGCCACAGGACAGGAAAAGGTCAGTTTTCATTCCAATCCCAAAGAAAGGCAATGCCAAAGAATGCTCAGACTACCACACAATTGTACTCATTTCATGGCTCAGAGGGTAAAGCATCTGCTGCAATGCAGGAGATTCGATCCCTGGGTTGGGAAGATCCCCTGGAGAAGGAAATGGCAACCCACTCCAGTATTCTTGCCTGGAGAATCCCATGGACAGAGGAGCCTGATAGTGTACAATCCATGGGGTCGCAAAGAGTCGGACAGGACTGAGCGACTTCACTCACTCACTTCACTCACACACTAGTAAAGTAATGCTTAAAATTCTCCAAGTCAGGCTTCAACAACACGTGAACCGTGAACATCCAGATGTTCAAGCTGGTTTTAAAAGGGCAGAGGAACCAGAGATCAAATTACCAACATCCGCTGGATCATCGAAAAAGCAAGAGAGTTCCAGAAAAACATCTATTTCTGCTTTTTGACTATGCCAAAGCCTTTGACTGCATGGATCCCAATAAACTGTGGAAAATTCTGAAAGAGATGGGAATACCAGACCACCTGACCTGCCTCTTGAGAAATCTGTATGCAGGTCAGGAAGCAACAGTTGGAACTGGACATGGAAAAACAGACTGGTTCCAAATAGGAAAAGGAGTACATCAAGGCTGTATAATGTCACCCTGCTTATTTAACTTATATGCAGAGTACATCATGAGTAACGCTGGGCTGGAAAAAGTACAAGCTGGAATCAAGATTGCCAGGAGAAATATCAATAACCTCAGATATGCAGATGACACTACTCTTACGGCAAAAAGTGAAGAGGAACTAAAAAGCCTCTTGATGAAAGTAAAAGAGGAGAGTGAAAAAGTTGGCTTAAAGCTCAACATTCAGAAAACTAAGTTCATGGCATCTGGTCCCATCACTTCATGGCAAATAGATGGGAAAACAGTGGAAACAGTGTCAGACTTTATTTGGGGGAGCTCCAAAATCACTGCAGATGATAACTGCAGCCATGAAATTAAAAGATGCTTGCTCCTTGGAAGAAAAGTTATAACCAACCTAGGCAGCATATTAAAAAGCAGACATTATTTTGCCAACAAAGGTCCATCTAGTCGAAATTATGGTTTTTCCAGTAGTCATGCATGGATGTGAGAGTTGGACTATAAAAAAAGCTGAGCCCTGAAGAATTGATCCTTTTGAACTGTGGTGTTGGAGAAGACTGTTGAGAGTGCCTTGGACTGCAGGGAGATCCAACCAGCCCATCCTAAAGGAAATCAGTCCTGAATATTCATTGGAAGCACTGATGTTGAAGCTGAAACTCCAATATTTTGGCCACCTGATGCAAAGAGCTGACTCACTAGAAAAGGCCCTGATGCTGGGAAATATTGAAGTTGGGAGGAGAAGGGGCTGACAGAGGATGAGATGGTTGGATGGCATCACCAACTCAATGGACACAAGTTTGAGTAAACTTGTGCACCATGTGCACCATGACCACATCTGGTCTGAGAAAAGTATGATTCAATCAGCAGAATTAGGCCACTTTAGCAACTATATCCCATGTACCTATTTTTAATTACCATACAGGTTCCTGTGTTTCTCTAATCTACTCTCTGACATCACTCTCACTGTATTCATAGTTTTTCCCAGGAAACTTCTAGCCTGTTGCCTCTCACATTATCCCTACTGTGCCTCTTGGAGAGTACACAATGGTTGCTTCTGACTTATGGATCTCACATGTCTTTCAGTTTCAAGGAGCTGAAGTCCTTCATAATATCCTTTGGAAGTCCACAGTATTCAGGAGCCTGCAAAGTACATTTTAGGATCCTGATCTGGCCTGAGGTTGGAAGCACAAGATTATGGGCAATCAGAGAGACCATCAATGGGTTCACTAGAAAAAGTAGTGAGAGCCATCACAGATATCACTGGAGAGTGATCAGATCAGGATGCTGGAATAGAAGGACATGGAGCCCATCTCCTCCCACAAATACATCAAAAGTATACCTCCATGTAGAACAATTCTCACAGAATACTTGCTGAGTGCCAGTAGATCTCATAAAGCCAAAATTACAAGCAAGATCACTATGTAATCTGGTAGGACAAAAGAGAAAAGAAATCTGGATGGGACCAGTACCACTGGGAGGGAGCTATAAAAGAGAAGATCCACTGGGACAGAAAGGGAGCATCGAAGGCTAATGGTTGCTGGGAAAGATCGGAGGCAGGCAGAGAAGGGAACGACAGAGGATGAAATGGTTGGATGGCATCACCAACTCAATGGACATAAGTTTGAGTAAACTCTGGGAGTTGGTGATGGACAGGGAGGCCTGGTGTGCTGCAGTCCATGGGGTCACAAAGAGTCAGACATGACTGAGCGACTGAACTGAACTGAACTGAAGACTGATGGAGAGCACAGCAGCTGGTTTGCAGCAGGCAGAACAGAGAGAGACCAGCACAGAGGGGGCTCACCACTTCTCTGCACACCTCAGCTCCACACATCTGCTGGTGCACTTTGGGACTGGGAGCTGGAACTTAGCTTTCAGAAGACAGGCTAGGGAGAGGACTGGGATTGGCTGTGTGGAGACATCCTGAAAGGGCTGGAGTGTGCTCTGGCCACAATGGGAGCTTTGCACAGGAAGGAGCCTGGGTTCGCCATTGAAGCCCCACTGTCAATCTGTGGGCTTAAGAAGAGAGAGGTGGAGCCTGCTATGGCAGCTTCATTCTTGGTGTGCTCACAGTGGGCACAGCTCCACCTCTATGAGTTCTGATAGCACACAAGTGCTGCAGGTTACCCACCTCATGAGGATGAAATCTGAACTGATCCTCAGGGGCCACATGGATTTACTCACTATAGGTGGTTTGTAAACTCTGTTCCTGAGGGACATCTGAAGGAACACTGGTACTCCTGTGACTGAGATGGGCATTTGATATAATTCAACATTGATTCACTATAAAAACTCTTACAAAAGTGGGAACACATCTCAACATGATAAAAGCTGCTTATGACAAACCCACAGCCGACATACTCAGCAGTGAAAAGCTGAAAGTCTTCTTGCTAAAATCTGGAACAGGATGAGGATTCCTACTCTTACCACTTCTGGTTAAACTGTATTGGAAGTCCTAGTCACAGCAAGAAGACAATTAAATAAATAAATAAAAGATAATCCAAATTGGAAGGGAAGAGGTAAAATTTTCATAATATACAGGTAATACTCTATATAGACAATCCTAAAGACTCCACACAAAAACTAGAACCAATCAATGAGTTCATTAGGATACAAAACTAACATTCAGAAATTGGTTGCATTTCTTTATACTAACAATGTCAGAAAGTGAAAGTTAAAAAAAAAAGTCCTTTAAAAATCACATCAAAAAATGAAATACTTGGGAAGAAACCCAACCAAGAAGGTGAAAGACTTATATGCTCAGAACTACAAAACCTTGATAAAGGAAACTGAAGATGATTCAAAAAAAATGGGAAGATACATCATGCTCTTGGACTGGACAAAGTAGTATTATTGAAATGGTCATACCCAAAGCAATATTCAGATTTAATGTGATCCCTATCAAATTACCCATGACATTTTTCATGGAACTAGAAAAATAATCCTAAAATTCATATGGAACCATAAAAGACCCAGAATTGCCAAAGAAATCCTGGAGAAAAGAATCAAGCTGGAGACATAACCCTTCCAGATTTTAGATTAATGCTACAAAGCTACAACAATCAAAACAGTGTGATATGGGCACAAAAAGAGACTTATGGGTCACTGGAACATAACAGAAAACCCAGAAATAAACCCACACACCTACAATTAATTATTCTTCAAAAACAGAAGCAAGAATATACAATGGAAACAAGACAGTCTCCTCAGCAGGTGGTATTGGAAAAGCTGGACAGTAGTATGTAAATCAATGAAATTAGAACAACACCCTCATGTCAAACACAAAAATACAATGGCTTAAAGACTTAATACAGGACATGACACAATAAAACTCCTAGAAGAGAATATAGGCAAAACATACTCTGACGTAAATTATATGTTTTCTTAGGTCAGTCTTCCAAAGAAATAGAAATTAAAGCAAAAATAAACAGATGGAATCTAATCAAACTTATACCCTTTTGCACAGCAACCATTAACGAAACAAAAAGACTACACAGACTGGGAGAAAATATTTGCAAATAATGTGATGAACAAGAGCTTAATTTTCAAATGGCTTATACAACTCTCAATAATAAAAATCAACCCAATCAAAAAAAAAAAAAAGGGCAGACGACCTAAATAGACTTTTTTTCCAAAGAAGAGATATAGATGGCCAATAGGCACATGAAAAAATACTAAACATTGCTAATTATTAGAGAAATGCAAATCAAAACTAAAATAAAATACCATATCTTATCAGTCAGAACGGCCATCATTAGCAAATGCTGGAGAAGATGTGAAGACAAGGGAATGCTGTCACTGTTCGTGGGAGCGTAAATTGGTGCAGCCACTATAGAAAACAGTATGGAAGTTCCTTAAAACCTAGAATTACCATATGATACCGCAATCCTCCTCCTGGGTATATATCCAGAGAAAACTGTAATTTGAAATGACACATTCACCCAAATGTTCACAGCAGCACTGTTTACAATAGCCAAGGCATGGAAACCACCTAAATGTTCACTGACAGATGAATGGATAAAGATATATGCACAATGGAATACTATTCTGATATAAGTAAAGTAAGTAAGTAAAGTCACTCAGTCGTGTCCGATTCTTTGTGACCCCGTGGACTGCAACCCACCAGACTCCTCAGTCCATGGGATTCTCCAGGCAAGAATACTGGAGTGGGTTGCCATTTCCTTCTCCATTCTAACATTAAAAAAAAGTAAAACAATGCCATTTGTAGCCAAATAGATGGACCTAGAGATTATCATACTAACTGAAGTAAGACAGAGAAAGACAAATATCATATGATATCATTTATATGTGGAATCTAAAATATGGCACAAATGAACTTATTTACAAAACATAAATAGACTCATAGACATAGCAAATTTATGGTTACCAAAGGTGAAAGGCGTATCCTTCCTTGAAGAAAGATAAATTAGGAGTTTGGGATTAGATACAAACTACTATATGTAATGTGAACAATAAGATCCTACTACATAGCACAGGGAACTATATTCTATACCCTGTAATAAAATTATAATAGAAAAGAAAAAAATTTTTTAATGTTTTTTCAATTAAAAAAAAAAAGATATCATTGGAACATCTGAAATTCACATAAAGGGGAAAGAGCAGACCCACATTCAGAGATCAACCTAGGCTGTAATACTGAGCAATTGAGTAGTATAGATACAGTGGGATTTGGACCTTGGGAGATGCTAACGAATTGCTCTTGTTGCTATTCCCCTGTCATTTAAGTCCACTTTGCCTTGGAGGTGATACACTAACACTAAGAAACATTTGATGTTGCCTACCTTGATCATAGAATAACCTCTTATAAGTAGATAGAAAATGATCAAAGAATAGCCCTCTTCTGCAGTCCTCTTCAAAAAAGCAATTAAACCGAGAAGAATAGTATGGTAGACACAAACTCCTTGTAAAAAAGACATACATTTATTTGTTTTCTTTAACTGTACAGACAAAAAGAAAGCCATGAATGTATTTATATATGGACTTGGGCTTCCCTATGGCTCAGTCAGTAAAGAATCCTCCTGCATTGACAGGAGACATGGATTCGATCTCTGGGTTAGGAGGATCCCCTGGAGGAGGACACGGCAACCCATTCCAGAATTCTTGTCTGGAGAATCCCATAGACAGAGGAGCCTGATGGGCTGGAGTTCATGGTGTCACAAAGAGTCAGACACAACTGAGCAACTACATGCAAGAGCATACACACACACACATATATATATTTATATTATATATATATATATATATATATATAAACTAAAATATAGTGTCCCCAATTTCCAGACAGCTTTCCCCAAGATGGCTACTACTCTATTTGGTTTATATGTATATGAAATATCTGTTCATATAGAGGTGTGTAATTTTGTCTTTCTTAGGTTAACAGGGCCTTTATTTTTCTAAAAGTTTCCTTTTTTGCATAATAATGTATACTGGAACTTTTCAAATGTCAACACATACAGGGTCACCCCTGTTCAGTCAGTAAAGAATCTGCCTGCAATGCGGGAGACCTGGGTTCAGTCCCTTGGTTGGGAACATCCCCTGGAGGAGGACATGGCAACCTACTCCAGTATTCTTGCCTGGAGAATCCTCATGAACGGGGGAGCCTGGAAGCCTACAGCCCATGGGGTCACAAAGAGTTGTACACAACTGAGCGACTAAGCACATATATCTATCTGACTTTTTTAAACTGCTATATACATAATGTTCTATGAATTCAAGTACCACAAAGTATTTAACTTATTATCAATTTATAGGTTTTGTTTTTTACTAATAATGCTATGGTATACATCCTTCTACTTACTATGTCCATGTCTGAATAGTTCTCTAAGATAGATAATTAAAAGTGGAATTGCTGTCTTGAAGATTATGTATATAATATGCAAGTCTTTATAAACTGCGTTTGTGTATATGCTCAGTCACATCCGACCCTCTGAGGCCCCATGAACTGTAGCCCAACATGCTTCTCTGGCCGTGGAATTTTCTAGGCAAGAATACTGGAGTGGATTGCCATGCCCTTCTCAGGGGATCTTCCCGACCCGGGGAACAGACCCACATCCCTTGCATCTCCTGCACTGGCAGCCAGGTTCCCTGTCATTAGTGCAAGGTGGGAAGCCAAGTCTTTGTAATATACTGCTAAATTGCCATCCAAAAAAGGATATACTAATGTATACACCCAGCAGCAGAGCATAAGGGGCCTCCCACAACTTTGATTATCATGATTAAAATTTTGCCAATGTGTTCGGTTCGATTCAGTCACTCAGTTGTGTCCGACTCTTTGCGACCCCATAAATCGCAGCATGCCAGGCCTTCCTGTCCATCACCAACTCCCAGAGTTCACTCAAACTCATGTCCATCGAGTTAGTGATGCCAGGCAGCCATCTCATCCTCTGTTGTCCCCTTCTCCTTCTGTCCCAATCCCTCTCAGCATCAGAGTCTTTTCCAATGAGTCAACTCTTCGCATGAGGTGGCCAAAATACTGGAGTATCAGCTTTAGCATCATTCCCTCCAAAGAAATCCCAGGGTTGATCTCCTTCAGAATGGACTGGTTGGATCTCCTTGCAGTCCAAGGGACTCTCAAGAGTCTTCTCCAACACCACAGTTCAAAGGCATCAATTCTTCGGCACTCAGCCTTCTTCACAGTCCAATTCTCACATACATACGTGACCACTGGAAAAACCATAGCCTTGACGAGACGGACCTTAGTTGGCAAAGTAATGTCTCTGCTTTTGAATATGCTATCGAGGTTGGTTATAACTTTTCTTTCAAGGTGTAAGCATCTTTTAATTTCATGGCTACAATCACCATCTGCAGTGATTTTGGAGCACTAAAAAATAAAGTCTGACACTGTTTCCACTGTTTCCCCATCTATTTCCCATGAAGTGATGGGACCAGATGCCATGAACTTAGTTTTCTGAATGTTGAGCTTTAAGCCAACTTTTTCACTCTCCTCTTTCACTTTTATCAACAGGCTTTTTAGTTCCTCTTCACTTTCTGCCATAAGGGTGGTGTCATCTGCATATAAAATATTTTATTGTTTTTATTAGCATTTTCCTAATTATTAAGGTTGAACATCTTTTCATATGTTAATGGACAATTTGCATTTCTTCTTCTGAGCCACATTACTTTTTACTATTTATCCTCTGTTAGAATTGCTTTTCTCCTGAAAGAACCAGGCTTTGAGGTGAAGGATGGTACTTCAATGGGGAAATGAGAAACACTATACACAAATGTATTGTAACTGACTGTAAGCCAGAACCCATTTTTGTATTGTATCCAACTTGGGGATTAAAAAATCAATACTGTCAGTGATTGGATAGACAACATCCTGACATAAGATAGTTAGAATACTGTTTTAACTTTCCTTTAATGGAGGTACAGGTAACCTTTGATGAGCTACTTAATTTCTCTGCAGCTCAGTTTTCTTATCTGTAAAATGGAGATAATATTATCTACCTAAGTTGTGGATCACAATAAACTGTGGACAATTCTGAAAGAGATGGGAATATCAGACCGCCTGACCTGCCTCTTCAGAAACCTATATGCAGGTCAGGAAGCAAAAGTTAGAACTGGACATGGAACAACAGACTGGTTTCAAATAGAAAAAGGAGTACGTCAAGGCTGTATATTGTCACCCTGCTTATTTAACTTTAATGCAGAGTACATCATGAGAAACACTGGGCTGGAAGAAGCACAAGCTGGAATCAAGATTGCTGGGAGAAATATCAATAACCTCAGATATGCAGATGACACCACCCTTATGGCAGAAAGTGAAGAGGAACTAAAAAGCCTCTTGATGAAAGTGAAAGAGGAGAATGAAAAAGTTGGCTTAAAGCTCAACATTCAGAAAACTAAGATCATGGCATCCGGTCCCATCACTTCATGGGAAATAGATGGGGAAACAGTGGAAACAGTGTCAGACTTTATTCTTTGGGGCTCCAACATCACTGAAGATGGTGATTGCAGCCATGAAATTAAAAGATGCTTAGTCCTTGGAAGGAAAGTTATGACCAATCTAGATAACATATTCAAAAGCAGAGACATTACTTTGCTAACAAAGGTCCGTCTAGCCGAGGCTATGATTTTTCCAGTGGTCATGTATGGATGGGAGAGTTGGACTGTGAAGAAAGCTGAGCACTAAAGAATTGGTGCTTTTGAATTGTGGTGTTGGAGAAGACTCTTGAGAGTCCCTTGGACTGCAAGGAGATCCAACCAGTTCATCCTAAGGGAGATCAGTCCTGGGTGTTCATTGGAAGGACTGATGTTGAAGCTGAAACTCCAATACTTTGGCCACCTCATGCAAAGAGTTGACTCATTGGAAAAGACCCTGATGCAGAAGGGATTGGGGGCAAGAAGAGAAGGGGACGGCAGAGGATGAGATGGCTGGATGGCATCACCGACTCGATGGACAGGAGTCTGAGTGAACTCCGGGAGTTGGTGATGGACAGGGAGGCCTGGAGTGCTGCGATTCATGGGGTCACAAAGAGTCGGACGCGACTGAGAGCTGAACTGAACTGAAAAGAGTTGTTTGAAGATTAAATTAATTTGATGTGTATAAAGTGCTTGGAATAGTACCACGTATACAACAGCTAATAATAAACATCAGTTATTATAATTTACAGAAGGAAATGTGTGCAAACAACTCAGTGCATGTATGTGCAGTTGAGCAGAGTTTATGCAAGAAATGGCAGCGTAACAAAGCAATTCAAGAATTATATATATATATATATACCGCTGAGAAGACCAGGTTTCTGAAGAAGTCTGCCTAGTACTGCCAACCAGATGTTTGAGATTCATTATCTTCCTAGAGTGTGAGCAGGTAAGTGAGCTGGGAGCAGGAAAGCAAACTAGGACAGGGTATCCTAACAGAGGACATTCAAAGCAGTAAAATATACAAGTCAAAACCTCTGAGCATGATATGAAAGTTAGGAGGTCCTGAGGCACAACACAGAGTCAGAGAGACTCCGACCAGTGCCAGGAATTGAACAGGAACTGAATCAGAATGAGAACAGGCAACAGTAGAAGAGGAAGCGGGACAACTATGTCAGTCTTGAAACGACACAGTTAGTGGATGTGTAGGCAGGCTTAAATGCAAAGGATAAAGGACTCAAAACCTAAACCAAGTGGCGAAATCACTGTGATCCAGACTGACTAGACTACAATCAACATGGCTTTGAATTTGCACTTTGCTCCTTTATGCCACAGACATGATATGCAGCAGGCACCCTAATGTCTCTGAATATAATGCTAAGGACCTGCTCATCATACTAGATTCCAGGGTTCAAAGACATGGATCTATTTTATTAGGTATTGAACCAGTGGACATCCAACATTAACTTGTTTCTTCTACTCAGTGTTTTCATTCCACTCCCAGTTGATAAATGTAAAGATTAAAATGGATTCCAAAGATGTAAATATTAAGAGGCTTCTGTAACTAGTAAAAAAAAAAAGTGGGGGGACTTTAATGAGGCAATAAGAGATTGTATTTGATTTTCTAATCCACAAAGTGCAATTACCATGAATCCTTCCTAAACTGAAGCAACCACGATGAAAAATTTACTTCCATGCTCCTCTGCCACTTCTAGTTTCTGCCTTGTATTTACAGAAAGTTATCCTTATTTTTCTTTTTAAAATTCTGTCTGACTATTTAAGCTTGACATATCCTCTGAAGTGTTTCTGGAGATTCACTCAGGCATTATGGGCTTCCACAGATTGGCATAGTTGTATGCTATTGAAACCTTGCTTGGATAGTCCCTGAGTTTAATTTTAGCTTTAGGATTCATTTGAGTATCAGGTCTGTGAAATTATACAATTACATCAGAAATATAAACTGTAACAGCATCTTACCCATGTTTCATTGGGGAGGGCAGAACAAGGGGTAGGGTAAGGGGAAAAGAGTATGAGGAGATTGTAGAAAAGTTCCTGAACATGGAGTCAAAGGATCCATTATTGATACAAATATCACCACTTACCAGCTAGAGAAATCATTGAACTTCTCTTCTTGTATTTTTAATTGTGAAAGTTAAAAAGGCATTTTGCATGAAATTTTCCTATAATAATATCTAACACCTTTGAGTGCATACTATGTGCCAGAATTAAGCTAACTGCTTCACATGGATCATTTCACTTTATTCTCACAACAACCCTATGAGTTTGGAATTCTAAATTGTATCATTTTATCGATGAGCAGCTTGGAGAAGTCAAATAACTTGCCCAAAGTTACAAAGTTGTAAGTGTAGTAAGTGGGGTTTCAAGTTCAGCACTAACTCCAAAATTAATCACTGTTTTATATATTGCTTTCTTCCATGTTTATTACCTCCTAATACATATACCAGCACAAAACACCTTTTAGCTATTGTGTAAACTCTGACTCTCTAGAGTTCTACGTTTCACAAGGAATTTTTTTCAATAGGCCACTTATTGCTCAGTAAACTGTGCTAAGGGTTTTACATATATTCTCATTTAATTCTCCTAACAATCTTATGTTTTAGGATTATCCCCATTTCACAGAGCAGGGAAATGAAGAGTGAGAAGTTTTCTGAATTCCCCAGTGTCACAGATGTTATGTGGGTACCATGATCTGAACCCAAGTTTACCTGCTTGCAGGATCCACTTACTTAAGGACAATACTATATGAAGTTACATTATATTAAATGGTTAAGTTCTAAAGTTGGCATATAAGGCAAAAAAAAATTGCATATAATCAAAACTACCACTAAAAGTCCCTGTAATCACAGATCAACTACCATACATGAGCATATTTTATACTACATTGGAGACCAATACGTTCAACATCAGAAATTTTTCCTTCAGGATTGGAACAGATTGCTGTTTCTTCAATTCAGCACAGATGAAATAGTTAGTTTATGTTTAGAGGCTATGTTTTTGAAAAGTAAATGTCTTTAACATAAGAATCATGCCCAGCTCAATAAAGTGCTCATATTACAGAAAATAAATGGAAACTGAAGTCAACTGACTGAATAGCAAAGTAATATTTCCCATTTCATGCTCTCTCCAGGGCATACAGCCACTGAATGAAATGGCTCACCTGTACTGCTAAAATTTCACTTTTTTATTTTCTTTTTGAGCACGCATAATGTACTTCTACTGCATGCTGTGAGGCCCCATCAAGGGTCAGGGGAAATAGGGTAATTATTATTGATTCATGTAGGTTATGAGTATGTTTTCACCATAAATGAAGTCCTTAAGTAGGAACTAAACCTGAGGCTCTCTCTTCCACTCATATCCACATTAACTTATACTTACCTTGTATAAAATTAGCATACTTCTTATTTGATCATAAGTCCTGAAGGGGAGGAAGAATGACAGTCTTGCTAACCACTTTAACCACAGAGTCCAACAGAATAGCTGGGACAAAATGGCCCAACTCAAAAAAAAAAAAATCTGTTGAATAATGAATAAATAAACAAATAAAAGATTATTTTCTCTTTAAAGTTATACTCTTGTTGCAACATCACAAACACCCATTTTATTTTATGCAGTTAATCTTCACAGTTTGGCCCTCTTATCCAAAAGGCATGGAAAACATTTTATTTGATTTTCTTGGACCTATCACATATTACTTTATTACAGAAAAATGTTCAATAAAGGTTAAGAGAATGGACTCAGTGGGTCAAGTTGCCTGAGTTCACGTGCCTTAGCAGTTACCTCACCTCTCCAAGCCTCAGTTTCCTCATCTGTAAAATGGATATTATCACTAACATTTCTTGGGTATAAAATATATGATGGTGCTATTCTAAATGTTTTATACAATTAAGTTCTTTTAATATTTCAAGGTGCTCTAGGAGATACCATCTAAAAGTTTACCTTGTTCTGGGTTGCATAGATAAAAATAGAAAGCTAAGCTGGCATTTTGCCCAAACCCTTTGATCCCAAAGCTTGTGTTTGTAACCAGTGCTCTATATTGCCCCACAGCAAGGTCATGCTTAAGGTGATCAGCCTCACAAAGCATTGGCACAGTGCCCAGCATGAAGAGGTCTCAGTAAATGCTAGTTTTGATCATTAATAATAATAGCAGTAATATAATCATTGCATGCTCTACATCCAACAGGGCCTGGTAATCACAAAGAATGCTGTGGTCAGGTCACCATTATTCCCCTTCAGAACAGAGACCTCAGGAGCCCAGCTACCGGGAGTATTGATAGCTGGTAACTCACAGCCAAGATAGTCTTTGGCAAATGCCCAGTAATAAGGGGAGCAACCTCACCCAAGATTCATACCCTCTTGAGGCAGCCCTTTCCCAATGTCTGGATGATAAGGGAAGATCGGAGGAGACACAACATAGGCCTTGTCCCCTTGCCTCAACTTGAGACAGCTCTGAGAAGTCAGCTCTGCTCCAGGCCTCCCTGTGGGTCTATATCACCTTCTCTCTCTGCCCAGTTCCTCACTCCTCCCTTCCTTGGGTGCTGTTGCCAAGCACATTCTCCAATAAACTTCCTACATGCAACTCTTCATGTTTCTGGAGAACCTAGCCTAAGATCTCAAGAGAAGATGCCACAATGCCTCACAGACATCTGAAGCCACAAGATGCTCTACAAGTGCTTCGGAGAACTCAGTACAGTTCTCACAGTTCCACAGAGAACTGTATTCTAGATCTTTAACAGACCATGAAGTGTGGGACTTACCCATGATGGGCCCACTCAATTTCTGGCATCATTTTTCTTGACTGTTACATTCCTACTCAAACATCTTTCTTTTTTTTAATATATTCTTTTTTTGTGTTGGGTTTTAGACAATTAACAGTGTTGTGACAGTTTCAAGTGAACAGGAAAGATACTCAGCTATACATAGACATGTATTCATTCTCCGTCAAACTTGCCTGTCATCCAGGCTGCCGCATAACACTGATCAGAGTTCCATGTGCTATACAGTAGGCCCTTGTTGGTTATCCATTTTAAATGTAACAGTGCAAACACCTTTCTTAATACATCGCTTCCTCTCTCAGAGTTTGTTTCCATATTATATTTGTCATAGTTTTTTCATTGAAAAAGTGAAAGAAAGTGAAGTCGCTCAGTCATGTCTGACTCTTTGCGACCCCATGGCCTGTATCCTACCAGGCTCCTCCATCCATGGGATTTTCCAGGCAAGAATACTGGAGTGGGTTACCATTTCCATCTCCAGGAGATCTTCCCAACCCAGGGATTGAACCTGGCTCTCCTGCATTGTAGGCAGATGCTTTACCATCTGAGCCACCCAGAGAAGTCATTTTTCATTGAAAAACCAATGATAAAAAATATGTATTACCTAACAAGTATGGGGTTGATTCCTCAAGCATAATGCAAGTAAATAAAAACCTTAAATAATGCCAAAATTAGAGTTTCCCAGGAGATCTACAATTATATCCAATTTAATATATCCTAACATCTGTTTCTTAATTTTAGTGTCTAAATTGAAGCATCACCCTCAATGTAATCTTGATTTGACTTATGCACAAACATCAGCTGTCACGTCTGTAACTTAAAAATTCAAGTCATTAACAGAAAATTGGTAATAATCTTACAACTTCCCTAAATTTTACCATAAAAACAAAATCTCCATTTCAGATTACTCCTTGATGGAACCTAAGTGAGCTGCACTTTTATATATCCTCATTGCCTGAAATGAACTTTTCTGACCAGAGCTTCTCCATGCAAAGAATTATGTATAGGTTAATATAATTAATCAGGAAAGAAAAAAGAAAAACAGATGTTCATGAATTTTCAAAAACATCATTGATCCACACTTAATTCTAGCAGAAGAACTATGTGGGTCACTTTCATGCTCTGGCACATGGTACCATCTCACCTGACAGTTGATCAAGTCTGGTTGGAATATTAATATTTGAGCAACATTTTATTGCCATTATTTTGAAAATAAAAAGTCTGTGTGTTTTTATCTATAGCCAAACACTTTCACATATGACAATAATTTTATAGTAATTGGCCAACTGAACATGAGATATAGTGAAGTGATACTAACAAAGCACAAACATCAAAGAAAGAAAAGAGACAACACAAGCTGTCATCCCAAGACTGCAATCCTCAAAGGAAATGTGGAATTTGCCCATAAAGAAATGACCAGGGTCTTCCATTTGGAAAGCCCTCAGCCTATTTTTGGTACTGGTATAAAGTTAAACCAAAGGAAATAAGGTTCCTTTTCCATTTTACAAAAGGTTTGCTATAGTCTGGGTGTGTCCCCACCCCAAAGTTCATATGCTGAAATCGTAAGCCCCAAAAGTCATGGTACCACTAGGAAGGACCTTGGGGAAATTATTAGGTCATGAAGGTGAAACCCTCATAAATGGGATTTGTGCTCTTATGAAAGAGACCCCACAGAGCTCCCTAGCCCCTGCTGCCATGTGAGGACACAAGGAAAAGTATGCAACCCAGAGAACCAAGCTGGCACCCTGAAATCACGCTTCCAGTACGAAACTGTGAGAAATAAATTTCTGTCATTCGTAAGCTACCTAGCCTGCGGTATTTTGTTATGAGCAGCCTGAACACACTAAATAGGATTCTCACATCTAAAGATATCTTCTCAGTGGTCCTAAGATGGCGGAGGAATATGACAGGGAGACCACTTTCTCCCCCACAAATTCATCAAAAGAACATCTGAATGCTGAGTAAATTCCACAAAATAACTTCTGAATGCTGGCAGAGGACATCAGGCACCCAGAAAAGCAGCCCATTGTCTTTGAAAGGAGGTAGGAAAAACTATAAAAGATAAAAAGAGAGGCAAAAGAGGTAGGGACAGAGCTCCTTCCCAGGAAGGGAGTCTTAAAAAAGAGAGAAGTTTCCAAACACCAGGAAACACTCTCACTGCTGAGTCTGTGGCAAGCCTTGGAACCACAGAGGGCAACATAACCGGGAGAAAACATAAATAAATAATTAAAACTCACAGATTACGTGCCCAACGGTAACTCCCCCAGCGGAGAAGCGGCGCAGACACCTGCATCTGCCACTAGCAAGCAGGCGCTGGGCAGGGAGGCGCGGGCTGCATGGCTTAGAGTAAGGAACGGGCCTGCGTGCCCTGAGGGCAATCAGACCAAACTAACTTGGGATAGCAGAGCAGACTGTGGGATAGCTACCACGCGAAAAGCCCTAACCTAGGACACTGCCAGGCCTGCTCACAGAACAAAGGACTGAGCAGAGCTAGCTGGCTGCAGGCCAGACATCCCCCTCCGGTGACAGGCAGGCGAGGGCAGCCAGAGCCGGAAGGGGGCAATCACGGCCCCAGAGAGGCATTACCTACCAAACTGCAAGCAGGCTTCGTTGCTAACTAAGGCTTCTCGGGGTTCTGGACGGTCACCATCCGCCTGAGAAGGGGCGCCGGTTGTACACCCAGAAAACTGAGCAGCGGGGACAGGGGAGGCGATAAGTCGCAGCGACCGCGCTCGCCAAACACCCGAGCTACTCGGACCTGGGAAGGGCACAAAACGCAGGCCCAACCGAGTCTGCGCCTCTGAGGGCTACCTGAGTGCCTGAACCTGAGCGGCTTAGACCTGGGAAGTGCATGCAGCCCAGGGCCGGCCTCAGACAGTTCCCGCCAGAGCAACCTAAAGCCTAAGCCGCGTAGACAGGGAAAGCACACACGCTGTGAGTTGGGGCACACCCATGCGGCCGAGACACTGCGAGCACACGCCAGTGTTATTTGTTTGCAGCGTGCGTCCCTCCCTCCCCGCAGCAAGACTGAACAAGTGAGCCTAAAAGAGTGTCCACCACCGCCCCCTTGTGTCAGAGCAGAAATTAGACACTGAAGAGACCAGCAAACAGAAGCAGCCAAATCAGAGGGAACCTCCTTGGAAGTGACAGGTGTAGTAGATTAAAACCCTGTAGTTAGTACCAACTACATAGGAAGGGGCCTATAGATCTCGAGAAATATAAGCAGAATCAAGAAACTGTCCAAAAATGAACTGACCCCACACTGCACACAAGAACACCAGAGAAAGTCCTAGATATATTTTTACTGTTTTTACTATCATTAATTTTTTTTAATTTTTTTATTTTTAAGTCCTCTATTACTCCTTTAATTTTCATTTTTATAATCTACTATTACTTTGCAAAAAAAAAGAGACCCTATTTTTTAAAGCAAACTTCATATATATATTTTTTATAATTTTTGTGACTTTGTTTAGTTTTTTTCTTTAATATTGTATTTTTGAAAATCCAACCTCTACTCTAGATTTTTAATCTTTGCTTTTTATTCGTTAACAATTTATATTTGTTAACAATTTTGTACCTTTAAGAACCCAATCTTCAGTACCCATTTTTACTTGGGAGTGAGATTACTGGCTTGACTGCTCTCTCCCCCTTTGGACTCTCTTTTTTTCTCTGCCAGGTCACCTCTATCTCCTCCCTCCCCCTTCTCTTCTCTACCCAATCCTGTGAATCTCTTTGTGTGTTCTGGGCTATGGAGAACACTTAGGGAACTGATTACTGGCTGGATCTGTCTCTCTCCTTTTGATTCCTCCCTTTATCCTCCTGGCCACCTCTGTCTCCTTCCTCCCTCTTCTCTTCTCTGTATAACTCCGTGAACATCTCTGAGCAGTCCAGACTGTGGAGTGCACATAAGGAAGTGATTACTGGCTAGATTGCTCTCTCCTCTTTTGATTCCACCTCATCTCATCTGGGTCACCTCTATCTCCCTCCTCCCTCTTCTCTTTTGCATGTAACTCTGTGAACCTCTCTGGGTGTCCCTCACTGTGGAGAAACTTTTCATCTTTAACCTAGATGTTTTATCAATGGTGCTGTATAGATGGAGAAGTCTTGAGGCTACTGTGAAAATAAGACTGAAAAGCAGAAGCAGGAGGCTTAAGTCCAAATCCTGAGAACAGCAGAGAACTCCTGACTCCAGGGAATATTAATTGACAGTAACTCATCAAACGCCTCCATGCCTACACTGAAACCAAGCACCACCCAAGGGCCAACAAGTTCCAGAGCAAGACATACCACGCAAATTCTCCAGCAACACAGAACATAGCCCTGAGCTTCAATATACAGGCTGCCCAAAGTCACTCCAAACCCACTGACATATCATAACTCATTACGGGACACTTCATTGCACTCCAGAGAGAAGAAATCCAGCTCCACCCACCAGAACAGTGACACAAGCTTCCCTAACCAGGAAACCTTGGCAAGCCACCCACACAACCCCACCCACAGCGAGGAAACTCCACAATAAACAGAACTCCACAAACTGACAGAATACAGAAGGCCACCCCAAACACAGCAATATAAACAAGATGAAGAGACAGGAATACCCAGCAGGTAAATGAACAGGAGAAATGCCCACCAAACCAAACACAAGGAAGAGATAGGGAATCTACCTGATAAAGAATTCCAAATAATGATAGCAAAAATGATCCAAAAACTTGAAAACAAAATCGAATCACAGATAAATAGCCTGGAGACAAGGACTGAGAAGATGCAAGAAAGGTTTAACAAGGACCTAGAAGAAATAAAAAAGAGTCAATATATAAGGAACAATGCAATAAATGATATCAAAAACACTCTGGAGGGAACAAATAGTAGAATAATGGAGGCAGAAGATAGGATTAGTGAGGTAGAAGATAGAATGGTAGAAATAAATGAATCAGAGAGGAAAAAAGAAAAACGAATCAAAAGAAATGAGGACAATCTCAGAGACCGCCAGGACAATGTTAAATGCCCCAACATTCGAATTATAGGAATCCCAGAAGAAGAAGAAAAAAAGAAAGACGATGAGAAAATACTTGAGGAGATAATAGTTGAAAACTTCCCTAAAATGGAGAAGGAAATAATCACCCAACTCCAAGAAACCCAGAGAGTCCCAAACAGGATAAACCTGAGGCGAAACATTCCAAGACACATATTAATCAAATTAACAAAGATCAAATACAAAGAACAAATATTAAAAGCAGCAAGGGAAAAACAAATAACACACAAGGGGATTCCCATAAGGATAACAGCTGATCTTTCAATAGAAACTCTTCAGGCCAGGAGGGAATGGCAGGACATACTTAAAGTGATGAAAGAAAATAACCTCCAGCACAGATTACTGTACCCAGCAAGGATCTCATTCAAATATGAAGGAGAAATCAAAAGCTTTGCAGACAAGCAAAAGCTGAGAGAATTCAGCACCACCAAACCAGCTCTCCAACAAATGCTAAAAGATCTTCTCTAGACAGGAAACACAAAAAGCGTGTATAAACTCAAACGCAAAACAATCAAGTAAATGGCAACGGGATCATACTTACCATTATTACTTACTTAATAATTACCTTAAAAGTAAATGGGTTGAATGCCCCAACCAAAGAAGAAAGACTGGCTGAATGAATACAAAAACAAGACCCCTATATATGTCATCTACAAGAGACCCACCTTAAAACAAGGGACACATAAAGACTGAACGTGAAGGG